>NW_027362762.1:241312294-243812294 GCF_046119375.1 Phyllobates terribilis
ACGAGACGAGCACGGAGCAGGGAGGGGAAGAAGATTCAGAGGACTTTCTCCTGTGTTCTCCGGATCCTCACGGTGCTGGTCCTTCGTGTTCGCCTGCCTCTGCCTCCTCATTTGCTGCTGGCGTTGCGCCGGGGTCTGGTGCTGATGCTGCTCCTGCTTCTGAAGGTAGCTCTGCTGTTGGTGCGTCTAAGCCCACTGGGATGGGGGCTGGTTCTGCCCGTCCCGTGGAATTGAGAAAGGCTGGAACTAAAAAGCTAAAAATCCAAGAGGTTGCGAGTAGTGCCCTTGAAGCCCTCACTACTCGCACCCTCAGTCTTATGGACAGGGTCCAGAACGAGGATCACCTTCATCATTTTTGTTTATCCCTAGCAGGCCACCTTAGATCCATGCCACGGGACAGGCAGAACGTGTTTATGGCAGCAGTCAACACTCTTGCCATGGCAATTAATGTGCCCTCGCCTATTCCTTTGTCTCCAGCAATAATAAATGGTATTTTGAATATTTTTAATCCCAGTGGGCCTCCACCACCACCAGCAGCTGCAACCCATCGTTATGGGCAGGTTGCAGCATATCGGCATGAACCTTCAGAGGCCCATGGAACTTACGGCTGCCCACCAGTACCTGGAGCTGCTTACCACCGTCCTGGCCCATCTCCGAACAGCAGTTTCTCCCAGGATATGTTCCAAGGGTATGGGTACGACCCAGAGTTCCAACAGTTGCCATAGAAGAAATTACACCCTGTCTACATTTTTGGTCCATAAAAAAATGCAGACAGCACCTGTATGTCATTAGATACATTTAAAAAAAAAAAAAATTAAAAAACACCTTTTCTTTATAGTCATCTACACCAGGCTTCAGGTGTAGGTGACTGTAAGAAAAGGTGTTTAGTTTTATATACTGGAACGAACTACAGGTGCTGCCCGTTCTTTATTGACCAAAACTGTTGACAGCTTGGCCTGGCCTCTGAAGTGTTTTGTTACTACATTGTAAAGTTATGGACAATGTTTGTCCAGATGTTTGTTTCCCATTTTTTGGGCAATTTTTTTTCTTTCAAGTTGTTTCACATTTTTCGATATGTTTTATTAAAATAAATTAATATTTATAACAAAATGTCCATTTTACTTCAGGTAAAATTTAGAGTATATATAGTATATCTGTTTGGGTAGTGTCAGTGAAAAATTTCATCTAACAAAAAAAAAAAATGGGCCCCTGACCTGCACAAATTTCAGGGGAACAATAATTTGTTAAAGTTATTATGACACTTCATGTTTGGCTGTCTGTATTTAGCCGATTTGATTTGTAATTAAAAAAAAATAAAAAATTATATGACTTGACGACAAAGGGATGAATTGTCACAACATCGTTCTTTGCTTGTTCTGCTCAGAGCACTAGCAAATGACAATGGTCTGTGCTAATTTTAGCAGCCAGTATTTGGGAAGAGCGCTCTACTAGTACCGCCGATTCCCAGGGACAGGTTTGAATATCTCAGGTTTTTTGTTTTTTTTTTGGGGGGGGGTTCAAGTATCTGAAATATCTTCATGGGTGCTGCACTGGAAAGCCATCTTATGCGTAGATGTATGTTCATAAAGCCACACATATCACTGAATATGGACACAAGATTGTGAGTTAAAACAAATTTATTCGTTAAGAAGGTTTTATCAATTTTGACAATAATAACTTTTCTCGAAATTCTTCTTTTATTGGGCATCAGATCTTCTCTGCTGGTCAGGCTGCTCAACACCAGCACAGGAGTATTGCCAGTGCATGGCACCTTCAGGACTCATGAAGTAGTCAGCGAAGGTTTCTCGCACCCTGGCACCAGAGTTGGATGGCCTTCCCGGAGCCAAGTTGACCACTGGAATTAATTCAGACAGCTGTGACTCCTCATCTTGCTCAGTGCTGTACTCACGAGCATAGTTGTGGAGTACACAGCATGCCTTAATTACAGTGTCAACCGTCTCCGTATCCAACTGGATGGCAGTGTGAAAGATCCTCCACTGACTGTACATGATTCCGAAAGTGCATTCCACATATGTACGTGCACGACTCAGCCGATAATTAAATATCCTCCGCCGGGCATTCAGTGCCCTTCGTGGGTATGGGCGCAGCAGGTTGTTCATTAAGGGAAATGCCTCATCCGATACCATCACAAAGGGAACTGGATCTGTGGAACCTGGCAAAGGTCTTGGGGCTGGGAGCGTTCCGCCATCTTGAAGAATTTGCAGCCCAATCTGTGATGATCGCAACACCCGAGAGTCCCCAGTACTACCATAAGCGCCAACGTCGATGGCAACAAATTTGTAATTTGCATCAGCCACCGCCATCAGTACCACAGAAAAATACTTCTTATAATTAAAGAAGCGTGATCCTGATCGTGGTGGCTGCTGAACTCTCACATGTTTGCCATCGACAGCACCTATGCAGTTGGGGAAATTGGCCACAGTTTGAAAGCCTGCTGCGACCTGCAGCCAAGTCTCCTCGGTTGGGGAAGGCATCACAATGGGCTGCAACTTCTGCCAGATGACGGTACATGTGCACCTCACAATTTGGGAAATGGTGGATTTACCCACCCTAAATTGGAGGTGCAGTGATGTATAGCTCTCTCCTGTGGCCAAAAACCTGAAAAGGAAAAATATAAAATTAGAAAAGACACAAAAAGAAATACAAGACAACATTATAATCCCACAATAGTAATTAGTATAGAAAAAAAAATTAGACTAAAATAGTTTACAGCACTGAGTGCATGTCTTGTAGTTTTGGTTGGACATTTGAAAGGTGTTTTTTTTTCATTTTACTTTTTTTTGCTAGGTAGTTCTCACATATGTAGTCACTTGTCATTGGCTGTGTTTGCCTCCATTGTTTGCTCATCAACAGGTCACACATCAATTCTATTCAGTGACCTTATCACTATCCCCTTGCTATGACCCAGCTAATCTTATGTACAGGAAAACATTATAGACACATAGGAGCCATCACCAGAGGATGACTCACCAAGGTAAACCTGAAGGGAGGGGTGGTCTGTTGGGCCCATTCATGAGTGGTGGAACTAATCATGCCAGTTTGAAAACATAAGGAGTGGATAATTGTCCACTCAAGATTTTATATTTTCAATTTGACAATGTTGTAAGGAATACAACAAATTAAATTTTTCATGTTCCTATGTGATTATTAATAACAAAACGGACAAGTTTAGGGCTCTTTCACACGTCTGTTTCTCCAGTACGAGTGGTGGCAGAGACAACAGACTTAATGATTGTTATTTCATTTTTAATTTTACATGTGGGGCCACACTACTAACCCCCTCATCATGATCCCTTATGTTGCTGATCAAAGCGCCGGCATAGAACCATGATTAAGGCAGCGGTCAGCAAGGACTTGGTGAATAGTGATAATTGTACCACTGACTCACAGAAGTCTGTCCATGTGATCCAGGTGCGGTGCATGTAACGCACACTGTTCTATGATATTTCCAGTACTTATGGTGCTGGAGATATCTGTACGTGTGAAACCAGCCATATAGTCAGTATTCCATCAGTATTTTTAGTTAAGAGTGTGAGTCAAAACCAGGAGTGGATGATAAATGCAGAATTGGTGACGGGTTTCTATTTAATTTCTCGCATTGTTCCTCACCTGGTTTTGTATCCAACTCCACAGCAAATATACTGGGCGAATACTGAGAAAATATTTGGGGAGGTGACAGCATATGTTGATTAAGCTTTATAAAATATTAATATATAAAATATATACATACATGTAGACATAGATTTAAAATGTTCAACTTACCGCAAGGTGATGAGCAGCCTTTCCTCAACAGAGATGGCCCTCCTCATTATGGTGTCTGTATAGTCGAGGTCGGGAGCAAGAAGACCCAGCAGCCGATCAAAGGCAGCAATTGTGAGCCGACAAAATTTTTGACATTTTTCTGGATATCTGTAAAATTAAAAAAAAATATTAGGTTCACACCGATTAAAATATATTATTTGACAAAAAAAAATCATTTAAAATATAAATTAGGTACACACGGATGACGAGATCCTTTTTTCCCCATATATCTTACCGCCTTAAATCCTGGTACAGCACATTGAAGTGCCCCTTCTCCGCCCGCTCCTGCACAATAGGGTGCACCCACAGCTTTTTGGGTCTTCTCCTCGTCCTCCTAGACCACTCCTATGGGAGAATAATAGGTTAGTGCACACTACATGCAATAAACGAAACCTTCTACTTAAATTTATCTTACCTGATCGCTGTAGTGATGCATGAGATTTATTGCAGTCGCCAGCAGAACGAACAAATATGGTTCACTGAGACGCAGGGGCTGCAGTTCTTGTGGCATCCTGAATACTTCCAAAATGGTGAAAAGGGGTTGTACTAGGAAATGACATCAAATTGTCCTTTTTTTTTGTTTTTTGTTTTTCCACTAACTTTATTTGTCTTCAAAAGCGCTTCCAAAACGCTTCAAAAAACGCATCTAAAACCGCGTGAAAAACGCATGGAAAACCGCACCAAAAACGCACAAAAACTGCGCCAATAATCCGCATGCGTTTTTCTGCCAGGGAGATGCAGAAATGGTCAGGAAATTTTCTGCTTCATTTCTGCATCGTGTGCACATACCCTTAAAGGGTTAGTGGCCGCTTTATTTTATAGAAAACAGTAAACACAAAACATATTAAAACATTTACATATTAAAACAATAACATGTTAAAACATACAGAACCTTTGTTACACCTTTGTTACTGCCATAATACAGATATCTTCCTGTTAGAGGATGGAGAGGTTATTTTAAATTGTGAGCAGGATAAAAAAAATAATTATTGCACCAGATATAAAGGAAACAAAAGAAAAAACAAACAAATATAATTACACTAAGGCTATGTGCCCATGATGCAGAAATGCTCCGGATTTTTCCTGAGCGTTTCTGCATCTCCCTGGCAGAAAAAAACGCATGCGGATTGTACATGCCGATTGTACATGTGTTTTTCCTGCCAGGGACATGGGGATGTGAAGTGTTCTTCACTTGCATTTCCGCATGTGGGTTGACAAGCGATTTTAGCATCACTTGGACAGTGCTTGTCAACTTGGTCACACTATATAAATCCATGTAACCAACATGGATTTATATAGTGTGACCTGAGAGAATGTAAAAAAATAAAAAATAAATCTATACTTACCTTCCGAGGGCCCCCGGTGTCTTGCTTCGCTCGGTGCTGACTGCCGGCAGATCGCGGTACACTGCACTGAAGGACCTGCCGACGTCAGCGTCGCGTGACCTGTCACATGACTATGACGTCAGCGCAGGTCCTTCAGTCCATCGCGATTTGCCGGCAAGGGAGGAGGAGCGCACCGGGAGCCGCCAGAAGGTAAGTATCATATTTCTTTTTTCTTTTTTCTTTTTTTTACTGTTTCTATGGTACCCGGGTCCGGAGGAGAGTCTCCTCTTCTTTAGACCTGGGTACCATCCGCATATTGGAACGCATGGAATGCGCATCTACATATACAGTGATGCGTAATCGATGAGTTCTAATGCAAGTCAATGGCGGCGAAAACGCAGCACTTCCGCAAAATAATTGGTAGTGCTGCGTTTTTTTCTGCTATGATAATCCGCAGCGGAAATTTCCGCAGCATGTGCACAGCACATGCGGATTATCATTGGGGAACAATGTAGGCCTTCTACCATGCGTTTTTTTAAGCGTTTCTGCAGTGTTTTTGCTGCTACGGAAATGCTTAAAAAACGCATCGTGGGCACACAGCCATAGACCCCATTTCATCAAAGCATTTATACAAGAATTCTGGCCTAAATTGCTTTGAAAGGTTGGACATTTTTTGCGCACCATGAGTATAGTTGCGCAAAACTTTTGCCACTCCACTTTCTCTCAGCTCCGCTAAAATGGGCAAATCTGTGGTGGACCGTGTCACAGCAGGGACGTGATGCCACAACTCATCTAATTAATAACGAGCTGTGGCATACCTTATGCCAGATATCTTATTCGATCCTAATTAATGACAAGCTGTGGTGAACCTTATACTAGAAATTTTACTCCAATCTCTGACTGGTGTAAGATTTGTGCCGAGGTGCATCTTCTTGTCAGAAACCCTTAGGCATGTTCCTCTTATGGAATCAGTAGTCTTAATCCAAAACGCTCCAAAAATTTCCAGTCTTGATGAGTTGGGGCCCAAATAAATACTATATATTTTGTATATACTCAAAACCAGTAAAAAAATAACCACAAAATGTTGCAAAATAAGGTTAACCCCTTCCTACATATCCTTGTAAGTGTACACTCAGATTGCAGGAAATTTCTCCCAATCAGGCATACACAGAGAGGCCCCAGCTTCATGTGCTGTCATATAAATATCAAAAAACTGACTGCCACTTCCAATCAGAAAAAGACAAGTATGAACAGGTGCAAGCTAAGAAAGCCACTTTATATAACTGACAAATTAAAGCTGCACTCTGAAATGCTATAATTTGTGAACATTGAACATATGAAATTGTAATTTTGTTAAAACATGTTAAAAAATGAAGGTACTTAGAGCACAAATTGGCCAATTCATGTGAGCCCAAAAGCCAGTGACAAGGCATACTATTTTATTGGGACCCTAAACCTAACATAATCCCTCTCACAGGCTAAAAGCCTAAAATTATATGGGCATGTAGGATCAAGCTCTATTTAAAAACACCTTAGGCTGATGGGAGGAGTATTCAGTCAGAAGGCATGTACTACAACAAATTGACTGACACTAACAAACAGAAAAAGACAAGTGTGAACAGGTGCAAGCTAAGAGAGACACTCAATATTACTAACAAATTAAAGCTGCATTCTGAAATGCCATAATATGTAAACATTGAATATATGAAATTGAAACTGCATGAGAATGGATGAGAATGGAACTGATCTATCTGCCTGTCTATCTATCTATTGATCGATCTATCTCTTTACATATGATTGCTTTATTATGTTTACCATCTAGCTTTTAAGTTTACATAGAGTATTATAGTATGTAAAAGGTGTTAAAAATGCATTGCATATGGCGTGCATGCGCATGTCATACGGATCTACACACTCGCATTGCACTTGCATGACAAAACGTAAACCATATGGATTCCACTCGTTCAACTTTTCTGCATGAAAATGGGACCGATTTCTTATACACTGGTGTGAGTGAACCCTAAAACTAAGTACAGGGAACATAAATTAGCAGCACCACTCCAGCGCTGCTATAAAAAAAAATTGCTGGAGTGGTACTTTAACGAAGTCAGAGAAGACTGGTCATGCCCGCATAAAACATGCATGTTCTGGGAATGTTTGGAGGATAGATTCCCCTTGAGAAGTCTGTGGTTTGGTTAGTATCCTAAGTATCATGTAAAATTATGCAAATACTTTTTATTTGACCATAACCCACTAAGGTAGTAAAAAGGTCGCCCATTGAGCCACCCATCTCAATACTCTTGGAAGAGGCAAGAAAGAGTAACATTAAAGGAGTTGTGCGGTCTAAATTGATAAGTCTGAAGTCCCCCCAGTGCACACACTGTGCACTCTGTGACTACAGACTTATGAATCTGCCCAGCTCACGCATTGTGCGCTACAAGAATTTCCCGTTTTCTGATTTAGGGCCGGCAGGTACGTATGTGTTATGCATACTCCCGGCCAGCGCCCATCAAGCGGGTGCGGACTCGCTCCATACACTGGTATTGAGCAAGGTCATGCCCTCACTAGTGATGCGGTCTTTCAGTGGGTGCGGCTGTCTAGTAGGTGTGGCCTCATTCAATACTAGTGTATGGAGCAAGGCTGCACCCACTAGACAGGTTTTGCCCGGGCGTGTACATAACGCATACGCACTCGCCAGTCCCGCCTCAGAAACCGGTGAATCCTCGCAGCGCACAATGTGTTTGCTGGGTGGATTTATAAGTCTGGAGTCACACAGAGTGACTGCAGACTTATCAATTTAGACCGGATAACCCCTTTAAGGTGGTCGGTACATCAGGCATAAGGGCACAATGTCTACTTACGCACAGGACATTTATTTTTGTTATACTTATTAATACTGTTACTTATTATTTTTTATAATAGACTCCACCTGTGTGTTGCATTTGATTTGATGTGTACAAGTGTTTAATTGTACACAATTTGTAATTAGTGTACAAACTGATTGTGTTGAATGAAACCGTTACAGTTATAGTAACTTTTTTGGGGGATAATTCATATTATAGAATACTATGGATGCATCCAAAATGTGGAGGTGTTTACCGAAAATAGGTTTGTTTGTTCACTTATTGAGAGCATATCTCTGATTGATTTCTTTTTCTTTATAGAAGTCAGTCTTAGTGGTCCCCTGTAGGGAATAAGCAGCAGTTTCTGTCCTGACAGGTCCAGTGAAGCGCTCATTTACACTTGGCCTGTGAGCTGTTAATAATTGATATGCTCTGCACCTTCCACAGGTTGAATGCAGAATGTCTTGTTCTCAAGAAATGTGTGCAGAATTGTGATATGGTTTTCAAAATATTATGAGAAAGGAGATAAAAGGTTGCAGTGCAGCTAATAATATTTTTTTTTTCTTAGTTATGTTTTTAAGTAGTGTACACACAAATAACTGTAGTACTAATCCAGTGGATATTTACACAAAGGAAACAGACTTGAAAGTCACAATAATAATTTGCAAATTGTCACACAAAATTTCTTATAAATCAGTGCAACTCACCTTAGTGGAAATTTGTAACAGTAACAATATAATAACAAAATCTTACAGCATCTGGGTATCTTGGATAATTTTTTTAATGATAGGGTTGCAGATGATAAAATACCAAACTCACCTTCCCTCGCTCCGGTGCTGCCTCTGCGCTGCTGTTCTGTTTTCGTTGACAGGCAGCAGAGGTAGAGTCACAACTATAGTGCAACCAATCACTCGACTCTTCAGTTCATGCTATCTCCATTGGCACAGCTGCTGAGCACTGTTATTGTATGCTACAGCTACTTTTGCTATAGAAGTGGCATCAGTGCTGCAGCTTATCTGCAAAGACTGGCGCACTGGGGAAAGATGACTATAACTAAGTATTTTATTTTCAACATCTGCAACTGTTTGTATAAAAAGTAATTATTCTGGACAAAAAAACTACCAGTCACCTGTCGGCACATGGCCTCACAACAGTCAAATTTTAAGTACAGTAAAATGTTTAGATTTTTTATTAAATTTAAAAAAGAAGCCTGTACATTTGAATCTCATACTCAAGTCAAGGAACATAGTCACCAGCCATTTTCACCTATTAAACAATCCTGCAAAAAGGCAAATTTTAGCTTTAGTGGGTTTTTTTCTGCATGTAGTGAGTAGTGTTGAGCCACCCCCGTAGTGTTCGAGTTCGGTTCGGTTCGTCGAACACCCGTATGTTCGCCGAACTGTTCGTCGAACTGTTCGTCGAACACCTTCGAACACCGTTAAAACCAATGGCAGGCAAACAAAAACACATAGAAACACATAGAAAACACATTCAAAGGTGTCCAAAAGCTGACAAACTGCTCAGAAGACACAACTAACACATGGAAAAGTGACAAGTACATATAGTCATGCGAAAAGAAAAGAGGCGGAGGAGTAAAAGGAGGGGGAGACATAGATATAAGCATGTCATGCCCTTCTAAAATCCAAAAAGTGAGAAGCCGACACGGCCAGTCCGCTCCTGCCCGTGCCACCTCCATGTCGCCGGGTATGTGCCAGAGCTGCGGTGAACCCTGACGGCCAGCCCCCCTCTCCCAATACTGGTGCCTGTCCGCTGGTGGGTCGAGCGAGTACCCCTGTGGTGGAGGCAGCTCTAAGCTTTTTAATTTAAATTGTCTCTCTAATTTGAATGAATACACTTTAAATCCATTTACAAGGATCTATTGGAGTGCAAGTCTCATGCCAGCAGCCGCGTAATTCCAGCTCCAGTAGCATCCACTAAAGCTGCTGCAGTTAAAAAGCTTTTATAAGGATCGAGCTCGGCTGTCCACCGCAAGGCATCCTACTGCCAGTCCCAGCCCCTATGCCTTGGGGTGCCTCCTGATGCTCTTCACTGAGTATCCCGTGGTCCCGAAGCATTTCCTTTGAAAAAATTAAGTGTCCAAACTACAGGTGGTGTAGCTTGCTTAACAGCCGGGATAATCCGCTGACTAGCAGACACTGCTACTAGGCACAAAGTATTTCCTGGGCTAGATGCAGTTAAAAATTTGTAATTAGATACTCTCGTTGGATGCTGAGAAAGCATTCCATAGAGTCTCCTGGCACGCCATATATGATTCTCTTAAAAAGCTTGGGGTAGGGGTCTAGGGGACCCTTTTATAGCCAAAATCACGGCCCTGTATCCCAATACTTCACCTAGGCTGAAGATAAATGGAACTGTAGCACCCTGAGGGCTTGGTTGCTACAGAGGTATTGCACCTCACCCAGAGGTGTGATATCTCACTCTCAGGTAAGGATGGAGTGTGGATCAGGACCCGACACCTGCATGCATTACACCACATTGCCGTGGGGCAGGGCGACCAATATGCCCCTGAGATGGGCACGACAGTCCCTGTCCCTGGCTGGAGTGGGGGGAGGGAACACTGAGGAAGGGGAACCCTGTAGTGCAGGAGCAGGGAGGAAGCAGTTCCTGGGTGCATTGAGAAGGGAGTATAAAAGGTGGGCACCATCTTAGTTCAGTGCAGAGAAGTCTGAGCAGAAGTGACAGGGAGGAGGGGCTCCGCATGAGCTCTGCTCCGGAGGCGGGAATAGTAACAGAGGCCCAGGCCTGGAAGAGGGAGAAGGAAGGAAGAGGAGCGGAGAAGGCTCCAGGAACGAGGAACGAAGGGATCCCAGGGGTGCGGACGGGCGAGTCGCCACCGCACGCCCGAATCCACCTGCGTGGAGGGGTCAGGCCAAAGGGGGAGACCGGTCCCCGAAACTAGTGGAGGCAGGAAACGACCCTCAGCTAGAAACAGGAGGCTGTGACATTTTATGTGGCGCAGCCCCTCGCTACACCCGCTAGGAAGGCACCACATAGGGTCAGGGAAACTGGCGCCAAGTTTACCAAGAGGAGGCCCGAGGCAGCCGGACAGAAGGGTTGGTAAGAAAGGCCAGACAAAGGACACACAAAGGGGGTCCTGTGAAGCGCTCCAAAGTTATCTGGGAGTTGTCTGAGCCCCTCACCTGGTGAGCACAGTACGACGTGGGCAGCCGTTACCTGCAGACGTGGTCTGGATAATAAGAACTGTGAGTAAAGGCCCTGGACTGCATCACTGACTCCGTGTCGTTACTGCTGCTGCCCTGCACCATCACCCCCATCCTCCGCATACACTGCCCTGAGGCTATACTCCTCCCGTGGGGAGTTATGCTACGCTCTGCTGCACCCACAACACCAGCCTCAGCGGTCTGCCCTGCAGCGGCGGTTCACTCTGACCGCAATCCACGGGTGGTGTAGTCGGACATTTAAACATCAAAAGCACATAAATAGTTCCGCCACTGGTTTGACCGCCCTGAGCCACGGAACCGGGTCGCCGCCACGGAGACTACAACCACCAGCATCCACCAAAAAGGGTCCGGCTCCGGGTGTCCCAAGGCCCAGGGGGTGCATCAGAACATTTTCATCACCTTTCACAATCACCAATGGGACAAGGCAGGGATGTCCTCTGTCCCCTCTCTTATACATCCTAGTGACGGAGCACCTGCTCTCATCAATTCGCCATAACCCCAATATTAGGTGGATTGAGGTGGGAGGCACCGAGTATAAGTGCTCTCTATTTGCTGATGATGTCCTAGTATATATCACTCAATCACATATATCCATCCATGCTTTTATGGCTGAAATAGATCACTTTGTTACATGGTCAAATTTTAAAATCAGTGGAGCGAAGTCTGAGGCCCTCGATGTCTCCCTCCCCAAATCCATACAGGATTCCATCCAGTCCAACTTTCCCTTTGCCTGGCCCTCACAGGGTATCAAATACTTAGGAATTCCTATTCATAGAGATCTCTCCCATCTATGTTATCTTAATTTTGGGCCCTTTATTGAACAACTCCATACAGACCACGGTTGGCAAGTTAGAACTGTAAGATTCACTACGTGAACCACTGGTGTTTTGTGGAAAAGCACATGTACACTGTGTTCCAAATTATTATGCAAAAAGTGTTTAGGAGTGATAAGGGAAGAATTTGTTTGTTTGTCAGTTAAACTCATTGATGGTGATGTGTGTCAGGGCTCTTTATATCACTGTAAGCAATTGCAGACACCTGTGCTAATTAGTTTGGCAGGTGTGTCCAATGAAAGGCAAGACTACTTAAGAAAGCTGTCCCATATTATTAAGCAGCCTACATTTTCTGCCAAAATGGGAAAGAAAAAGGATGTGTCGGCTGCTGAGAAGCAACAAATTGTGGAGTGTTTAGGTCAAGGCATGACTACAATCAACATTGTGCGATGATCAGGATGAAGTGTCTTAGCAATCAAGAAGTATGTAGCTGATTCACAGTACACACGTGTGCGTGCTGATAAGGGCAAATTGAGGACTCTTTCCTACAGGCAATTACTTCAGGTTAAAAGAGCAGCAGCAAAAAAGCCTTGTCATAGCAGCAGACAAGTTTTTGAAGCTGCTGGTGCCTCCAACGTTGACCGAACAACAAGATGCAGGGTCCTTCAGAGGTTTGCAGCTGTGCATAAGCCATCCTGTCGACGTCCTCTATCCACTTCACACAAGCAGAAACGGCTCCAGTGGGCCAAACATTACATGAAGACTGATTTCCAAACTGTTTTGTTCACGGATGAGTGCCGTGCAACGCTCGATGGTCCAGATGGATGGAGTGGAGGATGGCTGGTTGATGGACACCCCACGCAAACACGGTTACAGCGCCAACAAGGAGGAGGTGGAGTAATGTTTTGGGCTGGAATCATGGGGAGAGAGATTGTCGGCCCCTTTAGGATCCCTGAAGGGGTAAAGATGAACTCCATAATGTATGTGGAGTTTCTCAAACAGCACTTCCTGCCATGGTTCAAGAAGAAGAACCGTGTATTCCACAGCAAGATCATTTTTATGCATGATAATGCACCATCTCATGCTGCACATAAAACATCTGCATCTCTGGCTGATATGGGCATAAAAGGGGACAAACTTATGGTGTGACCCCCATGCTCCCCTGACCTCTACCCCATTCAGAACCTCTGGAGCATCATCAAAAGGAGTGTCTATGATGGCGGGAGGCAGATCACATCTAAGCAACAGCTCTGGGAGGGTATTCTGTCCTCATGCAAAACAATTGAAGCAGAAACCATCCAAAACCTGACAAATTCAATGGACGAGAGAGTTCAGAAGCTCCTGTGGCCTTGCAAAGGATGGGCTAAAAAAGTGGTGAAATGATTCCGCAAAATTGATGTTACCAGCAGATACTGTGGTTCTGTTACGGTTTGAGTGCTGAACACTCGACGGTCCCACGGTTGGCAAGTTCGAACTGTGAGATTCACTACGTGCACCACTGGTGTTTTGTGGAAAAGCACATGTAAGATTCTGCAACAGTCTCTGCTGATACTCCTGCATGCTTGCATCCCTTTCTATGGCAGAAATAATTTCTGCAAATTTACTTTTGTACCGGGGATCTAACAGTGTGGCAACCCAGTAGTCAGGATTATTTCTAATTCTCACAATTCGAGGGTCATGTTGCAGGTAGTGCAGCAAGAAGGCTCTCATGTGTGTTGCGCATGCAGGAGCACCAAGTCCCTGTTGTGTTGGTGGCGAGGTAACAATCATGCTTCCTTCTTCTGTCCTCTCCCCCCAACCTCACACAACAGAAATGTGATCAAGGTCTCCCTCATCTGATGAGTCTTCCATCAGTTCGTCCTCCACTTCTTCCTGGGCTCCTGCACCTTCCTCACTAGTTTGGCTGCTACCATGCGCCCTGGTAAAACCATCTCCCCCACCCTCACATGCCTGCCGCCTTGGTGCTGCCGACCGTCTGGACCTTGCAGATGTTAGCCCTTCCGCATACAACTCCTCCTCCTCTACTTCCTCCACCTCCTCTTGTGCCACCACCTGACTCCGAATTCTGTTTAACATGTGCTCCAGCATGCAAATCACCGGAATAGTCATGCTGATAATGGCATCGTCAGCACTAAACATCTTCGTTGCTATTTCAAAACTGTGCAGAAGGGTGCAAAGGTCCCTGATCTGAGACCACTCCTCCAGCGTGATTTGCCCCACCTCTGGATCTCGTTGGTCCAGGCTATACGTCAGAACGTATTGCACCAGGGCTTGTCGGTACTGCCACAGTCGCTGCAACATGTAGCAACATGTAGGCACATCGCATTTTAGCCGGTGAAGTGGCAGGCCCAACGACTTCTGTAGAGATGTAAGTCGCTGAGCTGCGGGATGCGAGCGGCGGAAGTGAGCACACAGCGAATGTGCCCTCTGCAGAAGGCCATCTAGTCTGGGATAGTGGGCTAAAAATTGCTGGACAACCAGGTTCAACACGTGAGCCATACAAGGCACGTGTGTGACATTGCCCCGGCGAAGGGCCGCACCCAGGTTTGCAGCATTGTCGCACACGGCCTTCCCTGGTTTCAGGTCCAGTGGAGACAACCATTCATGAAATTGGTTCTCCAGAGCTGACCACAACTCCTTAGCTGTGTGACTCACATTTCCCAGACATTTCAAAGTAAAAACCGCCTGATGACGTTGAGCCCTACTGCCAGCATAGTAAGGAGGTGTGCAGGATCCCTTCTGCGCAGTTAGAAAGCTTGTGGCATGACCAGACAGGCTTTGGGTGCAGGTGGAGGACCGAGAGGAGGTTGAGGAGGCAGAAGCAGTGGAGGAACTTTGAGATAAAGAGGATTGACGCACAACTCATGGGGACGGCAAGACTTGGACAGCAGCCCCTTGTCCTGCTGTCACCATAGTTACCCAGTGCCCAGTCAGCGACATGTAACGCCCCTGTCCATGCCTACTCGTCCAAGTGTCTGTGGTGAAATGCACCCTGTCACACACAGAGTTTCTCAAAGAAGCGGTGATGTTGTGTGCGACATGCTGGTGGAGCGCAGGCACACCTTTCTTTGAGAAGTAATGCCGACTGGGCATCTGGTACTGGGGCACTGCGACGGACATAAGGTCTCGAAAATCCTCTGTGTCCACCAGGCGGAAAGGCAGCATTTCTGTAGCCAAGAGCTTGCAGATGGTGAAATTCAACCTCTTAGCTTTCTCATGGCTAGGAGGAAATGGTCTTTTACTTGTCCACATCTGAGGGACCGAGGGCTGGCTATTGTGCTTAGACGGGGTTGATAAGGGTGTCCCCGGCAAACTTCCGGTCTGTGAGGAAGATGCAGGCGGACATGTTAGGTTGCCTTGATCCAAAGGTGGTGCTATCAATGTTGGACAGCGCTCAACACCAGCTGGTGTTACCACCTCCAAAGAAAATGATGACCTGCCAATCACGCTGGCTGTTGCGGGTAAAGAGGTGGCAGGTCTGCGCCCCAAAACAGGAGTGACTGCTGTCCCCCCAGTCACAGAGGATGAAGAGGCCGCGGATGCACAAGATATGGCAGAATGTGGTTGGCCCGGCCGGCTAGGCCGCATTGTAGCACAGTGAGCTTCCCACTGCAACTTATGCTTCATGTCCATGTGCCGGTTCATGCATGAAGTACTCAAACTATGTATTTTTTGGCCTCTACTTAGCTTTTGCTGACAAATGTTACAGATAACACGAGTTGGGTCATCTTTATCGATCTGAAAAAATGCCCAGGCTATGCAAGGCTTAGCACCCATGCGACCTGAAGAGCCACCATGACTTGTGGTGAGAGGCAGAGTTGTGTTTGAGGATGCAGTTGTTGACGTGCTTCCAGTACTACTTCTCTGTCCAGGAAGGCGCAACCTGACCTCGTCGTCACTAGCATCCTCCTCCACCTCCTCTGCTGACCTCATCTCTTGGCTGACTGTGGGTTGACAGTAAGTGGGATCTCCAACCTCATCATCATCACCCTGTGCGTTATCACACCCGTCGTCCTCAGAGCCAACCTGTTCCTGCCCTGACAAAAAACTAAAGTTGTCGCTCCAATCAGGTATTTGAGTCTCATCATCGTCTTCCTCATTGTCTCCACCAACAGGAGTTACAGTTTGGGAATGAGGGTCTACATTATGGTCAGAACCTTCTGCGTCTGGTCCTGGATCCGACTCATAAAGATTCTGGGCATCAGTGCAGATCATTTCCTCGTCTGGATTCACTGAAGTGCTGGAGTTGACCTCTGATTCCCAGGCTATAGTATGAGTAAACAGCTCTGCAGACTCAACCATCTGTTCTACCTCATACTCAGACGGTCAGCTGGAGATTTGGGAGCTGTGAGGAAGCAAGTGCGATTGGGGTGACACCTTTGAGGACTGGAGTATTTGTGATGTTGAAGTTGATGTGGAGGAGAGCCCACTTAAAGGAACACTTGATATCCGTTGAAGCACCTGCTGTTTTTGTGCCTCATCTGGAATTTGTAGCGATTGGCGTGGCCGTAAGAAAGGGATCTTATCACATTGTCCGCTAAAAGAAGTAGACATTTTAGTTTGGCTGGAAGATGGTCTTTCTTCTGCAGATGTTACTGTTGCTTTAACACCTACCCCACGGACACAACCTTTTTTCCCCTTCCCAACACGTCTATTCCCCTTTCCACCAGCAGCAGGCCTTTTTCCACTCATTTTGGTGGTTAACTAATTCACAACTCTGGAGTTGTTTGCACAAAAAAACAATGGATGGGAACCGAGCAGAGCTGAGTGGCCAAACTGTGGTATTAGGCCAAAACTATTGGCTGGGTTAGATGCAGAAAAAAATTATATTCAATTTGCAACCTGATGGAGGTCAGTATAGATGGACTAATAGAGAAAGTCCCACACACTGCTAGAAGGCCAAATATTTTTTCAGAGCTAGATGCAGACAAAAAATTATTTTGAATTTGCAACCTGATGGAGGTCAGTATAGGTGGACTAATAGAACAAGTCCCACACACTGCTAGAAGGCCAAATATTTTTTCAGAGCTAGAAGCAGAAAAAAATTATATTCAGTTTGCAACCTGATGGAGGTCAGTATAGATGGACTAATAGAACAAGTCCCACACACAGCTAGAAGCCCAAATATTTTTTCAGAGGTAGATGCAGAAAAAAAATATATTCAGTTTGCAACCTGATGGAGGTCAGTATAGATGGACTAATAGAGCAAGTCCCACACACTGCTAGAAGGCCAAATATTTTTTCAGAGCTAGAAGCAGAAAAAAATTATATTCAGTTTGCAACCTGATGGAGGTCAGTATAGATGGACTAATAGAACAAGTCCCACACACAGCTAGAAGCCCAAATATTTTTTCAGAGGTAGATGCAGAAAAAAAATATATTCAGTTTGCAACCTGATGGAGGTCAGTATAGATGGACTAATAGAGAAAGTCCCACACACTGCGAGAAGGCCAAATATTTTTTCAGAGCTAGATGCAGACAAAAAATTATTTTTAATTTGCAACGTGATGGAGGTCAGTATAGATGGACTAATAGAGAAAGTCCCACAAACTGCTAGAAGGCCAAATATTTTTTCAGAGCTAGATGCAGATAAAAATTATTTTTAATTTGCAACCTGATGGAGGTCAGTATAGATGGACTAATAGAGAAAGTCCCACACACTGCTAGAAGGCCAAATATTTTTTCAGAGCTAGATGCAGATAAAAATTATTTTTAATTTGCAACCTGATGGAGGTCAGTATAGATGGACTAATAGAGAAAGTCCCACACACTGCTAGAAGGCCAAATATTTTTTCAGAGCTAGATGCAGAAAAAAATTATATTCAGTTTGCAACCTGATGGAGGTCAGTATAGATGGACTAATAGAACAAGTCCCACACACAGCTAGAAGCCCAAATATTTTTTCAGAGGTAGATGCAGATAAAAATTATTTTTAATTTGCAACCTGATGGAGGTCAGTATAGATGGACTAATAGAGAAAGTCCCACACACTGCTAGAAGACCAAATATTTTTTCAGAGCTAGATGCAGACAAAAAATTATTTTGAATTTGCAACGTGATGGAGGTCAGTATAGATGGACTAATAGAACAAGTCCCACACACTGCTAGAAGGCCAAATATTTTTTCAGAGCTAGATGCAGAAAAAAATTATATTCAGTTTGCAACCTGATGGAGATCAGTATAGATGGACTAATAGAACAAGTCCCACACACTGCTAGAAGCCCAAATATTTTTCAGAGCTAGATGCAGAAAAAAATTATATTCAATTTGCAACCTGATGGAGGTCAGTATAGATGGACTAATAGAGAAAGTCCCACACACTGCTAGAAGGCCAAATATTTTTTAAGTACTAGATGCAGACAAAAAATTATTTTGAATTTGCAACCTGATGGAGGTCAGTATAGGTGGACTAATAGAACAAGTCCCACACACTGCTAGAAGGCCAAATATTTTTTCAGAGCTAGATGCAGAAAAAAATTATATTCAGTTTGCAACCTGATGGAGGTCAGTATAGATGGACTAATAGAACAAGTCCCACACACAGCTAGAAGTCCAAATATTTTTTCATAAGTAGATGCAGAAAAAAATTATATTCAGTTTGCAACCTGATGGAGGTCAGTATAGATGGACTAATAGAACAAGTCCCACACACTGCTAGAAGCCCAAATATTTTTTCAGAGGTAGATGCAGAAAAAAAATATATTCAGTTTGCAACCTGATGGAAGTCAGTATAGATGGACTAATAGAGAAAGTCCCACACACTGCTAGAAGGCCAAATATTTTTTCAGAGCTAGATGCAGAAAAAAATTATATTCAGTTTGCAACCTGATGGAGGTCAGTATAGATGGACTAATAGAACAAGTCCCACAAACTGCTAGAAGCCCAAATATTTTTTCAGAGCTAGATGCAGAAAAAAATTATATTCAATTTGCAACCTGATGGAGGTCAGTATAGATGGACTAATAGAATGATGCTATGCCCAAAAGATTTTACTTCACTAGGTGCAGTAAAAAAATTGGTATTCTATACACAGGTGGTATATCTTGCAACACAGATACGCTACTCCACTGACTAACACACTCTTGAATAGGCCAAAAAGGATTAGCTTTGCTAGATTCAGCCAAATGCTGTGAAAAAAACTTGCACAGCACTGGCACAGACCTGCCTGGCAAAAACTGATAGGAACTGATGTAACCTAGTCCTGAAAATGACTGCAATTACAATTAGTCTTTACTCCCACAGCCTATCTATTTAAGAGCACAGACCTGCCTGATAAAAGTCGTAGGAAATGCTGTAACCTAGTCCTTAAAAGGACTGCAATCACAACTATTCCCTACTCCCAAGCTATCTGTAGATTTGTGCGAAAATTGGCTTGAAATTAACAAGGTATAGCGCACACAGCAATAGCGGTGCCGTCTAACACGCAGCTGCAGCAGTGAGAAAATGGTGGCAACGGGGAAAATTGCTTGGTCTTATAGGGCAAGGACATGTGACATACACTGCCAATGACACATGGCCTTGCTTATGTGAAAAAAAGCACTTCGCTCCGTGTGTGCGCTGCTGATAGGCTGACAGATTGCACCTCCCCACTGTAAATGCGGGAAAGAGAAAAAAAAATGGAGATCTTCATTATTCCTGCAGAGATCCATCCCCTGCCCCTCCCCCCGCCCCGCTGTACACTCAAACTGCGTATTAACATTAATTTTCATCATTACTGAGAAAAAATCCAGTTATGATTTTGGTGCACGAACAGTTATCGAACATAACCTCGAACAGCCAAATTTTTCTCAAATCGTTCGTGTTCGCCGAACGGCTCGAACACCGCCCAAAACAGCTTGAATTTGAGATTGGCGAACAGTTCGAGTCGAACAATGCTCATCTCTAGTAGTGAGTGGAAGTGTAAAAGAGAAGAAATTAGGTGACAAAAAAGTATTGATTTTGCAGTCCAAAAAAATTACATACAGTCGTTGACAGTAATATTCTGTGACATAATGTTAATGCCCAGTTGTCAGTTTAGTTATACATTGCCAGGAGGAATAATAATCCTGCATCTGTAAAAAATGTTGCTTGGAAACTGTAATCGATCTATACAGTGCAGATCACATGATGGAATGCACCTATTGTGTTACTAGTCCTAGGACCATTTAGCTATATGTAGTGTTGAGCGACTATGTTCTGTTAACCCTTTCGCCGAGTATGCTAGGACCGAGCTCCGAGTATTTATAGCTGCTCGGTGATATGGTTGAATCGCTCCCATGTGCATGATTTGCAACTGTTTGACAGCTTTATTACATGTGAGGAATGTCTATTTCTTACACATTCCTCACATGTAATAAAGCTGTCAAACAGTTGCAAATCATGCATACGGGAGCGATTCAACCATATCACCGAGCAGCTATAAATACACGGAGCTCGGCCCGAGCACACTCGGACAGAACATACTCGCTCAACCCTAGCTATATGTTAATGAGCATATGTGTAGCTATGCTAGCTGGGTCGCATTTTTTTGTCTACTATGTGATGGAAACCACAAAGATATCTATAGGGGTATGCTGACATTGGAGTGACCATCAAGTCAATAATTCACATTTCAATTTATCCAAAAGAAAATTGAGAGGAGATCCCTGTATTTTATCTTTAGGTCTTCTGGAGTATATGCATCTAGTCAGAAATGTTATGGTAGAGCAAGGAACAGGTATTTAATTGTTATAGCTCATTGGTTTCATATATCTCTATGTATGTATGCATGTATCTATCTATGTGTACAGTACTATGCAAACGTTTTAAGCAGGTGTGGAAAAAGGCTGTAAAGTAAGAATGCCCTAAAAAGTGAAGCGTTAACTGTTTATTTTTATCAATTAACAAAATGCAAAGTGAATGAACAGAAAAGAGAAATCAAAATCAAATTGCACACAGTTTTTGAAGAACTCGAAGAATGGTCGTCAATGTTGCCTATTTGTTGGTGCTTCTTCAAAAGAGCTTGAACAGCACATCTTGATTTTCCAGTATGCTTAAAAATCTTTGCTTTGGAGAAGCTTTTCTGGTGTAGAATAACTAACTACCTTGTGTCTTGTTACTGTGGTCATGCGAAAAAACTACCGCACTCCTGGGGGTTGTTGGTGCTCAAGTAGGGGCCAAACCCGGAATCATAAATACCTAAACTTGGCACTCATATGACTCAAAAGTTATTTTCATATATTTTTTTAATAAGGAAAGAGTACAAAAACACAGACATTTCGGTCATCAAAGTGAAAGGTGGCTATTTTGAAGAACCTAGAATATAAGACATGTTTTCAGCTGTTTCACACTTTTTTGTTAAGTATATAATTCCACATGTGTTAATTCATAGTTTTGATGCCTTCAGTGTGAATGTACAATATTCATAGTCATGAAAATACAGACAAATCTTTAAATGAGAAGGTGTGTCCAAACTTTTGGTCTGTACTGTATATAAAGCGCTCAGCATAAGTGAGCACACGCCTGTATGATCAATACATGTTATATACAGTTGAAGAAAAGAGGAAAAGAACATACGACATAAGATCCAAATAATGAAAAAATACAAAATGTTTATTAGAGATAGTACATTAAAATACATGGAGCTTATAGGCACAGAGTGCCATGTGTACAATAGACGATAGGGACCCCACCGAGAACCCTCACAGCAGTAGGAACAAAATATAAGCCAGCAGGTAAGGATATAGATTCTTTAGGACACTAAACTCCTAGCCAGTATTGAGAGAGCAAGGTGTCATAGAAAGTAGACAGGGTTATTGCAATAGTAAACTAGGCAGATATGGAGATGTGTATAAGTGCTAAAAAGTAGACCGCATGGCATAAAGTTCAGAGGGTGATGACTTAGTGAAATATAGTCATAACTTACCAGAGGGGGAGGGGGGTCCACCCCTATGCACGTTTCGGATGCAGCCTTCTTCAGGGGGCACAAGGAGTAACACATATGGTGCCTCTTTATAAGGAACCAAGCAGATGCGAGGGCCGCACGCAGCTGTTAAAGGTTAGCACTGAGGACCTGGGTGACGCTTACCGCGTCACGGTGGGCTGGGCGAACCGCGGCGTCGTCGTCATGTGACGACCACTTGACGGTCAGCTGACCGTCACACAGGTCCTCACAGAGAGACGCCGAGAGCCGCGGGACGCAAGGCCGACGTGCAGCGGAAGCGTACATGGTCGTCAGGGCAACTAGAGGTAACAACACAAATAAGGATTTTTTGCATATTTGATCAGAAGCTGCGGGGAACAGCTATGATGGGAAAAAGGACCAGGGACTAAATATATATGCATGATAATAGAAGAAAGGAAAGAAAGAAACGCTATACAGTAGCAGTAGAAAATATGATAGAAAAAGTATATATATTGGCATTAATGAAAAAAGGAGAAGAATGCATATAAGGTTGGGTCAATATAAGCATAACTACAATAGAGGATAGTCGTTGTGGGGTCCTCATAAGTATAGAGGTCCAAGGGAATAGGTCCAGAATAGGTTTATAGTACAATATTAGTATGATATAATAGACCCAAATGATACATCTTAAATATATCCTTTTTTAAGAGCTTTAAATACAAAGCAGAAAAATCACCAAGGTCAAAACAACAATCACAGCAGTTTAACTATATATAGATGGAGAAGACAGAGGTAGATAAATCTTCGCAAACTGGTTCACATAAATCTTCAGAAAGGGGGGTAGAACATGATGCAATGTAGAAAATCCTCAAATGATGAGAAAAAGAAGAGGACCAAATTGTGTTGACCATAGCAAGATGAGTGCTAAAAGAAAATGTGGGAACAAATATAAAAATTAAAAACAAGTTAAAAACATTAAATGGCACACATGGGGTAAGGTAGGGGCGATCACAAAAAAGGGACGAAGCTAAGACACTCATTAAGACCTTTTGGGTGGACTGTATCTAAGAGCCAGATCCAACGGGCCTCCAATTGTGCAAGCCGTTGACTTGTGTTTCCCCCACGTTGAGTATTAGCAAGTTGGTCGATGCCTCGCACGCGTAGAGCCGTGCTGTCACAGTTATGATAAAGTTTAAAGTGGCGGGGAATGGTCCTTAGCGTGGAAGCATCCCCGTGACCAACGGCAGCCTGGATACCAAGAACATGTTCACGGACTCTAACTTTAAGTTGTCTTGAGGTAAGGCCCACATATATGAGTCTGCAAGGGCAGGTAGCAAAGTAAATAACATGTCTCGAAAGACAGTTAATGGCCTTATTTATAGAATATGTTTTAGACCGTGAAGAATTGGAAAATTGGGTCGCATGTTCGATATTGGGACAGGCAATGCAGTGGCCACAGGGCCTACTTCCCGGCGCAGGACCAACCCCGTCAATAAAGCCACTAATGCGTGATGGTTGGTAGTGGCTGTGGATAAGATGGTCCCGTAGATTCCTGGATCTCCTAACTGTGATGCTTGGGCTAGGGGGTATAAATTTGGCAATAACGGGATCAGTTAAGAGGATCGGCCAAGCCTTGGCAAGGCAGTTGCGCATCCGTGAGAACTGGGCATGGTAGTTAGTAATAAATCTAACTTTATTGTTTTTATTAATCACAGTTTTTTGTTTGTATACTAGATCAGAACGTTTAGAGTGGAGAGCCCGGTTAAAGCCTTTTTTACTGTTCTCCTACTATAACCTCTCTCATAGAACCAAGATTTGAGTTCCTCAGATTGTTTAAGGAACTCTTGATCATCGGAACAGATTCTACGTAGTCGGAGAAATTGTCCGACTGGGACTGACTGGACCATGTACTTAGGATGTGCTGACGAAGCGTGCAGTAAAGAGTTGCTAGCGGTAGGTTTCCTAAAAATACTGGTCTGAAGAAAGTCATATTTGTCCCTATGGATAGTTACATCTAGAAACGTAATATTGTTTTTGTCATATTGGTAGGTAATATTGATATTAATATCATTAAGGTTAAGAGACTGCATAAATAACTGCAATTCCTCCCCGGGGCCCTGCCAGATGAAAAGGATGTCATCAATGTACCGCATCCAAAGGGGGATGTGGTCCATTGATGACGGCCCATCGTCCAGGGCAAGGTCACGCTCCCACAGCCCCAGGAAAAGATTGGCATATTCCGGGGCAAAAGAAGCCCCCATGGCGGTTCCCTGGAGCTGGAGATAGTATGAACCTTTGAATGAAAAGAAGTTATGCATAAGGGAGATTTCTAAAAGTTCCACAATGAATGATACTAGATCCATAGACAAATTAGAGTAAGAAAGGAAAAATCGTGTAGCTCTAATGCCATCGGAGTGCCTGATGCTGGTATATAGTGACTCAATGTCGCCAGCCACCATGAACATGTCATCACCGAGGTTCAAACCATCGATTTTTTTGAGGAGATCCCTGGTATCCAACAGGAACGAAGGAAGAGTTTCCACCAGTGGTTGCAGTTTAGATTCAATCCAAATGTTCACCTTTTCCAAGAAACCACCCGTGCCAGATATGATAGGTCATCCAGGTGGTGTCTTGGAATTTTTATGTATTTTGGGGAGTAGGTAAAAGGTCGCTATCGAGGGCTCCCCGACGAGTAACGCCGAAGCCAGTTCATTAGTTATTACTGCATTATCACTTGCTGTTTTTAAGATTTTAGAAAGTTTGGCGGTAAAAGACCTAAGAGGATTAAAGGTTAGGCGTTTATAGCGAAGTTCATTAGACAGCTGGCGAAGGGCTTCCTTTTCATACATAGTGGTCGGCCATATAACAATATTGCTGCCCTTATCGGCTGGCTTTAGTACCACGTCAGGGAGCCCCCGAAGCGACCGTAACCTCTCTCTTTCAACAGTGGATAGATTATCTCGTTCAATAAAATGAGGAATTTGATTAAATTCTTTTGACACCACCTGGACGAACATATCAACACTGGCACACGTGGAAAATGGAGGAAACTTAGTAGATTTAGGTCTGATGGAGTTGGGGATCTTACCTCCTTCAGACAGGGAGCTCTGCAAAGCTAGATCCTCAAGGGAATTCAGCGCATCCTGTATATATTTTATGTTATATACAGTGCTCGCATAAGTGAGTACACCCCTGTATTATCAGTACATTAGTTATACAGCGCTCAGCATAAGTGAGTACACCCTCTGTATTATTGGTACATTATATACAGACAGTGCTCAGCATAAGTAAGTACACCCACTGCATTATCAGTACATTATATATACAGCATTCAGCATATGTGAGTACACCCCTGTATTACCAGTACATTATTTATACAGCACTCAACATAAGTGAGTACACCCCTGTATTACCAGTACATTATTTATACAGCGCTCAGCATAAGTGAGTACACCCCTGTATTATCAGTACATTCTTTATAGAGCGCTCAGCATAAGTGAGTACACCCCAGTATTATCAGTACATTATATATACTGCGCTCGGCATAAGTGAGTACACCCCCTGCATTATCAGTACATTATTCATACAGCGCTAAGAATAAGTGAGTACACTCCTGTATTATCAGTACAATATATATACAGTGCTCAGCATTAGTGATTACACTCCCTGTATTATCAGTACATTATATATACAATGCTTAGCATAATTGAGTACACCCCTGCATTATCAGTACATTATATATACAGCACTCAGCATAAGTGAGTGCACCCGCATATTATCAGTACATTATATATGCAGCACTCAGCATAAGTGAGTACACCCCCTGTATCATCAGTACATTATTTATACAGCGCTAAGCATAAGTAAATACAATCCTGCATTTTCAGTACAATATATATACAGTGCTCAGCACAAGTGAGTACACCCCTGTATTATCAGTACATTATATATACAGTGCTCAGAATAAGTGACTACACCCCTGAATTATCAGTATATTATATATACAACGCTCAGCATAAGTGAGTGCACCCCCACATTATCAGTACATATTATATATATACAGTGCTCAGCATAAGTAAGTATACCCCTGTATTATCAGTACATTAGATACACAGCGCTCAGCTTAAGTGAGTACACCCCAGTATTATCAGTACATTATATATCCAGTGCTCAGCATAAGTGATTACACTCCTGTATTATCAGTATATTATATATATACAGCTATACAGCGTTCAGCCTGAGTAAATCCCTGTATTATCAGTACATTATTTATACAGAGCTCAGCATAAGTGAGTACATCCCTGTAATATCAGTACATTATATATACAGCGCTCAGTGTGAGTACACCCCCTGTATTTATCAGTACATTATACATATACAGGGCTCAGTGTGAGCACATCCCTGTATTATCAGTACATTATATATACTGTGCTCAGAATAAGTGAGTACACCCCTGTATTTTGAGTACATTATATATACAGCACTCAGAGTGAGTACACCTTCTGTATCAGTACATTATACATATACAGTGCTCACCATAAGTGAGTACACCCCCGTGTTATCAGTACATTATATATATACAGCTATACAGCGCTCAGCGTGAGTACACCCCTGTATTATCAGTACATTATATACAGTATACAGTGCTCAATATAAGTGAATACACCCCCATATTATCAGTACATTTTATATATATATATATATATATATATATATATATATATATATAGTGCTCAGCATAATAAATTACATCCCTGTATTATCAGTACATTATTTATACAGTGCTCAGCATAAGTGAGTACACCTCTGTATTTTGAGTACATTATATATACAGCACTCAGAGTGAGTACACCTTCTGTATCAGTACATTATACATATACAGTGCTCACCATAAGTGAGTACACCCCGTGTTATCAGTACATTAAATATATATACAGCTATACAGAGCTCAGCGTAAGTGAGTACACCCCCATGTTATCAGTACATTATATATACAGTATACAGCCATACAGCACATAGCGTAAGTGAGTAGACTCCCTGTATTATCAGTACATTATATATATACAGTGCTCAGTATAAGTGAGCACACCCCTGTATTGTCAGTACATGCTTTATACAGCGCTCACCATAAGTGAGTACACTCCTGTATTATCAGTACATTATATATAAAGCGCTCAACGTGAGTGAGTACACCCCCTGTATTATCAGTACATTATATATATATATATATATATATATATACAGCACTCAGCATAAGTGAGTACACGTCCCTGTATTATCAGTACATTATATATAAAGCGCTCAACGTAAGTGAGTACACCCCCTGTATTATCAGTACATTATACATATACAGTGCTCACCATAAGTGAGTACACTCCTGTATTATCAGTACATTATATGTAAAGCGCTCAACGTGAATACACCCCCTGTATTATCAGTACATTATATATATATATATATACAGCACTCAGCATAAGTGAGTACACCCCCTGTATTATCAGTACATCATATATAAAGCGCTCAACTTAAGTGAGTACACCCCCTGTATTATCATTACATTATATATAAAGCACTCAATCTAAGTCAGTACACCCCCTGTATTATCAGTATATTATGCATATACAATGTTCAGCATAAGTGAGTACACCCCCTGTATTATAAGTACATTATATATATATATACAGCACTCAGCATAAGTGAGTACATCCCCTATATTATCAGTACATTATACAGTGCCTACAAGTAGTATTCAACCCCCTGCAGATTTAGCTGGTTTGATAAGATGCAAATAAGTTAGAGCCTTCAAACTGCAAACGAGAGTAGGTTTTATGAACAGAAGCATAAATCTTACAAACCAAAAAGTTATGTTGCTCAGTTGAATTTTATTAAATTTTAAACATAAAAGTGTGGGTCAATTATTATTCAACCCCTATGTTTAATATTTTGTGGAATAACCCTTGTTTGCAATTACAGCTAATAATCGTCTTTTATAAGACCTGATCAGGCCGGCACAGGTCTGTGGAGTTATCTTGGCCCACTCCTCCATGCAGATCTTTTCCAAGTTATCTAGGTTCTTTGGGTGTCTCATGTGGACTTTATTCTTGAGCTCCTTCCACAAGTTTTCAATTGGGTTAAGGTCAGGAGACTGACTAGGCCACTCCAACACCTTGACTTTTTCCCTATTGAACCAGGCCTTGGTTTTCTTGGCTGTGTGCTTTGGGTCGTTGTCTTGTTGGAAGATGAAATTACGACCCATCTTAAGATCCTTGATGGATGAGCGGAGGTTCTTGGCCAAAATCTCCAGGTAGGCTGTGCTATCCATCTTCCCATGGATGCGGACCAGATGGCCAGGCCCCTTGGCAGAGAAACAGCCCCACAGCATGATGCTGCCACCACCATGCTTGACTGTAGGGATGGTATTCTTGGGGTCGTATGCAGTGCCATCCAGTCTCCAAACGTCACGTGTGTGGTTGGCACCAAAGGTCTCGATCTTGGTCTCATCAGACCATAGAACCTTGAACCAGTCTGTCTCAGAGTCCTCCAAGTGATCATGAGCAAACTGTAGACGAGCCTTGACATGACGCTTTGAAAGAAAAGGTACCTTACGGGCTCGTCTGGAATGGAGACCATTGCGGTGGAGTACGTTACTTATGGTATTGACTGAAACCAATGTCCCCACTGCCATGAGATCTTCCCGGAGCTCCTTCCTTGTTGTCCTTGGGTTAGCCTTGACTCTTCGGATAAGCCTGGCCTCGGCACGGGAGGACACTTTCAAAGGCTGTCCTGGCCGTGGAAGGCTAACAGTAGTTCCATAAGCCTTCCACTTACGGATGATGCTCCCAACAGTGGAGACAGGTAGGCCCCACTCCTTGTAAAGGGTTTTGTACCCCTTGCCAGCCTTGTGACCCTCCACGATCTTGTCTCTGATGGCCTTGGAATGCTCCTTTGTCTTTCCCATGTTGACCATGTCTGAGTGCTGTTCACAAGTTTGGGGAGGGTCTTAAATAGTCAGAAAAGGCTGGCAAAAGAGATCTTTAATCCACACATGTGAAGCTCATTATTCTTGGTGCCTGAACTACTTCTTAATACTTTAGGGGGACCAAACAGAATTCTTGTGGTTTGAGGGGTTGAATAATAAATGACACTCTGAATTAACTTTTAACGTTTAAAAAAAAAACAAAAAAAAAAAAACAAAAACAAAATTTGCTGCAGTGCATTTCCCACTTCCAGGCTGATCTACAGTACAAATTTCACAATGCCAAGTTAATTCCGCATGTGTCAAGCAGCTAAATCTGCAGGGGGTTGAATACTACTTGTAGGCACTGTATATATATATACAGCACTCAGCATAAGGAAGTACACCCCCTGTATTATCAGTACATTATATATAAAGCGCTCAACGTAAGTGAGTACACCCCCTGTATTATCAGTACATTATATCTAAAGCACTCAATCTAAGTGAGTACACCCCCTGTATTATCAGTATATTATGCATATACAATGTTCAGCATAAGTGAGTACACCCCCTGTATTATCAGTACATTGTATATATACATATATATATATATATGCATACAGTATATACAGTGCTTAGCATAAGTGAGTATACCCGTCCCCCGTATTATCAGTATATTATAAATACAGCACTAAGCATAAGTGAGTACACCCCTTGCTTTATCAGTGCATTACATTTACAGCACTCAGCATAAATGAGTACACCCCATTATCATTACATTATATATACACAGCGCTCAGCATAAGTGAGTACACCCTCTGTATTATCAGACCATTATTTATACAGCGCTAAGTATAAGTGAGTACACCCCTGTATTATCAGTACAATATACAGTATATATACATATATGCAGTGTATATATATATATATATATATATATATATACATACACACACACACATATAGATAGATAGATAGATAGATAGATAGATAGATAGATAGATAGATGTGCATATATATATATTGTGCATACATATACATGCAGTGGCATATAGAAGTTTGGGCACCCCTGGTCAAAATTACTGTTATTGTGAACAGTTAAGCAAGTTGAAGATGAAATTACCTCTAAAGGGCCCTAAAGTTTCAAAGTTTCCTTTGTATTTTAGGCTAATAAATATATATTCGAGGGTCAGTCAATAAGCAATGTCTTCTATTTTTTTCTCCTTAAATAAGGTAGTTATGTTAAATATTCGAATTTGGCACAATTCCTCAAACCTTCTTCTCCAATCCACAGCAATTGCAACTTCCTGCACCAACAGGTGGCAGGACGATATCCGTTTGCAAAATGGCTGACATCAATGTTCGTATTAGACAACGTTCTGTGATTGAATTCTTGCATGCAGATGGTGAAACGCCCATTCGAATTCATGAGAGACTGAAAAATGTGTCCGGTGATGCAACAGTGGATGTCAGTACTGTTAGACGATGGGTTCGTCGCTGTAACACAGCTGAAGGGCCATCACCGTTGGCTGACAAAATGCGGAGTGGCAGGCCAGTAACCACAGTGACTCCAAGCAACATTCAGCGAGTCGATGACATCATTCGTGGTGACCGCCGGGTGACTGCAGAAGAATTGTGTGGCATTATCTGCCTCAGTAAAGGCAGTGTGATGAAAATTATTGGACAACTGGGATATAGAAAAGTTTGTGCACGGTGGGTCCCAAGAATGCTTTTTACCATGCTGGAATACATGCCCTTGTTAAACGGTGGACCAAGACTATGGAGATGGATGGAGATTATTTTGAAAAGTGACAAATAAATCGTTAATGTTGTGGTTTTCAACCTATGTAATTGCATTTGAATTTCTTGTCAATTAAAAGGAGAAAAAAAATAGGAGGCATTACTTATTGACTGACCCTCGTATATATATATATACAGTACAGTACAGACCAAAAGTTATATATATACAGTACAGACCAAAAGTTTGGACACACCTTCTCATTTAAAGATTTTTCTTTTTTTTTGATGACGGCTTTGCACACTCTTGGCATTCTCTTGATGAGCTTCAAGAGGTAGTCACCGGAAATGGTTTTCACTTCAAAGGTGTGCCCTGTCAGGTTTAATAAGTGGGATTTCTTGCCTTATAAATGTGGTTGGTACCATCAGTTGTGTTGTGCAGAAGTCAGGTGGATACACAGCTGATAGTCCTACTGAATAGACTGTTAGAATTTGTATTATGGCAAGAAAAAAGCAGCTAAGTAAAGAAAAACGAGTGGCCATCATTACTTTAAGAAATGAAGGTCAGTCAGTCCGAAAAATTGGGAAAACTTTGAATGTGTCCCCAAGTGCAGTTGCAAAAACCATCAAGCGCTGCAAAAAAACTGGCTCACATGAGGACCGCCCCAGGAAAGGAAGACCAAGAGTCACCTCTGCTTCTGAGGATAAGTTTATCCGAGTCACCAGCTTCAGAAATCGCAGGTTAACAGCAGCTCAGATTAGAGACCAGGTCAATGCCACACAGAGTTCTAGCAGCAGACACATCTCTACAACTGTTAAGAGGAGACTTTGTGCAGCAGGCCATCATGGTAAAATAGCTGCTAGGAAACCACTGCTAAGGACAGGCAACAATCAGAAGAGACTTGTTTGGGCTAAAGAACACAACGAATGGACATTAGACCAGTGGAAATCTGTGCTTTGGTCTGATGAGTCCAAATTTGAGATCTTTGGTTCCAACCACCGTGTCTTTGTGTGACGCAGAAAAGGTGAACGGATGGACTCTACATGCCTGGTTCCCACCGTGAAGCAAGGAGGAGGAGGTGTGATGGTGCTTTGCTGGTGACACTGTTGGGGATTTATTCAAAATTGAAGTCATACTGAACCAGCATAGCTACCACAGCATCTTGCAGCGGCATGCTATTCCATCTGGTTTGCGTTTGGTTGGACCATCATTTATTTTTCAACAGGACAATGACCCCAAACACACCTCCAGGCTGTGTAAGGGCTATTTGACCAAGAATGAGAGTGATGGGGTGCCACGCCAGATGACCTGGCCTCCACAGTCACCAGACCTGAACCCAATCAAGATGGTTTGGGGTGAGCTGGACCGCAGAGTGAAGGCAAAAGGGCCAACAAGTGCTAAGCATCTCTGGGAACTATTTCAAGATTGCTGGAAGACCATTTCCGGTGACTACCTCTTGAAGCTGATTAAGAGAATCCTAAGAGTGTGTAAAGCAGTCATCAGAGCAAAAGGTGGCTACTTTGAAGAACCTAGAATATAAGACATATTTCACATGCTGTTGTGCAAATGGAATAGACAGTAGATGGAAATGATTGCCAATTATCAAGACACCCTCAATAAAGGAGTGGTTCTACAGGTGGGGACCACAGACCACATCTCAGTACCAATGCTTTCTGGCTGATGTTTTGGTCACTTTTGAATGTTAGTTGTGCTTTCACACTTGTGGTAGCATGAGATGAAATCTACCACCCACAGAAGTTGCACAGGTAGTGCAGCTCATCCAGGATGACACATCAATGCGACCTGTGGCAAGAAGGCTTGCTGTGTATGTCAGCGTAGTGTCCAGAGGCTGGAGGCGCTACCAGGAGACAGGCCAGCACACCAGGAAACGTGGAGGGGGGCTGTAGGAGGGCAACAACCGAGCAGCAGGACTGCAACATCCGCCTTTGTGCAAGGAGGAACAGGAGGAGCACTGCCAGAGCCCTGCAAAATGACCTCCAGCAGGCCACAAATGTGCATGTGTCTGCACAAATGGTTAGAAACAGACTCCATGAGGGTGGTATGAGGGCCCGACGTCCACGTATGGGGGTTGTGCTTACAGCCCAACACCATGCAGGATGCTTGGCATTTGCCACAGAACACCAGGATTGGCAAAGTCGCCACTGGCACCCTGTGCTCTTCACAGATGAAAGCAGGTTCACACTAAGCACATGTGGCAGACGTGACAGTCTGGAGAAGCCGTGGAGAGCGATCTGCTGCCTGCAACATCCTTCAGCATGACCGGTTTGGCAGTGGGTCAGTAATGGTGTGGAGTGGCATTTCTATGAAGGGCTGCACAGCCCTCCATGTGCTCGCCAGAGGTAGCCTGACTGCCATGAGGTACCGAGATGAGATCCTCAGACCCCTTGTGAGACCATATGCTGGTGCGGTTGGCCTTGGGTTCCTCCTAATGCAGGACAATGCTAGACCTCATGTGGCTGGAGTGTGTCAGCAGTTTCTGCAAGATGAAGCCATTGAAGCTATGGACTGGCCCGCCTGTTCCCCAGACCTGAATCCAATTGAGCACATCTGGGACATCATGTATCACTCCATCCATTGGCGGATGCTTTAGTCCAGGTATGGGAGGAGATCCCACAGGAGACCATCCACAACCTCATCAGGAGCATGCCCAGGTGTTGTAGGGAGGTCATACAGGCACCTGGAGGCCACACACAATATTGAACCTCATTTTGACATGTTTTAAGGACATTACATCAAAGTTGGATCAGCCTGTAGTGTGTTTTTCCACTTTAATTTGGGGGGTAACTCCAAATCCAGGCCTCCATTGGTTAATAAATTTGATTTCCATTGATGATTTTTGTGTGATTTTGTTGTCATCACATTCAACTTTGTACAAAATAAAGTATTCAATGAGAATATTTCATTCATTCAGATCTAGGATGTTTTATTTGAGTGTTCCCTTTATTTTTTTGAGCAGTGTATATATTCAAATTTTACGTTTTAAAAATTACAAAAAGGAAAATGGGCCAATGCAAAGTTTAGGCACCCTGCATGGTTAGTACCTATCAACACCCCCTTTTGAAAGAATTACAGCTTGTAAATGCTTTCTGTAGCCAGCCAAGAGTCTTTCAATTTTTGTTTGAGGGAGTTTCATCCATTCTTCCTTGTAAAATTCTTCTAGTTCTGTGAAATTCATTGCATGCACTGCTTTTTTGAGGTCTAGCCACATATGTTCAATGATGTTCAAATTAGAGCACTGTGAGGGCAATTGTAAAACTTTCAGATTGCACCTTTTGAGTAAGTTTATTGTGGATTTTGACATGTATTTAGAATCATTATCCATTTGTAGAAGCCACTCTCTTTTCAACTTCAGCTTTTTTACAGATGGTGTTAGGTTTGCATCAAGAATTTGTTGATATTTCTTTGAATCCATTCTTCCCTCTACCCCTGAAATGTTCCCCTTACCATTGGCTGCAATACAACCCCAAAACATGATTGATCCACCCCCATGCTTAATGGTTGGTGAGATGTTCTTTTCCTGGAATTTTGTGCCCTTTTTTCTCCACATACACCTTTGATCATTGTGGCCAAAGAGAATTTTAATCTCATTGGTCCACAGGACTTGTTTCCAAAGTGCATGAGGCTTTTTTAGATGTTCTTTTGCATGCTTCTGATGCTGAATTTTATGGTGAGAATGCAGGAGAGGTTTTCTTCTGATCACTCTTCCATGAAAGCCATATTTGTACAGGTGTCTCTGTACAGTTGAATAATGTACCACAAGTTCCAGAGTCTGCTAAATATTTCTGAAGATCTTTTGCAATCAAGCGGGGGGTTCTGATTTGCCTCTCTAGCAGTCCTACGAGCAGCTGTCACTGAAATTTTGCTTGGTCTTCCAGACCTTATCTTGACTTCCAATGTTCCTGTTAATTGTCATTTCTTAATTACATTTCAAACTAAGGAAAGGGTAGCTTGAAAACACTTTGCTATCTTCTTATAGCTTTCACCTGCTTTGTGGGCCTCCACCATTTTCATTTTCAGAGTGCTAGACAGCTGCTTAGAAGAACCCATGGTCTCTGTTTTTGGCACAAGACCAGAGGAGGCTGGGTTTTTAAAAACTGGAAAATTTGCATCACTTGGACTTTTCTAATGATGATAGTGAACAAACCATAACCCTAACAGGCTAATTAAGGTGTGAAACCTTGGTCAAAGTTATTTGAGCACACAAATCTCCAAGGGTTTACAAACTTTTGCATCGTCCCATTTTTCTTTTTGTCATTTTTAAATTGTAATTTTTTTTACCTAAAATCCAAAGGAAATGTGTCATCTTTAACTTTAGGCATTTTAGAGATCATTTCATCTTCAACTTGCTTAACTGTTCACAATAACAGTGATTTTGACTAAGGGTGCCCAAACTTTTACCTGCCACTGTATATACACTTACAGTACAGACCAAAAGTTTGGACACATCTTCTCATTTAAAGATTTTTCTGTATTTTCATGACTTTGAAAATTGTACATTCACACTGAAGGCATCAAAACTATGAATTAACACATGTGGAATTATATACTTAACAAAAAAGTGTAAAACAACTGAAAATATGTCTTATATTCTAGGTTCTTCAAAGTAGCCACCTTTTGCTTTGATGACTGCTTTGCACACTCTTGACATTCTCTTGATGAGCTTCAAGAGGTAGTCACCGGAAATGGTTTTCACTTCACAGGTGTGGCCTGTCAGGTTTAATAAGAGGGATTTCTTCCCTTATAAATGGGGTAGGTACCATCAGTTGTGTTCTGCAGAAGTCAGGTGGATACACAGCTGATAGTCCTACTGAATAGACTGTTAGAATTTGTATTATGGCAAGAAAAAAGCAGCTAAGTAAAGAAAAACGAGTGGCCATCATTACTTTAAGAAATGAAGATCAGTCAGTCCAAAAAATTGGGAAAACTTTGAAATTGTCCCCAAATGCAGTTACAAAAACCATCAAGCGCTACAAACAAACTGGCTCACAAGAGAACCGCTCCAGGAAAGGAAGACCAAGAGTCACCTCTGCTTCTGAGGATAAGTTTATCCGAGTCACCAGCCTCAGGTTAACAGCAGCTCAGATTAGAGACCAGGTCAATGCCACACAGAGTTCTAGCAGCAGACACATCTCTACAACAACTGTTAAGAGGAGACTTTGTGCAGCAGGCCTTCATGGTAAAAAAGCTGCTAGGAAACCACTGCTATGGACAGCCAACAAGCCGTAGAGACTTGTTTGGGCTAAAGAACACAAGGAATGGACATTAGTCTAGTGGAAATCTGTGCTTTGGTCTGATGAGTCCAAATTTGAGATCTTTGGTTCCAACCACCGTGTCTTTGTGCGACGCAGAAAAGGTGAACGGATGGACTCTACATGCCTGGTTCCCACCGTGAAGCAAGAAGGAGGAGGTGTGATGGTGTGGGGCTGCTTTGCTGGTGACACTGTTGGGTATTTATTCAAAATTGAAGTCATACTGAACCAGCATGGCTACCACAGCATCTTGCAACGGCATGCTATTCCATCAGGTTTGCGTTTAGTTGGACCATCATTTATTTTTCAAAAGGACAATGATCCCAAACACATCTCCAGGCTGTGTAAGGGCTATTTGACCAAGGAGAGTGAAGGGGTGCTACGCCAGATGACCTGGCCTCCACAGTCACCAGACCTGAACCCAATCGAGATGGTTTGGGGTGAGCTGGACTGCAGAGTGAAGGCAAAAGGGCCAACAAGTGCTAAGCATCTCTGGGAACTCCTTCAAGATTGTTGGAAGACCATTTCCAGTGACTACCTCTTGAAGCTCATCAAGAGAATGCCAAGAGTGTGCAAAGCAGTCATCAAAGCAAAAGGTGGCTACTTTGAAGAAACTAGAATATAAGACATATTTTCAGTTGTTTCACACTTTTTTGTTATGTATATAATACCACATGTGTTAATTCATAGTTTTAATGCCTTCAGTGAGAATGTACAATTTTCAAAGTCATGAAAATACAGAAAAATCTTTAAATGAGAAGGTGTGTCCAAACTTTTGGTCTGTACTGTATATGTATATATTTATATATTTATTTCTTCACACTCTAATTCTGCTACTCTTTAATATAGCTTACTGTTTTTTATCTAAGCACATGTGGCTGACTTCTAGAAATGGAATCTTCAGCTACTCTATGACTGATCAGATTGCTTATCACCAGGCACTTCATGTTATTGAGTTTATTTACTGCTGTGAAAATGGCTTTATTGCACATTTTCTTTCATTGAAACTGTCATACTGATCTTGGATTTGTCTTCTGCCGTGTTCATTCTACTGTGCAACATTAAGCATTACAGTTACTTCATATTTTATATTCCTCTCTGTTATTTGTTAAATTATTTTACTTTTCTTCATTGTTTATAATTAATACTAAATTAAGATTTTGACCATGCAATATTAGACACACGTTCATTTTACAGCATGGATCACATGGTAGTGCTAACACAAAACTTCAATAAAAGTGATTGGGAAAAGAAGTCCAAATGTATCATCAACTTAGGGCAATCTGTTGGAAGTTTTTACTCTACAAACTGCCGACAGTGCTAGTTAGGTGACCAGGAAGCAAGCTCACACACACCCATATGGAATTCTTAATAGGATCATGACATAAAGAAAAACGTTTTTTTCTGTCATGAGTCACAATGAAAATTGTACATAAAGCATTCTCTAACTTTGAAGCATTCTAGGCTGTCCTCAGTACTTGCTCCCTGAGCCCTCCACCCGGACTCTTGAATAGTGGCTGTAGCTGTCCCTCAAGACAAGAGCAGAAGGATTGTGATATGTTTACTGTACAGAGCCCTTGACACTTCACTATCTGGGAACACTCAGTGGACACTTAGTTTCATGGTCTGTGGCAGATAAAACCTCTTTTTTTGTCATGTCTCTACTAAAAGTATCCATATAGGTATGTTTGAACTCGTTTCTTGGTCACTAGAGATGTGCGTAAATGATTCATGGGACTTGATCCACCAAAATTTACTGGTCACCTATCTGGCACTATTAAAAGTTTTGGTATAAGAACTGCTGATAGAACAGATGATGCTTAAAATGAATCTGACTTGCTTTCTTATCTCATTCACACAAATGTCTGCCACTTATATGTCTTGTAATGTATCAGCAAAGTTTGCAAACTGCGCAAACTCGGCCAGCTGATCAGCCACCTGGAGGATGGAATGGATTAACGCCAGGGGGCTCCAGGGAGCATACTTCAGTAGATAAAAGCTTTGTATTTTTTGAATGGAGCATAACTTTTAATAACTGTAAATTGCAAAACCATTTATTTCCTTTTCTGCTTGGTTAAATGTGTTCTTTATGGTGCCACAACCCCTTTAAATATTACTTTAAAAAACACTGTAATATGATAATTTTTTATACGATTTTTATATAGCATTTGTATTTTTTATGGGGAGCTAACATAGACTTTTTCAACTATTCTCGGGCCCACACATGTCAGTAACATTCTAGTGTCTGTGTGTGAGGAAGGGTGGGCAGGTACTGGGGCTCACAGGACTTTATTTCAACCACTGAAGTTACCTGTCTACATATTTGTCTCTGCTGAATGGAGCATCATTTTTAATAACTGTAAATTACAAAATCATTTATTTCCATCTTTTCTGCTTGATTAAATGTATTCTTTATGATGGCACAACCCCTTTAATACAGTCTAAATAATACGGTCATATATTTACCGAATAACAAATATTATTCCCATACTATTACTGAACAAAGTCTACTATATCAAGACCAATATTAATACTAACAGCACAAACAAGAAAAAAATAATTCCTCAACACCATGGCCATATATTACCACTACATAGGGCCTGGTTCACACCCGTCTTGATAAGGGGGAGTGCTGGAATCAGACGCTCCTGATTAATGAAGAGGTTTGAGCGCCTCTGTGCATTACGCCAGAAATCTCACTTCAGTCAGGAAATGGAGTGAGATTTTAGGTGTATGGAATGCCACAGCTTGTCATGAATTAGTCGAGCCTTGACATCACACCCCCATCATGCCCTGTCACTTAACAAAACCCACTATACTAAGACTAGCATTACCAATAATACCACATACAAGGAATGAATACTGTCATACCATAATCACATATTATCACCAGGTAGTGACCTAAAATTTGTATTGTGCACCTATTATGCCATTATACAGGTGTAAAGTCCTCTTTGTGGCCAAGATATAGTAGTGATATTCCCGCTTGTGTCCCCCATACATTAATAATGTGGCCTCTAAATAGTAATAATATCCCCTTATTTGGCCACTATTTAATAATAATGTCCCCATATGTGCTCCTCTATATAGTAATAATATCCATCCATTCTGGCACCCATATATTAATAATGTCCCCCATTCTGGCCTTATTTAGTAATAATGTCCCCATATGTGGTGCTCATATAGTAATAAAGTTCTCCATTTTGACCCCTATATAGTAATACTGTCTCCCTATTCTGGCCACCATTTACAGTAACGAGCAAAAGGGTAAAAATGTTTTGAACATTTGACTTTCAGGCTCCATTTCTTCATCCACTACTGCTTTGAACGTGAGAATAACATATTTTCATAGACAATCGTCTTGGCTATATCATACATAAATTTGGCTATTTATTATATGATTAGTTATGCAGATTCTTGTCATGTCACTGCATTGTTACTGTTTTGCTGCGGAAAAATCTAAATTTTAATTTTTATTATATTGTTAATAGGTAAATCTACCTTTGACTTTCAACACTGCCTGAGTCCTTCTGGGCATGCTCTTGATCAGATTCAAGCATGTCTTGACTGAAATCTTATCCTAGGTCTCTGCTACACATTCCTAAAGTTAGTGCATACTGGTCAATTCACTTGAGTATGTACATGTTTTTTTCTTTAACTCTACCCCCAAGTGTTCGATTGTGTTGCGGTCTGGGGACTGTGGAGGCCAATCCAGCACCTATACTTCATTGTCATTGAACCATTTCTTTGCCAATCTTGACATATGTTTCAGGGCTTTGTCCTGCTGGAACACTATGTCGTCCTTTTCATGCCCATAGTACTCGAGTGTGTGAAGTAACTTGTCTTGTAGGATGCTAACATATAGCTCAGCATTGAGACAACCATTGATCCTGGACAAGAATCCAATGCCTTTGGCTGTGAAACAATCCTCCTCCAAAGTTGACAGTTCCTTAAATTTATTGATCCATTAGCCCTTTTTACCCTTGTTTCTTCCAGACCCATTTGCACCCATGAGAGCCTTGTCTATTGACTTTTGTCTTATTGCTCCAAATCACCCGTTTCCAATCTTCTACTGTTCACTTTTGATTACTTTTGTGCAAACTTGAGCCAACGCTTCTTATGATGGTATTGAAATCAAGGCTTCTTCACCATTTTTCAGCCCACCATTCAAGAGTTGTGTAACGTGCATCACAAGATGCTTGCATGGACTCCTATGATCTTACTATTACAAAGCATACGAGTCACCTCCACTGCCGTGTTTGTCATGCCAGAACTGATAGACCCTGTGATGAGCCAACTTGTTGACTCCCATATTTTGCCTGGATATCCACCACTTGGCTTTTAAATCGATGGACAAACTTCATTTTGGATTCTTCCAGCTGTCATGGCATTCACATGATGCAGTTTGGTCATTTTCTTGGCTGATAGAACGCAATCGATGATCCGGATAATGCTGTTTCTCTTTTCTTGGCAAATCTTCTTCATTGCTTTTCCTCGTTTCGAACCATTGACCTTTCACTTGGGAATCAACCTAATAACACACTGAGCTATTATGGAATGTGACTATAGGTTGTAATTTGTACTATACAGGAAGAAAAAAGATTTTTCTAACACCAGGAGCAAAACTGTAACATTGCTGTGACATGATAAGAATCTGCATAACTAATCATATGCTAAATAGTTGCAAGTCATATTTATGAATAAGATAGCCAAGATGCTTGTCTATAAAAATGATGGTAGTTTCATGTTAGAAGCCGTAGTGGATGATGAGATATTGGGCCTGAAAGTCAAAAGTTCAAAACATTGTTACCCTTTTGCTTGTCACTGTATTAACAATTTCCACACATTCTGGCCCCCATATAGTAATAATCTTTCACAATTTGGCTCCCTGATTCACATTAACTCTACAACCATGGGCCTCTGGCCTATTAAAGGCTCGCAGCTGCAGAGAATGGCTTTTACAGGTGATGTAATGACGTCTTGCCGACGTCTTGTTGCTGGCTCCACCTATGATGCTGACGTGATGCAGTAGTGGTCTGTAACTGTGGGCTTCTGTTAGGCCAGAGTCTCGCTTTTGGAGAGTAGGTGTGGGGTAGACAGTTAGCAGGTCTATGCACACAGATATCTGGTTAACGCAAAGTGTATTGCGCAGACAGCACCTTGAATCAGCGTCAGCATTAATATTTATTTTTAAACCACTTTTAATTCCATAGTGCTATACATGTGGGAAAAAGCTACATACATATAACACATGTATAAAACACAGTAAGCAAATTACAGTGGCTAGCAAAAGTGTTTACCCCCTTGGCATTTTACCTACTTTGTTACATTACAACCTGTGTTTAAATATTTTTGTAATCCGATTTGTATGTGATATATCAGCACTAAATAGTGTAAGTTGGTGAAGTGAGAAAAATCTAGCCGTAAATTAAATTATTGGGTCAAATAACTAAAAATTGGCATGTACACATGTATTAACTCCTTTTGCGAGGAAACCCCTAAAAATTTCTGGTGCAAGAAATTACCTTCAAAAGTCACATGATTAGTGAAAGGAAGTCCACCTGTGTGCAATCTAAATGTCACATGGTCTGTAAGCATATACACACATTTTCTGAAAGACCACAGAGGCTGCAACACCATTAAGCAAGAGGCACCACTAACCAAACAACACCATGAAGACTAAGGAGATCTCCAAAAAAAAGTCAAGGACAAAGTTGTTGAGAAGTAAAAGTCAGGGTTGGGTTATGAAAAAATATCCCAAGCTCTGATGATCCCTCAGAGCACCATCAAATCCATTGTCATCAAATGAAAAAACACAGTATCACAACAAACCTGCCAAGAAAGGGTCATTCACCAAAACTCTCACCTCGGGCAAGAAGGGCATTATGTTAGGACCGCCTTAGTCCTGGGCTATTCAGAACGAAGAACTATAGAATAAAGGGAAGAGGTCCCTAAAAGAACTTAGGACTGGAACAAAAATGGGACACCTCCTGAACAGAGAAGGTTGTTGCAGAACACATAAGATAAACTGACAAAAAGGTACTAGAGGTCACAAAGGACCAAGCAAACTGAGAGATATAGGCACAGAAGCACCTGGCTAGCAAAACAGTCAAACAACACAGAAGTCCAGCACAGCCAAAAAGGCGGAGCTGGAATATAAAGGCAGATGGTCACGTGACCGCAAAACACAAGATGGAAAAAACAAACAGGAGGGTTCTAACAGTACCCCCTCTTGTAAGAGGATCCTTCGGATCCTACAGGCCCAGGCCTATCCGGAAACCTCTTGTGGAAGGCTCTAACAAGCCTAGGAGCAGAGTCATCATCCGCCGTTACCCAGAAGTTATATTCAGGACTGAAACCCTTCCAGGAGACGAGATATTGTGCTCACCCTCTATGCCATCTAGAATTAAAGATTCGTGAAATTTCATATTCGCCATCTTCCACCACAGGAGGAACTGAGACAGTGGCATCCCTATCAGATACATCCGCCCTTTTCAACAAGGAAACATGAAACACAGGATTAATCTTCCAGGAAGTAGGAACATCCAACCTAACCGCAGACGGGTTAACAACCTGAAGCACTTTAAATGGACCCACAAACTTAGGACCCAGTTTTTTAGAGGGAATCCTCAACCGCAGGTTCCTTTAGGACAACCAAACCATGTCACCCACAGTAAACAAAACCTCCTTTCGTATCCTGTCAAAATACTTCTTGGACTTCTTGTTAGCCCCTTGAAGGTTGCAACATACATTAGTCCAAACTCTCTCCAAATCACCAGAAAAATTCTCCTCCTCCGGCACCGCCGACCCCAATTTGGAGACTGAACCAAAAGACGGATGTCTCCCAGTACAACAAAAAAAAGGAGAACTCCCAGCTGAGGAGGATGTATGATTGTTAAGAGCAAATTCTGCGAAAGGCAGAAACTCAGACCACACCTCTTGATTGTCGGTCACAAAACATCGCAAAAACTGTTCAACATTCTGGTTCTTTCTTTTAGTCTGTCCATTAGACTCAGGATGATACCCAGACGAAAATGACAAATGAGTATCAAAAGAAAATAGTCGGCACTCCGTGTAGCTAGGGTGGTGCACGTGGAAAACAATGTCTATAGGAAAAGAAAATCCCGGCACTCACGTGTTGATAATTAGTTGGTTTATTCCACAACTCACAAAAAAGACGTTTCAGCCTGTCCAAGGCTTTTTTCAATTGAAAAAAGCCTTGGACAGGCTGAAACGTCTTTTTTGTGAGTTGTGGAATAAACCAACTAATTATCAACACCTGAGTGCCGGGATTTTCTTTTCCTTTAGAAAATGACAAATGGACTCCCAACCTGTCACAAAAAGCACGCCAAAAGTGAGCCACAAACTGAGGTCCTCTATCAGAAACAATATCCGTGGGAACGCCATGAAGCTTGACAATCTCCTTAACAAACACCTTAGCAAGTGTCTTGGCGCACGGTAACTTAATGAATGGAACCAAATGACACATCTTACTAAAACGGTCTACGACCACCCAGATGACAGTAAAACCCTCGGACACGGGCAGATCAGTAATAAAATCCATTGTGAGATGCATCCAAGGCGCACTAGGAACCTCCAGAGGGCAAAGCAACCCCGCAGCAGGAGTATGTGAAGCCTTTCACCTAGCACACACTGTACATTGACGCACCCACTTGATGACTTCTTTCTTCCATTCAGGCCACCAAAAACTGCGACTGATAAGTCTTTTAGTCACAGAAATTCCTGGATGACCTGCCAACCGAGACTCATGACACTCCACAAACAAGTCTCTCCTAAAGGTTCTAGGCATGAACAACCTCCCATGGGGAGTGCTAGATGGAGCATCACCTTGAGCTTTTAGAATCCCATTCTCCAAAACAGAGTCCAATGCCGCCACCACAACTCCTTTCTGTAAAATGTTCTCCTCCTCCTCGGCACCAACCGCAGGAGAGAAGCTGCGAGATAAAAGCATCAGCTTTAACATTCTTAGTACCAGAGATTTAGGTAACAGAAAAATGAAACCGAGAAAAAAAAAGTGCCCACCTAGCTTAATGGACATTCAAGCGCTTGGCAGCATCCAGATAGATCAAATTCTTATGACCTGTGAAAACCTGAATAGGAAATCTAGCGCCTTCTAAAAAATGATGCCAATGTTCAAACCAAATTTAATAGCCAGCAACTCCCGATTTCCAGCATCATAATTCAATTCGGTTTCCGAAATTTTTTTCGAAAAGAAGGCACAAGGATGTACTCCATCCCTGCTCTCCTGAGACAAAACTGCTCCGACCCCCACTGATGAAGCATCCACCTCGACCAAAAAAGGCTTGATCTCATCAGGCTCCATAAGGATAGGGGCTGAGCTGAACCTCTTTTTGAGATACTTAAATGCTTCAATGGCCTCAGTAGTCCACCGGACCGTATTCGCACCTTTCCTGGTGAGATCGGTCAGAGGCTTAATAATTACTGAAAAATTCTTAATGAATTTCCTGTAATAATAGGCAATACCCAAAAATCTCTGTTTAGATTTCAAACCAATAGGCCTAGGCCATTCCTGCACAGCCTGAACCTTCACCGGGTCTATCTCAAAGCCCTCGTTGGAGACAATGTAGCCCAAAAAACAAATATTCTGCACAGCGAACTCACATTTCTCCAGCTTAGCAAAGAGTGAATTATCACTCAATAACTGCAAAACTTCACGTACACAGTGCCAATGGGACTCCAGATCTGGCGAATAAATCAAAATGTCATCCAAATACACAACCACATTCTTACCAATCAATGGTCTCAAGATGTCATTAATAAGGTTCTGAAAAAATGCAGGTGCATTGGTAAGACCAAAAGGCATCACCAGATTCTCAAAATGACCTACAGGAATGTTAAAAGCAGTTTTCCATTCATCACCCTCCTTCACTCGTAACAAATTGTATGCCCCACGGAGATCAATCTTAGAGAACCACTTGGCTCCCACTAACTGGTTAAACAAGTCAGGAATTAACGGCAATGGGTAGGAATTGCGAACGGTAATCTTATTAATTTCACAAAAATACAGACACAGAAGCAAACACCTGTCCTTTTTTTTAACAAAGAAAAATCCAACTGTCACAGGCGACTTAGAAGGTCTAATGTGACCAGCAGCCAGTCTAGTCTGTATGTACTCCTCCAAGGTCTTTCTTTCAAGGATAGTTAGATTAAACAAGCGATTCTTGGGAAGAGTAGCTCCCGGAATAATCTCAATGGCGCAATCATAATCCCTGTGAGGAGGTAAAACTAGCGTCTCCTCCGAAAAAACCCTCCAAAATCATGAATAGGTACAGGTAATTCGCCTTTTTCCACAGGCGCAATGCGACCATTACAACATTTATCATAGCTTTTCGGACTCCAAGACTTTATCATATTAGTAGACCAGTCCAACAAAGGATTGTGCAGTTTTAACCAAGGCAATCCTAGAACGACCGGAGAGGGTAAATTATCAAATACAACCAAGTCCAAAATTTCTTTGTGAAGACCATTGATAGTGAGGGGAAATGCAGCAACCTTGTGAGTAATACATTTCAAGGGAGTGTTATCAATTGCAATCACAGAAATAGGTGATGACAAAGGTTTGGATTTCAATTTAAGTTTTTCCAAAAACCCAATCACATTAAGTGTTGAACCACAATCCACAAATACCTGAAATTAAATCAAATTTTCCTTCAAAGTAGTTCTCCCTGGAAGAAATACTCCTGCAGAGGATAAACAAGCTATACGGGCGTACCTGGCCTTTTTTTTCTTTACTTAAATGAAGCTTACAATATTTAATCAATTGGTCAGCTTTACCACAATAAAGACACAATCCCTCGATGAACCTTCGGTTTTTCTCCTGAGAGCGGAGCGACATCGCCCCAACCTCCATAGATTCTCCGCCTTCTGAGATGATTTTCTGAGGACTAGGACCTGGCATTACAGGAGTCTTTACCTCATTCTTCCTAGATCTCAGCCTCCTATCCACATGAATAGCTAATTGCATGGCATCCTGAGAGTCTCAGGTGCAGGGAATGCAATTAGCAAATTCTTAACCCTTTCATTCAGACCAGCAAGAAATAGAGAATTCAGAGCAGGATCATTCCATCTGACTTCAGAAGCCCACCTTCTAAAGTGTGTGCAATAAATCTCAGCATCATCGGACCCCTGATTCAAACGCCTGAGTTATGCCTCAGTAGATGAGATTCCATCAGGAACGTCATATAATAGACCCATAGCAGAAAAAAACTCTTCTACCAACCTTAAACATTGATCATTAGGTTGAAGAGAAAAGGCCCACCCTTGTGGTTCATTGCGCAAAAGTGACATAATAAAACCAATGCTCTGATTCATTCCCATAGGACCTTGGTCTCAAACGAAAATATAACAAACAAGCATTTTTAAAGGAAAAAAAATCTTTCTGTTTACCATAAAAAACATCCGGCAGTCCTACCTTGGGTTCGACAAAATGCGCTCCGGAACAGCCATACTGATCCCCGTATTAATTTTCCTTATTTTATTTTTTGGGCTGGACTTACTGTTATTATCTGCAAACAAGTACTATGGAAAGAAGGGGAAAGCCTTCCCTACAGTAAGACTAAGCTGAATCCCTACGATGTAGCGGGCTGCCTGTTCCTAGCAAACAGACCCGCCTTAGTCCCAGGCTAGTCTGAATGAAGACCTATAGAATAAAGGGAAGGGGTCCCTAAAAGAACTAAGAACTGGAACAAAAATGGGACACCTCCTGAACAGAGAAGGTTGTTGCAGAACACAAAAGATAAACTGACAAAAAGGTACTAGAGGTCCCAAAGGACCAAGTGAACTGAGAGATATAGGCACAGAAGCACCTGGCTAGCAAAACAGTCAAACAATACTGAAGTCCAGCACAGGCAAAAAGTCAGAGCTGGAATATAAAGGGAGATGGTCACGTGACCGTAAAACACAAGATGGAAAAAACAAACAGGAGGGTTCTAACAGTATTAATCAGAGAGGCAGCACAGAGACCAAAGGTAACCCTGTAGGAGCTTCAGATCTCCCAAGCAAAGACTGGAGTATCTGTTCATATGACCACAATACACTCCATAGAGGTGGCCTTTATGGAAGAGTGGTCAGAAAAAAAGCCTTTACTTAAACTCAAAAACTGTAAGGCTTGTTTTGAGTTTGCCAAAAGACATGTGGGAGACTCCCCAAATGTATGGAGGAAGGTGCTGTGGTCAGATGAGACCAAAATTGAACTTTTTGGTCACCAAGGTAAGAGCTATGTTAAGCAAAAAATCAACATCACAACAAGAACACCATCCTCACAGAGAAACATGGTTGTGGCAACATCGTGCTGTGGAGATGTTTTTTGGCAGCAGGGACAGATAAAATGGTCCTGGTGAAGGGGAAGGTGGATAGTGCGAAATACAGGGATTTTTTTGAGCAAAACCTGTTTCAGTCTGTCAGTGATTTGAGACTGGGACGGAGGTTGACCTTCCAACAAGACAATGATCTAAAGCATAATGCTAAAGCAACACTTGAGTGGTTTAAGGGGAAATGTTTTGGAGAGAACTCGTCAAAGCCCAGACCTTAATCCAATAGAAAATCTGTGGTCAGACTTACATATTGCTATTCACCAGAGGGAACCATCTAACTTGCAGGAGGATTAGGCAAAAATCACAGTGGCAAGATGTGGAAAGCTCATAGAGACTTATCTAATCAACTTGCAGCTGTCATTGTTGCAAAAAGAGGCTCTACAAAGCACTGACTTTAGGGGGGTGAATAGTTATGCACTGAAGTTTTCAGTAATTTTGTTATCTGTTGTCTGCTTTCCAAAAAAAAGAAAACCAAATGTTCACAGGTGTAGGATTGTTCTTTACATGAACTGATGAAAACCCTCAAAAAAACTGTGAAATTCCAGGTTGTTAGGTAGCAAAACACAAAAACTGCCAAGGGGATGATTACTTTCACAAACCACTGTATGGAAGACTGGTACAAAAGGGGAGAGAACCCTCAATGGAGGATCATTGCAGCCTGTAGGCTTTCATGATGAAATGAGGTTTCAATTGTGTAAGACAATCGGACTTGGTGAGACACTGAATTCCAGAGGATAGAGGATGCTTGGGAATTATTTGTAGGCGATTGGCGAAGAACATGAGAGAATGGAGCAGAAAAGAAGGTCATGTGAGGGCTAGAGGTCAGGTATAGGATGATATTAGGAATTTAGAGGGCGCCAAATGTAAAGGAAGGAAAAATCAGACAGCAGGAGCAGTCACAGGTTAGTAAGAATAATATTTGGACAGTTATATGCAGTAATTATATATTTTAATCTTAAATGGATTTAAAACAAAGGTATCAAGATTCAAGATGTGATCAAAGTGTTGACTTTCAACTTTCTTTCAATTTTTAACTAAAATATTGTACTAACAGTTAGGAATCACATTTTTTACATAGTCACATAGTAATTTTCACAGAATCAAAGTATTTTCTTCCTTTCTGTTCCATCACTGGATCAAGATAATAGTACCTTCATAAAATGGTTTGGAAACATCAGTACAATACAATTTATTTGTAGATAGGAGATAGAAACCTGCACAGAATTACTGTATTGAGCAATTGGTGATTTTCCCCTGAGGTAATGCTGCCATGATACATTGCCTTGTGTCTTGCAGAAATAATTTATAGTGATTTAGCATTCTGGTGTTCTCAGCTCAATCTTGTTTTTTTTTCCCCAAATGCAATGAAAGGATATGTACATCTTTTCAAACAATTATGTCACTATAATATTGCACATAGTCAATGGTTTTGATTCAATGTGCTTTTCAAATTAACGTTGATTGTTCAGAACTATGTGTTTCCATGCACCTTTCATAGCATTGCCCCCGTGGTCTCCAGATCTCTGGCTTTATTTACATTCAACACAATAGTGGGACTTATGACTGAAGAGAAAAAACCACCATTCCAGCCTCCACTGTTCCATATCAAGGCCAAGGTACATCAGTGTCAGATTGCACTATCCATCGCAATCTTAGCCAAAGTGTACTTCATGGAGGATGACCAAGGAGAAAATCACTGTTGAAAACAAATACTAAAAAAGCGAAACTCTAATTTGCCAATTATATATTGACATGCCACAAAACTTCTAGGAGAATGCCCTTTGAACAGATAAGACAAAACTGACGCTTTTTGGAAAATGATATCAGCTCTATGTTCACAGACACAAAAATTAAGCATACAAGGAAATGAACATTGTGCCTACTGTGAAACATGGAAATTGTGTTGCTGCTTTGTTGCATCTGACTTGAATGTTTGTAGGGTACAATGAAATTTTAAGACATGTCATTCAGGAGCCAAATGTGCTACCCAGTGTGAGAAAGCTTGGTCTGAATCGTAGTTCATGAGTCCTCCAACAGGATAATGACTCCAAACACACAGATAAAAACATCTAAAAATTGCTAAGAGCAAAGAATTGGACTATTCTGAAGTGGCCTTGTATCAAGATTGATCTAAATTATGATGAACTTCTGATGAAGCATTTGTGAAATGCGCATCGGGTGTTTGGTGTGTAAGCTTAGTATAACTAATTACTATTTGGTTGCTTTATATAGTATTAAATTTTCTTATGGGTATAACATTACTACTGTCTGATTACTTATACATGCAGCTATTTAATACCTATTGTTACTTACCATTTAATTGTATTATTCACAATATATTGTGCACTTATGGGGTTCCCATTGGTGCTCACCCACAAATTTTATCATTGTCTGTGCTGCCGGGTTTACATATATATTGTTGTCTTTATCAATTGAATTTAATAAAGTTTATAATACTTAACTCTATTTGTTTTTGTCCTGAATGTTTTGCCCCCTTTAGTTTATATGTAATTAGAGATGAGTGTTGTTCGACTCGAACTGTTCGCCAATCTCAAATTCGAGCTGTTTTGGGTGGTGTTCGAGCCGTTCAGTGAACACGAACGATTTGAAAAAAATTCGGCTGTTCGAGGTTATGTTCGATAACTGTTCGTGCACCAAAATCATAACTGGATTTTCTCTCAGTAATGATGAAAATTAATGCTAATACGCAGTTTGAGTGTACAGCGGGGCGGGGGGAGGGGCAGGGGATGGATCTCTGCAGGAATAATGAAGATCTCCATTTTTTTTTTCTCTTTCCCGCATTTACAGTGGGGAGGTGCAATCTGTCAGCCTATCAGCAGCGCACACACGGAGCGAAGTGCTTTTTTCACACAAGCAAGGGCATGTGTCATTGGCAGTGTATGTCACATGTCCTTGCCCTATAAGACCCAGCCATTTTCCCCGTCGCCACCATTTTCTCACTGCTGCAGCCGCGTGTTAGACGGCACCGCTGTTGCTGTGTGCGCTATACCTTGTTAATTTCAAGCCAATTTTCGCACAAATCTACAGATAGCTTGGGAGTAGGGAATAGTTGTGATTGCAGTCCTTTTAAGGACTAGGTTACAGCATTTCCTACGACTTTTATCAGGCAGGTCTGTGCTCTTAAATAGATAGGTTGTGGGAGTAAAGACTAATTGTAATTGCAGTCCTTTTCAGGACTAAGTTACATCAGTTCCTATCAGTTTTTGCCAGGCAGGTCTGTGCCAGTGCTGTGCAAGTTTTTTCACAGCATTAGGCTAAATCTAGCAAAGCTAATCCTTTTTGGCCTATTGCAGAGTGTGTTAGTCAGTGGAGTAGCCTATCTGTGTTGCAAGCTACACCACCTGTGTATAGAATACCAATTTTTTTACTCCACCTAGTGAAGTAAAACCATTTGGGCATAGCATCATTCTATTAGTCCATCTATACTGACCTCCATAAGGTTGCAAATTGAATATAATTTTTTTCTGCATCTAGCTCTGAAAAAATATTTGGCCTTCTAGCTGTGTGTGGGACTTGTTCTATTAGTCCATCTATACTGACCTCCATCACGTTGCAAACTGAATATAATTTTTTTCTGCATCTAGCTCTGAAAAAATATTTGGCCTTCTAGCTGTGTGTGGGACTTGTTCTATTAGTCCATCTATACTGACCTCCATCACGTTGCAAACTGAATATAATTTTTTTCTGCATCTACCTCTGAAAAAATATTTGGGCTTCTAGCTGTGTGTGGGACTTCTTCTATTAGTCCATCTATACTGACCTCCATCAGGTTGCAAATTGAATATAATTTTTTTCTGCATCTAGCTCTGAAAAAATATTTGGCCTTCTAGCAGTGTGTGGGACTTGTTCTATTAGTCCATCTATACTGACCTCCATCAGGTTGCAAATTAAAAATAATTTTTATCTGCATCTAGCTCTGAAAAAATATTTGGCCTTCTAGCAGTGTGTGGGACTTGTTCTATTAGTCCATCTATACTGACCTCCATCAGGTTGCAAATGAAAAATAATTTTTATCTGCATCTAGCTCTGAAAAAATATTTGGGCTTCTAGCAGTGTGTGCGACTTGTTCTATTAGTCCATCTATACTGACCTCCATCAGGTTGCAAATTAAAAATAATTTTTATCTGCATCTAGCTCTGAAAAAATATTTGGCCTTCTAGCAGTGTGTGGGACTTATTCTATTAGTCCATCTATACTGACCTCCATCAGGTTGCAAATTCATTTTTTTTTTATCTGCATCTAGCTCTGAAAAAATATTTGGGCTTCTAGCAGTGTGTGGGACTTGTTCTATTAGTCCATCTATACTGACCTCCATCAGGTTGCAAACTGAATATATTTTTTTTCTGCATCTACCTCTGAAAAAATATTTGGCCTTCTAGCAGTGTGTGGGACTCATTGTATTAGGCCATCTATACCAAGCTCCATCAGCTTTTAAATTAATAATAATTTTTAGCTGCATCTAGCCCTGAAAATAATTTTTCTTCCCTATAGTGGTAGAAATATGGGGCGCGCTCCTGGCTTACAAAAATATACGCTTCAAAACAAAAAACACCAGCCTAGCGCACTGCATTAATAAGATTAATTAATTAATAAGATAAGCATTTGGCGTAACGCGTAGGTTATTTATACTTTTTCTTTTTCTCTGTGCATCTTTATTTTCTGGTACTCTCCTTATTCCTACATTGCTTTATACTTGATTTATTTGTGGGCTTGATAGTGGAGCATAGATATTTTCTATTATGCTCTCTTACCAATTGATTTACCTATACCATGCCATATATATTTTAGCGATATTTGGAATTATGTACCATTGTTATTGAAGTACATTTACCTTGCACAGTTGTGTAATACACCTTTGACATATCTATTGATTATTTCTCTTTTGTTTGGGTGAATTTTTTTTTTCTTTTTTTGTCCTTTGTCCTGTGTATGTTTTTTATCATGTTCTTTAATAATGTCCTATGTAGTGTGTTTTGAGACTAATAAAATTTTGCATATTTTTGTACATTAGTGTCTTCATATCTATTTATCAATTGTATTTGGTGCCCTGGTTTTGTCCCAATCCCCCTTGTCTTTTTCTTATGCTTACTTGCATTCATGGGGACATTGGCACAAATAGATAATTAATATTTAGTGTGGTGCTAGGTCTGCCCCTTACTTCCTGCATTAATAAGATGGCATCATCGTCGCTCCGAGTGCTAGGCCTACTACCCAGGCTAGCATTCCTGTGCCTAAAACACAATGTATGGGTCCACGCTAGCCACTATGCTGAGGGGTCTAAAGCTGCTGTTAACGCTTTATAACAATTCAATTGGCAGATTTTCACAGAGCTCTTCCACAACGCCCACCCATCGGGCAACAGTTGCCCATCTTCCCTATGGGATCTAGTGGCGAATACTTGATGCCATTAATCAGAGCGTCAGTTGCCCTGTCGACGTGACAAGCATACGGTAAGGCATGGGAAGAGAGGACACGACTAGTAGCAGGCAGACGGGTTGACCAATGTGAACAAGCCAGATCACAAGACACCATAGAATTTCTCCACCAGCTAATGATGAGGGGCATATCAGGGGCGTCAGCGCAGTGGTGTCTGACAGGAGTAGCATTTCACTTCCAACTACTGAATTGGGGAGATGTGACAAAGATTCATCATCAGACAATCCATAAAAGGGTGGAAAAGGGGTCAGCCAAGTCAGGAGTGTAGACGTCCAGTCCCGTGTCACTAAAACTGATTTCTCACATCATATCCCTAACACCATTAACATGACACTCACAATTTGAAGCAACACTACTGTCTACTGCATTTGTGATTGCCTTCTTCGGGGCACTATGCATAAGCGAATTAGTCCCTCAATCCAAAATTACCACCAGTGGAGGCTTATTACACCAGGACGTAGTCATAGCCCATAATGCAATACGTCTATGCATACACAAATCGAAAACGGTTCCAGCGGGCAGGGGTACTTGGGTACTTCTACAACCCACAAACGGTACACTGAGTCGGGTAACAATAGTAAAAACATATCTAACCATCAGATCACAAAGTAATTTCTTCCTATCACACATTGATGGAATGCCATTATCAAGATACCAGTTCCAAGCTATATTTAATAAATGCATAAAATCGGCAGGGAACAACCCCAAAGATTACGGGACACACTCATTCCGCATAGACGCGGCCACGGAAGCAGCAAGAGCAGGACTGTCAGAAACGGAAGTTTAGAGGATAGGGAGATGGCGATCCACGTGTTTGGCAAGATACATAAGACCGGACTTATATATATTGGGCAGAAAAAAGTGCGAAAGTCCGCCCAGGCGGGAGGAAATTAGAGTTTCATAACACATATTTCAACTGGAGAGGTATTAGAGGCCTGCTATGGCCACAGGTACTAATGGAGGTAATCAAGGTAGGGTGAGAGGCAAGATGTCCGGTCATCTTAGTTATACAGGCCGGGGGAAACAACCTAGGTCATCACAAGAGCGCATAACTAATGGCAATAATGAAACTAGACACTGAGCGCTTCAGAGAATTTTTCACAAAACTAGCTATAGTATGGTCAGAGATGGTGCCAATAGCTGTATGGCAAGGTGCGCGAGACATCACGGCCATCGAACGGACAAGGCGGGTAATAAATATTCGGATGGCAAAATTTAGAAGAGACAAAGGCGGTGTAGTGGTACGACACTGACAACTGGAAGGAGATAAATCAGGCCTCATATGGCCCGACGTGTTCACTTAATGGATATTGGATTGGACATATTCCTGTCAGGACTCCTGGACGGAGTGGAACAAACGTTAAGTGTGATGGGTGGGGGTCACAGTCCTGCATACGAGTACGCAGGATGCCAACGTCACGTAAGACACAGCAAGGGGACTCCAAAAAGAGTCTCCATTTTTTCCTAAAATTGTGGCACAGATACCACTTATCCCTAGAACGCATACCTGGGGCCTCGCAGTCCCGCCCTGTTAATTGTTTTCTACTTTCTGCAAGATTACTTTAGTTAGAATTTTGAAACTCTTGGTATTCTTCATGTATATAGTTGTTTGTCATTTGAGTTTGAGTTATTCCATGTTATTTGCACACGGGCCTAAAAGGCCCCAGGTATATGAAAGTGTAGATTTTTATGGTCATGCGTTCTAGGGTTAAGTGGCATCAATTGCGCCACAGTTGCTTAAAACGGTTGGTGAGGTGATATTACCAAATCCTCAAGCTTTTTGTCTCCCAAGGATAACACAGGGTTAGAAAAGTCCTTGCGAATCCATGATTTGTTCATCTTTATGAACGTGAGTCTGTCTACATTCTCAGTGGACAGCCGCGTGCGCTTATCTGTCAGCACACCATCAGCAGCGCTGAACACACGTTCAGAGAGAACACTGGCTGCAGGGCATGACAAGATCTCCAAGGCGTGAGTGGTGAGCTCCGGCCATTTTTCCAGATTGGAATACCAAAATGAGCAAGGGTCCAGTGACACAGTCATGGCTTCGATGTTCACTTGGAGATACTCCTGCACCATCCTCTCTAGGCATTGACTATGTGTCAGACTTCTTGTCTCCTGTGGCCTTGCAAAGGATGGTCTAAAAAAGTGGTGAAACGATTCCACAAAATTGCTGTTACCAGCAGATACTGTGTTACTGTTACGGTTTGAGTGATGAAGACTCGACAGTCCCACGGTTGGCAAGTTAGAACTGTGAGATTCACTTTGTGCACCACTGGTGTTTTGTGGAAAAGCACATGTAAGATTCTGCAACAGCGTCTGCAGATACTCCTGCATGCGTCAATCCCTTTTTATGGCAGGAATTATTTTGGCAAATTTACTTTTGTACCAGGGATCTAAGAGTGTGGCAACCCAGTAGTCGGGATTACTTCGAATTCTGCAATCTGGGGGTCATGTTGCAGGTAGTGCAGCAAAAAGGCACTCATGTGTCTTGCGCATCCAGGAGGACCAAGTCCTTGTTGTGTTGGTAGCGAGGTAAGAATCATGCTTCCTTCCTCTGCCCTCTCCCCCCAACCTCGCACATCAGAAATGTGATCAAGGTCTCCCTCATCTAATGAGTCTTCCATGCCCATCGCCAGTTCATCCTCCACTTCTTCCTTGGCTCCTGCACCTTCCTCAACAGTTTGGCTGCTACCATGCGCCCTGGTTAATCCCTCTCCCCCACCCTCCCATGCCTGCCGCCTTGGTGCTGCCAACCGTCTGGACCTTGGAGATGTTATCCCTTCCGCATACGACTCCTCCTCTACTTCCTCCCCCTCCTCTTGTCCCACCACCTGACTCTGAATTCTGTTTAATGTGTGCTCCAGCATGTAAATCACCGGAATAGTCATGCTGATAATGGCATCGTCGTCAGCACTAAACATCTTCGTTGCCATTTCAAAACTGTGCAGAAGGGTGTGTGGCACCCCTGAGGGTTCAGTCACCACAGAGTTACTGCATCTCACCCAGAGGTGTGGTATCTCACCCTCAGGTAAGGAAGGCGTATGGCTGGGGACCCTAACACCTGCATCCAACACATACCCGCAGTGGGGGTAGGGCGAGATTGCTCCTTAGGAAGAGCACAGTCCCAGGTACCTAGCTGGTGGGAGGGTCCTATGTAGTGGGTGCTTAGGGGAGCAGCTTAGGGGAGCACATGACAGGGAGAGTATAAATAGGAAGCCATCTTAGAAAGAGCAAGCCAGTCAGAGGAGGAAAAGTGCCAGGAGCAGAGGCTCTGCATGAGCTCTGCTTCGGAGGCGGGCCTAGCCTGGGAGGCCCAGGACTGAAGGAGAGAAGAAAGGAGTGGGAGCAGGAAGGCTCCAGGAACCGAAGGGACCCTAGGGCTACCGGCCGTGCAGAAGGCCACCCCTACTCCCGCTGCTACCAGGAGGTAGAGGGGTCAGGCCAGATAAGGTGAACCGGTCCCTCAACTAAAGAAGAAACAGCAAGGCTCAACTAGAAACCGAAGGCTGCAGCATTTCATGTACTGCAGGCAAAAGTCCACACCAGTCTCACTAAGAATGTAGCCACATAGGACCTTGGGGACGGAACACAAGTCACCCGCCAAGGCCCGAGGATACCGGATAGAAGTGTCACTGGGTGTGAGGTGCAGGGAGAAGGCCAGAAAAAGGACACACAGAAGGGGGTCCTGCTAAGTACTCCGGAGTTATCTGGGGGTGGACTGAGCCCCTCACTGAGTACGCACATCACGACGGGTGAGATTGCTCTGGTAGCTGTAATCTGGACTGCAACAACTGTGAGTAAAGATCTTGGGACTGCATCACACGGACTCTGTGTTCATTACTGACTCCCTGCACTACAACCACCATCATCCACCCTCACTGCACTGAAGCTACACTCTTCCTGTGGTGAGTAATAATACCATTGCTGCAAAACCATCAGCTTCAGAGGACTGTTCCGCAGCAGCGGCCCCTTTGGCCGCACTCCACAGGTGGCGTAGTCGGACATTATAAAATCCATATATACAAATTACCGTTGGATTGACCGCCCTGGGTCACGGACCGGGTCACCGCCACAGTGACTACAACCCCCAGCGCCTACTGGCACGGCTCAGGGTACCCCACGGCCCAGGGGGCGCGTCAACTTCATAGGTCCCTGATCTGAGACCACTCCTGCAGCGTGATTTGCCCCACCTCTGGATCTCGTTGGCCCAGGCTATACGTCAGAACGTATTGCACCAGGGCTTGTCGGTGCTGCCACAGTCGCTGCAACATGTGCAGAGTTGAATTCCACCGTGTCGGCACATCGCATTTCAGCCGGTGAACTGGCAGGCCCAACGACTTCTGTAGAGATGTAAGTCGTTGAGCTGCGGGATGCGAACGGCAGAAGTGAGCACACAGCGACCGTGCCCTCTGCAGAAGGCCATCTAGTCCGGGATAGAGAGCTAAAAATTTATGGACAACCAGGTTCAACACGTGAGCCATACAAGGCACGTGTGTGACATTGCCCCAGTGAAGGGCCACACCCAGGTTTGCAGCATTGTCGCACACGGCCTTCCCTGGTTGCAGGTCCAGTGCAGACAACCATTCATGAAACTGGGTCTCCGAGCTGACCACAAGTCCTCAGCTGTGTGACTCACATTTCCCAGACAATTCAAAGTAAACACTGATGCCGTTGAGCCCTGCAGCCAGCATAGTAAGTAGAGATGAGCGTTGTTCGACTCGAACTGTTCGCCAATCTCAAATTCGAGCTGTTTTGGGCGGTGTTCGAGCCGTTCGGCGAACACGAACGATTTGAGAAAAATTCGGCTGTTCGAGGTTATGTTCAATAACTCTTCGTGCATCAAAATCATAACTGGATTTTTTCTCAGTAATGATGAAAATTAATGTTAATACGCAGTTTGAGTGTACAGCGGGGCGGGGGGAGGGGCAAGGGATGGATCTCTGCAGGAATAATGAAGATCTCCATTTTTTTTTCTCTTTCCCGCATTTACAGTGGGGAGGTGCAATCTGTCAGGCTATCAGCAGCGCACACATGGAGCGAAGTGCTTTTTTTCACACAAGCAAGGGCATGTGTCATTGGCAGTGTATGTCACATGTCCTTGCCCTATAAGACCCAGCCATTTTCCCCGTCGCCACCATTTTCTCACTGCTGCAGCTGCGTGTTAGAAGGCACCGCTGTTGCTGTGTGCGCTATACCTTGTTAATTTCAAGCCAATTTTCGCACAAATCTACAGATAGCTTGGGAGTAGGGAATAGTTGTGATTGCAGTCCTTTTAAGGACTATGTTACATCATTTCATACGACTTTTATCAGGCAAGTCTGTGCTCTTAAATAGATAGGTTGGGAGCAAAGACTAATTGTAATTGCAGTCCTTTTCAGGGATAGGTTACATCAGTTCCTATCACTTTTTGCCAGGCAGGTCTGTGCCAGTGCTGTGCAAGTTTTTTTCACAGCATTTGGCTGAATCTAGTAAAGTTAATCCTTTTTGGCCTATTGCAGAGTGCGTTAGTCAGTGGAGTAGCCTATCTGTGTTTCAAGATACACCACCTGTGTATAGAATACCAATTTTTTTACTGCACCTAGTGAAGTAAAACCTTTTGGGTATAGCATCATTCTATTAGTCCATCTATACAGACCTCCATAAGGTTGCAAATTGAATATAATTTTTTTCTGCATCTAGCTCTGAAAAAATATTTGGCCTTCTAGCTGTGTGTGGGACTTGTTCTATTAGTCCATCTATACTGACCTCCATCAGGTTGCAAACTGAATATAATTTTTTTCTGCATCTATCTCTGAAAAAATATTTGGGCTTCTGGCTGTGTGTGGGACTTGTTCTATTAGTCCATCTATACTGACCCAAAGTCATGTCTAAAACCCAGACTAAGGGAAGATATAGGAGAGGGAGAAGAGGGGGTCGAGTCCATGTGGGTAGAGATAGAGGGGGCAAAAAATAATAATACAATATTACTGGGGGTCTGCTATAAGCCACCAAATATAACAGAGGAGAATGAGAATCTGCTATTAGGACAAATAGACAAAGTAGCAAAACATAATGAAGTGATTGTAATGGGGGATTTCAACTACCCGGATATTGACTGGGAAACAGAAACCTGTAGATCTCAGAAAGGAAAAAGGTTCTTGACAAATATTAAGGATAATTATCTCTCCCAACTAGTGCAGTAACCAATGAGAGGAACGGCCGTGTTGGACTTAATATTGATTAATAGGCCTGATAGAATAACTGAGGTACAGATAGGGGGGCACCTAGGTAATAGCGACCATAATATTATCGACTTCAAAATGCCCTTCAGTAGGGGAACAACAAAAACATTAAACTTTAGGAGGGCGAAGTTTGATCAGCTGATAGAAAACCTTCAACTTATTGACTGGGACAAAGTACTTAATCAAAGGAATACGAATAGCAAATGGGAAACCTTCAAAAGAATTCTGAATACTCAGTGTGAGAGGTATATACCATATGGGAATAAAAGGGCCCGAAATAAGAGGAAACCAATATGGTTGAACAAGAACGTAAAAGGGGCGTTAAATAACAAAAAAGAGGCATTCAAGAGATTAAAACAGGAAAACAGTAAGGAGGCACTAATGTGTTACAAGGAAAAAACGAGAACCTGCAAAAAACAAATAAAAATAGCGAAGGAGGAAACAGAGAAACGTATTGCTAGGGAAAGTAGATCAAATCCCAAACTGTTCTTTACGTATATAAATAGTAAAAGGATTAAACCGGATAATATTGGACCGATAAAAAGTGAGGAAGGCAAAATCATAGAGAAAGATGAGGATAAAGCTAATCTATTAAATAATTTTTTTTCGACAACTTTCACAAAGGAAATAGAACTAACAGGAGAAATGAGAAGTGACAAGCTTAATCCTCCACTAAGTATGACCATTTCTAACCCAAGTTGAGGTACAGAAACGACTCAGTAACATTAAAATAAACAAATCACCAGGACCTGATGGCATACCCCCACGGGTACTAAGGGAACTAAGTAATGTGATAGACAGACCGCTATATCTTATATTTAAGGACTCTGTTGAGACTGGGTCTGTACCACTTGATTGGCGACAGGCGAATGTAGTACCAATATTCAAAAAGGGAGCGAAAAGTGACGCCGGAAACTATCGGCCGGTGAGTCTGACGTCTTTTGTGGGCAAAATTTTTGAAAGCTTCATTAAAGAGGCGATTACGGAGCATCTTGATGCTAATAATCTTTTAATCCCGAACCAACATGGATTCATGAGGAATTGCTCCTGCCAAACAAACCTGATTGACTTCTACGAGGAGGTTAGCTCTCGATTAGATCAGGGGAAACCAGTGGATGTCGTGTATCTCGACTTCTCAAAAGCGTTCGATAGCGTGCCACATAATAGGTTGGTATACAAAATGAGAATGATGGGGCTGGGGGAAAATGTTTGCAAGTGGGTAGCAAACTGGCTAAGGGATAGAAGACAGAGGGTGGTTATAAATGGAATATACTCAGAATGGGTAAGCGTCACTAGTGGGGTACCACAGGGGTCTGTACTAGGCCCAATGTTATTTAATATCTTTATTAACGACATAGTCAACGGGATAAATAGTAAAATATCAATATTTGCAGTTGACACAAAGTTATGTAAAACAATTAATACAAAAGAGGACAGTGCAGACCTACAGAGGGATTTGGATAAGCTGGGTAGGTGGAGCATTAAATGGCAAATGAGGTTTAACGAGGAGAAATGTAAGGTCATACATATGGGAAGGAAAAATGGAAGTCACCAGTACTCACTGAATGGGAAATCATTGGGGAATTCAGAGATGGAGAAGGACTTGGGCATCTTGATTGATAGCAAACTAAATTGGAGTGCCCAAAGTCAGGCCGCTGCTGTAAGGGCAAACAGGGTAATGGGATGTATCAGAAGAGGTATAGCTGCGAAGGATGAGAACATTGTTCTTCCACTGTACAAAGCACTGGTCAGACCACACTTGGAATACTGTGCTCAGTTATGGGCCCCAATATATAGAAAGGATATAAATGAGCTTGAAAAGGTACAAAGGAGGGCAACAAAATTAATAAAGGGAATGGAGGGACTGAAATACCCAGAGAGGTTGGCAAAACTAGGACTATTCAGCCTGGAAAAGAGAAGGTTGAGGGGGGACATAATAAATGTGTACAAATATGTTAGGGGACAGTATAGAGATCTTGCCCGTGATTTGTTCAAAAGGAGGGATATTACGGTAACAAGAGGGCATTCACTAAGATTGGAAGAGAAAAGGTTTCAGCACCAGCATAGGAAGGGGTTCTTTACGGTAAGAGCAGTGAGAATATGGAATTCACTGAGTGAGGAGACGGTAATGTCGGATTCACTACACCAGTTCAAGCGGGGACTGGATGCATTTCTAGATACTAGGCAGATTTCAGCATATACTTAAAAATTAAATAAAATAGTAGGTTGATACAGGGATTTATTCTGACTGCTGGTTTCAGAGTCGGGAGGGAATTTTTCCTCAGGTGAAGATTGGCTAAATCATTTGGGGTTTTTGCCCTCCTTTGGATCAACTTTAGCAATTACAGAACTAACAGGTTGAACTTGATGGACGCAAGTCTTTATTCGGCTTTACAAACTATGTTACTATGTTACTATCACGTTGCAAATTGAATATAATTTTTTTCTGCATCTAGCTCTGAAAAAATATTTGGCCTTCTAGCTGTGTGTGGGACTTGTTCTATTAGTCCATCTATACTGACCTCCATCAGGTTGCAAACTGAAAATAATTTTTTTCTGCATCTACCTCTGAAAAAATATTTGGCCTTCTAGCAGTGTGTGGTACTTTCTCTATTAGTCCATCTATACTGACCTCCATCAGGTTGCAAATTAAAAATAATTTTTATCTGCATTTAGCTCTGAAAAAATTTTTGGCCTTCTAGCAGTGTGTGGGACTTGTTCTATTAGTCCATCTATACTGACCTCCATCAGGTTGCAAATTGAATAAAACAAATTTCTGCATCTAGCTCTGAAAAAATATTTGGCCTTCTAGCAGTGTGTGGGACTTTCTCTATTAGTCCATATATACTGACTTCCATCAGGTTGCAAATTAAAAATAATTTTTATCTGCATCTAGCTCTGAAAAAATATTTGGCCTTTTAGCAGTGTGTGGGACATTCTCTATTAGTCCATCTATACTGACCTCCATCAGGTTGCAAATGAAAAATAATTTTTATCTGCATCTACCTCTGAAAAAATATTTGGCCTTCTAGCAGTGTGTGGGACTTTCTCTATTAGTCCATCTATGCTGACCTCCATCAGGTTGGAAATTAAAAATAATTTTTATCTGCATCTAGCTCTGAAAAAATATTTGGCCTTCTAGCAGTGTGTGGGACTCGTTCTATTAGTCCATCTGTACTGACCTCCATCAGGTTGCAAATTGAATATAATTTTTTTCTGCATCTAGCTCTGAAAAAATATTTGGCCTTCTAGCAGTTTGAGGGACTTTCTCTATTAGTCCATCTATACTGACCTCCATCAGGTTGCAAATTCAAAATAATTTTTTGTCTGCATCTAGCTCTGAAAAAATATTTGGCCTTCTAGCAGTGTGTGGGACTTTCTCTATTAGTCCATCTATACTGACCTCCATGAGGTTGCAAATGAAAAATAATTTTTATCTGCATCTAGCTCTGAAAAAATATTTGGCCTTCTAGCAGTGTGTGGGACTTTCTCTATTAGTCCATCTATACTGACCTCCATCAGGTTGCAAATTAAAAATAATTTTTATCTGCATCTAGCTCTGAAAAAATATTTGGCCTTCTAGCAGTGTGTGCGACTTGTTCTATTAGTCCATCTATACTGACCTCCATCAGGTTGCAATTTGAATATAATTTTTTTCTGCATGTAGTTCTGAAAAAATATTTGGCCTTCTAGCAGTGTGTGGGACTTTCTCTATTAGTCCATCTATACTGACCTCCATCAGGTTGCAAATTAAAAATAATTTTTATCTGCATCTAGCTCTGAAAAAATATTTGGCCTTCTAGCAGTGTGTGGGACTTTCTCTATTAGTCCATCTATACTGAGCCCCATCAGGTTGCAAATTCAAAATAATTTTTTGTCTGCATCTAGCTCTGAAAAAATATTTGGCCTTCTAGCAGTGTGTGGGACTTTCTCTATTAGTCCATCTATACTGACCTCCATCAGGTTGCAAATTCAAAATAATTTTTATCTGCATCTAGCTCTGAAAAAATATCTGGCCTTCTAGCAGTGTGTGGGACTTTCTCTATTAGTCCATCTATACTGACCTCCATCAGGTTGCAAATTCAAAATAATTTTTTGTCTGCATCTAGCTCTGAAAAAATATTTGGCCTTCTAGCAGTGTGTGGGACTTTCTCTATTAGTCCATCTATGCTGACCTCCATCAGGTTGCAAATCAAAAATAATTTTTATCTGCATCTAGCTCTGAAAAAATATTTGGCCTTCTAGCAGTGTGTGGGACTTGTTCTATTAGTCCATCTATACTGACCTCCATCAGGTTGCAAATTGAATAAAAAAATTTCTGCATCTAGCTCTGAAAAAATATTTGGCCTTCTAGCAGTGTGTGGGACTTTCTCTATTAGTCCATATATACTGACCTCCATCAGGTTGCAAATTAAAAATAATTTTTATCTGGATCTAGCTCTGAAAAAATATTTGGCCTTCTAGCAGTGTGTGGGACTTTCTCTATTAGTCCATCTATACTGACCTCCATCAGGTTGCAAATTAAAAATAATTTTTATCTGCATCTAGCTCTGAAAAAATATTTGGCCTTCTAGCAGTGTGTGGGACTTTCTCTATTAGTCCATCTATACTGAGCCCCATCAGGTTGCAAATTCAAAATAATTTTTTGTCTGCATCTAGCTCTGAAAAAATATTTGGCCTTCTAGCAGTGTGTGGGACTTTCTCTATTAGTCCATCTATACTGACCTCCATCAGGTTGCAAATTCAAAATAATTTTTATCTGCATCTAGCTCTGAAAAAATATCTGGCCTTCTAGCAGTGTGTGGGACTTTCTCTATTAGTCCATCTATACTGAACTCCATCAGGTTGCAAATTCAAAATAATTTTTTGTCTGCATCTAGCTCTGAAAAAATATTTGGCCTTCTAGCAGTGTGTGGGACTTTCTCTATTAGTCCATATATACTGACCTCCATCAGGTTGCAAATTAAAAATAATTTTTATCTGCATCTAGCTCTGAAAAAATATTTGGCCTTCTAGCAGTGTGTGGGGCTTTCTCTATTAGTCCATCTAAACTGACCTCCATCAGGTTGCAAATTAAAAATAATTTTTATCTGCATCTAGCTCTGAAAAAATATTTGGCCTTCTAGCAGTGTGTGGGACTTTCTCTATTAGTCCATCTATGCTGACCTCCATCAGGTTGGAAATTAAAAATAATTTTTATCTGCATCTAGCTCTGAAAAAATATTTGGCCTTCTAGCAGTGTGTGGGACTCGTTCTATTAGTCCATCTGTACTGACCTCCATCAGGTTGCAAATTGAATATGTGTTTTTTTTTCTGCATCTAGCTCTGAAAAAATATTTGGCCTTCTAGCAGTGTGAGGGACTTTCTCTATTAGTTCATCTATACTGACCTCCAGCAGGTTGCAAATTAAAAATAATTTTTTGTCTGCATCTAGATCTGAAAAAATATTTGGCCGTCTAGCAGTGTGTGGGACTTTCTCTATTAGTCCGTCTATACTGACCTCCATCAGGTTGCAAATGAAAAATAATTTTCATCTGCATCTAGCTCTGAAAAAATATTTGGCCTTCTAGCAGTGTGTGGGACTTTCTCTATTAGTCCATCTATACTGACCTCCATCAGGTTGCAAATTAAAAATAATTTTTATCTGCATCTAGCTCTGAAAAAATATTTGGCCTTCTAGCAGTGTGTGGGACTTTCTCTATTTGTCCATCTATACTGACCTCCATCAGGTTGCAAATTAAAAATAATTTTTATCTGCATCTAGCTCTGAAAAAATATTTGGCCTTCTAGCAGTGTGTGGGACTTTCTCTATTAGTCCATCTATACTGACCCCCATCAGGTTGCAAATTCAAAATAATTTTTTGTCTGCATCAAGCTCTGAAAAAGTATTTGGCCTTCTAGCAGTGTGTGGGACTTGTTCTATTAGCCCATCTATACTGACCTCCATCAGGTTGCAAATTGAATATGTGTTTTTTCTGCATCTAGCTCTGAAAAAATATTTGGCCTTCTAGCAGTGTGTGGGACTTTCTCTAGTAGTCCATCTATACTGACCTCCATCAGGTTGCAAATGAAAAATAATTTTTATCTGCATCTAGCTCTGAAAAAATATTTGGCCTTCTAGCAGTGTGTGGGACTTTCTCTATTAGTCCATCTATACTGACCTCCATCAGGTTGCAAATGAAAAATAATTTTTATCTGCATCTAGCTCTGAAAAAATAATTGGCCTTCTAGCAGTGTGTGGGACTTTCTCTATTAGTCCATCTATACTGACCTCCATCAGGTTGCAAATCAAAAATAATTTTTATATGCATCTAGCTCTGAAAAAATATTTGGCCTTCTAGCAGTGTGTGCGACTTGTTCTATTAGTCCATCTATACTGACCTCCATCAGGTTGCTAATTGAATAAAAAAATTTTCTGCATCTAGCTCTGAAAAAATATTTGGCCTTCTAGCAGTGTGTGGGACTTTCTCTATTAGTCCATATTTACTGACCTCCATCAGGTTGCAAATTAAAAATAATTTTTATCTGCATCTAGCTCTGAAAAAATATTTGGCCTTCTAGCAGTGTGTGGGACTTTCTCTATTAGTCCATCTAAATTGACCTCCATCAGGTTGCAAATTAAAAATAATTTTTATCTGCATCTAGCTCTGAAAAAATATTTGGCCTTCTAGCAGTGTGTGGGACTTTCTCTATTAGTCCATCTATGCTGACCTCCATCAGGTTGGAGATTAAAAATAATTTTTATCTGCATCTAGCTCTGAAAAAATATTTGGCCTTCTAGCAGTGTGTGGGACTCGTTCTATTAGTCCATCTGTACTGACCTCCATCAGGTTGCAAATTGAATATGTGTTTTTTCTGCATCTAGCTCTGAAAAAATATTTGGCCTTCTAGCAGTGTGAGGGACTTTCTCTATTAGTTCATCTATACTGACCTCCATCAGGTTGCAAATTCAAAATAATTTTTTGTCTGCATCTAGCTCTGAAAAAATATTTGGCCTTCTAGCAGTGTGTGGGACTTTCTCTATTAGTCCATCTATACTGACCTCCATGAGGTTGCAAATGAAAAATAATTTTTATCTGCATCTAGCTCTGAAAAAATATTTGGCCTTCTAGCAGTGTGTGGGACTTTCTCTATTAGTCCATCTATACTGACCTCCATCAGGTTGCAAATTAAAAATAATTTTTATCTGAATCTAGCTCTGAAAAAATATTTGGCCTTCTAGCAGTGTGTGCGACTTGTTCTATTAGTCCATCTATACTGACCTGCATCAGGTTGCAAATTGAATATAATTTTTATCTGCATCTAGTTCTGAAAAAATATTTGGCCTTCTAGCAGTGTGTGGGACTTTCTCTATTAGTCCATCTATACTGACCTCCATCAGGTTGCAAATTCAAAATAATTTTTTGTCTGCATCTAGCTCTGAAAAAATATTTGGCCTTCTAGCAGTGTGTGGGACTTTCTCTATTAGTCCATCTATACTGACCTCCATCAGGTTGCAAATTCAAAATAATTTTTATCTGCATCTAGCTCTGAAAAAATATCTGGCCTTCTAGCAGTGTGTGGGACTTTCTCTATTAGTCCATCTATACTGACCTCCATCAGGTTGCAAATTCAAAATAATTTTTTGTCTGCATCTAGCTCTGAAAAAATATTTGGCCTTCTAGCAGTGTGTGGGACTTTCTCTATTAGTCCATATATACTGACCTCCATCAGGTTGCAAATTAAAAATAATTTTTATCTGCATCTAGCTCTGAAAAAATATTTGGCCTTCTAGCAGTGTGTGGGACTTTCTCTATTAGTCCATCTAAACTGACCTCCATCAGGTTGCAAATTAAAAATAATTTTTATCTGCATCTAGCTCTGAAAAAATATTTGGCCTTCTAGCAGTGTGTGGGACTTTCTCTATTAGTCCATCTATGCTGACCTCCATCAGGTTGCAAATTAAAAATAATTTTTATCTGCATCTAGCTCTGAAAAAATATTTGGCCTTCTAGCAGTGTGTGGGACTCGTTCTATTAGTCCATCTGTACTGACCTCCATCAGGTTGCAAATTGAATATGTGTTTTTTCTGCATCTAGCTCTGAAAAAATATTTGGCCTTCTAGCAGTGTGAGGGACTTTCTCTATTAGTTCATCTATACTGACCTCCAGCAGGTTGCAAATTCAAAATAATTTTTTGTCTGCATCTAGATCTGAAAAAATATTTGGCCTTCTAGCAGTGTGTGGGACTTTCTCTATTAGTCCATCTATACTGACCTCCATCAGGTTGCAAATTAAAACTAATTTTTATCTGCATCTAGCTCTGAAAAAATATTTGGCCTTCTAGCAGTGTGTGGGACTTTCTCTATTTGTCCATCTATACTGACCTCCATCAGGTTGCAAATTAAAAATAATTTTTATCTGCATCTAGCTCTGAAAAAATATTTGGCCTTCTAGCAGTGTGTGGGACTTTCTCTATTAGTCCATCTATACTGACCCCCATCAGGTTGCAAATTCAAAATAATTTTTTGTCTGCATCAAGCTCTGAAAAAATATTTGGCCTTCTAGCAGTGTGTGGGACTTTCTCTATTAGACCATCTATACTGACCTCCATCAGGTTGCAAATGAAAAATAATTTTTATCTGCATCTAGCTCTGAAAAAATATTTGGCCTTCTAGCAGTGTGTGGGACTTTCTCTATTAGTCCATCTATGCTGACCTCCATCAGGTTGGAAATTAAAAATAATTTTTATCTGCATCTAGCTCTGAAAAAATATTTGGCCTTCTAGCAGTGTGTCCGACTTGTTCTATTAGTCCATCTATAATGACTTCCATCAGGTTGCAAATTGAATATAATTTTTTTCTGCATCTAGCTCTGAAAAAATATGTGGCCTTCTAACAGTGTGTGGGACTTTCTCTATTAGTCCATCTATACTGACCTCCATCAGGTTGCAAATTCAAAATAATTTTTATCTGCATCTAGCTCTGAAAAAATATTTGGCCTTCTAGCATTGTGTGGGACTTTCTCTATTAGTCCATCTATACTGACCTCCATCAGGTTGCAAATTCAAAATAATTTTTTGTCTGCATCTAGCTCTGAAAAAATATTTGGCCTTCTAGCAGTGTGTGGGACTTTCTCTATTAGTCCATCTATACTGACATCCATCAGGATGCAAATGAAAAATAATTTTTATCTGCATCTAGCTCTGAAAAAATATTTGGCCTTCTAGCAGTGTGTGGGACTTTCTCTATTAGTCCATCTATACTGACCTCCATCAGGTTGCAAATTCAAAATAATTTTTTGTCTGCATCTAGCTCTGAAAAAATATTTGGCCTTCTAGCAGTGTGTGGGACTTTCTCTATTAGTCCATCTATACTGACCTCCATCAGGTTGCAAATGAAAAATAATTTTTATCTGCATCTAGCTCTGAAAAAATATTTGGCCTTCTAGCAGTGTGTGGGACTTTTTCTATTAGTCCATCTATACTGACCTCCATCAGGTTGCAAATTCAAAATTATTTTTTGTCTGCATCTAGCTCTGAAAAAATATTTGGCCTTCTAGCAGTGTGTGGGACTTTCTCTATTAGTCCATCTATACTGACCTCCATCAGGTTGCAAATGAAAAATAATTTTTATCTGCATCTAGCTCTGAAAAAATATTTGGCCTTCTAGCAGTGTGTGGGACTTTTTCTATTAGTCCATCTATACTGACCTCCATCAGGTTGCAAATTCAAAATTATTTTTTGTCTGCATCTAGCTCTGAAAAAATATTTGGCCTTCTAGCAGTGTGTGGGACTTTCTCTATTAGTCCATCTATACTGACCTCCATCAGGTTGCAAATTAAAAATAATTTTTATCTGCATCTAGCTCTGAAAAAATATTTGGCCTTCTAGCAGTGTGTGGGACTCATTGTATTAGGCCATCTATACCAAGCTCCACCAGCTTTTAAATTAATAATAATTTTTAGCTGCATCTAGCCCTGAAAATAATTTTTCTTCCCAATAGTGGTAGCAATAGAAATATGGGGCGCGCGCCTGGCTTACAAAACTATACTCTTCATAACAAAAACACTAGCCTAGCGCACTGCATTAATAAGATGGCATCATCGTCTCTCCCAGTGCTAGGACTACTCAGGCTAGCATTCCTGAGCCTAAAACACAATGTATGGGTCCGCGCTAGCCACTATGCTGAGGGGTCTAAAGCTGCTGCTAACGCTTTATAACAATTCAATTGGCAGATTTTCACAGAGTTCTTCCACAACGCCCACCCATCGGGCAACAGTTGCCCACCTTCCCTATGGGATCTAGTGGCGAATAGTTGATGCCATTAATCAGAGTGTCAGTTGCCCGTCAACGTGGCAAGCATACGGTAAGGCATGGGAAGAGTGGACACGACTAGTAGCAGGCAGACGGGTTGACCAATGTGAACAAGCCAGATCACAAGTCACCATAGAATTTCTCCACCAGCTAATTATGAGGGGCATATCAGGAGCGTTAGCGCAGCAGTGTCTGACCGGAGTGGCATTTCACTTCCAACTACTGAATTGGGGAGATGTGACAAAGGTTCAACATCAGACAATCCATAAAAGGGTGGAAAAGGGGTCAGCCAAGTCAGGAGTGTAGACGTCCCGTCCCGTGTCACTAAAACTGATTTCTCACATCATATCCCTAACACCATTAACATGACACTCACAATTTGAAGCAACACTACTGTCTACTGCATTTGTGATTGCCTTCTTCGGGGCGCTATGCATAAGCGAATTAGTCCCTCAATCCAAAATTACCACCAGTGGAGGCTTATTACACCAGGACGTAGTCATAGCCAATAATGCAATACGTCTACGCATACACAAATCAAAAACGGTTCCAGCGGGCAGGGGCACTTGGGTACTTCTACAACCCACAAACGGTACACTGAGTCGGGTAACAATAGTTTAAACATATCTAACCATCAGATCAGAAAGTAATTTCTTCCTATCACACATTGATGGAATGCCATTATCAAGATACCAGTTCCAAGCTATTTTTAATAAATGCATAACATCGGCAGGGAACCACCCCAAAGATTACGGGACACACTCATTCTGCATAGGCGCGGCCACGGAAGCAGCAAGAGCAGGACTGTCAGAAACGGAAGTTCAGAGGATAGGGAGATGGCAATCCACGTGTTTGGCAAGATACATGAGACCGGACTTGTTATCCTAACGTGGTTTGTTTCTTTTACAGTTGACGCTAAGCCAACAGTGTGGGTGACAGGCCACTCGTATATGTATTGGGCAGAAAAAAGGGCAAATTTCTGCCCAGGCGGGAGGAAATTAGAGTTTCATAACACATATTTCAACTAGAGAGGTATTAGACGCCTGCTATGGCCACAGGTACTAATGGAGGTAATCAAGGTAGGGAGAGAGGCAAGATGTCCGGTCATCTTAGTGATATAGGCCGAGGGAAACAACCTAGATCATCACAACAGCGCATAACTAATGGCAATAATGAAACTAGACACTGAGCACTTCAGAGAATTTTTCACAAAACTAGCTATATTATGGTCAGAGATTGTGCCGATAGCGGTATGGCAAGGTGCGCGAGACATCACGGCCATCGAACGGACAAGGCGGGTAATAAATATTCGGATGCCAAATTTAGAAGAGACAGAGGCGGTGTAGTGGTACGACACCGACAACAGGAAGGAGATAAAGCAGGCCTCATACAGCCCAACGTTGTTCACTTAATGGATATTGTACTGGACATATTCCTGTCAGGACTCCAGGATGGAGTGGAACAAGCGTTAAGAGTGATGGGTGGGGGTCAGAGTCCTGCATACAAGTACGCAGGATCCTCAGTGGCCTGGAAATAGAAAGGACATGTTGAAGAGTTACACTTGTTGGCCAACTTGCCGTGGTGGAGACCCAGGGCATGCTGCAGCAAGCTGAATTATTTTAGAAATAAAATGCCTTTCTAATGGAATGAGTATAAAGAGTTAAAAAAGCTGTGACCGAACCTCACCCATCCAGTTGTAAGAGTTACATTATTGTATTGTCAAGGAAAGGGGGGCGGTAGGGGGGCTGAGCGTCTGGGTTTGGTTAAAAATTCTTATTAGATACACAGGCGGTGCAGCTTGCTTCGCAGCTGGGCTACTACGCCCAAAGTATTGCCTAGGCTAGATGCAGTTAAAAATTCAACGCTAACTAGCAGACACTGAAGATTTGGAGCAGACCTCTGAGTATACAGCTCTTCAGACTCAACCATCTGTGTTACCCCAAGCCATAGTGTATGTAGTTTCTTACAGTTAAAAGGGGGGGGGAGCGACCCAACCCACCTGGAATTGACGATGCCAACGTCACGTAAGACACAGCAAGGGGACTCCAAAAAGAGTCTCCATTTTTTCCCAAAATTGTAGCACAGACACCACTGAACCCTAGAAAGCATACCTGGGGCCTCGCAGGCCCGCCCTGTTAATTGTTTTCTATTTTCTGCAAGATTACTTTAGTTAGAATTTTGAAACTCTAGGTATTCTTCATGTATATAGTTGTTTGTCATTTGGGTTTGAGTTATTCCATGTTATTTGCACACGGGCCTAAAAGGCCCCAGGCATATGAAAGTGTAGATTTTTATGGTCATGCGTTCTAGGGTTAAGTGGCATCAATTGCCCCACAGTTGCTTAAAACTGTTGGTGAGGTGATTTTACCAAATCCTCAAGGTTTTAGTCTCCCAAGGATAACACAGGGGTAGAAAAGTCCTTGCGAATCCATGATTTGTTCATCTTTATGAACGTGAGTCTGTCTACATTCTCAGTGGACAGACGCGTGCGCTTATCTGTCAGCACACCACCAGCAGCGCTGAACACGCGTTCATAGAGAACACTGGCTGCAGGGCATGACAAGATCTCCAAGGCGTGAGTGGCGAGCTCCGGCCATTTTTCCAGATTGGAATACCAAAATGAGCAAGGGTCCAGTGACACAGTCATGGCTTCGATGTTCACTTGGAGATACTCCTGCACCATCCTCTCTAGGCATTGACTATGTGTCAGACTTCTTGTCTCCTGTGGCCTTGCAAAGGATGGTCTAAAAAAGTGGTGAAACGATTCCACAAAATTGCTGTTACCAGCAGATACTGTGTTACTGTTACGGTTTGAGTGATGAAGACTCGACAGTCCCACGGTTGGCAAGTTAGAACTGTGAGATTCACTTCGTGCACCACTGGTGTTTTGTGGAAAAGCACATGTAAGATTCTGCAACAGCGTCTGCAGATACTCCTGCATGCATCAATCCCTTTTTATGGCAGGAATTATTTCGGCAAATTTACTTTTGTACCGGGGATCTAAGAGTGTGGCAACCCTGTAGTCGGGATTACTTCGAATTCTGACAATCTGAGGGTCATGTTGCAGGTAGTGCAGCAAGAAGGCACTCATGTGTCTTGTGCATCCAGGAGGACCAAGTCCTTGTTGTGTTGGTAGCGAGGTAAGAATCATGCTTCCTTCCTCTGCCCTCTCCCCACAACCTCGCACAACAGAAATGTGATCAAGGTCTCACTCATCTGATGAGTCTTCCATGGCCATCGCCAGTTCGTCCTCCACTTCTTCCTCGGCTCCTGCACCTTCCTCAACAGTTTGGCTGCTACCATGCTCCCTGGTTAATCCCTCTCCCCCACCCTCCCATGCCTGCCGCCTTGGTGCTGCCAACCGTCTGGACCTTGGAGATGTTAACCCTTCCGCATACGACTCCTCCTCTACTTCCTCCCCCTCCTCTTGTCCCACCACCTGACTCTGAATTCTGTTTAATGTGTGCTCCAGCATGTAAATCACCGGAATAGTCATGCTGATAATGGCATCGTCGTCAGCACTAAACATCTTCGTCACCATTTCAAAACTGTGCAGAAGGGTGTGTGGCGCCCCTGAGGGTTCAGTCGCCACAGAGTTACTGCATATCACTCAGAGGTGTGGTATCTCACCCTCAGGTAAGGAAGGCATATGGCTCGGGACCCTAACACCTGCATTCAACACATACCCGCAGTGGGGGTGGGGCGAGATTGCTCCTAAGAGAGAGCACAGTCCCAGGACCCTAGCTGGTGGGAGGGTCCTATGTAGTGGGTGCTTAGGGTAGCAGCTTAGCGGAGCACATGACAGGGAGAGTATAAATAGGAAGCCATCTTAGAAAGAGCAAGCCAGTCAGAGGAGGAAAAGTGACAGGAGCAGAGGCTCGGCATGAGCTCTGCTTCGGAGGCGGGCCTAGCCTGGGAGGCCCAGGACTGAAGGAGAGAAGAGAGGAGTGGGAGCATGAAGGCTCCAGGAACCGAAGGGACCCTAGGGCTATGGGCCGTGCAGAAGGCCACCCGTACTCCTGCTGCTACCAGGAGGTAGAGGGGTCAGGCCAGATAAGGGAAACCAGTCCCTCAACTAGAGGAGAAACAGCAAGGCTCAACTAGAAAGTGGAGGCTGCAGCATTTCATGAACTGCAGGTAAAAGTCCACACCAGTCTCACTAAGAAGGTAGCCACATAGGACCCAGGGGACGGAACACAAGTCGCCCGCCAAGGCCCGAGGATGCCGGATAGATTTGTCCCTGGGTGTGAGGTGCAGGGAGAAGGCCAGAGAAAGGACACACAGAAGGGGGTCCTCCTAAGTACTCCGGAGCTATCTGGGGGTGGACTGAGCCCCTCACTGAGTACGCACAGCACGACGGGTGAAATTGCTCTGGTACCTGTAATCTGGACTGCAACAACTGTGAGTAAAGATCTTGGGACTGCATCACACAGACTCTGTGTTCATTACTGACTCCCTGCACTACAACCACCATCATCCACCCACACTGCCCTGAAGCTACACTCTTCCTGTGGTGAGTAATAATACCATTGCTGCAAAACCACCAGCTTCAGAGGACTGTTCCGCAGCGGCGGCCCCTTTTGCCCCACTCCAGAGGTGGCGTAGTCGGACATTATAAAACCCATATATACAAATTACCCTTGGATTGACCGCCCTGGATCACTGACCGGGTCACCGCCACAGTGACTACAACCCCGAGCATCTACCGGCCCGGCTCAGGGTACCGCACGGCCCAGGGGACGCGTCAACTTCATAGGTCCCTGATCTGAGACCACTCCTGCAGCGTGATTTGCCCCACCTCTGGATCTCGTTGGCCCAAGCTATACGTCAGAACGTATTGCACCAGGGCTTGTCGGTGCTGCCACAGTCGCTGCAACATGGTCAGAGTTGAATTCCACCGTGTCGGCACATCGCATTTCAGCCTGTGAACTGGCAGGCCCAACGACTTCTGTAGAGATGTAAGTCATTGAGCTGCGGGATGCGAACGGCGGAAGTGAGCACACAGTGACCGTGCCCTCTGCAGAAGGCCATCTTGTCCGGGATAGTGGGCTAACAATTTATGGACAACCAGGTTCAACACGTGAGCCATACAAGGCACGTGTGTGACATTGCCCTGGCGAAGGGCCGCACCCAGGTTTGCAGCATTGTCGCACACGGCCTTCCCTGGTTGCAGGTCCAGTGGAGACAACCATCCATGAAACTGGGTCTCCAGAGCTGACCACAACTCCTCAGCTGTGTGACTCACATTTCCCAGACATTTCACAGTAAACACTGATGCCTTGAGCCCTGCTGCCAGCATAGTAAGGAGGTGTGCAGGATTCCTTCTGCGCAGTTAGAAAGCAGGTGGCATTACCAGACAGGCTTTGGATGCAGGTGGAGGACCGAGAGGAGGTTGAAGAGGCTGAAGCAGTGGAGGAACTTCGAGATAAAGAGGATTGACGCACAACTCGTGGGGACAGTAAGACTTGGACAGCAGCCCCTTGTCCTGCTGTCACCATAGTTACCCAGTGCCCAGTCTGCGACATGTAACGCCCCTGTCCATGTCTACTCGTCCAAGTGTCTGTGGTGAAATGCACCCTGTCACACACAGAGTTTCTCAAAGAAGCGGTGATGTTGTGTGCGACATGCTGGTGGAGCGCAGGCACACCTTTCTTTGAGAAGTAGTGCCGACTGGGCATCTGGTACTGGGGCACTGCGACGGACATAAGGTCTCAAAAATCCACTGTGTCCTCCAGGCGGAAAGGCAGCATTTCTGTAGCCAAGAGCTTGCAGATGGTGAAATTCAACCTCTTAGCTTTCTCATGGCTAGGAGGAAAAGGTCTTTTACTTTTCCACATCTGAGGGACCGAGGGCGGCTGTTGTGCATAGACGGGGTTGAGTAGGGTGTCCCCGGCAAACTGCCGGTCTGTGAGGAAGATGCAGGTGGACATGTTAGGTTGCCTTGATCCAAAGGTGGTGCTCTCGATGTCAGAGAGCGCTCAACACCAGCAGGTGTTTCCACTTCCCAATGAACTGACGACCTGCCAATCACACTGGCTGTTGCAGGTAAAGAGGTGGCAGGTCTGCGTCCAAAAACATGTGTGACTGCTGTCCCCCCAGTCACAGAGGATGAAGAGGCCGCGGATGCACAAGATGGGGCAGACGGTGGTTGGCCCAGCCTGCTAGGCCGTATTGTAGCACAGTGAGCTTCCCACTGCAACTTATGCTTCATATCCATGTGACGGTACATGCATGAAGTACTCAAACTATGGATTTTTTGGCCTCTACTTAGCTTTTGGTGACAAATATTACAGATAACACGAGTTGGGTCATCCTTATCATTCTGAATAAATTCCCAGGCTATGCAAGGCTTAGAGCCCATGCGACCTGAAGAGCCACTACGACTTGTGGTCAGAGGCAGAGTTGTGGTTGAGGATGCAGTTGTTCACATGCTTCCAGTACTCCGTCTCTGTCCAGGAAGGCGCAACCTAACCTCGTCGTCAATAGCATCTGTGACGCCCCGCTGTGCTTGGTATCACAGATCCTAGAAGAGTGTATTGATGGAATCCTCCACAAGAGGCCCCCATAAACATTCACACATCTCCACCTTCCACCTCAGACCAGCAGAGGGAGCCCGTTAGGGATGTAAATAGGGAAGGTGGAGCTAGGCAGTTCAGTTCCTATGAAGAGTTCCTGCAGTAGAGAAGCCTAAGAGAGGTCAGTCTGCAGTGGAGCTCAGTCTAGTCTAGAGAACTCAGATAATAGTTCAGCAGTGGAGCACGAGGCTCCTGCTAGCTAGATTCAGTAAGGCATAACCGGAATCCCTGGAGAACTACAAGTCCCAGGATCGCTAAGGTGCTGATATGTAACAGAGCCAGGAGACGCTTAGGCCCCGCATAGTGGGAGCGTGAACTCCAAGAGAAGGCCCTACCACAAGGTCAGCCAGCGCAGGACAGAGACAAAGATAGGCCTAGCTCCAGGCAGGTCAGAAACTTACTACGCAGAGGCAAGAAATAGGAGGCCCTACATCCGCTCATTGGGGAGGATCCTGATATTCACCCTTCACCCTACAGTGCTCCGGGATGTGCCTGAATTTCATCCAGTAAAAGGTACTGAAGTGACTACCGTGTCCGTTCCCGTTCTTGCTCTGACCCAGCTGGGTCTCGCCTGTCCTGCATTCCCCCTGCATATGCTGCCCTGAGACCTAGCTCCACCTGTGGGGAGCTATACCATCGAGCTGCCTTATCACGGGTCTCAGTGGACTGCTGCAGCGCTGGTGCTTCTCACCAGATACCACAGGTGGCGTCATGAACTCTTATAAAATTAACAATTATCCACTCTTTTAAAGAGTGACCCCAGGGTACGGGCCAGGGATCCGACCACCGTGACATCCCCAAGGCCAGGCAAAGGCCCGGGTACCGAGTCATCCCCATACCCTGGGCTAGTCACATCCTCCTCTCCTCCACCTCCTCCGTTGCCCTCATCGACTGGCTGACTGTGGGTTGACAGTAAGTGGGATCTCCAACCTCGTCATCATCACCCTGTGTGTTATCACACCCGTCGTCCTCAAAGCCAACCTCTTCCTGCCCTGACCGAAAAGTCAAGTTGTCGCTCCAATCAGGTACTTGAGTCTCATCATCGTCTTCATCATTGTCTCCACCAACAGGAGTGACAGTTTGGGAACGAGGGTCTACATTATGCTCAGAACCTTCTTCATCTGGTCCTGGATCCGACTTATAAAGATTCTGGGCATCAGTGCAGATCATTTCCTCATCTGGATTAACAGAAGCTCTGGAGCAGACCTCCGTTTCCCAGGCTATCGTATAAGTAAACAGCTCTGCAGACTCAACCATCTGTGTTACCCCATACTCAGACGGGCAGCTGGAGATTTGGGAGCTGTGAGGAAGCAAGTGCGATTGGGGTGACACCTCTGAGGACTGGAGTATTTGTGATGTTGAAATTGAGGTGGAGGAGAGCCTACTTGAAGGAGCACTTGATATCCGCTGAAGCACCTGCTGTTTTTGTGCCTCATCTGGAATTTGTAGCGATGGGTGTGTCCGTAAGAAAGGGATCGTATCACATTGTCCACGAAAAGAAGTCGACATGTTAGTTTGGCTGGAATATGGTCTTTCTTCTGCAGATGTTACCCCCCTCACCGCGGGGGGGGCTCGACCCACCAGAGGACAGGCACCAGTATTGGGAGAGGGGGGCGGGCTGTCAGGGTCCACCGCGGCTCTGGCACAAACCCGGTGACACGGAGGTGGCACGGGCAGGAACGAACTGGCCGTGTCGGCTTCTCACTTTTTTGATTTTAGAAGGGCATGATATGCCTATATCTGTGTCTCCCCCTCCTTTTACTCCTCCACCTCTTTTCTTTTCGCATGACTATATGTACTTGTCACTTTTCCATGTGTTAGTTATGTCTTCTGAGCACTTTGTCAGCTTTTGGACACCTTTGAAGGTGTTTTCTATGTGTTTCTATGTGTTTTTGTTTGCCGGCCATCGGTTTTAACGGTGTTCGAAGGTGTTCGACGAACAGTTCGACGAACAGTTCGACGAACCGAACCGAACTCGAACACTACAGGGGTGGCTCAACACTAATAGTAAGGAGATGTGCAGGATTCCTTCTGCACATTTAGAAAGCAGGTGGCATTACCAGACAGGCTTTGGGTGCAGGTGGAGGACCGAGAGGAGGTTGAGGAGGCAGAAGCAGTGGAGTAACTTCGAGATAAAGAAGATTGACGCAAAACTCGTGGGGAAGGTAAGACTTGGACAGCAGCCCCTTGTCCTGCTGTCACCATAGTTACCCAGTGCCCAGTCAGCGATATGTAACGCCCCTGTCCATGCCTACTCGTCCAAGAGTCTGTGGTGAAATGCACCCTGTCACACACAGAGTTTCTCAAAGAAGCGGTGATGTTGTGTGTGACATGCTGGTGGAGCGCAGGCACACCTTTCTTTGAGAAGTAGTGCCGAATGGGCATCTGGTACTGGGGCACTGCGACGGACATAAGGTCTCGAAAATCCACTGTGTCCTCCAGGCGGAAAGGCAGCATTTCTGTAGCCAACAGCTTGCAGATGGTGAAATTCAACCTCTTAGCTTTCTCATGGCTAGGAGGAAATGGTCTTTTAGTTTTCCACATCTGAGGGACCGAGGGCGGCTGTTGTGCATAGACGGGGTTGAGTAGGGTGTCCCCGGCAAACTGCTGGTCTATGAGGAAGATGCAGGCGGACATGATAGGTTGCCTTGATCCAAAGGTGTTGCTCTCAATGTCAGAGAGCGCTCAATACCAGCAGGTGTTTCCACTTCCCAATGAACTGACGACCTGCCAATCACACTGGCTGTTGCAGGTAAAGAGGTGGCAGGTCTGCGTCCAAAAACATGTGTGACTGCTGTCCCCCCATTCACAGAGGATGAAGAGGCCGCGGATGCACAAGATGGGGCAGACGGTGGTTGGCCCAGCCTGCTAGGCCGCATTGTAGCACAGTGAGCTTCCCACTGCAACTTATGCTTCATATCCATCTGACGGTACATGCATGAAGTACTCAAACTATGGATTTTTTGGCCTCTACTTAGCTTTTGGTGACAAATATTACAGATAACACGAGTTGGGTCATCCTTATCGATATGAATAAATGCTCAGGCTATGCAAGGCTTAGAGCCCATGCAACCTGAAGAGCCACTACGACTTGTGGTCAGAGGCAGAGTTGTGGTTGAGGATGCAGTTGTTGACGTGCTTCCAGTACTCCGTCTCTGTCCAGGAAGGCGCAATCTAACCTCGTCGTCAATAGCATCTGTGACGCCCCGCTGCGTTTGATATCACAGATCCTAGAAGAGTGTATTGATGGAATCCTCCACAAGAGGCCCCCATAAACATTCACACATCTCCACCTTCCACCTCAGACCAGCAGAGGGAGCCCGTTAGGGATATAAATAGGGAAGGTGGAGCTAGGCAGTTCAGTTCCTATGAAAAGTTCCTGCAGTAGAGAAGACTAAGAGAGGTCAGTCTGCAGTGGAGCTCAGTCTAGTCTAGAGAACTCAGTTAATTGTTCAGCAGTGGAGCACGAGGCTCCTGCTAGCTAGATTCAGGGAGCCCAGATAGAGCTTAAGGTGTGCCGGCGCCATAAGATCGGTGAAGCGCGTCAAGCTGCCGTTAGTGTGTATAGCCTAGTGAGGGCCCGAGTAGGCCGAAGGCGAGTGGCGAGTTAGTACATAAGGGGCAGAGGAGCTTAACCAGCTCACGCCGAAGCATTTACCGGACACCGGATCCGAGCTTAACGGGATCTCTATGACCCAGTAAGGCATAACCGGAATCCCTGGAGAACTACAAGTCCCAGGATCGCAAAGGTGCTGATACGTAACAGAGCCAGGAGACGCTTAGGCCCCGCATACTGGGAGCGTGAACTCCAAGAGAAGGCCCTACCACAAGGTCAGCCAGCGCAGGACAGAGACAAAGTTAGTCCTAGCTCCAGGCAGGCAGAAACTTACTACGCAGAGGCAAGAAACAGGAGGCCCTACACCTGCTCATTGGGGAGGATCCTGATATGCACCGTTCACCCTACAGTGCTCCAGGATGTGCCTGAATTTCCTCCAGTAAAAGGTACTGAAGTGACTATCGTGTCCGTTCCCATTCTTGCTCTGACCCAGCTGGGTCTCGCCTGTCCTGCATTCCCCCTGCATACGTGCCCTGAGACCTAGCTCCACCTGTGGGGAGCTATACCATCGAGCTGCCTTATCACGGGCCTCAGTGGACTGCTGCAGTGCTGGTGCTTCTCACCAGATACCACAGGTGGCGTCACGAACTCTTATAAAATTACCAATTATCCACCCTTTTAAAGAGTGACCCCAGGGTACGGGCCAGGGAGCCGACCACCGCAACATCCGCAAGGCCAGGCAAAGGCCCGGCTGACCTCATCGACTGGCTGAGTGTGGGTTGACAGTATGTGGCATCTCCAACCTTGTCATCATCACCCTGTGTGTTATCACACCCGTCGTCCTCAAAGCCAACCTCTTCCTGCCCTGACCGAAAAGTCAAGTTGTCACTCCAATCAGGTATTTGAGTCTCATCATTGTATTCATCATTGTCTCCACCAACAGGAGTTACAGTTTGGGAACGAGGGTCTACAATATGCTCAGAACCTTCTTCATCTGGTCCTGGATCCGACTTATAAAGATTCTGGGCATCAGTGCAGATCATTTCCTCATCTGGATTAACAGAAGCTCTGGAGCAGACCTCCGTTTCCCAGGCTATCGTATGAGTAAACAGCAGTGCAGACTCAACCATCTGTGTTACCCCATACTCTGAAGGTCAGCTGGAGACTTGGGAGCTGTGAGGAAGCAAATGCGATTGAGGTGACACCTCTGAGGACTGGAGTATTTGTGATGTTGAAATTGAGGTGGAGGAGAGCCCACTTGAAGGAAAACTTGATATCCGCTGAGGCACCTGCTGTTTTTGTGCCTCATCTGGAATTTGTAGCGATGGGCGTGTCCGTAAGAAAGGGATCGTATCACATTGTCCACGAAAAGAAGTCGACATGTTAGTTTGGCTGGAAGATGGTCTTTCTTCTGCAAATGTTACTCCCCCCCACCGCGGGGGGGGGCTCGACCCACCAGCGGACAGGCACCTGTATGGGGAGAGGGGGGCTGGCCGTCAGGGTCCACCGCGGCTCTGGCACAAACCCGGCGACACGGTGGTCGCACGGGCAGGAACGGACTAGCCGTGTCGGCTTCTCACTTTTTGGATTTTAGAAGGACATGACATGCCTATATCTGTGTCTCCCCCTCCTTTTACTCCTCCACCTCTTTTCTTTTCACATGACTATATTTACTTGTCACTTTTCCATGTGTTAGTTATGTCTTCTGAGCAGTTTGTCAGCTTTTGGACACCTTTGAAGGTGTTTTCTATGTGTTTCTATGTGTTTTTGTTTGTCTGCCATTGTTTTTAACGGTGTTCGAAGGTGTTCGACGAACAGTTCGATGAACAGTTCGGTGAACACAAGGGTGTTCAACGAACCGAACCGAACTCGAACACTACGGGGGTGGTTCAACACTATATGTAATGCAGTGATAAGCAGCAGTAAGACAGCCCAATGTTTTTTACAGAAATAAATTCTGAAATCAGTGTCAGTCAGAGATAGTGTACTTGCTTGTGACAATTCACTTTTCTGAGTTTTTGCACTTTTGTGCAATCCTCATAAAGTTGGCAGTCTTCTGCCACATATTGATTTCTGCAAATGTACCTACCTAACTACCTAGCATGTAAAAGATAAAATTGACCATATGGCTATGTTCACACTAGGCATTTTTCACCTTTTTTTCGGCAGCAAAACCCGATCTCTTGACAGAAAAGAAGCAATGTCAAAACCCCAGGTTTTAGTGCACTTTTGGTGCATTTTTTGCGTTTTTTGCTGAGTTTTTGGTGCATTTTTCAGGATCCCAAAGTTCAGCCTTGCTTCCACCACAGAAGCATGAACATAGATCACCAATGCTAGACATATGTTCATGTAAAAATACATATTACAAATGTAAGTGGGGGAAGGTGAATAGTTTACTTAAGACATGGGCAGTGCATTGAGTTTGTAGGACATTATTTACTTTCAAACTTTGGTCTGTCATTGAGTTGCTCAGGCATTGTTCAATCTCACAACTTGGTTGGCCAATGTTTATTTGTATGCATCACTTATTTAATTAAATTTTACTAATCCAAACTGCCATCTCTGGTGACAAAGACAATATGGTAAACTTGGGAAATTCACAAAAATAAATGAGTTTCACATACTGCTGTACTTGACTTTTTTCACTAAAACACAGAAAAACATTCACGTTAGGCGTTTTTTCAGCTTTTTTGCACCAAACATTGCTTTCAATGGGTGAAAATCACTGAAAAAATGCTGAAAAAATGCTGAAAGAAGTGACATGCTAAGTGACATGCTCTACTGTACAAAAAATCATGCAAAGCGCAAAATACTGAGGACAAAAAATCAAGCTTTGTGTATGAGATCTCTGATATCTCAGACTTTGCTGGTACTGTAAAACACAGCTGAAAATTTGCACAAAACATGCATGAAAAACACAATGCCTAGTGTGAACATAGCCTACCTCAGCTAAAAATGTGGGAGATACTACCAGCTGCAGAAGCACCACCTCTAGAGATGTGCATATTGATTCCATGTGAATTCTAACAATCAGCAATTCGATTTGTGAGGATTGGAAAAAAAAGAAAAAAAAAAGAAAATTTGCAATGTACCATTTCACACATGCTGCACACTTAGAGAGTGGGCTAATGACGACACACAAAGTAGGGCAGGCTTCTGCATAATGCCTTTCAGCAATCCGATCACATAGTGTAGCAGCGTAGCAAAACCACGGAGGCTATAACAGACAGTAAAAGATATAGGGTTCTGCCAAAGAACAACAATTTAAGTTTGTACTGTATAAGAGCTCAGAGCACACAGCATAAGGATGAAAAAAGACCTAATGATTGTGATGTACTTCAGTGCTAATGTACCAGATTGAAAATGAGATTGAGGGTATGTGCACACGATGCAGAAATGCTCAGGATTTTTTCCTGAGCGTTTCTGCATCTCTCTGGCAGGAAAAAACGCATGCGGATTGTACATGCGGTTTCCTGCCAGGGACATGCGGAAATGAAGCGGTCTTCACTTTCATTTCCGCATGCGGGTTGACAAGCGCTTTCCAGGCGATTTTAGCATCACTTGGAAAGTGCTTGTCAACTTCACACTATATAAATCCATGCAACCGGCATGGATTTATATAGTGTGTGAATGTCAAAAAATAAAAAATAAATATATACTTTACCCTCTGATGGCCCCCGGTGTCCTGCTTCATCGGTCCCGGCTGCCGGCAGTGAAGACTGTAGGACCTTCCGACGTCAGCGTCACGTGACCCGTCACATGACTCTGACGTCAGCGAAGGTCCTTCATTCAACCGCGAAGTGCACGGGAAGCCGGCAGGACGCAGCGCGGGCCGTCAGAAGGTGAGAATATATATATTTTTTATTTTATTCTTTTTTTTTTAATGGTACCTGGGTCTGGATGAGAGTCCTCTCATCCACACCCGGGTACCATCCGCACATTAGACCGCATGAAAAGCGCATCAACATATACAGTGATGCGGATTCCATGCGGTCTAATGCAAGTCAATGGCAGCAAAAGAGCAGCGTTTCCGCAAAATTAATTGACATGCTGCGGATTTTTGACCGCAGCGTTTACGCTGCGGAAAAATCTGCATCATGGGCACAGCACATGCGGATTTCCATTGGGGAACATTGCTGCCCTTCTACCATGCGTTTTTCATGCGTTTCCGCGGCGTTTACGCAACTGCAAAAATGCCGCGGAAACGCATGAAAAACGCATCGTGTGAACTCAGCCTGATGGTCTCAATCTGTGAGTAGAAATCCAAGGTTCAACTGGTATACATTGAACGGTTGTAGCTGTCTCATCATCACTACTCAGAATATAACTGTGAATTAATGCACCTTTGATATCCTGCAGCCAAAGCACCTTAATGACTGCTCTTTTTTAGGTTTTCACTCAGTGACAGCAAGCAAGAGTAGTATTAAATGCCTCATTGCAGATTTTACAACTAAATCCAAATGATAAAATCAAGGCTTGTTTCTGTTTATATACTGTATGATAGAGTGATCTTTGTGTATTGTGACGTGCCATTTTTTTAAAGAGAAATCTGCTGAATTGGGAAACTTAAACACAATTATTTAAGAAAAAAAATGAGGGCATTGTTTAAAATAATTGTGATCCTGCTTCATTCTTCTAATAGTTTAATATTAGATATGTACACACAGAACCTGCATACAGTGGCCAGTTGCACTGCTAGCTAATGGGTCGTGATTCTACCTATATTTTCTTGTCAAATACTATTTTTTTAAAGCACGTGTTTTTTTTTTACTCTATTTTTTATTTTTTTTAAGTTGAAACAACATAATCCTGAAACTTAAGCATAAGTGTTTTCCTTTTAAAGTGTGCATGTTGTTTTAAATAATTTATTGAGCCTCCTTCATTGTTCCAATAGTCTAAAATTAGAAGCAAACACACACCAACTGAATACAGTGACCAGTTGCAGGGTTTGCTTTTTGGTTATAACTCTACCTAGATTTTCAGGTCCCTTCCTAATTTTGTGAAGGCACTTGGCTTTCAAGGGACGAAATTCTACTGTCTCCAAAAATCAGGACAATTACTCAATTGAATGATCGGTGATGTACGAGGCCAGTATTTATAAAAATATACAAAGATGTTACAAAATGAACAAAACAATATAGTATAAGCAAGTACATAAAATAAAAATGATAAACAGAAAAAATGTACTAAACCTGATATTGTAGGGTTGATGCTGGCTTTTACTGAACTGTTAGTTTTTGAGGGCAACGAACAGAACAACAGTAAACTGCATCTCCCAAGACTGACAAAAAGTATAATTTGCCATTTGCTTTTTAAACACAAGTTATACTCATATTCCTACCCTCCGGTGACTCACAACAGGGCTCGTCTTCAGAAAACCATAAGATGAGGCTCAGTCTAAGAAAATGATGAGATTGCAAAATTCTACGACATCTTCACCTTGGAGGTCCCAGGTGGGAAATAGTACAATCGTGTTTCCTTTCACGATTTTACCTTTATATAGAAGGAAACATGGCATGGATAGCATCATCCATCTGTCTGATATTTAATTTGAAGGTGTTATGGTCACTGCCCAGTGATGTAAGACAATGTGTTACATTCGTAACTTCATCACGACATCACAAAAATATGACTTGCATAACTGTAGGACCATTGGTGTACATAAAAAGCCTCAATATTTATAGCTGGAATAAAACAAAGCAGCTTATTGTAGTCTGCCTGCTAGTTCTTGTCACGCTGAGGCTAAGTTCATTAAGTTCATGTTGCCTTCCACATTCTTCTGTAAGTTGAGGATGGAATTCCTGTCTGTTATCAATCAGATCCCAACTGTAATTACCTGTTTGCAGGAGGGGGGAGTTAGCATTCATTATGAATTATGAGAACTCTATAGATTTTACAATTATATCTTGAACACTGCGCTTTTTCTTCTTCACCTTTTATATAAAATGTCTCTTATTATTTTTGGAATACCTGCTTTAATTGTCTACTCTAAATACCGTATACCCCACGACGGTCATAAATCTAAGTGTAGCAACTTCGCAACACAGCACTTTAGATTTCATTAAATTAGTTTTAATTTTGGTTGAACATCATTATTTAGTAAAGTAAATAAATTTAAAAAAATATATAAAAAATAATAAAAAACAACAACAATAAGAGGTTAAGGTTTTACAACTGTTTGCATTTAACAATAGTAGTCAGAAAAACAAGACTGCTAGTTATTGTACTTACATAGCTACTCCTTAATTTAGGATTAAGCTAATTTTATCAAGGGCGGGATAATTTTAAACCAAAAATTGTTTAAGTTTCTAAGGGTATGTGTCATGCAAGGTGTGGGAAAGAATAGGTGCACCACAAAGGGAAGAGGGGAAGGGAGTCCAAACTCTAGGGAAGGTGGGGAGTGGAGACCTCCTAGGCTGATCTGATATCACCCTGTCTCCCCTACCTTCCCTATATTGGTTCTTCACCAATCGCCGCACAGAAAGCTACCCCTGTATTTCCCTAGCGCTTGGCCCTGGATAGGGAAGCGATGGATGAGCACTAGTCGATCCCCACTAACAACCAAAGACAACAAAGTAGACAGGTAGACAGACACGGGGAAAAATAACTTAGTTTGAGCCGACTTCAGAGATATAACACACACGTCCTCTTAGCACCAGAGAAGAAGTAAACAGACTGCACTCGCTCCAAGCTTTCACAAGAAAACATGTGAATATCATCGGGACTGCCCTGCAGCAAAGGGAAACTATTTAAACACCCAGGTAAGGGTGTCAATTAAAGCAGGAGGGAGGTAGACACTGGGTCCTAGAGTGAAACAGCTTAGAAGGTGTCTGTAATGCCAAACGAAAAGATCTTCTGCAACCAACTGCAGAGCGACTGTCTGTCATATCTGACAGACCTGTGACTGTACCCCTCTCTCTACGCGTGGCCTACAGACACTAAGGACCAGGTTTCTCAGGATAAGAGATGTATAATGAATGAACCTATCTGGGAGCGTTAACCTCTGATGCTAAAACCCACATCCTTTCCTCTGGACCATAACCCTTCCAGTCGACCAAGTATTGTATAGAACAATGCCGGAGACGAGAATCTACATTCTTTGAAATCTGAAACTCCAGATTACCATCGACCATTACTGTGGGTGGTGGTAGAGGTGAGGACTCAAGAGGTTCCACATATTTCTTGAGTAAGGACCTGTGGAAAACATTGTGGACTTTAAGGGCCTGAGGAAGCTCAAAATGAAATGCTGCTGGCTTAATGACGGTGGTTATTTTATAGGGACCAATAATCCTAAGTCCCAGCTTCCAGGAAGGGACTTCCAACTTAATATTCCTGGTAGACAACTACACAAACTCATTCACATTCAGGTCCGGACCTGGCAAGTGTTTTCATGTCAGCCATGCAGTTATACCTGTCTCCCATGATATATAAATTACTCAGCACCCCCCGCCACACCGAGGGGAGCAAAATGTTCCTCCTTAGGAACTTCTGAAGTTCCTCCCTACTAAAGGTATCAAACTGTGAATGGTAACCATATCCACCAAACAACGGTGACCAACCAGTGCATTCTTGATGATGATTATTAAACCCTAGAACGCGCAACCATAGAAATCTACACTTTCACATACCTGGGGCCTTTTAGGCCTGTGTGCAAATAACATGGAGTAACTCAAACAGAAATACTTTTCAAAGTTTGAGATGTGAATATTTCAAAACATTATAATTATGTGCATAAAACAAAAAAAGTAATTACACCGGCCTAAAGCGCCCAATATATGCATTCTATATAATTCTTTATGTATATATAACGATTTTTTTGTCTAAATGTTTTTTATATAAAAGTTGTAGTAAAAATGGTGCAGGAATATTTCTTTTCAAAAACTTTCCTTTTCAACTTTACTGATTACCCCAGCAATTTTCACATGTTATTTGTTTGGAAGAATGTTCCTTGCAGACATTTTGTCCACAAGTAGTACAGAAACGCTCAGATTTCCTTTCCTTCTATGCTGGACAAATATAACAGCGCTTTCTTTTTTTTTCTCTTGGCTCTGGATGTTCCTGAAAATGTATACCACATTGGATCATAGCTTCCGTAATTTGCCTTGGCAAGCATTTCATGTTGCTTCACTCCATCATGGTAGGCATCAAAAGTTCACAGCAAAGTTCCGTCAAGAATAGAAGTCTCTTCTCCTTCCTGTTGGCATGGAATTCTGGATGAGTTTCACTATCAACAATATAGCTATTGAGGGCTGACACATCAAGGATATTATAAAAAATGACTACAGGCCAACGTTTTGTCTGCCTCTTGCACGAATACTCTCCAATCATTTCATCCATCTTGTCCACACCTCCTTTTGTTTTATTATAATGCAGTATGATTTCAGGTTTCTGTTTCCTGTCATCGGTGTCAATACTTCCATCATGATGCATTGTACTCAGTATTATCACGGATTTTTCTTTCTTTGCTTTATAAGATACCATTGTCGCTTGATTGCAGAAACCAAAAACACTCTCATAAAGTGGTCGCTTGGGATTGTGCTTCATGATTGGAGGAATTTCGCGGCGGTATGGCCTCATAGTACCAACAAGTGTGAGTTTTTTCTGAAGCAAAAATTTGCCCAGTTCCATATTAGGACTGTCCCACAAGGGATGACGTGAAGTTGCGGGACAGCTTTTACATTATTTTGATCAAAATTATGTTAACTAAATACCCTTTATTATTTATTATTATTTTTGCACTGTGCGATTTATATATTTACTTTTAATTATTTGGGTATTTTTCTTGTCTTTGGTTTTTCTCTGTTTAATAGCCTTGTGTGAACATGCATTTACATTTTGCATGCACATCAATTTATGTTCCAGTTCACACCTTCAGGTTTTTTCTTTGCAGTTAGTATGCTTTAGTGCATATAAAAGGGTGTGGCCGCCCTTTGTCTGGGCTGGGACGCTGATCCTGCCTCGGTTTTAAGCTTGCACCAGGGATCCAGTCTCTCTGCCCTTGTCCATATGTATGTCACTTGACAAATGGTAAGGTTTTTAATATTAGAGTTAGGACTGTCCCACAAGGGATGCCGTGAAGTGGCGGGACAGCTTTTACATTATTTTGATCAAAATTATGTTAACTAAATACCCTTTATTATTTATTATTATTTTTGCACTGTGCGATTTATATATTTACTTTTAATTATTTGGGTATTTTTCTTGTCTTTGGTTTCTTTCTGTTTAATGGCCTTGGGTGAACATGCATTTACATTTTGCATGCACATCAATTTATGTTCCTGTTCACACCTTCAGGTTTTTTCTTTGCAGTTAGTATGCTTTAGTGCATATAACAGGGTGTGGCCGCCCTTTGTCTGGGCTGGGACGCTGATCCTGCCTCGGTTTTATGCTTGCACCAGGGATCCAGTCTCTCTGCCCTTGTCCATATGTATGTCACTTGACAAATGGTAAGGTTTTTAATATTAGAGTTAGGACTGTCCCACAAGGGATGCCGTGAAGTGGCGGGACAGCTTTTACATTATTTTGATCAAAATTATGTTAACTAAATACCCTTTATTATTTATTATTATTTTTGCACTGTGCGATTTATATATTTACTTTTAATTATTTGGGTATTTTTCTTGTCTTTGGTTTCTCTCTGTTTAATGGCCTTGTGTGAACATGCATTTACATTTTGCATGCACATCAATTTATGTTCCAGTTCACACCTTCAGGTTTTTTCTTTGCAGTTAGTATGCTTTAGTGCATATAAAAGGGTGAGGCCGCCCTTTGTCTGGGCTGGGATGCTGATCCTGCCTCGGTTTTATGCTTGCACCAGGGATCCAGTCTCTCTGCCCTTGTCCATATGTATGTCACTTGACAAATGGTAAGGTTTTTAATATTAGAGTTAGGACTGTCCCACAAGGGATGCCGTGAAGTGGCGGGACAGCTTTTACATTATTTTGATCAAAATTATGTTAACTAAATACCCTTTATTATTTATTATTATTTTTGCACTGTGCGATTTATATATTTACTTTTAATTATTTGGGTAGTTTTCTTGTCTTTGGTTTCTCTCTGTTTAATGGCCTTGTGTGAACATGCATTTACATTTTGCATGCACATCAATTTATGTTCCAGTTCACACCTTCAGGTTTTTTCTTTGCAGTTAGTATGCTTTAGTGCATATAACAGGGTGTGGCCACCCTTTGTCTGGGCTGGGACGCTGATCCTGCCTCGGTTTTATGCTTGCACCAGGGATCCAGTCTCTCTGCCCTTGTCCATATGTATGTCACTTGACAAATGGTAAGGTTTTTAATATTAGAGTTAGGACTGTCCCACAAGGGATGCCGTGAAGTGGCGGGACAGCTTTTACATTATTTTGATCAAAATTATGTTAACTAAATACCCTTTATTATTTATTATTATTTTTGCACTGTGCGATTTATATATTTACTTTTAATTATTTGGGTATTTTTCTTGTCTTTGGTTTCTCCCAGTTCCATATTGGTAAAGTAGTTGTCCATTGTTATATTTTTTTCCAGAATTGAAAATTGGTACTGCAAGTTTTTTTACTATGTCAGAACATAGGTCTTTCTGGACTGGAGCATCAGATTCTTTGCCACAGTAAATTATGCAATAATAGCTTGTAGAATCACACATCCAGAAAATTTTTATGCCATACTTGGCAGGTTTACTGAGCATATACTGAATGAATTTGCAATGTCCCCTAAAGGTAAAAAGTTGCTCATCCACTGTCAAATTGTCATTAGAATGGTAAAGCTTTGTACAGTTTTTGATTAAAAGATTCCAGATGTAGCTAATAGGGGCTAATTTATCTGTTTCCAACCTCACAGGATGAGTTCTCTTATCATCAAAACGAAGGCTTCTCCAAATATTCTCAAATCTATTGACTGACATTGTAGCTTTGTAGTGTGGATCTGAAAAAGGGTTCAGAAATAATTCTCTGATTGGAACATCGTACGAATTTGTACACCCTTCCAGAAGAGTAAGGGCAATATAACCATATAGTTCCTCTTTTGTTATATTTTTCCATGTTTTTTTTATCTTCCTGAAGCGATATGTTTTCCTTCTCAGTAACAGTACAGACAAAAAGACTGAGGATCACATGTAAACCAAGTACAGGCCTAAAAGACCCCAGGTATGTGAATATGGGGTAGTCCCAAAAAAGAGTTGTTTTACCGAAATGCCTATAACATAAAAATATATGAACAACCGGAAATTACTAACAACTATATACCTGAGGAATACCTAGAGTTTCAAAATTCAAACTAAAATAATCTTGCAGAAAATAGAAAACAAGTAACCTAGCAGGCCTGCGAGGCCCCAGCTATGCGTTCTAGGGTTAATGGCAAATTATGCCAGCAGTAAGTAGGATGCCCAATCCTCCTAATTTTCGGAGACGAAACACCTGAGGTAGGTCTCCGAATTCTAATTGATAGGCTTGGTCTGATTGCTTTCCGCAACTTGATGGTGGCGGTGATCCCTCGGTACTCGGTCTCAGCCGCCACTATTTCTCCCGGTGTGCCTTCCCCACATTACACATGCACGTGTCCCACAACATTAGCCGTGCCCTCAACAATGCTATTACTGGGAGAGTCCACCCAACCATAGACACGTGGACAAGTGGTTGTGGACAGGGATGGTACATCTCGCTGACGGCACACTGGGATAACATAGTGGAAGCCGGGACCCAGTCGGACCTTGGGACAGAAAACGTCCTCCCGGCGCTGAAGATTGCAGGCCCTGGGTCAATCAGGGTTACCCCCACATTCTACAGCTCCTGCACCTCCTCCTCAAACTCTTCAGCATCCATCGCAGAAATGACCACATCAGTCGCAAGCTAGAAGCACTGCAACACTGCAGCACTGCCTCAGCCATGCAGCAACAGGCTGTGCTGAAGCTAATATGCTTAGGTGACAAACCACACAATGCTGAAGAGTTGTGGACAGTTGTGAAAAAGTTGTGAAAATATTCCCATCTGAAAACTCTGATGGCAGAGGTCACAGTTCATTGGTCAATCAAGGAGTACAGGCGAGAGAGCGACAAATGCATTCCAACAGAGGCAGGGGAACACTGTCAAAGTTCTGGGACAGTTTTCTCAGACCCTCCCATCGCACAGGCCCTGAAACGGGGGGTACTCTCACAAGGAGTGCAAAGTTTCGGAAGCTGGTGAGGGAGTACCTTGCCGACCATACCAACGTCCTCCGTGATTGCTCTGTGTCTTATAATTATTGGGTATCCAAGCTGGACACATGGCATGAACTGGCTCCCTACGCCTTGGAGGTCCTGGCCTGCCCTGGCGCTAGCGTTTTGTCAGAGCGGGTTTTTAGTGCCGCCGGTGGTATTATAACCAATAGGCGCATCCGCCTGTCAACTGAAAATGCTTACAGGCTGACTCTTATATAAATGAACAAGGGCTGGATTGGGCCAGACTTCTCAACACCACCGAATGATAGCAGCGTAACATAAACTCAAATACAGTGTCTTTTTTTGGGGAGGTCTAACTCTACTCCCATGCACCTCTGTCTTTACACCCAGACATGGGTATATGCTTGCTGATTTTGTCTATTTGCTCTTATCCTCCTCCTTCTCTGCATCCTCATCCTCCACCACCATAGCACCACCATATGTACCATATCAACATATCTACGTCTCTGGCAAGGGGCATTGGAGTTCCTCCAAATTTTTGGCAACCGTTGCTTCACTGCATAGGCAAACACTATGGGAGACCCACTTTCTAATAATGAATACATTGTTTTTAGGAGGCTCTCTGACCTCTACATCTTTTGCAAGGGGCATTGGAGTGCCTCCAAATTTTTGGCAGCCCTTGCAGTCACTGCATACGCAATAACAGTATAGGAGGCCCACTTGTTAATAATGGGAACAACAAAGCATAGTCGGCTGATGGCTCTCTAAAAATAGCGAGGGCCGACTGCTGGTCCTTTAAGAATGGTAAAGGCTGCCTGATGGCTTTATAAAAATAGTCTTTGTGACTTTCAGAGTCCATCCATCATAAATGAAACATTATGTGTCTGATGATGTGTCACACACCACATGGCCAGATAAGGTTGCAAAATGTTAAAATTACATTTCCCAGTGAATGCATTTGTCTTGGTTGAAAGCAATGCAAAAGTGCAAAAACGCATCAAATATGCTACATGTGAACATAGCCCAAGGTGTGGAGGAGCATTTTTGTTTTTGGTTATTTATTTTGCCTTATATACAAGTCATTACCCTGGAAAGGATGTTCTTTAACATATTTACCAGGAAAATCCATTTTGGTTTCGTTTTTGAATGTTTTATTGTGAGTTCGTAAAAGTGGCATAATACCTCTGACAACGTTGTTGACAGCATTGACCTGGGAGTCAGAAATGCTTCCAGGGGTCTTCCCCATGCTGTTCCCATGTCATTTGAGCACTGTTCCCATCGATTTGGGCAATTTTTAGGCCCTCTGCAGACTGCCGGGGGGAGCCACCGGAATAATACTCGAGTTTCCCATAGACTTTCACTAGGCTCGTTACTCGGACCGAGCACTCGAGCAATCCAATTTGCTCGACCCGAGCAACGAGCACCTGAGCATTTTAGTGCTCGCTCATCACTAGTCCCTACATTCTGAAAATCTGTCCGAAAGGGCAACCTTCGGTTCAGGCTGGACTGGTTTCCTGTAGAGACCCTCCACATTAGCAACCCGTACCCACTGATACTGTTGCTGGACCTCACTGCGGAGGTCATTAACCTGCGGAGACAAACAGCGCAGCTGCACTGCGAGCTCTGCAGCTGAACCCATACCAAGGGAGAAAGGAAAAAAAAACACAACCGAAAAAAACCCCACACAATTAAATCCAAGTGTTGGTTTTGTTTTTTTTCATTAAAAGTGCACGTCCAGTGATAATGTCACGCAAGGTGTTGGAAAGACTAGTTGCAACACAAAGGGAAGAGGGGAAGGGAGCCCAAACTCTAGGGAAAGTGGAGAGTTGAGACCTCCTAGGCTGATCTGATATTACCCTATCTCCCCTACCATCCCCTATATTGGTTCTTTACCAATCGTCACACAGTAACCTACCCCTGTGTTTCCCTAGCGTTGGCCCTGGATAGGGAAGGGGGGAAGAGCAATAGTCGATCCGCACTAACAACTAAAGACAACAAGGTAGACAGACAAGTGGGAAAAATAACTTAGCTTGAGCCAACATCAGAGAGATAACACACACGTCCGCTTAGTACCAGAAAGGAAGTAAACAGACCGCACTCGCTCCAAGTTTTCACAAGAAAACATGTCAATATCACCGGCACCGCCCTGCAGCAAAGTGAAACTATTTAAACACCCAGGCAAGGGGTGTCAATTAGAGCAGGAGGGTAGTAGCCACTGGGTCCTAGAGTGAAACAGCTAAGAAGGTGTCTGTAATGCCAAACAAAGAGAACCTCTGCAACCAACTGCAGGGTGACTGTCACATCTGACACACCCGTGACAGTATGTTCCCATGATCAGGAAATGCTGCGGGTTTGAGGCTGCGTGTTTATGCAGCGTCAAACCTGCAGTGTTTAGATTTTTACAGCGTAGTGGATGGGATTTCTATGTCCACTATGTGTGCATCTGAGGCTATGGATTTCCCACGGAAACTGACATGTGGTGCATCTTTCAGGACTACAGAATGTCAATTTCTTTTGTGGATCCACATGTGGACTTTCCCCATGGACTTGCATCAATGAGGAAAGTCTGCATGTGAAAAAAAAAAAATCGCGGCCGCTTATTTGCATAATGAGGGCGGAAATGCTGTGGCTGTTCTGCAGCATCGGGGCCGCAGTGGTTCTTCATCATGAGCACATAGCCTTAACAGTTTATAAACAAATCAAATGTTACCTTTTTGATCACAATGAATGTTTAACTCAAACATGGCACAGGAAGCAAATGTTGGCGGCAGGTCGATAGCAAAAAAACAATATCACCTATAACAATGTGGTTGCCATCATTAGGAGCTGTAACACCAATGATAATGCTGGCAGCAAAAGTCATGGCAGTAGCAGTATCAAACACAGGTCACATTTAGCTTCCTTTGTCTCTTAAAAGTGCATTAGAAGGGAGTAAACGGATGGTTTAATGGAGTATATATCTCAATCACAGGAGGATGATGTAGTTTCTGACAGGGACACCATCAGTTTGAGCCAGTATTCTGTTCAGTCGATCTACTCTGCTTCCACTACAGTACGGTTATGTGCCCACAATGCGGATTTAATGTGCATTAAAAACGCTTGTTAAGTTGTCTGCCATGTTTCCCAATGATAATCCGCATGTGCTGTGCACATGCTGCGGAAATTTCTGCTGCGGATAATCATTGTGGAAAAATCCGCAGCACAACCATTAATTATTCGGAATAGCGGCAAAATCGTCGCCATTGACTTGCATTGGACTGCATAACATCCGCGCGACTACATGTACAATGCAGATATTATGCTATTCAATGTTCGGATGGGACCCGGGTCTGGAGAAGAGGAGACTCTCCTCCAGACCCGGGTACCATAGTACCTGTAGTTAAAAAAAAATTTAAATTTAAAAAAAAAACATATACTCACCTTCTGATGGCCCCCTGTCTGCTCCCGGCGGCACTTCTGACTCTTCAGCTGCTCGCGGTGGTGTAAAAGGACCTTCCATGACGTCATTTAGTCATGTGACATGTCACGCGACCGCTGACATTGGCGGTCACGTGAGCTGCCACGAGACTAAATGATGTCATGGAAGGTCCTTTTTAAAGCACAGCGAGCCGCCGAAGACACCGTAGAGGAGACCGGGGGCCATCGGAAGGTGGGTATAATTTTTTTTTATGTTTGAACATTTTTATTCATTTTTTTTTTACTATTGTTGCTGCTGGTTGCATGGATTTATATAGTGTGACCAAGTTGTCAAGCACTTTTCCAAGTGATGCTTACATCGCTTGGAAAAGCGCTTGACAACCTGCATGTGAAATCGCATTTTAAAAATGCTTCACAAACGCTTCTATCTGGCAGAGAAAATGCATGTAAAATGCGTTTTTTCAGGAGATGCAGAAACGCTTAGGAAAAATCCGGAGCATTTCTGCATTGTGGTCACTTACCCTTAAGGTTGCACATAGCAGAATTTCCAATCCATTAATGACATCTATTTCTATTCTGCCCCAAAGTTCTCTAATCCACAGCATCCAGAGGATTAAAGAATAAACTAAGCAAGAAAAAACTTCTTCCAGATAACATTTTGGAAAACATGAAAAGTCAGCTGTGTATCATCAATGCCAACAACTTCCTCCTCTTATGACCTGAACTGCTTATCCCCTCTGTCTTGTTCCCAGGTGATAACTCTGTGCTGGACAAAACCTGGGAACAAGACAGAAGGGATAAGCAGTTCAGGTCATAAGAGGAGGAAGTTGTTGGCATTGATGATGCACAGCTCAGGGATCATGTGTCAAAAACATCCTTTGTGGCCAAATTGATGTTTTCCTGCAGTCAGCTCTGGAGCAGGTAATAATGCACATGACATTGGAGAAGGAGGCTCTACAGTGCCATAAAGGTCTGGACACAGTGACAGTGACTTGTACATGTGGGCTTAACATGTATGGGAGTTATTTTGCACATTGTTGATAGATGCTTCTTTGTCACGCAGGTTCTGCAAGAGTAAAATAATACATGTTTCACAATTCCTCAGTGACTGTTTTGCTGCCAAATGGATTCTGGGTCATGTTGAGTTGTCAGTGTTTTGATTAGCAGCTCAGCTGATAAATCTTGTGATGAGCGTGCGGAGCTGTCAGCACTTTGACATCTTGGCCACCCAATCTGTGACTTGGTGGTGCTGGATTTTCTCCAGGTGTTCTTTGTTCTTGAGATTGCCCAACTACTTAACTGAGCTGCCTGCCAGACATGGTTTGTGCTTCATGGTGAATGTTTGCCTGATTCTGTTGTGCTGAGTTCTGATCTTCCACTGCCTGACCCTTTCACCATGTTCTGATTATCTCTTTGTCTTGTCCTTTTGCTTTGATCTGCTATCTCCTGGGATTTTGTACCCAGACCATGACCTGACTTACGCCTTTGTCTTTCACATTGATTTTCTACGTGCTCTTTTGGTACTTACCCCGGAACGTCTGACTTCTCTGCCTCAAGGTCTGTCAGTGAGCAGTGACTAGCATCACATTATTGAAGAAGTGGCTCTTATAGATTAGGAACTATGGATATCCATAAGCACATGAAGCAACATCACCTGCTCATTTGACAAAGCCACAAATTGTCCTCCTCACTAGTGTTGAGCCACCCCCGTAGTGTTCGAGTTCGGTTCGGTTCGTCGAACACCCGTATGTTCGCCGAACTGTTCGTCGAACTGCTTGTCGAACACCGTTAAAACCAATGGCAGGCAAACAAAAACACATAGAAACACATAGAAAACACCTTCAAAGGTGTCCAAAAGCTGACAAACTGCTCAGAAGACACAACTAACACATGGAAAAGTGACAAGTACATAAAGTCATGTGAAAAGAAAAGAGGTGGAGGAGTAAAAGGAGGGGAAGACACAGATATAGTCATGTCATGCCCTTCTAAAACCAAAGAAGTGCGAAGCTGACACGGCCAGTCCGTTCCTGCCCGTGCGACCTCCGTGTCGCCGGGTTTGTGCAAGAGCTGCGGTGGACCCTGACGGCCAGCCCCCCTCTCAATACTGGTGCCTGTCTGCTGGTGGGTAGAGCCCCCCCACGGTGGGGGGGAGTAACATCTGCAGAAGAAAGACCATCTTCCAGCCAAACTAAGATGTCTACTTCTTTTTGTGGACAATGTGATACGATCCCTTTCTTAAGGACACGCCCATCGCTACAAATTCCAGATGAGGCACAAAAACAGCAGGTGCTTCAACGGATATCAAGTGCTCCTTCAAGTGGGCTCTCCTCCACCTCAACTTCAACATCACAAATACTCCAGTCCTCAGAGGTGTCACCCCAATCGCACTTGCTTCCTCACAGCTCCCAAGTCTCCAGCTGCCCGTCTGAGTATGGGGTAACACAGATGGTTGAGTCTGCACTGCTGTTTACTCACACTATAGCCTGGGAAACGGAGGTCTGCTCCAGAGTTTCTGTTAATCCAGACGAGGAAATGATCTGCACTGATGCCCAGAATCTTTATGAGTCGGATCCAGGACCAGATGAAGAAGGTTCTGAGCATAATGTAGACCCTCGTTCCCAAACTGTAACTCCTGTTGGTGGAGACAATGATGAAGACGATGATGAGACTCAAATACCTGATTGGAGCGACAACTTGACTTTTCGTTCAGGGCAGGAAGAGGTTGGCTCTGAGGACGACGGGTGTGAGAACACACATGGTGATGATGACGAGGTTGGAGATCCCACTTACTATCAACCCACAGTCAGCCAGTCGATGAGGTCAGCAGAGGAGGTGGAGGAGGATGTGACTAGCCCAAGGGATGGGGATGACTCGGTTCCCGGGCCTTTGCCTGGCCTTTGGGATGTCGCTGTGGTCGGTTCCCGGGCCCGTCCCCTGGGGTCAGTCTTTAAAAGGGTGGATAATTGTTAATTTTATAAGAGTTTGTGACGCCACCTGTGGTATCTGGTGAGAAGCACCAGTGCTGCAGTAGTCCACTGAGGCCGGTGATAAAACAGCTCGATGGTATAGCTACCCATAGGTGGAGCTAGGCCTCAGAAAAGCGTATGCAGGGGGAATGCAGGACAGGCGAGACCCAGCTGGGTCAGAGCAAGAACGAGAACGGACACGGTAGTCACTTCAGTACCTTTTACTGGTGGAAATTCAGGCACATCCTGGAGCACTGTAGGGTGAAGGGTAGAGATGAGCGTTGTTCGACTCGAACTGTTCGCCAATCTCAAATTCGAGTTGTTTTGGGCGGTGTTCGAGCCGTTCGGCGAACACGAACGATTTGAAAAAAATTTGGCTGTTCGAGGTTATGTTCGATAACTGTTCGTGCACCAAAATCATAACTGGATTTTTTCTCAGTAATGATGAAAATTAATGTTAATACGCAGTTTGAGTGTACAGCGGGGCGGGGGGAAGGGCAGGAGATGGATCTCTGCAGGAATAATGAAGATCTCCATTTTTTTTTCTCTTTCCCGAATTTACAGTGGGGAGGTGCAATCTGTCAGCCTATCAGCAGCGCACACACGGAGCGAAGTGCTTATTTTCACACAAGCAAGGACATGAGTCATTGGCAGTGTATGTCACATGTCCTTGCCCTATAGCACCCAGCCATTTTCCCCGTCGACACCATTTTTTCACTGCTGCAGCTGCGTGTTAGATGGCACCGCTGTTGCTGTGTGCGCTATACCTTGTTAATTTCAAGCCAATTTTCGCACAAATCTACAGATAGCTTGGGAGTAGGGAATAGTTGTGATTGCAGTCCTTTTAAGGACTAGGTTACAGCATTTCCTACGACTTTTATCAGGCAGGTCTGTGCTCTTAAATAGATAGGTTGGGAGTAAAGACTAATTGTAATTGCAGTCCTTTTCAGGACTAAGTTACATCAGTTCCTATCAGTTTTTGCCAGGCAGGTCTGTGCCAGTGCTGTGCAAGTTTTTTTCACAGCATTTGGCTAAATCTAGCAAAGCTAATCCTTTTTGGCCTATTGCAGAGTGTGTTAGTCAGTGGAGTAGCCTATCTGTGTTGCAAGCTACACCACCTGTGTATAGAACACCAATTTTTTTACTGCACCTAGTGAAGTAAAACCTTTTGGGCATAGCATCATTCTATTAGTCCATCTATACTGACCTCCATCAGGTTGCAAATTAAAAATAATTTTTATCTGCATCTAGCTCTGAAAAAATATTTGGGCTTCTAGCAGTGTGTGGGACTTTCTCTATTAGTCCATCTTTACTGACCTCCATCAGGTTGCAAATTGAATATAATTTTTTTCTGCATCTAGCTCTGAAAAAATATTTGGGCTTCTAGCAGTGTGTGGGACTTGGTCTATTAGTCCATCTATACTGACCTCCATCAGGTTGCAAATTGAATATAATTTTTTTCTGCATCTAGCTCTAAAAAATATTTGGGCTTCTAGCAGTGTGTGGGACTTGGTCTATTAGTCCATCCATACTGAACTCCATCAGGTTGCAAATTGAATATAATTTTTATCTGCATCTAACCCAGCCAATAGTTTTGGCCTAATACCACAGTTTGGCCACTCAGCTCTGCTCGGTTCCCATCCATTGTTTTTTTGTGCAAACAACTCCAGAGTTGTGAATTAGTTAACCACCAAAATGAGTGGAAAAAGGCCTGCTGCTGGTGGAAAGGGGAATAGGCGTGTTGGGAAGGGGAAAAAAGGTTGTGTCAGTGGGGTAGGTGTTAAAGCAACAGTAACATCTGCAGAAGAAAGACCATCTTCCAGCCAAACTAAAATGTCTACTTCTTTTAGCGGACAATTTGATAAGTTCCCTTTCTTACGGCCACGCCAATCGCTACAAATTCCAGATGAGGCACAAAAACAGCAGGTGCTTCAATGGATATCAAGTGCTCCTTTAAGTGGGCTCTCCTCCACATCAACTTCAACATCACAAATACTCCAGTCCTCAGAGGTGTCACCCCAATCGCACTTGCTTCCTCACAGCTCCCAAATCTCCAGCTGCCCGTCTGAGTATGAGGTAGAACAGATGGTTGAGTCTGCAGAGCTGTTTACTCATACTATAGCCTGGGAATCAGAGGACGGCCCCAGCGCTTCTGTGAATCCAGACGAGGAAATGATCTGCACTGATGCCCAGAATCTTTATGAGTCGGATCCAGGACCAGACGCAGAAGGTTCTGACCATAATATAGACTCTCATTCCCAAACTGTAACTCCTGTTGGTGGAGACAATGAGGAAGACGATGATGAGACTCAAATACCTGATTGGAGCGACAGCTTTAGTTTTTTGTCAGGGCAGGAACAGGTTGGCTCTGAGGACGACGGGTGTGATAACACACAGGGTGATGATGATGAAGTTGGAGATCCCACTTACTGTCAACCCACAGTCAGCCAAGAGATGAGGTCAGCAGAGGAGGTGGAGGAGAATGCTAGTGACGACGAGGTCAGGTTGCGCCTTCCTGGACAGAGACGTAGTACTGGAAGCACGTCAACAACTTCATCCTCAAACACAACTCTGCCTCTCACCACAAGTCGTGGTGGCTCTTCAGGTCGCATGGGTGCTAAGCCTTGCATAGCCTGGGCATTTTTTCAGATCGATAAAGATGACCCAACTCGTGTTATCTGTAACATTCGTCAGCAAAAGCTAAGTAGAGGCCAAAAAATACATAGTTTGAGTACTTCATGCATGAACCGGCACATGGACATGAAGCATAAGTTGCAGTGGGAAGCTCACTGTGCTACAATGCGGCCTAGCCGGCCGGGCCAACCACCGTCTGCCACATCTTGTGCATCCGCGGCCTCTTCATCCTCTGTGACTGGGGGGACAGCAGTCACACCTGTTTTGGGACGCAGACCTGCCACCTCTTTACCCGCAACAGCCAGCGTGATTGGCAGGTCATCATTTTCTTTGGAGGTGGTAACACCAGCTGGTGTTGAGCGCTGTCCGACATCGATAGCACCACCTTTGGATCAAGGCAACCTAACATGTCCACCTGCATCTTCCTCATAGACCGGCAGTTTGCCAGGACACCCTTATCAACCCCGTCTAAGCACAACAGCCAGCCCTCAGTCCCTCAGATATGGACAAGTAAAAGACCATTTCCTCCTAGCCATGAGAAAGCTAAGAGGTTGAATTTCACCATCGGCAAGCTCTTGGCTACAGAAATGCTGCCTTTCCGCCTGGTGAACACAGAGGATTTTTGAGACCTTATGTCCGTCGCAGTGCCCCAGTACCAGATGCCCAGTCGGCACTACTTCTCAAAGAAAAATGTGCCTGCGCTCCACCAGCATGTCACACACAACATCACCGCTTCTTTGAGAAACTCTGTGTGTGACAGGGTGCATTTCACCACAAACACTTGGACGAGTAGGCATGGACAGGGGCGTTACATGTCGCTGACTGGGCACTGGGTAACTATGGTGACAGCAGGACAAGGGGCTGCTGTCCAAGTCTTGCCGTCCCCACGAGTTGTGCGTCAATCCTCTTTATCTCAAAGTTCCTCCACTGCTTCTGCCTCCTCAACTTCCTCTCGGTCCTCCACTTGCACCCAAAGCCTGTCTGGTCATGCCACAAGCTTTCTAACTGCGCAGAAGGGATCCTGCACACCTCCTTGCTATACTGGCAGTAGGGCTCAACATCATCAGGCAGTTTTTACTTTGAAATGTCTGGGAAATGTGAGTCACACAGCTGAGGAGTTGTGGTCAGCTCTGGAGAACCAATTTCATGAATGGTTGTCTCCACTAGAACTGAAAACAGGGAAGACCGTGTGCGACAATGCTGCAAACCAGGGTGCGGCCCTTCGTCGGGGCAATGTCACACACGTGCCTTGTATGGCTCACATGTTGAACCTGGTTGTCCAGCAATATTTAGCCCACTATCCCGGACTAGAAGGCCTTCTGCAGAGGGCACGGTTGCTGTGTGCTCACTTCCGCCGTTCGCATCCCGCAGCTCAGCGACTTACATCTCTACAGAAGTCGTTGGGCCTGCCACTTCACCGGCTAAAATGCGATGTGCCTACCCGGTGGAATTCAACTCTGCACATGTTGCAGCGACTGTGGCAGCACCGACAAGCCCTGGTGCAATACGTTGTGATGTATAGCCTGGGCCAACTAGGTCCAGAGGTGGGTCAAATCACGCTGGAGGAGTGGTCTCAGATCAGGGACCTATGCACCCTTCTGCACAGTTTTGAAATGGCGACGAAGATGTTTAGTGCTGACGATGCCATTATCAGCATGACTATTCCGGTGATTTACATGCTGGAGCACATGTTAAACAGAATTCGGAGTCAGGTGGTGGCACAAGAGGAGGTGCAGGAAGTAGAGGAGGAGGAGTTGTATGCGGAAGGGCTAACATCTGCAAGGTCCAGACGGTCGGCAGCACCAAGGCGGCAGGCATGTGAGGGTGGGGGAGATGGTTTTACCAGGGTGCATGGTAGCAGCCAAACTAGTGAGGAAGGTGCAGGAGCCCAGGAAGAAGTGGAGGATGAACTGATGGAAGACTCATCAGATGAGGGAGAACTTGATCACATTTCTGTTGTGCGAGGTTGGGGGAGAGGACAGAGGAAGGAAGCATGATTGTTACCTCGCCACCAACACAACAGGGACTTGATGCTCCTGGATGCGCAAGACACATGAGTGCCTTCTTGCTGCACTACCTGCAACATGACCCTCGAATTGTGAGAATTAGAAATAATCCTGACTACTGGGTTGTCACACTGTTAGATCCCCGGTACAAAAGTAAATTTGCAGAAATTATTCCTGCCATAGAAATGGATGCCCACATGCAGGAGTATCAGCAGAGACTGTTTCAGAATCTTACATGTGCTTTTCCACAAAACACCAGTGGTGCACGTAGTGAATCTCACAGTTCCAACTTGCCAACCGTGGGACTGTTGAGTGTTCAGCGCTCAAACCGTAACAGAAACACAGTATCTGCTGGTAACATCAATTTTGCGGAATCATTTCACCACTTTTTTAGCCCATCCTTTGCACGGCCACAGGAGACAAGAAGTCTGACACATAGTCAACGCCTAGAGACGATGGTACAGGAGTATCTCCAAGTAAACATTGAAGCCATGACTGTGTCACTGGACCCTTGCTCTTTTTGGGCTACCAATCTGGATAAATGGCCGGAGCTAGCCACTTACGCCTTGGAGATCTTGTCATGCCCCGCAGGCAGCGTTCTGTCTGAACGTGTGTTCAGCGCTGCTGGTGGTGTGCTGACAGATAAGCGCACGTGGCTCTCCATTGATAATGTAGACAGACTCACGTTCATAAAGATGAACAAATCATGGATCCGAAACGACTTTTCTACCCCTGTGTCATCCTGGGGAGAGTAAAAGCTTGATGTTTGGTTAAAATCACCTCACCAACCATTTTAAGCTTTCTGATTCTATTAGGCCATCTATTCTAAGCTCCACCAGATTTAAAATTACTAATCATGTTTATCTGTATCTTGGCTGAAAAATAATTTGGGCTTTGTTGCAGTGTGCAGCACTGATTCTATTAGGCCATCTATACTAAGCTCCACCAGATTTAAAATTACTAATCATGTTTATCTGTATCTTGGCTGGAAAATAATTTGGGCTTTGTAGCAGTGTGCAGTACTGATTCTATTAGGCCATCTATACTAAGCTCCACCAGATTTAAAATTAATAATAATTTTTGCTGCATCTAGCCCGGAAAATAATTTTGGGGCTCCGAGATGCGCAAGACACATAACTGCCTTCTTGCTGCACTACCTGCAACATGACCCTCAGATTGTCAGAATTCGAAGTAATCCTGACTACTGGGTTGCCACACTCTTAGATCCCCCACACTCTTAGATCAACCTTTTCAATTTAATAAAGACGAAAAAAATGGTCATTTTTGAAATTATAAGCATTAGCAGGTTATTAGAAACTGAAATCAAACAGTTTTCAACTCAAAACTTTATTCTAGGTGATGTTACATTTGCACATAGGACCCCTTGTTCGAAAGGAGCTTCTGAACTCTCTCATCCATTGAATTTGTCAGGTTTTGGATGGTTTCTGCTTCAATTGTTTTGCATAAGGACAGAATACCCTCCCAGAGCTGTTGCTTAGATGTGAACTGCCTCCCGCCATCATAGACACTCCTTTTGATGATGCTCCAGAGTTTTTGAATGGGGTAGAGGTCAGGGGAGCATGGGGGTCACACCATAAGTTTGTCCCCTTTTATGCCCATATCAGCCAGAGATGCAGATGTGTTATATGCAGCATGAGACGGTGCATTATCATGCATAAAAATGATCTTGCTGTGGAATACAGGGTTCTTCTTCTTGAACCATGGCAGGAAGTGCTGTTTGAGAAACTCCACATACATTATGGAGTTCATCTTTACCCCTTCAGGGATCCTGAAGGGGCCGACAATCTCTCTCCCCATGATTCCAGCCCAAAACATTACTCCACCTCCTCCTTGTTGGCGCTGTAGCCGTGTTTGCGTGGGGTGTCCATCAACCAGCCATCCTCCACTCCATCCATCTGGACCATCGAGCGTTGCACGGCACTCATCCTTTAACAAAACAGTTTTGAAATCAGTCTTCATGTAATGTTTGGCCCACTGGAGCCGTACCTGCTTGTGTGCAGTGGATAGAGGAGGTCGACAGGATGGCGTACGCACAGCTGAAAACCTCTGAAGGACACTGCATCTTGTTGTTCGGGGGACGTTGGAGGCACCAGCAGCTTCAAAAACTTGTCTGCTGCTATGACAATGCTTTTTTGCCGCTGCTCTTTTAACCTGATGTAATTGCCTGTAGGAAAGAGTCCTCAATTTGCCCTTATCAGCACGCAAACGTGTGTACTGTGAATCAGCTTCATACTTCTTGATTGCCAAGACACTTCATCCTGATCATTGCACAATGTTGATTGTAGTCATGCCTTGACCTAAACACTCCACAATTTGTTGCTTCTCAGCAGCCGACACATCCTTTTTCTTTCCCATTTTGGCAGAAAATGTAGGCTGCTTAATAATGTGGGACAGCCTTCTTAAGTAGTCTTGCCTTTCATTGGACACACCTGCCAAACTAATTAGCACAGGTGTCTGCAATTGCTTACAGTGATATAAAGAGCCCTGACACACATCACCATCAATGAGTTTAACTGACAAACAAACAAATTCTTCCCTTATCACTCCTAAACACTTTTTGTATAATAATTTGGAACACAGTGTACATGTGCTTTTCCCCAAAACACCAGTGGTTCACGTAGTGAATCTTACAGTTCTAACTTGCCAACCGTCGTCGGTAAGGAGTTGTTCAATAAAGGGCCCAAAATTAAGATAACATAGACGGGAGAGGTCTCTATGAATAGGAATTCCTAAGTATTTGATACCCTGTGAGGGCCAGGCAAAGGGAAAGTTGGACTGGATGGAATCCTGTATGGATTTGGGGAGGGAGACATCGAGGGCCTCAGACTTCGCTGCATTGATTTTAAAATTTGACCATGTAACAAAGTGATCTATTTCAGCCATAACAGCATGGATGGATATATGTGATTGAGTGATATATACTAGGACATCATCAGTAAATAGAGAGCACTTGAATTCGGTGCTTCCCACCTCAATCCACCTAATATTGGGGTTATGACGAATTGATGAGAACAGGTGCTCCGTCACTAGGATGTATAAGAGAGGGGACAGAGGACATCCCTGCCTTGTCCCATTGGTGATTATGAAAGGTGATGAAAATGTTCTGACGTGCCCCCTGGGCCTTGGGACATCCGGAGCCGGACCCTTTTTGGTGGATGCTCTTGGTTGTAGTCTCCGTGACGGCGACCCGGTTCCGTGGCTCAGGGTGGTCAAACCAGTGGCGGAACTATTTATGTGGTTTTGATGTTTAAATGTCTGACTACGCCACCCGTGGATTGCGGTCAGAGTGAACCGCCGCTGCAGGGCAGACCGCTGAGGCTGGTGTTGTGGGTGCAGCAGAGCGTAGCATAACTCCCCACGGGAGGAGTATAGCCTCAGGGCAGTGTATGCGGAGGATGGGGGTGATGGTGCAGGGCAGCAGCAGTAATGACACGGAGTCAGTGATGCAGTCCAGGGCCTTTACTCACAGTTCTTATTATCCAGACCACTTTTGCAGGTAACGGCTGCCCACGTCGTACTGTGCTCACCAGGTGAGGGGCTCAGACAACTCCCAGATAACTTTGGAGCGCTTCACAGGACCCCCTTTGTGTGTCCTTTGTCTGGCCTTTCTTACCAACCCTTCTGTCCGGCTTCCTCGGGGCTCCTCTTGGTAAACTTGGCGCCAGTTTCCCTGACCCTATGTGGTGCCTCCCTAGCGGGTGTAGCGAGGGGCTGCGCCACATAAAATGTCACAGCCTCCAGTTTCTAGCTGAGGCACGTTTCCCACCTCTACTAGTTTCGGGGACCGGTCTCCCCCTTTGGCCTGACCCCTCCACGCAGGTGGATTCGGGCTTGCGGTGGCGACTCGCCCGTCCGCACCCCTGGGATCCCTTCATTCCTCGTTCCTGGAGCCTTCTCCGCTCCTCTTCCTTCCTTCTCCCTCTTCCAGGCCTGGGCCTCTGTTACTAGGCCCGCCTCCGGAGCAGAGCTCATGCAGAGCCCCTGCTCCCTGTCACTTCTGCTCAGACTTCTCTGCACTGAACTAATATGGTGCCCACCTTTTATACTCCCTTCTCATTGCACCCAGGAACTGCTTCCTCCCTGCTCCTGCACTACAGGGTTCCCCTTCCTCAGTGTTCCCTCCCCCCACTCCAGCCAGGGACAGGGACTGTCGTGCCCATCTCAGGGGCATATTGGTCGCCCTGCCCCACGGCAATATGGTGTAATGCATGCAGGTGTCGGTTCTTAATCCACACTCCATCCTTACCTGAGAGGGAGATATCACACCTCTGGGTGAGGTGCAATACCTCTGTAGCAACCGAGCCCTCAGGGTGCTACAGTTCCATTTATCTTCAGCCTAGGTGACGTATTGCGATACAGGGCTGTGATTTTGGCTATAATAGGGTCCCCCAGACCCCTACCCCAAGCTTTTTAAGAGAATGATATATGGCGTACCAGGAGACTCTATGGAATGCTTTCTCAGCATCCAACGAGAGTTTCTAATTACAAATTTTTAACTGCATCTAGCCCAGGAAATACTTTGTGCCTAGTAGCAGTGTCTGCTAGTCAGCGAATTATCCCGGCTGTTAAGCAAGCTACACCACCTGTAGTTTGGACACTTAATTTTTTAAAAGGAAATGCTTCAGGACCACGGGATACTCAGTGAAGAGCATTAGGAGTAGAGATAAGCGGTGTTCGACTAGAACTGTTCGCCAATCTCAAATTTGAGCTGTTTTGGGCGGTGTTCGAGTTGTTCGACGAACCCGAACGATTTGCAAAAAATTCGGCTGTTCGAGGTTATGTTCGATAACTGTTCGTGCACCAAAAGCGTGTCCTGCATGTCTGGCGCTATTTAGAGCACCAATCATGCAGGGATTGTCTGCCACTCACTGTAATGCCACAGCCATGGTGGTTGTGGCATTACAGTGATTGCCCAAATCGATGGGAACAGTGCCAACAGTGAAACATGAAAAGCCGGCAATTCAGCAGCGGCATACACCGGTACCCGACAATTTAGAACCGAAAGAATAGAGCTTCACATATAGATTAGATAGATAGAAACATGTCAGTCACATATATATGAAGTACAGTGACAGTGCTGCTTACTGTACTTGTCATTTAGCGTAAAGGATTTATCAAAAAAAATAATAGTGTTTTCATGCACCGTCTCTTTAAAAAAGCCGGCCGGCAATTCAGCAGCGGTACCCGACAATTTAGAATAGAAGGAATAGAGAATCACACATAGATTAGATAGATAGAAACATGTCAGTCACATATATATGAAGTACAGTGACAGTGTTGATTACTGTACTTGTCATTTAGTGTAAAGGATTTATCAAAAAAAATAATAGTGTTTTCATGCACTGTCTCTTTAAAAAAGCCGGCCGGCAATTCAGCATCTGTACCCAACAATTTAGAATAGAAGGAATAGAGAATCACACATAGATTAGATAGATAGAAACATGTCAGTCACATATATATGAAGTACAGTGACAGTGTTGGTTACTGTACTTGTCATTTAGTATTAAAATAAAGGATTTATTTTTAAAAAAATTGGCGTGGGGTTCCCCTTAATTTTAGGCTCTAGCGGAGGTTAAGCAGACGGCTGTGGCAGATGTTTGAAGCCTGGGAAGGGGGTAATACCCACGGAGCTTCCCAGGCTACTAATATCAGCCCCCAGCTGAATACATAGCCTTTACTAGCTATTAAAATGGGGGACCCCCCCAAAAAAATGACGTGGGGTCCCCCCTAATTTAATAGCTAGCAAAGGCTAGGCAGACAGCTGGGGGCTGATATTAATAGCCCAGGAAGGGAGCCATGAATATTGGCCCCCTCCCAGGCTAGAAACACCAGCCGTCAGCCGCCCCAGAAATGGCGCATTCATAGGATGCGCCAATTCTGGCACTTAGCCTCGCTCTTCCACGCAGCGCTGGTGCGGTGGCAGGGGGTAATAGGGCTGGGGTTGATGTCAGCTTATAATGCCAACTGACATCAAGCCCAGGTTAGTAATGGAGAGGCGTCTATAAGACACCCCCATTACTAACCCCATAGTCAAAGTTAAAAAAAACACAAACACCCAGAATAAAGTCCTTTAATTGAAATAAAGACACAATTCTTTATTGTTCTAATTTAAACCATACTTACCATCACACCCATTCCAGCTGAAGCCAACGATCTCCTGTAATAAAAATAAAATAATAAAGCAACCTCATCCTTACCTTTCCATGGTTCCTACGACAGCTTCAGCTCTGCTACATCGAGATGACAGGCTGGACCGCAGGAGAACGCTGCCATCCAGCCTGTCATCCCGCAGACACTGAGAAAAGCAGGCTTGCTTGCGCTCCACATTGTCTCTCTGTGACGGCATAAAGATGAGCCGAGGTCATGTCCAATGAACTCGGCTCACCTCATGCACGTCACTTACAGCGTGGGAGAATTCTCACGCTGAAGCGCTGAGTGCAGGAGAATTTTCCCACGCTGTCAGTGACGTGCATGAGGTGAGCCGAGTTCATTGGACATGACCTCGGCTCATCTGGATGCCGTCACAGCGAGACACTGAGGAGCGCAAGCATGCCTGCTCTTCTCAGTGTCTGCGTCATGACAGGCTGGATGGCAGCGTTCTGCTGCGGTCCAGCCTGTCATCTCGATGTAGCAGAGCTGAAGCTGTCGTGGGAACCATGGAAAGGTAAGGATGAGGTTGGTTTATTATTTTTCTTTTATTGCAGGAGATCGTTGGCTTCAGCTGGAATGGGCGTGATGGTAAGTATAGTTTAATTTAGAACAATAAAGAATTGTGTGTTTATTTCAATTAAAGGACTTTTTTCTGGGTGTTGTGTTTTTTTTAAATACTTTACTAGAAATTCATGGCGGTCATGTCTAATACTGGCGTGACCCCATGAATTTTGGGCTTGGGGCCAGCTGATAATGCCAAGCTGGCCCTAACCCCTTTATTACCCAGTGAGCCACCGCACCAGGGCCCTGGATGAGTTGGGTACAGCGCCAGAAGATGGTGCTTCTATGAACGCGCCATTTTCCGGGGTGGCTGCGGACTGCAATTTGCAGCGGGGGGGGGGCCCAGAAAGCTTGGGCCTCCCTGCGCTGCGGATTCCAGCCCCCAGCTGCCTAGTTGTACCTGGCTGGATACAAAAATAGGGCGAAGCCCCACGTATTTTTTTTTTAATTATTTCATGAAATTCATGAAATAATTAAGAAAAAAAGGCCTTCCCTATATTGTTGTGTCCGGCCAGGTACAAATAGGCAGCTGGTGGTTGGGGGCAGCCCATTCCTGCCTGCTGTACCTGGCTGGACACAAATATAGTGCGAAGCCCCACTTCAATTTTTTTAAATTATTTCAGGAAATTCATGAAATAATTAAGAAAAAAAGGCCTTCCCTATATTGTTGTGTCCGACCAGGTACAAATAGGCAGCTGGTGGTTGGGGGCAGCCCATTCCTGCCTGCTGTACCTGGCTGGACACAAATATAGTGCGAAGCCCCACTTCAATTTTTTTAAATTATTTCAGGAAATTCATGAAATAATTTAAAAAAAATTGACGTGGGGCTTCGCACTATATTTGTGTCCAGTCAGGTGCAGCAGGCAGGAACGGGCTGCCCCCAACCACCAGCTGCCTATTTGTACCTGGCCGGACACAACAATATAGGGAAGCCCTTTTTTTCTTAATTATTTCATGAAATAATTTAAAGAAAATTGACGTGGGGCTTCGCCCTGTTTTTGTGTCCAGCCAGGTACAACTAGGCAGCTGGGGGCTGGAATCCGCAGCGCAGGGAGGCCCAAGCTTTCTGGGCCACCCCCGCTGCAAATTGCAGTCCGCAGCCACCCCGGAAAATGGCGCGTTCATAGAAGCGCCATCTTCTGGCGCTGTACCCAACTCATCCAGGGCCCTGGTGCGGTGGCTCACTGGGTAATAAAGGGGTTAGGGCCAGCTTGGCATTATCAGCTGGCCCTAAGCCCAAAATTCATGGGGTTACGCCAATATTAGACATGACCACCATGAATTTCTAGTAAAGTATTTAAAAAAAACACAACACCCAGAAAAAAGTCCTTTAATTGAAATAAACACACAATTCTTTATTGTTCTAAATTAAACCATACTTACCGTCACGCCCATTCCAGCTGAAGCCAACTATCTCCTGAAATAAAAGAAAAATAATAAAGCAACATCATCCTTACCTTTCCATGGTTCCCATGACAGCTTCAGCTCTGCTACATCGAGATGACAGGCTGGACCGCAGCAGAACGCTGCCATCCAGCCTGTCATCCCGCAGACACTGAGAAGCGCAGGCTTGCTTGCGCTCCACAGTGTCTCTCTGTGAGGGCATCCAGATGAGCCGAGTTAATGTCCAATGAACTCGGCTCACCTCATGCACGTCACTCAGGAGAATTCTCACACTGAAGCGCTGAGTGCAGGAGAATTCTCCCACGCTGTCAGTGACGTGCAGGAGGTGAGCTGAGTTCATTGGACATGAGCTCACCTTATGCACGTCACTGACCGCGTGGGAAAATTCTCCTGCACTCAGCGCTTCAGCGTGGGAGAATTCTCACGCTGAAGCGCTGAGTGCAGGAGAATTCTCCCACGCTGTCAGTGACGTGCAGGAGGTGAGCTGAGTTCATTGGACATGAGCTCACCTTATGCACGTCACTGACAGCGTGGGAGAATTCTCCTGCACTCAGCGCTTCAGCGTGAGAATTTTCCCACGCTGTCAGTGACGTGCATGAGGTGCGCAGAGTTCATTGGACATGAACTCGTCTCATCTTTATGCCGTCACAGCCAGACACTGCAGAGCGCAAGCATGCCTGCGCTTCTCAGTGTCTGCGGGATGACAGGCTGGATGGCAGCGTTCTGCTGCGGTCCAGCCTGTCATCTCGATGTAGCAGAGCTGAAGCTGTCGTGGGAACCATGGAAAGGTAAGGATGATGTTGCTTTATTATTTTTCTTTTATTGCAGGAGATCGTTGGCTTCAGCTGGAATGGGCGTGATGGTAAGTATGGTTTAATTTAGAACAATAAAGGATTGTGTCTTTATTTCAATTAAAGGACTTTATTCTGGGTGTTTGTGTTTTCTTTTAACTTTGACTATGGGGTTAGTAATGGGGGTGTCTTATAGACGCCTCTCCATTACTAACCTGGGCTTATGTCAGCTGGCATTATAAGCTGACATCAACCCCAGCCCTATTACCCCCTGCCACCGCTACAGGGCAGCGTGGAAGAGCGAGGCTAAGTGCCAGAATTGGCACATCTTATGAATGCGCCATTTCTGGGGCGGCTGACGGCTGGTGTTTCTAGCCTGGGAGGGGGCCAATATTCATGGCTCCCTTCCTGGGCTATTAATATCAGCCCCCAGCTGTCTGCCTAGCCTTTGCTAGCTATTAAATTAGGGGGGACCCCACGTCATTTTTTTGGGGGGGTCTCCCATTTTAATAGCTAGTAAAGGCTATGTATTCAGCTGGGGGCTCATATTAGTAGCCTGGGAAGCTCCGTGGGTATTACCCCCTTCCCAGGCTTCAAACATCTGCCCCAGCTGTCTGCTTAACCTCCGCTAGAGACTAAAATTAAGGGGAACCCCACGCCAATTTTTTTTAATAATAAATCCTTTATTTTAATACTAAATGACAAGTACAGTAACCAACACTATCACTGTACTTCATATATATGTGACTGACATGTTTCTATCTATCTAATCTATGTGTGAAGCTCTATTCTGTCTGTTATAAATTGTCGGGTACAGATGCTGAATTGCCGGCCGGCTTTTTTAAAGAGACGGTGCATGAAAACACTATTATTTTTTTTAATAAATCCTTTACACAAAATGACAAGTACAGTAAGCAACATTGTCACTGTACTTGATATATATGTGACTGACATGTTTCTATCTATCTAATCTATGTGTGAAGCTCTATTCTGTCTGTTAGAAATTGTCGGGTACAGATGCTGAATTGCCGGCGGCTTTTTTAAATAGACAGTGCATGAAAACACTATTATATTTTTTAATAAATCCTTTACACTAAATGACAAGTACAGTAAGCAACACTGTCACTGTACTTCATATATATGTGACTGACATGTTTCTATCTATCTAATCTATGTGTGAGGCTCTATTCCTTCTTGTCTAAATTGTCGGGTACCGGTGTATGCCGCTGCTGAATTGCCGGCCGGCTTTTTTAAAGAAAGCGTCTTCTGAGCAGTTTGTCAGCTTTTGGACACCTTTGAAGGTGTTTTCTATGTGTTTCTATGTGTTTGTGTTTGCCTGCCTTTGGTTTAACGGTGTTCGACGGTGTTCTAAGGTGTTCGACGAACAGTTCGACGAACAGTTCCTCGAACATCCCGGTGTTCGACGAACCGAACCGAACCCGAACACTGCGGGGGTGGCTCAACACTAATTAGGAGGCACCGCAAGGCATAGGGGCTGCGACTGGCGGTAGGATGCCTTGCGGTGGACAGCCGAGCTCGATCCTTATAAAAGCTTTTTAACTGCAGCAGCTTTAGTGGATGCTACTGGAGCTGGAATTACGCGGCCGCTTGCATGAGACTTGCCCTCCAATAGATCCTTGTAAAAGGATTTAAAGTGTATTCATTCAAATTAGAGAGACAATTTAAATTAAAAAGCTTAGAGCTGCCTCCACCACAGGGGGGCTCGCTCGACCCACCAGCGGACAGGCACCTGTATTGGGAGAGGGGGGCTGGCCGTCAGGGTCCACCGCGGCTCTGGCACAAAAATGGCGACACTGAGGTGGCACGGGCAGGAACGGACTGGCCGTGTCGGCTTCTCACTTTTTGGATTTTAGAAGGGCATGACATGCCTATATCTGTGTCTCCCCCTCCTTTTACTCCTCCACCTCTTTTCTTTTCGCATGACTATATGTACTTGTCACTTTTCCATGTGTTAGTTATGTCTTCTGAGCAGTTTGTCAGCTTTTGGACACATTTGAAGGTGTTTTCTATGTGTTTCTATGTGTTTTTGTTTGCCTGCCATTGGTTTTAACGGTGTTCGAAGGTGTTCGACGAACCGAACCGAACTCGAACACTACGGGGGTGGCTCAAAACTAGTGAATGGTGCATATCAGGATCCTCCCCAATGAGCGGGTGTAGGGCCTCCTGTTTCTAGCCTCTGTGTAGTAAGTTTCTGACCTGCCTGGAGCTAGGCCTAACTTTGTCTCTGTCCTGCGTTGGCTGACCTTGTCGTAGGGCCTTGTCTTGGAGTTCACGCTCCCAGTATGCGTGGCCTAAGCATCTCCTGGCTCTGTTACGTATCAGCACATTAGCGATCCTGGGACTTGTAGTTCTCCAGTGATTCCGATTATGCCTTCCTGTGTCATAGAGATCCCGGTAAGCTCGGATCCGGTGTCCGGTAAATGCTTCGGGGTGAGCTGGTTAAGCTCCTCTGCCCCCTATGTACTAACTCTCCACTCGCCTTTGGCTTACTCGGCCCCTCACTAGGCTATACACACTAACGGCAACTTGCCGCGCTTCACCGATCTTATGGAGCCGGCACACCTTAAGCTCTAACTGGGCTCCCTGAATCAAGCTAACAGGAGCCTCATGCTCCACTGCTGAACTATTAACTGAGTTCTCTAGACTAGACTGAGCTCCACTGCAGACTGACCTCTCTTAGGCTTCTCTACTGCAGGAACTCTTCAGAGGAACTGAACTGCCTAGCTCCACCTTCCCTATTTATATCCCTAAAGGGCTCCCTCTGCTGGTCTGAGGTGGAAGGTGGAGATGTGTGAAAGTTTATGGAGGCCTCTTGTGGAGGATTCCATCAATGCACTATTCTAGGATCTGTGATACCAAGCGCTGCTGGGTGTCACAGATGCTATTGACGACGAGGTTAGGTTGCGCCTTCCTAGACAGAGATGGAGTACTGGAAGCACGTCAACAACTGCATCCTCAACAACAACTCTGCCTCTGACCACAAGTCGTAGTGGCTCTTCAGGTCGCATGGGCTCTAAGCCTTGCATAGCCTGGGTATTTTTTCAGATCGATAAGGATGACCCAACTCGTGTTATCTGTAATATTTGTCACCAAAAGCTAAGTAGAGGCCAAAAAATCCATAGTTTGAGTACTTCATGCATGAACCGTCACATACATATGAAGCATAAGTTGCAGTGGGAACCTCACTGTGCTACAATGCGGCCTAGCGGGCCGTGCCAACCACCGTCTGCTCCATCTTGTGCATCCGCGGCCACTTCATCCTCTGTGACTGGGGGGACAGCAGTCACACATGTTTTCGGACACAGACCTGCCACCTCTTTACCCGCAACAACCAGTGTGATTGGCAGGTCATCATTTCATTTGGAAGTGGAAACACCAGGTGGTGTTGAGAATTCTCCGACATCGAGAGCACCACCTTTGGATCAAGACAACCTAACTTTTCCGCCTGCATCTTCCTCACAGACCTGCAAGTTTGCCGGGGTCACCCTACTCAACCCCATCTAAGCACAACAGCCAGCCCTCGGTCCCTCAGGTGTGGACAAGAAAAAGACCATTTCCTCCTAGCCATGACAAAGCTAAGAGGTTGAATTTCATCATCTGCAAGCTGTTGGCTACTGAAATGCTGCCTTTCCACCTGGTGGACACAGAGGATTTTCGAGACCCCCAGTACCAGATGCCCATTCGGCACTACTTCTCAAAGAAAGGTGTGCCTGCGCTCCACCAGCATGTCGCACACAACATCACCGCTTCTTTGAGAAACTCTGTGTGTGACAGGGTGCATTTCACCACAGACACTTGGGCGAGTAGGCATGGACAGGGGCGTTACATGTCGCTGACTGGGCACTGGGTAACTATGGTGACAGCAGGACAAGGGGCTGCTGTCCAAGTCTTGCCGTCTCCACGAGTTGTACATCAATCCTCTTTATCTAGAAGTTCCTCCACTGTTTCTGCCTCCTCAACATCCTCTCGGTACTCCACCTGCACCCAAAGCCTGTCTGGTAATGCCACCCGCTTTCTAACTGCGCAGAAGGAATCCTGCACACCTCCTTACAATGCTGGCAGCAGGGCTCAACGGCATCAGGCGGTGTTTACTTTGAAATGTCTGGGAAATGTGAGTCACACAGCTGAGAAGTTGTGGTCAGCTCTGGAGACCCAGTTTCATGAATGGTTGTCTCCACTGGACCTGCAACCAGGGAAGGCCGTGTGCGACAATGCTGCAAACCTGGGTGCGGCCCTTCGCCGGGGCAATGTCACACAAGTGGCTTGTATGGCTCACGTGTTGAACCTGGTTGTCCAGCAATTTTTAGCCCACTATCCCGGACTAGATGGCCTTCTGCAGAGGGCACGGTCGCTGTGTGCTCACTTCCGCCGTTCGCATCCCGCAGCTCAATGACTTACATCTCTACAGAAGTTGTTGGGCCTGCCAGTTCACCGGCTGAAATAGGATGTGCCGACATGGTGGAATTCAACTCTGCACATGTTGCAGCGACACTGGCAGCACCGACAAGCCCTGGTGCAATACATTCTGACGTATAGCCTGGGCCAACGAGATCCAGAGGTGGGGCAAATCACGCTGCAGGAGTGGTCTCAGATCAGGGACCTATGAAGTTGACGACCCCCCTGGGCCGTGGGGTAACCGGAGCCGGGCTGGTAGACGCTGGGGGTTGTAGTCACTGTGGCGGCGACCCGGTCCGTGACCCCGGGAGGTCAATCCAAGGGTAATTTGTATATATGGGTTTTATAATGTCCGACTACGCCTCCTGTGGAGTGCGGCCAAAGGGGCCGCTGCTGCGGAACAGTTCTCTGAAGCTGGTGGTTTTGCAGCAATGGTATTATTACTCCCCACAGGAAAAGTGTAGCTTCAGGGCAGTGTGGGTGGATGATGGTCGTTGTAGTGCAGGGAGTCAGTAATGAACACAGAGTCCGTGTGATGCAGTCCCAAGATCTTTACTCACAGTTGTTGCAGTCCAGATTACAGGTACCAGAGCAATCTCCCCCATCGTGCTGTGCGTACTCAGTGAGGGGCTCAGTAGACCCCCAGATAGCTCCGGAGTACTTAGCAGGAACCCCTTCTGTGTGTCCTTTCTCTGGCCTTCTCCCTGCACCTCACACCCAGTGACACTTCTAGCCGGTATCCTCGGGTCTTGGCGGGTGACGTGTGTTCCGTCCCCTGGGTCCTATGTGGCTACCTTCTTAGTGAGCCTGGTGTGGACTTTGGCCTGCAGTACATGAAATACTGCATCCTCTGGTTTCCAGTTGAGCCTTGCTGTTTCTCTGCTAGTTGAGGGACCGGTTCCCCTTAACTGGCCTGACCCCTCTACCTCCTGGTAGCAGCGGGCGTAAGGGTGGCCTTCTGCACGGCCCGTACCCCTAGGGTCCCTTCGGTTCCTGGAGCCTTCCTGCTCCCACTCCTCTCTTCTCTCCTTCAGTCCTGGACCTCCCAGACTAGGCCCGCCTCCGGAGCAGAGCTCATGCAGAGCCTCTGCTCCTGTCACTTCTCCTCTGACTGGCTTGCTCTTTCTAAGATGACTTCCTATTTATACTCTCCCTGTCATGTGCTCCCCTAAGCTGCTTTCTCCACCCACACCCACTACATAGGACATTCCCACCAGCTAGGGACTAGAGATGAGCGTTATTCGACTCGAACTGTTCGCCAATCTCAAATTCGAGCTGTTTTGGGCGGTGTTCGAGCCGTTCGGCGAACACGAACGATTTGAAAAAAATTCGGCTGTTCGAGGTGATGTTCGATAACTGTTCGTGCAACAAAATCATAACTGGATTTTTTCTCAGTAATGATGAAAATTAATGTTAATATGCAGTTTGAGTGTACAGCGGGGCGGGGGGAGGGGCAGGGGATGGATCTCTGCAGGAATAATGAAGATCTCCATTTTTTTTTCACTTTCCCGCATTTACAGTGGGGAGGTGCAATCTGTCAGCCTATCAGCAGCGCACACACGGAGCGAAGTGCTTATTTTAACACAAGCAAGGGCATGTGTCATTGGCAGTGTATGTCACATGTCCTTGCCCTATAAGACCCAGCCATTTTCCCAGTCGCCACCATTTTCTCACTGCTGCAGCTGCGTGTTAGACGGCACCGCTGTTGCTGTGTGCGCTATACCTTGTTAATTTCAAGCCAATTTTCGCACAAATCTACAGATAGCTTGGGAGTAGGGAATGGTTGTGATTGCAGTCCTTTTAAGGACTAGGTTACAGCATTTCCTATGACTTTTATCAGGCAGGTCTGTGCTCTTAAATAGATAGGTTGGGAGTAAAGACTAATTGTAATTGCAGTCCTTTTCAGGACTAAGTTACATCAGTTCCTATCAGTTTTTGCCAGGCAGGTCTGTGCCAGTGCTGTGCAAGTTTTTTTCACAGCATTTGGCTAAATCTAGCAAAGCTAATCCTTTTTGGCCTATTGCAGAGTGTGTTAGTCAGTGGAGTAGCCTATCTGTGTTGCAAGCTAAACCACCTGTGTATAGAATACCAATTTTTTTACTGCACCTAGTGAAGTAAAACCTTTTGGGCATAGCATCATTCTATTAGTCCATCTATACTGACCTCCATCAGGTTGCAAATTGAATATAATTTTTTTCTGCATTTAGCTCTGAAAAAATATTTGGGCTTCTAGCAGTGTGTGGGACTTGGTCTATTAGTCAATCTAAACTGACCTCCATCAGGTTACAAATTAAAAATAATTTTTTTCTTCATCTAGCTCTGAAAAAATATTTGGGCTTCTAGCAGTGTGTGGGACTTGTTCTATTAGTCCATCTAAACTGACCTCCATCAGGTTGCAAATTGAATATAATTTTTTTCTGCATCTAGCTCTGAAAAAATATTTGGGCTTCTAGCAGTGTGTGGGACTTGGTCTATTAGTCTATCTATACTGACCTCCATCAGGTTGCAAATTCAATATAATTTTTTTCTGCATCTAGCTCTGAAAAAATATTTGGGCTTCTAGCAGTGTGTGGGACTTGGTCTATTAGTCCATCTATACTGACCTCCATCAGGTTGCAAATTGAATATAATTTTTTTCTGCATCTAGCTCTGAAAAAATATTTGGGCTTCTAGCAGTGTGTGGGACTTGGTCTATTAGTCCATCTATACTGACCTCCATCAGATTGCAAATTAAAAATATTTTTTTCTTCATCTAGCACTGAAAAAATATTTGGGCTTCTAGTAGTGTGTGGGACTTGATCTATTAGTCCATCTATACTGACCTCCATCAGGTTGCAAATTCAATATAATTTTTTTCTTCATCTAGCTCTGAAAAAATATTTGGGCTTCTAGCAGTGTGTGGGACTTGGTCTATTAGTCCATCTATACTGACCTCCATCAGGTTGCAAATTAAAAATATTTTTTTTCTTCAGCTAGCTCTGAAAAAATATTTGGGCTTCTAGCAGTGTGTGGGACTTGTTCTATTTGTCCATCTAAACTGACCTCCATCATGTTGCAAATTAAAAATATTTTTTTTCTTCATCTAGCTCTGAAAAAATATTTGGGCTTCTAGCAGTGTGTGGGACTTGTTCTATTAGTCCATCAATACTGACCTCCATCAGGTTACAAATTAAAAATAATTTTTTTATGCATCTAGCTCTGAAAAAATATTTGGGTTTCTAGCAGTGTGTGGGACTTGGTCTATTAGTCCATCTATACTGACCTCCATCAGGTTGCAAATTCAATATAATTTTTTTCTGCATCTAGCTCTGAAAAAATATTTGGGCTTCTAGCAGTGTGTGGGACTTGGTCTATTAGTCCATCTATACTGACCTCCATCAGGTTGCAAATTAAAAATATTTTTTTTCTGCATCTAGCTCTGAAAAAATATTTGGGCTTCTAGCAGTGTGTGGGACTTGTTCTATTAGTCCATCTATACTGACCTCCATCAGGTTGCAAATTAAAAATAATTTTTTTCTTCATCTAGCTCTGAAAAAATATTTGGGCTTCTAGCAGTGTGTGGGGCTTGTTCTATTAGTCCATCTATATTGAACTCCATCAGGTTGCAAATTGAATATAATTTATTTCTTCAAGTAGCTCTGAAAAAATATTTGGGCTTCTAGCAGTTTGTGGGACTTGGTCTATTAGTCCATCTATACTGACCTCCATCAGGTTACAAATTAAAAATATTTTTTTTCTGCATCTAGCTCTGAAAAAATATTTGGGATTCTAGCAGTGTGTGGGACTTGGTCTATTAGTCCATCTATACTGACCTCCATCAGGTTGCAAATTCAATATAATTTTTTTCTGCATCTAGCTCTGAAAAAATATTTGGGCTTCTAGCAGTGTGTGGGATTTGTTCTATTAGTCCATCTATACTGACCTCCATCAGGTTGCAAATTTCATATAATTTTTTTCCGCCTCTAGCACTGAAAAAATATTTGGGCTTCTAGCAGTGTGTGGGACTTGGTCTATTAGTCCATCTATACTGACCTCCATCAGGTTGCAAATTGAATATAATTTTTTTCTGCATCTAGCTCTGAAAAAATATTTGGGATTCTAGCAGTTTGTGGGACTTGGTCTATTAGTCCATCTATACTGACCTCCATCAGGTTACAAATTAAAAATATTTTTTTTCTGCATCTAGCTCTGAAAAAATATTTGGGATTCTAGCAGTGTGTGGGACTTGGTCTATTAGTCCATCTATACTGACCTCCATCAGGTTGCAAATTCAATATAATTTTTTTCTGCATCTAGCTCTGAAAAAATATTTGGGCTTCTAGCAGTGTGTGGGACTTGGTCTATTAGTCAATCTATACTGACCTCCATCAGATTGCAAATTGAATATAATATTTTTCTGCTTCTACCTCTGAAAAAAATATTTGGGCTTCTAGCAGTGTGTGGGACTTGTTCTATTAGTCCATCTATACTGACCTCCATCAGGTTGCAAATTAAAAATAATTTTTTTCTGCATCTAGCTCTGAAAAAATATTTGGGCTTCTAGCAGTGTGTGGGACTTGGTCTATTAGTCCATCTATACTGACCTCCATCAGGTTGCAAATTCAATATAATTTTTTTCTGCATCTAGCTCTGAAAAAATATTTGGGCTTCTAGCAGTATGTGGGACTTGTTCTATTAGTCCATCTATACTGACCTCCATCAGGTTGCAAATTAAAAATAATTTTTTTCTTCATCTAGCTCTGAAAAAATATTTGGGCTTCTAGCAGTGTGTGGGACTTGTTCTATTAGTCCATCTATACTGACCTCCATCAGGTTGCAAATTTCATATAATTTTTTTCTGCATCTAGCTCTGAAAAAATATTTGGGCTTCTAGCAGTGTGTGGGACTTGGTCTATTAGTCCATCTATACTGACCTCCATCAGGTTGCAAATTAAAAATATTTTTTTCTGCATCTAGCTCTGAAAAAATATTTGGGCTTCTAGCAGTGTGTGGGACTTGGTCTATTAGTCCATCTATACTGACCTCCATCAGGTTGCAAATTGAATATAATTTTTTTCTTCATCTAGCTCTGAAAAAATATTTGGGCTTCTAGCAGTGTGTGGGACTTGTTCTATTAGTCCATCTATACTGACCTCCATCAGGTTGCAAATTGAATATAATTTTTTTATGCATCTTGCTCTGAAAAAATATTTGGGCTTCTAGCAGTGTGTGGGACTTGTTCTATTAGTCCATCTATACTGACCTCCATCAGGTTGTAAATTGAATATAATTTTTTTCTGCATCTAGCTCTGAAAAAATATTTGGGCTTCTAGTAGTGTGTGGGACTTGTTCTATTAGTCCATCTATACTGACCTCCATCAGGTTGCAAATTGAATATAATTTTTTTCTGCATCTAGCTCTGAAAAAATATTTGGGCTTCTAGCAGTGTGTGGGACTTGGTCTATTAGTCCATCTATACTGACCTCCATCAGGTTGCAAATTGAATATAATTTTTTTCTGCATCTAGCTGTGAAAAAATATTTGGGCTTCTAGCAGTGTGTGGGACTTGTTCTATTAGTCCATCTATACTGACCTCCATCAGGTTGCAAATTGAATATAATTTTTTTCTGCATCTAGCTCTGAAAAAATATTTGGGCTTCTAGCAGTGTGTGGGACTTGTTCTATTAGTCCATCTATACTGACCTCCATCAGGTTGCAAATTGAATATAATTTTTTTATGCATCTAGCTCTGAAAAAATATTTGGGCTTCTAGCAGTGTGTGGGACTTGTTCTATTAGTCCATTTATACTGACCTCCATCAGGTTGCAAATTGAATATAATTTTTTTCTGCATCTATCTCTGAAAAAATATTTAGGCTTCTAGCAGTGTGTGGGACTTGTTCTATTAGTCCATCTATACTGACCTCCATCAGGTTGCAAATTGAATATAATTTTTTTCTGCATCTAGCTCTGAAAAAATATTTGGGCTTCTAGCAGTGTGTGGGACTTGGTCTATTAGTCCATCTATACTGACCTCCATTAGGTTGCAAATTGAATATAATTTTTTTCTGCATCTAGCTGTGAAAAAATATTTGGGCTTCTAGCAGTGTGTGGGACTTGTTCTATTAGTCCATCTATACTGACCTCCATCAGGTTGCAAATTGAATATAATTTTTTTCTGCATCTAGCTCTGAAAAAATATTTGGGCTTCTAGCAGTGTGTTGGACTTGTTCTATTAGTCCATCTATACTGACCTCCATCAGGCAGCAAATTGTATATAATGTTTTTCTGCATCTAGCTCTGAAAAAATATTTGTGCTTCTAGCAGTGTGTGGGACTTGGTCTATTAGTCCATCTATACTGACCTCCATCAGGTTGCAAATTAAAAATATTTTTTTCTGCATCTAGCTCTGAAAAAATATTTAGGCTTCTAGCAGTGTGTGGGACTTGTTCTATTTGTCCATCTATACTGACCTACATCAGGTTTCAAATTTAATATAATTTTTTTCTGCATCTAGCTCTGAAAAAATATTTGGGCTTCTAGCACTGTGTGGGACTTGGTCTATTAGTCCATCTATACTGACCTCCATCAGGTTGCAAATTGAATATCATGTTTTTCTGCATCTAGCTCTGAAAAAATATTTGTGCTTCTTGCAGTGTGTGGGACTTGGTCTATTAGTCCATCTATACTGACCTCCATCAGGTAGCAAATTAAAAATAATTTTTTTCTGCATCTAGCTCTGAAAAAATATTTTGGTTTCTATTAGTGTGTGCGACTTGTTCTATTAGTCCATCTATACTGACCTCCATCAGGTTGCAAATTGAATATAATTTTTTTCTGCATCTAGCTCTGAAAAAATATTTGGGCTTCTTGCAGTGTGTGGGACTTGGTCTATTAGTCCATCTATACTGACCTCCATCAGGTAGCAAATTAAAAATATTTTTTCCTGCATCTAGTTCTGAAAAAATATTTGGGCTTCTAGCAGTGTGTGGGACTTGGTCTATTAGTCCATCTATACTGACCTCCATCAGGTTGCAAATTCAATATAATTTTTTTCTTCATCTAGCTCTGAAAAAATATTTGGGCTTCTAGCAGTGTGTGGGACTTGGTCTATTAGTCCATCTATACTGACCTCCATCAGGTTGCAAATTGAATATAATTAATTTCTGCACCTAGCTCTGAAAAAATATTTGGGCTTCTTGCAGTGTGTTGGACTTGTTCTATTAGTCCATCTATACTGACCTCCATCAGGCAGCAAATTGTATATAATTTTTTTCTGCATCTAGCTCTGAAAAAATATTTGGGCTTCTAGCAGTGTGTGGGACTTGGTCTATTAGTCCATCTCTACTGACCTCCATCAGGTTGCAAATTAAAAATATTTTTTTTCTGCATCTAGCTCTGAAAAAATATTTAGGCTTCTAGCAGTGTGTGGGATTTGTTCTATTAGTCCATCTATACTGACCTCCATCATGTTGCAAATTGAATATAATTTTTTTCTGCATCTAGCTCTGAAAAAATATTTGGGCTTCTTGCAGTGTGTGGGACTTGGTCTATTAGTCCATCTATACTGACCTCCATCAGGTAGCAAATTAAAAATATTTTTTTTCTGCATCTAGCTCTGAAAAAATATTTTGGTTTCTAATAGTGTGTGCGACTCGTTCTATTAGTCCATCTATACTGACCTCCATCAGGTTGCAAATTGAATATAATTTTTTCTGCATCTAGCTCTGAAAAAATATTTGGGCTTCTAGCAGTGTGTGGGACTTGGTCAATTAGTCCATCTATACTGACCTCCATCAGGTTGCAAATTAAAAATATTTTTTTCTGCATCTAGATCTGAAAAAATATTTGGGCTTCTAGCAGTGTGTGGGACTTGTTCTATTAGTCCATCTATACTGACCTCCATCAGGTTGCAAATTGAGTATAATTTTTTTCTGCATCTAGCTCTGAAAAAATATTTGGGCTTCTAGCAGTGTGTGGGACTTGGTCTATTAGTCCATCTATACTGACCTCCATCAGGTTGCTAATTCAATATAATTTTTTTCTGCATCTAGCTCTGAAAAAATATTTGGGCTTCTAGCAGTGTGTGGGACTTGGTCTATTAGTCCATCTATACTGACCTCCATCAGGTTGCAAATGAAAAATAATTTTTTTCTGCATCTAGCTCTGAAAAAATATTTGGGCTTCTAGCAGTGTGTGGGACTTGTTCTATTAGTCGATCTATACTGACCTCCATCAGGTTGCAAATTGAATATAATTTTTTTCTGCATCTAGCTCTGAAAAAATATTTGGGCTTCTAGCAGTGTGTGGAACTTGGTCTATTAGTCCATCTATACTGACCTCCATCAGATTGCAAATTAAAAATATTTTTTTTCTTCTTCTAGCTCTGAAAAAATATTTGGGCTTCTAGCAGTGTGTGGGACTTGTTCTATTAGTCCATCTATCCTGACCTCCATCAGGTTGCAAATTGAATATAATTTTTTTCTGCATCTAGCACTGAAAAAATATTTGGGCTTCTAGCAGTGTGTGGGACTTGGTCTATTAGTCCATCTATACTGACCTCCATCAGGTTGCAAATTGAATATATTTTTTTTCTGCATCTAGCTCTGAAAAAATATTTGGGCTTCTAGCAGTGTGTGGGACTTGGTCTATTAGTCCATCTATACTGGCCTCCATCAGGTTGCAAATTGAATATATTTTTTTTCTGCATGTAGCTCTGAAAAAATATTTGGACTTCAAGCAGTGTGTGGGACTTGGTCTATTAGTCCATCTATACTGACCTCCATCAGGTTGCAAATTGAATATAATTTTTTTCTGCATCTAGCTCTGAAAAAATATTTGGGCTTCTTGCAGTGTGTGGGACTTGGTCTATTAGTCCATCTATACTGACCTCCTTCAGGTAGCAAATTAAAAATAATTTTTCTCTGCATCTAGCTCTGAAAAAATATTTTGGTTTCTAGTAGTGTGTGCAACTTGTTCTATTAGTCCATCTATACTGACCTCCATCAGGTTGCAAATTGAATATAATTTTTTTCTGCATCTAGCTCTGAAAAAATATTTGGGCTTTTTGCAGTGTATGGGACTTGTTCTATTAGTCCATCTATACTGACCTCCATCAGGTTGCAAATTGAATATAATTTTTTTCTGCATCTAGCTCTGAAAAAATATTTGGGCTTCTAGCAGTGTGTGGGACTTGGTCTATTAGTCCATCTATACTGACCTCCATCAGGTTGCTAATTCAATATAATTTATTTCTGCATCTAGCTCTGAAAAAATATTTGGAATTCTAGCAGTGTGTGGGACTTGTTCTATTAGTCCATCTATACAGACCTCCATCAGGTTGCAAATTGAATATAATTTTTTTCTGCATATAGCTCTGAAAAAATATTTGGGCTTCTAGCAGTGTGTGGGACTTGGTCTATTAGTCCATCTATACTGACCTCCATCAGGTTGCAAATTAAAAATATTTTTTTTTGCATCTAGCTCTGAAAAAATATTTGGGCTTCTAGCAGTGTGTGGGGCTTGGTCTATTAGTCCATCTATACTGACCTCCATCAGGTTGCAAATTCAATATAATTTTTTTCTTCATCTAGCTTTGAAAAAATATTTGGGCTTCTAGCAGTGTGTGGGACTTGGTCTATTAGTCCATCTATACTGACCTCCATCAGGTTGCAAATTGAATATAATTTTTTCCCCTTCTCCCATGACAGCACCTCCTGCGAGAGGGTATCCGCCCACCAAGGACAGGAACCTACTGAATAAAAAGGCGGTACCTCTCCTCCGCATCAGTTTTGGTTCCTGTCCCTGATGGGAGCCTCACCAGGTGGTACCTCACGTACCTGGATTATGGACGGTGCGGCCTGGAGGCCGTGGAAGCAGCAGATGGTCCCTGTTCCCAGCCTGTCTGGCTGCTGCCCGGGTCTGCGTGTGGGGAGGAGGTACTGTTTTTTTTTTTGGATTCCTCCCCGCGTGTGCCGGGGCCTGCGGCTGGGTCTGCGCCTCGCAAAGATGAACTGAGCGCGCCGGCCGGCAGGTCTTCCGGGCTGCGCACGTGGGGATCGCGTCGCACCCTGTGACGGAGCGCGCCGGAAGTCCGGGCTGCGCACGCGCGGGGTGCTGACGCGCCCTAACACGGAGTGCGCCGGAAGCCGGGTCTGCGCATGCGCGGGTGGGAAGCTGTCATCCCGCTGCAAGCGCGCCGGGTGCCACTGGGCTGCGCACGCGCAGAGGCAAGTGGATCTGCGGGTAGCGCGCCAGCTGGCTAAAATTTAAAAAAAAAAAAAAAAAAGAGATTGAGATGAGCACGCTGCCGGAAGGGGAGGAGCCTAAAGGAGGTGGAGCCCTACTGATTTTAAGGATGTGGAGCAATCAGGATGGCGGTGTCTGCATCCCCGCCATGATGGATGAGGAACCGCAGTCACCTGGGCAGCAGTTGTCACCGCCACAGGAAGTACAGCAGCAGCCACAGCCATCAAAGCAGCGCAAGCAGCTCAAACAAATGGAACGGGAATCTTCCCATCGACAAAGTCACAGCAGTGAGGGGCGTACGAGTTCCGGTAAGACTGGTCAGAAAAGACTTCATCAGTCCACCTCCGCCAGATGGGAGCCCTCATGTGAACGGCAACCACCGCCTCCGGTACCCTAGTCTGAACGGCAGTGTGGTGAGTGATCTTCGTGAAAGTCTCACCTTGAATAATGTGCTCTTCTCTCTCTCTCTTTTCCTCCTTCTTCTCCTTTTATTTCTTGAGGCAGGAGGCGAAGAAGTGTAGTGCTAAAAGTAAAAACAGGGAGTGTGCTTTATGCAAAATCGGTCTTCCCACCTCCTATGCCAAAAACCTATGCTCGGACTGTATTCAGAAAACCATTGCAGAGGAGTCCCCCAGGTTTTCTTTAGAATTAAAGGATCTAATCCAGACAGAGGTCAGAGAGTCTTTAAGAGGCTTAACCTCAAAAAGAAGAAGTGAAAACTAGTTTCTTCAGAATCAGAGGAATCAGTGGAGTCCCGTTTTACGAGAGAACTGCCTTCCTCCTCTAATCACTCCTCATCGTCATCGGAGTCTTCGGATGATGATGGGGGGGGCAGACCTTGTTTTTCGGTTGATAATACTGAGAGACTAGTTAAAGCCGTCAGAGGGACTATGGGTATTACCGATACCAAAGTGCCCAGAACAGTCCAGGATGTTATGTTCGGGGGCTTAGACCAAAGGAGGAGACGCTCATTCCCGGTCAATGACAGGATTAAATCTCTGATAGAAAGGGAATGGAAGAAACCGGAGAGGAAGGGTCAGCTGCCGTCATCCTCCAAGCGGAGGTACCCCTTTGAGGATGAGGATGCGGCTAAATGGGACAAAACCCCTAAGATTGACGTGGCCATTTCAAAATCTTCAAAAAAATCCACTCTGCCCTTTGAGGATTTAGGAGCCTTAAAAGACTCGCTGGATAAAAAAGCGGAGTCCTTCCTTAAGCAAACCTGGGAGTCGTCAGCAGGGGCCCTTAAACCGGCAGTAGCAGCGACCTGCACTGCTAGATCTATGATGATCTGGCTTCAACAATTGGAAGACCAGATCAGGGGGAATGTGTCCAGGGAGAAAATTCTATCAGACCTTCCTCTTGTGCAGGGAGCGGCTGCATTCCTGGCAGATGCATCGGCAGATTCAGTTAGGCTGGCTGCCCAGTCTGCAAACCTCTCTAATGCAGCCCGTAGGGCGCTATGGCTCAAGAGCTGGCCAGGGGATGTGCAGTCAAAGTCTAAACTGTGCTCAATCTCTTGTGAGGGGGACTTCTTGTTCGGCAAAGGTTTAGATGACATCCTAGATAAAGCCGCAGACAAAAAACATGGATTTCCCATGGTGTCTGGTTCCCGATTTAATAGTTCCTTTCAGAAGAGAAAATACAGCCGCAGTAAAGCTCCCAGAGACCAAGGTAGCTGGAAATACCGAAAGTCGTATAACAGAAGCTTCATATTTGGGGGTCCCTCCTCCGAGAATAAGAAAGCCCCTAAGTGACAGTTCCCCCCAGGTGGGAGGAAGATTGTCCCACTTCCTGCCTGCCTGGAAGGAAATTTCATCCAATTCTTGGATCTTAGGGATAATCAGGAGGGGGCTCACATTAGAGTTCAAAAGCAGGCCCAAGAACACTGTCAAAATATCAGCCCCCAGAGGTTTAGCGGAACAGATAGCCTTACAGCAGGAAGTTCTCTCTCTGCTCATGAAAGGAGTTCTGGTGGAAACACCTGCACCCGAGCAAGGAAGAGGATTCTATTCGACTCTCTTCCTAATAAAGAAGCCGGACGGCTCCTTCAGGACCATTACGAACGTAAAGAGACTGAACGACCATTTAATCTACAGGTCGTTCAAGATGGAAACAATAAAATCGGCCATAAAGATGTTATTTCCGGACTGTTTTATGTGCGTCCTCGATCAGAAGGATGCCTACTACCACGTCCCGATTTTGCCAGATCATCAACAGTTTCTAAGAGTAGCTGTACAATTCGGCAGGCACGTAAGGCATTTTCAGTTCGCAGCTCTTCCCTTTGGCATTTCCATGGCGCCGAGAGTCTTCACAAAAATCATTCTGGAGGTCACAGCGCACTTGAGGGAAAGAGATATTTTGGTCATCCCTTATCTGGACGACTTCTTAGTGGTGGGCAGATCAAGTCAACTCTGTGCTCTAGCCCTGGCGGACGTCATGGCCAGTCTAAGATGCCTAGGTTGGCTGTTAAATCTGGAGAAGTCAAGGCTGGAACCAAAGAGGGTTCAGTCTTTCCTGGGTCTCATTCTGGACTCAGAAAACCAAACCTGTCTTCTGCCAAAGAAAAGAAAGCTGAAGATCAGATCCCTAACATCTCAGGTTGTCAGCAATCCGACCATGACCCTGAGGAGTGCAATGTCTCTGTTGGGTACAATGACGTCTTGCATCCCGGCGGTTCAGTGGGCCCAGCACCATTCCAGATGTCTTCAACAGGAGATTCTGGCAGTGGACAGGTGGCTCAAAGGTCGCCTGAATGGGAAAATATCTCTTCCAGATGTTGTAATCAACTCCCTGGACTGGTGGACATCTCCGGTCAACCTATCTTTGGGGGTTCCTTTGACCTTCCAGGTGTCGGATACAATTACAACAGACGCAAGTGCGGAAGGTTGGGGAGCTCACCAAAGGGATCGTTCTGTACAAGGCCTCTGGTCGGACAGCGAGACAAGTCTCTCTTCCAACATGAAAGAGCTGTTGGCAGCCAGAAACGCGCTAAAAGAATTCAGTTCTGTTCTTCAAGGTCCTCACGTCAGGATAATGTCAGACAACAGATCAACAGTCGCCTACATCAATCATCAGGGGGGTACCAGGTCTCTCCCTCTGATGTTAATAGCGGATCAGATCTTCAGGTTTGCCGAGAGTCGGCTGGTTACGCTCTCGGCACTGCATATAAAAGGGGAAGAGAACATAAAGGCCGATTTCTTGAGTCGTCACATCTTGAAACAAGGAGAGTGGGAGTTGAATCCAGCCGTTTTTCAGCAGATTGTGGGGATGGGTGGGGACAGCCCCAGATAGATCTGTTTGCAAACAGACACAATCGGAAGACCGAAACCTTTTGCTCCCTGAATCCAAAAGAGGGGGCGTTTGCGGTGGACGCGCTGCAGATTCAGTGGGATTTCACTCTAGCTTATGCCTTTCCCCCTTTAGTACTGATCCCTACTATCCTGAGGAAGATCCGAGAGGAACGGGCGAGGGTTATATTGATCGCCCCGTTCTGGCCCAAGAGACCATGGTTCACTTGGATGAAGAGAATGTCCCAAGCAGATCGATGGGTTCTTCCGGACATCCCGGATCTCCTCAGGCAGGGCCCAGTCTGTCATCCTCAAAGAGCGGGCCTGCATTTGACGGCTTGGATTTTGAGAGGTCGCTATTGACGCAAAGGGGGTTTTCTCCGGATCTTGTTACTACCCTTCTAGCAAGTAGAAAGCCGATAACAACTAGAATCTATGGTAGAACCTGGGCTAAGTTCTTGTCTACCTCGGGTCAGTCTGCCAAAGGGAGGATTCCTATTGAGGCCATACTAGAATTCCTCCAGAAGGGGTTAAACATGGGACTAGCCACCAGTACTCTTAAGGTACAGGTATCGGCTCTGGGGGCACTGTATAATTATGACTTGGCAGCAAATAGATGGATCATTAGATTTATTAAAACCTGTCATAGATCCAGACCTATTCCTGTTCCAAGAATGCCTCCTTGGGACCTTAATTTAGTTCTGGAAGCATTAACCAAACCTCCCTTCGAGTCCTTAGAGAAGGTTTCAGAAAAAATCTTAACTTTAAAGACTGCTCTATTGGTGGCCCTGACATCAGCTCGTAGAGTCAGTGACTTACACGCACTATCCGTTAACCATCCATTCACTCAAGTATGTATGGAGAGAGTAATCTTAAGACCAGACCCGGCCTATCTTCCAAAGGTAGCCTCCAAGTTCCATAGGACGCAAGTAATCACTCTCCCTTGTTTCTATCCTAATCCTAGGGATTCTGAGGAACATAAGCTTCACACCTTAGATGTTAAGAGGGTGTTAGTCCAGTATTTGGAAGTGTCAAAAGCCTGGAGAAAGAGTGACGCTTTATTTATATCCTTTCAGGGGGCTAGGAAAGGACTTAAGGTTACAAGGGGTACCATAGCTAGATGGGTCAGGGATACTATTACCTTAGCCTACTCTTCTAGCAATCTGCCGGTTACTGAGAACCTGAAGGCCCATTCCACCAGAGCGGTAGCTGCTTCCTGGGCTGAGAAGGCGGATGTGCCCATCGACATTATATGGAAGGCGGCAACTTGGTCATCCCCCGCTACATTTTACAAACATTACTGTCTTGACCTTTCCTCTTCTACTGATCTGTCCTTTGGTAGAAGGGTGTTGCAAGCGGTGATCCCTCCCTCTGGTACTTGATCTCTATAAATCTCTCAGGTGGTGCTGTCATGGGAGAAGGGGAAAAGATCCTAGTTACTTACCGGCAATGGGATTTTACAGAGCACATGACAGCACCCTATTAATTCCTTCCCCTTTATCACTGTGGTGTGCACTTTTTTAAGGTGTTTAGTACATATGTTGAGGTGGTGGTTATGTATTAACCTGTCTTCGGAGGCCCTCTCATGCTCTGAAACAAAACTGATGCGGAGGAGAGGTACAGCATTTTTATTCAGTAGGTTCCTGTCCTTGGTGGGCGGATACCCTCTCTCAGGTGGTGCTGTCATGGGCTCTGTAAAATCCCGTTACCGGTAAGTAACTAGGATCTTTTTCTGCACCTAGCTCTGAAAAAATATTTGGGCTTCTTGCAGTGTGTTGGACTTATTCTATTAGTCCATCTATACTGACCTCCATCAGGCAGCAAATTGTATATAATTTTTTTCTGCATCTAGCTCTGAAAAAATATTTGGGCTTCTAGCAGTGTGTGGGACTTGGTCTATTTGTCCATCTATACTGACCTCCATCAGGTTGCAAATTAAAAATAATTTTCTTCTTCATCTAGCTCTGAAAAAATATTTGGGCTTCTTGCAGGGTGTGGGACTTGTTCTATTAGTCCATCTATACTGACCTCCATCAGGTTGCAAATTGAATATAATTTTCTTCTTCATCTAGCTCTGAAAAAATATTTGGGCTTCTTGCAGGGTGTGGGACTTGGTCTATTTGTCCATCTATACTGACCTCCATCAGGTTGCAAATTAAAAATAATTTTCTTCTTCTTCTAGCTCTGAAAAAATATTTGGGCTTCTAGCAGTGTGTGGGACTTGTTCTATTAGTCCATCTATACTGACCTCCATCAGGTTGCAAATTTCATATAATTTTTTTCTGCATCTAGCTCTGAAAAAATATTTGGGCTTCTAGCAGTGTGTGGGATTTGGTCTATTAGTCCATCTATACTGACCTCCATCAGGTTGCAAATTAAAAATATTTTTTTTCTGCATCTAGCTCTGAAAAAATATTTGGGCTTCTTGCAGTGTGTGGGACTTGGTCTATTAGTCCATCTATACTGACCTCCATCAGGTAGCCAATTAAAAATAATTTTTGTGCATCTAGCTCTGAAAAAATATTTTGGTTTCTAGTAGTGTGTGCGACTCGTTCTATTTGTCCATCTATACTGACCTCCATCAGGTTGCTAATTCAATATAATTTATTTCTGCATCTAGTTCTGAAAAAATATTTGGGCTTCTAGCAGTGTGTGGGACTTGGTCTATTAGTCCATCTATACTGACCTCCATCAGGTTGCAAATTCAATATAATTTTTTTTCTTCATCTAGCTCTGAAAAAATATTTGGGCTTCTAGCAGTGTGTGGGACTTGGTCTATTAGTCCATCTATACTGACCTCCATCAGGTTGCAAATTAAAAATATTTTTTTTCTGCATCTAGCTCTGAAAAAATATTTAGGCTTCTAGCAGTGTGTGGGACTTGTTCTTTTAGTCCATCTATACTGACCTCCATCAGGTTGCAAATTGAATATAATTTTTTTCTGCATCTAGCTCTGAAAAAATATTTGGGCTTCTAGCAGTGTGTGGGACTTGGTCTATTAGTCCATCTATACTGACCTCCATCAGGTTGCAAATTGAATATAATTTTTTTCTGCATCTAGCTCTGAAAAAATATTTGGGCTTCTAGCAGTGTGTGGGACTTGGTCTATTAGTCCATCTATACTGACCTCCATCAGGTTGCAAATTGAATATAATTTTTTTCTGCATCTAGCTCTGAAAAAATATTTGGGCTTCTAGCAGTGTGTGGGACTTGGTCTATTAGTCCATCTATACTGACCTCCATCAGGTTGCAAATTAAAAATAATTTTTTTCTGCATCTAGCTCTGAAAAAATATTTGGGCTACTAGCAGTGTGTGGGACTTGGTCTATTAGTCCATCTATACTGACCTCCATCAGGTTGCAAATTCAATATAATTTTTTTCTGCATCTAGCTCTGAAAAAATATTTGGGCTTCTAGCAGTGTGTGGGACTTGGTCTATTAGTCCATCTATACTGACCTCCATCAGGTTGCAAATTAAAAATAATTTTTTTCTTCATCTAGCTCTGAAAAAATATTTGGGCTTCTAACAGTGTGTGGGACTTGTTCTATTAGTCCATCTATACTGACCTCCATCAGGTTGCAAATTGAATATAATATTTTTCTGCATCTAGCTCTGAAAAAATATTTGGGCTTCTAGGAGTGTGTGGGACTTGGTCTATTAGTCCATCTATACTGACCTCCATCAGGTTGCAAATTAAAAATATTTTTTTTCTTCATCTAGCTCTGAAAAAATATTTGGGCTTCTAGCAGTGTGTGGGACTTGTTCTATTAGTCCATCTATGCTGACCTCCATCAGGTTGCAAATTGAATATATTTTTTTTCTGCATCTAGCTCTGAAAAAATATTTGGGCTTCTAGCAGTGTATGGGACTTGGTCTATTAGTCCATATATACTGACCTCCATCAGGTTGCAAATTGAATATAATTTTTTTCTGCATCTAGCTCTGAAAAAATATTTGGGCTTCTAGCAGTGTGTGCGACTTGTTCTATTAGTCCATCTATACTGACTTCCATCAGGTTGCAAATTGAATATAATTTTTTTCTGCATCTAGCTCTGAAAAAATATTTGGGCTTCTAGCAGTGTGTGGGACTTGGTCTATTAGTCCATCTATACTGACCTCCATCAGGTTGCATATTAAAAATAATTTTTTTCTTCATTTAGCTCTGAAAAAATATTTGGGCTTCTAGCAGTGTGTGGGACTTGTTCTATTGGTCCATCTATACTGACCTCCATCAGGTTCAAATTGAATATAATTTTTTTCTGCATCTAGCACTGAAAAAATATTTGGGCTTCTAGCAGTGTGTGGGACTTAGTCTATTAGTCCATCTATACTGATCTCCATCAGGTTGCAAATTCAATATAATTTTTTTTCTTCATCTAGGTCTGAAAAAATATTTGGGCTTCTTGCAGTGTGTGGGACTTGGTCTATTAGTCCATCTATAATGACCTCCATCAGGTTGCAAATTAAAAATATTTTTTTTCTGCATCTAGCTCTGAAAAAATATTTAGGCTTCTAGCAGTGTGTGGGACTTGTTCTATTAGTCCATCTATACTGACCTCCATCAGGTTGCAAATTGAATTTAATTTTTTTCTGCATCTAGCCCTGAAAAAATATTTGGGCTTCTAGCAGTGTGTGGGACTTGGTCTATTAGTCCATCTATACTGACCTCCATCAGGTTGCAAATTAAAAATATTTTTTTTCTGCATCTAGCTCTGAAAAAATATTTGGGCTTCTAGCAGTGTGTGGGACTTGGTCTATTAGTCCATCTATACTGACCTCCATCAGGTTGCAAATTCAATATAATTTTTTTCTGCATCTAGCTCTGAAAAAATATTTGGGCTTCTAGCAGTGTGTGGGACTTTGTCTATTAGTCCATCTATACTGACCTCCATCAGGTTGCAAACTAAAAATAATTTTTTTCTTCATCTAGCTCTGAAAAAATATTTGGGCTTCTAACAGTGTGTGGGACTTGTTCTATTAGTCCATCTATACTGACCTCCATCAGGTTGCAAATTGAATATAATTTTTTTTTGCATCTAGCTCTCAAAAAATATTTGGGCTTCTAGCAGTGTGTGGGACTTCTTCTATTAGTCCATCTATACTGACCTCCATCAGGTTGCAAATTGAATATATTTTTTTTCTGCATCTAGCTCTGAAAAAATATTTGGGCTTTTAGCAGTGTGTGGGACTTGGTCTATTAGTCCATGTATACTGACCTCCATCAGGTTGCAAATTAAAAATAATTTTTTTCTTCATCTAGCTCTGAAAAAATATTTGGGCTTCTAGCAGTGTGTGGGACTTGGTCTATTAGTCCATCTATACTGACCTCCATCAGGCTGCATATTAAAAATAATTTTTTTCTTCAACTAGCTCTGAAAAAATATTTGGGCTTCTAGCAGTGTGTGGGACTTGTTCTATTAGTCCATCTATACTGACCTCCATCAGGTTGCAAATTGAATATAATATTTTTCTGCATCTAGCTCTGAAAAAATATTTGGGCTTCTAGGAGTGTGTGGGACTTGGTCTATTAGTCCATCTATACTGACCTCCATCAGGTTGCAAATTAAAAATATTTTTTTTCTTCATCCAGCTCTGAAAAAATATTTGGGCTTCTAGCAGTGTGTGGGACTTGTTCTATTAGTCCATCTATACTGACCTCCATCAGGTTGCAAATTGAATATAATTTTTTTATGCATCTAGCTCTCAAAAAATATTTGGGCTTCTAGCAGTGTGTGGGACTTCTTCTATTAGTCCATCTATACTGACCTCCATCAGGTTGCAAATTGAATATATTTTTTTTCTGCATCTAGCTCTGAAAAAATATTTGGGCTTTTAGCAGTGTGTGGGACTTGGTCTATTAGTCCATGTATACTGACCTCCATCAGGTTGCAAATTGAATATAATTTTTTTCTGCATCTAGCTCTGAAAAAATATTTGGGCTTCTAGCAGTGTGTGCGACTTGTTCTATTAGTCCATCTATACTGACTTCCATCAGGTTGCAAATTGAATATAATTTTTTTCTGCATCTAGCTCTGAAAAAATATTTGGGCTTCTAGCAGTGTGTGGGACTTGGTCTATTAGTCCATCTATACTGACCTCCATCAGGTTGCATATTAAAAATAATTTTTTTCTTCATCTAGCTCTGAAAAAATATTTGGGCTTCTAGCAGTGTGTGGGACTTGGTCTATTAGTCCATCTATACTGACCTCCATCAGGTTGCATATTAAAAATAATTTTTTTCTTCAACTAGCTCTGAAAAAATATTTGGGCTTCTAGCAGTGTGTGGGACTTGTTCTATTAGTCCATCTATACTGACCTCCATCAGGTTGCAAATTGAATATAATATTTTTCTGCATCTAGCTCTGAAAAAATATTTGGGCTTCTAGGAGTGTGTGGGACTTGGTCTATTAGTCCATCTATACTGACCTCCATCAGGTTGCAAATTAAAAATATTTTTTTTCTTCATCCAGCTCTGAAAAAATATTTGGGCTTCTAGCAGTGTGTGGGACTTGTTCTATTAGTCCATCTATACTGACCTCCATCAGGTTGCAAATTGAATATAATTTTTTTCTTCATCTAGCTCTGAAAAAATATTTGGGCTTCTAGCAGTGTGTGGGACTTGGTCTATTTGTCCATCTATACTGACCTCCATCAGGTTGCAAATTAAAAATAATTTTCTTCTTCATCTAGCTCTGAAAAAATATTTGGGCTTCTTGCAGTGTGTGGGACTTGTTCTATTAGTCCATCTATACTGACCTCCATCAGGTTGCAAATTGAATATAATTTTTTTCTGCATCTAGCTCTGAAAAAATATTTGGGCTTCTAGCAGTGTGTGGGACTTGGTCTATTAGTCCATCTATACTGACCTCCATCAGGTTGCAAATTGAATATAATTTTTTTCTGCATCTAGCCCTGAAAAAATATTTGGGCTTCTAGCAGTGTGTGGGACTTGGTCTATTTGTCCATCTATACTGACCTCCATCAGGTTGCAAATTAAAAATAATGTTCTTCTTTATCTAGCTCTGAAAAAATATTTGGGCTTCTTGCAGTGTGTGGGACTTGTTCTATTAGTCCATCTATACTGACCTCCATCAGGTTGCAAATTGAATATAATTTTTTTCTGCATCTAGCTCTGAAAAAATATTTGGGCTTCTAGCAGTGTGTGGGACTTGGTCTATTAGTCCATCTATACTGACCTCCATCAGGTTGCAAATTGAATATAATTTTTTTCTGCATCTAGCTCTGAAAAAATATTTGGGCTTCTAGCAGTGTGCGGGACTTGGTCTATTAGTCCATCTATACTGACCTCCATCAGGTTGCAAATTAAAAATAATTTTTTTCTTCATCTAAATCTGAAAAAATATTTGGGCTTCTAACAGTGTGTGGGACTTGTTCTATTAGTCCATCTATGCTGACCTCCATCAGGTTGCAAATTGAATATAATATTTTTCTGCATCTAGCTCCGAAAAAATATTTGGGCTTCCAGGAGTGTGTGGGACTTGGTCTATTATTCCATCTATACTGACCTCCATAAGGTTGCAAATTAAAAATATTTTTTTTCTTCATCTAGCTCTGAAAAAATATTTGGGCTTCTAGCAGTGTGTGGGACTTGTTCTATTAGTCCATCTATACTGACCTCCATCTGGTTGCAAATTGAATATAATTTTTTTGTGCATCTAGCTCTGAAAAAATATTTGGGCTTCTAGCAGTGTGTGGGACTTGGTCTATTAGTCCATCTATACTGACCTCCATCAGGTTGCAAATTAAAAATAATTTTTTTCTGCATCTAGCTCTGAAAAAATATTTGGGCTTCTAGCAGTGTGTGGGACTTGGTCTATTAGTCCATCTATACTGACCTCCATCAGGTTGCATATTCACTATAATTTTTTTCTGCACCTAGCTCTGAAAAAATATTTGGGCTTCTAGCAGTGTGTGGGACTTGGTCTATTAGTCCGTCTATACTGACCTCCATCAGGTTGCAAATTCAATAGAATTTTTTTCTGCATCTAACCCAGCCAATAGTTTTGGCCTAATACCACATTTTGGCCACTCAGCTCTGCTCGGTTCACATCCATTGTTTTTTTGTGCAAACAACTCCAGAGTTGTGAATTAGTTAACCACCAAAATGAGTGGAAAAAGGCCTGCTGCTGGTGGAAAGGGGAATAGGCGTGTTGGGAAGGGGAAAAAAGGTTGTGTCTGTGGGGTAGGTGTTAAAGCAACAGTAACATATGCAGAAGAAAGACCATCTTCCAGCCAAACTAAAATGTCTACTTCTTTTAGCGGACAATGTGATAAGATCTCTTTCTTACGGCCATGCCAATCGCTACAAATTCCAGATGAGGCACAAAAACAGCAGGTGCTTCAACGGATATCAAGTGCTCCTTTAAGTGGGCTCTCCTCCACATCAACTTCAACATCACAAATACTCCAGTCCTCAAAGGTGTCACCCCAATCGCACTTCCTTCCTCACAGCTCCCAAATCTCCAGCTGCCTGTCTGAGTATGAGATAGAACAGATGGTTGAGTCTGCAGAGCTGTTTACTCATACTATAGCCTGGGAATCAGAGGTCGACTCCAGTGCTTCTGTGAATCCAGACGAGGAAATGATCTGCACTGATGCCCAGAATCTTTATGAGTCGGATCCAGGACCAGACGCTGAAGGTTCAGACCATAATGTAGACCCTCATTCCCAAACTGTAACTCCTGTTGGTGGAGACAATGAGGAAGACGATGATGAGACTCAAATACCTGATTGGAGCGACAGCTTTAGTTTTTTGTCAGGGCAGGAACAGGTTGGCTCTGAGGACGACGGGTGTGATAACGCACAGGGTGATGATGATGAGGTTGGAGATCCCACTTCCTGTCAACCCACAGTCCGCCAAGAGATGAGGTCAGCAGAGGAGGTGGAGGAGAATGCTAGTGACGACGAGGTCAGGTTGCGCTTTCCTGGACAGAGACGTAGTACTGGAAGCACGTCAACAACTGCCTCCTCAAACACAACTCTGCCTTTCACCACAAGTCGTGGTGGCTCTTCAGGTCGCATGGGTGCTAAGCCTTGCATAGCCTGGGCATTTTTTCAGATCGATAAAGATGACCCAACTCGTGTTATCTGTAACATTTGTCAGCAAAAGCTAAGTAGAGGCCAAAAAATACATAGTTTGAGTACTTCATGCATGAACCGGCACATGGACATGAAGCATAAGTTGCAGTGGGAAGCTCACTGTGCTACAATGCGGCCTAGCCGGCTGGGCCAACCACCGTCTGCCATATCTTGTGCATCCGCGGCCTCTTCATCCTCTGTGACTGGGGGGACAGCAGTCACACCTGTTTTGGGACGCAGACCTGCCACCTCTTTTCCCGCAACAGCCAGCGTGATTGGCAGGTCATCATTTTCTTTGGAGGTGGTAACACCAGCTGGTGTTGAGCGCTGTCCGACATCGATAGCACCACTTTTTGATCAAGGCAACCTAACATGTCCGCCTGCATCTTCCTCACAGACCGGCAATTTGCCGGGGACACCCTTATCAACCCCGTCTAAGCACAATAGCCAGCCCTCGGTCCCTCAGATGTGGACAAGTAAAAGACCATTTCCTCCTAGCCATGAGAAAGATAAGAGGTTGAATTTCACCATCTGCAAGCTCTTGGCTACAGAAATGCTGCCTTTCCGCCTGGTGGACAGAGAGGATTTTCGAGACCTTATGTCCGTCACAGTGCCCCAGTACCAGATGCCCAGTCGGCACTACTTCTCAAAGAAAGGTGTGCCTGCGCTCCACCAGCATGTCGCACACAACATCACCGCTTCTTTGAGAAACTCTGTGTGTGACAGGGTGCATTTCACCACAGACACTTGGACGAGTAGGCATGGACAGGGGCGTTACATGTCGCTGACTGGGCACTGGGTAACTATGGTGACAGCAGGACAAGGAGCTGCTGTCCAAGTCTTGCCGTCCCCACGAGTTGTGCATCAATCCTCTTTATCTCAAAGTTCCTCCACTGCTTCTGCCTCCTCAACAACCTCTCGGTCCTCCACCTGCACCCAAAGCCTGTCAGGTCATGCCACAAGGTTTCTAACTGCGCAGAAGGGATCCTGCACACCTCCTTACTATGCTGGCAGTAGGGCTCAACGTCATCAGGCGGTTTTTACTTTGAAATGTCTGGGAAATGTGAGTCACACAGCTGAGGAGTTGTGGTCAGCTCTGGAGAACCAATTTCATGAATGGTTGTCTCCACTGGACCTGAAACCAGGGAAGGCCGTGTGCGACAATGCTGCAAACCTGGGTGCGGCCCTTCACCGGGGCAATGTCACACACGTGCCTTGTATGGCTCACGTGTTGAACCTGGTTGTCCAGCAATTTTTAGCCCACTATCCCGGACTAGATGGCCTTCTGCAGAGGGCACGGTCGCTGTGTGCTCACTTCCGCCGTTCGCATCCCGCAGCTCAGCGACTTACATCTCTACAGAAGTCGTTGGGCCTGCCACTTCACCGGCTAAAATGCGATGTGCCTACCCGGTGGAATTCAACTCTGCACATGTTGCAGCGACTGTGGCAGCACCGACAAGCCCTGGTGCAATACGTTCTGACATATAGCCTGGGCCAACGAGATCCAGAGGTGGGTCAAATCACGCTGGAGGAGTGGTCTCAGATCAGGGACCTATGCACCCTTCTGCACAGTTTTGAAATGGCGACGAAGATGTTTAGTGCTGACGATGCCATTATCAGCATGACTATTCCGGTTATTTACATGCTGGAGCACATGTTAAACAGAATTTGGAGTCAGGTGGTGGCACAAGAGGAGGTGGAGGAAGTAGAGGAGGAGGAGTTGTATGCAGAAGGGCTAACATCTGCAAGGTCCAGACGGTCGGCAGCACCAAGGCGGCAGGCATGTGAGGGTGGGGGAGATGGTTTTACCAGGGCGCTTGGTAGCAGCCAAACTAGTGAGGAAGGTGCAGGAGCCCAGGATGAAGTGGAGGACGAACTGATGGAAGACTCATCAGATGAGGGAGACCTTGATCACATTTCTGTTGTGCGAGGTTGGGGGGAGAGGACAGAGGAAGGAAGCATGATTGTTACCTCGCCATCAACACAACAGGGACTTGGTGCTCCTGGATGCGCAAGACACATGAGTGCCTTCTTGCTGCACTACCTGCATCATGACCCTCGAATTGTGAGAATTAGAAATAATCCTGACTACTGGGTTGCCACACTGTTAGATCCCCGGTACAAAAGTAAATTTGCAGAAATTATTCCTGCCATAGAAAGGGATGCACGCATGTAGGAGTATCAGCAGAGACTGTTGCAGAATCTTACATGTGCTTTTCCACAAAACACCAGTGGTGCATGTAGTGAATCTCATAGTTCTAACTTGCCAACCGTGGGACTGTCGAGTCTTCATTACTCAAACCGTAACAGAAACACAGTATCTGCTGGTTACAGCAATTTTGTGGAATCGTTTCACCACTTTTTTAGGCCATCCTTTGCAAGGCCACAGGAGACAAGAAGTCTGACACATAGTCAACGCCTAGAGAGGATGGTACAGGAGTATCTCGAAGTGAACATCGAAGCTATGACTGTGAAGAAAACTGATTCACCGACCATTTAATATATGGTCTGCAATCCCTATAAAGACATCAAAACCGACAAAAGACCCATTTTGAGAGAGAGGAGTTTACAGAAAATGAGGGAAAGGTAGACCTCTTATAACAAATGATCACCTCAATCTATCTGTTGATAGTCCCAAAATGACACAAAAGGGATTTATATCATAAAATATAAACTTTATTGAAACATATACATATATGTATTATTACTAAATTCCATGGTATGGATAGAGAGAAAAAAGAGGATAAAAGGGGAGAGGGAGGGGAAGGGGGGAGGACAGCTAAAGAAAGCAGGATGAGATGATAAAAGTCCTGCAAAGGGACTACCATCCCCAATTCAGCATACAGAGGTAACAGATGTAGGTCTGTGCTGCCAACTAGGTAGTACAAGTTTATAATCCAGTGAAAATCCTATTACATATTCAAATCCACATTGGTGGGACCCTTTGGCAAAGGAACATATAGCAAATGACAATTCCCCCTGTATAGGATGTCAGGTGTTGAAAGGGTTAAATGCATAGCACTAAGTAATACTTTCTATTGTTGTGTTGTAACAACACCCACATTAGCGGAGCAGGGAGAGTGGCGTCAAAAGGTTGACATTACCTTGGGTCATGTTAGCAGAGTCTGGAGCAGCTAGAAGCGAGATGCTGGGGATGTCCAGTGGCCTCGACGCGCGTTTCGCCCGGAAATGGCTTCGTCAGGAGGCGTGGCTGTCAGGGAAGGGGAGACACCTTATGTATGCAAGTCCAGCAAATCAAATTCCTCCGCGTGATAGGGCTCCACCCCCAACGATGACGCAGGCACACACACGCGCCGCCTACAGCCGAGGAGGAGGAAATCTCCTCCATCTCCGTGGCAACGTGGTGTACTCAAGACGCCGCCGGAGGGAGGATGCCCACACACGGAGGTAATTGTAACGGGTCTGGGAGGCGGAACCTCTGGGCTACAATACAAGGGGGCGGTCCTTGTAAGGGAGCGGGTGGCGACCAGGCAGGCAGTCACAGGAGGTGACCTGGACAGTCTCTGAGTGAACGGGACAGTCTCTGAGTGAACGGGACAGTCTCTGAGTGAACGGGGCTGGAGGTCACGGCAAGTGACCGGGGCAGTCTCTAGGTATAGGGTTGGTACGACCTGTGGCGGCTGAAGATAGACGAGAGCTCCCAGGTGAGCAGGCGAGAGTCTCTGGATGAACGGGTGGTCACAGCATGTGACGGCGGAGCCTCCAGGAAGACCAGCGGACAGGCGACAGATGAGCGCTCCCAGGTGAGCGGGCAGAAGTCTCTGGACAGGCGGGTGGTCACAGCACGTGACGGCAGAGCCTCCGGGTAGGCAAACAGACAGGTAGCAGATGAGCGCTCCCAGGTGAGCGGGCAGGAGTCACTGGACAGGCAGGTGGTCACAGCACGTGACGGCGGAGCCTCCAGGTAGGCTAGCAGGCAGATAGCAGATGTGCGCTCCCAGGTGAGCGGGCAAGCTGGTCCATAGACAGACTGACAGGAGTTGGTAGGCAGACCGTCGGACCTCAGGCAGGCAGGCAGGTAGCTGATGTGCGCTCCCAGGTGAGCGGGCGAGAGTCTCTGGAATAGCTGGTGGTCACAGCACGTGACAGCGGAGCCTCCGGGCAGGCAAGCAGGCAGGTAGCGGAGAAGCGCTCCCAGGTGAGCGGGCAGGCTGGTCCTTAGACAGACTGACAGGAGTAGTAAGGCAGACCGTCGGACCTCAGACTAGCAGACAGGTAGCAAGTAATCAGGCAGGAATCTGACAGGTAACTGGCAGGTAACTGGCAACGGGACCTGAGGGCTGAAGCACAGGTGAGACACAGGTGCAAACAACATTGCTCGGGCACCTCCATTTTGGAGGAGGTGCCTTATATATGATGAAGTCCTCCGGCCATTGGCCGGGGACTCCTTAGGACGACGCGCGCGGCCCCTTTAAGAGGAGGGGAGCGCGCGCGCGCCCTAAGCACAGGGGCCGGGAAGGAGCGCGCGCTGAGAGCAGAGCGGGAGGAGGATGCCGGGAAGGAGCGCGCGCTGACAGCAGAGCGGGAGAGGGACGCCGGGCACGGGGCAGAGCGGTGAGGGGAGCAGCGTCCCTGCCAAGCAGAGGGCAGGGACGCCGGCACTACAGTAATTAGCGCTGCGATATATGAAATGTCAAGGGGCCGTCATGGGAGGGGGTGTGGAGGCTATGGAAGATGCAGCACCATGCGAGCGCACGGAAAGGCCATTTCACTGCGTCGCAAAGCTTTGTGCTTCCATCAGGATGGGGATATTGTGGAGGAGTGCCATATGTAGAGAAAGTTTGAGTATACTGTATACCCTTCAAAGAAAGAGGAGAGATAGTTCTATATAGGATATATCCCCCATATATAGACAGTATGGTAATTAATCAAAAGATGGGCATGAGGTCCATTAGCTATAAAGTTTATAATTGCCATTATTCAAGACGAGCGGAATTTTCACATCTATTGTTAGATACAACAGTCATTCAGAAAGATGTTATTTCTATTGGAAAAATCCTAAAAGTTTATATTTTAAACATGAAACTTGTCATAGTACTGATATTATCAAGATCATCTGTCCAGGGGTATGTTGGTCAAATTCAGTTGCGTAGTTGTGGTCCATGACTCGTCTCTTCTAATGAGTTGAAACGTAGATGGAACTCTTTCGGACAGCCCATGCCTCCACATGCCATGATATTATAAATCTAAACCGGATAGAGTCAGACAAAGAAAATGAGATAAAATCTATGCGAATCAAAAACTAAGATGTCTAAAGATAAAAAAGGAAACACAAGGTGTCAACTATTAAAACAGCGCAGCACTTAATTTTTTACAAGAAAGACTTGAAACTAACTACATCATTAAGCCCCTTTGGAGAAATCGTGTCCAATAGCACGATCCACCGTGTTTCTTCCTGAAGCAGCTTCTTTTTGATGTTTCCACCTCTTATGCCCATGTATACATGATCGATACCCCGAACTGTTAGGCCACGGGGGTTGCCTCTATGGTTTTCTAGAAAATGCTTGGGTATCGTTTTGAGGGATTCCAGATCAGTACATAAGGAGGCATTGTTAATGTCTCTTACAGGTTCTTGTATCCGTACTTTTAAGACCCTAGTAGTCATGCCTATATAGATTAATCCACATGGGCAGGTGAGGTGGTATACAACTGCTTCAGTATTACACGTAATATGGTGGACGATGCGAAAAGACTTTTCTCCATTGGAATTGCAGAAATGTGACACTTTTGGGAGGAATCTGCATATCGAACACTTACCACAAGAGGAACTACCCCAGGGAGGGCCTTTACTTCCAAAAGTAAATGAGCTTTTTGGTGGGATGTAATGGCTGTTGGTTAATAGGTCGCTCAATGTGTTTGATTTACGCCATGTCAACGCTGGTCGGTTGGGGAGTTGGCCTTTTAAATCTTTGTCGGTCAGTAACACTGGCCAATGTCTAGTCAGAATTTTCTTTATATCTACCCAATTATTATTGAAGGTCGTTATGAATCTGGGATAAGAATTTTCCAGAAACTTCCTATCTTTTGGCTTACGGTTTATGGCAAGGAGATTTTGTCTGTCAGAGTTTTTGGCTCTGATGTATGCTTTATTAATATCTCGGATTTTGTAGCCCCTATTTAATAATCTTTTAGAGAGGTCACGGGCCTGGTTATTAAATCCATCGTCGCTCGAACAAATCCGACGAGCTCTGAGATATTGGCCGATGGGGATTGAGCTTTTTAATTTTGGCAGGTGTGACGAGGTAAAATGTAGTAAGGAGTTGGTAGAAGTCTCCTTACGGTAGATATCTGTACCGATCCTCCCGTCTTCCATTCTATTAATAGATAAGTCGAGAAAGTCGATATGAGACTGACTGTATTTATAAGTCAGCCTGATATTCAGTTTGTTATTGTTCAGGTGATGGAGAAATTTGTCCAGTTGCGACGTGGAGCCCTGCCAGATGAAAAACACATCATCTATATAGCGTAGCCAGGAGACGACTGATTCATGACCGGGTGTTTCAAAGACCGTGTCTCTCTCCCACAGCCCCAGGAAGAGATTAGCGTATGAAGGCGCACAAGACGCCCCCATCGCGGTCCCCTGGAGCTGTAGGAAGGGTCGGTCTTTGAACACAAAAAAATTATGTGTTAGAATAAATTCTAGAAGTAACAAGATAAGTTTCGTAAGTACCGGTTCAAAATTAGTCATCTCTAGGAAAAATCTGGCCGCTGTAATGCCATCATTATGCTGTATTGATGTATACAGGGACTCCACGTCGCACGTAACAAACCACATATCTGTTTCCAGAATAATACCATCAAGCTTCCTCAGAACGTCTGTTGTATCTTTTACAAATGATGGGATAGTTTCAACACATTGTTGCAGGAAAAAATCCACGAATTGGCATATAGGTTCACAAAGACCCCCCATGCCAGAGACGATCGGTCTACCAGGTGGGCAGAGGGGGTCCTTGTGAACCTTAGGAAGTAAGTAAAAGGTAGGAATCACCGGAAATTCCGGCAAAAGAGCCCCCTTCATTTTTGCAGAGATCACAGATGATTCAACCCCATCATCCAGTAAGTGAGTCAATTCCCTTTGAAATATTAGAAGAGGGATGCTGTCCAGTCTTTTATAGCAGTCATTATTGTTGAGTTGTTTAAAGGCCTCTTTTTCGTAATCCTTTGAGGGCCAGATCACTACATTACCCCCCTTGTCCGCTCTTTTGATGACCACATCTTTTGTCTGTCTCAATTCTAAAATAGCCCATCTTTGGGGACGGGAAAGATTGTCCTGTGATATACCCTCTCCAAGGCGGGAAAGGTCATTTCTCACTAGTCTGACAAATATGTCGACCTGTGGACAGGTGGACAAGGGGGGGAATGCTGTTGATCGTGGGTTTAAGTGTTCAGGCATCACAGCTGATTGTATCGGTTTCTCTCTCCCGCGCCAGTTCTTCCAGGTCTCGTAAAGCCTGTCTTTCAATAGCTGTGGAGAGTTGGTCAGATGGGGATTTGAAGTATTTTTTGAAAATAAATATATGGGCGAATAGTTCCAAGTCTTTAATAGTGGTGAAATGGTCTTATTTGTCTACTGGGGAAATGGAAAGTCCTTTGGAGAGGACTTCCTTTAGAGGTTTCGATAGAATGTAATGTGATAGGTTTATTACCTTTAAACTTTCTTTAGTTTGGCCGTTTTCATCCTGAAATTGTAGGGATGGTGTTTTCTTTTCATCGCTGGTGTTTATAAATGTTGAATTAGACCGGTTGATATACTTTCCTCGGTCCCCAAAAGCCGCTTTCCTAAAAAAGATCCGCCACATTCTTCTTCAGAGGCGGTGGAAAGGCTTGAAGCCGACTGTGAGCGGGGTCTATTTCTGTTGATCTTAGACTTCCAGCGATACACTTTATTATTTTGATAATCACTAACGTCTCTCAGATATTTTTTAGTTTTTATTGTCTGTATATCAATTTCCAACTTACTTAAGTCTTGTTCGAAGGATGAGTCACAGATTTTATACTCATCAGATGAAAGAACGTTTTGTATTTTCTCACGAGTTGAATCAATCTCTTTTTCTATGGTCTCTAAATTCCTTTTGTCAATACCTATTAGTAATTCCAATAAAGTACTGGAGCATCTGGTTAATGTCTCCTCCCACTTAGTGACTGTGTCACTGGACCCTTGCTCATTTTGGGCTTCCAATCTGGAAAAATGGCTCGCCACTCACACCTTGGAGATCTTGTCATGCCCTGCAGCCAGTGTTCTCTCTGAACGTGTGTTCACCGCTGCTGGTGGTGTGCTGACAGATAAGCGCACGCGGCTGTCCACTGAGAATGTAGACAGACTCACGTTCATAAAGATGAACAAATCATGGATCCGCAAGGACTTTTCTACCCCTGTGTCATCCTGGGAAGACTAAAACCTTGAGGATTTGGTAAAATCACCTCACCAACCGTTTTAAGCAACTCTGGGGCAATTGATGCCACTTAAGTGGTGTCTGTGCCACAATTTTTGGAAAAAATGGAGACTCTTTTTGGAGTTCCCTTGCTGTGTTTTAGGTGACGTTGGCATCGTCAATTCCAGGTGGGTTGGGTCGCCCCCCCCCCCCTTTTAACTGTAAGAAACTACATACATTATGGCTTTGGGTAACACAGATGGTTGAGTCTGAAGGGCTGTTTACTCAGAGGTCTGCTCCAAAGCTTCAGTGTCTGATAGTCAGTGTAGAATTTTTAACTGCATCTAGCCTAGGCAATACTTTGGGCATAGTAGCCCAGCTGCGAAGCAAGCTGCACCGCCTGTGTATCTAATAAGAATTTTAAAATGCATCTACCCTAGGCAGACTGTGGGGACCCCCAACCAAACCAAGACGCTCAGCCCCCCTACTGCCCCCCTTTCCTTGACAATACAATAATGTAACTCTTACAACAGGATGGGTGAGGATCGGTCACAGCTTTATTAACTCTTTATACTCATTCCATTAGAAAGGCATTTTATTTCTAAAATAATTCAGCTTGTTGCAGCATGCCGGGGTCTCCACACCGGCAAGTTGGCCAAGTGTAACTCTGAAACATGTTCTTTCTATTTCCAGGCCACGGAGGATCCTGCGTATGCGTTTGCAGGACTCTGACCCCCATCCATCACTCTTAACGCTTGTTCCACTCCATCCTGGAGTCCTGACAGGAATATGTCCAGTCCAATATCCATTAAGTGAACACCGTCGGGCCGTATGAGGCCTGCTTTATCTCCTTCCAGTTGTCAGTGCTGCATCACTACACCGCCTCTGTCTCTTCTAAATTTTGCCATCCGAATATTTATTACCCGCCTTGTCTGTTCGATGGCCGTGATGTCTCGCGCACCTTGCCATACCACTATCGGCACAATCTCTGACCATACTATAGTTAGTTTTGTGAAAAATTCTCTGAAGCGCTCCGTGTCTAGTTTCATTATTGCCATTAGTTATGCGCTCTTGTGATGACCTAGGTCGTTTCCTCGGGCCTGTATAACTAAGATGACCGGACCTCTTGCCTCTGTCCCTACCTTGATTACCTCCATTAGTACCTGTGGCCATAGCAGCCTCTAATACCTCGCCAGTTGAAATATGTGTTATGAAACTCTAATTTCCTCCCGCCTGGGCGGACTTTCGCCCTTTTTTCTGCCCAATATATATGCGAGTGGCCTATCACCCACACTGTTGGCTTAGCATCACCTGTAAAAGAAACAAGCCAAGTTAGGAAAACAAGTCCGGTCTTATGTATCTCGCTAAACACGTGGATCGCCATCTCCCTATCCTCTGAACTTCCGTTTCTGACAGTTCAGCTCTTGCTGCTTCCGTGGCCGCGCCTATGGGGAATGAGTGTGTCCCATAATCTTTGTGGTGGTTCCCTGCCGATGTTATGCATTTATTAAATTTAGCTTGGAACTGGTATCTTGATAATGGCGTTCCATCAATATGTTATAGGAAGAAATTACTTTGTGATCTGACGGTTATATATGTTTTTACTATTGTTACCCGACTCAGTGTACCCTTTGTGGGTTGTAGAAGTACCCAAGTGCCCCTGCCCGCTGGAACAATTTTCGATTTGCGTATGCGTAGACGTATTGCATTATTGGCTATGACTACGTCCTGGTGTAATAAGCCTCCACTGGTGGTAATTTTGGATTGAGGGACTAATTCGCTTATGCATAGCGCCCCGAAGAAGGCGATCGCAAATGCAGTAGACAGTAGTGTTGCTTCAAATTGTGAGGGTCATGTTACTGGTGTTAGGGATATGATGTGAGAAATCAGTTTTAGTGACACGGGACGGGACGTCTACACTCCTCACTTGGCTGACCCCTTTTCCACCCTTTTATGGATTGTCTGATGATGAATCTTTGTCACAACTCCCCAATTCAGTAGTTGGAAGTGAAATGCTACTCTGGTCAGACACCGCTGCGCTGACGCCCCTGATATGCCCCTCATCATTAGCTGGGGGAGAAAATCTATGGTGACTTGTAATCTGGCTTGCTCACATTGGTCAACCCGTCAGCCTTCTGCTAGTCGTGTCCACTCTTCCCATGCCTTACCGTATGCTTGCCACATCGACGGGGCAACTGACACTCTGATTAATGGCATAAACTATTCACCACTAGATCCCATAGGGAGGGTGGGCAACTGTTGCCCGATGGGTGGGCGTTATGGAGGAGCTCTGTGAAAATCTGCCTATTGAATTGTGATAAAGCATTAGCAGCAGCTTTAGACCCCTCAGCATCGTGGCTAGCACACACCCATGCATTGTGTATTAGGCACAGGAATGCTAGCCGGCGTAGATGGGAGAGACGATGTTGCCATCTTATTAATGCAGTGCGCTAGGCTGTTGTTCTTTGTTATGAAGCGTATATTTTTGTTAGCCAGGAGCGCGTCCCATATTTCTATTGCTACCACTATTGGGAAGAAAATTTTTTTTCCGGGCTAGATGCAGATAAAAATTATTATTAATTTCAAAGCTGGTAGAGCTTGGTATGGCCTCATACAATGAGTACCACACACTGCTACTATGCCCAAAATTATTTTCCAGGCAAGATGGAGCTAAAAATTATAAGTAATTTCAAAGCTGGTGGAGCTTAGTATAGATGGCCTAATAGAATGAGTACCACACACTGCTAATATGCCCAAAATTAATTTACAGGCAAGATGCAGCTAAAAATTATTATTAATTTGCAACCTGGTGGAGGTTAGTATAGATGGACTAATAGAACAGGTCCCACACACTGCTAAAAGCCGAAGCCCAAATATTTTTTCAGAGCTAGATGCAGATAAAAATTATTTTGAATTTGCAACCTGGTGGAGGTTAGTATAGATGGACTAATATAACAAGTCCCACACACTGCTACAAGCCCAAGCCCAAATATTTTTTCAGAGCTAGATGCAGATAAAAATTATTTTGAATTTGCAACCTGGTGGAGGTTAGTATAGATGGACTAATAGAACAAGTCCCACACACTGCTACAAGCCGAAGCCCAAATATTTTTTCAGAGCTAGATGCATATAAAAATTATTTTGAATTTGCAACCTAGTGGAGGTCAGTATAGATGGACTAATAGAGCAAGTCCCACACACTGCTACAAGCCGAAGCCCAAATATTTTTTCAGAGCTAGATGCAGATAAAAATTATTTTGAATTTGCAACCTGGTGGAGGTCAGTATAGATGGACTAATAGAACAAGTCCCACACACTGCTACAAGCCGAAGCCCAAATATTTTTTCAGAGCTAGATGCTGATAAAAATTATTTTAAATTTGCAGTCCCATTGCCATCCAGCCGGCACCTGAATGGAAAACTAGTATTGCTGCTAAATGCTGGAGAATCTGTCATTTCTTCATCTGTGATGCAGTAAACCATTTTAACTATTCATACCAAGGTCTGGTCTACCTTTTTCCTACCTACCTCTAAGTCTGCTAGATGTACCCTGTGTATGGGCCTGGAGTGCCAGGAACCATGTAGGAGCACCGTGACACCCCAAACTACTAGTGATGAGCGAGCACTAAAATGCTTGGGTACCCGTTGCTCGGGTCGAGCAAATTGGAATACTCGGGTGCTCGAGCCGAGCAACGAGACCAATGTAAGTCTATGGGAAACTCGAGCATTTTTCACGCGGCTCCCCCGTCAGTCTGCAGAGGGCCTAAAAATTGCCCAAATCGATGGGAACATTGCTCAAATGACATGGGAACAGCATGGGGATGACCCCTGGAAGCATTTCTGACTCCCAGGTCACTGCTGTTATCAACGTTGTCAGAGTATTATGCCACTTTTACGGACACACAATAAAACATACAAAATTGAAACCAAAATGGATTTTCCTGGGAAATATGTTAAGGAATATCCTTTCCAGGGTAATGACCCACCCACCCACAGGCTGCAATACTATACTGCTAAATTTCTGACAGCTGCTTGCACTTGAAATGTGGCCTATTAAGCTCGTCGAGGCGGAAGCATTTAACAACCTCATGCTGGCGGGGGCCGGGTGTCCATACTCGGTCCCCAGCCGCCACTATATTTCCCGGTATCTCCTCTACCTTCCACATGGGCCCCACAACATTACCCTTGCCCTCCCCAGTGCACTTACTGGGAAGGACCGCCTAACCACAAACACGTGGACAGGTGAATGTGGCCAGGGACGGTACGGAGCCATTCCACAACTTTTTTTTGCTGACAGTTGTATTTAGCTCAGTGAAAGGACTGGCATAGAGGAAAACCCTATCTACCCTGCATGTCATTTCTCACAGGAAGTCCTTTAATGCAGCTTATTGCAGAAGCAATGGCAGCCCGTCCAACATCAACTCGCACTTGTCGATGGTGCTTTGACACACACACACACACACACACACATCTTTCTTTGTGCATTTAATTTCTTGAATACAGATTTGGACAATGGCCTGATCTGTAATGCGGTTTGAGAAATAACATGCATAAGTATGGCCGATCCACATTAAAAAAGCAGCCATAGAGTGTCCGGTAACCTTTCCCCACACTTTTCTTAGCCAGGGCTGCTTTTCGGCAGGGTTGGACGGGCCCACCAGAGAACCGGAGACTCCTACCGGCGGGCCCTGGCTTCTCCTTCAGAAGAGTTCATAGTGCCGAGGTGAGGCCATGATGATGATAGAGGCCACCATCTGCTTAGTTTTCTATTACTTGGAATGCAAGTGCAAGTATGCAGCCAGCCACCCACCCACCCACAGGGTGCAACACTAAACTGCCAGTTTTCTGGGCAGCTTTTTGCACTTGAAATATGGCTTTTTAAGCTCGTGAAGGCGGAAGCTTTTCGCAACCTCATGCTGGGTGTCCATACTCGGTCCCCAGCCACCACTATATTTCCCGGTATCGCCTCCGCCTTCCACAAGCATGGGTCCCACAACATTACCCGTGTCCTCCGCAGTGCACTTACTGGGAAAGACCGCCTAACGACAAACACGTGGACAGGTGAATGTGGCCAGGGACGGTACAGAGCCAGTCCACAACTTTTTTTGCTAAGAGTTGCATTTAGCTCGGTGAAAGGACTGGCATAGAGGGAAACCCTATCTACCCTGCATGTCATTTCTCACAGGAAGTCATGTAATGCAGCTTGTTGCAGAAGCAATGGCAGCCCGTCCAACATCATCTCGCCCTTGTCGATGGTGCTTTGACACACATCTTTCTTTGCGCATTTAATTTCTTGAATACAGAGTTGGACAATGGCCTGATCTGTAATGTGGTTTGAGAAATAACATGCATAAGCATGGCCGATCCACATTAAAAAAGCAGCCATATAGTGTCCGGGAACCTTTCCACACACTTTTCTTAGCCAGGACTGCTTCTCGGCAGGGTTTGACGGTTCCACCAGAGAATCCTCTGGTGTGCCTTGGCTTCTACCTCAGGAAAGTTCATGATAGCACTAACTTTGCAGCTGCTATGGGGCTCTTGAGCGGGCGAGAAAGGTTAGCCCTCAGAATCAAATCCTCTGGTGGGCACAATGTTTTTCAATCTGAAACAGCTTCTCAGTGGGAGTTGTATTTCACCACAGCCATATTCTTTAGCACGGTGAAAGGACTGGCATAGAGGGAAACCGTATCTACCCGGCTGTCATTACTCCGTCACCAGGTTCCGCCCATTGTCACACACGACCATGCCTGGCTGTATATTCAGCGGTGAGAGCCACAGATCAGGCTGCTGTGTTACAGCTTTCAGCAACTCTGCAGCGCTGGGCGGTTTGTCAATTAAGCATTAAGTATGTTATCATCAGCACAGCCTGTTGCCGCTTGGCCAAGGCAGTGCTGCAGTGCTGTCAGCTTGTGACTGATGTGGTCATTTCGGAGATGGAGGAGGAGGTGCATGAGCTGAACAATGTGATTACATTGTTGTTAAATTGGTGATGCTGTTTTTTATACTAAAGAGATCCTATTGTTTTGTATTTTTTAAGGTTTTTTTTTTAAGACAAATGCATTCACCGGGAAATGTCATTTTAACATTTTACAACCTTAGCTGGCAATGTGGTGTGCGACACATCATCAGACACTTCCTGTTTTATTTATGATGGAGGGACTCTGAAAGTCATACAGCCTATTTTTATAGGGACATCAGACGGCCCTTATTATTCTAAAAAGGCCAGCAGTCGGCCCTAGCTATTGTTAGAGAGCCATCAGCCGGCTATGCTTTGTTGTTCCCATTATTAATAAGTGGGTCTCCTATACTGTTATTGCATATAGGAGAGGGCAAGAGCTGCCAAAAATTTGGACGCAACCCATTACCCCTTTGAAGAGACATAGAGGAGAGACTCAGCAAAAAAAATGTTCCCCTTATAAAAGGAGTTGGTCTCCTATAAGTGGTAATACCCATGCTGTGACTGCAAGGGCTGCCAAAATTTGGGAAAAACCCCACTAAGAATTTAAAGACACATAGAGCAGGGCCACAGTAACAAGGTACGACATGTTCCCATTAGAAAGGAGAGAGTCTGCTATACAGTTATAGGGTATGCAGTGAGTCCAACGGCTGACAATTTTAGGAAAAACCCCACTAAGAATTTAAAGACACATGGAGCAGGGCCACAGTAACGACAAATTCCCATTAGAATGGAGAGAGTCTCCCATAGTGTTGGCCTATGCAGTGAATGCAAGGGCTGCCAAAAATTTGGAGGCACTCCAATGCCCCTTGGAGGAGACGTGGAGGAGTGCCTCATAAAAAAATGTTCCCATTAGAAAGGAGCGGGCCTCCTATACTTGCAATGCCAATGCACTAAGTGTATGGGCTGACAAACATTTACCCCTGGGGGGTATACATTAACATATTTTATCAAAAAAATTTTTTCGGGCATCATACACCCTTTAAAAAAATTATGTGGGTGTTGATTCACGGACCAGGGTCATCCTGGTGATATGGTGGTGGAGAAGGAGGAGGACAAGAATAAATCGACAAAATCAGGAAGCGTTCATTTTTATAAGAGTCAGCCTGTCAGCATTTTCAGTTGACAGGCGGATGCGCTTATCAGTTATAATTCCACCAGCGACAATAAAAACCCGCTCCGATAAAATGCTGGCGGCAGGGCAGACCAGGACTTCCAAGGCATAGAGAGCCAGTTCATTCCACGCATCCAGCTTGGATACCCAATAATTATAATGCACAGCGGAATCACGAAGGACGTTGGTAGGGTCGGCAAGGTACTCCCTCAGCTTCTTCCCAAACTTTGCACTCCTTGTAAGAGTACCCCACGCCTCAGGGCCTATCCGATGGGAGGGTCTGAGAAAACTCTCCCAGAACTTTGACAGTCTTCCTCTGCCTCTGCTGGATTGAAGTTGTGTCTCTCTCGCCTGTACTCCTTGGTTGTCCAATGAAGTATGCCCTCTGACGCCAGCATTTTCAGATGGGAAGTTTTTTAATAGTTCAGCAACAAGGGCCTTCTGGTACAGCCCCATTTTTGTAGACCTGTCCGCCTCAGGAATAAGAGATACAAAGTTCTCCTTGTAGCATGGGTCTAGTGTCACCAACCAGTAATGTCTGTCACCCAAAATTTTGAGAACGCGATGGTCATGGGAAAGGCAGCGTAACATAAACTCAGCCATGCGTGCCAGACTACTAACAGGCAAGACTTCCGTGTCCTCACCAAGAGGATGACTGACCATGCTCTCCTCCTCCTCCTCTCTGTCCTCTGGCCATCCACGCTGAACAGACGGTATGACCGCTGTGCAGATAGCACCATCTATAGTGCAGGAAACTAGCTCCTGTCCTTCCTCCTCCTCCTCCTCTTTCTCATTGTCACCCATTCCACGTTGGGATGAGATTAGGCTTGGCTGTGTGTAATCACCCTGTATGGTTCCTTGCTCCATCTCATCATGCTCTGCCTGCAATGAATCCTCTTTGATTGTGAGCAGAGAGAATTTCAGAAGACAGAGAAGCGGGATGGTGATGCTAATTATGGCGTCATCGCCGCTCACCATCTTGGTGGAGTCCTCAAAGTTTTGGAGGATGGTACATATGTCTGACATCCATGTCCACTCCTGAGGTCTTATGTGTGGAGTCTGAACTGAATACCGACGGCCTTGTTGATGCTGGTACTCAACAACTGCCCTCTTCTGCTCACAAATGCTTCCCAACATCTGCAGTATAGAGTTTCAACGTGTGGGGACATCACACACCAGTCTGTGAGCAGGAAGCTGCAAACGCTGCTGAAACACGGCAAGGGCGGCGGAAGCTGGAGCAGATTTTCTAAAATGGGCACACAGGCGGCGTACTTTAACAAGCAGATCCGGCAGCTCTGGGTAGGATTTGAGAAACCGCTGTACCACGATGTTAAGTAGATGGGCTAGGCATGGTACGTGTGTGAGCTCGCCTCACCTCAGAGCCGCCACCAGGTTCCGGCCATTGTCACACACGACCATGCCTGGCTGTAGGTTCAGCGGTTTGAGCCACAGATCTGCCTGCTCTTTCAGAGCTGTCCACAACTCTTCAGCATTGTGTGGTTTTTCACCCAAGCATATTAGCTTCAGCACAGCCTGTTGCCGCTTGGCCGAGGCAGTGCTGCAGTGCTTCCAGCTTCTGACTGATATGGTCATTTCGGAGAAGGAGGCTGAAGAGGAGGATGAGGCTGAGGAGGATGAGGTGCAGGAGCTGTAGACCTTGGGGGCCACCCTGATTGACCTAGGGCCCGCAATCCTTGGCGTCGGGAGGACGTGTTCCGTCCCAAGGTCCGACTGGGTCCCGGCTTCCACTATGTTAACCCAATGTGCAGTCAGCGAGATTTACCGTCCCTGCCCATAAGCACTTGTCCACGTGTCCGTGTTTAGGTAGACTTTACCGGTAACTGCGTTGTTGAGAGCACGGCAAATGTTTTGGGACACGTGCTTGTGTAATGCGGGGACGGCACACCGGGAGAAATAGTGGCGGCTGGGGACAGAGTACCGAGGGACGGCCGCCGCCATGAGGTTGCGGAATGCTACCATCTCCACGAGTCTAAAAGGCAACATTTCGATCGCATGCAGTCGTGAAATGTGAGAATTTAGTAGTGTGGCCTGTGGGGCATGGGCTGCATTTTTGCGCTTGTGTTCCAAGGACTGGAGTATGGACAACTGAACGCTGTGCTGGGACAAGGACATGGACGTGCTTCCTGATGCTGCTACTTGAGAGTGTGCAACCACAGATGCAGGGCAGGAGGCAGCTTTGCATGCACCATGGACAGGGGATTGGCTTGCATCCACAACAGCGGAAGAAGCAATGGTACCACCCGCAGACACTGTTCCTGGACCCTGGGGTTCGGCCCACAAAGTCGGGTGCTTTGCTGCCATGTGCCTGATCATGCTGGTGGTGGTCAGGCTGGTCGTTTTGCCCTCCTCCTGATGATGGCCTGGAAGGTGGTACAAATGGCCTTTTTGGGGTTATCGGCAGAGTCTTTAAAAAACAACGAGACTCGGGAAGGCTTAACAGTTGTACTGGCAACTTCCTTCGTGTTAGTGTTACGGGGAATAGATGCCTGCCTTCTGTCTGCGGCCACCACACTGCTTCTTTCTGCCTGTTGGGATGCTCTGACTCCCTCCCCCTGTATGCTGCTGTCCTTGCTCTGCATGTCCTCCTGCCAGTTTGGGTCAGTTACTATATGGTACATCACCTTGTCTTCCACTTCCGCACCCTGGTCCTCCTCCTGACTTTCTGGCAATTGTGTCTCATCATCGTCCACCTCTTGTGACATTTTCCCACCGTCGCCTTCGTGTGACCGTGGCTGCTTAAATATTTGGGCATCGCTACACGCGATCTCCTCTTGCCCCGCTTCAAGGGGACCGGGCGAGAGGCCCGAATCTATAAATGGAAAAGTGAACAGCTCTTCAGAGTGTCCAAGTGTGGGATCAGTTGTCTCTGGGTACTCGGCATGGTGGGAGGAAAGAGGATCAGGGTGAGGAATATGCGGTCCAGACTCACGGCTACTGAGTCTTGACCGAGTGGAAGACAGGGTGGTGGTGGTGGTGGTGGCTAAGTGACTGGAAGCATTATCCGCTTTCCAACCAACAACCTTTTGACACAGCTCTGGGTTCAATAGTGGTGTTCTGCAGTGCCCTAGAAATTGGGACAGGAAGGTCAGGCGAGAAGATGTGGATGTTTGCTGTAGCACAATTTCGGCTTGCCCACGGCCTTGTCCTCGTCCTCTGCATGCACCATTACCATCACGTCCAGTTCCCCGTCCCTTGCCACATGCCTTGCCCATTTTAAATGGAGGACAGTATCTTCCACGCTCACTACAAATGACTGAGTTTGGAGCGAACTTGTATGTGAGCAGTTTGACGAAGAAAACACCGTTTTAAATACCTGGCCTGTAGGTAAGTAGTTTGAACAGCAAACTGCTGTGAATTGCTTCACTGACACACTGAATATATTTTTTAATGGAGGCCAGAAGTGGCAGTATTTTGTGAAAACGTATATGTAATCGATGTGACGGAAAAAACACAGTTTTAAACACCTGACCTGTAGGTAACTGTTTTGAACAGCAAACCAGTGTCAAAAACTTTGCTGACACACTGAAAAAAAAATTTAGTGCAGGCCAGAAATGGCAGTATTTTCTGAAAACGCATATGTGATCCTTGTGACGGACATAACACAGTTTTAAATAGCAGGATTTTTAGCGCTGCAATATGAAAAGGACCTGGCTGTATTCTGCAGTGCCAACAAGCAAATGGCGCAGAAAAACGGTGTTCTCTTGATTGCTTTTTAAGCAAATTATGAGGATTAAGATGCAAAAAAAATTATTCCTGGCCCCTGAGACCTGGGCCTATTTCTAGAAATATAACAGCAGCAGAAGGCAGAATTGGAATGGAGCCTCTTGTCCTATGTGCACTGCAGTCTGTTATATACCCGTCCTGCCTGCCTATATACCCTGCCTGCCTGATATCTCTGCAGATGGATTAGTTAGTCCTCAAAAGGACTGTTTGTTAAGATGGATATGTGTAATGTACGGTTTTTATCCCTACACTACCTAATACACGATTAAATCTCTCCCTGACACAGCAGCAGTTCTCCCTACACTGTCTGATCGGGAGTGACTGTGACGAGCATGGTGGCGCTCGGTCTGATATAGACCTGATGACGCTGTGCGGCCAGCCAATCACTGTAATGCCCACAACTAACATGGCTACGGCATTACAGTGCATGGCAGGCAATCCCTGCATGTTCATTGGCTCTCTAAAGAGCACCAAACATGCAGGGAGGGGACCCGAGTTCCTGCCCGAGCAACCCGGAAATACTCACCAAGCGCCGGCCACTGGGAAAGCGCGAGGTGGATGCTGGGTGTGACGCAGGGCAATAACCCTGCCTACAACCAAGAAGCCACCACGGGGACCCCAGCGCTGAGTCATGCCTCACTTGTCGTGACGTCATCGTGGGGTCACGTGCTGCCTGTGAGCGGCCACCAATAGCGCCGCTCACAGGCAGTATCAGCAGTGCAAGGTAATTAGAAAGAAGGTTGTATTTATCATTAAAACACACTGGCATTATTTTTAAAGTACTGGACAACCCTTTTAATGGAGTTGGCCTTCCGCCTATATTTTTAGGCATTTCATCTGTTTGACATTATTTACCTTTCAGTATATAATAAGAATTTTAAAATGTACTCATATTTTTTTTGTTACTGTGGCTTTGATGGAATTATAGGCTCTCAGAGATCAAATTTGATTAAAATATCCTCCAGAATAAGAGCTGTAATTTTTTTTATGGAAAAGTATTAAAATTATTGATTAAGATTCCTGTTATATTTTTCTCTAGGCAAGTGTATCCACTGTAATTGCAGACTGTTCAAATACACATGTGCACACATGTTAGAAGCAGCTTTCATCTGAGCAATCTCACTTAAGAAACTAATTCCTCTGTACACTCTCAATGAACAAGAAGAATAAAAGAGTAGCCAGGTGAGACACTTGTAAGATATAAAGACGCAAATGTGCACTAAAGATCAAGCCACAGACAAGTTTCTTCTTGAATAAATAATAATAGTCTCTGTATACCTTGGAATCCCAGGTGAATTTCTAAGCTCTTGAGGGCAAGATGTCACTAAGTTGCAAGGAATTCTTATCTTTTGTGACTTTAGATTATGTTAGTTAAAAGAAGTATGCAAATAGTTTTTTTTCTCCAGCATTCTTTTTCAGCTACCATTGATATTAGATGAAAGACACATAAAAGAACTTTTGGCCTTTTTTCCTCCTAATATTAGCTTTTTACCATGACGCTACATAGTATATGACAACATGAGAGTAAGTAAGTTTCAATTGTTATACTACAAATGTTCTCCGAGGCATATCTTAATGTGCCTGAGACGTGATACAAATGTTTTACATAATCCAATAGCCAATGACGTCATATACCTCTGTATTTGGCTATGTAATGATATATTATTTAAGTATTATATGCAAAAACTAATTTTATTTAATTGCTCAAATTAAAAATGTTCTAGCACTTTATGTATACCGTTCAGCTCACAAGTACATTTATGTGTCTTCATGGTTACAAACAAACTTTGCATGTAGTCTGATCCTGTTAAAAATTAATGAATCCTAGAAATAAAAAATAAATAAGCATAGTATATTGTGAGGCAGTGACCGGAATCGTATACGAGGGATGTTATATATCCCCCAGAATGTGTACAGAGACCTATTAAATCCATTGGAGTGCATTGCAGTCACAGACACAGCTGCGGCTGCAATGCAGGAATGAAGGTGAGCAATCACCTGGTCAGACTACCTGGCTAGGCAGATTAAGTAAAACCCGGCAGGGCCTTCATTTCTTGGAGGAGGTCACAGGAGGCAGTGGGGCGGCCTCCTCCCTCCAACCCGGATTTTCCAGTGGCTCTTGCCACAGGTCCTTTAAAACTCCTTCACTAAGGTTTAGTGTTGTTCTATGTTGCAACCTGCTGGGAGCACAGCACGTTAGCTCAGCAGGACTGAGTGTGGCAGAACCACCGCCTAGGAAGGCTCTGCACCTGTCAGGCTCTGAGCGGCCCCGGCGTGGCCGTTGTCCCCGGCAACCGTTGTTTATGGACTCATGTTAACTCGGCTGCGAACCGGAGGACTTTCTGTTTAACCGTGAGTTGCTGAATAAAAGCTGTTTATGTTAGACTTGCTTAGGTCACTGCTTCAGTTACTGCACGGTGTGAACACCGCCACCTTACTGCTTGGTGGAGAATGCGGGCATTGTGACTGAGGCATACCCCACCGGCAGCTGCATGACCACAATCCGTCCTGCCACCTTTCAGTTCCACCCCATGGACAAAATGGAGGAGCTATTAAAGCAGCTCGCACTCGCCCAGCAGCAGTTGCTGCAGTCTCAGCGGCAACAGCAGGAGAGGGAACGGCAACAGCAGGAGCAATACCTGAGTATCCAACGGCAACAGCAGGAGCGGGAACAGCAGCAGAATCAGCAGCAGCAGCTACTGTACCCGCAGCAGCAAAAAACAAATGAACTGATGATGCGACAGATTGCTGCCCTGCGGGAGACACCGACCGCATCAGCCCTGGAACGTCGAGACGCCCGGGACAAGGTTCGATCAGCGTTGAGGAAGATGGGACCGGAGGACAACGTGGAGGCCTTCCTTACCATCTACGAACGCACAGCAGAGCAGGAAAACCTACCAGTCGACCAGTGGGCGGAAGTGGTGGCTCCGTTTTTGGTTGGCGATGCCAAAAAGGCCTGTTTCGACCTCTGTCAGGAGGACGCCCGGGACTACCAGAGGCTCAAAGGTGAGATCCTTGCCTGGCTGGGGGTCAATACATACGTGAGGGCTCAGCGTGTGTTTTCGTGGGCCTATGTGGAGACCCGACCTGCCCGGTCTCAGGCTTATGACCTCCTGCAGCTGGTAAAGAGGTGGCTCCAACCTGAGACTTTGTCCCCAGACCAGATAGTGGAGAGGGTGGTTGTTGACCGGCTGGTGAGGACTCTGCCAGTTGCCATCCAACGTTGGGTGGGGAAAGGGGACCCCGGCACCCTCGACCAGGTGGTCAGTTTGGTCGAGCACTACTCAGCCACTCAGGACTTCATTCGAGACTCCGCCCCCTCTCGACTGTCACGTCGATCCCTGCCAACCCAGGAATCGGGAAAGGGGTTGCGTCACTCTGCTGGGGACAATCAGCACCGTATCCGTGCTGAAGGGGAGCCCCACAGTGAGAGTGGCAGTAGACCGGTTCCCTCCCAAACTGTCACAAGACCTAACAGTACCACCACCCTTAGGTGCTGGCGGTGTCAGGGGCCGGGACATGTGATTGCTATTTGTCCCCTGACTACAGAACCCATAGACTGCGGATATGGCCGCCGTGTCTCAATGTACGCCCAGACCGTCTGCACAGCGAGCCCCGAACCCCGGGACAATGAACTCCAAATATGTCAGGTTCTGGTTAATGGGTACCCCACGGAGGCCCTCCTGGACTCAGGGAGCCTCGTGACTCTGGTACATGGGTCGCTGGTGGCAGGAGACAACCCCAGTGGACGGCCAGTCGGGGTTGTGTGTATCCATGGGGACCTCCGCGAGTACCCAGCTGCAGAGGTAGTTTTGTCCACGCCATGTGGGGACAGAAAACATATGGTGGGAGTGGTAAAAACTCTTCCCTATGGGACTGTGTTGGGAAGAGACTTGCCCCTGTTCTGGTCTCTGTGGAAAAACAAAATCCACTCTTCCCCGGTAAAATGTGTTACAGACGCTGTACCCGACGAACCTGCCGTAGGGGTGTCCAACCTATGGACAGAGTGTGAACCCGATTGGTTTCCCTTAGAGGTGCTGGCAGGAGAGGTCGAGGAGACCCCATCGATCCCCGAGCTGGAAGTGTCCCGGGGCACGTTTGGGACAGCTCAGCTACAGGATCCCACCCTGACTCAGGCGCGGGAAAGGGTGTTAGAGGTAAATGGCGTAGCTCAACAGCCCGGTGCAGATACTGTATTTCCATGCATGGTAATCAATGGTGAGTTGCTCTATAGGATAGATAAGATCAGGGACGAGGTGGTGGAACAGTTAGTGGCACCTCAGTCGTACCGTCGAGCAGTTCTGGAAATGGCACACTCACACCCGCTCGGTGGACACTTAGGGGTAAAGAAGACGCTAGAACATATCTTACAGCAGTTCTTTTGGCCTGGGGTTTACGCGGAGGTCAAAAGGTACTGCGAATCTTGCCCCAAGTGTCAGTTGACCTCGCCCACTGCAAGTTTCCGTAGCCCATTGGTACCCCTGCCAGTAATAAAGGTACCTTTCGAATGGATTGAAATGGACTTGGTAGGGCCCATTGTAAAATCCGCCCGGGGCCACCAACATATACTGGTGGTCATCGACTATGCCACCCGGTACCCTGAGGCTATACCACTACGCCACACCTCTGCAAAACTGATTGCACGGGAGCTGTTTGCTATGCTTGGACTACCTAAGGAGATCCTGACGGATCAAGGGACCCCTTTTATGTCCAAAGTGACAAGGGAACTGTGCACATTGCTAAAAATTAAACAATTGCGCTCCTCGGTGTACCACCCTCAAACCGATGGGCTAGTAGAACGGTTCAATAAAACCCTCAAGTCCATGTTTAAAAAGGTGGTTTCTAAGGACGGGAAGGATTGGGACATGTTGCTACCCTATCTGATGTTCGCCGTCCGTGAGGTACCCCAGGCTTCCACAGGATTCTCTCCCTTTGAGTTATTGTACGGCAGACACCCTAGGGGTCTGCTGGACGTAGCCAAAGAGACATGGGAACAAGAGCCGACTCCGCATAGGAGTATAATTGAACATGTGGCTAGTATGCAGGACCGGATCGCGGCCGTCATGCCCGTCGTGAAAGAACATCTGTTAGATGCCCAGGCAGCCCAGAGGCGCACATATGATAAAAGAGCCAGAGTCAGGTCTTTTAACAAGGGCGATCGGGTGTTAGTACTGGTACCCACAGCCGAGAGTAAATTCATGGCCAAGTGGCAAGGGCCATATGAGATTCGAGAAAAAGTGGGGGAGGTAAATTACTGGGTATATCAGCCCGGAAGAAGGAAACCTGAGCAGCTTTACCATGTAAACCTGCTAAAACCTTGGAAAGATCGAGAGTGTTTAGTTACAGACGTCACCCCGCGCATATCACCAGAGAGTTCTCTACTTTAGCCAGTGTAGCATCCGAGGGGGAGGTCAGGATAAATGGTGCCCTGACTAAACAGCAGCGACGGGAGGCTCGCTCGCTTGTGCAGCACAATAACGACGTGTTCTCAAAGCTACCGGGTAGGACTACGGTTATCCAACATGACATTGTCACCGAACCTGGCGTAAGGGTACGAATAAGACCATACTGGGTACCCGAGGCCCGGAGGCAAGCCATCACGGCTGAGGTAAAACAAATGCTTCAGCTAGGCATCATAGAGGAATCACGGAGTGAGTGGGCTAGCCCCATCGTATTGATTCCAAAACCAGATGGATCATTACGCTTCGGTAACGATTTCCGGAAATTGAATGAAGTGTCAAAGTTTGACCTTTATTCAATGCCCAGGGTGGACGAGTTGATTGAGAGACTGGGGCAGGCCCAGTACTTTACCACGCTCGATCTCACCAAGGGTTACTGGCAGGTACCCCTCACAGATTCGGCGAAGGAAAAGACCGCCTTCGTAACTCCAGAGGGTCTATACCACTATGTGGTCTTACCTTTTGGGTTACATGGGGCCCCCGGCTACATTCCAGAGGTTGATGGACATAGTGGTTAAGCCCCATCAGGAGTACGCGTCCGCGTATTTAGATGACATTATCATCTTTAGCACTGACTGGCATACGCACCTATCCCAGGTGCAAGCGGTTCTGGATTCTCTCAGAGCTGCGGGGTTAACGGCAAATCCAAAAAAATGTGTGATAGGGCTAGAGGAAGCCTGATATTTGGGGTATGTGATAGGCCGAGGAGCTATTAAGCCCCAAATCAATAAAGTTGAGGCTATAAAAAACTGGCCTAAACCGTCAAGTACAAAGCAGGTGAGTGCGTTCCTTGGCATCCTTGGGTATTACCGCTGGTTTATACCTAATTTTGCTGGGCGAACGGCGGCCCTGACTGATCTCTTGAAAGGAAAAAAATCGGTAATGGTTCAGTGGAACCCTAAGGCAGAGGAAGCTTTTCAGTCCATGAAGTTGGCTCTGTGTGGACAGCCGATCCTCATCAGCCCCAACTTCAAGGAAACCTTCATTGTACAGACAGATGCCTCGGAGGTAGGCCTAGGAGCGGTATTGTCACAAAAAGTGAATGGTGAAGAGCACCCGGTCACCTACTTGAGCAGAAAACTTGTCCCGGCAGAGAAAAACTATAGCGTGGTAGAGAAGGAGTGTTTGGCTATTAAGTGGGCCTTGGAATCGCTAAGCTATTATTTACTCGGGCGTAAGTTCCGCTTGGTGACGGACCACTCACCCTTGGTATGGATGAGAAATGCCAAGGAGAGGAATGCGCGAGTCACCAGGTGGTTCCAGTCACTGCAAAATTTCAGTTTCTCGGTAGAACATCGCCCTGGGAAGTCGCAGGGAAACGCGGATGCCCTGTCCCGGGCACCTTGTATGGTGGCAAATGTTCAACCCCACAAGTTTGAACAGAGGGGGGGGATATGTAAGGCAGTGACCGGAATCGTATACGAGGTACGTTATATATCCCCCAGAATGTGTGCAGAGACCTATTAAATCAATTGGAGTGCATTGCAGTCACAGACACAGCTGCGGCTGCAATGCAGGAATGAAGGTGAACAATCACCTGGTCAGACTACCTGGCTAGGCAGATTAAGTAAAACCCGGCAGGGCCTTCATTTCTTGGAGGAGGTCACAGGAGGCAGTGAGGCGGCCTCCTCCCTCCAACCCAGATTTTCGAGTGGCTCCTTTAAAACTCCTTCACTAAGGTTTAGTGCTGTTCTATGTTGCAACCTGCTAGGAGCACAGCAGGTTAGCTCAGCAGGACTGAGTGTGGCTGAACCACCGCCTAGGAAGGCTCTGCACCTGTCAGGCTCTGAGCGGCCCCGGCGTGGCCGTTGTCCCCGGCAACCGTTGTTTATGGATTCATGTTAACCCGGCTGCGAACCGGAGGACTTTCTGTTTACCCGTGAGTTGCTGGATAAAAGCTGTTTATGTTGGACTTGCTTGGGTCACTGCCTCAGTTACTGCACGGTGTGAACACCGCCGCCTTACAATATACAGATGTGAAATAAATGCCAAAAAACTTTCGTCATATCAATAAGCATTTCTTATCTGGGAGGTAGTTTCTTTATCAACCAAGGTAGGTAATGGTTAATAGCCATTAGACAATCTAATTATTAGCATGCCTCTTGGGTTTGCCATTCTTCTTTCAACATAACTTTGCTAATCAATGTGTATTAATATGTACTGTTACATTCATTTGCTGTTTATTAGTTAAATATTTAATCAACGCTTCAACGACAGCTTATAAACATTTTTGTGCACAGATTAAAGGGCCTTAATCCTCAGTGCTGCTTTTAGACACCACTGAAATTAATTAAATAATGTCCCTTGCCCCGAACTAATTTTTTTTTTTTTATAAATAATTAATATTGCCAAGTCAGGAATGTCCAGATCTACAGGGTGGGCCATTTATATGAATACACCTAAATTAAATGGGAATGGTTGGTGATATCAACTTCCTGTTTGTGGCACATTTGTATATGTGAGGGGGAAAACTTTTCCAGATGGGTGGTGACCATGGCGGCCATTTTGAAGTCGGCCATTTCAGCAAAACAATGGTGTGCTTGGTTTTAACGTAACTTTATTCTTTCATGAGTTATTTATGACCACTTATAAAATGTGTTCAAAGTGCTGCCCATTGTGTTGGATTGTCAATGCAACCCTCTTCTCCCACTCTTGACACACTGATAGCAACACCGTAGAAGAAATTCTAGCACAGGTTGCCAGTATCCGTTGTTTCAGATGCTGCACATCTCATATCTTCACAGCATAGACAATTGCCTTCAGATGACCCCAAAGATAAAAGTCTAAGGGGGTCAGATAGGGAGACCTTGGTGGCCATTCAACTGGCCCACGATGACCAATCCACTTTCCAGGAAACTGTTCATGTAGGAATGCTCGGACCTGACACTCATAATGTGGTGGTGCACCATCTTGTTGGAAAAACTCAGGGAACGTGCCATCTTCAGTGCATAAAGAGGGCAACACCTCATCATGTAGCAATTTCAGATATCCAGTGGCATTGAGGTTTCCATTGGTGAAGAATGGCCCCACTATCTTTGTACCCCATATACCACACCATACCATCAAGATACGAGATGCGCAGCAATGCGTTTTTTCTGCCAGAGAGAAGCGTTTTTACATGCGTTTATGCATGCGTTTTTTCAAGCACTTTTCCAAGCGATTTTGAGCATCACTTGGAAAAGTGCTTGACAAGTTGATCACACAATATAAATCCATGCAACCGGCATGGATTTATATTGTGTTAACAACTTAGATGTTTTAAATGCAGCATCTATAGTAAAAAAAAATTAAAACGTTAAAAATAAAAAAAACCTGTATATTCACCTCTCCGCTCTCCTCCGGTCTGCTCCCGGCCGCGTCTTCTCTCAAGCGTCCCGCAGTGTACTGTCAGGACCTGCGGTGACGTCAGTCAGCTGATGGTCATGCGACCATCACCTGACCGCTGACGTGACCATCAGGTGACTTAATGACGTCACCGCAGGTTCTGACAGTACACTGCGGGACGCTGAAGAGAGAAGACGCGGCTGGGAGCAGACCGGAGGAGACCGGAGGCTGCCGGAGAGGTGAGTATACAGGTTTTGTTTATTTTTAACTTTTTTGTTTTATTTTTTTCACCGCGTGGTAGCCGGGATGAAGAGGAGTTGTAGTCTCCTCTTCATCCCAGGTACCACACTCACCACAATTACGCTGCAGCAGAATCGCGGTAGAAATGGTCATGCTGCGTTTTGCAAAGCAATGCGAATTCGGCGCGCAAATTATCGCATCATGTGCACAGCACATCCGAATTCACATTGCTTTGCATGGCAGACGTTTTCGCGGCCGTAAATACTCCGCAAAAGCGCTACAAAAACGCTACGTGGGCACATAGCATTACTCCACCACTCTATATAAAATGCAGTGAAATTTGAGCTACCAAGTCTGAATGATCCCCTCTCTTCTCAGCATGCATGTTTGTCATTACTGTAGAGGTAAGGACTCACCTGTCAATTTAAGGGGTGCATGTCTGCAGAAGAACAAGCTAGACATAATCTAATGAGCACTAAGTTGGTATATTTGCAATTTTCACTCTGCAACATCCAGCTCATGTTTTTTTCTGGAAAGCATGCATTGGATAGTTACTGAATCTGTAGATTAATTTTTCTATTTTCCAAAATGGGGTCTCTTTTGGGGGTTTTCTGCTGTTATGACACCTTAGGTTCTCTGCAAATGCGCCAACAAAAAATTCCATCAAAATTAGAAGTCCAAAGGTCAAATGGTGCTCCTATCTTCTGAGCCCTTTGACCAAACCTTAGTTTCTAAAAACATATGGGGTATCACTGCGATTAAGAGAAATTGTGCAACACATTTTGGGGTTTATTTTCTACCATTACTTCTGATAGAAATGAAAAATAAATGCAGCTAATCTAACATTTTTGTAGCAAAAATGTAATTTTTTATTTTCATGGCTGAATGTTAAAACATCTTGTCAAGCATCTGTGAGTTCAAAAATAATCAATACACTCCTAGAGGAATTACATGAGTGGTAGAGTTTCCAAAATCTTTTCACTTACATTTTTTTTTTTTGCTTTGCAAATGGTACCCACAATCTATTCAAACAAAATATGCATTCCAAACCCCAAATAGTGCTCTCTTCCTTCCAATTCCAACGATGTTCTCAATCAGTAGTGTACAGTCACATAAGGGGTGTTGCTGTGTTCATTTAAAAATATCATAACAAATTGTGTGATTTATTTTCCATTTTTACCTTGTCTGAAAATTTGCCCTAAAGTAACATTTATAGACAAGAAAAACAATGGATTTTTTTGTTTTCACAGCTCAGTCTTATAAAATTATAATATCCATGTCCCTTCCCAGCATAATAAGACCAGCTCACAGCTGTCTGATTTCCCTTGGCTGGTTATAAAAATTTTCTTCATTTATTTATTAACAAGTACAGTAAACTACAAACACAAGGCACTGCTCCACTCCTCCACTTGGACCTACGCCTCCTGGTTTAAGATTATTTTTTCTTTTTTTATTCTATGTTAAGTCATTTTCCTATCCACATTTGTTTGCAGAGCAATTGTCCTGCTTTTTCTCCAATTTTGCTTCCTTTTGCAGCCCCCTAGCCCTTACTACGACTATTTTAAAGTGCTGCGTAATATGCTGGCGCTATGCAAATAATTATTATTATTTTACAGCCATTTTACAGCACCAAAGTTTGAGTCCCCATTGACTTATATTGAATTCGGGTCCTGGTCAAGTTTGGGTCAAATAGCACTTCTTCCCTTCTGAGCTCTGCTGTTTACCCAAACAGAAGTTTTGACCATTAAAGAGATTTGGGAGAAGTTGCATAACAAACTTTGAGATCTATTTTCTCCTATTAACCCTTGTGAAAATGACAAATTTGTGGCTAAACCAATATTTTAGTGGAAAAAAATAAATGTTCATTTTTCATTAATACATTTCCTAACAACATTTTGAAATAATATAATAGGTACAGTTTTTAAAATATTATTGGGATTATTCAATATAGGTCCCTCAAAAATATCTTAAAAATAGAATGTTAGTAAAAAAATAGGATTTGTGAATTTCTGTGAAGAAAAAAATTACTGCTAATTTGTAACCCTTCTAACATCCTTACAAACTAAAAGGATATCTGAATAATGATACTGACATAAAGTAGACATATGGGAAATATTAGTCATTACATAATGTAGTTTGTGTTGTATGAATAATTGGTTTAAGGGTATAAGCATTTAAAGTTTGAAAATTGCTAATTTTTCAAAATGTCCATCAAATTTCAGATATTTTCATAAAAAGAGCAAAACATATCAACCTAAACTTACCACTTACATAAAGTACAATGTGTCACGAATAAACAATTTCAGAATCATTGGTGTAAGTTGAAGCATTCCAGAGTTATTTCTACATTACATAAAATGACACGTGACAGATTTAAAAAATCGGGGCTTTTCAAAATTGTCTCCATCACCAAAAGGTTAAAAAGGAATATTTTACAGGCATTGCTAGATAAATTATTTGTTTTGTTCTGCCTACATAGATGCAGTGTTTCACGGACTATCTGCAATACAGTAAGTTTGTGCTAAATAAAGCACATTATGGTTCATGTTTTTATTAAACAGCATCATAAAAGACACATGCTAGAGATGAAGTACATAAACCGACAAGTCATGGGGCATCACTAACCATGTACTGGTATTTTTATAAAACAAGTATTAAAAAAGAAGAATAAAGAGAGAAATTGAGAGAGGTAAAAAAAGAAAAAGAAAAAAGGTGAGAAAGTAGAGGAGGGGTTGATCTTTAATTGGTTTGGTTATCTAGCCAAGATAGGAATTCTTCAGATTCCTTAAGCAGAAATTAAGGATTCCATGTTCTGAAGAACTAATCTAAAACTAAAACTGGGTACAATAGATAACGGTGCCATCACCAGGGACCAGTAGACTGAATCTGAACAAACTTTTTTTTTTACAATAAAACACATTATCATCAGTAAACATTACAAAATCTGTGAGAACGGTACTATATTTGCTTCCAGAAGCAACTCTTTAAAGTATTTGCCTGGCTCAGAAAACCTAACTGTATTTTAATGTGTTTTATTAGAAAATTCTGAGTTAATAGACTTAAGTTCTTCTTTTAAGACTATTATATATTAGCCAGAGCATAAAGAGGCTACAAGGACATCGCTAATCCTGGGGAAACCTGACACAGACAACAGCATTTGACATCTTGAAATTGTAATGAATTAGAAAAAAAAATTGCAGTATTGTTCCTGCTGCTGGTCTACTCTTCCTACTTAAAATATTGCTGACACACACCCGCATTATCGCACAAGGGGAAATCCATGCACAGGGATTAACAGCACGTGGCAATGGTCAGATTGGATCTTTAAGTATTTTTCTTTTCTAAAACTGCATGGCATTTTACATTTTAATGGAAACTATGTAATGGTTAAAGGGATTATTCCACAAAAATAATAATTATTTATTTATAGGATAGGCAATAGTGGAATAGAGGGTGCAACATGTATTAATCATCTAAAGGCACAAACACACTTTTGGAAATTAGGCTGCTTGGAGAACCCATTTTTAAATGATATAGTTTCTGAGTAAAATTAAAAAAAACCTTATACTCACCTCCTGCATCGTCACTGCTTCAGTCATGTGGATTTAAGTTTTTTTGCCAATCAATCATGTGATATTGTTTTGTCACAAGAGCACTGCAACAAATCAGCAGATACTAATGGGCTGCTTCTCTCACATTTCCCTCGGACAAAACTCAGACATACGGGAGAGGTGTGAGTGCAGCAACCCACTAGCAGTTGCTGACATGCTATTATCACACAAGTGCTGTGGCGCTGACATTGCTGGAACAATGACAGTGTGGGAGCAAAGTACAAAGCTTTTTTTTTTTATTTTACTTGGGTTTAGAGCAATTAAGAAAATATTGTCAGCCTTTGAGACCCCAACAAATAGGCTATGTGCCCACGTAGCAGATTTGATGCAGAGCGTTTTTGCTGTTACAACCCTCCTGTTAGAAACAAAAACAATCTTGTGTTTTGCGGTCATGTGACCATCTTCCAAAATATTCCAGCTCCGCCCTTCTTGCCTTGATGGACTTCAGTGTTGTTTAGACTGTCTTTCTAGCCACGTGCTTTTGTACCTATCTATCTCTAGTTTGCTTGGTCCTCTGGACCTCTAATACTTTTGTCAGTTTATCTTTTGCTCTGCAACAACTTCTGTTAAGAGGTGTCCCATTTTTTGTCCCAGTCCTTAGTTCTTTTAGGGACCCCTCCCTTTCTCTATAGGTCTCCGTTCAGACTAGCCGAGGATTAAGGCGGGTCTGTTCACAAGGAACGGGTCGCCCGCTACAACGTAGGGACTCAGCTTAGTCTTACTGTAGGGACAGCTCTCCCCTTCTTTCCCTAGTTTATGTTGCAGATCATAACATTTGCCTATCTCTGGCAGAAAAAAATGCATGCAGATATACATGCGTTTTTTCTGCCAGAGAGAAGCATTTTTTCAGCGTTTTTACATGCTTTTTCGCATGCGTTTTTTCAAGCACTTTTCCAAGCGATTTTGAGCATCACTTGGAAAAGTGCTTGACAAGTTGGTCACACAATATAAATCCATGCAACCGGCATGGATTTATATTGTGTGACCAACTTAGATGCTTTAAATTCTGCATCTATAGTAAAAAAAAAAAAAAAAAAAAAAAGCAAAAAAAGAATTAAAACGTCAAAAATAAAAAAAACTGTTTATTCACCTCTCCAGAGGGACCCGGTCTCCTCCCTGCGGCGTCCTCTCTCCTCGGCGTCCCGCGGTGTACTTGCAGGACCTGCGGTGATGTCATCTAGTCAGCTGATGGTCACGCGACCATCACCTGACCGCTGACGTCAGCGGTCGCGTGACCTTCAGCTGACTAAATGATGTCACCGCAGGTCCTGCAAGTACACCGTGGGACGCCAAGGAGAGAGGAGCAGACCTGGGGCCGCTGGAGAGGTGAATATACAGGTTTCTTTTTATTTTTAACTTTTTTTATTTCTTTTTTTCACCTCGTGGTAGCCGGGATGAAGAGGAGTTGTAGTCTCCTCTTCATCCCGTTTACCACACGCACCGCGATTATGCTGCTAATTCGCGGCCATTGAATTTAATTGAAATGCAGCAAATCCACATATACCTGCAGGTTTGCTGCGTTTCAATGTTACTCAATGACCGCGAATTTGCAGCGTAATCGCGGTAGAAATAGTCATGCTGCGTTTTGCAACGCAATGCGAATTCGACACGCTAATTAGCGCATCATGTGCGCAGCACATTCGAATTCACATTGCTTTGCATGGCAGACAGTTTTACAAGCATTTTCGCGGCGTTTTCGTGGCCATAAAAACGCCACAATAACGCTACAAAAATGCTATGTGGGCACATGGCCTTACTGAGCTCATGCGTGACGACATTCTTCTTAAAACTCCTCTTCAGTGTGGTAATGTAGTGAGAAAAAACTGTTGGTTCAGGTTCGATGTTCTAGTAATCATTGTGCTTCCAGCAGTGGGATATCTAGCCATTCTAAACTTATAAATCATCCTGAAGTATATTTATTGCATGGGATAACGTTTTTAATTTTTACTGTGGTGGCACTAAAGGGAAATGGGCTAGGTTGGTTTACAGCCAAAATCTGGTTGTCCCTAGCAGTCACAAATCTAACATATTTTTGACAGGGGATTCCCTCAACAGAATATTCTATAGTGGACAAGCCGTTTAAATATTTTTAGTTTGAAAATATATTTTTATTGTAAATATTCAGGTAGTGGCAAAACGGAAAAAAAAATCATATGAATCATGTAATTTTTCATTGCCATATTTTCAGAGTGCATTAAATTATTTTTCTTTTCTTAGACTTTTACAAAACAGTGATACAATTTCTTAAAATGGAGGAGGGCACTGAATGTGCAAGGGAAAATCAGGAATAACTGGGAACAGATCTATTGTTCAGCTCATTAGTGTCTCCTATATATTGCATCTACAGTAAGTATTTAACTCCAATTTCCGACCATGTGTTCATGCCTCATGTTGTTTTAAACACTTTTCCCTCCAATAATCACTAAATAATCATCCCATTTCAATATAGATTGTCCTTTAATTTGGTGCTCAATTGCAATTTATATATTTTTTTTCTTGTTTTTTCTTTTTATGTTATTCATTATGCGTTAGAATATTTGTTTAAGCCTTGAGCAGCATGCTTTAATCACGAAGGAAGAAACTAATTATGTTTTCTTGCCAGACTCCACAGAGCATATTTTTATACTGGATGCCGTGAAATAATTATTCTGTTGATTCATTAGATATCTAAGGCTAAATAATAAACACTATGAATTATGGCAAATGAAGTGATTATTGCATTTTTATTTTCAGAGACAAATAAAAATTGAAACAAAAAAATTTATACAGCAATGGTGGTACCTTCACTGGGAAAATAAATACATTTTATGCTCCCTCTTTTCCCTCTAATAAAGGCGCACCAGGCAAAAAGTAACCTTTGTATATGCGTATCCAGTTTGGTAAATTTGTCAATAGACAAGATGAAAATTACATTTGCCTGTAATCTTACAAAGAACTTCTTACTCTTGGCTTTGTCTAAACATGCATAAAATATCTGAAAAAATATATTTTTTTAAATTAATTTTCACACTACAATAGGCATCAATTTTAAAAAGTTGAATCTTTCTCGGCTGTCCCAAATATGGGCAACACTGTCTACCAGTCCTGAAAACATGTATCTCAATGTTTGATGGAAATTAAAATGCTATGCTAATTAAAAGTTGCAAAACAAGGGTAAATTGTTCATCTAGGAGAAGAAAAAAATATTTATTTATATAAAAAATGCCATATCTGTCCAATGCCTATGTATCTTTACTCAGTTCTACCCTATTAACCTGAACAAGAATCAGCTGCAATATCAGAGCCAGTGGCAGACATAGTACTGTTTTTTGGCACTTGACTTTTTATATTCTTTCTTGACATTAGACTAGATTATTTTGTCAAATTCTTTCAAGAATATACATAATAATTATGGGGCCCCATAGTAAATGTCTAATTGCCCTTAGTTACAATAATTGTAACTAAAATAGTCAGATGCTATAAAAACATAGATCAATTAGCAGGAGCATGGCAGAGTAAGATCAGGTCATGGCACACAGGCACAGTCACAGCTGGATAGCAGTGTCAGAAGTCTTGGCAAGCAAATAAGTACAGCATCTCACTGAAGCACTTATTACTGTTTAATGGACAGCTTAATTTTCCGATATTTATAACCTTAAAAAATGCCATAGCCTGGGAGTTGGGACCAAACTTACAGCTTGAGTGGATGCTTGGCAACGAGCCCCCCCCAATTCACAGGTCTTTTTGCTACTGCATGGTCTGCCTCCAGTGCAGGTAGGCCGCTCTCCTTTTTAAACATTTAAGTGGCAAATACAAATTATATTTGCTTCTTGTTTTTTAAATTCTTGTCACCATAAAAATGCAATTCAATCGGCAGGCATCATGTTATAGAGCACGGAGAGCTGAATAAATAACGGGATAAGATGAAGCTAATGACTCCCCCCACCCCGAAGCAAAGTAATGGGTGAGATACTAAGGTAACAGGACCCCTAATGCACCCCCCCCTCTGATGGGTCCAGTAACAAGGTCTGACAACCACTTCCACTAGAATTGTTAACTTTTTCACCAAAAAATACCAGCAAAAGTAAAAAATTGGTGTACTTTATGGGTGAGGCTTAACAGGAAGTGCAATTTCAAAGTTAGATATAGACTTGAATGATTCATTGTTGGCAAACCATTTACACATTACAAAGGGCAAATAGAGATATTCATCTTTGATGTCCTATATTTTAAACATCAAACTCAAGGATAGTCATGAAAACTAATGTAGATTAATAAGTGACGCCTGGTTTCAATTAAGGTGTCCAGCAATTGGTGGATAATAGTGATGAGCGAGCACTAAAATGCTTGTGTGCTCAATGCTCGGGTCGAGCCCATTGGAATACTCGACCCGAGCAACGAGCCCAATGTAAGTCTATGGGAAACTAGAGCATTTTTCAGGCAGCTCCCCCCGGCGGTCTGCAGAGGGCCTAAAAATTGCCCAAATCGATGGGAACAGTGCTCAAATGACATGGGAACAGCATAGGGAAGACCCCTGGAAGCATTTCTGACTCCCAGGTCACTTCTGTCAACAACGTTGTCAGAGGTATTACGCCACTTTTATGGACTCACAATAAAACATAACAAAACCAAAATGGATTTTCATGGGAAATATGTTAAGGAACAAACTTTCCAGGGTAATGACTTGTATATAAAGCAAAATAAATAACCAAAAACAAAAATGCTCCTCCACACCTTGAGCTATGTTCACACGTAGCGTTTTTGATGCGTTTTTTCACTTTTGCATTGCTTTCAACCGTGACAAATGCATTCACCAGGAAATGTCATTTTAACATTTTACAACCTTATCTGGCCATGTGGTGTGTGAGATATCATCAGACACATCGTGTTTCATTTATGAAGGTTGGACTCTGAGAGTCACAAATAGAGATGAGCGTTGTTCTACTCGAACTGTTAGCCAATCTCAAATTCGAGCTGTTTTGGGCGGTGTTCGAGCCGTTCGGCGAACACGAACAATTTGAGAAAAATTCGGCTGTTCGAGGTTATGTTCGATAACTGTTCGTGCACCAAAATCATAACTGGATTTTTTCTCAGTAATGATGAAAATTAATGTTAATACGCAGTTTGAGTGTACAGCGGGGTGGGGGGAGGGGCAGGGGATAGATCTCTGCAGGAACAATGAAGATCTCCATTTTTTTTTCTCTTTCCCGCATTTGCAGTGGGGAGGTGCAATCTGTCAGCCTATCAGCAGCGCACACACGGAGCGAAGTGCTTTTTTTCACACAAGCAAGGGCATGTGTCATTGGCAGTGTATGTCACATGTCCTTGCCCTATAAGACCAAGCCATTTTCCCCATCGCCACCATTTTCTCACTGCTGCAGCTGCGTGTTAGACGGCACCGCTGTTGCTGTGTGCGCTATACCTTGTTAATTTCAAGCCAATTTTCGCACAAATATACAGATAGCTTGGGAGTAGGGAATAGTTGTGATTGCAGTCCTTTTAAGGACTAGGTTACAGCATTTCCTACGACTTTTATCAGGGAGGTCTGTGCTCTTAAATAGATAGGTTGTGGGAGTAAAGACTAATTGTAATTGGAGTCCTTTTCAGGACTAGGTTACATCAGTTAATATCAGTTTTTGCCAGGCAGGTCTGTGCCAGTGCTGTGCAAGTTTTTTTCACAGCATTTGGCTGAATCTAGCAAAGCTAATCCTTTTTGGCCTATTGCAGAGTGTGTTAGTCAGTGGAGTAGCCTATCTGTGTTGCAAGATATACCACCTGTGTATAGAATACCAATTTTTTTACTGCACCTAGTGAAGTAAAATCTTTTGGGCATAGCATCATTCTATTAGTCCATCTATACTGACCTCCATCAGGTTGCAAATTAAAACTAATTTTTATCTGCATCTACAGTACCTCTGAAAAAATATTTGGGCTTCTAGCTGTGTGTGGGACTTGTTGTATTAGTCCATCTATACTGACCTCCATCAGGTTGCAAACTGAATATATTTTTTTCTGCATCTACCTCTGAAAAAATATTGGGCTTCTAGCTGTGTGTGGGACTTGTTGTATTAGTCCATCTATACTGACCTCCATCAGGTTGCAAACTGAATATATTTTTTTCTGCATCTACCTCTGAAAAAATATTGGGCTTCTAGCTGTGTGTGGGTCTTGTTCTATTAATCCATCTATACTGACCTCCATCAGGTTGCAAACTGAATATAATTTTTTTCTGCATCTAGCTCTGAAAAAATATTTGGCCTTCTAGTAGTGTGTCGGACTTTCTCTATTAGTCCATCTATACTGACCTCCATCAGGTTGCAAATTAAAACTAATTGTTATCTGCATCTACAGTACCTCTGAAAAAATATTTGGCTTCTAGCTGTGTGTGGGACTTGTTGTATTAGTCCATCTATACTGACCTCCATCAGGTTGCAAACTGAATATATTTTTTTCTGCATCTACCTCTGAAAAAATATTGGGCTTCTAGCTGTGTGTGGGTCTTGTTCTATTAATCCATCTATACTGACCTCCATCAGGTTGCAAATTCAAAATAATTTTTTTCTGCATCTAACCCAGCCAATAGTTTTGGCCTAATACCACAGTTTTGCTACTCAGCTCTGCTCGGTTACCATCCATTGTTTTTTTGTGCAAACAACTCCAGAGTTGTGAATTAGTTAACCACCAAAATGAGTGGAAAAAGGCCTGCTGCTGGTGGAAAGGGGAATAAGCGTGTTGGGAAGGGGAAAAAAGGTTGTGTCCGTGGGGTAGGTGTTAAAGCAACAGTAACATCTGCAGAAGAAAGACCATCTTCCAGCAAAACTAAAATGTCTACTTCTTTTAGCGGACAATGTGATAAGATCCCTTTCTTACGGCCACGCCAATCGCTACAAATTCCAGATGAGGCACAAAAACAGCAGGTGCTTCAACGGATATTAAGTGCTCCTTTAAGTGGGCTCTCCTCCACATCAACTTCAACATCACAAATACTCCAGTCCTCAAAGGTGTCACCCAAATCGCACTTGCTTCCTCACAGCTCCCAAATCTCCAGCTGCCCGTCTGAGTATGAGGTAGAACAGATGGTTGAGTCTGCAGAGCTGTTTACTCATACTATAGCCTGGGAATCAGAGGTCGACTCCAGCGCTTCTGTGAATCCAGACGAGGAAATGATCTGCACTGATGCCCAGAATCTTTATGAGTCGGATCCAGGACCAGACGCAGAAGGTTCTGACCATAATGTAGACCCTCATTCCCAAACTGTAACTCCTGTTGGTGGAGACAATGAGGAAGACGATGATAAGACTCAAATACCTGATTGGAGCGACAACTTTAGTTTTTTGTCAGGGCAGGAACAGGTTGGCTCTGAGGACGACGGGTGTGATAACGCACAGGGTGATGATGATGAGGTCGGAGATCCCACTTACTGTCAACCCACAGTCAGCCAAGAGATGAGGTCAGCAGAGGAGGTGGAGGAAGATGCTAGTGACGACGAGGTCAGGTTGCGCCTTCCTGGACAGAGACGTAGTACTGGAAGCACGTCAACAACTGCATCCTCAAACACAACTCTGCCTCTCACCACAAGTCGTGGTGGCTCTTCAGGTCGCATGGGTGCTAAGCCTTGCATAGCCTGGGCATTTTTTCAGATCGATAAAGATGACCCAACTCGTGTTATCTGTAACATTTGTCAGCAAAAGCTAAGTAGAGGCCAAAAAATACATAGTTTGAGTACTTCATGCATGAACCGGCACATGGACATGAAGCATAAGTTGCAGTGGGAAGCTCAGTGTGCTACAATGCGGCCTAGCCGGCCGGGCCAACCACCGTCTGCCATATCTTGTGCATCCGCGGCCTCTTCATCCTCTGTGACTGGGGGGACAGCAGTCACACCTGTTTTGGGGCGCAGACCTGCCACCTCTTTACCCGCAACAGCCAGCGTGATTGGCAGGTCATCATTTTCTTTGGAGGTGGTAACACCAGCTGGTGTTGAGCGCTGTCCGACATCGATAGCACCACCTTTGGATCAAGGCAACCTAACATGTCCGCCTGCATCTTCCTCACAGACCGGCAGTTTGCCGGGGACACCCTTATCAACCCCGTCTAAGCACAATAGCCAGCCCTCGGTCCCTCAGATGTGGACAAGTAAAAGACCATTTCCTCCTAGCCATGAGAAAGCTAAGAGGTTGAATTTCACCATCTGCAAGCTCTTGGCTACAGAAATGCTGCCTTTCCGCCTGGTGGACACAGAGGATTTTCGAGACCTTATGTCCGTCGCAGTGCCCCAGTACCAGATGCCCAGTCGGCACTACTTCTCAAAGAAAGGTGTGCCTGCGCTCCACCAGCATGTCGCACATAACATCACCGCTTCTTTGAGAAACTCTGTGTGTGAGAGGGTGCATTTCACCACAGACACTTGGACGAGTAGGCATGGACAGGGGCGTTACATGTCGCTGACTGGGCACTGGGTAACTATGGTGACAGCAGGACAAGGGGCTGCTGTCCAAGTCTTGCCGTCCCCACGAGTTGTGCGTCAATCCTCTTTATGTCAAAGTTCCTCCACTGCTTCTGCCTCCTCAACCTCCTCTCGGTCTTCCACCTGCACCCAAAGCCTGTCTGGTCATGCCACAAGCTTTCTAACTGTGCAGAAGGGATCCTGCACACCTCCTTACTATTCTGGCAGTAGGTCTCAACGTCATCAGGCGGTTTTTACATTGAAATGTCTGGGAAATGTGAGTCACACAGCTGAGGAGTTGTGGTCAGCTCTGGAGAACCAATTTCATGAATGGTTGTCTCCACTGGACCTGAAACCAGGGAAGGCCGTGTGCGACAATGCTGCAAACCTGGGTGCAGCCCTTCACCGGGGCAATGTCACACACGTGCCTTGTATGGCTCACGTGTTGAACCTGGTTGTCCAGCAATTTTTAGCCCACTATCCCAGACTAGATGGCCTTCTGCAGAGGGCACGGTCGCTGTGTGCTCTCTTCCGCCATTCGCATCCCGCAGCTCAGCGACTTACACCTCTACAGAAGTCGTTGGGCCTGCCACTTCACCGGCTAAAATGCGATGTGCCTACCCGGTGGAATTCAACTCTGCACATGTTGCAGCGACTGTGGCAGCACCGACAAGCCCTGGTGCAATACGTTCTGATGTATAGCCTGGGCCAACGAGATTCAGAGGTGGGGAAAATCACGCTGGAGGAGTGGTCTCAGATCAGGGACCTATGCACCCTTCTGCACAGTTTTGAAATGGCGACGAAGATGTTTAGTGCTGACGATGCCATTATCAGCATGACTATTCCGGTGATTTACATGCTGGAGCACATGTTAAACAGAATTCGGAGTCAGGTGGTGGCACAAGAGGAGGTGGAGGAAGTAGAGGAGGAGGAGTTGTATGCGGAAGGGCTAACATCTGCAAGGTCCAGACGGTCGGCAGCACCAAGGCGGCAGGCATGTGAGGGTGGGGGAGATGGTTTTACCAGGGCGCATGGTAGCAGCCAAACTAGTGAGGAAGGTGCAGGAGCCCAGGAAGAAGTGGAGGACGAACTGATGGAAGACTCATCAGATGAGGGAGACCTTGATCACATTTCTGTTGTGCGAGGTTGGGGGGAGAGGACAGAGGAAGGAAGCATGATTGTTACCTCGCCACCAACACAACAGGGACTTGGTGCTCCTGGATGCGCAACACACATGAGTGCCTTCTTGCTGCACTACCTGCAACATGACCCTCGAATTGTGAGAATTAGAAATAATCCTGACTACTGGGTTGCCACACTGTTAGATCCCCGGTACAAAAGTAAATTTGCAGAAATTATTCCTGCCATAGAAAGGGATGCACGCATGCAGGAGTATCAGCAGAGACTGTTGCAGAATCTTACATGTGCTTTTCCACAAAATACCAGTGGTGCACGTAGTGAATCTCACAGTTCCAACTTGCCAACCGTGGGACCGTCAAGTGTTCAGCACTCAAACCGTAACAGAACCACAGTATCTGCTGGTAACATCAATTTTGCGGAATCATTTCACCACTTTTTTAGCCCATCCTTTGCAAGGCCACAGGAGACAAGAAGTCTGACACATAGTCAACGCCTAGAGACGATGGTACAGGAGTATCTCCAAGTAAACATTGAAGCCACGACTGTGTCACTGGACCCTTGCTCTTTTTGGGCTTCCAATCTGGATAAATGGCCGGAGCTAGCCACTTACGCCTTGGAGATCTTGTCATGCCCCGCAGCCAGCGTTCTGTCTGAACGTGTGTTCAGCGCTGCTGGTGGTGTGCTGACAGATAAGCGCACGCGGCTCTCCACTGATAATGTAGACAGACTCACGTTCATAAAGATGAACAAATCATGGATCCGAAACGACTTTTCTACCCCTGTGTCATCCTGGGGAGAGTAAAAGCTTGATAATTGGTTAAAATCACCCTACCAACCGTTTTAAGCTTTCAAATTACTAATCATGTTTATCTGTATCTTGACTGGAAAATAATTTGGGCTTTGTAGCAGTGTGCAGCACTGATCCTATTAGGCCATCTATACTAAAGCTTCACCAGATTTAAAATTAAAAATAATTTTTAGCTGCATCTAGCCCGGAAAATAATTTTGGGGCTCCGAGATGCGCAAGGCACATAAGTGCCTTCTTGCTGCACTACCTGCAGCATGACCCTCATATTGTCAGAATTCGAAGTAATCATGACTACTGGGTTGCCACACTCTTAGATCCCCCAAACTTTTCGATCAACCTTTTCATTTTAATAAAGACCAAAAAAATGGTCATTTTTGCAATTATAAGCATTAGCAGGTTGTTAGAAACTGAAATCAAACAGTTTTCAACTCAAAACTTTATTCTAGGTGATGTTACATTTTCATATAGGACCCCTTGTTCGAAAGGAGCTTCTGAACTCTCTCGTCCATTGAATTTGTCAGGTTTTGGATGGTTTCTGCTTCAATTGTTTTGCATGAGGACAGAATACCCTCCCAGAGCTGTTGCTTAGATGTGAACTGCCTCCCGCCATCATAGACACTCCTTTTAATGATGCTCCAAAGGTTCTGAATGAGGTAGAGGTCAGGGGAGCATGGGGGTCACACCATAAGTTTGTCCCCTTTTATGCCCATATCAGCCAGAGATGCAGATGTTTTATGTGCAGCATGAGATGGTGCATTATCATGCAGAAAAATGATCTTGCTGTGAAATACACGGTTCTTCTTCTTGAACCATGGCAGGAAGTGCTGTTTGAGAAAATCCACATACATTATGGAGTTCATCTTTAGCGCCTTCAGGGATCCTAAAGGGGCCGACAATCTCTCTCCCCATGATTCAAGCCCAAAACATTACTCCACCTCCTCCTTGTTGGCGCTGTAGCCGTGTTTGCGTGGGGTGTCCATCAACCAGCCATCCTCCACTCCATCCATCTGGACCATCGAGCTCTGCACGGCACTCATCCGTGAACAAAACAGTTTTGAAATCCGTCTTCATGTAATGTTTGGCCCACTGGAGCCGTTTCTGCTTGTGTGAAGTGGATAGAGGAGGTCGACAGGATGGCGCATGCACAGCTGCAAACCTCTGAAGGACCCTGCATCTTGTTGTTCGGGGGACGTTGGAGGCACAAGCAGCTTCAAAAACTTGTCTGCTGCTATGACAAGGCTTTTTTGCCGCTGCTCTTTCAACCTGACATAATTGCCTGTAGGAAAGAGTCCTCAATTTGCCCTTATCAGCACGCACACGTGTGTACTGTGAATCAGCTACATACTTCTTGATTGCCAAGACACTTCATCCTGATCATCGCACAATGTTGATTGTAGTCATGCCTTGACCTAAACACTCCACAATTTGTTGCTTCTCAGCAGCCGACACATCCTTTTTCTTTCCCATTTTGGCAGAAAATGTAGGCTGCTTAATAATGTGAGAGAGCCTTCTTAAGTAGTCTTGCCTTTCATTGGACACACCTGCCAAACTAATTAGCACAGGTGTCTGCAATTGCTTACAGTGATATAAAGAGCCCTGACACACATCACCATCAATGAGTTTAACTGACAAACAAACAAATTCTTCCCTTATCACTCCTAAACACTTTTTGCATAATAATTTGGAACACAGTATACATGTGCTTTTCCACAAAACACCAGTGGTTCACGTAGTGAATCTTACAGTTCTAACTTGCCAACCGTGGTCTGTATGGAGTTGTTCAATAAAGGGCCCAAAATTAAGATAACATAGATGGGAGAGGTCTCTATGAATAGGAATTCCTAAGTATTTGATACCCTGTGAGGGCCAGGCAAAGGGAAAGTTGGACTGGATGGAATCCTATATGGATTTGGGGAGGGAGACATCGAGGGCCTCAGACTTCGCTGCATTGATTTTAAAATTTTACCATGTAACAAAGTGATCTATTTCAGCCATAACAGCATGGATGGATATATGTGATTGAGTGATATATACTAGGACATCATCAGCAAATAGAGAGCACTTGTACTCGGTGCCTCCCACCTCAATCCACCTAATATTGGGGTTATGACGAATTGATGAGAGCAGGTGCTCCGTCACTAGGATGTATAAGAGAGGGGACAGAGGACATCACTACCTTGTCCCATTGGTGATTGTGAAAGGTGATGAAAATGTTCTGACGCACCCCCTGGGCCTTGGGACACCCGGAGCCGGACCCTTTTTGGTGGATGCTGGTGGTTGTAGTCTTCGTGGCGGCGACCCGGTTCCGTGGCTCAGGGCGGTCAAACCAGTGGCGGAACTATTTATGTGGTTTTGATGTTTAAATGTCCGACTACGCCACCCGTGGATTGCGGTCAGAGTGAACCGCCGCTACAGGGCAGACCGCTGAGGCTGGTGTTGTGGGTGCAGCAGAGCGTAGCATAACTCCCCACGGGAGGAGTATAGCCTCAGGGCAGTGTATGCGGAGGATGGGGGTGATGGTGCAGGGCAGCAGCAGTAACGACACGGAGTCAGTGATGCAGTTCAGGGCCTTTACTCACAGTTCTTATTATCCAGACCACGTCTGCAGGTAACGGCTGCCCACGTCGTACTGTGCTCACCAGGTGAGGGGCTCAGACAACTCCCAGATAACTTTGGAGCACCTCACAGGACCCCCTTTGTGTGTCTTTTGTCTGGCCTTTCTTACCAACACTTCTGTCCGGCTGCCTCGGGCCTCCTCTTGGTAAACTTGGCGCCAGTTTCCCTGACCCTATGTGGTGCCTTCCTAGCGGGTGTAGCGAGGGGCTGCGCCACATAAAATGTCAGAGCCTCCGGTTTCTAGCTGAGGGTCATTTCCTGCTTCCACTAGTTCGGGGACCGGTCTCCCCCTTTGGCCTGACCCCTCCACGCAGGTGGATTCGGGCATGCGGTGGCGACTCGCCCGTCCGCACCCCTGGGATCCCTTCATTCCTCGTTCCTGGAGCCTTCTCCGCTCCTCTTCCTTCCTTCTCCCTCTTCCAGGCCTGGACCTCTGTTACTAGGCCCGCCTCCGGAGCAGAGCTCATGCAGAGCCCCTGCTCCCTGCCACTTCTGCTCAGACTTCTCTGCACTGAACTAAGATGGTGCCCACCTTTTATACTCCCTTCTCAATGCACCCAGGAACTGCTTCCTCCCTGCTCCTGCACTGCAGGGTTCCCCTTCCTCAGTGTTCCCTCCCCCCACTCCAGCCAGGGACAGGGACTGTCGTGCCCATCTCAGGGGCATATTGGTCGCCCTGCCCCACGGAAATGTGGTGTAATGCATGCAGGTGTCGGGTCCTGATCCACACTCCATCCTTACCTGAGAGTGAGATATCACACCTCTGGGTGAGGTGCAATACGTCTGTAGCAACCGAGCCCTCAGGGTGATACAGTTCCATTTATCTTCAGCCTAGGTGACGTATTGCGATACAGGGCCGTGATTTTGGCTATAAATGGTCCCCTAGACCCCTACCCCAAGCTTTTTAAGAGAATCATATATGGCGTGCTAGGAGACTCTATGGAATGCTTTCTCAGCATCCAACGAGAGTATCTAATTACAAATTTTTAACTGCATCTAGCCCAGGAAATACTTTGTGCCTAGTAGCAGTGTCTGCTAGTCAGCGGATTATCCCGGCTGTTAAGCAAGCTACACCACCTGTAGTTTAGACACTTAATTTTTTCAAAGGAAATGCTTCGGGACCATGGGATACTTAGTGAAGAGCATCAGGAGGCACCCCAAGGCATAGGGGCTGGGACTGGCAGTAGGATGCCTTGCGGTGGACAGCCGAGCTCGATCCTTATAAAAGCTTTTTAACTGCAGCAGCTTTAGTGGACGCTACTGGAGCTGGAATTACCGCGGCTGCTGGCATGAGACTTGCCCTCCAATAGATCCTTGTAAATGGATTTAAAGTGTATTCATTCAAATTAGAGAGACAATTTAAATTAAAAAGCTTAGAGCTGCCTCCACCACAGGGGGGCTCGCTCGACCCACCAGCGGACAGGCACCAGTATTGGGAGAGGGGTCTGGCCGTCAGGGTTCACCGCGGCTCTGGCACAAACCCGGCGACACGGAGGTGGCACGGGCAGGAGCGGACTGAACGTGTCGGCTTCTCACTTTTTGGATTTTAGAAGGGCATGACATGCCTATATCTGTGTCTCCCCCTCCTTTTACTCCTCCACCTCTTTTATTTTCGCATGACTATATGTACTTGTCACTTTTCCATGTGTTAGTTGTGTCTTCTGAGCAGTTTGTCAGCTTTTGGACACCTTTGAAGGTGTTTTCTATGTGTTTCTATGTGGTTTTTTTTGCCTGCCATTGGTTTTAACGGTGTTCGAAGGTGTTCGACGAACAGTTCGACGAACAGTTCGGCGAACACACGGGTGTTCGACGAACCGAACTCGAACACTACGGGGGTGGCTCAACACTAGTCACAAAGCCTATTTCTATAGAACCATCAGGCGGCCTTTACTATTTTTAAAGGGCCGGCAATCGGCCCTCACTATTCTTAGAGAGCCATCAGCCGGCTAGGCTTTATTGTTCCCATTACAAAAGAGTGGGTCTCCTATACTGTTATTGCGTATGCAGTGAGAGCTAGGGCTGCCCAAAAATTTGGACGCACCTTAATACCACTTTGAAAATTTGGATGCAACCCAATACCCCTTTGAAGAGACTTAGAGGAGGGCCTCCTAAAAACAATATTCCCTTTATTAGGAAGTTGGTCTCCCATTGTGTTTGCCTATGCAGTGAATGCAAGGGTTGCCAAAAATTTGGAGGCACTGCAATGCCCCTTGGAAGAGACATGGAGGTCAGAGGGCCTCCTGAAAACAATGTTCCCATTATTAGGAAGTGCGTTTCCCATTTTGTTTGCCTATGCAGTGAATGCAAGGGTTGCCAAAAATTTGGAGGCACTCCAATGCCCCTTAGAAGAGATGTAGAGGGCCTCATAAAAAAACATATTCTCATTATTAGGAAGTGGGTCTCCCATATTGTTGGCCTATGCAGTGAATGCAAGGGCTGCCAAAAATTGGGAGGCACTCCAATGCCCCTAGGAAGAGAGGTGGAGGAGGGCCTCATAAAAAAATGTACCCATTGGAAAGGAGGGGGCCTCCTATACTTGTAATGTCCATGTACTAAGTGCATGGGCTGACAAACATTTACCCCTGGGGGTATACATGAACATACTGTACAATTTTTTTTTTTACGGGCATCATTAACACCCTTTAAAAAACTTATGTGGGACCACAGTCACCCTGGTGATATGGTGGTGAAGGAGGAGGACAAGAGCAAATAGACAAAATCAGGAAGCGTATACCCATGTGTGGGTGTGAAAAGGTGCATGGGAATACACCTCCCAAGAAAAGACACTGGATTTGAGTTTGTTACGCTGCTATCATTTGGTGATGTTGAGAAGACTTGCCCAATCCAGCCCTTGTTCATTTTTATAAGAGTCAGCCTGTCAGCATTTTCAGTTGACAGGCGGATGCGCTTACCAGTTATAATTCCACCAGCGGCACTAAAAACCCGCTCTGATAAAACACTGGTGGTAGGGCAGGCCAGGACCTCCAAGGCATAGAGAGCCAGTTCATTCCACGTATCCAGCTTGGATACCCAATAATTATAAGGCACAGAGGAATCAAGGAGGACGTTGGTACGGTTGGCAAGGTACTCCCTGAGCATCTTCCCAAACTTTGCACTCCTTGTGATATTAACACGCATCTCAGGGCCTGTGCAATGGGAGGGGCTGAAAAAACTCTCCCAGAACTTTGACAGTGTTCCCCTGCCTCTGCTGGATTGGAGTTGTGTCTCTCTCGCCTGTATTCCTTGGTTGTCCAGTGAAGTGTGCCCTCTGCCGCCAGTGTTTCAGATGGGAATTTCTTTAGTAGTTCCGCAACAAGGGCCTTCTGGTTCTGCCCCATTTTTGTAGACCTGTCCGCCTCAGGAATAAGAGATATAAAGTTCTCCTTGTAGCGTGGGTCTAGAAGTGTCACCAACCAGTAATGATTGTCACCCAAAATTTTGAGAACGCGAGGGTCATGGGAAAGGCAGCTTAAAATAAACCTAGCCATGCGTGCCAGACTACTAACAGGCAAGACGTCTGTGTCCTCACCAAGAGGATGACTGACCATGCTCTCCTCTTCCTCTCTGTCCTCTGGTCATCCACGCTGCATAGACGATATGACAGCTGTGCAGGTAGTACAGTCTATAGAGCATGAAACTTGCTCCTGTCCTTCCTCCTCCTCCTCCTCTTCCTTATTGTCACCCAATCCACATTGGGATGAGATGAGGCTGGGCTGTGTGTATTCACCCTGTATGGTTCCTTGCTCCATCTCATCGTGCACCGCCTGCAATGCATCCTCTTTGATTGTGAGCAGAGAGCGTTTCATAAGACAGAGAAGCAGGATGGTGATGCTAATTATATTGTCATCGCCGCTCACCATCTTGGTGGAGTCCTCAAAGTTTTGGAGGATGGTACATATGTCTGACATCCATGTCCACTCCTGAGGTCTTAAGTGTAGACCTGAATATCATTGAACATCTGTGGGATCATTTGAAGAGGGCTGTCCATGCTCGGCGACCATCAAACTTAAATGAACTGGAATTATTTTGTAAAGAGGAATGGTCAAAAATACCTTCATCCGGGATCCAGGAAATCATTAAAAGCTACAGGAAGCGACTAGAGGCTGTTATTTTTGCAAAAGGAGGATCTACTAAATATTAATGTCACTTTTCTGGTGAGGTGCCCATACTTTTGCACCTGTCAAATTATGTTTAAATGCAGATTGCACATTTTCTGTTAGTACAATAAACCTCATTTCAAGGCAGAAACATTACTGTGTCCAACAGTTATTACATATATCAAACTGAAATAGCTGTTGCAAAAACATCAATTTTTATAAAACATTAAGCTTAAGATTAATAGGGGTGCCCAAACTTTTTCATATAACTGTAAGTACATGAAAACAACACCAGATCACCATCACCAGCTCATCTCTGCAGACTTCCCTCTTCTTCTGTCTCTTGAAGCAAATCCTGACACAGTACCCATAAAAATAAGAGGGTCATCAAAATGCCCTCTGCATAAAAAATTCTGTTCATACTCTATCCTAAATAAGCCTTCTTGGTGTGTGGCCTCCATAAGCTATAACCACAACACTGTCTGCCATTATCAGCTATAGCCACCACACTATCCTCTCTTATGAACCACAGTCTATATCATGTCTATCCCCTCTCTAGTTTTCCCTTACACTCTCGATGTCTCCTCACTATTCCCTCACTCACCATGCTAACCTCTCTACATATTGTGCTCTTTACATATTGATATTGCAGCCATAAGAATCTCTTCCAGTACTTACATACTACTGCTCACTGACCCGATGCATTCCCAATGGCATCTCAAAGTGATGCACGCAGGTTGATGACATCACGGGGGATTTCCCTCTAACCCGTCATGTCACACAGGTTGCCAGAAGTGATGTATCTCCGGGTGTGAGAGCTGATGCGCATGTGCTTCTTTGTGCGGCAAATACCTACCACCTGTGGAGGCTTTGTTGTATTACTATATATATCTAATGGTGCACAGTCCCACCACAACCTCAAGTAAGCCCACATGAAACGCGCATCAGTGTTACTGATACGTGGCCTGATACAGGGAGCAATGATTGAGCTGTTAAGGAATTTGGTTTCTGACAGTTTTATTTGTTTTGATGTTGCTTTTTACTTTATAATCCAGCAATCTATGGTCTATCTATGTATTAAACATTTCCTCCTTAGTATACTACCCTCCTTTATACTAATTGTGTCTTGGCCACATACGAGTCTTCACCCCCAATTTTATTGTTATCATTGAGTCAGTTTGTACATTTCATACATTTTATACTGGCTTAATTCAATTTTGTTTACTAAATTTCTGGTGGATTTATGCTCCAATTTTCTCTATAGGATTCATGTTTGTCAGTGGAGTTTCCCATCAGACTTTGTATATATAGTTACTTATGGCCAATCCCATTTGGGATAAAATCATCTTGGCAGTTCGGATGTTTTTGATTATATGTCCTAATTAAGACTCCTATGGTATGTGGCCTCCATACTGTCTTCCTTAATGAGCTATAACCACGACACTGCCATTATCAGCTATAACCACCAAAATCATCCACCCTTATGAACCACAATCTATGGCTGTTCCCTCTATAGTTTTCCCTTACTCTATCGATACCTCCACACTGTAGCCCCATCATGCTAACCTTGCTACATATTGCGCCCCCATTTCAAGTTCCACACTCTCTCAAAATCTAAAATGTAATCTCTACCCCTCTCCTCACACTATGCCCTAATACTGCCTACTATACTACTCTCTACAAACTGTACCCTCTCCTCACACTGTCCCCCTACATAATATGTTGGTCACCAAAGCTACCCATACAGTATGATTTCCACAACAGCCAGTATTACTTGTACAGTATTATGTGTTTGTTGGGTAATTCCAAACTAAACACCAAAATAGACCTGGCGCAAGGTGATTAAAAACTTTGGTGGTTCTTTGTCACTTGAAAAAGTTTGCATTGAGCCCAGAAAAGTGTTGTGCACTGAGAACTTAATAAGGATGTTTTTAATCACAGGGCACCAGCACTGTTTTGGAGTTTATTGTAAATTACCCAACAAACGCTTGGATACATTGTTGTAACCACATGGCTTTGTTCTTTGGCAAGGTCAGTCATAGATGCAAGACAGAGGTTACATTGTGTTTTAACTATTAGTGGAATTGTCCTCACAAGGCAAAACTTCTCAAGGTGAGCACTCTTAATTTATGTGCATCTCCTTTGTTACTAGTGTTTACTCACCCTATCTGTGTACCTTTTTATTTGTTTTTGTTTTTTGTCTATATCATATTATATTATGGCTCCTCCAGTCACCCATACAGTTTAAAGGCCCCCACAGCCCCATATATACAATTTAATGTCGCACACAGCACCCCAAACAGTACAATATCCACCACAGCCTCCTATCCAGTATCATCACCACAGTCCCCAGTATAATGTCCCCACATCTCCCTATACAGTATGGACACCACAGCCCCCAGTATAATGTTCCCCCACAGCCCCATATAGAGTATGGTCACCATAATCCCCAATATAAGATCCTCAACAACCCACAAAATTATATGATGTCCTCACAACCCACAGTATAATGTTCCACTCAGCACCTGATCAGTACAATGTCCCCACATTTCCCTATACCGTTTGATGTCTCCACAGCCCAACATATACTATGGTGTTGCTCCACAACCCCTCAAGTGATGTCTTCCACAACCCCTCATATGATGTACCTCACAGAGCCTCATTTGATGTCCCTCATATGATTCACCCACAGCCCCCTATTTGATTTCCTCCTCATTTGATGTCCCCTACAGCCCCTCATTTCATATCCCCACAGCCCCTAAATTGATGTCCCCCATATCGCCAAATAAAAATGAAAAAAAAAATAGCTTCTACTCACCTAACCCAAGCTCCCTGTACACTGTCACCACAGTCGCACAGTTCTATCTTGAATAGCGCTTGACAGAGATTTGCAGTGATGTCATCATGCCACCCAACTTCCTCAGTGTGCACCCAACAGGACGCAGGTCGAAAACAGCCTGTTGTCTCACTGGAGCTACTGGCAGAGTAGAGAGCTGATTAGAGCTCCTCAGCTCCTGTCTGGGAGCGGCATTAAGAGAAACTGTATTTGCACCTTAAAGACACAAATGCAAGTGGATGTGAGGAGGTAACGCTGGCCGGGGTGATGTTGGTGAGCGGTATCAATGTCCTGCACCTTACTTGTCAGTGTGCACACTAAATGCCTGCAGCTGGAGAAAGGTACTAAGCTGCTACAGGCTTTCAGCAATGTCAGTTTTTATTTCTTTTTCAAATGCACCCCCCTTGAGGAGGCAGCTCCCTAGGTGGGTGCCTAACCTAGCCACCCCTTGTCTAGGCACTGAGGTGAATAGCTTGACATATAGTTTTATGAGAAAATATTCCATATAACCTGTGTTTTAATCATTTAAACCTTTGCACTTTCTGGGATTTTTGGTCCAGTGGGCGGTCCTATGAGTGACTGACAACTTTCTTTGTATAAGTGTACATACATCCTGTTAGTTACTGATAGCACCGAGTACTGGACCGAAAATCCCAGAAAGAGCAAAGGTTGAAATAATTAAAACTTAGGTTGTATGTAATCTTTTCTCACAAACTGTATATCAATCTGTTTTGCTCCCTTTGCTCTATAAAATGATGCCTGCAGATCAGACTGCATTTTTTGTGGTGATGGGCTCCCTTTAATTTGAAAAAGCTGACAGGTGAACTAAGTACAAAATATTTAAGTTAACCAAGTTTGGCTCAGTTAAATCAAACGATGAGTCACTAGAACAACAGCATGGAGGATCTTTACCCATTTATGTTGTACTTGGAAATTGGAAGGCATTATATAAATAGCCTGAAAACATTTCTATCATATTCCTTCCCACACACTTCCTGGATTGTTTCTTCTACATTCATTCCATTCACCCCTGTTACTGATGTTTTGATGTCAGCAGATAATGGCAGTAAGCATGTTTCATCAACTTCTCAATATCATGAAGTAAGAAGTATCACAGGCCACTTCTATTGAGGAGACAGGAAGCTCATCATAATGTATAATAGGGTATTATATTGTACTAGCATGTATATTTCAAACAAGGAGTCAAAAAACTGCATGCTTATATACAGTGCACTGCTTCTCATCAATTTAGTCATGGTAGCCTAAATTCCTTAAAGGTGCAACAATGTTTTTTCATATATACATATCCAAAATACATATTCAAATGTAATTCCATAAAGGAAATAAAAAAATGCAAATAAAACCATACATTGAAAGAAACTTTTACAGAATAGAATGGAAGGAAATCAATTTTCTAGATTAAAAAACAGGTAATGTAGTGAACTCTGCAGTGGCTACTCTAATTCAAGGTTGCAATCCAGAAGCAATGAGATTTTAATAAAAATATACAACACTACTTCGTAAAAGCCCTAACTTTTTAAAAGCTTTTTTATCGCACAGAAGGATATCTGTAAGGCGATTTATGCTGCCCAAATTGTGGGCAGCCCAGAACTAGACGGGAGGACCTGATCAATGACCTGAAGAGAGCTGGGACCACAGCCTCAAACCGGCTACTGTTAGTAACACACTACGCAGTCATGGATAAAAATCTTGTAGAGCATGCAAGGTCCCCTTGCTCATGCCAGCACATGTCCAGGCCCGTTTGAAGATCACCAATGACCATCTGAATGATCCAGAGAAGTCATAGGAGAAGGTCATGTCGTCAGAGGAAACCAAAATAGATCTTTTTGGTATCAACTCCACTCGCCATGTCTTGAGGAAGAAGAAGAATGAGTACAACCGCAATAACACCATCCCAACCATGAAGCATTATGGGGGGAAACATCATAGTTTGGGGGTGCTTTTCTGCAAAGGGGACAGGATGACTGCACCGTATTGAAGGGAGGATGGATGGGGTCATGTATCGCAAGATTTTGGCTAACAACCCCCTCCAGTCTCCAGACCTGAACCAATAGAAAATCTTTGAAGGGAGCTGAAATCTCAATGTTGCCCAGCTACAGCCCGGAAACCTGAAAGATCTGGAGAAGATCTGTGTGGAGGAGTGGGCCAAAATCCCTGCTGCAGTGTGTGCAAACTTGCTCAAGAACTACAGGAAATGTCTGACCTCTGTAATTGCAATCAAAGGTTTCTGTACCAAATATTAAGTTCTGTTTTTCAATTGTATCAAATTCTATGCAATAAAATGCAAATTAATTATAAAAAAATCATAAAATGTGATTTTCTGGATTTTTTTTACAAATATTTTTTTAGTAAATTAAAATTTTAGGATGGGAAAGCAGATAATGACATATCAATTAATGGCTTAAATGGGGAAAGAGAGAGATGTAAGGGAAAAAGTCTTAACTAAAACCAAAATGTTGTTAAAGTTGAAGGGTAATGGGGGTAGTGATAATTAGGTCAAAAGGGAAATGGGGAAAAAAACAACAAAAAAAACATACTAAACAAAGGAGTCTGTGACTACAAAGAATGTGGTCAAGAATTGGCCAATGTATACACATTAAACTTATTTTCAATTGAATTCGAAAATGGGTATGCTTAACATCTATTTAATTGAGATACCTGCTGATTGATAGAAGGGACCGACAGGTAAATGCCTAATGTTAAGACTAGAGATGTGCGAACCTTCCAACGTTCGATTCGGTTCAGCTTGCCGAATTTCCCAATGTGAGCCTAACAATTTGCTTAACAGTTCGTCGAAAATATTCAAACCCCATTGAAATCAAAGAGTCAAAATCAAACGCACAGACACCTTCAAAGGGGTCCAAAAGCTGCCAAAACAGCTCAAATTAGGGGCAGACACCAGGAAAAGTATCATCAATTGACCTAGAGTACAAATAGTATAATTATTATTTATTATTATAGCGCCATTTATTCCATGGCACTTTACATGTGAAAAAGGGTATACATAGCAAACAACAATTACAATAATCTTGAACAAAAATTAGTCACCGACTGGTACAGGGGGAGAGAGGACCCTGCTCGCGAGGGCTCACAATCTACAAGGGATGGGTGAGGATACAGTAGGTGAGGGCGGAGCTGGTCGTGCAGCGGTTTTTGCAAGGTGAGGGTTACTGCAGGTTGAACGCTTGTCGGCAGAGGAAGGTTTTCAGGTTCCTTTTAAAGGTCTCCACAGTAGGTGAGAGTCTGATATATTGGGTTAGAGAGTTACAGAGTAGGGGAGATGCTTGGAAGAAATCTTGTATGCGATTGTGGAAACAGGAGATACAAGTGCTTCTGACTAAATTAGATTATCATCAAAAAGTTACCGTATTTTTCGGACTATAAGATGAACTTTTTTCCTCCAAAATTTTGGAGGAAAGTGGGGGGTGCGTCTTATAGTCGGATATACATAAATACTATGGCTGTGGGTAGTGGGGGAAGTGGGGGAAGCGACAGTGGCGAAGTAGCGGGGCAAAAGAGGCTGCAGCCACCTGCTGCAGCCTACACTTTGCCCGCTACTAAAGAAAAGGAATATTGACTGCTCCGAACGCCTATGGGCGTGGGGAGCAGTGAATATTAATTTTCCTTAATAACCGGCACACTGTGCCTGCAGTGCGGCTCTTGATCTGTATGGCCCCCTTCATCCCTGTATGTATGGCCCCACTCATACCTCATCCCTGTATGCATGACCCACCTCATCCTTGTATGCATGGCCCCTTCATCCCTGTATGTATGGCCCCCTCATCCAGGTATGCTTCACACTCCCTGATTCCCGTCACCCTTCACAGAAAAAAAAAACTTTCATATTCACCTCCTGGTGTGGCGAGGAGTGACTATTCCGGCACAGAATGGAACACAGCGCTGGAGGAGAGCGGAGGTGAGTATGATTGTTTATTTTTTTTCTGAGCAGTGTGACAGGGATCAAGGGGTGCTAAGCATACCTGGATTAGGAGGCCATACATACAGGGATGAAGGGGGCCATGTATACAAAGATGAGGGGGGCCATGCATACAAGGATGAGGGGGGCCATGCATACAGGAATGAGGCATGAGGGTAGCCATGCATACAGGGATGAGGCATGGGGGGGCATGCATACAGGGATGAGGCATGGGGGGGCCATGCATACAGGAATGAGGCATGAGGGGGGCCATACATACAGGGATGAGGCATGAGGGGGCCATACATACAGGGATAATGGGGGCCATTCATACAGGGATGAATGGGGCCAGTGACTAGTGACTATTCCGGCACAGAGTGGAACACAGTGCTGGAGGATAGAAGAGGTGAGTATGTTGGGTTTTTTTCTCTGTGCAGTGTGACGGGTATCAGGGGGTGCTAAGCATATCTGCATGAGGAGGCCATACATACAGGGAAGAAGGGGACCATGTATACAAAGATGAAGGGGGCCATGCATACAAGGATGAGGCATGAGGGGGCCATGCATACAAGGATGAGGCATGAGGGGGCCATGCATACAGGGATGAGGCATGAGTGGGGGCTATACATACAGGGATGAATGGGGCCATACATACCAGGATGAGGGGGCCATACATACCAGGAAGAAGAATGAAGGTACCATACATACGAAGAAGAGGGATGAAGGTGCCATACATACCAGGATGGGTTTTGGGGTGGGCATACATATCAGGATGAAGGGTGCCATACATACCAGGAAGAGGAATGAGGGGGCCATGCATACCAGGATGGGGGATTATGGTGACATGCATACCAGGATGGGGGATTGGGGTGCCATGCATATCAGGATGGGGAAAAGGGCCACATATACCAGGATGGGGGATATTAACAGAATTGGGGGACAATACCCCTATGACAGTGTCAGCAGCAGACCCCCTCCTCCTTAACAGGGCATCATGACCACATTTTTGGATTACATTTTTTTTTCTATTTTCCTCCTCTAAAACCTAAGTGCGTCTTATGGTCCGATGCGTCTTTAAGTCCGAAAAATACGGTAATTTATTTCAGTTCTTCAATACAAAAAGTGAAACTCATATCTTAGTCATTACTAGTGTTGAGCATTCCGATACTGAAATATCGGGTATCGACCGATATTCGCGGTATCGGAGTTCCGATACTGAGTTCCGATACTTTTAGAATATCGAATACTGGAATCGGAAGTTCCCATAATGTCTGCGCTCTGCAGTGTCTCTGAAAGATGACAAGCTGGATGGCAGCGCTCAGCTTACTGTACTTGTCATTTAGTGTTAAGGGATTTATTAAAAAAAATAATAGTGTTTTCATGCACCGTCTCTTTAAAAAAGCCAGCCTGCAATTCATCAGCGGCATACACCGGTACCTGACAATTTACAACAGAAAGAATAGAGCATCACACATAGATTAGATAGATAGAAACATGTCAGTCACATATATAAGAAGTACAGTGATAGTGTTGGTTACTGTACTTGTCATTTAGTGTAAAGGATTTATTAAAAAAAATAATAATAATGTTTTAATGCACCGTCTCTTTAAAAAAGCCCGCCGGCAATTCAGCAGCGGTACCCGACAATTTAGAATAGAAAGAATAGAGCATCAAACGTAGATTAGATATATATGTGACTGACATGTTTCTATCTAAGAAGTACAGTGATAGTGTTGATTACTGTACTTGTCATTTAGTGTTAAAATAAAGGATTTATTAAAAAAAAAATTGGCGTGGGGTTCCCCGTAATTTTAGTCTCTAGTGGAGGTTAAGCAGATGGCTGGGGCAGATGTTTGAAGCCTGGGAAGGGGGTAATACCCACGGAGCTTCCCAGGCTACTAATATCAGCCCCCAGTTGAATACCTAGCCTTTACTAGCTATTAAAATGGGGGACCCCCCCCAAAAAATGACGTGGGGTCCCCCATATTTTAATAGCTAGCAAAGGCTAGGCAGACAGCTGGGGGCTGATATTAATAGCCCAGGAAGGGTGCCATGAATATTGGCCCCCTCCCAGGCTAGAAACACCAGCCATCAGCCGCCCCAGAAATGGCGCATCCATACTCGGTCCCCAGCCATAACTAGATTTCCCGGTATCGCCTCTGCCTTCCACAAGCACGGGTCCCACAGCATTATCCGTGCCCTCCACCGTGCACTTACTGGGAAGGACCGCCTAACCACAAACACGTGGACAGATGAATGTGACCAGGGACGGTACGGAGCAAGTCCAGAACTTTTTTTGCTGAAAGTTGTATTTAGCTTGGTGAAAGGACTGGCATAGAGGGAAACCTTATCTAACCTGCATGTCATTTCTCCCAGGAAGTCATGCTTGCACTTGAAATGTGACCTTAACATTACTGCTGGTACTTTTCTGTGGGAATTTGCTTGCCTCCTACCAGCCTGGAATATTTCCAGCAAACTATGGTACGATGCCATGGTATTAGCACTGCCCCCAGTACCAGTAGTGAAGCAATTCCCAATTTCCTTTTCAGGAATTCTATTTGGTAGACTGAGTGGCTGCCCAAATACATTTTCTCACAAAGGAGCTGAAGATAGAGTGGCAGTAGGTGCAAGTTTCTCTAGCCCGTTAGATATTAGAGGGTGAACGGCAGCACATTGGCTCAGTGGTTAGCACTGAAGCCTTGCAGCGCTGGGATCCTGGGCTCAAATCTTAGCAAGGACTACATTTGCAAGGACTTTGTATGCTCTCCCCGTGTTTGCGTGTGTTTCCTCTTCAGTAAAAAAGCAGCCATAGAGTGTCCGAGAACTTTGCCACACACTTTTCTTAGCCAGGACTGCTTCTCGGCAGGGTTGGACGGTCCCATCAGAGAATCCTCTGGTGTGCCTTGGCTTCTACCTCAGGAAAGTTCATAATAGTGCTAACTTTGCAGCTGCTATGGGGCTCTTGAGCGGATGAGAAAGGTTAGCCCTCAGAATCAAATCCTTTGGTGGGCACAATGTTTTTCAATCTGAAACAGCTTCTCAGTGGGAGATGTATTTCACCACATCCATATTCTTTAGCTCGGTGAAAGGACTGGCATAGAGGGAAACCGTATCTACCCCGTCTGTCATTTCTCCGTCACCAGGGTCTGACCATTGGCACACACGACCATGCCTGGCTGTATGTTCAGCGGTGAGAGCCACAGATCAGGCTGCTGTGTTACAGCTTTCAACAACTCTGCAGCGCTGGGCGGTTTGTCAATTAAGCTTTAAGCATGTTGTTATCTTCAGCACAGCCTGTTGCCGCTTGGCCAAGGCAGTGCTGCAGTGCTGTCAGCTTGTGACTGATGTGGTCATTTCGGAGATGGAGGAGGAGGTGCAGGAGCTGAACAATTTGATTTAAATTGAGGTTAAATTGGTGACGCTGTTTTTTTATACTAAAGAAAGATCCTATTGTTTTGTTTTTTTTTACGTTATTTTTTTAAGACAAATGCATTCACCGGGAAATGTCATTTTAACATTTTACAACCTTAACTCGAAATGTGGTGTGTGACACATCATCAGACACATCCTGTTTTATTTATGATGAAAGTCATAAATCCTACTTTTATAGGGCCATCAGACAGCCCTAGCTATTATTAGAGTGCCATCAGCCGGCTATGCTTTGTTGTTCCCATTATTAACAAGTGGGTCTCCAATACTGTTATTGCGTATCCAGTGACTGCAAGGGCTGCCAAAAATTTGGAAGCAACCCAATACCCCTTTGAAGAGACATAGAGGAGGGTCTCAGTAAAAAAAATGTTCCCATTATAAAGGAGCAGGTCTCCTATAGTGGTAATGCCCATGCTGTCACTGCAAGGGCTGGCAAAATTTGGGAACAACCCCACTAAGATTTTAAAGACATATAGAGCAGGGCCACAGTAACAAGTACGACATATTCCCATTAGAAAAGAGAGTCTGCTATACAGTTATAGGGTATGCAGTGAGTCCAGCGGCTGACCAATTTTAGGAAAAACCCCACTAAGAATTTAAAGACACATAGAGCAGGGCCACAGTAACAACACATTCCCATTAGAAAGGAGAGAGTCTCCCATAGTGTTGGCCTATGCAGTGAATGCAAGGGCTGCCAAAAGTTTGGAGGCACTTCAATGCCCCTTGGAAGAGACGTGGAGGAGGGCCTCATAAAAAAAGTTCCCATTAGAAAGGAGAGGGCCTCCTATACTTGTGATGCCCATGCACTAAGTGTATGGGCTGACAAACACTTACCCCTGGGGGGTATACATGAACATAGTGTATAAAAATTTTTTTTTACGGGCATCATAAACACCCTTTAAAAAATTTTTGTGGGTGTTGCATCACGGACCACGGTCACCCTGTTGATATGGTGGTGGAGGATGAGGAGACACTGGATTTGAGTTTGTTACACTGCTATCATTCAGTTGTGTTGAGAAGTCTGGCCCAATCCAGCCCTTGTTCATTTTTATAAGAATCAGCCTGTCAGCATTTTCAGTTGACAGGCAGATGCACTTATCAGTTATAATTCCACCAGCGGCACTAAAAACACACTCTGATAAAACGCTGGTGGCAGGGCAGGCCAGGACCTACAAGGTATAGAGAGCCAGTTCATTCCACGTATCCAGCTTGGATACCAAATAATTATAAGGCACAGCAGAATCCCGGAAGACGTTGGTACAGTCGGCAAGTTACTCCCTCAGCATCTTCCCAAACTTTGCACTCCTTGAGATAGTACCCCACACCTAAGGGCCTGTGCGATGGGAGGGGCTGAGAAAATTCTCCCAGAACTTTGAAAGTGTTCCCCTGCCTCTGCTGGATTAAAGTTGTGTCTCTCTCGCCTGTACTCCTTGGTTGTCCAACGAAGTGTGCCCTCTGCCGCCAGCGTATTCAGATGGGAACTATTTTAATAGTTCCGCAACAAGGGCATTCTGCTACAGCCCCATTTTTGTAGACCTGTCCGCCTCAAGAATAAGGAATATAAAGTTCTTCTTGTAGCATGGGTCGAGAAGTGTCACCAACCAGTAATGACTGTCACCCAAAATTTTGAGAACGCAAGGGTCATGGGAAAGGCAGCATAACATAAACTCAGCCATGCGTGCCAGACTACTAACAGGCAAGACTTCCGTGTCCTCACGAAGAGGATGACTGAACATGCTCTACTCCTCCTCCTCCTCTTCCTCTTTGTCCTCTGGCCATCCACGCTGAACAAACGGTATGACAGCTGTGCAGATAGTAGCGTCTATAGTGCATGAAATTAGCTCCTGTCCTTCCTCCTCCTCCTCTTCCTCATTGTCACCCAATGCATGTTGGGATGAGATGAGATGAGGCTTGGCTGTGTGTAATCACCCTGTATGGTTCCTTGCTCCATCTCATCGTGCTCCGCCTGCATTTCATCCTCTTTGATTGTGAGCAGAGAGCGTTTCAGAAGACAGAGTACGGGGATGGTAATGCTAATTATAGCATCATCGCCGCTCACCATCTTGGTGGAGACCTCAAAGTTTTGGAGGATGGTACATATGTCTGACATCCATGTCCACTCCTGAGGTCTTATGTGTGGAGTCTGAACTGAATACCGACGGCCTTGTTGATGTTGCTACTCAACAACTGCCCTCTTCTGCTCACAAATCCTTCCCAACATCTGCAGTGTAGAGTTCCAACACGTGGGGACATCACACACCAGTCTGTGATCCGGAAGCTGCAAACGCTGCTGAAACACGGCAAGAGCTGCGGAAGCTGTAGCTGAAATTTTAAAATGGGCACACAGGCGGTGTACTTTAACAAGCAGATCCGTCAGCTCTGGGTAGGATTTGAGAAACCGCTGAACCACGAGGTTAAGCACATGGGCCAGGCATGGTACGCGTGTGAGCTCGCCTCGCCTCAGAGCCGCCACCAGGTTCCGGCCATTGTCACACTTGACCATGCCTGGCTGTAGGTTCAGTGGTGTGAGCCACAGATCTGCCTGCTCTTTCAGAGCTGTCCACAACTCTTCAGCATTGTGCGTTTTGTCACCTAAGCATATTAGCCTCAGCACAGCCTGTTGCCGCTTGTCCTTGTCAGTGCTGCAGTGCTTCAAACTTGTGACTGATGTGGTCATTTTGGAGATGCAGGCTGAAGAGGAGGAGGAGGCTGAGGAGGGTCAGGTGCAGGAGCTGTAGACCGCGGGGACAACCCTGATTGACCTAGGGACCACAATCCTTAGCGTCAGGATGACGTGTTCTGTCCCAAGGTTTGACTGGGTCCCGGCTTCCACTATCTTAACCCAGTGTGCCACCAGCGAGATATACCGTTCCTGCCCACAAGCACTTTTCCACGTGTCCGTGGTTTGGTGGACTTTTTCAGTAACTGCGTTGTTGAGGGCACGGCTAATGTTTTGGGACAAGTGCTTGTGTAATGCAGGAACGGCACACCGGGAGAAATAGTGGCGTCTGGGGATCGGGTACAGAAGGACGGCTGCCGCCATCAGGTTGCGGAATGCTTCCGTCTCCACGAGCCTAAAAGGCAACATTTTGATCTCAAGCAGTTGTGAAATGTGAGAATTCAGTAGTGTGGCCTGTGGGGCGTTGGTTACATATTTGCACTTGCGTTCCAAGGACAGGGATATGGACAACTGAACGCTGTGCTGGGACAAGGACATGGACCTGCTTCCTGATGCTACTTGAGAGAGCGCAATGACAGGTGCAGGGCAGGAGGCATCTTCGCATGCACCATGGACAGGGGATTGGCTTGCATGCACAACAGCGGAAGAAGCAATGGTGCCACCTGCAGACACTGTTCCTGGACCCCAGGGTTCGGCCCACAAAGTCGGGGGCTTTGCTGCCATGTGCCTGATCATGCTGGTGGCGGTCAGGCTGGTAGTTTTGCCGCCCCTGGTGATGCTGGCCTGCCAGGTGGTGCAAATGGCCTTTTTGGGGTTATCAGCAGAGTCTTTAAAACACAACCAGACTCGGAAAGGCCTAACAGTTGTACTGACAGCTTCCTTCGTGTTGGTGTTACGTGGAACGGTTGCCTGCCTTCTGTCTGCGGCCACCACACTGCTTCTTCCTGCCTGTTGGGATGCTCTGCCTCCCTACCCCTGTGTGCTGCTGTCCTCGCTCTGCATGTCCTCCTGCCAGGTTGGGTCAGTTACCATATCATCCACCACCTCGTCTTCCACTTCTGCACCCTGGTCCTCCTCCTGACTTTCTGACAATTGTGTCTCATCATTGTCCACCTCTTGTGACAATTTCCCATCATTGAATTTCTGTGACCGTGGCTGCTCAAATATTTGGGCATCGCTACACGCGATCTCCTCTTGCCCCGCTTCAAGTGGACTGGGCAAAAGGCCTGAATCTATAAGTGGAAAAGTGAACAGCTCTTCAGAGTGTTCAAGAGCGGGATCATTTTTCCCCGGGCACTCGGCATGGAGGAAGGAAGGAGGATCAGGGTGAGGAATATGCAGTCCAGACTCATGGCTACTGAGACTCGACCGTGTGGAAGACAGGGTGGTGGTGTTGGTGGTGGCTAATTGACTGGAAGCATTATCCGCTATCCAACCAACAACCTTTTGACACTGCTCTGGGTTCAGTAGTGGTGTGCTGCGGTCCCCCAGGAATTGGGACAGGAAGGTCAGGCGAGAAGATGTGGGTGTTTGTTGTGGCACAATTTCAGCTTGCCCACGGCCTTGTCCTCGGCCTCTGTATGCACCATCACCATCAAGTCCAGTTCCCCGTCTCTTGTCACGTGCCTTGCCCATTTTAAATGGAGAACAGTATTTTCCACGCTCACTACAAATGACTGAGTTTGGAGAGAACTTATATGTGATCTTTGTGACGGAGAAAACAGTGTTTTAAATACCTGCCTTGTAGGTAAGTAAATGCACCAAAAATGCCATTTATAATAAACACAGAAAAGAAGTGCACAACCATCTGCACAAATTACAGATGATTATCCACCTGCATGCTGAAAACAACATCAGAAGAAGGAGGAAAATAACTCAGCAATATATTTCAAAAATATTTTATTTGAATACAATACACCCTTACTATCTTTTTACCTCCCCCCTGCTGTGCATCCTTGTCAGGTAATTATCTCACTGTCTGTTATATGTTTGTGGTTATGGAGATGGGCATATAGTTATATACCAATAATACTTACATCTTCATCTCTCAATCTATGATTTCTTTCCATATAGCACCTAGTGAGATTATTATTACTATGGTTGAGGAAACTCATTTTAAGCCTGTGATTCTTGCCCCAGTCTATTGACATTTTTTCTTGTAATATTATTTACAATTAAGTTATTTTGTGGGCAATGTGCAATTTTTGCAGTTTCACGGATTTATTATAAATGTATTATTATATTTTCCCTACCTGGAAGCCCCTTATCATCTGATACTACCTCATTGTCTGAACCTCTATCTTATTATTTTTTGTGTATTGTGTTCAAATAAAATATTTTTGCAATATATTGCTGAGTTATTTTCCTCCTTCTTCTCTTGTAGGTAAGTAGTTTGAACAGCAAACTGGTGTGAATTGCTTCACTGACACACTAAAGAAATTTTTAATGGAGGCCAGAAATGGCAGTATTTTCTGACAACGTATATGTGATCCGTTTGAAGGAGAAAACCCACTTTCCAATAGCTGGATTTCTAGCGCTCTAATATGGAAAGGCCCTTGCTGTATTCTGCAGGGCCAACAAGCAAATGTTGCAGAAAAACGGTGTTCTCTGGATTGCTTTTTAAGCAAATAATGAGGATTAAGATCCAAAAACAAAATATTCCTGGCCCCTGAGACCTGGGCCTTTGTATTGAAATATCTAACAGCAGCAGAAGGCAGAATTGGAATGGAGCCTCTTGTGCTATATGCACTGCAGTCTGCTATATACCCTGCCTGCCTGCCTATACACCCTGCCTGCCTGATCTATCTGCAGATGGATTAGTTAGTCCTCAAAAGGACTGTTTGTTAAGATGGATATGTGTAATGTACGTTTTTTCTCTCTACACTATCTAATACACGAGCAAATCTCTCGCTGACGAAGCAGCACCTCTCCCTACGCTGTCTGATTCAGTAGTGACTGTGACGAGCATGTGCGGCCAGCCAATCACTGTAATGCCGACAACCAACATGGCTTCGGCATTACAGTGAGTGGCAGGCAATCCCTGCATGTTTATTGGCGCGCACCGAGCAGTAGCGAGCATGCTCGCTCATCACTAATTATAACTGATAGGCGCATCTGCGTGTCAACTGAAAATGCTGACAGGCTGACTCTTATAAAAATGAACAATGGCTGGATTGGGCAGACTTCTCAACACCACCGAATGATAGCAGCGTAACAAACTCAAATACAGTGTCTTTTTTTGGGGAGGTCTAACCCCATGCACCTGTGTCTTCACATCCAGAAAATGGTGTACGCTTCCTGATTTTTTATATTTGTTCTTGTCCTCCCCCCTTCTTTGCATCCTCATCCTCCACCACCATATCACCACCATATGTACCATATAAACATATCTATGTATCTTGCAAGGGGCATTGGAGTCCCTCCAAATTTTTGGCTGCCGTTGTTTCACTGCATATTCAAACACTATGGGAGACCCACTTCCTAATAATGGGAACATTATTTTCAGGAGGCCCTACGATCTATACATCTCTTGCAAGGGGCATTGGAGTGCCTCCAAATTTTTGACAGCCATTGCAGTCACTGCATAGGCAAAGAGTATGGGAGACCCTCTGCTTTCTAATGGGAATATGTCATTACTGTGGCTCTGCTCTGTGTCTTAAAATTGATAGTGGGGTTTTTCCTAAATTTTGGCAGCCGCTGGACTCACTGCATACCCTATAACTGTATAGCAGACCCTCTCCTTTCTAATGGGAACATGTCGTGCTCGTTACTGTGGCCCAGCTCTATGTGTCTTTAAATTCTTAGTGGGGTGTTTCCCAAATTTTGGCAGCCCTTGCAGTCACAGCATGAGCATTACCACTATAGGAGACCCGCTCCTTTATAATGGGAACATTTTTTACTGAGACCCTCCTCTTTGTCTCTTCAATGGGGCATTGGGTTGCATCCAAATTTTTGGCAATCCCTTGCAGTCACTGCATACACAATAACAGTTTCATAGAATCATAGAATCAAAGAATGGTAGAGTTGGAAGGGACCTCCTGGGTCATCTGGTCCAACCCCCTGCTCAAAGCAGGATTCACTAGATCATCTCAGACAGATGTCTGTCCAGCCTCTGTTTGAAGACGTCCATTGAAGGGGAACTCACCACCTCTCGTGGCAGCCTGTTCCACTCATTAATCTCCCTAACTGTCAAAAAGTTTTTTCTAATATCTAATCTGTGTCTCCTCCCATTTAGTTTCATCCCATTGCTTCTAGTCTTTCCTTGTGCAAATGAGAATAAAGATGATCCTTCTACAATGTGACAGCCCTTGACATATTTGTAGACAGCTATTAAGTCTCCTCTCAGTCTTCTTTTTTGCAAGCTAAACATTCCCAAATCCTGCAACCGCTCCTCATAGGACATGGTTTGCAGACCAGTCACCATTCTGGTCGCTCTTCTCTGAACTTGCTCCAGTTTGTCTATGTCTTTTTTAAAATGTGGTGCCCAAAACTGTACACAGTATTCCAGATGAGGTCTGACCAAAGAGGAGTATAGACCGATAATGACTTCACGTGATCTAGACTGTATGCTTCTGTTAATACATCCCAGAATTGTATTTGCCTTTTTTGCTGCTGCATCACACTGTTGACTCATGTTCAGTCTATGATCTATTAGTATACCTAAGTCTTTTTCACATGTACTGTTGCTTAGCTCTATTCCTCTCATTCTGTATATGCTTTTTTCATTTTTATTGCCCAGATGTAGTACTTTGCATTTTTCCCTGTTAAAAACCATTCTGTTGGTTGCTGCCCACTGCTCCAGTTTATTTAGGTCTTTTTGAATCCTCTCTCTCTCTTCTCTAGTATTAGCTATCCCTCCTAGCTTTGTGTCATCAGCAAATTTAATCAGTTTACCCTCAATTCCTTCATCTAAATCATTGATGAAGATGTTGAACAATACAGGTCCCAGGACGGAGCCCTGTGGTACCCCACTTGAGACATTCATCCAGCTGGATGTGAAGCCATTTACAACCACCCTTTGAGTCCGATCACTAAGCCAGTTATGAATCCACCTAACAGTTGCCTGGTCCATTGCATACTTGGTCATTTTTTCAATAAGGATGGTGTGAGATACTTTGTCAAATGCTTTGCTTAAGTCAAGATATACTATATCTACAGCATTTCCCTGATCCACCCAGTCAGTGATTCTGTCATAGAAGGAAATTAAGTTAGTCTGACATGACTTGTTAGTTACAAACCCATGCTGACTCTGGTTAATCACTTCATTCTTATCCATGTACTTACATACATGTTGTTTAATAATTTGTTCAAAGATCTTTCCTGGTATAGAAGTCAGACTCACCGGCCTATAGTTCCCTGGGTCCACCTTCTTCCCCTTTTTGAAGATAGGAACAACATTTGCTCTTCTCCAGTCTTCTGGGACTTCTCCTGTTCTCCAAGAATTTTCAAAGATTATGGAGAGTGGTTCTAAAATTTCTTCTACGATCTCCTTCAGTACTCTGGGGTGTAATTCATCTGGACCTGGAGACTTGAACTCATTTATGTTAGCTAAATATTCCCTCACAATCTTTCTGTTTACAGATAACTTGGATTCCTCTATTCCTTTAAAAGGACAGTGAAGATCAGTTGATGTTACATTTTCTTTCTGAGAGAAAACAGATGCAAAATAGGAATTAAAAAGTTCGGCCTTCTCAACATCCTCTCTTACCATTTCTCCATTTTCATCCTGTAAAAATCCTATAGCATCTTTGACTTTTCTTTTACTTTTGACATACCCCCAAAATCCTTTTTTATTGCTTTTGACATCTCTTGCAAACCTTAATTCATTGTCAGCTTTAGTTAACCTGATACGTGCCCTGCAGGATCTGCAGACTGCATTATAATCTTCTTTAGATGTGCCTCCCTCTTTCCATTTAATAAACATTTCTTTCTTTCTTTTTAGCATGTGTTTAAGTTCTGTGTTCATCCATCCTGGTTTCCTTAAATGCTTCCCATTCTTCCTACTTTTCGGGATTGTTAACGATTGTGCTTTGAGAATCTCATTTTTAAAAATTTCCCATCCTTCCTGGACATTTTTGTCCTTAAGGACATCCAGCCATTGGATCCCTCCTATTCTCTTTCTGAGTCTCTTAAAATCTGCCTTTCTAAAATCTAACCTTGAAGTTTGAGTCTTCACATGTCTTCCTCCTCTAGTTATCTAAAATTCTATAATAGCATGATCGCTGCCTCCTAGGGTCCCAGCCACCTTTACCTCCTCAACCATTTCCTCCCTGTTTATAAGGATTAGATCCAAAGTAGCAGATCCCCTTGTTTTCTCCCCTACCTTTTGGAAGATAAAGTTGTCAGCAAGAGAGGATAAGAATTTGCTTGACCTGTTAGTTTTACTTGAGAGAGATTCCCAACAAATGTCTGGATAGTTGAAATCTCCCATGACCACTACGTCATATTTTTTGGAGAACTTGGTCATTTGATACATAAAGAGTTCATCCATATCTTCAGCTTGCCCAGGTGGCCTGTAGCAAATGCCTACAATGGTGTCCTTTCCGTTGTTCTCTCCTTGTATTCTTACTCAAACAGTTTCCACAGAACTCCCAGTCTCTGAAGCTTCAATCTCTGTGCAGATATACGCTTTTCTAACATACAATGCAACACCTCCTCCTCGTTTATCAAGTCTGTTTCTTGCAAATAAGTTGTATCCTTTTAGCCTTTTATTCCAATCATGTGTATCGTCCCACCAAGTTTCAGTGATTCCAATGACATCATATTAATTTTCCTGCATTAGTAGTTCCAATTCTCCTTGTTTGTTGCCCTCTCGTTAATAATGAGAACAACAAAGCATAGCCGGCTTATGGCTCTCTAACAACAGTGAGGGCCAACTGCTGGCCCTTTAACAATAGTAAGGGCCGCCTGATGACCCTATAAAAATAGTCTTTGAGACTTTCAGCGTCCCTCCATCATAAACAAAACAGGATGTGTCACACACCACATGGCCAAATAAGGTTGTAAAATGATAAAATTAAATTTTCAAGTCAATTGATTTGTCTTGGTTGAAAGCAATACAAAAGTGCAAAAACACATCAAAAACACTATGTGTGAACATAGCCCAAGGTGTGGAGGAGCATTTTTGTTTTTGGTTATTTATTTTGACTTCTATACAAGTCATTACCCTGGAAAAGATGTTCTTAAACATATTTCCCAGGAAAATCCATTTTGGTTTCGTTTTTGCATGTTTTATTGTAAGTCCGTTAAAGTGGCATAATACCTCTGACAACATTGTTGACAGCAGTGACCTGGGCATCCAAAAGGCTTCCAGGGGTCTTCCCCATGTTGATCCCATGTCATTTGAGTACTCTTCCCATAGATTTGGGCAATTATTAGGCCCCCTGCAGACCGCCGTATGGAGCCGCCGGAAAAATGCTTGAGGTTCCCGTAGACTTACATTGGGCTCATTACTGAATCCGAGTACTGGAGCATTCCAATTTGCTCGACCCGAACAACAAGTACCTGAGCATTTTAGTGCTCGCTCATCACTACTTAACATACATTTCAGTAGGCCAACATTTCAGATTTTAAAAACATTTTTCAAGCTGTTGTTATAAAGTATTCTAATTTACTGAGATAATGACTTCTGTGTTTTCATTGGCTGTAAACCATAATCATCAACATTAACAGAAATAAACACATGAAATAGATCACTCTGTTTGTAATGACTCTATATAATACATGAATTTTACTTTTTGTATTGAAGAACTGAAATAAATTAACCTTTTGATGATATTCTAATTTAGTAAGAAGCACCTGTAAGAGGGGAGTAGAGAAGGAGATCTTGTGAGGATCATAGGTTGCATGCAGGTAAGTACTGGGAGACTGAGTCACAGATGTATGGAGGAGACAGGTTTTGGATAGCTTAGTATGCCAAAGTTAGGGTTTTGAACTAGAGTCTCTGGGCAATGGGGAACCAGTGCAGGGATTGACAGAGGGGAGATACTGGGGAATATTGGGGTGACAGGTAGATTAGTCGGCCAGCAGATTTTAGGATAGATTGGAGGGGTGCAAGAGTGTTAGCAGGGAGGCCACAGAGCAGGAGGTTGCAGTAGTCGAGTCAGGAGATGATGAGGGCATGCACTAGTGGTTTTGCAGATTCATGTTTGAGTTATGTTCGGATCTGGTAGATATTTTGGAATTGGAATTAACAGGAAGTGGAAAGCTCTTGGATCTAGAGTTTGAAGGAGAAATCAGAGTCAAGCTTGCAGAACTGGGGAGAGAGGGCAGAAGAGCTGAAACTGAACCTTGGGGGACACTGAGAGATAAGGAGCGAGATGAGGAATTTGTGTCTGAATGTCCTGTCTGTTACGTATGAGGAGATCCAAGATATGGCCAAGTTTGTGATGCCAAGAGATCAGAGAGTCTGTAGTAAGAGGAAATGATCCACTGTTGAAGACAGATACCAGGTCAAGGAGGAGGAGGACAAACTAGTGTCGCTTGGATTTTTCAGTTAGTAGGCCATTGGTGACTTTACTCAGGGCAGTTTCAGTGAAATGGTCCGGTCAGAAGCCAGATTGTAAGTGGTCAAAGAAGGAGCAGAAGGAGAGGCAGGAGGAAAGTTCAAAATAGACATATTGTTCCAGTAGTTTTGAGGCATAGGGGAGAAGTGAAATGGGGCAATAGCTAGACACAGAGGATGGGTCAAAGCAGGGTTTATTGAGGATGGGTGTGATCGAGGTATGTTTGAAGCATGAGTGGAAGACAAGTTGTTAGTGACAGGTTGAAAGGTGGGTTAGAGTTGGTATGAAGACTGTGGTAAGGTTTGGATCAAGTTCACAGGTGGTAAGATGTGATTTGGAAAGTAAAGAGGAAAGTTGATCTTCATGGATGGCGGAGAAGCTGGTTTTGGAGGAGGTGAGTTGAGTAGTTATGAGGAGGGGCTGTGGGGACTTTAAGCAAAAGCTTTGCCTTATGCTGTCAATCTTTAGTATGAAGAATGAAGGAAAATATTGTTTCCTCCTACACATGCCAAACAAAAGAGCTTTTACTTCACCATCTCCAATCTGTTGGCCATGGAAATGCTGCCTTTCCACCTGATGGATACAGATGGTTTCTGAAAGTTGATGGCCATTGCAGTCCCCAGCACCAGTTGTCCAGTCGCCATTACTTCCCTAAAAAAGATGTGCCTGCGCTACACCAGCATGTTGCAGACAACATCACCAGTCAATGATGGTTATCACTGACGATGCCATCATCAGCATCACTATTCTGGTCAGCTACATGCTGGAGCACACTTTGAATAGTCTGCGGGAGGAGGTGGTGGTGCGAGGGGAAGAGGAGGAAACAGAGGAGGATGCGGAAGTGCTAAAAATATCTCTAAGTTCTGGACTGTTGTTGCACTGGCGTTTGCCATGGGAGGGTGGATAACAGTGTTCAAGGGGGGCTTATTGCACGAGACAAACTGTTAGTGAAGGTGCAGGAGCCGAGGAATAGATGGAGGAGGACGAGAAGTTAGAGGTGATGGGCACGCAACAGTCAGGAGATGAAGAGGGTAATGATCCATCTCTGTTGTCCGTGATTGGCGGGAGTGGACAGAGGAAGCAAGCTTCAATGTTACCACGCCACTAGAGATGAGCGTTGTTCGACTCGAACTGTTCGCCAATCTCAAATTCGAGCTGTTTTGGGCTGTGTTCGAGCCGTTCGGCGAACACGAACGATTTGAGAAAAATTCGGCTGTTCGAGGTTATGTTTGATAACTGTTCATGCACCAAAATCATAACTGGATTTTTTCTCAGTAATGATGAAAATTAATGTTAATACGCAGTTTGAGTGTACAGCGGGGCGGGGGGAGGGGCAGGGGATGGATCTCTGCAGGAATAATGAAGATCTCCATTTTTTTTTCTCTTTCCCGCATTTACAGTGGGGAGGTGCAATCTGTCAGGCTATCAGCAGCGCACACACGGAGCGAAGTGCTTTTTTTAACACAAGCAAGGGCATGTGTCATTGGCAGTGTATGTCACATGTCCTTGCCCTATAAGACCCAGCCATTTTCCCCGTCACCACCATTTTCTCACTGCTGCAGCTGCGTGTTAGACGGCACCGCTGTTGCTGTGTGCGCTATACCTTGTTAATTTCAAGCCAATTTTCGCACAAATCTACAGATAGCTTTGGAGTGGGGAATAGTTGTGATTGCAGTCCTTTTAAGGACTACTTTACATCATTTCATACGACTTTTATCAGGCAGGTCTGTGCTCTTAAATAGATAGGTTGGGAGTAAAGACTAATTTTAATTGCAGTCCTTTTCAGGGCTAGGTTACATCAGTTCCTATCACTTTTTGCCAGGCAGGTCTGTGCCAGTGCTGTGCAAGTTTTTTTCACAGCATTTGGCTGAATCTAGCAAAGCTAATCCTTTTTGGCCTATTGCAGAGTGTGTTAGTCAGTGGAGTAGCCTATCTGTGTTGCAAGATACACCACCTGTGTATAGAATACCAATTTTTTTACTGCACCTAGTGAAGTAAAACCTTTTGGGCATAGCATCATTCTATTAGTCCATCTATACTGACCTCCATCAGGCTGCAAATTAAAAATAATTTTTATCTGCATCTAGCTCTGAAAAAATATTTGGCCTTCTAGCAGTGTGTGGGACTTGTTCTATTAGTCCATCTATACTGACCTCCATCAGGTTGCAATTTGAATATAATTTTTTTCTGCATCTAGCTCTGAAAAAATATTTGGCCTTCTAGCAGTGTGTGGGACTTGGTCTATTAGTCCATCTATACTGACCTCCATCAGGTTGCAATTTGAATATAATTTTTATCTGCATCTAGCTCTGAAAAAATATTTGGCCTTCTAGCAGTGTGTGGGACTTGTTCTAATAGTCCATCTATACTGACCTCCATCAGGTTGCAAATTGAATATAATTTTTTTCTGCACCTAGCTCTGAAAAAATATTTGACCATCTAGCAGTGTGTGGGGCTTTCTCTATTAGTCCATCTATACTAACCTCCATCAGGTTGCAAATTCAAAATAATTTTTTGTCTGCATCTAGCTCTGAAAAAATATTTGGCCTTCTAGCAGTGTGTGGGACTTTCTCTATTAGTCCATCTATACTGACCTCCATCAGGTTGCAAATTAAAAATAATTTTTATCTGCGTCTAGCTCTGAAAAAATATTTGGCCTTCTAGCAGTGTGTGGGACTTGGTCTATTAGTCCATCTATACTGACCTCCATCAGGTTGCAATTTGAATATAATTTTTTTCTGCATCTAGCTCTGAAAAAATATTTGGCCTTCTAGCAGTGTGTGGGACTTTCTCTATTAGTCCATCTATACTGACCTCAATCAGGTTGCAAATTCAAAATAATTTTTTGTCTGCATCTAGTTCTGAAAAAATATTTGGCCTTCTAGCAGTGTGTGGGACTTTCTCTATTAGTCCATCTATACTGACCTCCATCAGGTTGCAAATTACAAATAATTTTTATCTGCATCTAGCTCTGAAAAAATATTTGGCCTTCTAGCAGTGTGTGGGACTCATTGTATTAGGCCATCTATACCAAGCTCCACCAGCTTTTAAATTAATAAAAATTTTTAGCTGCATCTAGCCCTGAAAATAATTTTTCTTTCCAATAGTGGTAGCAATTGAAATATGGGGCACGTGCCTGGCTTACAAAAATATATGCTTCATAACAAAAAACACCAGCCTAGCGCACTGCATTAATAAGATGGCATCATCGTCTCTCCCAATGCTAGGCCTACTACCCAGGCTAGCATTCCTGTGCCTAAAACACAATGTATGGGTCCGCGCTAGCCACTTTGCTGAGGGGTCTAAAGCTGCTGCTAACGCTTTATAACAATTCAATTGGCAGATTTTCACAGAGCTCTTCCACAACGCCCACCCTTCGGGCAACAGTTGCCCACCTTCCCTATGGGATCTAGTGGCGAATAGTTGATGCCATTAATCAGAGCGTCAGTTGCCCCATCGACGTGGCATGCATACGGTAAGGCATGGGAAGAGTGGACACGACTAGTAGCAGGCAGAAGGGTTGACCAATGTGAACAAGCCAGATCACAAGTCACCATAGAATTTCTCCACAAGCTAATTATGAGGGGCATATCAGGGGCGTCAGCGCAGCGGTGTCTGACCGGAGTAGCATTTCACTTCCAACTACTGAATTGGGGAGATGTGACAAAGGTTCATCATCAGACAATCCATAAAAGGGTGGAAAAGGGGTCAGCCAAGTCAGGAGTGTAGACGTCCCGTCCCGTGTCACTAAAACTGATTTCTCACATCATATCCCTAACACCATTAACATGAAACTCACAACTTGAAGCAACACTACTGTCTACTGCATTTGTGATCGCCTTCTTCGGGGCGCTATGCATAAGCGAATTAGTCCCTCAATCCAAAATTACCACCAGTGGAGGCTTATTACACCAGGACGTAGTCATAGCCAATAATGCAATACGTCTACGCATACACAAATCGAAAACGGTTCCAGCGGGCAGGGGCACTTGGGTACTTCTACAACCCACAAACGGTACACTGAGTCGGGTAACAATAGTAAAAACATGTCTAACCATCAGATCACAAAGTAATTTCTTCCTATCACACATTGATGGAATGCCATTATCAAGATACCAGTTCCAAGCTATATTTAATAAATGCATAACATCGGCAGGGAACCACCCCAAAGATTACGGGACACACTCAATCCGCATAGGCGCGGCCACGGAAGCAGCAAGAGCAGGACTGTCAGAAACGGAAGTTCAGAGGATAGGGAGATGGCGATCCACGTGTTTGGCAAGATACATAAGACCGGACTTGTTATCCTAACGTGGTTTGTTTCTTTTACAGGTGACGCTACGCCAACAGTGTGGGTGATAGGCCACTCGTATATGTATTGGGCAGAAAAAAGGGCGAAAGTCTGCCCAGGCAGGAGGAAATTAGAGTTTCATAACACATATTTCAACTAGAGAGGTATTAGAGGCCTGCTATGGCCACAGGTACTAATGGAGGTAATCAAGGTAGGGAGAGAGGCAAGATGTCCGGTCATCTTAGTTATACAGGCCGGGGGAAACAACCTAGGTCATCACAACAGCGCATAACTAATGGCAATAAAGAAACTGGACTGAGCGCTTCAGAGAATTATTCACAAAACTAGCTATAGTATGGTCAGAGATTGTGCCGATAGCGGTATGGCAAGATGCGCGAGACATCACGGCCATCGAACGGACAAGGCAGGTAATAAATATTCGGATGGCAAAATTTAGAAGAGACAGAGGCGGTGTAGTGGTACGACACCGACAACTGGAAGGAGATAAAGCAGGCCTCATACGGCCCGACGTTGTTCACTTAATGGATATTGTACTGGACATATTCCTGTCAGGACTCCAGGACGGAGTGGAACAAGTGTTAAGAGTGATGGGTGGGGGTCAGAGTCTTGCATACGAGTACGCAGGATCCTCTGTGGCCTGGAAATAGAAAGGACATGTTGGAGAGTTACACTTGTTGGCCAACTTGCCGGAGTGGAGACCCAGGGCATGCTGCAACAAGCTGAATTCTTTTAGAAATAAAATGCCTTTCTAAGGGAATGAGTATAAAGAGTTAATAAAGCTGTGACCGATCCTCACCCATCCAGTTGTAAGAGTTACATTATTGTATTGTCAAGGAAAGGGGGGCGGTAGGGGGGCTGAGCGTCTGTGTTTGGTTGGGGGTCCCCACAGTCTGCCTAGGCTAGATGCATTTAAAAATTCTTATTAGATACACAGGCGGTGCAGCTTGCTTCGCAGCTGGGCTACTACGCCCAAAGTATTGCCTAGGCTACATGCAGTTAAAAATTCTACGCTGACTAGCAGACACTGAAGGTTTGGAGCAGACCTCTGAGTAAACAGCTCTTCAGACTCAACCATCTGTGTTACCCCAAGCCATAGTGTATGTAGTTTCTTACAGTTAAAAGGGGGGGGGGGGAGCGACTACTTCCTCCACCTCCTCTTGTCCCACCACCTCACTCTGAATTCTGTTTAATGTGTGCTCCAGCATGTAAATCACCGGAATAGTCATGCTGATAATGGCATCGTCGTCAGCACTAAACATCTTCGTCGCCATTTCAAAACTGTGCAGAAGGGTGTGTGGCGCCGCTGAGGGTTCTGTCGCCACAGAGTTACTGCATCTCACCCAGAGGTGTGGTATCTCACCCTCAGGTAAGGAAGGCATTTGGCTCGGGACCCTAACACCTGCATCCAACACATACCCGCAGTGGGGGTAGGGCGAGATTGCTCCTAAGGGAGAGCACAGTCCCAGGTCCCTAGCTGGTGGGAGGGTCCTATGTAGTGGGTGCTTAGGGGAGCAGCTTAGCGGAGCACATGACAGGGAGAGTATAAATAGGAAGCCATCTTAGAAAGAGCAAGCCAGTCAGAGGAGGAAAAGTGACAGGAGCAGAGGCTCGGCATGAGCTCTGCTCCAGAAGCGGGCCTAGCCTGGGAGGCCAAGGAATGAAGGAGAGAAGAGAGGAGTAGGAGCAGGAAGGCTCCAGGAACCGAAGGGACCCGTGCAGAAGGCCACCCGTACTCCTTCTGCTACCAGGAGGTAGAGGGGTCAGGCCAGATAAGGGGAACCGGTCTCTCAACTAGCTGAGAAACAGCAAGGCTCAACTAGAAACCAGAGGCTGCAGCATTTCATGTACTGCAGGTAAAAGTCCACACCAGTCTCACTAAGAAGGTAGCCACATAGGACCCAGGGGACGGAACACAAGTCGCCCGCCAAGGCCCGAGGATACCGAATAGAAGTGTCACTGGGTTTGAGGTGCAGGGAGAAGGCCAGAGAAAGGACACACAGAAGGGGGTCCTGCTAAGTACTCCGGAGCTTTCTGGGGGTGGACTGAGCCCCTCATTGAGTACGCACAGCACGACGGGTGAGATTGCTCTGTTACCTGTAATCTGGACTGCAATAACTGTGAGTAAAGATCTTGGGAATGCATCACACGGACTCTGTGTTAATTACTGACTCCCTGAACTACAACCACCATCATCCACCCACACTGCCCTGAAGCTACACTCTTCCTGTGGTGAGTAATAATACCATTGCTGCAAAACCACCAGCTTCAGAGGACTGTTCCGCAGCGGCGGCCCCTTTTGCCCCACTCCAGAGGTGGCGTAGTCGGACATTATAAAATCTATATATACAAATTATGCTTGGATTGACCGCCCTGGATCACGGACCGGGTCACCGCCACGGTGACTACAACCCCCAGCGTCTACCGGCCCGGCTCAGGGTACCCCACGGCCCAGGGGGCGCATCAACTTCATAGGTCCCTGATCTGAGACCACTCCTGCAGCGTGATTTGCCCCACCTCTGGATCTCGTTGGCCCAGGCTATACGTCAGAACGTATTGCACCAGGGCTTGTCGGTGCTGCCAGAGTCGCTGCAACATGGTCAGAGTTGAATTCCACCGTGTCGGCGCATCGCATTTCAGCCGGTGAACTGGCAGGCCCAACGACTTCTGTAGAGATGTAAGTCGTTGAGCTGCGGGATGCGAACGGCGGAAGTGAGCACACAGCGACTGTGCCCTCTGCAGAAGGCAATCTAGTCCGGGATAGTGGGCTAACAATTTATGGACAACTAGGTTCAACACGTGAGCCTTACAAGGCATGTGTGTGACATTACCCCGGCGAAGGGCCGCACCCAGGTTTGCAGCATTGTCGCACACGGCCTTCCCTGGTTGCAGGTACAGTGGAGACAACCATTCATGAAACTAGGTCTCCAGAGCTGACCACAACTCCTCAGCTGTGTGACTCACATTTCCCAGACATTTCAAAGTAAACACTGATGCCTTGAGCCCTGCTACCAGCATAGTAAGGAGGTGTGCAGGATTCCTTCTGCGCAGTTAGAAAGCAGGTGGCATTACCAGACAGGCTTTGGGTGCCAGTGGAGAACCGAGAGGAGGTTGAGGAGGCAGAAGCAGTGGAGGAACGTCGAGATAAAGAGGATTGACGCACAACTCGTGGGGACGGTAAGACTTGGACAGCAGCCCCTTGTCCTGCTGTCACCATAGTTACACAGTGCCCTGTCAGCGACATGTAACGCCCCTGTCCATGCCTACTCGTCCAAGTGTCTGTGGTGAAATGCACCCTGTCACACACAGAGTTTCTCAAAGAAGCGGTGATGTTGTGTGCGACATGCTGGTGGAGCGCAGGCACACCTTTCTTTGAGAAGTAGTGCCGATTGGGCATCTGGTACTGGGGCACTGCGACGGACATAAGGTCTCGAAAATCCATTGTGTCCTCCAGGCGGAAAGGCAGCATTTCTCTAGCAAAGAGCTTGCAGATGGTGAAATTCAACCTCTTAGCTTTCTCATTGCTAGGAGGAAATGGTCTTTTCCTTTTCCACATCTGATGGACCGAGGGCTGGCTGTTGTGCTTAGACGGGGTTGAGTAGGGTGTCCCCGGCAAACTGCCGGTCTGTGAGGAAGATGCAGGCGGACATGTTAGGTTGCCTTGATCCAAAGGTGGTGCTATCAATGTCAGAGAGCGCTTAACACCAGCAGGTGTGTCCACTTCCCAATGAACTGACGACCTGCCAATCACGCTGGCTGTTGCAGGTAAAGAGGTGGCAGGTCTGCGTCCAAAAACATGTGTGACTGCTGTCCCCCCAGTCACAGAGGATGAAGAGGCCGCGGATGCACAAGATGGGGCAGACTGTGGTTGGCCCAGCCTGCTAGGCCGCATTGTAGCACAGTGAGCTTCCCACTGCAACTTATGCTTCATATCCATGTGACGGTACATGCATGAAGTACTCAAACTATGGATTTTTTGGCCTCTACTTAGCTTTTGGTGACAAATATTACAAATAACATGAGTTGGGTCACCCTTATCATTCTGAATAAATGCCCAGGCTATGCAAGGCTTAGAGTCCATGCGACCTGAAGAGCCACTACGACTTGTGGTCAGAGGCAGAGTTGTGGTTGAGGATGCAGTTGTTGACGTGCTTCCAGTACTCCGTCTCTGTCCAGGAAGGCACAACCTAACCTCGTCGTCAATAGCATCTGTGACGCCCCGCTGTGCTTGGTATCACAGATCCTAGAAGAGTGTATTGATGGAATCCTCCACAAGATGCCCCCATAAACATTCACACATCTCCACCTTCCACCTCAGACCAGCAGAGGGAGCCCGTTAGGGATATAAATAGGGAAGGTGGAGCTAGGCAGTTCAGTTCCTCTGAAGAGTTCCTGCAGTAGAGAAGCCTAAGAGAGGTCAGTCTGCAGAGGAGTTCAGTCTAGTCTATAGAACTCAGTTAATAGTTCAGCAGTGGAGCACGAGGCTCCTGCTAGCTAGATTCAGTAAGGCATAACCGGAATCCCTGGAGAACTACAAGTCCCAGGATCGCTAAGGTGCTGATATGTAACAGAGCCAGGAGACGCTTAGGCCCCGCATAGTGGGAGCGTGAACTCCAAGAGAAGGCTCTACCACAAGGTCAGCCAGCGCAGGACAGAGACAAAGTTAGGCCTAGCTCCAGGCAGGTCAGAAACTTACTATGCAGAGGCAAGAAACAGGAGGCCCTGCACCCGCTCATTGGGGAGGATCCTGATATTCACCCTTCACCCTACAGTGCTCCAGGATGTGCCTGAATTTCCTCCAGTAAAAGGTACTGAAGTGACTACCGTGTCCATTCCCGTTCTTGCTCTGACCCAGCTGGGTCTCGGCTGTCCTGCATTCCCCCTGCATACGCTGCCCTGAGACCTAGCTCCACCTGTGGGGAGCTATACCATCGAGCTGCCTTATCACGGGTCTCAGTGGACTGCTGCAGCGCTGGTGCTTCTCACCAGATACCACAGGTGGCGTCTCGAACTCTTATAAAATTAACAATTATCCACTCTTTTAAAGAGTGACCCCAGGGTACGGGCCAGGGAACCGATCACCACGACATCCCCAAGGCCAGGCAAAGGGCCGGGTACCGAGTCATCCCCATCCCCTGGGCTAGTCACATCCTCCTCCACCTCCTCCGTTGACCTCATCGACTGGCTGACTGTGGGTTGACAGTAAGTGGGATCTCCAACCTCGTCATCATCACCCTGTGAGTTATCACACCCGTCGTCCTCAAAGCCAACCTCTTCCTGCCCTGACCGAAAAGTCAAGTTGTCGCTCCAATCAGGTATTTGAGTCTCATCATCGTCTTCATCATTGTCTCCACCAACAGGAGTGACAGATTGGGAACGAGGGTCTACATTATGCTCAGAACCTTCTTCATCTGGTCCTGGATCCGACTTATAAAGATTCTGGGCATCAGTGCAGATCATTTCCTCGTCTGGATTAACAGAAGCTCTGGAGCAGACCTCCGTTTGCCAGGCTATAGTATGAGTAAACAGCTCTGCAGACTCAACCATCTGTGTTACCCCATACTCAGATGGGCAGCTGGAGACTTGGGAGCTGTGAGGAAGCAAGTGCGATTGGGGTGACACCTCTGAGGACTGGAGTATTTGTGATGTTGAAATTGAGGTGGAGAAGAGCCCACTTGAAGGAGCACTTGATATCCGCTGAAGCACCTGCTGTTTTTGTGCCTCGTCTGGAATTTGTAGCGATGAGCGTGTCCGTAAGAAAGGGATCGTTTCACATTGTCCACGAAAAGAAGTCGACATCTTTCTTCTGCAGATGTTACCCCCCCCCCACCGCGGGGGGGCTCGACCGACCAGCGGACAGGCACCAGTATTGGGAGAGGGGGGCTGGCCGTCAGGGTCCACCATGGCTCTGGCACAAACCCGGCGACACGGAGGTGGCACGGGCAGGAACGAACTGGCCGTGTCGGCTTCTCACTTTTTGGATTTTAGAAGGGCATGACATGCCTATATCTGTGTCTCCCCCTCCTTTTACTCCTCCACCTCTTTTCTTTTCGCATGACTATATGTACTTGTCACTTTTCCATGTGTTAGTTATGTCTTCTGAGCAGTTTGTCAGCTTTTGGACACCTTTGAAGGTGTTTTCTATGTGTTTCTATGTGTTTTTGTTTGCCTGCCATTGGTTTTAACGGTGTTCGAAGGTGTTCGACGAACAGTTCGACGAACAGTTCGGCGAACACATGGGTGTTCAACGAACCGAACCGAACTCGAACACTACGGGGGTGGCTCAACACTACATTCCACCAGCACACCAAGGACTTGGACTTTATGGAAGTGCCTGACACATGAGTCCCTTCTTGCTGCACTATCTGAAACATGATTGTTGCCCATATTGTTAGGGTTAGAAATAGTGCTGACTATTGGGTTGCCACTCTCTTAGATCTATGATACAAGAGTACATTTTGCCATATGCTTCCTCCCCTAAAAAGGGACGCACGGATGCTGGAGTATTGAAACATGCTTGAAGACAATTTTGAGAGTGGTTTTCCCCAAGACAGCAGTGAGGCACACAGTGTGCATCACAGTTCTAGACTTCCAACCCAGGGAATGTTGAGTCGCCAACTCAAAAACATTAACAGCCTCGCAGGATGGGGGTCCTGGAATCCAACCCCACCAAGGACAACATCTGCAAGAAGTTTGTATGTTCTCCCCGAGTTTGCGAGGGTTTCCTCCATGTACTCTGGTTTCTTCTCACACTCCAAAGACATACTGATAGAAAATTTAGATTGTGAGCCCCAACGGGACAGTGTCAATAATGTCTGTAAATGTCTGTAATGCACTGTGGAATTAATGGAGATATATGAGTAAAATAAATAATAAAAAAAAATTCTGAGTCGTTTCACTCTTTTTTTAGACCTGCCTGTGCACCAGCGGAACAGAGTACAAGTCTGACACTTAGTGAAGTACTGGAGAAGATGTTGCAGGAGTACTTCAGATCAATATTCTATGCCATCGGTGGGGTAGGACCCTTTTGAATTTTGGTCTAGAAATATGGAAGAGTGACCTGAGCTTGCCTGTCACACCTTGGAGGGTTTTGTAATGGCAGGCAGCCAGGATTCTGCTGCTGGAGTCCTGACGGGTAAGGGTATACAGCTGTCCCCTGAAAGAGTAGACCACCTAACGTTCATCAAGATGGACAAGTCCTCGATCTCTAATGACTTTTTCACCCCAGACACCGACTGGGCAGACTAGGCGGTGGTGTAGTTTTTAGTGTGCTGCATTAATCTCGCATTATTGCAGTCTGTGACACCTTTTTCGTAGCTTCTGTGCTTGCTGTTGCTACTGCTGCTGATGTTACTTACAATTTTTTGAAACGTGGAGACTCCCAGTTGGGTCTCCATCCGGTGGGTTGCCTGTAGTGGAAGGGGTGTCAGAGCCCCATTATACTATTTCTACTCTGGGGAAATTGATAATGTCTGTAAAGTGCTGTTGAATTAATGGCGCTATATAAGTGATTAAAATCAATAAATAATTAAACAAAATTGATGTCACTTTAGTGGTGTCTGTCCTTAATTTTTGAAAATGCTTGGACTCAATGTTGGGTCTCCTTCATGTGTGTTGCCTGAATTTGCCAGGGCTCTCAGAGCACCAGTCCTACACCTGTCAGTCATCCACCTGTTAATGATTAAAGTTTAAGCTAGAAATGCTGCTCCAAGCCCTGCCCGATGCTGAAACGTGGTCTCATTTGCTATCATGTGCTACTATCACAAAGAATTTAGATTCTGAAATGGAATGTTTGGAGCACAATATTAGGACATAAAAGCTGAACTGTGGCCTGGTTTCAGGACCATGCTATTAGCACAAAGAATTTAGATTTTGAAATGTGGACCCCTGGTTGGAGCAGAATATCAACGCAAAACAATTACAAGCTCAAATGTGGCATGGTTTCTGTAGCACTAGAGTAACAGAAAAAAATTGGAGTTTATAATGTGAACCCTGGATAGAGCAGAATTTCAGCACAAAATTATTACAAGCTCAAATCTGCTTTTTGTAGAATGGTACTGCCAGAAGCAATTAGATTTTGTACTGTGGAGCCCTGGATAGAGTAGAATCTCAACGCAAAACAATTACAAGCTCAGATGTGGCCTTGCCTATGAAAAAGAAACAGCCCAATACATAACACTCAAAGGTGCCAGATGCCCGTCCTAAGTAGACCGGGCACCTACACATAGAAATGCCAACTCAGAAAATATATGAGAACAAGGGAGAACAAGAGTATAACTGGCGTATGAAAACAATCTATTAATATACTTAATTTGTAAATTCTTCACATCCTGTTCTGTCCAGATGTGTCCGCATCCATATTGGGACACCCAAGTTATGGGTGTCTCAATATGGAAACCGCTGGTGGTACCAGCCTCTTGCGCGGTACCACCGGCGGAACACCGTCGCACCACACACACACTGTGTACGCCACAGGCACCACACACACACACACACACACACACACACTGTGTACTCCACAGGCACCACACACACACACTGTGTACGCCACAGGCGCCACACACACACACACACACACACTGTGTACGCCACAGGCACCACACACACACACACTGTGTACGCCACAGGCACCACACACACACACACTGTGTACGCCACAGGCACCACACACACACACACACTGTGTACGCCACAGGCACCACACACACACACACACAAACACTGTGTACACCACAGGCACCACACACACACACTGTGTATGCCACAGGCACCACACACACACACACACACTGTGTACGCCACAGGCACCACACACACACACACTGTGTACGCTACAGGCACCACACACACACACACACACACACACACACTGTGTACACCACAGGCACCACACACACACACTGTGTACGCCACAGGCACCACACACACACACTGTGTACGCCACAGGCACCACACACACACACTGTGTACGCCACAGGCACCACACACACACACACACACGCACACTGTGTAAGCCACACGCACACTGTACGCCACAGGCACCACACACACACACACACACACACACACTGTGTACGCCACAGGCACCACACACACACACACACACACACACACACTGTGTACGCCACAGGCACCACACACACACACACACTGTGTACGCCACAGGCACCACACACACACTGTGTACGCCACAGGCACCACACACACACTGTGTACGCCACAGGCACCACACACACACTGTGTACGCCACAGGCACCACACACACACTGTGTACGCCACAGGCACCACACACACACACACTGTGTTCCCCACATGCACCACACACACACACACACTGTGTACGCCACAGGCACCACACACACACACACTGTGTACGCCACAGGCACCACACACACACACACACACTGTGTACGCCACAGGCACCACACACACACACGCACACACGCACACTGTGTAAGCCACAGGCACCACACACACACACACTGTATACGCCACAGGCACCACACACACACACACACACACACACACTGTGTACGCCACAGGCACCACTCACACACACACTGTAAACGCCACAGGCACCACTCACACACACACTGTGTACGCCACAGGCACCAAACACACACACACACACACTGTGTACCCAACAGGCACATCACACACACACACACACACACTGTGTACGCCACAGGCACCACACACACTGTAAGCCACAGGCACCACACACCCTGTGTAAGCAACAGACACCACACACCCTGTGTACCCAACAGGCACCACACACCCTGTGTACCCAACAGGCACCACAGACACTGTGTACCCAACAGGCACCACAGACACTGTGTACCCAACAGGCACCACACACACTGTGTACCCAACAGGCACCACACACACTGTGTACCCAACAGGCACCACACACACTGTGTACCCAACAGGCACCACACACACTGTGTACCCAACAGGCACCACACACACTGTGTACCCAACAGGCACCACACACACTGTGTACCCAACAGGCACCACACACACTGTGTACGCCACAGGCACCACACACACTGTGTACGCCACAGGCACCACACACACTGTGTAAGCCACAGGCACCACACACACACAGACACTGTAAACGCCACAGGCACCACACACACACACACTGTGTACGCCACAGGCACCACACACACACACACACACTGTGTATGCCACAGGCACCACACACACACGCACACTGTGTACGCTACAGGCACCACACACACACACACACTGTGTAGGCCACAGGCACCACACACACACACACACACACACACACACACACACTGTGTACACCACAGGCTCCACACACACACTGTGTGCGCCACAGGCAGCACACACACACACACACTGTGTAAGCCACAGGCACCACACACACACACACACACACACACACACACACTGTGTACGCCACAGGCACCACACACACACACACTGTGTACGCCACAGGCACCACACACACACACACACACACACACTGTGTACGCCACAGGCACATCACTCACACACACACACACACACTGTAAACGCCACAGGCACCACACACACACACACACACTGTGTACGCCACAGGCACCACACACACACACACACTGTGTACGCCACAGGCACATCACACACACACACACTGTGTACGCCACAGGCACCACACACACTGTGTACGCCACAGGCACCACACACACTGTGTACGCCACAGGCACCACACACACTGTGTACGCCACAGGCACCACACACACTGTGTAAGCCACAGGCACCACACACACTGTGTACCCAACAGGCACCACACACACTGTGTAAGCAACAGGCACCACACACACTGTGTACCCAACAGGCACCACACACACTGTGTACCCAACAGGCACCACACACACTGTGTACCCAACAGGCACAACACACACTGTGTACCCAACAGGCACCACACACACTGTGTAAGCCACAGGCACCACACACACACTGTGTAAGCCACAGGCACCACACACACACTGTGTACGCCACAGGCACCACACACACACTGTGTACGCCACAGGCACCACACACACACTGTGTGCACCACAAGCAGCACACACACACTGTGTGCACCACAGGCAGCACACAAACACTGTGTGCACCACAGGCAGCACACACACACTGTGTGCGCCACAGGCAGCACACACACACACACACACACACACTGTGTAAGCCACAGGCACCACACACACACACACACACACACACACACACTGTGTACGTCACAGGCACCACACATACACACACTGTGTACGCCACAGGCACCACACACACACACACACACACTGTGTACGCCACAGGCACCACACATGCACACACACTGTGTACGCCACAGGCACCACGCACACACACTGTGTACGCCACAGGCACCACGCACACACACTGTATACGCCACAGGCACCACACACACACTGTGTACGCTACAGGAACCACACACACAAACTGTGTACGCCACAGGCACCACACACACTGTGTACGCCACAGGCACCACACACACTGTGTACGCCACAGGCACCACACACACACACACACTGTGTACGCCACAGGCACCACACACACACACACACACACTGTGTACGCCATATGCACCACACACACTCTGTACGCCATAGGCACAACACACACTGTGTACGCCATAGGCACCACACACACACTGTGTACGCCATAGGCACCACACACACACACTGTGTACGTCATAGGCACCACACACACACACACTGTATACGCCATGCGCACCACACACACACACACACTGCATACGCCGTACACACCACACCCAAACAAACACACTGTATGTGCCATACACACCAAACACTGTATACGCCGAACGCACCACACACACTGTATATGCCGTACGCATCACACACACACTGTATACGCTGTACGCACCACACACACTGTACGCACCACACACACACTGTATACGCCGTACGCACCACAAACACACACTGTATATGACGTACGCACCACACACACACACTGTATACGCCATAGGCACCACACACACACTGTATACGGCGTACACAACACACACTGTATACGCCGTATGCACCACAAACACACACTGTATACGAAGTACGCACCACACACACACACACTGTATACCCCATAGGCACCACACACACATGCACACACTGTGTACGCCATAGGCACCACACACACACACACTGTGTACGCCATAGGCACCACACACACACACACTGTGTACGCCATAGGCACCACACACACACACACTGTGTACGCCATAGGCACCACACACACACACTGTGTACGCCGTACCCACCACACACACTGTATACGCACCACACACACACACACTGTATATGCACCACACACACACACACTGTATACGCACGACACACACACACACACACACTGTATACGCACCACACACACACACTGTATATGCACCACACACACACACACTGTATACGCACCACGCACACACACACACACTGTATACGCACCACACACACACACCACACACACACTGTATACGCACCACACACACACTGTATACGCACCACACACACACTGTATACGCACCAAGTACGTTTTGTCCTTATGTGGAAACAATGTAAATTAAAGCACCTTTGTCATAAATTTTCCCATGGTAATAAAATGTTACCTTTACCTACTTTGCTTTCATTTTAACACAGGGGGAGGGGTGAGTGCACATAGTAAAGAGGGCACACAGGGGGAGACAGCTCAAACGAGATAGAGGGCGCACAGGGGGAGACAGCTCAAACGAGACAGAGGGCGCACAGGGGGAGACAGCTCAAACGAGACAGTGGGCGCACAGGGGGAGACAGCTCAAACGAGACAGAGGGCGCACAGGGGGAGACAGCTCAAACGAGACAGAGGGCACACAGGGGGAGACAGCTCAAACGAGACAGAGGGCACACAGGGGGAGACAGCTCAAACGAGACAGAGGGCACACAGGGGGAGACAGCTCAAACGAGGCAGAGGGCACACAGGGGGAGACAGCTCAAACAAGACAGAGGGCACGCAGGGGGAGACAGCTCAAACGAGACAGAGGGCTCGCAGGGGGAGACAGCTCAAACGAGACAGAGGGCGCACAGGGGGAGACAGCTCAAACGAGACAGTGGGCGCACAGGGGGAGACAGCTCAAACGAGACAGAGGGCGCACAGGGGGAGACAGCTCAAACGAGACAGAGGGCACACAGGGGGAGACAGCTCAAACGAGACAGAGGGCACACAGGGGGAGACAGCTCAAACGAGGCAGAGGGCACACAGGGGGAGACAGCTCAAACGAGACAGAGGGCACGCAGAGGGAGACAGCTCAAACGAGACAGAGGGCTCGCAGGGGGAGACAGCTCAAACGAGACAGAGGGCACGCAGGGGGAGACAGCTCAAACGAGACAGAGGGCACACAGGGGGAGACAGCTCAAACGAGACAGAGGGCACACAGGGAGAGACAGCTCAAACGAGACAGAGGGCACACAGGGGGAGACAGCTCAAACGAGACAGAGGGCACAGGGGGGAGAGAGACAGAGGGCACAGGGGGGAGAGAGACAGAGGGCACAGGGGGGAGAGAGACAGAGGGCACAGGGGGGAGAGAGACAGAGGGCACAGGGGGGAGAGAGACAGAGCACACGTGACAGCACATGAGGGGAGAACACAGCACAGTAAGGAGAGAGACAACAGACAAGGGGGATAGCACATGGGGTAGAAGATGGGAGAAGTCAGCACATGGGGAAAAGAGAGAGTGGATAGGTGGGTGAGATTCTCAACGCTGCAAAGCCTGCCCCCATCGTGACATTACCGCCCTCCCGATGCAATAGCATTGGGCCTCCATCTAGTTTTATTAATTGGAATAACATTCACAAATCTTTAAATAACATCATGAATACAGACATAGGAAGTGAAAAGACCAGGGTCTGCAGGGCAGCAGGACACATGGAAACGGTTAACATTAGACATCATTTCAAAAAACATCACAGTGAAAGATAATACCTTACCAGCACCAGGTCAGATTAACAATGCACTGCAGGATGCAGCAAGCCTCCATGGCGGGGGCAGCACATGTGTAGGATACTGATGCAAGCAGCCACTCGCTAACCTACCAATTCATGGAGGTGGTGGCTGTGTAGTATTATAATGCACGCTGATAGAATTTGCTTAGGGAGCCAGTCACACAGATATGTGTGATGCACAGTGTCGCACATTTTTATGCAGGATGCACCCAGGTCCCTTTAGTGTTGGCTGGGTGAATTGGGGCGCTAGTCCTGTGGGGGTGCACGTATATAGTGCTGGGCAGCCCGCCTGATCTAATAGTATAGGCGTCATCAATAGGCTGCAAGCCAGACACTGTGCATCACGCATATCTGTGTGACTGGCGCCTTAAGCAAATTCTATCGGTGTGCATTATAATGCTACACAGCCACCCCCTCCATGAATTGGTAGGTTAATGAGTGGCTGTTTGCATCCATTTCCTGCACATGTGCTGCCCCCGCCTTTATCGTGGAGGGTTGCTACATCCTGCAGTGTATTATTAATCTGACCTGGTGCTGGTAAGGTACTATCTTTCACTGTGATGTTTTTTCAACAGGCCACATGGGCCCGAAATTTTGTACGCCATGATGGCAATCAGCACATATCGAATGTAAACACAGGGATCACATGTTAGACCAAAGTATAAATATGCATCCAAGTGGAATAGGGAGTCAAACCATATGCCCCTGAAATCTTAACCAAGTCAGGCCAAAGAAAGGGAGGGTCCTAGAGCACTGCAGATAGAAATGGTAAGAGGGATGGTGGTAAAAATTGCCTCAACGCACGTTTCGGGATGCGATCTAAGAGCTTTATCAAGAGGCTCAAAACAATTACAAGCTCAGATGTGGTATTGTTTGTAGCACGGCAGTAGGAGAAAAAAATTTGATTTTCTACTGTGGAGCCCTGAATAGAGCAGAATTTCAGCACAATACAATTACAAGCTCAGATGTGTCCTGCTTTATGTAGCATCGTAGTAACAGAAAAAAATTTGATTTTCTACTGTTGAGCCCTGGATTGAGCACGATCTCAGCGCTAAACAATTACAATCTCCGATGTGGCCTTGTTTATGTAGCACGGCAGTACCAGAAAAAAATAGATTTTCAACTGTGAAGTAGTGATGAGTGAATATGTTGAAATCCGATCTCCAAACTTAAGTTTGAAACTAACGTGGCTCATTCGGATTCGTGATGGGAAAGACAAGCAAAATTTCTTAAATTCAAGAAAATCGGTAACGTTTGACAAATTTCCATGGTTATGTGATTGCAGGGCAACTATAATGTTTTTAACAGTTTTGCTAGCATAATGCTTGTTCATGATGAGCGGGGAGATGTGGTAGATGAGTAGGGGGGCTGGCTCATTTCAGGTCAGATCAACGGTGCACTGTTTTTTATTTTTTTCTGTAGGCGGTAACTTTAAGTCAGGAAAACGCGGCTAGCCAATCAGAGAGCAGGAAGCATCCAGTGTGTCCCAGACGCAAGGCCTTCTGCAATTGGCTGCTGAAATCACATGTCATCTCTATATAAAAACCGTCCATGTTCCCTTAGCGCCATTTTATGCATGTCACTGCTGGAGACAGACGCTGCTCCTGTGTAATGAGAGATATTAGCTAGTTAGATGGGAGATTCTGTGGAAGTTAGATAGTGTAGATAAGTCCTGTGCTGTGTACCTGTTCAATCGACCTTGCAGCACTTTTTTTTGGTTTTTGTACAATTACGGAGATTCTGACAGAAAGAGCAGGACCTATGGCATAGAACAGTGTTGTGCACCGGTTGTACTGTCTGTGCTCCATGCAGGGGTATACCTTCAATCTATTTTTGCACTTGCTAATGTGATAAAAAAGCAAGAAAGCAAGCCCTTTTAGTCCACCTTTTGATTTTGTGGGGTTGAAATTCAGCTATCTCCAGAGCTTGTCAGTGCAGAGCGTTTGAGTGCAGAGCACAAAAAACTTTTATTTTATTTGCTAATGTGATAGTGCAAGCTGTGTTAGCCCAGTTTGTCATTTTTTTGGTGTATGAACTTCAGCTTTATGCGCAGAAAAACAAATATTTTTTTTCTGTTGTTAGCCACAGTCCACCAAAGTTTTTTTTGTGTGGCAAACGTGGTACAGTCTGTTAAAGGTCACCTACTATCTTAGTGGCGGTGAACCTCAGCTGTTTTCAAAGTAAAAAAAAAAAAAAATTTGTTTTGTTAGTCAGAGTCCACCAAAGATTTTTTTGTGTGGCAAACGTGATGCACTGTGCTGTACGTCAGCTACTATGTTAGTGGAGGTGAGCTTCAGCTGTTTTCAGAGTAAAAAAAAGAGTAAATCAATTTTTTGCTGTTCCTAACATGATACAGCAGGCTAGATCTGAGTTTGAAATACAGTTGTGCTCAAACGTTTACATACCCCAGCAGAATTTTTGCTTTCTTGGCCTTGTTTCAGAGAATATTAATGATAGCAAAAACCTTTTTCTCCACTCATGGTTATTGGTTGGGTGAAGCCATTTATTGTCAAACTACTGTGTTTTCTCTTTTTAATTTTTTTTTAAAGTATTTTTTTTATCATTCATATTCTCTGAAACAAGACCAAGAAAGCAAAAATTCTGCCGGAGTGTGTAAACTTTTGAGCATAACTGTAGCTTGGAGAATATCTTGTATGTTATACAGGCGTCATCCACATTAAAAAAAATACTTTGTTAGATTCCTAACATTATACAGCAGGGACATCTCAGTTTGGAATAGTTTGGAGAATATCTCCTATATTATACAGGCCTCATTCACATTAAAAAAATACTTGCTTCTGTTACTAACATCTTACACTATGGGACATCTCGGGGTGCCAAGAGAGGGTGGTTCACTGTGATCGAGGGGGGTTGGCAATACCAGAAAAACTGTTAGCAAAGGTGTTAGTGAAGGTGAGGAACAAATGGAAGAGGAAGAGGTGATGGGCAACCAACAGTCAGAACATGAAGAGGATAATCAACCCCTCTCTGTTCTTGTTTGGCGGGAGGAGACGGAGGAAACAAGCATCAGAATTACCCAGTCACCAACACCGCATGGGCTTGAACATCATGAAAGGGCCCGACATATGAATGTGTTCTGGCTGCACTATCTGCAACATGATCCCAGTATAGTTATGATTCGAAATAGTGCTGACTATTGGGTTGCCACTCTGTTAGACCCACGTTATAAGAGTAAATTTTGTCAGATGCTTCCCACACTGGAAAGGGACCTGCAAATGCTGGAGTATCGAAGCTCAGTTTTACGCAACCTTAAGATAGGTTTTCCCCAAGCCAGCAGTGAGGCACACAGAGTTCATCGCAGCACTACACTTCCAACATCAGGCACGTCAATTCGTCAACACCAAAATATTAGTAGCAGCAGTAGTGTAAGTGGCAGAAGCAATTTCTGTCAGTCCTTTCACACAATTTTTAGACAGAGTACAAGTCTGACACGTGATGAAAGACTGGAGAGGATGTTGCACTCCAGATTGAGTCTCCATCTGCTGGGTTGGCTGTAGTGGAAGAGGTTTTGGTCTCCATTAAACTACTTCTACTCTGGTGAAATTGATGCCACTTTGCTGGTGTCTGCCACTAATCTTTGGAAATGTGGAGAATCCCGATAGGGTCTCCATCTACTGGGTTGGCTGTAGGGGAAGAGGTGTCGTTCCTAATTCTACAATTTCTACTGTAGTGAAATTGATGCCACTTTGCTGGTGTCTGTCACTAATTTTTGGATATGTTGGGAATCCTGATTGGGTCTCCATTTACTGGGTTGGCTGTAGTGGAAGAGGTGTCTGTCCCCATTATACTACGTCTAATCTACTGAAAATGATGCCACTTCGGTGGTGTCAGGCCCTCATTTTTTTTAATGTTGGGAATCCTGGTTGGGTCTCCATTTGCTGGGTTGGCTGTAGTGGAAGAGGTTTTGGTCTCCATTATAATAGTTATACTCTAATGAAATTATTTTTTTGGTGCAGATATTGTTCTCAATACATGGGTACGCAAATATGATAAACTCAAAATTGGTTTTCAGCCGCCCCATCAAATGCATCTGCTGCTTCTTCATCCTCCTCTGTTACAGTGCCAAGTATTGTCTCGCAAGTCTCCCACCACAGAACCTCCGGTTGTATACCTGCTCCAGTCAGGCTGAGTCAGAGCCCGTCAGCTCTAATGGAAGCAGACATGCCTGGTGTGTTTGTTTCACCGAGCACACCACACGTTTCTCAATCCACCATAACATCTCTGGCTGCACCTCACTCACGGTCCAGCAGTTTGTCCATTTCACCATACTCTGCCCTCTCTAACCACTACAGCCAGCCCTTGGTCCCATAGTTGTGGTCACGCAAAAGATTGCTTCATCCTACACATGACAAAGCTAAGAGGTTGAACTCCTTTATCTCCAACCTGTTGTCCACGGAAATGGTGGACTTAGGCCCTAATTTTTTTAAAATGTGAACAGTTCTGATTGTGTCTCCATCTGCTGGTTTGGCTGTAGTGTAAGAGGTGTCGGTCCCCATTATATTACTTAAACTCTAGTAAAATTGATGCCACTTTGGTAGTTTTAGGCCCTAATTTATTAAAATTTGAACACTCCTGATTGGGTCTCCATCTATTGGGTTGGCTGTAGTGGAAGTGGTGCAGATATTGTTCACCATACAGGGGTACACATTAGTAATGAGAGAGCATTAAATGTGCTCAACTTAGTGGTTCAGCTGTTTCTCAAAACCTACCCTGATCTGCCAGAGCTGCTGGAGAAAGTACAACAAGTGTGTGCCCATTTCAGAAAGCATTTACAGCTTCCAGCTCTCTGATGTGCGATGTCATCACATGTTGGAAATCAATGTTGCAGATGTTGGGAAGGATTTGTGAGTAGCAGAGGGCAGTTGTTGAGTACTAGCTTTAACATGCCCATCGGCATTCAGGTCAGCCTCCACACATAAGAGCTAATGAGTGGGCATGGATGTCTGACATCTGTGCCGTCCTCCAAAACTTTGAGGACTCCACCAAGATGGTGAGCGGCGATGACGCCATAATTAGAGTCACCATCCCGCATCTCTGTCTACTGAAACGCTTGGTGCTCACAGTTAAAGAGGAGGCATTGTATGCGGATCAAGGAACTATGCAGCCCAGCCTCATCTCATCTCAATGCGGATTAGGTGGTAATGAGGAAGAGGAGGATGAGGAGTAGAATATGGACAGTCATCCTCTTGGGGAGGACAGGGAAATCTTGGCTGTCTTTGAAGTCTTGATACCCCTCTTTCAGTCTGTGGGAAAGCTGTATGAGTTTCACTTAATGACCTTCAGTTGCCTAAACCGTGGCTTTGCTTATGAACATTATTTCTCAAAATGCATTGCAGATCAGGCCATTGTCCAACTCTATAGTGATTTAAATTCAAGGTTTAAAGAAAGATCTTTGTCTGTGACTAAGCACCACCGAGAAGTGTGAGCTGATGTTGGATGGGTTGCCATTGCTTATGCAACAAGCTGCATTAGAGGACTTCCTGGGAAAAATGACAGCTGGAGTAGATACGGTTTCCCTCTATGCCAGTCCTTTTACCTAGCTAAACAATATGGCTGTGGTGAAATACAACTCTCACCGAGAAGCGGTGAGAGCCCCATAGCAGCTGCAAGGTTTACGCTATGAACTCTCCTGCAGGAGAAGCCAGGGCCCACAGGGGGATTCTCTGGTTCTCTGGTGGGCCCGTCCAACCCTGCCGAGGAGCATCCCTGGCTGAGAAAAGTGTGTGGGAAGGTTCCAGAACACTCTATGGCTGTTTTTTTTTTTACTGTGGACTGCCTCCGTACCATCCCTGGCCACATTCACCTGTCCACGTGTTTGTGATTAGGGGGTCTTTCCCAATAAGTGCACTGGGGAGGGCACGGGTAATGTTCTGGGACCGGTGCTTGTGGAAGGCTGGGACGACACCAGGAGAAATAGTGGCGGCTGGGGACAGAGTATGGATAACCGGCCACCGCCACCATGAGGTTGTGAACAGCTTCCGCCTCCTCAAGGCAACATTTCAACTGCAAGCAGCAGTCCAGAAATATGGCAGTTTAGTATTGCGGCCGGATGGAGAAGCCAGGGCCCACCGGAGGATTCTCCGGTTCTCTTGTGGGCCCTTCCAACCCTGTTGAGAAGCAGCCCTGGCTAAGAAAAGTGTGTGGAAAGGTTCCCGGACACTCTATGGCTGCTTTTTTACTGAGATGGAAACCCACGCAAACACAAGGAGAACATACAAAATCCTTGCAAATGTTGTCCTTGCTGGGATTTGAACCCAGGATCCCAGCGCTGCAAGGCTTCAGTGCTAACCACTGAGCCACTTTGCTGTTGTTCATCCTCTGATATCTAACATGCTGGAGAAACTTTCACCTACTGCCACTCTTTATCTTCAACTCCTTTGTGAGAAACTAATGTATTTGGGCAGCCACTCAGTCTACCAAATAAAATTCCTGAGAAAGAAATTGAGGATGGCTTCGCTACTGGTACTGGGGGCACTGCTAATACCATGGAGTCGTACCATAGTTCACTGTAAATATTACAGGCTGGTAGGAGCCAAGTAGATTCCCACAGAAAAGTACCAGCAGTAATGTTCTGGGACCCGTGCTTGGGAAGGTGGGGAAGACACCGAGTGAAATAGTGGCATCTGGGGACCAAGTATGGAGACTTGACAGCCTGCCATTACCTCGCTGCCACCTCACCTCAACACCACCGGAGCTAATGCAACTCCACAACCTACTGTCTCCTTCCCCACCATCCTGTAGAATGTAAGGCCGCAAGTACAGGGTCTATAAGACTTAAGATGAAATATGGCACCTTGGCAAAGTCCAACTATGTTCTCCCTCTGATATCTAACAATAACAAACAGGTCAAGCTGGAGACACTTGCACCTACTGCCACTCAGTGTCTTCAGCTCCTTTGTGAGAAACTAATGTTTGCTCAGCCAGTCTACCCAATAAAATTTCTGAGGTACGAAAATTGTGGATTGCTTTGCTCGGGGACTGGGTGCTAATACCAAACCGTGGCGTGTCATTCACTCGATATTCCTGACTGGGAGTAGACAAGCTTATTCCCACAAAAAAGTACCAGCAAGCTAAGGAGATGGTGGCCTCTATCATCGTGAAGGAGTTTGCTTGTTGTCTAGTAGTCTGGCTTTCATACTAAAGATCCTGCTCATTTTTATAGTTTTAAGTGAGCACGCAGAGACCATGGTTTCTGCAGCAGCGAATCCAGGATAATGGCAGAGAAAGTGCTGTACCATCAGGTTGAGGATGCGAGCCAAGCAAGTTTCAGGTCTGAGGTTGCCCAGGCGCAGAGCCGCCACCGGGTTTGCACCGTTATCACACACGGCCTTCCCTTGCTCCAGGTTCAGTGCAGACAGCCATTGCTCAAACTCAGCCTGGAGAGTTGTCCACAACTATTCAGCTGTATGACTGCTATCTCCAAGGCATATTAATTTTAACACTGCCTGATTGCGGTAAGACCTGGCTGCACAGTACGGAGGTGGGGGGGATTCTCTCTGCACTGTTGGAACATGTGTCTCAGTAAGACAGAGGTTGAGGGTGCAGGTGGAGGCCCTAGAGGAGGTGGAAGATGCAGAAGCAGTGGAGGAAGTGTTTGATACAGAGGTTTGTCCCGCAAGCCTCTGGGATTCCAACACTTGCTGTCTAGTGACACCTTGGTGTCTAGTGGTTTAATTCTCCATCCCCTGGTGTGTAGTGATTTAGTTCTCCAACCCTAGCTGTTTAGTAGGTTAGTTTTACAACCCATGTTGTCTTATTAGTTTAGTTCTTCAACCCCTGTTTTCTATTAGTTTAGTTATCCATGTTCTGGTGTGTATTTGTTTCATTCTCCAACCTTAGCTGTTTAGTTCTCCAAGCCCTGTTGTATATTAGTTTAGTTCTCCATGTTCTGGTGTGCATTTATTTCTTTCTCCAAACCATCCATGCCCACTCCCAGGGGTTAACGCCTGGTGACAAGGGTTTGGATTCTTCTCGGACCCTACTTCACCCGTGCCCGGATCAACAGAAAAAATTTATGGGCATCGCTACACATGGTTTCCCCCTCTTGAGTCTGTGAAGCTTTGGATCAGACCTCTGATGCCCTGGAATAGAATGTGTGAACAGCTCTTCAGACTCGCCCATCTGTGCTTCCCCATAGTCAGTTGGCTGGTTGGAGAGTTGTGACGTGGGTGAAAGCAAGGGTAATTGGGGTGCCACCTCTGAGGACTGTACTACATGTGATGTTAAGGTGGAGGAAGAGGAGCAGAGGTTACTTGATGCAGTGCTTGTGATCTACTGGAGAACATGTTCTTTCTGCCCCTCATCTACAAGGGGTACCACTGTGCGACTGCCAAAGAAAGGGAGTGGAGTCCAGTAAGAGAAGTTTTCAAAATTCTGCACAATTGCTCACTGCAGCAAAACAAACTTATTTCTCATCTCTCATATTATACATGTCACACAACCTTAAACAGCTATTCAGTACTTTCAAGTCCCTCCTCTGTCTACCAGCTCTCCCTCTTCTCTCCTCTCATCTCAGCTGAAGACTTAGCCTCATTCTTCAAGCATAAGACTGACAACATAGGGAAAAGCCTTTGCTTAAAGTCCCAACAGCTCCTTCTCTCTCATAACACCTCAACTCTCCTTCTCCAAAACCAACTTCTCCGCCATCACAGAAGATCATCTTTACTCTCCAAATCACATCTCACCACTAGTGTTGAGCCACCCCCGTAGTGTTCGAGTTCGGTTCGGTTCGTCGAACACCCGTGTGTTCGCCGAACTGTTCGTCGAACTGTTCGTCGAACACCTTCGAACACCGTTAAAACCAATGGCAGGCAAACAAAAACACATAGAAACACATAGAAAACACCTTCAAAGGTGTCCAAAAGCTGACAAACTGCTCAGAAGACACAACTAACACATGGAAAAGTGACAAGTACATATAGTCATGAGAAAAGAAAAGAGGTGGAGGAGTAAAAGGAGGGGGAGACACAGATATAGGCATGTCATGCCCTTTTAAAATCCAAAAAGTGAGAAGCCGACACGTTCAGTCCGCTCCTGCCCGTGCCACCTCCGCGTCGCCGGGTTTGTGCCAGAGCCGCGGTGAACCCTGACGGCCAGCCCCCCTCTCCCAATACTGGTGCCTGTCCGCTGGTGGGTCGAGCGAGCCCCCCTGTGGTGGAGGCAGCTCTAAGCTTTTTAATTTAAATTGTCTCTCTAATTTGAATGAATACACTTTAAATCCATTTACAAGGATCTATTGGAGGGCAAGTCTCATGCCAGCAGCCGCGTAATTCCAGCTCCAGTAGCATCCACTAAAGCTGCTGCAGTTAAAAAGCTTTTATAAGGATCGAGCTCGGCTGTCCACCACAAGGCATCCTACTGCCAGTCCCAGCCCCTATGCCTTGGGGTGCCTCCTGATGCTCTTCACTGAGTATCCCGTGGTCCCGAAGCATTTCCTTTGAAAAAATTAAGTGTCCAAACTACAGGTGGTGTAGCTTGCTTAACAGCCGGGATAATCCGCTGACTAGCAGACACTGCTACTAGGCACAAAGTATTTCCTGGGCTAGATGCAGTTAAAAATTTGTAATTAGATACTCTCGTTGGATGCTGAGAAAGCATTCCATAGAGTCTCCTGGCACGCCATATATGATTCTCTTAAAAAGCTTGGGGTTGGGGTCTAGGGGACCCTTTTATAGCCAAAATCACGGCCCTGTATCGCAATACGTCACCTAGGCTGAAGATAAATGGAACTGTAGCACCCTGAGGGCTCGGTTGCTACAGAGGTATTGCACCTCACCCAGAGGTGTGATATCTCACTCTCAGGTAAGGATGTAGTGTGGATCAGGACCCGACACCTGCATGCATTACACCACATTGCCGTGGGGCAGGGCGACCAATATGCCCCTGAGATGGGCACGACAGTCCCTGTCCCTGGCTGCAGTGGGGAGAGGGAACACTGAGGAAGGGGAACCCTGTAGTGCAGGAGCAGGGAGGAAGCAGTTCCTGGGTGCATTGAGAAGGGAGTATAAAAGGTGGGCACCATCTTAGTTCAGTTCAGAGAAGTCTGAGCAGAAGTGGCAGGGAGCAGGGGCTCTGCATGAGCTCTGCTCCGGAGGCGGGCCTTGTAACAGAGGCCCAGGCCTGGAAGAGGGAGAAGGAAGGAAGAGGAGCGGAGAAGGCTCCAGGAACGAGGAACGAAGGGATCCCAGGGGTGCGGACGGGCGAGTCGCCACCGCACGCCCGAATCCAACTGCGTGGAGGGGTCAGGCCAAAGGGGGAGACCGGTCCCCGAAACTAGTGAAGGCAGGAAACGACCCTCAGCTAGAAACAGGAGGCTGTGATATCTTATGTGGCGCAGCCCCTCGCTACACCCGCTAGGAAGGCACCACATAGTGTCAGGGAAACTGGCGCCAAGTTTACCAAGAGGAGGCCCGAGGCAGCCGGACAGAAGGGTTGATAAGAAAGGCCAGACAAAAGACACACAAAGGGGGTCCTGTGAAGCGCTCCAAAGTTATCTGGGAGTTGTCTGAGCCCCTCACCTGGTGAGCACAGTACGACGTGGGCAGCCGTTACCTGCAGACGTGGTCTGGATAATAAGAACTGTGAGTAAAGGCCCTGGACTGCATCACTGACTCCATGTCGTTACTAGTGTTGAGCCACCCCCGTAGTGTTCGAGTTCGGTTCGGTTCGTCGAACACCCGTGTGTTCGCCGAACTGTTCGTCGAACTGTTCGTCGAACACCTTCGAACACCGTTAAAACCAATGGCAGGCAAACAAAAACACATAGAAACACATAGAAAACACCTTCAAAGGTGTCCAAAAGCTGACAAACTGCTCAGAAGATATAACTAACACATGGAAAAGTGACAAGTACATATAGTCATGCGAAAATAAAAGGGGTGGAGGAGTAAAAGGAGGGGGAGACACAGATATAGGCATGTCATGCCCTTCTAAAATCCAAAAAGTGAGAAGCCGACACGGCCAGTCCGCTCCTGCCCGTGCCACCTCCGTGTCGCCGGGTTTGTGCCAGAGCCGCGGTGAACCCTGACGGCCAGCCCCCCTCTCCCAATACTGGTGCCTGTCCGCTGGTGGGTCGAGCGAGCCCCCCTGTGGTGGAGGCAGCTCTAAGCTTTTTAATTTAAATTGTCTCTCTAATTTGAATGAATACACTTTAAATCCATTTACAAGGATCTATTGGAGGGCAAGTCTCATGCCAGCAGCCGCAGTAATTCCAGCTCCAGTAGCGTCCACTAAAGCTGCTGCAGTTAAAAAGCTTTTATAAGGATCGAGCTCGGCTGTCCACCGCAAGGCATCCTACTGCCAGTCCCAGCCCCTATGCCTTGGGGTGCCTCCTGATGCTCTTCACTAAGTATCCCATGGTCCCGAAGCATTTCCTTTGAAAAAATTAAGTGTCTAAACTACAGGTGGTGTAGCTTGCTTAACAGCCGGGATAATCCACTGACTAGCAGACACTGCTACTAGGCACAAAGTATTTCCTGGGCTAAATGCAGTTAAAAATTTGTAATTAGATACTCTCGTTGGATGCTGAGAAAGCATTCCATAGAGTCTCCTGGCACGCCATATATGATTCTCTTAAAAAGCTTGGGGTAGGGGTCTAGGGGACCCTTTTATAGCCAAAATCACGGCCCTGTATCGCAATACGTTACCTAGGCTGAAGATAAATGGAACTGTAGCACCCTGAGGGCTCGGTTGCTACAGACGTATTGCACCTCACCCAGAGGTGTGATATCTCACTCTCAGGTAAGGATGGAGTGTGGATCAGGACCCGACACCTGCATGCATTACACCACATTGCCGTGGGGCAGGGCGACCAATATGCCCCTGAGATGGGCACGACAGTCCCTGTCCCTGGCTGGAGTGGGGGGAGGGAACACTGAGGAAGGGGAACCCTGTAGTGCAGGAGCAGGAAGGAAGCAGTTCCTGGGTGCATTGAGAAGGGAGTATAAAAGGTGGGCACCATCTTAGTTCAGTGCAGAGAAGTCTGAGCGGAAGTGGCAGGGAGCAGGGGCTCTGCATGAGCTCTGCTCCGGAGGCGGGCCTAGTAACAAAGGCCCAGGCCTGGAAGAGGGAGAAGGAAGGAAGAGGAGCGGAGAAGGCTCCAGGAACGAGGAATGAAGGGATCCCGGGGTGTGGACGGGCGAGTCGCCACCGCATGCCCGAATCCACCTGCGTGTAGGGGTCAGGCCAAAGGGGGAGACCGGTCTCCGAACTAGTGGAGGCAGGAAACGACCCTCAGCTAGAAACTGGAGGCTCTGACATTTTATGTGGCGCAGCCCCTCGCTACACCCGCTAGGAAGGCACCACATAGGGTCAGGGAAACTGGCGCCAAGTTTTCCAAGAGGAGGCCCGAGGCAGCCGGACAGAAGTGTTGGTAAGAAAGGCCAGACAAAGGACACACAAAGGGGGTCCTGTGAAGTGCTCCAAAGTTATCTGGGAGTTGTCTGAGCCCCTCACCTGGTGAGCACAGTACGACGTGGGCAGCCGTTACCTGCAGACGTGGTCTGGATAATAAGAACTGTGAGTAAAGGCCCTGGACTGCATCACTGACTCCGTGTCGTTACTGCTGCTGCCCTGCACCATCACCCCCATCCTCCGCATACACTGCCCTGAGGCTATACTCCTCCCGTGGGGAGTTATGCTACGCTCTGCTGCACCCACAACACCAGCCTCAGCGGTCTGCCCTGTAGCGGCGGTTCACTCTGACCGCAATCCACGGGTGGCGTAGTCGGACATTTAAACATCAAAACCACATAAATAGTTCCGCCACTGGTTTGACCGCCCTGAGCCACGGAACCGGGTCGCCGCCACGAAGACTACAACCACCAGCATCCACCAAAAAGGGTCCGGCTCCGGGTGTCCCAAGGCCCAGGGGGTGCGTCAGAACATTTTCATCACCTTTCACAATCACCAATGGGACAAGGCAGGGATGTCCTCTGTCCCCTCTCTTATACATCCTAGTGACGGAGCACTTGCTCTCATCAATTCGCCATAACCCCAATACTAGGTGGATTGAGGTGGGAGGCACCGAGTACAAGTGCTCTCTATTTGCTGATGATGTCCTAGTATATATCACTCAATCACATATATCCATCCCTGCTGTTATGGCTGAAATAGATCACTTTGTTACATGGTAAAATTTTAAAATCAATGCAGCGAAGTCTGAGGCCCTCGATGTCTCCCTCCCCAAATCCATATAGGATTCCATCCAGTCCAACTTTCCCTTTGCCTGGCCCTCACAGGGTATCAAATACTTAGGAATTCCTATTCATAGAGACCTCTCCCATCTATGTTATCTTAATTTTGGGCCCTTTATTGAACAACTCCATACAGACCACGGTTGGCAAGTTAGAACTGTAAGATTCACTACGTGAACCACTGGTGTTTTGTGGAAAAGCACATGTACACTGTGTTCCAAATTATTATGCAAAAAGTGTTTAGGAGTGATAAGGGAAGAATTTATTTGTTTGTCAGTTAAACTCATTGATGGTGATGTGTGTCAGGGCTCTTTATATCACTCACCATAAAAAAAACTGCGTTGCATAAACCAGATTTTTTTTAAAAGAGGATATGAAACAAATAATATTAAAAATTGTTTATTTTTTATTACATCAAATTTAAAAATCTTCAATAAAAAACATAGCAAAGCAGTGACCTATTGATCCCATGCAAGAAGTCTTCCAATTGATAGATCATATATTATATTATTGCACAACAAGGAGGGGGGAGGAAAAAATTGATGTAAACATAAGACCAATAAATATGCTATATATCACAATTCATATAGGTATTTGTATAAATGTATATATCACCTAAAGAAAATAATTTTTCCAACCATATTCTATCAATTGGATAAGTCTAATATTAATAGCAAGTGTATAAATAGCCTTCCATTCAACAATATGTCATCATTAACATAGCTCTCCAAGAGTTTATAGCGGTATGACCGATGGAAGTAAAAATCTATTACAAGTGTAGTGGTAAGCTACCATCAGTCTCCCCATTCTAATTACCATAACAACATCTTGGAATGATCATAATTATACAATTACAAAATAGCCAACCTAAAGGAGGTCAAAAGATACACTTACTGAGTGTTTCTAAGACATAGAGACAATCTCACAGGGATCCGCCCGACGACGCCGTTTCGCTTATGTGCTTCTTCGATGGGGCGTGCAGTATGTGTGTGTGTCATACCTTTTTGTAGGCTGATTGTCGGCTGTTTGGAATTCCCGTAATTAGTGGAGAGTGTTTGGCGCATGCGCACGCTACATGACTCCGTGTGTAAAGATGACTTCCGGAATATAGCGGCTGGCACGCATGCGGTGGAACGCATGCAGTGCTTAGTGCGCAAAACCGGAAGTCCACGGGTCTGTATACGTGCATGCGCACTTCTCCAATGCAGAATCCCCATATATCTGAGGTGTAGTTCAAAGGGGGCGTGACAAAAAGTCATAGATGGGGCAATACGAGGGCGGACCCCTGCCGAGGGGCCTTGGATTCCTACAGGCATTTCTACATTATGGAATCCTCATATGTTAATAAGGGATTCCAAAGAAAAATTAGATATCATAAAAAGAGTGGTAACGAGACTAATAGTATGTGAAAAATAATGAAAAATTAGAATACATGAAATAAAAGTGAGTATCAAAACCGAGTTGTGAAAAAAAAAGAAAGATAAAAACAAAAATTCATACAAAGAAATGAAGTGTTGAAAAAAAAAAAAAAAAAAAAGGGAATAAAAAGGATTGAACAAAAAAGAAAATAAAATGAGGAAAAAAAAAAAAAAAAAAAAAAAAAAAAAAAAAAAAAAAAGGGGAAGTGTAGAAGGTGAATAATAAAACACTTAATCTGATTATGTAAAAAATAATAATAAGAAGGATGTTGGAGTGAATGTAATGTGATAAAGAAGTGAACAATATCAAAAAAATATAAACAGTGCATGGGGAGTGTAATGTGAATGTATGTGCTTGGAGGTGAATAAGAATAGTGTAAAAGTTAATGACATAAAAAGTGACAATATTGTAAAATATTACAAAATGTATGTATAATCCCATATATATAGCTCATAAATTGGGGCGATAGAAAGGTCCTTTAATCAGAAAAATGCTGATTTTTCTTTTTTTTATATATACCCCTCTTTATTCATTCCTTCTTCCTTTTCTTTTTTTCTCTTTCTCTCTCCTTTCTCTCTCCCATCCTCCTTTCCCCTTTCTTTCCTTCTTCATCCAGAGTGAAGCAGGGGTGAATGATTCTTCATCCCAAAAAAACCACCTCGAAGGGAGACCAAAAACCAGCATCCAGAGATCGCCGAAAAAGGTAAGTGCTACGAGAAAAACACTAATTAAAATCATTAAAAACAACAACAAACATACTTAAAAAGGTGACTCAAAAGGATCGAAAAGGTATATAGGGGAGTCTAGGCAATTTCTGAAAATGCATAGGTATCAGAGAGATACCTAAAGATAGAGGAAACAATTTAAAAGAAAGCAGAAAGACCGAACTAAAGATATCAGAGAAATACCCAAAAATTGGTGAAACAATTTATAAGAAAGCAGAAAACCCGAACTGTTCATTTAGACCTTGGGGCGATATAGTGCCCAATCTAAATATCCATCTGCTCTCCAGTCTTGCCAGTGCCTGACTCAAATCACCACCTCTGGGGCCCAAGTCAATCTGATCAATACCTCTTATTTTTAGGCCACTAGAATCACTGTTGTGGTGGAGCTTGAAATGTCTTGGGAGAGTTCTCAATTTGGTTATTTCCTCCATAGACATTGTTTTCTCAATGTCCAGCACATGTTCTCTAGTTCTTATTTTTAATTCCCGAGTAGTAAGGCCTATATAAATTTTTTTACACGGGCATTGAGCATAGTAAATAACTCCTTTAGAATTACAGGATAGGGCCTTTCTAATCTCATATGTTCTACTATTATCATAGTTGTTGAATTCTTTACTATTAATCATATTTTTACATGCTTTACATTTTCCGCATGTATAGAATCCAAGCTTACTTCCGTCAATTAAACATGAGGTGGGATCTTTTTCATAATGGCTGTGCACCAATGAATCTCTCAAATTTTTGGATCGTCTAGCGACTAGAATTGGTTTTTGTGGTAAAGTTTTTCGTAGAATCGGGTCTGTCAATAGTACATCCCAATGCTTTCTCAAAATCTCACCAAGTTCCGACCATTGTACATTATAATCAGAAATGAATCTGATAGGGTTGGATATGTCATCATTCCTAGTTTTCTTGCCATACAGCAATTGTTGTCTGTTGGTTTTTAGTGCCCTTTTGTATCCAGCTTTGATTGTTCTATTGCTGTACCCACGATTCTTGAAGCGCCTTGTAAGATCTAATGATTGATGTTGAAATAGCTCATTATCAGTGCATATTCTTCTTAGTCGCAAAAATTGGCCTACTGGAATGTTCTTGATGGTGGCCGGCGGATGCGATGAGGAACTGTGAAGTATGCTATTGGTGGCAGTATCCTTCCTATATACATCAGTCATTAGATATCCATTCGAGATGGTCCAAATATGCAAATCCAGAAAATTAACTTCTCTGCCATATTGGAATGTCAGCTTGATGTTCAAGCAATTCTGATTAAGGCATTCAAAGAACTTTTCGAGTTGCATAGTGGAACCCTCCCAAATGAACCAAATGTCGTCGATGTACCTCATCCACCCCTGTACGAGGTGGATGCCATCGACGCCATCATGAAAAAGTTGCCTTTCCCATGCTCCCAAGAACAAATTTGCATACGAGGGGGCACAAGAGGCCCCCATCGCAGTTCCCTGTTTCTGCAAATAAATTTTCTTATTAAAAATAAAAATATTATGTTCAAGGATAAATTGAAGAAGAGTGATTATGAACTCACACATGGATTTATCAATATTACTTTCCTGCAAAAACAAAGACACTGCCTCCAAACCATCATGATGTCTAATAGATGAATAGAGAGCCTCCACATCCGCCGTCACCATCACAGATCCAGGTTCGAGATGGATTGAATCAATTCTTTTAAGCTTTTGACTCACTGCATGAAGTGCTGGTTTCAGAACCAGATACCTCACTGTTCAACAGCATCCTCGTTTTGGGTTGATTAGGGGTTTTATATTTAGTCAATTGCCACTTAAAGACTTTGTTATTTTCATAGTCCTGAAGGTCCCGTACATATTTCTTGTGTTTGATTTTACTGATGTCAGTCTCCCATTTATCAATGTCAGTTTCACATGTTTTAAGGTAGCTATCAGAAACTTACATATAATCCGTTAAATCAATTCCAATCTCAGTTGATTATAATTTTGGAAAAAGCAGTAGAGGCTAATATTATCCCTAAAAAATTGGTTGAATCAATTAAAAAATTGCGTCCCAAATTACCAACTTTCTATTTGTTACCAAAATTACACAAAGATCCGACAGACCCTCCTGGGAGACCTATCATTTCTGGCAATGGAAGCTTGTGTGAAAGTCTATGTACCATCGTAGATTTTTACTTACAACCGTTAGTTCATACGCTTCCTTCATTTATAAAAGATTCCACAGAAGCCCTTAAAAGAATTGATTCAATCCATCTCGAACCTGGATCTGTGATGGTGACGGCGGATGTGGAGGCTCTCTATTCATCTATTAGACATCATGATGGTTTGGAGGCAGTGTCTTTGTTTTTGCAGGAAAGTAATATTGATAAATCCATGTGTGAGTTCATAATCACTCTTCTTCAATTTATCCTTGAACATAATATTTTTATTTTTAATAAGAAAATTTATTTGCAGAAACAGGGAACTGCGATGGGGGCCTCTTGTGCCCCCTCGTATGCAAATTTGTTCTTGGGAGCATGGGAAAGGCAACTTTTTCATGATGGCGTCGATGGCATCCACCTCGTACAGGGGTGGATGAGGTACATCGACGACATTTGGTTCATTTGGGAGGGTTCCACTATGCAACTCGAAAAGTTCTTTGAATGCCTTAATCAGAATTGCTTGAACATCAAGCTGACATTCCAATATGGCAGAGAAGTTAATTTTCTGGATTTGCATATTTGGACCATCTCGAATGGATATCTAATGACTGATGTATATAGGAAGGATACTGCCACCAATAGCATACTTCACAGTTCCTCATCGCATCCGCCGGCCACCATCAAGAACATTCCAGTAGGCCAATTTTTGCGACTAAGAAGAATATGCACTGATAATGAGCTATTTCAACATCAATCATTAGATCTTACAAGGCGCTTCAAGAATCGTGGGTACAGCAATAGAACAATCAAAGCTGGATACAAAAGGGCACTAAAAACCAACAGACAACAATTGCTGTATGGCAAGAAAACTAGGAATGATGACATATCCAACCCTATCAGATTCATTTCTGATTATAATGTACAATGGTCGGAACTTGGTGAGATTTTGAGAAAGCATTGGGATGTACTATTGACAGACCCGATTCTACGAAAAACTTTACCACAAAAACCAATTCTAGTCGCTAGACGATCCAAAAATTTGAGAGATTCATTGGTGCACAGCCATTATGAAAAAGATCCCACCTCATGTTTAATTGACGGAAGTAAGCTTGGATTCTATACATGCGGAAAATGTAAAGCATGTAAAAATATGATTAATAGTAAAGAATTCAACAACTATGATAATAGTAGAACATATGAGATTAGAAAGGCCCTATCCTGTAATTCTAAAGGAGTTATTTACTATGCTCAATGCCCGTGTAAAAAAATTTATATAGGCCTTACTACTCGGGAATTAAAAATAAGAACTAGAGAACATGTGCTGGACATTGAGAAAACAATGTCTATGGAGGAAATAACCAAATTGAGAACTCTCCCAAGACATTTCAAGCTCCACCACAACAGTGATTCTAGTGGCCTAAAAATAAGAGGTATTGATCAGATTGACTTGGGCCCCAGAGGTGGTGATTTGAGTCAGGCACTGGCAAGACTGGAGAGCAGATGGATATTTAGATTGGGCACTATATCGCCCCAAGGTCTAAATGAACAGTTCGGGTTTTCTGCTTTCTTATAAATTGTTTCACCAATTTTTGGGTATTTCTCTGATATCTTTAGTTCGGTCTTTCTGCTTTCTTTTAAATTGTTTCCTCTATCTTTAGGTATCTCTCTGATACCTATGCATTTTCAGAAATTGCCTAGACTCCCCTATATACCTTTTCGATCCTTTTGAGTCACCTTTTTAAGTATGTTTGTTGTTGTTTTTAATGATTTTAATTAGTGTTTTTCTCGTAGCACTTACCTTTTTCGGCGATCTCTGGATGCTGGTTTTTGGTCTCCCTTCGAGGTGGTTTTTTTGGGATGAAGAATCATTCACCCCTGCTTCACTCTGGATGAAGAAGGAAAGAAAGGGGAAAGGAGGATGGGAGAGAGAAAGGAGAGAGAAAGAGAAAAAAAGAAAAGGAAGAAGGAATGAATAAAGAGGGGTATATATAAAAAAAAGAAAAATCAGCATTTTTCTGATTAAAGGACCTTTCTATCGCCCCAATTTATGAGCTATATATATGGGATTATACATACATTTTGTAATATTTTACAATATTGTCACTTTTTATGTCATTAACTTTTACACTATTCTTATTCACCTCCAAGCACATACATTCACATTACACTCCCCATGCACTGTTTATATTTTTTTGATATTGTTCACTTCTTTATCACATTACATTCACTCCAACATCCTTCTTATTATTATTTTTTACATAATCAGATTAAGTGTTTTATTATTCACCTTCTACACTTCCCCTTTTTTTTTTTTTTTTTTTTTTTTTTTTTTTTTTTTTTTTTTTTTCCTCATTTTATTTTCTTTTTTGTTCAATCCTTTTTATTCCCTTTTTTTTTTTTTCAACACTTCATTTCTTTGTATGAATTTTTGTTTTTATCTTTCTTTTTTTTTCACAACTCGGTTTTGATACTCACTTTTATTTCATGTATTCTAATTTTTCATTATTTTTCACATACTATTAGTCTCGTTACCACTCTTTTTATGATATCTAATTTTTCTTTGGAATCCCTTATTAACATATGAGGATTCCATAATGTAGAAATGCCTGTAGGAATCCAAGGCCCCTCGGCAGGGGTCCGCCCTCGTATTGCCCCATCTATGACTTTTTGTCACGCCCCCTTTGAACTACACCTCAGATATATGGGGATTCTGCATTGGAGAAGTGCGCATGCACGTATACAGACCCGTGGACTTCCGGTTTTGCGCACTAAGCACTGCATGCGTTCCACCGCATGCGTGCCAGCCGCTATATTCCGGAAGTCATCTTTACACACGGAGTCATGTAGCGTGCGCATGCGCCAAACACTCTCCACTAATTACGGGAATTCCAAACAGCCGACAATCAGCCTACAAAAAGGTATGACACACACACATACTGCACGCCCCATCGAAGAAGCACATAAGCGAAACGGCGTCGTCGGGCGGATCCCTGTGAGATTGTCTCTATGTCTTAGAAACACTCAGTAAGTGTATCTTTTGACCTCCTTTAGGTTGGCTATTTTGTAATTGTATAATTATGATCATTCCAAGATGTTGTTATGGTAATTAGAATGGGGAGACTGATGGTAGCTTACCACTACACTTGTAATAGATTTTTACTTCCATCGGTCATACCGCTATAAACTCTTGGAGAGCTATGTTAATGATGACATATTGTTGAATGGAAGGCTATTTATACACTTGCTATTAATATTAGACTTATCCAATTGATAGAATATGGTTGGAAAAATTATTTTCTTTAGGTGATATATACATTTATACAAATACCTATATGAATTGTGATATATAGCATATTTATTGGTCTTATGTTTACATCAATTTTTTCCTCCCCCCTCCTTGTTGTGCAATAATATAATATATGATCTATCAATTGGAAGACTTCTTGCATGGGATCAATAGGTCACTGCTTTGCTATGTTTTTTATTGAAGATTTTTAAATTTGATGTAATAAAAAATAAACAATTTTTAATATTATTTGTTTCATATCCTCTTTTAAAAAAAATCTGGTTTATGCAACGCAGGTTTTTTTTATGGTGATTGGAAATCTTTACTGAGGTAGTTATAGTTTATGACCTGTCTTTTGGAAACCTCTTTATATCACTGTAAGCAATTGCAGACACCTGTGCTAATTAGTTTGGCAGGTGTGTCCAATGAAAGGCAAGACTACTTAAGAAGGCTGTCTCACATTATTAAGCAGCCTACATTTTCTGCCAAAATGGGAAAGAAAAAGGATGTGTCGGCTGCTGAGAAGCAACAAATTGTGGAGTGTTTAGGTCAAGGCATGACTACAATCAACATTGTGCGATGATCAGGATGAAGTGTCTTGGCAATCAAGAAGTATGTAGCTGATTCACAGTACACACGTGTGCATGCTGATAAGGGCAAATTGAGGACTCTTTCCTACAGGCAATTACGTCAGGTTAAAAGAGCAGCGGCAAGAAAGCCTTGTCATAGCAGCAGACAAGTTTTTGAAGCTGCTGGTGCCTCCAACGTCCCCCGAACAACAAGATGCAGGGTCCTTCAGAGGTTTGCAGCTGTGCATACGCCATCCTGTCGACCTCCTCTATCCACTTCACACAAGCAGAAACGGCTCCAGTGGGCCAAACATTACATGAAGACTGATTTCAAAACTGTTTTGTTCACGGATGAGTGCCGTGCAGCGCTCGATGGTCCAGATGGATGGAGTGGAGGATGGCTGGTTGATGGACACCCCACGCAAACACGGCTACAGCGCCAACAAGGAGGAGGTGGAGTAATGTTTTGGGCTGGAATCATGGGGAGAGAGATTGTCGGCCCCTTTAGGATCCCTGAAGGCGCTAAAGATGAACTCCATAATGTATGTGGATTTTCTCAAACAGCACTTCCTGCCATGGTTCAAGAAGAAGAACCGTGTATTTCACAGCAAGATCATTTTTCTGCATGATAATGCACCATCTCATGCTGCACATAAAACATCTGCATCTCTGGCTGATATGGGCATAAAAGGGGACAAACTTATGGTGTGACCCCCATGCTCCCCTGACCTCTACCCCATTCAGAACCTTTGGAGCATCATTAAAAGGAGTGTCTATGATGGCGGGAGGCAGTTCACATCTAAGCAACAGCTCTGGGAGGGTATTCTCTCCTCATGCAAAACAATTGAAGCAGAAACCATCCAAAACCTGACAAATTCAATGGACGAGTTCAGAAGCTCCTTTCGAACAAGGGGTCCTATGTGAAAATGTAACATCACCTAGAATAAAGTTTTGAGTTGAAAACTGTTTGATTTCAGTTTCTAACAACCTGCTAATGCTTATAATTTCAAAAATGACCATTTTTTTGGTCTTTATTAAAATGAAAAGGTTGATCGAAAAGTTTGGGGGATCTAAGAGTGTGGCAACCCAGTAGTCATGATTACTTCGAATTCTGACAATATGAGGGTCATGCTGCAGGTAGTGCAGCAAGAAGGCACTTATGTGTCTTGCGCATCTCGGAGCCCCAAAATTATTTTCCGGGCTAGATGCAGCTAAAAATTATTTTTAATTTTAAATCTGGTGGAGCTTATTATAGATGGCCTAATAGGATCAGTGCTGCACACTGCTACAAAGCCCAAATTATTTTCCAGTCAAGATACAGATAAACATGATTAGTAATTTGAAAGCTTAAAACGGTTGGTAGGGTGATTTTAACCAATCATCAAGCTTTTACTCTCCCCAGGATGACACAGGGGTAGAAAAGTCATTTCAGATCCATGATTTGTTCATCTTTATGAACGTGAGTCTGTCTACATTATCAGTGGAGAGCCGCGTGCGCTTATCTGTCAGCACACCACCAGCAGCGCTGAACACACGTTCAGACAGAACGCTGGCTGCGGGGCATGACAAGATCTCCAAGGCGTAAGTGGCTAGCTCCGGCCATTTATCCAGATTGGAAGCCCAAAAAGAGCAAGGGTCCAGTGACACAGTCGTGGCTTCAATGTTTACTTGGAGATACTCCTGTACCATCGTCTCTAGGCGTTGACTATGTGTCAGACTTCTTGTCTCCTGTGGCCTTGCAAAGGATGGGCTAAAAAAGTGGTGAAATGATTCCGCAAAATTGATGTTACCAGCAGATACTGTGGTTCTGTTACGGTTTGAGTGCTGAACACTTGACGGTCCCACGGTTGGCAAGTTGGAACTGTGAGATTCACTACGTGCACCACTGGTATTTTGTGGAAAAGCACATGTAAGATTCTGCAACAGTCTCTGCTGATACTCCTGCATGCGTGCATCCCTTTCTATGGCAGGAATAATTTCTGCAAATTTACTTTTGTACCGGGGATCTAACAGTGTGGCAACCCAGTAGTCAGGATTATTTCTAATTCTCACAATTCGAGGGTCATGTTGCAGGTAGTGCAGCAAGAAGGCACTCATGTGTGTTGCGCATCCAGGAGCACCAAGTCCCTGTTGTGTTGGTGGCGAGGTAACAATCATGCTTCCTTCCTCTGTCCTCTCCCCCCAACCTCGCACAACAGAAATGTGATCAAGGTCTCCCTCATCTGATGAGTCTTCCATCAGTTCGTCCTCCACTTCTTCCTGGGCTCCTGCACCTTCCTCACTAGTTTGGCTGCTAACATGCGCCCTGGTAAAACCATCTCCCCCACCCTCACATGCCTGCCGCCTTGGTGCTGCCGACCGTCTGGACCTTGCAGATGTTAGCCCTTCCGCATACAACTCCTCCTCCTCTACTTCCTCCACCTCCTCTTGTGCCACCACCTGACTCCGAATTCTGTTTAACATGTGCTCCAGCATGTAAATCACCGGAATAGTCATGCTGATAATGGCATCGTCAGCACTAAACATCTTCGTCGCCATTTCAAAACTGTGCAGAAGGGTGCATAGGTCCCTGATCTGAGACCACTCCTCCAGCGTGATTTGCCCCACCTCTGAATCTCGTTGGCCCAGGCTATACGTCAGAACGTATTGCACCAGGGCTTGTCGGTGCTGCCACAGTCGCTGCAACATGTGCAGAGTTGAATTCCACCGGGTAGGCACATCGCATTTTAGCCGGTGAAGTGGCAGGCCCAACGACTTCTGTAGAGATGTAAGTCGCTGAGCTGCGGGATGCGAACGGCGGAAGTGAGCACACAGCGACCGTGCCCTCTGCAGAAGGCCATCTAGTCTGGGATAGTGGGCTAAAAATTGCTGGACAACCAGGTTCAACACGTGAGCCATACAAGGCACGTGTGTGACATTGCCCCGGCGAAGGGCCGCACCCAGGTTTGCAGCATTGTCGCACACGGCCTTCCCTGGTTTCAGGTCCAGTGGAGACAACCATTCATGAAATTGGTTCTGCAGAGCTGACCACAACTCCTCAGCTGTGTGATTCCCAGACATTTCAAAGTAAAAACCGCCTGATGACGTTGAGCCCTACTGCCAGCATAGTAAGGAGGTGTGCAGGATCCCTTCTGCGCAGTTAGAAAGCTTGTGGCATGACCAGACAGGCTTTGGGTGCAGGTGAAAGACCGAGAGGAGGTTGAGGAGGCAGAAGCAGTGGAGGAACTTTGACATAAAGAGGATTGACGCACAACTCGTGGGGACAGCAAGACTTGGACAGCAGCCCCTTGTCCTGCTGTCACCATAGTTACCCAGTGCCCAGTCAGCGACATGTAACGCCCCTGTCCATGCCTACTCGTCCAAGTGTCTGTGGTGAAATGCACCCTGTCACACACAGAGTTTCTCAAAGAAGCGGTGATGTTGTGTGCGACATGCTGGTGGAGCGCAGGCACACCTTTCTTTGAGAAGTAGTGCCGACTGGGCATCTGGTACTGGGGCACTGCGACGGACATAAGGTCTCGAAAATCCTCTGTATCCACCAGGCGGAAAGGCAGCATTTCTGTAGCCAAGAGCTTGCAGATGGTGAAATTCAACCTCTTAGCTTTCTCATGGCTAGGAGGAAATGGTCTTTTACTTGTCCACATCTGAGGGACCGAGGGCTGGCTATTGTGCTTAGACGGGGTTGATAAGGGTGTCCCCGGCAAACTGCCAGTCTGTGAGGAAGATGCAGGCGGACATGTTAGGTTGCCTTGATCCAAAGGTGGTGCTATCGATGTCGGACAGCGCTCAACACCAGCTGGTGTTACCACCTCCAAAGAAAATGATGACCTGCCAATCACGCTGGCTGTTGCGGGTAAAGAGGTGGCAGGTCTGCGCCCCAAAACAGGTGTGACTGCTGTCCCCCCAGTCTCAGAGGATGAAGAGGCCGCGGATGCACAAGATTTGGCAGACGGTGGTTGGCCCGGCCGGCTAGGCCGCATTGTAGCACACTGAACTTCCCACTGCAACTTATGCTTCATGTCCATGTGCCGGTTCATGCATGAAGTACTCAAACTATGTATTTTTTGGCCTCTACTTAGCTTTTGCTGACAAATGTTACAGATAACACGAGTTGGGTCATCTTTATCGATCTGAAAAAATGCCCAGGCTATGCAAGGCTTAGCACCCATGCGACCTGAAGAGCCACCACGACTTGTGGTGAGATGCAGAGTTGTGTTTGAGGATGCAGTTGTTGACGTGCTTCCAGTACTACGTCTCTGTCCAGGAAGGCGCAACCTGACCTCGTCGTCACTAGCATCTTCCTCCACCTCCTCTGCTGACCTCATCTCTTGGCTGACTGTGGGTTGACAGTAAGTGGGATCTCCAACCTCATCATCATCACCCTGTGTGTTATCACACCCGTCGTCCTCAGAGCCAACCTGTTCCTGCCCTGACAAAAAACTAAAGTTGTCGCTCCAATCAGGTATTTGAGTCTTATCATCGTCTTCCTCATTGTCTCCACCAACAGGAGTTACAGTTTGGGAATGAGGGTCTACATTATGGTCAGAACCTTCTGCGTCTGGTCCTGGATCCGACTCATAAAGATTCTGGGCATCAGTGCAGATCATTTCCTCGTCTGGATTCACAGAAGCGCTGGAGTCGACCTCTGATTCCCAGGCTATAGTATGAGTAAACAGCTCTGCAGACTCAACCATCTGTTCTACCTCATACTCAGACGGGCAGCTGGAGATTTGGGAGCTGTGAGGAAGCAAGTGCGATTTGGGTGACACCTTTGAGGACTGGAGTATTTGTGATGTTGAAGTTGATGTGGAGGAGAGCCCACTTAAAGGAGCACTTGATATCCGTTGAAGCACCTGCTGTTTTTGTGCCTCATCTGGAATTTGTAGCGATTGGCGTGGCCGTAAGAAAGGGATCTTATCACATTGTCCGCTAAAAGAAGTAGACATTTTAGTTTGACTGGAAGATGGTCTTTCTTCTGCAGATGTTACTGTTGCTTTAACACCTACCCCACGGACACAATCTTTTTTCCCCTTCCCAACACGCCTATTCCCCTTTCCACCAGCAGCAGGCCTTTTTCCACTCATTTTGGTGGTTAACTAATTCACAACTCTGGAGTTGTTTGCACAAAAAAACAATGGATGGTAACCGAGCAGAGCTGAGTGGCCAAACTGTGGTATTAGGCCAAAACTATTGGCTGGGTTAGATGCAGAAAAAAATTATATTCAATTTGCAACCTGATGGAGGTCAGTATAGATGGACTAATACAACAAGTCCCACACACAGCTAGAAGCCCAATATTTTTTCAGAGGTAGATGCAGAAAAAAATATATTCAGTTTGCAACCTGATGGAGGTCAGTATAGATGGACTAATACAACAAGTCCCACACACAGCTAGAAGCCCAAATATTTTTTCAGAGGTACTGTAGATGCAGATAAAAATTATTTTGAATTTGCAACCTGATGGAGGTCAGTATAGATGGACTAATAGAGAAAGTCCGACACACTGCTAGAAGGCCAAATATTTTTTCAGAGGTACTGTAGATGCAGATAAAAATTATTTTTAATTTGCAACCTGATGGAGGTCAGTATAGATGGACTAATAGAGAAAGTCCGACACACTACTAGAAGGCCAAATATTTTTTCAGAGCTAGATGCAGAAAAAAATTATATTCGGTTTGCAACCTGATGGAGGTCAGTATAGATGGACTAATACAACAAGTCCCACACACAGCTAGAAGCCCAATATTTTTTCAGAGGTAGATGCAGAAAAAAATATATTCAGTTTGCAACCTGATGGAGGTCAGTATAGATGGACTAATACAACAAGTCCCACACACAGCTAGAAGCCCAATATTTTTTCAGAGGTAGATGCAGAAAAAAATATATTCAGTTTGCAACCTGATGGAGGTCAGTATAGATGGACTAATACAACAAGTCCCACACACAGCTAGAAGCCCAAATATTTTTTCAGAGGTACTGTAGATGCAGATAAAAATTATTTTGAATTTGCAACCTGATGGAGGTCAGTATAGATGGACTAATAGAGAAAGTCCGACACACTGCTAGAAGGCCAAATATTTTTTCAGAGCTAGATGCAGAAAAAAATTAGATTCAGTTTGCAACCTGATGGAGGTCAGTATAGATGGACTAATAGAATGATGCTATGCCCAAAAGATTTTACTTCACTAGGTGCAGTAAAAAAATTGGTATTCTATACACAGGTGGTATATCTTGCAACACAGATAGGCTACTCCACTGACTAACACACTCTGCAATAGGCCAAAAAGGATTAGCTTTGCTAGATTCAGCCAAATGCTGTGAAAAAAACTTGCACAGCACTGGCACAGACCTGCCTGGCAAAAACTGATAGGAACTGATGTAACCTAGTCCTGAAAAGGACTCCAATTACAATTAGTCTTTACTCCCACAACCTATCTATTTAAGAGCACAGACCTGCCTGATAAAAGTCGTAGGAAATGCTGTAACCTAGTCCTTAAAAGGACTGCAATCACAACTATTCCCTACTCCCAAGCTATCTGTATATTTGTGCGAAAATTGGCTTGAAATTAACAAGGTATAGCGCACCCAGCAACAGCGCTGCCGTCTAACACGCAGCTGCAGCAGTGAGAAAATGGTGGCGACGGGGAAAATGGCTTGGTCTTATAGGGCAAGGACATGTGACATACACTGCCAATGACACATGCCCTTGCTTGTGTGAAAAAAAGCACTTCGCTCGTGTGTGCGCTGCTGATAGGCTGACAGATTGCACCTCCCCACTGTAAATGCGGGAAGGAGAAAAAAAAATGGAGATCTTCATTGTTCCTGCAGAGATCCATCCCCTGCCCCTCCCCCCACCCCGCTGTACACTCAAACTGCGTATTAACATTAATTTTCATCATTACTGAGAAAAAATCCAGTTATGATTTTGGTGCGCGAACAGTTATCGAACATAACCTCGACCAGCCGAATTTTTCTCAAATTGTTCGTGTTCGCCGAACGACTCGAACACCGCCCAAAACAGCTCGAATTTGAGATTGGCGAACAGTTCGAGTAGAACAACGCTCATCTCTAGTCGTTACTGCTGCTGCCCTGCACCATCACCCCCATCCTCCGCATACACTGCCCTGAGGCTATACTCCTCCCGTGGGGAGTTATGCTACGCTCTGCTGCACCCACAACACCAGCCTCAGCGGTCTGCCCTGGAGCGGCGGTTCACTCTGACCGCAATCCACGGGTGGCGTAGTCAGACATTTAAACATCAAAACCACATAAATAGTTCCGCCACTGGTTTGACCGCCCTGAGCCACGGAACCGGGTCGCCGCCACGGAGACTACAACCACCAGCATCCACCAAAAAGGGTCCGGCTCCAGGTTTCCCAAGGCCCAGGGGGCGCTTCAGAACATTTTCATCACCTTTCACAATCACCAATGGGACAAGGCAGGGATGTCCTCTGTCCCCTCTCTTATACATCCTAGTGACGGAGCACCTGCTCTCATCAATTCGCCATAACCCCAATATTAGGTGGATTGAGGTGGGAGGCACCGAGTACAAGTGCTCTCTATTTGCTGATGATGTCCTAGTATATATCACTCAATCACATATATCCATCCATGCTGTTATGGCTGAAATAGATCACTTTGTTACATGGTCAAATTTTAAAATCAATGCAGCGAAGTCTGAGGCCCTCGATGTCTCCCTCCCCAAATCCATATAGGATTCCATCCAGTCCAACTTTCCCTTTGCCTGGCCCTCACAGGGTATCAAATACTTAGGAATTCCTATTCATAGAGACCTCTCCCATCTATGTTATCTTAATTTTGGGCCCTTTATTGAACAACTCCATACAGACCACGGTTGCCAAGTTAGAACTGTAAGATTCACTACGTAAACCACTGGTGTTTTGTGGAAAAGCACATGTACACTGTGTTCCAAATTATTATGCAAAAAGTGTTTAGGAGTGATAAGGGAAGAATTTATTTGTTTGTCAGTTAAACTCATTGATGGTGATGTGTGTCAGGGCTCTTTATATCACTGTAAGCAATTGCAGACACCTGTGCTAATTAGTTTGGCAGGTGTGTCCAATGAAAGGCAAGACTACTTAAGAAGGCTGTCTCACATTATTAAGCAGCCTACATTTTCTGCCAAAATGGGAAAGAAAAAGGATGTGTCGGCTGCTGAGAAGCAACAAATTGTGGAGTGTTTAGGTCAAGGCATGACTACAATCAACATTGTGCGATGATCAGGATGAAGTGTCTTGGCAAACAAGAAGTATGTAGCTGATTCACAGTACACACGTGTGCGTGCTGATAAGAGCAAATTGAGGACTCTTTTCTACAAGCAATTACGTCAGGTTGAAAGAGCAGCGGCAAAAAAGCCTTGTCATAGCAGCAGACAAGTTTTTGAAGCTGCTGGTGCCTCCAACGTCCCCCGAACAACAAGATGCAGGGTCCTTCAGAGGTTTGCAGCTGTGCATACGCCATCCTGTCGACCTCCTCTATCCACTTCACACAAGCAGAAACGGCTCCAGTGGGCCAAACATTACATGAAGACTGATTTCAAAACTGTTTTGTTCACGGATGAGTGCCGTTTAGAGCTCGATGGTCCAGATGGATGGAGTGGAGGATGGCTGGTTGATGGACACCCCACGCAAACACGGCTACAGCGCCAACAAGGAGGAGGTGGAGTAATGTTTTGGGCTGGAATCATGGGGAGAGAGATTGTCGGCCCCTTTAGGATCCCTGAAGTCGCTAAAGATGAACTCCATAATGTATGTGGATTTTCTCAAACAGCACTTCCTGCCATGGTTCAAGAAGAAGAACCGTGTATTTCACAGCATGATCATTTTTTTGCATGATAATGCACCATCTCATGCTGCACATAAAACATCTGCATCTCTGGCTGATATGGGCATAAAAGGGGACAAACTTATGGTGTGACCCCCATGCTCCCCTGACCTCTACCCCATTCAGAACCTTTGGAGCATCATTAAAAGGAGTGTCTATGATGGCAGGAGGCAGTTCACATCTAAGCAACAGCTCTGGGAGGGTATTCTGTCCTCATGCAAAACAATTGAAGCAGAAACCATCCAAAACCTGACAAATTCAATGGACGAGAGAGTTCAGAAGCTCCTTTCGAACAAGGGGTCCTATATGAAAATGTAACATCACCTAGAATAAAGTTTTGAGTTGAAAACTGTTTGATTTCAGTTTCTAACAACCTGCTAATGCTTATAATTTCAAAAATGACCATTTTTTTGGTCTTTATTAAAATGAAAAGGTTGATCGAAAAGTTTGGGGGATCTAAGAGTGTGGCAACCCAGTAGTCATGATTACTTCGAATTCTGACAATATGAGGGTCATGCTGCAGGTAGTGCAGCAAGAAGGCACTTATGTGTCTTGCGCATCTCGGAGCCCCAAAATTATTTTCCGGGCTAGATGCAGCTAAAAATTATTATTAATTTTAAATCTGGTGAAGCTTTAGTATAGATGGCCTAATAGGATCAGTGCTGCACACTGCTACAAAGCACAAATTATTTTCCAGTCAAGATACAGATAAACATGATTAGTAATTTTAAATCTGGTGGAGCTTATTATAGATGGCCTAATAGAATCAGTGCTGCACACTGCTACAAAGCCCAAATTATTTTCCAGCCAATATACAGATAAACATGATTAGTAATTTGAAAGCTTAAAACGGTTGGTAGGGTGATTTTAACCAATCATCAAGCTTTTACTCTCCCCAGGATGACACAGGGGTAGAAAAGTCGTTTCGGATTCATGATTTGTTCATCTTTATGAACGTGAGTCTGTCTACATTATCAGTGGAGAGCCGCGTGCGCTTATCTGTCAGCACACCACCAGCAGCGCTGAACACACGTTCAGACAGAACGCTGGCTGCGGGGCATGACAAGATCTCCAAGGCGTAAGTGGCTAGCTCCGGCCATTTATCCAGATTGGAAGCCCAAAAAGAGCAAGGGTCCAGTCACGCAGTCATGGCTTCAATGTTTACTTGGAGATACTCCTGTACCATCGTCTCTAGGCGTTGACTATGTGTCAGACTTCTTGTCTCCTGTGGCCTTGCAAAGGATGGGCTAAAAAAATGGTGAAATGATTCCGCAAAATTGATGTTACCAGCAGATACTGTGGTTCTGTTACGGTTTGAGTGTTGAACACTTGACGGTCCCACAGTTGGCAAGTTGGAACTGTGAGATTCACTACGTGCACCACTGGTATTTTGTGGAAAAGCACATGTAAGATTCTGCAACAGTCTCTGCTGATACTCCTGCATGCGTGCATCCCTTTCTATGGCAGGAATAATTTCTGCAAATTTACTTTTGTACCGGGGATCTAACAGTGTGGCAACCCAGTAGTCAGGATTATTTCTAATTCTCACAATTTGAGGGTCATGTTGCAGGTAGTGCAACAAGAAGGCACTCATGTGTGTTGCGCATCCAGGAGCACCAAGTCCCTGTTGTGTTGGTGGCGAGGTAACAATCATGCTTCTTTCCTCTGTCCTCTCCCCCCAACCTCGCACAACAGAAATGTGATCAAGGTCTCCCTCATCTGATGAGTCTTCCATCAGTTCGTCCTCCACTTATTCCTGGGCTCCTGCACCTTCCTCACTAGTTTGGCTGCTACCATGCGCCCTGGTAAAACCATCTCCCCCACCCTCACATGCCTGCCGCCTTGGTGCTGCCGACCGTCTGGACCTTGCAGATATTAGCCCTTCCGCATACAACTCCTCCTCCTCTACTTCCTCCACCTACTCTTGTGCCACCACCTGACTCCGAATTCTGTTTAACATGTGCTCCAGCATGTAAATCACCGGAATAGTCATGCTGATAATGGCATCGTCAGCACTAAACATCTTCGTCGCCATTTCAAAACTGTGTAGAAGGGTGCATAGGTCCCTGATCTGAGACCAGTCCTCCAGCGTGATTTGCCCCACCTCTGGATCTCGTTGGCCCAGGCTATACGTCAGAACGTATTGCACCAGGGCTTGTCGGTGCTGCCACAGTCGCTGCAACATGTGCAGAGTTGAATTCCACCGGGTAGGCACATCGCATTTTAGCCGGTGAAGTGGCAGGCCCAACGACTTCTGTAGAGATGTAAGTCGCTGAGCTGCGGGATGCGAACGGCGGAAGTGAGCACACAGCGACCGTGCCCTCTGCAGAAGGCCATCTAGTCTGGGATAGTGGGCTAAAAATTGCTGGACAACCAGGTTCAACACGTGAGCCATACAAGGCACGTGTGTGATATTGCCCCGGCGAAGGGCCGCACCCAGGTTTGCAGCATTGTCGCACACGGCCTTCCCTGGTTTCAGGTCCAGTGGAGACAACCATTCATGAAATTGGTTCTCCAGAGCTGACCACAACTCCTCAGCTGTGTGACTCACATTTCCCAGACATTTCAATGTAAAAACCGCCTGATGACGTTGAGCCCTACTGCCATCATAGTAAGGAGGTGTGCAGGATCCCTTTTGCGCAGTTAGAAAGCTTGTGGCATGACCAGACAGGCTTTGGGTGCAGGTGGAAGACCGAGAGGAGGTTGAGGAGGCAGAAGCAGTGGAGGAACTTTGACATAAAGAGGATTGACGCACAACTCGTGGGGACGGCAAGACTTGGACAGCAGCCCCTTGTCCTGCTGTCACCATAGTTACCCAGTGCCCAGTCAGCGACATGTAACGCCCCTGTCCATGCCTACTCATCCAAGTGTCTGTGGTGAAATGCACCCTGTCACACACAGAGTTTCTCAAAGAAGCGTTGATGTTGTGTGCGACATGCTGGTGGAGCGCAGGCACACCTTTCTTTGAGAAGTAGTGCCGACTGGGCATCTGGTACTGGGGCACTGCGACGGACATAAGGTCTCGAAAATCCTCTGTGTCCACCAGGCGGAAAGGCAGCATTTCTGTAGCCAAGAACTTGCAGATGGTGAAATTCAACCTCTTAGCTTTCTCATGGCTAGGAGGAAATGGTCTTTTACTTGTCCACATCTGAGGGACCGAGGGCTGGCTATTGTGCTTAGACGGGGTTGATAAGGGTGTCCCCGGCAAACTGCCGGTCTGTGAGGAAGATGCAGGCGGACATGTTAGGTTGCCTTGATCCAAAGGTGGTGCTATCGATGTCGGACAGCGCTCAACACCAGCTGGTGTTACCACCTCCAAAGAAAATGATGACCTGCCAATCACACTGGCTGTTGCGGGTAAAGAGGTGGCAGGTCTGCGCCCCAAAACAGGTGTGACTGCTGTCCCCCCAGTCTCAGAGGATGAAGAGGCCGCGGATGCACAAGATATGGCAGACGGTGGTTGGCCCGGCCGGCTAGGCCGCATTGTAGCACACTGAGCTTCCCACTACAACTTATGCTTCATGTCCATGTGCCGGTTCATGCATGAAGTACTCAAACTATGTATTTTTTGGCCTATACTTAGCTTTTGCTGACAAATGTTACAGATAACACGAGTTGGGTCATCTTTATCGATCTGAAAAAATGCCCAGGCTATGCAAGGCTTAGCACCCATGCGACCTGAAGAGCCACCACGACTTGTGGTGAGAGGCAGAGTTGTGTTTGAGGATGCAGTTGTTGACGTGCTTCCAGTACTACGTCTCTGTCCAGGAAGGTGCAACCTGAACTCGTCGTCACTAGCATCTTCCTCCACCTCCTCTGCTGACCTCATCTCTTGGCTGACTGTGGGTTGACAGTAAGTGGGATCTCCAACCTCATCATCATCACCCTGTGCGTTATCACACCCGTCATCCTCAGAGCCAACCTGTTCCTGCCCTGACAAAAAACTAAAGTTGTCGCTCCAATCAGGTATTTGAGTCTTATCATCGTCTTCCTCATTGTCTCCACCAACAGGAGTTACAGTTTGGGAATGAGGGTCTACATTATGGTCAGAACCTTCTGCGTCTGGTCCTGGATCCGACTCATAAAGATTCTGGGCATCAGTGCAGATCATTTCCTCGTCTGGATTCACAGAAGCGCTGGAGTCGACCTCTGATTCCCAGGCTATAGTATGAGTAAACAGCTCTGCAGACTCAACCATCTGTTCTGCCTCATACTCAGACGGGCAGCTGGAGATTTGGGAGCTGTGAGGAAGCAAGTGCGATTGGGGTGACACCTTTGAGGACTGGAGTATTTGTGATGTTGAAGTTGATGTGGAGGAGAGCCCACTTAAAGGAGCACTTGATATCCGTTGAAGCACCTGCTGTTTTTGTGCCTCATCTGGAATTTGTAGTGATTGGCGTGGCCGTAAGAAAGGGATCTTATCACATGGTCCGCTAAAAGAAGTAGACATTTTAGTTTCCCTGGAAGATGGTCTTTCTTCTGCAGATGTTACTGTTGCTTTAACACCTACCCCACGGACACAACCTTTTTTTCCCTTCCCAACACGCCTATTCCCCTTTCCACCAGCAGCAGGCCTTTTTCCACTCATTTTGGTGGTTAACTAATTCACAACTCTGGAGTTGTTTGTACAAAAAAACAATGGATGGGAACCGAGCAGAGCTGAGTGGCCAAACTGTGGTATTAGGCCAAAACTATTGGCTGGGTTAGATGCAGAAAAAAATTATATTTAATTTGCAACCTGATGGAGGTCAGTATAGATGGACTAATAGAACAAGTCCCACACACAGCTAGAAGCCCAAATATTTTTTCAGAGGTAGATGCAGAAAATTTTTTTATTCAGTTTGCAACCTGATGGAGGTCTGTATAGATGGATTAATAGAACAAGTCCCACACACAGCTACAAGCCCAATATTTTTTCAGAGGTAGATGCAGAAAAAAAATATATTCAGTTTGCAACCTGATGGAGGTCAGTATAGATGGACTAATAGAGAAAGTCCCACACACTGCTAGAAGGCCAAATATTTTTTCAGAGCTAGATGCAGACAAAAAATTATTTTGAATTTGCAACCTGATGGAGGTCAGTATAGGTGGACTAATAGAACAAGTCCCACACACTGCTAGAAGGCCAAATATTTTTTCAGAGCTAGATGCAGAAAAAAATTATATTCAGTTTGCAACCTGATGGAGGTCTGTATAGATGGATTAATAGAACAAGTCCCACACACAGCTAGAAGCCCAAATATTTTTTCAGAGGTAGATGCAGATAAAAATTATTTTTAATTTGCAACCTGATGTAGGTCAGTATAGATGGACGAATAGAGAAAGTCCCACACACTGCTAGAAGGCCAAATATTTTTTCAGAGCTAGATGCAGATAAAAATTATATTCAATTTGCAACCTGATGGAGGTCAGTATAGATGGACTAATAGAACAAGTCCCACACACAGCTAGAAGCCCAAATATTTTTACAGAGGTAGATGCAGATAAAAATTATTTTTAATTTGCAACCTGATGGAGGTCAGTATAGATGGACTAATAGAGAAAGTCCCACACACTGGTAGAAGGCCAAATATTTTTTCAGAGCTACATGCAGATAAAAATTATATTCAATTTGCAACCTGATGGAGGTCAGTATACATGGACTAATAGAACAAGTCCCACACACAGCTAGAAGCCCAAATATATTTTCAGAGGTACTGTAGATGCAGTTAAAAATTATTTTTAATTTGCAACCTGATGGAGATCAGTATAGATGGACTAATAGAGAAAGTCCCACACACTGCTAGAAGGCCAAATATTTTTTCAGAGGTAGATGCAGATAAAAATTATTTTTAATTTGCAACCTGATGGAGGTCAGTATAGATGGACTAATAGAGAAAGTCCCACACACTGCTAGAAGGCCAAATATTTTTTCAGAGCTACATGCAGATAAAAATTATATTCAATTTGCAACCTGATGGAGATCAGTATAGATGGAATAATAGAGAAAGTCCCACACACTGCTAGAAGGCCAAATATTTTTTCAGAGGTAGATGCAGATAAAAATTATTTTTAATTTGCAACCTGATGGAGGTCAGTATAGATGGACTAATAGAGAAAGTCCCACACACTGCTAGAAGGCCAAATATTTTTTCAGAGCTACATGCAGATAAAAATTATATTCAATTTGCAACCTGATGGAGATCAGTATAGATGGAATAATAGAGAAAGTCCCACACACTGCTAGAAGGCCAAATATTTTTTCAGAGCTAGATGCAGATAAAAATTATATTCAATTTGCAACCTGATGGAGGTCAGTATAGATGGACTAATAGAACAAGTCCCACACACAGCTAGAAGCCCAAATATTTTTTCAGAGGTACTGTAGATGCAGATAAAAATTATTTTTAATTTGCAACCTGATGGAGGTCAGTATAGATGGACTAATAGAGAAAGTCCCACACACTGCTAGAAGGCCAAATATTTTTTCAGAGCTAGATGCAGAAAAAAATTATATTCAGTTTGCAACCTGATGGAGGTCAGTATAGATGGACTAATAGAGAAAGTCCCACACACTGCTAGAAGGCCACAAATTTTTTCAGAGGTAGATGCAGAAAAAAATATATTCAATTTGCAACCTGATGGAGGTCTGTATAGAAGGATTAATAGAACAAGTCCCACACACAGCTAGAAGCCCAATATTTTTTCAGAGGTAGATGCAGAAAAAAATATATTCAGTTTGCAACCTGATGGAGGTCAGTATATATGGACTAATGCAACAAGTCCCACACACAGCTAGAAGCCCAATATTTTTTCAGAGGTAGATGCAGAAAAAAATATATTCAGTTTGCAACCTGATGGAGGTCTGTATAGATGGATTAATAGAACAAGTCCCACACACAGCTAGAAGCCCAATATTTTTTCAGAGGTAGATGCACAAAAAAATATATTCAGTTTGCAACCTGATGGAGGTCAGTATAGATGGACTAATACAACAAGTCCCACACACAGCTAGAAGCCCAATATTTTTTCAGAGGTAGATGCAGAAAAAAATGTATTCAGTTTGCAACCTGATGGAGGTCTGTATAGATGGATTAATAGAACAAGTCCCACACACAGCTAGAAGCCCAATATTTTTTCAGAGGTAGATGCAGAAAAAAATATATTCAGTTTGCAACCTGATGGAGGTCAGTATAGATGGACTAATACAACAAGTCCCACACACAGCTAGAAGCCCAATATTTTTTCAGAGCTAGATGCAGAAAAAAATTATATTCAATTTGCAACCAGATGGAGGTCAGTATAGATGGACTAATAGAATGTTGCTATGCCCAAAAGATTTTACTTCACTAGGTGCAGTAAAAAAATTGGTATTCTATACACAGGTGGTATATCTTGCAACAAAGATAGGCTACTCCACTGACTAACACACTCTTCAATAGGCCAAAAAGGATTAGCTTTGCTAGATTCAGCCAAATGCTGTGAAAAAAACTTGCACAGCACTGGCACAGACCTGCCTGGCAAAAACTGATAGGAACTGATGTAACCTAGTCCTGAAAAGGACTCCAATTACAATTAGTCTTCACTCCCACAATCTATCTATTTAAGAGCACAGACCTGCCTGGTAAAAGTCGTAGGAAATGCTGTAATCTAGTCCTTAAAAGGACTGCAATCACAACTATTCCCTACTCCCAAGCTATCTGTAGATTTGTGCAAAAATTGGCTTGAAATTAACAAGGTATAGCGCACACAGCAACAGCGGTGCCGTCTAACACGCAGCTGCAGCAGTGAGAAAATGGTGGCGACAGGGAAAATGGCTTGGTCTTATAGGGCAAGGACATGTGACATACACTGCCAATGACACATGCCCTTGCTTGTGTTAAAAAAAGCACTTCGCTCCGTGTGTGCGCTGCTGATAGGCTGACAGATTGCACCTCCCCACTGTAAATGCGGTAAAGAGAAAAAAAAAATGAAGATCTTCATTTTTCCAGCAGAGATCCATCCCCTGCCCCTCCCCCCACCCCGCTGTACACTCAAACTGCGTATTAACATTAATTTTCATCATTACTGAGAAAAAATCCAGTTATGATTTTGGTGCACGAACAGTTATCGAACATAACCTCGAACAGCCGAATTTTTCTCAAATTGTTCGTGTTCGCCGAACGGCTCGAACACCGCCCAAAACAGCTCGAATTTGAGATTGGCGAACAGTTCGAGTAGAACAACGCTCATCTCTACTCACCACCTGTGAACTTGACCTAATACCATCCCACCTCATTCCAAACCGTACCACAGTCTTCATCCGAAGCCTAACCCTTCTCTTCAACCTGTTACTAACAACTGGCGTCTTCCCCTCATGATTCAAATATACCTCTATCACACCCATCATCCAAAAGCCCTCCCTTGAACCACGTCTATTTTGTACTGTCCTCCCACCTCTCCTCCTGCTCCCTCTTTGACCGCTTACAATCAGGCTTCTGACCTCACCATTCCACTGAAACTGCCCTGACTAAAGTCAACAACGATCTACTAACTACCAAATCCAAGCCTGGCTACTCTGTCTTCCTCCTCCTAGACCTGTCATCTGACTTCCCATACTGTTTGCCTATGCAGAGAAGGCAACGGTTGCCAAAAATTTGGAGGCACTCCAATGCCCCTTGCAAGAGATGCAGAGGTCGGAGGGCCTCCTGAAAACAATGTTCCCATTATTAGGAAGTGGGTTTCCCATACTGTTTGCCTCTGCAGTGAAAGCAACTGCTGCCAAAAATTTGGGGAACTCCAATGACACTTGCAAGAGACTTAGATATGGTGATATGGTAGATATAGTGGTGATGTGGAGGATGAGGATGAGGAGAAGGAGGAGAACAAGAGCAAATAGACAAAATCAGGAAGCGTATACCCATGTCTGGGTGTGAAGACTGAGGTGCATGGGATAAAAGTTAGACCACCCCAAAAAAACACTGTATATGAGTTTGTTACGCTGCTATCATTCAGTGATGTTGAGAAGTCTGGCCCAATCCAGCCCTTGTTCATTTTTATAAGAGTCAGCCTGTCAGCATTTTTAGTTGACAGGCCGATGCGCCTATTAGTTATAATTTCACCAGCGGCACTAAAACCCACTCTGAAGAAATGCTAGTGGCAGGGCAGGCCAAGACCTCCAAGGCATAGAGAGCCAGTTCATTTCATGTGTCCAGCTTGGATACCCAATAATTATAAGGCATAGAGGAATCACGGAGGATGTTGGTATGGTCGGCAAGGTACTCTCTCACCATTTTCTGATACTTTTCCCTCCTAGTGAGAGTACCCTGCGACTTAGGGCCTGTGCAATGAGAGAGTCTGAGAAAACTGTCCCAGAACTTTGACAGTGTTCCCCTGCCTCTGCTGGATTGAAGTTGTGTCTCTCTCGACTGTACTCCTTGGTTGTCCAAAAAGCTGTGACCTCTGCCACCAGCATTCTCAGATGGGAATTTTTTAAATAATTCCGCAACAAGGGCCTTCTCGTACTGCACCATTTTATTAGGCCTGTCCAGCAAGGGAATAAGAGACAGAAAGTTCTCCTTGTAGTGTGGGTCTAGAAGTGTCACCAACCAGTAATGACTGTCACCCAAAATTTGGACAACGTGAGGGTCACAGGAAAGGCAGCATAACATAAACTTAGCCATGCGTTCAAGAATGCTAACAGGCAAGACTTCAGTGTCCTCACGAAGAGAACGACTGACCATGCTCTCCTCCTCATTCTCCTCCTCCTTCCTGTCCTCAGGCCATCACGCTGAACAGACAGTATGACAGTTGTGCGGGTAGTACCGTCTATAGCACAGGAAACTAGCTCCTGTTCTTCTTACTCCTCCCTCCTCCTCTTTCTCATTGTCACCCAATCCACATTGGGATGAGATGAGGCTGGGCTGTGTGGAATCACCCTGTATGGTTCCTTGCTCCATCTCATCATGCTCCACCTGCAATGCATCCTCTTTAATTGTGAGCAGAGAGCGTTTCAGAAGACAGAGAAGTGTGATGGTGACGCTAATTATGGCGTCATCGCCGCTCACCATATTGGTGGAGTCCTCAAAGTTTTGGAGGATGGTACAGATGTCTGACATCAATGTCCACTCCTGAGGTCTTATGTGTGGGGTCTGACCTGAATACTGATGGCCTTGTTGATGCTACTAGTCAACAACTTCCCTTTTCTGCTCCCAAATCCTTCTCAACATCTGCAATGTAGAGTTCCAACACGTGGTGATATCGCAGATCAGTCGGTGAGCTGGAAGCTGCAAATGCTTCTGAAGCACGGCAAGGGTGGTGGAAGCTGTAGGTGACTTTCTAAAATGGGCACACAGGCAGCGTACTTTGACAAGCAGATCTGGGTAGGTTTTGAGAAACCGCTGAACCACGAGGTTAAGCACATGGGCCAGGCATTGAACATGTGTGACCTCGCCTCGCCTCAGATTGGTCACCTGGTTCTGGCCATTGTCACACACGTCCATGCCTGACTGTAGGTTCAGTGATGTCAGCAACAGATCTGCCTGCTCTTTTATAGCTGTCCACAACTCTTCAGCGTTGTGTGGTTTGTCACCTAAGCATATTAGCTTCAGCACAGCCTGATGCCGCTTGGCCGAGGCAGTGCTGCAGTGCTTCCAGCTTGTAACTGATGAGGTCATTTCGGAATTGGAGGCTGAAGAGGAGGGGGAGGTGCAGGAGCTGTAGAATGTGGGGACAACCCTGAATGACCCAGGGTCCGTAATCCGGCATCGGGAGGACATATTCCGTACCAAGGTTTCACTGGGTACCGGCTTCCACTATATTAATCCAGTGTGCCGTCAGCGAGATGTACCGTCCCTGCCCACAAGCACTTGTCCACGTGTCTTTGGTTAGGTGGACTTTCCCTGTAACTGCGTTGTATAGGGTACGGCTAATGTTGTGGGACATGTGCTCGTGTAATGCAGGGACTGCACACGGGGAGAAATAGTGGCGGTTGGGGACCGAGTACCGAGGGACGGCAAACAACATTAGGTTATGGAAAGCTTCTATCTCCATGAACCTAAAAGGCAACATTTTGAGCGCAAGCAGCCATGAAATGTGTGAATTTAGTAGTGTGGCCTGTGGGGCGTTGACTGCTTATTTGCACTTGCGTTCCAAGGACTGGGGTAGAGACAACTGAACGCTGCTCTGGGACAAGGACGTGAACGTGCTTGCTGATGATTTGAGATGAGCGTTGTTCGACTCGAACTGTTCGCCAATCTCAAATTCGAGCTGTTTTGGGCGGTGTTCGAGCCGTTCGGCGAACATGAACGATTTGAAAAAAATTCAGCTGTTCGAGGTTATGTTCGATAACTGTTCGTGCACCAAAATCATAACTGGATTTTTTCTCGGTAATGCTGAAAATTAATGTTAATACGCAGTTTGAGTGTACAGCGGGGCGGGGGGAGGGGCAGGGGATGGATCTCTGCAGGAATAATGAAGATCTCCATTTTTTTTTTCTCTTTCCCGCATTTACAGTGGGGAGGTGCAATCTGTCAGCCTATCAGCAGAGCACACACGGAGCGAAGTGCTTTTTTTCACACAAGCAAGGGCATGTGTCATTTGCAGTGTATGTCACATGTCCTTGCCCTATAAGACCCAGCCATTTTCTCCGTCGCCACCATTTTCTCACTGCTGCATCTGCGTGTTAGATGGCAACGCTGTTGCTGTGTGCGCGCTATACCTTGTTAATTTCAAGCCAATTTTTGCACAAATCTACAGGTAGCTTGGGAGTAGGGAATATTTGTGATTGCAGTCCTTTTAAGGACTAGATTACAGCATTTCCTACGACTTTTATCAGGCAGGTCTGTGCTCTTAAATAGATAGGTTGGGAGTAAAGACTAATTGTAATTGCAGTCCTTTTCAGGACTAAGTTACATCAGTTCCTATCAGTTTTTGCCAGGCAGGTCTGTGCCAGTGCTGTGCAAGTTTTTTTCACAGCATTTGGCTAAATCTAGCAAAGCTAATCCTTTTTGGCCTATTGCAGAGTGTGTTAGTCAGTGGAGTAGCCTATCTGTGTTGCAAGCTACACCAACTGTGTATAGAATACCAATTTTTTTACTGTACCTAGTGAAGTAAAACCTTTTGGGCATAGCATCATTCTATTAGTCCATCTATACTGACCTCCATCAGTTTGCAAATTGAATATAATTTTTTTTCTGCATCTACCTCTGAAAAAATAATTGGGCTTCTAGCAGTGTGTGGAACTTGGTCTATTAGTCCATGTATACTGACCTCCATCAGGTTGCAAATTGAATATAATTTTTTTTGCATCTAGCTCTGAAAAAATATTTGCCCTTCTAGCAATGTGTGGGACTTGTTCTATTAGTCCATCTATACTGACCTCCATCAGGTTGCAAATTAAAAATAATTTTTTGTCTGCATCTAGCTCTGAAAAAATATTTGCCCTTCTAGCAGTGTGTGGGACTTGTTCTATTAGTCCATCTATACTGACCTCCATCAGGTTGCAAATTAAAAATAATTTTTATCTGCATCTAGCTCTGAAAAAATATTTGGCCTTCTAGCAGTGTGTGGGACTTGTTCTATTAGTCCATCTATACTGACCTCCATCAGGTTGCAAATTAAAAATAATTTTTATTTGCATCTAGCTCTGAAAAAATATTTGCCCTTCTAGCAGTGTGTGGGACTTGTTCTATGAGTCCATCTATACTGACCTCCATCAGGTTGCAAATTAAAAATAATTTTTATCTGCATCTTGCTCTGAAAAAATATTTGGCCTTCTAGCAGTGTGTGGGACTAGTTCTATTAGTCCATCTATACTGACCTCCATCAGGTTGCAAATTAAAAATAATTTTTATCTGCATCTAGCTCTGAAAATATATTTACCCTTCTAGCAGTGTGTGGGACTTGTTCTATTAGTCCATCTATACTGAACTCCATCAGGTTGCAAATTAAAAATAATTTTTATCTGCATCTAGCTCTGAAAAAATATTTGGCCTTCTAGCAGTGTGTGGGACTTGTTCTATTAGTCCATCTATACTGACCTCCATCAGGTTGCAAATTAAAAATAATTTTTATCTGCATCTAGCTCTGAAAAAATATTTGGCCTTCTAGCAGTGTGTGGGACTTGGTCTATTAGTCCATCTATACTGACCTCCATCAGGTTGCAAATTGAGTATAAATTTATTTCTGCATCTAGCTCTGAAAAAATATTTGGGCTTCTAGCAGTGTGTGGGACTTGTTCTATTAATCCATCTATACTGACCTCCATCAGGTTGCAAACTGAATATAATTTTTTTCTGCATCTAACCCAGCCAATAGTTTTGGCCTAATACCACAGTTTGGCCACTCAGCTCTGCTCGGTTCCCATCCATTGTTTTTTTGTGCAAACAACTCCAGAGTTGTGAATTAGTTAACCACCAAAATGAGTAGAAAAAGGCCTGCTGCTGGTGGAAAGGGGAATAGGCGTGTTGGGAAGGGGAAAAAAGGTTGTGTCCGTGGGGTAGGTGTTAAAGCAACAGTAACATCTGCAGAAGAAAGACCATCTTCCAGCCAAACTAAAATATCTACTTCTTTTAGCGGACAATGTGATAAGATCCCTTTCTTACGGCCACGCCAATCGCTACAAATTCCAGATGAGGCACAAAAACAGCAGGTGCTTCAACGGATATCAAGTGCTCCTTTAAGTGGGCTCTCCTCCACATCAACTTCAACATCACAAATACTCCAGTCCTCAAAGGTGTCACCCCAATCGCACTTGCTTCCTCACAGCTCCCAAATCTCCAGCTTACCGTCTGAGTATGAGGTAGAACAGATGGTTGAGTCTGCAGAGCTGTTTACTCATACTATAGCCTGGGAATCAGAGGTCGGCTCCAGCGCTTCTGTGAATCCAGATGAGGAAATGATCTGCACTGATGCCCAGAATCTTTATGAGTCGGATCCAGGACCAGACGCAGAAGGTTCTGAACATAATGTAGACCCACATTCCCAAACTGTAACTCCTGTTGGTGGAGACAATGAGGAAGACGATGATGAGACTCAAATACCTGATTGGAGCGACAACTTTAGTTTTTTGTCAGGGCAGGAACAGGTTGGCTCTGAGGACGACGGGTGTGATAACACACAGGGTGATGATGATGAGGTTGGAGATCCCACTTACTGTCAACCCACAGTCAGCCAAGAGATGTGGTCAGCAGAGGAGGTGGAGGAGGATGTTAGTGATGACGAGGTCAGGTTGCGCCTTCCTGTACAGAGACGTAGTACTGGAAGCACGTCAACAACTGCATCCTCAAACACAACTCTGCCTCTGACCACAAGTCGTGGTGGCTCTTCATGTCGCATGTGTGCTAAGCCTTGCATAGCCTGGGCATTTTTTCAGATCGAGAAAGATGACCCAACTCGTGTAATCTTTAACATTTGTCAACAAAAGCTAAGTAGAGGCCAAAAAATACATAGTTTGAGTACTTCATGCATGAACCGGCACATGGACATGAAGCATAAGTTGCAGTGGGAAGCTCACTGTGCTACAATGCGGCCTAGCCGGCCGGGCCAACCACCATCTGCCCCATCTTGTGCATCTGCGTCCTCTTCATCCTCTGTGACTGGGGAGGACAGCAGTCGCACCTGTTTTGGGATGCAGACCTGCCACCTCTTTACCGGCAACAGCCAGCGTGATTGGCAGGTCATCATTTTCTTTGGAGGTGGTAACACCAGCTGGTGTTGAGCGCTGTCCGACATCGATAGCACCACCTTTGGATCAAGGCAACCTGACATGTCTGCCTGCATCTTCCTCACAGACCGGCAGTTTGCCGGGGACACCCTTCTCAACCCCGTCTAAGCACAACAGCCAGCCCTCGGTCCCTCAGATGTGGACAAGTAAAAGACCATTTCCTCCTAGCCATGAGAAAGCTAAGAGGTTGAATTTCACCATCTGCAAGCTCTTGGCTACAGAAATGCTGCCTTTCCGCCTGGTGGACACAGAGGATTTTCGAGACCTTATGTCCGTCGCAGTGCCCCAGTACCAGATGCCCAGTCGGCACTACTTCTCAAAGAAAGGTGTGCCTGTGCTCCACCAGCATGTCGCACACAACATCACCGCTTCTTTGAGAAACTCTGTGTGTGACAGGGTGCATTTCACCACAGACACTTGGACGAGTAGGCATGGACAGGGGCGTTACATGTCGCTGACTGGGCACTGGGTAACTATGGTGACAGCAGGACATGGGGCTGCTGTCCAAGTCTTGCCGTCCCCACGAGTTGAGCATCAATGCTCTTTATCTCAAAGTTCCTCCACTGCTTTTGCCTCCTCAACCTCCTCTCGGTCCTCCACCTGCACCCAAAGCCTGTCTGGTCATGCCACAAGCTTTCTAACTGCGCAGAAGGGATCCTGCACACCTCCTTAGTATGCTGGCAGTAGGGCTCAACGTCATCAGGCGCTTTTTACTTTGAAATGTCTGGGAAATGTGAGTCACACAGCTGAGGAGTTGTGGTCAGCTCTGGAGAACCAATTTCATGAATGGTTGTCTCCACTGGACCTGAAACCAGGGAAGGCCGTGTGCGACAATGCTGCAAACCTGCGTGCGGCCCTTCGCCGGGGTAATGTCACACACGTGCCTTGTATGGCTCACGTGTTGAACCGGGTTGTCCAGCAATTTTTAGCCCACTATCCCGGACTAGATGGCCTTCTGCAGAGGGCACGGTCGCTTTGTGCTCACTTCCGCCATTCGCATCCCGCAGCTCAGCGACTTACATCTCTACAGAAGTCGTTGGGCCTGCCACTTCACCAGCTAAAATGCGATGTGCCTACCCAGTGGAATTCAACTCTGCACATGTTGCAGCGACTGTGGCAGCACCGACAAGCCCTGGTGCAATACGTTCTGACGTATAGCCTGGGCCAACGAGATCCACAGGTGGGGCAAATCACACTGGAGGAGTGGTCTCAGATCAGGGAACTATGCACCCTTCTGCACAGTTTTGAAATGGCAACGAAGATGTTTAGTGCTGACGATGCCTTTATCAGCATGACTATTCCGGTGATTTATATGCTGGAGCACATGTTAAACAGAATTCGGAGTCAGGTGGTGGCACAAGAGGAGGTGGAGGAAGTAGAGGAGGAGGAGTTGTATGCGGAAGGGCTAACATCTGCAAGGTCCAGACGGTCGGCAGCACCAAGGCGGCAGTCATGTGAGGGTGGGGGAGATGGTTTTACCAGTGCGCATGGTAGCAGCCAAACTAGTGAGGAAGGTGCAGGAGCCCAGGAAGAAGTGGAGAACAAACTGATGGAAAACTCATCAGATGAGGGAGACCTTGATCACATTTCTGTTGTGCGAGGTTGGGGGGAGAGGACAGAGGAAGGAAGCATGATTGTTACCTCGCCACCAACACAACAGGGACTTGGTGCTCCTGGATGCGCAACACACATGAGTGCCTTCTTGCTGCACTACCTGCAACATGACCCTCGAATTGTGAGAATTAGAAATAATCCTGACTACTGGGTTGCCACACTGTTAGATCCCCGGTACAAAAGTAAATTTGCAGAAATTATTCCTGCCATAGAAAGGGATGCACGCATGCAGGAGTATCAGCAGAGACTGTTGCAGAATCTTACATGTGCCTTTCCACAAAACACCAGTGGTGCACGTAGTGAATCTCACAGTTCCAACTTGCCAACCATGGGACCGTCGAGTGTACAGCACTCAAACCATACCAGAAACACAGTATCTGCTGGTAACATCAATTTTGCGGAATCATTTCACCACTTTTTTAGCCCATCCTTTGCAAGGCCACAGGAGACCAGAAGTCTGACACATAGTCAATGCCTAGAGATGATGGTACAGGAGTATCTCCAAGTAAACATTGAAGCCACGACTGTGTCACTGGACCCTTGCTCTTTTTGGGCTTCCAATCTGGATAAATGGCCGGAGCTCGCCACTTACGCCTTGGAGATCTTGTCATGCCCCACAGCCAGCGTTCTGTCTGAATGTGTGATCAGCGCTGCTGGTGGTGTGCTGACAGATAAGCGCACGCGGCTCTCCACTGATAATGTAGACAGACTCACGTTCATAAAGATGAACAAATCATGGATCCGAAATGACTTTTCTACCCCTGTGTCATCCTGGGGAGAGTAAAAGCTTGATGATTGGTTAAATTCACCTCACCAACCATTTTAAGCTTTCAAATTACTAATCATGTTTATCTGTATCTTGGCTGGAAAATAATTTGGGATTTGTAGCAGTGTGCAGTACTGATTCTATTAGGCCATCTATACTAAGCTCCACCAGATTTAAAATTAATAATAATTTTTAGCTGCATCTAGCCTGGAAAATAATTTTGGGGCTCCGAGATGCGCAAGACACAAAAGTGCCTTCTTGCTACACTACCTGCAACACGACCCTCAGATTGTCAGAATTCTAAGTAATCCTGACTACTGGGTTGCCACACTCTTAGATCCCCCACACTCTTCGATCAACCTTTTCATTTTAATAAAGACCAAAAAAATGGTCATTTTTGAAATTATAAGCATTAGCAGGTTATTAGAAACTGAAATCAAACAGTTTTCAACTCAAAACTTTATTCTAGGTGATGTTACATTTGCACATAGGACCCCTTGTTCGAAAGGAGCTTCTGAACTCTCTCATCCATTGAATTTGTCAGGTTTTGGATGGTTTCTGCTTCAATTGTTTTGCATGAGGACAGAATACCCTCCCAGAGCTGTTGCTTAGATGTGAACGGCCTCCCGCCATCATAGACACTCCTTTTGATGATGCTCCAGAGGTTCTGAATGGGGTAGAGGTCAGGGGAGCTTGGGGGTCACACCATAAGTTTGTCCCCTTTTATGCCCATATCAGCCAGAGATGCAGATGTGTTATGTGCAGCATGAGACGGTGCATTATCATGCATGAAAATGATGTTGCTGTGGAATACACGGTTCTTCTTCTTGAACCATGGCAGGAAGTGCTGTTTGAGAAACTCCACATACATTATGGAGTTCATCTTCACCCCTTCAGGGATCCTAAAGGGGCCGACAATCTCTCTCCCCATGATTCCAGCCCAAAACATTGCTCCACCTCCTCCTTGTTGGCGCTGTAGCCGTGTTTGCGTGGGGTGTCCATCAACCAGCCATCCTCCACTCCATCCATCTGGACCATCTAGCGTTGCACGGCACTCATCCGTGAAGAAAACAGTTTTGAAGTCAGTCTTCATGTATTGCTTGGCCCTCTGTAGCCATTTCTGCTTGTGTGCAGTGGATAGAGGAGGTCGACAGGATGGCGTACGCACAGCTGCAAACCTCTGAAAGACACTGCATCTTGTTGTTCGGGGGACGTTGGAGGCACCAGCAGCTTCAAAAACTTGTCTGCTGCTATGACAAGGCTTTTTTGCCGCTGCTCTTTTAACCTGACGTAATTGCCTGTAGGAAAGAGTCTTCAATTTGCCCTTATCAGCACGCACATGTGTGTACTGTGAATCAGCTACATACTTCTTGATTGCCAAGACACTTCATCCTGATCATCGCACAATGTTGATTGTAGTCATGCCTTGACCTAAACACTCCACAATTTGTTGCTTCTCAGCAGCCGACACATCCTTTTTCTTTCCCATTTTGGCAGAAAATGTAGGCTGCTTAATAATGTGGGACAGCCTTCTTAAGTAGTCTTGCCGTTCATTGGACACACCTGCCAAACTAATTAGCACAGGTGTCTGCAATTGCTTACAGTGATATAAAGAGCCCTGACACACATCACCATCAATGAGTTTAACTGACAAACAAACAAATTCTTCCCTTATCACTCCTAAACACTTTTTGCATAATAATTTGGAACACAGTGTACATGTGCTTTTCCACAAAACACCAGTGGTTCACGTAGTGAATCTTACAGTTCTAACTTGCCAACCGTGGTCTGTATGGAATTGTTCAATAAAGGGCCCAAAATTAAGATAACATAGATGGGAGAGGTCTCTATGAATAGGAATTCCTAAGTATTTGATACCCTGTGAGGGCCAGGCAAAGGGAAAGTTGGACTGGATGGAATCCAATATGGATTTAGGGAGGGAGACATCGAGGGCCTCAGACTTCGCTGCATTGATTTTAAAATTTTACCATGTAACAAAGTGATCTATTTCAGCCATAACAGCAGGGATGGATGTATGTGATTGAGTGATATATACTAGGACATCATCAGCAAATAGAGAGCACTTGTACTCGGTGCCTCCCACCTCAATCCACCTAATATTAGGGTTATGGCGAATTGATGAGAGCAGGTGCTCCGTCACTAGGATGTATAAGAGAGGGGACAGAGGACATCCCTGCCTTGTCCCATTGGTGATTGTGAAAGGTGATGAAAATGTTCTGACGCACCCCCTGGGCCTTGGGACACCCGGAGCCGGACCCTTTTTGGTGGATGCTGGTGGTTGTAGTCTTCGTGGCGGCGATCCGGTTCCGTGGCTCAGGGCGGTCAAACCAGTGGCGGAACTATTTATGTGGTTTTGATGTTTAAATGTCCGACTACGCCACCCGTGGATTGCGGTCAGAGTGAACCGCCGCTCCAGGGCAGACCGCTGAGGCTGGTGTTGTGGGTGCAGCAGAGCGTAGCATAACTCCCCACGGGAGGAATATAGCCTCAAGGCAGTGTATGCGGAGGATGGGGGTGATGGTGCAGGGCAGCAGCAGTAACGACACGGAGTCCGTGATGCAGTTCAGGGCCTTTACTCACAGTTCTTATTATCCAGACCACGTCTGCAGGTAACGGCTGCCCACGTCGTACTGTGCTCACCAGGTGAGGGGCTCAGACAACTCCCAGATAACTTTGGAGCGCTTCACAGGACCCCCTTTGTGTGTCCTTTGTCTGGCCTTTCTTACCAACACTTCTGTCCGGCTGCCTCGGGCCTCCTCTTGGTAAACTTGGCGCCAGTTTCCCTGACCCTATGTGGTGCCTTCCTAGCGGGTGGAGCAAGGGGCTGCGCCACATAAAATGTCAGAGCCTCCGGTTTCTAGCTGAGGGTCGTTTCCTGCCTCCACTAGTTCGGGGACCGGTCTCCCCCTTTGGCCTGACCCCTCCACGCAGGTGGATTCGGGCGTGCGGTGGCGACTCGCCTGTCCGCACCCCTGGGATCCCTTCATTCCTCGTTCCTGGAGCATTCTCCGCTCCTCTTCCTTCCTTCTCCCTCTTGCAGGCCTGGGCCTCTGTTACTAGGCCCGCCTCCGGAGCAGAGCTCATGCAGAGCCCCTGCTCCCTGCCACTTCTGCTCAGACTTCTCTGCACTGAACTAAGATGGTGCCCACCTTTTATACTCCCTTCTCAATGCACCCAGGAACTGCTTCCTCCCTGCTCCTGCACTGCAGGGTTCCCCTTCCTCAGTGTTCCCTCCCCCCACTCCAGCCAGGGACAGGGACTGTCGTGCCCATCTCAGGGGCATATTGGTCGCCCTGCCCCACGGCAATGTGGTGTAATGCATGCAGGTGTCGGGTCCTGATCCACACTCCATCCTTATCTGAGAGTGAGATATCACACCTCTGGGTGAGGTGCAATACGTCTGTAGCAACCGAGCCCTCGGTGCTACAGTTCCATTTATCTTCAGCCTAGGTGACGTATTGTGATACAGGGCCGTGATTTTGGCTATAAAAGGGTCCCCTAGACCCCTACCCCAAGCTTTTTAAGAGAATCATATATGGCGTGCCAGGAGACTCTATGGAATGCTTTCTCAGCATCCAACGAGAGTATCTACTTACAAATTTTTAACTGCATCTAGCCCAGGAAATACTTTGTGCCTAGTAGCAGTGTCTGCTAGTCAGCGGATTATCCCGGCTGTTAAGCAAGCTACACCACCTGTAGTTTGGACACTTAATTTTTTCAAAGGAAATGCTTCGGGACCACGGGATACTTAGTGAAGAGCATCAGGAGGCACCCCAAGGCATAGGGGCTGGGACTGGCACTAGGATGCCTTGCGGTGGACAGCCGAGCTCGATCCTTATAAAAGCTTTTTAACTGCAGCAGCTTTAGTGGACGCTACTGGAGCTGGAATTACGCGGCTGCTGGCATGAGACTTGCCCTCCAATAGATCCTTGTAAATGGATTTAAAGTGTATTCATTCAAATTAGAGGGACAATTTAAATTAAAAAGCTTAGAGCTGCCTCCACCACAGGGGGGCTCTCTCGACCCACCAGCGGACAGGCACCAGTATTGGGAGAGGGGGGCTGGCCGTCAGGGTTCACCGCGGCTCTGGCACAAACCCGGCGACACGGAGGTGGCACGGGCAGGAGCGGACTGGCCGTCTCGGCTTCTCACTTTTTGGATTTTAGAAGGGCATGACATGCCTATATCTGTGTCTCCCCCTCCTTTTACTCCTCCACCTCTTTTCTTTTCACATGACTATATGTACTTGTCACTTTTCCATGTGTTAGTTGTGTCTTCTGAGCAGTTTGTCAGCTTTTGGACACCTTTGAAGGTGTTTTCTATGTGTTTCTATGTGTTTTTGTTTGCCTGCCATTGGTTTTAACGGTGTTCGAAGGTGTTCGACGAACAGTTCGACGAACAGTTCGGCGAACACACGGGTGTTCGACGAACCGAACCGAACTCGAACACTACGGGGGTGGCTCAACACTACAGAGGACATCCCTGCCTTGTCCCATTGGTGATTATGAAAGGTGATGAAAATGTTCTGACGTGCCCCCTGGGCCTTGGGACATCTGGAGCCAGACCCTTTTTGGTGGATGCTGGTGGTTGTAGTCTCCGTGGCGGCGACCCGGTTCCGTGGCTCAGGGCGGTCAAACCAGTGGCGGAACTATTTATGTGGTATTGATGTTTAAATGTCCGACTACGCCACCTGTGGATTGCGGTCAGAGTGAACCGCCACTGCAGGGCAGACCGCTGAGGCTGGTGTTGTGGGTGCAGCAGAGCGTAGCATAACTCCCCACGGGAGGATTATGGCCTCAGGGCAGTGTATGCGGAGGATGGGGGTGATGGTGCAGGGCAGCAGCAGTAACGACACGGAGTCAGTGATGCAGTCCAGGGCCTTTACTCACAGTTCTTATTATCCAGACAACTTCTGCAGGTAACGGCTGCCCACGTCGTACTGTGCTCACCAGGTGAGGGGCTCAGACAACTCCCAGATAACTTTGGAATGCTTCACAGGACCCCCTTTTGTGTCCTTTTTCTGGCCTTTCTTACCAACCCTTCTGTCCGGCTGCCTCGGGCCTCCTCTTGGTAAACTTGGCGCCAGTTTCCCTGACCCTATGTGCTGCCCTCCTAGCGGGTGTAGCGAGGGGCTGCGCCACATAAAATGTCACAGCCTCCGGTTTCTAGCTGAGGGTCATTTCCCGCCTCCACTAGTTTCGGGGACCGGTCTCCCCCTTTGGCCTGACCCCTCCACGCAGGTGGATTCGGGCGTGCGGTGGCGACTCGCCCGTCCACACCCCTGGGATCCCTTCTTTCCTCATTCCTGGAGCCTTCTCCACTCCTTTTCCTTCCTTCTCCCTCTTCCAGGCCTGGGCCTCTGTTACTAAGCCCGCCTCCGGAGCAGAGCTCATGCAGAGCCCCTGCTCCCTGTCACTTCTGCTCAGACTTCTCTGCACTGAACTAAGATGGTGCCCACATTTTATACTCCCTTCTCAATGCACTACAGGGTTCCCCTTCCTCAGTGTTCCCTCCCCCCTCTCCTGCCAGGGAAAAGGACTGTCGTGCCCATCTCAGGGGCATATTGATCGCCCTGCCTCACGGCAATGTGGTGTAATGCATGCAGGTGTCAGGTCCTGATCCACACTCCATCCTTACCTGAGAGTGAGATATCACACCTCTGGGTGAGGTGCAATACCTCTGTAGCAACCGAGCCCTCGGGGTGCTACAGTTCCATTTATCTTCAGCCTAGGTGACGTATTGCGATACAGGGCCGTGATTTTGGCTATAAAAGGGTCCCCTAGACCCCTGCCCCAAGCTTTTTAAGAGAATAATATATGGCGTGCCAGGAGACTCTATGGAATGCTTTCTCAGCATCCAACGAGAGTATCTAATTACAAATTTTTAACTGCATTTAGCCCAGGAAATACTTTGTGCCTAGTAGCAGTGTCTGCTAGTCAGCGGATTATCCCGGCTGTTAAGCAAGCTACACCACCTGTAGTTTGGACACTTAATTGTTTCAAAGAAATGCTTCGGGATCACGGGATACTCAGTGAAGAGCATCAGGAAGCACCCCAAGGCATAGGGGCTGGGACTGGCGGTAGGACGCCTTGCGGTGGACAGCCGAGCTCGATCCTTATAAAAGCTTTTTAACTGCAATAGCTTTAGTGGACGCTACTGGAGCTGGAATTACGCGGCTGCTGGCATAAGACTGGCCCTTCAATAGATCTTGTAAAAGGATTTAAAGTGTATTCATTCAAATTAGAGAGACAATTTAAATTAAAAAGCTTAGAGCTGCCTGCACTACAGGGGGGCTCGCTCGACCCACCAGTGGACAGGCACCAGTATTGGGAGAAGGGGGCTGGCCATCAGAGTCCACCGCGGCTCTGGCACAAACCGGACGACACGGAGGTGGCACGGGCAGGAACGGACTGGCCATGTCGGCTTCTCACTTTTTGGATTTTAGAAGGGCATGACATGCCTGTATCTGTGTCTCCCCCTCCTTTTACTTCTCCACCTCTTTTCTTTTCGCATGACTATATGTACTTGTCACTTTTCCATGTGTTAGTTATGTCTTCTGAGCAGTTTGTCAGCTTTTGGACACCTTTGAAGGTGTTTTCTATGTGTTTCTCTGTGTTTTTGTTTGCCTGCCATTGGTTTTAACGGTGTTCGAAGGTGTTCGACGAACAGTTCGATGAACAGTTCGGCGAACACAGGGGTGTTCGATGAACCGAACCGAACTCGAACACTACGGGGGTGGCTCAACACTACTGATGATGTTAGTTGAGAGTGTGCAATGACAAGTGCAGGGCGGAAGGCATCTTCACATATGTCATGGACAGGAGATTGCCGTGCACACGCAACAGCAAAATAAGCAGTGGTTTCACCTGCAGACACTCTTTCTGGACCCTGGGGTTTGGCCCACTTAGTTGGGTGCTTTGCTGCCATGTGCCTGATCATGCTGGTGGTGGTCAGGCTGCTAGTTTTGCTACCCCTGCTGATGCTAGCCTGGCAGGTGGTGCAAATAGCCTTTTTGAAGCTATCTGCGGAGTCTTTAAAAAACAACAAGACACGGGAAGACCTAATAGTTGTACTGGCAACTTCTGTCATGTTGGCATTACGAGGAATTCTTTCCCGCCTTTTGTCTGCGGCCACCACACTGCTTCTTCCTATCTATTATGATGCTATGCCTCCCTCCCCCTCTGTGCTGCTGTCCTCGCTCTGTATGTCCCCCTGCCAGGTTGGGTTAGTTACTATATCATACACCACCTTGTCTTCCACTTCCGCACCCTTGTCCTCCTCCTGACTTTCTGGCAATTGTGTCTCATCATCATTATCCACCTCTTGCAACAGTAATTGCACTTTACCACCATTGCCTTCGTGTAACTGTGGCTGCTCCAATATTTGGGCATCGCTACACGTGTTCTCCTCTTGACTTGCTTGAAGCTGGCAGGGCGAGAGGCCCCAATCTGTAAATGGAAAAGTGAACAGCTCTTCTGAGTGTCCAAGTGTGGGATCAGTTGTCTCTGGCACTCGGCATGATGGGAGGGGGGAAGGAGGATCAGGGTGAGGAATATGCGGTCCAGACTCACGGCTACTGAGACTTGACCGTGTGGAAGACAGGGTGGTAGTCGTGGTGGCAAAGTGACTGGAAACATTATCTGCTATCCAACCAACAACCTTTTGACAGTGTTCTGGTTTCAATAGTGGTGTACTACGGTCCCCAATAATTGGGACAGGAAGGTCAAGCGACAAGATGTCGGTGTTTTTGCACAATTTCAGCTTGCCCACGGCCACGTCCTCGGCCTCTGCATGCACCATTACCATCACGTCCACTTCCCTGTTCCTTGCCACGCACCTTGCCCATTTTAAATGGAGGACAATATTTTCCACATTCATGAGAAATGGCTGATTTTGGAATGTAGTTATATGTGATATGTCTGACAGAGAACCACGATTTTAAATAACATGCCTGTAGTTTACTAATATTATTCTACACAGAGACCTAGTGTGAATAGCTTGACCAACACATTGCAACGAAATGGATGATTTTGGAACACAGAGACAATAGCTTGACCGACACACTACAACGAAATGAAAATGGAAGAAATGGTAGATTTTGCAACACTGTTATAGGTGATATGTCTGACAGAGAACCACGGTTTTAAATAGCAGGCTAGTCATTTACTAATACTATTCTTCACAGACACCTAGTGTTAATAGCTTGACCGACACACTGCAACAAAATGGAAAAGGAGGCCAATATTTTCCACATTCAGTTCAAATTTCAGGATTTTTATAGCTGAAATATGGAACAGATCTGGCTGTATTCTGCAGTGCTAACAAGCAAATGGAGCAGAAAAATGGTGTACTCTGGATTGCTTTTTAAGCAAATAACCAGGATTAAGATGAAAAAAAAATTGCCCTGGCTCCTGATATCTTGAGTTATGTCTAGAAATATCTGTAATTATTGCAGCACTGCAGTAAGCCACATACACTGCCTGCCTGCCTGCCTCCTGCCAAGCACTGATTGTATGCAGCTGGATTAGTCCTTAGAAGGACTGTTAGTTCAGATGAATATATATATATATATATATATATGACGCTGTCCGGCCAGCCAATCACTGTAGTGCCACAAGCAACATGGCTATGGCATTACAGTGTGTGGCAGGCAATCCCTGAATGCTCATTGGCTCCCTAAAGAGCGGCAAACATGCAGGAAGGGGACCGAGTTCCGATTGAGCAACCTATTATAATAATTATAATAGATACCTCAGGAGTCTTTTTGCGTGGAACAAAGTTACAACAGAACACAGTTTATAGGTGTCAAAGTTTATATTATAAACACACTCAAAGTCCATAAACACTCAGGGGAAAATGCAATCAGCAGAGCAGTCTGTAAAGCGCAGTTCACATTAGAAAACAAGGAAGTCTTTATCAAGTCCATTCAAGGAAGTCCATACAATATATATATTAGATAATCCAGGGAGGCCTGGGTAAGAAGTCCCAGATAGCGCAGCACAGTCCCGTGCTCTGCAGCTATCTAATGCAGGTGAGTCAAAGCAGAAACCAGCTTACTTGTTATCAGAATGCAGGTGAAGACTGAGGCTCAGAGGTAGCAGCATGAGCAGCCAGAAGAAGGAGGAATACAGGTAACAACTGAATGCAGCAGAATCTCTGAGAGCAGGTAACAGAAGATCCACACAAGTCTGTAAAGCAGAGAAGGAAACTAGGAAACCACCAGGAACAGGTCACAGGCAGAATACTCTAGCACTGATTAGAGGCTGGGGTGGAGTTATAAAGCAGGAAGACAAGGGGCACATGAGACAAAGGACACCATCTTGAAAGAGGGCAAAAATGGCCAAAATGTAATTAAAAATATTCGCAGTCCTGACACCGAGCTTGTCGAGCACCGTGATGCTCGGTTGAGTACAAACACGTTGGCTCATCACTAGTGTTGAGCATTCCGATACTGAAATATCGGGTATCGACCGATATTCGCGGTATCGGAGTTCCGATACTGAGTTCCGATACTTTTAGAATATCGAATACCGGATTCGGAAGTTCCCATAATGTCTGCGCTCTGCAGTGTCTCTGAAGGATGACAAGCTGGATGGCAGTGCTCAGCTTATGGTACTTGTCATTTAGTGTTAAAGGATTTTTTTAAAAAAACAATAGTGTTTTCATGCACCGTCTCTTTAAAAAAGCTGGCCGGCAATTCAGCAGCGGCATACACCGGTACCCGACAATTTACAACAGAAAGAATAGAGCATCACACATAGATTAGATAGATAGAAACATGTCAGTCACATATATAAGAAGTACAGTGACAGTGTTGCTTACTGTACTTGTCATTTTGTGTTAAAGGATTTATTAAAAAAAATAATAGTGTTTTCATGCACCGTCTCTTTAAAAAAGCCGGCCGGCAATTCAGCAGCGGTACCCGACAATTTAGAATAGAAAGAATAGAGCATCACACATAGATTAGATACATAGAAACATGTCAGTCACATATATAAGAAGTACAGTGATAGTGTTGATTACTGTACTTGTCATTTAGTGTTAAAATAAAGGATTTATTAAAAAAAAAAATTGGCGTGGGGTTCCCCGTAATTTTAGTCTCTAGCAGAGGATAAGCAGATGGCTGGGGCAGATGTTTGAAGCCTGGGAAGGGGGTAATACCCACGGAGCTTCCCAGGCTACTAATATCAGCCCCCAGCTGAATACCTAGCCTTTAATAGCTATTAAAATGGGGGACCATCCAAAAAAATGACGTGGGGTCCCCCCTATTTTAATAGCTAGCAAAGGCTAGGCAGACAGCTGGGGGCTGATATTAATAGCCTAGGAAGGGTGCCATGAATATTGGCCCCCTCCCAGGCTAGAAACACCAGCCGTCAGCCGCCCCAGAAATGGCACATCCATAGGATGCGTCAATTCTGGCACTTAGACTCTCTCTTCCCACTGCTACCTGGGAACCATGGAAAGGTAAGGATGAGGTTGCTTTAATATTTTACTTTTATTGCAGGAGATCGTTGGCTTCAGCTGGAATGGGCGTAATGGTAAGTATGGTTTAATTTAGAACAATAAAGAATTGTGTTTTTATTTCAATTAAATGACTTTATTCTGGGTGTTTGTGTTTTTTTTTTTAACTTTGACTATGGGGTTAGTAATGAAGGTGTCTTATAGACGCCTCTCCATTAGTAACCTGGGCTTGATGTCAGCTGGCATTATAAGCTGACATTAATCCCAGCCCTATTACCCCTCTGCCACCGCTTCAGGGCAGTGGGAAGAGCGAGGCTAAGTGCCAGAATTGGCACATCCTATGGATGCGCCATTTCTGGGGCAGCTGACGGCTGGTGTTTCTAGCCTGGGAGGGGGCCAATATTCATGGCACCCTTCCTGGGCTTTTAATATCAGCCCCCAGCTGTTTGCCTAGCCCTTGCTAGCTATTAAAATAGGGGGGACCCCACGTCATTTTTTTGGGGGTCCCCCATTTTAATAGCTATTAAAGGCTAGGTATTCAGCTGGGGGCTGATATTAGTAGCCTGGGAAGCTCCGTGGGTATTACCCCCTTCCCAGGTTTCAAACATCTGCCCCAGCCGTCTGCTTAACCTCCGATAGAGACCAAAATTACGGGGAACCCCACGCCAAATTTTTTTTAAAATAAATCCTTTATTTTAACACTAAATGACAAGTACAGTAATCAACACTGTCACTGTACTTCTTATATATGTGACTGACAGGTTTCTATCTATCTAATCTATGTATGATGCTCTATTCTTTCTATTCTAAATTGTCGGGTACCGGTGTATGCCGCTGCTGAATTGCCGGCTTTTCATGTAATACATTCTACATTATTCTTAGTTGTTTTCCTTCATGTAGAATTAACCTAGAAGGAAAGAAAGGGTTTATTTTTATTCCGATATTTGTGTCCCATTGTCTTGCATTGGTTTCCGGTATCGGAATCGGCGATATCCGATATTTTTTGGGTATCGGTCCGATCCAATCCGATCTGATATTTCCCGATATCGGAAGGTATCGCTCAACACTACTCATCACTAAATAAGAGATCTTCTCAAATTCTTCAATTTCTTTTCAAATTTCTCTCAAGGATGATAGTGGATTTGTCACCAAAAGAATGACATCGTCTGCAAATAAACTGATTTTATAATTTTTAATTTCAGTAGGCACCCTGCTAATAATGCTATTATTTCTCATTCTTTCAGAAAATGCCTCCATAATTAGAGCAAAAAGAATTGGGGGTAATGGACAGCGTTGTCTGGTGCGATTTAGAAATCTTAAAAGTATCGGATGCATGATTGTTGTAAACCCCTCTAGCAGATGGCTAAATATATAGAGCCAAGATTCCTTTCAATATTGGGCCTTTAAAGCCAAATTTTACTCACGTTTTTTGTAAAAAAAAAAAACAATGGATTCAGTCAAAGGCCTTTTCTGCATCTAGTAAAAGGAGCAGGGAAGGTACTTTGTCAGAATCAATAACTTTTAAAAGATTAATTAATCTACAAGTGCCATCTGAAGCTTGCCTATTGCTTATGAAACCCACTTGATCCTGGTGGACTAAATCGGAGATTATTAACTTTAATCTGTTAGCAATGGCCTTTGCATACATTTTTAGATCTGAATTCAAGAGGTAAATCGGCCGATAGTTTTTGGTAGAGGATGGATAACCTTTGACTTTTGGGATTACTATAATGTTGGCTTGCATCATTTCCACAGGAATATTACCCGATACTAGAAAGTTATTAAAGAAGCTCATTAGTGAGGGGGTCGCATGATTTAAAAAGTTGAATAATATTCATTATTAAAACCATCTGGACCTGGTGATTTATCTTTTTTAAGATTCCTAATAATGTCTCGAATTTCTTCTGTAGAGAAGGGTTTGTTGAGATAATCAGTTTTGTCTAAAGTCAATTTGGGGAGATGAATATGTTGTAAAAATTTGTTAATATGGTTGTCAGAAGGTTGAGGGATGGACGGATCAATTTTAAGATGATATAAGTTCCTATAGAATTCCATAAATGCGTCAAAGATTTCTTTTGGGTGAATACAGATCTGACCATTTTCCCTTTTAATCAACAATATTCTAGTTTTGGAACTTTGGACTATTATTTTTCTTGACGTTAACCTGGTGGGTTTATTATTGGAAGCATAATAGTTGGTTTTTATGCTTTTCATAATCTTGTCATACTCTATTGCTGAAACGGCTTTTAGTTTTATCCTCAAGTCTAATATTTGTTTATGAAGAAGGGTGGAAGGGTTAGATATATTTAATGCTCACAACACCAAATTGCTCATAGGAGCAAATAGATCCAAGATTAAGGGATGTTAAAACATGACTTTTATTTAGATATTTGTTTTAAAAAGGTCAAAAAAATAATATTAAAATGATCGCAGCATAGATCCTATCTATTTCAGTTTAATTCAGACCTAAACCGGTGTCAAATTTTTTTGTTGCTGACTCAATGGATTTCTACTGCATTGTAAAAGAACTGTATAGCCACCCCAACAAGTTTTGCCTTCACAGGCTTCCTCAGGGGGCTAGGGATTCAATGATTCTCAAAGAGACTTGTAGGATCTTTTAAAGCCTTTGTCCCACACTCATTTGTTCTAGAAATGAGCCAATTCTGCAAGGTGATACAACCATCCAATGTAAAAGCCTTATAGACAGTCACTCACACACCATCTACTATTTAGTAAATCACAAACATTGGTGGATTATACTCAGCCAAACCTCCTATTTCAGATCGTCAGGAATAGAAGTCAATTACCTTCTAATTAGTGTTGAGCGAGCACTAAAATGCTCGGGTGCTCGAAGCTCGGGCCGAGCTTGCTGTGATACTCGGGTGCTCGACCCGAGCAATCAGCCCAATGTTAGTCTATGGGAGACCCGAGCATTTTTGCGGCGGCACCCCCGGCAATCTTTTAAAAGCCTAACAAGTGCCCAAAACCATAGTGACAGTGCTCAAATGACATGGGGATAGCATGGGTATCACCCCAGGAAGCATTTCTGACCCCCAGGTCACTGCTGTCAACAACGTGGTCAGAGGTATTGAGCCACTTTTAAGGGCTCACAATAAAACGTTCAAAAACGCAACTGAAACTGCTTTCCTGTGAAATATGTTAAGGAAGTTCCATTCCAGGGTAAAGACTTGTGTATAAGGTAAAATAAATAACCAAAAAAAAAAATACTCATCCACACCTTGGGCTATGTTCACAAGTAGCATTTTTCATGCGTTTTTGCACTTTTGTATTGCTTTCAACCGAGACAAATGTATTCACCGGGAAATGTCATTTTAACATTTTACAACCTTATCTGGCCTTGTGCTGTGTGACACATGCATACAGTGCTGAAAAGGCATGGGAACAGCATGGGGAAGACCCCTGAAAGCATCTCTGATACCCAGGACACTGCCTAAAAGTGTGCTCATCAGAAGTCATCCTTGCCGCATCAGAAGATGCAGACTTGCAACTATCCCCGTGCAAGTTCTTGTCCAAGGGCAGTGTTCAATTGTACCTCCCCCATTCCTTGAGATGCAAGTGCAAGTATGCAGCCAACCACCCACCCACCCCCAGGCTGCAATATCATACTACTTGCTTGCACTTGAAATTGGGCCTTTTAGGCATGTGGAGGCGGAATCTGGCCACCATGTCATGGATACGTTGGCGGCCTGGTATCCATACTCGGTCCCCAGCCGCCCGGCAGCCAGGTGTCCATACTCGGTCCCCAGATGCCCCGCGGCCGGGTGTCCACACTCAGTCCCCAGCCGCCAGGGGACGGCCGGGTGTCCATACTCAGTCCCCAGCCGCACCGCGGCCGGGTGTCCACACACGGTCCCCAGCTTCCTGGGGGCAGCCGGGTGTCCATAAACGGTCCCCAGCCACCCCTATTTCTCCAGTCAACTTCCCCCCACACACTTTTCTTAGCCCGGCCTGCTTTAGGGCAGCATTGGACGAGCCCACCAGAGAACCAGACTACTCCGGTGGGCGCTGGCTTCTCCATCAGGGGAGTTGAGAGTGCCAAGGTGAGGAGCATGATGATGATGATAAAAGTTAGCATCTGCTTTGTTTACTTGGAATGCAAGTGCATGTATCTAGTAGCGGCTAGGCCTGAGGTGGTCAGCGTTTTGGTGCATATCCTACCTCCTCTGAGGATTGCTGGATGCTTTCCTGCTACTATCCCAGTTCTATGACTCCCGTTAAAACAAAGCTTCAGGTGATAAATGATGGATGAGGTGGTGGCAAAGGAGAAAGAGCAGGAGGAACAGGGACCATTCACATCAATATCAGGCCAGTCAATCACATATGTCTTGTAGGATATGTTTCTGTAACAAAAGGAGTTGTTCGGCTACACAGTTGTAGGGCATACAGTGAGTGCAAAGCCTACCAAATATTTCAAGGCACTCCAATGCCCCTTGGAAATGATATGGAGGTCAGAGGGCCTTAACTAAACCTTTTTTCCATTTATAGCAACTGGGTCTCCTGTACACTGTTGGCCTAAGCAGTGAATGGAAGGCTTTCCAAAAATTATGAGGAACTGCACTGCCCCTTGAAACAGACGTGGATTATAGCGTACTAAAAACCTTCTACCCATTATTGGGGAGTCGTCTCCCTTAGTTTTCGCCTTTGCTTTGAAAAGCAAAAGCTGACTAAAATTAGGAGGAAATGCAATGCCCGTTGGAGTCGTGGAGGTTAGAGGTAATTAAAAACAACATTTCAATGCCCCTTGGAAGAGCTGTGGAGTTCAGAGTGGCTTAAGAAGATGATTTTAATGCCCCTTTCAAGAGATGTAGAGGTCACAGTAGCTTAACAAGACGGTTTTAATGCCCCTTGGAAAAGTGTTGGAGGTCGCAGTAGCTTTACAAGATGGTTTTAATGCCCCTTGGAAAAGTTGTGGAGGTCCCAGTAGCTTAACAAGATGGTTTGAATGCCCCTTGGAAGAGACGTGGAGGTCCCAGTAGCTTAACAAGATGGTTTGAATGCCCCTTGGAAGAGACGTGGAGGTCCCAGTAGCTTAACAAGATGGTTTTAATGCCCCTTACAAGAGCCATGCAGTACAGCATATTACAAACATTATTCCCATTATTGGGGAGTGGGTCCCCCATAGTCTTTTCTTATGCCTTTCAAGCAAAAGCTGCCAAAAATTAGGACGGAGGAACTTGCAATGCCACTTACAAGAGCAATGCAGTACAGCATATTACAAAGATTATTCCCATTATTGGGGAGTGGGTATCCAATAGTCTTTGCTTATGCCTTCCAAGCAAAAGCTGACAAAAATTAGGACGGAGGAACTTGCAATGCCCCTTACAAGAGCCATGCAGTACAGCATATTACAAACATTATTCCCATTATTGGGGAGTGGGTCTCCCATAGTCTTTGCTTATGCCTTCCAAGCAAAAGATGCCAAAAATTAGGACGGAAGAACTTGCAATGCCCCTTACAAGAGCCATGCAGTACAGCATATTACAAACATTATTCCCATTATTGGGGAGTGGGTCTACCATAGTCTTTTCTTATGCCTTCCAAGCAAAAGCTGCCCCAAATTAGGAGGAAATGCAATGCCCGTTCGAAGAGTCGTGGAGGTTAGAGTTAATTAAAAACAACATTTCAATGTCCCTTCGAAGAGCTGTGGAGTTCAGAGTGGTTTAACAAGACGCTTTTAATGCCCCTTAGAAGAGATGTGGAGGTCCCAGTAGCTTAACAAGATGGTTTTAATGCCACTTGGAAAAGTGGTGGAGGTCGCAGTAGCTTAGCAAGACGGTTTTAATGCCCCTTACAAGAGCCATACAGTACTGCATCTTAAAAATATTATTCCCATTATTGGGGAGTGGGTCTCCCACAGGCTTTGCTTATGCCTTGCAAGCAAAAGCTGACAAAAATAAGGACGGAGGAACTTTCAATAATGGCAAAACGGACCATGGTCACCCTGGTGGTATAGTGGTGGTGGAGGCTGAGGATAAGGAGAAGAACATAAAACAGCCAAAATGAGGAAGCCTATACCCATGTGTGGATGTGAAGCGGTGCATGGGAATACACCTCCCGAAATAACACAGTGGATTTGAGTTTATGTTACTCTGCTGTCATTTGGTGGTGATGAGAAGTCTGGCCCAATCCAGCCCTTATTCATTTTGATAAGGGTCAGTTTGTCAGCATTGTCAGTTGACAGGCGAGTCTGCTTATCAGTTATAATTCCCCCAGTGGTACTAAAAACACGCTCCGATAACACGCTAGCGGCAGGCAGGCCAGGACCTCCAAGGCATACAGAGTGAGTTCATTCCAAGTGTCCAGCTTGGATACCCAATAATTAAAAGGCACAGAGGAATCATGGAGGATGCTGGTACGGTCGGCAAGGCACTCCCTCACCATCTTTTGAAACTTTCCACTCCTTGTGAGAGTACCCCGCGCCTCAGGGTCTGTCCGAAGGGAGGGTCTGAGAAAACTGTCCCAGAACGTTGACAGTGTTCCCCTGCCTCTGCTGGATTGGAGTTGCGTCTCTCTCGCATGTACGCCTTGGTTTGGCAAAGAACTATGACCTCTGCCGCTAGCGTGTTCAGATGGGAATTTTTTTAACAGTTCTGCAGCAAGGGCCTTATGGTACTGCCCCATTTTTGTAGACCTCTCCACCTCAGGAATAAGAGAGTGAAAGTTCTCCTTGTAGCGGGGGTCTAAAAGTGTCACCAACCAGTAATGACTGTCACCCAACATTTTGACAACGCAAGGGTCACGGTTAAGGCAGCGTAACATAAAGTCAGCCATACGTGCCAGACTGGTAACGGACAAGACTTCCGTGTCCTCACCAAGATGACGACTGACATTGCTCTCCTCCTCCTCCTCCTCCACCCCCTGTCTTCAGGCCACCCACGCTGAACCGACAGTATGACAGTTGTACAGGTACTACTGTCTACAGCGCATGATACAAGCTCCTGTTCTTCCTCCTCCTCCTCCTCCTCTCCCTCATTGTCCCCCAATGCACATTGGGATGAGATGAGGCTGAGCTGTGTGTAATCGACCGCTACGGCTTCTTGATCCATCTCATCATACTCTGACTGCATTGCCTCCTCTTTAATTCTCTGCAGAGAGCATTGCAAAAGACAGACAAGTGGAATGCTGATGCTAATGATGGCGTCATCGCCACTCACCATCTTGGTGGACTCTTCAAAGTTTGTCAAGATGTTACATATGTCAGACATCCAGGTCCACTCCAGAGGTCTTTTGTGTGGAGTCTGACATGAATATCGATGGCCTTGTTGCAGCTGGTACTCCACAACTGCTCTCTTCTGCTCACAAATCCTTTGCAACATGTGGAGGGTAGAGTTCCAACGTGTGGGGACATCACACACCAGTCGATGTGACGGAAGCTGCAAACGCTGCTGCAACACAGCAAGGGCGGCGGAAGCTGTAGCAGACTTGCAAAAATGAGCTGACAAGCGGCGTACTTTGACGAGCAGATCTGGCAACTCGGGGTACGATTTAAGAAACCGCTGAACCACGAGGTTAAGCACATGAGACAGGCATGGTACGTGTGTGATCTCGCCTCGCCTCAGAGCCATCACCAGGTTATTGCCATTGTCACACACGACCATGCCTGGATGTAGGTTCAGCGGTCTCAGCCACAGATCTGCCTGCTCTTTCACAGCAGTCCACAACTCACACAAGCAGTGCGAGGTTTCTCACCTAAGCTAATGAGTTTCAGCACAGCCTGTTGCCGCTTGGTGGAAGCAGTACTGCAGTGCTCCCAGCTTGTAACTGATGTTGTGATATCTGATAAGGAGGCTGAGCATGAGGAGGAGGAGGAGGAGGATGATGATGCGCAGGAGCTGTACACTGTGGGGGCAACTCTGACTGACATAGGGCCCGCAATCCTCGGTGTGGGGAGGATGTGTTCCGTCCCAACGTCCGACTGGGTCCCGGCTTCCACTATGTTTACCCAGTGTGCCATCAAGGAGATGTACCATCCCTGGACACAAGCACTTGTCCACGTGTCCGTTGTCAGGTGGACTCTCCCAGTAACTGCGTTGTTGAGGGCACGGCAGATGTTTTGGGACACGTGCTTGTATAGTGCGGGGATGGCACACCGGGCAAAATTGTGTTGGCTGGGGACCGAGTACCGAGGGACGGCCACCGCCATAAGGTTGCGGAAGGATTCTGTCTCCACCAGCCTAAAAGGCAGCATTTCCAATGCAAGCAGTCATGAAATGTGCGAATTTAGGACTGTGGCCTGTGGGGCATTAGCTGCGAATTTCCGCTTTCGCTCAAAGGTCTGGGATATGGACTATTGAACACTGCAGTGGGACGTGGATGTGGATGTTGATGCTGTTTCTTGAGAAACTGCCATAACAAGTGAAGACTGAGAGGAGGGGGCACCTTTGCATGCAGAATGGACAGGGGATTGCCCTGCACACACAACAGGGGGTTCTATTGCACGCTCAACAGTGGAAGAAGCAGTGGTGACACCCGCTGACACTGGTCGTGGACCCTGGGGTTTGCCCCACAAAGTCGGGTGCTTTGCTGCCATGTGCCTGATCATGCTGGTGGTGATAAGGCAGGTAGTTTTGTCACCCCTGCTGATGCTGGCATGGCAGGTGGTACAAATGGCGTTTTTGCAGTTATCAGCAGAGTATTTAAAATAATTCCAGATTCTGGAAGACCTACAGGTGGTACTGGCAACGTCCCTCGTTTTGGAGTCACGGGGAACTGTTGCCTGCCTTCTGTGTGCGGTCACCACACTGCTTTCTCCCGCCTGTTGGGGTACTCTGCCTCCCTCACCCTGTGTGCTGCTGGCCTCACTCTGCATGTCCTCCTGCCATGTTGGGTCAGTTACTAGATCATCCACCACCTCCTCCTCTTCCACTTGTGCACCACGATCCTCCTCCTCACTTCCTGGCAATTGTATCTCGTCATCATCCACCTCTTGTGACAAATTGCCAGCGTCGACTTCCTGTGGCCGTGGCTGTTCAAATATTTGGGCATCGCTACATGGGATCTCTTCTTCCACCACTTCAAGCGGAGCAGGCGAGGGGCACAAATATGGAAATGGACCAGTGAACAGCTTTACAGAGTGTCCAAGTGTGGGATCAGTTGCTGTCTGACGACACTCGGCATGGTGGGACGAAGGAGCATCAGGGTGAGGAGGAGTATGCGGTCGAGACTCACGGCTACTAAGATTTGACTGTGTGGAAGACAGACCGGAGGTGGTGGTGCCCAGGTAACTGGAAGTATTATCTGCTATCCAATTAATAACCTGTTCACACTGATCAGTTCGCAATACTGGTGTTGTTTTGTGCTTCCCTAGTAATTCGGTCAAGAAGAGGGAGCGAGAAGATGTGGCTGTTGGTTGTGGCACATTTTCACCTTGGCCACGACCCCATCCTCTGCATGCACCATCACCAGAACGTCCAGGTCCACATGCCTTGCCACGCGCCATGCCCATTGTAAAGGAAGTAAAATAGCTTACACTCGCACTTTCAATGGAAAAAGGGAAAATACAAAGTAGATTAGATCCGTGGAAGAGGAAAACCACACTTCTGTCTCTCTGGCCTACACCAGACTATTTTCAACAGATATATTTGTGCTGAAAAATCAGGGAGACACTATTATTTATTTTTTTTACGGCAAAAAATGCCAAAAGCAGGATAATAGAGATTTTTTACCGTGGAACAGCAAAACCACACTTCTGTCTCTCTGGCCTACACCAGACTATTTTCAACAGATATATTTGTGTCTGAAAAATCAGGGAGACGCTATTAGTTTTTTTTTACAGCAAAAAATGCCAAAAGCAGGATAATAGAGATTTTTTACCGTGGAACAGCAAAACCACACTTCTGTCTCTCTGGCCTACACCAGACTATTTTCAACAGATATATTGTGTCTGAAAAATCAGGGAGACATTATTAGTATTTTTTTTACAGCAAAAAATGCCAAAAGCAGGATAATAGAGATTTTTTACCGTGGAACAGCAAAACCAGTTATAATTTACTGGTATATACCAGACTTTTTTAAATATATATGTTTGCGGCTGAAAAGTGAGCAACACACTCAAACTTTTTTTTTAGATACAAATGGCCCAAAAGTGGATAATACAGAGGTTTGAACCGTGGAACTTCAAAACCACACTTCTGTCTCTCTAGCCTACACCAGACTATTTTCAACAGATATATTTGTGTCTGAAAAATCAGAGACACACTTTTTTTTTTTTTGGTGGGGGGGGGACACCAAAAGGTTAATAAAACGGGTATTTGTACAGTGTGAAGGAGAAAAAAAAAGGATTTTTCCTGGCCCCCGAGACCTGGAGCTAAGTCCAGCAATTTCAGCAACAGGAGCACACAGTACTGTAATGCAGCGTTTGCTGGTATAACCACTGCGTCTCCTATACAGCCTACGTGCCTGCCTGACTGATATCTGGAATGGATATTAGTCCTGAGAAGGACTGTTTGTTTGATCTGGCAGCCTTTACAGACCCTACGCTAACTATTTCGGATGATATATCTCTCCCTAAATCAGCAGCGCTGTCCCTACACTGTCTGATCCCAGCCGTCTGTGTCCAAGATGGCGGCACCCGGTTTTAAATACTCGAGGTGATGCTGTGCGTCCAGCCAATCAATGTAATGCCCACAACCAACATGGCTGCGGCATTACAGTGACTGGCTGGCAATCCCTGCATGTTCATTGGCTCTGTAAAGAGCGCCAAACATGCAGGGCGGAGACCCGAGCTCCCGCCCGAGTAACCCGGAAATGCTCGGTGCTCGCCGAACATCCCGAGTAGCGTGATGCTCTGGTGAGTACCGAGCAGTATCGAGCATGTTCGCTCAACACTACTTCTAATACATCAGACGCTACTTGGATCTTCATTATATCAGCTGACAACGCATATCCAATAAATGCACTTCCGATTCTGTGCCTCTGCGCATGCGTCCCATCAATATATTACCCACCTTCTCATTGGTCAATCATACAGATGTACCACATCTTATACTAGATACTATAGGCTTGAAGTTCATATTGCGTCACATACAGACTCACCAATCCGGATGTACCGCTAAGTCACCATGCCGGCTCACTGTAAGCACATCCCCGTCATGTTATTCATTCACCTGCAGCTGTACCCGATATCCTTGGTCATGCACACTAATAGTATCCTGTGCGCAGGTCCTAAAGTGCGCTCTTCGCACGAATACTAGTATGATATCCATATTAATAAATTTAAACCCACCTTTGGGCTCAAATATAAGAGTGCACATTTGTATATACCTAATATCTAGACCAGAGAGATATAATCATGTATACACAATAAATCTTATTACCGCCAATATTAATCTGATGTTATCTCAATTATCATTGGCAATCTATATTCATTTCATTTGGAGAGTAGAAAGTATACTCTCTAGAAGTAGAATTTAGACATTGGAATGAATCATAAAGATTTGTTTTGGTTAGCCAGTTATGCAAGGTATTTCTTGGTGTCCTATTTCTAACTGTGGAATCAAGTTTTTCATCTTCGATCATATTGAAGTCCCAAAAAAATGAGAGGCTTCTCTTTTTAATTTACTCCGCTAGGTCTAACACCTTTCTTAGAAAAGATAGCTGGTCTTTAATTGGGGCATAAATATTTACTAGGATAAGTTCGGTATTGTTGCTTTTATACGAAATGATAATACATCTCCTCTCAGGGTCGATAATTTGGTCAATTGGCTGAGAGCTAATAGTGTTTTTTAGCAGCAGAGTGACCCCTGATTTCTTTTTGGTATTGCTGGCAAGAATAATGTGGGGGAAGTTGGGATTATCAAATTTAGAGCATTTGTCCTGAGCAAATTTTGTTTCTTGTTGGCCAACAATCTCTGCCTGATATTTGTTAATCTCCTTCCATACAGTGTATCTTGTACATGGGCTATTCAAACCTTTCACATTTAATGACAAGAATTTAGTCTCTATGTCTGGATATTTTTTAAATTCTGTCTCACACAGTTGAAGTGTACCCACGATAAAAAATTGAACACCTCTCCATTTTTTGTAGGTGGGAAAACTTGTAAAATCTGCACTGTATCAAATACTTATTTTCCCCACTTTATCTGTGTTGCAAACTCTACAGAAACCAATTATAGTTATAAGAAATCATGGCAGCCTGGGACAGATAGATGACATATTTATGACTCAAATCAGAAAGGATATCACTAGTGATGAGTAGAGATGAGCGTTGTTCGACTCGAACTGTTCGCAAATCTCAAATTCGAGCTGTTTTGGGCGGTGTTCGAGCCGTTCGGCGAACACTAACGATTTGAGAAAAATTCGGCTGTTCGAGGTTATGTTCGATAACTGTTCGTGCACCAAAATCATAACTGGATTTTTTCTCAGTAATGATGAAAATTAATGTTAATACGCAGTTTGAGCGTACAGCGGGGTGGGGGGAGGGGCAGGGGATGGATCTCTGCAGGAATAATGAAGATCTCCATTTTTTTTCTCTTTCCCACATTTACAGTGGGGAGGTGCAATCTGTCAGCCTATCAGCAGTGCACACACGGAGCGAAGTGCTTTTTTTCACACAAGCAAGGGCATGTGTCATTGGCAGTGTATGTCACATGTCCTTGCCCTATAAGACCAAGCCATTTTCCCCGTCGCCACCATTTTCTCACTGCTGCAGCTGCGTGTTAGACGGCACCGCTGTTGATGTGTGCGCTATACCTTGTTAATTTCAAGCCAATTTTCGCACAAATCTACAGATAGCTTGGGAGTAGGGAATAGTTGTGATTGCAGTCCTTTTAAGGACTAGGTTACAGCATTTCCTACGACTTTTATCAGGCAGGTCTGTGCTCTTAAATAGATAGATTGTGGGAGTAAAGACTAATTGTAATTGCAGTCCTTTTCAGGACTAGGTTACATCAGTTCCTATCAGTTTTTGCCAGGTAGGTCTGTGCCAATGATGTGCAAGTTTTTTTCACAGCATTTGGCTGAAGCTAGCAAAGCTAATCCTTTTTGGCCTATTGCAGAGTGTGTTAGTCAGTGGAGTAGCCTATCTGTGTTGCAAGATATACCAACTGTGTATAGAATACCAATTTTTTTACTGCACCTAGTGAAGTAAAATCTTTTGGGCATAGCATCATTCTATTAGTCCATCTATACTGACCTCCATCAGGTTGCAAATTGAATATAATTTTTTTCTGCATCTAGCTCTGAAAAAATATTTGGGCTTCTAGCAGTGTGTGGGACTTGTTCTATTAGTCCATCTATACTGACCTCCATCAGGTTGCAAACTGAATATAATTTTTTTCTGCATCTAGCTCTGAAAAAATATTTGGCCTTCTAGCAGTGTGTGGGACTTGTTCTATTAGTCCATCTATACTGACCTCCATCACGCTGCAAATTCAAAATAATTTTTTGTCTGCATCTAGCTCTGAAAAAATATTTGGCCTTCTGGCAGTGTGTGGGACTTTCTCTATTAGTCCATCTATACTGACCTCCATCAGGTTGCAAATTGAATATAATTTTTTTCTGGATCTAACCCAGCCAATAGTTTTGGCCTAATACCACAGTTTGGCCACTCAGCTCTGCTCGGTTCCCATCCATTGTTTTTTTGTGCAAACAACTCCAGAGTTGTGAATTGGTTAACCACCAAAATGAGTGGAAAAACGCCTGCTGTTGGTGGAAAGGGGAAAAAAGGTTGTGTCCGTGGGGTAGGTGTTAATGCAACAGTAACATCTGCAGAAGAAAGACCATCTTCCAGCCAAACTAAAATGTCTACTTCTTTTAGCGGACAATGTGATAAGATCCCTTTCTTACGGCCACGCCAATCGCTACAAATTCCAGATGAGACACAAAAACAGCAGGTGCTTCAACGGATATCAAGTGCTCCTTTTAGTGGGCTCTCCTCCACATCAACTTCAACATCACAAATACTCCAGTCCTCAAAGGTGTCACCCCAATCGCACTTGCTTCCTCACAGCTCCCAAATCTCCAGCTGCCCGTCTGAGTATGAGGTAGAACAGATGGTTGAGTCTGCAGAGCTGTTTACTCATACTATAGCCTGTGATTCAGAGGTCGACTCCAGCGCTTCTGTGAATCCAGACGAGGAAATGATCTGCACTGATGCCCAGAATCTTTATGAGTCAGATCCAGGACCAGACGCAGAAGGTTCTGACCATAATGTAGACCCTCATTCCCAAACTGTAACTCCTGTTGGTGGAGACAATGAGGAAGACGATGATGAGACTCAAATACCTGATTGGAGCGACAACTTTAGTTTTTTGTCAGGGCAGGAACAGGTTGGCTCTGAGGACGACGGGTGTGATAACGCACAGGGTGATGATGATGAGGTTGGAGATCCCACTTACTGTCAACCCACAGTCAGCCAAGAGATGAGGTCAGCAGAGGAGGTGGAGGAAGAGGCTAGTGACGACGAGGTCAGGTTGCGCCTTCCTGGACAGAGACGTAGTACTGGAAGCACGTCAACAACTGCATCCTCAAACACAACTCTGCCTCTCACCACAAGTCGTGGTGGCTCTTCAGGTCGCATGTGTTATGTTCTGCTACCAGAGCTAAGGAAAGAGAGGAGATCTGTCCCTACGATAGAACTCAGCTGAATCCCTACGATGTAACAGGGAACCTGATCCTGCGATCAGACCTGCTAAAGTCCTAAGCTAGTCTGTACGGAGACCTATAGATGTGGGGAAGGAATCACTACAAGTACTAAGGACTGGGAGGAAAATGGGACACCTCCTAACAGAAATAGTAGCAGACAGATGAACAAACAAAATATATAGAACATAGAGTTCCGTAGACCAAGCAAACTAACAGAGTTAGATACAGAGCACAGGCTAGCTAGAAAGGAGTTATACAATGAAGTCCAGCTAAGCCAGAAAGGCGGAGCAGGATTAAATAGGCCAACAAGGTCATGTGACCAGCAAAGGAAAAAACCTAAGAGCAAGGTTCTAACAGCATGGGTGCTAAGCCTTGCATAGCCTGGGCATTTTTTCAGATCGATAAAGATGACCAAAATCATGTTATCTGTAACATTTGTCAGCAAAAGCTAAGTATAGGCCAAAAAATACATAGTTTGAGAACTTCATGCATGAACCGGCACATGGACATGAAGCATAAGTTGCAGTGGGAAGCTCAGTGTGCTACAATGCGGCCTAGCCGGCTGGGCCAACCACCGTCTGCCATATCTTGTGCATCCGCGGCCTCTTCATCCTCTGTGACTGGGGGGACAGCAGTCACACCCGTTTTGGGGCGCAGACCTGCCACCTCTTTGCCCGCAACAGCCAGCGCGATTGGCAGGTCATCATTTTCTTTGGAGGTGGTAACACCAGCTGGTGTTGAGCGCTGTCCGACATCGATAGCACCACCTTTGGATCAAGGCAACCTAACATGTCCGCCTGCATCTTCCTCATAGACCGGCAGTTTGCCGGGGACACCCTTATCAACCCCGTCTAAGCACAATAGCCAGCCCTCGGTCCCTCAGATGTGGACAAGTAAAAGACTATTCCTCCTAGCCATGAGAAAGCTAAGAGGTTGAATTTCACCATCTGCAAGCTTTTGGCTACAGAAATGCTGCCTTTCCGCCTGGTGGACACAGAGGATTTTCGAGACCTTATGTCCGTCGCAGTGCCCCAGTACCAGATGCCCAGTCGGCACTACTTCTCAAAGAAAGGTTTGCCTGCGCTCCACCAGCATGTCGCACACAACATCACCGCTTCTTTGAGAAACTCTGTGTGTGACAGGGTGCATTTCACCACAGACACTTGGACGAGTAGGCATGGACAGGGGCTTTACATGTCGCTGACTGGGCACTGGGTAACTATGGTGACAGCAGGACAAGGGGCTGCTGTCCAAGTCTTGCCGTTCCCACGAGTTGTGCGTCAATCCTCTTTATGTCAAAGTTCCTCCACTGCTTCTGCCTCCTCAACCTCCTCTCGGTCTTCCACCTGCACCCAAAGCCTGTCTGGTCATGCCACAAGCTTTCTAACTGAGCAGTAAGGATCCTGCACAACTCCTTACTATGCTGGCAGTAGGGCTCAACGTCATCAGGTGGTTTTTACTTTGAAATGTCTGGGAAATGTGAGTCACACAGCTGAGGAGTTGTGGTCAGCACTGGAGAACCAATTTCATGAATGGTTGTCTCCACTGGACCTGAAACCAGGGAAGGACGTGTGCGACAATGCTGCAAACCTGGGTGCGGCCCTTCGCCGGGGCAATGTCACACACGTGCCTTGTATGGCTCACGTGTTGAACCTGGTTGTCCAGCAATTTTTAGCCCACTATCCCAGACTAGATGGCCTTCTGCAGAGGGCACGGTCGCTGTGTGCTCACTTCCGCCGTTCGCATCCCGCAGCTCAGCGACTTACATCTCTACAGAAGTCGTTGGGCCTGCCACTTCACCGGCTAAAATGCGATGTGCCTACCCGGTGGAATTCAACTCTGCACATGTTGCAGCGACTGTGGCAGCACCGACAAGCCCTGGTGCAATACGTTCTGACGTATAGCCTGGGCCAACGAGATCCAGAGGTGGGGCAAATCACGCTGGAGGAGTGGTCTCAGATCAGGGACCTATGCACCCTTCTGCACAGTTTTGAAATGGCGACGAAGATGTTTAGTGTTGACGATGCCATTATCAGCATGACTATTCCGGTGACTTACATGCTGGAGCACATGTTAAACAGAATTCGGAGTCAGGTGGTGGCACAAGAGGAGGTGGAGGAAGTAGAGGAGGAGGAGTTGTATGCGGAAGGGCTAACATCTGCAAGGTCCAGACGGTCGGCAGCACCAAGGCGGCAGGCATGTGAGGGTGGGGGAGATGGTTTTTCCAGGGCGCATGGTAGCAGCCAAACTAGTGAAGAAGGTGCAGGAGCCCAGGAAGAAGTGGAGGACGAACTGAAGGAAGACTCATCAGATGAGGGAGACCTTGATCACATTTCTGTTGTGCGAGGTTGGGGTTAGAGGACAGAGGAAGGAAGCATGATTGTTACCTCGCCACTGACACAACAGGGACTTGGTGCTCCTGGATGCGCAACACACATGAGTGCCTTCTTGCTGCACTACCTGCAACATGACCCTCGAATTGTGAGAATTAGAAATAATCCTGACTACTGGGTTGCCACACTGTTAGATCCCCGGTACAAAAGTAAATTTGCAGAAATTATTCCTGCCATAGAAAGGGATGCACGCATGCAGGAGTATCAGCAGAGACTGTTGAAGAGTCTTACATGTGCTTTTCCACAAAACACCAGTGGTGCACGTAGTGAATCTCACAGTTCCAACTTGCCAACCGTGGGACCGTCAAGTGTTCAGCACTCAAACCGTAACAGAACCACAGTATCTGCTGGTAACATCAATTTTGCAGGATCATTTCACCACTTTTTTAGCCCATCCTTTGCAAGGCCACAGGAGACAAGAAGTCTGACACATAGTCAACGCCTAGAGACGATGGTACAGGAGTATCTCCAAGTAAACATTGAAGCCATGACTGTGTCACTGGACCCTTGCTCTTTTTGGGCTTCCAATCTGGATAAATGGCCGGAGCTAGCCACTTACGCCTTGGAGATATTGTCATGCCCCGCAGCCAGCGTTCTGTCTGAACGTGTGTTCAGCTCTGCTGGTGGTGTGCTGACAGATAAGCGCACTCGGCTCTCCACTGATAATGTAGACAGACTCACGTTCATAAAGATGAACAAATCATGGATCCGAAACGACTTTTCTACCCCTGTGTCATCCTGGGGAGAGTAAAAGCTTGATGATTGGTTAAAATCTACCTACCAACCGTTTTAAGCTTTCAAATTACTAATCATGTTTATCTGTATCTTGGCTGGAAAATAATTTGGGCTTTGTAGCAGTGTGCAGCACTGATTCTATTAGGCCATATATAATAAGCTCCACCAGATTTAAAATTAATAATAATTTTTAGCTGCATCTAGCCCGGAAAATAATTTTGGGGCTCCGAGATGCGCAAGACACATAAGTGCCTTCTTGCTGCACTACCTGCAACATGACCCTCATATTGTCAGCATTCGAAGTAATCATGACTACTGGGTTGCCACACTCTTAGATCCCCCAAACTTTTCGATCAACCTTTTCATTTTAATAAAGACCAAAAAAATGGTCATTTTTGAAATTATAAGCATTAGCAGGTTATTAGAAACTGAAATCAAACAGTTTTCAACTCAAAACTTTATTCTAGGTGATGTTACATTTTCACATAGGACCCCTTTTTCTAAAGGAGCTTCTGAACTCTCTCGTACATTGAATTTGTCAGGTTTTGGATGGTTTCTGCTTCAATTGTTTTGCATGAGGACAGAATACCCTCCCAGAGCTGTTGCTTAGATGTGAACTGCCTCCCGCCATCATAGACACTCCTTTTGATGATGCTCCAGAGGTTCTGAATGGGGTAGAGGTCAGGTGAGCATGGGGGTCACACCATAAGTTTGTCCCCTTTTATGCCCATATCAGCCAGAGATGCAGATGTTTTATGTGCAGCATGAGATGGTGCATTATCATGCAAAAAAATGATCTTGCTGTGAAATACACGGTTCTTCTTCTTGAACCATGGCAGGAAGTGCTGTTTGAGAAAATCCACATGCATTATGGAGTTCATCTTTAGCGCCTTCAGGGATCCTAAAGGGGCCGACAATCTCTCTCCCCATGATTCCAGCCCAAAACATTACTCCACCTCCTCCTTGTTGGCGCTGTAGCCGTGTTTGCGTGGGGTGTCCATCAACCAGCCATCCTCCACTCCATCCATCTGGATCATCGAGCGCTGCACGGCACTCATCCGTGAACAAAACAGTTTTGAAATCAGTCTTCATGTAATGTTTGGCCCACAGGAGCCGTTTCTGCTTGTGTGAAGTGGATAGAGGAGGTCGACAGGATGGCGTATGCACAGCTGCAAACCTCTGAAGGACCCTGCATCTTGTTGTTTGGGGGACGTTGGAGGCACCAGCAGCTTCAAAAACTTGTCTGCTGCTATGACAAGGCTTTTTTGCCGCTGCTCTTTTAACCTCACGTAATTGCCTGTAGGAAAGAGCCCTGGATGAGTTGGGTACAGCGCCAGAAGATGGCGCTTCTATGAACGCGCCATTTTCCGGGGTGGCTGCGGACTGCAATTTGTAGCGGGGGGGGGGCCCAGAAAGCTTGGGCCTCCCTGCGCTGCAGATTCCAGCCCCCAGCTGCCTAGTTGTACCTGGCTGGACACAAAAATAGGGCGAAGCCCCACGTACTTTTTTTTTAATTATTTCATGAAATTCATGAAATAATTAAGAAAAAAAGGGCTTCCCTATATTGTTGTGTCCGGCCAGGTACAAATAGGCAGCTGGTGGTTGGGGGCAGCCCGTTCCTGCCTGCTGTACCTGGCTGGACACAAATATAGTGCGAAGCCCCACTTCAATTTTTTTTAATTATTTCATGAAATTCATGAAATAATTAAGAAAAAAAGGGCTTCCCTATATTGTTGTGTCCGGCCAGGTACAAATAGGCAGCTGGTGGTTGGGGGCAGCCCGTTCCTGCCTGCTGTACCTGGCTGGACACAAATATAGTGCGAAGCCCCACTTCAATTTTTTTTAATTATTTCATGAAATTCATGAAATAATTAAGAAAAAAAGGGCTTCCCTATATTGTTGTGTCCGGCCAGGTGCAAATAGGCAGCTGGTGGATTGGGGCAGCCCGTTCCTGCCTGCTGTACCTGGCTGGACACAAATATAGTGCGAAGCCCCACTTCAATTTTTTTTAATTATTTCATGAAATTCATGAAATAATTAAGAAAAAAAGGGCTTCCCTATATTGTTGTGTCCGGCCAGGTACAAATAGGCAGCTGGTGGATGGGGGCAGCCCGTTCCTGCCTGCTGTACCTGGCTGGACACAAATATAGTGCGAAGCCCCACTTCAATTTTTTTAAATTATTTCAGGAAATTCATGAAATAATTTAAAAAAAATTGACGTGGGGCTTCGCACTATATTTGTGTCCAGCCAGGTACAGCAGGCAGGAACGGGCTGCCCCCAACCACCAGCTGCCTATTTGTACCTGGCCGGACACAACAATATAGGGAAGCCCTTTTTTTCTTAATTATTTCATGAAATAATTTAAAGAAAATTGACGTGGGGCTTCGCCCTGTTTTTGTGTCCAGCCAGGTACAACTAGGCAGCTGGGGGCTGGAATCCGCAGCGCAGGGAGGCCCAAGCTTTCTGGGCCACCCCCGCTGCAAATTGCAGTCCGCAGCCACCCCGGAAAATGGCGCGTTCATAGAAGCGCCATCTTCTGGCGCTGTACCCAACTCATCCAGGGCCCTGATGCGGTGGCTCACTGGGTAATAAAGGGGTTAGGGCCAGCTTGGCATTATCAGCTGGCCCTAAGCCCGAAATTCATAGGGTCACGCCAATATTAGACATGACCACCATGAATTTCTAGTAAAGTATTTAAAAAAAACACAACACCCAGAAAAAAGTCCTTTAATTGAAATAAACACACAATTCTTTATTGTTCTAAATTAAACCATACTTACCATCACGCCCATTCCAGCTGAAGCCAACGATCTCCTGAAATAAAAGAAAAATAATAAAGCAACATCATCCTTACCTTTCCATGGTTCCCATGACAGCTTCAGCTCTGCTACATCGAGATGACAGGCTGGACCGCAGCAGAACGCTGCCATCCTGCCTGTCTTCCCGCAGACACTGAGAAGCGCAGGCTTGCTTGCGCTCCACAGTGTCTCTCTGTGAGGGCATCCAGATGAGCCGAGTTAATGTCCAATGAACTTGGCTCACCTCATGCACGTCACTGACAGCGTGGGAAAATTCTCCTGCACTCACCGCTTCAGCGTGGGAGAATTCTCACACTGAAGCGCTGAGTGCAGGAGAATTCTCCCACGCTGTCAGTGACGTGCAGGAGGTGAGCTGAGTTCATTGGACATGAGCTCACCTTATGCACGTCACTGACAGCGTGGGAGAATTCTCCTGCACTCACCGCTTCAGCGTGAGAATTTTCCCACGCTGTCAGTGACGTGCATGAGGTGAGCCGAGTTCATTGGACATGAACTCGGCTCATCTGGATGTCGTCACAGAGAGACGCTGAGCAGCGCAAGTAAGCCTGCGCTTCTCAGTGTCTGCGGGATGAGAGGCTGGATGGCAGCGTTCTGCTGCGGTCCAGCCTGTCATCTCGATGTAGCAGAGCTGAAGCTGTCGTGGGAACCATGGAAAGGTAAGGATGAGGTTGCTTTATTATTTTTCTTTTATTGCAGGAGATCGTTGGCTTCAGCTGGAATGGGCGTGACGGTAAGTATGGTTTAATTTAGAACAATAAAGGATTGTGTCTTTATTTCAATTAAAGGACTTTATTCTGGGTGTTTGTGTTTTTTTTAACTTTGACTATGGGGTTAGTAATGGGGGTGTCTTATAGACGCCTCTCCATTACTAACCTGGGCTTGATGTCAGCTGGCATTATAAGCTGACATCAACCCCAACCCTATTACCCCCTGCCACCGCACCAGGGCAGCGTGGAAGAGCGAGGCTAAGTGCCAGAATTGGCGCATCCTATGAATGCGCCATTTCTGGGGCGGCTGACGGCTGGTGTTTCTAGCCTGGGAGGGGGCCAATATTCATGGCTCCCTTCCTGGGCTATTAATATCAGCCCCCAGCTGTCTGCCTAGCCTTTGCTAGCTATTAAATTAGGGGGGACCCCACGTCATTTTTTTTGGGGGGTCCCCCATTTTAATAGCTAGTAAAGGCTATGTATTCAGCTGGGGGCTGATATTAGTAGCCTGGGAAGCTCCGTGGGTATTACCCCCTTCCCAGGCTTCAAACATCTGCCCCAGCCGTCTGCTTAACCTCCGCTAGAGCCTAAAATTAAGGGGAACCCCACGCCAATTTTTTTAATAATAAATCCTTTATTTTAATACTAAATGACAAGTACAGTAACCAACACTATCACTGTACTTCATATATATGTGACTGACATGTTTCTATCTATCTAATCTATGTGTGAGGCTCTATTCTGTCTGTTATAAATTGTCGGGTACAGATGCTGAATTGCCGGCCGGCTTTTTTAAAGAGATGGTGCATGAAAACACTATTATTTTTTTTGATAAATCCTTTACGCTAAATGACAAGTACAGTAAGCAACACTGTCACTGTACTTCGTATATATGTGGCTGACATGTTTCTATCTATGTAATCTATGTGTGAAGCTCTATTCTGTCTGTTATAAATTGTCGGGTACCGCTGCTGAATTGCCGGCCGGCTTTTTTAAAGAGACGGTGCATGAAAACACTATTATTTTTTTTGATAAATCCTTTACGCTAAATGACAAGTACAGTAAGCAGCACTTTCACTGTACTTCGTATATATGTGGCTGACATGTTTATATCTATCTAATCTATGTGTGAAGCTCTATTCTTTCGGTTCTAAATTGTCGGGTACAGGTGTATGCCGCTGCTGAATTGCCGGCTTTTCATGTTTCACTGTTGGCACTGTTCCCATCGATTTGGGCAATCACTGTAATGCCACAACCACCATGGCTGTGGCATTACAGTGAGTGGCAGACAATCCCTGCATGATTGGTGCTCTAAATAGCGCCAGACATGCAGGACAAGCTTTTGGTGCACGAACAGTTATCGAACATAACCTCGAACAGCCGAATTTTTTGCAAATCGTTCGGGTTCATCGAACAACTCGAACACCGCCCAAAACAGCTCGAATTTGAGATTGGCGAACAGTTCTAGTCGAACAACGCTCATCTCTAGAGAACTCATCCTGTGAGGTTGGAAACAGATACATTAGCCCCTATTAGCTACATCTGGAATCTTTTCATCAAAACTGTACAAAGCTTTACCATTCTAATGACAATGTGACAGTGGATGAGCAACTTCTTGCCTTTAGGGGACGTTGCAAATTCATTCAGTATATGCCCAGTAAACCTGCCTAGTATGGCATACAAATTTTCTGGATGTGTGATTCTACAAGCTATTATGGCATGAATGGTCTGATTTACTGTGGCAAAGAAGCTGATGCTCCAGTCCAGAAAGACCTATGTTCTGACATAGTAAAAAAAACTTGCAGTACCAATTTTCAATTCTGTAAAAAATATAACAATGGACAACTACTTTACCAATCTGGAACTGGGCAAATTTTTGCTTCAGAAAAAACTCACACTTGTTGGTACTATGAGGCCAAACCGTCGCGAAATTCCTCCAATCATGAAGCACAATCCCAAGCGACCACTTTATGAGAGTGTCTTTGGTTTCTGCAATCAAGCGACAATGGTATCTTATAAAGCAAAGAAAGAAAAATCTGTGATATTACTGAGTACAATGCATCATGATGGAAGTATTGACACCGATGAAAGGAAACAAAAACCTGAAATCATACTGCATTATAATAAAATAAAAGGACGTGTGGACAAGATGGATGAAATGATGGAGAGTATTCGTGCAAGAGGCAGTCAAAACATTGGCCTGTAGTCATTTTTTATAATATCCTTGATGTGTCAGCCCTCAATAGCTATATTGTTTATAGTGAAACTTATCCAGAATTCCATGCCAACAGGAAGGACAAGAGACATCTATTCTTGACAGAAATTTGCTATGAACTTTTGATGCCTACCATGATAGAGCGAAGCAACACGAAATGCTTGCCAAGGCAAATTACGGAAGCTATGATCCAATGTGGTATACATTTTCAGGAACATCCAGAGCCAAGAGAAAAAAAAAGAAAGCGCTGTTATATTTATCCAGCAAAAAAGGAAAGGAAATCTGAGCGTTTCTGTACTACTTGTGGACAAAATGTCTGCAAGGAACATTCTTCCGAAAAAATATGTGAAAATTGTTGGGGTAATCAGTAAAGTTGAAAAGGAAAGTTTTTGAAAAGAAATATTCCTGCACCATGTTTACTACAACTTTTATATAAAAAACTTTTAGACAAAAAAATTGTTATATATATATATAAAGAATTATATAGAATGCATATATTGGGCGTTTTAAGCCGGTGTAATTACTGTTTTTTGTTTTATGCACATAATTATAATGTTTTGAAATATTCACATCTCAAATAAACTTTGAAAAGTATTATTATTTGAGTTACTCCATGTTATTTGCACACAGGCCTAAAAGGCCCCATGTATGTGAAAGTGTAGATTTCTATGGTTGCGCGTTCTAGGGTTAAAACTGTGGTTTGTCCATCACACGGATCACATATAATTGCACTGAAAATATTGCCATTTCTGGCCTCCATTGAAATTTTGTTGCAGTGTGTCAGTGAACTTATTGACACAAGGTCAGCGCCGTTAAAAATAGTTACCTACAGGCCAGCTATTTAAAACTGTGGTTTGTCCATCACATGGATCACATATAAGTTCGCTCCAAATTCAGCTATTTGTTGTGAGCATGGAAGATATTGTCCTCCATTTAAAATGGGAAAGGCACATGGCAAGGGAGGGGGAACTGGACATGATGGTAATCGTGCAGGCAGAGGCCGAGGCCATGCGCAAGCTGAAATTGTGCCACAACAACACCCACATCTTCTCGCCTGACCTTCCTGTCCCAATTAATAGGGGACCACAGAACACCACTATTGAACACAGAGCAGTGTGAAAAGGTTATTGGTTGGATAGCAGATAATGCTTTCAGTCACTTAGCCACCACCACCACCCTGCCTTCAACATGGTTAAGTCTAAGTAGCCGTGAGACTGGACCGCAAATTCCTCACCCTGATCCTCCTTCCTCCCACCATGCCGAGTACCCAGAGACAACTGATCCCACACTTGGACACTCCGAAGAGCTATTCACTTTTCCATTTCTAGATTCTGGCCTTTCACTTGGTCCACTTGAAGCGGAGCAAGAGGAGATTGCATGTAGCAATGCCCAAATATTGGACCAGCCACTGTTATATGAAGGCAACAGTGGAAAAGTGTCACAAGAGGTGGACGATGATGAGACACAATTGCACGAAAGTAAGGTGGAGGACCAGGGTGCGGAAGTGGAATACGAAGTGGTGGATGATATAGTAACTGACCCAACCTGGCAGGAGGACATGCAGAGCAAGGACAGCAGCACACAGGGGGAGGGAGGCAGAGCACCCCAATAGGCAGGAATAAGCAGTGTGGTGACCGCAGACAGAAGACGGGCAACCGCTCCCCGTGACACCAACACGACGGAAGTTGCCAGTACAACTGTTAGGTCTTCCCGAGTCAGATTGTTTTTTAAGGACTCTGCCGATAACCCCAAAAAGAACATTTGCACCACCTGCCAGGCTAGCATCAGCAGGGGTAGGAAAACTAGCAGCCTGACCACCACCAGCATAATCAGGCACATGGCCACAAAGCACCCGACTTTGTGGGCCGAACCCCAGGGTCCAGGAACAGTGTCTGTGGGGGACACCACTGCTTCTTCCGCTGTAGTGCATGCAAACCAATCCTCTGTCCATAGTGCATGCGAAGATGTCTCCTGCCCTGCACCTGTCATTGCACACTCAACTAGCACCATCAGCAAGCACGTCCTTGTCCCAGTGCAGCGTTCTGTTGTCCCTACCCCAGTCCTTGGAACGCATGTGCAAATACGCAGTCAACACCCCACAGGCCGCACTATTAAATTCCCAAATTTCGCGACAGCTTGCACTCGAAATGTTGCCTTTTAGGCTTGTGGAGATGGAAGCATTCCGCAACCTGATGGCGGTGGCCGTCTTTCGATACTTGGTCCCCAGCTGCCACTATTTCTCCCAGTGTGCCGTCCCCGCATTACACAAGCACGTGTCCCACAACATTTGCCGTGCGCTCAACAATGCAGCTACTGGGAAAGCTCACCTAACCACGGACATATGGACAAGTGCTTGTGGGCAGGGGCGGTACATCTCGCTGATGGCACACTGGGTTAACATAGTGGAAGCTGTGACCCAGTCGGACCTTGGGACAGAACACATCCTACCGACGCCGAGGATTGCTGGCCCTAGTTCAATCAGCGTTGCCCCCACAGTCTGCAGCTCATCCTCCTCAGCCTCCTCCTCGTCTTCAGCCTCCATCTCTGAAATGACTTCACCAGTCACAAGCTGGAAGCACTACAGCACCGCCTCAGCTAAGTAGCAACAGGCTGTGCTGATGCTAATATGCTTAGGTGACAAACCACACAACGCTGAAGAGTTGAGGACAGCTCTGAAAGAGCAGGCAGATCTGTGGCTGACACCGCTGAAGGTACAGCCAGGCATGATCGTGTGTGACAATGATCAGAACCTGTGGCTGCTCTGAGGAGAGGAGAGCTCACACAAGTACCATGCCTGGCCCATGTGCTTAACCTCACTGTTCAGCGGTTTCTCAAAACCCACCTGGAGCAGCCGGATCTGCTTGTCAATGTACCCCGCCTGTGTGCCCATTTTAAAAAGTCAGCTATGGCTTCTGCCGCCACTGCCATGCTTCAGCAGCTTTTGCAGCTTCCGGCTCACTGACTGGTGTGTGATGTCCCCACACGTTGGAACTCTACACTGCAGATGTTGGGAAGGATTTGTGAGCAGAAAAGGGCAGTTGTTGACTACCAGCATCAACAAGGCTTTCGGTATTCAGTTCATACTCCACACATAAGACCTCAGGAGTGGACATGGATGTCAGACATATGTCCCATCCTCCAAAACATTAAGGACTCGACCAATATGGTGAGCGGCGATGATGCCATAATTAGCATCACCATTCCGCCTCTCTGTCTTCTGAAATGCTCTCTGCCCACAATCAAAGAGGATGCATTGCACTACAAGGAAAACTTTATATCTCTTATTCCTGAGGCAGACTGGTCTACAAAAATGCAGCAGTACCAGTAGGCCCTTGTTGAGGAACTATTAAAAAAATTCTCATCTGAAAACCTTGGCGGCAGAGGTCACAGTTTGTTAGACAACCAAGGAGTACAGGCGAGAGAGACACAACTACATCCAGCAGAGGCAGGGGAACACTGTCAAAGTTCTGGGACAGTTTTCTCAGCCCCTCCAATCGCACAGGCCCTGAGGCATGGGATACTCTCACAAGGAGTGCAAAGTTTGGGAAGATGTAGAGGGAGTACCTTGCCGACCGTACTAATGACCTCCGTGATTCCTCTGTGTCTTATAATTGTTGGGTATCCAAGCTGGAGACGGGGAATGAACTGGCTCTCTATGCCTTGGAGGTCCTGGTCTGCCCTGCAGCTAGTGTTTAATCAGAGCGGGTTTTTAGTGCCGCTGGTGGAATTAAAACTGATAAACGCATCTACCTGTCAACTGAAAATGCTGACAGGCTGGCTCTTATAAAAATGAACAAGGGCTGGATTGGGCCAGACTTCTCAACATCACCGAATGATAGCAGCTTAACATAAACTCAAATCCAGTGTCTTTTTTTGGGAGGTGTATTCCCAAGCACCTTTTCACACCTACACATGGGTATACGCTTCCTGATTTTGGCTATTTGATCTTATCCTCCTCCTTCTCCTCATCCTCCACCACCATATCACCAGGGTGACCATGGTCCGTGATGCAACACCCACATAATTTTTTTAAAGGGTGTTTATGATGCAGGTAAAAAATATTTTTTATACAGTTTGTTCATGTAAACCCCCTAGGGGTAAATCTTTGTCAGCCCATACACTTAGTGCATGGGCATCACAAGTATAGGAAACCAGCTCCTTTCTAATGGGAACATTTTTTAAGAGGTCCTCCTCCACGTCTTTTCCAAGGTGCACTGGAGTGCCTCCCAATTTTTGGCAACCCTTGCATTCACTGCATAGGCCAACACTATGGGAGACCCACTTCATAATAATGGGAACATTTTTTCATGAGGCCCTCTACGTCTCTTCCAAGGGGCATTGGAGTGCCTCCAAATTTTTGTCAACCCTTGCATTCACTGCAGAGGCAAACCCAATGGGAGACCCACTTCCTAATAATGGGAACATTATTTTCGGGAGGCCCTCTGACCTCCACGTCTCTTCCAAGGGGTATTGGAGTGCCTTCAAATTTTTGGCAACCCTTGCATTCACTGCAGAGGCAAACCCAATGGGAGACCCACTTCCTAATAATGGGAACATTTTTTTTCAGGAGGAACTCCTGTATGTCTCTTGCAAGGGGCATTGGAGTAGGTTCAAATTTTTGGCAGCCCTTGCATTCACTGCATAGGCAAACAGTATGGGAAACCTACTTCCTAATAATGGGAACATTGTTTTCAGGAGGCATTCCTCTAAGTCTCTTCAAAGGGGTATTGGGGTGCATCCAAATTTTCAAAGGGGTATTGGGTTGCGTCCAATTTTGGGCAGCCCTGCCACTCACTGCATATGCAATAATAGTCTAGGAGACCCACTCTTTAGTAATGGGAACAACAAAGCATAGCCGGCTGATGACTCTCTAAGAATAGCGAGGGCCGACTGCTGGCCCTATAAGAAAAGTAAAGGCCGCCTGATGGCCCTATAAAAATAGGCTTTGTGACTTTCAGAGTCCCTCCTTCATAAATGAAACAGGATGTGTCTGATCATGTCTCACACACCACATGGACAGATAAGGTTGTAAAATGTTTAAATGACATTTCCTGGTGAATGCATTTGTCACGCTTGAAAGCAATGCAAAAGTGCAAAAATGCATCAAAAATGCTAGGTGTGAACATAGCCCAAGTTGTGGAGGAGTATTTTTTTTTTTTGGTTAATTATCTTGCCATATATACAAGTCATAACCCTGGAGAGGATGTTTCTTAGCATGTTTCCTAAGAAAATCCATTTTGGTTTTCATTTTGGTATGTTTTATTGTGAGTCTGTAAAAGTGACATAATACCTCTGACAACGTTGTTGACAGCAGTGACCTGGGAGTCAGAAATGCTTCCAGGGGTCTTCCCCATGCTGTTCCCAAGTCATTTGAGCACTGTTCCAATCGATTTGACAATTTTTCGGCCCTCTACAGACTGCCAGGGGGATCCGCCTGAAAAATGCTCGAGTTTCCCATAGACTTACATTGGACTTGTTGCTCGGGTAGAGCACCTGAGCATTCCAATTTGCTCGACCCGAGCATCGAGCACCCGAGCATTTTAGTGCTCGCCCATCACCAGACATCACATATGAGGCACTGTAATTTATCTATCTTGCCTAGTCTGCAGATCTTGCATTCATCACAATAAGGGTAGGTGCAGACGACCATATGTTCTAAATCTGAGAAAGAGTCCAATTATGCTAATCACACTCTGATCAGCGTTTGATTAGAGTGGGACCCTTTTTTTTCTTGTATGTGTAAATTTAAAAAAAAAAAAAGCTTATCAATCTCCTCTATTTAGTTTGTCTGTTAAAATCGGTCTGCACTCGGATGTCATTCGAGTGTGGTCTGATGTTTTCTATAGACCCATAGACATGAATAGATTATTGGAGGTAAATCGTACATGTTGCAGAATGGTTCGAGGAAAAAATTGAACAGGTGGACTACCTCAGTGAATAACATTGGCAAAAAATGTAACATCAGTAAAACTCGCATTTCGTAAATCTGAATAAAATTCTGGATCAGCAAAGCTGTCGAGTAAAAAAAGAAAATGAAAGAAAGACAACTTAAAAAGAAAAGAAGATGCAAATACTAAAGCCACTAAAAAGGAGCAAATCACTCCAGAAATCTAGAAAAAACTCAATGATAAATCTGACCTATAGTTTTTTAATCATGTAACAGCTCAGAGACCTCACCCAGACAGTTGTGAATGACTGCTTCTCTGAATAGACCAGTGTAAATAAACCCTTCATGACCCGTGACATTACAGTTTTTTCACAGTTTGCACAAAAGTATGGCGCAAGCTAAGGAGTTGAGCGGAGTCCACTTCTACAGATGCTGACTGTGTTGCATAGCCGACATCAGCCTGTTAGGCTATGTGCCCACAATGCAGAAATGAAGCAGAAAATTTCTGCAGCATTTCAGCATCTCCCTGGCAGAAAAAACGCATGCAGATTGTGCATGCGTTTTTCCTGCCAAATGCATGCGGATTTGAAGCGTTATTCACATGCGTTTCCGCATGTGGATTGACAAGCGCTTTCCAGGCAATTTTAGCATCACTTGGAAAGTGCTTGACAACTAGGTCACACTATATAAATCCATGCAAACTGTGCATCTCGCCTTAACAGGCATGTGTGAAACAGGTCTGCTCTGCCCCAGTTTATTTTGAGACTTGCTGGCACACAGCGGGGTAAAATTCTAGGGTTAGCAACCATACTTTTTGGGTATGCTTTGTCATGGTGGGATGGATTTTATGTTTTTTTCAAACAAAATAATGTTAATGGGCAGCATGGTGGCTCAGTGGTTAGCACTACAGACTTGCAGTCCCAGGGCCCTGGGTTCAAATCTCATCAAGGACAACATCTGCAAGGAGTTTGTGTGGGTTTCCTCCAGGCTCTCCTGCTTCCTCCCACAATCCAAAGACATACTGATAGGGAATCTAGATTGTGATCCCCAATGGGGACAGTGCCCATAATGTCTGTAAAGCACTGTGGAATTAATGGCACTATATAAGTGAGTAAAATAAATAAACTAAGTACTATATGTTACCTAAGTACCCTAGACTATTCAACAAAGGTGCAAAAAAACAAAAGTGAAAAGAAAAATGTACTAATCCTTAGAGTGTTTAATGTATACTTTTTTTTTTCTACATTTGCAACTTTTTTTGTTACAGTAACATTATCTTTTTAGTCTAAATATTGCTCTTTAGTTTTAATTTGATTTTTTAACTGTACTGGTAACATAAAAGATAACACGGCAATCCTTGGGCCTTTGGTGTACTCACTTTTGTGCAATACAGTACTCTTTTCTCACATCTGTTTCTCTACTATAGATAGAAAAATTATATCTATTAAAGGGGTTGTTCGGTCCAAATCGATAAGTCTGCAGTCACTCTGTGTGACTGCAGACCTATGAATCCCCCCAGCGCATGCACTGTGCACTGCAAGGCTATGCCGGTTTCTGAGCCAGGACCAGAGGGTATGTATGCGTTATACATACTTCTGGCAAATGGGCGTGGCCTTACTTCCTTACACTTGCATAGAGCGTGGCCGCACCTTCTAGTCCACTGGATGGCCATATCTCTAGACGGGGCACGGCATCACACAATACAAGCATATGGGCCAAGGCTACACCAATTAGATGAGATCCGACCAGGTGAGACACCTGCGAATCACCGCAGTGCACAGTGCGTGCCATGGGGGGATTCATAAGTCTGCAGTCACACAGAGTGACTGCAGACTTATTGATTTGAACCTTTGAATTTGACAACCCCTTTAACGCGCACAACCACACTCACAACTTCTTATCAGTTTTCAGTAAACAAAATGCATGCTACAAAAAATGCTAGTGCAGGTATTTCAAAAAATAGGTCTTTCAGTAATGAAAAAGAATGGATTCAAGGGTAGCTTCACACAGTATTTTTGTCAAATGATCAAATGTTAGTTGTAAATCAATAGAAAAATAAGAAAAACAATTGATATATATTCAGTCTTACTGCTTTTTCCATGCCTTTGGTTTGTTTTTTAGGTTGGTTTTCTTCCAATTTCAGCATGCTTTAGATTTTTTTTAACATATATTTCCCCATAAGCTTTTTATATTGTTAAAAAGAGAGAGGAAAAAAGGATATGCATATAAGAAGACACATAAAATTGTGACATTTTTTACAAGCCAGAGCAAAACATTGAGAAAAAAAATACACGTAAATGAAGACTAAGGCTATGTTCACATGTTGCATTTTTCTGCAGGCAAAGTCTGCTCTCCTGGCAATAAAGCTGCTTACAAAAAGTAGGTTTTACTTCGGTTTTTGATGCATTTTTCAGGATCCCAAAGTTCAGTTTTGCTTCCACCACAGCAGCATGGACACAGGTCACCTGTGCAAGACATATGTGAAACCATAAAACCATATGTGGGAAAAGGGCAATTTGATCAAATTATTTAGTGGAAAAGATTTTTATGCCTGAAAAAATAGTGACTATTCTGAACAAAAATGTTTTTATAAAAATACACAATTACAAATCTATCAAACGCTGAAAAAAGTGACATGCTGCAGTATTCAAAAACGCAGCAGTTTTCCAATTCAGTCAGGAAAATAAACAATATGTGCGCATGAGATTTCTGAAATCTCATAGATTTGGATGGTACTGCAAAATGCAGCTTTTAATTTGCGTACATTTGCACAAAAATGCATCAAAAACGCAATGTGTGAACATATCCTGAGACAGTTTTTTTCTGTTGGACAAAAAATCTGCAGCATTTAAAAGTTCATGCAAAGTGGAAGTGATGTCATGAAAATTCATACCTACTATGCACTTATGGATGCTGTTGAACTGTCAATTATTTGGTGTATTTTTTGCCCCCCAAGAGGCTTTTTTGGGGAGCTTAAAAAAATAGCATGAAAAAAGCTGCAGTTGTAAATGCGGCATACCAGCATTTCTGTGCTAAAACCACATACATTGCCTCAATTCTACATCAAAACCACATTCAAAAAAGAGTAAAAATGCATGTGTTTTTGCCTTCTTTTTTGAAGGCAAAAAGACAATAACCAGAGCAGATTACTATTGCATATTTTGATGAGAAAAAATGCAGTAGGCAATAAAGCATCTTTTGTACACTTGGCAGAGGCTTGTACACATGAGCAGAGGCTATACGCGCACGTATGCAGAGGCTTGTCGGTCACTATCAGCGGGCAGGGAGAAGCCATCGGGGACTTTCCTGTACCACCAAAGAACAATGCAGCTCGGTCTCCAGCAACTGTTAAAAGTACGTTTCTCTCTGAAATGCCGCAGCGTTCCAGAATCGAACATATCTGCTCAGCCAGTGGCTGATTATTAGAGACTCTAAGGTGCTAGAATAACAGAACTTCCTTAAAAGAGACCCCATTAAAAAAAAACTACACTCCTCATTGAATTCCCCTAGAGTTTTAGTGAGCATGTTGAGATTACAGGTGTTTCACAGAATTGTTTATCTTTGGATCATGAAAATAAAATTATATTTTTAGCAAAATGCTTTTGAAACCTCCATTTTTTATATTTACAAGGGGGTGTAAGTTAAAATGAGCCCTATAATTTGTTATAATATACTATATGTGCTTGAAAATTATTGTTTGGTCATTTGAGCAAGGCTTGGAAAGAAGGCGCTTAATTTGACTTCTGTAGTGCAGATTTTCCTGGCATGGTGTGCCATTTATAGAACCCCTAAGGGGCCAGGACATCAGAACCCCCTCTTAAGTTTTTGGCAAAAATACCATTTGGGAAATTCACCTGCTTATGTACTGACTATTTTGACTCCACAGGTGTTTTCCAGAAATAAGCACACAATTGAAATTGAAAAGTAAAAATTGTAAATATGCCAGCATAATGCCCGTCCATAGTGCCCTGCTTACGCTTCTGGAAAAATGCACCCCGAAAATTGTTAATTGGGCTCCCTCTGTTACAGTAATGCCAAATATGTGAATGCTAATGATGCTTTAGGCACACCTTGTGAGCTCAGAAGAGAGAAAGTAACTTAGATTTGCAAAAGCAGGTTTTGCTGATTTTTTTTTGTGTGGAGGGACATTGTAGTTTTTCCAGAACCTTTGTGCTGCTAATAACAAGGGATCTGGAAAAGAAATAAGCATGTAGTTGTTGCCGAGTGAAAATGCAAGTATACCGGCCTTGTGCACATATGTTGTACCCAGCTTGTGCATCTGGAGACATGGACCTTGTAAATTGTTACCTGGGCTCTCTACTCTGCAGTAAGTCCATGTGGAGGCTGCAGATTAGGCTCACCATGTACCACAGAAAAGAATGGATATTATGATTTGGGATTTCAGATTTCATTGTTTTTTGGGATGGGAGAGGGAGGGTAGCCATTTTTCACTTTTCAAGAGCATTTTTGTTGCTAGTAACTTTGTTCTGTTGACAGATTATCACCCTGAGTGAGGGCTAGTTATTTTATGAGTTGAGATGAAGTTTTATCTTGTGCCATTTTGGAGCACATAACATTTTGGATTGCTTTAAAGGATTGATTCACATTTATCGCCTGCTCTCAGAGTAAGGCCTCTTTCATGTTTCCAGATCGTGTGGTGACCATTTCCACATGTACCGGAGACACTGACACATGTAGACCCATTCAAATGACAAATGTCAGTGTGTTTCCACCGTGTGTCCGTGGGCAAAACACTCTGACATGTCTGGTTTTTACCTGCAGCACGGGCCGCAAAAAGTCCCGCACACTTGCACACAGATGACACATGGATGACATCTGTTGTATTATGCCCCCGCTGTGTCCAGCAAGTGTAAAAGAATAAAATAAAACACATTATACTCACCTTTACACCTAATTCCCTGAAGCCATTGTCCCCTGTGAAAATAAAAAATAAAAAACAAATATGATACTCACTTCTCAGACATACTATCCCACACTGTAATCTGATAATTCGGCATCAGCATCTGCAGTGGCTTGAGGCAAACGCACATGCTGAGGAGCAGAGGAGAATGACTATCTCCAGCGAGCGGGCCCCTGACATGTGCTGAGCTCAGTGAGTGACAGGACACTGCTCCTCAGCATGTGCGGCCATATGGATTACAGTGTGGGGCAGTTATTTCATTTTCGGACATGTGAGTATAAGGATTTTTTTATTTTATTCTTATATTTACACTATGAGACAGCAGAAGCAAAATACTACTCTCAACATTGTCATCTGCTGGCGATGATGGCAGCACAAGCAGGGTACAATGATGAGAGCTGCTTCCAGCACCCGGTGCTTGGGAACAGCGATAGCTGTACCCCTGATTCCCAGGCGTCGGTACGTGTGATAGTGATGCTGCACACGGTTGCCACACTTATCATACATACGGACACATGTACACACAGACACGAATATCTCCGGTACCGTTTTTCCAGTATCCTGGAAATATCCGGATGTGTGAAAGAGGCCTAAGGCTGGGGTCACATGGCCGTTAATTCTCTCATGTGAGAGAATCATGCCAATTATGCTATTATCACTCAGATCAAATGCTGTAAGAGTCTGATTCAAGTGTCACCTCAGTGTTATTCGATTCTCTTGTGTGATCATCGGATGCACCCGCAGTATGCTGTGATTGTTTTCTCATGCCGAATCGACATAAGAAAAGAAATTACAAATCTGCACTGCCCCGTAGTATAACATTGGGCCAAGTGTTTCAATTAAAATATCGCAGAGCATTCAGCCGTGTAATATGGCAGTGTGAGCTAGACCTTACACTTATGTTGGGCTTCCATCTAAATACAGAAAATATGTGTTTTAGAATATTTTAATCACTATAGAGAGGCAGATGGCATCACTGTGAACTCTGGATGGTCTCTATTTCGTCAATGAGCAAGTATTTAGAGGTGAAAAAAACAGTAGTCAGCTGCACTTTTGTGCATGACACTACTAGGAAGGAGGTGATATGAAGTCTAAAGTGACTCCTTCTGCTTCATTACAGTGAAATATTCTGTTGGAGTTTCTGTCTGAATCGTGTTTTTTGGAGTTTTAGGTGAAAACATCTTTATAACTGTTCAGCATAGGATAAGTGTGAACCTAGCTTTAGGGTATGTGCCCACGCTGCGGAAATGAAGCAGAAATCAGCAGCATGGGAATTGAACTTGCGTAATCACATTGGGGACCATGGGGGAGGATAACATAGCGTTTCACAAGTGTTTACACTGTGGAAATTCCGCAGCATATCCGCTTGAAAAACGCTACGTGGACACATACCCTTACTCTGATTTGGGAGACCAAATAAACAACAGTTCAAAAATAGTTTTCTATGCTGTTCACAGTGCAGTATAATAAGGCAAATTTATTCTTCATGTCAGTATGATTACAAAGATATTAGATTTATTTAGGGTTTTTTATGCTTTGACACTATTAAACCCTAAAAAAAGCTTTTTCTTTACAAAAGTTATTTGTTTGACATAACCATGTTTTTAAAATGATTCATTTTTTATATATCCATCAACATTACTATATTGGGTCTGCTTTTTGCAGGATGAGTTTATACAGGGGCGTGATAACATGCTAAGTGGGCCGACGAGTCTGCGAACACTAACGCCCCATCAACTAGTCAAAGCCCTCATTTACATATTATAAACAGACTTTAGAAATATTCTTTATAAAGATCTGTTTGTGTGTGTAATGTAATACATGAACTGTTAGGCAGGGTGTTTATATATGCAGACCCAACTGCTGGTGGTTCTGGGGTCACAGGGTACCTTACAGGTTCCCTTTTAATATAACAAGATAGTCTTTTCACTGATAATATTTTTCTTTACATAAAACTTTTTGATTGCATTTATTCCACATTTTGTGTAGCAGAAAGGTGAAAAAACAGCATTTTTGCTGTTTTTTGCTTTTTTTATAATTTAAGTTGCTTTTTGTCGTGGCAAAACTACAGTAAGCATTTGTACTTTCTTTGTTCATGTTTTTACATAAAAAAATGTGATTTTACTGGCAAAAGGTTTTTTCTTTTATTTTTTTCCTTATTTTATGTTCCTGGTTGTTTTTATTTACAAATTGTTAGAATTGTTTTACTGTTGTTCCTCTGTGAGACATAAAAACTGAAAACTCTGATTGCTTGTCTCATGTACCGCAGTAAACGTGTTTTACATTGCATTGCATTGGACCTGTCACTATTACACTTCTCTAACAGGATCATTGTTTGATCAAACAGACAAAGGAAAACCACCTAAACTATTACTGAGCCTTGATTCAGGGCAAGGATGGTTTTCACTTGAAAGCATGAACAGTAAAGAAAAATACAAATAGTTCAACCGAAATGGATAAACACTTTCCTTTTCTATTTCAGCAGCATTTTAAAAATCAGAAACGTGATCGATATAAAGTTTTACAAAAAAAAATCGCTGCATTAACTAACATATTTTTTGACTATTACTTGTCCTTATTCATGTTATATGTACATAAAATAGTGAAGATTTTATCTGTATCGGCTGGACTATTCATGATTGCAGTGCATGGGTGCCAAATGGGTTAAAGAGGAAGCCCCCTCTTACAGCCATCTAAATGCAGCATCTAGATGATGATACAGCCAGGATCGGTGTTAGTACCTACCATACCTGTTATTGCAGGAGCTCAGCTGTCAGTTAAGCTGAGCTTCCTCGGTGTTCACACCTGTTGTAGCTGTTTTTGTTCTGACCTAAAGTCAGATATGTCGGATCACCAGTGAGGCCGAATTAAGAGATTAGGCCCTCCAATATTGCGAGAGTTCGAAGTATGGTCTCCACACAGCTTGTGAGCAAATCAATTTCTGTTTATTCACACAAAGAATACTATCTCTTATACCATTTACAAGCAATGCAGCTAAATGTAGGCCGTGTAGCCCTCCCTCAACCCAGGTCATGACGACTTTATTGACCCTGTACTCATAACATGTTTTTGGAGAAATCAACAGAATATTGCATATGAGATAAGAAGCATAAAATCCTTGACTGCAAGACTATGAGGCTGGATAATTCTAAACAAAGTATAAAACAGAACAGACAGAAATGTAGAGAAATGTAGAGCAGAGAGGAAAAACATTAACCCTTCTACATCACACCAAACACAGCTCCTGTGCCTGTACAATCACCTAAATGAAACGATAAGTCCACTTGCTAGAACACCTTCCTGAAAAAGACATTTCTTTGTTTTATGTTGGGAAGGGGTCAATCCTGATCTAAGTCATATCTCCAACCAAATTATTAAGGGCTCACACTTATCTGCGAGAAAAACGGACGAGTGCAATCCAACAAAAAATCGAAGTGCACTCTGATCAATGTTATTCTATGAGGCACATCTCATCTGAGATTTTTTTTCTCAGCTGAATCGGACTGAGAAAAAAATCGCAGTATGCTGCGTATTGCCGCGTATCTCGGACGAGACTCGCCAATGCAAGTCAATGGACGCGTGAAAAAAATCGCACAGCACTCGGACCATGTGATTTTTATGCACCCTTCTCCTTGAAAACCCGACAATTCATCAGCCATGTACAGTAAAATCACAACAGGACCCGACATTATAGAATAGAGAAAATAGCTATACATACATAGAATAGATAGAAAAATGTCAGTGACATATATAATTAGTGCAGTGACTGAGTATTTTACTGTACATGTCATTTATTCATAAATTAAAGATTTTATGAAAAAAAGGCATTGGGTCCCCCGTAATTTTAATAACCAGAACAGGGAAAGTGGACAGCTGTGGGCAGATGTTTATAGCCTGGGAAGAGGGTAATACCAATGGAGCTTACCAAGCTATTAATATAAGCTCTTAGCTGTATACTTAGCCTTTACTGGTTATTAAAATGTTGGACCCCCCAAAAAATGGACGTAAGATCCCCCTATTTTAACAACCAGCAAAGGCTTGGGGCTCATATTAATAGCCTAGGAAATGGCCATGAATATTGGCCCCCTCCCAGACTACAAACATCAGCTCTCAGTCGCCTCAGAAAAGGCACAACCATAAGATGCACCAATTCTGGCACTTAGCCTCCATTCTTCCCACTTGCCCTGGTGCGGTGACAAGTGGGGTAATAGGGTTTGGGTTGATGTCAGCTTATATTGGCAGCTGACATCAAGTCCAAGGGTTAGTAATGGAGAGATGCCTGTAAGACGCTCCCCATTACTAACCCCATAGTCAAATAGTGAAATAAAACACCAAGACCCTGAATAAAATAATTTATTTGAAATAAACACACTGACTTCTTTAATATTTCTAAGTTAAACCTAATAACTTACCGTTACACTCATTCCATTGAATCCCATGTCACCTGCAATAAAAATAAAATAATAAAGCAATCTCATCATCACCTCTCCGACGTGGAGAAAATAATCCATTTGTCCCACGATGGGTCTAGCTCTGCTACATCTATATGTCAGCATAGCAGCTTGATGCGACTATATGGCACGTTCACCTCACTGACATCAGCATGAGCAAGAGAAAGTTCTCATGCTCGCAGTGTTAAAAGAATGGTAATCAAAGTTCATATCCAATGAACTCCAATCATCTCAATGACATCAGTGCGGTGAGAACTTTCTCCTCATGTTAAAATCGCATTGCAATCGGATCGCATACGCATGACAATCAGATGTAAATCGGATGCTAGGTGAGAAAATCGTAATATACTCGTCTGTTTTTTCGGTCCCGATATTGGAACGTTTTTTTTCACATATATGGGTATGAGCCCTGCTGCTATATGTAGGGCATTTCAAAATACCAGAAACAGAACATAATGTTTAGCCCTTTCACAGTGGCACAAAATATTGCAGGTTTAAATGGCATATATACACATGGGTTTTGGCTCCCACTCCTGAGAGAAAATGCTGACCCAATACTAACCAAATACTGATAGTGGGGCCATGGCCTAAATCTTCCACTGGTTTATAAAATGTGCTGCATAAACCAGTGCAATGCTAGCAAAACAAACACGGCCTTTCCGGCCTAACAGGAAAACAAAAACGAAACGTATGGCAGAGTCCTTGTTGCTACAGGAATCCACCCACTTCAGGAACAAACAACAAAAGGTTCAGCTTTCCTTAACATAAAAACACAGCTTCAGGCCCACCCAACATTAATTGCTCTAGAAGGCTGGATATTTATCCTTTGTCAGAATATATGTATACAGATATATAAGTCCAAGAAAGGAGGTTCTATGGAGCCTTTACATTTACAAGCAGAAAGCAAGACTGCTCCATAGAGAAAGCTGAAACATGGCTGGTGTTTACGAATAAAGGATCCTTACTTTTTCATTATTTTTGGGGGATTTTTATATTTTTGATAGGCAGCTCTGCCAGTTTCCTTGTGGAGAATTTGCTTCCATTTAGGCAGAGCTGTTGCCTTTCTAGATTTATATCGAAAATACACTGCTCAAAAAAATAAAGGGAACACTCAAATAACACATCCTAGACCTGAATGAATGAAATATTCTCATTGAATACTTTGTTCTGTACAAAGTTGAATGTGCTGACAACAAAATCACACAAAAATCATCAATGGAAGTCAAATTTATTAACCAATGGAGGCCTGAATTTGGAGGCACCCCCAAAATTAAAGTGGAAAAACACACTACAGGCTGATCCAACTTTGATGTAATGTCCTTAAAACAAGTCAAAATGAGGCTCAGTATTGTGTGTGGTCTCCACGTGCCTGTATGACCTCCCTACAATGCCTGAGCATGCTCCTGATGAGGTTGCGGATGGTCTCCTGTGGGATCTCCTCCCACACCTGGACTAAAGCATCCGCCAACTCCTGGACAGTCTGTGGTGCAACATGATGTTGGTGGATGGAGCGAGACATGATGTCCCTGATGTGCTCAATCGGATTCAGGTCTGGGGAATGGGCGGGCCAGTCCATAGCTTTAATGCCTTCATCTTGCAAGTACTACTGACACACTCCAGCCACATGAGGTCTGGCATTGTCCTGCATTAGGAGGAACCCAGGGCCAACCACACCAGCATATGGTCTCACAAGGGGTCTGAGGATCTCATCTCAGTACCTAATGGCAGTCAGGCTACCTCTGGCGAGCACATGGAGGGCTGTGCGGCCCTCCAAAGAAATGCCACCCCACACAATTACTGACCCACAGCCAAACCGGTCATGCTGAAGGATGTTGCAGACAGCAGATCACTCTCCGAGGCGTCTCCAGACTCTGTCACGTCTGTCACATGTGCTCAGTGTGAACCTGCTTTCATATATGAAGAGCAAAGGGTGCCAGTGGCGACTTTGCCAATCCTGGTGTTCTGTGGCAAATGCCAAGCGTCTTGCACGGTGTTGGGCTGTGAGGAAAACCCCCATCTGTGGACATCAGGCCCTCATACCACCCTCATGGAGTCGGTTTCTAATCATTTGTGCAGACACATGCACATTTGTGGAATGCTGGAGGTCATTTTGCAGGGCTCTGACAGTGTTCCTCCTGTTCCTCCTTGCACAAAGGCGGATGTAGCGGTCCTGCTGCTGGGTTGTTGCCCTCCTACGGCCTCCTCCACATCTCCTGGTGTACTGGCCTGACTCCTGGTAGCACCTCCAGCCTCTGCACACTACGCTGACAGACACAGCAAACCTTCTTGCCACAGCTCACATTGATGTGCCTTCCTGGATGAACTGCACTACCTGAGCAACTTCTGTGCGTTGTAGAGTCCGTCTCATGCTACCACGAGTGTGAAAGCACAACCAACATTCAAAAGTGACCAAAACATGAGCCAGAAAGCATTGGTACTGAGATGTGACCTGTGGTCCCCACCTGCAGAACCACTCCTTTTATTGAGTGTGTCTTGATAATTGCCAATAATTTCCATCGATTGTCTATTCCATTTGCACAACAGCATGTGAAATTGATTGTGTTGCTTCCTAAGTGGACAGTTTGATTTCAAAGAAGTTTCATTTACTTGGAGTTATATTCTGTTGTTTGTGTTCCCTTTATTTTTTTGAGCAGTGTGTATGTACAGTATGTATGTATGTGAGTGTGTGTGTGTGTGTATATATATATATATATATACAGTACAGACCAAAAGTTTGGACACACCTTCTCATTTTAAGATTTTTCTGCATTTTCATGACTATGAATATTGTACACTCACACTGAAGGCATCAAAACTATGAATTAACACATGTGGAATTATATACTTAACAAAAAAGTGTGAAACAACTTAAAATATGTCTTATTCTAGGTTCTTCAAAGTAGCCACCTTTTGATTTGATGACTGCTTTGCACACTCTTGGCATTCTCTTGATGAGCTTCAAGAGGTAGTCACCGGGAATGGTCTTCCAACAATCTTGAAGGAGTTCCCAGAGATGCTTAGCACTTGTTGGCCCTTTTGCCTTTACTCTGTGGTCCAGCTCACCCCAAACCATCTCGATTGGGTTCAGGGCTGGTGACTGTGGAGGCCAGGTCATCTGGCGTAGCACCCCATCACTCTCCTTCTTGGTCAAATAGCCCTTACACAGCCTGGAGGTGTGTTTGGGGTCATTGTCCTGTTAAAAAATAAATGATGGAAAAACTAAACGCAAAACGGATGGAATAGCATGCCGCTGCAAGATGCTGTGGTAGCCATGCTGATTCAGTCTGCCTTCAATTTTGAATAAATCCCCAACAGTGTCACCAGCAAAGCACCCCCACACCATCACACCTCCTCCTCCATGGTTCACGGTGGGAACCGAGCATGTAGAGTCCATCAGTTCACCTTTTCTTCGTCGCACAAAGCCACGGTGGTTGGAACCAAGGATCTCAAATTTGGACTCATCAGACCAAAGCACAGATTTCTACTGGTCTAATGTCCATTCCTTGTGTTCTTTAGCCAAAACAAATCTCTTCTGCTTGTTGCCTGTCCTTAGCAGTGGTTTCCTAGCAGCTATTTTACCTTGAAGGCCTGCTGCACAAAGTCTCCTCTTAACAGTTGTTGTAGAGATGTGTCTGCTGCTAGAACTCTGTGTGGCATTGACCTGGTCTCTAATCTGAGCTGCTGTTAACCTGCGATTTCTGAGGCTGGTGACTCGGACAAAACTTATCCTCAGAAGCAGAGGTGACTCTTGGTCTTCCTTTCCTGGGGCAGTCCTGGAAAAGGCCCACAAACAAACAGCAACTGAAAACTACCGCAGTGAAGGCCTGGCAGAGCATCAAAAAGGAGGAAACACAGCGTCTGGCGATGTCCATGAGTTCAAGACTTTAGGCAGTCATTGCCAACAAAGGGTTTTCAACCAAGTACTAGAAATGAACATTTTATTTACAATTATTTAATCTGTCCAATTACTTTTGGTCCCTTTTAAAAACAGGGTGGCACATGTTAAGGAGCTGAAACTCCTAAACCCTTCATCCAATTTTAATGTGGATACCCTCAAATGAAAGCTGAAAGTCTGAACTTCAGCTGCATCTGAATTGTTTTGTTTAAAATTCATTGTGGTAATTTCTAGAACCAAAATTAGAAAAATGTATACATATATATGAGAAAATCACAGGTATTTTTTTAAACAAACTTGATGGGGGAATAGAGTTTTTCTGAAACATCTGAAGCAGCAGATACCAGAAAACCCCATAAACATAAAGTATGTTTAATATAGAAGTCACTGGAAGCTGTACTAGGGTGAAAGAGAACTATATACATCAGTGTCTAATGTCCATTTGCCTGTAAACTGTCTGACGATATCCAAAAAATACACTTGGGGGAGAGGAGAGAACCTCATTGACCATAAGAGCTTACACTTTACAGACAAGAGCGAAAATCCCGCGAACAATAACAGCTTACACTTTATAGGCGAGAGAGAACGAGGACCTCGCTGACCATGACAACTTACTCTATACAGAAAGATAGAGTCAGTATTCCACTGAACATAAGAGCTTACACACTACAGAAGAGAGAAACTTACCCAGTGGAGATGGAAAATGACTCTGCTTTACAAACTGTGCTCTACTGGGAACTGGTGATCTGTGATGGCCCAGATACCATGCCCCCTGTATACAAGGTATGGTAATCCATAAAATGTCATTCCTGCATTTTGGGGAAGCCCACACAGCAATGCAAAATGATGTTTGCTCTCTAATGCTTCAGCAGTCTGGAAAATTGTGATGGGCAAGTACGCTTTTCTTTTTTGCGAATTGTGAATCAAATACCGAAATGTTTGATTTCCCAAGAAACAAATTCAATGTTTTGCGAATCGATCCGCTCATTTCCTCTAATGGGTGATAAAAGAAGACCGCTTTCTCTATAAGGTGTTTGTTGTCTTGGTATAAGGAAAGCTTTTTTATCTAACTCAAATAACATATTGTTCATTCTCCTTCTAAGCCTATTTGCGCTCATCCATGTCTCGTGGTCCGAATGCGGGCTGTGATGCACAGATCTTCTATGGTCACATAGACAAATAAGGTTGCTGAGTTTGGCTTGGGAGAGCTGAAACCAGTCTGTGTATCATTGTCTAGACTCAAACCATGACACATGGATCTGTGTTAGCAGTTTAACTTCAACTACTGCCAAGGATATATTGAAATCTAGAAAATATGCTGTGGATTTTGACAGTATATCAACAGCTTATTTGCAGCAGTTTCTATATGTGCTCCATGCTGATATTGCTGAGGATTTAAGGTATGCTTAATAGGGATTTTTAAGGAAGAAAAATCCATATAAAAATGCATAAAAATAATGGTTTGTCACTTTTTGGCGTAAAAAAAACTTTTTTTTACACATTACTTATATCTGGGGTAGTTTATCTATATCAATTTTATTCACTTCTCAAATTTGAAAATTTTGAAGCAAAAACTCCACAAAAAATTAGATGTTGGCTCTTTTCCCCAAAACATGAAAAAAAGATGTGGAAAAAAAACCAGAACTGTGTGCAGTATAGGCATGTTTTCCCGCTGAAATTAATAGGAAGATTATTAAAATAGCATGTGGCTATGCATTTCATCTGAGAAAATCATGGATACGGAGCCGAGAGATGGGCAGGGAAACAGTGAATGTTTATTAAGCATTTACATCTCCTTAATTGGCAGATGGGTTATTTAAAAACAAAAAAACAAGTACAAAAGTCCTATATTTTAAAAAACAAGCCCCGACAATTCCCCTCATTTACCCATTTATTAGAAAGTAAAGGTACTGCGCCGGTCTGACTTAGTCCACGGCACAACGGCACTCCGACGTCTGCAGTGTATAAACCCTCATTCACAGAACAAAGCCTGATATGCTGTAGCAACCGCTGTCAGCTCTCACACTGAGGATAGGACAAGAGCCTGCCGCTGTGATGAGTGGCTACGTGAGGACACAGCTGGCTGTCGCAGAGCGCTGCAAGATTCGGCAGTGTGTTCTGGCGTGACCGCCTATGAATCCCTGTTCTCTGACTGGCGCTCCATATGCTGGAATATTGGATGGGGCTCAGCATGGGACATAAATGTGGATTACGGCACATCCATTGGACTTTGATGGTCCAGCATAGGATATTTTTGGGGAAATAAATTGGTGAAGGAGGGTGTCTGGGTTTTTTTTGTTGTTAAAATAAAGGACTTTTCTGTGTGTGTTTATTGATTTTTACCTACAGGGTTAGTAATGAGGGTGTCTGACATATCTCCATTACTAACCCCAGGGCTTGGTGTCAGTGCTAGCTGCTGACATCAACCCCTTATCCTATTACCCCGATTGCCACCACATCAGGGCAATTGGGAAGAGCTGAGATAGGTTGCCAGAATTGGAGCATATAATGTGATGTGCCAGTTCTGGGGTGGCTGAGGGCTGGTATTTTTAGACTAGGAAGGGGCTAATAACCATTGCCTTTCCCAGTCTGAAAATATTAGCTCGCAGCTGTCTGCTTTAGCCATAGTTGGTTTTTAAAAATCTATTTAACTAAGCCTTTTTTCCTTTTTTTTCTTCAACTAGCTTTAAACAGCATTCATTGCTGTAAAAAACTCAATCAAAAACGGAGTAAAAATGCAATGTGTGCACACAGCCAGGAGACTTTAAGGTTACTTACTGCTGGGACATCTGGAAACTGTGAACTAAAGTTACAAGAGTTCAGGCTCCCTTAAGGTTTCCAGGCCTCAAGGATGTCACTATACATGGTGGCTATAAACTCTGGTCACCTTAAGGATAGATAGAGAGATAGATACAGAGAGATAGGGCTCACTCACATCAGCATATAAATCGGATGAGTGCAATGCCGGAAAACATCGCATTGCACTCTGATCAATGTTAGTAAATGAGCCAGTGCTCATCTGGGAGTTTATTCTCAGCGCAGATCGGACAAAGAAAAAAATTGCAGCATGCTGCGATTGTCTGCGAAAATCGTATCGCACTCGCCAAGTCAATGGGTGCAAGAAAAAAATTGCACGGCACACGGACCTTGTATGTGCCGTCCAATTTTTGCGCAAACATATCAAAGGAAACCTGACCTTTCATCAGCAAAGTACAGTAAATTCACAGCCTGAACTGTCATAATAGAATAGATAGATAGAAATATGTCAATGAGATACATATAATCAGTGCTTTGAATGTGTAGATTTTTGTACTAGTATTTAGCTAATGATTAAATAAATAACTGAAAAAAATTAACCAGCTAAGGGAGAGCAGCCAGCTGTGAGCTGGTGTTATTATTCTGGAAAGGGTCCAATATCCATGGATATTCCTAGCCTATTAATATCGGCTCACAGCTGTCTGTGTAGCCTTTATTTGTTATTAAAAAGGGATGACCCCCAAAAAATAATGTGGGGTCCCCCCTATTTTTTATTTTTAACCAGCAAAGGCTAAGAAAACAGCTGCAGGCTGACATTAATAGGCTGGGAAAGGGCCATGAATATTGTCTCCTTCCCAGACTAATAATACCATTTCTCAGCCACCCCAGAAATGTCAAAATCATTAATTCTGTCGCTTAGCCTCGGTTCATCCTGATTAGCCTGGTGTGGTGGCAATCGGGGTAATAGTTTTGGGGCTGTTGTCAGCTGTGTAATGTCCGCTGCCATCCAGCCCAGGGGTTAGTAATGGAGAGGTGTCTGTAAGACACCCCCACTAGTAACCTCGTAGTCAAAAGAAATAAACACACGCACACACATACAAAAGCCCTTTAAATGTAAAAAGCACTTCCAGACAATTACCTTTTGTTACTCATCTATTAGCAAAAAAAAATCCACAGGGTTCTCCATAAATCCATAATCTGGACGATGATCCCCTTCTCTGTTACATCTGTAGGCTATGATGAGCAGTGACATCAGTAACAAGACCACTCACCACGGCTGCTGGAGCACACTGAAAATAGTGTGAGAACCAGCGGCAATGACTAGCGGTGTTGTCAGTAAGGTTGCCACAGGTCACAGCCGGAGTACTCATGGTTACCTCTGTGTGAGCCGCAGAGGAGCCGTGTCAAGCTGTGAACTGTGGTAACCTTGCGGAGTTCACCACAGTTCACAGTTGGCGGCTAGCACATAGAGGGGGAGTGAAAAGGATATCAGTTGTAGCTCACAATTAAAACCTTGTGTGGCAAAGATGAGTTGATAAGGGTGCTGAGCCCTAGGCAGTGTGCTGACACATCATGTATGTACAGTACAGACCAAAAGTTTGGACACACCTGCTTGAAGAAAAGTGATGAGGTGCTACGCCAGATGACCTAGCCTCCACAGTCACCAGACCTGAACCTAATTGAGATGGTTTGAGGTGAACTGGACCGCAGAGTGAAGGCAAAAGGGCCAACAAGTGCTAAGCATCTCTGGGATCTCCTTCGAGATTGTTGGAAAACCATTTCCTGTGACTAGCTCTTGAAGCTCATCAAGAGAATGCCAAGAGTGTGCAAAGCAGTCATCAAAGCAAAAGGTGGCTACTTTGAAGAACCTAGAATATAAGACATATTTTCAATTGTTTCACACTTTTTTGTTAAGTATATAATTCCACATGTGTTAATTCATAGTTTTGATGCCTTCAGTGTGAATGTACATTTTTCATAGTTATGAAAATACAGAAATCTCTTTAAATGAGAAGGTGTGTCCCAACTTTTGGTCTGTGCTGTATATGTCTGTATATTGGCCACATAGTGTATTTGTGCACCTGTACATTATTTTAATACTAAAGTTGTGTGGGCCCTATTTTTCTTTTCTAAAGAACAGGACTGACTGGTCTCAGTACATGATGAGTTTTCATTTTATGAAAGTGCCTACAATAGATACAGTGCTCAGCAAAAATGAGTACATTCCCTTTGAAAAGAAAGATTTTAATCAATATCTCACTGAATACAAGAGCAAGTTATCATTTTCACAAGACTAACTTTTATAGAACATTTTTTTAACCCATAACATGGGTTAATAAAAGCTTTCATTCCAAATTCTTCAGTTTTATTTAAATTAGTTGATGTAAGAATGAATTTATTCCACATCAAAAATTACTACATCTAGTATTTTGTATGACCTCCACAATTTTTAAGGACAGCACCACATTTTCTAAGCACGTCATGAAACTGTTGGAGATATATTATTAAATCTATCTTTTTCCATTTGACCTCTTTTAGAGCCTGAATGCTGGATGGAGAGTGATACTCAACTTGTCTCTTCAGATTTTCCTTTAGGTGTTTGGATTCAGATCAGGAGACATACTTTTCACCCTGTTCTTCTTCAGAAATGGAACAGATTTGCATCCAGTCATGTTGGAAGAGTTCACATCTACCAAGGGCATAGAGTGATGGTAGTATCTTCTTTTTCAATATAGAGCAAGACATCTGTGAATTCTTGGCACCATCAATGAAATGTAGCTTTACGACACCAGCAGCACTCTAGCAGTTCAACATACTGTATGTACACTGCCATGATCATGTTTCAGTGTAGGCATCATGCATTTTTCCAAATTCATTTTTCTAAATGCATGATGCCTACAGAGAAATATGATTGTGGACTCCTGAACATTAGCTGATGTAAAAGAGGGCTTTGGTTTCTTACAGGCTACCTTGTATTCCTTTGTAACTTAGTGGACTATTTTACTCCTCGCTCTTGGAGTGATTATAGTAGTCTTGAATTTGCTGCATTTTTAACAATCTTCCTGACTATGGATTTTTGGACTCCAAACTATTTAGATATGGTTTTATAAACTTCAATAGCCTGATGAGCATCAATAACTCTTCTTCTGAGGTCCTCAGAAATCTCCTTTGTTTGTATCATGATACTCTTTTTAAAAAATGTGTTGTTTTCATCTAACTGTGATAGACCCCTATTCTTTAAAGGGAACCGGACATGTAAGAAAACGCTATTAATCTTCAGCCAGGCATGCCTCTCTGACTGAAATCCAGAAGTTGCCAGGAGAAATGAACTTAACTTCCTCCCAGTAGAAGGACTTTCAGTGCGGGGGTTTCTCAGCTTTTGAATACTATTAACCTGCAGATTAACCCCATATCTGAAGGTTAGTTGTGGTTGGAGATATGACCAGTTCCCTATAAATAAAACAGGTCTCCCACTCATACCTGATTCTCATTTCATTCATTGCAAACATTATACAATAATTTCCCATCCAAATTATCTGCTAGAAGTTCACACACTTTTGCCACTCACAAAGATGTGATATTGAATTACATTCCTCAATAAAAAATATGAGAAAGTCAAAATTTTTTTGCTCATCTGTTTTATTTGGTAACTATTGACCTACTTTTAAGAATTGTGTGAACATTTGATGCAGTTTTTAGTTCATTTTATGCAAAAATATGGACAATTTTAAAGGGCTCACAACCTTTCATGTACCATTATAGATGGCTGGGTTCATGAACAATGTTTGAGTGAAGAAGAAATATCATCAGGATACACTATTAGAATACTACCTGGTTAATTCAGTGTGATGCTCTAGGCAATATTCAGTTGGGAAACTTTGTTTCCTGACATTCATATGGATGTGATCTTGACATGTACAAGCTATTTAATTTAATCATTGTCGAAGACACCCTTTCATGGCAAAAATATTCTCTAATGGCAGTGGTTTCTTTCAGAAGGAAAATGTGCACTGCAACACTATAAAAATAGTTTACGAATGGTTTCAGGAACCTTTCAAAGTTATTTATTTATTTATTATTATTTATTTATTATTATAGCGCCATTTATTCCATGGCACTTTACATGTGAAAAAGGGGTATACATACAAGAACAATTACAATAATCTTGAACACAGTGTGACAGCGACTGGTACAGGAGGAGCGAGGACCATGCCCGTGAGGGCTCACAATCTACAAGGGATGGGTGAGGATACAGTAGGTGAGGGTAGAGCTGGTCAAGCATCGGTGGTTACTGAAGGTTGTAGGCTTGTCGGAAGGGGTGGGTCTTCAGGCTCCTTTTGAAAGTTTCCACGGTCGACGAGAGTCTGATGTGTTGGGGTAGAGAGTTCCAGAGTAGGGGGGGAAGCACGGGAGAAATCTTGTATGCAATTGTGGGAGGAGGAGATAAGAGGGGAGTAGAGAAGGAGATCTTGTGAAGATCGGAGGTTGCGTGCGGGTATGTAATGGGAGAATAGGTCAGAGATATATGGAGGAGATAGGTTGTGAATGGCTTTGTATGTCATGGTTAGGGTTTTGAACTGGAGTCTCAGAGCAATGGGGAGCCAGTGAAGAGATTTACAGAGAGGAGAGGCTGGAGAATAGCGGGGGGACAGGTGGATTAGTCGGGCAGCAGAGTTTAGGATGGATTGGAGGAGTGCGAGAGTGTTGGAAGGGAGGCCACAGAGCAAGAGGTTGCAGTAGTCAAGGCAGGAGATGATGAGGGCGTGCACAAGTGTTTTTGCAGATTAATGGTTGAGGAATGTGCGGATCCGGGAGATATTTTGAGTTGGAGTCAGCAGGAAGTGGAAAGGGCTTGGATATGTGGTTTGAAGGAGAGTTCAGAGTCCAGGGTTACCCCGAGGCAGCGAGTTTGAGGGACTGGACTGACGAGTTCAAGTTAAATTGCTCTTAATGAGTCTTGGGAATTTGCAACTCCAAGGAACTTTAAGAAATTTCGCCAATGACTTGGTGTCAGAATCTAAGGGTATACCTTCAGAAAAGGAAAAGTTGATTCTTTGACAAATCAGAGCTGTTTCAGCATCACAAAGGGCATGTACACAATATTAGGTAGGTTGTTTTAATGTTATGAATGATTGAAGTATACAGTATATTGTAAGTACTGCAAATCACACTAGAGCAGTTCTTAGGTTTTAGAGTGAAGGTAATTTTAGTTTAATTCTTTAAATGACCATGATATTTTAATTTCACTGATCTAAAAGCTATTTTACCTATTGAAAGCTTGCTGTTATATATGTTTTATTTAAAGGTATCTGTACGATTTCCAATTTTATAAAAGGACTGGTAAATTAACTACTGGCTGTAGATCAAAATTACGTTAAAAGTATTCATAAAATTGAAAATATTTACGACAGGCATTGAGTGGAAATAACTTAAATAAAATAGTAATCAGGATATTAACTATAGATGTCTCTACTACTACTGAACAATACAAGAGGAAGAAAATAAAATGGGGACATCCTGTAACTGAAAGTGAAGATTAAAGAAGCACTTCCATCAACATTTTTATCCTCTTAACATATTGCAATTATCATATTAGAACACTGGTTACATACAATTGCTCATTTTGCCTTTCTACCCAGTTACTGTAATTCTTCTCTTTTCCATTAGGTCTATTCCATCACAGGATTAAAAACAGACTAGCTGAATCCTTCTAAGCTCTATGTGGAAATAGGAAGTCTCTTTTCCCTGTTATCTTTAGAACTATAATTCTACATCACTACAAAGTGCCTGGCAGACCAACTCCACCTCCTCTTAACCTCCTGACCCTGCTGCTCCACTCCTCCCCTCTTCCATTTGTTCTATTTGTCTCTAATTCTTGTCATAAATTTAGGAATATTGGTAAGGTGATCAAACAACACATACCTAATGTATGCTTGATAAAGATAAAAAATTGAGACAAATTCTTTCCCAACTCCTAAAATTTGTTGTCAAAGAGGAACAAACATTAAGCAGCTTGTGGTGTCTTAGTTTATAACTCAAACGAGACTTAATCTCTCATAGGGTCTGGTTATACTCGAAAGTTTCTTCAAATGCGGACATATTATCTGCATTTGCTGCAGACATGTGGATAGTGTCAGTACATTTACTTCTTGTGTCACAAATCAAGTTGATAACATTAACAGTTTTTTTTTTATTGTAATATTACATTTGTAATATATCTACTTACCTGCACAACCTGTAATATCCAATATGTGGGATGCTCGACAGGTTCTTTTATGGTCTGCATCAGAAGAAATCTGTCAGATACTACAAATAAAATGGTGTTCAAATGTACAGCAGCTTCAAGACATTTCTCAGAGAAACATCACCGTGATGTTTCCTATTGTAAATTTAAGGGCATTGAATAGGTTAACAAACACATTAGTGGAGGAGATCATCGGAGGAAATTTTTCAATCTTGCGTCTTAGTGGATTTATTCCTTATAGACCATGTTCCCTGTAGGCATGAATGTCCCACAAGACATCATTTACCAATATCATTGTATTTCCATTGGTTTATTTTTCTACATACAGTGGTGGCCAAAAGTATTGGCACCCCTGCAATTCTGTCAGATAACACTCAGTTTCTTCCTGAAAATGATTGCAATCACAAATTCTTTGGTATTATTATCTTCATTTAATTTGTCTTCAATGAAAAAACACAAAAAGAATTGTCCTAAAGCCAAATTGGATATAATTCCACACCAAACCTAAAAAATGGGGTGGACAAAAGTATTGGCACTGTTTGAAAAATCATGTGATGCTTCTCTAATTCGTGTAATTAACAGCACCAGTAACTTACCTGTGGCACCTAACAGGTGTTGGCAATAACTAAATCATACTTGCAGCCAGTTAACATGGATTAAAGTTGACTCAATCTCTGTCCTGTGTCCTTGTGTGTACCACATTGAGCATGGAGAAAAGAAAGAAGACCAAAGAACTGTCTGAGGACTAGAGAAACCAAATTGTGAGGAAGCATGAGCAATCTCAAGGCTACAAGTCCATCTCCAAAGACCTGAATGTTCCTGTGTCTTCCGTGCGCAGTGTCATCAAGAAGTTTAAAGTCAATGGCACTGTGGCTAACCTCCCTAGATGTGGACGGAAAAGAAAAATTGACGAGAGATTTCAACGCAAGATTGTGCGCATGGTGGATAAAGAACCTCGACTAACATCAAAACAAGTTCAAGCTGCCCTGCAGTCCGAGGGTACAACAGTGTCAACCCGTACTATCCGTCGGCATCTGAATGAAAAGGGACTGTATGGTAGGATACCCAGGAAGACCCCACTTCTTACCCCGAGACAAAAAAAGCCAGGCTGGAGTTTGCCAAAACTTACCAGAGAAAACCTTAAACGCTTTGGAGGAATGTTCTCTGGTCAGATGAGACAAAAGTAGAGCTTTTTGGGAAAAAGCATCAACATCGAGTGTACTGGAAAAAAAAAAGAGGCATTCAAAGAAAAGAACACGGTCCCTACAGTCAAACATGGCGGAGGTTCCCTGATGTTTTGGGGCTGCTTTTCTGCCTCTGCCACTCGACTGCTTGACCGTGTGCATGGCATTATGAAGTCTGAAGACTACCAACAAACTTTGAAGCACAATGTAGGGCCCAGTGTGAGAAAGCTGGGTCTCCCTCAGAGGTCAAGGGTCTTCCAGCAGGACAATGACCCAAAACACACTTCCAAAAGCACTATAAAATGGTTTGAGAGAAAGCACTGGAGACTTCTAAGGTGGCCAGCAATGAGTCCAGACCTGAATCCCATAGAACACCTGTGGAGAGATATCAAAATGGCAGTTTGGAGAAGGCACCCTTTAAATATCAGGGACCTGGAGCAGTTTGCCAAAGAAGAATGGTCTACAATTCCAGCAGAGCATTGGAAGAAACTCATTGATGGCTACCGGAAGTGGTTGTTCGCAGTTATTTTGGCTAAAGGTTGTGCAACCAAGTTTTAGGCTGAGGGTGCCAATACTTTTGTCTGGCCCATTTTTGGAGTTTTGTGTGAAATGATCAATGATTTGATTTTTGCTTCATTCTCTTTTGTGTTTTTTCCTTGCAAGCAAATTAAATGAAGATTATAATACCAAAGAATTTGTGATTGCGATCATTTTCAGAAAGAAACTGAGTATTATCTGACAGAATTGCAGGGGTGCCAATACTTTTGGCCACCACTGTATGTACAGTGGTGTGAAAAAGTGTTTGCCCCCTTCCAGATTTCTTAATCTTTTGCATGTTTGTCACATTTGAATGTTTCAGATTACAAAACTAATTTTAATATTTGACAAAGATAACACAAGTAAACACAAAATATAATTTTTAAATTAAGGTCTTTATTATTAAGGGAAAAATAAATCCAAACCTGCAGGGCCCTGTGTAAAAAAGTGATTGCCCCCTAAACCTAATAATCAAGCATTTGCAATGCCTGGCAATGAATCTTTTACAATGATCTGGAGGATTTTTGGCCCACTAATCTTCGCAAAATTGTTGTAATTCAGCCACATGGGAGGGTTTCTGAGCATGAACCGTCTTTTTAAGGTTATGTTACAGTATCTGAATCGGATTAAGATCAGGACTTTGACAAGGCCACTCCAGCGTCTTTAATTTTGTTTTCTTTAAGCCATTCAAAGGTGGACTTGCTGTTGTGTTTTGATACATTGTCCTGCTGCATAACCCAAGTGCTCTTCAGATTGAGTTCATGAACAGATGGCAGGACATTCTCATCATGATTTTTTGGTGGACAGCACAATTTATGGTTCCATTTACCACAGCAAGTCTTCCAGGTCCTGAAACAGCAAAACATCCCCAAACTATCACACTACCACAACCATATTTTACTGTTGGTATAATAATCTGACGCGCCCCCTGGGCCAGTGTTGTTGGGGATACCCGGAGCCGGATCAGATGGGGGTTGTAGTCTCCGAGTGGCTGTGACCCGGTCCGTGCCCAGGGTGTCAAGCTCAGTGTGTGGCAGTCCTTATGATGTTACTAGATGTTCTTTTGTGTCGACTACGCCACCCGTTGATTTGCGGTCAATACGGCCGCCGCTGCAGCAGGGTCCACTGAGGCTGATGATGTGAGTGCAGCTTAGGTAGTATAACCCCCAACGGGAGGGGTATAGCCTCAGGGGGTCAGCCGTGGAGGATGGTGGTTGTGAAGGTGCAGCAAGGAGACTCAGAGGCATAAAATGCAGTTCCAGGGTTTTACTTACTGGTGTTGCTCGGGTCACTGTGTACAGCAGTGACCACCCAAGCCGTGCTGCGTCCACCAGGTCCTGGACTCGGTCAACTCCCAGGCAACTCCGGAGTGTGGTCCTGAGCTCCTTTCTGTCTCTCCCTTCTTCTGGCCGTTCCCACCAGGGATCCACCTAAGTCCGGCTCCCTCGGGCCTCTTGTTGGTCAAGCCTCCTCTGGGCTCCCTGACCCTATTCTTGGTCTGCCTTCCGGGTGGATTTAGTGGGTGATCGTGGCAGATCCTGCCCACGACCTCCAGTTCCTGGCTAAGGTGTGCTGTAGCCTCTGCCAGCTTGGGATCCGGTACCCTGTTGCCGACCCTTCACCCTATTAGCTCTCTTATGGGCTCTTGGGGTCCCCTCTTCCTGCGCCTCTGGGTCCCTCTTCCTTCTCCTCTGCTCTGCTTCTCAGGCTCTCAGACAGACTGTCTGACTGACTGACTGACTGTGGCTGACTGACTGACGTCTCACAGACTGACCCTGATCTAACATGGTTCCCACCTTATATACTCCCTCTATGTGTGAGCTCAGGTGACCAGCACCCAATGAGCTCCTAACTTTACCCAGGCTGCTCCCCCTATCTGCCCCTACACTACTGGGATGTTCCACCCCCCTCCCACTCCAGCCAGGAACAGACACTGTCGTACCTGCACATTTCTCTAGTGGGAGTACCATCGGTCTGTTCCCCGGAAATGGGATGTGTGTAGTGCATGCAGCCTACTAGCTCAGTTCCACACTCCATCCTTACCCGGGAGTGGAATATCACACCTCTGGGTTGAGGTGCAATACCCCTGTAGCAGCCGAATCCTCAGGGTGCTACATTCCCCCCTGGTAAATCACAGCACGTCCTCGGGCTGTAAAATATAAACATCCAAAACATACAAAATTTTTTTTTTCATAAACATATAAAACATCATACACATCATCAGCAGCAATAAACTCTTCATATAAAAACTTTTCATAAATAACATTCTTGTTTCTGGTTCCTCCGGTCACGGTGCAACTTGTGACCGGGTAAAGTGCTACAGTCTCTTGAAGAAAACAGTTTCCTATAAAACCGGTAGGGGGCGCTTTAGGAAGTGCAACTATATACAAAGGGGATATGGCCGCTCTCAGTCCTCGGCCAGGTATTAGGGAGGAATGACCGCTCTCAGTCCTCGGTCAGTGGGAATAGGGACACACGGGTTTCAGTTCAATCTGCTGGTCCCAACGGGGACTATATTTTAACTAGAACAGTTCTTATACCCTGACGGGTAACTATGTACAGTCTCTTTACCGTACTTTAACGACGGCGTCCTCCTGCTCCTTCTTTAGATTCTTCAGACCCGTCCGGGTCCTCTTGCTCCTCCTCACACCGCAGCTCCTCCTCCGTCAGGCGATGCACATGGAGGGCGTAGGGTCCTTTGGCACACTTGTGCCGGGTGAAGGTGACCTCGTCCCCTACATACAGGTCACGACCTCGGTGTCCCTCCGGCAGATGGCTTTCTACGTCTCTGCGAGTTACAAAGACGTCGCCGGGGGTATGATGGTCTCTAATAAAGCCCCATCCGTGCTGCATGTTGAATTTTATCACAGTCCTGGTGGAAGGGGGACCATGTGCTGCACGGGGATTCCTCCTGGTCCGGCTCTTCTGCTCCGCGCTCCTTATCTGCGCTTGCTGTTCCCGGACCCGCCTCTCTCTCCGCTCCCTCTCGAAGACCTCGAGCTGCTGCCGGCAGCACTCTGCACGCTCTGCTGCGGCCGCCCGAGTCTCCTGAGTGAACCCCATGAGGTCTTCTCCGGTGGGGTCCCACTCGAACTGTGCCTCCTCCAGCGGGGGCGAGGTCCTCTTTACAGGCTTCGGAGCCGGAATCAGGGGCTCGTCTAGGGGTCTCTCTTTCCGGAGTCGGGGATGGTGAAACTCCGGTGGCCATATAAAGGGCTGCCCATCCGGGCACGTATGCTGGGCAAATAGATTTTCACCCAGGTGCGGCACTCTAGATGTTGAGGGCGCGTTGATGGTAGTGGCGCCCGGGTCGACCAGGCCTTGCGACCAGGCTTGGGGCACCCTAAAGGCAAAGGGCACCGTAAGAATGGCGGCACCCGTGGTTACTCGGCCCTTCGACCAGGCCGGTGGCTCCGCGGAGGTAGGGGGCGCTGTTGGAATGGCGGCGCCCGGGTGTACTAGGCCTTGCGACCAGGCCGGTGGTATTTCCTGCTTGGCCACGCTCGAGGTCGAGGCGTGTGACGTCACAGGGGTCGCGGCCGCGGCTTCCGGTTGAGGCCTAGTCTGCGGTGGTGACGATGCAGCGACGGGCACGGCAGGGGGAATTTCGGGCTCTGCGACGGGGAGCTGGGGCAGGCACGCGGTTTCCCGGCTCGGGGTAGAGACGTCCCCTTTACCTGCCTCCGTCCGTTCAGCTCCCTTCTCGGCGCCGTCTCCTGCCTTCATTCCTCCTGCGCCATCCTCAGAGGCGGTCTGTCTCCTCGTCTCGGGCGGCGTGCTCCGTTGACGGGTTCCGGTCTGCTGGGCCATCTCTCGGCTCCACTCCGCCAACGTCTCCCGCTGCACCCGGGCCATCCTCCGTGCGAGGCCCTCCAGCGCGGTCTGTGCACACTCCCGGTCTCGGGGGAGCTGTGCTAGGATCTCCAGCAGGCCTTCTGGAGTGGCGACCTGCAACAGGCTCCTGACCACTGGGTCGGTGCTGCCTGACTCTCCCTCCATCTCCGGGTATGCTCTCTCTGGACTCTCTTCCAGACGTCTTGTCTCCGGGTGCGCTCTCTCCAGACTGCTCCAGGCGACACCCATCTTTGTTCTCTTGTTCTGTCTCCGCCCCCATTGAGGGTGGTCCCGGGGCAACTTCAGTTCCAGAGGCAGTTCTCTCACGCTGATGGACACTTCCAGCATCACAGTCTCTGTTGGTGGGCGCGGTTTCCGCTTTTGGCGCCATTCTTCGACCTGGCCCACGATGGGAGGTGGCCTCTTGCCACCCTCTGGCACGCCCATAATGGCGTCCGCTCCCCCAAGGCGGGAAATCCTTGGAAATGGCGGGAATCGTCTCCCAGTGGCGGGAAACTCCATGGACGGCGGGAAAAAGCTGCAAATGGCGGACAACCGGCGGGAAACGACCCGTGATGGGGTCCGTTGGCGGGGACCCTCCGGAACCGGCGGGAGACTTCTTTTTGAGGTAACGGTGAACTTTTCTTCAGGCACGCAGTACCCGGTTGTTGCGGGCACGTTATCCTGCCGACTACGCCAAAGTTGACGCGCCCCCTGGGCCAGTGCTGTTAGGGAATACCCGAAGCCGAATCAGATGGGGGTTGTAGTCTCCGAGTGGCTGTGACCCGGTCCGTGCCCAGGGTGTCAAGCTCTGTGTGTGGCAGTCCTTATGATGTTACTAGATGTTCTTTTGTGTCGACTACGCCACCCGTTGATTTGCGGTCAATACGGCCGCCGCTGCAGCAGGGTCCACTGAGGCTGATGATGTGAGTGCAGCTTAGGTAGTATAACCCCCAACGGGAGGGGTATAGCCTCAGGGGGTCAGCCGTGGAGGATGGTGGTTGTGAAGGTGCAGCAAGGAGACTCAGAGGCATAAAATGCAGTTCCAGGGTTTTACTTACTGGTGTTGCTCGGGTCACTGTGTACAGCAGTGACCACCCAAGCCGTGCTGCGTCCACCAGGTCCTGGACTCGGTCAACTCCCAGGCAACTCCGGAGTGTGGTCCTGAGCTCCTTTCTGTCTCTCCCTTCTTCTGGCCGTTCCCACCAGGGATCCACCTAAGTCCGGCTCCCTCAGGCCTCTTGTTGGTCAAGCCTCCTCTGGGCTCCCTGACCCTATTCTTGGTCTGCCTTCCGGGTGGATTTAGTGGGTGATCGTGGCAGATCCTGCCCACGACCTCTGGTTCCTGGCTAAGGTGTGCTGTAGCCTCTGCCAGCTTGGGATCCGGTACCCTGTTGCCAACCCTTCACCCTATTAGCTCTCTTATGGGCTCTTGGGGTCCCCTCTTCCTGCGCCTCTGGGTCCCTCTTCCTTCTCCTCTGCTCTGCTTCTCAGGCTCTCAGACAGACTGTCTGACTGACTGACTGTGGCTGACTGACTGACGTCTCACAGACTGACCCAGATCTAACATGGTTCTCACCTTATATACTCCCTCTATGTGTGAGCTCAGGTGACCAGCACCCAATGAGCTCCTAACTTTACCCAGGCTGCTCCCCCTATCTGCCCCTACACTACTGGGATGTTCCACCCCCCTCCCACTCCAGCCAGGAACAGACACTGTCGTACCTGCACATTTCTCTAGTGGGAGTACCATCGGTCTGTTCCCCGGAAATGGGATGTGTGTAGTGCATGCAGCCTACTAGCTCAGTTCCACACTCCATCCTTACCCGGGAGTGGAATATCACACCTCTGGGTTGAGGTGCAATACCCCTGTAGCAGCCGAATCCTCAGGGTGCTACAAATCCTTTTCTGAAATGCTGTTTTAATTCTACCCCAGATGTAATGGGACATACGCCTTCCAAAAGTTCAACTTTTGTCTGGTCAGTCCACAGAGTATTCTACCAAAAGTCTTGGTGATCATCAATATGTTTTCTGGCAAAACTGAGACAAGCCTTTTGTTCTTTTTGCTCAGCAGTGGTTTTTGTCTTGGAATTCTGCCATGCATGCCATTTTTGCCCATTTTCTTTATCATGGTGGACTAACAAACAAATCAGCACACTGTAACGCTAAGTATGCAAACATGAAATATATGAAATTTGAATAGCATTAGTGCTGTAGAAAATAAAAATAAATAAGAAATCTTAGCATATAAATTGGCCAATTCATGTGTACCTGGTAGCCATGGTAAGGCGTTTCTCAAAATACCAGAACCCTATCAATGTGAATTCCTCTCTAAGAGACTATGTCTGCTTGTGTGTGGGATAATAAGATCCTGCTGTAATTAAAACCTCCTATGACATAGAGGTGGAGTGCTCCGTCAAAGCTTATACATAGAAACAGAAAAAACTAGCCGGCACTTCCAAAGCAAGAAACAGCTGTAAACAGGTGATTAATAGGAGAAGCTGCCTCCATATACAACTAACAAATAAACTGCATACTGTAACGCTAAGTATGGTCTTTCTTATAGTGGAGTCATGAACATTGACCTTAACTGAGGCCTGCTGTTCTTTTGGATGTTGTTGTGGGGTCTTTTGTGACTTCTTTGAGTCGTCGCTGCCCTCTTGAGGTAATTTTGGTCGGCCAGTCACTCCTGGGAAGGTTTACCACTGTTCCATGTTTCTGCCATTTATACAGTCATGGCTGAAAGTGTTTGCACCCTTGAAACTGTGTCACGGAGAAATTTGTTCCTCTTCCATTCCTGTAAGTATAAATGAAAATTCTCAAAAGATTTCTATACCTTATGTTTTATAGAAAACTCATCGGCAGAGAGAGTATTATTAAACTGCTGTTGAACAGAAGTAATCTGTGATTCAACATTTGCAATCTCTTTCTGTAGAAACTGTATACCCAGCAACATAATGTCCATAGAACATTTATTAATTATTCCTTCGAATTGGACACAGAACTCCTTATTGTCTTGGAATATAGTAGGTCTCAGGCGGACCCGGAGTTCATTGGACATGAGCTCACCTCATGCACGTCACTGACAGCGTGGGAAAATTCTCCTGCACTCACCGCATGCCAGGAGAATTTTCCCACGCTGTCATTGACGTGCATGAGGTGAGCTGAGTTCATTGGACATGAACTCGGCTCATCTGGATGCCGTCACAGCTAGACACTGAGGAGCGCAATCATGCCTGCTCTTCTCAGTGTCTGCGGCATGGCAAGCTGGATGACAGCGTTCTGCTGCTGTCCAGCCTCTCATGTGAATATAGGAGAGCTGGAGCCGTCGTGGAAACCATGGAAAGGTAAGAATGATGTTGATTTATTATTTTACTTTTATTGCAGGAGATCGTTGGCTTCAGCTGGAATGGGCGTGACGGTAAGTATGGTTTAATTTAGAACAATAAAGAATTGTGTTTTTATTTCAATTAAAGGACTTTATTCTGGGTGTTTGTGTTTTTTTTTAACTTTGACTATGGGGTTAGTAATGGGGGTGTCTTATAGACGCCTCTCCATTACTAACCTGGGCTTGATGTCAGCTGGCAATATAAGCTGACATCAACCCCAGCCCTATTACCCCACTGCCACCGCTACAGGGCAGTTGGAAGAGCGAGGCTAAGTGCCAGAATTGGCGCATCCTATGGATGCGCCATTTCTGGGGCGGCTGACGGCTGGTGTTTCTAGCCATGGAGGGGGTCAATATTCATGGCACCCTTCCTTGGCTATTAATATCAGCCCAGCTGTCTGCCTAGCCTTTGCTAGCTATTAAAATAGGGGGGACCTCACATTTTTGGGGGGTCCCCCATTTTAATAGCTAGTAAAGGTTAGGTTTTCAACTGGGGGCTGATATTAGAAGCCTGGGAAGCTCCATGGGTATTACCCCCTTCCCAGGCTTCAAACATCTGCCCCAGCTGTCTGCTTAACCTCCGCTAGAGACTAAAATTACGGGGAACCCCACGCCAATTTTTTTTTTAATAAATCCTTTATTTTAACACTAAATGACAAGTACAGTAATCAACACTATCACTGTATTTATTATATATGCGACTGACATGTTTCTATCTATCTAATCTATATGTGATGCTCTATTCTTTCTGTTCTAAATTGTCGGGTACCGCTGCTGAATTGCCGGCCGTCTATTTTAAAGAGATGGTGCATGAAAACACTAATATTTTTTTTAATAAATCCCTTAACACTAAATGACAAGTACAGTAACCAACACTGTCACTGTACTTCTTATATATGTGACTGACATGTTTCTATCTCTCTAATCTATGTGTGATGCTCTATTCCTTCTTGTCTAAATTGTCGGGTACCGGTGTATGCTGCTGCTGAATTGTCCGCCGGCTTTTTTAAAGAGAGTGTCTTCTGAGCAGTTTGTCAGCTTTTGGACACCTTTGAAGGTGTTTTCTATGTGTTTCTTTGTATTTTTGCTTGCCTGCCATTGGTTTTAACGGTGTTCGACGGTGTTAGACGGTGTTCTAAGGTGTTTGACGAACCAAACCCCAACACTACGGGGGTGGCTCAACACTAGACTCGTGCTCTTTTTCTTTGTATGGAGGAGAGGACTTTTACCCATGGTCCCTGATAACCTGTAAGTCTTTAGATATTTCACCTGATATCTTTTACTCGACAGGCAAAAAAATATTATATTTGTGCTTCCAAGAACGCGATCTCTGATAATATCACTGTTCTCCTATGAGCATTGTTAATTTGTTTCAAAAAAATTTTTCTATGTATTTTTTTTCTATGTATTTTCATTATGCATGTTTTATAGCAACTATTCTATTTTTGTATGATTCTCATACTTTGCATAATTTTTTCTATGTTTAGTAGTGTTGACCGATACCTTCCGATATCGGGAAATATTGGATCGGATTGGATCGGACCGATACCCAAAAAATATCGGATATCGCCGATTCCGATACCGGAAACCAATGCAAGTCAATGGGACACAAATATCGGAATGAAAATAAACCCTTTCTTTCCTTGTAGGTTAATTCTACATGAAGGAAAACAACTAAAAATAAGGTAGAATGTATTACATGAAGAGCCAGCCGTTCAGCAGCGGCATTCATCCGTACCCGACAATTTAGAACAGAAAGAATAGAGCATCACACATAGATTACTGTAGATACATAGAATCATGTCAGTCACATATATAAGAAGTACAGTGATAGTGTTGATTACTGTACTTGTCATTTAGTGTTAAAATAAAGGATTTATTTAAAAAAAAATTGGCGTGGGGTTCCCCGTAATTTTAGTCTCTAGCGGAGGTTAAGAACACGGTTGGGGCAGATGTTTGAAGCCTGGGAAGGGGGTAATACCCACAGATCTTCCCAGGCTACTAATATCAGCCCCCAGCTGAATACCTAGCCTTTACCAGCTATTAAAATGGGGGACCCCAAAAAAAATGTGACTGACATGTTTCTATGTATCTAATCTATGTGTGATGCTGTATTCTTTCTGTTCTAAATTGTCGGGTACCAATGCTGAATTGCCAGCCGGCTTTTGTAAAGAGACTGTGCATGAAAACACTATTATTTTTTTTAATAAATCCTTTAGCAATAAATGACTAGTACAGTAAGCAACACTGTCACTGTACTTCTTATATATGTGACTGACCTGTTTCTATCTATCTAATCTATGTGCGATGCTCTATTCTTTCTGTTCTAAATTGTCGGGTACCGGTGTATGCCGGCCAATTTTTTAAAGAGACGGTGGATGAAAACACTATTATTTTTTTAATAAATCCTTTAACCCTAAATGACAAGTACAGTAAGCTGAGCGCTGCCATCCAGCTTGTCATCCTTCAGAGACACTGCAGAGCGCAGGCATTATGGGAACTTCCGATTCCGGTATTGGATAATCTAAAAGTATCGGAACTCAGTATCGGAACTTCGATACCGCGAAAATCGGTCGATACCCGATATTTCAGTATCGGAATGCTCAACACTAATGTTTAGATAATCTTGATAAAGGCACTAGCTGAAACGTTGGTATATTTTATTTCTGGGTCGCTCACAATAAAATTGATTGGCATCTACTACTTTTGTCTCAATAATTGTTGTGCCGAAGGTATATACATCTGTATGACAATAAAACATACCTAACCGAATAAAATAGGTTTTACAGGGAAAAATATTTGGAAACACTCTTTCCTGTATAATGACTTGTATATAAGGCAAAAATTAAAAAGAGAAAAAAAGAACTGCCACCTCCGCCCCTTAGGCTGTACTATTCACGTACCATTTTTGCACTTCCTCATTTATTTCAATGGTGAAAAAAAACTGCTAACACACTGAAAGAATTGACATGCTGCTTCTTTTCAAAATTGCAGCAGATTTTTATTTCTGTCAAGAAAGAAAAGGAATCGTGTGCATGAGATTTATGAATTTTTTTCGCATTTGCAAGGAGTGAGTGTAACATCCCTGGCAGCGTGCTGGCATGGCTTACCATCTCCCACCATGAAAGACCGCCAACTTACCTATCAGTTCAGGCAGCACACTTTGCTCCAGTATGTGCTGTGTGCATGTCTCTTGTCTGATTGCTTATGGCGGCTGCGCTGTTACTGCCTGATTCGTAAACTTACAGGGTACGCAGTCCTAATGCCTCTCCAGCCTATTGCTGTGAGTCACTGGATACTTAAACCCCCTCCACGCAGTAGGAGGTGCCTGAGCAACACTTTCTTTCAGTGTGTTCTGTACAACTGAGTTGCCAGGTCCTGTCTTGTATCTTGTCTGTTTCTACCACCCTGGGGGCTGTATACCCAAGCCTGTTACCCGTATCTGTGACTTCTAGTCTATTCTGCCACCCTAGGGGCTGTATACCCAGGCCCGTTACCTGTATCTGTGACTTCTAGTCTGTTTCCGACACCCTGGCGGCTGACTTCCCAGGCTCGCTCCTGTATCTTGTTCCTGGTTCAGTTCCTGTCTGAACAGTGTCCTAGCCCATTACTTGTTTGTCTCTATGTTTGTATCTTTCCTTTTCCTGCAGTGTCTGAACCTGCACCTAACTCCAATTCGTTGTCTTTGTACTTCTGCTTGTGAGTTTAGTGTCCTCTCGCTACTTCATTGTAAGTACCTTGTGTGTATCTGCTCTGCTTGTCTACCGCACCTGCGGGTTTTGCTCTGCTCTGCTTGGCTACCACACCTGCGGGTTTTGCTCTGCGCTGCTTGTCTACTGCACCTGCTGGTTTTGCTCTTCTCTGCTTGTCTACCACACCTGCGGGTTTTGCTCTGCTCTGCTTGTCTACCGCACCTGTGGGCTTTGCTCTACTCTGCTTGTCTGCCGCACCTACGGCTCTGTTCCTGTATCCCAGTCTGTACTGGTCCCTATCCTGCCTGCATTCCCACCTGGCAGTACCCACTTGTCTGCATGCCAGTCGTGCCTGCCAGTACCCACCTGTCTGCATGCCAGCCTAACCTTCCTGTTCCTGCATTCCCCGGTGTGGGTCAACAGCTGTGACCGGGGTCTGACCTGGAGTAGCACCTGGTCCCTCTGCTCGGTTCCTCCCTAGTTCACGGAGTCAACTGAGCCGCCGTGTGACTTTGGTCGGACCGAGTTGATGCTTAGTCACGCCCCTCCAGGCACTCCTCGGTCCTGGAGGGATCACTAACCACGCTCACGCCAGTCAGTCCGGACGTGTGCGTAACAGTGAGACTCCTACACTGATAATGCTTATGCAGTATGTACTGCTGCTGCAACCTAAAAACAAAACTCCTTTTCAGGGTTACATATTTTCCTATTTTCTTTTTCCTATTAAGAACTGCCAAAAATTAGAAGTAAGAGGGAGTCCAATATACTCTATATTAGACATAAAGGAGGGCCTCAAACACATTTTTTCTAAATTTCTAGGTAGTGGTACTCATAGACTCATAAAGCCTATATGCAGAGTGCAAGGACTGCCAAAAATTAGAAGGAAGGACTGCAATATCCCCTGGAAGAGACACAGAGGAGGGCTTGCTGCCAAGGTTACTTCTGATGGTGAAGATGCTGGGACCACGTACCTTGTTGAGCTCCTGAATCAGCCCTAATCTGTCCCTTCCCCCATCCAGGAAAGTGGGGAGGAATAGTGTATTTAAAGCACAAATCAGGCAATCAAGGAAGGATATACAGGGATAAATGAAAATGCCAATCATACAAAATATGCACTCACAGGCAATAGAGGGAAACCCCGGAGAGATTAGGTAGGTAAACTAAATTGCTTCTAATCAGTGCAGGAGTACATGTAATCAGACACTGTGGTCTTCTGGCTCAATTGTCACCATCAATCTGCAGTACTACTTTTTTAGCCATCACAAGGGTGATTTGCAGATACATAGGATTTGGTTTGTCTCCAGGGAATTGATGGTAAATTCAGATTTCCCAACAAAGGGATATGTGTGTTTTTAACCACACATTTGACCTGCATAAAATACAATGCAATGTCATCAGGACTTACCTTGTATACCTTTTTATATGTTGTTTTCCTTTCTTTTTGTTTCAGAGTTACATTGTTATAACCTTGGGATCCTATTTAACGCCTAAAAAACAAAATGTTTGCAAACAAGGGATATTTGTTTTTACAGCTTTTGTACATTGTGGGCTTTTTCATAGCCTTCATTTAAATCCTCAGTAGCCACAAGCAGGCACACAATTAAAGAGGAAGCTTTGCATGTGGACAAGGTGGAGATTGAGGAAGAAATTACAAAGGGTGATACGACCCAGCTTCATCTCTCAGCGTGGATTGGGTGATAATGAAGAGGCTGAGGATGAAGAACAGGAGATGGTTGCCAGCACTACATATGGTAGTACCCACGCCAGATTCATCCAGTCTGTTCAGCATGGATGGGTTGAAGAGGAGGAGGAGGAGGAGGAGATGGAATGTCACCCTTTTGGTGGAGACAGGGAAGTCTTTGCCCGTTGAGAGTCTGGCACAAATGTTTGACTTTATGTTCTGCTGCCTTTCCTGTGAACCTCACATTATACAAATTTTGGACAACCCTGATTACTGGTTATTCACCCTTCTCGACCCATGATACAAGGAAAACTTTCCACTCTCCTTCCAGCAGCAGATAGGGCTAGTAAAATGGTGCAATAAAAGAAGGCTCTAGTTGAACAATTAGTAAAAATATTCTCATTCGACAATGTTGGTGGCAGAGGTCAAGAAGGAGAGACAAAGGAGACACAGATCAGGTCCAATAGAGGCAGAAGACTATCAAAGGTCTGGGACTGTTTCATTAGAACCTCCCAGTGCCCATGTCCTGATGCGCCGGGTACTCAGAAAAGACAGGAAAGATTTTAGAAGATAGTGAAAGAGGATCTTGCTGACCGTACCAGTGTCCTCCATGATTCCTCTGTGCCACACAAATATTGGGTATCCAAGCTGGACATTTGGCATGAACTGTCCCTCTATGTCTTGGAGGTGCTCTCCTGCCCTGCTGGCATTTTGTCAGAGAGTGTTTTTAGTGCTGCCGGGGGCATAATAACTGATAGGCGCATACGCCTGCCAAATGAAAATGCTGACAGGCTGACTCAAATTAAAATGTACAAGGCCTAGATTGGCCCAGACTTATCAACCCCACTATATTGTATAATTCTAAGGTCATGGGAAAGGCAGCGAGACTTAAAGTCAGCCATGTGCTCTACACTCTTAACAGGCAAGACTTCCCTATCCCCAACAGGAAAACAATTATCCATCTCCTTCTCTTCCTCCTCCCTCTCGTCTCCCTCTTCTTCTTCCTCTTCAGCTCCTCCTCACTGGACAGATGGGATGAAATTGGTGTTGCGACTACCCACTGTAGTGCATGCAACCATCTCCTGTTCCTCAGTCTCCTCCTCCTTATCACCCAATCTGCACAAAGAAGATGAGACGAGGCTGGGCTGGATTGAATGACCCTGTGTACTTTCTTCTACCAACTCCATCTGGTCCGCATGCAAAGCTTCCTCTTTAATTGTGAGCAGCGAGCATTTGAGTAGATATAGAAGCGGGATGGTTACACTGATTATGGTGTCATTGCCATTCACCATTTTTTTGATTCCTCAAAGTTTTGCAGAACCTCACAGATGTCAGACATCTATGCTAACTCATCAGTTTTTATGTGCGGAGGCTGACCAAAATAACTACGGGCATGTTGTAGCAAGTATTCAACTACTGCCCTCTGCTGCTCACAAAGCTTTGTCAACATATGTAATGTTGACTTCCATGTGTTGTCACATCATAAACCAGTTGGTGAGGTGGCACTTGCAAGTGCTGCTGCAGCACTGCCAGACCGGCGGCAGCTTTAGGTGACATGCGGAAATGGGCACACATGCGACATAAATTCACAAGCATCTCTGGCAAATCTGGGTAGGCTTTCAGAAAGCGCTGAATCACTAAGTTGAGTATGTGGGCTAAGCATAATACATGAGCATGCTTGCCAAGTTTCAGAGATGCCATCATGTTATGGCCATTATCACACAAGACCTTGCCTGGTTGTAGGTTCAGCGACGAGAGCCACAGATCTGTCTGGTCTATTAGAACTTTCAACAACTCTGTGGTGGTGTGCTCTTTGTTACATAAAAGAAAAAAGTTTCAGCAGAGCCTATTATTGCTAAGCCAAGTCAGTGCTGCAGTTCTTCCAGCTTGTGGCTGATATGGATGACAATTCAGGGATGGAGGATGAGGAGGAGGGGTAATAATTGGAGTAGAAGGTGGGGGAAACCCTGATGGAACTAGGTCTCACAATTCTAGGAGTCAGTAGCATGTATGCTGTCCCTGGTTCCCAGCTTCCACAGGGTTCACCCAGTGTGCCGTCAGTGAAATATAGTGTCTCTGGCCACAAGCACCTGTCCACGTGTCCGTGGTTAAGTGGACCTCTCCATTAACTGGGTTGGTCAGGTCATTTTTGGTGTTATGCAACACGTGCTTGTGTAAGGCAGGGATGGCACAAAGGGAGAAATATTGGAGGCTGGGGACTGAGTACCGAGAGATGGCCACCGCCATGAGGTTGCAGAAATCTTCAGTGTTCACAAGCCTAAACAGCAACATTTCCGTGGCAGGCAGTCTGAAAATTTGGTTGTTTAGTGTTTGGGCCATTGGGTGGGTGGCTGGGGTAGGGACAGCTGAACACTGCACTGGGAAAAGGAAGTGGACATGATTGCTGATGGTGCTTGTGAATGTCCAAAGACAGGTGCAGGCAGGAGGCACTGGTGCCTGGACAGGGGATTGGCAAGCACATAGAATAGGGTAAGAGGCAGTGGTATCATCCACAAGCACTGTTTGTGGACACAGGCATTTGGTCCACCTAGTCGGGTGCTTGGATAATGTGTCTGAGCATGCTGGTAGTGGTCAAGCTGTTAGTGGTTAGGGTCCTTCTGATCTTGGTAAGGCACAGGTTGCAAATGACAGTTTTCTTGTCTTCCACACTTTCTGTAAAAAGAGCCAGACTGGGGAACACCTAACTCTTTGCCTAGGATCTTGCCACGTGTCTGTGCTCTAGGGAACAGTTGCCCGCCCTCTCACTCTGGCCACCCCACTGCCTCTGCCTGCCTGTTGCAGTGATGCAGATCACTCCCCCTCTGCACTGCTGTGCTCACTTTGCATGGCACCTTCCCTGGTTGGGTCAATGATTTCATCGCCCACCACCTTGTCTTCCACTTCTGCACTCTGGTCCTCCTCCTGACTTTTTGACTTAACATCTATTGTTGGCAAATGTGTCTCATTATCATCTACCTTTTGAGACAATAATTGTGGTTCCCCACCATCGTCTTCTTCTGATCGTGGTTGCTCAAATATTTGGGCATCACTACACATGAGCTCCTTATGTCCCTCTTGAAACATGCAGAGTGAGAGACCAGAAAATGCAATAAATTGCTCACTCCAAGTGTCTGAGTGAGCTATCACTTGTCTCCTGGGAAACACCACAGTGGAAGGAAGAAGGATTAGGGTGAGGATTATGTTGTCCTGACACTTGGCTAGTGAGACTGAACCATGTGTATGAGGGTGGTGCTGGGAAACAGACTGGAAGCTTTAACTGCCATCCAAACGACCACCTGTTCGCACTGTTCTGGCTTCAAGAATGATGTCCCATGTCCCCCTGCAAAGTGGAACAGGAATATAGGTCTCGTGGATGAGTGTGTTTGTTGTGCTCCCGTATCAGGTACAGTTTCAGGTAATAGAATATAATAGATGTAGTCATTATAAGAAGTTTTGGTTTTAGGTTGCAGCAGAAAGGACTGTGAGGCAATAACCGCTGATTAGATTCTTTAGCATGCAAAACTAGCCCTTCTTCAGCAACTCCTCCTACACTAAAAGCAGCTAAGTGTGATATTAATAGAGACTACAATAAAATTGATGTAGGCCTGGTAAGGAGTTTTGGTTTTAACTTGCAGCAGCAAGGATTGTAAGGTTATAAACCCTGCCTATATGTCTCTAATGCACTACTATCCCTTCTCCAGCGTCTATCCCTACACTAAATATAGCTAACAGTGGTATTTATATTGAATAGAATAGATGTAACCCTGAAAAGAACTTTTGATTATAGGTTTCAGCAACAAGGACTGTAAGCGTACGTTCCCATGTTCAGGACCCTCTGTGGCCCCAACGTTGCAGAAATTCCACACCACTTCCACATTAATTATTCAAATGAACGGACACACTTTTTTTTTTTTTTTTTTACACATGCGGATTTTCCTCATAGACTTGCATCAATGTGGAAAATCCACACGCGTACCAGCAAGAGAAATTGACATGCTGCGGATCTGAAAGATGGGCCGCATGTCAGTTTCCGCTGGTGATCCACAAGTGCACATGGACGTACAGTGGACATGGGATTTCTAGAAATCCCATCCACTATGCTGTAACATCTGGCCGCTGCAGTTTTGATGCTGCATAAATACGCAGTGTCAAAACCGCAGCAAATACTAAATGTGGGAATGCACTTTGAGGCAATATAAACCCTGCCTAGATGCCGCTAATGCAAATTTCCCTTTTCTAGCAGCTCTATCTACAAAGTTTTCAATTTACGGACTTAGGCAAGTGTACATGTTGTTTCCAACTTTATTCTAAACTGATATTTCCTATAGCGAACTACACTGCTTGCATATAGAGAATCAAAAGCTCAAATTTGTGCAAAAGGAAACTAATTAGCAATACACCGAGCTAAACATGTCTTCTCTCAATTCATAAATGCATTCCTTTGCTTCCATAAATTGTTTAAAAGAAGACACAGGTTAAACAAACAGTGGTGCTGTGATTGTAAGCGTATTGTACTAGTGTATGTGCCTTGTGTTTAGTTCTTTCAAATACTACTCTTTATGATCTACATATTATAATCCTCTTAACTTCTATAGAGATAAAGCCATAATGAGCAAACATTTGGGATTATTGGATAAATCACTTTGGTCCAGCTTTAAATATATACTGTTGTTTAACCGCAAAACAGTACATAATGTGTTTTAGAACTTTGTAATGTTATATTTTCAAATGATTCTTGAATATTAATTTGTCAGATGCAAAGTACCTAGAAAATATTTCTGCATGAACATAAGGTGATCTTCCACTTTCCAACAAAAAATTCACAATAAATGCAAAATGCATAGATATATTTCCGAGTCTCATTTATTTATTTTTTAATTTCTGGCACTGTTCTCCGAGCCCTCTCTATATGTATCTACTAGAGATGAGAAAACTGATTCAAATTGAATTTGTGTTGAATCTCAAAGTTTAAATTTGCAGATCCCAGTAAATTCAAAGAAATTGTGATTCACTGAATCAGCCAAAAACTACTCATCGCTGTTTTGCACGTGGTAGTAGATTGTAACAGAAGCCTCACGTGATTTCAGGCAATGGCTTGCAGCTATCACATCCCATCATCCCATGGTATCAGCCATTTAGGAGGGTCTATCTGAGCCCGAATGAAAGTAGAGGCAGGGAATGCAGCAGCTATTTTAAGATGTTTCAGGATAGAGAAATGAAAAGTTTTTGGCTTCTAAATAGGAATAGAAGGCCCTAAAACATTGGACAAATACTTCAGACAGCGTGGGATGTATAACTGCAAAAATTAAGATGATAAGTGAAGTAGCTAGTCTGCAAATAATACATAAATTAAATTGATAGTGGAGGGAGATATTAAAGGTGCTGGCAGTATTAACAGATTAGCTGTTATTGATCAGTGATATATTGTAGCTGGCATTTGTCCTGCTGCATTTAATTTCCACTTTTTTTTCCTTCCTTAGTACTTACTTCTGTTTTCTAGTATATTAATAAGTTTTTCCATTTCTTGTGCAATCCATTTTTTGAAGAGGGAATATTTTTTTTAAGATACAAAATAAAATTCCACAAAATCCAGACCTTTTACTGTGGACTGTCTACTAGTGATGAGCGAGCATGCTCGCAACAGCTCAGTGCTCGCCTAAGCATCTCACTGCTCGAGATGGTCGGCGCTCGCCGAGTATTTCCAGGTTGCTCAGGCGGGAACTCGGGTCCCCTCCCTGCATGTTTGGTGCTCTTTAAAGAGCCAATGAACATGCAGGGATTGCCTGCCATGCACTGTAATGCCGTAGCCATGTTGGTTGTGGGCATTACAGTGATTGGCTGGCCGCACAGTGTCATCAGGTATATATCAGACCTGGTGCCGCCATGCTCGTCACAGTCGCTCTGGATCAGACAGTGTAGGGAGAGCAGCTGCTGTGTTAGGGAGAGATTTGATCATGTATTAGGTAGTGTAGGGAGAAAAAACGTACATTACACATATCCATCTTAACAAATAGTCCGTCTGAGGACTAATCCATCAGCAGAGATATCTGGCAGGCAGGGTGTATAGGCAGGCAGTGTATATAGCAGACTGCATTGTATATAGCACAAGAGGCTCCATTCCAATTCTGCCTTCTGCTGCTGTTAGATATTTCTAGACAAAGGCCCAGATCTCAGGGGCCAGGAATATTTTTCTTTGGATCTTAATCCTCATTATTTGCTTAAAAAGCAATCCAGAGAACACCATTTTTCTGCGCCATTTGCTTGTTGGCACTGCAGAATAAAGCCACATCCTTTCCATGTTAGAGCGCTAGAAATCCAGCTATTTAAAACTGTGTTTTCTCCGTCAAACGGATCACATATACGTTGTCACAAAATACTGCCATTTCTGGCCTCCATTAAAAATTTCCTTATATGTGTCATTGAAGGAATTCACACCAGTTTGCTGTTCAAACTACTTACCTAAAGGCCAGGTGTTTAAAACTCAGTTTTCTCTATCACACGGATCACATATACAGTAAGTTGGCTCCAAACTCAGTCACTTGTAGCGAGTGTCGAAGATACTGTCTTCCATTTAAAATGGGCAAGGGACGGGGAACTGGACTTGATGGTAATAGTGCATGCAGCGGCCGAGGACCAGGCCGTGGGCAAGCCGAAATTGTGGCACAACAAACACCCACATCTTCTCACCTGACATTCCTGTCACAATTTCTAGGAGATCGCAGCACACCACTATTGAACCCAGAGCAGTGTCAAAAGGTTGTTGGTTGGATAGCGGATAATGCTTCCAGTCACTTAGCCACCACTACCACCACCAGACAGCGTGTCTTCCACATGGTCAAGTCTCAGTAGCTGTGAGTCTGGACCGCATATTCCTCACCCTGATCCTCCTTCCTCCCACCATGCTGAGTACCCAGAGATAACTGATCCCACACTTGGACACTCTGAAGAGCTGTTCACTATTCCATTTATAGATTCGGGCCTCTCGCCCGGTCCACATGAAGCGGGACAAGAGGATATCACGTGTAGGTAGGCCAAAATATTTGAGCAGCCACGGTCACACGAAGGTGATGGTGGGAAAGTGTCACAAGAGGTGGATGATGATGAGACACAATTGCCAGAAAGTCAGGAAGAGGACCACGGTGCGGAAGTGGAAGACGAGGTGGTGGATGATATAGTAACTGACCCAACGTGGCAGGAGGACATGCAGAGCGAGGACAGCAGCACACAGTGGGAGGGAGGCAGAGCACCCCAACAGGCAGGAAGAAGCAGTGTGGTGGCCACAGACAGAAGGCAGGTGTAGTATCGGCGTCTCTGCCCCCGGACAGGCAGAGACGCTGCCCCCCTTAACGCCGTGCTCCTGGCCTGGCGTCTTCCTGCCCTCCTGCTGCTGCAGCTGCTGGCGTGCGCAGCTTCGCGAGCACTGTGCTTAGGGCGCGCGCACGCTCCCTCCCTCTTAAAGGGGCAGCGCGTGCCGTCCTAAGGAGTCCCCGGCCAATGGCCGGAGGACCTCTTATATTAAAGGCACCTCCTCCAAAATGGTGATTGTAGCTCTGTGTTCTAAACTCTGCTTCAGCCCTCAGGTCCTGCTGCTAGTCTGACTACCAGTCCAGTCTGCCAGCCTGACTACCAGTCCAGTCCGCAAGCCTGACTACCAGTCCAGTCCGCCAGCCAGACTACCAGTCCATTCCGCCGGCCTGTCTATCTGTCTCCGCCAGCCAAGTACACTCTCCAACCCGACGGTCTGCCTATGGTCCAAACCCCCAGTCTGTCTATGGGCCTGGCTTGCCCGCCTACCCAGAGAATGTAACAGTTACCCGCCGTGCCTACCAGCCAGCCTACCTGGAGGCTCCTGCCTGTTACCCGGGGTGTCTGCCAGTCCATCTTCCCAGATCACCCGTCAGCTTGCCTGCCATGCTCATCTGCTGTACCGGTCAGTCCCTGCTTTCTGACCCGTGGGAGTCACCTGCTCTCATAAAAGGACTGGTCCAGAGTAGCACCTGGTCCCTCTGCTCGGTCCTTCCCATGGTTCACGGAGTCGATTGAGCCGCCGTGCGACCTTGGTCAGTCTCAGTTGATACCTAGTTATTCCCCTCTGGTCCCTCCTTGCACCGCAGCACAGAGGTTTCAACACTCGGATCCATAACAGCAGGCAACCATTCCCCGTAACACCTACACGAAGGAAGTTGCCAGTACAACTGTTAGGTCTTCCCGAGTCTTGTTGTTTTTTAAAGACTCTGCCGATAACCCCAATAAGGCCATTTGCACCACCTGCCAGGCCAGCATCACCAGGGGTGGCAAAATAACCTGACCACCAGCAGCATGATCAGGCACATGGCAGCAAAGCATCTGACTTTGTGGGCCGAACCCCAGTGTCCAGATACAGTGTCTGCGGGTGGCACCATTGCTTCATCCACTGTTGGGCATGCAAGCCAATCCCCTGTCTATGGTGCATGCGTAGACACCTCCTGCCCTACCTATCGTTGCACACTCTCAAATAGCAGCATCAGGAAGCACGTCCATGTCCTTGTCACAGCGCAGCGTTCAGTTGTCCATACCCCAGTCCTTGGAACGCAAGCATAAATATGCAGCCAACGCCCCACAGGCCACACTACTAAATTCTCACATTTCACAACTGCTTAAGCTCGAAATGTTGCCTTTTAGGCTCGTGGTGACGGCAAAATTCCGCAACCTGATGGCGGCAGCCATCCCTCGGTACTCGGTCCCCAGCCGCCACTATTTCTCCCGGTGTGCCATCCCCGCATTACACAAGCACGTGTCCCAAAACATTAGCCGTGCTCTCAACAATGCAGTTAGCGGTAGAGTCCACCTAACCACAGACACGTGGACAAGTGCTTGTGGGCAGGGATGGTATATCTCGCTGACGGCACACTGGGTTAACATAATAGAAGCCGGGACCCAGTCAGACCTTGGGACGGAACACATCCTCCCGACGCCAAGGATTGCAGGCCCTAGGTCAATCAGGGTTGCCCCCATGGTCTACAGCTCCTGCACCTCATCCTCCTCAGCCTCCTCCTCCTTTTCAGCCTCCATCTCCGAAATGACCACATCAGTCACAATCTGGAAGCACTGCAGCACTGCCTTGGCCAAGCGGCAACAGGCTGTGCTGAAGCTGATATGCTTAGGTGAAAAACCGCACAATGCTGAAGAGTTGTGGACAGCTCCGAAAGAGCAGGCAGATCTGTGGCTCACACCGCTGAACCTACAGTCAGGCATGGTCGTATGTGACAATGGCCGGAACCTGGTGGCGGCTCTGAGGCGAGGTGAGCTCACACACGTACCATGCCTGGCCCATATGCTTAACCTTGTGGTTCAGCGGTTTCTCAAATCCTACACGGAGCTGCCGGATCTGTTTGTTAAAGTATGCCACCTGTGTGCCCATTTTAGAATGTCAGCTACAGCTTCCACCGCCCTTGCAGTGTTTCAGCAGCGTTTGCAACTTCCGGCTCACAGACTGGTGCGTGATGACCACACGCGCTGGAACTCTAGACTGCCGATGTTGGGAAGGATTTGTGAGCAGAAGAGGGCAGTTGTTGAGTTCCAGCATCAACAAGGCCGTCTGTATTCAGTTCAGACTCCACACATAAGACCTCAGGAGTGGACATGGATGTCAGACATATGTACCATCCTTTAAAACTTTGAGGACTCCACCAAGATGGTGAGCGGCGATGGCGCCATAATTAGCATCACCATCCCGCTTCTCTGTCTTCTGAAACGCTCTCTGCTCACAATCAAAGAGGATGCATTGCAGGCGGAGCACGATGAGATGGATCAAGGAACTATACAGGGTGATTATACACAGCCAAGCCTCATCTCATCCCAACATGGATTGGGTGACAATGAGGAAGAGGAGGAGGAGGAGGAAGGACAGGAGCTAGTTTCATGCCCTATAGATGGTACTACCTGCACAGCTGTCATACTGTCTGTTCAGCGTGGATGGCCAGAGGACAGAGAGGAGGAGGAGGAGAGCATGGTCAGTCATCTTCTTGGTGAGGACATGGAAGTCTTGCCTGTTAGTTGTCTGGCACGCATTGCTGAGTTTGTTACGCTGCCTTTCCCATGACCCTCGCGTTCTCAAAATTTTGGGTGACAGCCATTACCGGTTGGTGACAATTCTAGACCCACGCTACAAGGAGAAGTTTATATCTCTTATTCCTGAGGCAGACAGGTGTGCAAAAATGGGGCAGTTCCAGAAGGCCCTTGGTGCGGAACTATTAAAAAAATTCCCATCTGAAAAAGCTGGCGGCAGAGGGCACACTTCGTTGGACAACCAAGGAGTACAGGCGAGAGAGACACAACTTCAATCCAGCAGAGGCAGGGGAACACTGTCAAAGTTCTGGGAGAGTTTTCTCAGACCCTCCCATTGCACAGGCCTTGAGGCGCGGGGTACTCTCACAAGGAATGTAATGTAATGTTTGGGAAGATGCTGAGGGCGTACCTTGCCGGCCGTACCAACGTCCTCCGTGATTCCTCTGTGCCTTATAATTATTGGGTATCCAAGCTGGACACGTGGAATTAACTGGCTCCTCTATGCCTTGTAGGTCTTGGCCTGGCCTGCCCTGCCACCAGCGTTTTATCAGAGCGGGTTTTTAGTGCCGCTGGTGGAATTATAACTGATAAGCGCATCCGCCTGTCAACTGAAAATGCTGACAGGCTGACTCTTATAAAAATGAACAAGGGCTGGATTGGGCCAGACTTGTCAACACCACCGAATGATAGCAGCGTAACATAAACTCAAATACAGTGTCTTTTCTTGGGAGGAGTATTCCCATGCACCTTTTCACACCCACACATGAATATACACTTCCTGATTTTGTCTATTTGCTCTTGTCCTCCTCCTTCTCCTCATCCTCCACCACCATATCACCAGGGTGACCGTGGTCCGTGATGCAACACCCACATAATTTTTTTAAAGGGTGTTTATGATGCCCGTGAAATTTTTCTTTTATACAGTATGTTCATGTATACCCCCCAGTGGTAAATGTTTGTCAGCCCTTACACTTAGTGCATGGGCATTACAAGTATAGGAGGCCCATTCCTTTCTAATGGGAAAATTTTTTTTATGAGGTCCTCCTCCATTTCTCTTCCAAGGGGCATTGAAGTGCCTCCAAATTTTTGGCAGCCCTTGCATTCACAGCATAGGCCAACACTATGGGAGACTCTCTCCTTTATAATGGGAACATGTCGTACCTTTTTACTGTGGCCCTACTCTATGTGTCTTTATATTCTTAGTGGGGTTTTTCCCAAATTTTGGCAGCCCTTGCAGTAACCGTATGGGCATTACCACTATGGGAGACCTGCTCCTTTATAATGGGAACATTTTTTTTACTGAGACCCTCCTCTATGTCTCTTCAAAGGGGTATTGGGTTGCGTCCAAATTTTTGGCAGCCCTTGCAGTTACTGGATACACAATAACAGCATAGGAGACCCACTTGTTAATAATGGAAACAACAAAGCACAGCCGGCTGATGGCTCTCTAACAATAGCTACGGCCGACTGCTGGTCTCTTAAGAATAGTAAGGGCCGTCTGATGTCCCTGTAAAAATAGGCTTTATGACTTTCAGAGTCCCTCCATCATAAATAAAAAAGATGTGTCTGATGATGTGTCACACATTACTTTGCCAGATAAGGTTGTAAAATGTTAAAATGACATTTCCTGGTGAATGCATTTGTCTTAAAAAATAATGTAAAAAAAACAAAACAATAGGATCATTCTTTAGTATAAAAAACAGCGTCACCCATTTAACCTCAATGTAATCACATTGTTCAGCTCATGCACCTCCTCCTCCATCTCCGAAATGATCACATCAGTCAAAAGCTGACAGCACTGCAGCACTGCCTTGGCCAAGCATCAACAGGCTGTGCTGAATATAACATGCTTAATGCTTAATTGACAAACCGCCCAGCGCTGCAGAGTTGTTGAAAGCTGTAACACAGCAGCCAGATCTGTGGCTCTCACCGCTGAACATACAGCCAGGCATGGTCGTGTGTGACAATGGTGACGGAGAAATGACAGCCGGGGTAGATACGGTTTCCCTCTATGCCAGTCCTTTCACAGAGCTAAATACAACTGTCAGGGGCATTTTACCAAGTGGTGCAAAAATACAGAAGGCAGGTTACTGTTATACTGACTTGATTACATTTTGATTTGTAACTATTGCAATTGCATAATCAGATATATGGATTAAGGTCAGAATAGAGACTTGGGCACATGTTTCTCTGAGTCATGGGGTTAATTATTCATCATTTTTAGCATGACCATCTCTGCCTTACAAATATAGGCTGACTATAGTAGAATATGTATATGATGTAATTCTTCATGTACACCTGTGACTTATGACTTGTGGTAGGCACACACGGATTCGCGATCCGGTTTTGCCTCCTCTTCTCCCTGCTTACATGGGTTTTGCATCGCACCATGTGTGAGCCTATATTTGGACCTCGTTCTAACATTATGAGGAATTTTTCTCCTTTTCTGCTGTTCAAATGAACACAGTCTTTTTATCATGTGTGTATGAATAATGTTTAATAAAAATCATGTTTTTTCGAAAATTGTAATTGTTTGGATCTTTCTATGACTCTAAATTTGCGCTTTATAGGTATTATATTTCATGAGTCTTGATCTATAATGAACTTTTTTGCCCTGATCTTCTTTTTTTGGTTTTATTTAACTATCCTGTGTGTTTTCACAGTCAGATATCCGGCCCAATGGACCTTAAAACACGTGAACTAGTGTGGACTGAACAAATTAACGAGGTCTTCAGTGATGGCTCCAACCTGGTTTTAAATTCCAACAATGTGGAGATGAGAGATCTCACTATTAAATTGAAGGAGTTACTAAACAAACGTATCCGCTTATGGTGGAATAAATCTTTCCTTGAAAAATATGTTGCAAAAGGTTTGATACCATGTGGGTTACGTGCACAGGTCTTCCCCTCCTTTCCAGTCATAGATGAGGTTTTTAGAAATAAATTGGAGGCCCTATCGGCAACTTGCTCTAAGGGATTCATGGAACTCCTTATTAAATCCAATGAAATATCTATAATGGAATTGGATAGAGAGATTGATTCGACACAGGAGGAACTTAATAAATCACTCTCTTCCGAGTCACTGTCAACATTTAATGTAGAGATAACTAAAGATTTTAAGAAATGGGAAAAAGAGATTCTATCGGTCAAAACTAAAAAATATCAGCGTGATGTGTCTGATTTTCAGAACAAACACATCTATAAATGGAGAAGACCTAATTTGAGGATAAGATCAGGTATAACTAAACCTGGATCTATTTCCTCTACATCATCATGTGAATATATTACACAAGGAGTAGGACTACCTGAAACTAGTCAAATGTTAAAACATTTCAAACCTAATCAAGGAAAGAATAATACCAAATTCAAAAATCCCACACTACATCAACGTGAGAGGAAAACCCGAAGAAATATGGAGGTAAATTAACCTCTCATCTCATGTACTAACTGATGCACAGCTTGAACTACTATGTCTCGGTCTTAATTTTGTACATACTAATGGATTCAATATTTTCACAGCTATGAAGGACTTACACCTCTTTTCTAGAAAGCTGATATTGCACAAACTTCACAATAAGCCTAAATTTGAACAGGGCTTCACTACGAAGGAGGAGTTTGAGGCCTTGTCGGCTCTTGAGGATTTGTTGAAGCAGCAGACCCCAGATCATGCAGGTGGGTTCCCCAGATCGGCCTTTCCCAGATCTACGAACTTTCCCCCCTTGTCACTGTGTCCACAGATTGAGATTTTAACTCGGATGGTAATGGAGGATTTCCAACAAATCCCCAACAAATTGAGTGGTGATAATTTAACAAGACCACAGCGAAGGGCCTTGAAGGAACTTCAATCGATCAAAGATATAGTTATAAAACCAGCTGACAAGGGGGGGAATGTCGTTATCTGGCCTACCCACCTGTATGAAAAGGAGGCATTTAAACAGTTAAAAAATGAAGAAACGTACACTGCACTTCCCAACAACCCATTGTCGGCCTACACCAGGGAATTACACCATATTCTTGAGGTGGCAGTCGACAGGGGTATTGTTCCCAAGCCTATTTTGGATGGACTTTTGGTAAGTCAACCTAAAATACCGACTTTTTATCTGTTGCCAAAGGTCCACAAAAATATGTGTGAACCACCTGGGCATCCTATTGTCTCTGGCATGGGATGGCTTTGTCATCCAGTATGTAAGTTTATTGAACATTATTTACATCCTATTGTGGAGACGCTGCCCTCCTATGTCAGGGACACTATGGTTGTCCTGGCCAAGATGAATGGGATCTACATGGAGTCAGACATGTATTTTGTGCTGGCCGACGTGGAGTCCCTCTATACTTGTATAGATCATACTGATGGTTTTGAGGCCACCAGATTTTTTCTGGGCACGAGAGGATTGGAACAATGTATGTGCGACCTTCTTTTGGAGCTGTTGCGGTTCATATTGACCCATAATTTTATCACCTTTAAGGACCGTTTCTACCTTCAAAAATGGGGCACTGCCATGGGCGCGGCTTGTGCGCCGTCGTACGCTAATCTCTTTTTGGGCTATTGGGAAAGAGAGATTTTCGATGCCGGTGCACTCGCCGCTTCTCATGTGCAGTGCTGGTATCGTTATATTGATGATCTATTGATTATATGGCAGGGACCTGAATCTGAGATTGGTGAATTTATGACTGGGCTGAACCGCAACAGCTCCAACATTAGGCTCACATATAGATATCATAAAGACTCCATCGATTTCCTTGACATCCAATTTGGTACTGCAAAGGATGGCTACATTGAAACAGATGTCTTCCGAAAGGAGTCATCTGTAAATTCCTTGTTGCATGCATCCTCCGCACATAATCCTACAACAATAAGAGCCATTCCTAACGGCCAATTCTTGCGGATGAGGAGGAACTGCTCCTCTGACGTGGGCTTTGAGAGTCAAGCTGGTGACTTACGAGAACGATTTTTATCCTGTGGCTATAGCAGGAGATGCATCAACAAGGGATACATTAGAGCCAAAAAAACTCCTAGGTTACAACTGCTGAACAAAAAGATGGAAAGGAAATCGATGGGTAATCCTATATGTTTTATATCTACTTATAACTCGGAGAGGAATACTATTCGCCACATCTTAGCGAGGCATCGGAATATTTTGAGGACGGACCCCACGCTGGCCACGACTCTGTCTGATCGCCCCCACCTCACCTCGAGACGTAATAAGAGCATCAAGGATTTGTTGGTGAGGAGCCATTATGTGGCCCGGCCTGCTCCCTTGTTCGGATCCATGGGTCCCAGATGGGGCTTTTTTCCATGTGGTGATTGTGCGGGCTGCCGGAATATGGTGAGGGCACAGGATTTTCAGTCATCAGATGGTGCAAAGCAATTTAAGATAACCCACCATATTTCATGCACTACCACACATGTGGTATATTATGCCACATGTGCATGCAACCTAATTTATGTTGGCCTCACTTATATGGAGCTGAGGGTCGGAACGAGGGAGCACGTGCGGGACATTCTGGCAGCCAAAGAAGTCATGGACCCTTTTGGTCTTAGGACCATACCGCGACACTTTCGATCCATGCATGGCTGTGATCCCTCTTCTTTTAAGGTCCGCTGCATAGATCGAGTTCGCTGTGGTATTAGGGGAGGCAATATGAAACGCCTCCTTGCCCAAATGGAGTGTCGCTGGATCGTGACACTCGATACAGTGACACCCAAGGGATTAAATGAAAAAATTAGTTTCTCCTCTTTGTATAGTGTGATCCCTCCTCTCTTGTTTTTTTTTATTTTAATTGATTTTAATTGGTGTGTTTCTTTGCTCTTATTTTAGAAATCTGTACTCTTTGTTGGTTAATGTGTTACAACTAGTGTTGAGCGAGCACTAAAATGCTCAGGTGCTCGAAGCTCGGGCCGAGCTCGCCGTTATACTCGGGTGCCCGACCCGAGCAACGAGCCCTATGTTAGTCTATGGGAGACCCGAGCATTTTTGCGGCAGCACCCCCGGCAGTCTTTTAAAAGCCTAACAAGTGCCCAAAACGATAGTGACAGTCCTCAAATGACATGAGGACAGCATGGGAATCGCGCCAGGAAGCATTTCTGACCCCCAGGTCACTGCTGTCAACAACGTGGTCAGAGGTATTAAGCCACTTTTAAGGGCTCACAATAAAACGTTCAAAAATGAAACTGAAACTGCTTTCCTGTGAAATATGCTAAGGAAGTTCCTTTCCAGGGTAAAGACTTGTGTATAAGGCTAAAATAAATAACCCCCCCCAAAATAATCTCCTCCACACCTTGGGCTATGTTCACAAGTAGCATTTTTTATGCGTTTTTGCACTATTGTATTGCTTTCAACCGTGACAAATGCATTCACAGGGAAATGTCATTTTAACATTTTACAACCTTATCTGGCCATGTGCTGTGTGACACATGCATACAGTGCTGAAAAGATATGGGAACAGCATGGGGAAGACGCCTTGAAGCATCTCTGACACCCAGGTCACTGCCTAAAAGTGTGCCCATCAGAAGTCACCCTTGCCGCATCAGAAGATGCAGACTTACAACTATCCCCGTGCAAGTTCTTGTCCCAGGGCAGTGTTCAATTGTACCTCCCCCATTCCTTGCAATGCAAGCGCAAGTATGCAGCCAGCCACGCACCCACCCCCAGGCTGCAATACCATACTGCTTGCTTGCTTGCACTTGAAATTGGGCCTTTTAGGTATGTCGAGGCGGAATCTGGCCACCATGTCATGGCTGCATTGGCGGCCTGGTATCCATACTCAGTCCACAGCCGCCCGGCGGCCGGGTGTCCACACTCGGTCCCCAGCCGCCAGGGGGCGGCCGGGTGTCAATACTCGGTCCCCAGCCGCCTGGGGGCAGCCGGGTGTCCATAAACGGTCCCCAGCCACCAATATTTCTCCTTGCAACATCCACCCACACACTTTTCTTAGCCCGGCCTGCTTGAGGGCAGCATTGGACGAGACCACCAGAGAACCAGACTTCTCCGGTGGGCCCTGGCTTCTCCATCAGGGGAGTTGAGAGTGCCAAGGTGAGGATCATGATGATAGAAGTTAGCATCTGCTTTGTTTTCTTGGAATGTAAGCGTGTGTCCAGCCTGCCACACACCCACCCCTAGGCTGTAATGCCATACTGCTAGCTTGCACTTGAAATGGGGCCTTTTAGTTTGGAGGAGGCCGAAGCTGGCCACTACCTCATGGCTGCTTCGGCAGCAAGGTATCCATACTCAGTCACCAGCCACCCCTATTTGTCCCAGTGTGCCTTATACATAAGATTAACCGCCCATACCAAAACATTACCTGTGCCCTCCCCAGTGCATTTAGTGGGAAGGAGAGCCTTTTCCGCTGTAGAGTGTGCATGCCAAACCCCTGTTCATGATACATGCCAAGATGCCTTCCACCCTACACATGTCATTGCAGACTTGCAACTATCCCCGTTCAAGTCCTTGTCCCAGGGCAGTGTTAAATTTTTCCTCTCCCATTCCTTGCAATGCAAGCGCAAGTATGCAGCCTGCCACCCACCCACCCACCCCCAGGCTGCAATACCATACTGCTTGCTTGCACTTGAAATTGGGCCTTTTAGTCATGTAGAGGCAGAATCTGGCCACCACGCCATGGATGCGTTGGCGGCCTGGTATCCATACTCGGTCCCCAGCCGCCCCGCTGCTGGGTGTCCACACACAGTCCCCAGCCGCTTGGGGACAGCCGGTTGTCCATAAACGGTCCCCAGCCGCCCCTATTTCTCCTTGCAACATCCCCCCACACACTTTTCTTAGCCCAGCCTGCTTGAGGGCAGCATTGGATGAGCCCACCAGAGAACCAGACTCCTCCGGTGGGCCCTGGCTTCTCCATCAGGGGAGTTGAGAGTGCCAAGGTGAGGACCATGATGATGATGATAGAAGTTAGCATCTGCTTTGTATGTAGCAGCGGCTAGGCCTGAGGTGGTCAGCATTTTGGCTCATATCCTACCTCCTCCGAGAATTGCTGGATGTTTTCCTGCTTCTATCCCAGTTCTATGACTCCCGTTAAAACAAAGCTTCAGGTGATAAATGATGGATGAGGTGGTGGCAAAGGAGAAAGTGCAAGAGGAACAGGGACCATTCACATCAATATCAGGCCAGTCAACCACATACAGTGGTGGCCAAAAGTATTGGCACGCCTGCAATTCTGTCAGATAATACTCAGTTTCTTCCTGAAAATGATTGCAATCACAAATTCTTTGGTATTATTATCTTAATTTAATTTGTCTTCAATGAAAAAAACACAAAAAAACAAATTGTGAGGAAGCATGAGCAATCTCAAGGCTACAAGTCCATCTCCAAAGACCTGAATGTTCCTGTATCTTCCGTGCTCAGTGTCATCAAGAAGTTTAAAGCCCATGGCACTGTGGCTAACCTCCCTAGATGTGGACGGAAAAGAAAAATTATAATATTAGAAAAACCCGGCACTCAAGGAATTTAGAAAAATGAGTATAAAGTTTTTAATGAAGTAGGTACAATCAAATAGACAATGCATCACCTTTGACAAGCGGTGGATGCCGCGTCTTTACTTCACTCTGGACTTCTGCCTCCAGCTTTCTCTACTGACGTACCATTCCTGGCCTATACTCCTTGGTATATGTTCCAGTTCTCTGCTCAGCAATCTTAGTGGATTCCTTTTTCCACCTTCATGACCCGTACCTTGTACACTGATGAAGGTCCCGAGGGACCGAAACGTTAGTCTATTTGATTGTACCTACTTCATTAAAAACTTTATACCCATTTTTCTAAATTCCTTGAGTGCCGGGATTTTCTAATATTGTACTTTGGGCTTGGTACCTTACCTGTGCACCAAGAACAAATCAGGAGTGCGGTAGTTTTTGTATCTTTGGAAAAGAAAAATTGACGAGAGATTTCAACGCAAGATTGTGCGGATGGTGGATAAAGAACCTCGACTAACATCCAAACAAGTTCAAGCTGCCCTGCAGTCCGAAGATACAACAGTGTCAACCCGTACTATACATCGGCGTCTGAATGAAAAGAGACTGTATGGTAGAAGACCCCATTTCTTACCCCGAGACATAAAAAAGCCAGGCTGGAGTTTGCCAAAACTTACCTGAGAAAGCCAAAAACGTTTTGGAAGAATGTTCTCTTGTCAGATGATACAAAAGTAGAGCTTTTTGGGAAAAAGCATCAACATAGAGTGTACAGGAAAAAAACAGAGGCATTCAAAGAAAAGAACACGGTCCCTACAGTCAAACATGGCGGAGGTTCCCTGATGTTTTGGGGTTGCATTGCTGCCTCTGGCACTCTACTGCTTGACCGTGTGCATGGCATTATGAAGTCTAAAGACTACCAACAAATTTTGCAGCATAATGTAGGGCCCAGTGTGAGAAAGCTGGGTCTCCCTCAGAGGTCATGGGTATTCCAGCAGGACAATGACCCAAAACACAATTCCAAAAGCACTATAAAATGGTTTGAGAGAAAGCACTGGAGACTTCTAAGGTGGCCAGCAATGAGTCCAGACCTGAATCCCATAGAACACCTGTTAAGAGATCTCAAAATGTCAGTTTGGAGAAGGCACCCTTCAAATATCCGGGACCTGGAGCAGTTTGCCAAAAAAGAATGGTCTACAATTCCAGCAGAGCATTGTAAGAAACTCATTGATGGTTACCGGAAGCGGTTGTTCGCAGTTATTTTGGCTAAAGGTTGTGCAACCAAGTATTAGGCTGAGGGTGCCAATACTTTTGTCTGGCACATTTTTGGAGTTTTGTGTGAAATGATCAATGATTTGATTTTTGCTTCATTCTCTTTTGTGTTTTTTCCTTGCAAGCAAATTAAATGAAGATAATAATACCAAAGAATTTGTGATTGCAATCATTTTCAGGAAGGAACTGAGTATTATCTGACAGAATTGCAGGGGTACCAATACTTTTTGCCACCACTGTATGTCTTGTAGGATATGTTTCTGTAACAAAATGAGCAGTTCGGCTACACAGTTATAGTGCATACAGTGAGTGCAATGCCTACCCAAAATTTTGAGGCACTCCAATGCCCCTTGGAAATAACATGGAGGTCAGAGGGCCTTAACTAAACCGTTTTTTCCATTTATAGCAACTGGTTTTCCTGTACACTGTTGGCCTAAGCTGTGAATGGAACGCTTTCCAAAAATTATGAGGAACTGCAATGCCCCTTGAAACAGACGTGGATTACAACGTACTAAAAACCTTCTACCCATTATTGGGGAGTGGGTCTCCCTTACTTTTCGCCTTTTCATTGAAAAGCAAAAGCTGAGTAAAATTAGGAAGAAATGCAATGCCTGTTGGAAGAGCCGTGGAGGTTAGAGGTAATTAAAAACAACATTTCAATGCCCCTTGGAAGAGCTGTGGAGTTCAGAGTGGCTTAAGAAGACGCTTTTAATGCCACTTTGAAGAGACGTGGAGGTCCCAGTAGCTTAACAAGATGGTTTTAATGCCCCTCGGAAAAGACGTGGAGGTCCCAGTAGCTTAACAAGATGGTTTGAATGCCCATTGGAAGAGACGTGGAGGTCACAATAGCTTAACAAGATGGTCTTAATGCCCCTCGGAAAAGTGGTGGAGGTCGCAGTAGCTTAACAAGATGGTTTTAATGCCCCTTACAAGAGCCATACAGTACAGCATATTACAAACATTATTCCCATTATTGGGGAGTGTGTCTCCCATAGTCTTTGCTTATGCCTTCCCAGCAAAAGCTGCCAAAAATTAGGACAGAGGAACTTGCTATGCCCCTTACAAGAGCCATGCAGTACAGCATATTACAAACATTATTCCCATTATTGGGGAGTGTGTCTCCCATAGTCTTTGCTTATGCCTTCCCAGCAAAAGCTGCCAAAAATTAGGACAGAGGAACTTGCAATGCCCCTTAAAAGAGCCATGCAGTACAGCATATTACAAACATTATTCCCACGATTGGGGAGTGGATCTCCCATAGTATTTGCTTATGCCTTCCAAGCAAAAGCTGTCAAAAATTAGGACGGAGGAACTTGCAATGCCCCTTACAAGAGCCATGCAGTACAGCATATTACAAACATTATTCCCATTATTGGGGAGTGGGTCTCTCATAGTCTTTGTTTATGCCTTCCAAGCAAAAGCTGCCAAAAATCAGGAGGAAATGCAATGCCCGTTCGAAGAGTCGTGGAGGTTAGAGTTAATTAAAACAACATTTCAATGCCCCTTGGAAAAGCTGTGGAGCTCAGAGTGGTTTAACAAGACGCTTTTAATGCCCTTCAGAAGAGACTTGGAGGACCCTGTAGCTTAACAAGACACTTTTAATGCCCCTCGGAAAAGTGGTGGAGGTCCCAGTAGCTTAACAAGATGCTTTTAATGCCCCTCAGAAGAGACGTGGAGGTCCCAGTAGCTTAACAAGACGCTCTTAATGCCCTTCAGAAAAGACGTGGAGGTCCCAGTAGCTAAACAAGACACATTTAATGCCCCTCAGAAGAGACGTGGAGGTCCAAGTAGCTTAAAAAGATGCTTTTAATCCCCCTCAGAATAGATGTGGAGGTCCCATTTGCTTAACAAAACGCTTTTAATGCCCCTCAGAAGAGACGTGGAGATCCCAGTAGCTTAGAAAGATGCTTTTAATGCCCCTCAGAAGAGACGTGGAGGTCCCAGCAGCTTAACAAGATGCTTTTAATGCCCCTCAGAAGAGACGTGGAGGTCCCAGTAGCTTAACAAGACACTTTTAATGCCCCTCGGAATAGTGGTGGAGGTCCCAGTAGCTTAACAATATGCTTTTAATGCCCCTCCGAAGAGACGTGGAGGTCCCAGGAGCTTAAAAAGATGCTTTTAATGCCCCTCAGAAGAGAAGTGGAGGTCCCAGTAGCTTAACAAGACTCTTTTAATGCCCCTCGGAAAAGTGGTGGAGGTCACAGTAGCTTAACAAGACGCTTTTAATGCCCCTCGGAAAAGTGGTGGAGCTCGCAGTAGCTTAACAAGACGCTTTTAATGCCCCTCGGAAAAGTGGTGGAGGTCGCAGTAGCTTAACAAGACGCTTTTAATGCCCCTTACAAGAGCCATACAGTACAGCATATTACAAACATTATTCCAATGATTGGGGAGTAGGTCTCCCATAGTATTTGCTTATGCCTTCCATGCAAAAGCTGCCAAAAATTAGGATGGAGGAACTTACAATGCCACTTACAAAAGCCATGCAGTACAGCATATTACAAACATTATTCCAATGATTGGGGAGTGGGTCTCCCATAGTATTTGCTTATGCCTTCCATGCAAAAGCTGTAAAAAATTAGGATGGAGGAACTTGCAATGCCCCTTACAAGAGCCATGCAGTACAGCATATTACAAAAATTATTCCCATGATTGGGGAGTGGGTCTCCCATAGTATTTGCTTATGCCTTCCAAGCAAAAGATGTAAAAACTTAGGACGGAGGAACTTGCAATGACCCTTACAAGAGCCATACAGTACAGCATCTTAAAAATATTATTCCCATGATTGGGGAGTGGGTCTCCCATAGTATTTGCCTATGCCTTCCAAGCAAAAGCTGACAAAAATAAGGACGGAGGAACTTTCAATAATGACAACACGGACCAGTGTCACCCTGGTGGTATAGTGGTGGTGGAGGCTGAGGATAAGGAGAAGAACACAAAACAGCCAAAATGAGGAAGCGTATACCCATGTGTGGGTGTGAAGCAGTGCATGTGAATACACCTCCTGAAAAAACACAGTGGATTTGACTTCATGTTACTCTGCTGTCATTTGGTGGTGATGAGAAGTCTGGCCCAATACATCCCTTGTTCATTTTGATAAGGGACAGCTTATCAGCAATGTCAGTTGACAGGCGAGTGCCCTTATCAGTTATAATTCTCCCAGCGGCACTAAAAACACGCTCCGATAACACGCTAGTGGCAGGCAGGCCAGGACCTCCAAGGCATACAGAGCGAGTTCATTCCAAGTGTCCAGCTTGGATACCCATTAATTAAAAGGCACAGAGGAATCACAGAGGACGCTGGTGCGGTCGGAAAGGTACTCCCTCACCATCTTTTGAAACTTTCCACTCCTTGTGAGAGTACCCCGCACCTCAGAGCCAGTAAGCTGGGCGGGTCTCAGAAAACTGTCCCAGAACATTGACAGTGTTACCCTGCCTCTGCTGGATTGGAGTTGCCTCTCTCTCGCTTGTACACCTTGGTTGGTCAGCGAACTGTGACCTCTGCCGCTAGCGTGTTCAGATGGGAACATTTTTAACAGTTCTGCAGCAAGGGCCTTCTGGTACTGCCGTATTTTTGTAAACCTCTCCACCTCAGGAATAAGAGAGTGAAAGTTCTCCTTGAAGCGGGGATCTAAAAGTGTCTCCAACCAGTAATGACTGTCACCCATCATTTTGACAACGCGAGGGTCACGGTTAAGGCAGTGTAACATAAAGTCAGCCATGCATGCCAGACTGGTAATGGGCAAGACTTCCGTGACCTCACCAAGATGATGACTGACCATGCTCTCCTCCTCCTCCTCAACCCTGTCCTCAGGCCACCCATGCTGAACCGACGGTATGACAGTTGTACAGGTACTACCATCTACAGCGCATAATACCAGCTCCTGTTTTTCCTCCTCTTCCTTCTCCTCCTCCTCTCCGTCATTGTCCCCCAATGCACGATGGTATGAGATGAGGTCGGGCTGTGTGTAATCGACCGCCACGGCTTCTTGATCCATCTCATCATACTCTGGCTGCAATGCCTCCTCTTTAATTCTCTGCAGAGAGCATTACAAAAGACAGACAAGTGGAATGCTGACGCTAATGATGGCGTCATCGCCACTCACCATCTGGGTGGACTCCTCAAAGTCTGTCAAAATTGTACAGATGTCAGACATCCAGGTTCACTCCGGAGGTCTTTTGTGTGGAGTATTACCTGAATATCTACGGCCTTGTTGCAGCTGGTACTCAACAACTGCTCTCTTCTGCTCACAAATCGTTTGCAACTTGTGGAGGGTAGAGTTCCATCGTGTGGGGATATCACACACCAGTCAGTGCGACGGAAGCTGCACAAGCTGCTGCAGCACAGCAAGGGCGGCGGAAGCAGTAGCTGACTTGCAAAAATGAGCTGACAGGCGGCGTACTTTGACAAGAAGATCTGGCAACTCGGGGTACGATTTAAGAAACCGCTGAACCACGAGGTTAAGCACATGAGCCAGGCATGCTACGTGTGTGATCTCGCCTCGCCTCAGAGCCGCCACTAGGTTACGGCCATTGTCACACACGACCATGCCAGGATGTAGGTTCAGCGGTCTCAGCCACAGATCTGCCTGCTCTTCCACAGCTGTCCACAACTCACAAGCAGTGTGAGGTTTCTCACCTAAGCTTAGGAGTTTCAGCACAGCCTGTTGCCTCTTGGCGGAGGCAGTACTGCAGTGCTTCCAGCTTGTAACTGATGTGTTGATATATGAGATGGAGGCTGAATATGAGGAGGAGTAGGAGGATGATGCGCAGGAGCTGTACACTGTGGGGGCAACTGACTGACATAGGGCCCGCAATCCTCTGTGTGGGGTGGATGTGTTCCATCCCAAGGTCTGACTGGGTCCCGGCTTCCATTATGTTTACCCAGTGTGCCGTCAGGGAGATGTACCATCCCTGGCCACAAGCACTTGTCCACGTGTTCGTTGTCAGTTTGACTCTCCCAGTAACTGCATTGTTGAGGGCACGGCAGATGTTTTGAGACACATGCTTGTGTAGTGCAGGGATGGCACACCTGGCAAAATAGTGTCAGCTGGGGACCGAGTACCGAGGGATGGCCACCGCCATAAGGTTGCGGAAGGATTCCTTCTACACAAGCCTAAAAGGCAGCATTTCCAACGCAAGCAGTCGTGAAATGTGGGAATTTAGGACTGTGGCTTTTGGGGCGTTAGCTGCGAATTTCCGCTTTCGTTCAAAGGTCTGGGATATGGACAATTGAACCCTGCGGTGGGACGTGGACATGGACGTTGATGCTGTTTCTTGAGGAACTGCCATAACAAGTGTAGACTGAGAAGACGGGGCATCTTTGCATGCAGTATGGACAGGGGATTGCCTTGCACACACAACAGGGGGTTCTATTGCATGCACAACTGCGGAAGAAGCAATGGTGACAGACGCTGACACTGGTCGTGGACCCTGGGGTTTGCCCCACAAAGTTGGGTGCTTTGCTGCCATGTGCCTGATCATGCTGGTGGTGGTCAGTCTGGTAGGTTTGTCACCTCTACTGATGCTGGCATGGCAGGTGGTACAAATGGCCTTTTTGGGGTTATCAGCAGAGTCTTTAAAAAAATTCCAGACTCTGGAAGACCTAACGGTTGCACTGGCTACGTCCCTCGTATTGGTGTTACGAGGAACGGTTGCCCGCCTTCTGTCTGTGGCCACCACACTGCTTCTTCCTACCTGTTGGGGTACTCTGCCTCCCTCCCCATGTGTGCTGCTGGCCTCACTCTGCATGTCCTCCTGCCACGTTGGGTCAGTTACTAGATCATCCACAACCTCCTCTTCTTCCACTTGCGCACCACGATCCTCCTCCTCACTTCGTGGCAATTGTGTCTCGTCATCGTCCACCTCTTGTGACAAATTGCCAGGGTCGACTTCCTGTGGCCGTGGCTGTTCAAATATTTGGGCATCGCTACATGGGATCTCCTCTTCCACCACTTCAAGCGGAGCAGGCGAGGGGCACAAATATGGAAATGGACCAGTGAACAGCTCTTCAGAGTGTCCAACTGTGGGATCAGTTGCTGTCTGACTACACTCGGCATGGTGGGAGGAAGGAGCATCAGGGTGAGGAGGAGTATGCGGTCGAGACTCATGGCTACTAAGAGTCCACCGTGTGGAAGACAGGCCAGAGGTGGTGGTGCCCAGGTAACTGAAAGTATTATCTGTTATCCAATTAAAAACCTGTTCACACTGATCATTTCGGAATACTGCTGTTGTTCTATGCTTCCCTAGTAAATTGTTCAAGAAGTGGGAGCGAGAAGATGTAGCTGTTGGTTGTGGCACATTTTCACCTTGGCCACGGCCCCGTCCTCTGCATGCACCGTCACCAGAACGTTCACTTCCAAACCCTTGCCACGCGCCTTGCCCATTGTAAAGTAAGTAAAATAGCTTACACCCGCACTATCAATTGAAAAAGGGTAATAAAAAGTAGATTAGAACCGTGGAAGGGGAAAACCACAGTTCTATTTCTCTGGCCTACACCCGACTCTTTTAAACAATCTGAACAATCAGGGAAAAACTATTACTGTTTTTCTTTACGGAAAAAATACCAAAAGCTGAATAATAGAGATTTCTAACCGTGGAACAGCAAAACCACAGTTATAATTGACTGATGTATACCAGACTTTTTCAAATATATATATTTGCGGCTGAACAGTGAATGACACACTCAAACTGTTTTTTTTAGATACAAATGGCCCAAAACAGGATTATACAGAGATTTTACCCGTGGAACTGCAAAACCACACTTGTATTTCTCGGGCCTACATCAGACTATTTTCAACAGATATATTTGTGTCTGAACAATTAGGAGACACTATTATTTATTTTTTACAGCAAAAAATGGCAAAAGCAGGATAATAGAGATTTTTTACCGTGGAACAGCAAAACCACAGTTAAAATTGACTGGTGTATACCAGACTTTTTTAAATATATATATTTGTGGCTGAACAGTGAGCGACACACTCAAACTGTTTTTTTCAGATACAAATGGCCCAAAAGTGGATAATACAGAGGTTTGAACCGTGGAACTGCAAAACCACACTAGTATTTCTCGAGCCTACAACAGACTATTTTCAAGAGATATATTTGTGTCTGAACAATCAGGGAGCCACTATTTTTTTTTTTTACAGCAAAAAATGCAAAAAGCAGGATAATAGAGATTTTTTACCGTGGAACAGCAAAAGCAGACTTCTGTCTCTCTGGCCTACACCAGACTATTTTCAACAGATATATTTCTGTCTGAAAAATCAGGGAGACACTATTATTATTTTTTTTTACAGCAAAACCACAGTTATAATTTACTGCTGTATACCAGACTTTTTTAACTATATATATTTGCGGCTGAACAGTGAGCGACACACTTAAACTGTTTTTTTTAGATACAAATTGCCCATGGAACTGCAAAACCACACTTCTATTTCTGTGACCTACACCACACTATTTTCAACAGATATATTTGTGTCTGAAAAATCAGAGACACACTTTTTATTTGGGGGGGGACATCAAAAGGTTAATAAGACGGCTATTTGTACAGTGTGAAGGAGGAAAAAAAAGTGGATTTAGATGAAAAAAAAAGGATTTTACCTGGCCCCCGAGACCTGGAGCTAAGTCCAGCAATTTCAGCACCGGAGCACACAGGACTGTAATGCAGCATTTGCCGGTATAACCACTGCGTCTCCTATGTATCCTGCCTGCCTGCCTGCCAAATATCTGTGATGGATATTAGTCCTGAGAAGGACTGTTTGTTTGATCGGGCAGCCTTTACAGACCTTACACTAACTATTTTGCAGGATATATCTCTCCCTAAATCAACAGCGCTGTCCCTACAATGTCTGATCTGGACGACTGTGTCCAAGATGGCGGCGCCTTGTTTTAAATACTCGAGGTGACGCTGTGCGGCCAGCCAATCACTGTAATGCCCGCAAACAACAATACTGCGGCATTACAGTGACTGGCTGGCAATCCCTGCATGTTCATTGGCTCTGTAAAGAGAGCCAAACATGCAGGGCGGAGACCCGAGCTCCCGCCCGAGTAACCCGGAAATGCTCGGTGCTCACCGAACATCCCGAGTAGAGTGATGCTCGGGCGAGTACCGAGCAGTGTCGAGTATGCTCTCTCAACACTAGTTACAAACTGATGATTCCCTGCACATTGTTCATTATGCTCTACTTGGACACTCTGCACGGAAGAGGATATCTGCATGCAGCCCTCTATTCAATCACTGTGGGAGGGAATGTTAAGGAAAAGGGGAAGAAGGAAATTTTGATCTATGTACTTTCAGCCTGTGAATATAGGATTTTTATCCTTATCCTTCATAAATGCGTGATTAATGTATTGAGGGGATTTTAACTGGGACTCAATATACGTGTGTTGTGGTTTGACATTTGCAACTGGTGCACCCTTGCATATGTGGAATCTCCGGGTGGGATTCCATGTACGCATGGGTCCATTAGTGTCAGCATTATGTTTTATGTGAATATATCACATTATGGGAACATGTGCAATATGTGATGGTGAGTGGAGCTCAGAGTGGTAGATTGGTGCCATTAGACCTAATCCTTACTCGGTCTCTTGGACCCGTTACTCTGTTGACGCTCCAACTTCTCGAGGGCCGTGACCTATACTGACTTTTCCCTTTCAATTTAGTCTACTCTTCCCTCTCCCCCTCTATCCCCCTCCTTTATCTTTTTCACTTTCTCTCCCTGTTTTTTCATCAATGAGTATATCTATGCAGGAACAGTGCATTGTGTCTATGATATTTAATATTTCACTCTATGGGCTTATACTTGTATGTCTATCATAGTGTTCGGTTTGGGAATTCCTTTCCCGTTCTCTGCACATGTCTGGTCGTGCGTGTGCGCCCTTGCATACTTGTGCTGCCGCCCGGCCTATGGCGCTCACGTGGTGCACGCACACATGGGTCGGGGGATGTGCACCCTCTGACCTGTGCGCGTCATGGCGGTGCCCCGGATGCTGTGCGCGATGTGGCCTGTGTGCTGGAACGCACGCGCCACTATGTCCGGAATCTTGACTGATGATACAGCTGCATTTGCAGCATAAAAGAAACATGCTTTATCACCCTCATCAGGTCATTTCCCTTGAAGAAGGTGCTGTAAGCACCGAAACATACTTGGGGCATTTTACCAAGTGGTGCAAAAATACAGAATGCAGGTAACTTTTATACTGACTTTTTTACATTATGATTTATAACTATTGCAATTGCATAATCAGATATATGGATTAAGGTCAGAATAGAGACTTGGACACATGTTTCTCTGAGTCATGGGGTTAATTATTCACAATTTTTAGCATGACCATCTCTGCCTTACAAATATAGGCCGACTATAGTAGAATATGTATATGATGTAATTCTTCATGTACACCTGTGACTTATGACTTGTGGTAGGCACACACAGATTCACGATCTGATTTTGCCTCCTCTTCTCCCTGCTTACATGGGTTTTGCATCGCACCATTTGTGAGCCTATATCTGGACCTTGTTCTAACATTTATGAGGAATTTTTCTCCTTTTCTGCTGTTCAAATGAACACAGTCTTTTTATTATGTTTGTATGAATAATGTTTAGTAAAAATCATGGTTTTTCGAAAATTGTAATTATTTGGATCTTTCTATGACTTTAAATTTGCGCTTTATAGGTATTATATTTCATGAGTCTTGATCTATAATGAACTTTGTTACCCTGATCTTCTTTTTTTGGTTCTATTCTCAGCCAAAAACGTTGTGGACTGTCTCCGTACCATCTCTGGCCACATTCACCTGTTCACGTGTTTGTGGTTAGGTGGTCCTTCCCAGTAAGTGCACTGGGGATGGCAAGGGTAATGTTGTGGGACCCGTGCTTGTGGATGGCGGAGGCGATAACGGGAAATATAGTGGCAGTGGGGGCCTCCACGAGCCTAAAAGGCCACATTTCTAGAGCAAGTTACTGTCAAAAATTAAGCAGCATAGTATTGCAGCCTGTGGGTGGGTGGGTGGCTGCCTGCATACTTGAGCTTGCAATCCAAGGAATGGGGTAGGGACAACTGAACGCTGCAGTGGGACAAGGATGTGGACGGTGATTGTTGAAAGTCTGCAATGACAGGTGCATGGCGGGAGGCATCTTCGCATGCGCCAAGGATCACTTATGATGGGTACACTTTTAGGCAGTGACCTGGGAGTCAGAGATGCTTCCAGAGGTCTTCCCCATGCTGTCCCCATGTCTTTTCAGCACTGTATGCATGTGTTAGAACCCTCCTGTTTGTTTTTATTTCTATCTTGTGTTTTGCGGTCACGTGACCATCTTCCTATATATTCCAGCTCCGCCCTTCTGGCCTTGCTGGACTTCAGTGTTGTTTAGACTGTCTTTCTAGCCAGGTGCTTTTGTGCCTATCTATCTCTAGTTTGCTTGGTCCTCTGGACCTCTAGTACTTTTGTCAGTTTATCTTTTGCTCTGCAACAACTTCTGTTAGGAGGTGTCCCATTTTTTGTCCCAGTCCTTAGTTCTTTTAGGGACCCCTCCCTTTCCCTTTAGGTCTTTGTTCAGACTAGCCAAGGACGAAGGCAGGTCTGTTCACAAGGAACAGGTCACCCGCTACATCGTAAGGACTCAGCTTAGTCTTACTGTAGGGACAGCTCTCCCCTTCTTTCCCAATTTATGTTGCAGATCATAACAGTAAGTCCAGCCATAACAAAAAAACTTTAAGGAAAGAAATCCTGGGATCAGTATGGTATCTGTTCAAGATTTGGCTCAACGCCTGCAGGGGTTGTCTCTGGAGGTGTCCGAGCTCCGGCAACACGTGAGTATCTGTCCTGGAGCGCATTTTGTGGAACCAAAGGTAGGACTCCCTGATATTTTTGATGGTAAACAACAAGATTTTTTTTCCTTTAAAAATGCTTGTCTATTATATTTTCGTTTGAGACCAAAGTCCTCTGGGAATGAATCACAGCGCATTGGGTTTATCATGTCACTTTTGCGCAAGGAACCACAGGGGTGGGCCTTTTCTCTCCAACCTAATGATCCGTGTTTTATGTCAGTGGAGGATTTTTTTTCTGCTATGGGGCTATTGTATGACGATCCTGATCGAGTCTCATCTGCTGAGACAGAACTGAGATGTTTGAATCAGGGGTCAGGTGATGTTGAAAATTATTGTACACACTTCAGAAGGTGGTCCTCAGAAGTGAAATGGAATGATTCGGCGTTAAAATGTTTTTTTCTTGCTGGTCTAAGTGAAAGGGTTAAGGATCTGCTGATTGCATTTCCTGCACCTGAAACCTTGCAAGAAGCCATGCAATTAGCTATACGTGTGGACAGCAGACTGCGTGCCAGGGTTAATGATGAAAAGATTCCTGCAATGGCAGCTCCTAGTTCCCAGAGGGTCTGCTCGGACGGCGGAAAACCGATGGAGGTTGGGGTGATGTCACTCCGCTCTCAGGAAAGAGACCGCAGGTTTTCCAAGGGATTGTGTTTTTATTGTGGTAAATCTGACCATTAGATTAAGAACTGTGAGCTTCGTTTAAGTAAAGAAAAAAAAACGATCAGTTACGCCCGTATTGCTTGTATAAACTCTAAGGGAGTATTTCTTTCAGGGAGTACTTCATTGCAGGAAAATTTCATTGAATTTCAGGTATTTGTGGATTGTGGTTCAACACTTAATGTGATTGATAAGGTGTTTTTGGAAAAACTTACATTGGAATCCAACCTTTGTCATCACCTATTTCTGTGATTGCAATTGATGACACTCCTTTGAAATGTATTACTCACAAGGTTGCTGCATTTCCCCTCACTATCAATGGCATTCACCAAGAAAATTTGGATTTGGTGGTATTAAATAATTTACCCTCTCCAGTCGTTTTAGGTTTGCCTTGGTTAAAACTGCACAATCCTTTACTGGACAGGTCTACTAATGAGATTAAGTCTTGGAGTCCTAAGTGCTATGATAAATGTTGTAATGGTCGCATTGCGGCTGTGGAAAAAGGGGAATTACCTGTACCTATTCTGGATTTTTGGAAGGTTTTTTCAGAGGAGGAGTCGCAAGTTTTACCTCCTCATTGGGACTATGATTGCACCATTGAGTTTGTTCCTGGAGCTACTCTTACCAAGAGTCGCTTATTTAATCTGACTATCCCTGAAAGAAAGGCCTTGGAGGAATACATTCAGACGAGCTTGGCTGCTTGTCACATTAGACCTTCTAAGTCACCTGTGGCCGTTGGATTTTTCTTTGTTAAAAAAAAAAGACGGTAGTTTACGTCCATGTCTGGACTTTCGTGAAATTAATAGGATTACCGTACGCAATTCCTACCCATTGCCGTTAATTCCGGACTTTTTTAACCAGTTAGTAGGGGCCAAGTGGTTCTCTAAAATTGATCTCCGGGGGGCATACAATTTGTTACGAATGAAGGAGGGTGATGAATGGAAAACTGCTTTTAACACTCCGGTAGTTCATTTTGAGAATCTGGTGATTCCCTTCGGTCTTACCAATGCTCCCGCGTTTTTTCAGAACCTTATTAATGTCATCCTGAGACCTTTGATTGGCAAGAATGTGGTTGTGTATTTGGATGACATTCTGATTTATTCACCAGATCTGGAGTCCCATTGGCAGAGCGTACGTGATGTGTTGCAGTTACTGAGTGATAATTCACTTTTTGCTAAGCTGGAGGAATGTGAGTTCGCTGTGCAGAGAATTAGTTTTTTGGGCTACATTATCTCCAGCGAGGGCTTTGAGATGGACCCGGTGAAAGTTCAGGCTGTGCAGGAATGGCCTAGGCCTATTGGTTTGAAATCAATACAGAGATTTTTGGGTTTCGCCACTTATTACAGGAAATTCATTTAGAAATTTTCTATAATTGTTAAGCCGCTGACCGATCTCACCAGGAAAGATGCGAATACGGTCCACTGGACTACTGAGGCCATTGAAGCTTTTGTGTATCTCAAGGAGAGGTTCAGTTCTGCCCCTATCCTTATGCAGCCTGATGAGGCCAATCCTTTTTTGGTCGAGGTTGATGCTTCTTCGGTGGGGGTCGGTGCAGTTTTGTCTCAAGAGAACAAGGATGGAGTACATCCCTGTGCTTTTTTTTCAAAAAATTTTTCAGAAACCGAACTTAATTACAGTGTTGGTAATCGGGAATTGCTGGCTATTAAACTTGCGTTTGAACATTGGCGTCAGTTCTTGGAAGGTGCTAAATTTCCTGTTCAGGTTTTCACAGATCATAAGAATTTGATCTATCTGGATGCTGCCAGATGCTTGAATGCCCGTCAAGCTAGGTGGGCCCTTTTTTTTTCTCTGTTTAATTTTTCTGTTACCTATATCCCTGGTAATCAGAATGTTAAAGCCGATGCTTTATCTCGCAGCTTTTCTCCCATGGTTGGTACCGAGGAGGAGGAGAGAATTTTACACTAAGGAGTTGTGGTAGCAGCATTGGACTCCGTTTTGGAAGAAGGGATTCTGAAAGCCCAAGAGGATGCCCCATCTAACACTCCTCATGGGAGGTTATTTGTGCCTAGAACCTCTAGGAGAGATTTGTTTGTGGAGTATCATGAGTCTCGGTTGGCAGGTCATCCAGGAATTTCTGAGACTAAGAGACTTATCAGTCGCAGTTTTTGGTGGCCTGGGTGGCAGAAGGAAGTCATCAAGTGGGTGCGTCAATGTACTGTGTGTGCTAGGTCAAAGGCTTCCCATACCCCTGCTGCAGGGTGGCTTTGCCCTCTGGAGGTTCCTAGTGTGCCTTGGACGCATTTGGCAATGGATTTTATTACTGACCTTCCTGTGTCCGAGGGTTTTACTGTCATCTGGGTGGTTGTGGACCGGTTTAGCAAGATGTGTCATTTGGTTCCATTCATTAAGCTACCCTGCGCTAAGACACTCGCTAAGGCTTTTGTTAAGGAAATTGTCAGGCTCCATGGCGTTCCCACCGACATTGTTTCTGATAGGGGACTTCAGTTTGTGGCTCGCTTTTGGCATGCTTTTTGTGACTGGTTGGGAGTCCATTTGTCACTTTCGTCTGGTTATCATCCTGAGTCTAATGGACAGACTGAAAGAAAGAACCAGGATGTTGAACAATTTTTCCGTTGTTTTGTGGCAGACAATCAAGAGAGTTGGTCTGAGTTTCTGCCTCTCGCAGAATTTGCTCTTAACAACCATACATCCTCCTCTGCTGGGTGTTCTCCTTTTTTTTGTTGTACTGGGAGACATCCATCTTTTGGTTCGTTCTCCAAATTGGGGTCGGCGGTGCCGGAGAAGGAGAATTTTTCCGGTGATTTGGAGAGAGTTTGGACTAATGTACGTTGTAACCTTCTAGAGGCTAACAAAAAGTCCAAGAAGTATTTTAACAGGAAACGTAAAGAGGTTTTGCTTACTGTGGGTGACATAGTTTGGTTGTCCTCAAAGAATCTGCGGTTGAGAATTCCCTCTAAAAAATTGGGTCCGAAGTTTGTGGGGCCATTTAAGGAGCTGCAGGTGGTTAACCAGTCTGCTGTTAGGTTGGAGGTTCCCTAATCCTGGACGATTAATCCTGTGTTTCATATTTCCTTGTTAAACAAGGCTGATTTATCGGATAGGGAGGCCACTGTCACAGTTCCTCTGGTGGTGGAAGATGGCGAATATGAAATTTCTCGTATCCTGAATTCCAGAGAGCATAGAGGGAGATTACAGTATCTCGTCGCTTAGAATGGTTTCGGTCCCAAGAATAACTCCTTGGTTAAGGTGGATGATGTCTCTGCCCCTAGACTTGTCAGAGCTTTTTACAGGAGATTTCCTGATAGGCCTGGGCCTGGAGGATCCGGAGGATCCTCATAAAAGAGGGGGTACTGTTAGAACCCTCCTGTTAGAAACAAAAACAATCTTGTGTTTTGCGGTCACGTGACCATCTTCCTATATATTCCAGCTCCGCCCTTCTGGCCTTGCTGGACTCCAGTGTTGTTTAGACTGTCTTTCTAGCCAGGTGCTTTTGTGCCTATCTATCTCTAGTTTGCTTGGTCCTCTGGACCTCTAGTACTTTTGTCAGTTTATCTTTTGCTCTGCAAAAACTTCTGTTAGGAGGTGTCCCATTTTTTGTCCCAGTCCTTAGTTCTTTTAGGGACCCCTCCCTTTCTCTTTAGGTCTTCGTTCAGACTAGCCGAGGATGAAGGCGTGTCTGTTCACAAGGAACAGGTCGCCCGCTACATCGTAGGGAATCAGCTTAGTCTTACTGTAGGGACAGCTCTCCCATTCTTTCCCTAGTTTATGTTGCAGATCATAACAGCATGTGTCTGATGATGTCTCACACACCACATGGCCAGATAAGGTTGTAAAATGTTAAAATGACATTTCCTGCTGAATGCATTTGTCTTGGTTGAAAGCAATTCAAAAGTGCAAAAATGCATCAAAAATGCTACGTGTGAACATAGCCCAAATTGTGGAGATTTTTGTTTTTGGTTATTTATTCTGCCTTATATACAAATCATTACCTTGGAAAGGATGTTCCTTAGCATATTTCCCAGGAAAATCCATTTTGATTTCGTTTTTGTATGTTTTATTGTGAGTCCGTAAAATTGGTGTAATACTTTGACTACGTTGCTGACAGCAGTGATCTGGGAGTCAGAGATGCTTCCAGGGGTCTTCCCCATGCTGTTCCCATGTCATTTGTGTCGCAGAGTGCATCTTCTTACAGTCACCACTGTACTTGCGAGAGCTTCAATCAGCAAGATATCTTGAGTAAACAGTATTTACTTCATACTGGTTAAACATGAGATACAATTCAGTGTCACACAGTCCGTATGCTGCTGACTTAACACATTCAGGAAAGAGAAAAAACACACACAGGAAGTATAAAACAACCAACAATTGAGAGCTTTTCTCCCACATTTACAGCAAGCATATAACTATACACACTATCGCCATCTGCTGTCTGGTTAGTATAAAGTCCTCCTTTCACTTATCATAAGTCCTAATCTGTTGTATATGCCAACACCCTTTCTCAACAGTAAGGACTTATTCAATCAAACCCAACTTTTTTATTAGTCTCTGGTGTTTATCAGCATTCAACTCCTTCGTGAAGATGTCTGCTGTCATTTCTTCAGTAGGACAATACTCTAACTTCAAGACTCCTTGTTCCTGATGATCTCTCAAGAAATGATATTTCACATCAATATGCTTGGTTCTTGGATTGACTCTTTCCATCTGAGCAAGAACAAGACATCCTTGATTATCCTCTTTCAGTTTTGTTGGTTCCAACTGTGGTTGTCCTAATTCTGTCAACAATTGTCTTAACCACAGTACTTCTTGACTCGCATGTGCTGCGGCAACATATTCTGCTTCTGTTGAAGACAGTGTCACAATTGACTGATTCTTACTTGTCCAACTTATTGGTCCACCTGAGACAAAAAAATATGTCCACTGGTAGATCTTCTGTCAGTTGTATCTCCAGCCCAATCTGCATCAACATATCCTGTTAAAATGCAATTATCACTTGTGGGTAATTTCAGCTTAACATTGCTAGTTCCTTTCAAATAACGCATTACTCTCTTCACAGCATTCCAATCAGCTTTATTTGGTTTTGATACCTTTCTACTCAGGATTCCTACTGCTGCTGTGATATCTGGTCTTGTAGCGGTCGCTAGATACAGTAGTTTTCCTATTGCTGTTCTGTATTCTTCATTATTTGGTAGAATATTTTTTTCACTGTTCATCTCTTTGAGATAATTAGTTTCCATTGGAGACATTACTGTTTTTTCATCCTTTAATCTAAATTTTTCTGTTTATGTCTTGAATCATGTGATTTTGATTCAGTAGGAAACTTCCGTCTTCTTCACTTTCTACCTGTATTCCTAGGTACTGTTTCACATTTCCCAAGTCTTTGATTTCGAAATATTTCTTCAGGATTTTTAGAATATTTTCTTTATCTCTTTTTTGTTTAAAACAAATCAAAATGTTGTCTACATACAGTACAGACCAAAAGTTTGGACACACCTTCTCATATAAAGATTTTTCTGTATTTTCATGACTTTGAAAATTGTACATTCACACTGAAGGCATCAAAACTATGAATTAACACATGTGGAATTATATACTTAACAAAAAAGTGTGAAACAACTGAAAATATGTCTTATATTCTATGTTCTTCAAAGTAGCCACCTTTTGCTTTGACGACTGCTTTGCACACTTTTGGCATTCTCTTGATGAGCTTCAAGAGGTAGTCACTGGAAATGGTTTTCACTTCACAGGTGTTCCCTGTCAGGTTTAATAAGTGGGATTTCTTGCCTTATAAATGGGGTTGGGACCATCACTTTTGTTGTGCAGAAGTCTGGTGGATACACAGCTGATAGTCCTACTGAATAGACTGTTAGAATATGTATTATGGCAAGAAAAAAGCAGCTAAGTAAAGAAAAATGAGTGGCCATCATTACTTTAAGAAATGAAGGTCAGTCAGTGCGAAAAATTGGGAAAACTTTTAAAGTGTCCCCAAGTGCAGTTGCATAAACCATCAAGCGCTACAAAGAAACTGGCTCACATGAGGACCGCCCCAGGAAAGGAAGACCAAGAGTCACCTCTGATTCTGAGGATAAGTTTATCCAAGTCACCAGCCTCAGAAATTGCAGGTTAACAACAGCTCAGATTAGAGACCAGGTCAATGCCACACAGAGTTCTATCAGCAGACACATCTCTTCAACAACTGTTAAGAGGAGACTTTGTGCAGCAGGCCTTCATGGTAAAATAGCTGCTAGGAAACCACTGCTAAGGACAGGCAACAAGCAGAAGAGACTTGTTTGGGCTAAAGAACACAAGGAATGGAAATTAGACCAGAGGAAATCTGTGCTTTGGTCTGATGAGTCCAAATTTGAGATCTTTGGTTCCAACCAGGAACGGGCTGCCCCCAACCACCAGCTGCCTATTTGTACCTGGCCGGACACAACAATATAGGGAAGCCATTTTTTTAAAATTATTTCATGAAATAATAAAAAAAAAAAATACGTGGGGCTTCGCCCTATTTTTGTCTCCAGCCAGGTACAACAAGGCAGCTGTGGGCTGGAATCCGCAGCGCAGGGAGGCCCAAGCTTCCCCCCCTCCCCCCTCTGCTGCAAATTGCAGTCCGCAGCCACCCCAGAAAATGGCGCATTCATAGAAGCACCATCTTCTGGCACTGTACCCAACTTATCCAGGGCCTTGGTGCAGTGGCTCACTGGGTAATAAAGGGGTTAGGGCCAGCTTGGCATTATCAGCTGGCCCTAAGCCTGAAATTCATGGGGTCACGCCAATATTAGACATGAACGCCATGAATTTCTAGAAAAGTATTTAGAAAAACACAACACCCAGAATAAAGTCCTTTAATTGAAATAAACACACAATTTTTTAATGTTCTAAATTAAACCATACTTACCATCCTGCCCATTCCAGCTGAAGCCAATGTCTTCTGCAATAAAAGTAAAATAATAAAGCAACCTCATCCTTACCTTTCCATTGTTCCCAGGACGGCTCCAGCTCTGCTACATTGACATGACAAGCTGGATCGCAGCCGAAAGCGGCCATCCAGCTTGCCATGCCGCAGACACTGAGAAGCGCAGGCATGCTTGCGCTCTTCAGTGTCCGGCTGTGACGGCATCCAGATGAGCCGAGGTCATGTCCAATGAACTCAGCTCACCTCATGCACGTCACTGACAGCATGGGAGAAATATCACAACATCAGCATATGAAGCGGCATCATGTGCTCATGTGATAAAAGGAAGCTAACCAATAATGTATGCACAGTTCAAGCTATCCCTCTTCTCTTAATTATCTTTCTGGTAGTCAGGCCATATCCTTAAGTAATGTCTGAACATTCTCATCATCACCATCATCTACTGCTTTCTGTACTCTTCTCACTCCTTTGCCCTGTCAGTTTGCCATACCTGTACCCAAAATATGAGCATCATGCATTTGTGTAGAAACTCAACTCTCACACGTGCAATGTCACCACAATATTTCCTATATGACCTGGATTGTACTGCCTTTTACGAAATTATATTGTGCATTCAGCATTGATGGAAGATGCCTAGACACCAGTACTAATTATTGTTAGTGAAAATACATTTTTGGTATCAAGTGGGGTGAATTTACCAAGCTGTACCTTGCACGGGATTGGATTCCTGCGCTGGGATGGGCACAAAGGGTGAAAAAGGTAATCAAATTCACTGTGAATTTAATCATTTTTAAAAATTTGACAAACCTGGGGAATTTTTATCTCAAAAGGTTCACTCATGTATAGTAACTACATGTATTTAAATGACTGACAGTATCCTCTATGCAGACTATGCTTTGTAAGCCTGAACCAGTCTCCTTGGTCTGGGCTGGTCTATGTAAGAGCAGGTGCAGTGTCTTAGATTACCAAAGAAAAGACTGCAAAATCTAGTCTTAAACAATCCTCTACTTATTACATGGACCAACCCAGAGCAAGGGGTTTGGCTAAGACTCTGAAATCATGCTCTGCATGGAAGAATCTGGCAGCTTTTTGCATTCAAGAAAAGTCAAACGGTGCTCCTTCCCTTCCAAGTCCTGCCGTGCACCCAAACAGTAGTTTTACCCCACATATGGGGTATCGGCATGCTCCTGTTACCCTGTTATCCTGTGACAATAAAAAATTTGGGGCTAAAAGTAAATTTTTGTGGGAAAAAATGTGATTTTTTTTATTTTCACGGCTCTACGTTATAAACTTCTGTGAAACACCTGGTGGTTCAAGGTGCTCAGCACACATCTAGATACTTGAGAGGGTCTAATTTTCAAAATGGGGTCACTTGTGGGAGGTTTCCGCTCTTTAGGCTCACCAGGGATTCTCCAAAAACCAACATGGCATCTGCTCTCGATTCCAGACAATTTTTTTGTTCAAAAAGTAAAATGGTGTTCTTTCCCTTTCAAGCTCTGCCGTGTGCCCAAACAGTGGTTTTCCCTCAAAATAAAAAAGTTTGGGTCTGAAGTAAAAATTTTGTGTTTTTAAAAAGTTAAATGTTAATTTTTTACTCTAGTACCTCCTTCTGTTTCTCCTGCAATTATTGCAGTATATAGTACAATCAATCAAAGGAGGTTCGAGTCCTTAAGGGGACTGATAAAAAATGTAAAAAAAGATTTTTAAAAATCTAAAAAAATTCAAATCATCACTCTTTTTCCTCATTAATAATAATGAAAGCAAAAAAATACACATATTTGGTTTCAGTGCATTTGTAAAATTCCAATCTCTTAAACTGCAGAATTAATTAACCTCTATGGTAAACAAGATAAAAAGAAAAAAACAGACTAAAATTGCTAAAAATAACATTTTTTGGTCACTGCAACGTCCAACAAAAATGTAATAAGCAATCAAAGCATCATATGTACACAAAATTGGTATTAATAACAAGCTTTTCGTACCACCAACTGAAAAATAAAAATGTCACAGGTCTCAAAAAATCCCTACAGTCACTACTCCCTTCTATCACATCACCTGGAACCAGTTGTCATCAGTGAGTAGTGCTGTAATCACTTACCACAGTTTCTTTCATCACCTACCTCTGATGACAACTGGAATCACATTCTACACTCCAGCTTGCAATACAGATTTCTCAATGAATGCATAAAGCATAATTAAAATACCTGACATCCTCCTTTCTGGTCCTTCTGGCACTGTTTCTCTGATTTCCAGATTTCTCTTCAGGTTGTGGTAGCTCAGCTCACTCGGCTGCACATAGAGGAAGATACGAATGATGTCTCTTTAAATCTTCCACTGGTTTATTATTATTTATTGACCATGTGGTGTGTGAGACATGATCAGACACATCCTGTTTCATTTATGAGGGAGGGACTCTGAAAGTCACAAAGACTATTTTTATAGAGCCATCAGGCGGCCCTTACTATTCTTAAAGGACCAGTGGTCGGCTTTGCTTTGCTGTTCCTATTATTAAAGCGTGCGTCTCCTATACTGTTATTGCGTATGCAGTGACTGCAAGGGCTGACAAAACTTAGGAAAAACTCCAATATCAATTTAAAGACACATAGAGCTTGGCTCAGTAATGACATGTTCCTGTAATAATTATAATGGTTACCACAGGAGTCTCTTTGCGTGGAACAAAGATACTACAGAACACAGTTTATAGGTGTCAAAGCTTATATTATAAACACACGGTGTTTCAAACAAGTGCAGACGAAAACTCAAAATCCATAAACACTCAGGGGAAAATGCAATCAGCAGAGCAGTCTGTAAAATACAGTTCACACTAGAGGATGCTAGAAAACAAGTAAGTCTTTATCAAGTACATACACAAATATATATATAGATGCAAGGAAGTCCATACAATATATATTAGATAATCCAGGGAGGCCTGGGTAGGAAGTTCCTGATAGTGCAGCACTGACCCATGCTCGGCAACTATCTAATGAAGTTGAGTCAGAGCAGAAACCAGCTTAGTTGTTAGCAAAATGCAGGTGAGGACTGAGGCTCAGAGGAAGCAGCAGGCGCAGACTGGGGAAGGAGGAATGCTGGTAACAAGTGAATGAAGCAGAATCTCTGAGAGCAGATAACAGGAGATCCACACAGGTCTGCAGGGGAGAGCAGGAAACTAGGAAACCACCAGGAACAGGTCACAGGCAGAATACTCAAGCACTGACTAGAGGCTGGGGTGGAGTTATAAAGCAGGAAGTCAAGGGGCACATGAGACAAAAGACACCATCTTGAAAGAGGGCAAAAATGGCCAAAATGTAATCAAAAATATTCGAAGTCCTGACAGTTCCGATTAGAAAGGCGTCCAACGGTGGCCAAAATTTAGGAAAAACTCCAATATCAATTTAAAGACACATAGAGCTGGGCCTCAGTAACGACATGTTCCCATTAGAAAATGGGTCTCCCATACTGTTCTTGCTTATGCAGTGACTTCAAGGGCTGCCAAAAATTTGGAGGAATTCCAATGCCCCTTGCAAGAGACATAAAGGTCGGAGGGCCTCCTGAAAACAATGTTCCCATTATTAGGAAGAGGGTCTCCCATACTGTTTGCCAATACAGTGAATGCAAGGGCTGCCAAAAATTTGGAGGAACAAGGACGTGGACGTGCTTGCTAATAGTGCTATTTGAGTGTATGCAACGACACGTGCAGGGCAGGAGACATCTTCGCATGCGCCAGGGACAGGGGATTGGCGTGCATGCACAACAGCGGAGGGAGCTGTGGTGTCATCCGCTGACACTGTTTCTGGACCCTGGGGTTCGGCCCACTTGGTAGGGAGTAGAGATGAGCGTTGTTCTACTCGAACTGTTCGCCAATCTCAAATTCGAGCTGTTTTGGGCGGTGTTCGAGCCGGTCGGCGAACACGAACAATTTGAGAAAAATTCGGCTGTTCGAGGTTATGTTCGATAACTGTTCGTGCACCAAAATCATAACTGGATTTTTTCTCAGTAATGATGAAAATTAATGTTAATACGCAGTTTGAGTGTACAGCGGGGCGGGGGGAGGGGCAGGGGATGGATCTCTGCAGGAACAATGAAGATCTCCATTTTTTTTTCTCTTTCCCGCATTTGCAGTGGGGAGGTGCAATCTGTCAGCCTATCAGCAGCGCACACACGGAGCGAAGTGCTTTTTTTCACACAAGCAAGGGCATGTGTGATTGGCAGTGTATGTCACATGTCCTTGCCCTATAAGACCAAGCCATTTTCCCCGTCGCCACCATTTTCTCACTGCTGCAGCTGCGTGTTAGACGGCACCGCTGTTGCTGTGTGCGCTATACCTTGTTAATTTCAAGCCAATTTTCGCACAAATATACAGATAGCTTGGGAGTAGGGAATAGTTGTGATTGCAGTCCTTTTAAGGACTAGGTTACAGCATTTCCTACGACTTTTATCAAGCAGGTCTGTGCTCTTAAATAGATAGATTGAGGGAGTAAAGACTAATTGTAATTGGAGTCCTTTTCAGGACTAGGTTACATCAGTTCCTATCAGTTTTTGCCAGGCAGGTCTGTGCCAGTGCTGTGCAAGTTTTTTTCACAGCATTTGGCTGAATCTAGCAAAGCTAATCCTTTTTGGCCTATTGCAGAGTGTGTTAGTCAGTGGAGTAGCCTATCTGTGTTGCAAGATATACCACCTGTGTATAGAGTACCAATTTTTTTACTGCACCTAGTGAAGTAAAATCTTTTGGGCATAGCATCATTCTATTAGTCCATCTATACTGACCTCCATCAGGTTGCAAATTAAAAATAATTTTTTTCTGCATCTAGCTCTGAAAAAATATTTGGGCTTCTAGCAGTGTGTGGGACTTGGTCTATTAGTCCATCTATACTGACCTCCATCAGGTTGCAAATTAAAAATATTTTTTTTCTGCATCTAGCTCTGAAAAAATATTTGGGCTTCTAGCAGTGTGTGGGACTTGGTCTATTAGTCCATCTATACTGACCTCCATCAGGTTGCAAATTAAAAATAATTTTTTTCTTCATTTAGCTCTGAAAAAATATTTGGGCTTCTAGCAGTGTGTGGGACTTGTTCTATTAGTCCTTCTATACTGACCTCCAGCAGGTTGCAAATTGAATATAATTTTTTTCTGCATCTAGCTCTGAAAAAATATTTGGGCTTCTAGCGGTGTGTGGGACTTGGTCTATTAGTCCATCTATACTGACCTCCATCAGGTTGCAAATTAAAAATAATTTTTTTCTGCATCTAGCTCTGAAATAATATTTGGGCTTCTAGCAGTGTGTGGGACTTGGTCTATTAGTCCATCTATACTGACCTCCATCAGGTTGCAAATTAAAAATAATTTTTTTCTTCATTTATCTCTGAAAAAATATTTGGGCTTCTAGCAGCGTGTGGGACTTGTTCTATTAGTCCATCTATACTGACCTCCATCAGGTTGCAAATTAAAAATAATTTTTTTCTGCATCTAGCTCTGAAAAAATATTTGGGCTTCTAGCAGTGTGTGGGACTTGGTCTATTAGTCCATCTATACTGACCTCCATCAGGTTGCAAATTAAAAATAATTTTTTTCTTCATTTAGCTCTGAAAAAATATTTGGGCTTCTAGCAGTGTGTGGGACTTGGTCTATTAGTCCATCTATACTGACCTCCATCAGGTTGCAAATTGAATAAAAAAATTTTCTGCATCTAGCTCTGAAAAAATATTTGGGCTTCTAGCGGTGTGTGGGACTTGGTCTATTAGTCCATCTATACTGACCTCCATCAGGTTGCAAATTAAAAATAATTTTTTTCTGCATCTAACCCAGCCAATAGTTTTGGCCTAATACCACAGTTTGGCCACTCAGCTCTGCTCGGTTACCATCCATTGTTTTTTTGTGCAAACAACTCCAGAGTTGTGAATTAGTTAACCACCAAAATGAGTGGAAAAAGGCCTGCTGCTGGTGGAAAGGGGAATAGGCGTGTTGGGAAGGGGAAAAAAGGTTGTGTCCGTGGGGTAGGTGCAGAAGAAAGACCATCTTCCAGCCAAACTAAAATGTCTACTTCTTTTAGCGGACAATGTGATAAGATCCCTTTCTTACGGCCACGCCAATCGCTACAAATTCCAGATGAGGCACAAAAACAGCAGGTGCTTCAACGGATATCAAGTGCTCCTTTAAGTGGGCTCTCCTCCACATCAACTTCAACATCACAAATACTCCAGTCCTCAAAGGTGTCACCCAAATCGCACTTGCTTCCTCACAGCTCCCAAATCTCCAGCTGCCCGTCTGAGTATGAGGTAGAACAGATGGTTGAGTCTGCAGAGCTGTTTACTCATACTATAGCCTGGGAATCAGAGGTCGACTCCAGCGCTTCTGTGAATCCAGACGAGGAAATGATCTGCACTGATGCCCAGAATCTTTATGAGTCGGATCCAGGACCAGACGCAGAAGGTTCTGACCATAATGTAGACCCTCATTCCCAAACTGTAACTCCTGTTGGTGGAGACAATGAGGAAGACGATGATAAGACTCAAATACCTGATTGGAGCGACAACTTTAGTTTTTTGTCAGGGCAGGAACAGGTTGGCTCTGAGGACGACGGGTGTGATAACGCACAGGGTGATGATGATGAGGTCGGAGATCCCACTTACTGTCAACCCACAGTCAGCCAAGAGATGAGGTCAGCAGAGGAGGTGGAGGAAGATGCTAGTGACGACGAGGTCAGGTTGCGCCTTCCTGGACAGAGACGTAGTACTGGAAGCACGTCAACAACTGCATCCTCAAACACAACTCTGCCTCTCACCACAAGTCGTGGTGGCTCTTCAGGTCGCATGGGTGCTAAGCCTTGCATAGCCTGGGCATTTTTTCAGATCGATAAAGATGACCCAACTCGTGTTATCTGTAACATTTGTCAGCAAAAGCTAAGTAGAGGCCAAAAAATACATAGTTTGAGTACTTCATGCATGAACCGGCACATGGACATGAAGCATAAGTTGCAGTGGGAAGCTCAGTGTGCTACAATGCGGCCTAGCCGGCCGGGCCAACCACCGCCTGCCATATCTTGTGCATCCGCGGCCTCTTCATCCTCTGTGACTGGGGGGACAGCAGTCACACCTGTTTTGGGGCGCAGACCTGCCACCTCTTTACCCGCAACAGCCAGCGTGATTGGCAGGTCATCATTTTCTTTGGAGGTGGTAACACCAGCTGGTCTTGAGCGCTGTCCGACATCGATAGCACCACCTTTGGATCAAGGCAACCTAACATGTCCGCCTGCATCTTCCTCACAGACCGGCAGTTTGCCGGGGACAACCTTATCAACCCCGTCTAAGCACAATAGCCAGCCCTCGGTCCCTCAGATGTGGACAAGTAAAAGACCATTTCCTCCTAGCCATGAGAAAGCTAAGAGGTTGAATTTCACCATCTGCAAGCTCTTGGCTACAGAAATGCTGAATTTCCGCCTGGTGGACACAGAGGATTTTCGAGACCTTATGTCCGTCGCAGTGCCCCAGTACCAGATGCCCAGTCGGCACTACTTCTCAAAGAAAGGTGTGCCTGCGCTCCACCAGCATGTCGCACACAACATCACCGCTTCTTTGAGAAACTCTGTGTGTGACAGGGTGCATTTCACCACAGACACTTGGACGAGTAGGCATGGACAGGGGCGTTACATGTCGCTGACTGGGCACTGGGTAACTATGGTGACAGCAGGACAAGGGGCTGCTGTCCAAGTCTTGCCGTCCCCACGAGTTGTGCGTCAATCCTCTTTATGTCAAAGTTCCTCCACTGCTTCTGCCTCCTCAACCTCCTCTCGGTCTTCCACCTGCACCCAAAGCCTTTCTGGTCATGCCACAAGCTTTCTAACTGCGCAGAAGGGATCCTGCACACCTCCTTACTATGCTGGCAGTAGGGCTCAACGTCATCAGGCGGTTTTTACATTGACATGTCTGGGAAATGTGAGTCACACAGCTGAGGAGTTGTGGTCAGCTCTGGAGAACCAATTTCATGAATGGTTGTCTCCACTGGACCTGAAACCAGGGAAGGCCGTGTGCGACAATGCTGCAAACCTGGGTGCGGCCCTTCGCCGGGGCAATGTCACACACGTGCCTTGTATGGCTCACGTGTTGAACCTGGTTGTCCAGCAATTTTTAGCCCACTATCCCAGACTAGATGGCCTTCTGCAGAGGGCACGGTCGCTGTGTGCTCACTTCCGCCGTTCGCATCCCGCAGCTCAGCGACTTACATCTCTACAGAAGTCGTTAGGCCTGCCACTTCACCGGCTAAAATGCGATGTGCCTACCCGGTGGAATTCAACTCTGCACATGTTGCAGCGACTGTGGCAGCACCGACAAGCCCTGGTGCAATACGTTCTGACGTATAGCCTGGGCCAACGAGATTCAGAGGTGGGGCAAATCACGCTGGAGGAGTGGTCTCAGATCAGGGACCTATGCACCCTTCTGCACAGTTTTAAAATGGCGACGAAGATGTTTAGTGCTGACGATGCCATTATCAGCATGACTATTCCGGTGATTTACATGCTGGAGCACATGTTAAACAGAATTCGGAGTCAGGTGGTGGCACAAGAGGAGGTGGAGGAAGTAGAGGAGGAGGAGTTGTATGCGGAAGGGCTAACATCTGCAAGGTCCAGACGGTCGGCAGCACCAAGGCGGCAGGCATGTGAGGGTGGGGGAGATGATTTTACCAGGGCGCATGGTAGCAGCCAAACTAGTGAGGAAGGTGCAGGAGCCCAGGAAGAAGTGGAGGACGAACTGATGGAAGACTCATCAGATGAGGGAGACCTTGATCACATTTCTGTTGTGCGAGGTTGGGGGGAGAGGACAGAGGAAGGAAGCATGATTGTTACCTCGCCACCAACACAACAGGGACTTGGTGCTCCTGGATGCGCAACACACATGAGTGCCTTCTTGCTGCACTACCTGCAACATGACCCTCGAATTATGAGAATTAGAAATAATCCTGACTACTGGGTTGCCACACTGTTAGATCCCCGGTACAAAAGTAAATTTGCAGAAATTATTCCTGCCATAGAAAGGGATGCACGCATGCAGGAGTATCAGCAGAGACTGTTGCAGAATCTTACATGTGCTTTTCCACAAAATACCAGTGGTGCACGTAGTGAATCTCACAGTTCCAACTTGCCAACCGTGGGACCGTCAAGTGTTCAGCACTCAAACCGTAACAGAACCACAGTATCTGCTGGTAACATCAATTTTGCGTAATCATTTCACCACTTTTTTAGCCCATCCTTTGCAAGGCCACAGGAGACAAGAAGTCTGACACATAGTCAACGCCTAGAGACGATGGTACAGGAGTATCTCCAAGTAAACATTGAAGCCACGACTGTGTCACTGGACCCTTGCTCTTTTTGGGCTTCCAATCTGGATAAATGGCCGGAGCTAGCCACTTACGCCTTGGAGATCTTGTCATGCCCCGCAGCCAGCGTTCTGTCTGAACGTGTGTTCAGCGCTGCTGGTGGTGTGCTGACAGATAAGCACACGCGGCTCTCCACTGATAATGTAGACAGACTCACGTTCATAAAGATGAACAAATCATGGATCCGAAACGACTTTTCTACCCCTGTGTCATCCTGGGGAGAGTAAAAGCTTGATGATTGGTTAAAATCACCCTACCAACCGTTTTAAGCTTTCAAATTACTAATCATGTTTATCTGTATCTTGACTGGAAAATAATTTGGGCTTTGTAGCAGTGTGCAGCACTGATCCTATTAGGCCATCTATAATAAGCTTCACCAGATTTAAAATTAAAAATAATTTTTAGCTGCATCTAGCCCGGAAAATAATTTTGGGGCTCCGAGATGCGCAAGACACATAAGTGCCTTCTTGCTGCACTACCTGCAGCATGACCCTCATATTGTCAGATTTCGAAGTAATCATGACTACTGGGTTGCCACACTCTTAGATCCCCCAAACTTTTCGATCAACCTTTTCATTTTAATAAAGACCAAAAAAATGGTCATTTTTGAAATTATAAGCATTAGCAGGTTGTTAGAAACTGAAATCAAACAGTTTTCAACTAAAAACTTTATTCTAGGTGATGTTACATTTTCACATAGGACCCCTTGTTCGAAAGGAGCTTCTGAACTCTCTCGTCCATTGAATTTGTCAGGTTTTGGATGGTTTCTGCTTCAATTGTTTTGCATGAGGACAGAATACCCTCCCAGAGCTGTTGCTTAGATGTGAACTGCCTCCCGCCATCATAGACACTCCTTTTAATGATGCTCCAAAGGTTCTGAATGGGGTAGAGGTCAGGGGAGCATGGGGGTCACACCATAAGTTTGTCCCCTTTTATGCCCATATCAGCCAGAGATGCAGATGTTTTATGTGCAGCATGGAATGGTGCATTATCATGCAGAAAAATGATCTTGCTGTGAAATACACGGTTCTTCTTCTTGAACCATGGCAGGAAGTGCTGTTTGAGAAAATCCACATACATTATGGAGTTCATCTTTAGCGCCTTCAGGGATCCTAAAGGGGCCGACAATCTCTCTCCCCATGATTCCAGCCCAAAACATTACTCCACCTCCTCCTTGTTGGCGCTGTAGCCGTGTTTGCGTGGGGTGTCCATCAACCAGCCATCCTCCACTCCATTCATCTGGACCATCGAGCGCTGCACGGCACTCATCCGTGAACAAAACAGTTTTGAAATCAGTCTTCATGTAATGTTTGGCCCACTGGAGCCGTTTCTGCTTGTGTGAAGTGGATAGAGGAGGTCGACAGGATGGCGTATGCACAGCTGCAAACCTCTGAAGGACCCTGCATCTTGTTGTTCGGGGGACGTTGGAGGCACAAGCAGCTTCAAAAACTTGTCTGCTGCTATGACAAGGCTTTTTTGCCGCTGCTCTTTCAACCTGACGTAATTGCCTGTAGGAAAGAGTCCTCAATTTGCCCTTATCAGCACGCACACGTGTGTACTGTGAATCAGCTACATACTTCTTGATTGCCAAAACACTTCATCCTGATCATCGCACAATGTTGATTGTAGTCATGCCTTGACCTAAACACTCCACAATTTGTTGCTTCTCAGCAGCCGACACATCCTTTTTCTTTCCCATTTTGGCAGAAAATGTAGGCTGCTTAATAATGTGAGAGAGCCTTCTTAAGTAGTCTTGCCTTTCATTGGACACACCTGCCAAACTAATTAGCACAGGTGTCTGCAATTGCTTACAGTGATATAAAGAGCCCTGACACACATCACCATCAATGAGTTTAACTGACAAACAAACAAATTCTTCCCTTATCACTCCTAAACACTTTTTGCATAATAATTTGGAACGCGGTGTACATGTGCTTTTCCACAAAACACCAGTGGTTCACGTAGTGAATCTTACAGTTCTAACTTGACAACCGTGGTCTGTATGGAATTGTTCAATAAAGGGCCCAAAATTAAGATAACATAGATGGGAGAGGTCTCTATGAATAGGAATTCCTAAGTATTTGATACCCTGTGAGGGCCAGGCAAAGGGAAAGTTGGACTGGATGGAATCCTATATGGATTTAGGGAGGGAGACATCGAGGGCCTCAGACTTCGCTGCATTGATTTTAAAATTTTACCATGTAACAAAGTGATCTATTTCAGCCATAACAGCAGGGATGGATATATGTGATTGAGTGATATATACTAGGACATCATCAGCAAATAGAGAGCACTTGTACTCGGTGCCTCCCACCTCAATCCACCTAATATTGGGGTTATGGCGAATTGATGAGAGCAGGTGCTCCGTCACTAGGATGTATAAGAGAGGGGACAGAGGACATCCCTGCCTTGTCCCATTGGTGATTGTGAAAGGTGATGAAAATGTTCTGACGCACCCCCTGGGCCTTGGGACAGGTTTTTTGGTGGATGCTGGTGGTTGTAGTCTTCGTGGCGGCGATCCGGTACCGTGGCTCAGGGCGGTCAAACCAGTGGCGGAACTATTTATGTGGTTTTGATGTTTAAATGTCCGACTACGCCACCCGTGGATTGCGGTCAGAGTGAACCGCCGCTACAGGGCAGACCGCTAAGGCTGGTGTTGTGGGTGCAGCAGAGCGTAGCATAACTCCCCACGGGAGGAGTATAGCCTCAGGGCAGTGTATGCGGAGGATGGGGGTGATGGTGCAGGGCAGCAGCAGTAACGACACAGAGTCAGTGATGCAGTTCAGGGCCTTTACTCACAGTTCTTATTATCCAGACCACGTCTGCAGGTAACGGCTGCCCACGTCGTACTGTGCTCACCAGGTGAGGGGCTCAGACAACTCCCAGATAACTTTGGAGCGCTTCACAGGACCCCCTTTGTGTGTCCTTTGTCTGGCCTTTCTTACCAACACTTCTGTCCGGCTGCCTCGGGCCTCCTCTTGGTAAACTTGGCGCCAGTTTCCCTGACCCTATGTGGTGCCTTCCTAGCGGGTGGAGCAAGGGGCTGCGCCACATAAAATGTCAGAGCCTCCGGTTTCTAGCTGAGGGTCGTTTCCTGCCTCCACTAGTTCGGGGACCGGTCTCCCCCTTTGGCCTGACCCCTCCACGCAGGTGGATTCGGGCGTGCGGTGGCGACTCGCCCGTCCACACCCCTGGGATCCCTTCATTCCTCATTCCTGGAGCCTTCTCCGCTCCTCTTCCTTCCTTCTCCCTCTTGCAGGCCTGGGCCTCTGTTACTAGGCCCGCCTCCGGAGCAGAGCTCATGCAGAGCCCCTGCTCCCTGCCACTTCTGCTCAGACTTCTCTGCACTGAACTAAGATGGTGCCCACCTTTTATACTCCCTTCTCAATGCACCCAGGAACTGCTTCCTCCCTGCTCCTGCACTGCAGGGTTCCCCTTCCTCAGTGTTCCCTCCCCCCACTCCAGCCAGGGACAGGGACTGTCGTGCCCATCTCAGGGGCATATTGGTCGCCCTGCCCCACGGCAATGTGGTGTAATGCATGCAGGTGTCGGGTCCTGATCCACACTCCATCCTTATCTGAGAGTGAGATATCACACCTCTGGGTGAGGTGCAATACGTCTGTAGCAACCGAGCCCTCGGTGCTACAGTTCCATTTATCTTCAGCCTAGGTGACGTATTGTGATACAGGGCCGTGATTTTGGCTATAAAAGGGTCCCCTAGACCCCTACCCCAAGCTTTTTAAGAGAATCATATATGGCGTGCCAGGAGACTCTATGGAATGCTTTCTCAGCATCCAACGAGAGTATCTACTTACAAATTTTTAACTGCATCTAGCCCAGGAAATACTTTGTGCCTAGTAGCAGTGTCTGCTAGTCAGCGGATTATCCCGGCTGTTAAGCAAGCTACACCACCTGTAGTTTGGACACTTAATTTTTTCAAAGGAAATGCTTCGGGACCACGGGATACTCAGTGAAGAGCATCAGGAGGCACCCCAAGGCATAGGGGCTGGGACTGGCACTAGGATGCCTTGCGGTGGACAGCCGAGCTCGATCCTTATAAAAGCTTTTTAACTGCAGCAGCTTTAGTGGACGCTACTGGAGACTTGCCCTCCAATACATCCTTGTAAATGGATTTAAAGTGTATTCATTCAAATTAGAGGGACAATTTAAATTAAAAAGCTTAGAGCTGCCTCCACCACAGGGGGGCTCTCTCGACCCACCAGCGGACAGGCACCAGTATTGGGAGAGGGGGGCTGGCCGTCAGGGTTCACCGCGGCTCTGGCACAAACCCGGCGACACGGAGGTGGCACGGGCAGGAGCGGACTGGCCGTCTCGGCTTCTCAGTTTTTGGATTTTAGAAGGGCATGACATGCCTATATCTGTGTCTCCCCCTCCTTTTACTCCTCCACCTCTTTTCTTTTCGCATGACTATATGTACTTGTCACTTTTCCATGTGTTAGTTGTGTCTTCTGAGCAGTTTGTCAGCTTTTGGACACCTTTGAAGGTGTTTTCTATGTGTTTCTATGTGTTTTTGTTTGCCTTCCATTGGTTTTAACGGTGTTCGAAGGTGTTCGACGAACAGTTCGGCGAACACACGGGTGTTCGACGAACCGAACCGAACTCGAACACTACGGGGGTGGCTCAACACTAGTAGGGAGCTTTGCTGCCATGTGCCTGATCATGCTGGTGGTGGCCAGGCTACTAGTTTTGCTTCCCCTGCTGATGCAGGCCTGACAGGTGGTGAAAATGGCCTTTTTGGGGTTATCTGCAGAGTCTTTAAAAAAGAACCAAACTCAGGTAGACCTAACAGTTGTACTGGCAACTTCCGTCGTGTTGGCGTTACGAGAAGCGCTTTCCAGCCTTGTGTCTGCGGCCACCACACTGCTTCTTCCTGCCTGTTGTAGTGCTATGCCTCCCTCCCCCTGTGTGCTGCTGTCCTCGCTCTGCATGTCCCCCTGCCAGGTTGGGTTAGTTACTATATCATCCACCACCTCATCTTCCACTTCCGCATCCTTTGCCTTTATGTGACTGTGGCTGCTCAAATATTTTGGCATCACTGCACGTGTTTTCCTTTTGACTCACTAGAAGCTGGCCGGGCGACAGGCCCAAATCTACAAATGGAAAAATGAACAGCTCTTCTGAGTGTCCAAGTGTGGGATCAGTTGTCGCCGGGCACTTGGCATGGTGGGAGGCAGGAGGATCAGGGTGAGGAATATACGGTCCAGACTCACGGCTACTGAGACTTGACCATGTGGAAGACACCCTGTCTGGTGGTGGTGGTGGCTAAGTGACTGGAAGCATTATCCGCTATCCAACCAACAACCGTGTGGAAGACAGGGTGGTGGTAGTGGTGGTGGCAAAGTGACTGGAACCAACAACCTTTTGACACTGCTCTATGTTCAATAGTGGAGTATTGCAGTCCCCTAGTAATTGGGACAGGAAGGTCGAGCAAGAAGATGTGAGTGTTTGTTGTGGCACAATTTCAGCATGCCCACGGCCTCAGCCTTGGCCTCTACATGCACCATAACCATCTCACCCACTTCCCCGTCCCTTGCCTTGCACCTTGCCCATTTTAAATGGAGGACAATATTTTTCATGTTCACTAGAAATGGCTGATTTTGGAATGCAGCTATATGTGACACGTCTAAGTGAGAACCACGGTTTTTAATATCAGGCTTTAGTTTACTAATACTATTTTTCACAGAGACCTATTATGAATAGCTTGACCGATACACTGCAACAAAATGAAAAAGGAAGCCATAAATGGCTGATTTTGGAACGCAGTTATATGTGATACGTCTGACAGAAAACCACAGTTTCAGATAGCAGGCCTATAGTTTACTAATATTATTCTTCACAGAGACCTAGTGTGAATAGCTTGACCGACATATTACAACACAATCAAAATGGAAGCCAGAAATGGCTGATTTTGGAATGCAGTTATATGTGATACATCTGACTGAGAACCACGGTTTTAAAAAGCAGGCCTGTAGTTTACTAATACTATTCTTCACAGAGACCTAGTGTGAATAGCTTGAATGACACACTGCAACAAAATCAAAATGGAAGCCAGAAATGGCTGATTTTGTAATGCAGTTATATGTGATATGTCTGACTGAGAACCACAGTTTTAAATAGCAGGCCTTTAGTTGACTAATACTATCCTTCACAGAGACCTAGTGTGAATAGCTTGACCGACACACTGCAACGAAATCAAAATGGAAGCCAGAAATGGCTGATTTTGTAATGCAGTTATATGTGATAAGTAGTGTTGAGCGATACCTTCCGATATCGGGAAATATCGGATCGGATTGGATCGGACCGATACCGAAAAAGTATCGGATATCGCCGATTCCGATACCGGAAACCAATGCAAGTCAATGGGACAGAAATATCGGAATGAAAATAAACCCTTTCTTTCCTTGTAGGTTAATTCTACATGAAGGAAAACAACTAAGAATAATGTAGAATGTATTGGGGGAGGTGGGGGAGACAATAAAGGCATAGAGGTTTAGCCCAATCAAATGGAATAGCAGGAATTAATATTTTTTTTAAGACGTTCTGAGTTACGGAAATATTGACTATGTTAAGTATTTTTATATTTTGTCAGATATTTATGTTTCACTACTTCCTTGCTCTTCACCTTCTTTTTTACTTCTCCCACACTTTCTCCTTCATCATCCTCAGCATCTTTTTCATCCTCTTCTTCTTCACCTTCTTCATCTTCTTCTTCTTCACCTTATTCGTATTATTCTTTTTTTTTACATTCTTCAAATTCTACTTCTTCATCTTCTTCATATTCTTCTTCTTCATATTCTTATTTGTGACAGGCATTCCTGTAGTTGTTATCTATAAAAGGTTGGACATTACACCTTTCGTTCTGCCCGTCACAAAAGATTTACAACAGGATTTGTCCGCGTTCAGTTTGGCCTGCAGCAGCAGGTCTTTTCCAGGGGCACCAAGAGGAGGAACGGACTCACCCCCATACACTGCTTAGTCATCTTCTGCTTATAATTTAGATATTATCTTTTGCTCTGATTTTTAGTCTTATGCTTAATGTTCTTCCGCTTTTTGTTCTGCAGCTTCTTGTACTTCTGCTTCTTGGTTTTCTGTCTCTTGTTCTTCTGTATCTTGGTGCTTGTCTTCTCTTCTTTGTCCTCTTGGTCAACTTCTTCAGGGTCATCTTCTTGGTCTTCTTCGGGGTGGTCTTCAGGGTCGTCGTCTTCGGGGGTCCTCGTCTTCGGGGTCCTCGTCTTCTTCGGGTTGGTCTTCTGGATCCTCGTCTTCAGGGTCCTCGTCTTCTTCGGGGTGGTCTTCAGGGTCCTCGTCTTCTTCGGGGTGGTCTTCAGGGTCCTCATCTTCGGGGTGGTCTTCAGGGTCCTCGTCTTCTTCGGGGTGGTCTTCAGGGTCCTCGTCTTCAGGGTCGTTGTCTTCGGGGTCCTCGTCTTCTTAGGGTTGGTCTTCAGGGTCCTCGTCTTCAGGGTCCTCATCAGGGAGATCCAGAGTGATTACCAAGGACCATTTCAAAAAGCTTGAACTTGGAAATGTAGCAGAAGGTACAAGAAAGCTGAGGAACTACCGAGAACCAGCTGACGGTACTGGAACCCGGATGGGTAGCAGAAGGTACAAGAGCCAATGGAACTGCCGAAGACCAGCTGACGGTACTGGAACTCGGTTATTAAGCAGGAGGTACCTGTGCCAGAAAGCACTACCAAGGACCAGCAGACGTTGGTGGAACTTGGATACCGAGAAGGAGGCACCTAATCCAAAGGCACTGCCGAGAACCAGCTGACGGTACAGGAACCCGGATGGGTAGCAGAAGGTACCCATGTAAAAAAAAGTTCAAGGCCGCGAGCCGGCCGCAGTTAGCAAAACCTACAGTCCTACAGGGGGTGCTTGTCCTATTGGCACTATGGAACCAGCCTTCATTGCCTGATCCCGCAGCCCACATAGGAGTCACCTAAACTGCAGGCACCATAGAGTCGGCTAACCCGACCGCAACGCGACAGGACAACGCATTGGAGGCAAAGTGACGTTGACACTACCCGGAAACAGCTGGCGTGCTGGAACCAGGCTGGGCAGGAGGGAGTACCCGTGCCAAAGTCACTGCCGAGAACCAGCTGACGGTACTGTAACCCGGATGGGTAGTAGAAGGTAAAAGAGCAAATGGAACTACCGAGGACCAGCTGACGGTACTGGAACCCGGATGGGTAGCAGAAGGTACAAGAGCCAATGGAACTGCCGAAGACCAGCTGACGGTACTGGAACTCGGTTACTAAGCAGGAGGTACCTGTGCCAGAAAGCACTACCAAGGACCAGCAGACGTTGGTGGAACTTGGATACCGAGAAGGAGGCACCTAATCCAAAGGCACTGCCGAGAACCAGCTGACGGTACTGGAACCCGGATGGGTAGCAGAAGGTACCCATGTAAAAAAAAGTTCAAGGCCGTGAGTCGGCCGCAGTTACCAAAACCCACAGTCCTACAGGGGGTGCTTGTCCTATTGGCACTATGGAACCAGCCTTCATTGCCAGATCCCGCAGCCCACATAGGAGTCACCTAAACTGCAGGCACCATAGAGTCGGCTAACCCGACCGCAACACGACAGGACAACGCATTGGAGGCAAAGTGACGTTGACACTACCCGGAAACAGCTGGCGTGCTGGAACCAGGCTGGGCAGGAGGGAGTACCCATGCCAAAGTCACTGCCGAGAACCAGCTGACGGTACTGGAACCCGGATGGGTAGTAGAAGGTACAAGAGCAAATGGAACTACCGAGAACCAGCTGGCGGTGCTGGAACCCAGGGTAAATACTAAAAACAGAGGAGCCAGTGGTGTAATTGGAGCAAGTTTTAAATCAGTAGTACAGTGGATGTGGACAAAGCAGGAGAATTTGCCGGACACACAGCAGGGGAACAGCTGACGTTACTGAACCCCAATAACACTGGAGCAAGCGTTGACTGTGCAGACGGCACTTCCAAGCGCCAACTGGCGGTGTTGGAGCTCAGGGATAATACTGAAAACAGAGGAGCCAGAGGTGTATTTGGAGGAGGTTTTAAATCAGAAGTACAGTGGATGTGGACAAAGCAGGAGAAATTGCCATCCGCACAGCAGGGGAACAGCTGATGTTACCGAACCCCAATAACACGGCAGCAAGTGTTGACTGTGCAGACGGCACTTCCGAGCGCCAACTGGCGGTGTTGGAGCTCAGGGATAATACTGAAAACAGAGGAGCCAGAGGTGTAATTGGAGCAACTCTAAAATCTGTAGTAGTGAGAATGTGGACAGAGCAGGAGAAATTGCCGTCGGCACAGCAGGGGAACAGCTGACGTTACCGAACCCCAATAACATGGCAGCAAGTGTTGACTGTGCAGACGGCACTTCCGAGCGCCAACTGGCGGTGTTGGAGCTCAGGGATAATACTGAAAACAGAGGAGCCAGAGGTGTATTTGGAGGAGGTTTTAAATCAGAAGTACAGTGGATGTGGACAGAGCAGGAGAAATTGCCGTCCGCACAGCAGGGGAACAGCTGACGTTACTGAACCCCAATAACACGGCAGCAAGTGTTGACTGTGCAGACGGCACTTCCGAGCACCAACTGGCGGTGTTGGAGCTCAGGGATAATACTGAAAACAGAGGAGCCAAAGGTGTAATTGGAGCAACTTTAAAATCTGTAGTAGTGAGAATGTGGACAGAGCAGGAGAAATTGCCGTTCGCACAGCAGGGGAACAGCTGACGTTACTGAACCCCAATGACACGGCAGCAAGTGTTGACTGTGCTGACTGCACTTCCGAGCGTCAACTGGCGGTGTTGGAGCTCAGGGATAATACTGAAAACAGAGGAGCCAGAGGTGTAATTGAAGCAACTTTAAAATCTGTAGTTGTGAGAATGTGGACAGAGCAGGAGAAATTGCCGTCCGCACAGCAGGGGAACAGCTGACGTTACTGAACCCCAATAACATGGCAGCAAGTGTTGACTGTGCAGACGGCACTTCCGAGCGCCAACTGGCGGTGTTGGAGCTCAGGGATAATACTGAAAACAGAGGAGCCAGAGGTGTATTTGGAGGAGGTTTTAAATCAGTAGTACAGTGGATGTGGACAGAGCAGGAGAAAGTGCCGTCCGCACAGCAGGGGAACAGCTGACGTTACTGAACCCCAATAGCACGGCAGCAAGTGTTGACTGTACAGACGGCACTTCCGAGCGCCAACTGGCGGTGTTGGAGCTCAGGGATAATACTGAAAACAGAGGAGCCAGAGGTGTAATTGGAGCAACTTTAAAATCGGTAGTAGTGAGAATGTGGACAGAGCAGGAGAAATTGCCGTCCGCACAGCAGGGGAACAGCTGACGTTACTGAACCCCAATGACATGGCAGCAAGTGTTGACTGTGCTGACGGCACTTCCGAGCGCCAACTGGCGGTGTTGGAGCTCAGGGATTACAGTTCAGGTGGTAGAAACATGAACAGAACAGGAGACCTGGATACTTTTGCCAACAATTATTTATTCTGGAAGAGGCCTGGCAAATTCATGAGAGATCCAGGCCTTGTTCATTTTGAGAAAAGTAAGCCGGTCAACGTTATCGGAGGATAGTCTCATGCGACGGTCTGTTAGTACACCACCTGCGGCACTAAAGACGCGTTCCGATAATACACTAGCAGCAGGGCAAGCTAGCACCTCCAATGCATACTGACTTAGCTCTAGCCATGTATCTAGCTTACAGACCCAAAACTTGAAGGGAGAAGAGCCGTCTGGGAGTACACTAAGAGGGCAAGACATGTAGTCTGTCACCATCTGACGGAAACGTTGCCTCCTGCTGACTGGAGCTGTCTGTGATGGTGTAGACATTTGTGGCGGCGGGGACACAAAACTTTGCCACATTTCGGCCATACTGGTCTTGCCTTGTGCTGAGGCGCTGCTTCTGCTCCTTCTTTGTGCAGAGCTTCCTCCACTGCCTCGACGCACTGAGCTGCTTTGTAAAGCACTAGCAGCACTGCTCTCGGTTGGAATGGAGAACATGATGGAATGCACCAGTGCGTCTTGGTACTCCCGCATTTTACGCTCCCGGTTCAAAGGTGTTATGAGGCTTTGTAAGTTGTCCCGGTAGCGAGGATCTATGAGGGTGGACACCCAATAATCAGCCGTGTTGAGAATGTGGGCGATGCGGCGGTCGTTTCTCAGGCACTGCAGCATGAAATCAACCATGTGCTGCAGACTGCCAACTGGCCAAGAAACGCTGTCCTCTGCTTGAGGCGTGATCTCTGCCTGCTCTTCATCACCCCACCCTCGCTCTAGATACTGACTACTAGAGCATTGTGTACCTCCCTCCTCTGGACAGATGTCTTCCTCATCCATTGACTCCTCCTCATCCTCCTCACAAAGTGTCCTCTGCCTAGGCCTTTGTGAGGATCCACGTTGCGCAGACTGTAGAGAAGCAGATGGCATTTGTGACTCCTCATCCTCCACCTCTTCCAAAACCTCGTCCTTTAGTGGTTGCAGTGTTTTTTCAAGCAGGCAGATAAGGGGGATAGTCATGCTGACTAGTGCATCATCTGCACTCGCCATCCGCGTGGAATAATCGAAGGCACGCAAAACGTGGCAAATGTCCTTCATAGAGGCCCACTCAGTGGTGGTGAAGTGTGAACGGCGCGCACTGCAACTTCTTTGCGCCTGCTGCAGCTGGTGCTCCATTACTGCTGCCTGCTGCTCACACAACCTCTCCAGCATATGTAACGTTGAATTCCACCTGGTGGGTAGGTCGCATATGATGCGATGTTCCGGAAGACATAATCGGCGCTGCAGAGCTGCAATGCGTGATCTTGCATTGCTGGAACGCCGCAAGTGAGCGCACTCTATGCGGACCTTTTGAAGCAGTGCATCAAGACCCGGATAGTCCCTCAAAAATCTCTGCACGACCAAGTTGAGCACATGTGCCAGACATGGGATGTGAGTGAGGTTGCCTAGGCCCAGAGCTGCCACCAGATTTCGGCCATTGTCACACACTACCATGCCTGGCTGGAGATTCGCTGGCACAAACCACACGTCGCTCTGCTGCTTGATGGCATTCCAGAGCTCCTGCGCTGTGTGGCTTCGATTCCTCAAAGAAATTAATTTTAATACGGCCTGTTGACGTTTGGCCACGGCTGTGCTCATATTGGTCACCATAACAGGTAACCGGTGGAGGTAGACCGTGACGGCTCCTGCAGCGCTGATTCAGAGGAACTGGAGTATGAGGAGGAGTCAATGTGTACAGACTGGATTCCTGCAATCCCTGGAGTTGGCAGAACACATACAGCGCCACTCTCAAGATCTGTACCCGGCTCCACAACATTTACCCAATGGGCAGTGAGGGAAAGGTATCGTCCCTGTCCATTCTTACTGGTCCACGCATCGGTGGTCAGGTGGACCTTGCTACTGACGGCGTTTTGTAGCGCATGTTTAATTTTTCCCTCCACATGATGTTGCAGGGCAGGGACAGCTTGCCTGCTGAAATAAAATCGGCTGGGCACGTTGTATTGTGGGACTGCCAATGCCATAAAGTTACGGAATGTGTCAGTCTCCACCAGCCTGAATGATAGCATTTCTAGGGCCAGTAGTTTAGCTATGCCAGCATTCAGAGCCTGTGCTCGGGAGTGGTTTGCCGAGTATGGGCGCCTTTTCTCCCATGCCTGTGCTAACAATGGCTGTAGACTGGCCTGGGAGTGTGAGGATGACTGGGAAAGTGGTGCTGTGGGTGGAATTACACTCTGTCTCTGTACAACAGTGCCGGAGATTCTTCCATGGCGATCCTGTGAGGAAGCCGAACCAGCTGTGTGTGAGCTGGAGGAAGAGGCTACAACACGAGCTGAAGAGGTGGTAGGTGGCGCTGTAGGTTGGCCTAGGTCTTCAGTGTGTTTTTGTAACTCCACCACGTGCTTAGTCCGCACATGTTTCCACATATTTGTGGTATTGAGGTTGCTGACACTTTTCCCTCTTTTCACCTTCTGATCACACAGCTTGCATTTGACAAAGCAAATGTCATCTGCAACTGTCTCAAAAAAGGACCAGGCACTGCAAGTCTTGGGAGCGCCCGCTTTGCATTTTGGAAGAGCCATGCTCCTAATGGGTGCCGAAGTGGAGGCTACAGGCAACCAAGTCTGCCCCTTCCCTCTCCCTCCTTTTTGGCTGTTCGGGGAATCTCTTCCTCAGAGCTGCTCTCACCACCTTCCTGTCCCTCACGCCATGATGGGTCAAGGACCTCATCATCTACAACACCCTCTTCAAACAACTGCTTCTCCTGAGTAGTCTCGACAGCACAGTACGCACCAGAAAGTGGCACCTGAGTCTCATCATCAGATGCGTACTGAGGTGTGCTGCTGACCATAGGCACTGGCCCACCCGCCTCTTCAGATTCAGAGAGACAAAACGGTTGCGCATCACTGCATACTACCTCTTCTTCAAATTCTCGAATTCTGCTTGGCTGGCCCCCTTTTTCCAAACCAAGAGATTGAGAGAGCAGAAGTAGAGATGGCTCCTGTCCAGGGCTCTCTGACTGCCTGAGCAATTTGGCAGGTGGTGAAGAGACAGATGGGTGCTCTTCAGTGCTCAGGACCTGAGAGGATCTGGAACTAATTGAAGTCGATGTGTTAGCTGCCATCCATCCGACAACGGCTTCAATTTGGTCCTCCCGCAGCAGTGGGGTTCGGCTAGCTCCTACAAAGCTGCGCATAAAGGACTGTTCCCTGGTAAAACTGGGGGATGCTGAGTCACTGGTGCCCGCAGCAAGCACAGAATCCCCACGTCCTCTCCCTGCAGGCACAGAATCCTCATGTCCTCTCCCTGCAGAAACTCCACGCCCACGCCCACGCCCACGACCACATGCCTTACTCCCTGCCTTCTTCATCTTAGTAGACTGATAAAGATAGGCAGAAAAGTACTAAGGGCTTAGTGTGCTTATTCCTGAACAGCTGCTAACAGGTATAAGAAGCACTAATTTTATAAAGTGTGGACTAGACTTTAATATGAGCTAATGTGGCCTACACAACTGTAAAGTGGAGTGTTTGGTGAACTTTATTTAGGTTTTTTTTGTCACAAAAAGACACTGGATGTGCCTAAAGATGTAACAATGATAGTATCACAAACTTTTTGTAGCTATTACAATGTAGGAAGGTAGCCTACAATGCAATAGATGAGGCTGCAAAAAATAGGCTAATACTAATCTGGCTGGGGCTGCAGGGCCCAATGCTGCAGAAAGGCTCCTCTAACTACTCCTATATAGTGTGTTTGGAACCAATTTAGCTGAATACGGATGGAACCACCACACTAATAGGAGAAATCAGGAAAAATTATGAATTGGCAAAAAACGACAATGTATGAGGCAGTGACACACACTGAGTGCACTACAGCCAGACGTGGTTGAAGCACACACTACAGGGTGAGCTGCACTCACACACCAGACCTTGCAGACAGCGGTGAACAGTACAGATGCAGAGCACTGTGCACTAGCGCTGCAAGACCAAAAAAAATTCTCTATCTACTCCTATATAGTGTGTTTGGAACAAATTTAGCTGAATACGGATGGAACCACCACACTAATAGGAGACATCAGGAAAAATTATGAATTTGCAAAAAAGGACAATGTATGAGGCAGTGACACACACTGAGTGCACTATAACCAGACGTGGCTGAAGCACACACTACAGGGTGAGCTGCACTCACACACAGAGACCTTGCAGAAAGCGGTGAACAGCACAGAGAACTGTGCACTAGCACTGCAAGGCACAGCGATTTATAAAGTAGCTTGGGTAAAGCAGAATAGACCAAATAGGTAGCTAAAACTGTCCCTCAGAACAACAGCATCCTATCCCTAACTGAATTCACAGCAGAGTGAGCTCAAAATGGCGGCGGCGGCTTTTATAGTGCATCATGACATCATTTCAGCAGCCAATCACAGCCATGCCATTAGTTAAGATGCCTACATGCCTAACAGGATGTGCCCACACTTCTTAGGATCCTCATTGGCTGAATAAAATGAAAATGGCTCATTGCATTATGGGAACTTCCGATTCCGGTATACGATATTGCAAAAGTATCGGAATTAAGTATCGGAATTCCGATACCGCGAATATCGGCCGATACCCGATATTTCAGTATCGGAATGCTCAACACTAGTGATAAGTCTGACTGAGAGCCACAGTTTTAAATAGCAGGCCTGTAGTTTACTAATACTATTTTTCACAGAGACCTAGTATGAATAGCTCCACCAGCACACTGCAAAATAATGGAAATGTAGGTCAACATTTTCCACGTTCAGTTTAAATTTCTGGATTTTTATCCCTGTAATATGGAAAGAATCTGCCTTTATTCTGCAGTGCTAACAAGTAGTCATGAGCGAACATTTCAATGTTCGGTTCAGAAAAGTTCACTGAACAAATTGATATTCGCCTAATTTATTCGCCGAATGTTCGTCGAACATTTCCGAATTCCATAGGAGTCAATGGGGGACCAAAAAAATGCATAGACAACACCTAGAAAAGGGACCAAAAGCTGCCAAAACACCTCAAATTAGGTGTAGACACCAGGGAAGTGCCATCAATTGACCCAGAGTACAAGTACTATAATTATTATTACTGTGACAGTGACATTTATTCAGTTGAATTTTACATGTCAAAAGGGGTCACCGACTGGTACAACAGGAGAGAGGACCCTGCCTGCGAGGGCGCACTGTCATGGACGTGGATGGTGCACTGTGCCACTGACCCCTGAGATCCTGGAGGGGTGTCACTAAGCAAGCACCGGTCTGTTCACTAGAGCCTCTTATGGTGAGGTTAGACTTGGCTCCCGATGAAAGCCAGGTGCCACTCCAAGAAAGACAAAGGGACACGCAGCAGCTGGACCCAGTAGGACAGACTAGATGGTGCAGCAAGCAGAGTCTGTATCAGAGTGCTCCAGGCATAGTCTGAATCAGGAGTGCAGCAGGCATAGTCTGTATCAGGAGTGAAGCAGGCAGAGTCTGTATCAGGAGTGAAGCAGGCAGAGTCTGTATCAGGAGTGCAGCAGGCAGAGTCTGTATCAGGAGTGCAGCAGGCAGAGTCTGTATCAGGAGTGCAGCAGGCAGAGTCTGTATCAGGAGTGCAGCAGGCAGAGTCTGTATCAGGAGTGCAGCAGGCAGAGTCTGTATCAGGAGTGCAGCAGGCAGAGTCTGTATCAGGAGTGCAGCAGGCAGAGTCTGTATCAGGAGTGCAGCAGGCAGAGTCTGTATCAGGAGTGCAGCCAGTACTGGAACGCAACCTTACACAATTTAGATTGCAGAACAGGAAGGTTCCACTACAGCCAACCCAATAGATGGAAACCCAATCAGGATTCCCCACATTTAAAAAAAATTGTGGCATACACTAGCAATGTCTAATCAATTTCACTACAGTAGAACTAGTGTAAATAAGACCCACACCTCTAAAAGGACAGCCAACCCAGGAGATGGAGACCTAACCATGCATGTTCACATTGCCCTAAAAGAGGGCCTAACACCACTGAAGTGGCATCAATTTCACTATAGTATAAGTATTACAAAGTTCCTCTACAGCCAACCCATTAGATGGAGACCCAATCATGGTTCTCCACATTTCAAAAAAGTAGTGGCAGACACTAGCAATGTCTAATTAATTTCACTACAGTAAACGGGACCAAAAGCTGCCAAAACACCTCAAATTAGGTGTAGACACCAGGGAAGTGCCATCAATTGACCAAGAGTACAAGTACTATTATTATTATTACTGTGACAGCGACATTTATTCAGTTGCGTTTTACATGTCAAAAGGGGTCACCTACTGGTACAATAGGACAGAGGACCCTGCCTGCGAGGGTGCACTGTCATGTACATGGTTTGTGGAACCACTATGCCACGGACCACTGAGAGCCTGGAAGGGTGTCACTAAGCGAGCACCGGACTGTTCACTAGAGCCTCTTATGGTGAGGTTAGACTTGGCTCCCAATGAACGCCAGGTGCCACTCCAGGACAGACTAAGGGATGCGCGGCTGCTGCTGTGACCAGAAGTGAGAGCGAGCGCGGGGTGTGAGCACGTGGGTGTGGTGTGGCTGTGGTGAGCGGCGTGCGGCAGGCGGAGTGGTCTCGACTCGGCTCGCGGCCCTCCGGCGAGGGAGCCATGCAGAGCTGACTGAGTGGACCGGGAGGACCGGTAGGAGGCGACTGGAGGGACGAGCGCAAGAGAGCGCTGTGATAGCGTTCAGCGCCGCACGTCGGCGGAGGGCGCCAGGTGGTGGTGACCAGGAGGACCGGTAAGAGGCGACCGGAGGGGCGAGCACGCTGTGATAGCTGTGATAGCGTGCAGCGTCCCTAGAGGAGGTGAGTGAGGGGCAGGAGGCCGCGATAAGCGGACCTACTGAACCCGAGTGTGTACTGTACTGTATTGTATTTGTATTGTAATTGTATTATATTTAAGTGCTCCCCCCCGGCTTTATTTAAATTAATCCTGTCCTTATTTGATCGATCTCCCCCCTATCCATATTTAGTACAACTCCCCCGGCCACCTTTAGTGATCCCCCAGTCCATATTTAAATTGATTTCCCTGATCACCCCCCGTCCATATTTAACTGATCCCCCTGTCCACATTTAAATTGACCCCCCATCCTCAGTTAATTGATCCCCCCGACCACCCCCCGTTCATATTAAATTGATCGCCCTGACCACATTTAACTGATTGACCCCCCCAGCCCATAATCAATTGACCCCCCATATTTAATAGATTCCCCCTGTCCACTTTTACTGATCCCCCAGTCCCTATTTATTTGCCTTATCCCCATCCATATTTAATCAACCCCCTGTCCCCCTGTACATAATTAATTGATTGATTCCCCAGTCCACAATTATTTCCCCAGTCCATATTTATTGATCCCCAGTCCATAGTTAATGGACACACCGTCCATACTTAATTAATCCACCTGACCTACTCAGCTGATTTCCACGTCCATACTTAATTGATACTTAATTGATCCCCTGTCCATACTTAACTGATCCCCCGCCGATATCTAATTGATACACTTGCACATCCCTAATTGATCCCCGTCCATACACCTATATATAAATAATTGTGTTTTGTACTTGTATATATATACTGACTGTATCCCCATATTTAGAATGACGTCCATGTTGGCCGGAGCCGTGCAGTGTACATCTTGCACAATGTATGCATTCCGTGAGCTACCGCTCGAGGATCCATACTGCTGCGAGAGATGTGAGCATATCGTGCACTTGGAAGCCCAAATTCTGGATCTAAGTGCTCAGATAGCGATACTGAGGAGCATCGACAATATGGAACTGAGTTTGCTGCTCACCGAGCAGACACTCAATGGGTCAATACTGGGGGTGGAGCATAGAGGGGAAGTGCAGGCGGAACAGGCAGGGAGTTGGATAACAGATAGGAGGGATAGAGGGAAGAAGTATAGGAAGGCTGGTTCAGAACCGGCATTATTGGAGCACGACAAATCCTCTGACCGCTGGGGGAGTGCATGCTCCAGTAATGAGGGGGAGGGGGGAAGTGTAGGGCAGGCAAGAGAGGTCCTGGTAGTGGGTGACTCTATTATTAGGGGGACAGACAGGGCAATCTGTTACAAAGACCGGGATCGCCGAAAGGTGTGCTGCCTCCCTGGCGCTCGAGTCCGGCACATCGCGGATCGGGTTGACAGGTTACTAGGTGGGGCTGGCGAAGACCCAGCGGTCATGGTCCACATCGGCACCAATGACAAAGTGAGTGGTAGATGGAGGGTCCTTAAAAATGATTTCAGGGACCTAGGTAGGAAGTTTAGGGCAAGGACCTCCAAGGTAGTTTTCTCAGAAATACTACCAATCCCGCGAGCCACACAGGAGCGCCAACGGGAAGTTAGGGAGGTGAATAAGTGGCTAAAGAGTGGGTGCAAGGCAGAAGGGTTTGGGTTCATGGAGAACTGGGCCGACTTCGCAGTCGGCTACAGGCTCTACCGTAGGGACGGGCTGCACCTCAATGGGGAGGGTGCAGCGGTGCTGGGGAAGAAGATGGCTAATAGGTTGGAGGAGTATTTAAACTAGAGACGGGGGGGAACCAAGGAAATAGGTGGGATGTGAGGCAAGCAAGGGGAGAAGTGAATATAATGAGGGTGGAGAGGGGGTGGGGATAGTACAGTTAGATCGTCAGAGAAGAATAGGATGCTAAATAACCCCAAAGTTTTATCTTGCATGCTGACCAACGCAAGAAGCCTGACCAATAAGGCGGATGAGCTGCGGGCGCTTATATCGGAGGAGAGGTATGATATCGTAGGTATAACAGAGACTTGGTTAGACGATAGCTACGACTGGGCGGTAAATTTATTAGATTATAGTTTATTTAGAAGGGACCGGAAACAGGGGAAAGGCGGAGGAGTCTGCTTATATGTAAAATCATGTCGAAAGCCCAGACTAAGGGAAGATATAGGAGAGGGAGAAGAGGGGGTCGAGTCCATGTGGGTAGAGATAGAGGGGGCAAAAAATAATAATAAAATATTACTGAGGGTCTGCTATAAGCCACCAAATATAACAGAGGAGGATGAGAATCTGCTATTAGGACAAATAGACAAAGTAGCAAAACATAATGAAGCGATTGTAATGGGGGATTTCAACTACCCGGATATTGACTGGGAAACAGAAACCTGTAGATCTCAGAAAGGAAAAAGGTTCTTGACAAATATTAAGGATAATTATCTCTCCCAACTAGTGCAGGAACCAACGAGAGGGAAGGCCGTGTTGGACTTAATATTGACTAATAGGCCTGATAGAATAACTGAGGTACAGATAGGGGGGCACCTAGGTAATAGCGATCATAATATTATCGATTTCAAAATGCCCTTCAGTAGGGTTATCAATAAGGGAACAACAAAAACATTAAACTTTAGGAGGGCGAAGTTTGATCAGCTAATAGAAAACCTCCAACTTATTGACTGGGACAAAGTTCTTAATCAAAGGAATACGAATAGTAAATGGGAAACCTTCAAAAGAATTCTGAATACTCAGTGCGAGAGATATATACCGTATGGGAATAAAAGGGCCAGAAATAAGAGGAAACGAATATGGTTGAACAAGAACGTAAAAGGGGCGTTAAATAGCAAAAAAGAGGCATTCAAGAGGTTAAAACAGGAAAACAGTAAGGAGGCACTAAAGTGTTACAAGGAAAAAACGAGAACCTGCAAAAAACAAATAAAAATAGCGAAGGAGGAAACAGAGAGACGTATTGCTAGGGAAAGTAGATCAAATCCCAAACTGTTCTTTACGTATATAAATAGTAAAAGGATTAAATCGAATAATATTGGACCGATAAAAAGTGATGAAGGAAAAATCATAGAGAAAGATGAGGATAAAGCTAATCTATTAAATAATTTTTTTTCGACAACTTTCACAAAAGAAATAGAACTAACAGGCGAAATGAGAAGTAACAAGCTTAATCCTCCACTAAGTATGGCAAATCTAACCCTAGTTGGGGTACAGAAACGCCTCAGTAACATTAAAATAAATCACCAGTACCTGATGGCATACACCTACGGGTACTAAGGGAACTAAGTAATGTGATAGACAGACCGTTATATCTTATATTTAAGGACTCTGTTGAGACTGGGTGTGTACCACTTGATTGGCGACAGGCGAATGTAGTGCCAATATTCAAAAAGGGAGCAAAAAGTTACGCCGGAAACTATCGACCGGTGAGTCTGACGTCCGTTGTGGGCAAAATTTTTGAAAGCTTCATTAAAGAGGCGATTACGCAGCATCTTGATGCTAATAATCTTTTAACCCCGAACCAACATGGATTCATGAGGAATCGCTCCTGCCAAACAAACCTGATTGACTTCAACGAGGAGGTTAGCTCTCGAGTAGATCAGGGGGAACCAGTGGGTGTCGTGTATCTCGATTTCTCAAAATCGTTCGATAGCGTGCCACATAATAGGTTGGTATACAAAATGAGAATGATGGGACTGGGGGAAAATGTTTGCAAGTGGGTAGCTAACTGGCTAAGGGATAGAAGGCAGAGGGTGGTTATAAATGCAATATACTCAGATTGGGTAAGCGTCACTAGTGGGGTACCACAGGGGTCTGTACTAGGCCCAATGTTATTTAATATCTTTATTAACGACATAGTCAACGGGATAAATAGTAAAATATCAATATTTGCAGATGACACAAAGTTATGTAAAACAATTAATACAAAAGAGGACAGTGCAGACCTACAGAGGGATTTGGATAAGCTGGGTAGGCGGAGCATTAAATGGCAAATGAGGTTTAATGAGGAGAAATGTAAGGTCATACATATGGGAAGGAAAAATGGAAGTCACCAGTACTCACTGAATGGGAAATCATTGGGGAATTCAGAGATGGAGAAGGACTTGGGCATCTTGATTGATAGCAAACTAAATTGGAGTGCCCAAAGTCAGGCCGCTGCTGTAAGGGCAAACAGGATAATGGGATGTATCAGAAGAGGTATAGCTGCAAAGGATGAGAACATTGTTCTTCCACTATGCAAAGCACTGGTCAGACCACACTTGGAATTCTGTGCTCAGTTATGGGCCCCAATATATAGAAAGGATATAAATGAGCTTGAAAAGGTACAAAGGAGGGCAATAAAATTAATAAAGGGAATTGAGGGACTGCAATACCCAGAGAGGTTGGCAAAACTAGGACTATTCAGCCTGGAAAAGAGAAGGTTGAGGGGGGACATAATAAATGTGTACAAATATGTTAGGGGACAGTATAGAGATCTTGCCCGGCATTTGTTCTAAAGGAGGGATATTACGGTAACAAGAGGGCATTCACTAAGACTGGAAGAGAAAAGGTTTCAGCACCAGCATAGGAAGGGGTTCTTTACGGCAAGAGCAGTGAGAATATGGAATTCACTGAGTGAGGAGACGGTAATGTCGAATTCACTACACCAGTTCAAGCGGGGACTGGATGCATTTCTAGATACCAGGCAGATTTCAGCGTATACTTAAAAATAAAATAAAATAGTAGGTTGATACAGGGATTTATTCTGACTGCTGGTTTCAGAGTCAGGAGGGAATTTTTCCGCAGGCGAAGATTGGCTAAATCATTTGTGGTTTTTGCCCTTCTCTGGATCAACTTTAGCAATTACAGAACTAATAGGTCGAACTTGATGGACGCAAGTCTTTATTCGGCTTTAAAAATTATGTATGTTACCCAGTAGGACAAACTAGATGGTGCAGCAGGCTGAGTCTGTATCAGGAGTGCAGCAGGCTGAGTCTGTATCAGGAGTGCAGCAGGCTGAGTCTGTATCAGGAGTGCAGCAGGCTGAGTCTGTATCAGGAGTGCAGCAGGCTGAGTCTGTATCAGGAGTGCAGCAGGCTGAGTCTGTATCAGGAGTGCAGCAGGCTGAGTCTGTATCAGGAGTGCAGCAGGCAGAGTCTGTATCAGGAGTGCAGCAGGCAGAGTCTGTATCAGGAGTGCAGCAGGCAGAGTCTGTATCAGGAGTGCAGCAGGCAGAGTCTGTATCAGGAGTGCAGCAAGGACTGGAACGCAACCTTACACAATTTAGACTGCAGAACAGGAAGCTTCCACTACAGCCAAACCAATAGATGGAAACCCAATAAGGATTCCCCACATTTAAAAAAAATTGTAGCAGACACTAGCACTGTCTAATCAATTTCACTACAGTAGAAATAGTGTAAATAAGACCCACACCTCTTCCAGTACAGCCAACCCAGGAGATGGAGACCTAACGAGGAGTGTTCACATTGCCCTAAATGAGGGCATAACACCACCGAAGTGGCATCAATTTCACTAGAGTATAAGTATTGCAAAAGAGGCCAAAACCAGTTCCCCTACTGCCAACCCAATAGTTGAAGACCCAATCATGATTCTCCACATTTCAAAAAATTAGTGGCAGACACTAGCAATGTCTAATCAATTTCACTACATTAGAAATAGTGTAAATAAGACCTACACCTCTTCCAGTACAGCCAACCCAGAATATGGAGACCTAACCAGGAGTGTTCACATTGCCCTAAATGAGGGCTTAACACCACCGAAGTGGCATCAATGTAATCAAACTACAAGTAGTTTAATGCAGACCCAAACCTGTCCCACTACAGCCAACCCAATGGATAGAGACACAATCAGAATTCTCCACATTTCCCAAAATTATGGCCTAAAACCTGCAGCAGCAGCAGCAAGATCAGGCACAGGAGCCATATCACAGACTGCAATTTCAAGAGATCAATGCAACACACTCAAAATGACAACATCGCCTACTCTGTACAGTCTGCAATTGGGGTGCAAAAGTCCTTAGAGTTCCATGACTTGTTCATCTTGATGAAAGTTAGGCAGTCTACACTTTCAGGGGACAGCCGGGTGCGCTTATCTGTCAAGACACTACCAGCAGCGCTGAAGACATGTTCAGAGAGAAAGCTGGCTGCTGGGCATGATAAAACCTCCAAGGCGTGAGAGGCGAGCTCAGGCAATTCATCCATTTTTGAAGCCCAAAATGAAAAAAGGTCAAAATCCTCCCTAATGGTATTCATATTAAGCGCTAAATACTCCTCCACCATCCTCTCCATTCCTTCAGCACATGTCAGACTTGTTCTCTGTTGTGTTGGTGCATGAGCTGGTGCAAAAAATGTGTGAAAGGACTCCCAGAAATTGCTTCTGCCACTTACTCTGCTGCTGCTAATGTTTTGGCATTGACCAACTGACGTGCTGGAGGTTGAAAGATTACAGCTGCGATGCACACTGTGTGCCTCACTGTTATCTTGGGAAACCTCTATTAAGGTTGCTTAAAAGCTTGTTTCGATACTCCAACATAAGCGGGTCCCTTTGCATGGTGGGAAGCATCTGGCAAAATTGACTCTTATAACGTGGATTTAACAGAGTGGCAACCCAGTAGTCAGCATTATTTTAAATCCTAACTATACAGGGATCATGGTGCAGATAGTGCATCTAGAAGGCACTCATATGTCAGACTCTCCCAGGAGGTCCAAAGCCAGGCTGTATTGTGAGCAGCGTAACACTGATGCTCGTTTCCTCTATCCCCTCCTGCCAACCACGTTCAAACGAGAGGAGATGATTATCCTCTTCATCCTCTGACAGCTGCTCGCCCATCCCCTCTTCCTCCTCCATTAGCTCCTTGGTTCTTGCACCTTCACTAAGAGTTTGCTTGGTATAAACAAACCCCCTCGATCGCTGTAATACACCGTCAATTGGCATCCGCCTGTGAGACGACAATCTGGAAATTTGAGACATTGGTATCCCTTCGTCATCCTACTCTTCTTCAGAGGCCACCACCTCCTGCCGCAGGTTATTCAAAGCTTGCTTCAGCATGTATTTGACCGGAATAGTGATGCTGATGACGGCATCGTCAGCGCTAACCAGTTTAGTGGCCATTTCAAAACCATACAGAAGGTTGCAGAGGTCTTTAACCTGTTCCCACTCCACAAAAGTAATATGCCCCAAATCTGTACTGCGTTGCCCCAAGCTATACGTCATGACATACTGCATCAGAGCTCATTGCTGCTGGCACAATCACTGCAACATGTGTAGAGTGAAATTCCACCGCGTCGCCTGTGTGATGAGAGTCAGGAGCTTTGAGACATTCTCATCCCTTCCACATCCTTCTCTTCTTCTGGGACAGCCACCTCCTGCGGCAGGTTATTCAAAGTCTGCTCCAGCATGTAGATGACCGGAATATCGTCAGCACTAACCAGTTTAGTAGCCATTTCAAAACTGTGCAGAAGGGTGCAGAGGTCCTTAGTTTGTTCCCACTCCGTAAACGTGATATGTCCCTCGTCCGTACTGCATTGACCCAGGCTATGCGACTTGACACACTGCGTCAGAGCTCGCTGCTGACAAAGTCACTGCAACATGTGTAGAGTGGAATTCCACCATGTCGGCACATTGCAGATCAACCTGTTAACTGGCACAGACAAAGACCTCTGTATGGATGCAAGTCAATGGCATGAAAGGTGCGAACGGCGGAAGTGAGCACACAGCTTCCGTAATTTGTGAAACAACTCATCCAGGCCAGGATAGTGGTGGAGAAATCCCAGTGCCACCAGGTTGAGGACGTGAGCCATGCAAGGCATGTGTGCAGCTTTCCTCAGCCTAGGGTCGCTAGCAGGTTCGCACCGTTATCGCACACAGCTTTTCCTGGCTCGAGTTTCAGCGGAGGCAGCCATTGCTCAAACTGAGCTGCCCACAACTCTTCACCTGTATAACTGCGATCTCCAAGATATATTAATTTGAAGACTGTCTGATTACAGTGAGCCCTGACTGCGCACTACGGAGCTGGTGTGTATTTGCTCCGCCCCCTTGGAATGCGTGTCTCGTTAAGGCAGAGGTTGAGTGCGTAGGTGGAGGCCCTAGAGGAGGTTGGGGATGCAGAAGAAGTAATGAAGGAAGTGGGAAATACAGAGGTTTCTTCTGCAAGCCTTGGGGATTCCAAGATTTGTTGAGGAGCCCATTCCCTGCCTGCCCCCACAGCCACCAGAGTCACCCAATGCCCAGTCAGCAAGATGTAACGCCCTTGGCTATGCTTACTCGTCCAGGTGTCTGTGGAGAAATGCACCCTGGCACACGTAGTTTAGGCAAGGAATGGGTGAAGTTGTCTGCGACATGCTGATGTAGTGCAGGCACAGCTTTATTAGAGTAATGGCAACTGGGCAACTGGTACTGGGGGACTGTGATTGCCATCAGTTTTCGGAAGCCACCTTTATCTACCAGTCGGAGAGGCAGCACTTCCGTGGCCAACAGATTGGAGATGGTGAAGTTGAACCACTTTGCTTTGTCATGCGTAGGATGAAACAATCTTTTATGTGACCACAACTGCGGGACCAAGGGCTGGCTAAGGTGCTGAGAGAGGGCGGAGTATGGTAAACTGGAAAAGCCGATGGAGCGTGCGTGAGGTGCAGATGTTACGGTGGATTGAGAAACATGCGGTGTGCTCGGTAAAACAAACACAACAGGCGTTTCCGCTTCCGTTGCAGCTGACGGGCTGTTACTCAGCCTGACTGGAGCTGGTAAAGAACAAGAGTTTCTGCGATGGGAGACCTGTGTCACAATACTTGTCAATGGTAACAGAGGTGGAGGAAGAAGCAGCGGTTGCATTTGATGGGGCAGCCGATGGTTGTTGAGGTGTGCTGGTCCACATTTCAGCGCGGTAAGGTTCCCAGCATAAAGAATGTTGTTTGAGCATGTGAACGTTCATGCATGTAGTAGACAAATTATTGTGGTTTTTCCCTCTACTGAGTTTTTTATTGAAAAGTTTGCAGATAGCGTGAGTTGGCTTATTCTTTGCAGTGACAAAAAAGGCCCATGCTAGGCAACCCTTTCTGCCCCTGCGAGCTGCAGACCCATGACCGCTTCTGGCCACAGCTACTGTTGTGGCTAAGGATGCAGTGCTCCTCGTGCTTGCATTACTCCGTGTCTGCGCCATAGGGTGAAGTGTAATCTCCTCGTCTTCCTCCTCCACCTCGTCAGATGAGCTACTCGACAGCATGACACTACATTCACACCAAGTAGAATCTTCAACCTTGTCATCATCCAATGTGTTATCCCATTCCTCGCCCTCAGAGTGACCCTTCTCCTCTTGTTGCCCAGACAGCACAGTACAGTCCGCATGAGCCTCAGGTATCTGAGTCTCATCGGGATGACCTCTCTCCTCTGCGGTTAATATCTGGTGACGAGGGTCAGGAACCTGCTCGGATCCTACTTCGTCCTGCCCCGAATCCAAGCTAAAAAAATTTTGGCCATTGGTGCAGATGATTTCCTCCCGTTGACTCTGTGACTGCTTGGAGTACACTTCTGATGCCCATGGAGTAGAATGGGTGAAGAGTTCTACAGACTCGTCCATCTGTGGTTCGCTACAGTCAGTTGAGCAGTTGGCCAGTTGTGACGCGGGGGGAAGCATGGGTAATTGGGTTGCAACCTCAGTGGATTGTACTGTGTGTGATGTTGAGGTGGAAGAAGAAGAAAAGAGGCCACTGGAAGCAGAGCTTGCCGTCCACTGAAGCACCTCCTCTTTCTGGGCCTTATCAACAAGGCATATTGCTGTGCGGCTGTCAAAGGAAGGGAGTGCAGTAGGCCGTCCAATAACATAAGTAGAGATGAGCGTTGTTCTACTCGAACTGTTCGCCAATCTCAAATTCGAGCTGTTTTGGGCGGTGTTCGAGCCGTTCGGCGAACACGAACAATTTGAGAAAAATTCGGCTGTTCGAGGTTATGTTCGATAACTGTTCGTGCACCAAAATCATAACTGGATTTTTTCTCAGTAATGATGAAAATTAATGTTAATACGCAGTTTGAGTGTACAGCGGGGTGGGGGGAGGGGCAGGGGATGGATCTCTGCAGGAACAATGAAGATCTCCATTTTTTTTTCTCTTTCCCGCATTTGCAGTGGGGAGGTGCAATCTGTCAGCCTATCAGCAGCGCACACACGGAGCGAAGTGCTTTTTTTCACACAAGCAAGGGCATGTGTCATTGACAGTGTATGTCACATGTCCTTGCCCTATAAGACCAAGCCATTTTCCCCGTCGCCACCATTTTCTCACTGCTGCAGCTGCGTGTTAGACGGCACCGCTGTTGCTGTGTGCGCTATACCTTGTTAATTTCAAGCCAATTTTCGCACAAATATACAGATAGCTTGGGAGTAGGGAATAGTTGTGATTGCAGTCCTTTTAAGGACTAGGTTACAGCATTTCCTACGACTTTTATCAGGGAGGTCTGTGCTCTTAAATAGATAGGTTGTGGGAGTAAAGACTAATTGTAATTGGAGTCCTTTTAAGGACTAGGTTACATGAGTTCCTATCAGTTTTTGCCAGGCAGGTCTGTGCCAGTGCTGTGCAAGTTTTTTTCACAGCATTTGGCTGAATCTAGCAAAGCTAATCCTTTTTGGCCTATTGCAGAGTGTGTTAGTCAGTGGAGTAGCCTATCTGTGTTGCAAGATATAACACCTGTGTATAGAATACCAATTTTTTTACTGCACCTAGTGAAGTAAAATCTTTTGGGCATAGCATCATTCTATTAGTCCATCTATACTGACCTCCATCAGGTTGCAAATTAAAAATAATTTTTTTCTGCATCTAGCTCTGAAAAAATATTTGGGCTTCTAGCAGTGTGTGGGACTTGGTCTATTAGTCCATCTATACTGACCTCCATCAGGTTGCAAATTAAAAATAATTTTTTTCTGCATCTAGCTCTGAAAAAATATTTGGGCTTCTAGCAGTGTGTGGGACTTGGTCTATTAGTCCATCTATACTGACCTCCATCGGGTTGCAAATTAAAAATAATTTTTTTCTGCATCTAGCTCTGAAAAAATATTTGGGCTTCTAGCGGTGTGTGGGACTTGGTCTATTAGTCCATCTATACTGACCTCCATCAGGTTGCAAATTAAAAATAATTTTTTTCTGCATCTAGCTCTGAAAAAATATTTGGGCTTCTAGCGGTTTGTGGGACTTGGTCTATTAGTCCATCTATACTGACCTCCAGCAGGTTGCAAATTCAAAATAATTTTTTTCTGCATCTAGCTCTGAAAAAATATTTGGGCTTCTAGCAGTGTGTGGGACTTGGTCTATTAGTCCATCTATACTGACCTCCATCAGGTTGCAAATTAAAAATAATTTTTTTCTTCATTTAGCTCTGAAAAAATATTTGGGCTTCTAGCAGTGTGTGGGACTTGTTCTATTAGTCCTTCTATACTGACCTCCAGCAGGTTGCAAATTGAATATAATTTTTTTCTGCATCTAGCTCTGAAAAAATAGTTGGGCTTCTAGCGGTGTGTGGGACTTGGTCTATTAGTCCATCTATACTGACCTCCATCAGGTTGCAAATTAAAAATAATTTTTTTCTGCATCTAGCTCTGAAAAAATATTTGGGCTTCTAGCAGTGTGTGGGACTTGGTCTATTAGTCCATCTATACTGACCTACATCAGGTTGCAAATTAAAAATAATTTTTATCTGCATCTACAGTACCTCTGAAAAAATATTTGGGCTTCTAGCAGTGTGTGGGACTATTTGTATTAGTCCATCTATACTGACCTCCATCAGGTTGCAAATTCAAAATAATTTTTTTCTGCATCTAACCCAGCCAATAGTTTTGGCCTAATACCACAGTTTGGCCACTCAGCTCTGCTCGGTTACCATCCATTGTTTTTTTGTGCAAACAACTCCAGAGTTGTGAATTAGTTAACCACCAAAATGAGTGGAAAAAGGCCTGCTGCTGGTGGAAAGGGGAATAGGCGTGTTGGGAAGGGGAAAAAAGGTTGTGTCCGTGGGGTAGGTGTTAAAGCAACAGTAACATCTGCAGAAGAAAGACCATCTTCCAGCCAAACTAAAATGTCTACTTCTTTTAGCGGACAATGTGATAAGATCCCTTTCTTACGGCCACGCCAATCGCTACAAATTCCAGATGAGGCACAAAAACAGCAGGTGCTTCAACGGATGTCAAGTGCTCCTTTAAGTGGGCTCTCCTCCACATCAACTTCAACATCACAAATACTCCAGTCCTCAAAGGTGTCACCCAAATCGCACTTGCTTCCTCACAGCTCCCAAATCTCCAGCTGCCCGTCTGAGTATGAGGTAGAACAGATGGTTGAGTCTGCAGAGCTGTTTACTCATACTATAGCCTGGGAATCAGAGGTCGACTCCAGCGCTTCTGTGAATCCAGACGAGGAAATGATCTGCACTGATGCCCAGAATCTTTATGAGTCGGATCCAGGACCAGACGCAGAAGGTTCTGACCATAATGTAGACCCTCATTCCCAAACTGTAACTCCTGTTGGTGGAGACAATGAGGAAGACGATGATAAGACTCAAATACCTGATTGGAGCGACAACTTTAGTTTTTTGTCAGGGCAGGAACAGGTTGGCTCTGAGGACGACGGGTGTGATAACGCACAGGGTGATGATGATGAGGTCGGAGATCCCACTTACTGTCAACCCACAGTCAGCCAAGAGATGAGGTCAGCAGAGGAGGTGGAGGAAGATGCTAGTGACGACGAGGTCAGGTTGCGCCTTCCTGGACAGAGACGTAGTACTGGAAGCACGTCAACAACTGCATCCTCAAACACAACTCTGCCTCTCACCACAAGTCGTGGTGGCTCTTCAGGTCGCATGGGTGCTAAGCCTTGCATAGCCTGGGCATTTTTTCAGATCGATAAAGATGACCCAACTCGTGTTATCTGTAACATTTGTCAGCAAAAGCTAAGTAGAGGCCAAAAAATACATAGTTTGAGTACTTCATGCATGAACCGGCACATGGACATGAAGCATAAGTTGCAGTGGGAAGCTCAGTGTGCTACAATGCGGCCTAGCCGGCCGGGCCAATCACCGTCTGCCATATCTTGTGCATCCGCGGCCTCTTCATCCTCTGTGACTGGGGGGACAGCAGTCACACCTGTTTTGGGGCGCAGACCTGCCACCTCTTTACCCGCAACAGCCAGCGTGATTGGCAGGTCATCATTTTCTTTGGAGGTGGTAACACCAGCTGGTGTTGAGCGCTGTCCGACATCGATAGCACCACCTTTGGATCAAGGCAACCTAACATGTCCGCCTGCATCTTCCTCACAGACCGGCAGTTTGCCGGGGACACCCTTATCAACCCCGTCTAAGCACAATAGCCAGCCCTCGGTCCCTCAGATGTGGACAAGTAAAAGACCATTTCCTCCTAGCCATGAGAAAGCTAAGAGGTTGAATTTCACCATCTGCAAGCTCTTGGCTACAGAAATGCTGCCTTTCCGCCTGGTGGACACAGAGGATTTTCGAGACCTTATGTCCGTCGCAGTGCCCCAGTACCAGATGCCCAGTCGGCACTACTTCTCAAAGAAAGGTGTGCCTGCGCTCCACCAGCATGTCGCACACAACATCACCGCTTCTTTGAGAAACTCTGTGTGTGACAGGGTGCATTTCACCACAGACACTTGGACGAGTAGGCATGGACAGGGGCGTTACATGTCGCTGACTGGGCATTGGGTAACTATGGTGACAGCAGAACAAGGGGCTGCTGTCCAAGTCTTGCCGTCCCCACGAGTTGTGCGTCAATCCTCTTTATGTCAAAGTTCCTCCACTGCTTCTGCCTCCTCAACCTCCTCTCGGTCTTCCACCTGCACCCAAAGCCTGTCTGGTCATGCCACAAGCTTTCTAACTGCGCAGAAGGGATCCTGCACACCTCCTTACTATGCTGGCAGTAGGGCTCAACGTCATCAGGCGGTTTTTACATTGACATGTCTGGGAAATGTGAGTCACACAGCTGAGGAGTTGTGGTCAGCTCTGGAGAACCAATTTCATGAATGGTTGTCTCCACTGGACCTGAAACCAGGGAAGGCCGTGTGCGACAATGCTGCAAACCTGGGTGCGGCCCTTCGCCGGGGCAATGTCACACACGTGCCTTGTATGGCTCACGTGTTGAACCTGGTTGTCCAGCAATTTTTAGCCCACTATCCCAGACTAGATGGCCTTCTGCAGAGGGCACGGTCGCTGTGTGCTCACTTCCGCCGTTCGCATCCCGCAGCTCAGCGACTTACATCTCTACAGAAGTCGTTGGGCCTGCCACTTCACCGGCTAAAATGCGATGTGCCTACCTGGTGGAATTCAACTCTGCACATGTTGCAGCGACTGTGGCAGCACCGACAAGCCCTGGTGCAATACGTTCTGACGTATAGCCTGGGCCAACGAGATTCAGAGGTGGGGCAAATCACGCTGGAGTAGTGGTCTCAGATCAGGGACCTATGCACCCTTCTGCACAGTTTTGAAATGGCGACGAAGATGTTTAGTGCTGACGATGCCATTATCAGCATGACTATTCCGGTGATTTACATGCTGGAGCACATGTTAAACAGAATTCGGAGTCAGGTGGTGGCACAAGAGGAGGTGGAGGAAGTAGAGGAGGAGGAGTTGTATGCGGAAGGGCTAACATCTGCAAGGTCCAGACGGTCGGCAGCACCAAGGCGGCAGGCATGTGAGGGTGGGGGAGATGGTTTTACCAGGGCGCATGGTAGCAGCCAAACTAGTGAGGAAGGTGCAGGAGCCCAGGAAGAAGTGGAGGACGAACTGATGGAAGACTCATCAGATGAGGGAGACTTTGATCACATTTCTGTTGTGCGAGGTTGGGGGGAGAGGACAGAGGAAGGAAGCAAGATTGTTACCTCGCCACCAACACAACAGGGACTTGGTGCTCCTGGATGCGCAACACACATGAGTGCCTTCTTGCTGCACTACCTGCAACATGACCCTCGAATTGTGAGAATTAGAAATAATCCTGACTACTGGGTTGCCACACTGTTAGATCCCCGGTACAAAAGTAAATTTGCAGAAATTATTCCTGCCATAGAAAGGGATGCACGCATGCAGGAGTATCAGCAGAGACTGTTGCAGAATCTTACATGTGCTTTTCCACAAAATACCAGTGGTGCACGTAGTGAATCTCACAGTTCCAACTTGCCAACCGTGGGACCGTCAAGTGTTCAGCACTCAAACCGTAACAGAACCACAGTATCTGCTGGTAACATCAATTTTGCGGAATCATTTCACCACTTTTTTAGCCCATCCTTTGCAAGGCCACAGGAGACAAGAAGTCTGACACATAGTCAACGCCTAGAGACGATGGTACAGGAGTATCTCCAAGTAAACATTGAAGCCACGACTGTGTCACTGGACCCTTGCTCTTTTTGGGCTTCCAATCTGGATAAATGGCCGGAGCTAGCCACTTACGCCTTGGAGATCTTGTCATGCCCCGCAGCCAGCGTTCTGTCTGAACGTGTGTTCAGCGCTGCTGGTGGTGTGCTGACAGATAAGCGCACGCGGCTCTCCACTGATAATGTAGACAGACTCACGTTCATAAAGATGAACAAATCATGGATCCGAAATGACTTTTCTACCCCTGTGTCATCCTGGGGAGAGTAAAAGCTTGATGATTGGTTAAAATCACCCTACCAACCGTTTTAAGCTTTCAAATTACTAATCATGTTTATCTGTATCTTGACTGGAAAATAATTTGGGCTTTGTAGCAGTGTGCAGCACTGATCCTATTAGGCCATCTATACTAAAGCTTCACCAGATTTAAAATTAAAAATAATTTTTAGCTGCATCTAGCCCGGAAAATAATTTTGGGGCTCCGAGATGCGCAAGGCACATAAGTGCCTTCTTGCTGCACTAGCTGCAGCATGACCCTCATATTGTCAGAATTCGAAGTAATCATGACTACTGGGTTGCCACACTCTTAGATCCCCCAAACTTTTCGATCAACCTTTTCATTTTAATAAAGACCAAAAAAATGGTCATTTTTGAAATTATAAGCATTAGCAGGTTGTTAGAAACTGAAATCAAACAGTTTTCAACTCAAAACTTTATTCTAGGTGATGTTACATTTTCACATAGGACCCCTTGTTCGAGAGGAGCTTCTGAACTCTCTCGTCCATTGAATTTGTCAGGTTTTGGATGGTTTCTGCTTCAATTGTTTTGCATGAGGACAGAATACCCTCCCAGAGCTGTTGCTTAGATGTGAACTGCCTCCCGCCATCATAGACAGACACTCCTTTTAATGATGCTCCAAAGGTTCTGAATGGGGTAGAGGTCAGGGGAGCATGGGGGTCACACCATAAGTTTGTCCCCTTTTATGCCCATATCAGCCAGAGATGCAGATGTTTTATGTGCAGCATGAGATGGTGCATTATCATGCAGAAAAATTATCTTGCTGTGAAATACACGGTTCTTCTTCTTGAACCATGGCAGGAAGTGCTGTTTGTGAAAATCCACATACATTATGGAGTTCATCTTTAGCGCCTTCAGGGATCCTAAAGGGGCCGACAATCTCTCTCCCCATGATTCCAGCCCAAAACATTACTCCACCTCCTCCTTGTTGGCGCTGTAGCCGTGTTTGCGTGGGGTGTCCATCAACCAGCCATCCTCCACTCCATCCATCTGGACCATCGAGCGCTGCACGGCACTCATCCGTGAACAAAACAGTTTTGAAATCAGTCTTCATGTAATGTTTGGCCCACTGGAGCCGTTTCTGCTTGTGTGAAGTGGATAGAGGAGGTCGACAGGATGGCGCATGCACAGCTGCAAACCTCTGAAGGACCCTGCATCTTGTTGTTCGGGGGACGTTGGAGGCACCAGCAGCTTCAAAAACTTGTCTGCTGCTATGACAAGGCTTTTTTGCCGCTGCTCTTTCAACCTGACGTAATTGCCTGTAGGAAAGAGTCCTCAATTTGCCCTTATCAGCACGCACACGTGTGTACTGTGAATCAGCTACATACTTCTTGATTGCCAAGACACTTCATCCTGATCATCGCACAATGTTGATTGTAGTCATGCCTTGACCTAAACACTCCACAATTTGTTGCTTCTCAGCAGCCGACACATCCTTTTTCTTTCCCATTTTGGCAGAAAATGTAGGCTGCTTAATAATGTGAGAGAGCCTTCTTAAGTAGTCTTGCCTTTCATTGGACACACCTGCCAAACTAATTAGCACAGGTGTCTGCAATTGCTTACAGTGATGTAAAGAGCCCTGACACACATCACCATCAATGAGTTTAACTGACAAACAAACAAATTCTTCCCTTATCACTCCTAAACACTTTTTGCATAATAATTTGGAACGCAGTGTACATGTGCTTTTCCACAAAACACCAGTGGTTCACGTAGTGAATCTTACAGTTCTAACTTGCCAACCGTGGTCTGTATAGAGTTGTTCAATAAAGGGCCCAAAATTAAGATAACATAGATGGGAGAGGTCTCTATGAATAGGAATTCCTAAGTATTTGATACCCTGTGAGGGCCAGGCAAAGGGAAAGTTGGACTGGATGGAATCCTATATGGATTTGGGGAGGGAGACATCGAGGGCCTCAGACTTCGCTGCATTGATTTTAAAATTTTACCATGTAACAAAGTGATCTATTTCAGCCATAACAGCATGGATGGATATATGTGATTGAGTGATATATACTAGGACATCATCAGCAAATAGAGAGCACTTGTACTCGGTGCCTCCCACCTCAATCCACCTAATATTGGGGTTATGGCGAATTGATGAGAGCAGGTGCTCCGTCACTAGGATGTATAAGAGAGGGGACAGAGGACATCACTGCCTTGTCCCATTGGTGATTGTGAAAGGTGATGAAAATGTTCTGACGCACCCCCTGGGCCTTGGGACACCCGGAGCCGGACCCTTTTTGGTGGATGCTGGTGGTTGTAGTCTTCGTGGCGGCGACCCAGTTCCGTGGCTCAGGGCGGTCAAACCAGTGGCGGAACTATTTATGTGGTTTTCATGTTTAAATGTCCGACTACGCCACCCGTGGATTGCGGTCAGAGTGAACCGCCGCTACAGGGCAGACCACTGAGGCTGGTGTTGTGGGTGCAGCAGAGCGTAGCATAACTCCCCACGGGAGGAGTATAGCCTCAGGGCAGTGTATGCGGAGGATGTGGGTGATGGTGCAGGGCAGCAGCAGTAACGACACGGAGTCAGTGATGCAGTTCAGGGCCTTTACTCACAGTTCTTATTATCCAGACCACGTCTGCAGGTAACGGCTGCCCACATCGTACTGTGCTCACCAGGTGAGGGGCTCAGACAACTCCCAGATAACTTTGGAGCACTTCACAGGACCCCCTTTGTGTGTCCTTTGTCTGGCCTTTCTTACCAACACTTCTGTCCGGCTGCCTCGGGCCTCCTCTTGGTAAACTTGGCGCCAGTTTCCCTGACCCTATGTGGTGCCTTCCTAGCGGGTGTAGCGAGGGGCTGCGCCACATAAAATGTCAGAGCCTCCGGTTTCTAGCTGAGGGTCATTTCCTGCCTCCACTAGTTCGGGGACCGGTCTCCCCCTTTGGCCTGACCCCTCCACGCAGGTGGATTCGGGCGTGCGGTGGTGACTCGCCCGTCCGCACCCCTGGGATCCCTTCATTCCTCGTTCCTGGAGCCTTCTCCGCTCCTCTTCCTTCCTTCTCCCTCTTCCAGGCCTGGGCCTCTGTTACTAGGCCCGCCTCCGGAGCAGAGCTCATGCAGAGCCCCTGCTCCCTGCACTTCTGCTCAGACTTCTCTGCACTGAACTAAGATGGTGCCCACCTTTTATACTCCCTTCTCAATGCACCCAGGAACTGCTTCCTCCCTGCTCCTGCACTACAGGGTTCCCCTTCCTCAGTGTTCCCTCCCCCCACTCCAGCCAGGGACAGGGACTGTCGTGCCCATCTCAGGGGCATATTGGTCGCCCTGCCCCACGGCAATGTGGTGTAATGCATGCAGGTGTCGGGTCCTGATCCACACTTCATCCTTACCTGAGAGTGAGATATCACACCTCTGGGTGAGGTGCAATACGTCTGTAGCAACCGAGCCCTCAGGGTGCTACAGTTCCATTTATCTTCAGCCTAGGTGACGTATTGCGATACAGGGCCGTGATTTTGGCTATAAAAGGGTCCCCTAGACCCCTACCCCAAGCTTTTTAAGAGAATCATATATGGCGTGCCAGGAGACTCTATGGAATGCTTTCTCAGCATCCAACGAGAGTATCTAATTACAAATTTTTAACTGCATCTAGCCCAGGAAATACTTTGTGCCTAGTAGCAGTGTCTGCTAGTGAGCGGATTATCCCGGCTGTTAAGCAAGCTGCACCACCTGTAGTTTAGACACTTAATTTTTTCAAAGGAAATGCTTCGGGACCATGGGATACTTAGTGAAGAGCATCAGGAGGCACCCCAAGGCATAGGGGCTGGGACTGGCAGTAGGATGCCTTGCGGTGGACAGCCGAGCTCGATCCTTATAAAAGCTTTTTAACTGCAGCAGCTTTAGTGGACGCTACTGGAGCTGGAATTACGCGGCTGCTGGCATGAGACTTGCCCTCCAATAGATCCTTGTAAATGGATTTAAAGTGTATTCATTCAAATTAGAGAGACAATTTAAATTAAAAAGCTTAGAGCTGCCTCCACCACAGGGGGGCTCGCTCGACCCACCAGCGGACAGGCACCAGTATTGGGAGAGGGGGGCTGGCCGTCAGGGTTCACCGCGGCTCTGGCACAAACCCGGCGACACGGAGGTGGCACGGGCAGGAGCGGACTGGCCGTGTCGGCTTCTCACTTTTTGGATTTTAGAAAGGCATGACATGCCTGTATCTGTGTCTCCCCCTCCTTTTACTCCTCCACCTCTTTTATTTTCGCATGACTATATGTACTTGTCACTTTTCCATGTGTTAGTTATGTCTTCTGAGCAGTTTGTCAGCTTTTGGACACCTTTGAAGGTGTTTTCTATGTGTTTCTATGTGTTTTTGTTTGCCTGCCATTGGTTTTAACGGTGTTCGAAGGTGTTCAATGAACAGTTCGACGAACAGTTCGGCGAACACACGGGTGTTCGACGAACCGAACCGAACTCGAACACTACGGGGGTGGCTCAACACTAAACATAAGTTGTCTGTTGTCTTTGGATAGGATCTGTTTGTGTTGGTTCACTAGTGCTTTCACTAACATTACCATGTACCCCACGTATACCTTGAATACCAAGCCTATTCCCCCTTCCACCACGCCCTCTCTTTTTCCCACTCAGGTTGGTCAGATACAGTGGTAGGAGCTTGCAATTAACTAAAGAAAAATATATTTTTTTTTCTTTGCAATAGCTCAGCACACTCCTAAATTTCAGTGACACTAAATCACAAGGTAAGATATGGCCTGCCGTGTAACGTTACTAACAGACAAAATACATTTTTTAGTGTACATGAGGCCGATAAAACCTACGAGATATTCTCCAAACAATTTCAAACTGAGATGTCCCCTGCGGTATTACTTTAGCAACAGAAGAAAATTTTTTTTGAATGTGGATGAGGCCAGTATGACATAGAATATATGCTCCAAAATATTTCAAAATCAGATCTAGCCAGCTGTATTACTTTACTCAGAGCAAAAAATATTTTTGGGTTACTCTGCATAAGCTTTGCGTCCAGCTGACTTTGACTGCCACTGACGTAGTAGCTGGCTTATAGCACTGTATGACATTTGGCACAGGAAAAAATATTTTTTGGACTGGGCCTAGTAAGATAAGTTTGTTTTTTTTACTGTGAAACCTGGACAAGTTCAACGCCACTAAAATAGCATCTTCCTTTTAGCAAACTGGATCAACTTTGCCACAGTAAAAAACCTTTGGTAGATTCTGCCTGCCAACCAAAAATATATATAGGTTTGACTGTGCGTACAAGCTGAATTTGACAGCAACTGACATAGTAGCTGGCTTATAGCACTGTATGACTTCAGGCACAGAAAAAAATATTTTTTGGACTGAGCCTAGTAAGAGAAGTTTGTTTTTTTTTACTGTGAAACCAGGACAAGTTCAATGCCACTAAAATAGGATCTTCCTTTTAGCAGACTGGGTCAACTTTGCCACAGTAAAAAAACCTTTGGTGGACTCTGCATGCCAACCAAAAATATACACTGCTCAAAAAAATAAAGGGAACACTCAAATAACACATCCTAGATCTGAATGAATGAAATATTGTCATTGAATACTTTGTTCTGTACAAAGTTGAATGTGCTGACAACAAAATCAAACAAAATTCATCAATGGCAGTCAAATTTATGGAGGCCTGGATTTGGAGTCACCCCAAAAATTAAAGTGGAAAAACACACTACAGGCTGATCCAACTTTGATGTAATGTCCTTAAAACAAGTCAAACTGAGGCTCCTTTACTGAGCCTCCACGTGCCTGTATGACCTCCCTACAACGCCTGGGCATGCTCCTGATGAGGTTGCGGATGGTCTCCTTTGGGATCTCCTCCTGGACCTGGACTAAAGCATCCGCCAACTCCTGGTCAGTCTGTGGTGCAACATGACGTTGGTGGATGGAGCGAGACATGATGTCCCAGATGTGCTCAATCGTATTCAGGTCTGGGGAACGGGCGGGCCAGTCCATAGCTTCAATGCCTTCATCTTGCAGGAACTGCTGACACACTCCAGCCACATGAGGTCTGGCATTGTCCTGCATTAGGAGGAACCCAGGGCCAACCGCACCAGCATATGGTCTCACAAGGAGTCTGAAGATCTCATCTCGGTACCTAATGGCAGTCAGGCTACCTCTGGCGAGCACATGGAGGGCTGTGCGGCCCTCCAAAGAAATTCCACCCACACCATTACTGACCCACTGTCAAACTGGTCATGCTGAAGGATGTTGCAGGCAGCAGATCGCTGTCCACGGTGTCTCCAGACTCTGTCACGTCTATTACATGTGCTCAGTGTGAGTCTGCTTTCATCAGTGAAGAACACAGGGCGCCAGTGGCGACTTTGCCAATCCTGGTGTTCTGTGGCAAGTGCCAAGCGTCCTGCATGGTGTTGGGCTGTGAGCACAACCCCCATCTGTGGATGTCGGGCCCTCATACCACCCTCATGGAGTCGGTTTCTAACCGTTTGTGCAGACAAATGCACATTTGTGGCCTGCTGGAGGTCATTTTGCAGGGCTCTGGCAGTGCTCCTCCTGTTCCTCCTTGCAAAAGGTAGAGGTAGCGGTCCTGCTGGAGAGTTGTTGCCCTCCTACGGCCCCCTCCACATCTCCTGGTGTACTGGCCTGTCTCTTGGTAGCTCCTCCAGCCTCTGGACACTACGCTGACAGACACAGCAAACCTTCTTGCCACAGCTCGCATTGATGTGTCATCCTGGAGATCCCGCAGGAGACCATCCGCAACCTCATCAGGAGCATGCCCAGGCATTGTAGGGAGGTCATACAGGCATGTGGAGGCCACACACAATACTGAGCCTCTATTTGACTTGTTTTAAGGACATTACATCAAAGTTGGATCAGCCTGTAGTATGTTTTTCCACTTTAATTTTGGGGGTGACTCCAAATCCAGGCCTCCATTGGTTAATAAATTTGATTTCCATTGATGATTTTTGTGTGATTTTATTGTCAGCACATTCAACTTTGTACATAACAAAGTATTCAATGAGAATATTTCATTCATTCAGATCTAGGATGTGTTATTTGAGTGTTCCATTTATTTTTTGAGCAGTGTATATAAATATATACAGTATGTATGTATGTATGTGTATATATATATATATATATATATATATATATACAGTACAGACCAAAAGTTTGGAGACACCTTCTCATTTAAAGATTTTTCTGTATTTTCATGACTATGAAAATTGTACATTCACACTGAAGGCATCAAAACTATGAATTAACACATGTGGAATTATATACTTAACAAAAAAGTGTGAAACAACTGAAAATATGTCTTATATTCTAGGTTCTTCAAAGTAGCCACCTTTTGCTTTGATGACTGCTTTGCACACTCTTGGCATTCTCTTGATGAGCTTCAAGAGGTAGTCACCGGAAATGGTCTTCCAACAATCTTGAAGGAGTTCCCAGAGATGCTTAGCACTTGTTGGCCCTTTTGCCTTCACTCTGCGGTCCAGCTCACCGGAAACCATCTCGATTGGGTTCAGGTCTGGTGACTGTGGAGGTCAGGTCATCTGGCGTAGCATCCCATCACTCTGCTTCTTGGTGAAATAGCCCTTACACAGCCTGGAGGTGTGTTTGAGGTCATTGTCCTGTTGAAAAATAAATGATGGTCCAACTAAACGCAAACCGGATGGAATAGCATGCCGCTGCAAGATGCTGTGGTAGCCATGCTGGTTCAGTATGCCTTCAATTTTGAATAAATCCCCAACAGTGTCACCAGCAAAGCACCCCCACACCATCACACCTCCTCCTCCATGCTTCACGGTGGGAACCTTTCATGTAGAGTCCATCCGTTCACCTTTTCTGCGTCGCACAAAGACACGGTGGTTGGAACCAAAGATCTCAAATTTGGACTCATCAGACCAATGCACAGATTTCCACTGGTCTAATGTCCATTCCTTGTGTTCTTTAGCCCAAACAAGTCTCTTCTTCTTGTTGCCTGTCCTTAGCAGTGGTTGCCTAGCAGCTATTTTACCATGAAGGCCTGCTGCACAAAGTCTCCTCTTAACAGTTGTTGTAGAGATGTGTCTGCTGCTAGAAGTCTGTGTGGCATTGACCTGGTCTCTAATGTGAGCTGCTGTTAACCTGCTATTTCTGAGGCTGGTGACTCGGATAAACTTATCCTCAGAAGCAGAGGTGACTCTTGGTCTTCCTTTCCTGGGGCGGTCCTCATATGAGCCAGTTTCTTTGGAGCGCTTGATGGTTTTTGCAACTGCACTTGGGGACACTTTCAAAGTTTGCCCAATATTTCGCACTGACTGACCTTCGTTTCTTAAAGTAATGATGGCCACTCGTTTTTCTTTACTTAGTTGCTTTTTTCTTGCTATAATACAAATTCTAACAGTCTATTCAGTAGGACTATCAGCTGTGTATCCACCAGACTTCTGCACAACACAACTGATGGTCCCAACCCCATTTATAAGGCAAGAAATCCCACTTATTAAACCTGACAGGGCACACCTGTGAAGTGAAAACCATTTCCGGTGACTACCTCTTGAAGCTCATCAAGAGAATGCCAAGAGTGTGCAAAGCAGTCATCAAAGCAAAAGGTGGCTACTTTGACGAACCTAGAATATAAGAAATATTTTCAGTTGTTTCACACTTTTTTGTTAAGTATATAATTCCACATGTGTTAATTCATAGTTTTGATGCCTTCAGTGTGAATGTACAATTTCCATAGTCATGAAAATACAGAAAAATCTTTAAATGAGAAGGTGTCTCCAAACTTTTGGTCTGTACTGTATATATATATATATATATATATATATATATATATCACAATGTAACTCCAAGTCAGTAACACTTCAGTGAAATCTACCTGTCCAGTTATGAAGCAACACTGATTGTGAATCAATTTCTCCTGCTGTTGTGCAAATGGAACAGACAACTGGTAGAAATGATAGGCTATTACCAAGACACCCCTTATAAAGGAGTGGTTCTGCAGGTGGTGACCACAGACCATTTCTCTGTTCTCATCCTTTTTGGCTGTTGTTTGGTCACTTTTTCTTTTTGCCATTGCTCTCACTCCTAGAGGTACTGTAGCATGAGGCGGTGTCTACAGTACATCCCACAGAAGTTGCTCAGGTAGTGCAGTTCAACCAGGATGGCACATCAGTGTGAGCTGTGGCAAGAAGAGTAGCTGTGTCTGTCAGCACAGTGTCCAGAGCATGGAACAGATACCAGAAAATGTGGATGGAGCCATAGGAGGGCAACAATCAAGCAGCAGGGCCGTTACATGCTCCTTTGTGCAAGTAGGAACAGGAGGAGCACTGCCAGAGCCCTGCAAAATGACCTCCAGCTGGCCACAAATGTGCATGTGTCTGCACAAACGGATGCTTGGCATTTGCCACAGAACACCAGGATTGGTAAAGTCGCCACTGGCGCCCAGTGCTCTTCACAGATGAAAGCAGGTTCACACTGAGCACATGTGACGGACGTGACAGAGTCTGGAGACGCCATGGAGAGCGATCTGCTGCCTGAAACATCCTTCAGCATGACCGGTTTGGCAGTGGGTCAGTAACAGTGTAGGGTGCATTTCTTTGGAGGGCCGCACAGCCCTCCATGTGCTCGCCAGAGGTAGCCTGACTGCCATTAGGTACCGAGATGAGATCCTCAGACCCCTTGTGAGACCATATGCTGGTGCAGTAGGCCCAGGGTTTCTCCTAATGCAGAACAATGCCAGACCTCATGTGGCTGGAGTGTGTCAGCAGTTCCTGCAAGATGAAGGCATTGAAGCTATGGACTGGCCCGTCCGTTTCCCAGACCTGAATCGGATTGAGCACATCTGGGACATCATGTCTAGCTCCATCCACCAATGTCATGCTGCACCACAGACTGTCCAGGAGTTGGCGGATGATTTAGTCCAGCTCTGGGAGGAGATCCCACATGAGACCATCCGCAACCTCATCAGGAGCATGCCCAGGCATTGGAGGGAGGTCACACAGGCGCGTGGAGGCCGCACACAATACTGAGCCTCATTTTGACTTGTTTTAAGGACATTACATCAAAGTTGGATCAGCCTGTAGTGTGTTTTTCCACTTAAATTTTGGGGGGTGCCTCCAAATCCAGGCCTCCATTGGTTAAGACATTTGATTTCCATTGATGATTTTTGTGTGATTTTGTTGTCAGCACATTCAACTTTGTACAGAACAAAGTATTCAATGAGAATATTTCACTCCTTCAGATCTAGGATGTGTTATTTGAGTGTTCCCTTTATTTTTTTGAGCAGTGTATATATATGTTGTGGAATACCTATACTAGCTATAAACAAGCAAATCTCTCCCTGATTCAGCAGCAGCTCTCCCTACTCTGCCTGTTTCTGGGGTAGACTGTGACGAGCATAGCGGCGCCAGGTCTTATATAGACTTGATGATGCTGTGCGGCCAGCCAATCACTGTAATGCCCACAACCAACATGGTTATGTCATTACAGTGCAAGCAATCCCTGCATGTTCATTGGCTTTCTAAAGAGCGTCAAACATGAAGGTGGGGACCAAAGCTCCTGCCCGAGCAACCCGGAAATATTCACTGAGCGCCGAGCTTGTCGAGCACCGTGATGCTCGGGCAATTGTCAAGTAGTGGCAAGCACGTTTACACATCACTAGTGCCCATACGTTGTGCCCCTATAAAGTGTAGCGCCCCCATACATTTATCCTGGTGACACACACCCCATAAATTGTTACATGCTCTCTCCCCACTACTATAATGGCAAACATGTGGCTTCTTACTCCAGTAGAGGCATAGTGGGTCTCCGAAGGACGGGGCCATTTGAATTTGGGAGTGCAGAATTCACTGGATTTTATTTGAGGGGGTGGGAGGCATGTCGCTTTTCCAGAGTCTTTGTTCTACCAGTATAGTGGGACCCTATATAGTTCCAATGACAGATGACGGACTTGAGTGGAGACTTGTTTTGTGCGGGATAAATTAGGTCATTTATTGGTAATATTTTGAGGTACATAATATTTTTAGATCGCTTCCAGAATAAGTGTTAGAACCCTCCTGTTTGTTTTTTCTATCTTGTGGTTTGCGATCATGTGACCATCTGCATTTATATTCCAGCTCCGCCCTTCTGGCTGTGCTGGACTTCAGTGTTCTACTGTCTCTCTAGCCTGGTGCCTTTCTCTGTCAAGTTCGCTTGGTCCTCTGGGACCTCTAGTACTTTTTGTCAGTTTGTCTTTTTGCATTCTGCAACAACTTCTGTTTAGGAGGTGTCCCATTTTTGTTCCAGTCCTTAGTTCTTTTAGGGACCCATCCCATAATTCTAGAGGTCTTCGTTCAGACTAGCCGAGGACTAAGGCAGGTCTGTTCACTAGGAACAGGCAGCCCGCTACATCGTAATGATTCAGCTTAGTCTTACTGTAGGGACAGCTTTCCCCTATCTTTCCTTAGTACATGTTGCAGATCATAACAGTAAGTCCAGCCCAAAAAAACTAAAAGGAAAGAAATTCGGGGATCAGTATGGTTTCCGTCCAGGATTTGGCTCAACGCCTGCAGGGATTGTCTCTGGAGGTTGCCGAGCTTCAGCAACACGTGAGTAGCTGTCCTGGAGCGCATTTTGTCGAACCCAAGTTAGGACTGCCTGATGTTTTTTATGGTAAACAGCAAGATTTTTTTCCTTTAAAAATGCTTGTTTCTTATATTTTCGTTTGAGACCAAGATCCTCTGGAAATGAATCACAGCGCATTGGTTTTATTATGTCACTTTTGCGCAATGAACCACAGGGGTGGGCCTTTTCGCTCCAGCCTAATGATCAGTGTTTGAGGTCTGTTGAAGAATTTTTTTATGCTATAGGGCTTTTATATGACGAACCTGGTCGAGTCTCACCTGCTGAATCAGAACTTAGATGTTTGAATCAGGGGTCAGATGATGATGAAAATTATTGCACACACTTCAGGAGATGGGCTTCAGAAGTTAAGTGGAATGATTCGGCGAAGAGATGTTTATTTCTTGCTGGTCTGAGTGAAAGGGTCAAGGATTTGCTAATTGCATTCCCTGCACCTGAGACTCTGCAGGAAGTTATGCAGTTAGCTGTTCGTATAGACAGGAGACTGAGGTGCAGGCTCAATGAGGTAAAGACTCCTGTAATGTCAGGTCCTAGTCCCCAGAAAATCTGCTCTGACGGCGGGGGACCGATGGATGTTTGGGGGATGTCACTCCGCTCTCAAGAAAGAGATCAGAGATTCGCCGAGGGATTGTGTCTTTATTGTGGTAAAGCTGATCATTTGATTAAGTATTGTGAGCGTCGTTTAAGTAAAGAAAAAAAAAAGGTCAGTTACGCCCGTATAGCTTGTTTACGCTCTGCAGGAGTATTTCTTTCTGGGGGTACTACTTTGCAGGGAGATTTGATTAAATTTCAGGTATTTGTGGATTGTGGTTCAACACTTAATGTGATTGATAAAGGGTTTTTGGAAAATCTTAAATTGAAATCCAAACCTTTGTCGTCACCTATTTCTGTGATTGCAATTGATAATACTCCCTTGAAATGTATTACTCACAAGACTGCGGCATTTCCCCTCACTATCAATGGAGTTCACAAAGAAATTTTGGACTTGGTTGTTTTGGATAATTTGCCCTCTCCAGTTGTTCTAGGATTGCCTTGGTTAAGACTGCACAATCCTTTACTGGACTGGTCTACGAATGTGATTAAGTCTTGGAGTCCGAAGTGCTATGATAAATGTTGTAATGGTCGCATTGCGGCTGTGGAAAAAGGGGAATTACCGGTACCTATTCAAGATTTTTGGAGGGTTTTTTCGGAGGAGGAGTTGCAAGTTTTACCTCCTCATAGGGATTATGATTGCGCCATTGAGTTTGTTCCGGGTGCTACTCTTCCCAAAATTCGATTGTTTAATCTGACTATCCCTGAAAGAAAGGCCTTGGAGGAGTACATAGAGACTTGCCTGGCTGCTGGTCACATTAGACCTTCTAAGTCACCTGTGGCAGTTGGATTCTTCTTTGTTTTAAAAAGGACAGCGGTTTACGTCCATGTCTGGATTTTCGTGAAATTAATAAGATTACCATACGCAATTCCTACCCATTGCCGTTAATTCCGGACTTGTTTAACCAGTTAGTGGGAGCCAAGTGGTTCTCCAAAATTGATCTCCGGGGGGCATACAATTTGTTACGTGTGAAGGAGGGTGATGAATGGAAAACTGCTTTTAACACTCCGGTAGGTCATTTTGAGAATCTGGTGATGCCTTTTGGTCTTATCAATGCACCTGCATTTTTTCAGAACCTTATTAATGACATCCTGAGACCTTTGGTAAAAATGTGGTTGTGTATTTGGATGACATTTTGATTTATTCACCAGATCTGGAGTCCCATTGGCAGAGCGTACGTGAAGTTTTTCAGTTATTGAGTGATAATTCACTCTTTGCTAAGCTGGAGAAATGTGAGTTTGCTGTGCAGAAAATAAGTTTCTTGGGCTACATTGTCTCCAGCGAGGGCTTTGAGATGGACCCTGTGAAGGTTCAGGCTGTACAGGAATGGCCTAGGCCTATTGGTTTGAAATCTATACAGAGATTTTGGGGTTTTGCAAATTATTACAGGAAATTCATTAAGAATTTTTCTGCAATTGTTAAACCTCTAACCGATCTCACCAGGAAAGGTGCGAATAAGGCCCAGTGGACTACTGAGGCCATTGAAGCGTTTGAGTATCTCAAAGAGAGGTTCAGTTCTGCCCCTATCCTTTTGCAGCCTGATGAGACCAAGCCTTTTTTAGTCGAGGTTGATGATTCATCGGTGGGGGTCAGAGCAGTTTTGTCTCAGGAGAACAAGGGTGGAGTACATCCTTTTGCCTTCTTTTCGAAAAAATTTTCAGAAACAGAACTGAATTATGATGTTGGAAATCAGGAATTGCTGGCTATTAAACTTGCGTTTGAACATTGGCGTCATTTTTTGGGAGGCACTAGATTTCCTATTCAGGTTTTCACAGATCATAAGAATTTGATCTATCTGGATGCTGCCAAGCGCTTGAATGCCCGTCAAGCTAGGTGGGCACTTTTTTTTTCTCGGTTTAATTTTTCTGTTACCTATTAGTGTTGAGCCACCCCCGTAGTGTTCGAGTTCGGTTCGGTTCGTCGAACACCCGTGTGTTCGCCGAACTGTTCGTCGAACTGTTCGTCGAACACCTTCAAACACCGTTAAAACCAATGGCAGGCAAACAAAAACACATAGAAACACATAGAAAACACCTTCAAAGGTGTCCAAAAGCTGACAAACTGCTCAGAAGACACAACTAACACATGGAAAAGTGACAAGTACATATAGTCATGCGAAAAGAAAAGAGGTGGAGGAGTAAAAGGAGGGGGAGACACAGATATAGGCATGTCATGCCCTTCTAAAATCCAAAAAGTGAGAAGCCGACACGGCCAGTCCGTTCCTGCCTGTGCCACCTCTGTGTCGCCGGGTTTGTGCCAGAGCCGCGGTGGACCCTGACGGCCAGCCCCCCTATCCCAATACTGGTGCCTGTCCGCCGGTGGGTCGAGGCCCCCCACGGTGGGGGGGGGGAGTAACATCTGCAGAAGAAAGACCATCTTCCAGCCAAACTAAGATGTCGACTTATTTTCGTGGACAATGTGATACGATCCCATTCTTACGGACACGCCCATCGCTACAAATTCTAGATGAGGCACAAAAACAGCAGGTGCTTCAACGGATATCAAGTGCTCCTTCAAGTGGGCTCTCCATCACCTCAATTTCAACATCACAAATACTCCAGTCCTCAGAGGTGTCACCCCAATCGCACTTGCTTCCTCACAGCTCCCAAGTCTCCAGCTGCCCGTCTGAGTATGGGGTAACACAGATGGCTGAGTCTGCCCAGCTGTTTACTCATACTATAGCCTGGGAAACGGAGGTCTGCTCCAGAGCTTCTGTTAATCCAGATGAGGAAATGATCTGATCCGATGCCCAGAATCTTTATAAGTTGGATCCAGGACCAGATGAAGAAGGTTCTGAGCATAATGTAGACCCTTGTTCCCAAACTGTAACTCCTGTTGGTGGAGACAATGATGAAGACGATGATGAGACTCAAATACCTGATTGGAGCGACAACTTGACTTTTCGGTCAGGGCAGGAAGAGGTTGGCTCTGAGGGCGACGGGTGTGATAACACACAGGGTGATGATGACGAGGTTGGAGATCCCACTTACTGTCAACCCACAGTCAGACAGTCGATGAGGTCAGCAGAGGAGGTGGAGGAGGATGTGACTAGCCCTGGGGATGGGGATGACTCGGTACCCGGGCATTTGCCTGGCCTTGGGGATGTCGCTGTGGTCGGCTCCCTGGCCCGTACCCTGGGGTCACTCTTTAAAAGGGTGGATAATTGTTAATTTTATAAGAGTTCATGACGCCACCTGTGGTATCTGGTGACAAGCACCAGCGCTGCTGCAGTCCACTGAGGCCGGTGATAAGGCAGCTCGATGGTATAGCTCCCCACAGGTGGAGCTAGGTCTCAGGGCAGCGTATGCCGGGGGAATACAGGACAGGCGAGACCCAGCTGGGTCAGAGCAAGAACGGGAACGGACACGGTAGTCACTTCAGTACCTTTTACTGGTGGAAATTCAGGCACAACCCGGAGCACTGTAGGGTGAAGGGTGCATATCAGGATCCTCCCCAATGAGCGGGTGTAGGGCCTCCTGTTTCTTGCCTCTGCGTAGTAAGTTTCTGACCTGCCTGGAGCTAGGCCTAACTTTGTCTCTGTCCTGCGCTGGCTGACCTTGTGGTAGGGCCTTCTCTTGGAGTTCACGCTCCCAGTATGCGGGGCCTAAGCGTCTCCTGGCTCTGTTACATATCAGCACCTTAGCGATCCTGGGACTTGTAGTTCTCCAGGGATTCCGGTTATGCCTTACTGGGTCATAGAGATACCGGTAAGCTCGGATCCTGTGTCCGGTAAATGCTTCGAGGTGAGCTGGTTAAGCTCCTCTGCCCCTTATGTACTAACTCGCCACTCGCCTTTGGCCTACTCGGGCCCTCACTAGGCTATACAAACTAACGGCAGCTTGCCGCGCTTCACTGATCTTACGGCACCGGCACACCTTAAGCTCTATCTGGGCTCCCTGAATCTAGCAAGCAGGAGCCTCGTGCTCCACTGCTGAACTATTAACTGCGTTCTCTAGACTAGACTGAGCTCCACTGCAGACTGACCTCTCTTAGGCTTCTCTACTGCAGGAACTCTTCAGAGGAACTGAACTGCCTAGCTCCACCTTCCCTATTTATATCCCTAACGGGCTCCCTCTGCTGGTCTGAGGTGGAAGGTGGAGATGTGTGAATGTTTATGGGGGCCTCTTGTGGAGGATTCCATCAATGTACTCTTGTAGGATCTGTGATACCAAGCGCAGCGGGGCATCACAGATGCTATTGACGACGAGGTTAGGTTGCGCCTTCCTGAACAGAGACGGATTACTGGAAGCACGTCAACAACTGCATCCTCAACCACAACTCTGCCTCTGACCACAAGTCGTAGTGGCTCTTCAGGTCACATGGGCTCTAAGCCTTGCATAGCCTGGGCATTTATTCAGATCGATAAGGATGACCCAACTCGTGTTATCTGTAATATTTGTCAGCAAAAGCTAAGTAGAGGCCAAAAAATACATAGTTTGAGTACTTCATGCATGTACCGTCACATGGATATGAAGCATAAGTTGCAGTGGGAAGCTCACTGTGCTACAATGCGGCCTAGCCGGCCGGGCCAACCACCGTCTGCCCCATCTTGTGCATCCGCAGCCTCTTCATCCTCTGTGACTGGGGGGACAGCAGTCACACATGTTTTTGGACGCAGACCTGCCACCTCTTTACCCGCAACAGCCAGTGTGATTGGCAGGTCGTCAGTTCATTGGGAAGTGGAAACACCTGCTAGTGTTGAGCGCTCTCCGACATCGAGAGCACCACCTTTGGATCAAGGCAACCTAACATGTCCGCCTGCATCTTCCTCACAGACCGGCAGTTGCCGGGGACACCCTACTCAACACCGTCTAAGCACAACAGCCAGCCCTCGGTCCCTCAGATGTGGAAAAGTAAAAGACCATTTCCTCCTAGCCATGAGAAAGCTAAGAGGTTGAATTTCACCATCTGCAAGCTGTTGGCTACAGAAATGCTGCCTTTCCACTTGGAGGACACAGAGGATTTTCAAGACCTTATGTCCGTCACAGTGCCCCAGTACCAGATGCCCAGTCGCCACTACTTCTCAAAGAAAGGTGTGCCTGCGCTCCACTATCATGTCGCACACAACATCACCGCTTCTTTGAGAAACTCTGTGTGTGACAGGGTGCACTTCATCACAGACACTTGGACGAGAAGGCATGGACAGGGGCGTTACATGTCGCTGACTGGGCACTGGGTAACTATGGTGACAGCAGGACAAGGGGCTGCTGTCCAAGTCTTACTGTCCCCATGAGTTGTGTGTTAATCCTCTTTATCTCAAACTTCCTCCACTGCTTCTGCCTCCTCAACCTCCTCTCGGTCCTCCACCTGCACCCAAAGCCTGTCTGGTAATGCCACCTGCTTTCTAACTGCGCAGAAGAAATCCTTCACACCTCCTTACTATGCTGGCAGCAGGGCTCAACGCATCAGTGTTTACTTTGAAATTTCTGGGAAATGTGAGTCACGCAGCTAAGGAGTTTTGGTCAGCTCTGGAGACCCAGTTTCATGAAAGGTTGTCTCCACCGGACCTGCAACCAGGGAAGGCCATGTGCGACAATGCTTCAAACCTGGGTGCGGCACTTTGCCGGGGCAATGTCACACACGTGCCTTGTATGGCTCACGTGTTGAACCTGGTTGTCCAGCAATTTTTAGCCCACTATCCCGGACTAGATGGCCTTCTGCAGAGTGCACGGTCGCTGTGTGCTCACTTCCGCCGTTCGCATCCCGCAGTTCAACGACTTACATCTCTACAGAAGTCGTTGGGCCTGCCAGTTCACCGGCTGAAATGCGATGTGCCGACACGGTGGAATTGAACTCTGCACATGTTGCAGCGACTGTGGCAGCACCGACAAGCCCTGGTGCAATACGTTCTGACGTATAGCCTGGGCCAACGAGATCCAGAGGTGGGGCAAATCACGCTGGAGGAGTGTTCTCAGATCAGGGACCTATGCACCCTTCTGCACAGTCTTGAAATGGCGACGAAGATGTTTAGTGCTGACGATGCCATTATCAGCATGACTATTACGGTGATTTACATGCTGGAGCACATGTTAAACAGAATTCGGAGTCAGGTGGTGGGACAAGAGGAGGTGGAGGAAGTAGAGGAGGAGTCGTATGCGGAAGGGATAACATCTCCAAGGTCCAGACGGTTGGCAGCACCAAGGCGGCAGGCATGGGAGGGTGGGGGAGAGGGATTAACCAGGGCGCATGGTAGCAGCCAAACTGTTGAGGAAGGTTCAGAAGCCGATTAAGAAGTGGAGGACGAACTGGCAATGGGCATGGAAGACTCATCAGATGAGGGAGACCTTGATCACATTTCTGTTGTGCGAGGTTGGAGGGAGAGGGCAGAGGAAGGAAGCATGATTCTTACCTCGCTACCAACACAACAAGGACTTGGTCCTTCTGGATGCGCAAGACACATGAGTGCCTTCTTGCTGCACTACCTGCAACATGACCCCCGGATTGTCAGAATTCGAAGTAATCCCGACTACTGGGTTGCCACACTCTTACATCCCCGGTACAAAAGTATATTTGCCGAAATAATTCCTGCCATAAAAAGGTATTGACGAATGCAGGAGTATCTGTTGCAGAATCTTACATGTGCTTTTCCACAAAACACCAGTGGTGCACGTAGTGAATCTCACAGTTCTAACTTGCAAACGGTGGGACTGTCGAGTCTTCATCACTCAAACAGTAACAGTAACACAGTATCTGCTGGTAACAGCAATTTTGTGGAATCGTTTCACCACTTTTTTAGACCATCCTTTGCAAGGCCACAGGAGACAAGAAGTCTGACACATAGTCAATGCCTAGAGAGGATGGTACAGGAGAATCTCCAAGTGAACATAGAAGCCATGACTGTGTCACTGGACCCTTGCTCATTTTGGTATTCCAATCTTGAAAAATCGCCGGAGCTCGCCACTCACGCCTTGGAGATCTTGTCATGCCATGCAGCCAGCGTTCTCTCTGAACGTGTGTTCAGCGCTGCTGGTGGTGTGCTGACAGATAATCGCACGCGGCTGTCCACTGAGAATGTAGACAGACTCACGTTCATAAAGATGATCAAATCATGGATTCGCAATGACATTTCTACCCCTGTGTCATCCTTGGGAGACTAAAAGCTTGGGGATTTGGTAAAATCACCTCACCAACCGTTTTAAGCAACAGTGGGGCAATTGATGCCACTTAACCCTAGAACGCATGACCATAAAAATTTACACTTTCACATACCTGGGGCCCTTTAGGCCCGTGTGCAAATAACATGGAATAACTCAAACTCAAATGACAAACAACTATATACATGAAGAATACCTAGAGTTTCAAAATTCTAACTAAAGCAATCTTGCAGAAAATAGAAAACAATTAACTGGGCGGGCCTGCACGGCCACAGGTATGCGTTCTAGGGTTAAGTGGTGTCTGTGCCACAATTTTGGGAGTCCCCTTTCTGTGTCTTACGTGACGTTGGCATCGTCAATTCCAGGTGGGTTGGGTCGCTCCCCCCCCCTTTTAACTGTAAGAAACTACATACACTATGGCTTGGGGTAACACAGATGGTTGAGTCTGAAGAGCTGTTTACTCAGAGGTCTGCTCCAAATCTTCAGTGTCTGCTAGTCAGCGTAGAATTTTTAACTGCATCTAGCCTAGGCAATACTTTGGGCGTAGTAGCCCAGCTGCGAAGCAAGCTGCACCGCCTGTGTAACTAATAAGAATTTTTAAATTAATCTAGCCTAGGCAGACTGTGGGGACCCCCAACCAAACCCAGATGCTCAGCCCCCCTACCGCCCCCCTTTCATGGACAACCCAATAATGTAACTCTTACAACTGGATGGGTGAGGATCGGTCACAGCTTTATTAACTCTTTATACTCATTCCATTAGAAAGGCATTTTATTTCTAAAATAATTCAGCTTGTTGCAGCATGCCCTTGGTCCCCACTCCGGCAAGTTGGCCAACAAATGTAACTCTCCAACATGTCCTTTCTATTTCCAGGCCACGGAGGATCCAGCGTACTCGTATGCAGGACTCTGACCCCCACCCATCACTCTTAACGCTTGTTCCACTCCGTCCTGGAGTCCTGACAGTAATATGTCCAGTCCAATATCTATTAAGTGAACACCGTCGGGCCGTATGAGGCCTGCTTTATCTCCTTCCAGTTGTCGGTGTCGTATCACTACACCGCCTCTGTCTCTTCTAAATTTTGCCATCCGAATATTTATTACCTGCCTTGTCCATTCGATGGCCGTGATGTCTCGCTCACCTTGCCATACCGCTATCGGCACAATCTCTGACCATACTATAGCTAATTTTGTGAAAAATTCTCTGAAGCGCTCAGTGTCTAGTTTCATTATTGCCATTAGTTATGCGCTCTTGTGATGACCTAGGTTGTTTCCCCCGGCCTGTATAACTTAGATGACCGGACCTCTTGCCTCTCTCCCTACCTTGATTACCTCCATTAGTACCTGTGGCCATAGCAGGCCTCTAATACCTCTCCAGTTGAAATATGTGTTATGAAACTCTAATTTCCTCCCGCCTGGGTGGACTTTCACCCTTTTTTGTGCCCAATATATATACGAGTGGCCTATCACTCACACTGTTGGCTTAGCGTCACCTGTAAAAGAAACAAACCACGTTAGGATAACAAGTCCGGTCTTATGTATCTCGCCAAACACGTGGATCGCCATCTCCCTATCCTCTGAACTTCCGTTTCTGACAGTCCTGCTCTTGCTGCTTCCGTGGCCGCACCTATGCGGAATGAGTGTGTCCCGTAATCTTTGGGGTGGTTCCCTGCTGATGTTATGCATTTATTAAATATAGCTTGGAACAGGTATCTTTAGAATGGCGTTCCATCAATGTGTGATACGAAGAAATTACTTTGTGATCTGATGGTTAGATATGTTTTTACTATTGTTACCCGACTCAGTGTACCGTTTGTGGGTTGTAGAAGTACCCAAGTACCCCTGCCCGCTGGAACCGTTTTCGATTGGTGTATGCGTACACGTATTGCATTATTGGCTATGACTACTTCCTGGTGTAATAAGCGTCCACTGGTGGTAATTTTGGATTGAGGGACTAATTCGCTTATGCATAGCGCCCCTCATCATTAGCTGGTGGAGAAATTCTATGGTGACTTGTGATCTGGCTTGTTCACATTGGTCAACCCGTCTGCCTGCTACTAGTCGTGTCCACTCTTCCCATGCCTTACCGTATGCTTGCCACGTTGACGGGGCAACTGACGCTCTGATTAATGGCATCAACTATTCGCCACTAGATCCCATAGGGAGGGTGGGCAACTGTTGCCCGATGGGTTGGCGTTGTGGAAGAGCTCTGTGAAAATCTGCCAATTGAATTGTTATAAAGCGTTAGCAGCAGCTTTATACCCCTCAGCATAGTGGCTAGCGCGGACCCATACATTGTGTTTTAGGCACAGGAATACTACCCTGCGTAGTAGGCCTAGCACTGGGAGAGACGATGATGCCATCTTATTAATGCAGTGCGCTAGGCTGGTGTTTTGTGTTATGAAGCGTATATTTTTGTTAGCCAGGTGCGCGCCCCATATTTCTATTGCTACCACTATTGGGAAAAATTATTTTCAGGGCTAGATGCAGCTAAAAATTATTATTAATTTCAAAGCTGGTGGAGCTTGGTATAGATGGCCTAATACAATGAGTCCCACACACTGCTAGAAGCCCAAATATTTTTTCAGAGGTAGATGCAGATAAAAATTATTTTTAATTTGCAACCTGATGGAGGTCAGTATAGATGGACTAATAGAGAAAGTCCCACACACTGCTAGAAGGCCAAATATTTTTTCAGAGCTAGATGCAGATAAAAATTATATTCAATTTGCAACCTGATGGAGGTCAGTATAGATGGACTAATAGAGAAAGTCCCACACACTGCTAGAAGGCCAAATATTTTTTCAGAGCTAGATGCAGATAAAAATTATATTCAATTTGCAACCTGATGGAGGTCAGTATAGATGGATTAATAGAACAAGTCCCACACACAGCTAGAAGCCCAAATATTTTTTCAGAGGTACTGTAGATGCAGATAAAAATTATTTTTAATTTGCAACATGATGGAGGTCAGTATAGATGGACTAATACAACAAGTCCCACACACAGCTAGAAGCCCAATATTTTTTCAGAGCTAGATGCAGACAAAAAATTATTTTGAATTTGCAACCTGATGGAGGTCAGTATAGATGGACTAATAGAGAGAGTCCCACACACTGCTAGAAGGTTCAATATTTTTTCAGAGGTAGATGCAGAAAAAAATATATTCAGTTTGCAACCTGATGGAGGTCAGTATAGATGGACTAATACAACAAGTCCCACACACAGCTAGAAGCCCAATATTTTTTCAGAGGTAGATGCAGAAAAAAATATATTCAGTTTGCAATCTGATAGAGGTCAGTATAGATGGACTAATACAACAAGTCCCACAAACAGCTAGAAGCAACATATTTTTTCAGAGCTAGATGCAGACAAAAAATTATTTTGAATTTGCAACCTGATGGAGGTCAGTATAGATGGACTAATAGAGAAAGTCCCACACACTGCTAGAAGGCCACATATTTTTTCAGAGGTAGATGCAGAAAAAAATATATTCAGTTTGCAACCTGATGGAGGTCTGTATAGATGGATTAATAGAACAAGTCCCACACACAGCTAGAAACCCAATATTTTTTCAGAGGTAGATGCAGAAAAATATATAATCAGTTTGCAACCTGATGGAGGTCAGTATAGATGGAATAATACAACAAGTCCCACAAACAGCTAGAAGCCCAATATTTTTTCAGATGTAGATGCAGAAAAAAATAGATTCAGTTTGCAACCTGATGGAGGTCTGTATAGATGGATTAATAGAATAAGTCCCACACACAGCTAGAAGCCCAAATATTTTTTCAGAGGTAGATGCAGAAAAAAATTATTTTTAATTTGCAACCTGATGGAGGTCAGTATAGATGGACTAATAGAGAAAGTCCCACACACTGCTAGAAGGCCAAATATTTTTTCAGAGCTAGATGCAGATAAAAATTATATTCAATTTGCAAACTGATGGAGGTCAGTATAGATGGACTAATAGAACAAGTCCCACACACAGCTAGAAGACCAAATATTTTTTCAGAGGTACTGTAGATGCAGATAAAAAATTATTTTTAATTTGCAACCTGATGGAGGTCAGTATAGATGGACTAATAGAGAACGTCCCACACACTGCTAGAAGGCCACATATTTTTTCAGAGGTAGATGCAGAAAAAAATATATTCAGTTTGCAACCTGATGGAGGTCTGTATAGATGGATTAATAGAACAAGTCCCACACACAGCTAGAAGCCCAATATTTTTTCAGAGGTAGATGCAGAAAAAAATATATTCAGTTTGCAACCTGATGGAGGTCAGTATAGATGGACTAATACAACAAGTCCCACACACAGCTAGAAGCCCAATATTTTTTCAGAGGTAGATGCAGAAAAAAATATATTCAGTTTGCAACCTGATGGAATTCTGTATAGATGGATTAATAGAACAAGTCCCACACACAGCTAGAAGCCCAAATATTTTTTCAGAGGTAGATGCAGATAAAAATTGTTTTTAATTTGCAACCTGATGGAGGTCAGTATAGATGGACTAATAGAGAAAGTCCCACACACTGCTAGAAGGCCAAATATTTTTTCAGAGCTAGATGCAGATAAAAATTATATTCAATTTGCAACCTGATGGAGGTCAGTATAGATGGACTAATACAACAAGTCCCACACACAGCTAGAAGCCCAATATTTTTTCAGAGCTAGATGCAGAAAAAAATTATATTCAATTTGCAACCTGATGGAGGTCAGTATAGATGGACTAATAGAATGATGCTATGCCCAAAAGATTTTACTTCACTATGTGCAGTAAAAAAATTGGTATTCTATACACAGGTGGTATATCTTGCAACACAGATAGGCTACTCCACTGACTAACACACTCTGCAATAGGCCAAAAAGGATTAGCTTTGCTAGATTCAGCCAAATGCTCTGAAAAAAACTTGCACAGCACTGGCACAGACCTGCCTGGCAAAAACTGATAGGAACTGATGTAACCTAGTCCTGAAAAGGACTCCAGTTACAATTAGTCTTTACTCCCACAATCTATCTATTTAAGAGCACAGACCTGCCTGATAAAAGTCATAGGAAATGCTGTAACCTAGTCCTTAAAAGGACTGCAATCACAATTATTCCCTACTCCCAAGCTATCTGTAGATTTGTGCGAAAATTGGCTTGAAATTAACAAGGTATAGCACACACAGCAACAGCGGTGCCGTCTAACACGCAGCTGCAGCAGTGAGAAAATGGTGGCGACGGGGAAAATGGCTTGGTCTTATAGGGCAAGGACATGTGACATACACTGCCAATGACACATGCCCTTGCTTGTGTGAAAAAAGCACTTCGCTCCGTGTGTGCGCTGCTGATAGGCTGACAGATTGCACCTCCCCACTGTAAATGCGGGAAAGAGAAAAAAAAATGGAGATCTTCATTGTTCCTGCAGAGATCCATCCCCTGCCCCTCCCCCCACCCCGCTGTACACTCAAACTGCGTATTAACAGTAATTTTCATCATTACTGAGAAAAAATCCAGTTATGATTTTGGTGCACGAACAGTTATCGAACATAACCTCGAACAGCCGAATTTTTCTCAAATTGTTCGTGTTCGCCGAACGGCTCGAACACCGCCCAAAACAGCTCGAATTTGAGATTGGCGAACAGTTCGAGCAGAACAACGCTCATCTCTATTACCTATATCCCTGGTACTAAGAATGTTAAAGCCGATGCTTTATCTCGCACCTTCTCTCCTACGGTCGATGCCGAGGAGGAGGAGAGCATTTTACAGAAAGGAGTTGTGGTGGCGGCTTTGGACTCCGTTTTGGAGAATGGGATTCTGAAAGCTCAAGATGATGCTCCATCTAACACTCCCCATGGGAGGTTGTTCATGCCTAGAGCCTTTAGGAGAGATTTGTTTGTGGAGTGTCATGAGTCTTGGTTGGCAGGTCATCCAGGAGTTTTGGAGACTAAGAGACTTATCAGTCACAGTTTTTGGTGGCCTGGATGTCAGAAGGAAGTTAAGTGGGTGCGTCAGTGTACTGTGTGTGCTAGGTTAAAGGTTTCACATACTCCTGCTGCGGGGTGGCTTTGCCTTTTAGAGGTTACTAGTGCGCCTTGGACGCATCTCACTATGGATTTTATTACTGATCTTCCTGTGTCCGAGGGTTTTACTGTCATCTAGGTGGCCATGGACCATTTTAGTAAGATGTGTCATTTGGTTCCATTCATTAAGTTGCCCTGCGCCAAGACACTTGCTAAGGCGTTTGTTAAGGAGATTGTCAAGCTCCATGGCGTTCCCACGAATATTGTTTCTGATAGAGGACCTCAGTTTGTGGCTCGCTTTTGGCGTGCATTTTGTGACATGTTGGGAGTCCATTTGTCATTTTCGTCTGGTTATCATCCTGAGTCGAATGGACAGACTGAAAGAAAGAACCAGGATGTTGTACAGTCTTTGCGTTGTTTTGTGGCGGACAATCAAGAGGTGAGGTCTGAGTTTCTGCCTCTCGCAGAATTTGCTCTTAACAATCATACATCCTCCTCTGCTGGGTGTTCTCCTTTTTTTTGTTGTACTGGGAGACATCCGTCTGTTCTGCAACAACTTCTGTTTAGGAGGTGTCTCATTTTTGTTCCAGTCCTTAGTTCTTTTAGGGACCCCTCCCTTAATTCTATAGGTCTTCATTCAGACTAGCCGAGGACTAAGGCGGGTCTGTTCACTAGGAACAGGCAGCCCCCTACATCGTAGGGATCCAGCTTAGTCTTACTGTAGGGACAACTTTCCCCTATCTTTCCTTAGTACATGTTGCAGATCATAACAATAAGACTGTTTCATATTCTTGTGTTCTATGCTGAGCACTTACATCAGGGTTTCCGTGTAAATCCCACAAAAATGCGATTCAGACGAAATCCCTAATCGAACCACCCACCATAATGAGGCAGATGGAGACACTTTGAGCTCCGTTTGGTGTCTGTTTCGGTGGTATCCACCTTTTTAGGTGTGAACAGATTTATGGTCGCCCACACTTGTGCGCTAAAAAGATGCCTGAAATGACAGTGTCGGGACAGAGAACAGTCCGAAGTGATTCCATCTGCTTCATAAGTGAGCGGTACCATTGGGGTTTTGTCTGAAACGTGGTTTTGCAGAATTTACATTGAAACCTACGTGAACCGAGCCTTGTTCTGACTTTTGGGCGGTAGAATGATCATAAAGACAGCAGTACCAGAATAGTTCTTATTTTTATTATTGCGCTGTTCACCGTGTGGTATAAGTGATAAGGCGGATTTATTCTTTGGGTTGGTGCGATTACAGCGATACTAGGTTTATATGGGGTTTTTTAGGTTTCCTGCTATCATACAGTAAAAATGCTTTTTTTTAATAAAAAGTAGTTTTTTTATTGCTATATTCTGAGAGCTGTAACTTTTTTATTTTTGGGCTTTTTTGTATCATGGCTTATTTTATGCGGGACAAGTTGTAGATTTTTTTGGTACCATTTTGGGGCATACAGTAATTTTTGATCGCTTTTTATTCAGATTTTTTAGATACAGAATGAACAAAAACCAGCAATTCAGTTATTGTTTTTATTTTTGATTTTTTGCGCTGTTCACGATGCGGTAAAAGTGATAAGACCATTTTGTTTGTGGGGTCGCTACGATTACAGCAATTCCATATATATAAATTTTTTTTTGCTTTGCTATTTTTACAGACTAAAAACAAATATTGTACAAAAATGAATTTGTTTTTGCATCTTCATACTCTGAGAGGTGTAACGTTTTTATTTTTTTGCTGAATAAGCCATATTAGGGCTTGTTTTTTGCAGGATAGTTTGGCCCTTTTTCTTCTATATTTTTTTTACATACTGCTTTTTGATCGCTTTTTATTATTTATTTTTGTGTGTCAGTATGATGAAAAAGCGTCATTTTTGGCGTGTTTATTCTTTTACGGCGTTCCCCATATGCAATGAATAGCATGCCCGTTTTATAGATCAGGTTGTTCTGGATGTAACGATACCAATTACGTGTACTTTTTTTGTTTATTTTTGTTTTATCACAAACGCTGGCTTTTGAGTGGCGAAATGGATTTTAGTGATTTGTGTGCACTTTTTTGTGTTTTTTTTTTACTTCTTTTACATATATTATTTCACTTTTTTAAATTTTTCACAAAGTCCCACTGTGGGACATGTATAATTTTCACTTTGATTTCTGTTCTCATAGTGCATGATACTATAAGTAACTCACTGACTGTGGCTGTGAGACCCAGCTGGATCTCACAGACTACCATACCCTGGGATCATCACATGATCTCAGGGTACTATGATAACCATTGGGACCCGCAATTCTCTACTAAGGGGTACAATGGTTACTAAGGGGGTCTTGTGATCCCCTTGTAACAACTTAAATACCAATATCACGATTGATAGCGGTATTTAAGGGGTTAAACATCCATGATCGGCTTCAAAACCGGCTGGGGTCGAGACTGCAGGGTGTCAGCTGATACATACAGCTGACATCCGTGGCACTACCGCCACCAGGCAGCACTATACCATTATTCCTCAGCACCACGAAAGAGCAGTATCCTTAATAAGTGCCATGAAAAGGTGCATCGGCGGTCGTTAAGGGATTAAAAGGACTCAGTCAGCACAGAAACACTGTTCAAGCCAAGTAAAGGTGCTTGGTGTACACATGATGAGCAAAACATTTAAGTACACCTTTCCACTTGTTTTCCCTCTATCTCTACCTTTATCTGGTTCTATAAAGCCAAAGCTGTCAACTAAACAAGAGGCGAGGTAGAGATAGAGAAAATGAAGTAGGTGGGAAGGTGCACTTAATTATTTTATCATGCGAAGGGTGAATTGAGCACCGGTACTTGGTATAAAAAGTAATTCTGTGCTGACAGTCTTTTTGAGACAGCTTTGATAAATGATTTCCAATGTCAATCCTACACAATGTATGCCAATTATTAGTATGCTTCCATTTGCTTTAAGCCTGGATCAAGTTTGTCCTGATTATTTAAAACTTTATGACAAAAACAACAAGGCAATTTTGTCATAATACTACAATACCAAAACAAAAGGTTAGTTTTTGCTCAAAGCAATGCAAGCATCAACAATGCTTTAAAGAACATTGCGGCTCTAAGTGTCAGCTCCATTCTAGCTCTGCTAAAAAAATGTTGTTTTCTTGCCATATTTTATTTGGGAATTTAATTCCATATAAATATGTTAGTGGTGACAATCCTAAATACATTTATAAAGTACCGTTCAATATAAATATCAATGCACATTTGTATTAAACATTTACTGTTAGAGATAAAAGGTATATGAAGAGCATAGAAAGCCTATTTTAGCAACCAAATGAAGCCCTTTCTTTTTCTTGTTTATGATATTTCATCCAACAAGCTGATATTTAAGGAATTTGTAGACAATCATGAAGTAACATTGAAAGGAAATTAAGACGTACATAAAAATAAAAATATTTTGAATATTACAATTAAACAAACTGAATCAAAATGTCGTTATTTTGCTGTAAAAAAGCAAAGCAGAATTTGGACAACCTGCTGTAGATTTAAAATATACACTCCTCAATATTGAAATTGCAGTACCAAGAAGGAAAAGTTGTGATATTTTGAAAATCCCAAAATTGATAAATTTGATTTGCAAATCATAAAAAAAAATGGAAACCACATTTTCAAATCAACTTGATTTATTCAGTATTGAATATGAGTACCCACGCAGAAACACATGCATTTACATGCCTTGGCATGCTATCAATTAAATTATTACTGGTTCTCTGAAAAATGTTCTGCCTTTGGGCTCGCAAATCATGAAGAGCCACTGCTGGCAGAATTTTTTGCAATTGTTGACCAATATCTTCCCAGATGTGCTCGATGGGAGACAAGTTTGGAGACGATGAAGGCCAAGGAAGCACATTTATGCCACTTGAGCTGCTCACAGTAGCACTAGCAACATATGGCCTGTCGCTGTTGTGTTCAAAAATGGCTTCTGTGTACATTATGCTACCCCACACCATAATCTCAGAAGTAAGACCAGTGTGACATTTCCTCGTGAAGGCCTCTTCATTTTCCCCATGCCATTAAATATTGTAAAGCATGGTGGCAATTGAGTCTGAAATGGAGTTCTACCCATATTTGCCTTGGATGAAATGATAGTTGAAGATTGGTTTGGAGACCATGTTGGAAATACCATGAAGAAGCCTTCATGATGGAACATCACACCAATGTTACTCCTGGGATTATTGTGTGGGGTGGCATAATGTACGGTACCTGAACCCATCTAATCTAGTCATTTCCAGGTATTGAGAATGAATATACTAACAATACTAACATAAATGTTCTATTATTGACCACAGATTATTACAACTTGGCTATAATATGCACATTTTACACCATGCCAAAAATAAAATAAATTCCCGAAGTAGAAAAGAACATCTATCTTCCTTGTCCACATATAATAATACAATAATACACATTCTTCTAGTGTTAAATTTATTACCCAATTCAGTTTTCACTATAAACAAATTACAAATATTATAACGCAATATTTGTCTATTTCATTTACAAATGAGTACTTGGCAACTATTTTGAGATCAGAAAATGGAGAAGAAAAATGAGCTCTCAAAGGCTAAAAATCATCTTTATTTATACAAAATATTAAAAAATGTTATATATAAAATATTGCCTACATATTTTTCTAGGGTCTATTATGGCCTGATATTTATTTATTACTATGGTCTTGGTATTTTTTTCATTATTTTGAAATCAGATTGGAACTTTGTAGCTAAAAGAGGGAGAACAGTGGAAATCATTATCTCACCCAGCTTACAGTATATACACAATCTTCCAACCAAACTGTAAATTGTTTAAAAATGGTGGGTTTTTATAAATGTGGAATACCATGATGCAGATTATGCAAATATGTTACTAAGACCAAGGTGTACATAGTACATAGTACTAAACAATATCATATTAAACAACTTATAAGTAGTGTTGAGTGAATTTGTTCGGCATTTCAAATTTGTGTTCGTGTTCAGGGTCCTGGCTTGTTCGCGTCAAAAAATCGGCTCTGCCCACGAACATCCCTGATTTTTCACGCAGATAATTCGTGTTCGTGTTCTGGGTCCCGGCTTGTGGCAAATCAGGGATGTTTGAAATGCCGAACAAATTCGCTCAACACTACTTATAAGTTAATATTAATAGCATTGTTTATATTGGTCAATGTGATCACGGCTATATGCAATACATTGGATGTACTACTAGAATGTTAAGTCAAAGAATAGGGGAACATATAAGAGACATTATTAATTCTAATAATTGTAGTATCTCAGCAGCTTCTCAACATTTCATTACACATCATCGGGGTAACCTAAAATGTTTTTAGGAGATTGGAATTGACCATGTTAACAAACCAATATGAGGTGCAGATTGGAATAAAAAATGTGTTGGACAGAGAATCATTCTGGTTTTTGATGTTTGACACCAGATCCCCCAAAGGGTAAAACTTGTGATTAGATCTCAATTATATTTACTAAGACTTACCAAATTAATAGATAAGTGGTACAAAAGGCAACATGGTTATAGATTTTTTTTCATTTAGTCATTTATCATATATATCTTTTCCAGTCTCACTATACTTTAAAGGGTTAAGAACCCCTATCCTGATTACTGATAGATTGACTTGAAAGACACATTTGTTACATATATACAAACAGGCTGGCTATACATCAAACAAGCCTTAACTAAGAACAGCACCAACTTATCGGTTTCCTACCCAGATTGTTTTGTTCGAGCCCCGTGTTTGATGCACTGACCCTATGGAGTCAAGCACAAGGTGTGGTGAATGCCATACATATTTTTGGGTTGTGAATTATATAAATATTTACACACACACACACATATATATATACAGCATATTGTATAGTGTATGATATAACAATTTTGATAAAACCCTTTAAAACCACTTTAGTAAGACACAATATAGACATTGCCAATATGAGCCCTGGGATCAAAATGTGAATGATTTATTTAGGAATGTTTGCTAGTATGAAGTTGATTTAAAACAGGTTAAAATAATATTTCATACCTTCCAAAGCAGAGCAATTGAGAATAGCGATCTGTAATCTCAACACAATGTTCCCTGTAATAGGCAGGTATAAGAGTAAATCCTACATAAAAGCTTCCAGGTTGAGTGGATGTGCCCCTGGCTACAGAAAAGTCTTTGTTAACAACATTACTGAACTTTCCAGTGTGTATTTACAGAAAAACAAGCTGCACTGGAAGTATATTGGATCTTGGACATTTATGCCTCATGTTTCCTATAAGTATTTATCACAAAAATATATTCTCATTTGTTTCTACAATATATACATTTATTGATTTTCATTTTTCACTAGCATTTAAAAATAATAAGAACAAATATAATAGCATGGAGCGGTTTCAGGCTCAGATACCACAGGTGTGGTTCAGGTTCACGTACGCTGGAGCGTTTTAAGGTTCAGGGACCATCGGAGTGATTTCTGGATCACGTGCTGTCGGAGTGGTTTCAGTTTCAAAGAACAGATACAGAACAGAATGGAACAGGTACCAGAACAGATGCAGGTTCAGGGACCTGACAACGGACTTGCAGCTAGCAGACTGCAACACACAATTGTTGCTCCGGCACTTCCCTACAGGTGGAGGTTCCTTAAGTACCAAGTGCCTCCCAGCTATTGGTCGGGGACACATAGGATTGCGCTATCACAGGAACAGTGCGGCACATGTCGAGACTGATATGCGAGAGCAGGGGGCATGACAGTGCGGTTGGGTCGGTGAGTAAGTCGATGCCCCTGCTGAGTGGGAGGAGTGGAAGCATGCAGGGACACTGGCATTGCAACACTGGTTCAGAGATGCACTTAGAGGGGTTCTGCAGTAAAAACAAAATATTACCTACCCACAGGATAGATGATAACTTTTTGACTGGTTAGGGTCCAACTGCTGAGACCCACACTGATCGGTAGAATGGGCTTTGTAGGAGTGTGGAGGGCTGTGTTGTACTGTGTGGAGGGCTGTGTTGGGACCATGGGTGTCATCATACTATGTTTTAGAACAGTGGGAGTCATCAGATTGTGTTAAGGTAATTTTGCGGCCATCCTATTATGTTTTGGAACTGTGTGGGCCATCAAACTATTTTTTTGGAACTGTAGGGTTCATTTAGGACTGTGGGAGCCATCTTCCTGTGTGGTGGGACTGTGGCTGCCTCGAAATTGTGTGGGTGAACTGTGGGGACATCACTATGTTGGTAGCACTGTGGGGGCATAATACTATGAGTGTATGGTTGCTATATACCTATTTTCTGGACCTTTGATTCTTCTTATATGTTGATTTGGGACACTATTTATGTTTTTCTTTGAATATTACCTATTGTTACCGGTACCCTGATACTATTTAGACTGATGACTTATTATGTACTCTCATCCCTACAGGATAATTTTCTACCATTGCCTCCGTGTTTGAAATTTGATGAGATTTTCACAATATAAAGAGAGCATAATTTTTTTATGTTTATAATAATTGTATTATTCTCATGTATAAGTCAGAACGACCACTGATAGCTGTATTTATGTTTCCTTTTTGTATAGATAACCTTGAAAAAGGCGTAAGCCGAAACGTTTGTTAATTCTGTTGTATTTGTCGCTCACAATAAAGATTTTTTCTTTTTGGCATCAAACAATTCTCCAACATATCATTATGCCGAAGGTTGACTTTTATATTATGCTAGATAGATGAGTCACATCTCCGGATGTGGCTGTTCTATCAATGATCCAATCGCTGTGGGACAATCTGGATTACCGGGTTTACGGCAGATAGGTGAGGATTATGGTGGTGTATTATTTTTCTTTATTACAGGGACAAAGGCCATCGGGGATTAGGTGTAGGTGAGTATAATGTGTTTTTATTTAATTATTCATTCATTTTAACTTTTTTTTTTTACTTTCAGCACAGGCGCCGGCTGATGAGAGGCCACTCCTATCATCAGCGGCACTTGGGCTTGCTGTTAACAGTGACAGCAGGTGCCGGCTGATGGGAGAATTAGTCTCATCAGCCGGCACCTGTGACCCACGGTAGGCTTTTTACCGCGGGTCACAGTCATAGCTGTGGGATCTATGATACAATGAATTTTATTTTCCAGAAACCTAACATTGAGCTAACATTGAGCTATCCAAATACAGAAAATAATTTATTAGACAAAACCATAAAAGTTCAGAATCGATCAATACAGACATCCCTATATTCATATTAAACTCTTATTGATCAGCCTACATGCCACAAATGGAACAGCTTGCATCTACAAATACATTAAAACATTCATAATCTAAAACCATGCCATGGTTTACATGCATGTGCAAACCATATAGAGAGGGATGTATATGTAAATCATCAAGAGTGGAATTTTAAATCCAGGGCTGTTATTGTATTCAATTGTTGATCAGATCATCAGAGCCACTGAGATACTTAGAAGTAAACTAATTCAAGCCTAAAAAAAAGGAGAAAAAAAATGGGTACCACTGGCAGTGATCTATACCGTAATTTATGGCTAGAGGTTTAAAAAAATGCAAAAAGACTACATCATATTGTACACAAGGATGACAATCTAAAAATAACATTCTCTCACCCTCTTTTGCAACATATTTCTAAAACATTCACTTTTTATATCTACCTGATTCTGTGCACACAATATTTTATTGGAGTTTCTATGTTGAAGAAACAGGACAAAAACTTAAAATATGGTGTATCAGTTACAAATGTTATTATCTAATATCGGGGCTGCAAAATACTGCTGATTGGAAGTGATGTGGGTACTGTGCATTTGAAAGCTGTATAAACGTTCAAAAAAAACTCCATGTGTCAGAATATAGATCTGTGAGAGTAGTGTACAGACCCAAAGACTTATTAATGAGATCACACACTACTCTGTTTGTGTGCTCCTGCAGGGCTTGAGCACTTCAGAGCAGTGTTTTTAATTATCGTTGCATTCTCAAGGCCCAGATCCCCACCAATTGGCAACACTTCACAGACCCTATATTATATAAAAATCTTATTTTCCAATGGACACTTTAAAGGTAACCTGTCATGTCGAAACTGCTATTAACTTGTAGATAAGGGGTAATCTGCAGTTTAATAGCATTCTAAAACTGTGTGGCTACATAACTGAAATCCAGCTACTAGAAGGAAATGAACTTTCTTTCCCCTGGCTTTCAGTCATAGAGGCGTAGCCGACGTGGCTTCAGTCAGTAGTACACAGTGAGGTGTGGCTATATCCACACCCCCAGACCCGTCCATCTTTTAGGCTGCCGGTAAACCTGACTCAGATGCACAAAACAAGCCTCTGAGTACTACGTGCACTAGAGCATTACTCCAAGTTTACATCACAGAGGACAACTAGCTCCGTGATGCATACCTCCCATCAACTATGTGTCTGGTAGCCACCTTACATACCTCCCCCTTTGCTTAAAGCTTTGGGGCTTGTTAACTTCTACTACTATGCACAGGATTATCGCGAGGGCATCGGTATTACTCATATATATTCAGCTCTGGCTAGGGTTAGCACGCATGTGGGGTCACGCATGCAATAAATATTAAGTGCAATAGATTAAAGTGCTTTTAGCAGTTATACAGTTAGGTCCATATATATTTGGACAGAGACAACATTTTTCTAATTTTGGTTCTAGACATTACAACAATGAATTTTAAACAAAACAGTTCAGATGCAGTTGAAGTTCAGACTTTCTGCTTTCATTTGAGGGTATCCACATTAAAATTGGATGAAGGGTTTAGGAGTTTCAGCTCCTTAACATGTGCCACCCTGTTTTTAAAGAGACCAAAAGTAATTGGACAGATTAAATAATTGTAAATAAAATGTTCATTTCTAGTACTTGGTTGAAAACCCTTTGTTGACAATGACTGCCTGAAGTGTTGAACTCATGGACATCACCAGACGCTGTGTTTCCTCCTTTTTGATGCTATGCCAGGCCTTCACTGCGGTGGTTTTCAGTTGCTGTTTGTTTGTGGGCCTTTCTGTCTGAAGTTTAGTTTTTAACAAGCGAAAAGCATGCTCAATTGGGTTGAGATCAGGTGACTGACTTGGCCATTCAAGAATATTCCACTTCTTTGCTTTAATAAACTCCTGGGTTGCTTTGGCTTTATGTTTTGGGTAATTGCCATCTGTAGTATGAAATGACGACCAATCAGTTTGGCTGCATATGGCTAGATCTGAGCACACAGTATGGCTCTGAATACATCAGAATTCATTCGGCTGCTTCTCTCCTGTGTCACATCACCAATAAACACTAGTGACCCAGTGCCACTGGCAGCCATGCATGCCCAAGCCATCACACTGCCTCTGCCGTGTTTTACAGATGATGTGGTATGCTTTGCATCATGAGCTGTACCACACCTTCTCCATACTTTTCTCTTTCCATCATTCTGGTAGATGTTGATCTTGGTTTCATCTGTCCAAAGAATGTTCTTCCAGAACTGTGCTGGCTTTTTTAGATGTTTTTCAGCAAAGTCCAGTCTAGCCTTTTAATTCTTGATGCTTATGAGTGGCTTGCACCGTGCAGTTAACCCTCTGTATTTACTTTCATGCAGTCTTCTCTTTATGGTAGATTTGCATATTGATACGCCTACCTCCTGGAGAGTGTTGTTCACTTGGTTGGCTGTTGTGAAGGGGTTTATTTTCACCATGGAGATTATTCTGCGATCATCCACCACTGTTGTCTTCCGTGGGCGCCCAGGTCTATTTGCATCGATGAGTTCACCAGTGCTTTCTGTCTTTCTCAGGATGTACCAAACTGTAGATTTTGCAACTCCAAATATTGTAGCAATTTCTCGGATTGTTTTTTTCTGTTTTTGCAGCTTAAGGATGGCTTGTTTCACCTGCATGGAGAGCTCCTTTGACCGCATGTTTAGTTCGCAGCAAAACCTTCCAAATGCAAGCACCACACCTCAAATCAAGTCCAGGCCTTTTATCTGCTTAATTGAGAATGACATAACGAAGGGATTGCCCACACCTGTCCATGAAATAGCCTTGGAGTCAATTGTCCAATTACTTTTGGTCCCTTTAAAAAGAGGGTGGCACATGTTAAGGAGCTGAAACTCCTAAACCCTTCATCCAATTTTAATGTGGATACCCTCAAATGAAAGCTGAAAGTCTGAACTTCAACTGCATCTGAATTGTTTTGTTTAAAATTCATTGTGGTAATGTTTAGAATCAAAATTAGAAAAATGTTGTCTATGTCCAAATATATAAGGACCTAACTGTACAATGGCTTGAAGTTGATACTCTTCTCTCCTCTCTTCTTCACACAGGTATTTCATTCATCCATCCGTTTGTGCGCTGTTTAATAAGTGTGAACAGTCATATTTTCCAGCAAAATTTTTTACCTGATATTTCATTCATCCATCCATTTGTGTGCTGTTTCATAAGTGTGAACAGAGTCATATTTTCTAGCAAGATTTTTTACATGTTATCTCATTCATTGCTCCTGTGTTTTTTTTGTTGTGTTTTCTTTGTTTCTGTTTTAAAGTGTTCAAAGCTATCTATTTCACTATTTTATGGCCTCTTCGTTCAACATTGGTTGTTTATCCTGCATAGTAATGCCTGCTCTGTCCTTGTGCTAATTGGTTAATTACTCAGTGTGGCAACTTGGTGCTGGATTCTAGCAGACATTTCATCTCATATATATTCAGCTCTGGATAGGGATAGCACGTGTGCAATAGATATTAAGTGCAATAGTTTAAAGTGCTTTTATCAGTTATGCAATGGCAGTTAAACAGGGCAGGAGACAGGTAAGGTGCATAAGACATTCAAACAAACATGCTTCTTAGTCAGTTGTATTGCATTATGCATTAGTCATATCAATCTGCTTCTTATTTGTTTTAACTTCTGCTTTCTCACAACTCTCCCACCCTTTAACACATTCTGTGCACTCTCTCCATATCCACCCCTCCCTTCTCCCCTTTCCCATGTATAACTCTTAGGCCCTACTGACATTTCTCACCCACTCCAAACCATCCACTACCTCCATACAGCACTCAAAACGTTCATACAAATCATTGCACCACTTGCTCTTTCTCTTTTTTATCCTTTTACTAATCGCAGATGACATCTCCCCCAACCCTGGGCCTTCCTCCACTAGCATACATTACTCTCCTCCAGCAGCATATAGAAACCCTGCTAATCTTATCAACATTCAGTGCATGCTTTCCATTGTGCTCTCTGGAACTCACGGTCTGTGTGTAACAAACTAACTTACATTCACGATTTTTTCCTCTCTAATTCCCTTAACCTTCTGGCTATTACAGAAACGTGGATCCAGTAGGCAGACACCACTGCTGCTGCTGCTCTCTCGTTCGGTGGGCTGAAATTTTCACATACCGCCAGACCTGAAAACAGACAAGGTGGAGGTGTTGGTTTGCTCCTTTCATCACAATGTGCTTTCCAGGTCATCCCCCCAGTTCCTAAACTTACATTTCCTTCCTTTGAAGTCCACACCATCAGACTCTTTAAACCATTCTACCTGCGAGTGGCAGTTGTGTATCGCCCTCCAGGCTCCTCCCGCCAGTTCCTGGATCACTTTGTCACCTGGCTTCTTCACTTTCTCTCCTGTGACATCCCCACACTCATCATGGGAGACTTTAACATCCCCATTAATGATCCCCTCTCCCAATCTGACTCTCATCTTCTTTCTCTGACCTCTTCATTCGGCCTCTCACAGTTTACTAATTCTCCTACGCATGAAGATGGGAATACTCTGGACCTGGTCTTATCCCATTCCTGCTCGCTGCATGACTTTACTAACTCCCCTCTCCCGCTCTCTGACCACAACCTTCTTTCCTTCTCTGTCTGGAATTGTCTCCTCGCCCAGGACACCCCACTTATCACACTTATTAGAATACACGTACCATTAATAACCAGCAGCTTATGGACAATCTCGACCCATCTTTAGCTCCCATCTCCTCCCTCTCCTGTCCAGACTTAGCATTGTCACGCTACAATAATACACTGAAGAGTGCCCTAGATGAAGCAGCACCTTCTACATGCAGAAAGACCCTACACAGCCAACGGCAGCCCTGGCACACAATGGAAACAAGTTTTCTTCAGTGTTGCTCAAGGTGTGCTGATCATCAGTGGAGAAAATCTCTTTTAGCAGAAGACTTCATCCACTATAAATTCATGCTCAAAACCTATAACTCTGCCCTTCATCTGGCCAAACAATCCTGCTTCACCACCCTCATCACTTCACTACTCAACAATCCAAAACGACTTTTTGAAACATTAAACTCCCTCCTGAACCCTAAAACATAGGTCCCCATCACCAACCTCAGAGATGAGGATCTGGCCACTTATTTCCTAAAAAAAATCAACCACATCCATCAGGACATCTCAGCCCAATCTTCTCAGTGCCTGGTTCCCCTTCCCTGCCGCACTTCAAGCTCACTTGTCTTCTTTGAGCCTGTTACAGAAGAAGAAGTTACCCAGCTCCTCGCTTCTTCTCAGCCTACAACCTGCAACAGTGACCCCATTCCTTCACATCTCCTGCAGTCTCTCTCACCGGTGGTCACCACTCACTTGAATAAAATATTTAACCTCTCTCTTTTTTCAGGTATCATTTAAACATGCCATCATAACCCCTTTGCTTAAAAAGCCATCTGTGAGGGGCTGACCCCTTACTAAAGACTATGATACTTTTCCAGCAACAGGTCACCATTTTTGTCAATATTATTATTGTGTTTAATTTGTGATTTACTTGTTATGTTTTATATAGTTCTGCTAACTTGTCAGTATGTGCACTAGATTCACTTGTAAAATGTCCAGCATTCCACTAATCTGTACCTCAGGATATCTGTATCTCAGGAGTATATAACCATTGTTCCAACAGTCAATAATCTCATTATGTGTGTGTAGATTGTAGACACAGTGGAGCCGTCACCACAGGGGGTCTTACATGCAGTCTCAAATGAAGGCTTCTAGAATATTCTTCATTGTTTTTAGCTAACAAATGCTTAAGGGGGAGGGTGATCACTTCTGACCTGGGAGGGGACTGATCCCAGTGAAAGCAAGGAGAGTCATGTTTTAGGAAGTTTGTGGAAGGATGCCAGAGGGTTAGGAACTGTGGCTGTGGACCTGGAGCTGTTGGATGGATGACTTATGGAGTGTTGAAGATCTGTTATCAAATAAAGTGAATAAATGTGCTTCAGTTGTGGGATATGTCATTTGGATTTAAACTTTATTGAAGGACTGCTGCCACTGGATATCTGTGCTTTCATCGTTTTATCTGTCGTCTGGAGGATCATGGACTGTGGCTACAGACTATAGTGGCTGGAGATACGAAATCTGTGGGCCAACCAAAAGTAGGGAGACAGTGGTTATCACCTGATACAAAGCGAGTGGAACAACTGATCCCATGTTGAGAAATTAAGGACTGAGAGAACTGTATTTTGGCCATTTACTTGGAATTTCTGCACTACCATGGAGGTGATTAATAAAATACTGCTGCATTGTTAACCTGCCTAGGTGATTACTTACAATTAGAGATGAGCGTTGTTCGACTCGAACTGTTCGCCAATCTCAAATTCGAGCTGCTTTGGGCGGTGTTCGAGCCGTTCGGCGAACACGAACGATTTGAAAAAAATTCGGCTGTTCGAGGTTATGTTCGATAACTGTTCATGCACCAAAATCAGAACTGGATTTTTCTCAGTAATGATGAAAATTAATGTTAATACGCAGTTTGAGTGTACAGCGGGGCGGGGGGAGGGGCAGGGGATGGATCTCTGCAGGAATAATGAAGATCTCCATTTTTTTTTTCTCTTTCCCGCATTTACAGTGGGGAGGTGCAATCTGGCAGTGTATGTCACATAACCTTGCCCTATAAGACCCAGCCATTTTCCCCGTCGCCACCATTTTCTCACTGCTGCAGCTGCATGTTAGACGGCACCGCTGTTGCTGTGTGCGCTATACCTTGTTAATGTCAAGGGAATAGTTGTGATTGCAGTCCTTTTAAGGACTAGGTTACAGCATTTCCTACAACTTTTATCAGGCAGGTCTGTGCTCTTAAATAGATAGGTTGTGTGAGTAAAGACTAATTGTAATTGCTGTCCTTTTCAGGACTAGGTTACATCAGTTCCTATCAGTTTTTGCCAGGCAGGTCTGTGCCAGTGCTGTGCAAGTTTTTTTCACAGCATTTGGCTAAATCTAGCAAAGCTAATCCTTTTTGGCCTATTGCAGAGTGTGTTAGTCAGTGGAGTAGCCTATCTGTGTTGCAAGCTACACCACCTGTGTATAGAATACCAATTTTTTTACTGCACCTAGTGAAGAAAAACCTTTTGGGCATAGCATCATTCTATTAGTCCATCTATACTGACCTCCATCAGGTTGCAAACTGAATATAATTTTTTTCTGCATCTACCTCTGAAAAAATATTTGGGCTTCTAGCTGTGTGTGGGACTTGTTCTATTAGTCCATCTATACTGCCCTCCATCAGGTTGCAAATTGAATATAATTTTTTTCTGCATCTAGCTCTGAAAAAATATTTGGCCTTCTAGCAGAGTGTGGGACTTGTTCTATTAGTCCATCTATACTGACCTCCATCAGGTTGCAAATTCAAAATAATTTTTTGTCTGCATCTAGCTCTGAAAAAATATTTGGCCTTCTAGCAGTGTGTGGGACTTGTTCTATTAGTCGATCTATACTGACCTCCATCAGGTTGCAAATTCAAAATAATTTTTATCTTCATCTAGCTCTGAAAAAATATTTGGCCTTCTAGCAGTGTGTGGGACTTGTTCTATTAGTCCATCTATACTGACCTCCATCAGGTTGCAAATTAAAAATAATTTTTATCTGCATCTAGCTCTGAAAAAATATTTGGCCTTCTAGCAGTGTGGGGACTTGTTCTATTAGTCCATCTATACTGACCTCCATCAGTTTGCAAACTGAATATAATTTATTCTGCATCTAGCTCTGAAAAAATATTTGGTCTTCTAGCTGTGTGTGGGACTTGTTCTATTAGTCCATCTATACTGACCTCCATCAGGTTGCAAATTAAAAATAATTTTTATCTGCATCTAGCTCTGAAGAAATATTTGGCCTTCTAGCAGTGTGTGGGACTTGTTCTATTAGTCCTTCTATACTGACCTCCATCAGGTTGCAAACTGAATATAATTTTTTTCTGCATCTACCTCTGAAAAAATATTTGGGCTTCTAGCTGTGTGTGGGACTTGTTCTATTAGTCGATCTATACTGACCTCCATCAGGTTGAAAATTGAATATAATATTTTTCTGCATCTAGCTCTGAAAAAATATTTGGCCTTCTAGCAGTGTGTGGGACTTGTTCTATTAGTCCATCTATACTGACCTCCATCAGGTTGCAAATTCAAAATAATTTTTATCTGCATCTAGCTCTGAAAAAATATTTGGCCTTCTAGCAGTGTGTGGAAGTTGTTCTATTAGTCCATCTATACTGACCTCCATGAGGTTCAAACTGAATATAATTTTTTTCTGCATCTACCTCTGAAAAAATATTTGGGCTTCTAGCTGTGTTTGGGACTTGTTCTATTAGTCCATCTATACTGACCTCCATCAGGTTGCAAATTGAATATAATATTTTTCTGCATCTAGCTCTGAAAAAATATTTGGGCTTCTAGCTGTGTGTGGGACTTGTTCTATTAGTCAATCTATACTGACCTCCATCAGGTTGCAAATTAAATATAATATTTTTCTGCAATTAGCTCTGAAAAAATATTTGGCCTTCTAGCAGTGTGTGGGACTTGTTCTATTAGTCAATCTATACTGACCTCCATCAGGTTGCAAACTGAATATAATTTTTTTCTGCATCTACCTCTGAAAAAATATTTGGGCTTCTAGCTGTGTGTGGGACTTGTTCTATTAGTCCATCTATACTGACCTCCATCAGGTTGCAAATTGAATATAGTTTTTTTCTGCATCTAGCTCTGAAAAAATATTTGGCCTTCTAGCAGTGTGTGAGACTTGTTCTATTAGTCCATCTATACTGACCTCCATCAGGTATCAAATTCAAAATAATTTTTTGTCTGCATCTAGCTCTGAAAAAATATTTGGCCTTCTAGCAGTGTGTGGGACTTGTTCTATTAGTCCATCTATACTGATCTCCATCAGGTTGCAAATTAAAAATAATTTTTATCTGCATTTAGCTCTGAAAAAATATTTGGCCTTCTAGCAGTGTGTGGGATTTGTTCTATTAGTCCATCTATACTGACCTCCATCAGGTTGCAAACTGAATATAATTTTTTTCTGCATATACCTCTGAAAAAATATTTGGCCTTCTAGCAGTGTGTGGGACTCATTGTATTAGGCCATCTATACCAAGCTCCACCAGCTTTTAAATTAATAATAATTTTTAGCTGCATCCAGCCCTGAAAATAATTTTTCTTCCCAATAGTGGTAGCCATAGAAATATGGGGCGCGCTCCTGGCTTACAAAAATATACGCTTCATAACAAAAAACACCAGCCTAGGGCACTGCATTAATAAGATGGCATTATCGTCTCTCCCAGTGCTAGGCCTACTACACAGGCTATCATTCCTGTGCCTAACACACAATGTATGGGTCCGCGCTAGCCACTATACTGAGGGGTCTAAAGCTGCTGCTAACGCTTTATAACAATTCAATTGGCAGATTTTTACAGAGCTCTTCCACAACGCCCCACCCATTGGGCAACAGTTGCCCTCCTTCCCTATGGGATCTAGTGGCGAATAGTTGATGCCATTAATCAGAGCGTCAGTTGCCCCGTCGACGTGGCAAGCATACGGTAAGGCATGGGAAGAGTGTACACGACTAGTAACAGGCAGACGGGTTGACCAATGTGAACAAGCCAGATCACAAGTCACCATAGAATTTCTCCAAGAGCTAATGATGAGGGGCATATCAGGGGTGTCAGCGCAGCGGTGTCTGACTGGAGTAGCATTTCACTTCCAACTACTGAATTGGGGAGATGTGACAAAGATTCATCATCAGACAATCCATAAAAGGGTGGAAAAGGGGTCAGCCAAGTCAGGAGTGTAGACGTTCCGTCCCGTGTCACTAAAACTGATTTATCACATTATATCCCTAACACCATTAACATGACACTCACAATTTGAAGCAACACTACTGTCTACTGCATTTGTGATCGCCTTCTTCGGGGCGCTATGCATAAGCGAATTAGTCCCTCAATCCAAAATTACCACCAGTGGAGGCTTATTACACCAGGACGTAGTCATAGCCAATAATGCAATACGTCTACGCATACACAAATCGAAAACGGTTCCAGCGGGCAGGGGCACTTGGGTACTTCTACAACCCACAAACGGTACACTGAGTCGGGTAACAATAGTTAAAACATATCAAACCATCAGATCACAAAGTAATTTCTTCCTATCACACATTGATGGAACGCCATTATCAAGATACCAGTTCCAAGCTATATTTAATAAATGTATAACATCGGCAGGGAACCACCCCAAAGATTACGGGACACACTCATTCCGCATAGGCGCGGCCACGGAAGCAGCAAGAGCAGGACTGTCAGAAACGGAAGTTCAGAGGATAGGGAGATGGCGATCCACGTGTTTGGCAAGATACATAAGACCGGACTTGTTATCCTAACGTGGTTTGTTTCTTTTACAGGTGACGCTAAGCCAACAGTGTGGGTGATAGGCCACTCGTATATATATTTGGCAGAAAAAAGGGCGAAAGTCCGCCCAGGCGGGAGGAAATTAGAGTTTCATAACACATATTTCAACTGGAGAGGTATTAGAGGCCTGCTATGGCCACTGGTAGTAATGGAGGTAATCAAGGTAGGGAGAGAGGCAAGATGTCCGGTCATCTTAGTTATACAGGCCGGGGGAAACAACCTAGGTCATCACAAGAGCGCATAACTAATGGCAATAATGAAACTAGACACTGAGCGCTTCAGGGAATTTTTCACAAAACTAGCTATAGTATGGTCAGTAGAGATGAGCGTTGTTCTACTCGAACTGTTCGTCAATCTCAAATTCGAGCTGTTTTGGGCGGTGTTCGAGCCGTTCAGCGAACACGAACAATTTGAGAAAAATTCGGCTGTTTGAGGTTATGTTCGATAACTGTTCGTGCACCAAAATCATAACTGGATTTTTTCTCAGTAATGATGAAAATTAATGTTAATAAGCAGTTTGAGTGTACAGCTGGGTGGGGGGAGGGGCAGGGGATGGATCTCTGCAGGAGCAATGAAGATCTCCATTTTTTTTTCTCTTTCCCGTATTTACAGTGGGGAGGTGCAATCTGTCAGCCTATCAGCAGCGCACACATGGAGCGAAGTGCTTTTTTTCACACAAGCAAGGGCATGTGTCATTGGCAGTGTATGTCACATGTCCTTGCCCTATAAGACAAAGCCATTTTCCCCGTCGCCACCATTTTCTCACTGCTGCAGCTGCGTGTTAGACGGCACCGCTGTTGCTGTGTGTGCTATACCTTGTTAGTTTCAAGCCAATTTTCGCACAAATCTACAGATAGCTTGGGAGTAGGGAATAGTTGTGATTGCAGTCCTTTTAAGGACTAGGTTACAGCATTTCCTACGACTTTTATCAGGCAGGTCTGTGCTCTTAAATAGATAGATTGTGGGAGTAAAGACTAATTGTAATTGGAGTCCTTTTCAGGACTAGGTTACATCAGTTCCTATCAGTTTTTGCCAGGCAGGTCTGTGCCAGTGCTGTGCAAGTTTTTATCACAGCATTTGGCTGAATCTAGCAAAGCTAATCCTTTTTGGCCTATTGCAGAGTGTGTTAGTCAGTGGAGTAGCCTATCTGTGTTGCAAGATATACCACCTGTGTATAGAATACCAATTTTTTTACTGCACCTAGTGAAGTAAAATCTTTTGGGCATAGCATCATTCTATTTGTCCATCTATACTGACCTCCATCAGGTTGCAAATTGAATATAATTTTTTTCTGCATCTAGCTCTGAAAAAATATTGGGCTTCTAGCTGTGTGTGGGACTTGTTGTATTAGTCCATCTATACTGACCTCCATCAGGTTGCAAACTGCATATATTTTTTTCTTCATCTACCTCTGAAAAAATATTGGGCTTCTATCAGTGTGTGGGACTTGTTCTATTAATCCATCTATACAGACCTCCATCAGGTTGCAAACTGAATATATTTTTTTCTGCATCTACCTCTGAAAAAATATTGGGCTTCTAGCTGTGTGTGGGACTTGTTCTATTAATCCATCTATACAGACCTCCATCAGGTTGCAAACTGAATATATTTTTTTCTGCATCTACCTCTGAAAAAATATTGGGCTTCTAGCTGTGTGTGGGACTTGTTGTATTAGTCCATCTATACTGACCTCCATCAGGTTGCAAACTGAATATATTTTTTTCTGCATCTACCTCTGAAAAAATATTGGGCTTCTAGCTGTGTGTGGGACTTGTTCTATTAATCCCTCTATACAGACCTCCATCAGGTTGCAAACTGAATATATTTTTTTCTGCATCTACCTCTGAAAAAATATTGGGCTTCTAGCTGTGTGTGGGACTTGTTGTATTAGTCCATCTATACTGACCTCCATCAGGTTGCAAACTGAATATATTTTTTTCTGCATCTACCTCTGAAAAAATATTGGGCTTCTAGCTGTGTATGGGACTTGTTCTATTAATCCATCTATACAGACCTCCATCAGGTTGCAAACTGAATATATTTTTTTTCTGCATCTACCTCTGAAAAAATATTGGGCTTCTAGCTGTGTGTGGGACTTGTTGTATTAGTCCATCTATACTGACCTCCATCAGGTTGCAAACTGAATATATTTTTTTCTGCATCTACCTCTGAAAAAATATTGGGCTTCTAGCTGTGTGTGGGACTTGTTCTATTAATCCATCTATACAGACCACCATCAGGTTGCAAACTGAATATATTTTTTTCTGCATCTACCTCTGAAAAAATATTTGGCCTTCTAGCAGTGTGTGGGACTTTCTCTATTAGTCCATCTATACTGACCTCCATCAGGTTGCAAATTAAAAATAATTTTTATCTGCATCTAGCTCTGAAAAAATATTTGGCCTTCTAGCAGTGTGTGGGACTTTCTCTATTAGTCCATCTATACTGACCTCCATCAGGTTGCAAATTGAATATAATTTTTTTCTGCATCTAACCCAGCCAATAGTTTTGGCCTAATACCACAGTTTTCCCACTCAGCTCTGCTCGGTTCCCATCCATTGTTTTTTTGTGCAAACAACTCCAGAGTTGTTAATTAGTTAACCACCAAAATGAGTGGAAAAAGGCCTGCTGCTGGTGGAAAGGGGAATAGGCGTGTTGGGAAGGGGAAAAAAGGTTGTGTCCGTGGGGTAGGTGTTAAAGCAACAGTAACATCTGCAGAAGAAAGACCATCTTCCATCCAAACTAAAATGTCTACTTCTTTTAGCGGACAATGTGATAAGATCCCTTTCTTACGGCCACGCCAATCGCTACAAATTCCAGATGAGGCACAAAAACAGCAGGTGCTTCAACGGATATCAAGTGCTCCTTTAAGATGGTTCTCCTCCACATCAACTTCAACATCACAAATACTCCAGTCCTCAAAGGTGTCACCCCAATCGCACTTGCTTCCTCACAGCTCCCAAATCTCCAGCTGCCCGTCTGAGTATGAGGTAGAACAGATGGTTGAGTCTGCAGAGCTGTTTACTCATACTATAGCCTGGGAATCAGAGGTCGACTCCAGCGCTTCTGTGAATCCAGACGAGGAAATGATCTGCACTGAAGCCCAGAATCTTTATGAGTCGGATCCAGGACCAGACGCAGAAGGTTCTGACCATAATGTAGACCCTCATTCCCAAACTGTAACTCCTGTTGGTGGAGACAATGAGGAAGACGATGATAAGACTCAAATAACTGATTGGAGCGACAACTTTAGTTTTTTGTCAGGGCAGGAACAGGTTGGCTCTGAGGACGACGGGTGTGATAACGCACAGGGTGATGATGATGAGGTTGGAGATCCCACTTACTGTCAACCCACAGTCAACCAAGAGATGAGGTCAGCAGAGGAGGTGGAGGAAGATGCTAGTGACGACGAGGTCAGGTTGCGCCTTCCTGGACAGAGACGTAGTACTGGAAGCACGTCAACAACTGCATCCTCAAACACAACTCTGCCTCTCACCACAAGTCGTGGTGGCTCTTCAGGTCGCATGGGTGCTAAGCCTTGCATAGGCTGGGCATTTTTTCAGATCGATAAAGATGACCCAACTCGTGTTATCTGTAACATTTGTCAGCAAAAGCTAAGTAGAGGCCAAAAAATACATAGTTTGAGTACTTCATGCATGAACCGGCACATGGACATGAAGCATAAGTTGCAGTGGGAAGCTCAGTGTGCTACAATGCGGCCTAGCCGACCGGGCCAACCACCGTCTGCCATATCTTGTGCATCCGCGGCCTCTTCATCCTCTGTGACTGGGGGGACAGCAGTCACACCTGTTTTGGGGCGCAGACCTGCCACCTCTTTACCCGCAACAGCCAGCGTGATTGGCAGGTCATCATTTTCTTTGGAAGTGGTAACACCAGCTGGTGTTGAGCGCTGTCCGACATCGATAGCACCACCTTTGGATCAAGGCAACCTAACATGTCCGCCTGCATCTTCCTCACAGACCAGCAGTTTGCCGGGGACACCCTTATCAACCCCGTCTAAGCACAATAGCCAGCCCTAGGTCCCTCAGATGTGGACAAGTAAAAGACCATTTCCTCCTAGCCATGAGAAAGCTAAGAGGTTGAATTTCACCATCTGCAAGTTGTTGGCTACAGAAATGCTGCCTTTCCGCCTGGTGGACACAGAGGATTTTCGAGATCTTATGTCAGTCGCAGTGCCCCAGTACCAGATGCCCAGTCGGCACTACTTCTCAAAGAAAGGTGTGCCTGCGCTCCACCAGCATGTCGCACACAACATCACCGCTTCTTTGAGAAACTCTGTGTGTGACAGGGTGCATTTCACCACAGACACTTGGACGAGTAGGCATGGACAGGGGCGTTACATGTCGCTGACTGGGCACTGGGTAACTATGGTGACAGCAGGACAAGGGGCTGCTGTCCAAGTCTTGCCGTCCCCACGAGTTGTGCGTCAATCCTCTTTATGTCAAAGTTCCTCCACTGCTTCTGCCTCCTCAACCTCCTCTCGGTCTTCCACCTGCACCCAAAGCCTGTCTGGTCATGCCACAAGCTTTCTAACTGCGCAGAAGGGATCCTGCACACCTCTTTACTATGCTGGCAGTAGGGCTCAACGTCATCAGGCGGTTTTTACATTGAAATGTCTGGGAAATGTGAGTCACACAGCAGAGGAGTTGTGGTCAGCTCTGGAGAACCAATTTCATGAATGGTTGTCTCCACTGCACCTGAAACCAGGGAAGGCCGTGTGCGACAATGCTGGAAACCTGGGTGCGGCCCTTCGCCGGGGCAATGTCACACACGTGCCTTGTATGGCTAACGTGTTGAACCTGGTTGTCCAGCAATTTTTAGCCCACTATCCCAGACTAGATGGCCTTCTGCAGAGGTCACGGTCGCTGTGTGCTCACTTCCGCCATTCGCATCCCGCAGCTCAGCGACTTACATCTCTACAGAAGTCGTTGGGCCTGCCACTTCACCGGCTAAAATGCGATGTGCCTACCCGGTGGAATTCAACTCTGCACATGTTGCAGCGACTGTGGCAGCACCGACAAGCCCTGGTGCAATACGTTCTGACGTATAGCCTGGGCCAACGAGATCCAGAGGTGGGGCAAATCACGCTGGAGGAGTGGTCTCAGATCAGGGACCTATGCACCCTTCTGCACAGTTTTGAAATGGCGACGAAGATGTTTAGTGCTGACGATGCCATTATCAGCATGACTATTCCGGTGATTTACATGCTGGAGCACATGTTAAACAGAATTCGGAGTCAGGTGGTGGCACAAGAGGAGGTGGAGGAAGTAGAGGAGGAGGAGTTGTATGCGGAAGGGCTAACATCTACAAGGTCCAGACGGTCGGCAGCACCAAGGCGGCAGGCATGTGAGGGTGGGGGAGATGGTTTTACCAGGGCGCATGGTAGCAGCCAAACTAGTGAGGAAGGTGCAGGAGCCCAGGAAGAAGTGGAGGACGAACTGATGGAAGACTCATCAGATGAGGGAGACCTTGATCACATTTCTGTTGTGCGAGGTTGGGGGGAGAGGACAGAGGAAGGAAGCATGATTGTTACCTCGCCACCAACACAACAGGGACTTGGTGCTCCTGGATGCGCAACACACATGAGTGCCTTCTTGCTGCACTACCTGCAACATGACCCTCGAATTGTGAGAATTAGAAATAATCCTGACTACTGGGTTGCCACACTGTTAGATCCCCGGTACAAAAGTAAATTTGCAGAAATTATTCCTGCCATAGAAAGGGATGCACGCATGCAGGAGTATCAGCAGAGACTGTGGCAGAATCTTACATGTGCTTTTCCACAAAATACCAGTGGTGCACGTAGTGAATCTCACAGTTCCAACTTGCCAACCGTGGGACCGTCAAGTGTTCAGCACTCAAACCGTAACAGAACCACAGTATCTGCTGGTAACATCAATTTGGCGGAATCATTTCACCACTTTTTTAGCCCATCCTTTGCAAGGCCACAGGAGACAAGAAGTCTGACACATAGTCAACGCCTAGAGACGATGGTACAGGAGTATCTCCAAGTAAACATTGAAGCCACGACTGTGTCACTGGACCCTTGCTCTTTGATCTAGCCACTTACGCCTTGGAGATCTTGTCATGCCCCGCAGCCAGCGTTCTGTCTGAACGTGTATTCAGTGCTGCTGGTGGTGTGCTGACAGATAAGCGCACGCGGCTCTCCACTGATAATGTAGACAGACTCATGTTCATAAAGATGAACAAATCATGGATCCGAAACGACTTTTCTACCCCTGTGTCATCCTGGGGAGAGTAAAAGCTTGATGATTGGTTAAAATCACCCTACCAACCGTTTTAAGCTTTCAAATTACTAATCATGTTTATCTGTATCTTGACTGGAAAATAATTTGGGCTTTGTAGCAGTGTGCAGCACTGATCCTATTAGGCCATCTATAATAAGCTCCACCAGATTTAAAATTAAAAATAATTTTTAGCTGCATCTAGCCCGGAAAATAATTTTGGGGCTCCGAGATGCGCAAGACACATAAGTGCCTTCTTGCTGCACTACCTGCAGCATGACCCTCATATTGTCAGAATTCGAAGTAATCATGACTACTGGGTTGCCACACTCTTAGATCCCCCAAACTTTTCGATCAACCTTTTCATTTTAATAAAGACCAAAAAAATGGTCATTTTTGAAATTATAAGCATTAGCAGGTTGTTAGAAACTGAAATCAAACAGTTTTCAACTCAAAACTTTATTCTAGGTGATGTTACATTTTCACATAGGACCCCTTGTTCGAAAGGAGCTTCTGAACTCTCTCGTCCATTGAATTTGTCAGGTTTTGGATGGTTTCTGCTTCAATTGTTTTGCATGAGGACAGAATACCCTCCCAGAGCTGTTGCTTAGATGTGAACTGCCTCCCGCCATCATAGACACTCCTTTTAATGATGCTCCAAAGGTTCTGAATGGGGTAGAGGTCAGGGGAGCATGGGGGTCACACCATAAGTTTGTCCCCTTTTATGCCCATATCAGCCAGAGATGCAGATGTTTTATGTGCAGCATGAGATGGTGCATTATCATGCAGAAAAATGATCTTGCTGTGAAATACACGGTTCTTCTTCTTGAACCATGGCAGGAAGTGCTGTTTGAGAAAATCCACATACATTATGGAGTTCATCTTTAGCGCCTTCAGGGATCTTAAAGGGGCTGACAATCTCTCTCCCCATGATTCCAGCCCAAAACATTACTCCACCTCCTCCTTGTTGGCGCTGTAGCCGTGTTTGCGTGGGGTGTCCATCAACCAGCCATCCTCCACTCCATCCATCTGGACCATCGAGCGCTGCACGGCACTCATCCGTGAACAAAACAGTTTTGAAATCAGTCTTCATGTAATGTTTGGCCCACTGGAGCCGTTTCTGCTTGTGTGAAGTGGATAGAGGAGGTCGACAGGATGGCGTATGCACAGCTGCAAACCTCTGAAGGACCCTGCATCTTGTTGTTCGGGGGACGTTGGAGGCACCAGCAGCTTCAAAAACTTGTCTGCTGCTATGACAAGGCTTTTTTGCCGCTGCTCTTTCAACCTGACGTAATTGCCTGTAGGAAAGAGTCCTCAATTTGCCCTTATCAGCACGCACACGTGTGTACTGTGAATCAGCTACATACTTCTTGATTGCCAAGACACTTCATCCTGATCATCGCACAATGTTGATTGTAGTTATGCCTTGACCTAAACACTCCACAATTTGTTGCTTCTCAGCAGCCGACACATCCTTTTTCTTTCCCATTTTGGCAGAAAATGTAGGCTGCTTAATAATGTGAGACAGCCTTCTTAAGTAGGCTTGCCTTTCATTGGACACACCTGCCAAACTAATTAGCACAGGTGTCTGCAATTGCTTATAGTGATATAAAGAGCCCTGACACACATCACCATCAATGAGTTTAACTGACAAACAAACAAATTCTTCCCTTATCACTCCAAAACACTTTTTGCATAATAATTTGGAACACAGTGTACATGTGCTTTTCCACAAAACACCAGTGGTTCACGTAGTGAATCTTACAGTTCTAACTTGCCAACCGTGGTCTGTATGGAGTTGTTCAATAAAGGGCCCAAAATTAAGATAACATAGATGGGAGAGGTCTCTATGAATAGGAATTCCTAAGTATTTGATACCCTGTGAGGGCCAGGCAAAGGGAAAGTTGGACTGGATGGAATCCTATATGGATTTGGGGAGGGAGACATCGAGGGCCTCAGACTTCGCTGCATTGATTTTAAAATTTGACCATGTAACAAAGTGATCTATTTCAGCCATAACAGCATGGATGGATATATGTGATTGAGTGATATATACTAGGACATCATCAGCAAATAGAGAGCACTTGTACTCGGTGCCTCCCACCTCAATCCACTTAATATTGGGGTTATGGCGAATTGATGAGAGCAGGTGCTCCGTGGCTCAGGGCGGTCAAACCAGTGGCGGAACTAATTATGTAGTTTTGATGTTTAAATGTCCGACTACGCCACCCGTGGATTGCGGTCAGAGTGAACCGCCGCTCCAGGGCAGACCGCTGAGGCTGGGGTTGTGGGTGCAGCAGAGCGTAGCATAACTCCCCACGGGAGGAGTATAGCCTCAGGGCAGTGTATGCGGAGGAAGGGGGTGATGGTGCAGGGCAGCAGCAGTAATGACACGGAGTCAGTGATGCAGTCCAGGGCCTTTACTCACAGTTCTTATTATCCAGACCACGTCTGCAGGTAACGGCTGCCCACGTCGTACTGTGCTCACCAGGTGAGGGGCTCAGACAACTCCCAGATAACTTTGGAGTGCTTCACAGGACCCCCTTTGTGTGTCCTTTGTCTGGCCTTTCTTACCAACCCTTCTGTCCGGCTGCCTCGGGCCTCCTCTTGGTAAACTTGGCGCCAGTTTCCCTGACCCTATGTGGTGCCTTCCTAGCGGGTGTAGCGAGGGGCTGCGCCACATAAAATGTCACAGCCTCCTGTTTCTAGCTGAGGGTCGTTTCCTGCCTCCACTAGTTTCGGGGACCGGTCTCCCCCTTTGGCCTGACCCCTCCACGCAGGTGGATTCGGGCGTGCGGGGGCGACTCGCCCGTCCGCACCCCTGAGATCCCTTCGTTCCTCGTTCCTGGAGCCTTCTCCGCTCCTCTTCCTTCCTTCTCCCTCTTCCAGGCCTGGGCCACTGTTACTAGGCCCGCCTCTGGAGCAGAGCTCATGCAGAGCCCCTGCTCCCTGCCACTTCTGCTCAGACTTCTCTGCACTGAACTAAGATGGTGCCCACCTTTTATACTCCCTTCTTAATGCACCCAGGAACTGCTTCCTCCCTGCTCCTGCACTACAGGGTTCCCCTTCCTCAGTGTTCCCTCCCCCCACTCCAGCCAGGGACAGGGACTGTCGTGCCCATCTCAGGGGCATATTGGTCGCCCTGCCCCACGGCAATGTGGTGTAATGCATGCAGGTGTCGGGTCCTGATCCACACTACATCCTTACCTGAGAGTGAGATATCACACCTCTGGTTGAGGTGCAATACCTCTGTAGCAACCGAGCCCTCAGGGTGCTACAGTTCCATTTATCTTCAGCCTAGGTGACGTATTGCGATACAGGGCCGTGATTTTGGCTATAAAATGGTCCCCTAGACCCCTACCCCAAGCTTTTTAAGAGAATCATATATGGCGTGCTAGGAGACTCTATGGAATGCTTTCTCAGCATCCAACGAGAGTATCTAATTACAAATTTTTAACTGCATCTAGCCCAGGAAATACTTTGTGCCTAGTAGCAGGGTCTGCTAGTCAGCGGATTATCCCGGCTGTTAAGCAAGCTACACCACCTGTAGTTTGGACACTTCATTTTTTCAAAGGAAATGCTTCGGGACCACGGGATACTCAGTGAAGAGCATCAGGAGGCACCCCAAGGCATAGGGGCTCTGACTGGCAGTAGGATGCCTTGCGGTGGACAGCCGAGCTCGATCCTTATAAAAGCTTTTTAACTGCAGCAGCTTTAGTGGACGCTACTGGAGCTGGAATTACGCGGCTGCTGGCATGAGACTTGCAATCCAATAGATCTTTGTAAATGGATTTAAAGTGTATTTATTCAAATTAGAGAGACAATTTAAATTAAAAAGCTTAGAGCTGCCTCCACCACAGGGGGGCTCGCTCGACCCACCAGCAGACAGGCACCAGTATTGGGAGAGGGGGGCTGGCCGTCAGGGTCCACCGCGGCTCTGGCACAAACCCGGCGACACAGAGGTGGCACGGGCAGGAGCGGACTGAACGTGTCGGCTTCTCATTTTTTGGATTTTAGAAGGGCATGACATGCCTATATCTGTGTCTCCCCCTCCTTTTACTCCTCCACCTCTTTTATTTTCGCATGACTATATGTACTTGTCACTTTTCCATGTGTTAGTTGTGTCTTCTGAGCAGTTTGTCAGCTTTTGGACACCTTTGAAGGTGTTTTCTATGTGTTTCTATGTGTTTTTGTTTGCCTGCCATTGGTTTTAACGGTGTTCGAAGGTGTTCGACGAACAGTTCGACGAACAGTTCGGCGAACACACGGGTGTTCGACGAACCGAACCGAACTCGAACACTACGGGGGTGGCTCAACACTAATGGTCAGAGATTGTGCCGATAGCGGTATGTCAAGGTGCGCGAGACATCACGGCCATCGAATGGACAAGGCGGGTAATAAATATTCGGATAGCAAAATTTAGAAGAGACAGAGGCGGTGTAGTGGTACGACACCGACAACTGAAAGGAGATAAAGCAGGCCTCATACGGCCCGACGGTGTTCACTTAATGGATACTGGACTGGACATATTCCTGTCAGGACTCCAGGACGGAGTGGAACAAGCGTTAAGAGTGATGGGTGGGGGTCAGAGTCCTGCATACGAGTACGCAGGATCCTCTGTGGCCTGGAAATAGAAAGGACATGTTGGAGAGTTACACTTGTTGACCAAGTTGCCGGAGTGGAGACCCAGGGCATGCTGCAACAAGCTGAATTATTTTAGAAATAAAATGCCATTCTAATGGAATGAGTATAAAGAGTTAATAAAGCTGTGACCGATCCTCACCCATCCAGTTGTAAGAGTTACATTATTGTATTGTCAAGGAAAGGGGGGCGGTAGGGGAGGCTGAGCGTCTGGGTTTGGTTGGGGGTCCCCACAGTCTGCCTAGGCTAGATGCATTTAAAAATTCTACGCTGACTAGCAGACGCTGAAGATTTGGAGCAGACCTCTGAGTAAACAGCTCTTCAGACTCAACCATCTTTGTTACCCCAAGCCATAGTGTATGTAGTTTCATACAGTTAAAAGGGGGGGGGCGACCCAACCCACCTGGAATTGACGATGCCAACGTCACGTAAGACACAGCAAGGGGACTCCAAAAAGAGTCACCATTTTTTCCCAAAATTGTGGCACAGACACCACTTAACCCTAGAACTCATACCTGGGGCCTCGCAGTCCCGCCTTGTTAATTGTTTTCTATTTTCTGCAAGATTACTTTAGTTAGAATTTTGAAACTCTAGGTATTCTTCATGTATATAGTTGTTTGTCATTTGAGTTTGAGTTATTCCATGTTATTTGCACACGGGCCTAAAAGGCCCCAGGTATATGAAAGTGTAGATTTTTATGGTCATGCGTTCTAGGGTTAAGTGGCATCAATTGCCCCACAGTTGCTTAAAATGGTTGGTGAGGTGATATTACCAAATCCTCAAGCTTTTAGTCTCCCAAGGATAACACAGGGTTAGAAAAGTCCTTGCAAATCCATGATTTGTTCATCTTTATGAACGTGAGTCTGTCTACATTCTCAGTGGACAGCCGCGTGCTCTTATCTGTCAGCACACCATCAGCAGCGCTGAACACACGTTCAGAGAGAACACTGGCTGCAGGGCATGACAAGATCTCCAAGGCGTGAGTGGCGAGCTCCAGACATTTTTCCAGATTGGAATACCAAAATGAGCAAGGGTCCAGTGACACAGTCATTGCTTCGATGTTCACTTGGAGATACTCCTGCACCATCCTCTCTAGGCATTGACTATGTGTCAGACTTCTTGTCTCCTGTGGCCTTGCAAAGGATGGTCTAAAAAAGTGGTGAAACGATTCCACAAAATTGCTGTTACCAGCAGATACTGTGTTACTGTTACGGTTTGAGTGATGAAGTCTCGACAGTCCCACGGTTGGAAAGTTAGAACTGTGAGATTCACTTCGTGCACCACTGGTGTTTTGTGGAAAAGCACAAGTAAGATTCTGCAACAGCGTCTGCAGATACTCCTGCATGCGTCAATCCCGTTTTTTGGCAGGAATTATTTCGGCAAATTTACTTTTGTACCGGGGATCTAAGAGTGTGGCAACCCAGTAGTTGGGATTACTTCGAATTCTGCAATCTGAGCGTCATGTTGCAGGTAGTGCAGCAAGAAGGCACTCATGTGTCTTGCGCATCCAGGAGGGCCAAGTCCTTGTTGTGTTGGTAGCGAGGTAAGAATAATGCTTCCTTCCTCTGCCCTCTCCCCCCAACCTCACACAACAGAAGTGTGATCAAGGTCTCCCTCATCTGATGATTCTTCCATGCCCATCGCCAATTCATCCTCCACTTCTTCCTCAGCTCCTGCACCTTCCTCAACAGTTTGGCTGCTACCATGCGCCCTGGTTAATCCCTCTCCCCCACCCTCCCATGCCTGCCGCCTTGGTGCTGCCAACCGTCTGGACCTTGGAGATGTTATCCCTTCCGCATATGACTCCTCCTCTACTTCCTCCACCTCCTCTTGTCCCACCACCTGACTCTGAATTCTGTTTAATGTGTGCTCCAGCATGTAAATCACTGGAATAGTCATGCTGATAATGGCATCGTCGTCAGCACTAAACATCTTCATCGCCATTTCAAAACTGTGCAGAAGGGTGTGTGGCACCCCTGAGGGTTCAGTCGCCACAGAGCTACTGCATCTCACCCAGAGGTGTGGTATCTCACCCTCAGGTAAGGAAGGCGTATGGCTCGGGACCCTAACACCTGCATCCAACACATACCCGCAGTGGGGGTAGGGCGAGATTGCTCCTAAGGGAGAGCACAGTCCCAGGTCCCTAGCTGGTGGGAGGGTCCTATGTAGTGGGTGCTTACGGGAGCAGCTTAGGGGAACACATGACAGGGAGAGTATAAATAGGAAGCCATCTTAGAAAGAGCAAGCCAGTCAGAGGAGGAAAAGTGACAGGAGCAGAGGCTCGGCATGAGCTCTGCTCCAGAGGCTGGCCTAGCCTGGGAGGCCCAGGACTGAAGGAGAGAAGAGAGGAGTGGGAGCAGGAAGGCTCCAGGAACCGAAGGGACCCTAGGGCTACGGTCCGTGCAGAAGGCCACCCGTACTCCCACTGCTACCAGGAGGTAGAGGGGTCAGGCCAGATAAGGGGAAGTGGTCCCTCAACTAGAGGAGAAACAGCAAGGCTCAACTAGAAACCGGAGGCTGCAGCATTTCATGTACTGCAGGCAAAAGTCCACACCAGTCTCACTAAGAAGGTAGCCACATAGGACCCAGGGGACGGAACACAAGTCGCCCGCCAAGGCCCGAGGATACCGGATAGAAGTGTCACTGGGTATGAGGTGCAGGGAGAAGGCCAGAGAAAGGACACACAGAAGGGGGTCCTGCTAAGTACTCCGGAGCTATCTGGGGGTGGACTGAGACCCTCACTGAGTACGCACAGCACGACGGGTGAGATTGCTCTGGTACCTGTAATCTGGACTGCAACAACTGTGACTAAAGTTCTTGGGACTGCATCACACGGACTCTGTGTTCATTACTGACTCCCTGCACTACAACCACCATCATCCACCCACACTGCCCTGGAGCTACACTCTTCCTATGGCGAGTAATAATACCATTGCTGCAAAACCACCAGCTTCAGAGGACTGTTTCGCAGCGGTGGACCCTTTGGCAGCACTCCACAGGTGGCGTAGTCGGACATTATAAAATCCATATATACAAATTACCATTGGATTGACCGCCCTGGGTCACGGACCGGGTCACCGCCACAGTGACTACAACCCCCAGCGTCTACCGGCCCGGCTCAGGATACCCCACGGCCCAGGGGGCGCGTCAACTTCATAGGTCCCTGATCTGAGACCACTCCTGCAGCGTGATTTGCCCCACCTCTGGATCTCGTTGGCCCAGGCTATACGTCAGAACATATTGCACCAGGGCTTGTCGGTGCTGCCACAGTCGCTGCAACATGTGCAGAGTTGAATTCCACCGTGTCGGCACATCGCATTTCAGCTGGTAAACTGGCAGGCCCAACAACTTCTGTAGAGATGTAAGTCATTGAGCTGCGGGATGCGAACGGCGGAAGTAGGCACACAGCGACCGTGCCCTCTGCAGAAGGCCATCTAGTCCGGGATAGTGGGCTAAAAATTTATGGACAACCAGGTTCAACATGTGAGCCATGCAAGGCACGTGTGTGACTTTGCCCCGGCGAAGGGCCGCACCCAGGTTTGCAGCATTGTCGCACACGGCCTTCCCTGGTTGCAGGTCCAGTGGAGACAACCATTCATGAAACTGGGTCTCCAGAGCTGACTACAAGTCCTCAACTGTGTGACTCACATTTCTCAGACATTTCAAAGTAAACACTGATGCCGTTGAGCCCTGCTGCCAGCATAGTAAGGAGGTGTGCAGGATTCCTTCTGCGCAGTTAGAAAGCAGGTGGCATTACCAGACAGGCTTTGGGTGCAGGTGGAGGACCAAGAGGAAGTTGAGGAGGCAGAAGCAGTGGAGGAACTTCGAGATAAAGAGGATTGACGCAAAACTCGTGGGGACGGTAAGACTTGGACAGCAGCCCCTTGTCCTGCTGTCACCATAGTTACCCAGTGCCCAGTCAGCGACATGTAACACTCCTGTCCATGCCTACTCGTCCAAGTGTCTGTGGTGAAATGCACCCTGTCATACACAGAGTTTCTCAAAGAAACGGTGATGTTGTGTGTGACATGCTGGTGTAGCGCAGGCACACCTTTCTTTGAGAAGTAGTGCCGACTGGGCATCTGGTACTGGGGCACTGTGACGGACATAAGGTCTCAAAAATCCACTGTGTCCTCCAGGCGGAAAGGAAGCATTTCTGTAGCCAACAGCTTGCAGATGGTGAAATTCAACCTCTTAGCTTTCTCATGGCTAGGAGGAAATGGTCTTTTACTTTTCCACATCTGAGGGACCGAGGGCTGGCTGTTGTGCTTTGACGGGGTTGAGTAGGGTGACCCCGGCAAACTGCCGGTCTGTGAGGAAGATGCAGGTGGACATGTTAGGTTGCCTTGATCCAAAGGTGGTGCTCTCGATGTCAGAGAGCGCTCAACACCAGCAGGTGTTTCCACTTCCCAATGAACTGACGACCTGCCAATCACACTGGCTGTTGCAGGTAAAGAGGTGGCAGGTCTGCGTCCAAAAACATGTGTGACTGCTGTCCCCCCAGTCACAGAGGATGAAGAGGCCGCGGATGCACAAGATGGGGCTGACCGTGGTTGGCCCAGCCTGCTAGGCTGCATTGTAGCACAGTGAGCTTCCCACTGCAACTTATGCTTCATATCCATGAGACGGTACATGCATGAAGTACTCAAACTATGGATTTTTTTGCCTCTACTTAGCTTTTGGTGACAAATATTACAGATAACACGAGATCGGTCATCCTTATCGATCTGAATAAATGCCCAGGCTATGCAAGGCTTAGAGCCCATGCGACCTGAAGAGCCACTACGACTTGTGGTCAGAGGCAGAGTTGTGGTTGAGGATGCAGTTGTTGACGTGCTTCCAGTACTCCGTCTCTGTCCAGGAAGGCGCAACCTAACCTCGTCGTCAATAGCATCTGTGACGCCCCGCTGTGCTTGAAATCACAGATCCTAGAAGAATGTATTGATGGAATCCTCCACAAGAGGCCCCCATAAACATTCACACATCTCCACCTTCCTCCTCAGACCAGCAGAGGGAGCCCGTTAGGGATATAAATAGGGAAGGTGGAGCTAGGCAGTTCAGTTCCTCTGAAGAGTTCCTGCAGTAGAGAAGCCTAAGAGAGGTCTGTCTGCAGTGAAGCTCAGTCTAGTCTAGAGAACTCAGTTAATAGTTCAGCAGTGGAGCACAAGGCTCCTGCTAGCTAGATACAGGTAGCCCAGATAGAGCTTAAGGTGTGTCGGCGCCATAAGATCGGTGAATGGCGGCAAGCTGCCATTGGCATGTATAGCCTAGTGAGGGCCCGAGTAGGCCTAAGGCGAGTGGCGAGTTAGTACATAAGGGGCAGAGGAGCTTAACCAGCTCACCTCGAAGCATTTACCGGACACCGGATCCGAGCTTAGCGGGATCTCTGTGACCCAGTAAGGCATAACCGGAATCCCTGGAGAACTACAAGTCCCAGGATCGCTAAGGTGCTGATACGTAACAGAGCCAGGAGACGCTTAGGCCCCGCATACTGGGAGCGTGAACTCCAAGAGAAGGCCCTACCACAAGATCAGCCAGCGCAGGACAGAGACAAAGTTAGGCCTAGCTCCAGGCAGGTCAGAAACTTACTATGCAGAGGCAAGAAACAGGAGGCCCTACACCCGCTCATTGGGGAGGATCCTGATATGCACCCTTCACCCTACAGTGCTCCGGGATGTGCCTGAATTTCCTCCAGTAAAAGGTACTGAAGTGACTACCGTGTCCATTCCCTTTCTTGCTCTGACCCAGCTGGGTCTCGCCTGTCCTGCATTCCCCCTGCATATGCTGCCCTGAGACCTAGCTCCACCTGTGGGGAGCTATACCATCGAGCTGCCTTATCACGGGCCTCAGTGGACTGCTGCAGCGCTGGTGCTTCTCACCAGATACCACAGGTGGCGTCACGAACTCTTATAAAATTAACAATTATCCACCCTTTTAAAGAGTGACCCCAGGGTACGGGCCAGGGAGCCAAGGCAAAGGCCCGGGTGACCTCATCGACTGGCTGACTGTGGGTTGACAGTAAGTAGGATCTCCAACCTTGTCATCATCACCCTGTGTGTTATCACACCCGTCGTCCTCAAAGCCAACCTCTTCCTGCCCTGACCGAAAAGTCAAGTTGTCGCTCCAATCAGGTATTTGAGTCTCATCATCGTCTTCATCATTGTCTCCACCAACAGGAGTTACAGTTTGGGAACGAGGGTCTACATTATGCTCAGAACCTTCTTCATCTAGTCCTGGATCTGACTTATAAAGATTCTGGGCATCAGTGCAGATCATTTCCTCATCTGGATAAACAGAAGCTCTGGAGCAGACCTCAGTTTCCCAGGCTATAGTATGAGTAAACAGCTCTGCAGACTCAACCATCTGTGTTACCCCATACTCAGACGGGCAGCTGGAGACTTGGGAGCTGTGAGGAAGCAAGTGCGATTGGGGTGACACCTCTGAGCACTGGAGTATTTGTGATGTTGAAATTGAGGTGGAGGAGAGCCCACTTGAAGGAGCACTTGATATCCGCTGAAGCACCTGCTCTTTTTGTGCCTCATCTGGAATTTGTAGCGATGGGCGTGTCCGTAACAAAGGGATCGTATCACATTGTCCACGAAAAGAAGTCGACATGTTAGTTTGGCTGGAAGTTGGTCTTTCTTCTGCAGATGTTACTCCCCCCCCACCGCGGGGGGGCTCGACCCACCAGCGGACAGGCACCAGTATCGGGGGAGGGGGGCTGGCCGTCAGGGTCCACCACGACTCTGGCACAAACCCGGCGACACGGAGGTGGCACGTGCAGGAACGGACTGGCCGTGTCGACTTCTCACTTTTTGGATTTTAGAAGGGCATGACATGCCTATATCTGTGTCTCCCCCTCCTTTTACTCCTCCACCTCTTTTCTTTTCGCATGACTATATGTACTTGTCACTTTTCCATGTGTTAGTTATGTCTTCTGAGCAGTTTGTCAGCTTTTGGACACCTTTGAAGGTGTTTTCTATGTGTTTCTATGTGTTTTTGTTTGCCTGCCATTGGTTTTAATGTCATCATCGTGTTCGAAGGAGTTCGACGAACAGTTCGGCGAACACACGGGTGTTAGACGCACCGAACCGAACTCAAACACTACGGGGATGGCTCAACACTACTTGCAATCCACAACCTCAAATCTCTACTCCATCCCTGGTCCAGAACTGTACTGCTAACTACAGACCTGTCTATAATCTTCCCTTCATCTCTAAACTCCTGGAATGCTTGGTCCACTCCCATCTAATCTGCTATCTCTCAGATCACTCTCTTCTTGACCCTCCACAATTTGGTTTCCACTCTTTACACTCCACTGAAACTGCCTTCACTAAATTCTCTAATGATCTGCTAACAGCTAAATCTAATGGTCACTACTCCCTGTTGATTCTCCTGGGTCTCTCTGCCACATTTGACGCTGTGGATCACCAGCTCCTCCTCACTATGCTCCGCTCTATAGGCCTCAAAGAAACCATTCTCTCCTGGTTCTCCTCCTTCTCTGTATCTTTTGCCCGCTCCTCTTCCTCTCCTCATCCCCTTACTATCGGGGTTCCGCAGGGCTCAGTCCTAGGCCCCCCCCCCCTCTTCTCTCTATACACTGCCCCTATTGGACAAACATTTAGCAGATTTGGGTTCCAGTATCATCTCTATGCAGATGACACCCAATTATACACGTCTTCCCCTGACATCATACCAAGGATTGTTTGTCTGCTGTCTCTAGCAACATGTTCTCCCTCTATCTTAAACTGAATCTCTCCAAAACTGAACTTCTTGTGTTTCTCCCTTCTACTAACATAACTCTACCTAACACTTAAATTACCTTGGAGGGTTCAACCATAACTCTCAAGCAGCATGCTCGCTGCCTTGGGGTCATATTCAACACTAAACTTTCCTTTACTCCGTATAGCCGATCACTCACTCGCTCTTGTCACCTGCATCTTAAAAATACCTCCAGAATCTGACCTTTTCTCACCTTTGAAACTGCTAAACCCCTTACTGTCTCTCTTATTCACGCTCATCTGGACGACTGCAACTCTCTTCTGATCGGTCTCCCTTTTACCAAACTTTCTCTCTCCAATCCGCCCTGAATTTACGTTTCAGTTCAGACTCCCAGGTTTTTTCTTTGACATTTCCTACTGTGACAGCTAGCTTGGCTTGTGCCATCAACATCTGAAAATCTGTCACCAAAACCCAAAATGCCAAAAAAGCCTGTTGTTAAGGGACATGGACGTGGACGAGGTGTTGTAAGTGGTGCGCGAGAAGGCACTCAGTCTGTGTCAGGTCAGAAGAAGCTTGATGCATCCACTATGTTCCTGGAAAAATTTGCCGGTCTGTAACGTAAACGTATGTGGAAGCCAGAAGAGCGAGAGCAGATTCTGTCTTGGATAGCAGACAAGGCCTCTACGCATTTGTCAAGCAGCAACAAATCTTCCATGACCACACAGTCTACTATGGATACACAGAAGGCTTGCCCATCCAATCCTGAAGCTGGTTCTCCTTCCTCCCGCCATTATCAGTCACAGGAGACATAAGCTTGGCCACTCCGAGGATCTGTTTGGTACGTATCCTTTGGTTGGTTCTGGCCGATCACCATGAAGCATTGAAGAGGGACAAGAGGAGATGGCTTGCATTGATGCTCCAGTATTTGAGGACCTACAGCCAGACGAAAGCCACTTGGCGGAACGTTATTTACTGTCTCCAGAGGTGGAGGCTGATGATGATGAGACACAGTTGCCATCAGGTCAGCCTACAATGTCAACTGGGAAGGAGAAAGAGATGGAAGACAAGGTGGTCGATGATGAGTCCACTGATTTGACCTTGACCGTTGGCATGCATAGCCATGACAACAACACAGAGAAAGATGGAAATGTAGCACCAACACAGGCACCAAGGGGTTGTGGTTTGCCCAGAGTGAGAACTGGGTCAACTGTTCCCAAGAGCACCCCCGCAGTGCGCCAAGTCAGGGCAAGGGGGCATTCAGCTGCTGTGTGGAATTTTTTTTCTGAAAGTCCTTCAGAGAAAAACATTGCATTCTGTAGCATCTGCCATACCAAGTTAAGCAGAGGCCAGGGCAAAGGCAACCTAAGCACCATCAGTAAGTGAAACCACATGGCAGCCAAGCACACCAGTCGGTGGGCGGAACACCAGGGTACCAAATCTGCGTCTGCGAGTCAAACCAATGCCATGTCACCTGGGTTATGTCCTTCAGAATCTGCAGTTCAGGAATCAGGGGCTCATACCTTCTGCCCACAAGCTGCAGTTGCTTACACACATCAACCACATCCACTTCCTTGTCCCAGTAAAGCGTCCAATTGTCTGTGCCTCAGAGCTTGGAAAGAAAGCGTAAATACCCAGACACGCACCCACAGGCACAAATACTAAACTTGCAGATTGCGAAATTGCTAGCTGTGAAGATATTATCATTTAGGCTTGTGGGAAAACAGTCTTTCCGTGATCTCTTGGCTGTGGCTGCCCCACGATACAGTGCTCCCAGCCGCCACTATTTTGCCCGGTGTGCCGTCCCTGCGTTACACAAGCATGTGTTAAATAATCTGAGCTGTTTGCATGGATTTATATAGTGTGACCAAGTTGACAAGCACTTTCTAAGTGATGCTAAAATCGCTTGGAAAGCGTTTGTCAACCCGCATGCGGAAATGCAAGTGAAGAACGCTTCACTTCCGCATGTCCCTGGCAGGAAAATGCATGTACAATCTGCATGCGTTTTTTTCTGCCAGGGAGATGCAGAAACGCTCAGGAAAAAATCCTGAGCATTTCTGCATCGTGGGCATGTGGCGCCCTGCTGCGCATTGGTGCCACAGAACCCAGAAGGGTGCATGGATGGACTTTTCCACAAGAGGCCCTCACACATTCACACACCTCCACCCTACCACCTCAAACCACCAGAGGGAGCCCGTTAGGGACATATATAGGGAGGGTGGAGCAAGGCAGCTCAATTTATTGTTTAGTCTGAAGTGAGTGCAGACGGATTACTGTTCAGAGACAGAGAGAACACAGCTCAGAGTGGAGCAGAGAGCATGCTGACGCTCAGAGAGCAGCATGCAGGCTGCTGTGCTTAGGCGAGCCAGGGCCTACAGCACGTGTGAAGGCCTAGTGAAGGCCTTGAGTGGGCCGAAGGCGAGAGGAGAAGGAAGAAGTAGTGAGGGGGCAGAGGAGCATACCAGGCTCACCCCAATTTATATACCGGACACCGGATCTGCGCCTACAGGGACCCTCTATACCCAGTAGGAACCACCGGAACCCCTGGAGGACTGCAGGTCCCAGGATTACCAAACGCTGACTACAGTACCAGAGCTGGGAGTCACGGAGGCCCCAGCGTCCAGGGAGAGTGATCTCCAAAGAGAAGGCCCTACCACCAGGTCAGTAGGTGCAAAGTGAGACAGTAACCAAGCTAGGCCTAGCTCCAGGCAGGTCAGAAGCTTAACAAGTAAAGCCAAGGATCAGGAGGCCCTATACCCACTCACTGGGGAGAGTCCAAAAGTGTGCCCTTCGCCTGGAGTACCCTGGACTGTGCCTGCAACACCACCAGTAAAGGTACTGAAGCTTACCCCCGTGTGAGTGTCCGTCTTTCCTCCGGGACCGTCCTGCCGTCTCTCCCCTGCACCACCATGCATTACACCCCATGCTGCCCTGGAGCTAGCTCTTCCTGTGGAGAGCCACACCATCCCTGCTGCCGTAATACCAGCTCCAGAGGACTGCTCCGCAACGGCGGCACCCCTTAGTCGCATTCCACAGGTGGCGTCACGAACTTTCCCAAATCCCCTATAAACTATTCCCCACTTTTACTGACCGCCCTGGGTCACGGACGGGGCCAGCTACCGTGATATCCCTCAGCAACCAGATGCCCAGCTGCCGAGTACCCCACGGCCTAGGGGGTGTGTCAGGCACATAGCCTTACCACCCAGCCCAGCCAATAACCTGAGGCAACAATGGGTGATGAGGAGGAAGATGGGGAGCATGAGGAGGGAGAGGACTTGTTTCTCTGTGCTACAGAGGGGACTCATCAAATTTACTGCTTTCATCAAATTGTAATTGTTTTATATATTACTGACTAGAGTATTTGGCAATTGTTTCAGGGATTGTGCCCCGATCTTGATTGCTGAACTATAATGGCCTCATGCTAACCTAAAGTGGCCACTAAATTCCCTTCTCTTGGCTGCGCTAGACCATGTGATGTCATAGCTGCAGGGGAAAGCCTGACTATGCAAAATGTCATTAGCCAGCTTTCTGATGCTTCAGAAGCTTAGGTTACATAACCGTTTTTGATTTCTATGTTATTCTGTATTTTGGAAGGCAGGATGAATAAAAAATAGAAATTAAACAAAATTGGTTTTACTTTTTATGCCATTTATCATGCAATAAAAGTGATTAAAAAAATATTTTTGTGTCTCCACGATTACAGTGATGCCAGAATTAATATTTTTTTATGTTTTACTACTTTTGCACACTAAAAATATTTTTTTGCAAAAATATTTTGTCATTACATCACCATATTAAAAGTTAAAACTTTTTGGCTGCAGTCAGCATACTATGATCCCTGAGCGGGAGTGCCAATGGAGTGAAAAGATGTAGCCTCCTCTCTCTCACAACCATCTAGAAGCCATGGTCGCTATTGACCATGACATTTAGAGAGTTAAACAGCAATGGCACTGACTTTACCTGTTGCTGCTGGAGCTTCGCTGTTAGTACATAATGGTACATCCAATTATCGAAATTCTTTCCTATATAGGATGTACCAGAGGGAAGGTTGAAGGGATTCTATCAGTAGAATCAACCCTCCTAAGCCATCTATATGAGCATGTAGGTCATAGAAAATTAAATAAAATAATACATTGATATCTGTGATCCAATTTCTTATTCTCTAAAATTTCAAATTTTTCTTAATATGTAAATGAGCTATTACAGTCTATGGGCTAGACACAGATCTCACTGAGAATCTGCCTCCAGAGCTTGTTTTAAATTAAAAGTGGTGTTACCAGTAGGGGACATGTAACTGCTGACAGTCTGCTCTTCTGATCTACATGTATCACACTGCTAAGGCTGTGTGCCCACGATGCGTTTTTTAAGTGTTTCCGCAGCGGCAAAAACGCTGCAGAAAGGCTTAGAAACGCATGGTAGAAGGCCTGCCATGTTCCCCAATGATAATCTGCATATGCTGTGCAGCACTACCAATTATTTTGCGGAAGTGCTGCATTTTCGCCACCATTAACTTGCATTAGATCGCATGGATTATGCATAACTGTATATGTAGATGCGCATTCCATGCGTTCTAATGTGAGGATGGTACCCAGGTCTAGAGGAGAGGAGACTCTCCTCCGGACCTGGGTACTAGTGTTGAGCCACCCCCGTAGTGTTCGAGTTCGGTTCGGTTCGTCGAACACCCGAGTGTTCGCCGAACTGTTCGTCGAACACCTTCGAACACCGTTAAAACCAATGGCAGGCAAACAAAAACACATAGAAACACATAGAAAACACCTTCAAAGGTGTCCAAAAGCTGACAAACTGCTCAGAAGACATAACTAACACATGGAAAAGTGACAAGTACATATAGTCATGCGAAAAGAAAAGAGGTGGAGGAGTAAAAGGAGGGGGAGACACAGATATAGGCATGTCATGCCCTTCTAAAATCCAAAAAGTGAGAAGCCGACACGGCCAGTTCATTCCTGCCCGTGCCACCTCCGTGTCGCCGGGTTTGTGCCAGAGCCGCGGTGGACCCTGACGACCAGCCCCCCTCTCCCAATACTGGTGCCTGTCCGCTGGTGGGTCGAGCCCCCCTTCGGAGGGGGGGGTAACATCTGCAGAAGAAAGACCATCTTACAGCCAAACTAAGATGTCGACTTCTTTTCGTGGACAATGTGATACGATCCCTTTCTTACGGACACGCCCATCGCTACAAATTCCAGATGAGGCACAAAAACAGCAGGTGCTTCAGCGGATATCAAGTGCTCCTTCAAGTGGGCTCTCCTCCACCTCAATTTCAACTTCACAAATACTCCAGTTCTCAGAGGTGTCACCCCAATCGCACTTGCTTCCTCACAGCTCCCAAGTCTCCAGCTGCCCGTCTGAGTATGGGGTAACACAGATGGTTGAGTCTGCAGAGCTGTTTACTCATACTATAGCCTGGGAAACGGAGGTCTGCTCCAGAGCTTCTGTTAATCCAGACGAGGAAATGATCTGCACTGATGCCCAGAATCTTTATAAGTCGGATCCAGGACAAGATGAAGAAGGTTCTGAGCATAATGTAGACCCTCCTTCCCAAACTGTCACTCCTGTTGGTGGAGACAATGATGAAGACGATGATGAGACTCAAATACCTGATTGGAGCGACAACTTGACTTTTCGGTCAGGGCAGGAAGAGGTTGGCTTTGAGGACGACGGGTGTGATAACACACAGGGTGATGATGACGAGGTTGGAGATCCCACTTACTGTCAACCCACAGTCAGCCAGTCGATGAGGTCAACGGAGGAGGTGGAGGAGGCTGTGTCTAGCCCAGGGGATGGGGATGACTCGGTACCCGGGCCTTTGCCTGGCCTTGGGGATGTCAAGGTGGTCGGCTCCCTGGCCCGTACCCTGGGGTCACGCTTTAAAAGAGTGGATAATTGTTAATTTTATAAGAGTTCGTGACGCCACCTGTGGTATCTGGTGAGAAGCACCAGCGCTGCAGCAGTCCACTGAGACCCGCGATAAGGCAGCTCGATGGTATAACTCCCCACAGGTGGAGCTAGGTCTCAGGGCAGCGTATGCAGGGGGAATGCAGGACAGGCGAGACCCAGCTGGGTCAGAGCAAGAACGGGAACGGACACGGTAGTCACTTCAGTACCTTTTACTGGAGGAAATTCAGGCACATCCCGGAGCACTGTAGGGTGAAAGGTGAATATCAGGATCCTCCCCAATGAGCGGGTGTAGGGCCTTCTGTTTCTTGCCTCTGCGTAGTAAGTTTCTGACCTGCCTGGAGCTAGGCCTAACTTTGTCTCTGTCCTGCGCTGGCTGACCTTGTGGTAGGGCCTTCTCTTGGAGTTCACGCTCCCACTATGCGTGGCCTAAGCGTCTCCTGGCTCTGTTACGTATCAGCACCTTAGCAATCCTGGGACGTGTAATTCTCCAGGGATTCCCGTTATGCCTTACTGAATCTAGCTAGCAGGAGCCTCGTGCTCCACTGCTGAACTATTAACTGAGTTCTCTAGACTAGACTGAGCTCCACTGCAGACTGACCTCTCTTAGGCTTCTCTACTGCAGGAACTCTTCATAGGAACTGAACTGCCTAGCTCCACCTTCCCTATTTATATCACTAACGGGCTCCCTCTGCTGGTCTGAGGTGGAAGGTGGAGATGTGTGAATGTTTATGGGGGCCTCTTGTGGAGGATTCCATCAATACACTCTTCTAGGATCTGTGATACCAAGCACAGCGGGGCGTCACAGATGCTATTGACGACGAGGTTAGGTTGCGCTTTCCTGGACAGAGACGGAGTACTGGAAGCACGTCAACAACTGCATCCTCAGCCACAACTCTGCCTCTGACCACAAGTCGTAGTGGCTCTTCAGGTCGCATGGGCTCTAAGCCTTGCATAGCCTGGGCATTTATTCAGAATGATAAGGATGACCCAACTTGTGTTATCTGTAATATTTGTCACCAAAAGCTAAGTAGAGGCCAAAAAATCCATAGTTTGAGTACTTCATGCATGTAAAGTCACATGGATATGAAGCATAAGTTGCAGTGGGAAGCTCACTGTGCCACAATGCGGCCTAGCAGGCTGGGCCAACCACCGTCTGCCCCATCTTGTGCATCCGCGGCCTCTTCATCCTCTGTGACTGGGGGAACAGCAGTCACACATGTTTTTGGACGCAGACCTGCCACCTCTTTACCTGCAACAGCCAGTGTGATTGGCAGGTCGTCAGTTCATTGGGAAGTGGAAACACCTGCTGGTGTTGAGCGCTCTCTGACATCGAGAGCACCACCTTTGGATCAAGGCAACCTAACATGTCTGCCTGCATCTTCCTCACAGACTGGCAGATTGCAGGGGACACCCTACTCAACCCCGTATAAGCACAACAGCCAGCCCTCGGTCCCTCAGATGTGGAAAAGTAAAAGACCATTTCATCCTAGCCATGAGAAAGCTAAGAGGTTGAATTTCACCATCTGCATTCTCTTGGCTACAGAAATGCTGCCTTTCCACGTGGAGGACACAGTGGATTTTCGAAACCTTATGTCCATCGCAGTGCCCCAGTACCAGATGCCCAGTCGGCACTACTTCTCAAAGAAAGGTGTGCCTGCGCTCCACCAGCATGTCGCACACAACATCACCGCTTCTTTGAGAAACTCTGTGTGTGACAGGGTGCATTTCACCACAGACACTTGGACGAGTAGGCATGGACAGGGGCGTTACATGTCGCTGACTGGGGACTGGGTAACTATGGTGACAGCAGGACAAGGGTCTGCAGTCCAAGTCTTAACGTCCCCACGAGTTGTGCGTCACTCCTCTTTATCTCGAAGTTCCTCCACTGCTTCTGCCTCCTCAACCTCCTCTCGGTCCTCCACCTGCACCCAAAGCCTGTCTGGTAATGCCACCTGCTTTCTAACAGCGCAGAAGGAATCCTGCACACCTCCTTACTATGCTGGCAGCAGGGCTCAAGGCATCAGTGTTTACTTTGTAATGTCTGGGAAATGTGAGTCACACAGCTGAGGAGTTGTGGTCAGCTCTGGAGACCCAGTTTCATGAATGGTTGTCTCCACTGGACCTGCAACCAGGGAAGGCCGTGTGCGACAATGCTGCAAACCTGGGTGCGGCCCTTCGCCGGGGCAATGTCACACACATGCCTTGTATGGTTCACGTGTTGAAACTGGTTGTCCATAAATTGTTAGCCCACTATCCCGGACTAGATGGCCTTCTGCAGAGGGCACGGTCGCTGTGTGTTCACTTCCGCCGTTCGCATCCCGCAGCTCAACGACTTACATCTCTACAGAAGTCGATGGGCCTGCCAGTTCACCGGCTGAAATGCGATATGCCGACACGGTGGAATTCAACTCTGACCATGTTGCAGCGACTGTGGCAGCACCGACAAGCCCTGGTGCAATACGTTCTGACGTATAGCCTTGGCCAACGAAATCCAGAGGTGGGGCAAATCACGCTGCAGGAGTGGTCTCAGATCAGGGACCTATGAAGTTGACGCGCCCCCTGGGCCGTGGGGTACCCTGAGCCGGGCCGGTAGACGCTGGGGGTTGTAGTCACTGTGGCGGTGACCCGGTCCGTGATCCAGGGCGGTCAATCCAAGGGTAATTTGTATATATGGGTTTTATAATGTCCGACTACGCCACCTCTGGAGTGGGGCAAAAGGGGCCACCGCTGCGGAACAGTCCTCTGACGCTGGTGGTTTTGCAGCAATGGTATTATTACTCACCACAGGAAGAGTGTAGCTTCAGGGCAGTGTGGGTGGATGATGGTGGTTGTAGCGCAAGGAGTCAGTAATGAACACAGAGTCCGTGTGATGCAGTCCCAAGATCTTTACTCACAGTTGTTGCAGTCCGGATTACGGGTACCAGAGCAATCTCACCCGACGTGCAGTGCGTACTCAGTGAGGGGCTCAGTCCACCCCCAGATAGCTCCGGAGTACTTAGCAGGACCCCCTTCTGTGTGTCCTTTCTCTGGCCTTCTCCCTGCATGTCACACCCAGTGACACTTCTCTCCGGTATCCTCGGGCCTTGACGGGCGACTTGTGTTCCGTTCCCTGGGTCCTATGTGGCTACCTTCTTAGTGAGACTGGTGTGGACTTTTACCTGCAGTATATGAAATGCTGCAGCCTCCGGTTTCTAGTTGAGCCTTGCTGTTTCTCCGCTAGTTGAGGGACCGGTTCCCCTTATCTGGCCTGACCCCTCTACCTCCTGGTAGCAGCAGGAGTACGGGTGGCCTTCTGCACGGCCAGTAGCCCTAGGGTCCCTTCGGTTCCTGGAGCCTTCCTGCTCCCACTCCTCTCTTCTCTCCTTCAGTCCTGGGCCTCCCAGGCTAGGCCCGCCTCTGGGGCAGAGCTCATTCCGAGCCTCTGCTCCTGTCACTTTTCCTCCTCTGACTGGCTTGCTCTTTCTAAGATGGCTTCCTATTTATACTCTCCCTGTCATGTGCTCCGCTAAGCTGCTCCCCTAAGCACCCACTACACAGGACCCTCCCACCAGCTAGGTACCTGGGACTGTGCTCTCCCTTAGGAGCAATCTCGCCCCACCCCCACTGCGGGTATGTGTTGGATGCAGGTGTTAGGGTCCCGAGCCATATGCCTTCCTTACCTGAGGGTGAGATACCACACCTCTGGGTGAGATGTAGTAACTTTGTGGCGACTGAACCCTCAGGGGCGCCACACACCCTTCTGCACAGTTTTGAAATGGCGACGAAGATGTTTAGTGCTGACGACGATGCCATTATCAGCATGACTATTCCGGTGATTTACATGCTGGAGCACACATTAAACAGAATTCAGAGTCAGGTGGTGGGACAAGAGGAGGTGGAGGAAGTAGAGGAGGAGTCATATGCGGAAGGGATAACATCTCCAAGATCCAGACGGTTGGCAGCACCAAGGAGGCAGGCATGGGAGGGTGGGGGAGAGGGATTAACCAGGGCGCATGGTAGCAGCCAAACTGTTGAGGAAGGTGCCGGAGCCGAGGAAGAAGTGGAGGACGAACTGGCGATAGGCATGGAAGACTCAGCAGATGAGGGAGACCTTGATCACATTTCTGTTGTGCGAGGTTGGGGGGAGAGGGCAGAGGAAGGAAGCATGATTCTTACCTCGGTACCAACACAACAAGGACTTGGTCCTCCTGGATGTGCAAGACACATGAGTGCCTTCTTGCTGCACTACCTGCAACATGACCCTCAGATTGTCAGAATTCGAAGTAATCCCGACTACTGGGTTGCCACACTATTAGATCCCCGGTACAAAAGTAAATTTGCCGAAATAATTCCTGCCATAAAAAGGGATTGACGCATGCAGGAGTATCTGCAGACGCTGTTGCAGAATCTTACATGTGCTTTTCCACAAAACACCAGTGGTGCACGTAGTGAATCTCACAGTTCTATCTTGCCAACCGTGGGACTGTCGAGTCTTCATCACTCTAACCGTAACAGTAACACAGTATCTGCTGGTAACAGCAATTTTGTGGAATCGTTTCACCACTTTTTTAGACCATCCTTTGCAAGGCCACAGGAGACAAGAAGTCTGACACATAGTCAATGCCTAGAGAGGATGGTGCAGGAGTATCTCCAAGTGAACATCGAAGCCATGACTGTGTCACTGGACCCTTGCTCATTTTGGTATTCCAATCTGGAAAAATGGCCGGAGCTCGCCACTCACGCCTTGGAGATCTTGTCATGTCCTGCAGCCAGTGTTCTCTCTGAACGTGTGTTCAGCGCTGCTGGTGGTGTGCTGACAGATAAGCGCACGCGTCTGTCCACTGAGAATGTAGACAGACTCGCGTTCATAAAGATGAACAAATCATGGATTCGCAAGGACTTTTCTACCCCTGTGTTATCCTTGGGAGACTAAAACCTTGAGGATTTGGTAAAATCACCTCACCAACCGTTTTAAGCAACTGTGGGGCAATTGATGCCACTTAACCCTAGAACGCATGACCATAAAAATCTACACTTTCATATACCTGGGGCCTTTTAGGCCCGTGTGCAAATAACATGGAATAACTCAAACTCAAATGACAAACAACTATATACATGAAGAATACCTAGAGTTTCAAAATTCTAACTAAAGTAATCTTGCAGAAAATAGAAAACAATTAACAGGGCAGGACTGCGAGGCCCCAGGTATGCGTTCTAGAGTTAAATGGTGTCTGTGCCACAATTTTGGGAAAAAATGGAGACTCTTTTTGGAGTCCCCTTGCTGTGTCTTACGTGACGTTGGCATCGTCAATTCCAGGTGGGTTGGGTCGCTCCCCCCCCCTTTTAACTGTAAGAAACTACATACACTATAGCTTGGGGTAACACAGATGGTTGAGTCTGAAAAGCTGTTTACTCAGAGATCTGCTCCAAATCTTCAGTGTCTGCTAGTCAGCGTAGAATTTTTAACTGCATCTAGCCTAGGCAATACTTTGGGCGTAGTAGCCCAGCTGCGAAGCAAGCTGAACCGCCTGTGTATCTAATAAGAATTTTTAAATGCATCTAGCTTAGGCAGACTGTGGGGACCCCCAACCAAACCCAGACGCTCAGCCCCCCTACCGCCCCCCTTTCCTTGACAATACAATAATGTAACTCTTACAACTGGATGGGTGAGGATCAGTCACAGCTTTATTAACTCTTTATACTCATTCCATTAGAAAGGCATTTTATTTCTAAAATAATTCAGCTTGTTGCAGCATGCCCTGGGTCTGCACTCCGGCAAGTTGGCCAACAAGTGTAACTCTCCAACATGTCCTTTCTATTTCCAGGCCACAGAGGATCCTGCGTACTCGTATGCAGGACTCTGACCCCACCCATCACTCTTAACGCTTGTTCCACTCCGTCCTGGAGTCCTGACAGGAATATGTCCAGCACAATATCCATTAAGTGAACAACGTCGGGCCGTATGAGGCCTGCTTTATCTCCTTCCAGTTGTCGGTGTCGTACCACTACACCGCCTCAGTCTCTTCTAAATTTTGCCATCCGAATATTTATTACTCGCCTTGTCCGTTCGATGGCCGTGATGTCTCGCGCACCTTGCCATACCGCTATCGGCACAATCTCTGACCATACTATAGCTAGTTTTGTGAAAAATTCTCTGAAGCGCTCAGTGTCTAGTTTCATTATTTCCATTAGTTATGTGCTCTTGTGATGACCTAGGTTTAGTGTTGAGCGAACATGCTCGACACTGCTCGGTACTCGCCCGAGCATCATGCTACTCAGGATGTTCGGCGAGCACCGAGCATTTCCGGGTTACTCGGGCGGGAGCTAGGGTCTCCGCCCTGCATGTTTGGCTCTCTTTACAGAGCCAATGAACATGCAGGGATTGCCAGCCAGTCACTGTAATGCCGCAGCCATGTTGTTTGTGGGCATTACAGTGATTGGCTGGCCGCACAGCGTCACCTTGAGTATTTAAAACCGGGCGCCGCCATCTTTTACACAGTCGCTCCGGATCAGACAGTGTAGGGACAGCGCTGCTGATTTAGGGAGAGATATATCCTGCAAAATAGTTAGTGTACGGTCTGTAAAGGCTGCCAGATCAAACAAACCGCCCTTCTCAGGACTAATATCCATCCCAGGTATATCAGGGATGCATGCAGGCTGTATAGGAGATGCAGTGGTTATACCAGCAAACGCTGCGTTACAGTCCTGTGTGCTGCTCCTGTTGCTGAAATTGCTGGACTTAGCTCCTGGTCCCGGGGCCAGGAAAAATACTTTTTTTTAATCTAAATCCTCTTTTTTTTTTCCTCCTTCACAATGTACAAATACCCATCTTATTAACCTTTTGGTGCCCCCCCCCCCCCCAAAAAAAAAGTGTGCCTCTGATTTTTCAGACACAAATATATCTGTTGAAAATAGTCTGGTGTAGGCCCGAGAAATACAAGTGTGGTTTAGCAGTTCCACGGTACAAACCTCTATATTATCCACTTTTGGGCCATTTGTATCTAAAAAAAACAGTTTGAGTGTGTCGCTCACTGTTCAGCCGCAAATAAATATATATTTTAAAAAGCCTGGTATACACCAGTAAATTATTACTGTGGTTTTGATGTTCCACGGTAAAACATCTCTATTATCCTGTTTTTGGCATTTTTTGTTGTATAAAAATAATAATAGTGTCTCCCTGATTTTTCAGACACAAATATATCTGTTGAAAATAGTCTGGTGTAGGCCAGAGAGACAGAAGTGTGCTTTTGCTGTTCCATGGTATAAAATCTCTATTATCCTGCTTTTTGCATTTTTTGCTGTAAAAAAAAAAATAGTGTCTCCCTGATTTTTCAGACACAAATATATCTGTTGAAAATAGTCTGGTGTAGGCCCGAGAAATACAAGTGTGGTTTTGCAGTTCCACGGTACAAACCTCTATGTTATCCACTTTTGGGCCATTTGTATCATAAAAAAACAGTTTGAGTGTGTCGCTCACTGTTCAGCCGCAAATAAATATATATTTTATAAAGCCTGGTATACACCAGTAAATTATTACTGTGGTTTTGATGTTCCACGGTAAAACATCTCTATTATCCTGTTTTTGGCATTTTTTGTTGTATAAAAATAATAATAGTGTCTCCCTGATTTTTCAGACACAAATATATCTGTTGAAAATAGTCTGGTGTAGGCCAGAGAGAAAGAAGTGTGCTTTTGCTGTTCCACGGTAAAAAATCTCTATTACCCTGCTTTTTGCATTTTTTGCTGTAAAAAAAAAAAATAGTGTCTCCCTGATTTTTCAGACACAAATATATCTGTTGAAAATAGTCTGGTGTAGGCCCGAGAAATACAAGTGTGGTTTTGCAGTTCCACGGTACAAACCTCTGTATTATCCACTTTTGGGCCATTTGTATCTAAAAAAAACAGTTTGAGTGTGTCGCTCACTGTTCAGCCGCAAATATATATATATTTTAAAAAGCCTGGTATACACCAGTAAATTATAACTGTGGTTTTGCTGTTCCACGGTAAAAAATCTCTATTATTCAGGTTTTGGTAGTTTTTTCCGTAAAGAAAAACAGTAGTGTCTCCTGACTGTTGTGACACAAAAATATATCTGTTGAAAATAGTCTTGTGTAGGCCCGACATCTGTGGTTTCTCAGTTCCATGGGTCAAATCGCTGTACTATCCAGTTTTGGGCCTTTGGTATCTAAAAAAAAGCAGTTTGAGTGTCTCGCTCACTGTTCAGCCGCAAATATCTCTATTTAAAAAAGTGTGGTATACCCCAGTAAACAATAACTGTGGTTTTCCTCTTCCACGGTTCTAATCTAAGCTTTATTACCCTTTTTCCATTGATAGTGCAAGTGTAAGCTATTTTACTTCATTTACAATGGGCAAGGCGCGTGGCAAGGGACATGGAAGTGGACGTTCTGGTGATGGTTCGTGCAGAGGACGGGGCCGTGGCCAAGGTGAAAATGTGCCACAACCAACAGCCACATCTTCTCGCTCCCACTTCTTGACCGAATTACTAGGGAAGCACAGAACAACACCAGTATTGAGAACTGATCAGTGTGAACAGGTTATTAATTGGATAGCAGACAATACTTCCAGTTACCTGGGCACCACCACCTCCGGTCTGTCTTCCACACGGTCAGCTCTTAGTAGCCGTGAGTCTCGACCGCATACTCCTCCTCACCCTGATGCTCCTTCCTCCCACCATGCCGAGTGTCGTCAGACAGCAAGTGATCCCACACTTGGACACTCTGAAGAGCTGTTCACTGGTCCATTTCCATATTTGGGCCCCTCGCCTGATACTCTTGAAGTGTTGGAAGAGGAGATCCCATGTTGCGATGCCCAAATATTTGAACAGCCACGGCCACAGGAAGTCGACGTTGGCAATCTGTCACAAGAGGTGGACGATGATGAGACACAATTGCCAGGAAGTGAGGAGGAGGATCGTGGTGCGCAAGTGGAAGAGGATGAGGTGGTGGATGATCTAATAACTGACCCAACGTGAAAGGAGGACATGCAGAGTGAGGCCAGCAGCACACAGGGGGAGGGAGGCAGAGTACCCCAACAGGCAGGAAGACGCAGTGTGGTGGCCGCAGACAGAAGGCAGGCAACCGTTCCCCGTAACACCAACACGAGGGACGTTGCCAGTACAAGCGGTAGGTCTTCCAGAGTCTGAAATTTTTTTAAAGACTCTGCTGATAACCCCAAAAAGGCCATATGTTCCACCTGCCATGCCAGCATCAGCAGGGGTGACAAAACTACCAGCCTGACCACCACCAGCATGATCAGGCACATGACAGCAAAGCACCCGACTTTGTGGGGCGAAACCCAGGGTCCACGACCAGTGTCAGCGGGTGTCACCACTGCTTCTTCCACTGTTGTGCGTGCAATAGAACCCCCTGTTGTGTGTGCAAGGCAATCCCCTGTCCATTCTGCATGTAAAGATGCCCCCTCCTCTCAGTCTTCACTTGTTATGGCGGTTTCTCAAGAAACAGCATCAACGTCCACGTCCACGTCCCACCGCAGTGTTCAATTGTCCATATCCCAGACCTTTGAACGAAAGCGGAAATTCGCAGCTAACGCCCCACAGGCCACAGTCCTAAATTTGCACATTTCACGACTGCTTGCATTGGAAATGCTGCCTTTTAGGCTGGTGGAGACGGATTCCTTCCGCAATCTTATGGCGGTGGCCGTCCCGCGGTACTCGGTCCCCAGCCGACACTATTTTGCCCGGTGTGCCATCCCCGCACTACACAAGCACGTGTCCCAAAGCATCTGCCGTGCCCTCATCAACGCAGTTACTGGGAGAGTCCACCTGACAACGGACACGTGGACAAGTGCTTGTGGCAAGGGACGGTACATCTCTCTGACGGCACACTGGGTAAACATAGTGGAAGCCAGGAACCAGTCGGACCTTGGGACGGAACACATCCTCCCCACACCGAGGATTGCGGGCCCTATGTCAGTCAGAGTTGCCCCCACAGTGTACAGCTCCTGCGCATCCTCCTCCTCCTCCTCATGTTCAGCCTCCATCTCAGATATCACCACATCAGTTACAAGCTGGAAGCATTGCAGTACTGCCTCCGGCAAGCTGCAACAGGCTGTGCTGAAACTCATAAGTAGAGATGAGCGTTGTTCTACTCGAACTGTTCGCCAATCTCAAATTCGAGCTGTTTTGGGCGGTGTTCGAGCCGGTCGGCGAACACGAACAATTTGAGAAAAATTCGGCTGTTCGAGGTTATGTTCGATAACTGTTCGTGCACCAAAATCATAACTGGATTTTTTCTCAGTAATGATGAAAATTAATGTTAAAACGCAGTTTGAGTGTACAGCGGGGCGGGGGGAGGGGCAGGGGATGGATCTCTGCAGGAACAATGAAGATCTCCATTTTTTTTTCTCTTTCCCGCATTTGCAGTGGGGAGGTGCAATCTGTCAGCCTATCAGCAGCGCACACACGGAGCGAAGTGCTTTTTTTCACACAAGCAAGGGCATGTGTGATTGGCAGTGTATGTCACATGTCCTTGCCCTATAAGACCAAGCCATTTTCCCCGTCGCCACCATTTTCTCACTGCTGCAGCTGTGTGTTAGACGGCACCGCTGTTGCTGTGTGCTCTATACCTTGTTAATTTCAAGCCAATTTTCGCACAAATATACAGATAGCTTGGGAGTAGGGAATAGATGTGATTGCAGTCCTTTTAAGGACTAGGTTACAGCATTTCCTACGACTTTTATCAGGCAGGTCTGTGCTCTTAAATAGATAGATTGTGGGAGTAAAGACTAATTGTATTTGGAGTCCTTTTCAGGACTAGGTTACATCAGTTCCTATCAGTTTTTGCCAGGCAGGTCTGTGCCAGTGCTGTGCAAGTTTTTTTCACAGCATTTGGCTGAATCTAGCAAAGCTAATCCTTTTTGGCCTATTGCAGAGTGTGTTAGTCAGTGGAGTAGCCTATCTGTGTTGCAAGATATACCACCTGTGTATAGAATACCAATTTTTTTACTGCACCTAGTGAAGTAAAATCTTTTGGGCATAGCATCATTCTATTAGTCCATCTATACTGACCTCCATCAGGTTGCAAACTGAATATATTTTTTTTCTGCATCTAGCTCTGAAAAAATATTTGGGCTTCTAGCGGTGTGTGGGACTTGGTCTATTAGTCCATCTATACTGACCTCCATCAGGTTGTAAATTAAAAATAATTTTTTTCTGCATCTAGCTCTGAAAAAATATTTGGGCTTCTAGCAGTGTGTGGGACTTGGTCTATTAGTCCATCTATACTGACCTCCATCAGGTTGCAAATTAAAAATAATTTTTTTCTGCATCTAGCTCTGAAAAAATATTTGGGCTTCTAGCAGTGTGTGGGACTTGGTCTATTAGTCCATCTATACTAACCTCCATCAGGTTGCAAATTAAAAATAATTTTTTTCTTCATTTATCTCTGAAAAAATATTTGGGCTTCTAGCAGCGTGTGGGACTTGTTCTATTAGTCCATCTATACTGACCTCCATCAGGTTGCAAATTAAAAATAATTTTTTTCTGCATCTAGCTCTGAAAAAATATTTGGGCTTCTAGCAGTGTGTGGGACTTGGTCTATTAGTCCATCTATGCTGACCTCCATCAGGTTGCAAATTGAATAAAAAAATTTTCTGCATCTAGCTCTGAAAAAATATTTGGGCTTCTAGCAGTGTGTGGGACTTGGTCTATTAGTCCATCTATACTGACCTCCATCAGGTTGCAAATTAAAAATAATTTTTTTCTTCATTTATCTCTGAAAAAATATTTGGGCTTCTAGCAGTGTGTGGGACTTGGTCTATTAGTCCATCTATACTGACCTCCATCAGGTTGCAAATTAAAAATAATTTTTTTCTGCATCTAGCTCTGAAAAAATATTTGGGCTTCTAGCGGTGTGTGGGACTTGGTCTATTAGTCCATCTATACTGACCTCCATCAGGTTGCAAATTAAAAATAATTTTTTTCTGCATCTAGCTCTGAAAAAATATTTGGGCTTCTAGCAGTGTGTGGGACTTGGTCTATTAGTCCATCTATACTGACCTCCATCAGGTTGCAAATTAAAAATAATTTTTTTCTGCATCTAGCTCTGAAAAAATATTTGGGCTTCTAGCAGTGTGTGGGACTTGGTCTATTAGTCCATCTATACTGACCTCCATCAGGTTGCAAATTAAAAATAATTTTTTTCATCATTTATCTCTGAAAAAATATGTGGGCTTCTAGCAGCGTGTGGGACTTGTTCTATTAGTCCATCTATACTGACCTCCATCAGGTTGCAAATTAAAAATAATTTTTTTCTGCATGTAGCTCTGAAAAAATATTTGGGCTTCTAGCAGTGTGTGGGACTTGGTCTATTAGTCCATCTATACTGACCTCCATCAGGTTGCAAATTAAAAATAATTTTTTTCTGCATCTAGCTCTGAAAAAATATTTGGGCTTCTAGCAGTGTGTGGGACTTGGTCTATTAGTCCATCTATGCTGACCTCCATCAGGTTGCAAATTGAATAAAAAAATTTTCTGCATCTAGCTCTGAAAAAATATTTGGGCTTCTAGCAGTGTGTGGGACTTGGTCTATTAGTCCATCTATACTGACCTCCATCAGGTTGCAAATTAAAAATAATTTTTTTCTTCATTTATCTCTGAAAAAATATTTGGGCTTCTAGCAGCGTGTGGGACTTGTTCTATTAGTCCATCTATACTGACCTCCATCAGGTTGCAAATGAAAAATAATTTTTTTCTGCATGTAGCTCTGAAAAAATATTTGGGCTTCTAGCAGTGTGTGGGACTTGGTCTATTAGTCCATCTATACTGACCTCCATCAGGTTGCAAATTAAAAATAATTTTTTTCTGAATCTAGCTCTGAAAAAATATTTGGGCTTCTAGCAGTATGTGGGACTTGGTCTATTAGTCCATCTATACTGACCTCCATCAGGTTGCAAATTGAATAAAATAATTTTCTGCATCTAGCTCTGAAAAAATATTTGGGCTTCTAGCAGTGTGTGGGACTTGGTCTATTAGTCCATCTATACTGACCTCCATCAGGTTGCAAATTGAATAAAAAAATTTTCTGCATCTAGCTCTGAAAAAATATTTGGGCTTCTAGCGGTGTGTGGGACTTGGTCTATTAGTCCATCTATACTGACCTCCATCAGGTTGCAAATTAAAAATAATTTTTTTCTGCATCTAGCTCTGAAAAAATATTAGGGCTTCTAGCAGTGTGTGGGACTTGGTCTATTAGTCCATCTATACTGACTTCCATCAGGTTGCAAATTAAAAATAATTTTTTTCTGCATCTAGCTCTGAAAAAATATTTGGGCTTCTAGCAGTGTGTGGGACTTGGTCTATTAGTCCATCTATACTGACCTCCATCAGGTTGCAAATTAAAAATATTTTTTTTCTTCATTTATCTCTGAAAAAATATTTGGGCTTCTAGCAGCGTGTGGGACTTGTTCTATTAGTCCATCTATACTGACCTCCATCAGGTTGCAAATTAAAAATAATTTTTTTCTGCATCTAGCTCCGAAAAAATATTTGGGCTTCTAGCAGTGTGTGGGACTTGGTCTATTAGTCCATCTATACTGACCTCCATCAGGTTGCAAATTAAAAATATTTTTTTTCTGCATCTAGCTCTGAAAAAATATTTGGGCTTCTAGCGGTGTGTGGGACTTGGTCTATTAGTCCATCTATACTGACCTCCATCAGGTTGCAAATTAAAAATAATTTTTTTCTGCATCTAGCTCTGAAAAAATATTTGGGCTTCTAGCAGTGTGTGGGACTTGGTCTATTAGTCCATCTATACTGACCTCCATCAGGTTGCAAATTAAAAATAATTTTTTTCTGCATCTAGCTCTGAAAAAATATTTGGGCTTCTAGCAGTGTGTGGGACTTGGTCTATTAGTCCATCTATACTGACCTCCATCAGGTTGCAAATTAAAAATAATTTTTTTTCTTCATTTATCTCTGAAAAAATATTTGGGCTTCTAGCAGCGTGTGGGACTTGTTCTATTAGTCCATCTATACTGACCTCCATCAGGTTGCAAATTAAAAATAATTTTTTTCTGCATCTAGCCCAGCCAATAGTTTTGGCCTAATACCACAGTTTGGCCACTCAGCTCTGCTCGGTTACCATCCATTGTTTTTTGTGCAAACAACTCCAGAGTTGTGAATTAGTTAACCACCAAAATGAGTGGAAAAAGGCCTGCTGCTGGTGGAAAGGGGAATAGGCGTGTTGGGAAGGGGAAAAAAGGTTGTGTCCGTGGGGTAGGTGCAGAAGAAAGACCATCTTCCAGCCAAACTAAAATGTCTACTTCTTTTAGCGGACAATGTGATAAGATCCCTTTCTTACGGCCACACCAATCGCTACAAATTCCAGATGAGGCACAAAAACAGCAGGTGCTTCAACGGATATCAAGTGCTCCTTTAAGTGGGCTCTCCTCCACATCAACTTCAACATCACAAATACTCCAGTCCTCAAAGGTGTCACCCAAATCACACTTGCTTCCTCACAGCTCCCAAATCTCCAGCTGCCCGTCTGAGTATGAGGTAGAACAGATGGTTGAGTCTGCAGAGCTGTTTACTCATACTATAGCCTGGGAATCAGAGGTCGACTCCAGCGCTTCTGTGAATCCAGACGAGGAAATGATCTGCACTGATGCCCAGAATCTTTATGAGTCGGATCCAGGACCAGACGCAGAAGGTTCTGACCATAATGTAGACCCTCATTCCCAAACTGTAACTCCTGTTGGTGGAGACAATGAGGAAGACGATGATAAGACTCAAATACCTGATTGGAGCGACAACTTTAGTTTTTTGTCAGGGCAGGAACAGGTTGGCTCTGAGGACGACGGGTGTGATAACGCACAGGGTGATGATGATGAGGTCGGAGATCCCACTTACTGTCAACCCACAGTCAGCCAAGAGATGAGGTCAGCAGAGGAGGTGGAGGAAGATGCTAGTGACGACGAGGTCAGGTTGCGCCTTCCTGGACAGAGACGTAGTACTGGAAGCACGTCAACAACTGCATCCTCAAACACAACTCTGCCTCTCACCACAAGTCGTGGTGGCTCTTCAGGTCGCATGGGTGCTAAGCCTTGCATAGGCTGGGCATTTTTTCAGATCGATAAAGATGACCCAACTCGTGTTATCTGTAACATTTGTCAGCAAAATCTAAGTAGAGGCCAAAAAATACATAGTTTGAGTACTTCATGCATGAACCGGCACATGGACATGAAGCATAAGTTGCAGTGGGAAGCTCAGTGTGCTACAATGCTGCCTAGCCGGCCGGGCCAATCACCGTCTGCCATATCTTGTGCATCCGCGGCCTCTTCAGCCTCTGTGACTGGGGGGACAGCAGTCACACCTGTTTTGGGGCGCAGACCTGCCACCTCTTTACCCGCAACAGCCAGCGTGATTGGCAGGTCATCATTTTCTTTGGAGGTGGTAACACCAGCTGGTGTTGAGCGCTGTCCGACATCGATAGCACCACCTTTGGATCAAGGCAACCTAACATGTCCGCCTGCATCTTCCTCACAGACCGGCAGTTTGCCGGGGACACCCTTATCAACCCCGTCTAAGCACAATAGCCAGCCCTCGGTCCCTCAGATGTGGACAAGTAAAAGACCATTTCCTCCTAGCCATGAGAAAGCTAAGAGGTTGAATTTCACCATCTGCAAGCTCTTGGCTACAGAAATGCTGCCTTTCCGCCTGGTGGACACAGAGGATTTTCGAGACCTTATGTCCGTCGCAGTGCCCCAGTACCAGATGCCCAGTCGGCACTACTTCTCAAAGAAAGGTGTGCCTGCGCTCCACCAGCATGTCGCACACAACATCACCGCTTCTTTGAGAAACTCTGTGTGTGACAGGGTGCATTTCACCACAGACACTTGGACGAGTAGGCATGGACAGGGGCGTTACATGTCGCTGACTGGGCACTGGGTAACTATGGTGACAGCAGGACAAGGGGCTGCTGTCCAAGTCTTGCCGTCCCCATGAGTTGTGCGTCAATCCTCTTTATGTCAAAGTTCCTCCACTGCTTCTGCCTCCTCAACCTCCTCTCGGTCTTCCACCTGCACCCAAAGCCTGTCTGGTCATGCCACAAGCTTTCTAACTGCGCAGAAGGGATCCTGCACACCTCCTTACTATGCTGGCAGTAGGGCTCAACGTCATCAGGCGGTTTTTACATTGAAATGTCTGGGAAATGTGAGTCACACAGCTGAGGAGTTGTGGTCAGCTCTGGAGAACCAATTTCATGAATGGTTGTCTCCACTGGACCTGAAACCAGGGAAGGCCGTGTGCGACAATGCTGCAAACCTGGGTGCGGCCCTTCGCCGGGGCAATGTCACACACGTGCCTTGTATGGCTCACGTGTTGAACCTGGTTGTCCAGCAATTTTTAGCCCACTATCCCAGACTAGATGGCCTTCTGCAGAGGGCACGGTCGCTGTGTGCTCACTTCCGCCGTTCGCATCCCGCAGCTCAGCGACTTACATCTCTACAGAAGTCGTTGGGCCTGCCACTTCACCGGCTAAAATGCGATGTGCCTACCCGGTGGAATTCAACTCTGCACATGTTGCAGCGACTGTGGCAGCACCGACAAGCCCTGGTGCAATAAGTTCTGACGTATAGCCTGGGCCAACGAGATTCAGAGGTGGGGCAAATCACGCTGGAGGAGTGGTCTCAGATCAGGAACCTATGCACCCTTCTGCACAGTTTTGAAATGGCGACGAAGATGTTTAGTGCTGACGATGCCATTATCAGCATGACTATTCCGGTGATTTACATGCTGGAGCACATGTTAAACAGAATTCGGAGTCAGGTGGTGGCACAAGAGGAGGTGGAGGAAGTAGAGGAGGAGGAGTTGTATGCGGAAGGGCTAACATCTGCAAGGTCCAGACGGTCGGCAGCACCAAGGCGGCAGGCATGTGAGGGTGGGGGAGATGGTTTTACCAGGGCGCATGGTAGCAGCCAAACTAGTGAGGAAGGTGCAGGAGCCCAGGAAGAAGTGGAGGACGAACTGATGGAAGACTCATCAGATGAGGGAGACCTTGATCACATTTCTGTTGTGCGAGGTTGGGGGGAAAGGACAGAGGAAGGAAGCAAGATTGTTACCTCGCCACCAACACAACAGGGACTTGGTGCTCCTGGATGCGCAACACACATGAGTGCCTTCTTGCTGCACTACCTGCAACATGACCCTCGAATTGTGAGAATTAGAAATAATCCTGACTACTGGGTTGCCACACTGTTAGATCCCCGGTACAAAAGTAAATTTGCAGAAATTATTCCTGCCATAGAAAGGGATGCACGCATGCAGGAGTATCAGCAGAGACTGTTGCAGAATCTTACATGTGCTTTTCCACAAAATACCATTGGTGCACGTAGTGAATCTCACAGTTCCAACTTGCCAACCGTGGGACCGTCAAGTGTTCAGCACTCAAACCGTAACAGAACCACAGTATCTGCTGGTAACATCAATTTTGCGGAATCATTTCACCACTTTTTTAGCCCATCCTTTGCAAGGCCACAGGAGACAAGAAGTCTGACACATAGTCAACGCCTAGAGACGATGGTACAGGAGTATCTCCAAGTAAACATTGAAGCCACGACTGTGTCACTGGACCCTTGCTCTTTTTGGGCTTCCAATCTGGATAAATGGCCGGAGCTAGCCACTTACGCCTTGGAGATCTTGTCATGCCCCGCAGCCAGCGTTCTGTCTGAACGTGTGTTCAGCGCTGCTGGTGGTGTGCTGACAGATAAGCGCACGCGGCTCTCCACTGATAATGTAGACAGACTCACGTTCATAAAGATGAACAAATCATGGATCCGAAATGACTTTTCTACCCCTGTGTCATCCTGGGGAGAGTAAAAGCTTGATGATTGGTTAAAATCACCCTACCAACCGTTTTAAGCTTTCAAATTACTAATCATGTTTATCTGTATCTTGACTGGAAAATAATTTGGGCTTTGTAGCAGTGTGCAGCACTGATCCTATTAGGCCATCTATAATAAGCTTCACCAGATTTAAAATTAAAAATAATTTTTAGCTGCATCTAGCCCGGAAAATAATTTTGGGGCTCCGAGATGCGCAAGACACATAAGTGCCTTCTTGCTGCACTACCTGCAGCATGACCCTCATATTGTCAGAATTCGAAGTAATCATGACTACTGGGTTACCACACTCTTAGATCCCCCAAACTTTTCGATCAACCTTTTCATTTTAATAAAGACCAAAAAAATGGTCATTTTTGAAATTATAAGCATTAGCAGGTTGTTAGAAACTGAAATCAAACAGTTTTCAACTCAAAACTTTATTCTAGGTGATGTTACATTTTCACATAGGACCCCTTGTTCGAAAGGAGCTTCTGAACTCTCTCGTCCATTGAATTTGTCAGGTTTTGGATGGTTTCTGCTTCAATTGTTTTGCATGAGGACAGAATACCCTCCCAGAGCTGTTGCTTAGATGTGAACTGCCTCCCGCCATCATAGACACTCCTTTTAATGATGCTCCAAAGGTTCTGAATGGGGTAGAGGTCAGGGGAGCATGGGGGTCACACCATAAGTTTGTCCCCTTTTATGCCCATATCAGCCAGAGATGCAGATGTTTTATGTGCAGCATGAGATGGTGCATTATCATGCAGAAAAATTATCTTGCTGTGAAATACACGGTTCTTCTTCTTGAACCATGGCAGGAAGTGCTGTTTGAGAAAATCCACATACATTATGGAGTTCATCTTTAGCGCCTTCAGGGATCCTAAAGGGGCCGACAATCTCTCTCCCCATGATTCCAGCCCAAAACATTACTCCACCTCCTCCTTGTTGGCGCTGTAGCCGTGTTTGCGTGGGGTGTCCATCAACCAGCCATCCTCCACTCCATTCATCTGGACCATCGAGCGCTGCATGGCACTCATCCGTGAACAAAACAGTTTTGAAATCAGTCTTCATGTAATGTTTGGCCCACTGGAGCCGTTTCTGCTTGTGTGAAGTGGATAGAGGAGGTCGACAGGATGGCATATGCACAGCTGCAAACCTCTGAAGGACCCTGCATCTTGTTGTTCGGGGGACGTTGGAGGCACAAGCAGCTTCAAAAACTTGTCTGCTGCTATGACAAGGCTTTTTTGCCGCTGCTGTTTCAACCTGACGTAATTGCCTGTAGGAAAGAGTCCTCAATTTGCCCTTATCAGCACGCACACGTGTGTACTGTGAATCAGCTACATACTTCTTGATTGCCAAGACACTTCATCCTGATCATCGCACAATGTTGATTGTAGTCATGCCTTGACCTAAACACTCCACAATTTGTTGCTTCTCAGCAGCCGACACATCCTTTTTCTTTCCCATTTTGGCAGAAAATGTAGGCTGCTTAATAATGTGAGAGAGCCTTCTTAAGTAGTCTTGCCTTTCATTGGACACACCTGCCAAACTAATTAGCACAGGTGTCTGCAATTGCTTACAGTGATATAAAGAGCCCTGACACACATCACCATCAATGAGTTTAACTGACAAACAAACAAATTCTTCCCTTATCACTCCTAAACACTTTTTGCATAATAATTTGGAACGCGGTGTACATGTGCTTTTCCACAAAACACCAGTGGTTCACGTAGTGAATCTTACAGTTCTAACTTGCCAACCGTGGTCTGTATGGAATTGTTCAATAAAGGGCCCAAAATTAAGATAACATAGATGGGAGAGGTCTCTATGAATAGGAATTCCTAAGTATTTGATACCCTGTGAGGGCCAGGCAAAGGGAAAGTTGGACTGGATGGAATCCTATATGGATTTAGGGAGGGAGACATCGAGGGCCTCAGACTTCGCTGCATTGATTTTAAAATTTTACCATGTAACAAAGTGATCTATTTCAGCCATAACAGCAGGGATGGATATATGTGATTGAGTGATATATACTAGGACATCATCAGCAAATAGAGAGTACTTGTACTCGGTGCCTCCCACCTCAATCCACCTAATATTGGGGTTATGGCGAATTGATGAGAGCAGGTGCTCCGTCACTAGGATGTATAAGAGAGGGGACAGAGGACATCCCTGCCTTGTCCCATTGGTGATTGTGAAAGGTGATGAAAATGTTCTGACGCACCCCCTGGGCCTTGGGACACCCGGAGCCGGACACTTTTTGGTGGATGCTGGAGGTTGTAGTCTTCGTGGCGGCGATCCGGTTCCGTGGCTCAGGGCGGTCAAACCAGTGGCGGAACTATTTATGTGGTTTTGATGTTTAAATGTCCGACTACGCCACCCGTGGATTGCGGTCAGAGTGAACCGCCGCTACAGGGCAGACCGCTAAGGCTGGTGTTGTGGGTGCAGCAGAGCGTAGCATAACTCCCCACGGGAGGAGTATAGCCTCAGGGCAGTGTATGCGGAGGATGGGGGTGATGGTGCACGGCAGCAGCAGTAACGACACGGAGTCAGTGATGCAGTTCAGGGCCTTTACTCACAGATCTTATTATCCAGACCACGTCTGCAGGTAACGGCTGCCCACGTCGTACTGTGCTCACCAGGTGAGGGGCTCAGACAACTCCCAGTTAACTTTGGAGCGCTTCACAGGACCCCCTTTGTGTGTCCTTTGTCTGGCCTTTCTTACCAACACTTCTGTCCGGCTGCCTCGGGCCTCCTCTTGGTAAACTTGGCGCCAGTTTCCCTGACCCTATGTGGTGCCTTCCTAGCGGGTGGAGCAAGGGGCTGCGCCACATAAAATGTCAGAGCCTCCGGTTTCTAGCTGAGGGTCGTTTCCTGCCTCCACTAGTTCGGGGACCGGTCTCCCCCTTTGGCCTGACCCCTCCACGCAGGTGGATTCGGGCGTGCGGTGGCGACTCGCCCGTCCGCACCCCTGGGATCCCTTCATTCCTCGTTCCTGGAGCCTTCTCCGCTCCTCTTCCTTCCTTCTCCCTCTTGCAGGCCTGGGCCTCTGTTACTAGGCCCGCCTCCGGAGCAGAGCTCATGCAGAGCCCCTGCTCCCTGCCACTTCTGCTCAGACTTCTCTGCACTGAACTAAGATGGTGCCCACCTTTTATACTCCCTTCTCAATGCACCCAGGAACTGCTTCCTCCCTGCTCCTGCACTGCAGGGTTCCCCTTCCTCAGTGTTCCCTCCCCCCACTCCAGCCAGGGACAGGGACTGTCGTGCCCATCTCAGGGGCATATTGGTCGCCCTGCCCCACGGCAATGTGGTGTAATGCATGCAGGTGTCGGGTCCTGATCCACACTCCATCCTTATCTGAGAGTGAGATATCACACCTCTGGGTGAGGTGCAATACGTCTGTAGCAACCGAGCCCTCGGTGCTACAGTTCCATTTATCTTCAGCCTAGGTGACGTATTGTGATACAGGGCCGTGATTTTGGCTATAAAAGGGTCCCCTAGACCCCTACCCCAAGCTTTTTAAGAGAATCATATATGGCGTGCCAGGAGACTCTATGGAATGCTTTCTCAGCATCCAACGAGAGTATCTACTTACAAATTTTTAACTGCATCTAGCCCAGGAAATACTTTGTGCCTAGTAGCAGTGTCTGCTAGTCAGCGGATTATCCCGGCTGTTAAGCAAGCTACACCACCTGTAGTTTGGACACTTAATTTTTTCAAAGGAAATGCTTCGGGACCACGGGATACTTAGTGAAGAGCATCAGGAGGCACCCCAAGGCATAGGGGCTGGGACTGGCACTAGGATGCCTTGCGGTGGACAGCCGAGCTCGATCCTTATAAAAGCTTTTTAACTGCAGCAGCTTTAGTGGACGCTACTGGAGCTGGAATTACGCGGCTGCTGGCATGAGACTTGCCCTCCAATAGATCCTTGTAAATGGATTTAAAGTGTATTCATTCAAATTAGAGGGCCAATTTAAATTAAAAAGCTTAGAGCTGCCTCCACCACAGGGGGGCTCTCTCGACCCACCAGCGGACAGGCACCAGTATTGGGAGAGGGGGGCTGGCCGTCAGGGTTCACCGCGGCTCTGGCACAAACCCGGCGACACGGAGGTGGCACGGGCAGGAGCGGACTGGCCGTCTCGGCTTCTCACTTTTTGGATTTTAGAAGGGCATGACATGCCTATATCTGTGTCTCCCCCTCCTTTTACTCCTCCACCTCTTTTCTTTTCGCATGACTATATGTACTTGTCACTTTTCCATGTGTTAGTTGTGTCTTCTGAGCAGTTTGTCAGCTTTTGGACACCTTTGAAGGTGTTTTCTATGTGTTTCTATGTGTTTTTGTTTGCCTGCCATTGGTTTTAACGGTGTTCGAAGGTGTTCGACGAACAGTTCGACGAACAGTTCGGCGAACACACGGGTGTTCGACGAACCGAACCGAACTCGAACACTACGGGGGTGGCTCAACACTACTCATAAGCTTAGGTGATAAACCTCACACTGCTTGTGAGTTGTGGACAGCTGTGAAAGAGCAGGCAGATCTGTGGCTGAGACCGCTGAACCTACATCCCGGCATGGTCGTGTGTGACAATGGCCGTAACCTGGTGGCGGCTCTGAGGCGAGGTGAGATCACACACGTACCATGCCTGGCTCATGTGCTTAACCTCGTGGTTCAGCGGTTTCTTAAATCGTAGCCCGAGTTGCCAAATCCGCTCGTGAAAGTACGCCGCCTGTCAGCTTATTTTCGCAAGTCGGCTACAGCTTCCGCCGCCCTTGCTGTGTTGTAGCAGCATTTGCAGCTTCCGGCACACCGACTGGTGTGTGATGTCCCCACATGTTGGAACTCTACCCTCCACATGTTGCAAAGGATTTGTGAGCAGAAGAGAGCAGTTGTGGAGTACCAGCTGCAACAAGGCCGTCGATATTCAGGTCAGACTCCACACATAAGACCTCAGGAGTGGACCTGGATGTCTGACATATGTACCATCCTGACAAACTTTGAGGAGGCCACCAAGATGGTGAGTGGCGATGACGCCATCATTAGTGTCAGCATCCCACTTGTCTGTCTTTTGCAACGCTCTCTGCAGAGAATTAAAGAGGAGGCATTGCAGCCAGAGTATGATGAGATGGATCAAGAAGCCGTAGCGGGTGATTACACACAGTCCAGCCTCATCTCATCCCAACGTGCATTGGGGGACAATGAGGGAGAGGAGGAGGAGGAGGAGGAGGAGGAGGAAGAACAGGAGCTGCTATCATGCATTGTAGACGGTAGTACCTGTACAAGTGTCATACCGTCGGTTCAGCGTGGGTGGCCTGAGGACAGGGGGGAGGAGGAAGAGGAGGAGGAGGAGAGCATGGTCAGTCGTCATCTTGGTGAGGACACGGAAATCTTGCCCGTTACCAGTCTGGCACACATGGCTGACTTTATGTTACTCTGTCTTAACCTTGACCCTCGCGTTGTCTAAATGTTGGGTGACAGTCATTACTGGTTGGTGACACTTGTAGACCCCCGCTACAAGGAGAACTTTCACTCTCTTTTTCCTGAGGTGGAGAGGTCTACAAAAATGGGGCAATACCAGAAGGCCCTTGCTGCAGAACTCTTAAAAAATTCCCATCTGAACACGCTAGCGGCAGAGGTCACAGTTCGTTGCCCAACCAAGGCGTACAGGCGAGAGAGATGCAACTCCAATCCAGCAGAGGCAGGGGAACACTGTCAACGTTCTGGGACAGTTTTCTGACACCCGCCCAGCTTACAGGCCCTGAGGCATGGGGTACTCTCACAAGGAGTGGAAAGTTTCAAAAGATGGTGAGGGAGTACCTTGCCGATCGTACCAGCGTCCTCCGTGATTCCTCTGTGCCTTTTAATTATTGGGTATCCAAGCTGGACACTTGGAATGAACTCGCTCTGTACGCCTTGGAGGTCCTGGCCTGCCCTGCCGCTAGCGTGTTATCGGAGCGTGTTTTTAGTGCCGCTGGGGGAATTATAACTGATAAGCGCACTCGCCTGTCAACTGACAATGCTAACAAACTGACCCTTATCAAAATGAACAAGGGCTGGATTGGGCCAGACTTCTCATCACCACCAAATGACAGCAGAGTAACATAAAGTCAAATCCACTGTGTTATTTCGGGAGGTGTATTCACATGCACCGCTTCACACCCACACATGGGTATACGCTTCCTCGTTTCGGCTGTTTAATCTTCTTCTCCTTATCCTCAGCCTCCACCACCACTATACCACCAGGGTGCCAGCATTGCAAGTTCCTCCATCCTAATTTTTCGCAGCTTTTGCTGGGAAAGCATAAGCAAATACCATGGGACACCCACTCCCCAATAATGGGACTTACGTTTGTAATATGCTGTACTGCATGGCTCTTGTAAGGGGCATTGCAAGTTGCTCCATCCTAATTTTTGGCAGCTTTTGCTGGGAAAGCATAAGCAAATACTATGGGAGACCCACTCCCCAATAATGGGACTTATGTTTGTAATATGCTGTACTGCATGGCTCTTGTAAGGGACATTGCAAGTTGCTCCGTCCTAATTTTTTGCAGCTTTTGCTGGGAAAGCATAAGCAAATACTATGGGAGACCCACTCCCCAATAATGGGACTTATGTTTGTAATATGCTGTACTGCATGGCTCTTGTAAGGGGCATTGCATGTTGCTCCGTCCTAATTTTTGGCAGCTTTTGCTTGCAAGGCATAAGCAAATACTATGGGACACCCACTCCCCAATAATGGGACTTATGTTTGTAATATGCTGTGCTGCATGCGACGTGCCCCCTGGGCCGTGTGTACACGTGTGTGGGATACCCGGTGCTGGGTCTCTGGGGTCTGTAGTCTCCGTGGCGGTGACCCGGTCCCGTGGCTCAGGCTGGTCAAACCAGTGGCAATCTTTCTTAGGTTTTGAGGTTAATTGTCTGACTGCGCCACCCGTGGATTGCGGTCAGGGAGTACCACCGCTGCGAGGCAGACCGCTGAGGCTGGTGTTGTGTGCGCAGCATAAAATGGGATATCTCCCCTCGGGAGGAGTATAGCCTCAGGGCAGTGAGTGTGGATGATGGAGGTGATGGTGCACGAGTGCAGCAGGAATGACTCAGAGTCTTTGCAGTGCAGTTCAGGGTCTTTACTGATGATTATAAGGTAGACCCTCCCGGGAGTACTGGCTAGCATAAGAGGCCTGGTCAGTCTGTGAGCAAGCAGGAGTTCCCCTGGCCAGGTGGAGTTGTAGGCCTCCCCGTCTGTCTGCACTCTTCCTGGCTACCTTGCTGTAAGCGGGTAGAAGTAGCCCACATCCCTGAGTGTACCGTGTAGTGCTCACCCGTATGGCTGGTGACTTGGGGCCTTCTGTTAGCCTCCGCTCCACGACAGCGGTGTTGGTCCCTTGCTTGTGACTGAGCCTCCGGGCTTCTATGGCCAGAGGACCTGAAATCCCCTGCCGGCTGGTTTCTGCTGCTGGATATATAAGTCCTCACAGCTTCGGACTCCTGTGTCCGGTTCCTATTGTCTTCTGCCAGGGCGAGCTCTGCTCAGCTTCCAGCCCCTCGTCTTTAGCTCCTAGCTCCTACAGAGCTCCTTGCTGTTACTGTTATGTTCTGCTACCAGAGCTAAGGAAAGAGAGGAGATCTGTCCCTACGATAGAACTCAGCTTGATCCCTACGATGTAACAGGGGACCTGATCCTGCGATCAGACCTGCTATAGTCCTCAGCTAGTCTGTACGGAGACCTATAGATGTGGGGAAGGAATCCCTACAAGTACTAGGGACTGGGAGCAAAATGGACACCTCCTAACAGAAAAAGTAGCAGACAGACGAACAAATAATATATATAGAACACAGAGGTCCGAAGACCAAGCAAACTAACAGAGTTAGATACTGAGCACCGGCTAGCTAAAGAGTAGTAATACAATGAAGTCCAGCAAAGCCAGAAGGGCGGAGCAGGACTAAATAGGCCAACAAGGTCATGTGACCAGCAATAGAAAAAACCTAAGAGCAAGGTTCTAACAGTTACTTTCCCTTGCTCTCACTCTGACTCTGACTGTTCTCTGTTCTCTGACTCACTCAACCCCACCCCAGATCCAGTTTATAAGGGCAGAATTCTCCCCTCCCAGGACTGGGGCAGGAGGATGTTGCATGTTTAAGGGATCCTGACCAGGAAACCTCCCACTTGCTCTCCGACGTAATCTCTATTACTGTGATGACCAGACCCCTGGGGTGCCACACATGGCTCTTGTAAGGGGCATTGCAGTACCTCATAATTTTTGGAAGGCATTCCATTCACTGCTTAGGCCAACAGTGCACTGGAGACCCAGTTGCTATAAAAGGAAAAAAAGGTTTAGTTAACGCCCTCTGACCTCCAAGTCATTTCCAAGGGGCATTGGAGTGCCTCGAAATTTTTGGTAGGCATTGCACTCACTGTATGCCCTATAACTGTGTAGCCGAACCGCTCCTTTTGTTACAGAAACATATCCTACAAGACATATCTGGTTGACTGGCCTGATATTGATGTGAATGGTCCCTGTTCCTCCTGCTCTTTCTCCCTTGCCACTACCTCATCCATCATTTATCACCTGAAGCTTTGTTTTAACGGGAGTCATAGAACTTGGATAGTAGCAGGAAAACATCCAGCAATCCTCGGAGGAGCTAGGATATGCGCCAAAACGCTGACTTCCTCAGGCCTAGCCACTACTACATACATGCGCTTGCATTACAACAAAACAAAGCAGATGCTAACTTCTATCATCCTCATCATGCTCCTCACCTTGGCACTCTCAACTCCCCTGATGGAGAAGCCAGGGCCCACCGGAGGAGTCTGATAGTCCGGTGGGCTCGGCCAATGCTGCCCTAAAGCAGGCCAGGCTAAGAAAAGTGTGGGAAAGGTTACCGGTACAAATAGGGGTGGCTGGGGACCGAGTATGGACACCCGGCCACCCCCTGGAGGCTGGGGAGCAAGCGGGGACACCCGGCCACCAGGCGGCTGGGGACTGAGTATGGATACCAGGCCGCCGACACAGCCATGGCGTGGTGGCCAGATTCCGCCTCCACATGCCTAAAAGGCCCAATTTAAAGTGCAAGCAAGCAAGCAGTATGGTATTGCAGCCTGGGGGTGGGTGGGTGGCAGGCTGCGTACTTGCGCTTGCATTGCAAGGAATGGGGGAGGTACAATTGAACACTGCCCTGGGACAAGGACTTGAATGGGGATAGTTGCAAGTCTGCAATGACAGGTGCAAGGTGGGAGGCATCTTCGCATGTACCATGAACAGGGGTTTGGCATGCACACACTACAGCGGAATAGGCTCTCCTTCCCAATAAATGCACTGGGGAGGGCACAGGTAATGTTTTGGTATTCCCGCTTAATCTTATGTATAAGGCACACCGGGACAAATAGGGGCGGCTGGGGACTGAGTATGGATACCTCGCTGCCGAAGCAGCCATGAGGTAGTGGCCAGCTTCGGCCTCCTTTAAACTAAAAGGCCCCATTTCAAGTGCAAGCTAGCAGTATGAATTGCAGTCTGGGGGTGGGTGGGTGGCAGGCTGCACACTTACACTTGCATTAAAAGAAAACATAGCAGATGCTAACTTCTGTCATCATCATCATGCTCCTCACCTTGACATTCTCAACTCCACTGATGGAGGAGTCAGGGCCCACCGGAGGAGTCTGGTTCTCTGGTGGGCTCGTCCAATGCTGCCTAAAGCAGGCCGGGCTAAGAAAAGTGTGTGGGGGGATGTTCCAAGGAGAAATGGGGCTGGCTGGGGACCGTTTATGGACACCCGACTGCCCCCAGGCGGCTGGGGACCGTGTGGACACTCGGCCGCGGGGCTGCTGGGGACTGAGTATGGACACCCGGCCGCCAGGCGGCTGGGGACTGAGTGTGGATTCCAGGCCGCCAACACAGCCATGACGTGGTGGCCAGATTCCGCCTCCACATGCCTAAAAGGCCCAATTTCAAGTTCAAGCAAGCAAGCAGTATGGTATTGCAGCCTGGGGGTGGGTGGGTGGCAGGCTGCATACTTGCGCTTGTATTGCAAGGAATGGGGGAGGTACAATTGAACACTGCCCTGGGACTAGAACTTGCATGGGGATAGATGCAAGTCTGCATCTTCTGATGCGGCATGGATCACTTTGGATGGGCACACTTTTAGACAGTGACCTGGGAGTCAGAGATGCTTCCAGGGGTCTTCCCCATGCTGTTGCCATGTATTTTCAGCACTTTATGCATGTGTCACACAGCACATGGCCAGATAAGGTTGTAAAATGTTAAAATGACATTTCCCGGTGAATGCATTTGTCATAGTTGAAAGCAATACAAAAGTGCAAAAACGCATAAAAAATGCTACTTGTGAACATAGCCGAAGGTGTAGAGGAGTATTTTTGTTTTTGGTCATTTATTTTAACTTATACACAAGTTTTTTTCCCTGGAAAGGATGTTCCTCAACATATTTCACAGGAAAAAAGTTTCACTTTCGTTTTATTGTGAGCCTGTAAAAGTGGCTTAATACCTCTGACCACGTTGTTGACAGCAGTGACCTGGGGGTCAGAAATGCTTCCTGGGGCGATCCCCATGCTGTCCCCATGTCATTTGAGCACTGTCACTATCGTTTTGGGCACTTGTTAGGCTTTTAAAAGACTGCCGGGGGTGCCACCGCAAAAATGCTCGAGTCTCCCATAGACTAACATTGGGGTCGTTGCTCGGGTCGAGCACCCGAGTATCACGGCGAGCTGGGCCCGAGCTTCGAGCACCCGAGCATTTTAGTGCTCGCTCAACACTACCTAGGTTGTTTCCCCCTGCCTGTATAACTAAGATGACCGGACATCTTGCCTCTCTCCCTACCTTGATTACCTCCATTAGTACCTGTGGCCATAGCAGGCCTCTAATACCTCTCTAGCTGAAATATGTGTTATGAAACTCTAATTTCCTCCTACCTGGGCAGACTTTCGCCCTTTTTTCTGCCCAATACATATACGAGTGGCCTATCACCCACACTGTTGGCTTAGCGTCACCTGTAAAAGAAACAAACCACGTTAGGATAACAAGTCCGGTCTTATGTATCTTGCCAAACACGTGGATCGCCATCTCCCTATCCTCTGAACTTCCGTTTCTGACAGTCCTGCTCTTGCTGCTTCCATGGCCGCGCCTATGCGGAATGAGTGTGTCCCGTAATCTTTGGGGTGATTCCCTGCCGATGTTATGCATTTATTAAATATAGCTTGGAACTGGTATCTTGATAATGGCATTCCATCAATGTGTGATAGGAAGAAATTACTTTGTGATCTGATGGTTAGATATGTTTTTACTATTGTTACCCGACTCAGTGTACCGTTTGTGGGTTGTAGAAGTACCCAAGTGCCCCTGCCCGCTTGAACTGTTTTCGATTTGTGTATGCGTATACGTATTGCATTATTGGCTATGACTACGTCCTGGTGTAATAAGCCTCCACTGGTGGTAATTTTGGATTGAGGGACTAATTCGCTTATGCATAGCGCCCCGAAGAAGGCGATCACAAATGCAGTAGACAGTAGTGTTGCTTCAAATTGTGAGTGTCATGTTAATGGTGTTAGGGATATGATGTGAGAAATCAGTTTTAGTGACAAGGGACGGGACGTCTACACTCCTGACTTGGCTGACCCCTTTTCCACCCTTTTATGGATTGTCTGATGATGAACCTTTGGCACATCTCCCCAATTCAGTAGTTGGAAGTGAAATGCTACTCCAGTCAGACACCGCTGCGCTGACGCCCCTGATATGCCCCTCATAATTAGCTGGTGGAGAAATTCTATGGTGACTTGTGATCTGGCTTCTTCACATTGGTCAACCCGTCTGCCTGCTACTAGTCGTGTCCACTCTTCCCATGCCTTACCATATGCTTGCCACGTCGATGGGGCAACTGACGCTCTGATTAATGGCATCAACTATTCGCCACTAGATCCCATAGGGAAGGTGGGCAACTGTTGCCCGATGGGTGGGCGTTGTGGAAGAGCTCTGTGAAAATCTGCCAATTGAATTGTTATAAAGCGTTAGCAGCAGCTTTAGACCCCTCAGCATAGTGGCTAGCGCGGACCCATACATTGTGTTTTAGGCACAGGAATGCTAGCCTGGGTAATAGGCCTAGCACTGGGAGAGACGATGATGCCATCTTATTAATGCAATGCGCTAGGCTGGTGTTTTTTGCTATGAAGCGTACATTTTTGTAAGCCAGGCGCGCGCCCCATATTTCTATTGCTACCACTATTGGGAAGAAAAATTATTTTCAGGGCTAGATGCAGCTAAAAATTTTTATTAATTTAAAAGCTGGTGGAGCTTGGTATAGATGGCCTAATACAATGAGTCCCACACACTGCTAGAAGCCCAAATATTTTTTCAGAGGTAGATGCAGATAAAAATTATTTTTAATTTGCAACCTGATGGAGGTCCGTATAGATGGACTAATAGAGAAAGTCCCACACACTGCTAGAAGGCCAAATATTTTTTCCAAGCTAGATGCAGACAAAAAATTATTTTGAATTTGCAACCTGATGGAGGTCAGTATAGATGGACTAATAGAGAAAGTCCCACACACTGCTAGAAGGCCAAATATTTTTTCAGAGCTAGATGCAGACAAAAAATTATTTTGAATTTGCAACCTGATGGAGGTCAGTATAGATGGACTAATAGAACAAGTCCCACACACTGCTAGAAGCCCAAATATTTTTTCAGAACTAGATGCAGATAAAAATTATTTTTAATTTGCAACCTGATGGAGGTCAGTATAGATGGACTAATAGAACAAGTCCCACACACTGCTAGAAGCCCAAATATTTTTTCAGAGCTAGATGCAGACAAAAAATTATTTTGAATTTGCAACCTGATGGAGGTCAGTATAGATGGACTAATAGAGAAAGTGCCACACACTGCTAGAAGGCCAAATATTTTTTCAGAGCTAGATGCAGATAAAAATTATTTTTAATTTTCAACCTGATGGAGGTCAGTATAGATGGACTAATAGAGAAAGTCCCACACATTGCTAGAATGCCAAATATTTTTTCAGAGCTAGATGCAGAAAAAAAATTATTTTGAATTTGCAAACTGATGGAGGTCAGTATAGATGGACTAGTAGAACAAGTCCCACACACTGCTAGAAGGACAAATATTTTTTCAGAGCTAGATGCAGAAAAAAATGATATTCAATTTGCAACCTTATAGAGGTCAGTATAGATGGACTAATAGAATGATGCTATGCCTAAAAAGTTTTACTCCACTAGGTGCAGTAAAAAAATTAGTATTCTATACACAGGTGGTGTATCTTGCAACACAGATAGGCTACTCCCCTGACTAACACACTCTGCAATAGGCCAAAAAGGATTAGCTTTGCTAGATTCAGCCAAATGCTGTGAAAAAAAACTTGCACAGCACTGGCACAGGCCTGCCTGGCAAAAACTGATAGGAACTGATGTAACTTAGTCCTGAAAAGGACTGCAATTACAATTAGTCTTTACTCCCACAACCTATCTATTTAAGAGCACAGACCTGCCTGATAAAAGTCGTAGGAAATGCTGTAACCTAGTCCTTAAAAGGACTGCAATCACAACTATTCCCTACTCCCAAGCTATCTGTTGATTTGTGCGAAAATTGGCTTGAAATTAACAAGGTATAGCGCACACAGCAACAGCGGTGCCGTCTAACACGCAGCTGCAGCAGTGAGAAAATGGTGGCGACGGGGAAAATGGCTGGGTCTTATAGGGCAAGGACATGTGACATACACTGCCAATGACACATGTCCTTGCTTGTGTGAAAAAAAGCACTTCGCTCCTTGTGTGCGCTGCTGATAGGCTGACAGATTGCACCTCCCCACTGTAAATGCGGGAAAGAGAAAAAAAATGGAGATCTTCATTATTCCAGCAGAGATCCATCCCCTGCCGCTCCCCCCGCCCCGCTGTACACTCAAACTGCGTATTAACATTAATTTTCATCATTACTGAGAAAAAATCCTGTTATGATTTTGGTGCACGAACAGTTATCGAACATAACCTCGAACAGCCGAATTTTTCTCAAATCGTTCGTGTTCGCCGAACGGCTCGAACACCGCCCAAAACAGCTCGAATTTGAGATTGGCGAACAGTTCGAGTCGAACAGCGCTCATCTCTACTGGGTACCATAGAAAACTGTTAAAAAAAAGAATAAAATAAAAAGTAAATATATACTTACCTTCTGGCGGCTCCAGGTGCACTCCTCCTCGCATGCTGACAATTCGCGATGTACTGAAGGACCTGCGCTGACGTCATAGTCATGTGACGGGTCACATGACGCTGACGTCGGCAGGTCCTTCAGTGTACCTCTGCCGGCAAGGGAGAACGGATGGAAGCAAAACAGCGCGGGCCATCAGAGTGTAAGTATATATTTATTTTTTTATTTTTTGACATTCTCTCGGGTCACACTATATAAATCCATGCCGTTTGCATGGATTTATATAGTGTGACCAATTTGACAAGCACTTTCCAAGTGATGCTAAAATCGCTTGGAAAGCGGTTGTCAACCCGCATGCGGAAATGCATGTGAAGAACGCTTCACTTCCGCATGTCCCTGGCAGGAAAACGCATGTACAATCCACATGCGTTTTTTTTCTGCCAGGGAGATGCAGAAACGCTCAGGAAAAAATCCTGAGCATTTCTGCATCATTGGCACATAGCCTTACACCACCTTTCATTTAAAATAAGCTTAAGAGGCAGATTATCAGGACATCTATGCTCAGCCCATAGATCTTAACAGTTAATTTACATATTAAGAGAAATGTGGATTCTCGGGAATAAGACATCAGATTACAGATATTAAAGCAATATTTTATTCAACTTTCTATGACCTACAGTACAGACCAAAAGTTTGGACACACCTTCTCATTTAAAGATTTTCTGTATTTTCATGACTATGAAAATTGTACATTCAAACTGAAGGCATTAAAACTATGAATTAACACATGTGGAATTATATACTTAACAAAAAAGTGTGAAACAACTGAAAATATGTCTTATATTCTAGGTTCGTCAAAGTAGCTACCTTTTGCTTTGATGACTGCTTTGCACACTCTTGGCATTATCTTGATGAGCTTCAAGAGGTAGCCACCGGAAATGGTTTTCACTTCACAGGTGTGCCCTGTCAGGTTTAATAAGTGTGATTTCTTGCCTTATAAATGGGGTTGGGACCATCAGTTGTGTTGTGCAGAAGTCTGGTGGATACACAGCTGATAGTCCTACTGAATAGACTGTTAGAATTTGTATTATGGCAAGAAAAAAGCAGCTAAGTATAGAAAAACGAGTGGCCATCATTACTTTAAGAAATGAAGGTCAGTCAGTGCGAAAAATTGGGAAAACTTCGAAAGTGTCCACAAGTGCAGTTGCAAAAACCATCAAGCGCTACAAAGAAACTGGCTCACATGAGGACCACCCCAGGAAAGGAAGACCAAGAGGCACCTCTGCTTCTGAGGATAAGTTTATCCGAGTCACCAGCCTCAGAAATCGCAGGTTAGCAGATCGTAAAATAGCTGCTAGGAAACCACTGCTAAGGACAGGCAACAAGCAGAAGAGACTTGTTTGGGCTAAAGAACGCAAGGAATGGATATTAGACCAGTGGAAATCTGTGCTTTGGTCTGATGAGTCCAAATTTGAGATCTTTGGTTCCAACCACCGTGTCTTTGTGCGACGCAGAAAAGGTGAACGGATGGACTCTACATGCCTGGTTCCCGCCGTGAAGCATGGAGGAGGAGGTGTGATGGTGTGGGGGTGCTTTGCTGGTGACACTTTTGGGGATTTATTCAAAATTGAAGGCATACTGAACCAGCATGGCTACCACAGCATCTTGCAGCGGCATGCTATTCCATCGGGTTTGCGTTTAGTTGGACCATCATTCATTTTTCAACATGACTATGACCCCAAACACACCTCCAGGCTGTGTAAGGCCTATTTGACCAAGAGGTAAAGTGATGGTGTGCTACGTCAGATGACCTGGACGCCACAGTCATCAGACCTGATCCCAATCGAGTTGATTTGGGGGAAGCTGGACCGCAGAGTGAAGGCAAAAGGGCCAACAAGTGCTAAGCATCTCTGGGAACTCCTTCAAGATTGTTGGAAGACCATTTCGGGTGACTACCTCTTGATCTCATCAAGAGAATGCCAAGAGTGTGCAAAGCAGTCATCAAAGCAAAAGGTGGCTACTTTGAAGAACCTAGAATATAAGACATATTTTCAGTTGTTTCACACTTTTTTGTTTAGTATATAATGCCACATGGGTTAATTCATAGTTTTGATGCCTTCAGTGTGAATGTACAATTTTCATAGTTATGAAAATACAGAAAAATCTTTAAACGAGAAGGTGTGTCCAAACTTTTGGTCTGTACTGTACATATCAATATAGACAGTTTAGGAGGGTTGAGGCTACTGACAGATTGCCTTAATTTTTTTTTATTGTCTACACAATTAGCAATAGTTACTATGCGCACAGTATCTGTGCTAAAATACTTTCTGATCACTGCCGTTTGTCATTCCCATCTCTATTGTAGTCATCTTCTGAATGACTTGACTATAGTTTTGATTAGCCAGCTCACACACAGTCTTGTGTCTATAGTTTTGACTAGCCGGCTCACAAATCGTCTTGTGTGCTGACTTAGAGTCACATTCTCAATGTAAGTCTATGAGAGACTTAATGTGAATTCTATTGACTTTCATTGAGAAAGTCATATCTAGTTCACACAGAAGACACCTTGTGAGCATCACTGGGCACATAACTATGGTGGCTAACAGGGTAGATAATTAAAAAAATTGTTGGAGTGCTGCTTTAATTATATGCAAATTTTAAATAGAGCAGTGTCACATAAAATGGTCGCTACAAAGACAAATCAAAAATGCATGTGCAAAAACATAAACAACAATTTCAAAATCTGCAGTAAACGGGACTCAAAATACACATGTTTTCATTTTATTTTTAAATGTACAAAAAAAAACTAAAAACGCTGTGAATCTTGCAGGGTATGCCATACATATGTTAGCATTTAACTTTTAAAATATTTTAGTTTGATCTCATATTGCAGTTCATATAAATGTTTCTTGTTTCATTTCTGTCTGTACAATAGCTTAAAGCTCAAACATAATGGAAACTAGGCAAGAGATCCTGAGTGCTATTGAAAGAGTACACTTTTTAATTTTGGTTAGCTACTGTTTGAAGGGTATCACTTTCTCTTTACTATTGTTCTCTATTCTATGTTCCAACAAAGTATCATTCTCTAAATTAGTGATCTTGAAAGATCTAGGATACTAGAAACCCTTTAAAAGGAACATTCAGTGCTGTGTAGAAATAAATAATGAGACTAAAGTGGAAATTTAAACAATCAGCTGGCAGAATATGAGTGACTTTGAAGCTCGTAAAATTATGAAATGTGGAAATATTATAATATGATTAATTGTGCTCTTTTACTTCTATTAGTTTGCTCTACTTTTGAAAAATCCACCATTGAAGATGAAAAAAAAACAAAAATTGGGTCAGGTAGGTGTAATGTGATTTATTATCATATTATCATAAGTATTCTCTGAAGAATGCCATCCTCTGAATGAATTGTGGTGTCCCATATTTTGTGATCAAATAGCAGGATTGCTGGGTGGGACAGGAAACTTCCCAACTGTTTAATACTAATGACAGCATTTGGATATATAGAGGATCAGTGAAAGACATATTGTGTACATTAAAGGAGAAAGATTTAAAAGTTGAATTCTCTGAACTACTGTTAGTCTCATATGTTGCATAGGCAGAGAAGAGAAGAGAAAGTTTAGAAAAATAAATTCAATGATGAAATTGTGGTACAGGCAGGAAGCTTTAAAATGGGTTGCCTTACGGTACGTGCACACCACGTCTTTTTAAGGCCGGTCTGCTCAGGTTCCCACCTGAATAAGCACTTTAAAAATAGTAAGACGGATGAACATATCCACTGCAATGTTAAAACGATTTGCTGAGCTTCTGTTCTGTCTTTTTTAACTTATTTTAACCACTTCACGCCTTGAAAGCTGTGAAGGGACTTTAAGAAGTGACCTGACCATTATTCTTTGGGACTTTGTTTGGAACCTGGTCACTACTTAGTGACTACAGAGTTAAAAAAAAAAAACATTGGTTACAAAAAGACAGATCGAAGAGAAGACGCTTCAGGAAAAAATACCGCCGGTATTTTCCTGATGCTTATTCCTCTGACAAAACTTAGTGGGGTATACTTGCATCTATGAGACACTGAGAGCACATTCTCTTAAATTATTACTAATACAACCCCTAATGTTACCCCCATTGATCATCAGGTTATCACCTTTCACGTTGATAGATGATGAATTGCCAAGATGGGAGAAACGCTTTAACTTGACAACTTTTTTACATATTCCCCACATTAGCCAGAGAAACTAACTACTAGAATTGGTAGCTTCACTTTGAAAACCTATTTATGTAATGCCCTATGAGAGTGTCTGTCTTACTTTTTACTTTTTCCAGCTCTGCACTGCTGTATAGTTGGCATAGTTCAGAGTTGTATGCTATTACCAAACAGTGACATTATTGTACAAGGATAATACTTTCTATATTGTCCTATGTGACAAAGTCACTGGTAAAGTGCTGGAGGGGAGGTATGTTTCACTGAGGCTATTAGCTTCAATGATTTGAAACCCAGAAGTTTTGCTCCAGCACTCTAAGTGCTGCGAGGGGTTAAGCAGCCGTTTTAAGGCCTGGGTTTTTGAGAACAACCATAAAGTGGGTGGGAGGTTGTTCTCCATATCTCCACCCCAGGGTGTGGTCTGGGGTTTAAGTAGATGCCTCGGCTTGCTGAGGCATACAGTGTTCATTATGTCTGGAGAGTCTAACTCCAGAAAGGTCATGGTTTGGTGCTAACCTGAACCATTTGTTAAACCCTGAGCGAGCGAATCCCCACTACCACAAAGACTGTGCTTTGTGTTACCACTTTGTTTTGTTTTCTATTTTGCCCAAAGGGCCGTGTTTATTTTTACTTCACCATGGTTTATTCCATTTGTATAATAAACCAGGGAAGATTTAAAGAGACAGTGTTCCTGTGTCTACATCCGTGTACAGTTAGAATGTAGAATGTAAGGCTGCAAGGGCAGGGTCCTCTTCTCTCTGTACCTGTCAATCATTGTTAGTTCATTTACTGTAAGTAATATCAGTATTTTGTATGTAACCCCTTTTTATGTACAGCACCATTGAATAAATAAATAAAATAAATAATAATAATAATAATGCAGCTAATAATCCCAGTGATGTCACGTTACTAAATAATGCAAAGGGCTGAACCAAAACAGTGATAATACACTCAGGGATGTGACTATACAAGAATAATGTACTCAGTGATATCACAATATATAGAGAAAAGTAACAGTACAGGGGTACTGCACACAATGATGTCATGGCACTGGATAATGCACACATTAATGCCATAGTGTGTGGTTAGGAGGGATTTGTGAGGCATGTGTTTGGGTTCTACATACAAGGGAAGGGGAGCCCCAACAAGTCATTCTACCTTTTTAAAGCTATTTACATACGTACATGCCTAGGAAGGGAAAAAATCTTTCTTGAAAAACCAAGCTATGATAATTCACTCAGTGATGTCTTGGTAAATGACAATTTCACTTAATGATGCCACTGTGAGCACTATGTAATTACTTTTCATTTTAAGGACTCTCGGAATTTGTGTAGTAAGAGATCCTACATTAGAAAGTAATAGGTTGGTGCCAGTCCCACAAACATGTTCAAGAAAGAGCCCTGTCGCAGACCCATTACATTACCAACATAAATATACTGAAAATTGAAAAGGGTGTAGGTTCACACAAAACCTTTCTCGTTTGTGCTGTAGGAGATATGATTTCTACGCTTCAGGTAGAGAAGTGTATATTCCATGAATGAATAAATATAAGGACAAAGAGAGACTAAGACAGTGTATGTGAATGATAAAGTGTAATGGAGTTCCCAAAAATGTGCAGGCAATATGAGTGAATTGTTTTATGAAAGAAGAAACATTCTGAGAAGCCAGTAGAATTGTAGGGTACTCTAAATCCCGTAGGGCAAGATACTGGTAGGAGGATAACTCATTTGGTGAAAGGAAAATATCATAGGAGAAGAAATGGCATGCCATATACCTTATAGTTGGCCACAGGGACATAAAATGGGACATTTGATTTTCAAACAAGGGGATATCCAGAATCTTGATTTAAAAAAATGCATTATTTAACATCCATTAAGATCAATACAGTAAACACATATCAACCCTGAAACAATTCAGAGTTATAGAAATTTCTTAAAGGGGTTGTCCAGGTTAATCACAAAAAAATACAGTCACTCTAATGCCTGCTGTCAGAATTCTTCAGTGCCAGTGGTGAAACTGGGCGAACATGTGACCGCTAGTATGCAAAATGCCTACTTCTGGCCACATCCCGACTAGATGTGCATGACCTCACTCAATTCACTTGTATTGAACAAGGCTGCACATGTCTAGTTGGAATGTGAACGGAGTATGCATATCTCATACTTGCTGTCACGTGACTGCCTACTCCTGGTTCCTGCACCAGTGCATCCTGACAGCTCACGCTGTACAGAATGTGAGGATTCATACAGTAAGTCTGCAGACACATAGAGTGACTGCAGACTTTCATGATTAAGGTGGATTACCCCTTTTATTTATAGAAAAGAAAGTAAAACAAAGATTTCACTAATAGAGAACTGAAATATTAACATGTGTATATGAGAATTTTACTAAATAAAAGATGTATCTGCTATATACAGGCTTTAAAATTAGATAATCAGTAAACTAGTCAAGTAAATGACTGAAAGTTATCCAGCTCCTGATAGTCTACCAAGTTATATCATTTATTACTTTTATTACAATTGCTGATATTATACACGGTGTTATCTACAATAGGCCATGATCCCCAAGCTAAAAGCAAAGCTACAATACTTTCTGATGTAAATTAATATTTAATACCAAGCTTAGCTCATAGTCTGATTGCACAGATTTAATATTAAAGCTGTAATTTTTCTGTGCTCAGACTTTAATTTTTATTCATGTGACATTTTTCATCAAATAGCTCTTTTAAACTGCTTATCTGTCCTGAACAATGCAGTAAAGTTACAAGTGATTTAAAGTTTTACTGTTAATACTTTCACTTTAAACACTGTATTAATTTTTTTAGCCTCTTTGGATGCATTATGTTAATGTAGATTAAGTGGCTTGTAATACATTAAGATAAAGAAATTTATTGAAAAATTGTCAAATAAATTACTTACCGCAAACGTTAACATTGACAGTAATTATAGTAAAATTTGCCATTACATACCCTGCAGAAAATGCTGGTTTAGTAGTTTCTTCCTATGACTGCAATATTTGGAGTCTATTCATTGTATGGTAATGTATATTAAGGATAGTAGAATGGCTTCGTAGGTTGAATGCTCACATTCCTAATTAGTTCAGGTTTTCCTATTATAAACTGCTCAGCAATAATCAGCTGATTTTACAGCAATAACTCAAAGACATAGGATACTTAAATATATACATTTGAGGGCAAATGAATCTCATCTACCAATAGATTGTTTGCACTTCTAATTTACATTGCCATTTCCTGGACATAGCAAGGCACCAGGGTTTCAATGTGATCAAGGGTACATGTCAGGAACACAGCGACGACATCGGGGAGGTCAAGCAATATCTTGCCGTTTCCGTCACACTGTCGATATTTCGTCCGGAATCGCGAGCACTACTCATTCATTAGGTATCGGCAAGCGACCAGTGAGTGTATGGGTGTCACACCTCTGGATTCCAACACATGGAATAAGTGTTTATGCCCCCATACTGTCACTGTCAGCTTCACGATAGCCCGATTATCAGTATTATTCTCTGCCACCACCGTCCAGATTTGAAATATAATACAGGCCAAGGCGGACGCCTGCGTTTTGGTAGCGTATATGGCTTCACGGGAAGGAACGATTGCAGGACAAAAGAAACAGAACTATTAAATTTTATATTTAATCCAAAAGGGAGGTAGTGGTTAGGAAAAATATATCCAAGGATGTTACAAGGGAGACATTAAAATACATAAGCAGTTACACAAATAAAACAGGATAAAAGGAGAAACGTACACTATAAAGACCGCTGCGACAATTCAATATGGGTGGAGGGGAGACGCTTTGTTTATGGTTATCGAACAGGGTCCTCCTCTATGATAGACATATACTCCTGGACAAAGAACACAGCTTCAGTCTTAACAAACTATTTTATGCTTAAGGGAGAGACCCCCCTGTGATGATATCACAGGGGCTGGGCTCCACCCTTCAGATTTGTATTAAAATCCTGATTTTTGGGATAACTCATCTAGCGTGACACTGGTCACCTGCATGGGATGACCTGCTTCCTGGTATCCGTGCCTGCTCCCATTGCCCATAGCACTTATATTGGCTTGCTTTAGGGGATTCTCAGCAGCATCACCCCGCGGTGTGAGGTGGCTGAGTTCCCCTTTACCACAACACACATTTTTATTATACATCACATTGACATTTATGACAGTGCCATTATATGACATATCAGATCTGGGAGGGTTGTCAGGAATGTATTGGGCAACCAACCGTCCCAGATCAGTTCCAATAGCACATTAGTTGGGAGATTCTCTGACATCCCCACTTCCCTTAACCCCCCCTGCACCCCAGTCAAGGAAAACTCAGGCCATTGGCATAGGACGATGAAGACCCCCAACCCCAGTGACAGTCAGGGTCTTCCCAGGAATGAGTTCCTCTGGTAACATGAACTCAGGGTGGAAGAGGGTACGTTCTGTGCCAGTGTCCTTAAGGCCAACAGTAACGGTGTTGCCCACAGTAACAGGTTGTAAGTTCTCCCGGTCCCGGCCGACCTCCTGACTGACAAGAATAATGGCTGCAGTAGGCCCTGGGGCCTCAGGTGTGGTGTTCATCTTCTGCCTCTCCGGGCAGACAAGGCTTATGTGACCCGTTTGGCCACAAGTACAGCACTTACGGGAGTCAAATGCAGTCCAGGTGCTGGAAGATGAGGCAGAACCTGCTGAGGACCGGCTGGCTGGAACACTGGGGATAGTTGTAGACTTACCCTCTCTCCAGCTGGCAGCAGCTGACTTCTGCATCTCTGGTGTGCGGTGGGCCTCATAGGCATCCGCAATCTGAGCTGCTTTGGTGGCTTCCCTCGGCTCCCAGTCAAGCACAAACTGTCGCATTTCCACTGGGCAAAGATGAAGAAACTGGTCCTTCACCATCAGATCCTTCAGGTCCTCGAAGGTGGTAACGGACAGTCCTTGGACCCACTGCTCAAAGTTGGTTCTGAGCCCTTCCACCAAATCACTGTAGCTGTCATGGGGTCCATGTTGGAGGGCTCTGAACTTTTTCCGGTAAACCTCCGGAGTCAGCTGGTACCTTTTAATCAGGGCCTGCTTGACGGCCTTGTAGTCTCCATCTTGTTTTCGAGGGAAAGAAGTAAACACCTCCAGGGCTTTTCCTCTGAGCCCTGGAGTTAAATACCTTGCCCACTGGTCCATGGGCAGCTGATACTGCCTGTAGGACTTTTCAAAGCCTCGCAGAAATGTGTCCAAATCCTGATCCTTTTCCATCACAGGGAAATGCACAGGACGGGGTTGTCCAGTTAGCACTGTTGGACTCACGGGTCTGTGTGGAGGATGACTCCTTCTAAATCTGGGCTAGCTCCAGCTGGTACTGTCGCTCCTGCTCTTTGAATTGCATAATCAGCTACAGTAGTCCGTCATGATCGTCTGTGGCGAGCTGCTCCAAGGCCATCTGCAGGGGGAGTCCACACTACCCTGGCTGCGGGTATGGCTGGCAAACACAGGTGGGACCCCTACAGCAGCGCTATCCGGGCCTTGGCTGACTGCCCCATCATCAGGGCTCTGGTGTCGGACTGGCTCTGCGGCAAATTGCAACAGTTCAGCAATCATTTGGCCCTTTTTTTTGTCCGTGGGGTCAATCTGTCTCAGCTCGCAGAGAGCAGTGATAGTGTCCTCTGACTACTTTTGATACCATAAGTGTAGCCATTATTGGCAAATAAAAGATACGACAGAAAAACAAGAGAAGGGAAGGGGATTCAACTGCTTTGGGTACAGTAATGTCCCATATAAAAAAATATTAAAACAGTGAGTCCTATTTCTTAAAACTTAGCACAGAATTGTTGCAAGAATCATGCAAGTTTTCAGTGTCAGGAATGATTGCTCAATCCAGCCACTGATGTTCTGTAATATCCCACCGCTGCCACCAATTTGTCAGGAACTCCACAGGGATGACACTGGGGAGATCAAGCAATATCTCGCCGTTGCCGTCACGCTGTCGGTATTTCATCCGGAATCGCAAGCACACGATCCAGACTACTTACTCCTTAGGTATTGACAAGCAACCAGTGAGCGCATGTGCATCACACCTCTGAATTCCAAAGCATGGAATATGTCTTTTTGCCCCCGTACTGTCACTGTCAGCTTCACGATAGCCCGATTATTAGTATTTTTCTCTGCCACCACAGTCCAGATTTGAAATACAATACAGGCCAGGGTGGACGCCGGTGTTTTAGTAGAGTATATGGCTTTGGGGGAGGGAATGATTACAGGACAAAAGAAACAGAACTATTAAATTTAATTTTATATTTAATACAAAAGGGAGGCAGTATTTAGGAAAAATATATAGAAGAATGTTACAAGGGAGACATTAAAACACATAAGCAGTTACATAAATAAAACAGGATAAAAGGAGAAACTTACACTATAAAGACCACTGCGACGATTCAATATAGGAGGAGGGGAGACTCTCCATTTACTGTTATCGAACAGGGTCCTCCGCTATGACAGACATATACCCCAGGACAAAGAACACAGCTTCAGTCTCAACAAACTATTTTATGCTGAAGGGAGAGACCCCCCTGTGATGATATCAGAGGGGCTGGGATCCACCCTTCAGATTTGTATTAAAAATCAGTTTTTTGGGATAACTCATTGTGCGTTGATCCCTGAAGCCCAAAAGCGATATCATATTTTCTATTATGATTTTACCTTCATGTAGAGACCACACATAGCACACTTGCAGTCTGATATCCTGGTGTTTTTGTGCCACCGCTCTACCCAGACACTTATAGTGACAGGGAATATGCATATTGCTCTTTGGCTGATTCTGCCACTAAAAATATAGGTCCCGTTATTGTCGGACGCATGGAAATTACAATATTTCATATTTCGTTTAGGAGTCAAAGTGTCTGGAGATTTCTTTTTGAAGCTCGGGAAGCAAGCTTTCCCAGTTACACACAAATTATTGCAATCCTGCATTTTAATCACTCCTTGCGTCTTCCAGGGAAGAGATGCTCGCATCTTTATTAAGTTATAACACGTTTTGGCTGCCAGCAGTTTGTTTAAGGCCTTACATATGACTGTGTTAATTGGGGCTTTGTGCTGAGATTATTATGGAGACAGTGTTGTACTGACCAAAAGGTGAATAAGGGAGAAATGGTCAATATCTATGACAGACTTTCAATATTCCTCAATATTTCCCTGACAGTACAGATATAAAATTGGCATAAGTCATCCATAAGCAGAGCCTTATTTGCTACTAGGCACCCGTGGACCTGCATGTAAGTCAGATGTCTGAGCCTATGTAGGGTTCTAAGTCCTATAAAGACACGTGCATGCCCTCTTCCTTTCATTATGTAATAATCTGGTACTAATGTCCCCATTCTGGGCACCTTCCTCGTATATACTGTATGTCCCTAATCCTGTGCTTCTTCCAGGAATATATATACCTCATCCTGGTATATATGTCCCCCATTCTGGTATATACAGTTGAAACCAGAAGGTTACATACAGAATACTATATAAAAAGACACATGCATGTTTTTCTCAATATCTGACATGAAAACAGAATAAACCTTTCCAATTTTAGGTAAATTAGGATTATCATAATTTTTAATTTTTGCCAAATGCCAGAATAATGAGAGAGAGAGAATGTTTTAAGGCATTTTTATTTATTATTGCAAAGTCAAAAGTTTACATACATTTCATTAGTATTTGGTACCATTGCCCTTAAACTGAATGACTTGGGTCAAATATTTGGGATATCCTTCCACAAGCTTCTCACAATAGTTGATCAGAATTTGGGACCATTCCTCCTGACAAAACTGGTGTAACTGATCCAGGTTTGTAGGTCGCCTTGCTCGCACCTGCTTTTTCAGCTTTGCCCATAAATTTTCAATAGGATTAATATCAGGGCTTTGTGATGGCCACTCCAAAACATTGACTTAGTTATCCTTAAGACACTTTGTTACCATTTTTGGCAGTATGCTTCGGGTCATTTTCTATTTGGAAGACCCATTTACGCCCAAGCTTTAACTTCCTGACTGATGTCTTGAGATGTTACTTCAGTATTGCCACATAATCTTCTTTGCTCATAATGCCATCTATTTTGTGTTACAGTACTCATTTCACTGTGGATATGGACACAATCTTATCAGCTTCTGCCATCATCTTTACAAGGTCTTTTGCTTTTGTCCTTGGGTTGCCATCCACATGTTGGACCAAAGCACTGGCTGTCCATACATTATAGTATCCAATTTAAATTGCTTATTCTCACCCACAAAGCTCCCCACAGTGCATCATTCCCCTACATCTCCTCCCTCATTTCAGTTTATCGGCCTACCCATTCTCTACGCTCTGCAAGGGACTTTCGAGGTAAAAAAACTCAACAACCAAATACTCAACATGTGCACGTGGCCTTAGGCTACATTACCATCCAAGTGCTGTCCCATTTTTTTCCCTCGGACAGCATTTTGTCCCATGGAGTAGAATGGATGTATTCACACAGCGTTACACCTATGGATCTAAGGGCTCATACTGATTTACGAGAAAAACGGACAAGTGTAATCCGATAAAAAATCGGATTGCTCTCTGACTTATGTTAATCTATGAGTTACACTTCATCTGTGATTTTTCTCTCAGCTGAAATTGGACTGAGAAAAAAATTGCAGCATACTGCGATTTGCCCCGTATATCGGACGAGCCTCACCAATGTAAGTCAATGGGTGCAAGAAACAAAACGGACGGCATACAGACCATCTGTATGCCTTCCGATTTTTATACATACATTATCATTCTGTAGCATAGAACACTGTAAATGGTCCTGTAAATGATTGTCCTCACATGAAAATCGCATGACACTCGTCCGATTTTTCGGTCCAGATATCGGAATGTTTTATTTCACACATATGGGTATGAGCCCTAAAAGTTAGATCCATGTGACTCAGAGCAGGTCTTAGGCCACAGCCCCGCTATCAATATTTGGTCAGTATTCGGTCAGTATTTTTTCTCAGGAGTGGGAGATAATGCAGAATTCGTGCACTTGTTTCTATTATACCTTTTTTTCTCTGATTGTTCCTCACCTGGTTTTTGCTCCCACTCCTGAGAAAAAATACTGACTGAATACTGACCAAATACTGATAGCGGGGCCGTGGCCTTAAACTGATTTAATTTGCGGATCAGATTCGACTATTCAAGTCTATGAAGATCCGAGAGAAATGGATGCAAATTGGAAGGCTTCCCATTTTCTTTCATTTGCATCATGGATTTGTTGCTTAGTGATAAACTTGAATAAAAGCGTGATTTTCCAAAACTTTTTTTTTATTGGCTAGAAGTAAGTGCCTCTACACACACAGGCAAATAGGATTCAACTAGGGTGATACCTAAGAAAAAAATGGTCTGTTTATCTTGGATTTTAACAGTGACATGGATGTGTGAATGTAGCCTTAGGACTACTGCTGGCAAACTTGTAAATCGGACATGTGCTGTCTGATTCTTGATCAGATTGTACACAGACTGCACACTGATCAATGTTATTCAATAGTACTGTTCAGGTGAACGATTTTTCTCTTGGTCCAACTGTCCATAAGAAAAAAATCACAGCATGCATTATGTTCTGCCAAGTCTTGGGCGAGGCTCACACATTCAAGTCTATGGACTCGAGAAAAAAATCTGAACCAATATGGAATATCCAAGTGACATCCAATTTTTATGAATTGATTTCTATAATAAACCTAGGAAACTGTATGTGCTCATATGCATGTTTTAGAGTAATTGTATGAAAATGGATTGCACATGGACATCACACTGACGTCACATGGATGTCAGACGGATGTAATAAACTGACAAATGGATAAAAATCTGATGAAAATTTTAAAAAATTCATCCGAGATTTTTGGTTGCAACAGGTGATTTCTCATATACTCGTCTGCAGGCACTCTTAGACTGTCAGCCGAACTAGGTGATATCGGTGAGTTTGGTCAATATTAGTTTGGTGTTTACGGGGGACTTTACTGAAGCAGCTCCTCAAAGAGAGGTGTAGCGCCAGCGTCTCTGCCTCCTGCCGGGCAGAGCCATCGATCCCCTCACCGCCGTGGTCCCAGCTCCCCTGCTGCATCTGCTCAGGGTGCGCGCACCACGCGTTGTTCCCCGGGTACTGTACTTAGGGCGCACGCGTGTGCGCTCCCTCCCTCTTAAAGGGGCCGCGCACGTTTTCCTTAAGAGTCCCCGACCAATGGCCTGAGGACTGCTCCTATATAAAGCACCTCCACCAAAATGGAGGTGCCCGTGAATGGTTGTTTGTGTGTTAACACTCTCCTCAGCCCCCAGGTTCCAGTGCCCGCCAGCCTGTCTATCAGCCGTGGCCACCAGCCTGCCTATCAGCCGTGCCCGCTAGCCTGTCTATCAGCCGTGCCTGCCTGTCTGTTTGCCGTGCCCACCTGCCTGTCTATCAGCCGAGCCCGCCTGCCTGTTTATCACCCGAGCCCGCCTGCCTGTCTACCTGCCGTGCCTGCCTTCTTGACTACCCACATCAGCTGCCTGACTACCAGCCGTGCTCATCTGCTGTGCCTGTCAGCTTCAGCCATCAGTCCCAGGGGAGTCGCCTGCTCTCACACAAGGTCGGTCTGAGAGTGGTTCACCTTCCCGGTCCCTCCTTAGTTCACGGAATCGACTAAGCAGCCCTGTGACCAGGGTCAGTCAGGGTAGGCACTTAGTTACGCCTCTCTGGTCCCTCCTTGCATCACAGCAGAGAGGTTCTACCACCCGGATCCATAACAGTTTGCACAGGCATTGGAATCCGGTGGCTCCCAGGCTCCTTCGCTCTCAGACCCGTATCAAGAGGTCTCTCGCCAGAGATCCCAACAGGATACTATCCTGTCCTATGTGCGGATAGTCAACTCCCGCCTGGACGCACTGTCCACCTCGACTGTGTCAACCTCTAAACGAGCGGCACCTCAACCCAGTGGCGCTGTGGTATCCGGCTTTGGACCCCGGCTATATGCACCTCCACGTTTTGGTGGTGACCCTGCCCTATGTCTGGGCTTCATAAATCAGTGCACGCTGCACTTTGAGCTCATGGCACACCAGTTCACCTCCGACCGGGCCAAGGTAGCATTCATCATGTCTCACCTCACCAGAGAGGCATTGGAGTGGCTTAACCCTCTGTGGTAGAGAGGGGATACTCTGGTGTCCGACCTCCAGGCCTTCCTCGGGGCCTTCCAGAAGGTGTTCAATGATCCTGGACGAAACTCTTCGACTGCCTCCTCTCTTCTCCAACTCCGCCAAGGGAGTCTCTCTGTGGGACAGTATGCCATGCATTTCCGCACCCTCGCATCTGACCTTGCCTGGAACAATGAGGCTCTGTTGTCCACCTTTTGGGAGGGCCTTTCCGGATGGATCAAGGATGAGCTAGCCAGTCGTGACATACCTCCCTCTCTGGACGACCTGGTGTCAATAGCTACCCGGATTGACATCCATTTTCAGGAGCGTTCTAAGGAGATGACCCGTGAGAGAAGACCCCTGCGCCCCCCACCAACCTTCCAAAGGCCAGTCTCGCAACCAGCATTCCCCCCGATGTCTTCTCCAGAGTCTATGCAAATAGACCAAGTTAAGATGGTCAAGTCTTGCCAGGAGATCCGCCACGCCGAGGGGAGTTGCTTCTACTGTGGCAGATCAAATCCACAATTGTCTGGTGAGACCGGGAAACTCCAGTGTCTAGGACAGCTCGGAGAGGTCGTTCTAGGCAAAAGTTCTTCCTTAGTGTTGAGCCACCCCCGTAGTGTGCGAGTTCGGTTCGGTTCGTCCAACACCCGTGTGTTCGCCGAACTGTTCGTCGAACTGTTCGTCGAACACCTTCGAACACCGTTAAAACCAATGGCAGGCAAACAAAAACACATAGAAACACATAGAAAACACCTTCAAAGGTGTCCAAAAGCTGACAAACTGCTCAGAAGACACAACTAACACATGGAAAAGTGACAAGTACATATAGTCATGCGAAAAGAAAAGAGGTGGAGGAGTAAAAGGAGGGGGAGACACAGATATAGGCATGTCATGCCCTTCTAAAATCCAAAAAGTGAGAAGCCGACACGTTCAGTCCGCTCCTGCCCGTGAAACCTCCGCGTCGCCGGGTTTGTGCCAGAGCCGCGGTGAACCCTGACGGCCAACCCCCCTCTCCCAATACTGGTGCCTGTCCGCTGGTGGGTCGAGCGAGCCCCCCTGTGGTGGAGGCAGCTCTAAGCTTTTTAATTTAAATTGTCTCTCTAATTTGAATGAATACACTTTAAATCCATTTACAAGGATCTATTGGAGGGCAAGTCTCATGCCAGCAGCCGCGTAATTCCAGCTCCAGTAGCGTCCACTAAAGCTGCTGCAGTTAAAAAGCTTTTATAAGGATCGAGCTCGGCTGTCCACCGCAAGGCATCCTACTGCCAGTCCCAGCCCCTATGCCTTGGGGTGCCTCCTGATGCTCTTCACTGAGTATCCCGTGGTCCCGAAGCATTTCCTTTGAAAAAATTAAGTGTCCAAACTACAGGTGGTGTAGCTTGCTTAACAGCCGGGATAATCCGCTGACTAGCAGACACTGCTACTAGGCACAAAGTATTTCCTGGGCTAGATGCAGTTAAAAATTTGTAATTAGATACTCTCGTTGGATGCTGAGAAAGCATTCCATAGAGTCTCCTGGCATGCCATATATGATTCTCTTAAAAAGCTTGGGGTAGGGGTCTAGGGGACCCTTTTATCGCCAAAATCACGGCCCTGTATCGCAATACGTCACCTAGGATGAAGATAAATGGAACTGTAGCACCCTGAGGGCTCCGTTGCTACAGAGGTATTGCACCTCACCCAGAGGTGTGATATCTCAATCTCAGGTAAGGATGGAGTGTGGATCAGGACCCGACACCTGCATGCATTACACCACATTGCCGTGGGGCAGGGCGACCAATATGCCCCTGAGATGGGCACAACAGTCCCTGTCCCTGGCTGGAGTGGGGGGAGGGAACACTGAGGAAGGGGAACCCTGTAGTGCAGGAGCAGGGAGGAAGCAGTTCCTGGGTGCATTGAGAAGGGAGTCTAAAAGGTGGGCACCATCTTAGTTCAGTGCAGAGAAGTCTGAGCAGAAGTGGCAGGGAGCAGGGGCTCTGCATGAGCTCTGCTCCGGAGGCGGGCCTAGTAACAGAGGCCCAGGCCTGGAAGAGGGAGAAGGAAGGAAGAGGAGCGGAGAAGGCTCCAGGAACGAGGAACGAAGGGATCCCAGGGGTGCGGACGGGCGAGTCGCCACCGCATGCCCGAATCCACCTGCATGGAGGGGTCAGGCCAAAGGTGGAGACCGGTCCCCGAAACTAGTGGAGGCAGGAAACGACCCTCAGCTAGAAACCGGAGGCTGTGACATTTTATGTGGCGCAGCCCCTCGCTACACCCGCTAGGAGGGCAGCACATAGGGTCAGGGAAACTGGCGCCAAGTTTACCAAGAGGAGGCCCGAGGCAGCCGGACAGAAGGGTTGGTAAGAAAGGCCAGACAAAGGACACACAAAGGGGGTCCTGTGAAGCGCTCCAAAATTATCTGGGAGTTGTCTGAGCCCCTCACCTGGTGAGCACAGTACAACGTGGGCAGCCGTTACCTGCAGACGTGGTCTGGATAATAAGAACTGTGAGTAAAGGCCCTGGACTGCATCACTGACTCCGTGTCGTTACTGCTGCTGCCCTGCACCATCACCCCCATCCTCCGCATACACTGCCCTGAGGCTATACTCCTCCCGTGCGGAGAAATGCTACGCTCTGCTGCACCCACAACACCAGCCTCAGCGGTCTGCCCTGGAGCGGCGGTTCACTCTGACCGCAATCCACGGGTGGCGTAGTCGGACATTTAAACATCAAAACCACATAAATAGTTCCGCCACTGGTTTGACCGCCCTGAGCCACGGAACCGGGCCGCCGCCACGAAGACTACAACCACCAGCATCCACCAAAAAGGGTCCGGCTCCGGGTGTCCCAAGGCCCAGGGGGCGCATCAGAACATTTTCATCACCTTTCACAATCACCAATGGGACAAGGCAGGGATGTTCTCTGTCCCCTCTCTTATACATCCTAGTGACGGAGCACCTGCTCTCATCAATTCGCCATAACCCCAATATTAGGTGGATTGAGGTGGGAGGCACCGAGTACAAGTGCTCTCTATTTGCTGATGATGTCCTAGTATATATCACTCAATCACATATATCCATCCATGCTGTTATGGCTGAAATAGATCACTTTGTTACATGGTCAAATTTTAAAATCAATGCAGCGAAGTCTGAGGCCCTCGATGTCTCCCTCCCCAAATCCATATAGGATTCCATCCAGTCCAACTTTCCCTTTGCCTGGCCCTCACAGGGTATCAAATACTTAGGAATTCCTATTCATAGAGACCTCTCCCATCTATGTTATCTTAATTTTGGGCCCTTTATTGAACAACTCCATACAGACCACGGTTGGCAAGTTAGAACTGTAAGATTCACTACGTGAACCACTGGTGTTTTGTGGAAAAGCACATGTACACTGTGTTCCAAATTAATATGCAAAAAGTGTTTAGGAGTGATAAGGGAAGAATTTGTTTGTTTGTCAGTTAAACTCATTGATGGTGATGTGTGTCAGGGCTCTTTATATCACTATAAGCAATTGCAGACACTTGTGCTAATTAGTTTGGCAGGTGTGTCCAATGAAAGGCAAGACTACTTAAGAAGGCTGTCTCACATTATTAAGCAGCCTACATTTTCTGCCAAAATGGGAAAGAAAAAGGATGTGTCGGCTGCTGAGAAGCAACAAATTGTGGAGTGTTTAGGTCAAGGCATGACTACAATCAACATTGTGCGATGATCAGGATGAAGTGTCTTGGCAATCAAGAAGTATGTAGCTGATTCACAGTACACACGTGTGCGTGCTGATAAGGGCAAATTGAGGACTCTTTCCTACAGGCAATTACGTCAGGTTGAAAGAGCAGTGGCAAAAAAGCCTTGTCATAGCAGCAGACAAGTTTTTGAAGCTGCTGGTGCCTCCAACGTCCCCCGAACAACAAGATGCAGGGTCCTTCAGAGGTTTGCAGCTGTGCATACGCCATCCTGTCGACCTCCTCTATCCACTTCACACAAGCAGAAACGGCTCCAGTAGGCCAAACATTACATGAAGACTGATTTCAAAACTGTTTTGTTCACGGATGAGTGCCGTGCAGCGCTCGATGGTCCAAATGGATGGAGTGGAGGATGGCTGGTTGATGGACACCCCACGCAAACACGGCTACAGCGCCAACAAGGAGGAGGTGGAGTAATGTTTTGGGCTGGAATCATGGGGAGAGAGATTGTCAGCCCCTTTAGGATCCCTGAAGGCGCTAAAGATGAACTCCATAATGTATGTGTATTTTCTCAAACAGCACTTCCTGCCATGGTTCAAGAAGAAGAACCGTGTATTTCACAGCAAGATCATTTTTTGCATGATAATGCACCATCTCATGCTGCACATAAAACATCTGCATCTCTGGCTGATATGGGCATAAAAGGGGACAAACTTATGGTGTGACCCCCATGCTCCCCTGACCTCTACCCCATTCAGAACCTTTGGAGCATCATTAAAAGGAGTGTCTATGATGGCGGGAGGCAGTTCACATCTAAGCAACAGCTCTGGGAGGGTATTCTGTCCTCATGCAAAACAATTGAAGCAGAAACCATCCAAAACCTGACAAATTCAATGGACGAGAGAGTTCAGAAGCTCCTTTCGAACAAGGGGTCCTATGTGAAAATGTAACATCACCTAGAATAAAGTTTTGAGTTGAAAACTGTTTGATTTCAGTTTCTAACAACCTGCTAATGCTTATAATTTCAAAAATGACCATTTTTTTGGTCTTTATTAAAATGAAAAGGTTGATCGAAAAGTTTGGGGGATCTAAGAGTGTGGCAACCCAGTAGTAGAGATGAGCGTTGTTCTACTCGAACTGTTCGCCAATCTCAAATTCGAGCTGTTTTGGGCGGTGTTCGAGCCGTTCGGCGAACACGAACAATTTGAGAAAAATTCGGCTGTTCGAGGTTATGTTCGATAACTGTTCGTGCACCAAATTCATAACTGGATTTTTTCTCAGTGATGATGAAAATTAATGTTAATACACAGTTTGAGTGTACAGCGGGGTGGGGGGAGGGACAGGGGATGGATCTCTGCAGGAACAATGAAGATCTCCATTTTTTTTTTCTCTTTCCCGCATTTACAGTGGGGAGGTGCAATCTGTCTGCCTATCAGCAGCGCACACACGGAGCGAAGTGCTTTTTTTCACACAAGCAAGCATGTGTCATTGGCAGTGTATGTCACATGTCCTTGCCCTATAAGACCAAGCCATTTTCCCCGTCGCCACCATTTTCTCACTGCTGCAGCTGCGTGTTAGATGGCACCGCTGTTGCTGTGTGCGCTTTACCTTGTTAATTTCAAGCCAATTTTCGCACAAATCTACAGATAGCTTGGGAGTAGGGAATAGATGTGATTGCAGTCCTTTTAAGGACTAGGTTACAGCATTTCCTACGACTTTTATCAGACAGGTCTGTGCTCTTAAATAGATAGATTGTGGGAGTAAAGACTAATTGTAATTGGAGTCCTTTTCAGGACTAGGTTACATCAGTTCCTATCAGTTTTTGCCAGGCAGGTCTGTGCCAGTGCTGTGCAAGTTTTTTTCACAGCATTTGGCTGAATCTAGCAAAGCTAATCCTTTTTGGCCTATTGCAGAGTGTGTTAGTCAGTGGAGTAGCCTATCTGTGTTGAAAGATATACCACCTGTGTATAGAATACCAATTTTTTTACTGCACCTAGTGAAGTAAAATCTTTTGGGCATAGCATCATTCTATTAGTCCATCTATACTGACCTACATCAGGTTGCAAATTGAATATAATTTTTTTCTGCATCTAGCTCTGAAAAAATATTGGGCTTCTAGCTGTGTGTGGGACTTGTTGTATTAGTCCATCTATACTGACCTCCATCAGGTTGCAAACTGCATATATTTTTTTCTTCATCTACCTCTGAAAAAATATTGGGCTTCTAGCTGTGTGTGGGACTTGTTCTATTAATCCATCTATACAGACCTCCATCAGGTTGCAAATTGAATATATTTTTTTCTGCATCTACCTCTGAAAAAATATTGGGCTTCTAGCTGTGTGTGGGACTTGTTGTATTAGTCCATCTATACTGACCTCCATCAGGTTGCAAATTGAATATAATTTTTTTCTGCATCTAGCTCTGAAAAAATATTGGGCTTCTAGCTGTGTGTGGGACTTGTTGTATTAGTCCATCTATACTGACCTCCATCAGGTTGCAAACTGAATATATTTTTTTCTGCATCTACCTCTGAAAAAATATTGGGCTTCTAGCTGTGTGTGGGACTTGTTGTATTAGTCCATCTATACTGACCTCCATTAGGTTGCAAACTGAATATATTTTTTTCTGCATCTACCTCTGAAAAAATATTGGGCTTCTAGCTGTGTGTGGGACTTGTTCTATTAATACATCTATACAGACCTCCATCAGGTTGCAAACTGAATATATTTTTTTCTGCATCTACCTCTGAAAAAATATTGGGCTTCTAGCTGTGTGTGGGACTTGTTGTATTAGTCCATCTATACTGACCTCCATCAGGTTGCAAACTGAATATATTTTTTTCTGCATCTACCTCTGAAAAAATATTGGGCTTCTAGCTGTGTGTGGGACTTGTTCTATTAATCCATCTATACAGACCTCCATCAAGTTGCAAACTGAATATATTTTTTTCTGCATCTACCTCTGAAAAAATATTGGGCTTCTAGCTGTGTGTGGGACTTGTTGTATTAGTCCAGCTATACTGACCTCCATCAGGTTGCAAACTGAATATATTTTTTTCTGCATCTACCTCTGAAAAAATATTGGGCTTCTAGCTGTGCGTGGGACTTGTTCTATTAATCCATCTATACAGACCTCCATCAGGTTGCAAACTGAATATATTTTTTTCTGCATCTACCTCTGAAAAAATATTGGGCTTCTAGCTGTGTGTGGGACTTGTTGTATTAGTCCATCTATACTGACCTCCATCAGGTTGCAAACTGAATATATTTTTTTCTGCATCTACCTCTGAAAAAATATTGGGCTTCTAGCTGTGTGTGGGACTTGTTCTATTAATCCATCTATACAGACCTCCATCAGGTTGCAAAATGAATATATTTTTTTCTGCATCTACCTCTGAAAAAATATTGGGCTACTAGCTGTGTGTGGGACTTGTTGTATTAGTCCATCTATACTGACCTCCATCCGGTTGCAAACTGAATATATTTTTTTCTGCATCTACCTCTGAAAAAATATTGGGCTTCTAGCTGTGTGTGGGACTTGTTCTATTAATCCATCTATACTGACCTCCATCAGGTTGCAAACTGAATATATTTTTTTCTGCATCTACCTCTGAAAAAATATTGGGCTTCTAGCTGTGTGTGGGACTTGTTGTATTAGTCCATCTATACTGACCTCCATCAGGTTGCAAACTGAATATATTTTTTTCTGCATCTACCTCTGAAAAAATATTGGGCTTCTAGCTGTGTGTGGGACTTGTTCTATTAATCCATCTATACAGACCTCCATCAGGTTGCAAACTGAATATATTTTTTTCTGCATCTAACTCTAAAAAAATATTGGGCTTCTAGCTGTGTGTGGGACTTGTTGTATTAGTCCATCTATACTGACCTCCATCAGGTTGCAAACTGAATATATTTTTTTCTGCATCTACCTCTGAAAAAATATTGGGCTTCTAGCTGTGTTTGGGACTTGTTCTATTAATCCATCTATACAGACCTCCATCAGGTTGCAAACTGAATATATTTTTTTCTGCATCTACCTCTGAAAAAATATTTGGCCTTCTAGCTGTGTGTGGGACTTTCTCTATTAGTCCATCTATACTGACCTCCATCAGGTTGCAAATTAAAAATAATTTTTATCTGCAACTACCTCTGAAAAAATATTTGGCCTTCTAGCAGTGTGTGGGACTTTCTCTATTAGTCCATCTATACTGACCTCCATCAGGTTGCAAATTGAATATAATTTTTTTCTGCATGTAACCCAGCCAATAGTTTTGGCCTATTACCACAGTTTGGCCACTCAGCTCTGCTCGGTTCCCATCCATTGTTTTTTTGTGCAAACAACTCCAGAGTTGTTAATTAGTTAACCACCAAAATGAGTGGAAAAAGGCCTGCTGCTGGTGGAAAGGGGAATAGTCGTGTTAGGAAGGGGAAAAAAGGTTGTGTCCGTGGGGTAGGTGTTAAAGCAACAGTAACATCTGCAGAAGAAAGACCATCTTCCAGCCAAACTAAAATGTCTACTTCTTTTAGCGGACAATGTGATAAGATCCCTTTCTTACGGCCACGCCAATCGCTACATATTCCAGATGAGGCACAAAAACAGCAGGTGCATCAACGGATATCAAGTCCTCCTTTAAGTGGGCTCTCCTCCACATCAACTTCAACATCACAAATACTCCAGTCCTCAAAGGTGTCACCCCAATCACACTTGCTTCCTCACAGCTCCCAAATCTCCAGCTGCCCCTCTGAGTATGAGGTAGAACAGATGGTTGAGTCTGCAGAGCTGTTTACTCATACTATAGCCTGGGAATCAGAGGTCGACTCCAGCGCTTCTGTGAATCCAGACGAGGAAATGATCTGCACTGATGCCCAGAATCTTTATGAGTCGGATCCAGGACCAGACGCAGAAGGTTCTGACCATAATGTAGACCCTCATTCCCAAACTGTAACTCCTGTTGGTGGAGACAATGAGGAAGACGATGATAAGACTCAAATACCTGATTGGAGCGACAACTTTAGTTTTTTGTCAGGGCAGGAACAGGTTGGCTCTGAGGACAACGGGTGTGGTAACGCACAGGGTGATGAAGATGAGGTTGGAGATCCCACTTACTGTCAACCCACAGTCAGCCAAGAGATGAGGTCAGCAGAGGAGGTGGAGGAAGATGCTAGTGACGACGAGGTCAGGTTGCGCCTTCCTGGACAGAGACATAGTACTGGAAGCACGTCAACAACTGCATCCTCAAACACAACTCTGCCTCTCACCACAAGTCGTGGTGGCTCTTCAGGTCGCATGGGTGCTAAGCCTTGCATAGCCTGGGCATTTTTCAGATCGATAAAGATGACCCAACTCGTGTTATCTGTAACATTTGTCAGCAAAAGCTAAGTAGAGGCCAAAAAATACATAGTTTGAGTACTTCATGCATGAACCGGCACATGGACATGAAGCTTAAGTTGCAGTGGGAAGCTCAGTGTGCTACAATGCGGCCTAGCCGGCCGGGCCAACCACCGTCTGCCATATCTTGTGCATCCGCGGCCTCTTCATCCTCTGTGACTGGGGGGACAGCAGTCACACCTGTTTTGGGGCGCAGACCTGCCACCTCTTTACCCGCAACAGCCAGCGTGATTGGCAGGTCATCATTTTCTTTGGAGGTGGTAACACCAGCTGGTCTTGAGCGCTGTCCGACATCGATAGCACCACCTTTGGATCAAGGCAACCTAACATGTCCGCCTGCATCTTCCTCACAGACCGGCAGTTTGCCGGGGACACCCTTATCAACCCCGTCTAAGCACAATAGCCAGCCCTCGGTCCCTCAGATGTGGACAAGTAAAAGACCATTTCCTCCTAGCCATGAGAAAGCTAAGAGGTTGAATTTCACCATCTGCAAGCTCTTGGCTACAGAAATGCTGCCTTTCCGCCTGGTGGACACAGAGGATTTTCGAGACCTTATGTCCGTCGCAGTGCCCCAGTACCAGATGCCCAGTCGGCACTACTTCTCAAAGAAAGGTGTGCCTGCGCTCCACCAGCATGTCGCACACAACATCACCGCTTCTTTGAGAAACTCTGTGTGTGACAGGGTGCATTTCACCACAGACACTTGGACGAGTAGGCATGGACAGGGGCGTTACATGTCGCTGACTGGGCACTGGGTAACTATGGTGACAGCAGGACAAGGGGCTGCTGTCCAAGTCTTGCCGTCCCCACGAGTTGTGCGTCAATCCTCTTTATGTCATTTTTCCTCCACTGCTTCTGCCTCCTCAACCTCCTCTCGGTCTTCCACCTGCACCCAAAGCCTGTCTGGTCATGCCACAAGCTTTCTAACTGCGCAGAAGGGATCCTGCACACCTCCTTACTATGCTGGCAGTAGGGCTCAACGTCATCAGGTGGTTTTTACATTGAAATGTCTGGGAAATGTGAGTCACACAGCTGAGGAGTTGTGGTCAGCTCTGGAGAACCAATTTCATGAATGGTTGTCTCCACTGGACCTGAAACCAGGGAAGGCCGTGTGCAAACCTGGGTGCGGCCCTTCGCCGGGGCAATGTCACACACGTGCCTTGTATGGCTCACGTGTTGAACCTGGTTGTCCAGCAATTTTTAGCCCACTATCCCAGAGTAGATGGCCTTCTGCAGAGGGCACGGTCGCTGTGTGCTCACTTCCGCCGTTCGCATCCCGCAGCTCAGCGACTTACATCTCTACAGAAGTCGTTGGGCCTGCCACTTCACCGGCTAAAATGCGATGTGCCTACCCGGTGGAATTCAACTCTGCACATGTTGCAGCGACTGTGGCAGCACCGACAAGCTCTGGTGCAATACGTTCTGACGTATAGCCTGGGCCAACGAGATTCAGAGGTGGGGCAAATCACGCTGGAGGAGTGGTCTCAGATCAGGGACCTATGCACCCTTCTGCACAGTTTTGAAATGGCGACGAAGATGTTTAGTGCTGACGATGCCATTATCAGCATGACTATTCCGGTGATTTACATGCTGGAGCACATGTTAAACAGAATTCGGAGTCAGGTGGTGGCACAAGAGGAGGTGGAGGAAGTAGAGGAGGAGGAGTTGTATGCGGAAGGGCTAACATCTGCAAGGTCCAGACGGTCGGCAGCACCAGGGCGGCAGGCATGTGAGGGTGGGGGAGATGATTTTACCAGGGCGCATGGTAGCAGCCAAACTAGTGAGGAAGGTGCAGGAGCCCAGGAAGAAGTGGAGGACGAACTGATGGAAGACTCATCAGATGAGGGAGACCTTGATCACATTTCTGTTGTGCGAGGTTGGGGGGAGAGGACAGAGGAAGGAAGCATGATTGTTACCTCGCCACCAACACAACAGGGACTTGGTGCTCCTGGATGCGCAACACACATGAGTGCCTTCTTGCTGCACTACCTGCAACATGACCCTCGAATTGTGAGAATTAGAAATAATCCTGACTACTGGGTTGCCACACTGTTAGATCCCCGGTACAAAAGTAAATTTGCAGAAATTATTCCTGCCATAGAAAGGGATGCACGCATGCAGGAGTATCAGCAGAGACTGTTGCAGAATCTTACATGTGCTTTTCCACAAAATACCAGTGGTGCACGTAGTGAATCTCACAGTTCCAACTTGCCAACCGTGGGACCGTCAAGTGTTCAGCACTCAAACCGTAACAGAACCACAGTATCTGCTGGTAACATCAATTTTGCGGAATCATTTCACCACTTTTTTAGCCCATCCTTTGCAAGGCCACAGGAGACAAGAAGTCTGACACATAGTCAACGCCTAGAGACGATGGTACAGGAGTATCTCCAAGTAAACATTGAAGCCACGACTGTGTCACTGGACCCTTGCTCTTTTTGGGCTTCCAATCTGGATAAATGGCCGGAGCTAGCCACTTACGCCTTGGAGATCTTGTCATGCCCCGCAGCCAGCGTTCTGTCTGAACGTGTGTTCAGCGCTGCTGGTTGTGTGCTGACAGATAAGCGCACGCGGCTCTCCACTGATAATGTAGACAGACTCACGTTCATAAAGATGAACAAATCATGGATCCGAAACGAATTTTCTACCCCTGTGTCATCCTGGGGAGAGTAAAAGCTTGATGATTGGTTAAAATCACCCTACCAACCGTTTTAAGCTTTCAAATTACTAATCATGTTTATCTGTATCTTGACTGGAAAATAATTTGGGCTTTGTAGCAGTGTGCAGCACTGATCCTATTAGGCCATCTATAATAAGCTTCACCAGATTTAAAATTAAAAATAATTTTTAGCTGCATCTAGCCCGGAAAATAATTTTGGGGCTCCGAGATGCGCAAGACACATAAGTGCCTTCTTGCTGCACTACCTGCAGCATGACCCTCATATTGTCAGAATTCGAAGTAATCATGACTACTGGGTTGCCACACTCTTAGATCCCCCAAACTTTTCGATCAACCTTATCATTTTAATAAAGACCAAAAAAATGGTCATTTTTGAAATTATAAGCATTAGCAGGTTGTTAGAAACTGAAATCAAACAGTTTTCAACTCAAAACTTTATTCTAGGTGATGTTACATTTTCACATAGGACCCCTTGTTCGAAAGGAGCTTCTGAACTCTCTCGTCCATTGAATGTGTCAGGTTTTGGATGGTTTCTGCTTCAATTGTTTTGCATGAGGACAGAATACCCTCCCAGAGCTGTTGCTTAGATGTGAACTGCCTCCCGCCATCATAGACACTCCTTTTAATGATGCTCCAAAGGTTCTGAATGGGGTAGAGGTCAGGGGAGCATGGGGGTCACACCATAAGTTTGTCCCCTTTTATGCCCATATCAGCCAGAGATGCAGATGTTTTATGTGCAGCATGAGATGGTGCATTATCATGCAGAAAAATGATCTTGCTGTGAAATACACGGTTCTTCTTCTTGAACCATGGCAGGAAGTGCTGTTTGAGAAAATCCACATACATTATGGAGTTCATCTTTAGCGCCTTCAGGGATCCTAAAGGGGCCGACAATCTCTCTCCCCATGATTCCAGCCCAAAACATTACTCCACCTCCTCCTTGTTGGCGCTGTAGCCGTGTTTGCGTGGGGTGTCCATCAACCAGCCATCCTCCACTCCATTCATCTGGACCATCGAGCGCTGCACGGCACTCATCCGTGAACAAAACAGTTTTGAAATCAGTCTTCATGTAATGTTTGGCCCACTGGAGCCGTTTCTGCTTGTGTGAAGTGGATAGAGGAGGTCGAGAGGATGGCGTATGCACAGCTGCAATCCTCTGAAGGACCCTGCATCTTGTTGTTCGGGGGACGTTGGAGGCACAAGCAGCTTCAAAAACTTGTCTGCTGCTATGACAAGGCTTTTTTGCCGCTGCTCTTTCAACCTGACGTAATTGCCTGTAGGAAAGAGTCCTCAATTTGCCCTTATCAGCACGCACACGTGTGTACTGTGAATCAGCTACATACTTCTTGATTGCCAAGACACTTCATCCTGATCATCGCACAATGTTGATTGTAGTCATGCCTTGACCTAAACACTCCACAATTTGTTGCTTCTCAGCAGCCGACACATCCTTTTTCTTTCCCATTTTGGCAGAAAATGTAGGCTGCTTAATAATGTGAGAGAGCCTTCTTAAGTAGTCTTGCCTTTCATTGGACACACCTGCCAAACTAATTAGCACAGGTGTCTGCAATTGCTTACAGTGATATAAAGAGCCCTGACACACATCACCATCAATGAGTTTAACTGACAAACAAACAAATTCTTCCCTTATCACTCCTAAACACTTTTTGCATAATAATTTGGAACGCGGTGTACATGTGCTTTTCCACAAAACACCAGTGGTTCACGTAATGAATCTTACAGTTCTAACTTGCCAACCGTGGTCAGTATGGAATTGTTCAATAAAGGGCCCAAAATTAAGATAACATAGATGGGAGAGGTCTCTATGAATAGGAATTCCTAAGTATTTGATACCCTGTGAGGGCCAGGCAAAGGGAAAGTTGGACTGGATGGAATCCTATATGGATTTAGGGAGGGAGACATCGAGGGCCTCAGACTTCGCTGCATTGATTTTAAAATTTTACCATGTAACAAAGTGATCTATTTCAGCCATAACAGCAGGGATGGATATATGTGATTGAGTGATATATACTAGGACATCATCAGCAAATAGAGAGCACTTGTACTCGGTGCCTCCCACCTCAATCCACCTAATATTGGGGTTATGGCGAATTGATGAGAGCAGGTGCTCCGTCACTAGGATGTATAAGAGAGGGGACAGAGGACATCCCTGCCTTGTCCCATTGGTGATTGTGAAAGGTGATGAAAATGTTCTGACGCACCCCCTGGGCCTTGGGACACCCGGAGCCGGACCCTTTTTGGTGGATGCTGGTGGTTGTAGTCTTCGTGGCGGCGATCCGGTTCCGTGGCTCAGGGCGGTCAAACCAGTGGCGGAACTATTTATGTGGTTTTGATGTTTAATTGTCCGACTACGCCACCCGTGGATTGCGGTCAGAGTGAACCGCCGCTACAGGGCAGACCGCTAAGGCTGGTGTTGTGGGTGCAGCAGAGCGTAGCATAACTCCCCACGGGAGGAGTATAGCCTCAGGGCAGTGTATGCGGAGGATGGGGGTGATGGTGCAGGGCAGCAGCAGTAACGACACGGAGTCAGTGATGCAGTTCAGGGCCTTTACTCACAGTTCTTATTATCCAGACCACGTCTGCAGGTAACGGCTGCCCACGTCGTACTGTGCTCACCAGGTGAGGGGCTCAGACAGCTCCCAGATAACTTTGGAGCGCTTCACAGGACCCCCTTTGTGTGTCCTTTGTCTGGCCTTTCTTACCAACACTTCTGTCCGGCTGCCTCGGGCCTCCTCTTGGTAAACTTGGCGCCAGTTTCCCTGACCCTATGTGGTGCCTTCCTAGCGGGTGGAGCAAGGGGCTCTGCCACATAAAATGTCAGAGCCTCCGGTTTCTAGCTGAGGGTCGTTTCCTGCCTCCACTAGTTCGGGGACCGGTCTCCCCCTTTGGCCTGACCCCTCCACGCAGGTGGATTCGGGCGTGCGGTGGCGACTCGCCCGTCCGCACCCCTGGGATCCCTTCATTCCTCGTTCCTGGAGCCTTCTCCACTCCTCTTCCTTCCTTCTCCCTCTTGCAGGCCTGGGCCTCTGTTACTAGGCCCGCCTCCGGAGCAGAGCTCATGCAGAGCCCCTGCTCCCTGCCACTTCTGCTCAGACTTCTCTGCACTGAACTAAGATGGTGCCCACCTTTTATACTCCCTTCTCAACGCACCCAGGAACTGCTTCCTCCCTGCTCCTGCACTGCAGGGTTCCCCTTCCTCAGTGTTCCCTCCCCCCACTCCAGCCAGGGACAGGGACTGTCGTGCCCATCTCAGGGGCATATTGGTCGCCCTGCCCCACGGCAATGTGGTGTAATGCATGCAGGTGTCGGGTCCTGATCCACACTCCATCCTTATCTGAGAGTGAGATATCACACCTCTGGGTGAGGTGCAATACGTCTGTAGCAACCGAGCCCTCGGTGCTACAGTTCCATTTATCTTCAGCCTAGGTGACGTATTGTGATACAGGGCCGTGATTTTGGCTATAAAAGGGTCCCCTAGACCCCTACCCCAAGCTTTTTAAGAGAATCATATATGGCGTGCCAGGAGACTCTATGGAATGCTTTCTCAGCATCCAACGAGAGTATCTACTTACAAATTTTTAACTGCATCTAGCCCAGGAAATACTTTGTGCCTAGTAGCAGTGTCTGCTAGTCAGCGGATTATCCCGGCTGTTAAGCAAGCTACACCACCTGTAGTTTGGACACTTAATTTTTTCAAAGGAAATGCTTCGGGACCACGGGATACTTAGTGAAGAGCATCAGGAGGCACCCCAAGGCATAGGGGCTGGGACTGGCACTAGGATGCCTTGCGGTGGACAGCCGAGCTCGATCCTTATAAAAGCTTTTTAACTGCAGCAGCTTTAGTGGACGCTACTGGAGCTGGAATTACGCGGCTGCTGGCATGAGACTTGCCCTCCAATAGATCCTTGTAAATGGATTTAAAGTGTATTCATTCAAATTAGAGGGACTATTTAAATTAAAAAGCTTAGAGCTGCCTCCACCACAGGGGGGCTCTCTCGACCCACCAGCGGACAGGCACCAGTATTGGGAGAGGGGGGCTGGCCGTCAGGGTTCACCGCGGCTCTGGCACAAACCCGGCGACACGGAGGTGGCACGGGCAGGAGCGGACTGGCCGTCTCGGCTTCTCACTTTTTGGATTTTAGAAGGGCATGACATGCCTATATCTGTGTCTCCCCCTCCTTTTACTCCTCCACCTCTTTTCTTTTCGCATGACTATGTGTACTTGTCACTTTTCCATGTGTTAGTTGTGTCTTCTGAGCAGTTTGTCAGCTTTTGGACACCTTTGAAGGTGTTTTCTATGTGTTTCTATGTGTTTTTGTTTGCCTGCATTTGGTTTTAACGGTGTTCGAAGGTGTTCGACGAACAGATCGACGAACTGTTCGGCGAACACACGGGTGTTCGACGAACCGAACCGAACCCGAACACTACGGGGGTGGCTCAACACTAGTGTTGAGCCCTGTCCGACATCGATAGCACCACCTTTGGATCAAGGCAACCTAACGTGTCCGCCTGCATCTTCCTCACAGACCGGCAGTTTGCCGGGGACACCCTTATCAACCCCGTCTAAGCACAATAGCCAGCCCTCGGTCCCTCAGATGTGGACAAGTAAAAGACCATTTCCTCCTAGCCATGAGAAAGCTAAGAGGTTGAATTTCACCATCTGCAAGTTCTTGGCTACAGAAATGCTGCCTTTCCGCCTGGTGGACACAGAGGATTTTCGAGACCTTATGTCCGTCGCAGTGCCCCAGTACCAGATGCCCAGTCGGCACTACTTCTCAAAGAAAGGTGTGCCTGCGCTCCACCAGCATGTCGCACACAACATCACCGCTTCTTTGAGAAACTCTGTGTGTGACAGGGTGCATTTCACCACAGACACTTGGACGAGTAGGCATGGACAGGGGCGTTACATGTCGCTGACTGGGCACTGGGTAACTATGGTGACAGCAGGACAAGGGGCTGCTGTCCAAGTCTTGCCGTCCCCACGAGTTGTGAGTCAATCCTCTTTATGTCAAAGTTCCTCCACTGCTTCTGCCTCCTCAACCTCCTCTCGGTCTTCCACCTGCACCCAAAGCCTGTCTGGTCATGCCACAAGCTTTCTAACTGCGCAGAAGGGATCCTGCACACCTCCTTACTATGCTGGCAGTAGGGCTCAACGTCATCAGGCGGTTTTTACATTGAAATGTCTGGGAAATGTGAGTCACACAGCTGAGGAGTTGTGGTCAGCTCTGGAGAACCAATTTCATGAATGGTTGTCTCCACTGGACCTGAAACCAGGGAAGGCCGTGTGCGACAATGCTGCAAACCTGGGTGCGGCCCTTCGCCGGGGCAATGTCACACACGTGCCTTGTATGGCTCACGTGTTGAACCTGGTTGTCCAGCAATTTTTAGCCCACTATCCCAGACTAGATGGCCTTCTGCAGAGGGCACGGTCGCTGTGTGCTCACTTCCGCCGTTCGCATCCCGCAGCTCAGTGACTTGCATCTCTACAGAAGTCGTTGGGCCTGCCACTTCACCGGCTAAAATGCGATGTGCCTACCCGGTGGAATTCAACTCTGCACATGTTGCAGCGACTGTGGCAGCACCGACAAGCCCTGGTGCAATACGTTCTGACGTATAGCCTGGGCCAACGAGATCCAGAGGTGGGGCAAATCACGCTGGAGGAGTGGTCTCAGTTCAGGGACCTATGCACCCTTCTGCACAGTTTTGAAATGGCGACGAAGATGTTTAGTGCTGACGATGCCATTATCAGCATGACTATTCCAGTGAATTACATGCTGGAGCACATGTTAAACAGAATTCGGAGTCAGGTGGTGGCACAAGAGGAGGTGGAGGAAGTAGAGGAGGAGGAGTTGTATGCGGAAGGGCTAACATCTGCAAGGACCAGACGGTCGGCAGCACCAAGGCGGCAGGCATGTGAGGGTGGGGGAGATGGTTTTACCAGGGCGCATGGTAGCAGCCAAACTAGTGAGGAAGGTGCAGGAGCCCAGGAAGAAGTGGAGGACGAACTGATGGAGACTCATCAGATGAGGGAGACCTTGATCACATTTCTGTTGTGCAAGGTTGGGGGGAGAGGACAGAGGAAGGAAGCATGATTGTTACCTCGCCACCAACACAACAGGGACTTGGTGCTCCTGGATGTGCAACACACATGAGTGCCTTCTTGCTGCACTACCTGCAACATGACCCTCGAATTGTGAGAATTAGAAATAATCCTGACTACTGGGTTGCCACACTGTTAGATCCCCGGTACAAAAGTAAATTTGCAGAAATTATTCCTGCCATAGAAAGGGATGCTCGCATGCAGGATTATCAGCAGAGACTGTTGCAGAATCTTACATGTGCTTTTCCACAAAATACCATTGGTGCACGTATTGAATCTCACAGTTCCAACTTGCCAACCGTGGGACCGTCAAGTGTTCAGCACTCAAACCGTAACAGAACCACAGTATCTGCTGGTAACATCAATTTTGCGGAATCATTTCACCACTTTTTTAGCCCATCCTTTGCAAGGCCACAGGAGACAAGAAGTCTGACACATAGTCAACGCCTAGAGACGATGGTACAGGAGTATCTCCAAGTAAACATTGAAGCCACGACTGTGTCACTGGACCCTTGCTCTTTTTGGGCTTCCAATCTGGATAAATGGCCGGAGCTAGCCACTTACGCCTTGGAGATCTTGTCATGCCCCGCAGCCAGCGTTCTGTCTGAACGTGTGTTCAGCGCTGCTGGTGGTGTGCTGACAGATAAGCGCACGCGGCTCTCCACTGATAATGTAGACAGACTCACGTTCATAAAGATGAACAAATCATGGATCCGAAATGACTTTTCTACCCCTGTGTCATCCTGGGGAGAGTAAAAGCTTGATGATTGGTTAAAATCACCCTACCAACCGTTTTAAGCTTTCAAATTACTAATCATGTTTATCTGTATCTTGGCTGGAAAATAATTTGGGCTTTGTAGCAGTGTGCAGCACTGCTTCTATTAGGCCATCTATAATAAGCTCCACCAGATTTAGAATTACTAATCATGTTTATCTGTATCTTGACTGGAAAATAATTTGGGCTTTGTAGCAGTGTGCAGCACTGATCCTATTAGGCCATCTATACTAAAGCTTCACCAGATTTAAAATTAATAATAATTTTTAGCTGCATCTAGCCCGGAAAATAATTTTGGGGCTCCGAGATGCGCAAGACACATAAGTGCCTTCTTGCTGCACTACCTGCAGCATGACCCTCATATTGTCAGAATTCGAAGTAATCATGACTACTGGGTTGCCACACTTTAGATCCCCCAAACTTTTCGATCAACCTTTTCATTTTAATAAAGACCAAAAAAATGGTCATTTTTGAAATTATAAGCATTAGCAGGTTGTTAGAAACTGAAATCAAACAGTTTTCAACTCAAAACTTTATTCTAGGTGATGTTACATTTTCACATAGGACCCCTTGTTCGAAAGGAGCTTCTGAACTCTCTCGTCCATTGAATTTGTCAGGTTTTGGATGGTTTCTGCTTCAATTGTTTTGCATGAGGACAGAATACCCTCCCAGAGCTGTTGCTTAGATGTGAACTGCCTCCCGCCATCATAGACACTCCTTTTAATGATGCTCCAAAGGTTCTGAATGGGGTAGAGGTCAGGGGAGCATGGGGGTCACACCATAAGTTTGTCCCCTTTTATGCCCATATCAGCCAGAGATGCAGATGTTTTATGTGCAGCATGAGATGGTGCATTATCATGCAGAAAAATGATCTTGCTGTGAAATACACGGTTCTTCTTCTTGAACCATGGCAGGAAGTGCTGTTTGAGAAAATCCACATACATTATGGAGTTCATCTTTAGCGCCTTCAGGGATCCTAAAGGGGCCGACAATCTCTCTCCCCATGATTCCAGCCCAAAACATTACTCCACCTCCTCCTTGTTGGCGCTGTAGCCGTGTTTGCGTGGGGTGTCCATCAACCAGCCATCCTCCACTCCATCCATCTGGACCATCGAGCGCTGCACGGCACTCATCCGTGAACAAAACAGTTTTGAAATCAGTCTTCATGTAATGTTTGGCCTACTGGAGCCGTTTCTGCTTGTGTGAAGTGGATAGAGGAGGTCGACAGGATGGCGTATGCACAGCTGCAAACCTCTGAAGGACCTTGCATCTTGTTGTTCGGGGGACGTTGGAGGCACCAGCAGCTTCAAAAACTTGTCTGCTGCTATGACAAGGCTTTTTTGCCGCTGCTCTTTCAACCTGACGTAATTGCCTGTAGGAAAGAGTCCTCAATTTGCCCTTATCAGCACGCACACGTGTGTACTGTGAATCAGCTACATACTTCTTGATTGCCAAGACACTTCATCCTGATCATCACACAATGTTGATTGTAGTCATGCCTTGACCTAAACACTCCACAATTTGTTGCTTCTCAGCAGCCGACACATCCTTTTTCTTTCCCATTTTGGCAGAAAATGTAGGCTGCTTAATAATGTGAGACAGCCTTCTTAAGTAGTCTTGCCTTTCATTGGACACACCTGCCAAACTAATTAGCACAGGTGTCTGCAATTGCTTACAGTGATATAAAGAGCCCTGACACACATCACCATCAATGAGTTTAACTGACAAACAAACAAATTCTTCCCTTATCACTCCTAAACACTTTTTGCATAATAATTTGGAACACAGTGTACATGTGCTTTTCCACAAAACACCAGTGGTTCACGTAGTGAATCTTACAGTTCTAACTTGCCAACCGTGGTCTGTATGGAGTTGTTCAATAAAGGGCCCAAAATTAAGATAACATAGATGGGAGAGGTCTCTATGAATAGGAATTCCTAAGTATTTGATACCCTGTGAGGGCCAGGCAAAGGGAAAGTTGGACTGGATGGAATCCTATATGGATTTGGGGAGGGAGACATCTAGGGCCTCAGACTTCGCTGCATTGATTTTAAAATTTGACCATGTAACAAAGTGATCTATTTCAGCCATAACAGCAGGGATGGATATATGTGATTGAGTGATATATACTAGGACATCATCAGCAAATAGAGAGCACTTGTACTCGGTGCCTCCCACCTCAATCCACCTAATATTGGGGTTATGGCGAATTGATGAGAGCAGGTGCTCCGTCACTAGGATGTATAAGAGAGGGGACAGAGAACATCCCTGCCTTGTCCCATTGGTGATTGTGAAAGGTGATGAAAATGTTCTGACGCACCCCCTGGGCCTTGGGACACCCGGAGCCGGACCCTTTTTGGTGGATGCTGGTGGTTGTAGTTTCCGTGGCGGCAACCCGGTTCCGTGGCTCAGGGCGGTCAAACCAGTGGCGGAACTATTTATGTGGTTTTGATGTTTAAATGGCCGAATACGCCACCCGTGGATTGCGGTCAGAGTGAAACGCCGCTCCAGGGCAGACCGCTGAGGCTGGTGTTGTGGGTGCAGCAGAGCGTAGCATAACTCCCCACGGGAGGAGTATAGCCTCAGGGCAGTGTATGCGGAGGATGGGGGTGATGGTGCAGGGCAGCAGCAGTAATGACACGGAGTCAGTGATGCAGTCCAGGGCCTTTACTCACAGTTCTTATTATCCAGACCACGTCTGCAGGTAACGGCTGCCCATGTCGTACTGTGCTCACCAGGTGAGGGGCTCAGACAACTCCCAGATAACTTTGGAGTGCTTCACAGGACCCCCTTTGTGTGTCCTTTGTCTGGCCTTTCTTACCAACCCTTCTGTCCGGCCGCCTCGGGCCTCCTCTTGGTAAACTTGGCTCCAGTTTCCCTGACCCTATGTGGTGCCTTCCTAGTGGGTGTAGCGAGGGGCTGCGCCACATAAAATGTCACAGCATCCTGTTTCTAGCTGAGGGTCGTTTCCTGCCTCCACTAGTTTCGGGGACCGGTCTCCCCCTTTGGCCTGACCCCTCCACGCAGGTGGATTCGGGCGTGCGGTGGCGACTCGCCCGTTCGCACCCCTGAGATCCCTTCGTTCCTCGTTCCTGGAGCCTTCTCCGCTCCTCTTCCTTCCTTCTCCCTCTTCCAGGCCTGGGCCTCTGTTACTAGGCCCGCCTCCGGAGCAGAGCTCATGCAGAGCCCCTGCTCCCTGCCACTTCTGCTCAGACTTCTCTGCACTGAACTAAGATGGTGCCCACCTTTTATACTCCCTTCTCAATGCACCCAGGAACTGCTTCCTCCCTGCTCCTGCACTACAGGGTTCCCCTTCCTCAGTGTTCCCTCCCCCCACTCCAGCCAGGGACAGGGACTGTCGTGCCCATCTCAGGGGCATATTGGTCGCCCTGCCCCACGGCAATGTGGTGTAATGCATGCAGGTGTCGGGTCCTGATCCACACTACATCCTTACCTGAGAGTGAGATATCACACCTCTGGGTGAGGTGCAATACCTCTGTAGCAACCGAGCCCTCAGGGTGCTACAGTTCCATTTATCTTCAGCCTAGGTGACGTATTGCGATACAGGGCCGTGATTTTGGCTATAAAAGGGTCCCCTAGACCCCTACCCCAAGCTTTTTAAGAGAATCATATATGGCGTGCCAGGAGACTCTATGGAATGCTTTCTCAGCATCCAACGAGAGTATCTAATTACAAATTTTTAACTGCATCTAGCCCAGGAAATACTTTGTGCCTAGTAGCAGGGTCTGCTAGTCAGCGGATTATCCCGGCTGTTAAGCAAGCTACACCACCTGTAGTTTGGACACTTCATTTTTTCAAAGGGATACTCAGTGAAGAGCATCAGGAGGCACCCCAAGGCATAGGGGCTCGGACTGGCAGTAGGATGCCTTGCGGTGGACAGCCGAGCTCGATCCTTATAAAAGCTTTTTAACTGCAGCAGCTTTAGTGGACGCTACTGGAGCTGGAATTACGCGGCTGCTGGCATGAGACTTGCCCTCCAATAGATCCTTGTAAATGGATTTAAAGTGTATTCATTCAAATTAGAGAGACAATTTAAATTAAAAAGCTTAGAGCTGCCTCCACCACAGGGGGGCTCGCTCGACCCACCAGCGGACAGGCACCAGTTTTGGGAGAGGGGGGCTGGCCGTCAGGGTTCACCGCGGCTCTGGCACAAACCCGGCGACACGGAGGTGGCACGGGCAGGAGCGGACTGAACGTGTCGGCTTCTCACTTTTTGGATTTTAGAAGGGCATGACATGCCTATATCTGTGTCTCCCCCTCCTTTTACTCCTCCACCTCTTTTATTTTCGCATGACTATATGTACTTGTCACTTTTCCATGTGTTAGTTGTGTCTTCTGAGCAGTTTGTCAGCTTTTGGACACCTTTGAAGGTGTTTTCTATGTGTTTCTATGTGTTTTTGTTTGCCTGCCATTGGTTTTAACGGTGTTCGAAGGTGTTCGACGAACAGATCGACGAACAGTTCGGCGAACACACGGGTGTTCGACGAACCGAACCGAACTCGAACACTACGGGGGTGGCTCAACACTACCCAGTAGTCATGATTACTTCGAATTCTGACAATATGAGGGTCATGCTGCAGGTAGTGCAGCAAGAAGGCACTTATGTGTCTTGCGCATCTCGGAGCCCCAAAATTATTTTCCGGGCTAGATGCAGCTAAAAATTATTATTAATTTTAAATCTGGTGAAGCTTTAGTATAGATGGCCTAATAGGATCAGTGCTGGACACTGCTACAAAGCCCAAATTATTTTCCAGTCAAGATACAGATAAACATGATTAGTAATTTGAAAGCTTAAAACGGTTGGTAGGGTGATTTTAACCAATCATCAAGCTTTTACTCTCCCCAGGATGACACAGGGGTAGAAAAGTCATTTCGGATCCATGATTTGTTCATCTTTATGAACGTGAGTCTGTCTACATTATCAGTGGAGAGCCGTGTGCGCTTATCTGTCAGCACACCACCAGCAGCGCTGAACACACGTTCAGACAGAACGCTGGCTGCGGGGCATGACAAGATCTCCAAGGCGTAAGAGGCTAGCTTCGGCCATTTATCCAGATTGGAAGCCCAAAAAGAGCAAGGGTCCAGTGACACAGTCGTGGCTTCAATGTTTACTTGGAGATACTCCTGTACCATCGTCTCTAGGCGTTGACTATGTGTCAGACTTCTTGTCTCCTGTGGCCTTGCAAAGGATGGGCTAAAAAAGTGGTGAAATGATTCCGCAAAATTGATGTTACCAGCAGATACTGTGGTTCTGTTACGGTTTGAGTGCTGAACACTTGACGGTCCCACGGTTGGCAAGTTGGAACTGTGAGATTCACTACGTGCACCACTGGTATTTTGTGGAAAAGCACATGTAAGATTCTTCAACAGTCTCTGCTGATACTCCTGCATGCGTGCATCCCTTTCTATGGCAGGAATAATTTCTGCAAATTTACTTTTGTACCGGGGATCTAACAGTGTGGCAACCCAGTAGTCAGGATTATTTCTAATTCTCACAATTCGAGGGTCATGTTGCAGGTAGTGCAGCAAGAAGGCACTCATGTGTGTTGCGCATCCAGGAGCACCAAGTCCCTGTTGTGTTGGTGGCGAGGTAACAATCATGCTTCCTTCCTCTGTCCTCTCCCCCCAACCTCGCACAACAGAAATGTGATCAAGGTCTCCCTCATCTGATGAGTCTTCCATCAGTTCGTCCTCCACTTCTTCCTGGGCTCCTGCACCTTCCTCACTAGTTTGGCTGCTACCATGCGCCCTGGTAAAACCATCTCCCCCACCCTCACATGCCTGCCGCCTTGGTGCTGCTGACCGTCTGGACCTTGCAGATGTTAGCCCTTCCGCATACAACTCCTCCTCCTCTACTTCCTCCACCTCCTCTTGTGTCACCACCTGACTCCGAATTCTGTTTAACATGTGCTCCAGCATGTAAATCACCGGAATAGTCATGCTGATAATGGCATCGTCAGCACTAAACATCTTCGTCGCCATTTCAAAACTGTGCAGAAGGGTGCATAGGTCCCTGATCTGAGACCACTCCTCCAGCGTGATTTGCCCCACCTCTGGATCTCGCTGGCCCAGACTATACGTCAGAACGTATTGCACCAGGGCTTGTCGGTGCTGCCACAGTCGCTGCAACATGTGCAGAGTTGAATTCCACCGGGTAGGCACATCGCATTTTAGCCGGTGAAGTGGCAGGCCCAACGACTTCTGTAGAGATGTAAGTCGCTGAGCTGCGGGATGCGAATGGCGAAAGTGAGCACACAGCGACCGTGCCCTCTGCAGAAGGCCATCTAGTCTGGGATAGTGGGCTAAAAATTGCTGGACAACCAGGTTCAACACGTGAGCCATACAAGGCACGTGTGTGACATTGGCCCGGCGAAGGGCCGCACCCAGGTTTGCAGCATTGTCGCACACGGCCTTCCCTGGTTTCAGGTCCAGTGGAGACAACCATTCATGAAATTGGTTCTCCAGAGCTGACCACAACTCCTCAGCTGTGTGACTCACATTTCCCAGACATTTCAAAGTAAAAACCGCCTGATGACGTTGAGCCCTACTGCCAGCATAGTAAGGAGGTGTGCAGGATCCCTTCTGCGCAGTTAGAAAGCTTGTGGCATGACCAGACAGGCTTTGGGTGCAGGTGGAAGACCGAGAGGAGGTTGAGGAGGCAGAAGCAGTGGAGGAACTTTGACATAAAGAGGATTGACGCACAACTCGTGGGGACGGTAAGACTTGGACAGCAGCCCCTTGTCCTGCTGTCACCATAGTTACCCAGTGCCCAGTCAGCGACATGTAACGCCCCTGTCCATGCCTACTCGTCCAAGTGTCTGTGGTGAAATGCACCCTGTCACACACAGAGTTTCTCAAAGAAGCAGTGATGTTGTGTGCGACATGCTGGTGGAGCGCAGGCACACCTTTCTTTGAGAAGTAGTGCCGACTGGGCATCTGGTACTGGGGCACTGCGACGGACATAAGGTCTCAAAAATCCTCTGTGTCCACCAGGCGGAAAGGCAGCATTTCTGTAGCCAAGAGCTTGCAGATGCTGAAATTCAACCTCTTAGCTTTCTCATGGCTAGGAGGAAATGGTCTTTTACTTGTCCACATCTGAGGGACCGAGGGCTGGCTATTGTGCTTAGACGGGGTTGATAAGGGTGTCCCCGGCAAACTGCCGGTCTGTGAGGAAGATGCAGGCGGACATGTTAGGTTGCCTTGATCCAAAGGTGGTGCTATCGATGTCGGACAGCGCTCAACTCCAGCTGGTGTTACCACCTCCAAAGAAAATGATGACCTGCCAATCACGCTGGCTGTTGCGGGTAAAGAGGTGGCAGGTCTGCGCCCCAAAACAGGTGTGACTGCTGTCCCCCCAGTCACAGAGGATGAAGAGGCCGCGGATGCACAAGATATGGCAGACAGTGGTTGGCCCGGCCGGCTAGGCCGCATTGTAGCACACTGAGCTTCCCACTGCAACTTATGCTTCATGTCCATGTGCCGGTTCATGCATGAAGTACTCAAACTATGTATTTTTTGGCCTCTACTTAGCTTTTGCTGACAAATGTTACAGATAACACGAGTTGGGTCATCTTTATCAATCTGAAAAAATGCCCAGGCTATGCAAGGCTTAGCACCCATGCGACCTGAAGAGCCACCACGACTTGTGGTGAGAGGCAGAGTTGTGTTTGAGGATGCAGTTGTTGACGTGCTTCCAGTACTACGTCTCTGTCCAGGAAGGCGCAACCTGACCTCGTCGTCACTAGCATCTTCCTCCACCTCCTCTGCTGACCTCATCTCTTGGCTGACTGTGGGTTGACAGTAAGTGGGATCTCCAACCTCATCATCATCACCCTGTGCGTTATCACACCCGTCGTCCTCAGAGCCAGCCTGTTCCTGCCCTGACAAAAAACTAAAGTTGTCGCTCCAATCAGGTATTTGAGTCTTATCATCGTCTTCCTCATTGTCTCCACCAACAGGAGTTACAGTTTGGGAATGAGGGTCTACATTATGGTCAGAACCTTCTGCTTCTGGTCCTGGATCTGACTCATAAAGATTCTGGGCATCAGTGCAGATCATTTCCTCGTCTGCATTCACAGAAGCGCTGGAGTCGACCTCTGATTCCCAGGCTATAGTATGAGTAAACAGCTCTGCAGACTCAACCATCTGTTCTACCTCATACTCAGACGGGCAGCTGGAGATTTGGGAGCTGTGAGGAAGCAAATGCGATTGGGGTGACACCTTTGAGGACTGGAGTATTTGTGATGTTGAAGTTGATGTGGAGGAGAGCCCACTTAAAGGAGCACTTGATATCCGTTGAAGCACCTGCTGTTTTTGTGCCTCATCTGGAATTTGTAGCGATTGGCGTGGCCGTAAGAAAGGGATCTTATCACATTGTCCGCTAAAAGAAGTAGACATTTTAGTTTGGCTGGAAGATGGTCTTTCTTCTGCAGATGTTACTGTTGCTTTAACACCTACCCCACGGACACAACCTTTTTCCCCTTCCCAACACGCCTATTCCCCTTTCCACCAGCAGCAGGCCTTTTTCCACTCATTTTGGTGGTTAACTAATTCACAACTCTGGAGTTGTTTGCACAAAAAAACAATGGATGGGAACCGAGCAGAGCTGAGTGGCCAAACTGTAGTATTAGGCCAAAACTATTTCCTGGGTTAGATGCAGAAAAAAATTATATTCAATTTGCAACCTGATGGAGGTCAGTATAGATGGACTAATAGAACAAGTCCCACACACAGCTAGAAGCCCAAATATTTTTTCAGAGGTAGATGCAGAAAAAAAATATATTCAGTTTGCAACCTGATGGAGGTCAGTATAGATGGACTAATAGAGAAAGTCCCACACACTGCTAGAAGGCCAAATATTTTTTCAGAGCTAGATGCAGACAAAAAATTATTTTGAATTTGCAACCTGATGGAGGTCAGTATAGGTGGACTAATAGAACAAGTCCCACACACTGCTAGAAGGCCAAATATTTTTTCAGAGCTAGATGCAGAAAAAAATTATATTCAGTTTGCAACCTGATGGAGGTCTGTATAGATGGATTAATAGAACAAGTCCCACACACAGCTAGAAGCCCAAATATTTTTTCAGAGCTAGATGCAGATAAAAATTATTTTTAATTTGCAACCTGATGGAGGTCAGTATAGATGGACTAATAGAGAAAGTCCCACACAGTGCTAGAAGGCCAAATATTTTTTCAGAGCTAGATGCAGATAAAAATTATTTTTAATTTGCAACCTGATGGAGGTCAGTATAGATGGACTAATAGAGAAAGTCCCACACACTGCTAGAAGGCCAAATATTTTTTCAGAGCTAGATACAGATAAAAATTATATTCAATTTGCAACCTGATGGAGGTCAGTATAGATGGACTAATAGAACAAGTCCCACACACAGCTAGAAGCCAAAATATTTTTTCAGAGGTACTGTAGATGCAGATAAAAATTATTTTTAATTTGCAACCTGATGGAGGTCAGTATAGATGGACTAATAGAGAAAGTCCCACACACTGCTAGAAGGCCAAATATTTTTTCGGAGGTAGATGCAGAAAAAAATTATATTCAGTTTGCAACCTGATGGAGGTCTGTATAGATGGATTAATAGAACAAGTCCCACACACAGCTAGAAGTCCAATATTTTTTCAGAGGTAGATGCAGAAAAAAATATATTCAGTTTGCAACCTGATGGAGGTCAGTATAGATGGACTAATACAACAAGTCACACACACAGCTAGAAGCCCAATATTTTTTCAGAGGTAGATGCAGAAAAAAATATATTCAGTTTGCAACCTGATGGAGGTCTGTATAGATGGATTAATAGAACAAGTCCCACACACAGCTAGAAGCCCAATATTTTTTCAGAGGTAGATGCAGAAAAAAATATATTCAGTTTGCAACCTGATGGAGGTCAGTATAGATGGACTAATACAACAAGTCCCACACACAGCTAGAAGCCCAATATTTTTTCAGAGGTAGATGCAGAAAAAAATATATTCAGCTTGCAACCTGATGGAGGTCTGTATAGATGGATTAATAGAACAAGTCCCACACACAGCTAGAAGCCCAATATTTTTTCAGAGGTAGATGCAGAAAAAAATATATTCAGTTTGCAACCTGATGGAGGTCAGTATAGATGGACTAATAGAATGATGCTATGCCCAAAAGATTTTACTTCACTAGGTGCAGTAAAAAAATTGGTATTCTATACACAGGTGGTATATCTTGCAACACAGATAGGCTACTCCACTGACTAACACACTCTGCAATAGGCCAAAAAGGATTAGCTTTGCTAGATTCAGCCAAATGCTGTGAAAAAAACTTGCACAGCACTGGCACAGACCTGCCTGGCAAAAACTGATAGGAACTGATGTAACCTAGTCCTGAAAAGGACTGCAATTACAATTAGTCTTTACTCCCACAATCTATCTATTTAAGAGCACAGACCTGCCTGATAAAAGTCGTAGGAAATGCTGTAACCTAGTCCTTAAAAGGACTGTAATCACAACTATTCCCTACTCCCAAGCTATCTGTAGATTTGTGCGAAAATTGGCTTGAAATCAACAAGGTATAGCGCACACAGCAACAGCGGTGCCGTCTAACACGCAGCTGCAGCAGTGAGAAAATGGTGGCGACGGGGAAAATGGCTTGGTCTTATAGGGCAAGGACATGTGACATACACTGCCAATGACACATGCCCTTGCTTGTGTGAAAAAAAGCACTTCGCTCCGTGTGTGCGCTGCTGATAGGCTGACAGATTGCACCTCCCCACTGTAAATGCGGGAAAGAGAAAAAAAAAATGGAGATCTTCATTGTTCCTGCAGAGATCCATCCCCTGCCCCTCCCCCCACCCCGCTGTACACTCAAACTGCGTATTAACATTAATTTTCATCATTACTGAGAAAAAATCCAGTTATGATTTTGGTGCACGAACAGTTATCGAACATAACCTCGAACAGCCGAATTTTTCTCAAATTGTTCGTGTTCGCCGAACGGCTCGAACACCGCCCAAAACAGCTCGAATTTGAGATTGGCGAACAGTTCGAGTAGAACAACGCTCATCTCTATTCTTCCTCTCCGCCCTTGACTCTGTCTGTTTCAGTTACCAGTGTTGAGACATGCTTCTTCGAGACTGCCTATCTGGATTCTGAAGCCGCTGGGAATCTCATTCAACAGGCCGTTGTGGAGCATTATCTGATTCCTACCATATGTCTGGCTGATCCTTTAGTGGTTTCCTCTGTGGATGGAAAGCTTCTCTCTGAGACCATCTTGTTTATCACTGAGCCTGTAACTCTTCAGGTGGGAATGTTACATTCGGAGAAGATCTCCTTTTACATGCTGTCCGGTCTCTCTCACCCCCTCTTCCTTGGCCTGCCTTGGTTACAGAGACATGAGCCCGTCCTGAATTGGAGCTGAGGTTAGGTGCTCCGTTGGGGTCAGGAATATCATAAGTCCTGTCTGGTTCCGGTTCGTCCAGCTCGACTCCCGTCTACTCCAGCTAACCTACCTGGCCTGCTGGCACACTACTGGTCATATGCAGACGTCTTTGATAAAAAGGAGGCAGAGACACTACCACCTCATAGGCCATATGATTTCCCCAGCGTCCTAATACCTGGTGCTTCACCTCCTTGTGGGCGAATCTTCCCCTTGTCACTGGCCGAGACCCGTGCTATGTCTGAATACATAGAAGAGAATCTTGCTAGGGGATTTATCCAGAAATCCACCTCTCCGGCTGGAGCAGGATTCTTCTTCGTCAAAAAGAAAGATGGCTCTCTTCATCCATGTATCAACTATATGGGTCTAAACCAGATTACCATCAAAAATAAGTGCCCCCTGCCTCTCGGAGCTGTTTGACCGCCTAAAAGGAGTGAAGGCGTGAAGATCTTCACTAAGCTCAATCTTCATGGGGCGTACAATCTGGTCCGGATTCGCCAGGGAGACGAGTGGAAGATGACATTCAACATTCGGGATGGTCACTATGAGTACCGCGTGATGCCCTTCAGTCTCTGTAATGCTCCAGCTGTCTTCCAGGAGTTAGTAAACGACATCTTCCGAGATCTCCTGTATTATTGCATGGTGGTGTACGTGGACGATATCTTGGAGTTCTCCCCTGATCTGCCCTCTCACCGGAGGGATGTTCATCAGGTACTACTGCGGCTCTGGAAGAATCACCTGTATGCTAAGTATGAGAAATGCCTCTTTGAGCAGACCTCCCTACCTTTTTTGGGATATATGATCTCTGAGACCGGACTATTGATGGATCCCGAGAAGGTGTCTGCCATCTTAAAGTGGCTCCAACCTGAGGGGTTGAAGGCTATTTAGCGGTTTCTGGGATTCGCTAGCTATTACCACCTCTTGATTCCTCATTTCTCCTCCCGGACTGCTCACATCTCTGCTTTCACCCGTAAAGGAGCAAAACCCAGGGAATGAACTTCCGAGGCAAAAAATGCCTTTGTCTCTCTTAAGCAAGCCTTCTCCTCTGCTCCAGTGCTACTGCATCCTGATTGCAATAAACAGTTCTTCCTGGAGGTTGATGCTTCTTCCTCCGGGGCCGGAGCAGTGCTGACCCAGAAATCCTCGTCCGGGCGAATGGTGACCTGCGGCTTCTTCTCCAAACTCTTTTCTTCGTCCAAGCGCAATTACTCCATAGAATTTCTGGCCATCAAATTAGTGTTGGAGGAGTGGTGCTACTTGCTTGAGGGGGCTCTGCACTCGGTGGTCATCTACGCTGACCAAAAAAACCTTGGTTTCTTGCAGACTGCCCAAAGACTAAATCCACGTCTGGTCAGATGGTCTTTGTTCTTTGCTCGTTTCTGCTTCTCTCTCCATTACCATCCAGCAGACAAGAATATTAAAGCTGACGCTCTATCCCGCTGTTTTCTGTCTACCGACCAAGAGGAGGAGCATCTACACATCATTGACCCCTCCAGAATAATAACTGTTGCTCCTTTTGGCCTGTCTCATCTACCTCCTGGTATGACCTTTGTAGCGGCTCAGGATCGGAAGAGGGTCTTACTCTGGGGTCATTCGTCCAAACTGGCTGGTCATGCCAGCCAGAGGAAGACTCTTCTGCTCATTGCTCAACATTATTGGTGGCCCACCCTGTGCAAGGATGTCAAGGACTTTGTCGAGACTTGCTCCTATTGTGCCCGTAACAAGATACCTAGGCACCTTTCAGCTGGTCGTCTTCTTCCTCTTCCTGTGCCTTCTGCTCCTTGGCAACACATTGCTATGGAGTTCATCACTGATCTCCTGGTATCTTCCGGTTCTACCGTCATTTGGGTGGTCGCTGACCACTTCTCCAAGATGGCTCACTTTTTCCATCTACCTGGCCTTCCATCCGCACCAGTGCTGGCTAAGGACTTCATCTGTCATATCTTTCGTCTCCATGGCTTACCCCTCCACATTGTCTTGGACCGAGGAGTTCAGTTCACTTCTCACTTCTGGACTCCGATTCTGGATCCCCTCACCTCTGTGGTCCCGGTCCAGCATCCTCCAGCTCCCCTGCTGCATCTGCCCGGGGTGCACGCACCACGCTCAGTTCCCCAGGCACTGTACTTAGATTGCGCGCGTGCGCTCCTTCCCTCTTAAAGGGGAGGCGCGGCGTCCTAAAGAGTCCCCGGCCAATGGTCAGAGGACTGCTCCTATATAAAGCTCCTCCTCCAAAATAGAGGTGCCTGTGCAAGGTTGCTGTTTGTGTGCTAACACTCTCCTCAGCCCTCAGGTTCCAGTGACTGCCAGCCTGTCTATCAGCCGTGGCCACCAGCCTGCCTATCAGCCGTGCCCGCCAGCCTGTCTATCAGCCATGCCCGCCTGCCTGTCTATCAGCCGTGCCCGCCAGCCTGTCTATCAGCCGAGCCCGCCTGCCTGTCTATCAGTCGTGCCCACCTGCCTGTCTACCTGCCATGCCCGCCTCCTTGCCTACCCACATCACCTGCCTGACTACCAGCCGTGCTCATCTGCTGTGCTTGTCAGCTTCAGCCATCAGTCCCGTGGGAGTCGCCTGCTCTCACACAAGGTTGGTCCCAGAGTTGCACCTGGTTCACCTTCCCGGCCCCTCGTTGAGTCAGCCAAGTCACAGCAGCTATGCCTGTTCTCGGGGTGTTTAGATTTTGTTACTCTTGCTTCAGTCTTTTTGGGGCAACAGGTGTTTTTATTTACTCACTTATCTACCCTATCACCTTTTGGGTGCTGCTTTAAATACTTTCACCCCTGCTAGTATTTTCTGCTAGTGATGGTCTCATTTAAATGTCCAGCCATGCTACTGTAGTTTAAGCCAGTCAGTGAAAGACCAGCTAGATTTTATCTCTCTGCTGTTTTTGTTCTTTACCATACACCTAACTTCTGTTTCTTTTTAGGAAATAGGCGACATATTTTCTAACAGTATGTACAGTACATCATCTTTTATTTTGTATTTAGTGGTTTGTTTTACTCACTCTGTGATCTCTTTCTATTTCAGCATACTTTCCTTTCTGTAGGTAATTTGTACTTTGTCTGCCCTCTGGTTCTTTAGGACGAACGTGAAATGTTCAACTGTCTTTCAGGCATCATAGGTCCGAATTGCCATTGTCTAGTCTGTGGTAAGGGCTATCTCAGCTTATACAATAACCACTAGTGACTGCGGGGACTGTGTTGAAGGCTTAGGCTGTGTGTCCACGATGCGTTTTTTAAGCGCTTCCGCAGCGGCAAAAATGCTGCTGAAATGCTTAGAAAACACATGGTAGAAGGCCTGCCATGTTCCCCAATGACAATCCGCATGTGCTGTGCACATGCTGCGGAAATTTACGCTGCAGATTATCATTGCGGAGAAAAATGCAGCACTGTCAATTATTTTGCGGAAGCGCTGTGTTTTCACCGCCATTGACTTGCATTAGAATGCATGGATTACGCATCACTGCATATGTAGATGCCACGCGTTCCAATGTGCAGATGGTACCCAGGTCTAGAGGAGAGGAGTACCATAGAAACTGTAAAAAAAGAATAAAATAAAAAATAAATATGATACTTACCTTCTGACGGCCCCCGGTGCGCTCATCCTCCCATGCTGGCAGCTAGCGATGGACTGAAGGACCTGCGCTGACGTCATAGTCATGTGACGGGTCATGCGGCGCTGACTTCGGCAGGTCCTTCAGTGCAGTGTACCGCGATCTGCAGGCAGTCAGCACTGAGCGAAGCAAGACTGCGGGGGCCATAGAAAGGTAAGTATAGATTTATTTTTTTACATTCTCTCGGGTAACACTATATAAATCCATGCCATTTGCACGGATTTATATAGTGTGACCAAGTTGACAAGCACTTTCCAAGTGATGCTAAAATTGCTTGGAAAGCGCTTTTCAACCCGCATGCGGAAATGCATGTGAAGAATGCTTCACATGCGCATGTCCCTGGCAGGAAAAACACATGTACAATCCGCATGCGTTTTTTTTCTGCCAGGGAGATGCAGAAACGCTCAGGAAAAATCCGGAGCATTTCTGCATCGTGGGCACATAGCCTTAATTATTCATGTTGTCCATGTATGAGTGAGTTCAGTGCATAACAGATTCATTCTGAAGTTTCAATTTTTTTTCTCATTATGCCATTTACCTATCAGATTAATTTATTTTATATTTTGATAGATCTGACTTTTACGACTGCAGCAATATCAAATTTTTTTTAAATGCTTTATGTTTAATGGGTTTTTAACTTTTGTATTTTTTTATTTTGTTCATATTTTTAAAAACATTTTTTTTTACTTTTGACTGTGTTTAATAGTCCAAGGGACTTAAAGATGCGGTCATCTAATCACTTGTACTATACATAGCAGTGCATTAGCACAGCTATGTATATTGAAAATCACAATCTCCTATGATTGCTAGCTACAGGCTGGCTTTCCCAAGAGAATTGTCATAACAAGCATGAGGGTATTCATTAGTGTTGAGCGAATTTGCTCGGTGAATGTTTTAAAGTTTCAAATTCGTCACGAATATGGTACATTCGGATTCGTGGTCAGAAAGGCGAGCAAAATTTGTTAAAATCGGAAATTGTTCAATGAATAAGCGTGGGAAAGCGAATAAGGGGCAACCACAGCGTTTTGAACAGTTTTTCTAGCAACCACAGCATTTTGAACAGTTTTTCTAGCATAGTGCAAGGGTATGTTGAGCGGGGAGACGTGATAGATTAGTGTGGGGGCTGTGCAGAGCTCAGAACAGGTCAGATCAGTGACTTACGCTTTTTATTTTTTATTCCGGTAGGCGGTAACTTTAAGTCAGGAAAGCGCAGCCAGCCAATCAGAGCGCAGAAAGCATCCACACTGTCCAGACAAAAGGGCTTGTGCAATTGGCTGCTGAAATCACATGTCCTCCCTACATAAAAAGTGGCCATGATCTCTCAGCGCCATTCTATCCATGTAACTGCTGGGAGACAGACGCAGCTCAGTATACTCCTGTGTAATGACAGATATTAGCTAGCTAGATGTGCGCTTGTGTGGAAGTCAGATAGTGTAGATAATTCCTGGCCTGTGTACCTGTGCAATCGATGATGCAGCAAATTTTTTGTTTTATTGTGCAAGTAATGAGATTCTGAAAGAAAGAGCAGGGCCCATGCCATAGAACAACACTGTGCACCGCTTGTGTTGAGCTCCATGCATGAGTATACCTTTGGGCTATGTGCCCACGTAGCGAATTTCAAGCGCATATGCTGCTTAATTTCCGCAGTGTATACGCTTGTTAATCGCTATGTAATCCGCCCCCCATGGTCCCCAAAGGGATTCCGCAGGTTCAATGCCCATGCTGCGTATTTTTCCGCAGTGTTTCTGCTGCGGGGAAAAATCCGCATCATGTTCATTAATTTTGCGTTTCCGCAAGCGGAATTGCCTTTGCAGTGCAATAAAAGACGCAAGGCAATTCCGCATGTGGAAATCGCGTGATAAACGCGTGTGGAATTCCGCATGCGTTTATCCGGCAGAGGACATGCACAAATGAAGCAGAAAATTTCTGCTTCATTTCCGCATGTTAGGCGTCAGTCTGGTTCTGGATTCAAAATGGGTCTAGGACCTTCTGTGGTCTCCCATTTCAGTCCAGCTGGGGCTGATGCTGCTCAGCATCGTCGTCAACCCCAACGCCTAGCTGGTCCACGAGACATACAAATTGTCTCCCATGTATTGGCACCTGGCAAGGTTAAGCATAGGTTGCAGAAGGAGACAGGGTGCTTGGAATTTAAGTCCAGGATTTGCCGTACTGAGCATGCCCGTGACCTGGCGGATCGTGATTGGTGGTTTGGCACCCACCTGACCCGGTGACCTGGCACCGACTGATTGGTCCACGGGTAACGTCACCAATGGCGCGTCGGTGGGCAGGGCTTAGTCTTTAAAAGGCCCGCCCACAAACATGGCGGCGTGCTCGGATCATTGAGCATGATGCTGTTGTGTGGACGTCTGTGCTTCATGTGTAGTTTCCGCTAGGCAGGTTAGCTTCATTGAGGCAGGTTAGCTCCATAGAGGCAGGTAGCTTTTTGTTGCAGTCTGGCTCTGTCAGAGGGAGTCACCTTACACCCCGAGCAGCCTGCAGACATCCTACTCCCTGTAGACACCTGTGGACCACGTGGAGAAATACTCCTCTGTCCGGTTGCACGCCGGCAGAGGACACGTACCCATCGGCGTGATTCACACATGCATCTTAGCGCCAACTCCTATTGCGTAGTGCCTGTATCGAAGACATGGCTACTGCTTTTCCCCCGGTCGCACGTCTCCCTGCGGTTCTTGGAGATTGTGTGAACCGCTGAAACCCGCTCCGTGTGCTTTAACACAGAGTGGTTTATCAGTTAAGTAGGTGCTATCCCGGACGCTCTTCTCCCGTGCAGTTAATGGAGATAGAGCGAACCGCTATACCCATTCCTGTGTGCAGAAACACGGAAGGGTTTAACATTTAAGTTTGTCGCTTTCCTTTCCACCCGGAAAGTGTTCGGCAGCAGTCCAGGCTGCATTGCGGACCCCGGGGTCGGTTGCGTTCCATTTATTAAAGTTGTTTGCAACCGCCCTCCTAACAGTATCCCAGCGCCAGGGTCTTGCCGAACATGGCCGACAATCAACAACTGCAGCGTTATATACAGCAACTGGAGACCAGACTTAGAACTCTTGAACAAACTGCTCCAGTCACTGATATCACTGCAGTAGCTTCCCAGGCGGCTACTCTAGCAGCCAATATTATTAACTCGGCTGCGGTGAATACTGCAACCACTGCAAGTGCCCCATTACCACGGTTTGCTCTCCCGGAGAAATTTTCTGGGGATAGTAAACTCTGCAGGGGTTTTATTAATGTATGCTCCAATCATTTGGAGATGATGGAGGCACGGTTCCCCTCCGAAAGAGCCAAAGTGGGATATATCATCTCATTGCTTTCTCACAGGGCTCTGGAGTGGGCTACTCCTCTATGGGAGCGGAACGACCCGGCTGTAGTAAATGCGGGTCTTTTCCTTAAGACCCTAAAAAGTGTTTTCCTGGGTCCTCAGGTCACGCATGATACGGCTCTTAAGCTCCTTGCGTTGGTCCAGGGTTCGGCCACCGCCAGTAACTATGCCGTCCAGTTCAGAACCTTAGCGGCTGAACTGGATTGGTCTGAGCGGTCGCTTATCCCGGTGTTCTGGAAGGGTCTGGCTGGGCATATTAAAGATGCTTTATCTACCAGAGAGATTCCAGCCTCTCTGGAGGAGTTAATATCTCTCTCTTACCATATAGACTTGCGTCATGCAGAACACAAGTTAGAGCTAGAGGTTGGCAGTCCTCTGTATCTGTTGGCACCAGGCGTCTTTAGATCCAAACCCAAGACTCTCGTCCCGGAGCCTGAGGCTATGGATATATCCCGGACTGAGTCTAGTCCCTCTCGTTCCCGACCTGCACATCTCTTGGAGCACCCCGTAAATAAGGGTTCCAAGCAGTCGGTAAAACGAGTAGGTCTTACCACCGTTGGTGGAGGTATATTAAATTCCGGGACTTCTTCCTCCAAGTTATCATATAATGTGACATTGTCCTTTGATAAATCTGTAGTTTCTGCCAAGGCGTGGGTGGACTCTGGTGCTGAGGGCAATTTTTTATCATCTACGTTTGCCCAGAGGCATGCCATCCCTATTGAGCTACTCTCTAGTCCAATGAACATTAGTGTTGCCAATGGTTCACTCTTGGATGTGCAAATCACCCATCAGTCGATCCCTCTCACCATGTCATTTCCTCAGGGCCACGGGGAGGTTATCTCTTTTCTTATTATTCCCGGTGGATTAGACGAGGTGTTATTGGGTCTCCCCTGGTTACGTTGTCATACTCCACACATTGATTGGAATACGGGGAGAATTTCTTCCTGGAGTGAGAATTGGGCATCTCAGTGTTTGGTCAAAGTCACCCGGAGGGTAGTCTCTGATCCTCCTATCATTGCGACATCCGGTACAGATTCCTTGTCTGTTTCCAGGACCCGGGTCTTGTCAGCTTATGTCGCAAAGAACTCTCAGGAAGAGGGCGTGGCTGCAGTATCCTCCAACACGGTTCCGTCGGGGAGGACATTTGTTTCCCCTAATCTAGCGAGTATGGTGCTCTCCTGGTCTCATGCCCCTAAAACCGGAGCTCACCTGGGGGTCAAACGTACCACTAAGTCCCTTCAACGGTCCTATTGGTGGCCCCGTTGGCGCCAGGACGTCAAGGACTTTGTTCTCACGTGTTCCGTCTATGCGAGAGATAAATCTTTCCGCCAGAGACCGGCGGGTCCTTTCCCTCTGTCACCCGTGAAGGATCCCACACATAGAGAACCAGTTGTCACTTCTTGCCATCCTGCTTCCCGCCCTAAAAAAGGGTATCCTGTACACCGGAGGGGTCACAGTTTTGTGAATCCTCTCTGTGACCCGATGTACCACATCCTTGCCCTCAGGCTCATGGAGGAAAATGAGTGTCAAGTGGAGGGGGGGATAATGTTAGGCATCGGTCTGGTTCTGGATTCAAAATGGGTCCAGGACCTTCTGTGGTCTCCCTTTCAGTCCAGCCAGGGCTGATGCTGCTCAGCATCATCGTCAGCCACAACGCTTAGCTGGTCCACGAGACATACAGATTGTCTCCGATGTATTGGCACCTAGCAAGGTTAAGCATAGGTTGCAGAGGGAGACAGGGTGCTTGGAGTTTAAGTCCAGGATTCGCCGTACTGAGCATGCCCGTGACCTGGCAGATCGTGATTGATGGTTTGGCACCCACCTGACCCGGTGACCTGGCACCGCCTGATTGGTCCACGGGTAACGTCACCAATGGCGCGTCGGTGGGCAGGGCTTAGTCTTTAAAAGGCCCGCCCACAAACATGGCGGCGCGCTCGGATCATTGAGCATGATGCTGTTGTGTGGACGTATGTGCTCCACGTTTAGTTTCCGCTAGGCAGGTCAGCTCAATAGAGGCAGGTTAGCTCCATAGAGGCAGGTAGCTTTGTGTTGCAGTCTGGCTCTGTCAGAGGGGGTCAACTTACACCCCGAGCAGCCTGCAGACGTCCTACTCCCTGTAGACACCTGTGGACCATGTGGAGAAATACTCCTCTGTCTGGTAGCACGCCGGCAGAGGACACATACCCGTCGGCGTGAGTCACACACGCATCTTAGCGCCAACTCCTATTGCATAGCGCCTGTATCGAAGACAGGGCTACTGCTTTTCCCCCGGTCGCACGTCTCCCTGCGGTTCTTGGAGATTGTGTGAACCGCTGAAACCCGCTCCATGTGCTTTAACACGGAGTGGTTTATCAGTTAAGTAGGTGCTATCCCGGACACTCTTCTCCCGTGCAGTTAACGGAGATAGAGCGAACCGCTATACCCGTTCCTGTGTGCAGAAACATGGAAGGGTTTAACATTTAAGTTTGTCGCATTCCTTTCCACCCGGAAAGTGTTCGGCAGCAGTCCAGGCTGCATTGCGGACCCCGGGGTCGGTTGCGTTCCATTTATTAAAGTTGTTTGCAACCGCCCTCCTAACACCGCAGCTTGGGCACATAGCCTTAATCTATTATTGCATTTGCTAATGTGATCAAACAAGCAAGCACAACCCACTTTTTGATTTTGTGGGTTTGAAATTCTGCTGTATGTTGAGTCTGCAGAGCTTCTGATTGCAGAGCAAAAAAAACTTTTTTTTCTGTTGCTAATTTAATAGGTCAAGTTGTGTTAGCCCAGTTTTTCCTTTTTTTGGTGGGTGAAATGCAGCTGTATGCCCAGTAAAACAAATATATTTTTTTGGTTTGCAGGCAGAGTCCACAAAAGTTTTTTTAGTGTCACAAACGTGATCCAGTCTGCTAAAAGGCAGATACTATTTTAGTGGCGTTGAACTTCAGCTGTTCTCAGAGTAAAAAAAATACATTTTTTCTCTTGCTGGGCGCAGTCTGAAAAATGTGCAAAAGAAAAAGAAGCTCCAGCTGCAGATAAGTCCAAAAAATTCTTCTTTATTAAATTAAAAACTGATGCCAAAGCACATGTCCATGAAAACAACGCATTTCGAACGCAAATGTTGCATTCTTTATCCAAGCTACATACAGATAGCAATTGCCTGGTTTATATATAAGACTCCACCAATAAAACTATACACCTAAATCACGTGACTTATTAATATCAAGCTATGCTATAGGATAAATAAGCAACTCCACTGCATCATATAGGGTTGGATAATATAAGCATAGGACAACAACAACATATAATATTGATAATAATACAAAAAGAAAAAGAGTAGAGAGGTGAATACAAAAAGGAGCTATTAGTTGTAATGGAATAAAAGCTCCCTCTGCATGTTTAAGCTGGCCAGATGGCACGTGTTGAGGTAGTACATCCAGAAAGCTTCACGGTCAAGAAGACGTCTCCTGTTATCCCCACCTCGTGGATTCATAGAAAGACACTCAATGCCATTTACTTGGAAAGAAGAAGTATTTCTGTTATGGGTCTGTATAAAGTGCCTAGAAGCGCAAGATATATTGCGATTAGTCGCATTAGCAATGTCTCTGATATGTTCCGCAATGCGTTTCTTAATTTTACGTGTTGTACATACAACATATTGGAAATCGTGTATTCAATTATGTATACAATATACTCACTATTGCAATTAATAAAGTTCCTTATCTCATGTTGTTGTGTTTTTTCTGTATTAGAGAATTCTTTTGTAACCTTTGCATATCGGCACATCCCACAACGATTTTGGCCGCACCTAAAAAAAAACTTAAAATCAAGCCAAGTGTGGCGCTGTCTTTTTGGGTTAATAAAACTTGGGGATAGTAAATTCCCCAAAGTTTGGGCACATTTAGCTACCACTCTACATCCCGGTTCCAATATGTTAGCCAATATGGCATCATCAAGTAAAATGGGCAAATATTTTAAAATGATGTGTTAATTTGATAAAATTGAGGACTAAATTTCAGGGAAATCACTGGTTTGTCTCTTTGGTTATTAGTTGAAACAGTGCAATCAGGGTTACTGGTGGGCGGTATTCGAATAAGATCAGATCTGGATTTATTCTTGACTTTATCCTTCGCTCTTTTAAGTGTCCACAAGGGATATCCCCTCCTAGTTAATTTATTCCTGCACTCCCGAATTTCATTGTCCAACTTGATGGCATTACTGAAATTTCGCTTGATGCGAGTAAATACACCCACCGGCATAGATTTAATGGTAGACAGTGGATGTCCACTATTTGCATGTAAGATACTGTTACCTGTCATAGGTTGCACAAATGTGGATGTGATGATATTACCCTCAATAATTTCAAATTTGAAATCTAAAAAAGAAATGCAGGTGGGATGAAAAGTATGGGTGAAAGACAAATTGAAGGTGTTGTTGTTTAGATATGCCAGAAAATCTGGTATGGCAGATACATCGCCACTCCAGACAAAGATCAGATCGTCAATGTATCTGCCTTACCAGAAAAGGTCCCGGAACCAAGGAGAAGCATACAGCATCTCGTGCTCCCAATATGACATTACCATGTTGGCGATGGATGATGAATATTTGGCCCCCATGTAAACTCCTTTGGCTTGAAGATAGTATTAATGCCCACATGTGAAAAATTTGTGAGTCATCGATAATTGCGTAACAATTAATATATAGTTAGATAAATCAGAAGTATAGTTACTATGCTTTTTCTGATGGAAATTTAAAGCTTGCATTGCAATATGGTAAGGTATACTGGTGTATCATGACACAATGTCACAACTTAGCCACGTATATTCCTTTTTCCAGTTTATTTGAGCCAACTGGTCCAGTACATCTCTGGAGACCTTTAAGAAGCCGGGAGATCTCTGTGCCAAACTTGTGACAAAAGTGATACACTGTGCTATAAGCCAGCTACTACGTCAGTGGCGGTCAAATTCAGCTTTACGCAGAACTATTGCAGGGTAAAAAAAAATATTTTTTGCTGTGAATAACGTGATACATCAGGCTAGATCTGAGTTTGAAATATTTTGGAGAATATATTCTATGTCATACTAGGCTCATCCACAGTAAAAAAAAAAAATTCTGTTCCTATTGTGATACAGCAGGGGACATCTCAGTCTGAAATAGTTTGGAGAATATTTTCAATGTTATACAGGCCTCATCAACACTAAAAAAAATACTTTCTTCTGTTCCTAACGTTATACAGCAGGGGACATCTCAGTTTGAAATTGTTTGCAACATATTTTTTATGATATACAGGCCTCATCCACAGAAAAATAAACTTTCTTCTGTTACTAACGTGATAGAACAGGAGACATCTCAGTTTTAAATTGTTTGGAGAATATCTTTTATGATATACAGGCCTCATCCACAGAAAAATAAACTTTCTTCTGTTACGAACGTGATAGAACAGGAGACATCTCAGTTTTATATTGTTTGGAGAATATCTTGAATGTTTTATCAGCCTCATCGACACTAAAAAATTTCTTTCGTCTGTTAGTAACGTTATACGGCAGGCCATATCTTACCTTGTCATTTAGTGTGAAATTCAGATGTGTGAAGAGCTGTTGAAGAGCAAAAAAACTAATTTTTCTTTAGTTAATAAAGTACTCCTACCACAGTATCTGAGCAACATGAGTGGGAAAAAGAGAGGTCGTGGTGGAAGGGGGAATAGGCTTGGTTTTCAAGGTATACATGGGTAGGTGGTAATGTTAGTGAAAGCACTAGTGAATAGAGATGAGCGGTGTTCGACTAGAACTGTTCGCCAATCTCAAATTTGAGCTGTTTTGGGCGGTGTTCGAGTCGTTCGACGAACGTGAACGATTTGCAAAAAATTCGGCTGTTTGAGGTTATGTTCTATAACTGTTCATGCACCAAAAGCGTGTCTTGCATGTCTGGCGCTATTTAGATCATCAATCATGCAGGGATTTGTAGATTGTGAGCCCTCGCGGGCAGGGTCCTCGCTCCTCCTGTACCAGTCGCTGTCACATTGTGTTCAAGATTATTGTAATTGTTCTTGTATGTATACCCCATTTTCACATGTAAAATGCCATGGAATAAATGGCGCTATAATAATAAATAATGATAAAAATAATAATTGTCTGCCACTCACTGTAATGCCACAGCCATGGTGGTTGTGGAATTACAGTGGTTGCCCAAATCGATGGGAACAGTGCTCACAGTGAAACATGAAAAGCCGGCAATTCAGCAGCGGCATACACCGGTACCCGACAATTTAGAACCGAAAGAATAGAGTATCACACATAGATTAGATAGATAGAAACATGTCAGTCACATATATAAGAAGTACAGTGACAGTGTTGGTTACTGTACTTGTCATTTAGTGTTAATGGATTTATTTAAAAAAATATTAGTGTTTTCATGCACCGTCTCTTTAAAAAAGCCAGCCGGCAATTCAGCATCGGTACCCGTCAATTTATAACAGGAAGAATAGAGGATCACACATAGATTAGATACATAGAAACATGTCAGTCACATATATAATAAGTACAGTGATAGTGTTGATTACTTTACTTGTCATTTATAGTTAAAATAAAGGATTTATTAAAAAAAAAATTGGCGTGGGGTTGCCCGTAATTTTAGTCTCTATCGGAGGTTAAGCAGACGGCTGGGGCAGATGTTTGAAGCCAGGGAAGGGGGTAATACCCACGGAGCTTCCCAGGCTACTAATATCAGCCCCCAGCTGAATACCTAGCCTTTACTAGCTATTAAAATGGAGGACCCCAAAAAAAATGATGTGGAGTCCCCCCTATTTTAATAGCTAGCAAAGGCTAGGCAGACAGCTGGGGGCTGATATTAATAGCCCAGGAAGGGTGCCATGAATATTGGCCCCCTCCCAGGCTAGAAACACCAGCCGTCAGCCGCCCCAGAAATGGCACATCCATAGGATGCACCAATTCTGGCACTTAGCCTCGCTCTTCCCACTGCCCTGTAGCGGTGGCAGTGGGGTAATAGGGCCGGGGTTGATGTCAGCTTATGATGCCAGCTGACATCAAGCCCAGGTTAGTAATGGAGAGGCGTCTATAAGACTCCCCCATTGCTAACCCCATAGTCAAAGTTAAAAAAAAACACAAACACCCAGAATAAAGTCATTCAATTGAAATAAACACAAAATTCTTTGTTGTTCTAAATTAAACCATACTTACCATCACGCCCATTCCAGCTGAAGCCAATGTCTTCTGCAATAAAAGTAAAATAATAAAGCAACATAATCCTTACCTTTCCACGGTTCCCACGACAGCTTCAGCTCTGCTACATTCACATGACAGGCTGGATCGCAGCCGAAAGCTGCCATCCAGCTTTCCATGCCGCAGACACTGAGAAGCTCAGGCATGCTTGTGCCCTTCAGTGTCTCGCTGTGACGGCATAAAGATGAGCCGAGGTTATGTACAATGAACTCAGCTCACCTCATGCACGTCACTGACAGCGTGGGAGAATTGCCTGCGCTCTGCAGTGTCTATGAAGGATGGCATGAAGGATGGCATGCTGGATGGAAGCGCTAAGCTGCCATCCAGCCTGTCATCTCAATGCCATCCCAGTTTGGGAGAATTCTCCTGCTCAAGCGCTGAGCACAGCAGAATTCTCCCATGCTGTCAGTGACGTGCATGAGGTGAGCTGAGTTCATTGGACATGACCTCACCTCATGCACGTCACTGACAGCGTGGGAGAATTCTCCTGCTCAGAGCGCTTCAGGAGGAGAATTCTCTCACGCTGACTGCAAGCGCAGGAGAATTTTCCCACGCTGTCAGTCACGTGCATGAGGTGAGCTGAGTTCATTGGACATGACCTCGGCTCATCTTTATGCCGTCACAGCGAGACACTTAGGAGCACAAGCATGCCTGCGCTTCTCAGTGTCTGCGGCATGGCAAGCTGGATGGCAGCTCTCGGCTGCGATCCAGCCTGTCATGTGAATGTAGCAGAGCTGAAGCTGTCGTGGGAACCATGGAAAGTTAAGGATGATGTTGCTTTATTATTTTACATTTATTGCAGAAGACATTGGCTTCAGCTGGAATTGGCGTGATGGTAAGTATGGTTTAATTTAGAACAATAAAGAATTTTGTGCTTTATTTCAATAAAAGGACTTTATTCTGGGTGTTGTGGTTTTTTTTAACTTTGACTATGGGGTTAGTAATGGGGGTGTCTTATAGATGCCTCTCCATTACTAACCTGGGCTTGATGTCTGCTGGCATCATAAGCTGACATCAATCCCAGCCCCAATTCCCCACTGCCACCGCTACAGGGCAGTGGGAAGAGAGAGGCTAAGTGCCACAATTGCCGCATCTTATGGATGCGCCATTTCTGGGGCGGCTGACGGCTGGTGTTTCTAGCCTGGGAGGGGGCCAATCTTCATGGCACCTTTCCTGGGCTGTTAATATCAGCCCCCAGCTGTCTGCCTAGCCTTTGCTAGATACTAAAATAGGGGGGACCCCACGTCATTATTTTGGGGGTCCCCCATTTTAATAGCTAGTAAAGGCTAGGTATTCAGCTGGGGGCTGATATTAGTAGCCTGGGAAGCTCCGTGGGTATTACCCCCTTCCCAGGCTTCAAACATCTTCCCCAGCCGTCTGCTTAACGTCCGCTAGAGACTAAAATTACGGGCAACCCCACGCCAATTTTTTTTTTATAAATCCTTTATTTTAACACTAAATGACAAGTACAGTAATCAACACTATCACTGTACTTCTTATATATGTGACTGACATGTTTCTATGTATCTAATCTATGTGTGATGCTCTATTCTTTCTGTTATAAATTGTCGGGTACCGCTGCTGAATTGCCGGCTGGCTTTTTTAAAGAGACGGTGCATGAAAACACTATTATTTTTTTTAATAAATCCTTTAACACTAAATGACAAGTACAGTAAGCAACACTGTCACTGTACTTCTTATATATGTGACTGACATGTTTCTATCTATCTAATCTATGTGTGATGCTTTATTCTTTCTGTTCTAAATTGTCGGGTACCGGTGTATGCCGCTGCTGAATTGCCAGCCGGCTTTTTTAAAGAGAGAGTCTTCTGAACAGTTTGTCAGCTTTTGGACACCTTTGAATGTATTTTATGTGTGTTTCTATGTGTTTTTGTTTGCCTGCCATTGGTTTTAACAGTGTTTTAAGGTGTTCGACGGTGATCTAAGGTGTTCGACAAACAGTTCCACGAACATCCCGGTGTTCGACGAACCGAACCCGAACACCAGGGGGGTGGCTCAACACTACTAGTGAACCAACACAAGCAGGTCCTATCCAAAAGCAACTGACAACTTCTGTTACTGGATGGCCTACTCCACTCCCTTTCTTTGGCAGCAGCACAGCGATACGCCTTGTTGATAAGGGCAAGAAAGAGCAGGTGCTCCAGTGGACGGCAAGTTCTGCTTCAAGTGCCCTCTTTTCTTCTTCCTCCACCTCAACATCACACATAGTACAGTCCACAGATGTTTACCCATGCTTCCCCCCGTGTCACAACGGTCCAACTTCACAACTGTCTGTAGCGAACCACAGATAGGCGAGTCTGTAGAACTGTTCACACATTCTATACCGTAGGCATCAGAAGTGTACTCCAAACAGTCACAGAGTCAAGAGGAGGAAAGCATCTGTACCGATGCCCAAACAATTTTTAACTTGGATTTAGGGCAGGACTAACAAGGGTCCAAGCAGGTTCATGACCCTCATCCCCAGACGTTAACTGCAGGGGAGGGAGGTGATCCCGATGAGACTCTGATATCTGAGGCTCATGCGGACTGTACTGTGCTGTCACTGTGAGGGTGAGGAATGGTATAACATATTGGATGATGACGAGCTTGAAGATCCTACTTGGTGTGAACCCAGAGTCACGCAGCCGAGTAGTTCATCTGAGGAGATGGAGCAGGAAGACGAGGAGGTTACATTTCGCCATACAGTGCAGACACTGAGTGATGCAATCACTAGGAGTATTGCATCCTTAGCTACAACTGTGGCTGTGGCCAGCAGTGGTCACAGGTCTGCAGCTCGCAGGGGTGGCAAGGGTTGACTAGCATGGGCCTTTTTTGTCACCGCAAAGGATGAGTCAACTCACGTTATCTGCAAACTTTGTGATAAAAAACTCAGTAGAGGGAAAAACTACAATAATTTGACTACTACATGCATGAACATTTACATGCTCAAACAACATGCTTAAAGCTGGGAATCTCACCGCGGTGAAATGTGGACCAGCGGACCTCAACAACCATTAGCTGCCCATCAAACGCATCCGCTGCTTCTTCCTCCACCTCTGTTACTGTACCATGCCAAATATTCTCACGCAGGTCTCCCATCGCAGAAACTCCAGTTCTTTACCCGCTCCAGTAAGGCTGAGTGAGAGCCCGTCAGCTGTAACAGAAGCGGACACGCCTGCTGTCTTTGTTTCATCGTGCACACTGCATGTTTGTCAATCCACCGTAACATCTGCACCTGCACCTCACTCACGGTCCAGCAGTTTGTCTGATTCACCATACTCCACCCTCTCTCAGCACCTTAGACAGCCCTCGGTCCCACAATTGTGGTCATGTAAAAGATTGTTTCATCCTACGCATGACAAAGCTAATAGGTTGAACTCCACCATCTCCAATCTGTTGGCCATGGAAATGCTGCCTTTCCACCTGGTAGATACAGATGGTTTCCGAAACTGATGGCCATAGCAGTCCCCCAGTACCAGTTGCCCAGCTGCCATTACTTCTCTAAGAAAGCTGTGTGTGCGCTACACCAGCATGTCGCAGACAACATCACCCATTCCTTGTCTAGATCTACATCTGCCAGGGTGCATTTCACCATAGACACCTGGACGAGTAAGCATGGCCAAGGGTGTTACATCTCACTGACTGGGCACTGGGTGACTCTGGTGGCTGTGTGGGCAGGCGAGGAATGGGCTGCTCCACAAATCTTGGAATCCCCAAGTCTTGCAGAAGAAACCTCTGCATTTTCCACTTCCTCCACTGCTTCTGCGTCCTCCACCTCCTCTAGGGCCTCTACTTACACACTCAACCTTTGCCTTAACGAGACAAACGTTCCAACAATGCAGAGTGAATCCACACCACCTCCGTACTGTGCAGTCAGGGCTCACAGCAATCAAGCAGTCTTAAAATGAATATGCCTTGGAGATGCTAGTCATACAGGTGAAAAGTTGTGAGCAGCTTTCCAGGCTCAGTTTGAGCAAAGGCTGTCTCTGCTGAACCTAGAGCCAGGGAAGCCCGTGTGTGATAACGGTATGAACCTGTTAGCGGCCCTAGGCTGAGGCTAGCTCACACACTGTCTTTAATGGCTCACGTCCTCAATCTGGTGGTACAGAAATTTCTCTACCACTATCTTGGCCTGGATGAGCTACTTCACAAAGCACGGAAGCTGTGTGCTCACTTCTGCCATTCGCACCCCTCATGTCATCGACTTGCATCGATACAGAATCTTTGTCCGTGCCAGTTAACAGGTTGATCTGCGATGTGCTAACGCTGTGGAATTCCACTCTACACATGTTGCAGCAACTCAGCAACGAGCTCTGATGCAGAATGTCATGTCGTATAGCCTGGTCCAATGCAGTATCAACGTGGGGCATATCACGTTTACAGAGTGGGAACAGATTAAGGACCTCTGCACCCTTCGGCACAGTTTTGAAATGGCTACTAAACTGGTTAGCGCTGATGATATTTCGGTCATCTACATACTGGAGCTGACTTTGAATAAGATGCTGCAGGAGGTGGTTGTCCCAGAAGTAGAGGAGGATGCAGAAGGGATGAGAATGTCTCAAAGTTCCAGACTTGGCGGATGCTAAGTGATGGTGGATATCAGACAAACTGTTAGTGAGTTTGCAAGAGCCGAGGAACTAATGGAGGAGGAAGAGGTGATGGGCAAGCAGCTGTCAGGGGATGAAGAGGATAATCATCGCCTCTTGGTTGAACGTGGTTGGCAGGAGGGGACGGAGGAAACAAGCATCAGTGTTACACAGCCCACAATACAGTCTGGCTTTGGAACTCTTGGAAGAGCCAGATATATGAGTGCCTTCTAGATGCACTATCTGCAACATGATCCCTGTATAGTTAGGATTCGAAATAATGCTAACTATAGGGTTTCCACTCTGTTAGATCCACGATATAAGAGTCAATTTTGCCAGATGCTTCCCGCTTTTGTTGGAGTATCGAAACAAGCTTTTAAGCAACCTTAATGGAGCTTTTCCCCAAGATAGCAGTGAGGCACACAGTGTGAATCGCAGCTGTAGTCTTTCAACATCCGGCACGTCAGTTCGTCAACGCCAAAACATTAGCAGCAACAACAGAGTAAGTGGCAGAAGCAATTTCTGTGAGTCCTTTCACAGATTTTTTAGACCACCTCGTGCACCAGCACAACAGACTACAAGTCTGACACGTGGTGAACAACTTGAAAGGATGGTGGAGGAGTATCTAGAGCTTAATATGAATACCATCAGGGTGGATTTGTACCCTTTTACATTTTGGTCTTCAAAAATGGATGAATGGCCTGAACTCGCCCGTCAGAATGTGTCTTCAGCGCTGCTGGTGGTGTCTTTACGGATAAGCTCATCTGGCTGTCCCAAGTGTAGACCACCTAACTTTCTTCAAGATCAACAAGTCATGGATCTCCAAGGACTTTAGCACCCCAATTGCAGACTGTACAGAGTAGGCAATGTTGTCATTTTTTAGTGTGCTGCATTGATCTCGCGGAATTGCAGTCTGTCATATGGCTTCTGTGCCTGTTCTTACTGCTGCTGCTGCAGGATTTAGATCCTAATTTTTAGAAATGTGGAGAATCCTGATTGGGTCTCCATCCATTGGGTTGACTGTAGTGGAAGAGGTTTGGGTCTCCATTAAACTACTTGTAGTCTGATGAAATTGATGCCACTTCGGTGTTGTTAGGCCCTTATTTAGGGAAATGTGAACACTCCTGGTTAGGTCTCCATCTCCTGGGTTGGCTGTACTGGAAGAGGTGTGGGTCTTATTTACACTATTTCTACTGTAGTGAAATTTATTACACATTGTTAGTGTCTGCCGCTTATTTTTGGAAATGTAGAGAATCCTGATTATGTCTCCGTCTATTGGGTTGGCTGTAGTGGAAGAGGTTTTGGTCTCCTTTGCAATACTTATACTCTAGTGAAATTCATGCCACTTCGATAGTGTTAGGCCCTTATTTAGGGAAATGTGAATACTCCTGGTTAGGTCTCCATCTCCTGGGTTGGCTGTACTGGAAAAGGTGTGAGTCTTATTTACACTATTTCTGCTGTAGTTAAATTTATTACACATTGTTAGTGTCTGCCACTTATTTTTGGAAATGTAGAGAATCCTGATTGGGTCTCCATCTATTGGGTTGGCTGTAGTGGAAGAGATTTTGGTCTCCTTTGCAATACTTATACTCTAGTGAAATTTATGCTACTTCGGTGGTGTTAGGCCCTCATTTAGGGAAGTGTGAACACTCCTGGTTAGGTCTCCATCTCTTGGGTTTACATTACTGGAAGAGATGTAGGACTCCATGCATTTGTATAGTTATACTCTAGTGAAATTGAGTATTTGGTGCAGATATTGTTCTCCCCAAATGGGTACACAAACATGATAAACTCTAAATTGATTTTCACTAAACAACCATCAGCCGCCCCTTCAAATGCCTCTGCTGCTTCTTCCTCCTCCTCTGTTACCGTGTCAAGTAATGTCACACAGGTCTCCGACAGAACCAGCTGTATACCCGCTGCAGTTAGGCTGAGTGAGAACCCATCAGCTGTAACAGAAGCGGACATGCCTGCTGTGTTTATTTCACTGAGCACACCACATGTTTCTCAATCCACCGTAACATCTCCACCTGCACCTCACTCATGGTCTATCAGTTTGTCCGTTTCACCGTACTCTGCCCTCTCTCAGCACTGCAGCCAGCCCTCAGTCTCGCAGTTCACGTAAAAGATTGTTTCATCCTATACATGACAAAGCTAAGAGGTTGAACTCCACCCTATAGGCCACAGAAATTGTTTTCTTAGGCCCTATTTTTTTAAATGTAAACACTTCCGATTGAATTTCCATCTCCTGAGTTGGCAGTACTGGAAGAGATGTGGGTCTTATTTACACTATTTCTACTGTAGTGAAATTGATTACACATTTTTAATGTCTGACACTTATTTTTGGAAATGTGGAGAATCCTGATTGGGTCTCCATCTATTTGGTTTGGCTGTAGTGGAAGAGGTTTCTGTCTCCATTAAACTACTTCTACTCTGGTGAAATCGATGCCATTTTGATGGTGTCTGCACTAATTTTTGTAAATGGGGAGTATCCTGATTGGGTCTCCATTTGGTTTGGCTGTAGTGGAAGAGTTGTCGGTCACCATTATACTAGTTCTACTCTAGTGAAATTAATTCTTTGGTGCAGATATTTTTGTCACATGGGAACACAAGATAGAATCGGAATTGGTTTTCTTAGTACCGTGGTATATAAAGCAGGCTATATTTCATCTTTCAATTTTTCGGAGCTGATATTGTTCTCCATACAGGGTTACACATTAGTAATGAGAGAGCACTAAATTTGCTCAACTTAGTGGTTCAGTGATTTCTCAAAACCTACCCAGATATGCCACAGCTGCTTGTGAAAGTACAACGCATGTGTGCCCATTATAGCTTCCGCCACCCTGGCAGTGCTCCAGCAGTGTTTGCAGCTTCCAGCTCACCGACTGTTGAGAGATGTCACCACATGTTAGAAATCAAGGTTGCAGATGTTGGGAAGGATTTGTGAGCAGCAGAGGGCCATTGTTGAGTACCAGCTTTAACACAACCATCAAAATTCAGGTCAGCCTCCGCACATAAGAGCTGATGAGTGGGCATGGATGTCTAATATCTATGCCGTCCTCCAAAACTTTGAGGACTCCACCAAGATGATGAGTGGCGCTGACGCCATAACTGGCATCGCCATCCCGCTTCTTTCTCTACTGAAATGCTTGCTGCTCACCGTTAAAATGGAGGCATTGCAGGCGGAGCAAGGAACTATACAGCCCAGCCTCATCTCATCTCAATGCGGATTGGGTGATATTGAGGAGGAAGAGGATGAGCAGGAGAACATGGACAGTCATCATCTTGGGGCGGACAGGGAAGTCTTGCCTGTCTTGAAAGTCTTGATACCCCTCTTTAAATCTGTGGGAAAGCACTATTAGTTTCGCTTAATGACCATCAGTGGCCTACACCATGGCTTTGCTTATGCACGTTATTTCTCAAAATGCATTACAGATCAGGACATTGTCCAACTCTGTAGTAATTAAATTTAAGGCGTAAAGAAAAAACTTTGTCTGTAGCTAAGCACCAGCAAGAAGTGTGAGCTGATGTTGGAAGGGCTGCCACTGCTTATGCAAGAAGCTGCATTAGAGGACTTCCTGGGAGAAATGACAGCTGGAGTAGATACAGTCTCCATAGTTCTTTCACCGAGATAAAGAATATATAACTCTCACCGACAAGCTGCAGACTGGCTCCGTACCATCCCTGACCATATTCATTTGTCCACGTGTTTGTAGTTAGGCGGTCCTTCCCAGTAAGTGCACTGAGGAGGGCACGGTTAATGTCCTGGGACCTAGGTTCTTCTCCATCGCAACCTTTGGCCTGGGACTCTTGGTCTCATTTCAATATCACCTCTATGCTGATAACACACAGATCTACCTCTCTGGAACTCATATTACCTTACTAACCAGAATCCCACAATGTGTGTCCTGTATTTCATCTTTCTTCTCTGCTAAATTTGTAAAAGTTAACATGGATAAAACCAAATGCATGGTCTTTCCATCATCTCATTCATCCCTCCCAACTGACTTATCCATCAAAGTGAATGGCTGCCCACTCTCCCCAGCAGAGATGAGCGGTGTTCGACTAGAACTGTTCACCAATCTCAAATTCGAGCTGTTTTGGGCGGTGTTCGAGTCGTTCTACGAACGCGAACAATTTGCAAAAAATTTGGCTGTTCGAGGTTATGTTCGATAACTTCGTGCACCAAAAGCGTGTCCTGCATGTCTGGCGCTATTTAGAGCACCAATCATGCAGGGATTGTCTTCCACTCACTGTAATGCCACTGCTATGGTGGTTGTGGCATTACAGTGGTTGCCCAAATCGATGGGAACAGTGCTCACAGTGAAACATGAAAAGCCGGCAATTCAGCAGCGGCATACACCGGTACATGACAATTTAGAACCGATAGAATAGAGTATCACACATAGATTAGATAGATAGAAACATGTCAGTCACATATATAAGAAGTACAGTGACAGTGTTGGTTACTGTACTTGTCATTTAGTGTAAAGGATTTATTTAAAAGAATACTAGTGTTTTTTTTATGCACCGTCTCTTTAAAAAAGCCGGCCGGCAATTCAGCAGCTGTACCCGACAATTTATAACAGAAAGAAGAGAGCATGTCAGTCACATATATAAGAAGTACAGTGATAGTGTTGATTACTGTACTTCTCATTTAGTGTTAAAATAAAGTATTTATTAAAAAAAAATTGGCGTGGGGTTCCCCGTAATTTTAGTCTCTAGCGGAGGCTAAGCAGACGGCTGGGGCAGGTGTTTGAAGCCAGGGAAGGGGGTAATACCCACGGAGCTTCCCAGGCTACTAATATCAGCCCCCAGCTGAATACCTAGCCTTTACTAGCTATTAAAATGGGGGACCCCCAAAAAAATGACGTGGGGTCCCCGTTATTTTAATAGCTAGCAAAGGCTAGGCAGACAGCTGGGGGCTGATATTAATAGCCCAGGAAGGGTGCCATGAATATTGGCCCCCTCCCAGGCTAGAACCACCAGCCGTCAGCCGCCCCAGAAATGGTGCATCCATAGGGTGCGCCAATTCTGGCACTTAGCCTCGCTCTTCCCACTGCCCTGTAGCGGTGGCAGTGGGGTTATAGGGCTGGGGTTGATGTCAGCTTATAATGCCAGCTGACATCAAGCCCAGGTTAGTAATGGAGAGGTTTCTATAAGACACTCCCATTACTAACCCCATAGTCAAAGTTAAAAAAAACACAAACACCCAGAATAAAGTCCTTTAATTGAAATAAAAGCACAATTCTTTATTGTTCTAAATTAAACCATACTTACAATCACGCCAATTCCAGCTGTAGCCATCGATCTCCTGCAATAAAAGTAAAATAATAAAGCAACATCATCCTTACCTTTCCATGGTTCCCACGACAGCTTCAGCTCTGCTACATTCACATGACAGGCTGGACCGCAGCAGAACGCTGCCATCCAGCTTGCCATGCCGCAGAGACTGAGAAGCGCAGGCATGCTTGCGCTCCTCAGTGTCTGGCTGTGACGGCATCCAGATGAGCCGAGTTCATGTCCAATAAACTCAGCTCACCTCATGCACGTCACTGACAGCGTGGGAAAATTCTCCTGCGCTCAGCGCTTGAGCAGGAGAATTCTCCCACGCTGGGGTGGCATTGAGATGACAGGCTGGATCACAGCTGAGCGCTGCCATCCAGCATGCCATCATTCATCGACACTGCAGAGCGCAGGCATGCTTGCGCTCTGCAGTGTCTCTGAAGGATGACAAACTGGATGGCAGCGCTCAGGTGTGATCCATCCTGTCATCTCAATGCCATCCCAGTGTGGGAGAATTATCCTGCTCAAGCGCTGAGCGCTGAGAATTCTCCCACGCTGTCAGTGACGTGTTTGAGGTGAGCCGAGTTCATACTTCTTATATATGTGACTGACATGTTTCTATCTATCTAATCTATGTGTTATGCTCTATTCCTTCTTGTCTAAATTGTCGGGTACCGGTGTATGCCGCTGCTGAATTGCCGGCTGGCTTTTTTAAAGAGAGTGTCTTCTGAGCAGTTTGTCAGCTTTTGGACATCTTTGAAGGTGTTTTCTATGTGTTTCTATGTGTTTTTGTTTGCCTGCCATTGGTTTTAACGGTGTTCGACGGTGTTCAACGGTGTTCTAAGGTGTTCGACGAACAGTTCCTCGAACATCCCGGTGTTCGACGAACAGAACCGAACCCGAACACTACGGGGGTGGCTCAACACTACTCCCCATTCCCGCAAGCTTGATTCTGATCTGTCCTTCTAACATCAGATCCAAGCCCTTTCTACTTGCTTCTGACTCCAACTCCAAAGTATCTCGGGAATCCACACATTCCTCAACCATGCATCTAGAAAAAAAACAGTGCATGCCCTCATCAGCACTCGCCTCTTTTACTCCTGCTCTGTGGCCTCCCTTCTACTACTCTTAAGCCCCTCCAATCAATTCCAAAATGTTCTGGCCGATTAATCCACCTGTCAATCACTGCGCGGGCTCCCTGTTGCCCAGAGTGTCCAGTTGAAAAGAATAACTATGGCATACCAAGCCATCTAAAACCTGTTTCCTCCATACATATGTGACCTAGTCTCCCTGTACTAGTTACCTGCATGCAATCTTCCATCCAGGGCCGGCGTCAGCACCTGACACACCCAGGCAAGTGCGAGGAGCCCTGAGCATGTGGGGGCCCACAAGCGGTCGGGCACCCCGCTAGCCTATGGGCGGAGGAGAGTGGTGCCAGCACTCACCCTTCTCCCTCGCTTGCTCAGGGCCGGATACTTACCTCTCCCCGTGCCTCCGCAGAGCCGCTGTCTTCCCCTCCTGTGCACTCCCTGTGACGTCTCAGGTCAGAGGGTGCGGGGGCATCTTTCCCCCGTGCCCTCCCCTGAGCCATCACAGGCAGTGCAGAGTGGGAAGACGCTGGCGGCGCTGGAGACCGGACCTGAGCAGCGGCAGCAGGTGAGGATGAGTGAGGTGAGTATTTGATTTTTTTTTTTTAAATGTATGGAGGCATGGGGCACTATATGGGGGGGTGACATCTTGAATGGGGCATTTTAAAGAGAGGGGGGTGATATCCTGCATTGGGCATTATAAAGGGGGGGTGACATCCGGCATTAGGCATTATAAAGAGGGGTGACTTCCTGCATGGGACATTATATGGGGGGAAAGGGACATCCTGCATGGGGCATTATATGGGGGGAGGGCCATTATGCATGGGGCATTAAATGGGGGGAAGGGACATCCTGCAGGGGGCATTATATGGGGGGAGGGCCATTATGCATGGGGCATTAAATGGGGAAAGGGACATCCTGCATGGGGCATTATATGGGGGGAAAGGACTTCCTGCATGGGGCATTATATGAGGAGTGACATCCTGCATGGGGCATTATATGGGGGGAAGTGAAATCCTGTATGGGGCATTATATGAGGGGTGACATCCTGCATGGGGCATTATATGGGGGGTGAAGTGACATCCTGCATGGGGCATTATATGAGGGGTGACTTCCTGGATGGGGCATTATATGGGGGGGACATCCTGCATGGGGCATTATATGGGGGGAAGTGACATCCTACATGGGGCATTAAATGAGGGGTGACATCCTGCATGGGGCATTATATGAGGGGTGACTTCCTGAATGGGGCATTATATGGGGGGGACATACTGCATGGTGCATTATATGGGGAGGGAAAGGAACATCCTGCATGGGGCATTATATGGGGAGAAAGGGACATCCTGCATATGGCATTATATGGGGGGAAGGGACATCCTGCATGGGACATTGCATGGGGGGAAAGCAACATCGTGCATACTGCATTATATGGGTCAGAGAAGTGACATCCTGCATGGGGCATTATATGGGGGGTGGCATCCTGCATGGGGCATTATATGGGGGGTGACATCCTGCATTGGGCATTATATGGGGGGGAGAAGTGATATCCTGCATTGGGCATTAAATGGGGGGGTGACATCCTCCATGGGGCATTATATGGGGGGTGACATCCTGCATGGGGCATTATATGGGGGGTGAAATCCTGCATGGGGCATTATAAGGGGGGACAGCCTGAATTGGGCATTATTTGGGGGGAATAGCCTGCATGGAGCATTAAATGGGGGCCTGTATCCTGTACGGAGTATTATAACGGGTCCAGTATCCTGTACGGTGCGTTATATGGGGGCCAGTATCCTGTACGGAGCTTTTTATGGGGGCCAGTATTCTGTATGGAGCATTTTATGGGGGCCAGTATTCCGTATAGAGCGTTATATAGGGGCCAGTATTCTGTATGGAGCATTTTATGGTGGCCAGTATATTATGTGGAGCGATTCTCCGGTTTCTGAGCTATTGTGGAATTTACAATAGATATCTCTCATGTAATGTAAGAAGTGAAACCTTTGGCTTTGTACTAAACCTATATTTCTCTGTGATATCTGTGCATCATGAATCGTGGTATGTGTTAAAGGGGCTCACTGAGATTCTTTTGCCTGGGGCCCACAAAAACCTGGAGCCTGCCCTGGCAGTGTGTCTTGGAAGTTATTGACACGAGGTCACTGTTAAAAATAGTTACCTACAGGCCAGCTATTTAAAACTGTGGTTTGTCCGTCACATGGATGACATATAAGTGCGCTGAAAATTCTGCCATTTCTGGCCTCCATTGAAATTTTGTTGCAGTGTGCAGGGCCGGCATCAGCACCTGGCACACCGGGGCAAGTGACGGGGCCCTGAGCAGGAGGGTGGCCCACTCGTGGTCGGGCACACCGCTGGGCTATGGGCAGAGGAGAGTGGTGCCAGCACTCGCACTTCTCCCCCGCTTGCTCAGGGCCCCGGCAGCCGGATACTTACCTCTTCCCGTGCCTCCGCAGATCCGTTGTCTTCCCGCTGTGCGCTCCCTGTGACATCTCAGGTCACAGGGTGCGGGGATGTCTTTCCACTGCGCCCTCCCCTGAGCCATCATAGGAAGCACAGAGCGGGAAGATGCTGGCGACACTGGAGTCCGGACCTGAGCAATGGCAGCAGGTGAGGAGGAGTGAGGTGAATATTTGATTTTTTTTTTTTAATGTATGGAGGCGTGGGGCATTATATGGGTGGTGACATCTTGCATGGGGCATTATAAAGAGTGGGGGTGACATCCTGCATGGGGAATTTTAAAGAGAGGGGGGTGATATCCTGCATTGGGCATTATACACTGTGTTCCAAATTATTATGCAAATAATATTTTCTCAGATTTTCCCAAATTACCTATATGAATTGCAGTAATTGTAATTTTCCAGTCAAATAACTATTAGAGTACAATTGAAAGGTTTTTGTACAAACTGCCTATGATAACAGTATATTTTTAAAAAAATAAAACACTCAAACTGCTCTCAAAATGCATGTTCCAAATTATTATGCACAGCAGAGTTTTCAACCTTTTCATTTTAATAAAGAACAAAAAAATGGTCATTTTTGAAATTATAAGCAATAGCTGGTTATTACAAACTGAAATCAAACAGTTTTCAACTCAAAACTTTATTCTAGGTGATGTAACATTTGCACATAGGACCCCTTGTTCGAAAGGAGCTTCTGAACTCTCTCATTCATTGAATTTGTCAGGTTTTGGATGGTTTCTGCTTCAATTGTTTTGCATGAGGACAGAATACCCTCCCAGAGCTGTTGCTTAGATGTGAACTGCATCCCGCAATCATAGACACTCCTTTTGATGATGCTCCAGAGGTTCTCAATGGGGTTGAGGCCAGGGGAGCATGGGGGCCACACCATAAGTTTGTCCCCTTTTATGCCCACAGCAGCCAGAGTTGCAGATGTGTTATGTGCAGCATGAGACGGGGCATTATCATGCATGAAAATGATCTTGCTGCGGAATGCACGGTTCTTCTTCTTGAACCATGGCAGGAAGTGCTGTTTGAGAAACTCAACATACATTATGGAGTTCATCTTTACCCCTTCAGGGATCCTAAAAGGGCCGACAATCTCTCTCCCCATGATTCCAGCCCAAAACATTACTCCACCTCCTCCTTGTTGGCACCGTAGCCGTGTTTGCATGGGGTGTCCATCAACCAGCCATCCTCCACTCCATCCATCTGGACCATCGAGATCATTTCATGCATGATAATGCCCCGTCTCATGCTGCACATAACACATCTGCATCTCTGGCTGCTGTGGGCATAAAAGGGGACAAACTTATGGTGTGGCACCCATGCTCCCCTGACCTCAACCCCATTGAGTACCTCTGGAGCATCATCAAAAGGAGTGTCTATGATGGCAGGAGGCAGTTCACATCTAAGCAACAGCTCTGGGAGGGTATTCTGTCCTAATGCAAAACAATTGAAGCAGAAACCATCCAAAACCTGACAAATTCAATGAATGAGAAAGTTCAGAAGCTCATTTCGAACAAGGGGTCCTATGTGCAAATGTTACATCACCTAGAATAAAGTTTTGAGTTGAAAACTGTTTGATTTCAGTTTGTAATAACCTGCTAATACTTATAATTTCAAAAATAACCATTTTTTTGTTCTTTATTAAAATGAAAAGGTTGAAAACTCTGCTGTGCATAATAATTTGGAACATGCATTTTGAGTGCAGTTTGAGTGTTTTATTTTTTTAAAAATATACTGTTATCATAGGCAGTTTGGACAAAAACCTTTCAATTGTACTCTAATAGTTATTTGACTAGAAAATTAAAATGACTGCAATTCATATATGTAATTTGGGAAAATCTGAGAAAATATTATTTGCATAATAATTTGGAACACAGTGTAAAGGGGGGGGAGGTGACATCCTGCATTAGGCATTATAAAGGAGGGGTGACATCCTGCACGGGGCATTATATGGGGGGAAAGGGACACCCTGCATGGGGCATTATATTGCTGGGAAAGGGGCATCCTGCATGGGGCATTATATGGGGGGGGGGAAGACATCCTGCATGGGGCATTATATGGGGGGAAAGGGACATCCTGCATTGGGCATTATATGGGTGGGAAGAGACTTCTTGCATGGGGCATTATATGAGGGGTGACATCCTGCATGGGGCATTATATGGGGGGAGAAGTGACATCTTGCATGGGACATTATATGGGTGGGAAGAGACTTCCTGCATGTTGCATTATATGAGGGGTCTATTCCTGCATGGGGCATTATATGGGGGGGCCTTCCTGCATGGTGTATTATATGGGGAGGGAAATGGACATCCTGCATGGGGCATTATATGGGGGGAAAGGGACATCCTGCATACGGCATTATATGGGGGAAAGGGACATCCTGCATGGTGCATTATATGGAGGGAAAGGGACATCCTTCATGGGGCATTATATGGGGGGCAGAAGTGACATCTTGCATAGGGCATTATAAGGGGGGTACAGCCTGCATGGGGCATTAAGTGGGGGAACAGCCTGCATGGAGCATTATATTGGGGCCGGTGTCCTGTACAGAGCGTTATAAGGGGACCAGTTTCCTGTATGGAGCTTTATATAAGTGCCAGTATCCTGTACAGAGTGTTTTGTGGGGACCAGTATTTCGTATGGAGCATTATATGGGGGCCAGTATTCTGTATGGAGCATTTTATGGGGGCCAGTATTCCGTATGGAGCGTTATTTGGGGGCCAGTATTCTGTATGGAGCATTTTATGGTGGCCAGTATATTGTGTGGAGCGATTTGCCGGTTTCTGAGCTATTGTGGAATTTACAATAGATATCACTCATGTAATGTAAGAGGTGAAATCTTCGGCATTGTACTATATATATATTTCTCTGTGGTATCTGTGCATCATGAATCGTGGTATGTGTTAAAGGGGCCCACTGAGACTCTTCCGCCTGGGGCCCACAAAAACCTGTAACCGGCCCTGCCCCCATCCTTCCAAGATCTCCTTCTCTACATCCCTCTTATCTCTTCTTGTCACAATCGCATACAAGATTTGTCTGGTGCAACTCCGCTACTGTGTAACTCTGTACCCCAACACATCAGACTGTCTACCGTGGAAACCTTGAAAAGGAAACTGAATACCAACTTCTTGTGACAAGCGTACAATCTGCGGTAACCCTCGCTCCTGGGGGTTCAGTCGCCACAGGGGTACTGCACCTCAGTTTGAGGTGTGGTATCTCCTATTCCAGGTAAGGATGGAGCATCTCTCAGGACCCCACTTCACCATTCAACACTACACCACTCCTGTTCTGAAGGGGGCCTATATGCACCAGGGTGCTGCCCCGGCCCGGGATAGAGGAGATTGGGGGGAACCAAAGATAGGGGGAACCATGTAGTGGGTGAGGGTGGAGGACACACTTTTAGGAAACACTTATTCTTTGATATTTAATCTACGGCCATCTTAAGTTCAAGGTCTTTGATTGAGCGTCTTCAGTCGGGGTCCAGCAAGAGGCTGTAGCTGGCGGAAAGTTTGCGGTCCTCGTACTCTGGCCTTGAGACGAGGAGCGGGTCAGAGTTAATCACTTTCTCTACCTGGTCAAGGTCCTGATCTAAGAAGGCCTGGAGGGGAGCAGAGGCTCCACAGGCAAAAGGATCCCAGGGGGGTACGGACAGAGCGGAGTCACAACCTGTATTCTTTACTCTGGCCTAGTCAGAGGGATTCCTGCTGCAAGAGGGGTGACCGGCCCCCGACATCTGACTTTGTTACTTCACGTCTCAGTCAGAAAAGCCCGGAGTCTTAGTGGATCCCAGGGGGATACGGACGGAGCGGCATACGCCACCTGTATCTCTTACACTGCGTTTATCTAGTGGGACCCGGCCTTTCACCACGTTCGTACCACACACAGTCAGGAGAAGACTTAGTGGGAGAACTTACCAAGGAGAGGAACACACACGAGAGGGGTCTCTACAGGTGCTCCTAATCTACCTGGGAAGTGCTGAACCCCCTTCCCGGTGGCCGCAGTATGCTGTGTGTAGCAGAGAGAAGCTTTGCGGTTGAAAATTCATCTGAAAGTGAGTAAAGACCCGGATGACTTCATCTACGGCCTCAGCCTGTTATTTCCTGCGCGGCACTGCACCCACCATTCCTTCTCACACTGCCCTGAGGCCTGCTCCGCCTGCGGGGAGCCGTCCCATCTTAGCTGCCCGAAACACCAGCCTCAGTGGACTGAAGCAGCGCTGGTGTCCATCACCGGAAACCGCAGGTGGCATAGTCGAAATACCACTCTTACTTGAAAGCCCATTATTTTTATGTGACAGCCCTGGGCACGGAACGGGTCCAGGCCACGACTGCATTCCCCCGCGACCCCTACAGTCACCCGGCTCCGAGTAACCCCATTTCCCAGGGAGGGCTAGAGCGTCACAATACCGCTGCACGACTACCTGTACCCTGACCTATTGTACCCTCCCCCATCCCTTGCAGATTGTTTGTGTGCCCCCGCAGGCAGGGTCCTCTCTCCCCTTGTACCAGTCGGTGACCCCTTTTGACATGTAAAGCGCTACGGAATAAATGTCACTGTCATTGTAATAATAATTATAATACTTGTACTCTGGGTCAATTGATGGTACTTCCCTGCTGTTTACACCTAATTTGATGTGTTTTGGCAGCTTTTGGACCCATTTGTAGATGTTGTATATGCATTTTTTTGGGCCCCCATTGACTCCTATGGCGTTCGGGAACAAATTTGGTTAATGTCTATTACTTTGGCGAACTTTTTTGAACCGAACATTGAAATATTCGCTCATCTCTAGTCTTGATCAGAACCTTGGCTGTCATGGTAACCCATCGACGCCCTGTGATCACATCATGGGCGCCGATGGGCATGTGGAATGACGTGCTTCTATACCGGTACATGTTACAAAGGCTGTGTGGGCGCGATCGCCGCCGGGTGTCAGCTGATTGTCACAGCTGACACCCAGTAATATGTGCAGGTAGCGGTCCCACACCACTCCCAGCACATTAACCCCCGCAATGCTGCGATCGAAGTCGATCACAGCATTGCGGTGGCTAAGGTGAGGTGATAGCAATACTCACCTCCTCTTCCGGCCTCCAGTGCTGTCTGGCGCGGCTTCCCGGGTGTTGCCATGATGACCCGATGTCGTCATGACAACATCCGGGTCACCAGACAGCAGTAACATTTTTTGGTCATGCGCAGTACATGACCAAACAATCTTCTCACTGTGCAGCACTGACTGCCTGCATGGCACAGGAATGGTGCTCCATCCCTATGTTATGCAGGCGATCAGAATAAAAAAAGTGAAAGTCCCATAGTGGGACAAAGTAAAAAAGTAAAAAAACTGTAAGAAAGTGAAAAAAAAAATAAAAAAAATTTGTAAAAATATAAAAAAAAATAAAAAAAATAATCCACCAAAAATAAAAATATAATGTACCCATCAATAAATATTATTATGAAAAAAAACAAAAAACAAACAATAAAAGTACACATATTTGGTATTGCCGTGTCCGGAATGACCTGACCTATAAAACAGTCCCACTAGTTAACCCCTTCAGTAAACACGGTAAAAAAAATTAAAAAAAACAAAGCAAAAAACAATGCTTTATCATCATACCACCAAACAAAAAATGGAATAACACGTGATCAAAAAGACGAATATAAATAAAAATGGTACAGCTGAAAACATCATCTTGTCCCGCAAAACACAAGCCGCCATACAGCTCCATCATCCGAAAAATCAAAAATTTATAGCTCTCAGAATAAAGTGATGCAAAAAAATTTTTTTTTCTATAAAATAGGTTTTATTGTGTAAGAGCGCCAAAACATAGAAAAACAATATAAATGTGGTACCGCTGTAAACGTACTGACCTGAAGAATAAAGCTACCTTATCAATTTTACCACACGCGGAGTAGAATAAAAAAATTTAAAAAAAACAATTCTTGAATTGTTGGTCTTTGTTTATTCTGCCTCCCAAAAGCTAGAATAGAAAGCAATCAAAAAATGTCATGTGCCTGAAAATGGCACCAATAAAAATGTCAACTCATCCCGCAAAAAACAAGCCATCACATGACTCTGTTGGCCAAAATATGGAAAAATTATAGCTCTCAAAATATGGCGATGCAAAAACTAGATTTTACAAAATATGTGTCTTTTAGTGTGTGACAGTTGTCAATCATAAAAGCCCGATATGATTCTGGTATCTCTGTAGTCGCACCGACCTTGAGAATAAGGTCGTCTAATTACTTATACTACACTAGGAACGGCGTAAAAAATAAACGCTAGGGCTGGGGTTGGGGTTAGGGTTGTGCTAATGTTAGGGTTGGGGTTAGAGTTGGGCTAAGGTAGGGTTAGGGTTTGGGTTAGGGTTGTTTTTTTTTTCAAAAGTAAAAAAAAAAAAAAAAATAGGAAAAAGATGACGATATGGCAACTAGTGTTGAACGCAAGTGTTCGCTACTTGAGTTTGCATCGGGTGCTCGTTATGCATTGAGTATAGCGGGTGCTCGAGTCTCCGCCCCATATGCTTCGCGGCTAAAAAAACTTCGCGGGGATTGCCTGCCCGCATGTTTTTTTGGGGGTGTCTAATAACCGTGAAACATGCGGGCGGGGACTCGAGCATTTCACTTGAGCACCCGTGATGCATGGTGCATACCTGAGTACCCGATGCAAACTTAAGTAGTGAGCACTTGCTCTCAAGACTAATGACAACTTATTCAATATGATGACCTAATGTTATCAAATTCTGTTTCGTACCTCTGGGTTCAAAATGTTCACTATACCCCTTGATAAAATCCTTGAGGGGTGTAGTCTCCAAAATGGGGTCACTTGTGGGGGGTTTCCACTATTTAGGCACATCAGGGGCTCTCCAAATGTGGCATGGCGTCCGCTCTCGATTCCAGACGATTTTGCGTTCAAAAACTCACACAGTGCTCCTTCCCTTCTGAACTCTGCCGTGCACCCAAACACTGTATTTTCCTCTCATATGGGGTATTGACGTACTTAGGAGAAATTGCACAAAAGTTTTTGGGGTTCATTTTCTCCTCTTGTGAAAATAAAAAAATTGGGGCTAAAACATCATTTTTGCGGAAAAAAGTTTGATTTTTTTATTTTCACGGCTCCATGTTATAAACTTCTGTAAAGGATTTGGGGGTTCAAGGTGCACACCACACATCTAGATAAGTTCCTTGAGGGGTCTAGTTTCCAAAATGGTGTCACTTGTGGGGGGTTTCCACTTTTTAGGCACATCAGGGGCACATCCGCTAATTATGCAAGCAAATTTTACAATCAAAAAGTCAAATGGCGCTCTTTCCCTTCTGAACCCTGCCGCGCGCCCAAACAGTGATTTTCCCCCACATATGGGGTATCTGCTAACTCAGGAGAAATTGCACAACAAACTGCATAGCGCAATTTCTTGCGTTACCCTTATGAAAATGCAAAAGTGGGGGCTGAAAACATTTTTGTGGGAAAAATGTGAAAATTTTATTTTTACGGCTCAATGTTATAAACTTCTGTGAAGAACCTGGGGGTTCAAGGTGCTCATCACACATCTAGATAAGTTCCCTGAGGGGTCTAGTTTCCAAAATGGTGTCACTTGTGGGGGGGTTTCCACTGTTTAGGCACATCAGGGGCTCCCCAAATGCAATATGGCGTCCGCTAATTATTCAAGCAAATTTTACATTCAAAAAGTCAAATGGCGCTCATTCCTTTCCGAACCCTGCCGTGCGCCCAAACAGTGTTTTTTCCCCACATATGGGGTATCTACATTCCCAGGGGAAATTGCACAACAAATTTTGGGATTTTTTCCTGTTACCCCTGTGAAAATAAAAAAAATTGGGTCTAAAGTAACATTTTTGTGAAAAAAGTTAAATGTTAATTTTTTTCTTCCACATTCCAAAAATTCCTGTGAAGCACCTGAAGGGTTAATAAAGTTCTTGAATGTGGTTTTGAGCACCTTGAGGGGTGCAGTTTTTAGAATGGTGTCACTTTTGGGTATTTTCTGTCATAAAGATCCCTCAAAGTGACTTTAAATATGATGTGGTCCCTAAAAAATGGTTTTGATAATTTTGTTGGGAAAATGAGAAATCGCTGGTCAAATTTTAACCCTTATAGCTCCCCAATAAAAAAATTTTGGTTCCAAAATTGTGCTGATGTAAAGTAGACATGTGGGAAATGTTATTTATTAATTATTTTGTGTGACATATCTCTCTGATTTAAGGGCATAAAAATTCAAATTTTGAAAATTGCTAAATTTTCAACATTTTCACCAAATTTCCATTTTTTTCACAAATAAACGCAAGTGATATCGAAGAAATTTTACCACAATCATTAAGTACAATATGTCACGAAAAAATATTCTCAGAATCAGGGGGATCCGTTGAAGCGTTATAGAGTAATTACTAGTGTTGAGCCACCCCCGTAGTGTTCGATTTCGGTTCGGTTCGTCGAACACCCGTGTGTTCGCCGAACTGTTCGTCGAACTGTTCGTGAACACCTTCGAACATCGTTAAAACCAATGGCAGGCAAACAAAAACACATAGAAACACATAGAAAACACCTTCAAAGGTGTCCAAAAGCTGACAAACTGCTCAGAAGACACAACTAACACATGGAAAAGTGACAAGTACATATAGTCATGAGAAAAGAAAAGAGGTGGAGGAGTAAAAGGAGGGGGAGACACAGATATAGGCATGTCATGCCCTTCTAAAATCAAGAAAGTGAGAAGCCGACACGTTCAGTCCGCTCCTGCCCGTGCCACCTCCTTGTCGCCGGGTTTGTGCCAGAGCGGCGGTGAACCCTGATGGCCAGCCCCCCTCTCCCAATACTGGTGCCTGTCCGCTGGTGGGTCGAGCGAGCCCCCCTGTGGTGGAGGCAGCTCTAAGCTTTTTAATTTAAATTGTCTCTCTAATTTGAATGAATACACTTTAAATCCATTTACAAGGATCTATTGGAGGACAAGTCTCATGCCAGCAGCCGCGTAATTCCAGCTCCAGTAGCATCCACTAAAGCTGCTGCAGTTAAAAAGCTTTTATAAGGATCGAGCTCGGCTGTCCACCGCAAGGCATCCTACTGCCAGTCCCAGCCCCTATGCCTTGGGGTGCCTCCTGATGCTCTTCACTGAGTATCCCGTGGTCCCGAAGCATTTCCTTTGAAAAAATTAAGTGTCCAAACTACAGGTGGTGTAGCTTGCTTAACAGCCGGGATAATCCGCTGACTAGCAGACACTGCTACTAGGCACAAAGTATTTCCTGGGCTAGATGCAGTTAAAAATTTGTAATTAGATACTCTCGTTGGATGCTGAGAAAGCATTCCATAGAGTCTCCTGGCACGCCAAATATGATTCTCTTAAAAAGCTTGGGGTAGGGGTCTAGGGGACCCTTTTATAGCCAAAATCACGGCCCTGTATCGCAATACGTCACCTAGGCTGAAGATAAAATGGAACTGTAGCACCCTGAGGGCTCCGTTGCTACAGAGGTATTGCACCTCAACCAGAGGTGTGATATCTCACTCTCAGGTAAGGATGGAGTGTGGATCAGGACCCGACACCTGCATGCATTACACCACATTGCCGTGGGGCAGGGCGACCAATATGCCCCTGAGATGGGCACGACAGTCCCTGTCCCTGGCTGGAGTGGGGGGAGGGAACACTGAGGAAGGGGAACCCTGTAGTGCAGGAGCAGGGAGGAAGCAGTTCCTGGGTGCATTGAGAAGGGAGTATAAAAGGTGGGCACCATCTTAGTTCAGTGCAGAGAAGTCTGAGCAGAAGTGGCAGGGAGCAGGGGCTCTGCATGAGCTCTGCTCCGGAGGCGGGCCTAGTAACAGAGGCCCAGGCCTGGAAGAGGGAGAAGGAAGGAAGAGGAGCGGAGAAGGCTCCAGGAACGAGGAACGAAGGGATCCCAGGGGTGCGGACGGGCGAGTCGCCACCGCATGCCCAAATCCACCTGCATGGAGGGGTCAGGCCAAAGGGGGAGACCGGTCCCCGAAACTAGTGGAGGCAGGAAACGACCTTCAGCTAGAAACCGGAGGCTGTAACATTTTATGTGGCACAGCCCCTCGCTACACCCGCTAGGAGGGCAGCACATAGGGTAAGGGAAACTGGCGCCAAGTTTACCAAGAGGAGGCCCGAGGCAGCCGGACAGAAGGGTTGGTAAGAAAGGCCAGACAAAGGACACACAAAGGGGGTCCTGTGAAGCGCTCCAAAGTTATCTGGGAGTTGTCTGAGCCCCGTGGGCAGCCGTTACCTGCAGACGTGGTCTGGATAATAAGAACTGTGAGTAAAGGCCCTGGACTGCATCACTGGCTCCGTGTCGTTACTGCTGCTGCCCTGCACCATCACCCCCATCCTCTGCATACACTGCCCTGAGGCTATACTCCTCCCGTGGGGAGTTATGCTATGCTCTGCTGCACCCACAACACCAGCCTCAGCGGTCTGCCCTGCAGCGGCGGTTCACTCTGACCGCAATCCATGGGTGGCGTAGTCGGACATTTAAACATCAAAACCACATAAATAGTTCCGCCACTGGTTTGACCACCCTGAGCCACAGAACCGGGTCGCCGCCACGAAGACTACAACCACCAGCATCCACCAAAAAGGGTCCGGCTCCGGGTGTCCCAAGGCCCAGGGGGTGCATCAGAACATTTTCATCACCTTTCACAATCACCAATGGGACAAGGCAGGGATGTCCTCTGTCCCCTCTCTTATACATCCTAGTGACGGAGCACCTGCTCTCATCAATTCGCCATAACCCCAATATTAGGTGGATTGAGGTGGGAGGCACCGAGTACAAGTGCTCTCTATTTGCTGATGATGTACTAGTATATATCACTCAATCACATATATCCATCCATGCTGTTATTGCTGAAATAGATCACTTTGTTACATGGTCAATTTTAAAATCAATGCAGCTAAGTCTGAGGCCCTCGATGTCTCCCTCCCCAAATCCATATAGGATTCCATCCAGTCCAACTTTCCCTTTGCCTGGCCCTCACAGGGTATCAAATACTTAGGAATTCCTATTCATAGAGACCTCTCCCATCTATGTTATCTTAATTTTGGGCCCTTTATTGAACAACTCCATACAGACCACGGTTGGCAAGTTAGAACTGTAAGATTCACTACGTGAACCACTGGTGTTTTGTGGAAAAGCACATGTACACTGTGTTCCAAATTATTATGCAAAAAGTGTTTAGGAGTGATAAGGGAAGAATTTGTTTGTTTGTCAGTTAAACTCATTGATGGTGATGTGTGTCAGGGCTCTTTATATCACTGTAAGCAATTGCAGACACCTGTGCTAATTAGTTTGGCAGGTGTGTCCAATGAAAGGCAAGACTACTTAAGAAGTCTGTCTCACATTATTAAGCAGCCTACATTTTCTGCCAAAATGGGAAAGGAAAAGGATGTGTCGGCTGCTGAGAAGCAACAAATTGTGGAGTGTTTAGGTCAAGGCATGACTACAATCAACATTGTGCGATGATCAGGATGAAGTGTCTTGGCAATCAAGAAGTATGTAGCTGATTCACAGTACACACGTGTGCGTGCTGATAAGGGCAAATTGAGGACTCTTTCCTACAGGCAATTACGTCAGGTTGAAAGAGCAGCGGCAAAAAAGCCTTGTCATAGCAGCAGACAAGTTTTTGAAGCTGCTTGTGCCTCCAACGTCCCCCGAACAACAAGATGCAGGGTCCTTCAGAGGTTTGCAGCTGTGCATACGCCATCCTGTCGACCTCCTCTATCCACTTCACACAAGCAGAAACGGCTCCAGTGGGCCAAACATTACATGAAGACTGATTTCAAAACTGTTTTGTTCACGGATGAGTGCCGTGCAGCGCTCGATGGTCCAGATGGATGGAGTGGAGGATGGCTGGTTGATGGACACCCCACGCAAACACGGCTACAGCGCCAACAAGGAGGAGGTGGAGTAATGTTTTGGGCTGGAATCATGGGGAGAGAGATTGTCGGCCCCTTTAGGATCCCTGAAGGCGCTAAAGATGAACTCCATAATGTATGTGGATTTTCTCAAACAGCACTTCCTGCCATGGTTCAAGAAGAAGAACCGTGTATTTCACAGCAAGATCATTTTTCTGCATGATAATGCACCATCTCATGCTGCACATAAAACATCTGCATCTCTGGCTGATATGGGCATAAAAGGGGACAAACTTATGGTGTGACCCCCATGCTCCCCTGACCTCTACCCCATTCAGAACCTCTGGAGCATCATCAAAAGGAGTGTCTATGATGGCGGGAGGCAGTTCACATCTAAGCAACAGCTCTGGGAGGGTATTCTGTCCTCAAACAAAACAATTGAAGCAGAAACCATCCAAAACCTGACAAATTCAATGGAAGCTCCTTTCGAACAAGGGGTCCTATGTGAAAATGTAACATCACCTAGAATAAAGTTTTGAGTTGAAAACTGTTTGATTTCAGTTTCTAATAACCTGCTAATGCTTATAATTTCAAAAATGACCATTTTTTTGGTCTTTATTAAAATGAAAAGGTTGATCGAAAAGTTTGGGGGATCTAAGAGTGTGGCAACCCAGTAGTCATGATTACTTCGAATTCTGACAGTATGAGGGTCATGTTGCAGGTAGTGCAGCAAGAAGGCACTTATGTGTCTTGCGCATCTCGGAGCCCCAAAATTATTTTCCGGGCTAGATGCAGCTAAAAATTATTACTAATTTTAAATCTGGTGGAGCTTAGTATAGATGGGCTAATAGGATCAGTGCTGCACACTGCTACAAAGCCCAAATTATTTTCCAGTCAAGATACAGATAAACATGATTAGTAATTTGAAAGCTTAAAACGGTTGGTAGGGTGATTTTAACCAATCATCAAGCTTTTACTCTCCCCAGGATGACACTGGGGTAGAAAAGTCATTTCGGATCCATGATTTGTTCATCTTTATGAACGTGAGTCTGTCTACATTATCAGTGGAGAGCCGCGTGCGCTTATCTGTCAGCACACCACCAGCAGCGCTGAACACACGTTCAGACAGAACGCTGGCTGCGGGGCATGACAAGATCTCCAAGGCGTAAGTGGCTAGCTCCGGCCATTTATCCAGATTGGAAGCCCAAAAAGAGCAAGGGTCCAGTGACACAGTCATGGCTTCAATGTTTACTTGGAGATACTCCTGTACCATCGTCTCTAGGCGTTGACTATGTGTCAGACTTCTTGTCTCCTGTGGCCTTGCAAAGGATGGGCTAAAAAAGTGGTGTAATGATTCCGCAAAATTGATGTTACCAGCAGATACTGTGGTTCTGTTACGGTTTGAGTGCTGAACACTTGACGGTCCCACGGTTGGCAAGTTGGAACTGTGAGATTCACTACGTGCACCACTGGTGTTTTCTGTAAAAGCACATGTAAGATTCTGCAACAGTCTCTGCTGATACTCCTGCATGCGTGCATCCCTTTCTATGGCAGGAATAATTTCTGCAAATTTACTTTTATACCGGGGATCTAACAGTGTGGCAACCCAGTAGTCAGGATTATTTCTAATTCTCACAATTCGAGGGTCATGTTGCAGGTAGTGCAGCAAGAAGGCACTCATGTGTGTTGCGCATCCAGGAGCACCAAGTCCCTGTTGTGTTGGCGGCGAGGTAACAATCATGCTTCCTTCCTCTGTCCTCTCCCCCCAACCTCGCACAACAGAAATGTGATCAAGGTCTCCCTCATCTGATGAGTCTTCCATCAGTTCGTCCTCCACTTCTTCCTGTGCTCCTGCACCTTCCTCACTAGTTTGGCTGCTACCATGCGCCCTGGTAAAACCATCTCCCCCACCCTCACATGCCTGCCGCCTTGGTGCTGCCGACCGTCTGGACCTTGCAGATGTTAGCCCTTCTGCATACAACTCCTCCTCCTCTACTTCCTCCACCTCCTCTTGTGCCACCACCTGACTCCGAATTCTGTTTAACATGTGCTCCAGCATGTAAATCACCGGAATAGTCATGCTGATAATGGCATCGTCAGCACTAAACATCTTCGTCGCCATTTCAAAACTGTGCAGAAGGGTGCATAGGTCCCTGATCTGAGACCACTCCTCCAGCGTGATTTGCCCCACCTCTGGATCTCATTGGCCCAGGCTATACGTCAGAACGTATTGCACCAGGGCTTGTCGGTGCTGCCACAGTCGCTGCAACATGTGCAGAGTTGAATTCCACCGGGTAGGCACATCGCATTTTAGCCGGTGAAGTGGCAGGCCCAACGACTTCTGTAGAGATGTAAGTCGCTGAGCTGCGGGATGCGAACGGCGAAAGTGAGCACACAGCGACCGTGCCTTCTGCAGAAGGCCATCTAGTCTGGGATAGTGGGCTAAAAATTGCTGGACAACCAGGTTCAACACGTGAGACATACAAGGCACGTGTGTGACATTGCCCCGGCGAAGTGCCGCACCCAGGTTTGCAGCATTGTCGCACACGGCCTTCCCTGGTTTCAGGTCCAGTGGAGACAACCATTCATGAAATTGGTTCTCCAGAGCTGACCACAACTCCTCAGCTGTGTGACTCACATTTCCCAGACATTTCAAAGTAAAAACCGCCTGATGACGTTGAGCCCTACTGCCAGCATAGTAAGGAGGTGTGCAGGATCCCTTCTGCGCAGTTAGAAAGCCTGTGGCATGACCAGACAGGCTTTGGGTGCAGGTGGAAGACCGAGAGGAGGTTGAGGAGGCAGAAGCAGTGGAGGAACTTTGACATAAAGAGGATTGACGCACAAATCGTGGGGACGGCAAGACTTGGACAGCAGCCCCTTGTCCTGCTGTCACCATAGTTACCCAGTGCCCAGTCAGCGACATGTAACGCCCCTGTCCATGCCTACTCGTCCTAGTGTCTGTGGTGAAATGCACCCTGTCACACACAGAGTTTCTCAAAGAAGCGGTGATGTTGTGTGCGACATGCTGGTGGAGCGCAGGCACACCTTTCTTTGAGAAGTAGTGCCGACTGGGCATCTGGTACTGGGGCACTGCGATGGACATAAGGTCTCGAAAATCCTCTGTGTCCACGAGGCAGAAAGGCAGCATTTCTGTAGCCAAGAGCTTGCAGATGGTGAAATTCAACCTCTTAGCTTTCTCATGGCTAGGAGGAAATGGTCTTTTACTTGTCCACATCTGAGTGACCGAGGGCTGGCTATTGTGCTTAGACGGGGTTGATAAGGGTGTCCCCGGCAAACTGCCGGTCTGTGAGGAAGATGCAGGCGGACATGTTAGGTTGCCTTGATCCAAAGGTGGTGCTATCGATGTCGGACAGCGCTCAACACCAGCTGGTGTTACCATCTCCAAAGAAAATGATGACCTGCCAATCACGCTGGCTGTTGCGGGTAAAGAGGTGGCAGGTCTGCGCCCCAAAACAGGTGTGACTGCTGTCCCCCCAGTCACAGAGGATGAAGAGGCCGCGGATGCACAAGATATGGCAGACGGTGATTGGCCCGGCCGGCTAGGCCGCATTGTAGCACACTGAGCTTCCCACTGCAACTTATGCTTCATGTCCATGTGCCGGTTCATGCATGAAGTACTCAAACTATGTATTTTTTGGCCTCTACTTAGCTTTTGCTGACAAATGTTACAGATAACACGAGTTGGGTCATCTTTATCGATCTGAAAAAATGCCCAGGCTATGCAAGGCTTAGCACCCATGCGACCTGAAGAGCCACCATGACTTGTGGTGAGAGGCAGAGTTGTGTTTGAGGATTCAGTTGTTGACGTGCTTCCAGTACTACGTCTCTGTCCAGGAAGGCGCAACCTGACCTCGTCGTCACTAGCATCTTCCTCCACCTCCTCTGCTGACCTCATCTCTTGGCTGACTGTGGGTTGACAGTAAGTGGGATCTCCAACCTCATCATCATCATTGTGTGCGTTATCACACCCGTCGTCCTCAGAGCCAACCTGTTCCTGCCCTGACAAAAAACTAAAGTTGTCGCTCCAATCAGGTATTTGAGTCTCATCATCGTCTTCCTCATTGTCTCCACCAACAGGAGTTACAGTTTGGGAATGAGGGTCTACATTATGGTCAGAACCTTCTGCGTCTGGTCCTGGATCCGATTCATAAAGATTCTGGGCATCAGTGCAGATCATTTCCTCGTCTGGATTCACAGAAGCGCTGGAGTCGACCTCTGATTCCCAGGCTATAGTATGAGTAAACAGCTCTGCAGACTCAACCATCTGTTCTACCTCATACTCAGAGGGGCAGCTGGAGATTTGGGAGCTGTGAGGAAGCAAGTGCGATTGGGGTGACACCTTTGAGGACTGGAGTATTTGTGATGTTGAAGTTGATGTGGAGGAGAGCCCACTTAAAAGAGCACTTGATATCCGTTGAAGCACCTGCTGTTTTTGAGCCTCATCTGGAATTTGTAGCGATTGGCGTGGCTGTAAGAAAGGGATCTTATCACATTGTCCGCTAAAAGAAGTAGACATTTTAGTTTGGCTGGAAGATGGTCTTTCTTCTGCAGATGTTACTGTTGCTTTAACACCTACCCCACGGACACAACCTTTTTTCCCCTTCCCAACACGCCTATTCCCCTTTCCACCAGCAGCAGGCCTTTTTCCACTCATTTTGGTGGTTAACTAATTCACAACTCTGAAGTTGTTTGCACAAAAAAACAATGGATGGGAACCGAGCAGAGCTGAGTGGCCAAACTGTGGTATTAGGCCAAAACTATTGGCTGGGTTAGATGCAGAAAAAAATTATATTCAATTTGCAATCTGAGGGAGGTCAGTATAGATGGACTAATAGAGAAAGTCCTACACACAGCTAGAAGACCAAATAGTTTTTCAGAGGTAGATGCAGAAAAATAATATATTCAGTTTGCAACCTGATGGAGGTCAGTATAGATGGACTAATAGAGAAAGTCCCACACACTGCTAGAAGGCCAAATATTTTTTCAGAGCTAGATGCAGACAAAAAATTATTTTTAATTTGCAACCTGATGGAGGTCAGTATAGATGGACTAATAGAGAATGTCCCACACACTGCTAGAAGGCCAAATATTTTTTCAGAGATGGATGCAGATAAAAATTATTTTTAATTTGCAACCTGATGGAGGTCAGTATAGATGGACTAATAGAGAAAGTCCCCCACACTGCTAGAAGGCCAAATATTTTTTCAGAGCTAGATGCAGAAAAAAATTATATTCAGTTTGCAACCTGAAGGAGGTCAGTATAGATGGACTAATAGAACAAGTCCCACACACAGCTAGAAGCCCAAATATTTTTTCAGTGGTAGATGCAGATAAAAATTATTTTTAATTTGCAACCTGATGGAGGTCAGTATAGATGGACTAATAGAGAAAGTCCCACACACTGCTAGAAGGCCAAATATTTTTTCAGAGCTAGATGCAGACAAAAAATTATTTTCAGTTTGCAACCTGATGGAGGTCAGTATAGATGGACTAATAGAACAAGTCCCACACACAGCTAGAAGCCCAAATATTGTTTCAGAGGTAGATGCAGAAAAAAATTATATTCAGTTTGCAACCTGATGGAGGTCTGTATTGATGGATTAATAGAACAAGTCCCACACACAGCTAGAAACCCAATATTTTTTCAGAGGTACATGGAGAAAAAAAATATATTCAGTTTGCAACCTGATGGAGGTCAGTATAGATGGACTAATAGAGAAAGTCCCACACACTGCTAGAAGGCCAATTATTTTTTCAGAGCTAGATGCAGGCAAAAAATTATTTTTAATTTGCAACCTGATGGAGGTCAGTATAGATGGACTAATAGAGAAAGTCCCACACACTGCTAGAAGGCCAAATATTTTTTCAGAGCTGGATGCAGATAAAAATTATTTTTAATTTGCAACCTGATGGAGGTCAGTATAGATGTACTAATAGAGAAAGTCCCACACACTGCTAGAAGGCCAAATATTTTTTCAGAGCTGGATGCAGATAAAAATTATTTTTAATTTGCAACCTGATTAAGGTCAGTATAGATGGACTAATAGAGAAAGTCCCACACACTGCTAGAAGGCCAAGTATTTTTTCAGAGCTAGATGCAGACAAAAAATTATTTTCAGTTTGCAACCTGATGGAGGTCAGTATAGATGGACTAATAGAACAAGTCCCACACACAGCTAGAAGCCCAAATATTTTTTCAGAGGTAGATGCAGAAAAAAATTATATTCAGTTTGCAACCTGATGGAGGTCTGTATAGATGGATTAATAGAACAAGTCCCACACACAGCTAGAAGCCCAATATTTTTTCAGAGGTAGATGCAGAAAAAAAATATATTCAGTTTGCAACCTGATGGAGGTCAGTATAGATGGACTAATAGAACAAGTCCCACACACTGCTAGAAGCCCAAATATTTTTTGAGAGGTAGATGCAGAAAAAAATTATATTCATTTTGCAACCTGATGGAGGTCTGTATAGATGGATTAATAGAACAAGTCCCACACACTGCTAGAAGCCCAATATTTTTTCAGAGGTAGATGCAGAAAAAAAATATATTCAGTTTGCAACCTGATGGAGGTCAGTATAGATGGACTAATAGAACAAGTCCCACACACTGCTAGAAGCCCAAATATTTTTTCAGAGGTAGATGCAGAAAAAAATTATATTCATTTTGCAACCTGATGGAGGTCTGTATAGATGGATTAATAGAACAAGTCCCACACACAGCTAGAAGCCCATTATTTTTTCAGAGGTAGATGCAGAAAAAAAATATATTCAGTTTGCAACCTGATGGAGGTCAGTATAGATGGACTAATAGAGAAAGTCCCACACACTGCTAGAAGGCCAAATATTTTTTCAGAGGTAGATGCAGAAAAAAAATATATTCAGTTTGCAACCTGATGGAGGTCAGTATAGATGGACTAATAGAACAAGTCCCACACACTGCTAGAAGCCCAAATATTTTTTCAGAGGTAGATGCAGAAAAAAATTATATTCATTTTGCAACCTGATGGAGGTCTGTATAGATGGATTAATAGAACAAGTCCCACACACAGCTAGAAGCCCAATATTTTTTCAGAGGTAGATGCAGAAAAAATATATATTCAGTTTGCAACCTGATGGAGGTCAGTATAGATGGACTAATAGAGAAAGTCCCACACACTGCTAGAAGGCCAAATATTTTTTCAGAGCTAGATGCAGAAAAAAATTATATTCAGTTTGCAACCTGATGGAGGTCAGTATAGATGGACTAATAGAACAAGTCCCACACACTGCCAGAAGCCCAAATATTTTTTTCAGAGCTAGATGCAGAAAAAAATTATATTCAATTTGCAACCTGAGGGAGGTCAGTATAGATGGACTAATAGAATGATGCTATGCCCAAAAGATTTTACTTCACTAGGTGCAGTAAAAAAATTGGTATTCTATACACAGGTGGTATATCTTGCAACACAGATAGGCTACTCCACTGACTAACACACTCTGCAATAGGCCAAAAAGGATTAGCTTTGCTAGATTCAGCCAAATGCTGTGAAAAAAACTTGCACAGCACTGGCACAGACCTGCCTGGCAAAAACTGATAGGAACTGATGTAACCTAGTCCTGAAAAGGACTGCAATTACAATTAGTCTTTACTCCGACAATCTATCTATTTAAGAGCACAGACCTGCCTGATAAAAGTCGTAGGAAATGCTGTAACCTAGTCTTTAAAAGGACTGCAATCACAACTATTCCCTACTTCCAAGCTATCTGTAGATTTGTGCAAAAATTGGCTTGAAATTAACAAGGTATAGCGCACACAGCAACAGCGGTGCCGTCTAACACGCAGCTGCAGCATTGAGAAAATGGTGGCGATGGGGAAAATGGCTTGGTCTTATAGGGCAAGGACATGTGACATACACTGCCAATGACACATGCCCTTGCTTGTGTGAAAAAAGCACTTCGCTCCGTGTGTGCGCTGCTGATAGGCTGACAGATTGCACCTCCCCACTGTAAATGCGGGAAAGAGAAAAAAAAATGGAGATCTTCATTATTCCTGCAGAGATCCATCCCCTGCCCCTCCCCCCACCCCGCTGTACACTCAAACTGCGTATTAACATTAATTTTCATCATTACTGAGAAAAAATCCAGTTATGATTTTGGTGCACGAACAGTTATCGAACATAACCTCGAACAGCCGAATTTTTCTCAAATCGTTCGTGTTCGCCGAACGGCTCGAACACCGCCCAAAACAGCTCGAATTTGAGATTGGCGAACAGTTCGAGTAGAACAACGCTCATCTCTAGTAATTACTTCATAAAGTGACAGTGGTCAGAATTGTAAAAATTGTCCTGGTCATTAACGTGCAAACCACCTTGGGTTGTAAAGGGGTTAATAGTTCCAGTGGTGAATAAATAGATAATATTTCAATGTTTCATCCAAAAAATAATTTTTCAAGGAATTTGTAGAGAAAACTGGAAAAGACAAACAAGTTAGGAGATTGATCGTTGTATTTAACAGGTTAACAGCTGTGGGTGGAGCTCCGCTCCACCCGTGGATGCTAGAGGCACATGATGGCTGATTAAATCAGCTATCATCTGCAGGGACATGACATATGACTTCAATGTACATCATACATCATGAATGGGTTAAAAGAAGAGCATATGTTAGAAAATTTGGTGTAGCACGCTTAGCAATGTATTATCCAGAATTCATTTTTTTAAATGTATGTAGTTGGTTGTGAAATGCATGAGTGCCGGAGTGAAATTGTATTGCACTGCTTGAGATGTTCTTTATCAAAGTAGTGTTAATCTAACTTATATTACATGAATCAATAGGCTCCAGGCCAATAAAGACATATGACTATGTAACAGCTACAAATTTGAGATATTGACTTCATAAAATATTTACTTATTAAATGATTAAATATATATGTTTTGCTGCTATATTTATTTTTAAACAAACCATATAGTGAGTTATTTTTTAAAGCAATCAGTCCATTCTTCAAGCCTAATCTTTGTATATCCTAGGCCTTGTTATGTGATAGAATTTTTTTATCATAGGTAACATAAGGTTGATTGTGAAGTTCTTTACTGCTGAGCTCCCTTTTTTAGTCATATTTTCTCAGCTTAAGCTTGTGCTTCTGAGCAATATGCTACCTCAGCAACCCATTAAATGTTACAGGGAATCATCATCGTTGAGCTCCCTTTTGCTTTGGGATTTGATGTGTGTAAAAGATGACATTTTGAATTGGCTTGATTCAACCACAAGTTCAAAAAAAGCTTTTAACTTTCACAGAGTGACAGTTTACAGATTCCATTTCTATGCACAAAACATTTTATTGAAATCATAAATTGCTTCGGATACATGTAGGCTTTTAGGATAGCAGAATATTACTCTCAATATGTTTGTCTCTATTTACAAGGCTTATTATGCTTTGGGAACTATTGTTGAGTTTAATTGTATATTATAGCAATAAATGGTTCTTTTAAATAATAGTAACCATACACGTGAAAAAATTGTTCATGTGACAACATGCTTAACATTCTCCATGACGACCTCAATTGAAGATATTTACCAGACATGACATCGGAAGATTGAAAAAAACATTTAGAATAACTCTCTGTAGATTTACACTGTACTTGCACAAGGCAGTGATATCTGGAGACTACAGGTTTAGTGTGAATGTCTAACCAATTTTAGCCTTATTTATGCTATAGAAGTCTTCTCTTTGTTTTCTATTACAGAGTTTCTCTGCCCACTTGGTAAATCTATATGCAGTGAAATTGGCCATGTTGCCATGCTAAGGGTCTGTTTTTATACCCCGACCGGCTGCACTGAACCCCTTAAAGCCCAATGATGGAGATAACCCATCATGGCAGGATGTTAGTTTGCGCACCATGACAGATTATCCCCGTCATGACTTTGAAATGTCACTGGGTGTAAACACGCAGTGACAGTTCAGTGCCGACAGCTGTCAAAGACAGCTGAGCAGCAGAGGCAGAGGTGCATCGACCCATGTCGGCTGTCCCCACACCCAGTTAATCTGACTGACCAATCACAGCATGATCGCGCAGGAGAAGTTGAAATTTCAGCATTTCCTGCCCCATCAGTGCCGGAGCTCAGCGCTGCCAAAGGCTGAGCTCTCGCACTAAACTGCCAGGAGCCGTGTCCGAGCTGTTAACCCACCTGAATGCTGTGATCAAGTGCGATTGCAACAATCTGGAGGCAGGCAGAGGTCTGGGAGATTGGCGCCCCCGTGACGTCATCACGGAGGCCCGACCATTGCCATGGTGACCCGGGGTCGTCATGACGACCCTCGGGTCACCAATCTCTGGAAAGCTTCTGAGACCAATGCACAGCATGGTCTCAGAAGCTTTCACCATAGGTATAATGTACTGCAATGCTAGTGCATTTTCAATACGTTATACCTGTGGAGAAAGTGAAAAAGCAAAAGTCCCATAGAGGGACTAAGTAAAAAAGTTTAAAGAAAGTTTAAAAAAATTGTAAAAATTAAAAAAAAATGTTAAAAAACAATAAAATATATTATAGTAATAAATACACATTTTAATGTAAAAAAAATAAAAATAAACAAAAAAAGTACACATATTTGGTATCGCCACGTCCAGAACGACCCGACCTATAAACATGTCACAATAGTTAACAGTTTAAGTGAACTGCTTAAAAAAAAACCCAAAAAAGACACATGGATAACTATGCCTTTTTATCATACCGCTGGAAAAAAACATGATAAAATAAACGGATGTAAATAAAAATGGTACCTATGAAAACGTCATCTTGTCCCGCAAAAATCAAGCCACCATACAGCTCCATCAGCCGAAAAATTAATAAGTTACAGCTCTCAGCATACAGGGATGCAAAGATAATTATTTTTTCTATAAAAGTTTTGTAAAAGTGCAAAATTACATGAGTGTGGCATCACTATAATTGTACTGACCAGAAGAATAAAGCTGCCTCATCAATTTTACCACATAAGTAACAACAAAACAAACAAAGAAAAAAAATTCCCGAATTGCTGTTTTTTGTTCATTTTCTGCCTCCCAAAAATCAGAATAGAAAGCGATCAAAAAATTTAATTTGCCCTAAAATGGTACCAATAAAAACGTCAATTTGTCCTGCAAAAAACAAGCCCTTACATGACTCTGTTGGCCGAAATATGGAAAAATTATAGCTCTCTAAATATGGTAATGCAAACATTCATTTTTGCAAAAAAAAAGCGTCTTTTAGTGTGTAACATAGTAACATAGTAATATAGTTTTTAAGGTTGAAGGAAGACTAAATCCATCTAGTTCAACCCATAGCCTAACATGTTGATCCAGAGGAAGGCAAAAAAAAACTATGTGGCCAATACTAAGCTTCACATTGGGGAAAAAAATTCATTCCTGACTCCACATATGGCAATCAGACTAGTTCCTTGGATCAACGCCCTATCAAAGAATCTAGTATATATAACCTGTAATAATAAACTTTTCAAGAAAGGCATCCATGCCCTTCTTAAATTTTAGTATTAAATCACTCATTACAACATCATGCAGCAGAGAGTTTCACAGTCTCACTGCTCTTACAGTAAAGAATCCGTGTCTGTGATTATGATTAAACCTTCTTTCCTCCAGACGTAGAAGATGCCCCCTTGTCCCCGTCTCAGGCCTCAGAGTAAAAAGATCAGTAGAAAGGTCTTTGTACTGTCCCCTTATATACTTGTACATAGTAATAAGATCACCCCTAAGCCTTCGTTTTTCCAAACTAAATAGCCCCAAGTGTAATAACTTGTCTTAGTATTGCAGACCCTACAATCCTCTAATAACCTTGGTCGCTCTTCTCTGCACCCGCTCTAGTTCAGCTATGTCTTTCTTATACACTGGAGACCAGAACTGTACACATTATTCTAAGTGTGGTCGCACTAGTGACTTGTATAAAGGTAAAATCATGTCCTTCTCATGAGCATCTATGCCTCTTTTAATGCATCCCATTATTTTATTTGCCTTTGCAACAGCTGCCTGACACTGGCCACCAAACGGGAGCTTGTCATCCACCAATACAACAGGTCTTTTTCAGTGACAGTTTTGCCCAGTGTTTTACAATTAAGTATATAATTATACATTTTATTTCCTCTGCCAAAGTGCATTACCTTACATTCATCCCCATTAAAGCTCATTTGCCATTTATTAGCCCAAGCTTCTAGTTTACATAGATCCTCCTGTAATATAAAATTGTCCTCCACTCTATTGATTACCCTGCAGAGTTTAGTGTCATCTGCAAATATTGAAATGCTGCTCTGTATGCCCCCTACAAGGTCATTAATAAATAAGTTAAAAAGAAGCGGGCCCAATACTGACCCTTGTGGTACCCCACTGTTAACTGTGACCCAGTCTGAGTGTGTTCCATTAATAACCACCCTTTGTTTTCTATCACTGAGCCAGTTCTTAACCCACATATATATATATTTTCACCTCTCCCTATTGTTCTCATTTTATATATCAACCATTTACACAACATCCACTGCATTTCCTTGGTCCAGTCCAGAACTTGCATCTTCATAAAAGCTGATCAGATTAATTTGACAGGAACGGTCCCTCGTAAACCCATGTTGATATTGGGTCATGAGGTTATTCTTCTTCAGATACTCTAGTATAGCATCTCTAAGAAAACCCTCCAGGATTTTACCCACAGTAGTACTTAATTCCTGCAGTACTCGCGGGTGTATCCCATCCAGGCCCGGGAATTTGTTAACTTTATGGATTTTAAGATGCCCCTGTACTTACTGCTGGGTTAAGCAAGTGACATTTAATGGAGAATTTTTGTTATCACTGATCATGTTTTCTGACATGCGATTTTCTTGTGTAAATACTGTTGAAAAAAAATCATTTAGCATATTGGCTTTTTCCTCATCCTCATCCACCATTTCACCCAGACTATTTTTAAGGGGGCCAACACTATCATTTTTTAGTTTCTTACTATTCTTACTATTTATGTAGTTAAATGATATTTTGGGATTATTTTTACTTTTTCTGGCAATGAGTATCTCTGTCTCAATCTTTCCTGCCTTGATTTGGATTATACAAAATGTATTTAATTTTCTGTATTTATTTAATGCCTCATCACTACCTACTTGCTTTAGTACTCTAAATGCTTTCTTTTTGTCACTTATTGCGCCCCTTACAGCTCTATTTAGCCATAGTGGTTTCCTCCTATTTCTACCATGTTTATTCCCATAGGGTATATATTGTGCACAGGTCCTAGTCAGGATGCTAATAAATGTCTCCCATTTGCTTTGTGTAGTTATGATGTCTCAGGATATCTTCCCAGTTTATTGCACTAAGATCATCTCTCAACCGTTGGAAATTTGCCTTCCTGAAGTTTAGTGTCATTATAACTCCTCTTCTACGCATCTTATTAAAGGATACATGAAAGGTTATTATTTTGTGATCATTATTACCCAAGTGACCCCCAACTCGTATATTTGATATGCGGTCTGGCCTGTTGGGTAATATTAGATCTAGCAGTGCCCCCCTTCTTGTTGGGTTCTGAACCAGTTGTGAAAGGTAATTGTCTCTCATAGTTGTCAAAAACCTATTACCTTTGCTGGAACTACAGGTTTCTGTTCCCCAATGTATTTCAGGGTATTTGAAGTCCACCATAATAATGACTTCTCCTTGAGTCGCTACTTCATCTATTTGCTTTATGAGGATATTCTCTGCTGCTTCCATTATTTTTGGAGACTTATAACAAACCCCTATCAGTAATTTGTTATTTTTTCCCTCTCCCCTTATCTCCACCCACAGGGAGACAGCTGTCAATCATAAAAACCCGATATGAATCTGGCATCGCTGTTATCGCACCGACCCGAAGAATAAAGTTACCTAATCACTTTTATACCGCACGAGGAACAGCATAAAAAATAAATAAAACCAATTCTTCACTTGCTGCTGATATGTTTATTCTGCCACCCAAAGATTGCAGTAAGGCTCGGTGCACATTTATCCTGCGCTCTGCGCTGAGCGCTTGCACTGTATTTTCCGTGTAAATCTCTGAAATAAGTGATTCAGACGGAACCCCTGACAGAAGATTCCCTGTAATGAGGCAGATGGAGGCACTGTGGATGCAGTCTGACCTATGATTTGACGGTGTCCATCTTTTTAGGCGTAGATAAAAGCGCTGTGGGCCACAGTTTTGTGCACCTCTGAAAAAAAGGACAACGCTGATCAGAGGCCATACGGAGTCCACAGTAACTCTGCTGCTTCATCTCATTATAGTGAATGGATCCCTCAGGGGTTTCATCTGAGTCACATCATTCAGAGGTTTAGATGGAAACCCCAAAGTAAGTGCTCAGCGTAGAGCGCTGGATAAATGTGATCTAAAATGTTATGTAAAATGTTCCAAATAAAAGCTTCACATAAAAGCCCCCACTCAGGTCTGTCGTGTGTTAATGGAAATATAGGGGGCTTCCACGTTACAGATAGTAAAAAGGTTCTGGACAATAAAAAAATGGCTCCTCATCCCCCAAAAGAAATTCCGCAATTTCTTCGCTCTCAATACCAAATCCCCCCTCCCTTCAGAGCACCACAGTATTTCTAAATCACATTTAGTGTCCACATGTTTGGCAGGGGTATAATTTCCAAAATGGGGACACTTGAGGGGTGATTCTGCTCTGCTAGCACTTAGGGGCTTTGTATATGGAGTCCACAAACTATTCTAGGAAAATCTGTGCTCCAAGAGGCAAATAGAGCTCCGCCCCTCCCGAGTGTCACCGTGTGGATAATCAGTACTGTACAGCCACATGTGAAGTATTGCCACATTTAGCAGAAATTATAGGACACATTTTGGTGCCTTTTTTATTCATTATCCCAGTGTGAAAATGTAAAATCTGGAGGCTAAAACAATTTTTTTTGTGGTAATAATGTAATTATTTTTTCCTCACTGCCCAATGCTATAAAACTCTGTGACACACCCTTGAAGTCAGTATGATCACTGCACCCCTAGTTGAATTCATTGAGAGGCGTAGTTTGTAAAATGGGGTCATTTATGGGGGAATTATGCTTTTCTGGCACCTCAGGGGCTCTCCCAGTGGGTCATGTCACCTGCAAACCACAACAGTAAAATCTGCACTTAAATATACTGCTCCTTCATTTCTGACCTTTGCACTGTGCCTCAAAAGTAGTTCCCAATTACATGTAGGGTATTGGCGTACTCAGGAGAAATTGAACAACAAAATTAGAGGTACATTTTCTCCTGTTACCCTTGTGATAAAAAAAAAAGGGGGCTAAAATTTTTTTTTGTGATTTCTTTATTTTCAAGGCTCTATGATATAAACTTCTGTCAAGCGCCTGGGGATTCAAAGTGCTCACCAGACATCTAAATAAGTTCATTCAGGAGTCTAGTTTCCAAAATAGGGCCACTTGTGGGGGCTTTCTGCTGCTTAGGCACATAAGGGGCTCTCTAAATGCAACATGGCGTCCGCTCTAAATTCCAGCCAATTTTGCGTTCAAAAAGTCTAATGGCACTCCTTCCTTTCCAAGCCCTGCCGTGCACTCAAACAGTGGTTTTCATCCACATATAGGGTATCACGTGCTCGGGAGAAATTGCACAACAAAATGATAGGTCCATTTCTCCTGTTACCCTTGTGAAAAAAAAATTAGGGCTAAAAGAAAATTTTGGTTATTTTTTTTATCTCACTGCTCAGCGTTATAAACTTCTGTGAAGCACTTGGGGGTTCAAAGTGCTCACCACATATCTAGATAAGTTCATTGAGGGGTCTATTTTCCAAAATGGGGTCACTTGCTGGGGGTTTCTGCTGTTTAGGCACATCAGGGGCTCTCCTAATGCGACATGGTGTCTGCTAATTATTCCATCAAATTTTGAATTCAAAAAGTCAAATGACGCGCCGTCCCTTCCGAGCCCTGCCGTGTGCCAAAACAGTTGTTTTCCACAACATATTGGGTATCAGAATGGTCTATTACCCTTGTGAAAATAAAGAAAATTGGGTCTAAATAAAAAAAAGTTGTGAAAAAAAGTTAATTATTATTATTTTTTCCTCATTGCGTCAGTTCCTGTGAAGCACCTGAAGGGTTAATTAACTTCTTGAATGTGGTTTTGAGCACCTTGATGGGTGCAGTTTTTGGATGGGTGTCACTTTTGAGTATTTTCTGTCATATAGACAGCTCAAAGTCACTTCAAATGTGATGTGGTCCCTAAAAAAATGGGTTTTGTAAATTTTGTGGGAAAAATGAGAAATCGCTAGTCAACTTTTAACCCTTATAACATCCTAACAAACGTTTTTTTTCCAAAATGTTTTCCAAAATTTTGCTGATATAAAGAAAACATGTGGGAAATGTTATTTATTAACTATTATGTCTCTGATTTTAGGGCATAACAATTCAAAGTTTGAAAATTGCTATATTTTCAAAATTTTTGCCAAATTTTATTTATTTTTTGTTACGAATAAACGCAAGTGATATCGAAGAAATTTTACCACTATCATGAAGTACAATATGTCATGAAAAAACAGTCTCAGAATCAGGGGGATCCATTTAAGTGTTCCCAAGTTATTACCTCATAAAGTGACAGTCACAATTGAAAAAATTGGCCCAGTCATTAACCTACAAAGTGGCTCGGCCCTTAAGGGGTGAAACCACTGCTGATTGGTGAATGTTTACTGGTTGGCCTTGGTTTAATAGCATGTTTACACTGTTAGACCGTGATAAATGCCGTGTATGGAACGATCTGTAGTAGGCTGTTTAGTGCATATATACTATTCTGGCAGCATGAGTCTTGTTCACACAGGACGATGCACTACTGAGAATGATAATCTCTTGCACTGCAAAAAGGATCATTTCACCCTATGAACAAATATTTCACTCAATCATTGGGTGATTGACAGCCTGCTTACACTGAAAGCTTATCGCAAAATGAGCGCTGTTAAGAATGCAGATTCATGATCTTTCAGTGTAAATACAACTTAACACAAAAGATATCGCAGCACAGAAAGTTAACTTGAAGAGAACCTGCCAAAAGTGTTTTATTTCTGGTTATATCCTTACTAGTGATGAGCGAGCATGCTCGCCACTGCTTGGTACTCGCCCGAGCATCTCAGTACTCGAGATGTTCGGAGCTCACTGAGTACTTTCGAGATGCTCGGGAGGGAGCTCGGGTTCCCGTCCTGCATGTTTGGCGCTATTTAGAGCACCAATCATGCAGGGATTGTCTGCCACTCACTGTAATGCCACAGCCTTGGTGGTTGTGGCATTACAGTGATTGCCCAAATCGATGGGAACAGTGCTCACAGTGAAACATGAAAAGCCGGCAATTCAGCAGCGGCATACAACGGTACCTGACAAATTAGAACAGAAAGAATAGAGCATCACACATAGATTAGATAGAAACATGTCAGTCACATATATAAGTACAGTGACAGTGTTGGTTACTGTACTTGTCATTTAGTGTTAAAAGATTTATTTAAAAAAAATAAGTGTTTCCATGCACCTGTCTCTTTAAAAAAGCCGTCCGGCAATTCAGCATCGGTACCCGACAATTTAGAACAGAAAGAATAGAGCATCACACATAGATTAGATAGAAACATGTCAGTCACATATATAATAAGTACAGTGATAGTGTTGATTACTGTACTTGTCATTTAGTGTTAAAATAAAGGATTTATTTTAAAAAAAATTGGCGTGGGGTTCCCCATAATTTTAGTCTCTAGCGGAGGTTAAGCAGACGGCTGGGGCAGATGTTTGAAGCCTGGGAAGGGTGTAATACCCACATTGCTTCCCAGGCTACTAATATCAGCCCCCAGCTGAATACCTAGCCTTTACTAGCTTTTAAAATGGGGGACCCCCCAAAAAATGACGTGGGGTCCCCCTTATTTTAATAGCTAGCAAAGGCTAGGCAGACAGCTGGGGGCTGATATTAATAGCCCAGGAAGGGTGCCATGAATATTGGCCCCCTCCCAGGCTAGAAGCACCAGCCGTCAGCCGCCCCAGAAATGGCGCATCCATAGGATGTGCCAATTCTGGCACTTAGCCTTGCTCCTCCCACTGCCCTGTAGTGGAGGCAGTGGGGTAATAGGGTTGGGGTTGATATGTGCTTATAATGTCAGCTGACATCAAGCCCAGGTTAGTAATGGAGAGGCATCTATAAGACACCCCCATTACTAACCCTATAGTCAAAGTTAAAAAAAACACAAACACCCAGAATAAAGTCCTTTAATTGAAATAAAGACACATTCCTTTATAGGTTCTAAATTAAACTCTACTTACCGTATTGCCCATTCCAGCTGAAGCCAATGTCTTCTGCAATAAAAGTGAAATTGTAAACCAACCTCATACTTACCTTTCCATGGTCCCAAGGACAGCTTCAGCTCTGCTTCATTGACATGACAGGCCGGATCGTATAAGAACACTGCCATCCTGCTAGCCACGCTGCAGACACTGAGAAGCTCCCCAGTGAAGCTCCTCAGTGTCTCGCTGTGACGGCATCCAGATGAGCCGAGTTCATGTCCAATGAACTCAGCTCACCTCATGCACGTCACTGACAGCGTGGGAGAATTCTTCTGCTCTCAGCACTTGAGCAGGAGAATTCTCCCACGCTGGGATGGCATTGAGATGACAGGCTGGATCGCAGCTGAGCGCTGCCATCCAGCATGCCATCCTTCATAGACACTGCAGAGCGCAGGAATGCTTGTGCTCTGCAGTGTCTCTGAAGGATGACAAGCTGGATGGCAGCGCTCAGCTGCGATCCAACCTGTCATCAGAATGCCATCCCAGCGTGGAAGAATTCTCCAGCTCAAGCTCTGAGCACAGGAGAATTCTCCCACGCTGTGTCTATGAAGAATGGCATGCTGGATGGCAGCATTCAGCTGCGATCCTGCCTGTCATCACAATGCCATCCCAGCGTGGGATAATTCTACTGTGCTCAGCACTTGAGCAGGAGGTTTCTCCCACTCTGGGATGGCATTCTGATGACAGGCTGGATCGCAGCTGAGCACTGCCATCCAGCTTGTCATCCTTCAGAGACACTGCAGAGCGCAAGCATGCCTGCGCTCTGCAGTGTCTATGAAGGATGGCATGCTGAATGGCAGCGCTCAGCTGCGATCCAGCCTGTCATCTCAATTCCATTTTAGCATGGGAGAATTCTCCTGCTCAAGCGCTGAGTGCAGGAGAATTCTCCCACTCTGTCAGTGACGTGCATGAGGTGAGCTGAGTTCATTAGACATGAACTCTGCTCATCTGGATGCCATCACAGCGAGACACTGAGGAGCTTCACTGAGGAGCTTCTCAGTGTCTGCGGCATGGCAAGCTGGATGGCAGCGTTCTGCTATGAACCAGCCTGTCATGTCAATTTAGCAATGCTGAAGCTGTCCTGGGAACCATGGAAAGGTAAGGATGAGGTTGGTTTATTATTTTACTTTTATTGCAGAAGATATTGACTTCAGCTGGTATGGGCGATACGGTAAGTAGGGTCTAATTTATAACATTAAAGGAATCTGTCTTTATTTCAATTAAAGGACTTTATTCTGGGTGTTTGTGTTTTTTTTTAACTTTGACTATCGGGTTAGTAATGGGGGTGTCTTATAGACGCCTCTCCATTACTAACCTGGGCTTGATGTCAGCTGACATTATAAGCTGACATCAACCCCAACCCTATTATCCCACTGCCACCGCTACAGGGCAGTGGGAAGAGCGGGGCTAAATGCCAGAATTGGCACATCCTATTGATGTGCCATTTCTGGGGCAGCTGACGGCTGGTGTTTCTAGCCTGGGAGGGGGCCAATATTCATGGCACCCTTCCTGGGCTATTAATATCAGCCCCCAGCTGTCTGCCTAGCCTTTGCTAGCTATTAAAATAGGAAGGACCCCACGTAATTTTTTTTTGGGTCCCTCATTTTAATAGCTAGTAAAGGCTAGGTATTCAGCTGGGGGCTGATATTAGTAGCCTGGGAAGCTCTGTGGGTATTACCCCCTTCCCAGGCTTCAAACATCTGCCCCAGCCATCTGCTTAACCTCCGCTAGAGACTAAAATTATGGAAAATCCCACGCCAATTTTTTTAAAAAAAATCCTTTATTTTAACACTAAATGACAAGTACAGTAATCAACACTATCACTGTACTTATTATATATGTGACTGTCATGTTTCTATCTATCTAATCTATGTGTGATGCTCTATTCTTTCTGTTCTAAATTGTCGGGTACCGATGCTGAATTGCTGGACGGCTTGTTTAAAGAGACAGGTGCATGAAGACACTATTATTTTTTTTAATAAATCCTTTAACACTAAATGACAAGTACAGTAATCAACACTGCTATGTTTTTCATGCACCCTCCTATATACCCTGCCTGCCTGTCTGCCTATATATGTTGCCTGCCTGACATTTAATTGAGCACTGTTCCCATCGATTTGGGAAATTTTTGACCTTCTGCAGACCGCCGGGGGGGGACAGCCAGAAAAATGCTTGAGTTTCCCATAGACTTACATTGGGCTTGTTGCTCGGGTCGAGCACCCGAGTATTCCAATGTACTCGACCCGAGCTTCGAGCACCCGAGCATTTTATTGCTCTCTCATCACTAATCCTTACCTTTCTTGCAGTTTTTTTTTTTTTGCTATTTTAGAGAAATCCATTATTGAAATTATATGCCAATGAGTTGCAAGTGTAGAGTGGTTGGAATTATTCATGATCAATAGACACGTTTTTTCCACAGAAAAATAAAGGTGATTTAACTTATACCAAGTGTACATATTTGGTTTACCCATAAAAGTTAAACTTGCTAAATAAAGTAAACAGTTATAAAAAGGGTAAAATTTGCACACACTTCTCCAAAAAGTTAGATGCTAAAACATATGTAACCCCAAAACAGTGCTAATAAATAATATAAGAATGGAAAAGTTAAGTTTGGTTGTTTCCTTAAAGGGAACCGGTCATGCCCAATAATGCTATTAACCTTCAGATGTAGGGTTAATATGCAGGTTAATAGCGTTATGAAGGTGCCCGACCACTTTACTAAAAGGACAGCACTTTATTTCTCCTGTGAGCTGCTGGTCTGCAGTTATGCAGGCGTGTCTGGAGCAATTACAGTCAGTGCTCACAGCTCTTAGAGGGGCGGCTTTATGCATGATCCAGAACTGATTGACAGCGGGCTCTGCAGTGCCAGGGCATGATTACACCCACCACTCACAGTACAGTGAGTGGTGACTGTAATTGCTCCGGGCACGTCTGCATGTCTGAAAACCGTGTGCGCCAGGGAGAAATACACATTTACAGTACAGTGGCTTGGGCACCTTCATGATGCTATTGGCCTACAGATTAACCCTATATCTGCAGGTTAATAGCATTATCGGATCTGACAGATTCCCTTTATTGGAAGATTGATGATAGAATCCTTTTTCTGTATGTAAGTGATTTTTGTAACTTTTTATATAAATGTCATTGGGTTAGCAATGTCAGATACCTCATTGTTCAAAATCTCCAACAGTGAAAGGATCTTTTTGGTTTCCTTAAATGTGCTATTCTTTCTACATTGGCTGCCTGCATAGTACACTCATTTCATAATGAAGCCTTGAAGCGATTATTATTTTGTGTTATAAGTAATTATTATGCTATTAACCAGTAATTTACTTTTAAATAGTAAGTCATTTTGTCATGGGTACTGTACTTTATCAGCTTCCCATATCATCTTCCCACAGTTACCCCATTTTAAGCCTGCATAAACTAGGAGCTTATAACAAAATAATTATGTGTAATGCATCTACTTCTTGTGCACAGCCCTAGAATGGGAATTATTTACCTGTAATAGCTCTACTATTATTCTTTACACACCAATGTCTATTCTGGGCTTAGGTGTGTGAAATTTCCTTTTTTCCAATTATAAAAATGAACTGTTTATGGAATCTTTTTACTTTACAGAACGCACTTATTATGATTTGAAACAATGTACATTTCACAAAACCCGGTATTACCAGTATTTATTTTAAATCAGAGAAGATGGCTTATCTCTCTTATTAAGCCAGATGTCTTTAATTCACTAAATCTCTATGAAAGAAAAGTGATAGCTGTGGATGAGTAATATGCAGCCATACCTTGAGAAATGTGTGGGAGTGACATCATGTGGTATTATATGATGGGGTGTGACTTTTTCCATATTCCATATACCTTTATTTACATTTGCTATATACATACAGAATGTATTTATAAAACATTAAAACCATACTGCCTTGTGCCTCCAAATGAGCTAAGACCTATCATGGCATGGACTTCACAAGCAAAGACCTGTAATATCTGGTTCAGAGATTTTAGCATCAGATCCTTTAGTCTTGTAAGTTGTCTGGTGCGGCCTCCCTAGATCTGTTTTTAAAACAGTTAACCATTAATTGATTAAAATCTAGGAAAAGTGGGGCCAAATCAACTGATTGAGATCATTTTCACCTTGTGACTGAAAGAGGCCCTGTCATTAGGGAATACATTTGCCATATGTGTTATATTTGATATGAAATAATGTTTAGGTATGTGATACGTGTCAAAGTAACATCTTCATGAATGCCAGGGAACATAATTTCCCAGTAGATAACTATATTCTTCTCATATTGGTATAATTCCCTGTACACTTTAGATAGCTGTCAGCAGAACAATGGTTTGACAAATTTTTCAGCTGGCAATTAACTCACCAAACTCTCCTATACACAGAAGCTTGGTGAGCGCTCTCGTGTTTTCTATGAGAGAGCTGCTTCCATCTGTGGCGGTGGCTTATCTCTTAAAGAACAAAAGTATTGGCAGTCCCAAATCGTACATGCCCCTGAAGACAGTGTCGTATTATAAAAATAGTGTTGTGCTTTTTTACTGCCTTTTATTGCGCCATGTGAAATGTGAACTGTGTCATGCAGTTTTTAGTAATGAATAACTACTGTAACGGGCCATTGTTGCTAAAAAATGGACATGCTGTGTCAGGGTTCCTGGAGCAGTGGGATTGGGGTCATGCAGACCCGTATTTAAGTCGGACGACTCCCTACGGACATTCCTGCAGCGTTTGCAGCCTAGGGCATGAGTTGGTGGCTATGGACCGTACCGACAACACTTCCATACAGTGGAAAATGAGCATAACCGTTTGAGGGAAACGTTGCGGTTCCCGAGGATACTGCGGAGCCGGAATGGGAAACCCTGGGGCTTGCAGGAGGATCGAGTGCAGGACTAATCTGTGCTGAATGTGAGAACAGGAGTAAGATGTTCTGTGTGGAGCAAGTAAGTGACAGAGGGTGCTGTGCATGATACTGCGTGATACAATCTGATGTACTTCAATTGTCAAGTAAACTTGTTACATTTTAAAACTAACCGAGCATTCCCTATTGAATGTGCGCTGTTCCTGGGTCCGGGATCGTGGCCTGCAGCAAAAACGTGAGTGAACTACACTGCACTTATAGCACATGGTAACTGGGACACCGTTTATTTGTAGGGTGCCAGGGTGTGGCAACACAGCAGCTCATGATTCACTCATGACTACCTGCGCACCTTACACTGGGTAGATCCTTAGATCGCCCAACATCATCTGTCATGAGCTCCCATACACAATAGACTCTCTGCCAAATTCTATAACACTGGCAAGTTTGTGTTAGCTTAAATTGCCTCAGTTTGGAATATGTTTAACATAAAATGGCTATTACAGGCCATTGAAATTTGAAAAAACATGCATGAGCACAGTGCCACAGACAGTGCTAATCTATGACAAATGCTGGAGGATTTTGTCAAATACTTGTTTAATCAACTGATTTGGCTCCATCGTTTTGGTGTTCATCCTCCTCCTCCTGCTTCTGTGCTTGATTGTTTACTATAGTAGCTTCTGATGTCACACCCCAAGAACTTATAGGCCATGTATGAGTATTCAAGTAGTTAAAGGAAACCTGTCATATGAAACAACGCTATTAACCTGCAGATATGTAGTTAATCTGCTGGTTAATAGCGTTGTGAAGCCATGTGGCCGCAGCACTGAAAGTCCGGCTACCAGAAGGAAATTAACTTTAATCCTCCCGGGAGTCTTGGGCTTTCAGTCATAGATGTGCTGTCGGTGCAGTTTCAGTCACTGGTCAATGCATAGTGAACTGCGGCTGTAACCATGCCCCTGACACTGACATACAGCCGGCTCAACAGTGCATCAGTGCTAAGCTGGCTTTCAGACAGTGCCTGGGGAGTGAGTAAGTGACAACTACTAAGAGCACAGCTTACAGTGTGGAACCATATAGCAGCGTGGTAAGCAAAATGGATACCTCTTAACCTCTCTCCAATTTATATGCAGAAGAATAGTCTCTTCTTTCTGGTGACGTATCTGCAGCAGCTTACCATCCCTATCGGCATTTATTGGTGTTGCGACATACACAACTCATTCAAGTGAGAACCCCGCTCACATCCCATTTTACCTGCATCCTACAATACTACCCTATGTGCACTTGTCTCCCTCTTCATTTTCATATGTTTCATTTTGAGATATTTTTATTTAATCTGTGGAGTAATGTATTACATACGAAGAATTAGTAAGGCCATATATTTAAACCTACTGACTTATATCTTTTATATCTTTTTTTTTTTGTGTTCTCAAAGTATCTTTAAGTAGGTAGATTTAAAAACCACTTTTGTGGTCCTGAAGAAATGTCATCCCAAGAGATGGGTAATCTAATCAGTTTATATAAAGAACTGATTGATGAAATCTGAACTCTAGATCTCCTAAGATAAACATTTAAAGGGGTTCTCAAATCTATTTTTAAAAAATTAGATAAGGTATTTGATAAAAAACTACGGGCTTGTAATAATATGATTTGTCGACCACAAAACCCCAGGAATTTTTCACAAGCAGATTCAAATGAGAGACTAAAGTAATTCTGATAGCAGGGATTTAATAATTGCAAAAGAAAATGAATAATACCTTATATTTTTGTATGATTTTTATTAAAATTATCTATATTTTTCTATTGTTATTTTACCTGCCATGGTAATATGTTTTGAAACACACATCAGTTATATGTAATTTTTGTTTGAGCAGTCAGATAACCATATTAAATTAATTTCGCCTTTTAGGGATGATTGTTTTATTGTTTCATTTTATTATAGTATTCAATCCCAAATCTTTCAACTATGCACTCTCTCATCCTTGCTTGAATTCAATGGACATTTGTCTTATTTGCATTGTACTATGATTGAAGTTATTTTAGAATTTATGCCCAATGTCCTAAAAAAGTTTTAAAACTCTTTTAAAATCAGCATACACAACATTATTAGTAAATCTCCGAATGCTTTAATAGTAGCATCCATTATATAACAAGTGGATTACTTATAAAATTCAGCAATATTACAAAGTGCAGAGTAAACAAGTGTTCTAACATGTATTGAAAGTCATGTATATTACTGTATCTGTAATGGAAATATTAAGGTAGACTATTGTGGCACTGTGATTTATTTTGTCTCTTAGAAACTACAAATCTGACATGTCTGGGCAGCAGTGAGTAAGATTATAGGAATAATGATACTGTCTCACAGATTTTGCCATAAAGGATCTAATGCAGCTGTGTATATAGTGTAAATACAGGGACAAATCCATCCATTCTATCAAACCCATGTAGCACTGAGAGGCAGAATACATAAAACTCTGAAACACATAAAGCATAAATCTTCAATGTTGGTTATCAATAGTGGAGAGCGAGCATGCTCGCCACTGCTTGATACTCGATCAAGCATCGGATGCTTGTGCACGCTAGTTACTTGAGTATCGTGGGTGCTAGAGCACCATGCTCGAGTCCCCCGGCCTGCATGTTTCGCAGATGTTAGACAGTCAATAAACATGCGGGAATTGCTCGCCATATACAGTAACAGTAATGCTGTAGCCATGTTGCCTACTGGCATTACTGTGATTGGCCAGCCACATCGCATCATGAGTTATTATAGAAGACCCGGTGACATGATGCTCAGCACACTGTCCTCTAGAACATGTACAGGGAGAGCTGTTATACGAGGGAGAACTTAAATTAATGTCCGACCCCTTAATTATTATAAAGTTACACCCTTTAGTGCCTTTCATGTGGCACTAAAGGTTGGTTTTAACATTTTTATAAACCAATAATTAAATAATTAATTAAAAAAACAATGTGGGGTCCTCCCTATTTTTGATAACCAGCCAAGGCAAAGCAGACAGCTGAGGGCTGATATTATCAGGCTAGAAAGTTCCATGGATATTTGCCCCTTCCCAGCCTAAAAATGCCAGCCCGCAACCGCTTTAGAATTTTCACATCCATTAGAAGCGTCAATTCTGGCGCTTTGCTCAGTTCTTCTCGATTGCCCTAGTGTGGTGGCAATTGAGATATTAATTTTTGGGGTTGGTGTCAGCTGTGTAATGTCAGCTGGCATAACACTCTACGGTTAGTAATGGAGAGGTGTATATTAGACTAATTTATTATCAAACATGTTCCCTGGAAACTCCTCCTCTGTAGTCCACACTCCCAGATGTCTCCGGCATCTGTGAATTAATTATATCTGGGAGTCAGATGTGACCAGGTGTCTTTCCCATGCCTTTCCCATTCCATTTGAGCACTCTTTCCATTCATTTCCTGCCCCCCAGCCCTCCAGGTAGGGTCTTCTGGTAAAATTGTCAAGTTTCCCATTGACTTCCATTATACTCGTTACTCTAATCGAGCCCATCCAAGCGTCCGACCTGGTCGATTCAAGTACCAAGCACTTGAGCATTTTAGTGCTCGATCATCACTAGTTATCAATCATAAACCTGCCAAGATATTTGATTGAACAACCTAACTTTTTGTTTTACAATTTGCTGCATCCAGCGAATCCAAGGTTCAATCACTAATTGCACAGTTTGCACCTATTACGTATTAACTAATAAATAATCAATCATCCTTAATGGCAATAGTGAAACCCCCTTTGTGCCGCAGCCAACTTTAATTTTTAAATTTTCTTTTTTTCTTTCCTTTTTCCTAGAGTCATAACTTTTTTATTTTCCTGTTGAAATAGCCACATAAGAATTTGCTTTTTTTGGATAAGTTTTATTTTTGAATGATATTCTATATTTTTTTTACTTTAAGACGCCCCGGACGATAAGATGCACTTGGGTTTTAGAGGAGGAAAATAGAAAAAAAAATGAAGCAAAAAACGTGGTCATGATGCACTGTTAAGGGGGAGGGGGTCTGCTGCTGGCACTGTTATAGGGGTAATGTCCCCCAATTCTGTTAATATCCCACCATCCTGGTGTATATTGCTCCCTCCTTCCTGTTATACGTGGCCACCATCCCCATCCTGGTATGCATGGCACCCCTCATCCCCATGCTGATATGCATGGCACCCCTCATCCCCATCCTGGTATGAATGACACCCCAATCCCCATCCTGGTATGCATGTCACCCCTCATCGCTATCCTGGTATGCATGGCACCCTCATCCCCATCCTGATATGCATGGCACCCCAATCCACCATCCTGGTATGCATGGCACCCCAATCCACCATCTTGGTATGCATGGCACCCCTCATCCCCATCATGGTATGCATGGCACCCCAATTCCCATCCTAGTATGCATGGCACCCCAATCCCCCATCCTGGTATGCATGGCACCCCTCATCCCCATTCTGGTATGTATGGCACCCCCTGATCTCCATCCTGGTATGCATGGAACCACCTAATCCCCATCCTGGTGTGCATGCACCCTTTATCCTGGTATGCATGCCCCCCCTCATCCTGGTATGCATGGTACCACTCATCCTGATATGCATGGCACCCCTCATCCCTCTTCTTCGTATACATGGCACCCCTCATCCCTCTTCCTGGTATGCGCCCTGTGAGATGGTCTGCCAGAATAGTCACTGCTCCCCCCACCGGGACTATTGATGTAGGGAGCAGTGATTTCACTCTCCTTAATAGCATGCACACTGTACCTGCAGCGGCTCGGCGGTCTCGTGTGCTCGCTATTAAAGAGTATGAATATTCACTATTCCCCATGCCCATGGGAGTGGGTTGTAATCAATATTCATGGTCTTTAATAGCGGTCACACGTGACCGCCGAGCCGCAGCAGGAGCCGCACTGCAGCTGCAGCTACACTGTGTTCGCTATTAAGGAAAATTAATATTCACTGCTCCCCACACTCATGGGGGTGGAGAGCAGTGAATATTCATTTTATGTAGCAGCGGGCACAGTGTAGGCTGCATCAGGCAGCTCCTGCCTCCTCTGCCCCGCTCCCCCGCCGCTCGCCACTACTACTCGGTACTTGCCCGAGCATCACGGTGCTCAACAAACTCGGTGCTCGGTGAATATTTCCGGATTGCTCGGGCGGGGGCTCGGGTTCCCGCCCTGCATGTTTGGCGCTCTTTAGAGAGCCAATGAACATTCAGGGATTGCTTTCCATGCACTGTAATGCCGTAGCCATGTTGGTTGTGGGCATTATAGTGATTGGCTGGCCGGACTGCGTCATCAGGTCTATATAAGACCTGGTGCCGCTATGCTCGTCACAGTCTACCCCGGAAACAGGCAGAGTAGGGAGAGATTTGCTTATTTATAGTTAGTATAGGTATTCCACAACATATATATACACTGCTCAAAAAAATAAAGGGAACACTTAAACAACAGAATATAACTCCAAGTAAATCAAACTTCTGTGAAATCAAACTGTCCACTTAGGAAGCAGCACTGATTGACAATCAATTTCACATGCTGTAGTGCAAATGGAATAGACAATAGATGGGAATTATTGGCAATTATCAAGACACACTCAATAAAGGAGTGGTTCTGCAGGTGGGGACCACAGACCACATCTCAGTACCAATGCTTTCTGGCTGATGTTTTGGTCACTTTTGAATGTTGGTTGTGCTTTCACGCTCGTGGTAGCATGAGACGGACTCTACAAGCCATAGAAGTTGCTTAGGTAGTGCAACTCATCCAGGATGGCACATCAATGCGAGCTGTGGCAAGAAGGTTTGCTGTGTCTGTCAGCGTAGTGTCCAGAGGCTGGAGGCGCTATCAGGAGACAGGCCAGTACACCAGGATATGTGAAGGGGGCCATAGGAGGGCAATAACCCAGCAAACCCAGCAGCAGGACCGCTACCTCTGACTTTGTGCAAGGAGGAACAGGAGAAGCACTTCCAGAGCCCTGCAAAATGACCTCCAGCAGGCCACAAATGTGCATGTGTCTGCATAAATGGTTAGAAACTGACTCTATGAGGGTGGTATGAGGGCCCTTATTCCACAGATGGGGGTTGTGCTCATAGCCCAACACCGTGAAGGACGCTTGGCATTTGCCACAGACCAACATTGGCAAAGTCATCACTGGCACCCTGTGACCTTCACAGATGAAAACAGGTTCACACTGAGCACATGTGACAGACGTGACAGAGTCTGGAGACACTGTGGAGAGCGATCTGCTGCCTGCAACATCCTTCAGCATGACCGGTTTGGCAGTGGGTCAGTAATGGTGTGGGGTGGCATTTCTTTGGAGGGCCACACAGCCGTCCATGTGCTTGTCAGAGGTAGCCTGACTGCCATTAGGTACCGAGGTGAGAACCTCAGACCCCCTGTGAGACCATATAATGGTGCGGTTGACCCTGGGTTCCTCCTAATGCAGGACAATGCCAGACCTCATGTGGCTGGAGTATGTCAGCAGTTCCTGCAAGATGAAGGCATTGAAGCTATGGACTGGTCCGCCCATTCCCCAGACCTGAATCCGATTTAGCACATCTGGGACATCATGTCTCGCTCCATCCACCAACATCACGTTGCACCACAGACTGTCCCGGAGTTGGCAGATGCTTTAGTCCAGGTCTGGGAGGAGATCCCACAGGAGACAATCCGCAACCTCATCAAGAGCATGCCCAGGCATTTTAGGGAGGTCATACAGGCAAGTGGAGGCCACACACAATACTGAGCCTCATTTTGACATGTTTTAAGGACATTACATCAAAGTTGGATCAGCCTGTAGTGTGTTTTTCCTCTTTAATTTTGGGGCTGACTTCAAATCCAGGCCTCCATTGGTTAATAAAAGTCCTTCTGAGGACTAATCCAGCTGCATATTTTCAGTGGTGAAGGTGATAGCAGGAGATAGAAAGGCAGGCAGGGTAAGTGACAGACTGCAGTGCATGATGCATGTAGCATCAGCGTCTCTGCCCCCTGCTAGGCAGAGACGCCGTCCCTCTCACCTTCCTGTTCCGGGCGTGGCGTCCTCCTGGGCTCCTTCCCTCGCTGCTGCCAGCGCGCACTCCTTCCCGAGCACTGTGTTTAGGGTGCGCGCGCTCCCCCTCTCTTAAATGGACCGCGCGCGCCGTTCTAAGGAGTCCCCGGCCAATAGCCGGAGGAACTCCTATATATAAGGCACCATCTCCAAAATGGAGGTGCCTGAGCAAAGTTGTTGAAAAGCATACTCACCTCTGCTTCAGCCCTCAGGTCCCGTTGCCAGCCTGACTACCAGTCTAGTCTGCTTGCTTGTCTGCTCTTCAGCCCGGCAGTCGGTCTCAAGCATCCACCAGTCTGTCTATGGGCAAGTCCACCTACGGACCAGGAAGCACCTGCCAGTTACCTGCGTGCTACCTGCAGTACTTGCTTGCCCGCTCACCTGGGAGCGCTCACCTGCTACCCGCCTGCCAGCCTACCTGGAGGCTCTGCTGTCACTTTCCATGACCACCTGCCTGCCTGCCAAGAGGCTCTTACCCATTCTGCCGTCACTTCCCGTGACCACCTGCCTGCCTGCCAAGAGACTCTTACCTGCTCTGCCATCACTTGCCGTGACCGCCTGCCTGCCAAGAGACTCTTACCCATTCTGCGGTCACTTGCTGTGACCAACCGCCTGCTCACCCAGAGACTGCTACCCTTCTGTTGTGTCCACCCACTACACCGGTCAGTCCCCGCTGAGGTTCCACCACCGGCCCTGTTACAGTTTTCTCGGGCCATGGAATCCGGTGGCACCCAAGCTCCCTCGCTCTCTGACCTATACCATGAAGTCTCCCATCAGAGATCCCAACAGGAAACCATCTTGAACCATCTGCGGAATGTCAATTCCCGCCTGGACACACTGACTACTCCATCGGTATCCGCCGCGAGTCGCACGACTCCCGTCCCGGCAGCACCGCTGCCCACCTATACCATAGCATCCAGCCCCAACCCCCGGCTCTCTGCACCACCTCGTTTTGGCGGAGTCCCCGCTTTGGCGCGAGGTTTCATAAACCAGTGCACCCTGCACTTTGAACTCTTGGCACATCATTTTACCTACGACCTGGCCAAAGTGGCATTCATCATGTCCCATCTCACTGTGGAGGCACTGGCTTGGCTTAATCCCCTGTGGGAGAGAGGGAATCCCCTGGTATCCAACTTGTCAGCTTTCCTCACAGCTTTCCGGAAAGTCTTCAATGAACCAGGACAATAGACCTCATCTGCCTCATCTCTGCTATGTCTCCACCAAGGGAGTCTCACCGTGGGCCAATATGCCATACGCTTCCGTACCCTCGTTTCTGAGCTTGCCTGGGATAACGATTCTCTGCTGTTCTTCTTCTGGGAGGGTCTTTCCGGTCGGGTTAAAGATGAACTTGCCAGTCGGGACATTCCTACCACCCTGGACAACCTGGTGTCACTTGCTACCCGGATTGACATCCGGTTCCAGGAACGTACCAAGGAGACCACCCATGTGAGAAGGTTTCCCCACCTTGCTCCTACCTTCCTGAGACCTGTCTCTTCTTCAACCACACCCCAGGCGCACTCACCCGAGCCCATGCAGGTCGACCTGACCAAGATGGTCAAATCCCGCCAGGAGTCACACCGGGCGAAGGGGAGCTGTTTCTATTGTGGCAGCAAGGAGCACTTGATCCGTTCCTGCCCGGAGAGGCCGTCGTCATAGACAGAAAAAAGTCCTCTCCATCCCTGACTCTGTCTGTCACTATCTCCTGGGGAGAGGATCGGCACTTTGAGATCGCTCACCTGGACTCTGGAGCTGCTGGGAACCTCATCTCCCAGTCCTTGGTAGAGAGATGCCATATTCCCACCAAGCCTCTCGCTGAACCTTTGTCAGTTGCCTCCGTGGATGGAAGACTCCTTCCAGAGACCATCCTGCTCGTCACTGAACCCTTAAATCTGCAGGTGGGAATGCTGCACTCTGAGAGGATCTCCTTCCATGTGCTATCCGGACTCTCTCACTCCCTGTTGCTAGGTCTACCCTGGCTCCAGACACATGAACCCATATTGAACTGGTGATCCGGTGAAGTACTCTGGTGGGGTCCAGACTGCCACAAGACCTGCCTGGTTCCGGCCCGCCCCGCTTGCCCTCCGCCTACTCCAGCTAATCTACCGGGTCTCCCGGCTCCATACTGGCCCTTTGCAGATGTCTTCGGTAAAAGCGAGGCAGAGACGTTGCCACCCCATAGGCCATATGATTGCCCGATCGACCTGGTACCTGGCGCCACTCCACCCCGTGGGCGTATCTACCCGTTGTCCGCGGCTGAAACCCGGGCCATGTCTGAATACATTGAAGAAAATCTGGCTAGGGGATTTATCCGAAAATCTACCTCCCCGGCTGGAGCCGGATTCTTCTTTGTCAAAAAGAAAGACGGCTCGCTACGTCCCTGTATTGACTACATAGGACTCAATCAAATCACAGTAAAAAATTAATATCCCCTGCCGCTCATCTCCGAGTTGTTTGACCATCTCAAAGGCGCCAAGATCTTCTCCAAGCTGGATCTACGGGGAGCATATAACCTGGTCCGTATCCGTCAAGGAGACGAGTGGAAGACAGCATTCAATACCCGGAACTGTCACTATGAGTACCGTGTGATGCCCTTCGGACTCTGTAATGCCCCCGATGTCTTTCAAGAACTGGTCAGCGACATCTTCCGGGACCTCCTGTACTCCTGCGTGGTGGTGTACCTGGACGATATCTTGGTCTTCTCTCAGCTCTGGATCTCCCCACACACCGGAGGGATGTTCGTCAGGACCTGCTTAGGCTTCAGCAGAACCACCTCTATGCCAAATACGAGAAGTGCCTCTTCGACCAGACCTCCCTTCCATTCTTGGGCTATGTTTTCTCCCAGACAGGCCTGCAAATGGATCCCGAGAAGCTCTCTGCTGTCCTAAAGTGGCCCCATCCTGAGGGGTTGAAGGCGATACAGCGATTCCTGGGCTTCGCCAATTACTATCGTCTTTTCATCCCACACTTCTCATCCCGGACTTCTCCCATATCTGCGCTTACCCGTAAGGGGGCAAATCCTAAGGTATGGTCGCCCGAAGCCGAGGAGGCCTTCCTTTCCTTAAAGAAAGCCTTCGTCTCTGCCCCTTTCATGCACCGTCCGGACTGCAATAAACAATTCTACCTGGACGTTGATGCCTCCTCCTCCGGAGCCGGAGCGGTACTCACTCAAAAACCTTCTGCCGGGAGAATGGTAACCTGCGGCTTCTTCTCCAAAATCTTCTCCTCGCCTGAGCACAACTACTCTATAGGAGACCGTGAATTGCTTGCCGTCAAATTAGCACTGGAGGAGTGGCGCTATCTGCTTGAAGGAGCTCTATACCCGGTGATCATCTACACGGATCATAAAAATCTGGCATATCTCCAAAATGCCCAGAGACTTAATCCTCGCCAGGCCCGGTGGTCTTTGTTTTTTGCCCGCTTCGACTTCATCCTTCATTTCCGTCCGGCGGACAAGAACGTCAAAGCTGATGCCTTGTCCCGGTCCTTCCTGTCCTCCGATCAAGAGGAGGAGCCTACGCACATCATTGACCCCTCCAAGGTAATGAAGGTGGCCCCCCTGGATCTGACTTTGCTCCCACCCGGTAAGACGTTTGTAGCAGTACCAGATCGGGAGAGGGCTCTTCGTTGGGGCGATTCTTCTAAACTAGCTGGCCATGCTGGCCAAAAGAAGACCTTCCAGCTAATTACCCGGCATTACTGGTGGCCTACCCTGCGTAAGGACCTTGTAGACTTCGTCGCGGCCTGTTCATCGTGTGCCCGTAACAAAGTGCCCAGACACCTACCAGCCTGCCATCTCTTGCCCCTTCCCGTACCTGCTGCTCCATGGCAGCACATAGCTATGGATTTTATCACAGATCTTCCTGTTTCTGCCGGGTGTACAGTCATTTAGGTGGTCGCTGACTGCTTTTCGAAAATGGCCCACTTCATTCCCCTGCCTGGTCTTCCATCTGCACCCGAACTGGCTAAAGACTTTTTCCGCCACATCTTCCATCTCCATGGCCTACCCCTCCACATCGTGTCGGATCATGTGGTTGAGTTCACCTCACGCTTCTGGAGAGCCACATGTAAGCTGCTAGACGTCACCCTGGATTTCTCCTCCGCTTACCACCCACAGTCCAATGGTCAAGTGGAGCGGATCAATCAGATCCTTACCAATTACCTCCGGCACTTCGTTAATGCCCACCATTCCGATTGGGTGGATCTCCTACCTTGGGCCGAATTCTCTTATAATAACCATGAGAGCGAATTCTCTTCCAAGTCCCCGTTCTTTATAGTCTGTTGCCAACATCCCCGGATTCCAGTTCCCGTTTCCGCTTCTGTGGACAACCCTGCCGCAGAGTCTCTTGTATGCGAATTTTCTACCATTTGGGAGAGTACCAGGTCCGCTCTCCTTCAGTCCTCCGAACGGATGAAGAGATATGCGGATAAGAGACGTCTGGATCCGCCTCAATTCCGTCCTGGAGACAAGGTTTGGCTCTCCTCCAAACATGTGCGGCTCAAAATACCCTCCTACATGTTGGGCCCTCGATTCATCGGAACCTTCAAAGTTCTCAGGCAAATTAACCCAGTGGCCTACAAATTAAAACTCCCGGCCACCCTACGCATTCCCAACTCCTTCCACGTATCCCTCCTCAAACCCGTTGTCCTTAACACTTTTTCCGATAATCCAGGTACTCCTCCTGCTCCGGTTTCTGCTGAGGACGTCTTTGAGGTGGAGAGTATCCTGGCTACAAAGAGGGTAAGGGGGAGAACCTTTTTTTCTGGTGGATTGGAAGGGGTTTGGTCCTGAGGAAAGAACTTGGGAACCCAGGGAGAACATCAACGCCCCGCTTCTCCTTGAGAAATTTCTCTCTGGCCTAAAAAAGGGGGGGCCTAAAGGGGGGGGGTACTGTAGCATCGGCGTCTCTGCCCCCTGCTAGGCAGAGACGCCGTCCCTCTCACCTTCCTGGTCCGGGCACGGCGTCCCCCAGCGCTCCTTCCCTCGCTGCTGCCGGCGCGCGTTCCTTCCCGAGCACTGTGCTTAGGGCGCGCACGCTCCCCCTCTCTTAAAGGGACCGCGTGTGCCGCTCTAAGGAGTCCCCAGCCAATAGCTGGAGGACCTCCCATATATAAGGCACCTCCTCCAAAATGGAGGTGCCCGAGCAAAGTTGTTGCAAAGCATACTCACCTCTGCTTCAGCCCTCAGGTCCTGTTGCCAGCCTGACTACCAGTCTAGTCTGTCTGCTTGTCTGCTCTTCAGCCCAACAGTCAGTCTCAAGCATCCACCAGTCTGTCTATGGGCAAGTCCACCTACGGACCAGGAAGCACCTGCCAGTTACCTGCCTGCTACCTGCCGTACTTGCTAGCCCGCTCACCTGGGAGCGCTCACCTGCTACCCGCCTGCTAGCCTACCTGGAGGCTCTGCTGTCACTTTCCATGACCACCTGCCTGCCAGCCAAGAGACTCTTTCCTGCTCTGCCGTCACTTTCCGTGACCACCTGCCTGCCAAGAGGCTCTTACCCGTTCTGCCGTCACTTCCCGTGACCACCTGCCTGCCAGCCAAGAGAATCTTACCTGCCCTGCCGTCACTTGCCGTGACCACCTGCCTGCCAGCCAAGAGACTCTGACCCGTTCTGCCGTTACTTGCCGTGACCACCCCCCTGCTCACCCAGAGACTGTTACCCTTCTGTTTTGTCCACCCGCTACACCGGTCAGTCCCCGCTATCTGACCCGTGGGAGCCACGTGCTCCATTACAAGGTCGTCCCCAGACTAACACCTGCCCCTTGGGGTCCCTCCTTGTTCCAAGGCACAGAGGTTCCACCACCCGGCCCCATTACAATGCAGCACAAGAGGTTCTATTGCACGTTCAACTTCTGACTGATCCTGCTGTGACAAATATTTGTAGACATAGCCCCAGAGATCAGGGGGTATGGCAAAATTTTTTTTTTATCTTAATCCTGATTATTTGTTTAAAAATAAATACAGAGTACACCATTTTAGTGCTCTATTTGCTTGTTAGAACTGCAGAATACAGCCAGATCTTTTACATATTACAGTGATAAAAATCCAGAAATTTGAATTGAACGTGGAAAATATTGGCCTCCATTTCCATGTTGTTGCAGTGTGTCGGTCAAGCTATTCACACGAGGTCTATGTGAAGAATAGAATAAGTAAACTACAGGCCTGCTATTTAAAACCGTGGTTCTCTTCAGACGTATCACATATAGCTGCATTCCAAAATCAGCCATTTCTGAATTCCATTTCCATTTTGTTGCAGTGTGTCATTAAAGCGATCCACATGAGGTCTGTGTGAAGAATAGTATTAGTAAACAATAGGCCTGGCATTTAAAACCATGGTTTTCTGTCAGATGTATCATATATAACTGCATTCCAAAATCCAGCCATTTCTAGTGAACGTGGAAAATATTGTCCTCCATTTAAAAGGGGCAAGGTGCATGGCAAGGGACAGGGAAGTGGATGTAATGGTGCATGCAGAGGCCAAGGCCATGGCCGCGGGCAAGCTGAAATTGCGCCTAAACAAACACCTACAACTTGTCGCTCGACCTTCCTTTCCCAATTACTAGGGCACAGCAGCACACCACTATTGAACCCAGAGCAGTGTCAAAAGGTTGTTGGTTGGATAGCGGATAATGCTTCCAGTCACTTTGCCACCACCACCCTGTCTTCCACACGGTCAAGTCTCAGTAGCCGTGAGTCTGGACTGCATATTCCTCACCCTGATCCTCCTTTCTCCCACCATGCCGAGTGCCCAGAGACAACTGATGCTACACTTGGACACTCAGAAGAGCTGTTCACTTTTCCATTTGGAGATTCGGGTCTCTCTCCCGATCAGCTTCAAGCGAGTCAAGAGGAGAACGCGATACCCAAATATTTGAGCAGCCGCGGTCACACGAAGGCAACAATGGGAAAGTGCAATTATTGTTGCAAGAGGTGGATGATGATGATGATGAGACACAATTGCCAGAAAGTCAGGAGGAGGACCAGGATGCTGAAGTGGAAGACAAGGTGGTGGATGATATAATAACTGACCCAACCTGGCAGGGGGACATGCAGAGCAAGGAGAGCAGCACACAGGGGCAGGGAGGCGTATCACCACTACAGGCCGGAAGAAGCAGTGTGGTGGCCACAGGCTCATGGCTGGAATGCGTTCCTCATAACGCCAACACGACAGAAGTTGACAGTACAACTGTTAGGTCTTCCCGAGACTGGTTGTTTTTAAAGACTTTGCAGATAACCCCAAAAAGGCCATTTGCACCACCTGCCAGGCCAGCATCAGCAAGGGTAGCAAAACTAGCAGCCTGACCAACACCATCATTATCAGGCACATGGAAACAAAGCACCCGTCTAAGTGGGCTGAACCCCAGGGTCCAGAAACAGTGTTTGCGGGTGATACCACTGCTTCTTCCGCTGTTGTGCGTACTCGACAATCCCCTGTCCATGGCACATGTAAAGATGCCTACCACCCTGAAACTGTCATTATACACTCATTACACACATTAGCACCATCAGCAAGCGCGTCCACGTGCTTGTCCCAGCGCAATTTTCAGTTGTCCCTACCCCAGTCCTTGGATTTTAAGCGCAAATACGCAGCCAATGCCCCACAGGCCACACTAATAAGTTCACACATTTCATGAATGCTTGCGCTCTAAATGCTGACTTTTAGGCTAGTGGAGACGGACGCTTTCCGCAACCTGATGGCGGCGGCCATCCCTTGGTACTCGGTCCTGAGCCGCCACTATTTCTCCTCGTGTGCTGTCCCCGCATTACACCAGCATGTGTACCACAACATTAGCCATGCCCTCAACAACACCGTTACTGGGAAAGTCCACCTTACCATGGACACATGGAAAAGTGCTTGTGGGCAGGGACGGTACGTCTTGTTGACGGCACACTGGTTTAATATAGTGCACGCCGGGACCCAGGCGAACCTTGGGATTTAACACGTCCTCCCGACCCTGAGGATTGCGGGCACTGGGTCAATCAGGGTTGTCCCCAAATTCTACAGCTCCTGCACCTCTTCCTCCTTTTCTGCCTCCATCTCCGAAATGACCACATCAGTAAAAGATGGAAAAACTGCAGCACTGCCTCAGCCAAGCGGCAACAAGCTGTGCTGAAGCTAATATGCTTAGGTGACAAACCGCACAACCCTGAAGAGTTGTGGACAGCTCTGAAGGAGCAGGCAGATCTGTGGCTGACATCGCTGAACCTGTAGCCAGGCATGGTCATGTGAAACAATGGCCGGAACCTGGTGGCGGCTCTGAGATTAGGCGTGATCACACATGTACCATGCCTGGCCCATGTGCTTAACCTCGTGGTCCAGCGGTTTCTCAAAACCTACCCGGAGCTGCCGGAGTTGGTTGTCAAAGTACGCCGCCTGTGTGCCCATTTTAAAAAGTCAGCTACAGCTTCCGCTACCCTTGACATGCTTCAGCAGCATTTGCAGCTTCCAGCTCACCGACTAGTGTGCGATGTCCCCACATGTTGGAACTCTACATTGCAGATGTTAAGGATTTGTGAGTTTGCAGAGATTGTAGTTCATGATTACCAGCATCAACAAGGCTGTTGATATTAAGGCCAGACTGTACACATGAGACCTCAGGAGTGAATATGGATGTCAGACATATGTACCATCCTCCAAAACTTTGAGGACTCCACCAAGATGGTGAGCGGCGATGAAACCATAATTAGGATCGCTATCCTGCTTCACTGTTTTCTGAAACTCACTCTGCTCACAGTTAAAGAGGCGGAGCACGATGAGATGGAGCAAGGAACCATACAGGGTGATCACACACAGCCCAGCCTCATCTCATCCATACGTGAATTGGGTGACAATGAGGAAGAGGAGGAGGAGGAAGAACAGGAGCTAGTTTCATGCGCTATAGATGGTACTACCTGCACATCTGTCATACCGTCTGTTCAGCGTTGATGGCCTGAGGACAGGGAGGAGGAGGAGAGCATGGTCATTCATCCTCTTGGTGAGGACACGGAAGTCTTGCCTTTTAGCAGTCTGACACGCATGGCTGAGTTTATGTTACACTGCCTTTCCCGTGACCCTTGCATTCTCAAAATTTTTGGTAACAGTAATAATTGGCTGGTGACACTTCTAGACCCACATTAGAAGGAGAACTTTATATCTCTTATTCCTGAGGCGGACAGGTATACAAAAATGGGGCCGTACCAGAAGGCCCTTGTTGCGGAACTATTAAAAAAATTCCCATCTGAAAACACTGGCAGCAGAGGTCACAGTTCATTGGACAACCAAGGAGTACAGGCGAGAGAGATGCAACTCCAATCCAGCAGAGGCAGGGGAACACTGTCAAAAGTTCAGGAAGAGGTTTTTCTGCCCCTCCCATTGCACAGGCCCTGAGGAGCAGGGTACTCTGACAATGAGTGCAAAGTTTAGTAAGATACTGAGGGAGTACCTTGCCGATCGTACCAACGTCCTCCGTGATTCCTCTGTGCCTTATAATTATTGGATATCCAAGCTGTACACGTGGAATGAACTGGCTCGCTATGCCTTGGAGGTCCTGGCCTGCCCTGCCGCTAGCGTTTTATCAGAGCGGGTTTTTAGTGCCGCTGGTGGGATTATAACTGATAAGCGCATCCGCCTATCAACTGAAATTGCTGACAGACTGACTCTTATAAAAATGAGCAAGGGCTGGATTGGGCCAGACTTTTAAACACCACCGAATGATAGCAGCGTAACATAAACTCAAATCCAGTGTCTTTTTTTGGAGGTGTATTCCCATGCAACTTTTCACACCCACACATGGGTATATGCTTCCTGATTTTGGCTATTTGCTCTAGTCCTCCTTCTTTTCCTCATCCTCATCCTCCACCACCATATCACCAGGGTGACCGTGGTCCATAATGCAACACCCACATAATTTTTTTAAAGGATGTTTATGATGTCCGTAAAAAAATTTTTTTATTCAGTATGTTCATGTATATCCCCCAGGGGTAAATGTTTGTCAGCCCATACACTGACGCTCCTCTCTAATGGGAACATTTTTTTATGAGGCCGTCCTCCACATCTCTTCCAAGGTGCATTGGAGTGCCTCCAAATTTTTGGTAGCCCTTGCATTCACTGCATAGGCCAACACTATGGGAGACACACTTACTAATAATGGGAACATTTTTTCATGAGGCCCTCTACGTCTCTTCCAAGGGGCATTGGAGTGCCTCCCAATTTTTGGCAGCCCTTGCATTCATTGCATAGGCCAACACTATGGGAGACACACTTTCTAATAATGGGAACATATTTTCATAAGGCCCTCTACGTCTCTTCCAAGGGGCACTGGAGTGCCTCACAATTGTTGGCAACCCTTGCATTCACTGCATAGGCAAACACAATGGGAGACCTACTTCCTAATAATGGGAACATTGTTTTCTGGAGGCCGTCCTCTAAGTCTCTTCAAATGGGTATTGCGGTGCGTCCAAATTTTCAAACGGGGTATTACGGTGCGTCTAGATTTTGGGCAGATCTACCACTCACTGCATACGCAATAACAGTATAGGAGACCAACTCTTGAATAATGGGAACAACAAAACATAGCCGGCTGATAGCTCTAAGAATAGTGAGGGCCGACTGCTGGCCCTTTAAGAATAGTAAAGGCCGCCTGATGGCCCTATAAAAATAGGCTTTGTGACTTTCAGAGTCCCTCCTTCATAAATGAAGCAGGATGTGTCTGATCATGTCTCACACCACATGGCCAGATAAGGTTGTAAAATGTTAAAATGACATTTCTCAGTGAATGCATTTGTCACGTTTGAAAGCAATGTAAAAGTGAAAAAATGCATCAGAAACGCTATGTGTGAACATTGCCCAAGGTGTGGAGGAGTATTTTTGTTTTTGGCTATTTATTTTGCCTTATATACAAGTCATTACCCTGGAAAGGATGTTCATTAATATATTTTCGAGGAAAACCCATTTTTATTTCGTTTTTGAATGTTTTAGGGTGAGTCCGTAAAAGTGTCGTAATACCTCTGACAATGTTGTTGACAGCAGTGATCTGGGAGTCAGAGATGCTTCCAGGGGTCTTCCCCATGCTGTTCCCATGTCCTTTGAGCATTGTTCCCATCGATTTGGGTAATTTTTAGACCCTCTGCAGACAGCCGGGTGAGCCGCCGGAAAAATGCTCGAGTTTCCCATAGACTTACATTGGGCTCGTTGCTCGGGCCGAGCACTCAAGCATTCCAATTGGCTCGACCCGAGCAACGAGTACCCAAGCATTTTAGTGATTGATCTTCACTAGTGGTGACCAGTAATAAACAACAATCTAATAAATAACATACTAGTAAAGTAAAAAGATGGTCCAAAAATTATCCCTCTTAAATTTTTGCCATCAGGCACACTGTTGTGTCACTGCCTCTAAGTTCACACAAATTCCTGAAATTTTCTGCATTGAGGCCAACTCAAAATATACCTTTTAGGCCTGTGGTCCACACCAAAGCTTCTTGACCTTGCATTTTATAAAGTATGCATGCAGGGTCCAGGACATCGATGCTATGTCTATGTTTTTTTGTCAAATATAGTTGATGCATTCTGTGCCTAACATGGTGTACAAACCATGGGAAAAACAAAGTCATGGTTCAATTTTTTGTTTGATTACCTTTTCCTACCATGTGAGTTTGTGAAGATAAATAACCATACTAAATGAAGAAACTGCATTAGGATTTTTTGATGTAGTAGCTGAAGAACTGGCAATAGATATTCCATCAATGGAAGAATTAGATAATTATTTATATTGTTCACTTTTAAAGTGCCATTCATTCCACACCTTTTTACAGTCATCATAATCATACCTTCCAATTTTTTAAGAACAGAAAGAGGGACAGAAAAAGGGACAGAAAGAGGCTGCAAATTTTGGTCACTCCCCTGGCCACCCTCCTTGCCACACTCTAATCCATGGCCATTTACCATTTCTTTCTACCCTGGCAGGAGAAGATGTCAAAGATGTCAGAGGGATGGTAGTAGTGAGGGAAATTAAGCAGACACCCCAGACTGGAGGGCGCAGACCCAAATCTGAGACTATCTGTTGTATCTGGGACCGTTGGGACTAGTGATGAATGGATTGATTCACAGGTATGTCATCCAGCGTCTAGATCATTGCTACCTGGGGCTGGACAGATGGCCATGAATCACTTACATTCTAGCTTCCCTGACACGGTATTTGATTAGCCAGGGCTGGTGTGACATCATCTTTTCGTCATGCTCATCTCTAGTTGGAACTAGTGTTGAGCATTCCGATACTGAAATATCGGGTATCGGCCGATATTCGCGGTATCGGAATTCCGATACTTAATTCCGATACTATTGCAATATCGTATACCGGAATCGGAAGTTCCCATAATGCAATGAGACATTTTCATTTTATTCAGCCAATGAGGATCCTAAGAAGTGTGGGCACATCCTGTTAGGCATGTAGGCATCTTAACTAATGGCATGGCTGTGATTGGCTGCTGAAATGATGTCATGATGCACTATAAAAGCCACCGCCGCCATTTTGAGCTCACTCTGCTGTGAATTCAGTTAGGGATAGGACGCTGTTGTTCTGAGGGACAGTTTTAGCTACCTATTTGCTCTATACTGCTTTACCCAAGCTACTTTCTAAATCACTGTGCCTTGCAGTGCTAGTGCACAGTTCCCTGTGCTGTTCACCGCTATCTGCAAGGTCTGTGTGTGTGAGTGCAGCTCACCCTGTAGTGTGTGCTTCAGCCAAGTCTGGTTGTAGTGCACTCAGTGTGTGTCACTGCCTCATACATTGTCCTTTTTTGCCAATTCATAATTTTTCCTGATATCTCCTATTAGTGTGGTGGTTCCATCTGTATTCAGCTAAATTGGTTCCAAACACACTATATAGGAGTAGATAGAGAAATTTTTTTCCGTCTTGCAGCACTAGTGCACAGTGCTCTGCATCTGTACTGTTCACCGCTGTCTGCAAGGTCTGGTGTGTGAGTGCAGCTCACCCTGTAGTGTGTGCTTCAACCCCGTCTGGTTGTAGTGCACTCAGTGTGTGTCACTGCCTCATACATTGTCCTTTATTGCCAATTCATAATTTTTCCTGATATCTCCTATTAGTGTGGTGGTTCCATCTGTATTCAGCTAAATTGGTTCCAAACACACTATATAGGAGTAGATAGAGAAATTTTTTTCCGTCTTGCAGCACTAGTGCACAGTGCTCTGCATCTGTACTGTTCACCGCTGTCTGCAAGGTCTGGTGTGTGAGTGCAGCTCACCCTGTAGTGTGTGCTTCAACCCCGTCTGGTTGTAGTGCACTCAGTGTGTGTCACTGCCTCATACATTGTCCTTTATTGCCAATTCATAATTTTTCCTGATATCTCCTATTAGTGTGGTGGTTCCATCTGTATTCAGCTAAATTGGTTCCAAACACACTATATAGGAGTAGATAGAGAATTTTTTTTCCGTCTTGCAGCACTAGTGCACAGTGCTCTGCATCTGTACTGTTCACCGCTGTCTGCAAGGTCTGGTGTGTGAGTGCAGCTCACCCTGTAGTGTGTGCTTCAACCCCGTCTGGTTGTAGTGCACTCAGTGTGTGTCACTGCCTCATACATTGTCCTTTATTGCCAATTCATAATTTTTCCTGATATCTCCTATTAGTGTGGTGGTTCCATCCATATTCAGCTAAATTGATTCCAAACACACTATATAGGAGTAGATAGAGGAGCCTTTCTGCAGCATTGGGCCCTGCAGCCCCAGCCAGATTAGTATTAGCCTATTTTTTGCAGCCTCATCTATTGCATTGTAGGTTACCTTCCTACATTGTAATAGCTACAAAAAGTTTGTGATACTATCGTTATTACATCTTTAGGCACATCCAGTGTCTTTTTGTGACAAAAAAAACCTAAATAAAGTTCACCAAACACTCCACTTTACAGTTGTGTAGGCCACATTAGCTCATATTAAAGTCTAGTCCACACTTTATAAAATTAGTGTTTCTTATACCTGTTAGCAGCTGTTCAGGAATAAGCACACTAAGCCCTTAGTACTTTTCTGCCTATCTTTATCAGTCTACCAAGATGAAGAAGGCAGGGAGTAAGGCATGTGGTCGTGGTCGTGGGCGTGGGCGTGGAGTTTCTGCAGGGAGAGGACGTGAGGATTCTGTGCCTGCAGGGAGAGGACGTGGGGATTCTGTGCCTGCTGCGGGCACCAGTGACTCAGCATCCCCCAGTTTTACCAGGGAACAGTCCTTTATGCGCAGCTTTGTAGGAGCTAGCCGTACCCCACTGCTGCGCGAGGACCAAATTGAAGCCGTTGTCGGATGGATGGCAGCTAACGCATCGACTTCAATTAGTTCCAGATCCTCTCAGGTCCTGAGCACTGAAGAGCACCCATCTGTCTCTTCACCACCTGCCAAATTGCCCAGGCAGTCAGAGAGCCCTGGACAGGAGCCATCTCTACTTCTGTTCTCTGAATCTCTTGGCTTGGAAAGAGGGGGCCAGCCAAGCAGAATTCGAGAATTTGAAGAAGAGGTAGTATGCAGTGATGCGCAACCGTTTTGTCTCTCTGAATCTGAAGAGGCGGGTGGGCCAGTGCCTATGGTCAGCAGCACACCTCAGTACGCATATGATGATGAGACTCAGGTGCCACTTTCTGGTGCGTACTGTGCTGTCGAGACTACCCAGGAGAAGCAGTTGTTTGAAGAGGGTGGTGTAGATGATGAGGTCCTTGACCCATCATGGCGTGAGGGACAGGAAGGTGGTGGGAGCAGCTCTGAGGAAGAGATTCCCCGAACGGCCCAAAAAGGAGGGAGAGGGAGGGGGCAGACTTGGTTGCCTGTAGCCTCCACTTCGGCACCCATTAGGAGCATGGCTCTTCCAAAATCCAAAGCGGGCGCTCCCAAGACTTGCAGTGCCTGGTCCTTTTTTGACACAGTTGCAGATGACATTTGCTTTGTCAAATGCAAGCTGTGTAATCAGAAGGTGAAAAGAGGGAAAAGTGTCAGCAACCTCAATACCACAAATATGTGGAAACATGTGCGGACCAAGCACGTGGTGGAGTTACACAAACACACTGAAGACCTAGGCCAACCTACAGCGCCACCTACCACCTCTTCAGCTCGTGTTGTAGCCTCTTCCTCCAGCTCACACACAGCTGGTTCGGCTTCCTCACAGGATCGCCATGGAAGAATCTCTGGCACTGTTGTACAGAGACACAGTGTAATTCCACCCACAGCACCACTTTCCCAGTCATCCTCACACTCCCAGGCCAGTCTACAGCCATCGTTAGCACAGGCATGGGAGAAAAGGCGCCCATACTCGGCAAACCACCCCCGAGCACAGGCTCTGAATGCTGGCATTGCTAAACTACTGGCCCTTGAAATGCTATCATTCAGGCTGGTGGAGACTGACACATTCCGTAACTTTATGGCATTGGCAGTCCCACAATACAACGTGCCCAGCCGCTTTTATTTCAGCAGGCAAGCCGTCCCTGCCCTGCAACATCATGTGGAGGGAAAAATTAAACATGCGCTACAAAACGCCGTCAGTAGCAAGGTCCACCTGACCACTGATGCGTGGACCAGTAAGCATGGACAGGGACGATACCTTTCCCTCACTGCCCATTGGGTAAATGTTGTGGAGCCGGGTACAGATCTTGAGAGTGGCGCTGTACGTGTTCTGCCAACTCCAAGGATTGCAGGAATCCAGTCTGTACACATTGACTCCTCCTCATACTCCAGTTCCTCTGAATCAGCGCTGCAGGAGCCGTCACGGTCTACCTCCACATCGACCCGTGAACGGTTACCTGTTATGATGACCGATATGAGCACAGCCGTGGCCAAACGTCAACAGGCCGTATTAAAATTAATTTCTTTGGGGAATCAAAGCCACACAGCGCAGGAGCTCTGGAATGCCATCAAGCAGCAGAGTGACGTGTGGTTTGTGCCAGCGAATCTCCAGCCAGGCATGGTAGTGTGTGACAATGGCCGAAATCTGGTGGCAGCTCTGGGCCTAGGATACCTCACTCACATCCCATGTCTGGCACATGTGCTCAACTTGGTCGTGCAGAGTTTTTTGAGGGACTATCCGGATCTTGATGCACTGCTTCACAAGGTCCGCATAGAGTGCGCTCACTTGCGGCGTTCCAGCAATGCAAGATCACGCATTGCAGCTCTGCAGCGCCGATTATGTCTTCCGGAACATCGCATCATATGTGACCTACCCACCAGGTGGAATTCAACGTTACATATGTTGGAGAGGTTGTGTGAGCAGCAGGCAGCAGTAATGGAGTACCAGCTGCAGCAGGCGCAAACAAGTCGCAGTGCGCGCCGTTCACACTTCACCACCACTGAGTGGGCCTCTATGAAGGACATTTGCCACGTTTTGCGTGCCTTCGATTATTCCACGCGGATGGCGAGTGCAGATGATGCACTAGTCAGCATGACTATCCCCCTTATCTGCCTGCTTGAAAAAACACTGCAAGCACTAAGGGACGAGGTTTTGGAAGAGGTGGAGGATGAGGAGTCACAAATGCCATCTGCTTCTCTACAGTCTGCGCAACGTGGTTCCTCACAAAGGCCTAGGCAGGGGACACTTTGTGAGGAGGATGAGGAGGAGTCAATGGATGAGGAAGACATCTGTCCAGAGGAGGGAGGTACACAATGCTCTAGTAGTCAGTATCTAGAGCGAGGGTGGGGTGATGCAGAGCAGGCAGAGATCACGCCTCAAGCAGGGGACAGCGTTTCTTGGCCAGTTGGCAGTCTGCAGCACATGGTTGATTTCATGCTGCAGTGCCTCAGAAACGACCGCCGCATCGCCCACATTCTCAACACGGCTGATTATTGGGTGTCCACCCTCCTAGATCCTCGCTACCGGGACAACTTACAAAGCCTCATAACACCATTGAACCGGGAGCGTAAAATGCGGGAGTACCAAGACGCACTGGTGCATTCCATCATGTTCTCCATTCCAACCGAGAGCAGTGCTGCTAGTGCTTTACAAAGCAGCTCAGTGCGTCGAGGCAGTGGAGGAAGCTCTGCACAAAGAGGGAGCAGAAGCAGCGCCTCAGCACAAGGCAAGACCAGTATGGCCGAAATGTGGCAAAGTTTTGTGTCCCCGCCGCCACAAATGTCTACACCATCACAGACAGCTCCAGTCAGCAGGAGGCAACGTTTCCGTCAGATGGTGACAGACTACATGTCTTGCCCTCTTAGTGTACTCCCAGACGGCTCTTCTCCCTTCAAGTTTTGGGTCTGTAAGCTGGATACATGGCCAGAGCTTAGTCAGTATGCACTGGAGGTGCTAGCTTGCCCTGCTGCTAGTGTATTATCGGAACGCGTCTTTAGTGCCGCAGGTGGTGTACTAACAGACCGTCGCATGCGACTATCCTCCGATAACGTTGACCGGCTTACTTTTCTCAAAATGAACAAGGCCTGGATCTCTCATGAATTTGCCAGTCCTCTTCCAGAATAAATAATTGGTTGGCAACAGTATCCAGGTCTCCTGTTCTGTTCATGTTTCTACCACCTGAACTGTAATCCCTGAGCTCCAACACCGCCAGTTGGCGCTCGGAAGTGCCGTCTGCACAGTCAACACTTGCTGCCGTGTTATTGGGGTTCAGTAACGTCAGCTGTTCTCCTGCTGTGCGGACGGCAATTTCTCCTGATTTGTCCACATCCACTGTACTACACATTTTAAAGTTGCTCCAATTACTCCTCTGGCTCCTCTGTTTTCATTCTTATCCCTGGGCTCCAGCACCGCCAGTTGGCACTCGGAAGTGCTGTCTGCACAGTCAACACTTGCTACCATGTTATTGGGGTTCAGTAACGTCAGCTGTTCCCCTGCTGTGCGGACGGCAATTTCTCCTGCTCTGTCCACATTCTCACTACTACAGATTTTAAAGTTGCTCCAATTACACCTCTGGCTCCTCTGTTTTCAGTATTATCCCTGAGCTCCAACACCGCCAGTTGGCGCACGGAAGTGCCGTCTGCACAGTCAACACTTGCTGCCGTGTTATTGGGGTTCAGTAACGTCAGCTGTTCTCCTGCTGTGCGGACGGCAATTTCTCCTGCTTTGTCCAAATCCACTGTACTACACATTTTAAAGTTGCTCGAATTACACCTCTGGCTCCTCTGTTTTCATTCTTATCCCTGGGCTCCAGCACCGCCAGTTGGCGCTCGGAAGTGCCGTCTGCACAGTCAACACTTGCTGCCGTGTTATTGGGGTTCAGTAACGTCAGCTGTTCTCCTGCTGTGCGGACGGCAATTTCTCCTGCTTTGTCCACATCCACTGTACTACACATTTTAAAGTTGCTCGAATTACACCTCTGGCTCCTCTGATTTCATTCTTATCCCTGGGCTCCAGCACCGCCAGTTGGCGCTCGGAAGTGCCGTCTGCACAGTCAACACTTGCTACCATGTTATTGGGGTTCAGTAACGTCAGCTGTTCCCCTGCTGTGTTCACGGCAATTTCTCCTGCTCTGTCCATATTCACTGTGCTACTTATTTAAAACTTGCTCCAATTACACCTCTGGCTCCTCCGTTTTTAGTATTTACCCTGGGCTCCAACACCGCCAGTTGGCGCTCGGAAGTGCTGTCTGCACAGTCAACACTTGCTGCCGTGTTATTGGGGTTCAGTAACGTCAGCTGTTCCCCTGCTGTGCGGACGGCAATTTCTCCTGCTCTGTCCACATTCTCACTACTACAGATTTTAAAGTTGCTCGAATTACACCTCTGGCTCCTCTGTTTTCATTCTTATCCCTGGGCTCCAGCACCGCCAGTTGGCGCTCGGAAGTGCTGTCTGCACAGTCAACACTTGCTACCATGTTATTGGGGTTCAGTAACGTCAGCTGTTCCCCTGCTGTGCGGACGGCAATTTCTCCTGCTCTGTCCACATTCTCACTACTACAGATTTTAAAGTTGCTCCAATTACACCTCTGGCTCCTCTGTTTTCATTCTTATCCCTGGGCTCCAGCACCGCCAGTTGGCGCTCGGAAGTGCCGTCTGCACAGTCAACACTTGCTGCCGTGTTATTGGGGTTCAGTAACGTCAGCTGTTCTCCTGCTGTGCGGACGGCAATTTCTCCTGATTTGTCCACATCCACTGTACTACACATTTTAAAGTTGCTCCAATTACTCCTCTGGCTCCTCTGTTTTCATTCTTATCCCTGGGCTCCAGCACCGCCAGTTGGCGCTCGGAAGTGCCGTCTGCACAGTCAACACTTGCTGCCGTGTTATTGGGGTTCAGTAACGTCAGCTGTTCTCCTGCTGTGCGGACGGCAATTTCTCCTGATTTGTCCACATCCACTGTACTACACATTTTAAAGTTGCTCCAATTACTCCTCTGGCTCCTCTGTTTTCATTCTTATCCCTGGGCTCCAGCACCGCCAGTTGGCGCTCGGAAGTGCTGTCTGCACAGTCAACACTTGCTACCATGTTATTGGGGTTCAGTAACGTCAGCTGTTCCCCTGCTGTGCGGACGGCAATTTCTCCTGCTCTGTCCACATTCTCACTACTACAGATTTTAAAGTTGCTCCAATTACACCTCTGGCTCCTCTGTTTTCAGTATTATCCCTGAGCTCCAAAACCGCCAGTTGGCGCACGGAAGTGCCGTCTGCACAGTCAACACTTGCTGCCGTGTTATTGGGGTTCAGTAACGTCAGCTGTTCTCCTGCTGTGCGGACGGCAATTTCTCCTGCTTTGTCCAAATCCACTGTACTACACATTTTAAAGTTGCTCGAATTACACCTCTGGCTCCTCTGTTTTCATTCTTATCCCTGGGCTCCAGCACCGCCAGTTGGCGCTCGGAAGTGCCGTCTGCACAGTCAACACTTGCTGCCGTGTTATTGGGGTTCAGTAACGTCAGCTGTTCTCCTGCTGTGCGGACGGCAATTTCTCCTGCTTTGTCCACATCCACTGTACTACACATTTTAAAGTTGCTCGAATTACACCTCTGGCTCCTCTGTTTTCATTCTTATCCCTGGGCTCCAACACCGCCAGTTGGCGCTCGGAAGTGCCGTCTGCACAGTCAACACTTGCTACCATGTTATTGGGGTTCAGTAACGTCAGCTGTTCCCCTGCTGTGTTCACGGCAATTTCTCCTGCTCTGTCCATATTCACTGTGCTACTTATTTAAAACTTGCTCCAATTACACCTCTGGCTCCTCCGTTTTTAGTATTTACCCTGGGCTCCAACACCGCCAGTTGGCGCTCGGAAGTGCTGTCTGCACAGTCAACACTTGCTGCCGTGTTATTGGGGTTCAGTAACGTCAGCTGTTCCCCTGCTGTGCGGACGGCAATTTCTCCTGCTCTGTCCACATTCTCACTACTACAGATTTTAAAGTTGCTCGAATTACACCTCTGGCTCCTCTGTTTTCATTCTTATCCCTGGGCTCCAGCACCGCCAGTTGGCGCTCGGAAGTGCTGTCTGCACAGTCAACACTTGCTACCATGTTATTGGGGTTCAGTAACGTCAGCTGTTCCCCTGCTGTGCGGACGGCAATTTCTCCTGCTCTGTCCACATTCTCACTACTACAGATTTTAAAGTTGCTCCAATTACACCTCTGGCTCCTCTGTTTTCATTCTTATCCCTGGGCTCCAGCACCGCCAGTTGGCGCTCGGAAGTGCCGTCTGCACAGTCAACACTTGCTGCGGTGTTATTGGGGTTCGGTAACGTCAGCTGTTCCCCTGCTGTGTTCACGGCAATTTCTCCTGCTCTGTCCATATTCACTGTGCTACTTATTTAAAACTTGCTCCAATTACACCTCTGGCTCCTCCGTTTTTAGTATTTACCCTGGGCTCCAACACCGCCAGTTGGCGCTCGGAAGTGCTGTCTGCACAGTCAACACTTGCTGCCGTGTTATTGGGGTTCAGTAACGTCAGCTGTTCTCCTCCTGTGCGGACGGCAATTTCTCCTGCTTTGTCCACATCCACTGTACTACACATTTTAAAGTTGCTCGAATTACACCTCTGGCTCCTCTGTTTTCATTCTTATCCCTGGGCTCCAGCACCGCCAGTTGGCGCTCGGAAGTGCCGTCTGCACAGTCAACACTTGCTGCGGTGTTATTGGGGTTCGGTAACGTCAGCTGTTCCCCTGCTGTGTTCACGGCAATTTCTCCTGCTCTGTCCATATTCACTGTGCTACTTATTTAAAACTTGCTCCAATTACACCTCTGGCTCCTCCGTTTTTAGTATTTACCCTGGGCTCCAATACCGCTAGTTGCTGCTCAGAAGTGCCGTCTGCACAGTCAACGCTTGCTCCAGTGTTATTGGGATTCAGTAACGTCAGCTGATCCCCAGCTGTGTGTCCGGCAAATTCTCCTGCTTTGTCCACATCCACTGTAGTACGGATTTAAAACCTCCTCCAAATACACCTCTGGCTCTTCTGTTTTTAGTATTTACCCTGGGCTCCAGCACCGCCAGCTGGTTCTCGGCAGTTCCATTGGCTCTTGTACCTTCTGCTACCCATCCGGGTTCCAGTACCGTCAGCTGGTTCTCGGCAGTGTCTTTGGCACGGGTACTCCCTCCTGCCCAGCCTGGTTCCAGCACGCCAGCTGTTTCCGGGTAGTGTCAACGTCACTTTGCCTCCAATGCGTTGTCCTGTCGTGTTGCGGTCGGGTTAGCCGACTCTATGGTGCCTGCAGTTTAGGTGACTCCTATGTGGGTGCGGGATCTGGCAATGAAGGCTGGTTCCATAGTGCCAATAGGACAAGCACCCTCTGTAGGACTGTGGGTTTTGGTAACTGCGGCCGGCTCGCGGCCTTGAACTTTTTTTTTACATGGGTACCTTCTGCTACCCATCCGGGTTCCAGTACCGTCAGCTGGTTCTCGGCAGTGCCTTTGGATTAGGTGCCTCCTTCTCGGTATCCAAGTTCCACCAACGTCTGCTGGTCCTTGGTAGTGCTTTCTGGCACAGGTACCTCCTGCTTAGTAACCGAGTTCCAGTAACATCAGCTGGTCCTCGGTAGTTCCATTGGCTCTTGTACCTTCTGCTACCCATCCGGGTTCCAGTACCGTCAGCTGGTCCTCGGTAGTTCCATTTGCTCTTGTATCTTCTGCTACCCATCCGGGTTCCAGTACCGTCAGCTGGTTCTCGGCAGTGTCTTTGGCACGGGTACTCCCTCCTGCCCAGCCTGGTTCCAGCACGCCAGCTGTTTCCGGGTAGTGTCAACGTCACTTTGCCTCCAATGCGTTGTCCTGTCGTGTTGCGGTCGGGTTAGCCGACTCTATGGTGCCTGCAGTTTAGGTGACTCCTATGTGGGCTGCGGGATCTGGCAATGAAGGCTGGTTCCATAGTGCCAATAGGACAAGCACCCTCTGTAGGACTGTGGGTTTTGGTAACTGCGGCCGGCTCGCGGCCTTGAACTTTTTTTTTACATGGGTACCTTCTGCTACCCATCCGGGTTCCAGTACCGTCAGCTGGTTCTCGGCAGTGCCTTTGGATTAGGTGCCTCCTTCTCGGTATCCAAGTTCCACCAACGTCTGCTGGTCCTTGGTAGTGCTTTCTGGCACAGGTACCTCCTGCTTAGTAACCGAGTTCCAGTAACATCAGCTGGTCCTCGGTAGTTCCATTGGCTCTTGTACCTTCTGCTACCCATCCGGGTTCCAGTACCGTCAGCTGGTCCTCGGTAGTTCCATTTGCTCTTGTATCTTCTGCTACCCATCCGGGTTCCAGTACCGTCAGCTGGTTCTCGGCAGTGTCTTTGGCACGGGTACTCCCTCCTGCCCAGCCTGGTTCCAGCACGCCAGCTGTTTCCGGGTAGTGTCAACGTCACTTTGCCTCCAATGCGTTGTCCTGTCGTGTTGCGGTCGGGTTAGCCGACTCTATGGTGCCTGCAGTTCAGGTGACTCCTATGTGGGCTGCGGGATCTGGCAATGAAGGCTGGTTCCATAGTGCCAATAGGACAAGCACCCTCTGTAGGACTGTGGGTTTTGGTAACTGCGGCCGGCTCGCGGCCTTGAACTTTTTTTTTACATGGGTACCTTCTGCTACCCATCCGGGTTCCAGTACCGTCAGCTGGTTCTCGGCAGTGCCTTTGGATTAGGTGCCTCCTTCTCGGTATCCAAGTTCCACCAACGTCTGCTGGTCCTTGGTAGTGCTTTCTGGCACAGGTACCTCCTGCTTAGTAACCGAGTTCCAGTAACATCAGCTGGTCCTCGGTAGTTCCATTGGCTCTTGTACCTTCTGCTACCCATCCGGGTTCCAGTACCGTCAGCTGGTCCTCGGTAGTTCCATTTGCTCTTGTATCTTCTGCTACCCATCCGGGTTCCAGTACCGTCAGCTGGTTCTCGGCAGTGTCTTTGGCACGGGTACTCCCTCCTGCCCAGCCTGGTTCCAGCACGCCAGCTGTTTCCGGGTAGTGTCAACGTCACTTTGCCTCCAATGCGTTGTCCTGTCGTGTTGCGGTCGGGTTAGCCGACTCTATGGTGCCTGCAGTTTAGGTGACTCCTATGTGGGCTGCGGGATCTGGCAATGAAGGCTGGTTCCATAGTGCCAATAGGACAAGCACCCTCTGTAGGACTGTGGGTTTTGGTAACTGCGGCCGGCTCGCGGCCTTGAACTTTTTTTTTACATGGGTACCTTCTGCTACCCATCCGGGTTCCAGTACCGTCAGCTGGTTCTCGGCAGTGCCTTTGGATTAGGTGCCTCCTTCTCGGTATCCAAGTTCCACCAACGTCTGCTGGTCCTTGGTAGTGCTTTCTGGCACAGGTACCTCCTGCTTAGTAACCGAGTTCCAGTAACATCAGCTGGTCCTCGGTAGTTCCATTGGCTCTTGTACCTTCTGCTACCCATCCGGGTTCCAGTAACATCAGCTGGTCCTCGGTAGTTCCATTGGCTCTTGTACCTTCTGCTACCCATCCGGGTTCCAGTACCGTCAGCTGGTTCTCGGCAGTGCCTTTGGATTAGGTGCCTCCTTCTCGGTATCCAAGTTCCACCAACGTCTGCTGGTCCTTGGTAGTGCTTTCTGGCACAGGTACCTCCTGCTTAGTAACCGAGTTCCAGTAACATCAGCTGGTCCTCGGTAGTTCCATTGGCTCTTGTACCTTCTGCTACCCATCCGGGTTCCAGTACCGTCAGCTGGTCCTCGGTAGTTCCATTTGCTCTTGTATCTTCTGCTACCCATCCGGGTTCCAGTACCGTCAGCTGGTTCTCGGCAGTGTCTTTGGCACGGGTACTCCCTCCTGCCCAGCCTGGTTCCAGCACGCCAGCTGTTTCCGGGTAGTGTCAACGTCACTTTGCCTCCAATGCGTTGTCCTGTCGTGTTGCGGTCGGGTTATCCGACTCTATGGTGCCTGCAGTTTAGGTGACTCCTATGTGGGCTGCGGGATCTGGCAATGAAGGCTGGTTCCATAGTGCCAATAGGACAAGCACCCTCTGTAGGACTGTGGGTTTTGGTAACTGCGGCCGGCTCGCGGCCTTGAACTTTTTTTTTACATGGGTACCTTCTGCTACCCATCCGGGTTCCAGTACCGTCAGCTGGTTCTCGGCAGTGCCTTTGGATTAGGTGCCTCCTTCTCAGTATCCAAGTTCCACCAACGTCTGCTGGTCCTTGGTAGTGCTTTCTGGCACAGGTACCTCCTGCTTAGTAACCGAGTTCCAGTAACATCAGCTGGTCCTCGGTAGTTCCATTGGCTCTTGTACCTTCTGCTACCCATCCGGGTTCCAGTAACATCAGCTGGTCCTCGGTAGTTCCATTGGCTCTTGTACCTTCTGCTACCCATCCGGGTTCCAGTACCGTCAGCTGGTTCTCGGCAGTGCCTTTGGATTAGGTGCCTCCTTCTCGGTATCCAAGTTCCACCAACGTCTGCTGGTCCTTGGTAGTGCTTTCTGGCACAGGTACCTCCTGCTTAGTAACCGAGTTCCAGTAACATCAGCTGGTCCTCGGTAGTTCCATTGGCTCTTGTACCTTCTGCTATCCATCCGGGTTCCAGTACCGTCAGCTGGTCCTCGGTAGTTCCTCAGCTTTCTTGTACCTTCTGCTACATTTCCAAGTTCAAGCTTTTTGAAATGGTTCTTGGTAATCACTCTGGATCTCCCTGACGAGGACCCTGAAGACGAGGACCCTGAAGACCAACCCTAAGAAGACGAGGACCCCGAAGACAATGACCCTGAAGACGAGGACCCTGAAGACCACCCCGAAGAAGACGAGGACCCTGAAGACCACCCCGAAGAAGACGAGGACCCTGAAGACCACCCCGAAGAAGACGAGGACCCCGAAGACGAGGACCCAGAAGACCAACCCGAAGACGAGGACCCCCGAAGACGACGACCCTGAAGACCACCCCGAAGAAGACCAAGAAGATGACCCTGAAGAAGTTGACCAAGAAGACAAAGAAGAGAAGACAAGCACCAAGATACAGAAAAACAAGAGACAGAAAACCAAGAAGCAGAAATACAAGAAGCTGCAGAACAAAAAGCGGAAGAACATTAAGCATAAGACTAAAAATCAGAGCAAAAGATAATATCTAAATTATAAGCAGAAGATGACTAAGCAGTGTATGGGGGTGAGTCCGTTCCTCCTCGTGGTGCCCCTGGAAAAGACCTGCTGCTGCAGGCCAAACTGAACGCGGACAAATCCTGTTGTAAATCTTTTGTGACGGGCAGAACGAAAGGTGTAATGTCCAACCTTTTATAGATAACAACTACAGGAATGCCTGTCACAAATAAGAATATGATGAAGAAGAAGAATATGAAGAAGATGAAGAAGTAGAATATGAAGAATGTAAAAAAAAGAATAATACGAAGAAGGTGAAGAAGAAGAAGGTGAAGAAGAAGTGGATGAAAAAGATGCTGAGGATGATGAAGGAGAAAGTGTGGGAGAAGTAAAAAAGAAGGTGAAGAGCATGGAAGTAGTGAAACATAAATATCTGACAAAATATAAAAATACTTAACATAGTTAATATTTCCGTAACTCAGAACATAATAAAAAAATATTAATTCCTGCTATTCCATTTGACTGGGCTAAACCTCTATGCCTTTATTGTCTCCCCCACCTCCCCCAATACATTCTACATTATTCTTAGTTGTTTTCCTTCATGTAGAAATAACCTACAAGGAAAGAAAGGGTTTATTTTAATTCCGATATTTATGTCCCATTGACTTGCATTGGTTTCCGGTATCGGAATCGGCGATATCCGATACTTTTTCGGTATCGGTCCGATCCAATCCGATCCGATATTTCCCGATATCGGAAGGTATCGCTCAACACTAGTTGGAACCTGTGGATTTATTTTTGGCTTATTCACAGTCATAGCCACCGGAACTTTCTAATCTTTATGTAGCTTCATTATATGATATCTAGCGTTTTTTGTGTCTGTAAGGCCGTGTTCACATGTAGCATAAATACTGTGTTTTTTGTTTTTTGTTGATGTCCACACCAAATTACACAATAACAGTCTTCTCTGATTATTGCTGCCTTATTTCAGGCCTTTTCCCCCTTATTTGATGTGTTTCTGCTGCAGATGTGAAGCCGTGTTTTTAATGTGTTTGTTATAGTAAAGAAAAACTTTGATCCTTAACTTAAAAAAGTATCTGCAGTTTTTTACATGCATTTCTTTTAGGCTCCACACAGAAAACTAGAGAGAAAAATAAACACCAAAACCACACAGTTGAGCAGCGTCTTTATATGCACAGTTTTTATGAAATCCATCCACTTTGCTTGGTCAGTTAAACAAAGCAGAAGTTCTGTGCAAAAAAAGCAGCAGAAACTATGCAGCACATATGCTACATGTGAACATGATGTAAATTTCCAAGCAAAGTGGATGTGATTTCATGAAATTTCCACCATCAGTGCTTCTAAAGACGCTGCTGAACTGCGTGGTTTTGGTGCATCTTTTCTCTATACACTTCTTTTGAAAAAAAAGCATGAAAAAAAAACTGTGGCATTTTTAAGCACAGAATCAAAGCTTTTCAGTACTATTAGGCTGTTTGCCCACGATGCATTTTTTAAGCATTTCCGCAGCGGCAAAAACACTGCAGAAACGCTTAAAAAGCTCATGGTAGAAGGCCTGCCATGTTCCCCAATGATAATTCGCATGTACTGTGCACATGCTGCGGAAATTTCCGCTGCGGGTTATCATTGCGGAAAAAAAAGCAGCACTACCAATTATTTTGCAGAAGCGCTGCGTTTTCGCCGCTATTGACTTTCATTGGAACGCTCGGATTCCGCATCACTGGATCTGTACATGAGGAATACAAATGTTTCAATGTGCGGATGGTACCCGGGTCTGGAGGACAGGAGACTCTCCTCCGGACCCGGGTACCATAGAACCAGTAAAAAAAAGAATAAAATAAAAAATAAATATTATACTTAACTTCTGATGGCCCCCGATGCGCTTGATTTCCCTTGCCGGCTGAACGCGGTGGACTGAAGGACCTGCGCTGACGTCATAGTCATGTGATGGCAGGTCCTTCAGTGTAGTGTACCGCAAGCCAGGATGGAGTGAAGCCAGACTCTGGAGGCCATCAGAAGGTAAGTATAGATTTATTTTTTTATTTTTTAACATTCTTTATGGTCACAATATATAAATCCATGCTGTTTGCATGGATTTATATAGTGTGACCAAGTTGACAAGCACTTTCCAAGTGATGCTAAAATCACTTGGAAAGCGCTTGCCAACCCGCATGCGGAAATGCATGTGAAGAACGCTTCACATCCGCATGTCCCTGGCAGGAAAAACGCAAGTACAATCCGCATGCGTTTTTTCGGGCAGAGAGATGCAGAACCGCTCAGGAAAAAATCCTGAGCATTTCTGCATTGTGGGCACATAGCCTTAAATGCATAAAAGAAATGCAGCAAACATGCAATAATCAGAGAAGATTGTTAGTGCTTTGTGTGGTGAGTAGTGATGAGTAGAGATGAGCGTTGTTCGACTCGAACTGTTCGCCAATCTCAAATTCGAGCTGTTTTGGGCGGTGTTCGAGCCGTTCGGCGAACACGAATGATTTGAGAAAAATTCGGCTGTTCGAGGTTATGTTCGATAACTGTTCGTGCACCAAAATCATAACTGGATTTTTTCTCAGTAATGATGAAAATTAATGTTAATACGCAGTTTGAGTGTACAGCGGGGTGGGGGGAGGAGCAGGGGATGGATCTCTGCAGGAATAATGAAGATCTCCATTTATTTTTCTCTTTCCCGCATTTACAGTGGGGAGGTGCAATCTGTCAGCCTATCAGCAGCGCACACACGGAGCGAAGTGCTTTTTTTCACACAAGCAAGGGCATGTGTCATTGGCAGTGTATGTCACATGTCCTTGCCCTATAAGACCAAGCCATTTTCCCCGTCGCCACCATTTTCTCACTGCTGCAGCTGCGTGTTAGACGGCACCGCTGTTGCTGTGTGCGCTATACCTTGTTAATTTCAAGCCAATTTTCGCACAAATCTACAGATAGCTTGGGAGTAGGGAAGAGTTGTGATTGCAGTCCTTTTAAGGACTAGGTTACAGCATTTCCTACGACTTTTATCAGGCAGGTCTGTGCTCTTAAATAGATAGATTGTGGGAGTAAAGACTAATTGTAATTGCAGTCCTTTTCAGGACTAGGTTTCATCAGTTCCTATCAGTTTTTGCCAGGCAGGTCTGTGCCAGTGCTGTGCAAGTTTTTTTCACAGCATTTGGCTGAATCTAGCAAAGCTAATCCTTTTTGGCCTATTGCAGAGTATGTTAGTCAGTGGAGTAGCCTATCTGTGTTGCAAGATATACCACCTGTGTATAGAATACCAATTTTTTTACTGCACCTAGTGAAGTAAAATCTTTTGGGCATAGCATCATTCTATTAGTCCATCTATACTGACCTCCATCAGGTTGCAAATTCAAAATAATTTTTTGTCTGCATCTAGCTCTGAAAAAATATTTGGCCTTCTAGCAGTGTGTGGGACTTTCTCTATTAGTCCATCTATACTGACCTCCATCAGGTTGCAAATTCAAAATAATTTTTTGTCTGCATCTAGCTCTGAAAAAATATTTGGCCTTCTAGCAGTGTGTGGGACTTTCTCTATTAGTCCATCTATACTGACCTCTATCAGGTTGCAAATTAAAAATAATTTATATCTGCATCTAGCTCTGAAAAAATATTTGGCCTTCTAGCAGTGTGTGGGACTTTCTCTATTAGTCCATCTATACTGACCTCCATCAGGTTGCAAATTAAAAATAATTTTTTGTCTGCATCTAGCTCTGAAAAAATATTTTGCCTTCTAGCAGTGTGTGGGACTTTCTCTATTAGTCCATCTATACTGACCTCCATCAGGTTGCAAACTGAATATATTTTTTTTCTGCATCTACCTCTGAAAACATATTGGGCTTCTAGCTGTGTGTGGGACTTGTTCTATTAATCCATCTATACAGACCTCCATCAGGTTGCAAACTGAATGTAATTTTTTTCTGCATCTACCTCTGAAAAAATATTTGGGCTTCTAGCTGTGTGTGGGACTTGTTCTATTAATCCATCTATACAGACCTCCATCAGGTTGCAAACTGAATATAATTTTTTTCTGCATCTACCTCTGAAAAAATTTTTGGGCTTCTAGCTGTGTGTGGGACTTGTTCTATTAGTCCATCTATACTGACCTCCATCAGGTTGCAAACTGAATATATTTTTTTTCTGCATCTTCCTCTGAAAAAATATTTGGGCTTCTAGCTGTGTGTAGGACTTGTTCTATTAGTCCATCTATACTGACCTCCATCAGGTTGCAAACTGAATACAATTTTTTTCTGCATCTACCTCTGAAAAAATATTTGGGCTTCTAGCTGTGTGTGGGACTTGTTCTATTAGTCCATCTATACTGACCTCCATCAGGTTGCAAATTGAATATAATTTTTTTCTGCATCTAACCCAGCCAATAGTTTTGGCCTAATACCACAGTTTGGCCACTCAACTCTGCTCGGTTCCCATCCATTGTTTTTTTTGCAAACAACTCCAGAGTTGTGAATTAGTTAACCACCAAAATGAGTGGAAAAAGGCCTGCTGCTGGTGGAAAGGGCAATAGGCGTGTTGGGAAGGGGAAAAAAGGTTGTGTCCGTGGGGTAGGTGTTAAAGCAACAGTAACATCTGCAGAAGAAAGACCATCTTCCAGCCAAACTAAAATGTCTACTTCTTTTAGCGGACAATGTGATAAGATCCGTTTCTTACGGCCACGCCAATCGCTACAAATTCCAGATGAGGCACAAAAACAGCAGGTGCTTCAACGGATATCAAGTGCTCCTTTAAGTGGGCTCTCCTCCACATCAACTTCAACATCACAAATACTCCAGTCCTCAAAGGTGTCACCCCAATCGCACTGGCTTCCTCACAGCTCCCAAATCTCCAGCTGCCCGTCTGAGTATGAGGTAGAACAGATGGTTGAGTCTGCAGAGCTGTTTACTCATACTATAGACTGGGAATCAGAGGTCGACTCCAGCGCTTCTGTGAATCCAGACGAGGAAATGATCTGCACTGATGCCCAGAATCTTTATGAGTCGGATCCAGGACCAGACGCAGAAGGTTCTGACCATAATGTAGACCCTCATTCCCAAACTGTAACTCCTGTTGGTGAAGACAATGAGGAAGACGATGATGAGACTCAAATACTTGATTGGAGCGACAACTTTAGTTTTTTGTCAGGGCAGGAACAGGTTGGCTCTGAGGACGACGGGTGTGATAACGCACAGGGTGATGATGATGAGGTTGGAGATCCCACTTACTGTCAACCCAAAGTCAGCCAAGAGATGAGGTCAGCAGAGGAGGTGGAGGAAGATGCTAGTGACGACGAGGTCAGGTTGCGCCTTCCTGGACAGAGATGTAGTACTGGAAGCACGTCAACAACTGCATCCTCAAACACAACTCTGCCTCTCACCACAAGTCGTGGTGGCTCTTCAGGTCGCATGGTTGCTAAGCCTTGCATAGCCTGGGAATTTTTTCAGATCGATAAAGATGACCCAACTCGTGTTATCTGTAACATTTGTCAGCAAAAGCTAAGTAGAGGCCAAAAAATGCATAGTTTGAGTACTTCATGCATGAACCGGCACATGGACATGAAGCATAAGTTGCAGTGGGAAGCTCAGTGTGCTACAATGCGGCCTAGCCGGCCGGGCCAACCGCCGTCTGCCATATCTTGTGCATCCGCGGCCTCGTCATCCTCTGTGACTGGGGGGACAGCAGTCACACCTGTTTTGGGGCGCAGACTTGCCACCTCTTTACCCGCAACAGCCAGCGTGATTGGCAGGTCATCATTTTCTTTGGAGGTGGTAACACCAGCTGGTGTTGAGCGCTGTCCGACATCGATAGCACCACCTTTGGATCAAGGCAACCTAACATGTCCGCCTGCATCTTCCTCACAGACCGACAGTTTGCCGGGGACACCCTTATCAACCCCGTCTAAGCACAATAGCCAGCCCTCGGTCCCTCAGATGTGGATAAGTAAAAGACCATTTCCTCCTAGCCATGAGAAAGCTAAGAGGTTGAATTTCACCATCTGCAAGCTCTTGGCTGCAGAAATGCTGCCTTTCCGCCTGGTGGACACAGAGGATTTTCGAGACCTTATGTCCGTCGCAATGCCCCAGTACCAGATGCCCAGTCGGCACTACTTCTCAAAGAAAGGTGTGCCTGCGCTCCACCAGCATGTCGCACACAACATCACCGCTTCTTTAAGAAACTCTGTGTGTGACAGGGTGCATTTCAACACAGACACTTGGACGAGTAGGCATGGACAGGGGCGTTACATGTCGCTGACTGGGCACTGGCTAACTATGGTGACAGCAGGACAAGGGGCTGCTGTCCAACTCTTGCCGTCCCCGCGAGTTGTGCGTCAATCCTCTTTATGTCAAAGTTCCTCTACTGCTTCTGCCTCCTCAACCTCCTCTCGGTCTTCCACCTGCACCCAAAGCCTGTCTGGTCATGCCACAAGCTTTCTAACTGCGCAGAAGGGATCCTGCACACCTCCTTACTATTCTGGCAGTAGGGCTCAACATCATCAGGCGGTTTTTACTTTGAAATGTCTGGGAAATGTGAGTCACACAGCTGAGGAGTTGTGGTCAGCTCTGGAGAACCAATTTCATGAATGGTTGTCTCCACTGGACCTGAAACCAGGGAAGGCCGTGTGCGACAATGCTGCAAACCTGGGTGCGGCCCTTCGCCGGGGCAATGTCACACACGTGCCTTGTATGGCTCACGTGTTGAACCTGGTTGTCCAGCAATTTTTAGTCCACTATCCCAGACTAGATGGCCTTCTGCAGAGGGCACGGTCGCTGTGTGCTCACTTCCGCCGTTCGCATCCCGCAGCTCAGCGACTTACATCTCTACAGAAGTCGTTGGGCCTGCCACTTCCCCGGCTAAAATGCGATGTGCCTACCCGGTGGAATTCAACTCTGCACATGTTGCAGCGACTGTGGCAGCACCGACAAGCCCTGGTGCAATACGTTCTGACGTATAGCCTGGGCCAATGAGATCCAGAGGTGGGGCAAATCACGCTGGAGGAGTGTTCTCAGATCAGGGACCTATGCACCCTTCTGCACAGTTTTGAAATGGCGACGAAGATGTTTAGTGCTGACGATGCCATTATCAGCATGACTATTCCGGTGATTTACATGCTGGAGCACATGTTAAACAGAATTCGGAGTCAGGTGGTGGCACAAGAGGAGGTGGAGGAAGTAGAGGAGGAGGAGTTGTATGCGGAAGGGCTAACATCTGCAAGGTCCAGACGGTCGGCAGCACCAAGGCGGCAGGCATGTGAGGGTGGGGGAGATGGTTTTACCAGGGCGCATGGTAGCAGCCAAACTAGTGAGGAAGGTGCAGGAGCCCAGGAAGAAGTGGAGGACGAACTGATGGAAGACTCATCAGATGAGGGAGACCTTGATCACATTTCTGTTGTGCGAGGTTGGGGGGAGAGGACAGAGGAAGGAAGCATGATTGTTACCTCGCCACCAACACAACAGGGACTTGGTGCTCCTGGATGCGCAACACACATGAGTGACTTCTTGCTGCACTACCTGCAACATGACCCTCGAATTGTGAGAATTAGAAATAATCCTGACTACTGGGGTGCCACACTGTTAGATCCCCGGTACAAAAGTAAATTTGCAGAAATTATTCCTGCCATAGAAAGGGATGCACGCATGCAGGAGTATCAGCAGAGACTGTTGCAGAATCTTACATGTGCTTTTCCACAAAACACCAGTGGTGCACGTAGTGAATCTCACAGTTCCAACTTGCCAACCGTGGGACCGTAAAGTGTTCAGCACTCAAACCGTAACAGAACCACAGTATCTGCTGGTAACATCAATTTTGCGGAATCATTTCACCACTTTTTTAGCCCATCCTTTGCAAGGCCACAGGAGACAAGAATTCTGACACATAGTCAACGCCTAGAGACGATGGTACAGGAGTATCTCCAAGTAAACATTGAAGCCATGACTGTGTCACTGGACCCTTGCTCTTTTTGGGCTTCCAATCTGGATAAATGGCCGGAGCTAGCCACTTACGCCTTGGAGATCTTGTCATGCCCCGCAGCCAGCGTTCTGTCTGAACGTGTGTTCAGCGCTGCTGGTGGTGTGCTGACAGATAAGCGCACGCGGCTCTCCACTGATAATGTAGACAGACTCACGTTCAGAAAGATGAACAAATCATGGATCCGAAACGACTTTTCTACCCCTGTGTCATCCTGGGGAGAGTAAAAGCTTGATGATTGGTTAAAATCACCCTACCAACCGTTTTAAGCTTTCAAATTACTAATCATGTTTATCTGTATCTTGGCTGGAAAATAATTTGGGCTTTGTAGCAGTGTGCAGCACTGATTCTATTAGGCCATCTATAAAAAGCTCCACCAGATTTAAAATTACTAATCATGTTTATCTGTATCTTGACTGGAAAATAATTTGGGCTTTGTAGCAGTGTGCAGCACTGATCCTATTAGGCCATCTATACTAAGCTCCACCAGATTTAAAATTAATAATAATTTTTAGCTGCATCTAGCCTGGAAAATAATTTTGGGGCTCCGAGATGCGCAAGACACATAAGTGCCTTCTTGCTGCACTACCTGCAACATGACCCTCATATTGTCAGAATTCGAAGTAATCATGACTACTGGGTTGCCACACTCTTAGATCCCCCAAACTTTTCGATCAACCTTTTCATTTTAATAAAGACCAAAAAAATGGTCATTTTTGAAATTATAAGCATTAGCAGGTTATTAGAAACTGAAATCAAACAGTTTTCAACTCAAAACTTTATTCTAGTTGATGTTACATTTTCACATAGGACCCCTTGTTCAAAAGGAGCTTCTGAACTCTCTCGTCCATTGAATTTGTCAGGTTTTGGATGGTTTCTGCTTCAATTGTTTTGCTTGAGGACAGAATACCCTCCCAGAGCTGTTGCTTAGATGTGAACTGCCTCCCGCCATCATAGACACTCCTTTTGATGAGGCTCCAGAGGTTCTGAATGGGGTAGAGGTCAGGGGAGCATGGGGGTCACACCATAAGTTTGTCCCCTTTTATGCCCATATCAGCCAGAGATGCAGATGTGTTATGTGCAGCATGAGACGGTGCATTATCATGCATGAAAATGATGTTGCTGTCGAATACACGGTTCTTCTTCTTGAACTATGACAGGATGTGCTGTTTGAGAAACTCCACATACATTATGGAGTTCATCTTTACCCCTTCAGGTATCCTAAAGGGGCCGACAATCTCTCTCCCCATGATTCCAGCCCAAAACATTACTCCACCTCCTCCTTGTTGGCGCTGTAGCCGTGTTTGCGTGGGGTGTCCATCAACCAGCCTTCCTCCACTCCATCCATCTGGACCATCGAGCGTTGCACGGCACTCATCCGTGAACAAAACAGTTTTGAATTCAGTCTTCATGTATTGTTTGGCCCACTGGAGCCGTTTCTGCTTGAGTGCAGTGGATAGAGGAGGTCGACAGGATGGCATACGCACAGATGCAAACCTCTGAAGGACCCTGCATCTTGTTGTTCGGGGGACGTTGGAGGCACCAGCAGCTTCAAAAACTTGTCTGCTGCTATGACAAGGCTTGTTTGCCGCTGCTCTTTTAACCTGACGTAATTGCCTGTAGGAAAGAGTCCTCAATTAGCCCTTATCAGCACACACACGTGTGTACTGTGAATCAGCTACATACTTCTTGATTGCCAAGACACTTCATCCTGATCATCGCACAATGTTGATTGTAGTCATGCCTTGACCTAAACACTCCACAATTTGTTGCTTCTCAGCAGCCGACACATCCTTTTTCTTTCCCATTTTGGCAGAAAATGTAGGCTGCTTAATAATGTGAGACAGCCTTCTTAAGTAGTCTTGCCTTTCATTGGACACACCTGCCAAACTAATTAGCACAGGTGTCTGCAATTGCTTACAGTGATATAAAGAGCCCTGACACACATCACCATCAATGAGTTTAACTGACAAACAAACAAATTCTTCCCTTATCGCTCCTAAACACTTTTTGCATAATAATTTGGAACACAGTGTACATGTGCTTTTCCACAAAACACCAGTGGTTCACGTAGTGAATCTTACAGTTCTAACTTGCCAACCGTGGTCTGTATGGAGTTGTTCAATAAAGGGCCCAAAATTAAGATAACATAGATGTTAGAGGTCTCTATGAATAGGAATTCCTAAGTATTTGATACCCTGTGAGGGCCAGGCAAAGGGAAAGTTGGACTGGATAGAATCCTATATGGATTTGGGGAGGGAGACATTGAGGGCCTCAGACTTCGCTGCATTGATTTTAAAATATGACCATGTAACAAAGTGATCTATTTCAGCCATAACAGCATGGATGGATATATGTGATTGAGTGATATATACTAGGACATCATCAGCAAATAGAGAGCACTTGTACTCGGTGCCTCCCACCTCAATCCACCTAATATTGGGGTTATGGCGAATTGATGAGAGCAGGTGCTCCGTCACTAGGATGTATAAGAGAGGGGACAGAGGACATCCCTGCCTTGTCCCATTGGTGATTGCGAAAGGTGATGAAAATGTTCTGACGCACCCCCTGGGCCTTGGGACATCCGGAACCGGACCCTTTTTGGTGGATGCTGGTGATTGTAGTCTTCGTGGCGGCGACCCGGTTCCGTGGCTCAGGGTGGTCAAACCAGTGGCGGAACTATTTATGTGGTTTTGATGTTTAAATGTCCGACTACGCCACCCGTGGATTGCGGTCAGAGTGAACCGCCGCTGCAGGTCAGACCGCTGAGGCTGGTGTTGTGGGTGCAGCAGAGCGTAGCATAACTCCCCACAGGAGGAGTATAGCCTCAGGGCAGTGTATGCGGAGGATGGGGGTGATGGTGCAGGGTAGCAGCAGTAACGACACGGAGTCAGTGATGCAGTCCAGGGCCTTTACTCACAGTTCTTATTATCCAGACCACGTCTGCAGGTAATGGCTGCCCACGTCGTACTGTGCTCACCAGGTGAGGGGCTCAGACAACTCCCAGATAACTTTGGAGCGCTTCACAGGACCCCCTTTGTGTGTCCTTTGTCTGGCCTTTCTTACCAACTCTTCTGTCAGGCTGCCTCGGGCCTCCTCTTGGTAAACTTGGCACCAGTTTCCCTGACCCTATGTGGTGCCTTCCTAGCGGGTGTAGCGAGGGGCTGCGCCACATAAAATGTCACAGCCTCCGGTTTCAAGCTGAGGGTCATTTCCCACCTCCACTAGTTTCAGGGACCGGTCTCCCCCTTTGGCCTGACCCCTCTACGCAGGTGGATTCGGGCGTGCGGTGGCGACTCGCCCGTCCGCAACCCTGGGATCCCTTCGTTCCTCGTTCCTGGAGCCTTCTCCACTTCTCTTCCTTCCTTCTCCCTCTTCCAGGCCTGGGCCTGTGTTACTAGGCCCGCCTCCGGAGCAGAGCACATGCAGATCACCTGCTCCCTGTCACTTCTGCTCAGACTTCTCTGCACTGAACTAATATGGTGCCCACCTTTTATACTCCCTTCTCAATGCACCCAGGAACTGCTTCCTCCCTGCTCCTGCACTACAGGGTTCCCCTTCCTCAGTGTTCCCTCCCCCCACTCCAGCCAGGGTCAGTGACTGTCGTGCCCATCTCAGGGGCATATTGGTCGCCCTGCCCCACGGCAATGTGGTGTAATGCATGCAGGTGTCGGGGTCCTGATCCACACTCCATCCTTATCTGAGAGTGAGATATCACACCTCTGGGTGAGGTGCAATACCTCTGTAGCAACCGAGCCCTCAGGGTGCTACAGTTCCATTTATCTTCAGCCTAGGTGACGTATTGTGATACAGGGCCGTGATTTTGGCTATAAAAGGCTCCCCTAGACCCCTACCCCAAGCTTTTTAAGAGAATCATATATGGCGTGCCAGGAGACTCTATGGAATGCTTTCTCAGCATCCAACGAGAGTATCTAATTACAAATTTTTAACTGCATCTAGCCCAGGAAATACTTTGTGCCTAGTAGCAGTGTCTGCTAGTCAGCGGATTATCCCGGCTGTTAAGCAAGCTACACCACCTGTAGTTTGGACACTTAATTTTTTCAAAGGAAATGCTTCGGGACCATGGGATACTCAGTGAAGAGCATCAGGAGGCACCCCAAGGCATAGGGGCTGGGACTGGCAGTAGGATGCCTTGCGGTGGACAGCCGAGCTCGATCCTTATAAAAGCTTTTTAACTGCAGCAGCTTTAGTGGACGCTACTGGAGCTGGAATTACACGGCTGCTGGCATGAGACTTGCCCTCCAATAGATCCTTGTAAATGGATTTAAAGTGTATTCATTCAAATTAGAGAGACAATTTAAACTAAAAAGCTTAGAGCTGCCTCCACCACAGGGGGGCTCGCTCGACCCACCAGCGGACAGGCACCAGTATTGGGAGAGGGGGGCTGGCCATCAGGGTTCACCGCGGCTCTGGCACAAACCCGGCGACACGGAGGTGGCACGGGCAGGAGCGGACTGAACGTGTCGGCTTCTCACTTTTTGGATTTTAGAAGGGCATGACATGCCTATATCTGTGTCTCCCCCTCCTTTTACTCCTCCACCTCTTTTCTTTTCGCATGACTATATGTACTTGTCACTTTTCCATGTGTTAGTTGTGTCTTCTGAGCAGTTTGTCAGCTTTTGGACACCTTTGAAGGTGTTTTCTATGTGTTTCTATGTGTTTTTGTTTGCCTGCCATTGGTTTTAACGGTGTTCGAAGGTGTTCGACGAACAGTTCGACGAACAGTTCGGCGAACACATGGGTGTTCGACGAACCGAACTCGAACACTACGGGGGTGGCTCAACACTAGTGATGAGCGAGCATGCTCTGGTGTTTTTCGAGTATCTTCAGCATGCTCGGGTGTTATGTTTGAGTCACTCCCGTGCACATGATTTGCGACTATTCGACAGCTTCAATACATGTGAGGAATGCCTGCATTAGCCTATGTGCCCACGATGCAGAAATGCTCCGGATTTTTCCTGAGCATTTCTGCATCTCCCTGCCAGAAAAAACGCATGTGGATTGTAAATGCGTTTTTCCTGCCAGGGACATGCGGATGTGAAGCGTTCTTCACATGCATTTCCGCATGCGGGTTGACAAGCGCTTTCCAAGCAATTTTAGCATCACTTAGAAAGTGCTTGTCAACTTGGTCACACTATATATATCCATGCAACCGGCATGGATTTATATAGTGTGACCGAAAGAATGTTTAAAAAAAATAAATAAATCTATACTTACCTTCCGATGGCCCCCGGTGTCTTGCTATGCTCCGCTCTCCCTTGTCGGCAGATCGCGGTACACTGAAGGACCTGCCGACGTCAAATTGCGTGACCCGTCACATGACTATGACATCAGCGCAGGTCCTTCAGTCCATCGCGATCTACCGGCATGCAAAGACAAGGACACCGGGGGCCATCAGAAGGTAAATATAACATTTATTTTTTATTTTATTCTTTTTTTTTTTACAGTTTCTATGGTACCCGGGTCCGGAGGAGAGTCTCCTGTCCTCCACACCCGGGTACCATCCACACATTGGAACGCATGTATTCCGCATGTGCTTCTAGTGAAGCGGAATACATGTATTCTAATGAAAGTCAATAGCGGCGAAAACGCAGCGCTTCCGCAAAATAATTGGTAGTGCTGCATTTTTTTCCGCAATAATAATCCGCAGCGGAAATTTCCGCAGCATGTGCACAGCACATGCGGATTATCATTGGGGAACATGGCAGGCCTTCTACCATGCATTTTTTAAGCGTTTCTGCAGCTTTTTTGCCGCTGCGGAAACGCTTAAAAAACGCATCGTGGGCACACAGCCTTAACAGAACATAGTTGCTCATCATTAGTGGTGAGGACTCCTACAGAAAAAAAACAGTAGAAAGAACGCAACATTTATGCTATATGTGAACTTCAGCATTACATTTTTATTACATTTTTGTATGGGTTTAATAGAGAAAATATATCAATCACTCCATTTTTATGGCATTTGCTACTTCCCATTTATATTTTGATCGCTGTGTAGTGTGGGTTGTTACACTTACAGGGACACCAAATATGTCTGTTATTTGCTGATTTGTGATGATTATTATTTAAAAAAAAATGCATTAGATATGATATTATTTTTTTCATTATCAAGTGTTTTTCATTAATTTTTAGTAATTTTATAGGATAAAAAAATCTCAGTGTATTTCTATCAGTTCAATCTGCCCCTGGAGTCAGAGCCTGCAATACAGATCAAGTACATAAAATGTTCCCTGTTATATCACCAGAGCCTGTGGCTCAGGTGCTTTAGCTCCTGTCTGTAATATTGAAGATTATGTGTTCAAACACCAGGGTGACTCACATTTTGGTAATTGCTTTTTCTTATTTATAGTAGCTTCATAGGAACAAAAAATCTGACTTTTTCTTCATCTCTAGGTATACAGGGAACACATTGTAGAAATACATTGTTACATAAAATGTATCTCTACATATAATAGTATAATCTGCTTTTGGGTTTACTGACTGTAAATCAGGTCAAGATTACCAAATTCTCCTATGTACATCATTGTGAGCTGTGGCTCATTGATAGGGCTGTTGCCTGCGCACATGAAGATGCGATTTTAAGTCCTGGGGAGACCTGATCACAGGAGAGGGGTGAATAATATAGTTTAATTTATAAACTTAGCAGAGATATGCGACCCCACCCCCCAAGGAGGAGGAGCTATGAAGCAATGTAGACGTTGAGTATTAGAAGCTGAGACAAAACCCTGACATGGGGGTACTGAGCCATCAAATCAGGACAGTCCCGCTGAATCTGGGATGGTTGAGAGCTATGATCATAATTATTGATAGGAGAAACTCTGACTGGATCCAACGGGTTCAGCTGAACACCGAACAGTTTATTAAAAGTTCGGGTACCAGGACAGTACCTGAACTCCAATCCGAACATGAACCTCATTCACGTGAATGGGGGGGGCCCGAACATTGGGTATTTGCCCTACTGTCATGTGCATGACAGCGCGGCAAACACTGCCTCTGATAGGCGGTAAGATCATTACCGCCGATCAGAGAGCTGTGGTTCCCACGCCGTCAGTTGATGCTGGCCCCCTCCGAGGCTAAAAATGTTATTATGATTTATTATTATAGCGCCATTTATCCATAGCGCTTTACATGTGAAAGGGATATATATAGCACAAACAATTACTATAAATTTTGAACAATACAAGTCGGCAACTGAGTGTAGAGCTGGTTGTGCAGCGGTATGGCAGAATGAGGGTTACTGCAGGTTGTAGGCTTGTCGGAAGAGGTGGGTCTTCAGGTTCCTTTTGAAAGTATCTATCATAGGCGAGAGTCTGATGTGTTGGGGTAGAGAGGTCCAGAGTAGGGGGGATGCATGGGAGAAATCTTGTATACGATTGTGAGAAGAGGAGATAAGAGGGGAGTAGAGAAGGAGATCTTGTGAGGATCGGAGGTTGCGTGTAGGTAAGTATCAGGAAACTAGGTCACAGATATATGGAGGAGACAGGTTGTGGATGGCTTTGTATGCCATGGTTAGGGTTTTAAACTGGAGTCTCTGGGCAATGGGGAGCCAGTGAAGTGATTTACAGAGAGGAGAGGCCTGGGAATAGCGGGCGGGAAAGGTGGATTAGTCGGGCAGCAGAGTTTAGGATAGACTGGAGCGGTGCTAGAGTGGTAGAAGGGAGGCCACAGAGCAGGAGGTTGCAGTAGTCGAGGCAGGAGATGATGAGGGCGTGCACTAGCATTTTTGCAGATTCGTGGTTGAGGAATGTGCGGATCCGGGAGATATTTTGGAGTTGGAGTCTGCAGGAAGTGGAAAGGGCTTGGATATGTGGTTTGAAGGAGAGATTAGGGTCCAGGGTTACCCCTAGGCAGTGAGCTTGCGGGACTGGGGAGTGGGCAGCCATTGACTTTGATGGATAGGTCAGTAGGGGGGAGTTGAGTAAGACGGTGGAAAGATGATGAATTCTGTTTTATCCATGTTAAGTTTTAGAAATCTGTCAGAGAAGAAGGATGAAATAGCAGACAGACATTGTGGGATTCTGGTTAGTAGGGAGGAGATATCGGGTCCAGAGAAGTAGATCTGTGAGTCGTCAGCATAGAGGTGATACTCAAAGCCATGGGACTCTATGAGCTGTCCCAGGCTAAAGGTGTAGACGGAGAAGAGCAGGGGTCCTAGAACTGAACCTTGGGGTACAGATAGGGGGTGAGATGAGGAGGTGGTGTTTGAGTGGGAGACACTGAATGTCATGTCTGTTAAATATGAGGAGATCCAAGATAGGGCCAAGTCTTTGATGCCAAGAGATGAGAGAGTATGTATAAGAGGGAATGGTCCACTCTGTGAAAGGAACATGACAGGACCAGGAGGAGGAGGACTGTGTAGTGTCGCTTGGATTTGGCAATTAGTAGGTTGTTGGTGACTTTAGTCAGGGCAGTGTCAGTGGAGTGGTGCAGTCAGAAACCAGATTGTAAGCGGTCAAAGAGGGAGCAGGAGGAGAGGTGGAAGGACAGTTCAGAATAGATGTGTTGTTCCAGTAGTTTTGAGGTATAAGGGAGAAGTGATATGGGGTGATAGCTAGGCATAGAGGATGGGTCAAGGGATGACTTTTTGAGGATGGGTGTGATCGAGGCATGTTTGAAGCATGAGGGGAAGACACAAGTTGTTAGTGACAGGTTGAAAAGGTGGGTTAGGATTAGGATGAAGACTGTGGCGAGGTTAGGGATTAGGTGGGACAGAATTAGGTCAAGTTCGCAGGTGGTAAGGTGTGATTTGGAGAGTAAAGAGGAAACTTGATCGTCCGTAATGGTGGAGAAGCTGGTTATATCAATAAGATGCGCCAATTCTGATGCTTAGCCTTGCTCTTCCCACGGCCCTGTGGCGGTGGCAAGTGGAGTAATATTTGTGGGGTTGATGTCACCTTTGTATTGTCTGGTGACATCAACCCCATGGATTAGTAATGGAGAGGCATCTATAAGTTGCCTCTCCATTACTAATCCTATAGTTATATCGTAAATAAAGACAAACAACCAGAATAAAGTATTTTATTTGAAATAAAACACACACAGTTTTACTTTTTTATTTAAAAATAATAAATACAGATATACTCACCTAATACCTAATTCCCGATGCCCTCGTCTCGTGTAGAAAAACAAAAATATAAAACAACAATATCCCTCACCTGTCTGAAGTTCTGTCCCACGCCATAATCCAAGTCTGGGATAAATAGTTTTCAACCAGGACAATGACAAGATTTGACCGTCCCCAGCTGAAAACTACTGAGGAAAGAGCTGCTGCGAGTTCAGCTTCAGTGAATAGTGGTGACGTCATAGAGTTCACCCCCGGTCATTAAGGCTGCTTTGCTAGCCAGGCTGCTAGCGGTGATCTCACAGAGATTATCGCAGTTCATTGCCCTGACTTACCTCCGCTATGAGGTTCAGCAGCAGCAACAGCGGCTGCAGGTCCCTAATGTTGGGGTCTCTGCAGGTAGGCTGGTCCAGCTTGAACCCAAGGTTGCCCTCCCAGACAGGCTTTCAGGAGGTAGGGACAAGTTTTTTTGTATTCAAGGAAGCTTGCAAACTGTATTTTATACTTCATCCTTACTCCTCCAGAGATGAGGAGCAACGAGTGGGAATTGTGATCTCACTGCTGCAAGGAGATCCTCAATCCTGGGCGTTCTCTTTGCCACAGTGTTCAGTTTGTCTCCAGTCTGTGGATGGGGTTTTTCGGGGCTCTAGCCCTTATTTCTGATGACCCTGACCAAATCTCCTTTGCTGAGTATAGGTTGCAGCTCCTTCATCAGGGTAATAAGTCAGTGGAGACGTACAGCTGCGAATTCCACAAATGGGCAACTGATACTAAATGGAATGACCCAGTTCTTATAAGCCAATTTTGTCAGGGCCTTACTGAAAAGTTGAAAGATGCTTTTGCAGTGTATGAAACCCAAGAATCTTTGGAGGCTGCCATGTTGTTGGCTATACATGTTAATAGACGCCTTCGGGATAGGTGGGTGAGACCACCTTCTCCGGAGCTTTCTTTTCGGGGTAATGCTGTTTTGCTGGAGTAGGCGGTCTGGCGGTGAACCAGTACAGGGGAGGTGGAATAATCCATGGAGTTAGGGGATGCCTCTGCATTGTACATTTCCCCGGAAACCTGAAAAAAGAAGGGTGTATGATTTTTTTTTGTGGAAAAAAGGGAAATTTTATTGGGGCCTGTCCTTCGATTCCTAAGCAAAAGGAAACTCATTTAACCTTTGGTAGTCTGGAGTTGGATAAGCAAGGAGTGCATTTATCGTCAACCTGAAGCCTCCGGTTTGTCCTGACAGCAGAGGAGGTGCTAGAGAGCAAAATTTCTGTGTTTGTTGACAGTGGAGCTGAAGTCAGCATGGTTGATGCTGAGTTTGTGAGAACTCATGGTCATGCTTGCTGTACTTTAGCTAAGCCCATTCTCATCTTTGTCATAGACTCAGCGCCACTTGCACAGAAATCTCTGACTCATATTGTACATGGTGTAAAACTGAGGGTGGGGTTGGTTCATTGTGAGATAATTCCTTGCTATGTCCTGGACGGTCTTCCCATCCCAATTGTTTTGGGTCTACCCTGGTTGGTGAAACATAATCTGTTGGTGGATTTGCAATCCAGGAAGATCGCTGAGTGGGGAGATTACTGCCATGAGAACTGTTAAAATATTTCCCTTTCTACAGTCTCTACAGAGACCTTACCTGAATTTTTGTCTGGTTTTGAGGATGTTTTTTCTGTCACGATTTGCCTCCTCATCGTGCATATGACTGTTCTATTAACCTGACCCCTGGAGCTAAACTACCAAAGTCCAGACTGTATTATCTTTCTGGCTCTGAGAGATAAGCTATGAAGGATTTTGTTACGGAACGTCTAGAGATGGGACATTTCAAATCCTTATCTTCGCCCGTGGCAGAAGGGTTCTTCTTCGTGGAAAAAAAAGATGGCAGTCTACGACCCTGTTTAGATTTCTGGGAATTAAATTAAATTACCATCTGGGATACATGCCCTCTTCCTCTGATTCCTTATTTGTTCAGTCAGGTTGTGGGATCTAAGGTGTTCTCCAAGTTGGATTTAAGAGGAGCCTACAATCTGGTTAGAATAAGAGAGGGGGATGAATGGAAAACAGCGTTCAATACCCCTAATGGGCATTTCGAGAGTTTGGTTATACCTTTCGGTATGACCAATGCACCTGCGGTGTTTCAGCATTTCATTAATGATATTTTCCATCATTTGGTGGGCAGGTTTGTGGTGGTCTATCTTTATGATATTTTGGTTTACTCACCTGATTTTGAGACACATCGGGGGCATGTTAAATATGTGCTTCAGATATTAAGGGATAACAAACTATATGCCAAACTACAAAAGAGTGTTTTCGTCATTCAGGAGGTGAGGTTTGGGGTACCTGTTGAAATCTTCTGGTTTTCGGATGGATCTGGAAAAGATCTGTGCTGCCCTTGATTGGGACCCGAAGGCTCTACGTGTTCTGGACTTTACTAATTTTTACTGGAAATTCATCCAAAATTATTCAGTAATTGTGAAACCCCTCGCTGACATAACAAGGAAGGGGTCTGATTTTTCCAAATGGTCTGATGCCGCCTTGCAGGCTTTTTCTTCCCTAAAGAGCTGTTTTGCCACTGCACCTATACTCAGTCAACCCGATGTTTCCCAATCCTTTATCCTGGAAGTTGATGTGTCGGAGGTGGGGTTTTGGGCTGTGTTGTCTCAGGGTCCGTCCCCTGATAAATGGCATCTATGCGCTTTCTTTTCTAAGAAATTATCTTTGGTTGAGAGAAATTATGACATGGTTATTAGGGAATATTTGGCAATTAAATTGGCATCCGAAGAGTGGCGACATTGGTCAGAGGGGGATTTCCATCCTATTACTGTTATCACTGACCATAAGAACCTGTCATATCTTCAATCGGTTAAATGTCTCAACCCTAGGCAAGCTAGATGGTTCCTGTTTTTTACTAGGTTCAATTTTGTTGTCACTTTCCATCCAGGGGTCAAAAATGTCAAGCCTGATGCTTTGTGCCAGAGCTTCCCTGGTGGTGGTGACCATGAGAACCCTGCCCCTATTTTACAGAAGGGGGTAGTCATTTCAGCATTGTACCCTGAACTGTAGGGTGAAGTGTTGGAGGCTCAGGGGGACGCCCCTGTATCCTGCCGTTGAGGAAAGTTATTTGTACCATCTAATCTGTACCGCAAAATAATTAAGGAACATCACAACTCTGTGCTTGCTGGTCATCAATGTGGTAAGGCAACTGTGGACCTGCTTTTTTGTGGCCGGGGTTGCATCGGGATGTGATTGAACATGTATCTGCTTGTAGTATTTGCGCACGTTCTAAAGTATAGCATACCCGTCCATCTGGTACTCTTTTTCCACTACCTATTCCTAGCAGGCCATGGACACACTTGTCCATGGATTTTATTACTGACCAACCGGTATCTACAGGCAAAATGGTGGTTTTGGTGGTTGTAGATAGGTTCAGTAAAATGGTACACTTTGTCGCATTACCAGCACTTCTGAATGCCAAGACTCTTGCTCACGTGTTTATAAATGAGATTGTGAAGCTTCTCTGGGGTCCCTCCAATGTGGTGTCAGGTCAGAGGACCCAGTTTGTTTCCAAGTTCTGGAAAGCATTCAGTTTTAGACTGGGGGTGCAGCTGTCCTTTTCCTCTCTCTTCCATTCTCAGTCGAAGGAACAGAGCGAGTGCAGTACTTAGAATTTGAAGACTTACCTCTGGTGTTTTGTCTCCGAAAACCAGTAGGATTAGGCATTAGTGACGAGCGAACGTTCTCGCCACTGCTCAGTACTCACCCAAGCATCACACTGCTCGAGATGCTGGGTGCTCAGCGAGTATTTCCTGGTTGCTCGGGCGGAAGCTCGGTTCCCCTCCCTGCATGTTTGGCGCTCTTTAGAGAGCCAATGAACATGCATGGATTGCCTGCCACACACTGTAATGCCATAGCCATGTTGGTTGCGGGCATTACAGTGATTGGCTGGCCGCACAGTATCATCAGGTTAGTATAGGTATTCCACACCATATATCTATAATATCCATCTGAATTAACAGTCCTTCTGAGGACTAATCCAGCTGCATATAATCAGTGGTGATACAAGGAATTAGGCAGGCAGGCAGTGTATGTGGCAGATTGCAGTGCATATAGAAAGAGGGTCCATTGAACATCCTGTTAGCGTAGGTATTCCACAACATATATATATATATATATTTTTTTACTTGTTTGTAAAGCGGAGACATGGGGGCAGGATGGTGATGATGAGACACATAGGGACTGAATGGTGATGATGACACACACGGGGGCACAATGGTGATGATGAGACACATGGGGGCAGAATGGAGATGATGAGACACACATGGCAGGATGGTGATGATGAGACACATGGGGACAGAATGGAGATGATGAGACACAAGGGGGGCAGAATGGTGATGATGAGATACATGGGGGCAGGATTGTGATGATGAGACACAAGGGGGCAGAATGGTGATGATGAGACACATGGGGGGCAGAATGGTGACGATGAGACACATGGGGGCAGAGTGGTGATGAGACACATGGGGCAGAATGGTGATGATGAGACACTTGGGGGCACAATAGTGATGAAGAGACACTTGGGGGCAGAATGGTGATGAAGAGACACATGGGGGCAGAATAGTGATGATAAGACACATGGGGCAGAATAGTGATGAGACACATGGGGGCAAAATAGTGATAATGAGACACATGGTGGCAGAATAGTGATGATGAGACACATAGGGGTAGAATAGTGGTGATGAGAAACTTGGGGGCAGAATGGTGATGATGAGACACTTGGGGGCAGAAGGGTGATGATTAGACACGTGCACTGGGGGCAGGCTGGTGATGAGACACACATGGGCAGGACGTACTTTATTTTTGAGGATACTGTTTTCAGTGAGGGGGGTCCTGTTACTGTGCAGTGCGACAATATGTTGATTTTTTCTTCATCTGGTGTAGTGTAGAAGTTGGGGAAAAATTGGGGAATGAGCTCTGCAAACTGCTCTAGATAACTCTGTGTTATTTTCTGCAGAGACGAGTCCTGGCTGGAAGAAATGATGGCGTTCTGCACTGGATGAAGGAGAAAAGCAAAGATGAAGGACTTCAACTAGAGACGTCACCGGTAAGTCGGTGTGTTACCTGTACACTGACACTATACTCTGCATTCTATACACAGGGCTCCTATGTATAATGTCACTGGTGATCCCTGTATTAACTGTACACTGACACTATATAGAGAGCGCCTGTGTATAAATCACTGGTGATCACTGTATTACCTGTACACTATATACATAGCTCCTGTGTATAATGTCACTGGTGAGTCAGTGTGCTATCTGTACACTTACACAATACACTATATACTATGCACAGAGCTCCTGTCTATAAAGCATTTATGGTAATATTAGTGTTGTGTTTTTTTATTAATTATTAGTATTGCAGTATTCAGTCACTATGGGATGGGAATATGTGGTCCAGCCATGTTGTGGTGGTACTTGTTCCTTGTATGTGGTATTATTCAGTTACTAAGTGGTGGTAATTGTTACAGATCCGGGTGGTGGAACCTCTGTGCTGTGGTGCAAGGAGGGACCAGAGGGGCGTGACTAGGTATCAACTCAGACTGACCAAAGGCGGCTCAATCGACTCCGTGAACCAGGGAAGGACCGAGCAGAGGGACCAGGTGCTACTCTGGGCCTGTCCTTGAATGAGAGCAGGAGACTCCCACGGGTAACTGGCAGGAGCCTCCGGGTAGGCACGGCAGGTAACTGACAGGAGCCTCCAGGTAGGCTGGCTGATAGGCACGGCAGGTAACTGGTACGTTCTCCGGGTAGGCAGGCAAGCCAAGCCCATAGACAGACTGGCGGGTTTGAATCATAGGCAGACCGTCGGGCTGGGGAGTACACTTGGCTGGCGGAGACAGGTAGTCAGGCAGGCGGACTGGACTGGTAGCCAGGCTGGCGGACTGGACTGGTAGCCAGGCTGGCGGACTGGACTGGTAGTCAGGCTGGTGGACTGGACTTGTAGTCAGGCTGGCGGACTGGACTGGTAGTCAGGCTGGTGGACTGAACTGGTAGTCAGGCTAGCAGAGGGACCTGAGGGCTGAAGCAGAGTTTAGGATACAAAGCTACAACCTTACACGGGCACCTCCATTTTGGGGGAGGTGCTTTTAAATGAGAGGTCCTCCGGCCATTGGCTGGGGACTCCTAAGGAGTCCCTCCCTTTTTAAGGGGCCACGCGTGCCCTGAACACAGTACCCGGGAGGCTGCGTGCGACGGCAGCAGCAGGAGAGCCGGAAGACGCCGGGCCGGGAGCGCGGCAATAAGAGGGACAGCGTCTCTGCCTGTCAGGGGGCAGAGACACCGATACTACAGTAATATGTGTTCTAGTCATGGTGTGGCCATATCATTGTTCCTTGCATGTGGTATTATTCGGTCACTATGTGGTGGTAATAAGTGGTCTGGTCATGGTGTGATGGTGTTTGTTCCTTATATGTGATATTATTCGGTCACTATGTGGTTTGGTCATTGTGTGGCGGTATTTGTTCCTTGTATGTGGTATTATTGGACATTTTTTAAAAATGTATGTGACACATTCCCCTAAAGAAAGTATATCAATGAGTATAGGTTATTATAAGAAATGTTTAATAGGGTAGAGTAGAGTTTGGCCCTGCCAGAAGAGTCTACCTTGACGTGTTGGCTGTTTAAAAAATCTTTTGGCCAAAAGCTGTTGGCTAGTTAATTGATATGGTGTTCAATGGGAACTGTTAATGTGTGATTGGTGCAGAACTGTAGCTTTTCCAAGAGTGGATGGTGGGACTGTGGAAGGTACGAGGGGTGGAGGCGGAGCTGGTGGTGGTGACGCTGGGGTGCAGCCTCAAGGGGGCCCGAAAATTTTGCCAGTATGCAGCCCTAAAATTCCTTGTAGAAGCCCTGCATATGTGTATATGATGTAGGTGTATTTATCTGTGGTACATCCATGTATTCTCATGTGTGGCATTTCAGTTCCTGTTTGAGAAAGCCCTGTGTGGTGGAGCTGAATGCCACATGTGAACATACAGGTGAATGAATACATGTCATGATGACTGCGGTGCATTTTTTTTGTTTCCTCTGGAAATTCTGTCCCTGTTCTGTACCACCCATGATATAGAGCACTGCCTGAACTGACCCTGACAGATGATACGTGATGCTCCATCCACTTGCGGAGTTTCAGATAAATAAATACTTTAAAAGTCGCCGTGGAACAAGTCGCATAGTGAACTAGTTGGACAGATGTTTCTCGGTGGCTTCTCCCACCTGCTGCCAGTGACTGACAGGTCTCTCTAATCACGCATGAAATAATAGTCACACATTTCTGGCTGACATCATACAGAAGGTGCCTGATACTTGCTGCCCTGGATGATGGGTATCAGCTGTCAGGTTCCTTTAAAGGCGTTTTGCAAAATAATCAAAGCGTTGCACACCGGCAGTAATACATGGACTTTAAAAAGAATATCTTGTAACAGGTTTTCATGGGGGGGTTAGATCTTGTAAAAATAAAAACAGAATTAGTCATATGCACCTGTAGTCGCACTCCTGGATCCAGTACAGACTGATCTGTGATATACACCAGCAGCAATAATGTCACTGTTCTACCAGACACAGGAGCATATTTTGGGGAAGAAAAGTGCGTCTTATGGTCTGAAAAGTATGGTATGTCACTGCTCTACCTGACACATGACTGCTGCAGCTTGTGATGCATGCAGTTCAAAGCACTGACCGCTGCAGCCTATCACAAGCTGCAGCAGTCATGTGTCTAATAGAGCGTTGACATACCTTATTTTCAGACCATAAGACTCTCCCTGTTTTCCCCTCCAAATTTGGGAGGATAATGGGGGTCCAAATATAGCTTACCGGGGAGTTATGGTAGTGGAGCGGGATCGCAGGAAGCAGGGTCCCTCCCACAGGAACTCGGCAGCAGAAGCGTTGCGAAGCTGCGTGCCTGGAATCGAGGGTCAGGTAGAGCTTTCCTGGTGGCCTTTTTCCTAAAGCCATGGGCCGCATGCGCAGACTGGGGCCATTTCCCTGTAGACCATGGCTTCATGGTCACCGGAAAATGAATACACTCCACTCTGCCTCACCACCGGCACCGCAGCATCTCACCACTTCTGCTGCCACAGGGAAAATCACATTCTCTCATGCATCTGTTTCCCATAGTCTCAGTCCACACAGAGTGGAGCAGCACAACAGTGGAACGTGGCAGGTGAGTGGTATGTTTGCTTTCTTTTATAAGTCAGTACTTATAGGGCCATCATTCTCTGTGGTGATGGGGACCATTGTGCAAGCGTTCATACTATGTATAAGGAAATTGTACTGGTGAGGCCATTATACTGTATGAGGTGATGTGGGGGGGGAATCATGCTATGTGGGGGTAAGTGGGAACATCATACTGACTTGGAGACATTGGGTTCATCATGCAGTGCTTATGGGGGAATTTCACTGTTAGGTGGGGGCATCATGCAGTGGGTTAGGGGCATTATATTGTATATGGCCAAAAAAGATGTATTGTGAGTGAAAACAGTAAGGGGCTTAAGAAAGAGCTAAAATAATATGTATGTGGTACATGTCTCTCTCCCTATCTTTAAAAGTTATGAGGTATGCCATTTTGTGACTCCTCCAATGCGCCATGACCCCGCCTACTCCACTGAGAGGGAAGGGGGGCCCAATTAGGACTTGTGCTATGGGGCTCCATGGTTTCTAGGTTCGCCCCTGCTAAAGTCTTTTATGTTCCCATTGCTGAGCAAGGATTCACACGGTTCCAACATTGAACACATGAAGTTGCATACATAGATTACCAATAATTTTTATCTGTTGACATTTATTCCCTACTTGGCTCCTCCTGTGCTTTGGGAAAAATCCTGTGCAGTGTAAAATTTAAGGAATTCATCCTAATTGATGCCCTCACCCACCCAAAAAAAAAAAAAATTTTGCAAAAATAAGAATGAAGCTGAGCCATACAAAATATTGGAGTCATAGAATATCATTAATCTTTTCAAATAAATATTTTAGAAGTTTGTGCGCAGCCCTTCACAAAGGCCTGATGCTGCACAAAGTCCTCCCAGGGAATTTCACACTAATTGATGCCCCCCCCCCCAAATTAATTTCACTAAAATACGGTAGAACACCAAGAGTTTTTTTAAATGTTTGCCTTTTGTGTCCAACCCTGCACAGGCCTCAAACATGTGCAAAATTCTATTTGGGAATTCTCCCCAAGTAATGTAAAAAAAAACCCTAATTTTACAAAAAATAAAGAAGAAGCTGAGGTGTATAGAGCTTTTATTTTATAAAAGTTTTTGTTATTTATGTCTAGCCCTGCACCCTACAGAGAGGCTTAATCCTGTACTTGTACCTCTCAAGGTAATTCACTCAAGTTGTTGCCCAAAAACTTAATTTCACAATACATAAAACCGAAGCTGAGAAGATTTTCTTCAATAAATAATAAGGTCTAGAGCAGTGATGGCGAACATTTTGGAGAATGAGAGCCTAAACTGCAACCAACAACCCACTTATTTATCGTAAAGTGCCAACACGGCAATTTAACCTGAATACTGAGGTTTTAATCTATAAAAAACAACTCATACATTAACATTATTTGTCTTAAAAGGAAATCACTGTAACAGAGCTTTCAATGATACCAACAACCTTTTATTGAAAGGTAAAAGTTTGCATTTGGCATTGGTCTCTGGAAGGCACTCTTTGGAAAGAATTGTGTTATGGGTGCTGTGGTAAAGCGACTTGCTCGGCTCTCCAGAGGCAGACACAGGACACACGGTGTGGGTTAACTTCCTGCTGGTTTATTCAGTGGCATAAACTCCAGCAGTGTCCCATAAAAATTAAAAAGACCCTCTCAGGGTTAAAGGGAAAAACAAAAAGATAAGGTATGACAGAGTCCAATAGTGAGCAAGGCTCTGCCAGCTGCAGGTAGCACAGTGAAGTCCTCCGGTGTTGCTCTCTGGTTTCACCGAAACACAGCCTGGAGACTTCACTCTCCAGACCGCACACTCCAGAGAAACAAAGCTGACTAACCATTTAACCCTGCTCAGCCACACCCTGAGGGGAGGTAGGGGAATGACTTCCCTCACATCTCTATGTCATTCCCATAAAACCACACCTTTTAAAAGCGTTAACCCCCAGCTTATAACATACTGGCAGAAAGTTTATTGGTTTTAGTTCACACAGGCTAGCAACCTGCGTGACACATACCTCCCCTCAGATATTATAGCAGTGACTCTGTCACAGTGCTCTTAGCACGGCACTTTGTTATGGGTAAAATCAGAAGTCACTGCACACTGACTCCTTGGCTCCAGCACAAGTCACTCTCGTGGTCTCCAGCTAGACAAGGAACAATTTCTCATTCTTTGGCCACTTGACCTGTTTCAGGGCATCGGCAGAAGCACAACTTGTTTTGTTCCAGTCACCTGAGGTCTTAGTGTTCAGGTGACCAAAGAATGGGACGTCTTTGATTCCTGTCCTGCTAGAGACTACTAAAGCAGCTTGTGTCAGACCTGTGGTGGGGAACCTTTTTTCTCCCAAGGGCCATTTGTATTTATAACTTAGTTCGGGAGCCATACTAAATTATCAAATTGAACCACCAACAGTACAGAAATACATCACTAGAACCCCCATCAGTATATAAAAATTGCCAGAACCATCATCCATACAGACCCACATCACCAGAACCACCCGAAATACAGGATGGCGCATAGAGCTAATGTCAAGATGGCACCAGAAACATCACTGCTATGCGCCGCATTACGACTGCAGCGCGCAGTGCATAGCAGTGACGTTCCCGGCAGCCATCTTGACATTAGCTGTCTTCCATGGGAGAACAAAAGGGAGGTCTTGTTACTGTGCAGGGTGGCACTATGTTGCTTTTCTTTTCATCTGACGCAGTGTAGAAATCCAGTAAAAGGAGGGGAATGTGCTCTAGAAGTGATCGGCTATAGATAATTGTGTGTTATTTTCTGCAGACACAAGTCCTGGCTGGAAGACGTGAAAGCGGTCTGTGCTGGATGAAGAAGAAAAGCAAAGATGAATCACTTCAACTAGAAACGTCACTGGTGAGTCAGTGTGTTACTTGTACACTAACTATATACTTTATACAGAGCTCCTATGTATAATATCACCGGTTATAATTGTTTTACCTGTAGACTGACAATATACACAGAGCTTTTATGTATAATATCAATGGTGATCACTATATTACCTCTACATTGACACTATATATAGCAAGACTAGAGTGGGAGATGACATATGGTTGCCTAAATGATGAATAAAAACATCCATAATATACAAAAATTGAAAAAAATGTATTGTTTAAAATGTTAACTGGTTAATGTGAGATAAAAACATCAACCATAATTGCCATTTGGAAAAGAGCACACAGGAAAACTAGATAAACATGTATATGGCTACCATATGCAATACCTAAAGGATGTCAGTGTCTGTTTTTGCACATATACATGAGAAATGGGAACCTCAGCCGCGGGTATAGTGTAACAAATGATCAATCTAAATGTGTACATACACAGTAATGACTGATACCAAATATAACATGTAAAGTATGAACATATTACCTGTATAGGAGTCAGTACCTGGAGGATCACTAGCCTGTGAGCACAGCCCCAATGCGCGTTTTGGCGTGGGCCTTTATCAAGGGGCCACTATATATAGCAGTAGAGTGGGCCCCTAGAGTCAATTACTCCTATGGGTCCCAGACACACCTGTCCAATCCTGGGCATGCAGATAGATTGATATTTCTGAACAATTTTGACTGCTTCCCAACTAGAGTCTAAATTGAAAAATTTGAGACAATAAAAAAAAATATGTTCTATGATCGGTAACATTTACAGCATGGGTTACAAAAGTAAAATAATCCCTTGATTAATATGTCACATTAATGTTTTGAAAAGAAGCATATTTGAAGAAGCAGGAGTTGTTCTGAATGTGATGTCAAAAGCATCTGAATGTGTTTTACACATTGAAAGCATAAACAGACAAACTGCCTTTCAACACTGGGACACATTGACAAACAGGAAATAGAAACTGATTACAAGAAGATGTGCTGAAGCCAGTTATATACACTTTAGAACTCATCTGTAGAGATTAGTCTCTTATAGGCCTTTTAGAAAATTCCAGTCATAACACTTACGAAGCTGATGTACTCTGCAATATCACAGCTAATGTTTGTCAAATAGCACAGAAATGCTGTGTGCATGGAAATAACTCTGAAGAAAATCTCTACAAATCACAAGGAGTATTACTAGTGTGATGAAAAATAAGATTGGAATATGAATGGTGGAGGGTCATACTCCTATACATAGGGTCATCACAGCAACAGCAGTATCAATTAGGCTAAGACTCAAAGGTGACATGTGTCATGTGACATTGAAATTTCAGTGTTGCGTTGTGACATTGCATCTAATGATTTCTTTGTGACCTGTAACCTTTGCATTAGAGAACAGCGGCAGCATGGGGACATACATACAAGGAGGGAACCCAGGATGGGGGACATATAGAACAGAAAGAAGCCTAGGGAGGGGAACATATATAACAGAAAAGGGCCCAGGATGTGCAGCAAATATACCAGGAAGGAACCCAGGATGGGGGACATATGTACCAGGAAAAGGCCCATGATGCAGGCATATATAACATGATGAGGGTCATATATACATCAAAATGGGGCCCAGGATGGGGGCATATATACTAGGATGGGGGACAGACACTGATGAGCAAAAGGGTAACAATGTTTTGAACTTTTGACTTTCAGGCTCTTTATCTCACTATCCACTACTGCTTTGAACGTGAGACAACCATAATTTCATAGACAACCATCTTGGCTATCTCATACATATATTTGACTTGCAACTCTTTTGCATATGATTAATTATGCAGATTCTTGTCATGTCACTGCTTTGTTACTCTTTTGCTCCTAAAAGTCTAAATTTAAATTTTTAGTATTTTGTTAGTATTTTCTATATCCACCTTTGGCTATCAACACTGCCTGAATTGTTCTGGGCAGCTCTTGATCAGATTCAATCATGTCTCGACTGAGATCTGAACCCAGGTCTTCTACACGTTCCCAAAGTTGGTGCCTACTGGTCGACTCACTTGGGTATGTATACAGTTTTTTTCTTCAACTCTACCCACAAGTATTTTATTGGGTTGAGGTCTGGGGACTGTGGGGTAACCTCTCTTTCATTGTCATTGAACCATTTCTTCACCAATCTCAATGTATGCTTCGGATCATTGTCCTGCCGGAACATTATATTGTCTTTTTCATAACCATAGTACTCGAGTGTAAGAAGTAACTCATCTTGTAGGATACTCGCATATAGCTCAGTATTGAGACCATCGATCATGGTCAAGTATCCAACACCTTTGGCTGTGAAACAACCGCATATCATCAGGCTTCCTTCATCGAACTTGACAGTTCCTTCAATTTATTGATCCATTAGCCCCTTTCTCCCTTGATTCTTTCAGACCCACTTGTACCCATCAGAGCTTAGTCTATTAACTTTCAGCTCATCGCTCCACCTCACCCGCTTCCAATCTTCTACTGTCCACTTTTCATACTTTTTTGCAAACTAGAGCCAATGTTTCGTATGACAATATTGAGGTCGAGGCTGCTTTCCCTTTTACAGGCCACCATTCTAAACTTGTGTAATGTGTGTCGCACGGTACTTGCATGGACATCTGTGATCTCACTTACGAAGCATACGAGTCACCACCTCTGCTGTGTTTGTCGCTCCAGAACTGATAGACTTTGTGATGAGCAAACTTCTTGACTCCGATATTTTGCCTTTACGTCAACTCTTGGCTTTTGAATGGATGGACTGGTTTTATTTCATATTCTTCCAACTGTCATGGCACTCCCGTGATGCAGTTTGGCAATTTCTTGGGCGAGAAACCACTATCGATGAGCTAGATGATGCTGTTTCTCTTTTCTTTGGAAATCTTTTTCATGGTTTTTCCTCGATTCAAACCAGTGACCTTTCACTTGGGAATCAACCTAATAACACACTGAGCTATTAGGGAATATGAGAACAGGCAGAAATTTGTAGTATAAAGGAAGAAAATGATTTTTCCACCACCAGGAGCAAAAAAGTAACAATGCAATGACATGACAAGGTTCTGCATAACTAATCATATGCAATATAGTTCAAGTCAAATTTAATGTGGTGACTAGTGATGAGCGAGTACTAAAATGATTGGGTGCTCATTGCTCGGGTTGAGCAAATTGGAATGCTCGGGTACTCAACCAGAGCAACAAGCCCAATGTAAGTCTATGGGAAACTCGTGCATTTTTCCGACGGCCTCCCCGGGAGGTCTGCAAGGGGGGCTAAAAATTGCCCAAATCGATGGGAACAGTGCTCAAAAGACATGAGAAAAGCATGGGGAAGACCACTGGAAGCATCTGATATTCCCAGGTCACTGCTGTGAACAATTCTGTCAGAGTATTACACCACTTTTACGGACTCACAATAAAGCATACAAAAAATAATCCAAAATGGATTTTCCTGGAAAAAAATGTTGAGGAACATTCTTTTGAAAGTAATGACTTATATATAAGGCAAAATAAATAAATAAAAACAAAAATGGTCCTCCACACTTTGGGCTATGTTCACATATAGGGTTTTTGATGCGTTTTTGCACTTTTGCATTGCTTTCAACGGTGAAAAATACATTTACCGGTAAATGTCATTTTAACATTTTATTATCTGTCATAGAATTTATTAAAAATTCCTCTCTTCCTCTGAAATCCTTCTCATTCATCCCCCCTCCTCTATCTCACTCGCAGTTAGAGCTCACACTCTAACCAGTTGCTTCTATGCAAATGGCAGGGCACAAAAGAAGTGGCAAACTCAATTATACCAAATGAAGAGACCTGTGATGAGTAAATATCTGGCTAAATAGGAAACCACTCATTAAGGCTCAAAGGAAATCTACCTCACCCCGCACAATAGCCAAGACGTCCCCATTTGCACATTTGCACAAATGTTGAATCTGCAGTCTCATAGGCATTGACATGAAATATGGAATATTGAAATTTCTATAATTCCAATTGCGATGGAACACATATTTTTAGTGGCAGGGTTAGCTAAGGAAAAATATGCATATTTTTCCATATCTATGAGCCCTCCTTGTGAGCTATAATGCAAAAGTAAAAACATAATGGACAGCCGCCAGGTCATATCTGGTCTCTAACGAAAGGTAAATTCACAATAATCAATATGGCATCACTTGCTAACCTCTGCGATCAACCAGCGAGAAGTTTTCGCAGAAATTAGAGATTTAATAATAAATAAAAAAAACATGAAGGGCGGAGACCAGCCAACTTGAGGTCATCACAGGGAAGTGAGTGGGCAGGTCCCCCCTTCGGCATAAAAGATCCAGCTGAATATGGATCTATACTCATGCCGGGAGATACAGTTGAGCTCAAAAGTTTACATGCCCCAGCAGAATATTTCCTTTCTTGGCCTTGTTTCAGAGAATATGAATGATAACAAAAAAAATTTTTCTCCACTCATGGTTATTGGTTGGGTGAAACATTTATTGTCAAACTACTGTGTTTTCTCTTTTTAAATCTTAATGTCAATCAAAAACATCCAAATGACCCTGATCAAAAGTTCACATACCCCAGTTCTTAATACCGTGTATTGCCCCTCTAACATCAATGACAGCTTGAAGTCTTTTGAGGTAGCTGTGGATGAGGTTCTGTAATTTCTCAGATGGTTAAGCTGCCCATTCTTCTTGGCAAAAAGCCTCCAGTTCCAGTAAATTCCTGGGCTGTCTAGCATGAACTGTATGCTTGAGATCTCGCCAGAGTGGCTCAATGATATTGAGGTCAAGAGACTGAGAAGGCCACTCAAGAACCTTCACTTTGTTCTGCTGTAGCAAATGACAGGTCGACTTGGCCATGTGTTTTGGATTGTTGCCATGTTGGAATGTCCAAGTACGTCCCATGCGCAGCTTCCATGCTGATGAGTCCAAATTTGTCTCCAATATTTGCTGATAACGTGCTGCATTCATCTTTCCTTCAACTGTTACCAAGTTTCCTGTGCCTTTGTAGCTCACACATCCCTAAAACATCAGCGATCCACCCCCATGCTTTTCTGTAGGAATGGTGTTCCTTTCAATATAGGCCTTGTTGACCTCTCTCCAAATGTAACGTTTATGATTGTGGCCAAAAAGTTCAATTTTGGTCTCATCACTCCAAATTATCTTGTTACAGAAGTTTTAAGGTTTGTCTCTGTGCAGTAATGGCTTTCTTCTGGCGACTCGACCATGTAGCCGATTTTTCTTCAAGTGCCTCCTTATTGTGCATCTTGAAACAGCCACACCACTAGTTTTCAGAGAGTCCTGAATTTCAGCTGATGTTATTTGGGGGTTATTCTTTGCATTCCGAACAATTTTCCTGGAAGTTGTGGCTGAAATTTTTGTTGGTCCACCAGACGTGGTTTGGTTTTTACAGAGCCCCTGATTTTCCATTTGTTAATCACAGTTTGAACGCTGCTGACTGGCATTATCAATTCCTTGGATATTTTTGGTATCCCTTCCCTGTGTTATACACTTCAACTACCCTTTCCCATAGATCCATTGACAATTCTTTTGCTTTCCCCATGACTCACAATCCAGAAACGTCAGTGGCTGGATGAAAGATGCAAGAGTTTGTCTGGATCCCAGCAACTCACTCAGCTTTTATGCACATACACTGATTACAAGCAAACAGGTCACAGCTGAGAATGTTACCTTTAGTAGCCATTCAAACCCATTTGTGTAAAAATTCTGTGCATGTTATCAGGTTAAAAATCACCAGGGTACGGGAATTTTTGATCATGCTCATTTAAATGTTTTTGGTTGACATTAAGATTTAAAAAGTGAAAACACGCTAGTTTGACAATAAATGGCCTCACCCAACCAATAACCATGAGTGGAGAAAAAAAATTTTTGTTACCAAAACAAGGCCAAGAAAAAAGGCCAAGAAAGGAAAAATTCTGCTGGGGTATGTAAACTTATGAGCACAACTGTACATATTTGTGTAAGCAGTGGTCCCATTCGATAACGGTCCATTGAAGCGCTTACCTCCAGCAAAACTGAATCGTCTCTGCAATCAGTCTGGTAAGTTTCTTCTGTTAATCCCTTTTTATTTTGTGTAACTGTATATGCTGTACTGTCTTGTCCCCCTTTGTAAAATCTTTTGTATATTTTTTCATAAACACTGCCTCCCTTTTGGATTAAATATAAAATGTAATAGTCCTGTTTCTTTTGCTCTGTAATCATTCATACCCCAAAGCCATATACGTTACCAGAAAACAGGCATCCAATCAGGCCTGTATTGAATATGTAAAACTGACTGGTGGTGGCAGCGAATAATCTTAATTAGGTTATCATGAAGCCGGCGGTGACTGTATGGGGACATATACACATATTCCATGCGCTGAAGTTCGGAGGTGTGTACGCCATGTGCTCACTGCTCACTTGCCGATATCTACGTAGTGAGTAATCAGGATCGTCCATGTGCTGAATAGTGTTAAGCCACCCCCGTAGTGTTTGGGTTCGGTTCGTCGAACACTGGGATGTTCAAGGAACTGTTCGTCGAACACCTTAGAACACCGTCGAACACCATTAAAACCAATGGCAGGCAAACAAAAACACATAGAAACACATAGAAAACACCTTCAAAGGTGTCCAAAAGCTGACAAACTGCTCAGAAGACACTCTCTTTAAAAAAGCCGGCCGGCAACTCAGCAGCGGCATACACCGGTACTCGACAATTTAGACAAGAAGGAATAGAGCATCACACATAGATTAGGTAGATAGAAACATGTCAGTCACATATATAAGAAGTACAGTGACAGTGTTGGTTACTGTACTTGTCATTTAGAGCTAAAGGATTTATTTAAAAAAATATTAGTGTTTTCATGCGCCGTCTCTTTAAAAAAGCCGGCCGGTAATTCAGCATCGGTACCCAACAATTTATAACAGAAAGAATAGAGCATCATACATAGATTAGATAGATAGAAACATGTCAGTCACATTTATAAGAAGTACAGTGATAGTGTTGATTACTGTACTTGTCATTTAGTGTTAAAATAAAGGATTTATTAAAAAAAAAATTGGCGTGGGGTTCCTCGTAATTTTAGTCTCTAGCGGATGTTGAGCAGATGGCTGGGGCAGATGGTTGAAGCCTGGGAAGGGGGTAATACCCACGGAGCTTCCCAGGCTACTAATATCAGCCCCCAGCTGAATACCTAGCCTTTACTAGCTATTAAAATGGGGGACCCCAAAAAAAATGACGTGGGGTCCCCCCTATTTTAATAGCTAGCAAAGGCTAGGCAGACAGCTGGGGGCTGATATTAATAGCCCAGGAAGGGTGCCATGAATATTGGCCCCCTCCCAGGCTAGAAACACCAGCCGTCAGCTGCCCCAGAAATGGCACATCCATAGGATGCGCCAATTCTGGCACTTAGCCTCGCTCTTCCCACTGCCCTGTAGCTCTGGCAGTGGGGTAATAGGGTTGGGGTTGATATCAGCTTATAATGCCAGCAGCTGACATCAAGCCCAGGTTAGTAATGGAGAGGCGTCTATAAGACACCCCCATTACTAACCCCATAGTCAATCTTTGTCATCCTTCAGAGACACTGCAGAGCGCAAGCATGCCTGCGCTCTGCAATGTCTATGAATGATGGCATGCTGGATGGCAGCGTTCAGCTGTGATCCAGCCAGTCATCTCAATACCATCCCAGCATGGGAGAATTCTCCTGCTCAAGCGCTGAGAGCTGAGAATTCTCCCACGCAGTCAGTGACGTGCATGAGGTGAGCTGAGTTCATTGGACATGAGCTCACCTCATGCACGTCACTGACAGCGTGGTAAAATTCTCCTGCACTCACCGCATGCGCAGGAGAGTTTTCCCACACTGTCAGTGACGTGCATGAGGTGAGCTGAGTTCATTGGACATGAACTCGGCTCATCTGGATGCCGTCACAGCTAGACACTGAGGAGCGCAAGCATTCCTGCGCTTCTCAGTCTCTGCGGCATGACAAGCTGGACGGCAGCGTTCTGCTGCGGTCCAGCAAGTCATGTGAATGTAGCAGAACTGAAGCAGTCGTGGGAACCATGGAAAGGTAAGGATGATGTTGCTTTATTATTTTACTTTTAATGCAGGAGATCGTTGGCTTCAGCTGGAATGGGCGTGATGGTAAGTATGGTTTAATTTAGAACAATAAAGAATTGTGTCTTTATTTCAATTAAAGGACTTTATTCTGGGTGTTTGTGTTTTTTGTAACTTTGACAATGGGGTTAGTAATGGGGGTGTCTTATAGACGCCTCTCCATTACTAACCTGGGCTTGATGTCAGCTGGCATTATAAGCTGACATCAACCCCAGCCCTATTACCCCACTGCCAGAGCTACAGGGCAGTGGGAAGAGCGAAGCCAAGTGCCAGAATTGGCGCATCCTATGGATGCGCCATTTCTGGGGCGGCTGACGGCTGGTGTTTCAAGCCTGGGAGGGGGCCAATATTCATGGCACCCTTCCTGGGCTATTAATATCAGCCCCCAGCTGTCTGCCTAGCCGTTGCTAGCTATTAAAATAGGGGGGACCCCACGTCATTTCTTTTGTGGTCCCACATTTTAATAGCTAGTAAAGGCTAGGTATTCAGCTGGGCGCTGATATTAGTAGCCTGGGAAGCTCCGTGGGTATTACCCCCTTCCCAGGCTTCAAACATCTGCCCCAGCTGTCTGCTTAACCTCCGCTAGAGACTAAAATTACGGGGAACCCCACGCCAATTTTTTTTTAAATAAATCCTTTACACTAAATGACAAGTACAGTAAGCAACACTGTCACTGTACTTCTTATATATGTGACTGACATGTTTCTATGTATTTATTCTATGTGTGATGCTCTATTCTTTCTGTTATAAATTGTCGGGTACCGATGCTGAATTGCCGGCCGGCTTTTTTAAAGAGACGGTGCATGAAAACACTAATATTTTTTTCAATTAATCCTTTACACTAAATGACAAGTACAGTAACCAACACTGTCACTGTACTTCTTATATATGTGACTGATATGTTTCTATCTATCTAATCTATGTGTGATACTCTATTCTTTCGGTTCTAAATTGTCGGGTACCGGTGTATGCCGCTGCTGAATTGCCGGCCTTTCATGTTTCACTGTGAGCACTGTTCCCATCGATTTGGGCAACCACTGTAATGCCACAACCACCATGGCTGTGGCATTACAGTGAGTGGCAGACAATCCCTGCATGATTGGTGCTCTAAATAGTGCCTGACATGCAGGACACGCTTTTGGTGCACGAACAGTTATCGAACATAACCTCGAACAGCCGAATTTTTTGCAAATCGTTCGCATTCGTCGACCGACTCGAACACCGCCCAAAACAGCTCGAATTTGAGATTGGCGAACAGTACTAGTCGAACACCGCTCATCTCTAGTGCTGAATCCCTGACAAAGCGGTGGCAGCGGCGGGATATTGTATGATCCTGCCGGTGTCGTTCCTGACACTACCTGATCTGGTCATGTGGTGTGTGAGACATAATCAGACACATCCTGTTTCACTTACGAAGGAGGGTCTATGAAAGTCACAAAGCCTTTTTTTATAGGGCCATCATGCGGCCCTTACTATTCTTAAAGGGCCAACAGTCGGCCCTCACAATTGTTAGAAGGCAATCAGCTGGCTATGCTTTATTGTTCCCATTATTAAGGAACGGGTCTCCTATAGTGTTATAGCTCATGCAGTGACTGAAAGGGCTGCCAAAAATTTGGAAAAATCCCAATACCCCTTTGAAGAGACATAGATGGCCTGATTTAAAAAAATAATTTCCCATTAATAAGGAACAGGTCTCCTATACTGTTATTGCGTATGCAGTGACTGAAAGGGCTGCCCAAATTTTGAAAAAACCCCAATACTAATTTGAAGAGACATAGAGGAGGGCCTCATTAACAAAATGTTCCCATTATAAAGGAGCTGTTATTCTATGCTGTTATTGAGTATGCAGTGACTGCAATGGCTGCCTAAATTTGGGAAAAACCCTGATACCAATTTAAAGATACATAGAGGAGGGCCTCAGTAAAAAAATGTTCCCATTATAAAGGAGTGGTTCTGCTGTACAATAATTGCGTATGCAGTGACTGCAATGGCTACCTAAATTTTCAACGCATCCCAATAACCCTTTGAAAAGACATAGAGGAGGGCCTCAGTAACAAAATGTTCCCATTATAAAGGAGCGGGTCTCCTATACTGTTCTTGCGTATGCAGTGACTGCAAGAGCTGCCAAAAATTTGCACGCAATCCAATGCCCCAAGGAAGAGACGAAGAGGAGGGCCTCATTAAAAAAATGTTCCCATTATAAAGGAGCGGGTCTCCTATACTGTTATTGCGTACACAGTGACTGGAAGAGCTGCCAAAAATTTGCATGCAGTCTAATGCCCCTTGGAAAAGATGGAGAGGAGCGCCTCATTAAAAAATATTACCATTATAAAGGAGTGGGTCTCCTATACTGTTATTGCGTACACAGTGACTGGAAGAGCTGCCAAAAATTTGGATGCACTCCAATGCCCCTTGGAAGAAATGTAGAGGAGGGCCTCATAAAAAAGTGTTCCCATAATAAAGGAGCGGGTCTCCTATAATGTACTTGCGTATGCAGTGAAGGCAAGGGCTGCCAAAAATTGGATGCAGTCCAATGCCCCTCGGAAGAGACATAGAGGAGGGCCTCATTAAAAAAAATGTTCCCATTATAAAGGAGTGGGTCTGCTATACTGCTCTTGCGTATGCAATGACTGCAAGGGCTGCCAAAAATTTGGACGCACTCCAATGCCCCAAGGAAGAGACATAGAGGAGGGACTCATTAAAAAAATGTTCCCATTATAAAGGAGCGGGTCTCCTATACTGTTCTTGCGTATGCAGTGACTGCGAGGGCTGTCAAAAATTTGGACGCACTCCAATGCCCCAAAGAAGAGACGTAGAGGTGGGCCTCATTAAAAAATGGTCTCATTATAAAGGAGTGGGTATCCTATACTTGTAATTCCCATGCACTTAGTGTATAGGCAGAAAAAAATTAACTCTGGCGGGTATACATGAACACTGTTATGATCTGCTACAGGGACTAAGGAAAGACAGGAGATCTGTCCCTACAATAGAACTAAACTAGATCCCTACGATGTAACGGGGAACCTGATCCTGCGATCAGACCCGCTAAAGTCCTCGGCTAGTCTGTACGAAGACCTATAGAAGTGAGGGAGGGATCCCTACAAGAACTAGGGACTGGGATAAGTTGGACACCTCCTAGCAGAAATTGTAGCAGTCAAAGACAAACACACAACAAAAAGCATAGAGGTCAGAAGACCTAGCAAAACTAACAGAGAACGGCAACAGAGCACCAAGCTAGCTCAAGAGTAGTAAATACAATGAAGTCCAGCAAGGCCAGGAGGGCGGAGCCGGATTAAATAGGCAAAAATGGTCATGTGACCAGCAAACTAAAAAAAACCTAACAGGAGAGTTCTAACAGTACCCCCTCTTCTAAGAGGATCCTCCGGATCCCCTAGGCCCAGGCTTACCAAGAAACCTCCTGTGAAAAGCTCTGACAAGTCTGGAAGCAGAAACATCATCCGCCCTCACCCATGAGTTATCCTCAGGTCCGAAACCCTTCCAAGCGACGAGATACTGCAAATTCCCTCTATACCGTCTAGAATTTAGGATGCGGGAAATTTCATATTCCCCGTCCTCCACCACCGGAGGAACAGTGGCAGAGGCGTCACCATCCAACACATCAGCTTTTTTCAACAGAGAAACATGAAACACCGGGTTAATCTTCCAGGACGTAGGAACCTCCAACCTATCAGCAGATTGGTTAACTATCTGAAGCACCTTAAAGGGCCCTACGAACTTGGGACCCAATTTTTTAGAAGGAATCCTCAATCGCAGATTCTTAGAGGACAACCAAACCATGTCACCAACAGCAAACAAAACCTCTTGCCGTTTCCTATCAAAGTACCTCTTAGATTTTTTGTTAGGCTCCTGAAGATTACCATGCACATCCGTCCAAACTCTCTCCAAATCACCGGAAAAACTCTCCTCCTCAGGCACAGCCGAAAAAAATTTGGAGAATGACCCAAAAGACGGATGTCTGACAGAACAACAAAAAAAAGGCGAACACCCAGCAGAAGAGGATGTATGGTTGTTAAGAGCAAATTCAGAAAGTGGCAGAAACTCAGACGACCCCTCTTGATTGTCTGCCACAAAACAACGCAAGAACTGCTCAACATCCTGGTTCTTCCTTTCTGTCTGGCCATTAGACTCAGGATGATATCCAGATGAAAACGACAAATGAACTCCCAACCTGTCACAAAATGCACGCCAAAAACTAGCCACGAACTGAGGTCCCCTATCAGAAACAATGTCAGTAGGAACACCATGTAGTCTGACAATTTCCTTGACAAAGGCCTTAGCGAGTGTCTTAGCGCAAGGCAGTTTGATGAAGGGAACCAAGTGACACATCTTGCTAAAACGGTCCACGACCACACAGATGACCGTGAAACCTTCAGAGGGGGGAAGGTCAGTAATAAAATCCATAGCCAGATGTGTCCAAGGTGCACTAGGAACCTCCAGAGGGCAAAGCAACCCCGCAGCAGGAGCATGCGAAGACTTGGATCTAGCACACACAGTACATTGGCGCACCCACTTATTGACTTCCTTCTGCCATCCAGGCCACCAAAAACTGCGACCCACAAGTCTCTTGGTCTCAGAAATTCCTGGATGACCTGCCAACCGAGACTCATGACACTCAACAAACAAATCTCTCCTAAAGGTCCTAGGCACAAACAACCTCCCATGGGGAGTGTTAGATGGGGCATTCTCCTGAGCTTTAAGAATCTCATCCTCCAAAATGGAGTCCAAAGCAGCAATCACAACACCTTCTTGTAAAATGCTCTCCTCTTCCTCCTCAACACCGACCATGGGAGAAAAGCTGCGAGACAAAGCATCCGCTTTAACATTCTTGGTACCCGGGATGTAAGTAACGGAAAAATTAAACCGCGAGAAAAAAAGTGCCCACCTAGCCTGACGGGCATTCAAGCGCTTGGCAGCATCAAGATAGATCAGATTTTTATGATCAGTGAAAACCTGAATGGGAAATTCAGCACCTTCCAAGAGGTGACGCCAGTGTTCAAATGCGAGTTTAATCGCCAGCAATTCCCGATTACCAATATCGTAATTAAGTTCAGTCTCAGAAAATTTTTTTGAAAAAAAAGGCACAGGGATATACTCCATCCTTGTTTTCCTGAGACAACACCGCACCGACCCCCACCGAAGAAGCATCAACCTCAAACAAAAACGGCTTAGTCACATCAGGCTGCATAAGGATGGGAGCAGAGGTGAACCTCTCCTTTAGAAACACAAAAGCTTCAATGGCCTCAGAAGTCCACTGAACCGCATTATCACCTTTCCTGGTGAGATCGGTCAGCGGTTTGACAATAATAGAAAATTTTTTTATGAATTTTCTGTAATAATTGGCGAAACCCAGAAACCTCTGTATCGATTTCAAACCAATAGGCCTAGGCCATTCCTGCACAGCTTGAACTTTAATCGGGTCCATCTCAAAACCTTCACTGGAGATAATGTAGCCCAAAAACTAATTCTCTGTACAGCGAACTCACATTTCTCCAGCTTAGCAAAAAGTGAATTGTCCATTAATAACTGTAATACCTCACGTACGCTCCGCCAATGAGACTCCAGATCAGGCGAATAAATCAGAATGTCATCCAAATACACAACCACATTTTTGCCGATTAAAGGTCTAAGGATGTCATTAATAAGATTCTGAAAAAATGCTGGAGCATTGGTAAGACGAAAAGGCATCACCAGATTCTCAAAATGACCCACAGGAGTGTTAAAAGCAGTCTTCCATTCATCACCCTCCATCATGCGCAACAAATTGTATGCCCCCCGGAGATCAATTTTAGAGAACCACTTGGCCCCCACTAACTGGTTAAATAAATCAGGAATCAATGGCAGTGGGTAAGGATTGCGTACAGTAATTTTATTAATCTCATGAAAGTCCAGACAAGGACGTAAACCGCCATCTTTTTTTTTACAAAAAAAAATCCAACAGCCACAGGAGACTTGGAAGGCCTAATGTGACCGGCGGCCAAGCTTGTCTGTATGTATTCCTCCAAAGCCTTTCTCTCAGGAATAGTAAGATTAAATAAACGACTTTTGGAAGAGTCGCTCCAGAGACAAATTCAATGGTACAATCATAGTCTCTATGGGGAGGCAAAATTTGTGACTCCTCCTCAGAAAAAACTCTCCAAAAATCCTGAATAGGTACAGGTAATTCCCCTTTTTCCACCGCAGCAATACGTCCGTTACAACACTTGTCATAACACTTAGGGCTCCAGGACTTAATTTCATTGGTAGACCAATCCAGTACAGGATTGTGCAATTTTAACCAGGGTAACCCCAATATTACTGGAGAAGGCAAATTATCCAATACCACCAAATCCAAATTCTCTTGATGAATACCATTAATAGTGAGGGGAAATTCACAGACCTTATGAGTAACACTCTTCAAGGGAGAGCCATCAACAGAAACCACAGCAATAGGGGATGACAAAGTTTTAGGCTCTAATCTAAGTTTTTCCAAGAATCCCCCATCAATCACATTCAGAGTAGAACCACAATCCACAAATACCCGAAATTCAATTAATTCATCCTGAGCAGCGGTAGTAGCAGATAGGAATACTCCCTTAGAATTTAAACAGGCAATACGTGCATGACTGACCATTTTTTTTTCTTTCTTCATACGAAGCACACAGGTCTTAATAAAATGACCAGAATTTCCGCAATAGAAGCACAAGCCTTCAGAAAGCCTGCGGTCTTTTTCCTGAGAGCGGGGTACCATCGCCCCAATCTCCATCGGCTCTCCATTGTCAGCACAGACCCTCTCAGGACTCGGAGCTGACATAGCAGAGGATTTGCTCTCATTAACCCTTGCACGCAGTCTCCTGTCCACCCGTATAGCTAATTGCATTGCCTCCTGCAAGTTTCCAGGTGTGGGATAAGCAATCAGTAAATCCTTAACCCTTTCACCTAGCCCTGCAAGAAACAAGCTTTTCAAAGCTGAATCGTTCCAACCCACCTGGGCAGACCGATGGAAGTGAGAACAATATTTTTCCACATTACCTGATCCCTGCCTCAAACGTCTCAATTCAGATTTAGCAGATGAGACACGATCAGGATCATCGTACAACAAACCCAAAGCAGAAAAAAAACTATCCACTGACCTAAAGCACGGATCACTAGGTTGGAGAGAGAAGGCCCATCCCTGAGGATCTTTGCGCAAAAGTGACATTATGAACCCTATGTGCTGTGATTCATCACCAGAGGATCCGGGTCTCAAACGAAAATACAATAAACAAGCATTTTTAAAAGAAAAAAAATCTTGTTGTTCGCCAAAAAGTAAATCAGGCAGACGTACCTTTGGTTCCACAAAATGTGCTCCAGAACAGCTACTCACGTGTTGTTGGAGCTTGGCCAATTCCAGAGAGAGTCCCTGCAAGCGTTGAGCCAAATCTTGAACCGAAACCATGATGGAAAACTGGAGGTCTTTCCTTAGAGAAAATTTTTTTTTTTCTTTTAGGGCTGGACTTACTGTTATGATCTGCTACAGGGACTAAGGAAAGACAGGAGATCTGTCCCTACAATAGAACTAAACTAGATCCCTACGATGTAACGGGGAACCTGATCCTGCGATCAGACCCGCTAAAGTCCTCGGCTAGTCTGTACGAAGACCTATAGAAGTGAGGGAGGGATCCCTACAAGAACTAGGGACTGGGATAAGTTGGACACCTCCTAGCAGAAATTGTAGCAGTCAAAGACAAACACACAACAAAAAGCATAGAGGTCAGAAGACCTAGCAAAACTAACAGAGAACGGCTACAGAGCACCAAGCTAGCTCAAGAGTAGTAAATACAATGAAGTCCAGCAAGGCCAGGAGGGCGGAGCCGGATTAAATAGGCAAAAATGGTCATGTGACCCTCAAACTAAAAAAAAACTAACAGGAGAGTTCTAACAAACACACTGTATAGCAAACATTTTCTACAGACATCATAAACATACTTAAAAAAATTATGTGCGTGTTTCTTCACAGTCACCCTGGTGATATGGTGGTGGAGGATGAGGATGAGGAATAGGAGGAGAACAAGAGCAAAAAACAACATCCGGAAGCATATGCCCTTGTCTGGGTGTGAAGAGGTGCATGAGAATAGACCTCCCAAGAGAATGACACTGGATTTGAGTTTGTTACGTTGCTATTATTCGGTGGTGTTGAGAAGTCTGGTCCAATCTAGCCCTTTTTCATTTTTAAAAGCTTCAGCCTGTCAGCATTTTCAGTTTACAAGCGGTTGTGCCTATCATTTATAATTCCCCCGTTGGCACTAAAAACCCGCTCTGACCAATCACTAGCAGCAGGGCAGGCCAGGACCTCCAAGGCGTAGAGAGCCAGTTCATGCCACGTGTCCAGCTTTGATACCAATAATTATAAGGCACAGAGGAATCACGGAGGACGTTGGTACGGTGGCAAGGTACTCCTATAGCATCTTTGTAAAATTATCTCTCCTTGTGAGAGTACCTTGCGCATGAGGGCCTGTGTGATGGGAGGGTCTGAGAAAACTCTCCCAGACCTTTGAAAGTGTTCCCCGCCTCTACTGAATAGTTTTTGTGTCTGTGTCGCCTGTACTCCTTGGTTGTCCAATGAACTGTGACCTCTGCTGCCAGTCTTTTCAGATGGGAATTTTTTTAATAATTTCGCAACAATGTCCATCTGTTACTGCACCATTTTAGTAGACCTGTACTCCACGGGAATGAGAGATAGAAAGTTTTCCTTGTAGCATGGGTCTAGAAGTGTACAACCAGTATTGACTGTCACCCAAGTTATGGAGAACCCAAGGGTCACGGGAAAGGCAGCGAAACACAAACTCAGCCATGTGTGCCAGACTACTAACAGGCAAGAGTTCCGTGTCCTCACTAAGAGGACGACTGACCATGCTTTCCTCCTCATCCTCCTCCCTCTCCTCAGGCCATCCATTCTGAAGAGACGGTATGACAGTTGTGCAGGTAGTACCTTCTCCTCTTCATCATTGTCACCCAATCCACGTTGGGATGAAATGAGGCTGGGCTGTGTAGAATCACACTGTACGGTTCCTTGCTCCATGTCATTGAGCTTCAGTGGTTCAACTCTTCAGTGGTGTGTGGTTTGTCACCTAAGCATATTAGCTTCAGCACAGCCTGTTGCCGCTTGGCCAAGGCAGTGCTGCAGTGCTTCCAGCTTCCGACTGATGTGGTCATTTTGGAGATGGAGGCTGAAGAGGAGGAGGAGGTTCAGGAGCTGTAGAATGTGGGGGCAACCATGAGTTACCCAGGGCCCACAATCCTCGGCATCAGGATGATGTGTTCCGTGCTGTACAGATTTCACACGAAATGAATGAAGAATATGGGGTCCAAGCGAGTTGCCAAACTGTGGTGCAACGGATAAGAGCAGTAGGGTTGAATGCACGAGTTCCAGTCAAGAATCCTTTCATATCTGCAAAGAATCGGAAGGTCCGACTTGAGTTTGCCAAAGAATACAGCCAATGGAAAGAGACAGATTGGTCTAAGGTGTTGTGGTTGGATGAGTCCAAGTACAATCTGTTTGGTAGTGATGGCAAGCTCTATATACATACCATCCAATTTGAAAACGTAATGATTTAGGGTACTACACACCTACAGTGAAACATGCTGGCTGCAATGTCATGGTCTGGGACTACTCTTTTGCATCTGCCATTGGCCCTCTGCATTGAATTGATGGAAATATGAATGCTACCAAGAATATACTGGAGAATCTAATGCTGCCACATGGTAAAACCAAACTAGGCGGGGATGGAAATTCCAGCAAGACAATGATCCTAAGCATACATCCAATTTAGTCAAAAATTGGTTAGCAAACAAAAATGTTCGCCTGTTTTAATGGCCAAGCCTATCACCTGATTTAAACACTATAGAGCACCGTTAGGATGAGTTAGGGTGACGAGTTGGGGCCCGTACCCATAGCAAATAAAGATGAATTGTTGGTAGATTTGCAAATGGAATGGAACAAGATCCCTCAAAATGTATTGAATACCTAGTGGCTTCAATGCCCCATTGTTGTAGTGCAGTAATTAAAGCAAGAGGTTATGCTACAAAATACTAAGTTATGGCATTGTAAACAATGAATAACCCTCTATGTTGTGATCAATAAATAGTATATGCAAAACTTTTAGTCAGTTTTCGTTAATTAAATGGGCATACCTACATTGAAAAGCATTTTGGTTAAAATTAAGGTCTTGCATGATAACATCATGCACTTTCAATTTATTTCCAGCGAAATGGCATCACAACAACCAGACAGAAGTACTCACCCTTTAAAAAAGAAACAAAATTTTTGGTCGCCACTGTATGTATGAGATAGCCAAGATGATTGCCTACAAAATGATGGTAGTCTCGCGTTCTAAGCAGTAGTGGATGGTGAAATATAGGAGGGGGCATATACAGGTGCATCTCACTAAATTAGAATATCATCAAAAGATTAATTTATTTCAGTTCTTCAATACAAAAAGTGAAACTCACATATTGTATTGAGTCATTACAAACAGAGTGATCTATTTCAAGTGTTTATTTCTGTTAATGTTTATGATTATGGTTTACAGCCAATGAAAACACAAAAGTCATTATCTCAGTAAATTAGAATACTTCATAACAACAGTTTCAAACATTATTTTAAAATCCGAAATTGTGGCCTACTGAAATGTATGTTCAGTAAATGCACTCAATACTTGGTCGGGGCTCCTTTTGCATCAATTACTGCATCAATACAGCGCGGCATGGAAGCGCTCAGGCTGTGGCACTGCTGAGGTGTTATGGAAGCCCAGGTTGATTTGATGGCAGCCTACAGCTCGTCTGCATTGTTGGGTCTGGTGTCTAGAGTATAAGTACACCTCTTCCACTACAGCCAATCTAATAGATGGAGACCCAGCCAGGATTCCCCACATTTCCAAAAATTACTGGCAGACACCAACAAAGTGGCATCAATTTCAGTACAGTAGAAATTGTACAGCCAACCCAGTAGATGGAAACCCAAGCATGACTGTTCCCATTTGAAAACAATCGGGCCTAAACCACCAAAGTGGCATCAGTTTCCAAGAGTATAAGTAGTAGAGTGGGGACTGACACCTCTTCCACTCCATCCAACCCAATAGATGGAGACCCAATGAGGATTCCCCACATTTCCAAAAATTACTGGCAGACACCAACAAATCATAATAAAAATAATAATTTTTATTTATATAGCACCAACATATTCTTCAGCACTTTACAATTAAGCGGGGACATGTACAGACAATAAATTCAATACGAGTTAAGACAGTTTAAGCAGTTACATTAGGAGTGAGGTCCCTGCTCTCAAGCTTACAGTCTACAAGGAAATGGAGGGACACAATAGGTGAAAAGTGCTTGTTATTTCAAGTCTGACAATTATAATAAATAGAAATTTTCATATAAAGCTGCATGATCCGGTCATCAGCCTGTATGTTTAAGTGCAATAATCAAGTATTGAGTGCAATAATCAAGTATTGAGTGCAGTTATCGTGTGCATGGAGGGTGTGGAGACAGGTGAATAGTAAGGAACAGATTCTGAATAATATTTAGAAGGAAGGAACAGGGGAAAGTTAGTTTACGGAGTAGTTGAGGTGGCTGGTTTGTTTAAAGAGATGGGTTTTTAAAGCACGCTTGAAGATGTGGGGGCTAGGCATCAGTCGGATTGTCTGGGGTAGTGCATTCCAGAGAACTGGTGCAACAAGTCTTGGAGACGGAGGTGCGAGGTTCGGATTATGGGGGAAGTTAGTCTTAGGTCATTTGTGAAACGGAGGGCACGTGTAGGGCGATAGAGATGAGGGAAGAGTTATAAGGTGGTGCAGAACTGTGGAGAGCTTTGTGGGTGAGAGAGATGAGTTTATAATGGACCCTGTAGCGAATGGGTAACCAGTGTAATGACTGGCACAAAATGGAGGCATCGGTGAAGCGGCTGGACAGAAATACGTCCCTGGTTGCCGCATTCAGGACGGATTGGAGAGGAGAAACTTTGGTAAGAAGGAGACCAATCAGAAGAGAGTTGCAGTAGTCCAGACGAGAGTGAATAAGAGGGACAGTAAGAGTTTTAGCAGTTTCAAAGGTGAGAAAAGGTCAGATTCTGGAGATGTTTTTAAGATGCAGGTGACAAGAGCGAGTGAGTGATTGGATATAGGGAATAAAGGAAAGTTTTGTGTTGAATATGACCCCAAGGCAGCGGGCGTGCTGCTTGGGAGTTATGGTTGAACCCTTCAAGGTAATTTCACAAGTGCGCAGGTCTTGAGGACCTGCGTGGCGTCACATCACGTGGGTGAGTACCGGTACGGTGGCCTAGGGGGATCAGAAAATCTGACGCGTTTCGGAAACTCCAGTTTCTTTCTTTAGACCTGATCCCTAGGTACTTGTGGGTCCTTTTTATAGGTCTATGGGTGGGAGTGTACCAATGGGCATGTAGCTTTTTTTTCTTTTTTTTTTTTTTTTCTCCCTAGAGTTCAAACCTCTAGGTTTTAGAGAGTCAAACATAAAGATCCACTAACTCTTAACCCGAAACATTTGTTTCAGGTAGTCAACTTTCCGTGCTTGTTTTGGCACTTTTTGTATAGCTGTCACCACGGTTCCTGCTATGGATCCCCCATGTTTTTCAGCATAGTGTTTTGAAAGTGGGTGTCCATCAAACTTGTTGGTGATATTCTGTAGGTGTTCATTAATATGCATGTTCATGGGGCATTTCATTCTGCCTACGTATAGTTTTTTGCACGGACATTTTAATCAATAAATAACCCCGTCCGTTGTGCATGTAATGAAATCTGGTATGGTATGTGTTATGTCTCTTTCGGTTATTACTTTTTGTTTTTTCATATTTCATTTTTTGCATACTGTGTATTTTTGACATGGGAAGAAGCTGCAGATATCTTTAGTAGAGGAGAGGGTTCCATTTTTTTGGGGGGGGGGTAATTTTGGACTGTGGGGGCCACAAGAATTCCCAGGTTGCATGCTTTCTTGTATATAAAGCGTGGGTACTTTGGTAGTTTATCGCCGATAATCTTATCATTTTGTAGGATACTCCAGTGTTTATTAATGATTCTCTTTAGTAAATGTGTATTGGAATTATAGGGTGTTATAATTGATACATTCAAATCATTAGATGCTACCTGAATCGTTTTAGTGGGGCACTTTAGAATGTTGTCACGTGGGATTTGTTTTACTAGATTTTTGGTTGAGGTGAGAAAATGACTCGACATCATATCACTATATACCAGGCCGTGAAGCATCTGGCAAAATTTACTCTTATAACGTGGATTTAACACAGTGGCAACCCAGTAGTCAGCATTATTTTGAATCCTAACTATAGGGGGATCATTTTGAAGAAAGTGCATCAAGAAGGCACTCATATGTCGGACTCTTCCTGGTGGTCCAAAGCCAGACTTTATTGTTTTCTGCGTAACACTGATGCATGTTTCATCTGTCCCCTCCTGCCAACCACGTTAAACAGAGAGGGGATAATTATCCTCTTAATCTTCTGGCTGTTGCTCGCCCATCAACTCTTCCTCCTCCATTTGTTACTTGGCTCTTGCACCTTGACTAACGGTATGTCTGGTATCACCAAACCCCCTCGATCGCAGGAAGCTACCGTCACTTGGCATCTGCCTGTGTGACGACAGTCTGGAACTTTGAGACATTCTTATCCCTTCCACATCCTCCTCTTCTTCTGGGACAACTACTTCCTGCCGCACGCTCTTCAAAGTCTCCTCCAGCATGTAGATGAGCGGAATAGTGATGCTGATGATGGCATTGTCAGCACTAACTAGTTTAGTAGCCATTTCAAAACTTTGCAGAAGAGTGAAGAGGTCCTTAATCTGGTCACATTCCGTAAACGTGATATGCCCCACGTCCATACTGCATTGGCTTAGGCTATATGACATGAAATACTGCGTCAGGGCTCGTTGCTGCTGCCACAGTCACTGCAACATGTGCAGAGTGGAATTCCACTGCGTTGGCACATTGCATATTAACCTATTAACTGGCTTGAAGAAAGACCTTCGTATCAATGAAGGTTGATGACATGAGGGATGCAAACGGTGGAGGTGAGCACACAGTTTCCATACTTTCTGAAGATATAGATTTAGTCGAAGAACGGGTGATGTTGTCTGCGACATGCTGGTGTAGTGCAGGCACAGCTGGTATTGGGGAACTGCGATGGCAATCAGCTTTCGGAAACCATCTGTATCTACCAGGCGGAAAGGAAGCATTTCCATGGCCAACAGATTTGAGATGGTGGAGTCCAACCTCTTAGCTTTGTCATGTGTAGGACGAAACAATCTTTTACGTTACAACAACTGCGGGACTTAGGGTTGGCTGCTTTGCTGAGAGAGGGCGCAGTACGGTCAAACCGACTAACTGCTGGACTATGAGCGAGGTGCAGGCGCAGATGTTATGATGGATTGAGAAATGTGTGGTGTGCTTGGTGAAACAAACAGAGCAGGAATGTCCGCTTTCGTTACAGCTGACAAACTCTCACTCAGCCAGAAAGGAGTGGGTAGAGAATGAGAAGTTTTGCGGTGAGAGACCTGCATGTCAATACTTGGCATGGTAACAGAGGAGGAGGAGGAAGAAGCAGCAAATGTGGTTGATGGGGCATCTGATGGTTGTTGAGGTCCGCTGGTCTGCATTTTAGCGCAGTGAGATTCCCAGTGTTGTGTGCGCATGTGAACGTTCATGCATGTAGTAGTCGAATTATTGCACTTTTTCCTTCAACTGAATTTTTTCTTGCACAGTGTGCAGATGACTTGAGTTGGCTCATCCTTTGCGGTCTCAAAAAAGGCCCAGGCTAGGCAACCCTTGCCACCCCTGTGAGCTGCAGACCCGCGACCGCTGCTGGCCACAGTTGTGGCTAAGGATGCAGTGCTCCTCGTGCTTGCATCACTCTGTGTCTGCACCGTAGGGCGGAAGGTAACCTCCTCGTCTTCGTCGCCCACCTCCTCAGATGACCTACTCGGCTGCGTGACTCTGGGCTCACACCAAGTGGGATCTTCAACCTCATCATCATCCAATATGTTATCCCATTCCTCGGCCTCAGCCTGACCCTTTTCCTTTTTTATATACGGAGGACATGTGATTTCAGCAGCCAATTGCAGAAGCCCTTGTGTCTGGGACACTGTGGATGCTTCCTGCACTCTGATTGGCTAGCCGTGTTTTCCTGACTTAAAGTTACCGCCTACAGGAAGAAAAAAAAAAAAACTCTGCGCTGCTGATCTGACCTGTTCTGAGCTATCACCAGCCCGCTCACTCACTCATCTGCCATGTCTCCCCGCTCCCTTATGCTAGCGAAACTGTAAAAAATGCAGTAGTTGCCCTGCAATCACATAAACACGTACATTCGCCGAACGTTACCGATTTTACCGAATTTAACAAATTTTCCTCGCCTTTCCGATCACGAATCCGAATGTGCAACATCCGTGTCGAACTTAACATTTGAGATCGGATTTCGAACATATTCGCTCATCACTAGCAGATGTAACAGACAGTTACTCTGGATCTGGCTGCAAAAGGTCACTGCGTTTGGCATTGTAGATGCCTTCTTAATCCTTCTTACTTTTGGACCCAGTGGCAACCCACCTCCTGCTCTGATTGACATGCCCTGGTCTGGGTGTTTATAAACTCTCAGTCTGCTTCAGGGAGTCGCCGGTGATATTCTCATTTTTCCTTGTGAAGGCTTGGAGCAAAAGCAGTCGGCTAGCTTCCTCTCTAGTGCCCTTGGAGGACGTTTGGAGTTATCTCTCTGGTGCCTGCTCAAGATAAGTTTTCCCCCTTTGTTTGTCTCCCTTGTTGTCTTTAGTTTATAGTTGGGACTGACCGGTGCTAACCCCCCCTCCCTATCTAGGTCAAAGCTCTAGGGATTAAGTTTCCTGTTCAGCAATAGGTGCGGAACCTATATATGGAGGGGAGGACAGGTAGGGTGACATTAGATATGCCTAGGGGTCTCCACTCGCCCTTTCCCTAGCGTTTGGGCTACCCTTCCCTCATCCCACTTGTGTTGCACTTAATCTTTCCCACAGTGCGTGACATTATCACCAGCCATGCAAATATATACATAGAAAAAAAAAACTGGCACGTGGTTTTATTTTTGTGTGTGGGATTTTTTTTTTGGTCTGTATTTTTCTTGGTTCATGGATCCCGTTCCTGAGCTGTCAGAGCAGCTGCACAGGCTGTCTTTGGAGGTGACTGATCTCCACTGTGAGGTTCAGCAGCAGCAACAGTGGCTGCAGGTCCCTAATGTTGGGGTCTTTGCAGGTAGGCGGGTCCAGCTTGATCCCAAGGTTACCCTCCCGGAAAGGTTTTCAGGAGGTAGAGACAAGTTTTTCGTGTTCAAGGAAGCTTGCAAACAGAATTTTAAACTTCATCCATACTCCTCTGGAGATGAGGATCAACGAGTTGGAATTGTGATCTCACTGCTGCAAGGATATCCTCAATCCTTGGCTTTCTCTTTGACACAGGGTTTGGTTTGTCTCCAGTCTGTGGATGGGTTTTTCGGGGCTCTAGCCCTCATTTATGATGACCCTGACAAAGTCTCCTTGGCTGGGTCCAGGTAGCGTCCCCTTCATCAGGGTATCAGTCAGCAGAGACGTACAGCTCAGAATTCCGCTGATGGGTAACTGATACAAGATGGAATGACCCAACTCTTAGAAGCCAATTTTTTCAGGACCTTACTGAAAAGTTGAAAGATGACTTTTCAGTGTATAAAACCCCAGTCCTTGGAGGCTGCCATGTCGTTGGTTATATGTGTTGATAGACTCCTTCGGGATAGGTGGGTGAGACCACCTTTTCCGGAGCCTTCTTTTCAGGGTAATGCTCCTTTGCCGGGGGGGGCGGTCTGGCGGTGAACCAGAACGGAGGGAGATGGAAGAACCCATGCAGTTAGGGGGTGCCTCTGCATCATACAATTCCCCGGAGATCCGCAAAAAGAAGGGTGTGTGTTTTTTTGGGGAAAAAGTGACATTTTATTGGGGTGTGTCCTTCGATTCCTAAGTAAAAAGAGACATAATTAACCCCTAGTAATCTGAAGTTGGGTATGCAAGGGGTGCATTTATCATCAACCTGCAGTTCCCGGTTTGTCCTGACAGCAGAGGTTGTGCTAGAGATCAAAATTGAGAAAATGTACAGTATGTGTTTGTTAACAGTGGAGCTGGAGTCAGCATGGTTGATGCTGAGTTTGTGAAAACTCATGGTCTTGCTTGCTGTACTTTAACTAAGCCCATTCCCATCTTCGCCTTCGACTCAGTGGCACTTGCACAGAAAGTTCTGACTCAGATTGCACATGGTGTAAAACTGAGGGTGGGGTCGGTTCATTGTGAGATAATTCCTTGCTATGTCCTGGACGGTCTTCCCATCCCAATTGTTTTGGGTCTACCCTGGTTGGTGAAATATAATCTGTTGACGGATTGGCAATCCAGGAAGATCATTGAGTGAGGAGATTACTGCCATGAGAACTGTTTAAATATTTCCCTTTCTACGGTCTCTACAAAGACCTTACCTGCATTTTTATCTTGTTTTGGTGACGTTTTTTCTGAGAGGGGGTGTCAGGATTTGCCTCCTCATCGTGCATATGACTGTCCTATTAACCAGACCTCCGAAGCTAAACTACCACCAAAGTCCAGACTGTATAATCTTTCTGGCCCTGAGAGACAAGCTATAAATGATTTCATTGCGGAAAGTCTGGAGAAGGGGCATATCAGACCCTCATCTTCGCCCGTGGCGGCAGGGTTCTTCTTCGTGAAGAAAAAAGATGGCGGTCTACGTCCCTGTTTAGATTTCCGGTAATTAAATCAAATTACCATCCAGGATCCATGCCCTCTTCCTCTGATTCCACATTTGTTCAGCCAGGTTGTGGGAGCTAAGGTGTTCTCCAAGTTGGATTTAAGGGGAACTACAATCTGGTTAGAATCAGAGAGGGGGATGAATGGAAAACATCGTTCAATACCCCTAATGGGCAATTCTAGAGTCTGGTTATGCCTTATCGATATGACCAAAGCACCTGCGGTGTTCCAGCATTTTATTAATGATATTTTCCATCATTTGGTGGGCAGGTTTGTGGTGGTCTATCTGGATGATATTTTGGTTTACTCACCTGATTTTGAGACACATCAGGGGCATGTTAAACATGTCCTTCAGATATCAAGGGATAACAAATTATATGCCAAACTAGAAAAGTGTGTTTTTGCCGTCCAGGAGGTGCAATTTTTAGGGTACCTGTTGTCATCTTCGGGTTTCCCGTTGGATCCGGAGATGATTCGTGCTGTCCTTGATTGGGAGCGTCCTGAGAACCTGAAGACTCTACAACGTTTTCTGGGCTTTTCTTATTCTTACCAGAAATTCATCCAAAATTTTTCAGTAATTTTGAAACCCCTTATTGACATGACAAGGAAGGGGTCTGAGTTTTCCAAATGGTCGGATGCTGCCCTTCAGGCTTTTTCCTCCCTAAAGAGCTGTTTTGCCACTGCACCTATACTCAGTGAACCTGATGTTTTTCAATCCTTTATTGTGGAAATTGATGCGTTGTAGGTGGGAATTGGGGCTGTGTTTTCTCAGGGTCCGTCTCCTGGTAAATGTTGTCCATGAGTTTTCTTTTCTAAGAAATTATCTTTGTCTGAGAGAAATTATGACGTGGGTAATGGGGAGCTTTTGGCAATTAAATTGGCATTTGAAGAATGGTGACATTGGTTTGAGGAGACTGTCCATCCTATTACTATTATCACTAACCATAAGAACCTGTCATATCTGCAATCGGCTAAACATCTCAACCCTAGGCTAGATGGTCCCTGTTTTTTACTAGGTTTAATTTTATTGTCACTTTCCGTCCATGGGTCAAAAATGTCAAGGCTGATGCTTTGTGTTGGAGCTTCCTTGGCGGGGTTGACCATGAGAACCCTGCCCCGATTTTAGAGAAGAGGATAGTCATTTTGACCTTGTACCCTGAACTGGAGGGTGAGGTGTTGAAGGCTCAGGGGGACGCCCCTTCCTTCTGCCCTCCAGGAAGGTTATTTGCACCATCTAATCTGTGCCGCAAAGTAATTAAGAAACATCACAACTCTGTGCTTGCTGGTCATCCAGGTGGTAAGGTAACAGTTGACCTCCTTCTCGCCATTTTTCATAGCCGGGGTTGCATCTGCATGTGGTTGAACACGTATCTGCTTGTAGTATTAAGTTTTATGTTCTGCGATAGGTGTGGAACCTATTTAGGGATGGTAGGACAAGTAGGGTGATATTAGATCTGCCTAGGGGTCTCCACTCCCCCTTTCCCTAGCATTTGGGCTACCCTCCCCCCATCCCTTCATGTTGCACTTAGTCTTTCCCACACTGTGCTTGACACATCTTAGCAAGGAAATGGCAAAGCATATAAAGTATTGCATTGCTGAGTGCTAATTTGAGCAGTTAAAAAACTCTTCTCACATTAATATCAGAACAAAAACTGAAGTATGAAAAGAGAAAGTCACATACGACCTAAACAGTGTGCCACAATCTTCATGACATGGGTTTCCATTGCCAAGCAGCTCTATTCAGGCCTTACATCCCCAATTGCAAAGCCAAAACATTAGATGGAGTGCTGTAAAGCATATCAACACAGGATTTTGAAGTTATGGAAACATTTTCTTTAGAGTGACAAATCACACTTCTCTATGTTGGTCTGTGAAGTTTGTTCAGCCATGTTTCATGCTTGTGGTGCTTTTCTCAATGTGTTGCTTTGAGGTAACTGCTTACTTTTTTACCTATTTTTTGTAAATACAGGTTCATATACAGTCACCAATCTTCTCTACTAGACCTGAAATATTCAGACATTATAGCAAAGTCCACTAAGAAAGGTTTTGTGGCATTTATAAAGTCACTGTGTTGGAGCTCATATGAAACACTGAATTAAATAATGGCACCACAACCAGAAGTTTTGAAGGGAAATCTTAAGGCTTCAGGATACCAACACATTTTGAATGTTTGCATTCTTCCAACTTTGTGGGAACAATTTGAGGGAGGTCCTTTTATATTCCTGCATGACTGTGCCCCAGTGAATATAGAAAAGTCCACAAAGGCGTGATTGAGTGAGCTCAGTGACTAAAAAAATTGACTGGCCAACAGAGAGAGACCTGACCGCAATCCGATCATATACCTTTGGCATGACCTAATATACAGATTACGAGCTAGGATGAATAGGTATACCGCAAAAGCTTGTATAAAGCTTTCCCAGAAGTTTGGAAGGTGTTTTAGTTACAAAGGGGGATCAACTATGGAATATGAAGCCTTTAAGTTTTTACCTTTGGATGAATAGGGTATTAAAATAAAATAACACTGTCATTTATATGTAATGTAGCTATGTAAACTGACTGACAAAAGTTTTTTTCATTGAAGAAGATTCTGAAAGTCCAACACTGAAAAATAGAGGTGATGTAATTTAGCTCTGAAGACAAATCTAAAGTATTTTTTTTCTTTTTTCATTATTTTTTGTAGACTGATGCATTATTTTCTGTGCTGCTCCTGCAAAGTTATTTTTTCCACTGTTTAGTTTATCTCACAATGCTCCCTCTGACATATAGTTCTGTCCTTTCAATGTCTGATGACAGATAGTCAAATAGTTTTACAAGTTCGTTTTACTTGTTTCCATGAGAGAGACAGAGAAAGTGTCTATTGATGTGTGCATGCGTGTGTCTTCTCTTTAATTTTATTTTAGAAATATTTTCTTTTTGTTCTTATTCTCAACCACAATACATGGAAAATATTCTAAGATAAAAGTAGCTATTTTTGTTTAGGGCTTTTGGCATTGGATGAATCATAGCAGAAGAACTGATGAAAGCACAATAATTCTCCCCATTTAATTATTTGAAAGGAAGTGGTGAGGGCTAGGAATAATGGGATCAGCGACCGTGCAGTCTCACTTGATCTCACTTTATTTTGGTGCCAAAGACTATATAAGTAGCTTCCATTTGAGTTATTTTAGACAATAATTCATGTAGCTAATAATTACATTGATTAGGCTAATTAAGCATGCTGAAGAATGATGATTATTTGCTTTAACTTTCAGTTAGCAGTCACTGCAAATGAATAATAGATCTGGTTTCCCATTTCACAAATTGATGGTGATATTGTAACTTACTACATAAGAAATATGGTTATTTTTTTACTCATACTTTGGCAAGGAAAGGTCTTTATCGTTAATGAACAGTATTTGCAAAATATCTAATCATAAAATAAATTGTTTTATGAAACATCTGCAAACTTATTTTATCAGTTGATAATACAATGTTTAAGATATTTAGTAATTAGCTACCTTCTTATTTTTATCCTGTCACCAAAGAACTGTTATAAAAATCCTTGTTAATTGTATACCTTCAACAGAAAGTAAAGATAAAAATATGTATTTACCTAATTTTTACTGTTCACTTACCTAATTGATATTATCAGGAATCCCATTACTGATTGTTAAGGATCATTCTCATCTAGCAATAATCATGAGAGATCCATCATTTGTTTCAGCTCCTGTCTTTATTATTGGTAATTTTTAGACCTTCATAAGAGATGTTTTATAGCTCAACTGTTCAGGTGAATTCGCTAAGCCATGGGTCATGGCTTGCCTCACAGACTTGAGACATTGATGTAGCGGTGTTGGATTGGCCAGATGACATGCAAACTAGCAATGATCAGCAGAACTAGATATGTGGGATGGCATATGGAACAGCAATGAATAAAGATGCACCTTGAGTAAGTCGTAGAAGAACCCAATAATAGCAAAGCTGAGTTTGTTGTGAGATTTAGCAGGGTATAAGCATGTGATAGCAATGTTAATACTGCCTGAGTACTCTGCATACATCTGTCTGAGCTATCATTAAAAGACTGAACAGCATGACATCAGGGGTGCGCGCTGGTAACCCTATGCACATGAGAGCAGAGAGAGATGACCATTGGGGAAAGAATACATGTGCATCCTCATTGGAGCAAGAACAGGTGATTAGTGTTGAGCGAATTTTTTCTGCATTTCAAATTCGTGTTCGGGGTTCCGGCTTGTTCGCGCCAAAAAAATCTGCTCTGCCCATAAACATTCTTAATTTGCCATGCTGTCACGTAGATAACATGTTGTCTGCGTGACAGTGTGGCAAATTATGGATGTTCATGGGCGGAGCCGATTTTTTGGGTGCGAACAAGCCGGAACCCCGAACACGAACACGAATTTGAAATGCTAAACAAATTCGCTCAACACTACAGGTGAGTAACAAAATGCAGTCAGCTAAAAAACTAATACTTTTTATTGGTTGAAGGGCATGTATACAAAAGGCAATGATTAAGATAGAGAGTTCCTATGAAAGTTTGCTCTGTTGATCATCAGCCTGTAAAATAGGGCATTCACTGAGCTTTCAGGGATTTTTTTCTGCCGGTAAAACAGGCAATCTGATAACATAAAAAAAAAAAATAACTAATGTTTCAAATTGCCCACTATTTCAGAGCCAACACTCTTATGATCTCCATGAAGCCTGTTGCAATAATGCCATATATACTGTATACTTTACGTGACCTGTGCAATCAGGAACTTGAAAGGTCAACTATTGCGATTTTATTATGCTATTTTAATAGTTGTAAAAAATCAATGCAAAAGCCTTTAAAATTTGTATGTGGTTTATGCACATATCTGAAATGCAGCTACCATAGCCTGTATGAGTCCATTAGACAAAATTGTGACATTCTCCATCAAATGGTACATTGGGAGTTATTTGCGGCCTTCTAGGGTTCATATGCAGCACTATATACACAAATAAAGTTCTTAAACTATAAACTTGTAGACTATGGGTTACTTATGAAAGAAGCTTCATGTAGTCCAACTGTCTAACATGATACAGGCATTTAACTATGATGATAGAAAATAGCATGAAATACAAAGGTCAACAACATTCAAGGAATTTCTTGGGGTCAAAGAAAAAAGTGTATATTATAAAGTCTCTCATTGCAAAGCAGAACATTAAGAGTGTATCATAAATTTCTGGACAGTAGTTAGGGAAAGGGACCACCATGGAGACTTGCAACCTTAATATTTCATGATATCTCTAAACAGTAAAATTGCCTCCATTGTTAAGTGTGTGACTTCAATATATTTTAGGAGTTGTCTGTAATATTTTAGATTTACATGGTTAGAATTTTGGAATAAATTATGGAATATATTAAGGTATGCTTTATGTTTTACAATAAGTAAGTCATTTTAATATCACCAAACAAAATCAATACATGCTATACAAATTAAATACAAGGCCAAGGGTAAATAATCCAGTATGTTCAAACATTTCTCTGGCATACATTTATGTGAGGAGGTTTTTATTTTATTTACGTAGAAGTTATGCAAGGCTGAATTACTTCTTTTGCTTTGTCTTTTTTTGAGTTTCTAATATATTTAAAATATATACTTTATTTGTTACACAAACTTCCATTAGTACACTATTTGGACATTTTTTTTAAATAGGTAACTCTTTTGCTTTTATAATACACAAAAAAGTAAATGGGAAATTGATTTTGTGGACATTCTAAATGGACTTTAGACATTATGAATAATGAATTTCATAGAATACAGCAAAGTGGTTATATGAACTTAAAAATCTGCTGTTGGACATAATATCTATACAATCATTGCACAGTCAAAGGAGGTATAATCTTTCTAATTTTACTTCACATAATTACAATTAATGGAACTTTTCACATACGGGAAGTATGTTTGTATTGTACTGTGCAATACTTTAAAAAAAACTGTTTCCATTCTGCCTTTTATAGTAAACATAATGCTTCTATTTCTTAAAAGTTTATGCATATTATTTTGTTCCAATATAAGTAAACAGCTAGCCGGGCATAGTTTGGAATATAAATTGGTGAAAAAATAAAATTTATCATAAATATGTTTATGTTACCAATAAAATTGTTACTGTTACATAATAATAAAAATTACTTTAATATTTTATGAGAAGCAATGTTGCGCTTAACAGTTACCAACTTATGTACTATAGTATCCTTTGCTAATTAAAATCATGTATTAGGCTTGAAGGCTAAATTAAATGACAAAGTAGAAAACACAGGGCACATATGATGATCCCATGTATTGAAATATTACTTTATTTCCACAAGATTTAAAAAGTGATATTACATCCAATTAAGTGGCTAATTAAGTTCATGAAACAAAAGGAATGGTGAAAAAAGTCTGGGACAAAAATAATACAATGATAATGAATACATTGACCAGTGTATATATAGCATCAGAGATATTTTATACAGGTGTTTATGATTATAGGCAGTATTTTTCAAGTCTGCAACAAATGTAGTGTAAGGTATAAAGGGCACTGAAAGCATAGTATAGCCTCACATTCCAAATTTTATTAATGTACTGTATTTAACCCAAATTACACTCACAAGTGGAGATGTTATTGGATGAATCTACCTATGATACATGCTCTGCGGCACTGGTATGACATCTCAATGCGGGTTGGTATTTATTCCATACTAAATGCACATGAATAAATAGAAGAGAAGAGAAGATCTTTTGAAATTCTAATTTTCAAGTTTTACTAAATTTTCTCCAAAAATTTTATTTGCCAAAAGAAATTTGTGTCAATTTCAATACTGAAGTGAAAGTGCGAGAAAGAGAGACAGGTGACCATTGTAGTGAAGCAAGCACGGCGACACAAAACGATATTAGCCCACTCAGCGATGGTGCCAGGCAAGAGAAACAGACTTCCATTCATGTTCAATATGATGTATATTTTCCATTTACTTGTGGAATATGTATATGCAAACCACAATCTGGAGATGCAAAGCGAGTCTGCAGACCATTATGGAGAACTGAGAACTGTCAACTGGGAACACTGATCTCTGACTGGCTACCAGTGTACAAGGTAGGATAAACTTATGTGTCACAACTGCAGAGCATTGTGGGGATATGAAAGCGTCCACTCATAATGACATTAGCCTTCTCAGAGATGGTACTGGGCGAGTTTTTTTTTTAAATTGGACAAATCACAAATGGACTCTAAAAGTGTTTGATTTCTTGAGGAAATGCGAATTTCAGGAAATTCAACATGATCCACCACAAATCCGCTCATCTGTACTAGATAGGGAAAGCAAGCACATAAATTTATGCATTCTTTTTTCTCTACATTCCACTAAGTAGATCACATAATATACAACAACCCATTTGGATCACAAACATCATGATTAGAGGTTCAAAAGTGGGAACAGTGCCCCTTTTGTCCACCAAAAACAACTCCATATGCATGCCATAATTTATAACAAGGAGAAAAATGGAGCCTTCAGTAGCTTAGAACGATTATTCAAATTTTATTACATATAAAGATTAAAATCAGTAACAAAAAACACACCATATAACATTTATGCACAAAAAAGTGATCAACAAAGACCTCAAGTTGTGAGTAGCCAGTGGCGCCAATTACAATGGGGTATCATGAATAGTGACTATGCCACAAGGGCATTCCTATACGTAGTACATACTGATTGTATCTAATGAGTCCATAAGTTAAACCCTGAGCCAAAGGGAAGGTATAGTACCTAGTACATCTTGGTAGTTATCAATAGGCTCAAGGGAGAATACGTATTCAATTATTGGACTCATGAACATACCCAGCAGTTGGAGATGGACGCCAATGGGACCGTCAACCTGGTGAGAAGATTCCCCACGTCCCCTACGCACGTTTCGCTTGTATAATTGACCGCTTCATCATGGGGGAATATGCACCTCTATCTTCCAGGACCTTCTTATACCATGTGATGAGTCACATTGTGTTGCCTCAGCCAATGGGGAAATATGCACCTATACCTTCCATGACCTTCTTACGCCATGTGATGAGTCACATGGTGTAGTCTCAGCCAATGGGTTGATGGTTCTGACGGTGTAGCCTCAGCCAATGGGGGAATATGCACCTATACCTTCCAGGACCTTCTTATACCATGTGATGAGTCACATGGTGTAGCCTCAGCCAATGGTTGATGGTTCTGACGGTGTAACCTCAGCCAATGGGGGGATATGCAACTAGACCTTCCAGGACCTTCTTATACTATGTGATGAGTCACATAGTGTAGCCTGAGCCAATGGATGATATTTCTAACTGCGCATGCGCGCCCACTCATCTGAGCTACCGCACCCCCACAGGCGTCACGTACCGTGCATATGTGTGGGAGCCTGGACGCATCACAGGGCTACCAGTCATCTGCACAGCCCTGTGCGACACCGCAAGGGACACTGCACCGGACAAGAGGTGGGCGCATGCGCATGCATCACAGATGCTACAGGTGGGCAAGGGCAACCACATAAATCCCACCCCTAAGAACAAATACAGCAAATAGATGTGCAAATACTAAAATATATACACTACCGTTCAAAAGTTTGGGGTCACCCAGACAATTTTGTGTTTTCTATGAAAACTCATACTTTTATTTATCAAATAAGTTGCAAAATGAATAGAAAATATCGTCCATATATTGACAAGGTTAGAAATAATGTTTTTTATTAGAAAGAATAATTTTCTCCTTCAAACTCTGCTTTCGTCAAAGAATGCTCCCTTAGCAACCATTACAGCATTGCAGACCTTTGGCATTCTAGCTGTTAATTTGCTGAGGTAATCTTGAGAAATTTCACCCCATGCTTCCTAAAGCCCCTCCCACAAGTTGGATTGGCTTGATGGGCACTTTTTGCGTACCATACGGTCAAGATGCTCCCACAACAGCTCAGTGGGGTTGAGATCTGGTGACTGGGCTGGCCACTCCATTACAGATAGAATTCCAGCTGCCTGCTTCTTCCCTAAATAGTTCATGCATAATTTGGAGGTGTGCTTTGGGTCATTGTCCTGTTGTAGGATGAAATTGGCTCCAATCAAGCCCTGTCCACAGGGTATGGCATGGCGTTGCAAAATAGAGTGATAGCCTTCCTTATTCAAAATCCCATTTACCTTGTGCAAATCTCCCACTTTACCAGCACCAAAGCAAACCCAGACCATCACATTACCTCCACCATGCTTGACAGATGGCGTCAGGCACTCTTCCAGCATCTTCAGTTGTTCTGCATCTCACAAATGTTCTTCTCTGTGATCCAAACACCTCAAACTTTGATTCGTCTATCCATAAAACTTTTTTCCAATCTTCCTCTGTCAAATGTCTGTGTTCTTTTGCTCATATTAATCTTTTCCTTTTATTAGCCAGTCTCAGATATGGCTTTTTCTTTGCCATTTTGCCCTGAAGGCCAGTATTCCGGAGTCGCCTCTTCACTGTAGACGTTGACACTGGCGTTTTGCGTGTACAATTTAATGAAGCTGCCAGTTGAGGAGCTGTGAGGCGTCGATTTCTCAAACTAGAGACTCTAATGTACTTGTCTTGTTGCTCAGTTGTGCAGAGGGGCCTCCCACTTCTTTTTATACTCTGGTTAGAGCCTGTTTGTGCTCTCCTCTGAAGGGAGTAGTACACACCGTTGTAGGAAATCTTCAGTTTCTTGGCAATCTCTCGCATGGAATAGCCTTCATTTCAAAGAACAAGAATAGACTGTCGAGTTTCACATGAAATTTCTCTTTTTCTGGCCATTTTGAGAGTTTCATAGAATAAACAAATGTAATGCTCCAGATTCTCAACTAGCTCAAAGGAAGTAACAACTAGTGTGGGATATTTAAATCTAAACCACCACAAAGAGTAACTAAGGTTTAAAATATATTATATTTATTGATATTCTTTAAAATTAAAGATATAAAAACAGTGAATAACCCATACCACAGATGTAGGGTGTTGAAAAAGGTGTCGAAACAATCGTCGGATCGGTGGGTGTTTACCATGCTTTCATTCATACAAACATTGGCTTAAGGTAATGTTGGCTCTTATTTAGAATCATAGAATGGTAGAGTTGGAAGGGACCTCCTGGGTCATCTGGTCCAACCCCCTGCTCAAAGCAGGATTCACTAGATCATCTCAGACAGATGTCTGTCCAGCCTCTGTTTGAAGACGTCCATTGAAGGGGAACTCACCACCTCTCGTGGCAGCCTGTTCCACTCATTAATCACCCTAACTGTCAAAAAGTTTTTTCTAATATCTAATCTGTGTCTCCTCCCATTTAGCTTCATCCCATTGCTTCTAGTCTTTCCTTGTGCAAATGAGAATAAAGATGATCCTTCTACAATGTGACAGCCCTTGACATATTTGTAGACAGCTATTAAGTCTCCTCTCAGTCTTCTTTTTTGCAAGCTAAACATTCCCAAATCCTGCAACCGTTCCTCATAGGACATGGTTTGCAGACCAGTCACCATTCTGGTCGCTCTTCTCTGAACTTGCTCCAGTTTGTCTATGTCTTTTTTAAAATGTGGTGCCCAAAACTGTACACAGTATTCCAGATGAGGTCTGACCAAAGAGGAGTAAAGACCGATAATGACTTCACGTGATCTAGACTGTATGCTTCTGTTAATACATCCCAGAATTGTATTTGCCTTTTTTGCTGCTGCATCACACTGTTGACTCATGTTCAGTCTATGATCTATTAGTATACCTAAGTCTTTTTCACATGTACTGTTGCTTAGCTCTATTCCTCCCATTCTGTATATGCTTTTTTCATTTTTATTGCCCAGATGTAGTACTTTGCATTTTTCCCTGTTAAAAACCATTCTGTTGGTTGCTGCCCACTGCTCCAGTTTATTTAGGTCTTTTTGAATCCTCTCTCTCTCTTCTCTAGTATTAGCTATCCCTCCTAGCTTTGTGTCATCAGCAAATTTAATCAGTTTACCCTCAATTCCTTCATCTAAATCATTGATAAAGATGTTGAACAATACAGGTCCCAGGACGGAGCCCTGTGGTACCCCACTTGAGACATTCATCCAGCTGGATGTGAAGCCATTTACAACCACCCTTTGAGTCCGATCACTAAGCCAGTTATGAATCCACCTAACAGTTGCCTGGTCCATTGCATACTTGGTCATTTTTTCAATAAGGATGGTGTGAGATACTTTGTCAAATGCTTTGCTGAAGTCAAGATATACTATATCTACAGCATTTCCCTGATCCACCCAGTCAGTGATTATGTCATAGAAGGAAATTAAGTTAGTCTGACATGACCTGTTAGTTACAAACCCTTGCTGACTCTGGTTAATCACTTCATTCTTATCCATGTACTTACATACATGTTGTTTAATAATTTTTTCAAAGATCTTTCCTGGTATAGAAGTCAGACTCACCGGCCTATAGTTCCCTGGGTCCACCTTCTTCCCCTTTTTGAAGATAGGAACAACATTTGCTCTTCTCCAGTCTTCTGGGACTTCTCCTGTTCTCCAAGAATTTTCAAAGATTATGGAGAGTGGTTCTAAAATTTCTTCTACGATCTCATTCAGTACTCTGGGGTGTAATTCATCTGGACCTGGAGACTTGAACTCATTTATGTTAGCTAAATATTCCCTCACAATCTTTCTGTTTACAGATAACTTGGATTCCTCTATTCCTTTAATGTGTTTATCTTTTGATGTGGATTGATCTGTTCACCTGCTAAATAGGATATTTTCTATGCATATTCAGTATCATTTACCTCCTAAATATATTGCCAAGTAGTAGCATGTATATACACCTCTTGTAATGATTCATGGTAAAACACCCTACATCTGTGGTATGGGTTATTCACTGTTTTTATATCTTTAATTTTAAAGAATATCAATAAATATAATATATTTTAATCCTTAGTTACTCTTTGTGGTGGTTTGGATATATATATCTCACACTAGTTGTTACTATATTGATTGAGTTTGGTGGTGGAGGTTAATTTCCTCCATTCGGATACTATCCGGAACCTGTTTCGATAGCTCAAAGGAAGGTCAATTTGATAGCTTCTCAAATCAGCCAAACCGTTTTCAGCTGGGCTAACATACTTGTGCAGGGGTTTTCTAGGGTTTTCTAAACATCCATTATCCTTCTTACACAGTTAGCAAACACAATGTACCATTAAAACACTGGAGTGGTGGTTGTTGGAAATGGGCCTCTATACACCAATATAGATATTGCAAAAAAAAAAAAAGCCGTTTTCAGCTAGAATAGTCATTTACCACATTAACAATGTATAGAGTGTATTTCTGATTCATTTAATGTTAGCTTCATTGAAAAAAAATGTGCTTTTTTTTCAAAAATAATGAAATTTCTAAATGACCCCAAACTTTTGAACGGTAGTGTATATTACAAACAATTTAGAGGATCACACAAAGGATTCTTCTGGTGATTCGTCCGATTAACGTAGATACATTGTCTTAACACAAGGAGCAGTAGTTTTCCCTAAGGTGATGGCCCCAAAGCAACTCTGTACTGGCTTTCAAAAGGAAGATCACTGTCAGGTAAGAATAGAGAGATAAACAATGAATGACAAATAACACATAAAAAATAATAAAATATCATTATATAAATTAAAAAACATGGAACAGAAAAAAACAACCAGGGGAGAAAGGGATGCTTAGAGGAAAGGCACAAAACTAACAGTCTCATTGAGAACATGTGGTACCATTGAACCCAGGACTGTGATCCATCGAGTCTCCTTTTGAGCCAATATCATTTTCAGGTTGCCTCCTCTAATGCCACCATGCACAACATCAATGCCTTTAATGGGCAAGGTCTTTGCATTACAGTTGTGTAACTATGTAAAATGTCGTGGCAGAGTTTTTAATATAGAGGGATCAGCCACTGTGCTGGCAGAAGCAATATCGCGAACATGCTCCCTATTCTTCACCCTCAGCTCTCTGGACGTAAAGCCCACATATACCTTTGGGCAGCAACACGTGGCATAGTATACCACGTGGGTCGTGCCGCAGGAAATATATTGGTTAATGTTAAATTGGCGCATTCCATCAACAGAGCTGAAGGTGGTGACATGGGATATATTAGCACATGCCGCACAGTGGCCACATGGAAAGCAGCCTTGTAGAGGGCGTGTAACACTGAAAGGATTGGGGGTACGGGGAGCATAATGGCTCCAAGTTAGAATATCCTTGAGATTCTTAGAATGCCTTGAAGTCATCATTGGGGTGGCTCCAAGGCTTTCCGCCAAACAAGGTTCCATCATGAGGATCGGCCAATGTTTTTTTATGGCCACCCTCATGGTGTCCCATTCGTGGTTAAATGTGGAGATGAACCTGATCTTCGGATCAGATCCATGTCCACCACCGATTGGCTGAGACTACATCATGTGACTCAACACATGGTGTAATAAGGTCCTGGAAGGTATAGGTGCATATTTCCCCATTGGCTGAGGCTACACCATGTGACTCATCACATGGTATAAGAAGGTCCTGGAAGGTATACAGTGCTGGCCAAAAGTATTGGCACCCCTGCAATTCTGTCAGATAATGCTCAGTTTCTTCCTGAAAATGATTGCAATCACAAATTCTTTGGTATTATTCTCTTCATTTAATTTGTCTTCAATGAAAAAAACACAAAAAGAATTGTCCTAAAGCCAAATTGGAAATAATTCCACACCAAACCTAAAAAAGGGGGTGGACAAAAGTATTGGCACCCTTTGAAAAATCATGTGATGCTTCTCTAATTCGTGTAATTAACAGCACCTGTAACTTACCTATGGTACCTAACAGGTTTTGGCAATAACTAAATCACACTTTCAGCCAGTTAACATGGATTAAAGTTGACTCAACCTCTGTCCTGTGTCCTTGTGTGTACCACATTGAGCATGGAGAAAAGAAAGAAGACCAAAGAACTGTCTGAGGACTTGAGAAACCAAATTGTGAGGAAGCATGAGCAATCTCAAGGCTACAAGTCCATCTCCAAAGACCTGAATGTTCCTGTGTTTTCCGTGCGCAGTGTCATCAAGAAGTTTAAAGCCCATGGCACTGTGGCTAACCTCCCTAGATGTGGACGGAAAAGAAAAATTGATGAGAGATTTCAACGCAAGATTGTGCGGATAGTGGATAAAGAACCTCGACTAACATCCAAACAAGTTCAAGCTGCCCTGCAGTCCGAGGGTACAACAGTGTCAAACCGTACTATCCGTCGATGTCTGAATGAAAAGGGACTGTATGGTAGGATACCCAGGAAGACCCCACTTCTTACCCCGAGACATAAAAAAGCCAGGCTGGAGTTTGCCAAAACTTACCTGTGAAAGCCTAAAACGTTTTGGAAGAATGTTCTCTGATCAGATGAGACAAAAGTAGAGCTTTTTGGGAAAAAGCATCAACATAGAGTGTACAGGAAAAAAAAAGAGGCATTCAAAGAAAAGAACACAGTCCCTACAGTCAAACATGGCGGAGGTTCCCTGATGTTTTGGGGTTGCTTTGCTGCCTCTGGCACTGGACTGCTTGACCGTGTGCATGGCATTATGAAGTCTGAAGACTACCAACAAATTTTGCAGCATAATATAGGGCCCAGTGTGAGAAAGCTGGGTCTCCCTCAGAGGTCATGGGTCTTCCAGCAGGACAATGACCCAAAACACACTTCCAAAAGCACTATAAAATGGTTTTAGAGAAAGCACTTGAGACTTCTAAGGTGGTCAGCAATGAGTCCAGACCTAAATCCCATAGAAACCTGTGGAGAGATCTCAAAATGGCAGTTTGGAGAAGGCACCATTCAAATATCAGGGACCTGGAGCAGTTTGCCAAAGAAGAATGGTCTACAATTCCAGCAGAGCATTGTAAGAAACTCATTGATGGTTACCGAAAGCGGTTGTTCGCAGTTATTTTGGCTAAAGGTTGTGCAACCAAGTATTAGGCTGAGGGTGCCAATACTTTTGTCCTGTCCTTTTTTGGGGTTTTGTGTGAAATGGTTAATGATTTGATTTTTGCTTCATTCTCTTTTGTGTTTTTTCCTTGCAAGCAAATTAAATGAAGAGAATAATACCAAAGAATTTGTGATTGCAATCATTTTCAGGAAGAAACTGAGTATTATCTGACAGAATTGCAGGGGTGCCAATACTTTTGGCCAGCACTGTAGGTGCATATTCTTCCATGACGAAGCGGTCATTTATACAAGCGAAACTTGCGTAGGGGACGTGGATAATCTTCTCACCAGGTTGACGGTCCCATTGGCGTCCATCTCCAACTGCTGGGTATGTTCATGAGTCCAATAATTGAATACGTATTCTCCCTTGAGCCTATTGATAACTAGCAAGATGTACTAGGTACTATACCTTCCCTTTGGCTCAGGGTTTAACTTATGGACTCATTAGATACAATCAGTATGTACTACGTATAGGAATGCCCTTGTGTCATAGTCACTATTCATGATACCTCATTGTAATTGGCGCCACTGGCTACTCACAACTTGAGGTCTGTGTTGATCACTTTTTTGTGCATAAATGTTATATGGTGTATTTTTTGTTACTGATTTTAATCTTTATATGTAATAAAATTTGAATAATCGTTATATGCTTCTGAAGGCTCCATTTTTCTCCTTGTTATAAATTATGGCATGTATATGGAGTTGTTTTTGGTGGACAAAAGGGGCACTGTTCCCACTTTTGAACTTCTAATCATGATGTTTGTGATCCAGATGGGTTGTTGTATAATATTTGCTTTTTCTGTGTTATCCACAGTTCTGCCCTGGGTTGACATGGACGTGATGAGACGTGGCTCCTGCAATTAAATGATGTATTCAAAGACGGTGATGACACTGATCTTGGGGTTGGTGGTGTATGCTCACACAAAAAAATGGCAAAATACAAAGATATGGTAAAAAAAAGCCTTTCTTGAAAAATACTTAGAGAGGGGGTTAATACCACGCGGTCTAAGGATCCAGGTGTTTCTAGTATTCCCTTTGGATAATGATACTTTTAAAGATAAGTGGAAGAATTGTCTAACACGTGTTCCACTGGCTTCCTAAGATTGGTATCTGAATTAAATTCATGCACTCTCACTGAGATGGAGTCAGAGATGGATGAACTACAAACTACAATTAAAAGTGAACTTTTTGTTGAGGCTCTGTAGTAGTTCAATGATGTGATCGACCAGGATTATCAAAAATGGGAGAAGGAGGTCAGAGAAGTGAAAATCAAAAAACTGCGAAGGGATATTAACGATCAACAACTGAACAGAGTATATAGATGGAGGACACCGAAAAATCGGTCAAGGGCTCCCTCTAGATCTAGCTCCAAATCACGATCCAGGTCAGCCTCCAGTATATCGTTGGCATCGGGAAATGAACAGAATTCTGTAGCAATACAGAAATGGAGGGAAAGAGAGGAGGAGAGCTCCATGGCCATAACCAGAAATAGAGGGAGACAGCCTATACGCCAAGTGCCCCCCACAAATTCAAAAATGATTAGCAAAAAAAATAATAGCAGTAATACTCTGCAGGTAATTAATAGAGTTGAGCGAGCATGCTCGATACTGCTCGGTACTCGCCTGAGCATCTCACTACTCGGGATGTTCGGTGAGCACTGAGCATTTCCGGGTTACTCGGGCGGGAAATCGGGTCTCCACTCTTTACAGAGCCAATGAACATGCAGGGATTGCCAGCCAGTCACTGTAATGCCGCAGCCATGCTGTTTGTGGGCATTACAGTGATTGGCTGGCCGCACAGCGTCACCTCGAGTATTTAAAACCGGGTGCCGCCATCTTGGACACAGTCGCTCCAGATCAGACAGTGTAGGGAGAGTGCTGCTGAGCTAGGGAGAGATTTATACTGCGAAATAGTTAGTGTAGGGTCTCTAAAGCCTGCCAAATCAAACAAACAGTTCTTCTCAGGACTAATATCCATCCCAGATATCAGGCAGGCAGGCTGTATAGGAGATGCAGTGGTTATACCAACAAACACTGCATTACAGTCCTGTGTGCTCCTGCTGGTCAAATTGCTAGACTTATCCCCAGGTCTCAGGGGCCAGCAAAAATCCTTTTTTTTTCATCTAAATCCTGTTTTGTTTTTTTTTCCTCAGTCAGACTGTACAAAAACGCGTCTTATTAACCTTTTTGTATTTCCCCTCCACCAAAAAAAAATGAGTGTGTCTGTAAGTGTTCAGACACAAACATATCTGTTTAAAAGAGTCTGATGTAGGCCAGAGAAATAGAACTGTGGTTTTCCTCTTCCACGGTTCAAATCTGGGTGTTATCAACCTGCTTGCCTTTTTTCCATAAAAAAAAACAGTTTGAGTGTGTCGCTGACTGTTCAGACTCAAATATATCTATTTTAACAAGTCTGGTATACACCAGGAAATTATAACTGTGGTAGTTCAGTTCCACGGTTCAAATGTCTGTATTATCCACTTTTTTGTCTTTTTTCCATAAAAAAAAAACATTTTCAGGGTCTTGCTGACTGTTCAGACACCAATATATCTGTTTAAAAGATTCTGGTGTAGACCAGAGAAAAAGAACTGTGGTTTTCCTCTTCCATGGTTCTAATCTCCTTTTTATTACCCTTTTGCCATTGATAGTGCGAGTGTAAGCTATTTTACTTCATTTACAATGGGCAAGATGCGTGGCATGGGACGTGGAACGGCACGTTCTGGTGATGGTGCGTGCAAAGGACGGGGCCGTGGCCAAGGTGAAAATGTGCCACAACCAACAGCCACATCTTCTCGCTCCCAGTTCTTGACCGAATTACTAGGGAAGCACACAACAACACCACTATTGCCAACTGATCAGTGTGAACAGGTTATTAATTGGATAGCAGATAATACTTCCAGTCACCTGGGCACCACCACCTCCGGTCTGTCTTCCACACGGTCAAGTGTTAGTAGCCGTGAGTCTCGACTGCATACTCCTCCTCACCCTGATGCTCCTTCCTCCCACCATGCCGAGTGTCGTCAGACAGCAACTGATCCCACACTGGTCCATTTCCATATTTGGGCCCCTCGCCTGTTCCGCTTGAAGTGTTGGAAGAGGAGATCCCATGTAGCGATGGCCAAATATTTGAACAGCCACGGCCACAGGAAGTCGACGCTGGCAATTTGTCACAAGAGGTGGACGATGATGAGACACAATTGCCACAAAGTGAGGAGGAGGACCGTAGTGCGCAAGTGGAAGATGAGGAGGTGGTGCATGATCTCGTTACTGACCCAACGTGGCAGGAGGACACGCAGAGCGAGGCCAGCAGCACACAGGGGGAGGGAGGCAGAGTACCCCAACAGGTAGGAAGAAGCAGTGTGGTGGCCACAGACAGAAGGCGGGCAACCGTCCCCCGTAACACCAATACGAGGGACGTTGCCAGTACAACCGGTAGGTCTTCTAGAGTCTGGAATTTTTTTAAAGACTCTGCTGATAACCCCAAAAAGGCCATTTGTACCACCTGCCAGGCCAGCATCAGCAGGGGTGACAAACTACCAGCCTGACCACCTCCAGAATGATCAGGCACATGTCAGCAAAGCACCTGACTTTGTGGGGCGAACCCCAGGGTCCACGACCAGTGTCAGCGGGTGTCACCACTGCTTCTTTCGCTGTTGTGCGTATAAGAGAACCCCCTGTTGTGCGTGCAAGGCAATCCCCTGTCCATACTGCATGCAAAGATGCCCCCTCCTCTCAGTCTTCACTTGTTATAGCAGTTTCTCAGGAAACAGCATCAACGTCCACGTCCACGTCCCACCGCAGCGTTCAATTTTCCATATCCCAGACCTTTGAACAAAAGCGCAAATTGGCAGCCAAAGCCCCATTGGCCACAGTCCTAAATTCGCACATTTCACAACTGCTTGTGTTGGAAATGCTGCCTTTTAGGCTGGAGAAGATGGAATCCTTCTGCAACCTTATGGCGGTGGCTGTCCCTCGGTACTCGGTCCCCAGCCGACATTATTTTGCCCGGTGTGCCATCCCTGCACTACATAAGCACGTGTCCCAAAACATCTGCCGTGCCCTCAACAACACAGTTACTGGGAGACCCCCAGAAGAAGGCACAGCGCCGAAACGCGCGTAGGGGTGACAGTACCTGGGTTCGTATCATCTGGTATCCACACATGTAAGCTTAATACTCTATACTTATGTTTGCTGTATTATGGTGACTATATCTTCTTGTGGTTAGCCATGCACTGTGCACTTTAATGGCTCAGTTGAGCCTACTTCACTGTTTATACACTACTTTGGCTACTGGGTATGTTTTTATACATCCATACCCATATATGTCCTATTTTCAGCGAATCTTTACCATTAATGAATACCATGTGTTGGATTTATAGCTATCTTATTCCAATGATTTTGTATCACCAATCTAGATCATGTCTTAGATTGAACCTAGAGTACTTACCTTTCTTTGCCCACTACCTATGTATCTGCGCCATATAGTTAATATGTATGTCAATTTTTAATCTTGGATTATAATAAACTTTGCATTTTGAATAATATTATGTTCTAGTACGTCATTCGCCTTAAATGATTCACAGTTACTGGGAGAGTCCACCTGACAACGGACACGTGGACAAGTGCTTGTGGCCAGGGACGGTACATCTCCCTGATGGAACACTGGGTTAACATAGTGGAAGCCCAGACCCTGTCGGACCTTGGGATGGAACACATCCTCCCCACACCGAGGATTGCGGGCCCTATCTCAGTCAGAATTGCCCCCACAGTGTACAGCTCCTGCGCATCATCCTCTTCCTCCTCCTCATGTTTAGCCTCCATCTCAGATATCACCACATCAGTTACAAGCTGGAAGCACTGCAGTACTGCCATAGCCAAGCAGCAAAAGGCTGTGCTTAAACTCATAAGCTTAGGTGATAAACCTCACACTGCTTGTGAGTTGTGGACAGCTGTGAAAGAGCAGGCAGATCTGTGGCTGAGACCGCTGAACCTACATCCAGGCATGGTCGTGTGTGACAATGGCTGTAACCTGCTGGCGGCTCTGAGGCGAGGCGAGATCACACACGTTCCATGCCTGGCTCATGTGCTTAACCTCGTGGTTCAGCGGTTTCTAAAATCGAACCCCGAGTTGCCAGATCTGTTCGTCAAAGTATGCCACCTGTCAGCTCATTTTCGCAAGTCGACTACAGCTTCCGCCGCCCTTGCTGTGTTGTAGCAGCATTTGCAGCTTCCAGCACAACGACTGGTGTGTGATGTCCCCACACGTTGAAACTCTACCCTCCACATGTTGCAAAGGATTTGTGAGCAGAAGAGAACAGTTGTGGAGTACCAGCTGCAACAAGGCCGTCGATTTTCAGGTCAGACTCCACACATAAGACCTCAGGAGTGGATCTGGATGTCTGACATATGTACCATCCTGGCAAGCTTTGAGGAGTCCACCAAGTTAGTGAGTGGCTATGACGCCGTCATTAGCGTCAGCATCCCACTTGTCTGTCTTTTGCAACGCTCTTTGCAGAGATTTAAAGAGGAGGCATTGCAGCCAGAGTATGATGAGATGGATCAAGAAGCCGTAGCGGGCCATTACACACAACCCAGCCTCATCTCATCCCAACGTGTATTGGGGGACAATGAGGGAGAGGAGGAGGAGGAGGAAGAACAGAAACTGGTATCATGCGCTGTAGACGGTAGTACCTGTACAACTGTCATACTGTCGGTTCAGCGTGGGTGGCCTGAGGACAGGGGACAGGAGGAGGTGTAGGAGGAGAGCATGGTCAGACGTCATCTTGGTGAGGACACGGAAGTCTTGCCCGTTACCAGTCTGGCACGCATGGCTGACTTTATGTTATGCTGCCTTAACCGTGACCCTCGCGGTGTCAAAATGTTGGGTGACAGTCATTACTGGTTGGTGACACTTTTAGACCCCCGCTACAAGGACAACTTTCACTCTCTTATTCCTGAGGTGGAGAGGTCTACAATAATGGGGCAGTACCAGAAAGCCCTTGCTGCAGAACTCTTAAAAAAATTCCCATCTGAACACGCTAGCGGCAGAGGTCACAGTTCGTTGACCAACCTAGGCGTACAGGCGAGAGAGACGCAACTCCAAATCAGCAGAGGCAGGGGAACACTGTCACCATTCTGGGACAGTATTCTGAGACCCGCCCAGCTTACAGGCCCTGAGGCGTGGGGTACTCTGACAAGGATTGGAAAGTTTCAAAAGATGATGAGGGAGTACCTTGCCGACTGTACCAGCGTCCTCCTTGATTCCTCTGTACTGCCTCCACAAGCCTAAAAGGCCTAATTTCAAGTGCAAGCAAGCTAGCAGTATGGTATTGCAGCCTGGGGGTGGGTGGGTTTCATGCTGCATACTTGCGCTTGCATTGCAAGGAATGGGGGAGGTACAATTGAACACTGCCCTGGGACAAGGACTTGCACGGGGACAGTTGCAAGTCTGCTTCTTCTGATGCAGCAAGGATTACTTCTGATGGGCACACTTTTAGGCAGTGACCTGGGTGTCAGAGATGCTTCCAGGGGTCTTCCCCATGCTGCGGTCTTCCCCAGTCTTTTCAGCACTGTATGCATGTGTTACACAGCACTTTGCCAGATAAGGTTGTAAAATGTTAAAATTACATTTCCCGGTGAATGTATTTGTCACAGTGGAAAGCAATGCAAAAGTGCAAAAACGCATAAAAAATGCTACTTGTGAACATAGCCCAAGGTGTGGAGGAGTATTTTTGTTTTTGGTTATTTATTTTACCTTATACACAAGTCGTTACCCTGGAAAGGATGTCCCTTAACATATTTCACAGGAAAGCAGTTTCAGTTTCGTTTTGAAACTTTTTAATGTGAGCCCATAAAAGTGGCTTAATACCTCTGAACACGTTGTTGACAGCAGTGACCTGGGGGTCATACATGCTTCCTGGGGCGATCCCCGTGCTGTCCTCATGTCATTTGAGCGCTGTCACTATCGTTTTGGGCACTTTTTAGGCATTCTACAGACTACCAGGAGTGCCGCCACAAAAATGCTCGTGTCTCCCATAGAGTAACATTGGGCTCGTTGCTCGGGTCGAGCACCCGAGTATCACGGTGAACTCGGCCCGAGCTTCGAGCACCCGAGCATTTTAGTGCTCTCTCAACACTAGTAATTAACCTCTCAAACCATATACTGACCAAATCACAGGACGAGGTATTGGCTAAAGGCCTCACCTTTTCTCCAATTAACTCTTTCAATTTCTTTGCTGCCTTAAAGGATCTTCATATTTTCTCTCAGAAACTAATCCTCAGGAAATTTCACAATACTCAAAGGATGGCAGAACATGGGTTAGACACTTCAGCTGAGATTATAGCCCTGGAGGCTTTAGAAGATCTTTTGAGAGAACAACTACCCTCACAAGAAGGTATGTTCCCTTCTGCTATAATGCCTATGTCTGCTAGGTTTCCCTCCTTGTCCCTCTGCACACCTGTAGAGATCTTTACTAAATTGGTTACGGAAAAATTTAGGAATATATCCGTAAGGAGACGTTTTGATAACCTCACACAACAGCAGAGATCAGCTATGGCTGAACTCCAACAATTTGATGACGTAGTAATTAAAGCAGCGGACAAGGGGGGAAACATAGTGATTTGGCCTATTACGTTTTACGTAAAGGAGGCTTTTCGACAGTTACGGGACAGAAATACATATATGAAATTACCACATAGTCCCCTATCTTCCTTTTCCAGACAATTACAAGATCTATTATTCAAGGCCTTTGATATGGGCATAATCGCTAAGAAGGTTTGGGAGGGCTTAACGGTATCCTACCCTAGGATCCCGACCTTCTATCTGCTTCCTAAGATCCACAAGGATCCCGTCAACCCCCCGGGGCATCCAAACTTGTCAGGAATTGATGGACTCTGTGACCCTGTATGTAGGTTCATAGATTATTACCTAAAACCATTGGTGGAAACTCTCCCCTCATATGGTAAAGACGTCCTGAATAGGGTTGACGGGATCTTCGTAGATCCATATTTGATCATCGTAATGGAAGACATTGAGTCTCTGTATACGTGTATTGACCATAAACATGTGTTGGAAGCTGTCCGCTTCTTTCTTGGGGGGAGCAACCGAGATCATCGGCCTTTGGGAGAGGGGTATTTTTGGCCGCGGCGGCATGCAGGAGGTGGACCATGTGCAGGGCTGGCTGAGGTATATTGATGATGGTTTTTTTTTTGGCAGGGTACTGTGGGAGAGCTCAACAATTTTATGAGCAGCTTGAATGAGAATTCGCTAAATATTAAACTTACTTATAAATACAGCACTAAACAGATTGATTTTCTGGATGTCAGTCTGGAAGTGGATGAATCATCCTTTTTCCAAACTGACGTCTTCAGAAATGAAACATCAGTGACCTCTCTTCTGCATGCCTCATCAGCTCATCTCAGTGCTACCATCAGGGCCGTCCCGGTTGGTCATTACCTTCGAATGAGACGGATATGCTCCAAGGATGAGCGGTTTGAGAAGCAGGCCGGTGATCTTAGGGATAGGTTCCTCCAAAGGTTATATAGCCATAGGAATGTGAGGGTCGGATATAATAGGGCCAAAAATACTACTCATGGCCAATTACTCCGACCCAGAGTTGGTGGACGTGGATCTGATCAGAAGATCAGGTTCATCTCCACATTTAACCACGAATGGGACACCATGAGGGTGGCCATGAAAAAACATTGGCCGATCCCAATGATGTAACCTTGTTTGGTGGAAAGCCTTGAAGCCACCCCAATGATGACTCCAAGGCGTTCTAAGAATCTCAAGGATATTCTAACTTAGAGCCATTATGCTCCCCGTACCCCCAATCCTTTCAGTGCTAGACGCCCTCTACAAGGCTGCTTTCCATGTGGCCACTGTGCGGCATGTGCTAATATATCCCGTGTCACCACCTTCAGCTCTGTTGATGGAATGCGCCAAATTAACATTAACCAATATATTTCCTGCGGCACGACCCACGTGGTATACTATGCCACGTGTGGCTACCCAAAGGTATATGTGGGCTTGATGTCCAGAGAGCTGAGGGTGAGGACTAGGGAACATGTTCACGATATTGCTTCTGGCAGCACAGTGGCTGATCCCTCTATATTAAAAACTCTGCCATGACATTTTAGACAGTTCCACAACTGTAATGCAAAGACCCTGGCCATTAAAGGCATTGATGTTGTGCATGGTGGCATTAGAGGAGGCAACCTGAAAAAGATATTGGCCCAAAAGGAAACTCGATGGATCACAGTCCTGGGTTCAATGATATCGCATGGACTCAATGAGACTATTAGTTTTGTGCCTTTCCTGTAAGCATCCCTTCTCCCCTGGTTGTTTTTTTCTGTTCCTTGTTTTTTAATTTATATAATGATATTTTATTATTTTTTATGTGCTATTTGTCATTCATTGTTTATCTCTCTATTCTTACCTGGCAGTGATCTTCCTTTTGAAAGCCAATACAGAGTTGCTTTGGGGCCATCACCTAAGGGAAAACTGCTGCTCCTTGTGTTAAGACAATATATCTACGTTAATGGGACGAATCACCAGAAGAATCCTTTGTGTGACCCTCTAAATTGATTGTAATATATATATATATATATATATATATATATATATATATATGTATTTGCACATCTATTTGCTGTATTTGTTCTTAGGGGTGGGATTTATGTGGTTGCCCTTGCCACCTGTGGCATCTGTGATGCTGTGCGCATGCGCCCACCTCTTGTTTGTCGCTGTGTCCCTTGCGGTGTCGCACAGGGCTGTGCACATGACTGGGAGCCGTGTGACGCATCCCGCCTCCCGCGCAAGTGCACGGTACATGACGCCTGTGGGGGTGCGGTAGCTCAGATGAGTGGGCGCGTATGTGCAATTAGAAACATCACCCATTACCTGAGGCTACACCATGTGACTCATCACATGTTATAAGAAGGTTTTGGAAGGTATAGTTGCATATACCCCCCATTGGCTGTGGTTACACCGTCAGAACCATCACCCATTGGCTGAGGCTACACCATGTGACTCATCACATGGTTTAAGAAGGTCCTGGAAGGTATAGGTGCATATTCCCCCATTGGCTGAGGCTACACCATCAGAACCATCACCCATTGGCTGAGACTACACCATGTGACTCATCACATGGAATAAGAAGGTCTTGGAAGGTTTAGGTGCATATTCCCCCATGATGAAGCGGTCATTTATACTAGCGAAACGTGCGTAGGGGACGTGGGGAATTCTTCTCACTAGGTTGACGGTCCCATTAGCGTCCATCTCCAACTGCTGGGTATGTTCATGAGTCCAGTTATTTAATACTTATTCTCCCTTGAGCCTATTGATAACTACCAAGATGTACTAGGTACTATACCTTCCCTTTGGCTCAGGGTTTAACTTAGGGACTCATTAGATACTATCAGTATGTATTACGTATAGGAATGCCCTTGTGGCATAGTCACTATTCATGATACCTCATTGTAATTGGCGCCACTGGCGACTCACAACTTGAGGTCTTTGTTGATCACTTTTTTGTGCATAAATGTTATATGGTGTGTTTTTTGTTACTGATTTTAATCTTTATATGTAATAAAATTTGAATAATCATTCTAAGCTACTGAAGGCTCCATTTTTCTCTTTGTTATAAAATAAGTAGATCACATGTATTCTGGAGATAAAAAGCACACATGCAAAGCACTAAGTACACAATGTATAAGGTGCTACAGGTAGTGTGCATGCCTAGAATAGACATATTTAACACTGCAATCCAATGAGTATACATCTGTATTGATACTATATGCACAAAAAATTAACATAGCCAAGAAATTATACTGTAGCTGGTGAATGTTTGCTCATAGCAAAAAAACAAACAAAAAAACATGCAGTGTAGTCAGTAAATTTTAATGACTGGTATTAGTCAGTATTAAAACTAATGAATGTTTTGATCGTAAATTAACAGATACTTTCTAGCAATTTTGCCTACATTGGTGTTCATAGAATAATAGAATGTTAGATTTGGAGTCACTAAATACTCAATACAGGAGTCACTAAACTCTCTCAGACAGATGTCTGTCCAGCCTCTGTTTGAAGACTTGCATTGAAGGAGAACTCACCACTTCTCATGGCAGTCTATTACACTCACTGATTACCCTCACTGTCAAAAAGTTTTTTCAAATATCTAATCTGTATTTTTTCCCTTTCAGTTTCACCCCATTGGTTCTAGTTTTTTTGTGCAAATGAGAATAAAGCTGATCACACTGTAGAGGGAGATATTTGTAGACTGCTATTAAGTCTCCTCTCAGTCTTCTCTTTTGCAATGCTAAATATTCTCAAATCGACTAACCATTCCTCATAGGACATTGTTTGCAGACCAGTCACCATTCTGGTTTCTCTTCTTTGAACTTGCTCCAGTTTCTTCATGTCTTTTTAAAGATGTGGTGCCCAGCACTGGACACAGTATTCCAGATGAGGCCTGACCAAAGACGAGTAGAGAGGGAAAATTACTTCCCGTGATCTAGACTGTATGCGTCTGTTAATGCAACCCAGAATTTTGTTTGACTTTTTTGCTGCTGCAACACACTGTTGACTCATGTTCAGTCTTTGATCAATGAGTATACACAAGTCTTTTACACGTGCTGTTGCTTAGCCCTATTCCTCCCATTCCACATATGCTTTTTTCATTTTTCTTGCCCAGATGTAGGACTTTGCATTTCTCTTTGTTAAAAACCATTCTTTTAGTTGTTGTCCACAGTTTCAGTTTGTTTAGATCTTTTTGAACCCTCTCGCTCTCTTCTCTAGTATTAGCTATCCTTCCTAGCTTTGTTTCATCAGCAAATTTAATCAGGTTTAATCTGAGGTTTAACAATCCCAGATTTTTGCTTCTTTTTGTGAGGCTGCTAAGATAATTAGTTTTGTTTCCTGTAGCTCAACCAGTCCTCTAAATTAAAAGCTTTTTATAACCCTGACAGCAGCATTAATTGACTGCTTTCTTTTTAGTTTGTGCATAGACAAAAACTAAAAATCAATGATGGTGGGTAGTGTTGAGCGAGCATGCTCGACACTACTCAGTATTCACCCGAGCATCACGCTACTCGGGATGTTCGGCGAGCACTGAGCATTTCCGGGTTACTCGGGCGGGAGCTCGGGTCTCTGCCCCTCATGTTTGGTGCTCTTTACAGAGCCAATGAACATGCAGGGATTGCCAGGCAGTCACTGTAATGCCGCAGCCATGTTGTTTGTGGGCATTACAGTGATTGGCTGGCCGCACAGCGTCACCTCGAGTATTTAAAACCGGGCGCCGCCATCTTGGACACAATCGCTCCGGATCAGACAGTGTAAGAAAGCGCTGCTGATTTAGGGAGAGATATATCCTGCGAAATAGTTAGTGTAGAGTCTGTAATGGCTGCCAGATCAAACAAACAATCCTTCTCAGGAGTAATATCCTTCCCAGATATCAGGCAGGCAGGCAGGCTGTAAAGGAGACGCAGTGGTTATACCAGCAAACGCTGCATTACAGTCCTGTGTGCTCCTGTTGCTGAAATTGCTGGACTTAACTCCAGGTCTCGGGGGCTAGGAAAAATCCTTTTTTTTTCATCTAAATCCTCTTTTTTTTTTCCTCCTTCACACTGTACAAATACCCGTCTTAATAACCTTTTGGTGTCGCCCCCCCCCCCCCCCCCCCAAAAAAAAAGTGTGTCTCTGATTTTTCAGACACAAATATATCTGTTGAAAATAGTCTGGTGTAGGCTAGAGAAATAGAAGTGTGGTTTTGCAGTTCCACGGTTCAAACCTCTGTATTATCCACTTTTGGGACATTTGTATCTAAAAAAAACAGTTTGAGTGTGTCGCTCACTGTTCAGCCGCAAATATATATATTTAAAAAAGTCTGGTATACACCAGTCAATTATAACTGTGGTTTTGCTGTTCCACGGTAAAAAATCTCTATTATCCTGCTTTTGGCATTTTTTGCAGTAAAAAAACAACTAATAGTGTCTCCCTGATTTTTCAGACACAAATATATCGGTTGAAAATAGTCTGGTGTAGGCCCGAGAAATGCAAGTGTGGTTTTGCAGTTCCACGGGTCAAATCTCTGTATTATCCTGCTTTTTTGCATTTTTGCTGTAAAGAAAAACAGTAGTGTCTCCTGATTATTCAGACACAAATATATCTGTTGAAAATAGTCTGGTGTAGGCCCAAGAAATACAAGTGTGGTTTTGCAGTTCCACGGGTCAAATCTCTGTATTATCCTGCTTTTTTGCATTTTTTGCTGTAAAGAAAAACAGTAGTGTCTCCTGATTGTTCAGACACAAATACAGTTATATGAAAAAGTTTGGACACCCCTATTAATCTTAAGTTTAATGTTTTATAAAAATTGGTGTTTTTGCAAAAGCTATTTTAGTTTGATATATGTAATAACTGTTGGACACAGTAATGTTTCTGCCTTGAAATGAGGTTTATTGTACTTACAGAAAATGTGCAATCTGCATTCAAACAAAATTTGACAGGTGCATAAGTATGGGCAACCTTATCATTTTCTTGTTTTAAATACTCCTACCTACTTTTTATAGACTTGCTAAAGCACTTTTTTTGGTTTTGTAACCTCATTGAGCTTTGAACTTCATAGCCAGGTGTATGCAATCATGAGAAAAGCTACTTAAAGTGGCCACTTGCAAGTTGTTCTCCTGTTTGAATCTCCTCTGAAGAGTGGCATCATGGGCTCCTCAAGACAACTGTCAAATGATCTGAAAGCAAAGATTAGTCAACATAGTTGTTCAGGGGAAGGATACAAAAAGCTGTCTCAGAGATTTAACCTGTCAGTTTCCACTGTGAGGAACATAGTAAGGAAATGGAAGAACACAGGGACAGTTCTTGTTAAGGCCAGAAGTGGCAGGCCAAGAAAAACATCACAAAGGCAGAGAAGAAGAATGGTGAGATCACTCAAGGACAATCCTCAGACCACCTCCAGAGAGCTGCAGCATCAACTTGCTGCAGATGGTGTCACTGTGCATCGGTCAACTATACAACGCACTTTGCACAAGGAGAACCTGTATGGGAGAGTGATGCGAAAGAAGCCGTTTCTGCAAGCACGCCACAAACAGAGTCGGCTGAGGTATGCAAAAGCACATTTGGAGAAGCCAATTTCATTTTGGAAGAAGGTCCTGTGGACTGATGAAACGAAGATTGAGTTGTTTGGTCATACAAAAAGGCGTTATGCATGGCAGCAAAAAAACACAGCATTCCAAGAAAAACACTTGCTACCCACAGTAAAATTTGGTGGAGGTTCCATCATGCTTTGGGGCTGTGTGGCCAATGCCGGCACCGGGAATCTTGTTAAAGTTGAGGGATGCATGGATTCCACTCAGTGTCAGCAGATTCTTGACAATAATGTTCAAGAATCAGTGACAAAGTTGAAGTTACGCAGGGGATGGATCTTTCAGCAAGACAATGATCCAAAACACCGCTCCAAATCTACTCAGGCATTCATGCAGAGGAACAATTACAATGTTCTGGAATGGCCATCCCAGTCCCCAGACCTGAATATCATTGAACATCTGTGGGATCATTTGAAGAGGGCTGTCCATGCTCGGCGACCATCAAACTTAACTGAACTGGAATTGTTTTGAAAAGAGGAATGGTCAAAAATACCTTCATCCAGGATCGAGGAAATCATTAAAAGGTACAGGAAGCGACTAGAGGCTGTTATTTTTGCAAAAGGAGGATCTACTAAATATTAATGTCACTTTTCTGGTGAGGTGCCCATACTTATGCACCTGTCAAATTTTGTTTGAATGCAGGTTGCACATTTTCTGTTCAATAAACCTCATTTCAAGGCAGAAACATTGCTGTGTCCAACAGTTATTACATATATCAAACTGAAATAGCTGTTGCAAAAACACCAATTTTTATAACACATTAAGATTAAGATTAGTAGGGGTGCCCAAACTTTTAGATATAACTGTATATCTGTTGAAAATAGTCTGGTGTAGGCCCGAGAAATACAAGTGTGGTTTTGCAGTTCCACGGTTCAAACCTCTGTATTATACACTTTTGGGCCATTTTTACCTCTCAAAAAAAAACAGTTTGAGTGTGTCGCTCACTGTTAAGCCGCAAATATATCTATTAAAAATGTTTTCTGGTATAGCCCAGTAAACAATAACTGTGGTTTTGCAATTCCACGGTAAAAAATCTCTATTATTCAGCTTTTGGTATTTTTTCCGGAAAGAAAAACAGTAATAGTTTCTCCCTGATTGTTCAGATTGTTTAAAAGAGTCGGGTGTAGGCCAGAGAAATAGAACTGTGGTTTTCCTCTTCCACGGTTCTAATCTACTGTTTATTACCGTTTTTCCATTGATAGTGCGAGTGTAAGCTATTTTAATTCCTTTGCAATGGGCAAGGCACGTGGCAAGGGAAGTGGAAGTGGACGTACTGGTGATGGTGCGTGCAGAGGACGGGGACGTGGCCAAGGTGAAAATGTGCCACAACCAACAGCCACGTCTTCTCGCTTTCACTTCTTGACCGTATTACTAGGGAAGCACAAAACATCACCAGTATTGCGAACTGATCAGTGTGAACAGGTTATTAATTGGATAGCAGATAATACTTCCAGTTACCTGGGCACCACCATCTCCGGTCTGTCTTCCACACAGTCAGCTCTTAGCAGCCGTGAGTCTCGACCGCATACTCCTCCTCACCCTGATGCTCCTTGTTCCCACCATGCCGAGTGTCGTCAGACAGCAACTGATCCCAAACTTGGACACTCTGAAGAGCTGTTCACTGGTCTATTTCCAGATTTGTGCCCCTCGAATGCTCCGCTTACAGTGGTGGAAGAGGAGATCCCATGTAGCGATGTCCAAATAGTTGAACAGCCGCGGCCACAGGAAGTCGATGCTGGCAATTTGTCACAAGAGGTGGGCGATGACGAGACACAATTGCCAGGAAGTGAGGAGGAGGATAGTGGTGCACAAGTGGAAAAGGAGGAGGTGGTGGATGATCTAGTAACTGACCCAACATGGCAGGAGGACATGCAGAGCGAGGCCAGCAGCATACAGGATGAGGGAGGCAGAGTACCCCAACAGGCAGGAAGAAGCAGTGTGGTGGCCGCACACAGAAGGCGGGCAACCGTTCCCCATAACACCAACACGAGGGACGTTGCCAGTACAACCTGTAGGTCTTCCAGAGTCTGGAATTTTGTTAAAGACTCTGCTGTTAACCCCGAAAAGGCCATTTGTACCACCTGCCATGCCAGCATCAGCAGGGGTGACAAAACTACCAGCCTGACCACCACCAACATGATCAGGAAAATGGCAGCAAAGCACCCGACTTTGTGGGCCAATCCCAGGGTCCACGACCAGTGTCAGCGGGTGTCACCACTGCTTCTTCCGCTGTTGTACATGCAATAGAACCCCCTGTTGTGTGTGCAAGGCATTCCCCTGTCCATGCTGCATGCAAAGATACCCCCTGCTCTCAGTCTTCACTTGTTATGGCAGTTTCTCAAGAAACAGCATCAACGTCCACGTCCACGTCCCACCGCAGCGTTCAGTTGTCCATATCCCAGACCTCTGAACGAAAGGGAAAATTCACAGCTAACGCCCCACAGGCCACAGTCCTAAATTCGCAGATTTCACGACAGCTTGCATTGGAAATGCAGCCTTTTTGGCTGGTGGAGACTAGAGATGAGCGTTGTTCTACTCGAACTGTTCGCCAATCTCAAATTCGAGCTGTTTTGGGCGGTGTTCGAGCCGTTCGGCGAACACGAACGATTTGAGAAAAATTCGGCTGTTCGAGGTTATGTTCGATAACTGTTCGTGCACCAAAATCTTAACTGGATTTTTTCTCAGTAATGATGAAAATTAATGTTAATACGCAGTTTGAGTGTACAGAAGGGTGGGGGGAGGGGCAGGGGATGGATCTCTGCAGGAATAATGAAGATCTCCATTTTTTTTTTCTCTTTCCCGCATTTGCAGTGGGGAGGTGCAGTCTGTCAGCCTATCAGCAGCGCACACACGGAGCGAACTGCTGTTATTCACACAAGCAAGGGCATGTGTCATTGGCAGTGTATGTCACATGTCCTTGCCCTATAAGACCAAGCCATTTTCCCCGTCGCCACCATTTTCTCACTGCTGCAGCTGCGTGTTAGACGGCACCGCTGTTGCTGTGTGCGCTATACCTTGTTAATTTCAAGCCAATTTTCGCACAAATCTACAGATAGCTTGGGAGTAGGGAATAGTTGTGATTGCAGTCCTTTTAAGGACTAGATTACAGCATTTCCTACGACTTTTATCAGGCAGGTCTGTGCTCTTAAATAGATAGATTGTGGGAGTAAAGACTAATTTTAATTGCAGTCCTTTTCAGGACTAGGTTACATCAGTTCCTATCAGTTTTTGCCAGGCAGGTCTGTGCCAGTGCTGTGCAAGTTTTTTTCACAGCATTTGGCTGAATCTAGCAAAGCTAATCCTTTTTGGCCTATTGCAGAGTGTGTTAGTCAGTGGAGTAGCCTATCTGTGTTGCAAGATATACCACCTGTGTATAGAATACCAATTTTTTTACTGCACCTAGTGAAGTAAAATCTTTTGGGCATAGCATCATTCTATTAGTCCATCTATATTGACCTCCATCAGGTTGCAAATTGAATATAATTTTTTTCTGCATCTAGCTCTGAAAAAATATTTGGGCTTCTAGCAGTGTGTGGGACTTGTTCTATTAGTCCATCTATACTGACCTCCATCAGGTTGCAAACTGAATATAATTTTTTTCTGAATCTAGCTCTGAAAGAATATTTGGCCTTATAGCAGTGTGTGGGACTTTCTCTATTAGTCCATCTATACTGACCACCATCAGGTTGCAAATTAAAAATAATTTTTATCTGCATCTACCTCTGAAAAAATATTTGGGCTTCTAGCTGTGTGTGGGACTTGTTCTATTAGTCCATCTATACTGACCTCCATCAGGTTGCAAACTGAATATAATTTTTTTCTGCATCTAGCTCTGAAAAAAATATTTGGCCTTCTAGCAGTGTGTGGGACTTTCTCTATTAGTCCATCTATACTGACCTCCATCAGGTTGCAAACTGAATATATTTTTTTTCTGCATCTACCTCTGAAAAAATATTGGGCTTCTAGCTGTGTGTGGGACTTGTTCTAATAATCCATCTATATAGACCTCCATCAGGTTGCAAACTGAATATAATTTTTTTCTGCATCTACTTCTGAAAATATATTTGGGCTTCTAGGTGTGTATTGGACTTGTTCTATTAGTCCATCTATACTGACCTCCATCAGGTTGCAAATCGAATATAATTTTTTTCTGCATCTAACCCAGCCAATAGTTTTGGCCTAATACCACAGTTTGGCCACTCAGCTCTGCTCGGTTCCCATCCATTGTTTTTTTGTGCAAGCTACTCCAGAGTTGTGAATTAGTTAACCACCAAAATGAGTGGAAAAAGGCCTGCTGCTGGTGGAAAGGGGAATAGGCGTGTTGGGAAGGGGAAAAAAGGTTGTGTCCGTGGGGTAGGTGTTAAAGCAACAGTAACATCTGCAGAAGAAAGACCATCTTCCAGCCAAACTAAAATGTCTACTTCTTTTAGCGGACAATGTGATAAGATCCCTTTCTTACGGCCACGCCAATCGCTACAAATTCCAGATGAGGCACAAAAACAGCAGGTGCTTCAACGGATATCAAGTGCTCCTTTAAGTGGGCTCTCCTCCACATCAACTTCAACATCACAAATACTCCAGTCCTCAAAGGTGTCACCCCAATTGCACTTGCTTCCTCATAGCTCCCAAATCTCCAGCTGCCCGTCTGAGTATGAGGTAGAACAGATGGTTGAGTCTGCAGAGCTGTTTACTCATACTATAGCCTGGGAATCAGAGGTCGACTCCAGCGCTTCTGTGAATCCAGACGAGGAAATGATCTGCACTGATGCCCAGAATCTTTATGAGTCGGATCCAGGACCAGACGCAGAAGGTTCTGACCATAATGTAGACCCTCATTCCCAAACTGTAACTCCTGTTGGTGGAGACAATGTGAAGACGATGATGAGACTCAAATACCTGATTGGAGCGACAACTTTAGTTTTTTGTCAGGGCAGGAACAGGTTGGCTCTGAGGACGACGGGTGTGATAACGCACAGGGTGATGATGCTGAGGTTGGAGATCCCACTTACTGTCAACCCACAGTCAGCCACGAGATGAGGTCAGCAGAGGAGGTGGAGGAAGATGCTAGTGACGACGAGGTCAGGTTGCGCCTTCCTGGACAGAGACGTAGTACTGGAAGCACGTCAACAACTGCATCCTCAAACACAACTCTGCCTCTCACCACAAGTCGTGGTGGCTCTTCAGGTCGCATGGGTGGTAAGCCTTGCATAGCCTGGGCATTTTTTCAGATCGATAAAGATGACCCAACTCGTGTTATCTGTAACATTTGTCAGCAAAAGCTAAGTAGAGGCCAAAAAATACATAGTTTGAGTACTTCATGCATGAACCGGCACATGGACATGAAGCATAAGTTGCAGTGGGAAGCTCAGTGTGCTACAATGCGGTCTAGCCGGCCGGGCCAACCACCGTCTGCCATATCTTGTGCATCCGCGGCCTCTTCATCCTCTGTGACTGGGGGGACAGCAGTCACACCTGTTTTGGGGCGCAGACCTGCTACCTCTTTACCCGCAACAGCCAGCGTGATTGGCAGGTCATCATTTTCTTTGGAGGTGGTAACACCAGCTGGTGTTGAGCGCTGTCCGACATCGATAGCACCACCTTTGGATCAAGGCAACCTAACATGTCCGCCTGCATCTTCCTCACAGACCGTCAGTTTGCCGGGGAAACCCTTATCAACCCCGTCTAAGCACAATAGCCAGCCCTCGGTCCCTCAGATGTGAACAAGTAAAAGACCATTTCCTCCTAGCCATGAGAAAGCTAAGAGGTTGAATTTCACCATCTGCAATCTCTTGGCTACAGAAATGCTGCCTTTCCGCCTGGTGGACACAGAGGATTTTCGAGACCTTATGTCCGTCGCAGTGCCCCAGTACCAGATGCCCAGTCGGCACTACTTCCCAAAGAAAGGTGTGCCTGCGCTCCACCAGCATGTCGCACACAACATCACCGCTTCTTTGAGAAACTCTGTGTGTGACAGGGTGCATTTCACCAGACACTTGGACGAGTAGGCATGGACAGGGGCGTTACATGTCGCTGACTGGGCACTGGGTAACTATGGTGACAGCAGGACAAGGGGCTGCTGTCCAAGTCTTGCCGTCCCCACGAGTTGTGCTTCAATCCTCTTTATGTCAAAGTTCCTCCATTGCTTCTGCCTCCTCAACCTCCTCTCGGTCTTCCACCTGCACCCAAAGCCTGTCTGGTCATGCCACAAGCTTTCTAACTGCGCAGAAGGGATCCTGCACACCTCCTTACTATGCTGGCAGTAGGGCTCAATATCATCAGGCGGTTTTTACTTTGAAATGTCTGGGAAATGTGAGTCACACAGCTGAGGAGTTGTGGTCAGCTCTGGAGAACCAATTTCATGAATGGTTGTCTCCACTGGACCTGAAACCAGGGAAGGCCGTGTGCGACAATGCTGCAAACCTGGGTGCGGCCCTTCGCCGGGGCAATGTCACACACGTGCCTTGTATGGCTCACGTGTTGAACCTGGTTGTCCAGCAATTTTTAGCCCACTATCCCAGACTAGATGGCCTTCTGCAGAGGGCACGGTCGCTGTGTGCTCACTTCCGCCGTTCGCATCCCGCAGCTCAGCGACTTACATCTCTACAGAAGTCGTTGGGCCTGCCACTTCACCGGCTAAAATGCGATGTGCCTACCCGGTGGAATTCAACTCTGCACATGTTGCAGCGACTGTGGCAGCACCGACAAGCCCTGGTGCAATACGTTCTGACGTATAGCCTGGGCCAACGAGATCCAGAGGTGGGGCAAATCACGCTGGAGGAGTGGTCTCAGATCAGGGACCTATGCACCCTTCTGCACAGTTTTGAAATGGCGACGAAGATGTTTAGTGCTGACGATGCCATTATCAGCATGACTATTCCGGTGATTTACATGCTGGAGCACATGTTAAACAGAATTCGGAGTCAGGTGGTGGCACAAGAGGAGGTGGAGGAAGTAGAGGAGGAGGAGTTGTATGCGGAAGGGCTAACATCTGCAAGGTCCAGACGGTCGGCAGCACCAAGGCGGCAGGCATGTGAGGGTGGGGGAGATGGTTTTACCAGGGCGCATGGTAGCAGCCAAACTAGTGAGGAAGGTGCAGGAGCCCAGGAAGAAGTGGAGGACGAACTGATGGAAGACTCATCAGATGAGGGAGACCTTGATCACATTTCTGTTGTGCGAGGTTGGGGGGAGAGGACAGAGGAAGGAAGCATGATTGTTACCTCACCACCAACACAACAGGGACTTGGTGCTCCTGGAGGCGCAACACACATGAGTGCCTTCTTGCTGCACTACCTGCAACATGACCCTCGAATTGTGAGAATTAGAAATAATCCTGACTACTAGGTTGCCACACTGTTAGATCCCCGGTACAAAAGTAAATTTTCAGAAATTATTCCTGCCATAGAAAGGTATGCACGCATGCAGGAGTATCAGCAGAGACTGTGGCAGAATCTTACATGTGCATTTCCACAAAATACCAGTGGTGCACGTAGTGAATCTCACAGTTCCAACTTGCCAACCGTGGGACCGTCAAGTGTTCAGCACTCAAACCGTAACAGAACCACAGTATCTGCTGGTAACATCAATTTTGCAGAATCATTTCACCACTTTTTTAGCCCATCCTTTGCAAGGCCACAGGAGACAAGAAGTCTGACACATAGTCAATGCCTAGAGACGATGGTACAGGAGTATCTCCAAGTAAACATTGAAGTCATGACTGTGTCACTGGACCCTTGCTCTTTTTGGGCTTCCAATCTGGATAAATGGCCGGAGCTAGCCACTTACGCCTTGGAGATCTTGTCATGCCCCGCAGCCAGCGTTCTGTCTGAGCGTGTGTTCAGCGCTGCTGGTGGTGTGCTGACAGATAAGCGCACGCGGCTCTCCACTGATAATGTAGACAGACTCAAGTTCATAAAGATGAACAAATCATGGATCTGAAACGACTTTTCTACCCCTGTGTCATCCTGGGGAGAGTAAAAGCTTGATGATTGGTTAAAATCACCCTACCAACCGTTTTAAGCTTTCAAATTACTAATCATGTTTATCTGTATCTTGGCTGGAAAATAATTTGGGCTTTGTAGCAGTGTGCAGCACTGATTCTATTAGGCCATCTATAATAAGCTCCACCAGATTTAAAATTACTAATCATGTTTATCTGTATCTTGGCTGGAAAATAATTTGGGCTTTGTAGCAGTGTGCAGCACTGATCCTATTAGGCCATCTATACTAAGCTCCACCAGATTTAAAATTAATAATAATTTTTAGCTGCATCTAGCCCGGAAAATAATTTTGGGGCTCCGAGATGCGCAAGACACATAAGTGCCTTCTTGCTGCACTACCTGCAACATGACCCTCATATTGTCAGAATTCGAAGTAATCATGACTACTGGGTTGCCACACTCTTAGATCCCCCAAACTTTTCGATCAACCTTTTCCTTTTAATAAAGACCAAAAAAATTGTCATTTTTGAAATTATAAGCATTAGCAGGTTATTAGGAACTGAAATCAAACAGTTTTCAACTCAAAACTTTATTCTAGGTGATGTTACATTTTCACATAGGACCCCTTGTTCGAAAGGAGCTTCTGAACTCTCTCATCCATTGAATTTGTCAGGTTTTGGATGGTTTCTGCTACAATTGTTTTGCATGAGGACAGAATACCCTCCCAGAGCTGTTGCTTAGATGTGAACTGCCTCCCGCCATCATAGACACTCCTTTTGATGATGCTCCAGAGGTTCTGAATGGGGTAGAGGTCAGGGGAGCATGGGGGTCACACTATAAGTTTGTCCCCTTTTATGCCCATATCAGCCAGAGATGCAGATGTTTTATGTGCAGCATGAGATGGTGCATTATCATGCAGAAAAATGATCTTGCTGTGAAATACACGGTTCTTCTTCTTGAACCATGGCAGGAAGTGCTGTTTGAGAAAATCCACATACATTATGGAGTTCATCTTTAGCGCCTTCAGAGATCCTAAAGGGGCCGACAATCTCTCTCCCCATGATTCCAGCCCAAAACATTACTCCACCTCCTCCTTGTTGGCGCTGTAGCCGTGTTTGCGTGGGGTGTCCATCAACCAGCCATCCTCCACTCCATCCATCTGGACCATCGAGCGCTGCACGGCACTCATCCGTGAACAAAACAGTTTTGAAATCAGTCTTCATGTAATGTTTAGCCCACTGGAGCCGTTTCTGCTTGTGTGAAGTGGATGGAGGAGGTCGACAGGATGGCGTATGCACAGCTGCAAACCTCTGAAGGACCCTGCATCTTGTTGTTTGGGGGACGTTGGAGGCACAAGCAGCTTCAAAAACTTGTCTGCTGCTATGACAAGGCGTTTTTGCAGCTGCTCTTTTAACCTGACGTAATTGCCTGTAGGAAAGAGTCCTCAATTTGCCCTTATCAGCACGCACACGTGTGTACTGTGAATCAGCAACATACTTCTTGATTGCCAAGACACTTCATCCTGATCATCGCACAATGTTGATTGTAGTCATGCCTTGACCTAAACACTCCACAATTTGTTGCTTCTCAGCAGCCGACACATCCTTTTTCTTTCCCATTTTGGCAGAAAATGTAGGCTGCTTAATAATGTGAGACAGCCTTCTTAAGTAGTCTTGCCTTTCATTGGACACACCTGCCAAACTAATTAGCACAGATGTCTGCAATTGCTTACAGTGATATAAAGAGCCCTGACACACATCACCATCAATGAGTTTAACTGACAAACAAACAAATTCTTCCCTTATCACTCCTAAACACTTTTTGCATAATAATTTGGAACACAGTGTACATGTGCTTTTCCACAAAACACCAGTGGTTCACGTAGTGAATCTTACAGTTCTAACTTGCCAACCGTGGTCTGTATGGAGTTGTTCAATAAAGGGCCCAAAATTAAGATAACATAGATGGGAGAGGTCTCTATGAATAGGAATTCCTAAGTATTTGATACCCTGTGAGGGCCAGGCAAAGGGAAAGTTGGACTGGATGGAATCCTATATGGATTTGGGGAGGGAGACATCGAGGGCCTCAGACTTCGCTGCATTGATTTTAAAATTTGACCATGTAACAAAGTGATCTATTTCAGCCATAACAGCATGGATGGATATATGTGATTGAGTTATATATACTAGGACATCATCAGCAAATAGAGAGCACTTGTACTCGGTGCCTTCCACCTCAATCCACCTAATATTGGGGTTATGGCGAATTGATGAGAGCAGGTGCTCCGTCACTAGGATGTATGAGAGAGGGGACAGAGGACATCCCTGCCTTGTCCCATTGGTGATTGTGAAAGGTGATGAAAATGTTCTGATGCACCCCATGGGCCTTGGGACACCCGGAGCCGGACCCTTTTTGGTGGATGCTGGTGGTTGTAGTCTCCGTGGCGGCAACCCAGTTCCGTGGCTCAGGGTGGTCAAACCAGTGGCGGAACTATTTATGTGGTTTTGATGTTTAAATGTCCGACTACGCCACCCGTGGATTGCGGTCAGAGTGAACCGCCGCTGCAGGGCAGACCGCTGAGGCTGGTGTTGTGGGTGCAGCAGAGCGTAGCATAACTTCCCACGGGAGGAGTATAGCCTCAAGGCAGTGTATGCGGAGGATGGGGGTAATGGTGCAGGGCAGCAGCAGTAACGACACGGAGTCAGTGATGCAGTCCAGGGCCTTTACTCACAGTTCTTATTATCCAGACCACATCTGCAGGTAACGGCTGCCCACGTCGTACTGTGCTCACCAGGTGAGGGGCTCAGACAACTCCCAGATAACTTTGGAGCGCTTCACAGGACCCCCTTTGTGTGTCCTTTGTCTGGCCTTTCTTACCAACCCTTCTGTCCGGCTGCCTCGGGCCTCCTCTTGGTAAACTTGGCGCCAGTTTCCCTGACCCTATGTGGTGCCTTCCTAGCGGGTGTAGCGAGGGGCTGCGCCACATAAAATGTCACAGCCTCCGGTTTCTAGCTGAGGGTCGTTTCCTGCCTCCACTAGTTTCGGGGACCGGTCTCCCCCTTTGGCCTGACCCCTCCACGCAGGTGGATTCGGGCGTGCGGTGGCGACTCGCCCGTCCGCACCCCTGGGATCCCTTCATTCCTCATTCCTGGAGCCTTCTCCGCTCCTCTTCCTTCCTTCTCCCTCTTCCAGGCCTGGGCCTCTGTTACTAGGCCCGCCTCTGGAGCAGAGCTCATGCAGAGCCCCTGCTCCCTGCCCCTTCTGCTCAGACTTCTCTGCACTGAACTAAGATGGTGCCCACCTTTTATACTCCCTTCTCAATGCACCCAGGAACTGCTTCCTCCCTGCTCCTGCACTACAGGGTTCACCTTCCTCAGTGTTCCCTCCCCCCACTCCAGCCAGGGACAGGGACTGTCGTGCCCATCTCAGAGGCATATTGGTCGCCCTGCCCCACGGCAATGTGGTGTAATGCATGCAGGTGTCGGGTCCTGATCCACACTCCATCCTTACCTGAGAGTGATATATCAAACCTCTGGGTGAGGTGCAATACCTCTGTAGCAACCGAGCCCTCAGGGTGCTACAGTTCCATTTATCTTCAGCCTAGGTGACGTATTGTGATTCAGGGCCGTGATTTTGGCTATAAAAGGTTCCCCTAGACCCCTACCCCAAGCTTTTTAAGAGAATCATATATGGCGTGCCAGGAGACTCTATGGAATGCTTTCTCAGCATCCAACGAGAGTATCTAATTACAAATTTTTAACTGCATCTAGCCCAGGAAATACTTTGTGCCTAGTAGCAGTGTCTGCTAGTCAGCGGATTATCCCGGCTGTTAAGCAAGCTACACCACCTGTAGTTTGGACACTTAATTTTTTCAAAGGAAATGCTTCGGGACCACGGGATACTCAGTGAAGAGCATCAGGAGGCACCCCAAGGCATAGGGGCTGGGACTGGCAGTAGGATGCCGTGCGGTGGACAGCCGAGCTCGATCCTTATAAAAGCTTTTTAACTGCAGCAGCTTTAGTGGACGCTACTGGAGCTGGAATTACGCGGCTGCTGGCATGAGACTTGCCCTCCAATAGATCCTTGTAAAAGGATTTAAAGTGTATTCATTCAAATTAGAGATTCAAATTAGAGAGACAATTTAAATTAAAAAGCTTAGAGCTGCCTCCACCACAGGGGGGCTCGCTCGACCCACCAGCGGACAGGCACCAGTATTGGGAGAGGGGGGCTGGCCGTCAGGGTTCACCGCGGCTCTGGCACAAACCCGGCGACACGGAGGTGGCACGGGCAGGAGCGGACTGAACGTGTCGGCTTCTCACTTTTTGGATTTTAGAAGGGCATGACATGCCTATATCTGTGTCTCCCCCTCCTTTTACTCCTCCACCTCTTTTCTTTTCGCATGACTATATGTACTTGTCACTTTTCCATGTGTTAGTTGTGTCTTCTGAGCAGTTTGTCAGCCTTTGGACACCTTTGAAGGTGTTTTCTATGTGTTTCTATGTGTTTTTGTTTGCCTGCCATTGGTTTTAACGGTGTTCAAAGGTGTTCGACGAACAGTTCGACGAACAGTTCGGCGAACACACGGGTGTTCGACGAACCGAACCGAACTCGAATACTATGGGGGTGGCTCAACACTAGTGGAGACGGAATCCTTCCGCAACCTTATGGCAGTGGCCATCCCTCAGTACTCGTTCCCCAGCCGACACTATTTTGCCCGGTGTGCCATCCCCGCACTACACAAGCACGTGTCCCAAAACATCTGCCGTGCCCTCAACAACGCAGTTACTGGGAGAGTCCACCTGACAACGGACACGTGGAAAAGTGCTTGTGGCCAGGGACGGTACATCTCCCTGACGGCACACTGGGTAAACATAGTGGAAGCCGGGACCCAGTCGGACCTTGGGACGGAACAAATCCTCCCCACATCGAGGATTGCGGGCCCTATGTCAGTCAGAGTTGCCCCCACAGTGTACAGCTCCTGCGCATCATCCTCCTCCTCCTCCTCCTCATGTTCATCCTCCATCTCAGATATCACCACATCATCTACAAGCTGGAAGCACTGCAGTACTGCCTCCGCCAATCGGCAACAGGCTGTGCTGAAGCTCATAAGCTTAGGTGTGAAATCTCACACTGCTTGTGAGTTGTGGCAGCTGTGAAAGAGCAGGCAGATCTGTGGCTGAGACCGCTGAACCTACATACAGGCATGGTCGTGTGTGACAATGGCCGTAATCTGGTGGCGGCTCTGAGGCGAGGCGAGATCACACACGTTCCATGCCTGGCTCATGTGCTTAACCTCGTGGTTCAGCGGTTTCATAAATCGTACCCCGAGTTTCCAGATCTGCTCATCAAAGTACGCCGCCTGTCAGCTCATTTTCACAAGTCGGCGACAGCTTCCACCGCCCTTGCTGTGTTGCAGCAGCGTTTGCAGCTTCCGTCACACCGACTGGTGTGTGATGTCCCCACACGTTGGAACTCTACCCTCCACATGTTGCAAAGGATTTGTGAGCAGAAGAGAGCAGTTGTGAAGTACCAGCTGCAACAAGGCTGTCGATATTCAGGTCAGACTCCACACATAAGACCTCAGGAGTGGACATGGATGTCTGACATATTTACCATCTTGACAAACTTTGAGGAATCCACCAAGATGGTGAGTGGCGATGACGCCATCATTAGCGTCAGCATTCCACGTGTCTGTCTTTTGCATCGCTCTCTGCAGAGAATTAAAGAGGAGGCTTTGCTGCCAGAGTATGATGAGATGGATTAAGAAGCTGTAGCGGTCGATTACACACAGCCCAGCCTCATCTCATCCCAATGTGCATTGAGGGACAATGAGGGAGAGGAGGAGGAGGAGGAGGAGGAAGAACAGGAGATTGTATCATGCGCTGTAGACGGTAGTACCTGTACAATTGTCATACCGTCGGTTCAGCGTGGCTGGCCTGAGGACAGGGGGGAGGAGGAGGAGGAGGAGAAGGGCATGGTCAGTCGTCTTCTTGGTGAGGACACGGAAGTCTTGCCCGTTACCAGTCTGGCACGCATGGCTGACTTTATGTTACGCTGCCTTAACCGTGACCCTCGCGTTGTCAAAATGTTGGGTGACAGTCATTACTGGTTGGTGACACTTTTAGACCCCCGCTACAAGGACAACTTTCACTCTCTTATTCCTGAGGTGGAGAGGTCTACAAAAATGGGGCAGTACCAGAAGGCCCTTGCTGCAGAACTGTTAAAAAATTCCCATCTGAACACGCTAGCGGCAGAGGTCACAGTTCGTTGACCAACCAAGACGTTCAAGCGAGAGAGACACAACTCCAATCCAGCAGAGGCAGGGGAACACTGTCAACGTTCTGGGACAGTTTTCTGAGACCCGCCCAGCTTACAGGTCCTGAAGCGCCGGGTACTTTCACAAGGAGTGGAAAATTTCAAAAGATGGCGAGGAAGTGCCTTGCCGACCGTACCAGCGTCCTCCGTGATTCCTCTGTCCCTTTTAATTATTAGGTATCCAACCTGGACACTTGGAATGAACTCGCTCTGTATGCCTTGGAGGTCCTGGCCTGCCCTGTCGCTAGCGTGTTATCGGAGCGTGTTTTTAGTGCCGCTGGGGGAATTATAACTGATAAGCGCACTCGCCTGTCAACTGACAATGCTGACAAGAAGAACCTTATCAAAATGTGCAAGTGATGGATTGGGCCAAACTTCTCATCACCACCAAATGACAGCAGAGTAACAGAAATTCAAATCCACTGTGTTATTTCGGGAGGTGTATTCACATGCACCGCTTCACACCCACACATGGATATACGCTTCCTCATTTTGGCTGTTTTATGTTCTTCTCCTTATCCTCAGGCTCCACCACCACTATACTACCAGGGTGACCGTGGTCCATGTTGCCATTATTGAAAGTTCCTCCGTCCTTCTTTTTGTCAGCTTTTGCTTGGAAGGCATAAGCAAAGACTGTGGAAGACCCACTCCCCAATAATGGGAATAATATTTTTAAGATGCTGTATTGTATGGCTCTTGTAATGGGCATTAAAAGCGTCTTGTTACGGTACTTCAACCTCCACCACTTTTCTGAGGGGCATTAAAAGCGTCTTGTTAAGCTATTGTGTCCTCCACCACTTTTCCGAGGGGCATTAAAAGCGTCTTGTTAAACTACTGGGACCTCCACCACTTTTCGGAGGGGCATTAAAACCATCTTGTTAAGCTTCTGGGACCTCCACGTCTTTTCTGAGGGGCATTAAAAGCGTCTTGATAAGCTACTGTGACCTCCACCACTTTTCCGAGGGTCATTAAAACCATCTTGTTAAGCTACTGGGACCTCCACGTCTCTTCTGAGGGGCATTAAAAGCGTCTTGTTAAACCACTCTGAACTCCCCAGCTCTTCCAAGGGGCATTGAAATGTTGTTTTTAATTGACTCTAATCTCCACGACTATTCCAACCGGCATTGCATTTCCTCCTAATTTTTGGCAGCTTTTGCTTCGAAGGCATAAGCAAAGACTATGGTAGACAGACTCCCCAATAATGGGAATAATGTTTGTAATATGCTGTACTGCATGGCTCTTGTAAGGGGCATTGCAGTTCCTCATAATTTTTGAAAAGCCTTCCATTCACTGCTTAGGCCAACAGTGCACAGGAGCCCCAGTTGCTATAAATGGAAAAAAAGGTTTAGTTAAGGCCCTCTGACCTCCATGTCATTTCCAAGGGTAATTGGAGTGCCTCAAAATTTTTGGTAGGCATTGCACTCACTGTATGCCCTATAGCTGTGTAGCCGAACCGCTCCTTTTGTTACAGAAACATATCCTACAAGACTTATGTGGTAGACTGGCCTGATATTGATGTGAATGGTCATTGTTCCTCCAGCTCTTTCTCCTTTGCCACTACCTCATCCTTTATTTATCACCTGAAGCTTTGTTTTAATGGGAGTCATATTACTGGGATTATAGCAGGAAAACATCCAGCAATCCTCGGAGGATGTAGGATATGCGCCAAAACGCTGACTACCTCAGGCCTAGCCGCTTCTACATACGTGCTCTTGCATGCCAAGAAAACAAAGCAGATGCTAACTTCTATCATCATCATCATGCTCCTCACCTTGGCACTCTCAACTCCCCTGATGGAGAAGCCAGTGCCCACCGGAGGAGTCTGGTTCTCTGGTGGGCTTGTCCAATGCTGCCCTAAAGCAGGCCGGGCTAAGAAAAGTGTGGGGGGGGGAGTTGACAGGAGAAATAGGGGAGGCTGGGGACCGAGTGTGGACACCCGGCCACCGGGCGGCTGGGGACTGATTATGGATACCAGGCCGCCAACGCAGCCATGACGTGGTGGCCAGATTCCGCCTCCACATGCCTAAAAGGTCCAATTTCAAGTGAAAGCAAGCAAGCAGTATGGTATTGCAGCCTGGGGGTGGGTGGGTGGGTGGCAGGCTGCATACTTGCTCTTGCATTGCAAGGAATGGGAGAGGTACAATTGAACACTGCCTGGGACAAGGACTGGAACGGGGAAAGTTGCAAGTCTGCAGCGACAGGTGCAGGGTGGGAGGCATCTTCGCATGTACCATGAACAGGGGTTGGGCATGCACACACTACAGCGGAATAGGCTGTCCTTCCCACTAAATGCACTGGGGAGGGCACAGGTAATGTCTTGGTATGTGCGCTTCATCATATGTACAAGGCACACCGGGACAAATAGGGGCGGCTGGGAACTGAGTATGGATACCTCGCTGAAGAAGCAGCCATGAGGCTGTGGCCAGCTCCGTCCTCCTCCAAACTAAAAGGCCCCATTTCAAGTGCAAACTAGCAGTACGGCATTGCAGCCTGGGGGTGGGTGGGTGGCAGGCTGCACACTTACGCTTGCTTTAAAAGAAAACAAAGCAGATGCTAACCTCTATCATCATCATCATGCTCCTCAACTTGGCACTCTCAACTCCCCTGATGGAGAAGCCGGGGCCCACCGGAGGAGTCTGGTTCTCTGGTGGGCTCGACCAATGCTGCCCTAAAGCAGGCCGGGCTAAGAAAAGTGTGTGGGGGGAAGTTGACAGGAGAAATAGGGGCGGCTGGGGACCATTTATGGTCACCCAACAGCCCCCAGGTGGCTGGGGACTGTTTGTGGACACCCGGCCGCGGGGTGACTGGGGACCGAGTATGGACACCCGACCGCCCCCTGGTGGCTGAGGACCGAGTGTGGACACCCCGCCACCCCCATGCCTAAGAGGCCCAATTTCAAGTGCAAGCAAGCAAGCAGTATGGTATTGCAGCCTGGGGGTGGGTGGGTGGCAGGCTGCACACTTACGCTTGCATTCCAAGAAAACAAAGCAGATGCTAACTTCTATCATCATCATCATGCTCCTCACCTTGGCACTCTCAACTCCTCTGATGGAGAATCCAGGGCCCACCAGAGGAGTCTGGTTCTCTGGTGGGCTCATCCAATGCTGCTCTAAAGCAGGCTGGGCTAAGAAACGTGTGTGGGGGGTAGTTGACAGGAGAAATAGGGGCGGCTGGGGACCGTTTATGGACACCCGGCTGCCCCCAGGCGGCTGGGGACCGTGTGTGGACACCCGGCCGCGGGGCGGCTGGGGACCGAGTATGGACACCCGACTTCCCCCTGGCGGCTGGGGACCGAGTGTGGACACCCGTTTGCCGGGCGGCTGGGGACTGAGTATGGATTACAGGCCGCCAACGCAGCCATGACGTGGTGGCCAGATTCCGCCTCCACATGCCTAAAAGGCCCAATTTCAAGTGCAAGCAAGCCGTATGGTATTGCAGCCTGGGGGTGGGTGGGTGGTTGGCTGCATATTTGCGCTTGCATTGCAAGGAATGTGGGGATACAATTTAACAGTGCCCTGGGACAAGAACTTGCATGGGGATAGTTGCAAGTCTGCATCTTCTGATGCGGCAAGGATGACTTCTGAAGGGCACACTTTTTGGCAGTGACCTGGGTGTCAGAGATGCTTCCAGGGGTCTTCCCCATGCTGTTCCCATGTCTTTTCAGCACTGTATGTGACGCGCCCCTGGGCCTGTGTCGCGCTGCGTTGCGCATGCGGGAGCCTACCCGGAGCCGGATCAGTAGAGGGTTGTAGTCTCGTGGCGGTGACCCGGTCCGTGCCCAGGGAGTCAAACTAGACGGCAGTCTATTAGTAGTAAATAGTTGATGACTACGCCACCCGTTGAGTGCAGCCAGGGAGCTGCTGCTGCAGGGCAGACCGCTGAGGCCGGTGGTAGGATTGTGCAGCGTGATAGTATAACCCCCAACGGGAGGGGTATGGCCTCAGGGCAGCCGACGTGGATGATGGGGGTAGCAGGAACCACTCAGAGACGGTACGGTGTAGTTCAGGGTCTTTACTGGTAACAACGATAGACCCTCCCGGAGTACTTGCTAGCAAACGGGGCCTGGTCAGTCTTTGAGCAGATGGGATCTCCCCTGGCCAGGCGTAGTTGTAGGCCTCACAAACTGACTGTACTCTTCTGGCTACCTTGCTAGAAGCTGATGTAAGTAGCCCACGTCCCTGAGTGTACCGTGTGGTGCTCACCCGTATGGCCGGTGACTCGGGGCCTTCTAATGGCTTCCGCTCCACGATGGCGGTGCTGGTCCCACGCGTGTGACCGTGCCTTCGGGCTTCTGGGCCAGAGGACCTGAAATCCCCTGCCTGACGGATTCTGCTGCTGGGTAGAAGTTAGTCCCCACAGCCTCGGACTCCGGGTCCGGTAAAGAATCTTCTTAGTCAGGGCGAGCGCTGCAGCTGCCAGCCCCTGACTCCTTGGAACTCTGCTGTTTCCTATGCTGCTTCTTGTCTCCACTCTCCTTGTCTGACTCACCCTGCCTCAGCCCCGGGTTTATACAGGGGAAGTTCTTCCCCTCCCAAGACTGGGCAGGAGGTGTGGCATGCACAGGATCCCTGACCAAAGGACCTCCCACCTGCTCTCAGACATAACATTACATTACTGTGGAAAACCAGACCCCTGGGGTGCCACATTCCCCCCTAGTGAAATTTAGTACTCCGGGACTAAACACATTTAGAAAAACATAACAAAGTATAACAATAACAATACTATAAGAAAAACACATAAGATGGTTACGGCGTGTCCGCAACCGGATGCAGTCTTTGAAGAAAAGCAAAGGTGTCCATTTCACCAACACAGGGAGACGTAACCAGGTAGGGGTCTGTCCTACCCCGAGTCCTTAACAGTCTCTAGTCCATCCTGGGTTACGCTCCAACTATATACAAGGATTCCCGGTAAATCCACCAAGGTTTCCTAAAAACAACTGGAAACACAAAATTATACACAAGCAACAATACACAGATAAACATAAATAAAACTATTTTTACACTTCAAATTCTCCAGCGTGCGGGTAACTGGCCTCTAGTGGCCCTAGTGGACCTACGGAGCTGACTGTCTGGCCCTGAACTACAGGGTGTAGGAGCTGTCAAGGGTAAACTGGGCAGCTGTCTACCGGCTCTTTGTCTCACTAGGGGTACGGCAGGCTCACTATAAGCAGAGGGTTGATTCTCCTGTTCTACTCGTGTGGAGTCTTCTGCCTCCTGGACCGGTTGTTCTTCCAGCTCTACCCGTTGCTCCGTAGGTTCTTGGGATGATGGTTGGAGGAAGGTGAGTACGGGTACCACAACTGCACCATTGACTTGAGTCCAAGACCGAGGGAAGTCCCCGAGCACGGTACTAACCATATCTTCCCTTTCTCCCACGGGTCGATGGTCTTCCTGTTCCTCTTCAGGGTTCCTCAGTTGTTCGGGACACTTCTTCAGGTGGTCCCGGGATACAATGGCTGTGGTTTCCCCTCCGTCTTTACTGATGGTACAGACCTTCGGGTTCTCGTGGCTTGAGGGCAGTACGGTGTACGGGTCCTTCTCCCACTGGTCATCCAACTTGTGGAGCCGTCTTTTCCTCTTCAAGACCTGCTCTCCGGGTACCAGGGGAACAGCGGGAGCATACTGGTTGTAAGTCTTCTCTTGTCTTTCCCTAGCCTGACAGAGACTTCGCTCCACGCTCTCTTGTACTCTCCGGTACTGCTGCTGCCTCTCTGTGTCCCAGTCTGTTTCTGGTGAAGTGTCCTCAGGTGTCAGGACTCCCATTTCCAGGTCAACAGGTAACTTACCAGGTCTCGCCCTCATTAGGTAAGCCGGGGTACAGTTGGTGGAACCTACCGGGATGTGGTTGTATAGGTCCACCAGATCGGGCAACTTCTCAGGCCACAGACTCCGTTCTTCCAGGGGCAATGTTTTTAGAAGATCCATTACCACCTGGTTCATTTTTTCACAAAGTCCATTAGTTTGCGGATGGTAGGGTGTCGTCCTTATCTTCCGGCAGCCATACAGATTGCAGAATTCCTGGAAGACCTCCGCTTCAAAGGCAGGTCCCTGGTCCGTCAGCACTTGGTCCGGGTACCCGTGTGGACGGCAGAAGTGCTGCTGGAAGGCTCTAGCTGCTGTTTGAGCCGTTAAGTCCTTGACGGGGACGACAACCAAGAACCGGGAGTAATGATCCACGATGGTTAACGCGTAGACGTAGCCACTTCTGCTTGGGGTCAGTTTTACATGATCCAAGGCTACCAGTTCCAACGGTTGCCGGGTGACGATGGACTGCAGGGGAGTCTTCTGGCTGGCCCGGTCCTTCCTTCTCAGATTGCACGGGCCACAGTCTCTGCACCACTTCTCGATGGTTCCCCTCATGCCTACCCAGTGGAACCGCTCGCGCAGCAGGAACTCCAGCTTTTTCCACCCGAAGTGTCCAGCTCCGTCGTGGTATGCCTCCATCACCATGGCTGCGTCTCTTCGTGGCACCACTACTTGCCAGAGTAGTTCATGCGTCCGGGAGTTGACCATTCTGCGGCACAACTTCCCCTTGTAAAGGAATAGTCGACTCTTCTCCGCCCATAGTTGTTTGGCTTCCTCCGGAGCGTCTGGTTCAAGGCGAGCCTCCGGCCGAGTCAGCATCTCCTTCACCAGTCGGACGGCAGGGTCGCTGTCTTGCGTTTCCGCCCAGTTGTAGTGGGGTAAGGGGTTCAACGTAGCAGCCTGCTTACCCCTTACCCGGTGGGAATACTGGATAGTCCCATGACGGTGGAACGCAGGGAGTTCAACTTCTTCCAGTCCCTCCGGATCTTCTCCTTCGTCCGGCAGGTTGGGCATCCTGGACAGGGCATCCGCGTTAGTATTGGAGCGTCCTGCCCGGTATTTGATTGTGAACTCGTAGTTGGACAGACGGGCCATCCACCTCTGCTCCAGGGCACCGAGTCTTGCCGTGTCCAGGTGTGTCAACGGGTTGTTATCCGTGTATACGGTGAACCGGGAAGAAGCGAGGTAATGCCTAAAGCGCTCGGTGACTGCCCATACCACGGCCAGGAACTCTAGCTTAAATGAGCTGTAATTCTCGGGGTTCCTTTCGGTGGGTCGCAGTTTTCGGCTGGCATAGGAGATTACTCGTTCTCTCCCCTGCTGAATCTGGGACAGTACGGCTCCTAGCCCGATGTTACTGGCGTCGGTGTAGAGGATGAAGGGCTGGCTATAGTCCGGGTACGCCAAGATTTCATCCCCCGTGAGGGCCATCTTCAGCTGGCGGAAGGACTCTTCTTCTAGCTCTTCCCATTTGAAGGGCGGCTTCTGGTTCTTGGCCTTTCGGGACTGGCCTATCAGGAGGTCCTGCATAGGCGCTGCCTTTTTGGTGAAACCGGGAATAAACCTTCGGTAGTAGCCTACCAACCCTAGGAACTGCCGCACTTCTTTTACGCTGGAGGGGCTTGGCCATCCCTTAATTGCGGTGATCTTATCGGGGTCGGGAGCCACTCCGTCAGCGCTCACCACGTGTCCCAGGTATTGCACCTTTGGTTTCAGGAGGTGACACTTGGAGGGTTTCACCTTTAGGCCGTAACTCGCCAGAGCTTCGAACACCTCCGCCAGGTGTTTCAGGTGGTCCTCATAAGTTTTGGAGTATACGATGACATCGTCCAGGTACAACAGGACCGTCTCGAAGTTTCTGTGGCCCAGACAGCACTCCATTAATCGTTGGAAGGTTCCTGGGGCGTTGCAGAGTCCGAACGGCATGCAGGTGAACTCGCTAAGTCCCATCGGGGTGGTGAATGCGGTCTTCTCCCGGTCCGCCTCTGCTACAGGAACCTGCCAGTACCCGCTAGTGAGATCCAAGGTAGAGAAGAAGTTAGCAGATCTTAAAGCAGCCAATGACTCCTCTATCCTTGGTAAGGGGTACGCATCCTTGTGTGTGATACGGTTGATTTTCCGGTAATCTACACACATCCTCATGGTGTTGTCTTTCTTTTTGACTAAAACTAGTGGGGCTGCCCAGGGGCTACAGCTATCCCGGATTACCCCAGCCTCCTTCATGTCTCTAAGCATCCCCTTGGCGTGTTGGTAATGTGCAGGGGGTACGGGTCGATACCTCTCTTTTATGGGAGGATGATCTCCCGTGGGGATGCGGTGTTCTACCCCCTTGACTCGCCCGAAGTCTAACGGGTGTTTACTAAACACTCTCTCATACTCTTGAACCACCCGATAGACTCCTTGTTTCTGATGTGAGGGAGTGGAATCAGTACCCAAATGTAGTTGCTGACACCAGTCCTCTATGTCTTTCTTAGAGCCGTTACCTTCCTCCGGGTGAGATGGAGGCAAGGGTTCCACAGATTGTATAGAATTTTGATTAGTGGTATATAATTTGGCTAGCGTGGCATACCGGGGCAGGTACACTTCCCTCTCCCCGATATTTATTATGCGAATGGGCACCCTCCCATGGCGTACATTGACCACCCCCCGTGCTGTCAAAATGGTGGGCCTACTGTCTGAGTAAACTGGTTCTACCATTGCCTGGTAATCTCTACCTCTCAGACCAATAGCTGCCCGGCACGAAATCATCATTTCACTTTTTGGGGGCATGGCAATAGGAAAAGGGTCACACATTCTTACGCTACCAATCTCACCGCCGGAGAGTTCCACTTGTTGCCGTTGCATCAGTGCCCGGATCTCTTTCTGGAGCACCCGCTGCTCGCCGGAGCTGGCGTTCTTGGCAACCTGCTGTAAAAGGAAAATCACCTCTGCAAGACAATTTTCAATTACGTTAGTTCCTAGAGTTATTTTTGGGTGACTCTCATGTTTATCAATATCTACAATGATCAGTCCCTGTGCGGCCAGTTCGACTCTACCGATTTTGAGGGCCACCTCCTTAAATCCGATCTGTGGCACGGGCTGGCCATTGCTGGCGATGATACTCAAGTCGTCGTCAGGGTAGTGGGTAATATCCGAGTCATTCCAGTACTGCTTGAAGAGCACGTACGGGATGGTGGTGACCTGTGACCCGGTATCCAGTAGGGCGCTCATGGGAATGCCATCCAGTACCACAGGCAAGACTGGACGTCCTCCCACATATCTGTCGCGCCAGTTCGATGGGCCTGGTGATCTTTTTCCTGGGGGTTGGCCCTCTACCCCAGGTTGTGCCCGTTTAAAGAACAGTACCTTTCCATATGTCCGGGTTGATTGCAGCGGCGGCAGATGGGTCGTCCGTCCTCGCTGTATCGGTCACTGGGTCTTCCTCTGGCCGGTGGGGTCCTCCTTGGTCGACGCCACGGGATGTCCTCCGGTCCGGATGCCAGCTGGATCTTCCCTGGGGTGGAGACCTGTAAAGACTGCACAGTTCGGGTTAGCGCAGCAACGCTCTTAGCTAGCTCTTGGACCTGATGGTGTAGGTCTGGAGCCGGGTCATTGTCCAAAGCCTGCGCATCAGCTCCCACAGGCCCTGCTGACAAGGGCGCCGCCTCCTGGTAGTAAGTGGTAGTGGGGCGTCTGTGGGTCACCACGCCACCTGGTGCCGGTTCTCGGAGCACCCGGATGGCTCTGTCCTTGAACTGTGCAAAGTCCAGATGGGGATCCTGTAAGGCCATTGCCCGCAACTGGGTTCGGTGGGCATTGCAATATAAACCCTCTATAAATTGTTCAGTCAACAGCCTGTCCTCGTTTCCCACCCCATCAGGGTCGGTCTGCTTTATGGCCCTCAGGGCCTCTTGTAGGTTTAGTGCATAGTCCCTTATACTCTCATGCGCTCGCTGCTTGCACCCGTAGAATCTAAGCTTAATCTCGGCTGAGGTGCGGGTATCAAAGGTGTCCTTCAGCCGGGTTAGTATCCCTGCGACAGTCTTCCTCCCAGGTGGCCAGGATTTTACTTCCCTTTTGGCTGCCCCGGTTAGTTGGGCCACCAGGATGCTCACTTTTTGCTCTTCTGTGAGGGGGTACACCTGGAAGAGGCTATCCAGCTTTTCTCTAAAGTCATGCAGGGTATGTGACTCCCCTGAATACTGGGGTAGCCAAGCTGCTCCCGGGATATAGGGCATGGTGAAGGGCATAACTGCAGCAGCGGTAGCGCTGGCGGGGGTTGGGGCAGTGAAGCTCTCCTCCGTATCCGACATCTTCCTCCCCCCTAGTGGACCGTGGCCTACCTTGCGATGATCCTCTTCCGTAGGCCGCGGCTCCGCAGTGGATCGTCAGGGTTGAGGACCTTCCGTCGCGCTCCTGTGACGTCGGCGTCTGCTGGGCTCCTTCCAGGACCTTACGCAACGTCCGGACGTGAGGCGGGGCTTCAGTTCTCGCGCGCTTTCGGAGTCCACGCCCCTCTTCTTCCCGCGCGGCGTCCCCAAGATGGCGTCCAACGGCAGGAAAACTCCACGGATGGCGGGAAGAAGGCCGAAGATGGCGCCGGATGGCGGGAAACTTCACCGATGGCGGGAAGAAGGTAGAAGATGGCGCCGGATGGCGGGAAACCTCCACGGATAGCGGGAATCTTCACCACTGGTAAGTTTGAACAGTCTTTGCTTTTCAGGCACGCAGTACCCGGTGGTTGCGGGCATGAAATCCTGCCGACTACGCCAAAGTTGACGCGCCCCTGGGCCTGTGTCGCGCTGCGTTGCGCATGCGGGAGCCTACCCGGAGCCGGATCAGTAGAGGGTTGTAGTCTCGTGGCGGTGACCCGGTCCGTGCCCAGGGAGTCAAACTAGACGGCAGTCTATTAGTAGTAAATAGTTGATGACTACGCCACCCGTTGAGTGCAGCCAGGGATCTGCTGCTGCAGGGCAGACCGCTGAGGCCGGTGGTAGGATTGTGCAGCGTGATAGTATAACCCCCAACGGGAGGGGTATGGCCTCAGGGCAGCCGACGTGGATGATGGGGGTAGCAGGAACCACTCAGAGACGGTACGGTGTAGTTCAGGGTCTTTACTGGTAACAACGATAGACCCTCCCGGAGTACTTGCTAGCAAACGGGGCCTGGTCAGTCTTTGAGCAGATGGGATCTCCCCTGGCCAGGCGTAGTTGTAGGCCTCACAAACTGACTGTACTCTTCTGGCTACCTTGCTAGAAGCTGATGTAAGTAGCCCACGTCCCTGAGTGTACCGTGTGGTGCTCACCCGTATGGCCGGTGACTCGGGGCCTTCTAATGGCTTCCGCTCCACGATGGCGGTGCTGGTCCCACGCGTGTGACCGTGCCTTCGGGCTTCTGGGCCAGAGGACCTGAAATCCCCTGCCTGACGGATTCTGCTGCTGGGTAGAAGTTAGTCCCCACAGCCTCGGACTCCGGGTCCGGTAAAGAATCTTCTTAGTCAGGGCGAGCGCTGCAGCTGCCAGCCCCTGACTCCTTGGAACTCTGCTGTTTCCTATGCTGCTTCTTGTCTCCACTCTCCTTGTCTGACTCACCCTGCCTCAGCCCCGGGTTTATACAGGGGAAGTTCTTCCCCTCCCAAGACTGGGCAGGAGGTGTGGCATGCACAGGATCCCTGACCAAAGGACCTCCCACCTGCTCTCAGACATAACATTACATTACTGTGGAAAACCAGACCCCTGGGGTGCCACATATGCGTGTGTCACACAGCACATGGCCAGATAAGGTTGTAAAATGTTAAAATTACATTTCACAGTGAATGCATTTGTCACAGTTGAAAGCAATACAAAAGTGAAAAAACGCATAAAAAATGCTACTTGTGAACATAGCCCAAGGTGTGGAGGAGTATTTTTTTTTTTGATTATTTATTTTACCTTATACACAAGTCTTACCCTGGAAAGGAACTTCCTTAACATATTTCACAGGAATGCAGTTTCAGTTTTGTTTTTGAACGTTTTATTGTGAGCCCTTAAAAGTGGCTTAATACCTCTGAACACGTTGTTGACCGCAGTGACCTGGGGGTCAGAAATGCTTCCTGGGGCGATGCCCATGCTGCCCCCATGTCTTTTGAGCACTGTCACTATCGTTTTGGGCACTTTTTAGGCTTTCTACAGACTACCGGGGGTGCCGCCGCAAAAATGCTCGGGTCTCCCATAGACTAACATTGGGCTCGTTGCTCGGGTTGAGCACCCGAGCATGACAGCGAGCTCAGCCCGAGCTTCGAGCACCCGAGCATTTTAGTGCTCGCTCAATACTAATGGTGGGTAGAAATAGGCAGACCTCCTGAACATTGAGGACTAGGCAACATGAGCTCAAAATTGGGAGGAATACCAGAGCAGGAGGAGATAACACTGTGTTTTATCAAACCTATAGCAAGAAGTCTCTGAGTAACTCATCATTAAAATCAGGGTTTGTACCCAAACTTTATGCTGCTCTGAAGCAGGCAGTAAAAACTTGTGACATATTTCTTTAAATTTGAAGCTTAAAATAGTCATATTCAATGATTTCAAAGATTTTTGATGATGGGGTTAATAAAACAGACAACAAAGTCTGATGTTTCATTTTGTTTTTTATCCAGTATTTGTAAAATCCAAAGTCTAATTGTCTATATTTGGCATTAAGGAAAGAGACATTCAGCAAGTAATAGAGAAGAAATAGCTTAATATTCAGCAAGATTAAAGTTTTATCTTTATAGGATTTAGTAATCCATTGTCTATTTAATTGAAGATTATTTCAATGAACGTCTAATGAATACAAAGTCAATTCTTTTCCTGGTAAAAATGGATGCATATTTCCTTTTGAAATATACCCTAAGCCATTTTTCTTTTGATTTCAAGGACACGTTAGATATTGCCAAGACTTGGTCTTTTAGTTTAATATCATACTGTGTGGATGTTAAAGGACTTATCTGTGTCAGTCGAGAGTATTCAATTGAGAAGTCAAAAAATTAATAAAAGGGCTATTGGTAATATGCATTATTTAAGAGAATGGAAAAGATGGGTAAAACATAGTTGTATTTTTAATGTGCTTAATTAACTTTTTAATCCATTGGTAAATGAAGAGTAATAATTAAAATATGCAAATTTATAATAACCAATCTGCTTAAAGGAGGATATTGTAATATGATTTTTCTACTGTTTTAAGTAGAACATCTATATGCACTTTATGATGTTAAAAAATTATTTTATAATATGCTTTTTAAGTTTTTTTTTATATACACATTAGGGAAAAATTCACAAGTTGTTGCCATTTCTATTTAGTTTTCTCAGGGATATTCTGACTGACTTTTATAGCATAGCCATAGTATATGTCAAAAATGTCTGCCCACTAAAGTCCTATAATCATGATAACAATGTTTCTGTTTTCTTGGGAAGCTGCCATACATTTGGACAACGTTTCCCGGTAGTGTTTTTGAGAAGTTATGGAAACGTCAAAACTTCGCTGTAAGTGCACTGTTCACTCTTTTCATCACCTTTTCCACCAATATTGCATGAATGCACAATGATTGGACCTTAATCTAGACATCCTGCATTTACAGTTGCTGATCTCCCCATAAACCACAATAAAATATTGGCTGCATTTCAAAAAGAGCATTTTTAAGGTGACTGCAAAATACGTCTGGATTTTCCATCAATGTTTGAATTCAGGATACCATTAAAAAGGGTTATTCCAATTATGCAGAGTTACAAAAACAGCTGTGTTGTTTCTGTAACTTCTATTAATTTCTGTTGGGCAGCACAGTGGCTCAGTGATTAGCTCTGCAGCCTTGCAGCACTGGGGTCCTGGACTCAAATCCAACCAAGGACAAGATCTGCAAAGAGTTTGTATGTTCTCCCCGTGTTTGCGTGGATTTCCTCTGAGTTCTCCGGTTTCCTCCCACATTCCAAAGACATACTGATAGGGAATTTAGATTGTGAGCCCCAATGGGGACAGCCCCATTAGGGATGAAAATCTGTGTAAAGCACTGCAGTATATGATAATGCTATATAAGCAATGCTTAATAAATAATAATTAATAGCAGCAACACAGCAGTTAATATAGATGCATTAAGAAACTTAAATTCCCTTTTACTATACTATACTTTTAGTTTGTTACACTTACTTATCCACAACTGTCAAAAGTGAAGCTTCCAATAAGTCAAAACATAAAAGTTTTTTTTTCTACTCCAGAACTCAAACCTAATTTCCTGTATCTTCTAGATGAAAGATCATAGTCCTTCAGAATGCAAATCTGTGGCTCCACAACTCATGTAGTCTGCAATCAGAACATCATGCCATTGTACATTGTCTGCAGGCATTTGTCTGCCAAAGAACAGTGCATATTTTATTATCCTTCAAATGTGAAAGATCTCCAGGAAAGATGAATACACTAGCAAATTGCTTTACAACATAAATTATACCAGGAAATACAATTAGCTTATTCTGCTTAGCCTCCTGTTACACAGCATTACTGCAAGTGACAGAAGAAATTATAAAAAAAGTTTATTTTTTTTATTCATTTAAATCTTATAATTAACAAAAATGAAATTGCCATAGTTGTCAATTAAAAATAAAAATATATATTTGGGACCACCTGAATGTTAAAACACCTTCCAGAATGATTGTGCAGTTTCTAAGATACAAAATATAATAATTAGAACTTGAAAAAAATACCTTGTGTGACTATTACTTGTTTATATTATTACTCTCACAAACATATATATATATATATATATATATATATATATATATATATATATACAGTTCTGCTCAAAAGTTTACATACCCCGGCAGAATTTTCCCTTTCTTGGCCTTGTTTCGGAGAATATGAATGATAACAAAAAAACTTTTTCTCCACTCATGGTTATGGGTTGGATGAAGCCATTTATTGTCAAACTACTGTGCTTTCTCTTTTTAAATCTTAATGACATCCAAAAACATCCAAATGACCCTGATCAAAAGTTCACATACCCCAGTTCTTAATATTGCCGTGTATTGCCCCCTCTAACATCAATGCCAGCTTGAAGTCTTTTGTGGTAGTTGTGGATGAGGTTCTTTATTTGCTCAGATGGTAAATCTGCCCATTCTTCTTGACAAAAAGCATCAAGTTCAAAGCCTCCAGCTCCTGTAAATTCCTGGGCTATCTAGCATGAACTGCACGCTTGAGATCTCCCCAGAGTGGCTCATTGATAAAAGAGTGTGAAAGTTTGATTGTTCTATGATTGAAGTCTGGTCGAGTTTTGTGATGACCCCACAGGTCTGAAGAGCACATTCCTTAGTTGATGTAGAATGACAAATTCATACAACACAATCATTTCTTCATTGAGTGTGTCAAATTTTGCCATAAGTTAGAATTCCCAGACTCTTCTATCTCTCTGAGATTTGAAATTACCTTTTAATGCCAGTAATTTCATGTCCATGATGCTGTGATCAGGGAAACAAAAATGTTTTGCCACAGGTAAATATATTCTTTTTTCTTTTATTGTGTGGTGATGAGTAGTGTTGAGCAAGCATGCTCGACACTGCTCGGTACTTGTCCGAGCATCTCAGTACTCGGGATTTTCGGTGAGCACCGAGCATTTCTGGGTTACTCAGGCGGGAGCTCGGGTCTCCACCCTGCACGTTTGGCGCTCTTAACAGAGCCAATGAACATGCAGAGATTGTCAGCCAGTCACTGTAATGCCGCAGCCATGTTGTTTGCGGGCATTACAGTGATTGGCTGGCCGCACAGCGTCACTTCGAGTATTTAAAACCGGGCGCGGCCATGTTAGACACAGTCGCTCCGGATCAGACAGTGTAGGGTCAGTGCTGCTGAACTAGGGAAATATTATCCTGCGAAATAGTTAATGTAGGGTCTCTAAAGCCTGCCAAATCAAACAAACAGTCCTTCTCAGGACTAATATCCATCCAAGATATCAGGCAGGCAGGCAGGCTGTATAGGAGACGCAGTGGTTATACCAGCAAACGCTGCATTACAGTCCTGTGTGCTCCTGATGGTCAAATTGTTAGACTAATTCCCCAGTCTCAGGGGCCAGGAAAAATCCTTTTTTTTTCATCTAAATCCTGTATTTTTTTTCCTCAGTCATACTGTCCAAATACACGTCTTATTAACTTTTTGGTATTCCCGCCCCCCCCCCAAAAAAAAATTGAGTGTGTCTGTGACTGTTCAGACACCAATAGATCTTTTTAAAAGAGTCTGGTGTAGGCCAGAAAAATATAACTGTGGTTTTGCAGTTCCACGGGTCAAATCTCTGTATTATCCTGTTTTTGGCATTTTTGGCTGTACAAAAAAAACAGTAATAGTGTCTCCCTGATTGTTCAGACACAAATATATCAGTTTGAAAGATTGTGGTGTAGGCCAGAAAAGTATAACTGTGGTTTTGCAGTTCCACAGGTCAAAACTCTGTATTAGCCTTTTTTTGGCATTTTTGACGTAAAAAAAAACCCCACTAATAGAGTCTCCCTGATTGTTCAGACACAAATATATCTGTTTGAAAGATTCTGGTGTTGGCCAGAAAAGTATAACTGTGGTTTTGCACTTCCACAAGTCAAATCTCTGTATTATCCTGTTTTTGGCAATTTTTGCCGTAAAAAAAAACAGTAATAGTGTCTCCCTGACTGGTCAGACAAAAATATATCTGTTTAAAAGAGTCTGGTGAAGGCCAGAAAAATATAACTGTGGTTTTGCACTTCTACAGGTCAAATCTCTGTATTATCCTTTTTTTGGCGTTTTTTGGCATAAAAAAACTGTAATAGTGTCTCCCAGACTGGTTAGACACAAATATATCTGTTTAAAAGAGTCTGGTGTAGGCCAGAAAAATATAACTGTGATTTTTCAGTTCCACAGGTCAAATCTCTCTATTAACCTTTTTTTGGCATTTTTGCCATTAAAAAAAACACTAATAGAGTCTCCCTGATTGTTCAGACACAAATATATCTGTTTGAAAGATTCTGGTGTAGGCCAGAAAAATATAACTGTGGTTTTGCACTTCCACAGGTCAAATCTCTGTATTATCCTTTTTGGGTATTTTTTGCCGTAAAAAAAAAAAGTAATAGTGTCTCCCTGACTGGTCAGACACAAATATATCTGTTTAAAAGAGTCTGGTGTAGGCCAGAAAAATATAACTGTGGTTTTGCAGTTCCACAGGTCAAATCTCTGTATTATCCTTTTTTTGGCAATTTTTGCAGTAAAAAAAATGTAATAGTGTCTCCCTGACTGGTCAGACACAAATATATTTGTTTAAAAGAGTCTGGTGTAGGCCAGAAAAATATAACTGTGGTTTTGCATTTCCACATGTCAAATCTCTGTATTATCCTTTTTTTGGCATTTTATGCCGTAAAAAAACTGTAATAGTGTCTCCCTGACTGGTTAGACACAAATATATCTGTTTTAAAGAGTCTGGTGTAGGCCAGAAAAATAAAACTGTGGTTTTGCAGTTCCACAGGTCAAAACTCTGTATTAGCCTTTTTTTGGCATTTTTGCCGTAAAAAAAACCCACTAATAGATTCTCCCTGATTGTTCAGACACAAATATATCTGTTTGAAAGATTCTGGTGTCGGCCAGAAAAGTATAACTGTGGTTTTGCACTTCCACAAGTCAAATCTCTGTATTATCCTGTTTTTGGCAATTTTTGCCGTAAAAAAAACAGTAATAGTGTCTCCCTGATTTTTCAGACACAAATATATCTGTTTGAAAGATTCTGGTGTAGGCCAGAAAAAGTATAACTGTGGTTTTGCAGATTCACAGGTCAAATCTCTGTATTATCCATTTTTTGGCATTTTTTGCTGAAAAAAAACTGTAATAGTGTCTCCCTGACTGGTCAGACACAAATATATCTGTTTAAAAGTGTCTGGTGTAGGCCAGAAAAATATAACTGTGGTTTTAAATTTCCACAGGTCAAATCTCTGTATTATGCTTTTTTTGGCATTTTATGCCGTAAAAAAAACAGTAATAGTGTCTCCCTGACTGGTTAGACACAAATATATCTGTTTAAAAGAGTCTGGTGTAGGCCAGAAGATATATATATTTGTGGTTTTGCAGTTCCACAGAACAAAACTCTGTATTAACCTTTTTTTGGCATTTTTGCCGTAAAAAAACTGTAATAGTGTCTCCCTGATTGTTCAGACACAAATATATCTGTTTGAAAGATTCTGGAGTAGGCCAGAAAAGTATAACTGTGGTTTTGCAGTTCCACAGGTCAAATCTCTGTATTATCCTTTTTTTGTCATTTTTTGCCATAAAAAAACTGTAATAGTGTCTCCCTGATTGTTCAGACACAAATACATCTGTTTGAAAGATTCTGATGTAGGCCAGAAAAAGTATAACTTTGTTTTCAGATCCATGGGTCAAATCTCTGTGTTATCCATTTTTTGGCATTTTTTGCTGAAAAAAAACCTGTAATAATGTCTCCCTGACTGGTCAGACACAAATATATCTGTTTAAAAGTGTCTGGTGTAGGCCAGAAAAATATAACTGTGGTTTTGCAGTTACGCGGGTCAGTTCTCTGTATTAACCTGTTTTGGGCATTTTTTGCCGTAAAAAAAAACAGTAATAGTGTCTCCCTGATTGTTCAGACACAAATATTTCTTTTTGAAATATTCTGGTGTAATCCAGAAAAGTATAACTTTGGTTTTGCACTTCCACAGGTCAAATCTCTGTATTATCCATTTTTTTGCATTTTTTGCTTAAAAAAAAAACTGTAATAGTGTCTCCCAGACTGGTCAGACTCAAATATATCTGTTTAAAAATGTCTGATGTAGGCCAGAAAAATATAACTGTGGTTTTGCAGTTCCACGGGTCAAATCTCTGAATAATCCTGATTTGGGCATTTTATGCCATAAAAAAACCCAGTAATAGCGTCTCGCTGATTGTTCAGACACAAATATATCTCTTTGAAAGATTCTGGTGTAGGCCAGAAAAGTATAACTGTGGTTTTGCAGTTCCACTGGTCAAATCTCTGTATTATCCTGTTTTTGGCATTTTTTGCCATAAAAAAACAGTAATAGTGTCTCCCTGACTGGTCAGACACAAATATATCTGTTTAAAAGAGTCTGGTGTAGTCCAGAAAAAAATAATTGTGGTTTTCCTCTTCCACGGTTCTAATCTCCTTTCTATTACCCTTTTTCCATTGATAGTGCGAGTGTAAGCAATTTTACTTCATTTACAATGGGCAAGGCGCGTGGCAAGGGACGTGGAACTGGACGTTTTGGTGATAGTGCGTGTAGAGGATGGGGCCGTGGCCAAGGTGAAAATGTGCCACAACCAACAGCCACATCTTCTCTCTCCCAATTCTTGACCGAATTACTTGGGAAGCACACAACAACAATACCACTATTGTGAACTGATCAGTGTGAAGAGGTTATTAATTGGATAGCAGATAATACTTCCAGTCACCTGGGCACCACCACCTCCGGTCTGTCTTCCACACCGTCAAGTTTTAGTAGCCGTGAGTCTCGACTGCATACTCCTCCTCACTCTAATGCTCCTTGCTCCCACCATGCCGAGTGTCGTCAGACAGCAACTGATCCCACACTTGGACACTCTGAAGAGCTGTTCACTGATCCATTTCCATATTTGTGCCCCTCGCCTGCTCTGCTTGAAGTGGTGGAAGAGGAGATCCCATGTAGCGATGCCCAAATATTTGAACAGCCACAGCCACAGGAAGTCGAAGCTGGCAATTTGTCACAAGAGGTTGACGATGACGAGACACAATTGCCATGAAGTGAGGAGGAGGATTGTGGTGCGCAAGTGGAAGAGGAGGAGGTGGTGGATGATCTAGTAACTGAACCAACGTGGCCGGAGGACACGCAGAGCGAAGCCATCAGCACACAGGGGGAGGTAGGCAAAGTACCCCAACAGACAGGAAGAAGCAGTGTGGTGGCCGCGGACAGAAGGCAGGCAACCGTTCCCCGTAACACCAACACGAGGGACCTTGCCAGTACAACCGATAGGTCTTCCAGAGTCTGGAATTTTTTTAAAGACTCTGCTGATAACCCCCAAAAGGCCATTTGTACCACCTGCCATGTCAGCATTAGCAGGGGTGACAAAACTACCAGCCTGACCACCACCAGCATGATCAGGCACATGGCAGCAAAGCACCCAACTTTGTGGGGTGAAACCCAGGGTCCACAACCAGTGTCAGCGGGTGTCACCACTGCTTCTTCCGCTGTTGTGCATGTAATAGAACCCCTTGTTGTGCGTGCAAGGCAATCCCCTGTCCATACTGAATGCAAAGTTGCCTCCTCCTCTGTCTTCACTTGTTATGGCAGTTTCTCAAGAAACAGCATCAACGTCCACGTCCCACCGCCGCGTTCAATTGTACATATCCCAGACCTTTGAACGAAAGCGCAAATTCGCAGCCAACACCCCACAGACCACAGTTCTAAATTCGCACATTTCATGACTGCTTGCGTTGGAAATGCTGCCTTTTAGGCTGGTGGAGATGGAATCCTTCCGCAACCTTATGGCGGTGGCCGTCCCTCAGTTCTCAGTCCGCAGCCGACACTATTTTGCCCGGTGTGCCATCCCCGCACTACACAAGTACTTGTCCCAAAACATCTGCAGTGCCCTCAACAACGCAGTTACTGGTAGAGTCCACCTGACAACGGACACGTGGACAAGTACTTGTGGCCAGGGATGGTACATCTCCCTAACGGCACATTGGTAAACAACGTGGAAGCCGGGACCCATTCGGACCTTGAGTTCGAACACATCCTCCCCACACCGAGGATTGCGGGCCCTATGTCAGTCAGAATTGCCCCCACAGTGTACAACTCCTGCGCATCATCCTCCTCCTCCTCCTCATGTTCAGCTTCCATCTCAGATATCACAACATCAGTTACAAGCTGGAAGCACTGCAGTACTGCCTCAGCCAAGCGGCAACAGGCTGTGCTGAAACTCATAAGCTTAGGTGATAGATCTCACACTGCTTGTGAGTTGTTGACAGCTGTGAAAGAGCAGGCTGATCTGTGGCTGAGACCGCTGAACCTACATCCAGGCATAGTCGTGTGTGACAATGGCCGTAACCTGGTGGCGGCTCTGAGGCAAGGCGAGATCACACATGTACCATGCTTGGTTCATGTGCTTAACCTCGTGGTTCAGCGGTTTCTTAAATCGTACCCCGAGTTTCCAGATCTGCTCGTCAAAGTACGCCACCTGTCAGCTCATTTTCGCAAGTCTGCTCCAGCTTCCGCCGCCCTTGCTGTGTTGCAGCAGCGTTTGCAGCTTCCGTCACACCGACTGGTGTGTGATGTCCCCACACGTTGGAACTCTACCCTCCACAGATTGCAAAGGATTTTGAGCAGTAGAGAGCTGTTGTGGAGTACCAGCTGCAACAAGGCCATCGATATTCAGGTCAGACTCCACACATAAGACCTCAGGAGTGGTCCTGGATGTCTGACATATGTACCATCCTGACAAACTTTGAGGAGTCCACCAAGATGGTGAGTGGCGATGACGCCATCATTAGCGTCAGCATCCCACTTGTCTGTCTTTTGCAACGTTCTCTGCAGAGAATTTAAGAGGAGGCATTGAAGCCAGAGTATGATGAGATGGATCAAGAAGCTGTAGCGGGCGATTACACACAGCCCAGCCTCATCTCATCCCAAGGCGCATTGCGGGACAATGAGGGAGAGGAGGATGAGGAAGAAAAAGAGCTGGTATCATGCTCTGTAGATGGCAGTACCTGTACAACTGTCATACAGTCAGTTCAGCGTGGGTGGCCTGAGGAGGAGGAAGAGGAGGAGGAGAGCATGGTCAGTCGTCATCTTGGTGAGGACTCGGAAGTCTTGCCCGTTACCAGTCTGGCACGCATGGCTGACTTTATGTTACTCTGCCTTAACCGTGACCCTCGCGTTGTCATAATGTTGGGTAACAGTCATTACTGGTTGGTGATACTTTTAGACCCCCGCTACAAGGACAACTTTCACTCTCTTATTCCTGAGGTGGAGAGGTCTACAAAAAAGGGGCAGTACCAGAAGGCCCTTGCTGCAGAACTGTTAAAAAAATTCCCATCTGAACACGCTAGTGGCAGAGATCACAGTTCGTTGACCAACCAAGGCGTACAGGCGAGAGAGATGCAACTCCAATCCAGCAGAGGCAGGGGAACACTGTCAACATTCTGGGACAGTTTTCTGAGACCCGCCCAGCTTACAGGCCCTGAGACGTGGGGTACTCTCACAAGGAGTGGAAAGTTTCAAAAGATGGTGAGGGAGTACCTTGCCGACCGTACCAGCGTCCTCCGTGACTCTTCTGTGCCTTTTAATTATTGGGTATCCAAGCTGGACACTTGGAATGAACTCGCTCTGTACGCCTTGGAGGTCCTGGCCTGTCCTGCCGCTAGCATGTTATCGGAGCGTGTTTTTAGTGCCGCTGGGGGAATTATAACTGATAAGCACACTGACAATGCTGACAAGTAGACCCTTATCAAAATGAACAAAGTCTGGATTGGGCCAGACTTCTCATCACAACCAAATGACAGCAGACAAACATAAAGTCAAATCCACTGTGTTATTTTGGGAGGCATATTCCCATGCACCGCTTCACACCCACTCATGGGTATACGCTGCCTCATTTCGGCTGTATTTTGCTCTTCTCCTTATCCTCAGCCTCCACCACCACTATACCACCAGGGTGACAGTGGTCCGTGTTTCCAGCATTGCAAGTTCCTCCATCCTAATTTTTGCCAGCTTTTGCTTGGAACTCATAGGCAAAGACTATGGGAGACCCACTCATGTGAATAATGTTTTTAATATGCTGTACTGCATGGCTCTTGTAAGTGGCATTAAAACCATCTTTTTAAGCTACTGCGACCTCCACGTCCTTTCCAAGGGGCATTAAAACCATTTTGTTAAGCTACTGCTACCTCCACATCTCTTCCAAGGGGCATTAAAACCATCTTATTAAACCATTCTGAACTCCACAGCTCTTCCAAGGGGCATTGAAATGTTGTTTTTAATTAACTGTAACCTCCATGACTCTTCCAACAGGCATTGCATTTCCTCCTAATTTTAGTCAGCTTTTGCTCTTCAATGCATAGGTGAACACTAAGGGAGAACCACTCCCCAATAATGTGTAGAAGATTTTTAGTATATCGTAATCCACGTCTGTTTCAAGGGCCATTTCAATTCCTCATAATTTTTTGGAAAGCCTTCCATTCACTGCTTAGGCCAACAGTGTACAGGAGACCCAGTTGCTATAAATGGAAAAAACAGTTTAGTTAAGGCCCTCTGACCTCCATTTCACTTCCAATGGGTATTGGAGTGCCTTGAAATTTTTGGTAGGCATTGCACTCACTGTATGCCCTATAACTGTGTAGCCGAACCGCTCCTTTTGGTACAGAAACATATCCTACAAGACTTGTGTGGTTGACTGGCCTGATATTGATGTGAATGGTCCCTGTTCCTCCTGCTCTTTCTCCTTTGCCACCACCTCATCCATCATTCTTCACCTGAAGCTTTGTTTTAATGGGAGTCATAGAACTGGGATAGTAGCAGGAAAACATCCAGCAATCCTCGGAGGAGGTAGGATATGCGCCAAAACGCTGACCACCTCAGGCCTAGCCGCTACTACATACTTGCGCTTGCATTCCAAGGAACAGAAAGCTAAGGAGATGGATGGCCTCATGATCATGAAAAATTTACTCGTTGTGTAGGAGGCTGACCACTGCTACTGTCTACCTTTTGAACTTTGTGTTGAAGCCAGATTGACCCAGGACCCGCAATCCTCTATGTCTGGAGGATGTGTTGCATCCCAGTGTCCAACTGTGTCCCGGCTTCCACAATATTAACCCAGTGTGAAGGCGTGAGATGGACCATCCCTGGCCACATTCACTTGTCCACGTGTTTGTGGTTAGGCTGTCCTTCAATTAGGGGTGGCTGGGGACCGTTTATGGACACCCGGCCGCCCCCAGACAGCTGGGGAGCTTGTGTGGACACCCGGCCACAGGGCAGCTGGGGACTGAGTATTGATACCTCGCTGCTGAAGCAGCCATAAGGTAGTGGCCAGCTTCGGCCTCCTCCAAACTAAAAGGCCCCATTTCAAGTGCAAGCTAGCAGTATGGTATTGCAGCCTGGGGGTGGGTGGGTGGCAGGTTGCACACTTACGCTTGCATTCCAAGAAAACAAAGCAGATGCTAACTTCTATCATCATCATCATGCTCCTCACCTTGGCACTCTCAACTCCCCTGATGGAGAAGCCAGGGCCCACCGGAGGAGTCTGGTTTTCTGGTGGGCTCGTCCAATGCTGCCCTAAAGAAGGCCGGGCTAAGAAAAGTGTGGGGGGGATGTTCCACGGAGAAATAGGGGCGGCTGGGGACCATTTATGGACTCCCGGCCGCCCCCAGACAGCTGGGGACTGTGTCCGGACACCCGGCCGCGGGGTGGCTGGGGACCGAGTATGGACACCCGGCCGCCCCCTGGCGGCTGGGGACGGAGCCTGGACATCCAGCCGCCGGGCGGCTGGGGACTGAGTCTGTATACCTCACTGCCGAAGCAGCCATGAGGTAGTGGCCAGCTTCGGTCTCCACCAAACTAAAAGCCCCCATTTCAAGTGCAAGCTAGCAGTATGGTATTGCAGCCTGGATTTGCAGGTTGCACACTTACGCTTGCATTCCAAGAAAACAAAGCAGAAGATAACTTCTATCATAATCATCATGCTCCTCACCTTGGCACTCTCAACTCCCATGATGGAAAAGCCATGGCCCACCGGAGGAGTCTGGTTCTCTGGTGAGCTCGGCCAATGCTGCCCTAAAGCAGGCTGGGCAAAGAAAAGTGTGGGGGGGATGTTCCATGGAGAAATGGGTGCGGATGGGGACTGTTTATGGACTCCCGGCCGCCCCCAGGCAGCTGGGGACCGTGTGTGGACACCCGGCCGCCCCCTGGCGGCTGGGGACCGAGCGTGGACACCCGGCCGCTGGGCGGCTGGGGACTGAGTATGGATACCTCGCTGCCAAAGCGGCCATGGGGTAGTATCCAGCTTCGGACCCATTTCAAGTGCATGCTAGCAGTATGGTTTTTCAGCCTGGGGGTGGGTGGGTGTAAGGTTGCACGCTTACGCTTGCTTTCCAAGAAAATAAAGCAGATGCTAACTTTCATCATCATCATGCTCCTCACCTTGGCACTCTCAACTCCCCTGATGGAAAAGCCAAGGTCCACCGGAGGAGTCTGGTTCTCTGGTGGGCTCGTCCAATGCTGCCCTAAAGCAGGCCGGGCTAAGAAAAGTGTGTGGGGGATGTTCCGCGGATAAATAGTTGCGGCTGGGGACCGTTTATGGACACCCAGCCACCCTCTGGTGGCTGGGGACCGAGCGTGGACACCCTGCCGCCGGGCGGCTGGGGACTGAGTATGGACACCTCGCTGCCAAAGCAGCCTTGAGTTAGTGGCCAGCTTCGGCCTCCTCCAAACTGAAAGGCCCCATTTCAAGTGCAAGCTAGCAGTATGGTATTGCAGCCTGGCGGTGGTTTGGTGGCAGAATCCATACTTGCGCTTGCATTGCAAGGAATGGGGGAGGTACAATTGAACACTGCCCTGGGACAAGGACTTGCACGGGGATTGTTGCAAGTCTGCATCTTCTGATGCGGCAAGGATCACTTCTGATGGGCACACTTTTAGTCAGTGACGTGGGTGTCAGAGATGCTTCCATGAGTCTTCCCCATGCTGTTCCCATGTCTTTTCAGCACTGTATGCATGTGTCACACAGCACATGGCCAGATAAGATTGTAAAGTGTTAAAATGACATTTCCCGGTGAATGCATTTGTCACGGTTGAAAGCAATACAATAGTGCAAAAACGCATAAAACATGCTACTTGTGAACATAGCCCAAGGTGTGGAGGAGTATTTTTGTTTTTGGTTATTTATTTTACCTTATACACAAGTCTTTACCCTGGAAAGGAAATTCCCTAACATATTTCACACGAAAAGCACTTTCAGTTTCGTTTGTGAATGTTTTCTTGTGAGCCCGTAAAAGTGGCTTAATACCTCTGACCATGTTGTTGACAGCAGGGACCTGGGGGTCAGAAATTCTTCCTGGGGCAATGCCCATGCTGTCCCCATGTCTTTTGAGCACTGTCACTATCGTTTTGGGCACTTTTTAGGCTTTCTACAGACTGCCGGGGGTGCCGCCGCAAAAATGCTCGGGTCTCCCATAGACTAACATTGGGCTCGTTGCTCGGGTCGACCACCCGAGTATCACGGCGAGCTCGGCCCGAGCTTCGAGCACCCGAGCATTTTAGTGCTCGCTCAACACTAGTGATGATAATTCATCCTTGTTCTAATTTTTTGCTCTGTCTCCCCTACATACAGACCCCCAGGTGGACATTTGGCACATATATTTGAGTACACTGCATGTGATGCGGCTGAAAGTACCTTGGATCTTGTAGTCCTGACGTGAGTTGAGGATCTTTATCTTGCCTGTGGTCATTATAAATAGATAAGTTTAGCATTTTTTTTAGTTGCAGGGAAAGGTTACTGTAGCTGGCGGAGAGAACAGGGAGCTTTTGACAATTCTTAGATTTGGGGGCTGCCTAAAACACAGAAGTGGGGGGGTCTGGAATTATGGATTGTAATTGAGCATCTTTTTATAGTAAAGGTTGTTGTTTCTGTCCAGCTCCCCTTATTGCCTCCAGATTTGGATTGCAGGTGACTACTCTACTCTAGGTCTCTATTTCCTTGTTCTGTACCTTAATGATGGTGTCCAAAAAGTTAATTTCAGTGCAAGAGTAGTTGAGTGTTAGGTTGATGGAGGGATGAAATTTATTAAAGTGTTCATGGAAGGTCTTTAGTTGTTAAAAATCAAAAATGAAAAACCATATCCCTCACCTGTCTGACATGTTGAAATAATCCATAGTGTCCCACACAAATCTCATTTGTAGAGCAGTCACATCAGCAGATGTGACTGCTTTACAGGACAGCTGGCTACACACTGACACAGGAGGGTAACTCGCTCCTGTATAAGTGTATAGCACCAAGCTGCAGAGAGAGAGGTCACTTGAGTTCATCAGCTGATGAGCCCCGGTGACCTCACTTAAGGCACCACCGCTGCGTGAGAATTTGCTCAAGCATCGGCGGTCTCGCAAGTGAGATCACAGGAGCTCATCAGCTGATGCACTCGTGTGACCTCTCTCACTGCAGTTCAGCACTATACACTGCAGGATCCATCACGCTCCAGTCAGTGTATCGCAGTGTATCGCCATCTGGCGGATAGAGCAGTCACATCTCCCGATGTAACTGTTCTATAAATGAGATCACCGTGGGACACTCTGGATTACTGTGGATAGGGGAGGAATATGTTGGTTTATTATTTTTTCTTTATTACAGAAGACATGGGCATTGGGGATTAGTTGTTAAGGTGAGTATTATTGTGGGTTTTTTTTGTTTTTTTTTTACAGGGACAAGGCATCAGGGATTACATGTAGGTGAGTATAATGTGTTTTTTATTTTTATTTGAATATTTATTAATTTTAACTTTTTTTTTTACTTGGATCACAGGTGCCGGCTGATATGAGACTACTTCTCCCATCAGTGGCACCTGCACTCGCTGTTTACAAAGACTGGCTGATAGGAGTAGTATTACCATCAGCCGGCGCCTGTGACCCACAGTAAGCTTTTTACCGAGGGTCACAATCTCAGCTGCTGACATCTGATAGCATGATCCCACAGCGCTCTAACCGGTAGTAACATCAAAGCCTCTGTTTCCCACGCTGTCACAGCGTGGAAAACCATTGATTTGGGAAACCGTGGGACAGCGTGGGAAACCATTGGGTTCAGGCTGGAATGATTCACACTGAAACATTTTTGAAGCTGTTGTTATGAAGTATTCTAATTTACTGAGATAAGGACTTTTGTGTTTTCATTGGCTGTAAGCCATAATCATCAACATTAACTGAAATAAACACTTGAAATAGATCACTCTGTTTGTAATGATGCTATATATGAGTTTCAGTTTTTGCATTGAAGAGCTGAAATAAATAAACTTTTTGAGGATATTCTAATTTAGTGAGATGCACCTGTAGGTATGGTCATTTCATTAAAGAAAACTGACTGCCAAAAATTTTGCATATACTACAGTTAGGTCCATATATATTTGGACAGAGACAACATTTTTCTAATTTTGGTTCTATACATTACCATAATTAATTTTAATCAAAACAATTCAGATGCAATTGAAGTTCAGACTTCCAGCTTTCATTTGAGGGTATCCACATTAAAATTGGATGAAGGGTTTAGGAGTTTCAGCTCCTTAACATGTGCCACCCTGATTTTAAAGGGACCAAAACTAATTGGATAGATTAAATAATTGTAAATAAAATGTTAATTTCTAGTAATTGGTTGAAAACCCTTTGTTGGAAATGATTGCCTGAAGTCTTGAACTCATGGACATCACCAGACGCTGTGTTTTCTACTTTTTGATGCTCTGCCAGGCCTTCACTACAGTGGTTTTCGGTTGCTGTTTGATTGTGGGCCTTTCTGTCTGAAGTTTCATCTTTAATAGAGATGAGCGTTGTTCTACTCGAACTGTTCGCCAATCTCAAATTCGAGCTGTTTTGGGTGGTGTTCGAGCCGTTTGGCGAACACGAACAATTTGAGAAAAATTCGGCTGTTCGAGGTTATGTTCGATAACTGTTCGTGCACCAAAATCATAACTGGATTTTTTCTCAGTAATGATGAAAATTAATGTTAATACGCAGTTTGAGTGTACAGCGGGGTGTGGGGAGGGGCAGGGGATGGATCTCTGCAGGAACAATGAAGATCTCCATTTTTTTTTTCTCTTTCCCGCATTTACAGTGGGGAGGTGCAATCTGTCAGCCTATCAGCAGTGCACACACGGAGCGAAGTGCTTTTTTTCACACAAGCAAGGGCATGTGTCATTGGCAGTGTATGTCACATGTCCTTGCCCTATAAGACCAAGCCATTTTCCCCGTCGCCACCATTTTCTCACTGCTGCAGCTGCGTGTTAGACGGCACCGCTGTTGCTGTGTGCGCTATACCTTGTTAATTTCAAGCCAATTTTCGCACAAATCTACAGATAGCTTGGGAGTAGGGAATAGTTGTGATTGCAGTCCTTTTAAGGACTAGGTTACAGCATTTCCTACGACTTTTATCAGGCAGGTCTGTGCTCTTAAATAGATAGATTGTGGGAGTAAAGACTAATTGTAATTGGAGTCCTTTTCAGGACTAGGTTACATCAGTTCCTATCAGTTTTTGCCAGGCAGGTCTGTGCCAGTGCTGTGCAAGTTTTTTTCACAGCATTTGGCTGAATCTAGCAAAGCTAATCCTTTTTGGCCTATTGCAGAGTGTGTTAGTCAGTGGAGTAGCCTATCTGTGTTGCAAGATATACCACCTGTGTATAGAATACCAATTTTTTTACTGCACCTAGTGAAGTACAATCTTTTGGGCATAGCATCATTCTATTAGTCCATCTATACTGACCTCCATCAGGTTGCAAATTGAATATAATTTTTTTCTGCATCTAGCACTGAAAAAATATTGTGCTTCTAGCTGTGTGTGGGACTTGTTGTATTAGTCCATCTATACTGACCTCCATCAGGTTGCAAACTGAATATATTTTTTTCTGCATCTACCTCTGAAAAAATATTGGTCTTCTAGCTGTGTGTGGGACTTGTTCTATTAATCCATCTATACAGACCTCCATCAGGTTGCAAACTGAATATATTTTTTTCTGCATCTACCTCTGAAAAAATATTGGGCTTCTAGCTGTGTGTGGGACTTGTTGTATTAGTCCATCTATACTGACCTCCATCAGGTTGCAAACTGAATATATTTTTTTCTGCATCTACCTCTGAAAAAATATTGGGCTTCTAGCTGTGTGTGGGACTTGTTCTATTAATCCATCTATACAGACCTCCATCAGGTTGCAAACTGAATATATTTTTTTCTGCATCTACCTCTGAAAAAATATTGGGCTTCTAGCTGTGTGTGGGACTTGTTGTATTAGTACATCTATACTGACCTCCATCAGGTTGCAAACTGAATATATTTTTTTCTGCATCTACCTCTGAAAAAATATTGGGCTTCTAGCTGTGTGTGGGACTTGTTCTATTAATCCATCTATACAGACCTCCATCAGGTTGCAAACTGAATATATTTTTTTCTGCATCTACCTCTGAAAAAAATATGTGGCCTTCTAGCAGTGTGTGGGACTTTCTCTATTAGTCCATCTATACTGACCTCCATCAGGTTGCAAACTGAATATAATTTTTTTTCTGCATTTAGCTCTGAAAAAATATTTGGCCTTCTATCAGTGTGTGGGACTTTCTCTTATTAGTCCATCTATGCTGACCTCCATCAGGTTGCAAATTAAAAATAATTTTTATCTGCATCGACAGTACCTCTGAAAAAATATTTGGGCTTCTAGCTGTGTGTGGGACTTGTTCTATTAGTCCATCTATACTGACCTCCATCAGGTTGCAAATTGAATATAATTTTTATCTGCATCTAGCTCTGAAAAAATATTTGGCCTTCTAACAGTGTGTGGGACTTTCTCTATTAGTCCATCTATACTGACCTCCATCAGGTTGCAAATTGAATATAATTTTTATCTGCATCTAGCTCTGAAAAAATATTTGGCCTTCTAGCAGTGTGTGGGACTTTCTCTATTAGTCCATCTATACTGACCTCCATCAGGTTGCAAATTGAATATAATTTTTTTCTGCATCTAGCTCTGAAAAAATATTTGTCCTTCTAGCAGTGTGTTGGACTTGTTCTACTAGTCCATCTATACTGACCTCCATCAGGTTGCAAATTCAAAATAATTTTTTGTCTGCATCTAGCTCTGAAAAAATATTTGGACTTCTAGCAGTGTGTGGGACTTGGTCTATTAGTCCACCTATACTGATCTCCATCAGGTTGCAAATTTAATATAATATTTTTCTGCATCTAGCTCTGAAAAAATATTTGTCCTTTTAGCAGTGTGTGAGACTTGTTCTACTAGTCCATCTATACTGACCTCCATCAGGTTGCAAATTCAAAATAATTTTTTGTATGCATCTAGCTCTGAAAAAATATTTGGCCTTCTAGCAGTGTGTCGGACTTGTTCTATTAGTCCATGTATACTGACCTCCATCAGGTTGCAAACTGAATATATTTTTTTTCTGCATCTACCTCTGAAAAAATATTTGGGCTTCTAGCTGTGTGTGGGACTTGTTCTGTTAGTCCATCTATACTGACCTCCATCAGGTTGCAAATTGAATATAATTTTTTTCTGCATCTAGCTCTGAAAAAATATTTGTCCTTCTAGCAGTGTGTGGGACTTGTTCTACTAGTCCATCTATACTGACCTCCATCAGTTTGCAAATTCAAAATAATTTTTTGTCTGCATCTAGCTCTGAAAAAATATTTGGCCTTCTAGCAGTGTGTTGGACTTGGTCTATTAGTCCATCTAAACTGACCTCCATCAGGTTGCAAATTGAATATAATTTTTTTCTGCATCTAGCTCTGAAAAAATATTTGTCCTTCTAGCAGTGTGTGGGACTTGTTCTACTAGTCCATCTATACTGACCTCCATCAGGTTGCAAATTCAAAATAATTTTTTGTCTGCATCTAGCTCTGAAAAAATATTTGGACTTCTAGCAGTGTGTGGGACTTGGTCTATTAGTCCACCTATACTGATCTCCATCAGGTTGCAAATTTAATATAATATTTTTCTGCATCTAGCTCTGAAAAAATATTTGTCCTTTTAGCAGTGTGTGAGACTTGTTCTACTAGTCCATCTATACTGACCTCCATCAGGTTGCAAATTCAAAATAATTTTTTGTATGCATCTAGCTCTGAAAAAATATTTGGCCTTCTAGCAGTGTGTCGGACTTGTTCTATTAGTCCATGTATACTGACCTCCATCAGGTTGCAAACTGAATATATTTTTTTTCTGCATCTACCTCTGAAAAAATATTTGGGCTTCTAGCTGTGTGTGGGACTTGTTCTATTAGTCCATCTATACTGACCTCCATCAGGTTGCAAATTGAATATAATTTTTTTCTGCATCTAGCTCTGAAAAAATATTTGTCCTTCTAGCAGTGTGTGGGACTTGTTCTACTAGTCCATCTATACTGACCTCCATCAGTTTGCAAATTCAAAATAATTTTTTGTCTGCATCTAGCTCTGAAAAAATATTTGGCCTTCTAGCAGTGTGTTGGACTTGGTCTATTAGTCCATCTAAACTGACCTCCATCAGGTTGCAAATTGAATATAATTTTTTTCTGCATCTAGCTCTGAAAAAATATTTGTCCTTCTAGCAGTGTGTGGGACTTGTTCTACTAGTCCATCTATACTGACCTCCATCAGGTTGCAAATTCAAAATAATTTTTTGTCTGCATCTAGCTCTGAAAAAATATTTGGACTTCTAGCAGTGTGTGGGACTTGGTCTATTATCCCACCTATACTGATCTCCATCAGGTTGCAAATTTAATATAATTTTTTTCTGCATCTAGCTCTGAAAAAATATTTGTCCTTCTAGCAGTGTGTGAGACTTGTTCTACTAGTCCATCTATACTGACCTCCATCAGGTTGCAAATTCAAAATAATTTTTTGTCTGCATCTAGCTCTGAAAAAATATTTGGCCTTCTAGCAGTGTGTGGGACTTGTTCCGTTAGTCCATCTATACTGACCTCCATCAGGTTGCAAATTGAATATAATTTTTTTCTGCATCTAGCTCTGAAAAAATATTTGTCCTTCTAGCAGTGTGTGGGACTTGTTCTACTAGTCGATCTATACTGACCTCCATCAGTTTGCAAATTCAAAATAATTTTTTTGTCTGCATCTAGCTCTGAAAAAATATTTGGCCTTCTAGCAGTGTGTTGGACTTGGTCTATTAGTCCATCTATACTGACCTCCATCAGGTTGCAAATTGAATATAATTTTTTTCTGCATCTAGCTCTGAAAAAATATTTGTCCTTCTAGCAGTGTGTGGGACTTGTTCTACTAGTCCATCTATACTGACCTCCATCAGTTTGCAAATTCAAAATAATTTTTTGTCTGCATCTAGCTCTGAAAAAATATTTGGCTTTCTAGCAGTGTGTTGGACTTGGTCTATTAGTCCATCTATACTGACCCCCATCAGGTTGCAAATTGAATATAATATTTTTCTGCATCTAGCTCTGAAAAAATATTTGTCCTTTTAGCAGTGTGTGAGACTTGTTCTACTAGTCCATCTATACTGACCTCCATCACGTTGCAAATTCAAAATAATTTTTTGTATGCATCTAGCTCTGAAAAAATATTTGGCCTTCTAGCAGTGTGTGGGACTTGTTCTATTAGTCCATGTATACTGACCTCCATCAGGTTGCAAACTGAATATAATATTTTTCTGCATCTACCTCTGAAAAAATATTTGGGCTTCTAGCTGTGTGTGGGACTTGTTCTATTAGTCCATCTATACTGACCTCCATCAGGTTGCAAATTCAAAATAATTTTTTGTCTGCATCTAGCTCTGAAAAAATATTTGGACTTCTAGCAGTGTGTGGGACTTGGTCTATTAGTCCACCTATACTGATCTCCATCAGGTTGCAAATTTAATATAATATTTTTCTGCATCTAGCTCTGAAAAAATATTTGTCCTTTTAGCAGTGTGTGAGACTTGTTCTACTAGTCCATCTATACTGACCTCCATCAGGTTGCAAATTCAAAATAATTTTTTGTATGCATCTAGCTCTGAAAAAATATTTGGCCTTCTAGCAGTGTGTCGGACTTGTTCTATTAGTCCATGTATACTGACCTCCATCAGGTTGCAAACTGAATATATTTTTTTTCTGCATCTACCTCTGAAAAAATATTTGGGCTTCTAGCTGTGTGTGGGACTTGTTCTATTAGTCCATCTATACTGACCTCCATCAGGTTGCAAATTGAATATAATTTTTTTCTGCATCTAGCTCTGAAAAAATATTTGTCCTTCTAGCAGTGTGTGGGACTTGTTCTACTATTCGATCTATACTGACCTCCATCAGTTTGCAAATTCAAAATAATTTTTTGTCTGCATCTAGCTCTGAAAAAATATTTGGCCTTCTAGCAGTGTGTTGGACTTGGTCTATTAGTCCATCTATACTGACCTCCATCAGGTTGCAAATTGAATATAATTTTTTTCTGCATCTAGCTCTGAAAAAATATTTGTCCTTCTAGCAGTGTGTGGGACTTGTTCTACTAGTCCATCTATACTGACCTCCATCAGGTTGCAAATTCAAAATAATTTTTTGTCTGCATCTAGCTCTGAAAAAATATTTGGACTTCTAGCAGTGTGTGGGACTTGGTCTATTGTCCCACCTATACTGATCTCCATCAGGTTGCAAATTTAATATAATTTTTTTCTGCATCTAGCTCTGAAAAAATATTTGTCCTTCTAGCAGTGTGTGAGACTTGTTCTACTAGTCCATCTATACTGACCTCCATCAGGTTGCAAATTCAAAATAATTTTTTGTCTGCATCTAGCTCTGAAAAAATATTTGGCCTTCTAGCAGTGTGTGGGACTTGTTCTATTAGTCCATCTATACTGACCTCCATCAGGTTGCAAACTGAATATAATTTTTTTCTGCATCTACCTCTGAAAAAATATTTGGGCTTCTAGCTGTGTGTGGGACTTGTTCTATTAGTCCATCTATACTGACCTCCATCAGGTTGCAAATTCAAAATAATTTTTTGTCTGCATCTAGCTCTGAAAAAATATTTGGCCTTCTAGCAGTGTGTTGGACTTGGTTTATTAGTCCATCTATACTGACCTCCATCAGGTTGCAAATTGAATATAATATTTTTCTGCATCTAGCTCTGAAAAAATATTTGGCCTTCTAGCAGTGTGTGGGACTTGTTCTATTAGTCCATCTATACTGACTTCCATCAGGTTGGAAACTCAATATAATTTTTTTCTGCATCTACCTCTGAAAAAATATTTGGGCTTCTAGCTGTGTGTGGGACTTGTTCTGTTAGTCCATCTATACTGACCTCCATCAGGTTGCAAATTGAATATAATTTTTTTCTGCATCTACCTCTGAAAAAATATTTGGGCTTCTAGCTGTGTGTGGGACTTGTACTATTAGTCCATCTATACTGACCTCCATCAGGTTGCAAATTGAAAATAATTTTTTTCTGCTTCTAGCTCTGAAAAAATATTTGGGCTTCTAGCAGTGTGTGGGACTTGGTCTATTAGTCAATCTATACTGACCTCCATCAGTTTGCAAATTGAATATAATATTTTTATGCATCTAGCTCTGAAAAAATATTTGGCCTTCTAGCAGTGTGTGGGACTTGTTCTATTAGTCCTTCTATACTGACCTCCATCAGGTTGGAAACTCAATATAATTTTTTTCTGCATCTACCTCTGAAAAAATATTTGGGCTTCTAGCTGTGTGTGGGACTTGTTCTATTAGTCCATCTATACTGACCTCCATCAGGTTGCAAATTGAAAATAATTTTTTTCTGCATCTAGCTCTGAAAAAATATTTGTCCTTCTAGCAGTGTGTGGGACTTGTTCTACTAGTCCATCTATACTGACCTCCATCAGTTTGCAAATTCAAAATAATTTTTTGTCTGCATCTAGCTCTGAAAAAATATTTGGCTTTCTAGCAGTGTGTTGGACTTGGTCTATTAGTCCATCTATACTGACCCCCATCAGGTTGCAAATTGAATATAATTTTTTTCTGCATCTAGCTCTGAAAAAATATTTGTCCTTCTAGCAGTGTGTGGGACTTGTTCTACTAGTCCATCTATACTGACCTCCATCAGGTTGCAAATTCAAAATAATTTTTTGTCTGCATCTAGCTCTGAAAAAATATTTGGACTTCTAGCAGTGTGTGGGACTTGGTCTATTAGTCCACCTATACTGATCTCCATCAGGTTGCAAATTTAATATAATATTTTTCTGCATCTAGCTCTGAAAAAATATTTGTCCTTTTAGCAGTGTGTGAGACTTGTTCTACTAGTCCATCTATACTGACCTCCATCAGGTTGCAAGTTCAAAATAATTTTTTGTATGCATCTAGCTCTGAAAAAATATTTGGCCTTCTAGCAGTGTGTGGGACTTGTTCTATTAGTCAATCTATACTGACCTCCATCAGGTTGCAAACTGAATATAATATTTTTCTGCATCTACCTCTGAAAAAATATTTGGGCTTCTAGCTGTGTGTGGGACTTGTTCTATTAGTCCATCCATACTGACCTCCATCAGTTTGCAAGTTGAAAATAATTTTTTTCTGCATCTAGCTCTGAAAAAATATTTGGGCTTCTAGCAGTGTGTGGGATTTGGTCTATTAGTCCATCTATACTGACCTCCATCAGGTTGCAAACTGAATATAATTTTTTTCTGCATCTAGCTCTGAAAAAATATTTGGGCGTCTAGCTGTGTGTGGGACTTGTTCTATTAGTCGATCTATACTGACCTCCATCAGGTTGCAAATTGAAAATAATTTTTTTCTGCATCTAGCTCTGAAAAAATATTTGGGCTTCTAGCAGTGTGTGGGACTTGGTCTATTAGTCAATCTATACTGACCTCCATCAGTTTGCAAATTGAATATAATATTTTTCTGCATCTAGCTCTGAAAAAATATTTGGCCTTCTAGCAGTGTGTGGGACTTGTTTTATTAGTCCTTCTATACTGACCTCCATCAGGTTGGAAACTCAATATAATTTTTTTCTGCATCTACCTCTGAAAAAATATTTGGGCTTCTAGCTGTGTGTGGGACTTGTTCTATTAGTCCATCTATACTGACCTCCATCAGGTTGCAAATTGAATATAATTTTTTTCTGCATCTAGCTCTGAAAAAATATTTGTCCTTCTAGCAGTGTGTGGGACTTGTTCTACTAGTCCATCTATACTGACCTCCATCAGTTTGCAAATTCAAAATAATTTTTTGTCTGCATCTAGCTCTGAAAAAATATTTGGCCTTCTAGCAGTGTGTTGGACTTGGTCTATTAGTCCATCTATACTGACCTCCATCAGGTTGCAAATTGAATATAATTTTTTTCTGCATCTAGCTCTGAAAAAATATTTGTCCTTCTAGCAGTGTGTGGGACTTGTTCTACTAGTCCATCTATACTGACCTCCATCAGGTTGCAAATTCAAAATAATTTTTTGTCTGCATCTAGCTCTGAAAAAATATTTGGACTTCTAGCAGTGTGTGGGACTTGGTCTATTAGCCCACCTATACTGATCTCCATCAGGTTGCAAATTTAATATAATTTTTTTCTGCATCTAGCTCTGAAAAAATATTTGTCCTTCTAGCAGTGTGTGAGACTTGTTCTACTAGTCCATCTATACTGACCTCCATCAGGTTGCAAATTCAAAATAATTTTTTGTCTGCATCTAGCTCTGAAAAAATATTTGGCCTTCTAGCAGTGTGTGGGACTTGTTCTATTAGTCCATCTATACTGACCTCCATCAGGTTGCAAACTGAATATAATTTTTTTTCTGCATCTACCTCTGAAAAAATATTTGGGCTTCTAGCTGTGTGTGGGACTTGTTCTATTAGTCCATCTATACTGACCTCCATCAGGTTGCAAATTGAAAATAATTTTTTTCTGCATCTAGCTCTGAAAAAATATTTGGGCTTCTAGCAGTGTGTGGGACTTTGTCTATTAGTCCATCTATACTGACCTCCATCAGTTTGCAAATTGAATATAATATTTTTCTGCATCTAGCTCTGAAAAAATATTTGGCCTTCTAGCAGTGTGTGGGACTTGTTCTATTAGTCCATCTATACTGACCTCCATCAGGTTGGAAACTCAATATAATTTTTTTCTGCATCGACCTCTGAAAAAATATTTGGGCTTCTAGCTGTGTGTGGGACTTGTTCTATTAGTCCATCTATACTGACCTCCATCAGTTTGCAAATTCAAAATAATTTTTTTCTGCATCTAGCTCTGAAAAAATATTTGTCCTTCTAGCAGTGTGTGGGACTTGTTCTACTAGTCCATCTATACTGACCTCCATCAGTTTGCAAATTCAAAATAATTTTTTGTCTGCATCTAGCTCTGAAAAAATATTTGGCTTTCTAGCAGTGTGTTGGACTTGGTCTATTAGTCCATCTATACTGACCCCCATCAGGTTGCAAATTGAATATAATATTTTTCTGCATCTAGCTCTGAAAAAATATTTGTCCTTTTAGCAGTGTGTGAGACTTGTTCTACTAGTCCATCTATACTGACCTCCATCAGGTTGCAAATTCAAAATAATTTTTTGTATGCATCTAGCTCTGAAAAAATATTTGGCCTTCTAGCAGTGTGTGGGACTTGTTCTATTAGTCCATGTATACTGACCTCCATCAGGTTGCAAACTGAATATAATATTTTTCTGCATCTACCTCTGAAAAAATATTTGGGCTTCTAGCTGTGTGTGGGACTTGTTCTATTAGTCCATCTATACTGACCTCCATCAGGTTGCAAATTCAAAATAATTTTTTGTCTGCATCTAGCTCTGAAAAAATATTTGGCCTTCTAGCAGTGTGTTGGACTTGGTCTATTAGTCCATCTATACTGACCTCCATCAGGTTGCAAATTGAATATAATTTTTTTCTGCATTTAGCTCTGAAAAAATATTTGTCCTTCTAGCAGTGTGTGGGACTTGTTCTACTAGTCCATCTATACTGACCTCCATCGGGTTGCAAATTCAAAATAATTTTTTGTCTGCATCTAGCTCTGAAAAAATATTTGGAATTCTAGCAGTGTGTGGGACTTGGTCTATTAGTCCACCTATACTGATCTCCATCAGGTTGCAAATTTAATATAATTTTTTTCTGCATCTAGCTCTGAAAAAATATTTGTCCTTATAGCAGTGTGTGAGACTTGTTCTACTAGTCCATCTATACTGACCTCCATCAGGTTGCAAATTCAAAATAATTTTTTGTCTGCATCTATCTCTGAAAAAATATTTGGCCTTCTAGCAGTGTGTGGGACTTGTTCTATTAGTCCATCTATACTGACCTCCATCAGGTTGCAAACTGAAAATAATTTTTTTCTGCATCTACCTCTGAAAAAATATTTGGGCTTCTAGCTGTGTGTGGGACTTGTTCTATTAGTCCATCTATACTGACCTCCATCAGGTTGCAAATTGAAAATAATTTTTTTCTGCATTTAGCTCTGAAAAAATATTTGTCCTTCTAGCAGTGTGTGGGACTTGTTCTACTAGTCCATCTATACTGACCTCCATCGGGTTGCAAATTCAAAATAATTTTTTGTCTGCATCTAGCTCTGAAAAAATATTTGGACTTCTAGCAGTGTGTGGGACTTGGTCTATTAGTCCACCTATACTGATCTCCATCAGGTTGCAAATTTAATATAATTTTTTTCTGCATCTAGCTCTGAAAAAATATTTGTCCTTATAGCAGTGTGTGAGACTTGTTCTACTAGTCCATCTATACTGACCTCCATCAGGTTGCAAATTCAAAATAATTTTTTGTCTGCATCTATCTCTGAAAAAATATTTGGCCTTCTAGCAGTGTGTGGGACTTGTTCTATTAGTCCATCTATACTGACCTCCATCAGGTTGCAAACTGAAAATAATTTTTTTCTGCATCTACCTCTGAAAAAATATTTGGGCTTCTAGCTGTGTGTGGGACTTGTTCTATTAGTCCATCTATACTGACCTCCATCAGGTTGCAAATTGAAAATAATTTTTTTCTGCATCTAGCTCTGAAAAAATATTTGGGCTTCTAGCAGTGTGTGGGACTTGGTCTATTAGTCCATCTATACTGACCTCCATCAGTTTGCAAATTGAATATAATATTTTTCTGCATCTAGCTCTGAAAAAATATTTGGCCTTCTAGCAGTGTGTGGGACTTGTTCTATTAGTCCATCTATACTGACTTCCATCAGGTTGGAAACTCAATATAATTTTTTTCTGCATCTACCTCTGAAAAAATATTTGGGCTTCTAGCTGTGTGTGGGACTTGTTCTATTAGTCCATCTATACTGACCTCCATCAGGTTGCAAATTGAATATAATTTTTTCTGCATCTAGCTCTGAAAAAATATTTGTCCTTCTAGCAGTGTGTGGGACTTGTTCTACTAGTCCATCTATACTGACCTCCATCAGTTTGCAAATTCAAAATAATTTTTTGTCTGCATCTAGCTCTGAAAAAATATTTGGCTTTCTAGCAGTGTGTTGGACTTGGTCTATTAGTCCATCTATACTGACCCCCATCAGGTTGCAAATTGAATATAATTTTTTTCTGCATCTAGCTCTGAAAAAATATTTGTCCTTCTAGCAGTGTGTGGGACTTGTTCTACTAGTCCATCTATACTGACCTCCATCAGGTTGCAAATTCAAAATAATTTTTTGTCTGCATCTAGCTCTGAAAAAATATTTGGACTTCTAGCAGTGTGTGGGACTTGGTCTATTAGTCCACCTATACTGATCTCCATCAGGTTGCAAATTTAATATAATATTTTTCTGCATCTAGCTCTGAAAAAATATTTGTCCTTTTAGCAGTGTGTGAGACTTGTTCTACTAGTCCATCTATACTGACCTCCATCAGGTTGCAAACTGAATATAATATTTTTCTGCATCTACCTCTGAAAAAATATTTGGGCTTCTAGCTGTGTGTGGGACTTGTTCTATTAGTCCATCCATACTGACCTCCATCAGTTTGCAAGTTGAAAATAATTTTTTTCTGCATCTAGCTCTGAAAAAATATTTGGGCTTCTAGCAGTGTGTGGGATTTGGTCTATTAGTCCATCTATACTGACCTCCATCAGGTTGCAAACTGAATATAATTTTTTTCTGCATCTAGCTCTGAAAAAATATTTGGGCGTCTAGCTGTGTGTGGGACTAGTTCTATTAGTCGATCTATACTGACCTCCATCAGGTTGCAAACTGAATATAATTTTTTTCTGCACCTACCTCTGAAAAAATATTTGGGCGTCTAGCTGTGTGTGGGACTTGTTCTATTAGTCCATCTATACTGACCTCCATCAGGTTGCAAATTGAATATAATTTTTTTCTGCATCTAACCCAGCCAATAGTTTTGGCCTAATACCACAGTTTGGCCACTCAGCTCTGCTCGGTTCCCATCCATTGTTTTTTTGTGCAAACAACTCCAGAGTTGTGAATTAGTTAACCACCAAAATGAGTGGAAAAAGGCCTGCTGCTGGTGGAAAGGGGAATAGGCGTGTTGGGAAGGGGAAAAAAGGTTGTGTCCGTGGGGTAGGTGTTAAAGCAACAGTAACATCTGCAGAAGAAAGACCATCTTCCAGCCAAACTAAAATGTCTACTTCTTTTAGCGGACAATGTGATAAGATCCCTTTCTTACGGCCACGCCAATCGCTACAAATTCCAGATGTGGCACAAAAACAGCAGGTGCTTCAACGGATATCAAGTGTTCCTTTAAGTGGGCTCTCCTCCACATCAACTTCAACATCACAAATACTCCAGTCCTCAAAGGTGTCACCCCAATCGCACTTGCTTCCTCACAGCTCCCAAATCTCCAGCTGTATGTCTGAGTATGAGGTAGTACAGATGGTTGAGTCTGCAGAGCTGTTTACTCATACTATAGCCTGGGAAACAGAGGTCGGCTCCAGCGCTTCTGTGAATCCAGACGAGGAAATGTTCTGCACTATTGCCCAGAATCTTTATGAGTCGGATCCAGGACCAGACGCAGAAGATTCTGACCATAATGTAGACCCTCATTCCCAAACTGTAACTCCTGTTGGTGGAGACAATGAGGAAGACGATGATGAGACTCAAATACCTGATTGGAGCGACAACTTTAGTTTTTTGTCAGGGCAGGAATAGGTTGGCTCTGAGGACGACGGGTGTGATAACGCACAGGGTGATGATGATGAGGTTGGAGATCCCACTTACTGTCAACCCACAGTCAGTCAAGAGATGAGGTCAGCAGAGGAGGTGGAGGAGGATGCTAGTGACGACAAGGTCAGGTTGCGCCTTCCTGGACAGAGACGTAGTACTGGAAGCACGTCAACAACTGCATCCTCAAACACAACTCTGCCTCTCACCACAAGTCGTGGTGGCTCTTCAGGTCGCATGGGTGCTAAGCCTTGCATAGCCTGGGCATTTTTTCAGATCGATAAAGATGACCCAACTCGTGTTATCTGTAACATTTGTCAGCAAAAGTTAAGTAGAGGCCAAAAAATACATAGTTTGAGTACTTCATGCATGAACCGGCACATGGACATGAAGCATAAGTTGCAGTTGGAAGCTCACTGTGCTACAATGCGGCCTAGCCGGCCGGGCCAACCACCGTCTGCCATATCTTGTGCATCCGTGGCCTCTTCATCCTCTGTGACTGGGGAGACAGCAGTCACACCTGTTTTGGGGCGCAGACCTGCCACCTCTTTACCCGCAAGAGCCAGCGTGATTGGCAGGTCATCATTTTCTTTGGAGGTGGTAACACCAGCTGGTGTTGAGCGCTGTCCGACATCGATAGCACCACCTTTGGATCAAGGCAACCTAACATGTCCACCTGCATCTTCCTCACAGACCGGCAGTTTGCCGGGGACACCCTTATCAACCCCGTCTAAGCACAATAGCCAGCCCTCGGTCCCTCAGATGTGGACAAGTAAAAGACCATTTCCTCCTAGCCATGAGAAAGCTAAGAGGTTGAATTTCACCATCTGCAAGCTCTTGGCTACAGAAATGCTGCCTTTCCGCCTGGTGGACACAGAGGATTTTCGAGACCTTAGTCAGCCCAGTCGGCACTACTTCTCAAAGAAAGGTGTGCCTGCGCTCCTCCAGCATGTCGCACACAACATCACCGCTTCTTTGAGAAACTCTGTGTGTGACAGGGTGCATTTCACCACAGACACTTGGACGAGTAGGCATGGACAGGGGCGTTACATGTCGCTGACTGGGCACTGGGTAACTATGGTGACAGCAGGAGAAGGGGCTGCTGTCCAAGTCTTGCCGTCCCCACGAGTTGTGCGTCAATCCTCTTTATCTCAAAGTTCCTCCACTGCTTCTGCCTCCTCAACCTCCTCTCGGTCCTCCACCTGCACCCAAAGCCTGTCTGGTCATGCCACAAGCTTTCTAACTGCGCAGAAGGGATCCTGCACACCTCCTTACTATGCTGGCAGTAGGGCTCAAAGTCATCAGGCGGTTTTTACTTTGAAATGTCTGGGAAATGTGAGTCACACAGCTGAGGAGTTGTGGTCAGCTCTGGAGAACCAATTTCATGAATGGTTGTCTCCACTGGACCTGAAACCAGGGAAGGCCATGTGCGACAATGCTGCAAACCTGGGTGCGGCCCTTCGCGTTGAACCTGGTTGTCCATCAATTTTTAGCCCACTATCCCGGACTAGATGGCCTTCTGCAGAGGGCACAGTCGCTGTGTGCCCACTTCCGCCGTTCGCATCCCGCAGCTCAGCGAATTACATCTCTCCAGAAGTCGTTGGGCCTGCCACTTCACCGGCTAAAATGCGATGTGCCTACCCGGTGGAATTCAACCCTGCACATGTTGCAGCGACTGTGGCAGCACCGACAAGCCCTGGTGCAATACGTTCTGACATATAGCCTGGGCCAACGAGATCCAGAGGTGGGGCAAATCATGCTGGAGGAGTGGTCTCAGATCAGGGACCTATGCACCCTTCTGCACAGTTTTGAAATGGCCACAAAGATGTTTAGTACTGACGGTGCCATTATCAGCATGAATATTCCGGTGATTTACATGCTGGAGCACATGTTAAACAGAATTCGGAGTCAGGTGGTGGCACAAGAGGAGGTGGAGGAAGTAGAAGAGGAGGAGTTGTATGCGGAAGGGCTAACATCTGCAAGGTCCAGACGGTCGGCAGCACCAAGGCGGCAGGCATGTGAGGGTGGGGGAGATGGTTTTACCAGGGCGCATGGTAGCAGCCAAACTAGTGAGGAAGGTGCAGGAGCCCAGGAAGAAGTGGAGGACGAACTGATGGAAGACTCATCAGATGAGTGAGACCTTGATCACATTTCTGTTGTGCGAGGTTGGGGGGAGAGGACAGAGGAAGGAAGCATGATTGTTACCTCGCCACCAACACAACAGGGACTTGGTGCTCCTGGATGCGCAACACACATGAGTGCCTTCTTGCTGCACTACCTGCAACATGACCCTCGAATTGTGTGAATTAGAAATAATCCTGACTACTGGGTTGCCACACTGTTAGATCCCCGGTACAAAAGTAAATTTGCAGAAATTATTCCTGCCATAGAAAGGGATGCACGCATGCAGGAGTATCAGCAGAGACTGTTGCAGAATCTTACATGTGCTTTTCCACAAAACACCAGTGGTGCACGTACTGAATCTCAGAGTTCCAACTTGCCAACCGTGGGACCGTCGAGTGTTCAGCACTCAAACTTTAACAGAAACACAGTATCTGCTGGTAACATCAATTTTGCGGAATCATTTCACCACTTTTTTAGTCCATCCTTTGCAAGGCCACAGGAGACAAGAAGTGTGACACATAGTCAACGCCTAGAGACGTTGGTACAGGAGTATCTCCAAGTAAACATTGAAGCCATGACTGTGTCACTGGACCCTTGCTCTTTTTGGGCTTCCAATCTGGATAAATGGCCGGAGCTAGCCACTTACGCCTTGGAGATCTTGTCATGCCCCGCAGCCAGCGTTCTGTCTGAACGTTTGTTCAGCGCTGCTGGTGGTGTGCTGACAGATAAGCGCACGCGGCTCTCCACTGATAATGTAGACAGACTCACGTTTATAAAGATGAACAAATCATGGATCCGAAACGACTTTTCTACCCCTGTGTCATCCTGAGGAGAGTAAAAGCTTGATGATTGGTTAAAATCACCTCACCAACCATTTTAAGCTTTCCAATTACTAATCATGTTTATCTGTATCTTAGCTGGAAAATTATTTGGGCTTTGTAGCAGTGTGCAGTACTGATTCTATTAGGCCATCTATACTAAGCTCCACCAGATTTAAAATTACTAATCATGTTTATCTGTATCTTGGCTGGAAAATAATTTGGGCTTTGTAGCAGTGTGCAGTACTGATTCTATTAGGCCATCTATACTAAGCTCCACCAGATTTCAAATTAATAATAATTTTTAGCTGCATCTAGCCCGGAAAATAATTTTGGGGCTCCGAGATGCGCAAGACACATAAGTGCCTTCTTGCTGCACTACCTGCAACATGACCCTCAGATTGTCAGAATTCGAAGTAATCCTGACTACTGGGTTGCCACACTCTTAGATCCCCCACACTCTTCGATCAACCTTTTCATTTTAATAAAGACCAAAAAAATAGTCATTTTTGAAATTATAAGCATTAGCAGGTTATTAGAAACTGAAATCAAACAGTTTTCAACTCAAAACTTTATTCTAGGTGATGTTACATTTGCACATAGGACCCCTTGTTCGAAAGGAGCTTCTGAACTCTCTCGTCCATTGAATTTGTCAGGTTTTGGATGGTTTCTGCTTCAATTGTTTTGCATGAGGACAGAATACCCTCCCAGAGCTGTTGCTTAGATGTGAACTGCCTCTCGCCATCATAGACACTCCTTTTGATGATGCTCCAGAGGTTCTGAATGGGGTAGAGGTCAGGGGAGCATGGGGGTCACACCATAAGTTTGTCTCCTTTTATGCCCATATCAGCCAGAGATGCAGATGTGTTAAGTGCAGCATGAGACGGTGCATTATCATGCATGAAAATGATCTTGCTGTGGAATACACGGTTCTTCTTCTTGAACCATGGCAGGAAGTGCTGTTTGAGAAACTCCACATACATTATGGAGTTCATCTTTACCCCTTCAGGGATCCTAAAGGGGCCGACAATCTCTCTCCCCATGATTCCAGCCCAAAACATTACTCCACCTCCTCCTTGTTGGCGCTGTAGCCGTGTTTGCGTGGGGTGTCCATCAACCAGCCATCCTCCACTCCATCCATCTGGACCATCGAGCGTTGCACGGCACTCATCCGTGAACAAAACAGTTTTGAAATCAGTCTTCATGTAATGTTTGGCCCACTGGAGCCGTTTCTGCTTGTGTGAAGTGGATAGAGGAGGTCGACAGGATGGCGTATGCACAGCTGCAAACCTCTGAAGGACCCTGTTTCTTGTTGTTCTGGGGACGTTGGAGGCACCAGCAGCTTCAAAAACTTGTCTGCTGCTATGACAAGGCTTTTTTGCCGCTGCTCTTTTAACCTGACGTAATTGCCTGTAGGAAAGAGTCCTCAATTTGCCCTTATCAGCACGCACACGTGTGTACTGTGAATCAGCTACATACTTCTTGATTGCCAAGACACTTCATCCTGATCATCGCACAATGTTGATTGTAGTCATGACTTGACCTAAACACTCCACAATTTGTTGCTTCTCAGCAGCCGACAGATCCTTTTTCTTTCCCATTTTGGCAGAAAATGTAGGCTGCTTAATAATGTGGGACAGCCTTCTTAAGTAGTCTTGCCTTTCATTGGACACACCTGCCAAACTAATTAGCACAGGTGTCTGCAATTGCTTACAGTGATATAAAGAGCTCTGACACACAACACCATCAATGAGTTTAACTGACAAACAAACAAATTCTTCCCTTATCGCTCCTAAACAATTTTTGCATAATAATTTGGAACACAGTGTACATGTGCTTTTCCACAAAACACCAGTGGTTCACGTAGTGAATCTTACAGTTCTAACTTGCCAACCGTGGTCTGTATGGAGTTGTTCAATAAAGGGCCCAAAATTAAGATAACATAGATGGGAGAGGTCTCTATGAATAGGAATTCCTAAGTATTTGATACCCTGTGAGGGCCAGGCAAAGGGAAAGTTGGACAGGATGGAATCCTGTATGGATTTGAGGAGGGAGACATCGAGGGCCTCAGACTTTGCTGCATTGATTTTAAAATTTGACCATGTAACAAAGTGATCTATTTCAGCCATAACAGCGGGGATGGATATATGTGATTGAGTGATATATACTAGGACATCATCAAAAAATAGAGAGCACTTGTACTCGGTGCCTCCCACCTCAATCCACCTAATATTGCGGTTATGGCGAATTGATGAGAGCAGGTGCTCCGTCACTAGGATGTATAAGAGAGGGGACAGAGGACATCCCTGCCTTGTCCCATTGGTGATTATGAAAGGTGATGAAAATGTTCAGACGCGCCCCCTGGGCTTTGGGACACCCGGAGCCGGACCCTTTTTGGTGGATGCTGGTGGTTGTAGTCTCCGTGGCGGCGACCCGGTTCTGTGGCTCAGGGCGGTCAAACCAGTGGCGGAACTATTTATGTGGTTTTGATGTTTAAATGTCCGACTACGCCACCAGTGGATTGCGGTCAGAGTGAACCGCCGCTGCAGGGCAGACCGCTGAGGCTGGTGTACAGCAGAGCGTAGCATAACTCCCCACGGGAGGAGTATAGCCTCAGGGCAGTGTATGCGGAGGATGGGGGTGATGGTGCAGGGCAGCAGCAGTAACAACACGGAGTCAGTGATGCAGTCCAGGGCCTTTGCTCACAGTTCTTATTATCCAGACCACGTCTGCAGGTAACGGCTGCCCACGTCGTACTGTGCTCACCAGGTGAGGGGCTCAGACAACTCCCAGATAACTTTGGAGCGCTTCACAGGACCCCCTTTGTTTGTCCTTTGTCTGGCCTTTCTTACCAACCCTTCTGTCCGGCTGCCTCGGGCCTCCTCTTGGTAAACTTGGCGCCAGTTTCCCTGACCCTATGTGGTGCCTTCCTAACAGGTGTAGCGAGGGTCTGCGCCACATAAAATGTCACAGCCTCCGGTTTCTAGCTGAGGGTCGTTTCCCGCCTCCACTAGTTTCGGGGATTGGCCTCCCCCTTTGGCCTGACCCCTCCACGCAGGTGGATTCGGGCGTGCGGTGGCGACTCGCCCGTCCGCACCCCTGGGATCCCTTCGTTCCTCATTCCTGGAGCCTTCTCCGCTCCTCTTCCTTCCTTCTCCCTCTTCCAGGCCTGGGCCTCTGTTACTAGGCCCGCCTCCGGAGCAGAGCTCATGCGGAGCCCCTGATCCCTGTCACTTCTGCTCAGACTTCTCTGCACTGAACTAAGATGGTGCCCACCTTTTATACTCCCTTCTCAATGCACCCAGGAACTGCTTCCTCCCTGCTCCTGCACTACAGGGTTCCCCTTCCTCAGTGTTCCCTCCTCCCACTCCAGCCAGGGACAGGGACTGTCGTGCCCATCTCAGGGGCATATTGGTCGCCCTGCCCCACGGCAATGTGGTGTAATGCATGCAGGTGTCGGGTCCTGATCCACACTCCATCCGTACCTGAGAGTGAGATATCACACCTCTGGGTGAGGTGCAATACCTCTGTAGCAACCGAGCCCTCAGGGTGCTACAGTTCCATTTATCTTCAGCCTAGGTGACGTATTGCTATGCAGGGCCGCGATTTTGGCTATAAAAGGGTCCCCTAGACCCTAACCCCAAACTTTATAAGAGAATAATATATGGCGTGCCAGGAGACTCTATGGAATGCTTTCTCAGCATCCAACGAGAGTATCTAATTACAAATTTTTAACTGCATCTAGCCCAGGAAATACTTTGTGCCTAGTAGCAGTGTCTGCTAGTCAGTGGATTATCCCGGCTGTTAAGCAAGCTACACCACCCGTAGTTTGGACACTTAATTTTTTCAAAGGAAATGCGTTGGGACCACGGGATACTCAGTGAAGAGCATCAGGAGGCACCCCAAGGCATAGGGGCTGGGACTGGCAGTAGGATGCCTTGCGGTGGACAGCCAAGCTCGATCCTTATAAAAGCTTTTTAACTGCAGCAGCTTCAGTGGACACTACTGGAGCTGGAATTACGCGGCTGCTGGCATGAGACTTGCCCTCCAATAGATCCTTGCAAATGGATTTAAAGTGTATTCATTCAAATTAGAGAGACAATTTAAATTAAAAAGCTTAGAGCTGCCTCCACCACAGGGGGGCTCGCTCGACCCACCAGCGGACAGGCACCAGTATTGGGAGAGGGGGGCTGGCCGTCAGGGTTCACCGCGGCTCTGGCACAAACCCGGCGACACGGAGGTGGCACGGGCAAGAGCGGACTGGCCGTGTCGGCTTCTCAGTTTTTGGATTTTAGAAGGGCATGAAATGCCTATATCTGTGTCTCCCCCTCCTTTTACTCCTCCACCTCTTTTCTTTTCGCATGACTATATGTGCTTGTCACTTTTCCATGTGTTAGTTATGTCTTTCTGAGCAGTTTGTCAGCTTTTGGACACCTTTGAAGTTGTTTTCTATGTGTTTCTATGTGTTTTTGTTTGCCTGCCATTGGTTTTAACGGTGTTTGAAGGTGTTCGATGAACAGTTTGACGAACAGTTCGACGAACACACGGGCGTTCGACGAACCGAACTCCAACACTATGGGCGTGGCTCAACACTATTGGACACACCTACCAAACTAATTAGCACAGATGTCTGCAATTGCTTACAGTGATATAGAGAGTCATGACACACATCACCATCAATGAGTTTAACTGACAAACAAAAAAATTCTTCCCTTATCACTCCTAAACACTTTTTGCATAATAATTTGGAACACAGTGTACATGTGCTTTTCCACAAAACACCAGTGGTTCACGTAGTGAATCTTACAGTTCTAACTTGCCAACCGTGGTCTGTATGGAGTTGTTCAATAAAGGGCCCAAAATTAAGATAACATAGACGGGAGAGGTCTCTATGAATAGGAATTCCTAAGTATTTGATACCCTGTGAGGGCCAGGCAAAGGGAAAGTTGGACTGGATGGAATCCTGTATGGATTTGTGGAGGGAGACATCGAGGGCCTCAGACTTCGCTGCATTGATTTTAAAATTTGACCATGTAACAAAGTGATCTATTTCAGCCATAACAGTAGGGATGGATATATGTGATTGAGTGATATATACTAGGACATCATCAGCAAATGCAGAGCACTTGTACTCGGTGCCTCCCACCTCAATCCACCTAATATTGTGGTTATGGCGAATTGATGAGAGCAGGTGCTCCGTCACTAGGATGTATAAGAGAGGGGACAGAGGACATCCCTGCCTTGTCCCATTGGTGATTATGAAAGGTGATAAAAATGTTCCATTTATCTTCAGCCTAGGTGACTTATTGCGATACAGGGCCGTGATTTTGCCTATAAAAGGGTCCCCTAGACCCCTACCCTAAGCTTTTTAAGGGAATAATATATGGCGTGCCAGGAGACTCTATGGAGTGCTTTTTCAGCATCCAACGAGAGTATCTAATTACAAATTTTTAACTGCATCTAGCCCAGGAAATACTTTGTGCCTAGTTGCAGTGTCTGCTAGTAAGCGAATTATCCCAGCTGTTAAGCAAGCTACACCACCTGTAGTTTGGACACTTAATTTTTTCAAAGGAAATGGTTCGGGCCCCCGGGACACTCAGTGAAGAGCATCGGGGAGGCACCCCAAGGCAGCGGGGCTGGGACTGGCGGTAGGACACCTTGCGGTGGACCGCCGAGCTCGATCCTTATAAAAGCTTTTTATCTGCAGCAGCTTTAGTGGACGCTACTGGAGCTGGAATTACGCGGCTGCTGGCATGAGACTTGCCCTCCAATAGATCCGTGTAAAATGATTTAAAGTGTATTCATTCAAATTAGAGAGACAATTTAAATTTAAAAGCTTAGACCTGCCTCCACCGCAGGGGGGCTCGCTCGACCCACCAACGGACAGGCACCAGTATTGGGAGAGGGGGGTTGGCCGTCAGGGTCCACCGCAGCTCTGGCACAAACCCGGCGACACGGAGGTCGCACGGGCAGGAACGGACTGGCCGTGTCGGCTTCGCACTTTTTTGGTTTTAGAAGGGCATGACATGCCTATATCTGTGTCTCCCCCCTCCTTTTACTCCTCCACCTCTTTTCTTTTCGCATGACTATATGTACTTGTCACTTTTCCATGTGTTAGTTGTGTCTTCTGAGCAGTTTGTCAGCTTTTGGACACCTTTGAAGTTGTTTTCTATGTCTTTCTATGTGTTTTTGTTTGCCTGCCATTGGTTTTAACGGTGTTCGACGGTGTTCGACGAACAGTTCGACGAACAGTTCGGTGAACATACGGGTGTTCGACGAACCGAACCGAACTCGAACACTACGGGGGTGGCTCAACACTATTGGCCATGACATGTATGTAGAAGCATGTGTAACACTAAACGACTATTGTCTCTGGACAGGTAGCGGCTGTCACAGGTAAGAGGTCTTTAAGTTCTACATCTTATTCTTGCCAAAAATACAGAAACGATATTACATTTTCAATTTTCAGAATGTTCCAGTCTCTATTCATTTCTCTCAATGTTAGTTTTAACATGATTTTCAGAAGAACAATGAGTTGAATTGTTTTCATATATTACTAAAGGCAAAAAATCAAGGTAATGGAGATAAAGGTGGATGAATTAAAAAAAATAATTCACTCTTTTCAATGGACATGCTTTTAATAAAATCATCCATTCCTTTCCAGTTTTGGTTTAATTCTCTTATTTCAGAAAGAAAAATAGATTCTGTAATATGACCTTTTGTTTTTCTCTATAGTGTTGATATAGTGGAGGCCCATATATTCTTGAATGTTATGTATAAATGTCAATCGTTTCTTCAGTGCCATTTTAACCCATACATAGCTTATTTCAATGCAATTTGTTATAATATATTCAGTGAAGGAAATAATTATTTGATCCCTTGCTGTTTTTGTAAGTTTGCCCACTGACAAAGACATGAACAGTCTATAATTTTAACGGTAGGTTAATTTTAACATTCATTGAGAGATAGAATATCCAAAAAATCAAGAAAATCATATTGTATAAAGTAGATACATTTATTTGCATTTTGCAGTGAGAAATAAGTATTTTATCCCCTACAAACCATTACGAGTTCTGGCTCCTACAGAAAAGTTAGACGCTCCTAATCAACTCATTACCTTGCATTAAAGACAGCTGTCTTACATAGTCATCTGAATAAAAGACTCCTGTCCACAGACTCAATTAATCAGTCAGACTCTAACCCAGTGTTTCCTAAACCCCGTCCTCACGGACCCCAACGCATCGTGTTTTCAGGATCTCCTTAGTATTGCAAAGGTGAGAGAACCTGTGCCAGTTTCTGATGCCTTAATAATAATTATATCACCTGGGCAATACTAAGGAAATCCTGAAAACATGATATGTGGGGTGCTGTGAGGACTGGAGTTTGGGAAACACTGCTCTAACCTCTAGAACATGGGCAAGACCAAAGAACTTTCTAAGGATGTCAGGGACAAGATCATAGACCTGCACAAAGCAGGAATGGGATACAAAATCATAAATAAGACACTGGGTGAGAAGGAGACAACTGTGGGTGCAATAGTAAGAAAATGGAAGAAATACAAAATGACTGTCAATCAACATCGATCTGGGGCACCATGCAACATCTCACCTCGTGGGGTATCCTTGATCATGATGAAGGTGAGAGATCAGCCTAAAACTACATGGGGGGAACTTGTTAATGATCTCAAGGCAGATGGGACCACAGTCACCAAGAAAACCATTGGTAACACATTACGCCTTAAAGGTTTAAAATCCTGCAGTGCCCATAAGGTCCCCCTGCTCAAGAAGGCACATATACAGGCCCATCTGAAGTTTGCCAATGAACACCTGGATGATTCTGTGAGTTATTGGGAGAAGGTGCTGTGGTCAGATGAGACAAAAATTGAGTTATTTGGCATTAACTCAACTCACTGTGTTTGGAGGAAGTTTAAAGCTGTCTATGAGCCAAAGAACACCAGCCCCACTGTCAAGCATGGAGGTGGAAACATTATGTTTTGGGGGTGTTTCTCTGCTAAGGGCACATGACTACTTCAACGCATCAATGGGAAAATGGATGGAGCCATGTACCGTAAAATCCTGAGTGACAACCTCCTTCCCTCCACCAGGATATTGAAAATAGGTCGTGGCTGGGTCTTCCTGTAAAACAATGACCTAAAACATACAGCCAAGGCAACAAAGAAGCAGCTCAAAAAGAAGCACATTAAGATCATGGAGTGGCCTAGCCTGTCTCCAAACATTAATCCAATAGAAAACTTATAGAGGGAGTTGAAGCTCCGAGTTGCCAAGTGACAGCCTCAAAATTTGAATGAGACAGCACACTGTAACGCTAAGTATGCGAGCATGAAATATATGAAATTTGAATAGCATTACTGCTGTAGAAAACTATAAATAAATGAGAAATTTCCACGCATAAATTGGCCAATTCATGTGTACCTGGTAGCCGCGGTAAAGCGTTTCTCAAAAATACCAGGACCCTATCAATGTAAACTCCTCTCTAAGTGACTATGTCTGCTGGTGTGTGGGATAATAAGATCCTGCTGTAATTAAAATCGCCTGTGGCATAGAGGCAGAGTGCTCAGTCAAAGCTTATACATAAAAGCAGAAAAAAATGGCCGGCACTTCCAAAACAAGAAATAGGTGTGAACAGGTGCTTACTAGGAGCAGATACCTCCATATGCAACTAACAAACAAAGCAGCACACTGTATCACTAAGAATGCGAACATAAACAGGTACACATGAATTGGCCAAATTATTTCTCATTTATTTCTATTTTTCTACAGCAGTAATGCTATTTAAATGTCATATATTTCTTTTGTTTGGAAGTGCCGGTCAGTTTTTTCTGTTTCTATGTACAGTATAAGCTTTCACGGAGCACTCCGCAGTGTGCTGCTTTGTTTGTTAGCTGTATATGGTAGAAGCTGCTCCTAGTAAGCGCCTGTTTCTTGTTTTGGAAGTGCCAGACAGTTTTTTCTGTTTCAAAATCTGAATGATTTAGAGATGATCTGCAAAGAGGAATGGACCAAAATTCCTCCTGACATGTGCGTAACCCTCATCATCAGCTACAAAAACGTCTGACTGCTGTGCTTGCCAACAAGGGTTTTGCCACCAAGTATTAAGTGTTGTTTGCCAGATGAATCAAATATTTATTTCTCATTGCAAAATGCAAATACATTTATCTAATTTATACAATGTGATTTTTTTGGGATATTCTATCTCTTAATGTTAAAATTAACCTACCCTTAAAATTATAGACTGTTCATGTCTTTGTCAGTGGGCAAATTTATAAAAACAGCAAGGGATCAAATAATTATTCACTGTAATACCTTTTTAAGCATTTAATGTGTTATCTAATTTAAATTGATTTCCAGCTATGCATTTTTTTTATTTACACAAGCATATTCGGCATCTATACTGAGCATATGTAGCTGTGATATAAGGTAGGTTGTGTATAAGCTTATAATACAGCTTGGTCCACTGAGACTTTACCTTGTAAGAGCAGGTGATTTTAAATTGTAATACCTGTATATGTTACAAGCTCACATAGGCACAAGTCAAGAAAATTCAAATAAATGAAATATTTACTAGAAAAAAACATGCTTCATACACCAGAGGTTCTGAATTTTGTTTAGTTTCAAAACCTCATTCGATAGTGACATAAGGAATTCCAATATCTATTAAAGGTTAGTGCATCTAACGAATGTTTGAAATCAAATATACTATATGCATGAAGAATGCTACTGATAACAAAGAAAATCAAAAATATAAAAATCTGTTTTGGTTCTAGTTACTGCATAAAATAAAAGTAATTCCATTATAATTCAATGGTTATTACCCTAGAATTTTCCTAATTAGTATCTCTGGAGGCACACGTACTGCATATGCCTTCTCAGATACTGGAAGCTATAGAAGTTGTACTAATAATAGAAATGTCATAGTATTAATTAAGGTTAATTAGGAGGCGCAGCCGGCATAGCTTCAGTTACTGCTCAGTACATAATGAGTGGCGGCTGTAACCACATCCCAGAACCGACTGGCCATGTTGCACTTGTTCAGGGAACAATATGAGACTTAAATGGGATCCAAAACTGCTTATGAAATAGTAAAGGAGAGCGAAGGAAAGGAGGCAGTGAAGAAAGTAGAACCAATGCTCAAATAAGCAAATATGCTAGAGTATGGATGTTTGAATATAGAAAAATTCCACAAATTCAGGAAAGAGATAAAGAGTTGGATAAGGGATAAAGGAAAGAAACAGTTCTGTGTGGCTATGGAAGTGCAGAGGTATATATGTAGAGAAAGTACATTAGGTTGTATGGTGTATTATGAGTGTTTTGATGCACCAAAACCTAAGACCATGATTTCTACCACACCACCTCTCTATTACCAAAACCAGGACTTGACAGATAGACTTGTAGACATTGTGGTTAAAATAACCCAGACTGGAGAGATACTGGTTGGCATGTGGTACCCCTACACAAGTCACATGGGGGCACCCCACGCCAAAGTCAACTAAGCAAGTCACTCAATGCAAGTCACACTAAATCCTTTTCAGACAAGATCATATGTAGTGACAGAGGATGCTGACTTTGGATCAGTGGGAGCACTGGATTTTAGGTGGGAAGCTGACAGTAATGCTAAAAAGGAGGGAAGTGTGGAAGATAATGGGACCATCTCTTTATCAGCAGCTAATCCAAGGCCACAGAGAGTAACTGTAGTCAAAAAGACAAAGAACTATTACCCCAGATTCCCTTTGACAAACTACCCATGCTAATACAGTTGCCAACTCTGAGGACCAACCCTTTTTACAGACACATACAGATAAAAAAGCGAATGTGACTACAAAGACAGGTGAAGTACTGGGACATGTATCTAGGGTTCATACAGAATAAACATTGGCTCAAATGCATGCAATGAATGAACAATCTGATCAGTCTGGGGAGGCGTATTGTGATGTGCTGAAAGAATAGGCTATGCTCAAACAAATACAGCAGTTTGTTCTCCTGACTGGCGTGACACAGGAAAAAGTCAAAAGAATAGAAACATACTTTGGGCAGTTACAGGTGAAGGGGACAGACGAATGCATGCAACAGTATCTTAACATGTAGAGGTACAGTACAGACCAAAAGTTTGGACACACCTTCTCATTTAAAGATTTTTCTGTATTTTCATGACTATGAAAATTGTACATTTACACTGAAGGCATCAAAACTATGAATTAACACATGTGGAATTATATACTTAACAAAAAAGTGTGAAACAACTGAAAATATGTCTTATATTCTAGGTTCTTCAAAGTAACCACCTTTTGCTTTGATGACTGCTTTGTACACTCTTGGCATTCTCTTGATGATCTTCAAGAGGTAGTCACCGGAAATGGTTTTCACTTCACAGGTGTGCCCTGTCAGGTTTAATAAGTGGGATTTCTTGCCTTATAAATGGGGTTGGGACCATCAGTTGTGTTGTGCAGAAGTCAGGTGGATACACAGCTGATAGTCCTACTGAATGGACTGTTAGAATTTGTATTATGGCAAGAAAAAAGCAGCTAAGTAAAGAAAAACGAGTGGCCATCATTACTTTAAGAAATGAAGGTGAGTCAGTCTGAAAAATTGGGCAAAATTTGAATGTGTCCCCAAGTGCAGTTGCAAAAACCATCAAGCACTGCAAAGAAACTGGCTCACATGAGGACCGCCCGAGGAAAGGAAGAGTCACCTCTGCTTCTGAGGATAAGTTTATCCGAGTCACCAGCCTCAGAAATCGCATGTTAACAGCAGCTGAGATTAGAGACCAGGTCAATGCCACACAGAGTTCTAGCAGCAGACACATCTCTACAACAACTGTTAAGAGGAGACTTTGTGCAGCAGGCCTTCATGGTAAAATAGCTGCTAGGAAACCACTGCTAATGACAGGCAACAAGCAGAAGAGACTTGTTTGGGCTAAAGAACACAAGGAATGGACATTAGACCAGTGGAAATCTGTGCTTTGGTCTGATGAGTCCAAATTTAAGATCTTTGGTACCAACCACCATGTCTTTGTGCGACGCAGAAAAGGTGAACGGATGGACTCTACATGCCTGATTCCCATCGTGAAGCATGGAGGAGGAGGTGTGATGGTGTGGGGGTACTTTGCTGGTGACACTGTTGGGGATTTATTCAAAATTGAAGGTATACTGAACCAGCATGGCTACCACAGCATCTTGCAGCGACATGCTGTTCCATCCGGTTTGCGTTTAGTTGGACCATCATTTATTTTTCAACAGGACAATGACCCCAAACACACCTCCAGGCTGTGTAAGGGCTATTTGACCAAGAAGGAGAGTGATGGGGTGCTACACCAGATGACCTGGCCTCCACAGTCACCAGACCTGAACCCAATCGAGATGGTTTGGGGTGAGCTGGACCGCAGAGTGAAGGCAAAAGGGCCAACAAGTGCTAAGCATCTCTGGGAACTCCTTCAAGATTGTTGGAAGACCATTTCCGGTGACTACCTCTTGAAGCTCATCAAGAGAATGCTAAATGTGCAAAGCAGTCATCAGAGCAAAAGGTGGCTACTTTGAAGAACCTAGAATATAAGACATATTTTCCGATGTTTCACACTTTTTTGTTAAGTATATAATTCCACATGTGTTAATTCATAGTTTTGATGCCTTCAGTGTGAATGTACAATTTTCATAGTCATGAAAATACAGAAAAATCTTTAAATGAGAAGGTGTGTCCAAACTTTTGGTCTGTACTGTACATTCTTATGGTACAGTCCCAGGAACCCTTTGAATGTTAAGATACTGATGCATGCATTCGTAGATGGTGTGAATAAGGATTTGCAGAATGCAGTATAAACAAGTAGACCTTAATGGGGAAACATGGACCAAGAGACCTTTTTCAAGTGATCAATGGACAAACCAGAATTAAGTAACCAGTTATGTATTCTGGGAAACAGGGGGATCAGGGAAGACAGAGAAGGGGGAGTCCTTGTGACCCATTAGAAGTGCAAGGCTAGAACTATAGTGAGAATGGACATTCTTACAAACAGTGTAAAAACTCTAGGAAGGAGCAAACTGATTTCCTGTCACCCCTCTTGCCATAAGAAGTCAGAAACCCACTAACACATGTGCTGCCTGTTTTTGTTCCCACTGGACCCCGTCACATCTTAACCACAACCATGAAAATGCCAGGAGGAAAGGAGGCAAAGATTTTGCTTTACACTGTGGCAGCTTGTACTGTGGTACACAGAAACCTAATATGACCAGAAATGATTTCTAGCAATATTGCAGAATGTAGGAGGTAGAAGTACTGGTGACTGAAGCTCCCCTGACTAAGTGCAGGAAAAACAAATTGCCAGACAGCCAGGATGTACTCGTAAAATTTATAGATATTGAAAATTCTCACATCAATTTGCTGGTGGTAGATGTTCTAAGTGCTTCCATAAAATACACTCCTGAAGATATTATAGTCATAAGTCATCTCTCAAATAAACACTTATACAAACTTGCAGGAATGGTGTATATGTCAAAAATTGTGAGAAAACCTACTGTCAAATTGTTTGGAGATATGGAAATGCATTAGGTGCCAGACCCCTTGTGGGCAAAGGGAAAAATTAATGTGGAACAGTACCCCAACCATCCCATCATAATTAAATTGAAAGAGGGAACCTCCCCTCCATTTGAAAATATTTATTCCTAGCCCAATCAATGGCCCTGGCTAGGGATATAAAATAATTTTTCAAGACAGGAGCCATGGTCAAAAATATCTACCCTTGTTACACTCCTTGTGTCCAATTAACAGAAAATAAGCAGGCTAAAATTTCTCCTTAGACATGTCACACCAACAGGTATGCATCTTTTGGGCTTAGTGTCCTATTTTAGACCTTGAGTAAGGTCAGCCTCCCAAATGATGCAGCCCCTTTATGACTGTCATCAGACCCTTTCAATCACACCTAATAAGCTATTGATTTGAGAAATCAATTTGGGCTACTCAATGGGTAGCATATATCTTGGAGAATTTCTGATCTGTGTATAAAATGGATCACGGACACAGGTGACAAAATGCACACCACAAAGTGTCCTTCCTTTATTAGACAGAATTAAGTTTTTATATTTACATTTATATTTGCATTTATAATATACTGCCTCATTATGCTTTGAGATTTATGATATAGCTGTATGTAGAAATCCAGGCTGCATAAAATGTATTGATCTCATCCTTGAATGATAAAAAATACATTCCTCTGAAGTCTCTCAGCTCATGTTAAAGGCATAAATTATCTTGCCTTCAACTAAAGGCAGTAACTCTGGTTTATGTTACTATTTCTACTACAATTGCGTCTTTTATAAAATAATTTAACCTAGGAGAATCCTGTTTCCTGCCCCTAAAGTACTGGTGAATTCTGTCTAATTCATTCTATCATAGGGTTACTCTTGATGGTGGAAGAAGCTTGTGCCTATCCTATGTCCAATTGTTTCAGTGTATTTATCTATAAACTGTGGGTTTTATGTGTATATTCATAACTCTACAATTTGTGTGGTCTACACTAGTAAAGTTGTACACTGGATATGCAGTATTATGTCAGGTAATCCAGCTGAACCACATCCTAATCACATATCAGCAAAGGAGGCAGAGCTAAAGGCACTCATTGAAGCATTTAGACTGGCACAAAGTAAAACAGTCAATATTTCACATTCAGTATTACTCATGACTATGGCTTGGCCTGGAGAAGTAGTGCTTTTGTTACATCAGCTGGTAAGCCCATTAAACATGCATAACTGGTAAAGCAATTAATGGAGTCACTATTGTTCACAGTACAGGTAAGCATAATCAAGGTTAAAGCACAAAAAAAGCACAAAAGGTGATTTCCAGTAGGTAGGGTGGATGAGGCTGCTAAAACAAGGAGACCAAGGACACAGGTAATAGTGCCAGGTAATGAGCAAGCCCCAGTCATGGTGATCAATAAGAGAAGGAACACTGGGAGTTGAAATGGAATCTGAGATGAACACATGTAGAGTATGGGAAAGTAAGCACAATGTCATGAATCGGCCACTGAGTGACAGTTCAATAGATGACTGGGCTGCCAGTATTGTTAATGGGGTAGCCCAGCTGCCAAATCAGGAACTTGGGTGTGCTGAGATTCCCCATGCTAAATAGAGATAGTCCATCCTGACAGGGGTTGGGGCGTGCTCGGCTATCTCATGCAAATTAAGGATTGACTGGCAGCCCAATTACAGGCTGTGCTTGCTTGGCTTCCTCTAGGTGTCACCCTTTCAGGGTGATTGCCTGGCTATTTATCTGGCATGCAATGATCAGACCATTGCCAGTCGTAGCTTTGCTCGTTGGTGTGCATGCCTTGTGTTTCTGTGTTCTGTTGTTCTGATCTTTTACTGTCTGCCCTCAGACCTTGCCTTTTAACTATTCATTTTCCTTGCCACTTTGTCTTGATCCGCAACGGTTTTGGACTTCTGACCTCAAACTGTGACCCATTTACTCTTCTGTCTTGCCCCTCTGCTTTTTACGTCCTCTCTTGGTATTTGAGCCCAGACTTTTTGACTCCCCTGCTTCATGGCTTGTCCATGCGAAGTGACTATAGCCAGTGTCACAAATTATTTGTATTTACCAAGGTCCTTGTTCCTCACGATGGCACAAGTAACCCATGGCTACACTCATGCCTCAAAAAGTCACAACACAATTCAGCTGAAACATTACAACTTTCTAAGAAAACAACGAACAGGCTACTTTACCTGTTTCAGAGACTGCAGATTTACTGCATACAACTACCCAAAGTATGAGAATATGAATATGTCCTGGTATGTGTTGTTCTCTTTTCAGAAAGGCCAGAAGCCTACATGTAAAAAGTGCCTCTGCCAAAGCAACTGTAGACCAATTAATGAAACAATGAGTCTGCAGATAGTGATAGAGATACAATTCACTGGAGAAATAATGAAGGAAATTATGCAAGCCCTAAGATAAGATGAGGCATTCTTTTCCCCTATGAACACCAGTGCACTGCAAAGTGAAAAGGTTGAACTAGAGACTTAAGCTAAGAATTCCAAAGGCCATGGCAGATACAAGAAAGAACTTGGTATAATGCTGTCCTTTGCACTCTTTTCAGCCAGAAATACTCCAAACAATAGTAGGCTTGTCTCCATTTTAAGTCCTTTTTGATAGTACCTCAAAGATGGGTCTGAACTTCCCGCAAGTGTCACAGATGCATCACAATACTATGACAGCCTATGTGTAGGCACAATTTCCAAAAATCGATAAATAACGTGAGTAGCCTAGAAACCTTTTTACAATAAATACCCATTAATTTAATATTGGCATTTAAAACTATTAATAGTCTCACAACAAATACTTAGTAACATGAAAAAGACCTAAAATATAGGCATGTGATCCGAACCTGTTTATATAAATCACCCCAATGTATTACTCACTCTGTGAGGGTGTCTTGAAAATCCTTTAATACAAGCCAGGAATACCTAATAACAGAAGATTGAACGTATCCAGATAGGATCACCATATCACAATGCATAAAGGGAATAGTACACTTTTGTCCTCAAAGCATAGAAAAAGACACTCTATAATAACAATGGGGCACCATAGATCCCCTACTTAAGTTGATACATCCACCTCACTCAGAGGAATTCATAATCCTAATTGGTATTTTAAAGGATATATCTCCAGGACACAGCATATAGGGCCTCACAGGCGTCCCCAATTTGGGGGCCTGACAATAAAGTGCATTGCAAATTCCCTTATAGCAGCATTTTATCAGGGATAATTAACCCCCTGCAGTAATATTCCCCACAGAAATACCTATGTAGCCTTCACAATAAGCCAAACCTTATTAAAAAATAGGACATATATAGACCTCCCCGGTATTCAAATCACTATTCATTAGTTCATGACATGATTTAAATCCAAAAAACAATAGATGAGGAAACAACTTATCTTAATGACGTGGATCTCTGTTTCCCCATCAGGTAAAGGCTTCCAAGTGTTTTAGTCAGATCAGGGATGTTTAAATTCTTTCTATATTTTCTCAACGCGTTTCCCCGTTCAGTCAAAGGTTCATCAGGAGAAAAGTGTTTGCTTCAGCATGATAAGCACTGATACGATGTCCTGCTGATAAAATGCAGTCCTATGTGTAGGCCTTACAGAAAATACTCAATGTAATGTATAAACATATGTTTTCATCATTTCCAGATCCCAATGCAAGTTCAGATGTTCTTTAGCTGAATCCAGGTGATTGGGTGGTCATATGCAGACATCTGAGAAGGAGCCTAGACCCACGGTTTGATGGCCCATTCCAAGTTCCACAGATCATGTCTACCTCAGTAAAACTTGAGGGAAAGCCCATCTGGATCCATTCCAGTCACTGCAAAAGGTCAAATCAACCATCAGAATGACCATTCTACTATTTGTCCTGTTGTTAGCAGGGTTATTGCCCCCAACAAAAAAAATCAATACCTTTTTAAACAAGGACTGAAACAAAAAAATTATATGGCACCATACTTCTTTCATAGAGGACATGGAAGGAGAAAAGTCACAGGATTGATGGATCTGGACAAACAGTACAATGTCATCCAGGACTATGCCACACTACATACACTATGAGAAAAACAGATTAAATTCAGATTTTTGGGAAAAGATTTGCCTTGTGACTTTTTTTATAACATTTACAGTAACCGGGTAGGTAACTGACCCCTAGTTCCAGCTAATTATAACATGACCTGAGGGACAGATCGGCTGGAGAGAATATGGGACAGGCATAGCTAGACTGGTCTCCAAAATACATATTGGAATAAAAGAAGAAGTGCTTCATAGTGCAAAATTGTAAGTGTAAAAGAAACTGGGATGATTACTTACCCATTGAGATTATGAAATTGTAGGCACAAGACCGAAATAGTATAACAAATGAGTAAATCCATGGCTTGCTGCTCCATTTGCAGAATTGAAGGTATCTAAATTACACCACCATGGATAAAATAAATATCAGTTGTATAAAGGACAATGCTAAGGCATTTTGGAACTTGTTTGGTTCCTTTTTCAGTTGCAAGTGGCAATAAATTAATTTTATATCATTATTCATTTATTCATGACATCAGCATAATTAGTGAACACATGATTAAAAGGGGCTAAAACTCTTAAAAAGGGCTGAAAACGTAAAAATAGCCCAAGCAATATTCACATAGGAAATATGTGCAATTTTTTATGCAAAAAAAATATTTTTTATTTTGTCCGTGATGGCGCCCATTTAGATCATGCTTTTTGTATGCACAATTTGTTCATGTCAAAATACAGACTGGGATCCCGAATTGAGGCCCCATTCCCCATAGTAGATTATGGTCCAGTCTTCAACGTGCTGGTGTCAAGCAATTGTTATCCTCACCTCAGGTAAGGATAACAATTGCTTCCGTATAAAGACAGATGACCTGACCTGGTTTGATAAATCAGTGTACATAAAAGGTGTTAAAGGGAACCTGTCAGATCGGATAATGCTATTAACCTGCAGATATATGGTTAATCTGCAGTTTAACAGTTATATGAAGGTGCTGGGCTGCTGTACTGAAAGTAGCAAATGGGAATAATTAACTTTATTTCTTTCTGGAATCAGTGGCTTTCAGTCGTGCAACCATCCTGTCCATCAAAGTGCCGGAGCATGCTTACAGTCACCGCATGTAATATAGTGAATGATGCCTGACTGACTGTAAGCTAGCATGCTTGTGAAAACAATAAGGTTAATTTTCTCCCGGGTGCTGCACTTTTAGTGCGGCAGCTGCACACCTTAATAACGCTATAAATCTGTATATTGAAAGGGTGCTTCAAAACTAACATTTATTATAATCCTAAATATCTGTCTATGTAATGCCCTAATCTAATCTATTTTCTAATATACTTTAATTAAAAAGTCCCTATTGTTTCCTCACTATGCTATCTAACTGCTTTATTTTTTTTACCTACTTTCTGTTTGATGACATTTTGTTTGAGAACCCCCAGTGCATGCTGGGATATTCAAGCGAGATGTCATCAGGGGGCATTTAATTTTTCAATAAATAATAGCAGCTAGGTATCTTCTATGGAGGCTGAGCGCATGTTATTCTTTTGCACAAATCAGTACAATCCAGGTAGTTCAGCATTGATTTTGATGAACTTGGACATGTGAAATTTCAGTTTCTGCACAAAATGATGACTGAACATATATGTCATTGGCACACAACAGATTAACTGATGATGCAATGGAAGGAGAGGAGTAAGAGTAAGGAAATCAGCCGGTGAGGATTATGTTGAGGCTGATATCAATGGCAAGGTATTACTTGTGGGTGGAGATTGGTTAAAAGAAAAATGACCATTAGGAGAAGGAGGACAGATTGAACCTTGCTCATATTGGCTTTCTCCAAGTGAGTAGGTGATGCCATTTCATGTTCTGACAGAGAAATGTAGTTACTATTCGATTTTTGCTAGGATGTACAGTACATAGCTGATTTTCCCACAGTGGAGCTACACATTGGTTGTTTGGGAACATGGAAAATAATTCTCACACCTGAGATGCTCACACCTAGGACTCGCCACCACCATGACGCCAAACACAGCTTTCAGGCACAGTTGATCCTCCTAGACCAACATCAATCGTGGCATCATCGACTCCTAATCCAACTGCAGAAGAAGCAGATCTTGCCGCAGAAGATTTGCTAGTGGGACATGAGCTTTGTTCTTTAATTCCAACTCCACCAGCCTCCCCCTCTGATGACAACACCTCTTCGACACCCCAAACAGGTTTCTAATCATCAGCAGCATTATCCATGTCTCAGCTACCAGTTGTCTCAGTGTGGAGACAAGTTTCTTGTTTCCCTCCACACCTGGTTCACATCTTGAGATTTGCGGTGTGTTCAGGGTGCTGCTACCACTTCCAGACCCAGCAACACAGCTATGCATTGGATTAGTCTCCTCTATCTTCTCCAGACTCATATCACTTGAATACAAAGGTTAACTGCCCTTCTTATCCAAAAAACAAATGAAGAGAAATTGTTCTTGTGAAATATCTTCCACCCAGGGTGCTATAGGATAGGGGATGAGGCAGCAGAATAGATAGAGATGTCATTAATGGAATTGAAAGTTCACTATATAAAAGATTAGATGCTTTGGAGTTTGACTTTACAGAACACTGACTCAAACTGACTGTGTCATTGTCAGGGATAACATATTCCTGCTGTGACTGCTAAGACAAGTGATGTGCCAAATATTCAATAACACCTTCTACTTCCTCACCAGTAAGATATTTGATAGAGGCAAAGGAAAGAAATTGTGACCAGTGATTGGTACTACTACTACTAACTGGTGCTGCTGCTAGGCCACACCCTCAAGGCAAATGGGTGTGGGTGTGGCCTATCAGCAGTTGCTTAGCTCTGCCATGGGGACGAGATTCCCACCCAGCTATGCCAAACTTTTTATGGGGCATTTTGCGTTTCTCTTCATTGGGTGGTGCTTCCTGCCTATGGGCCACATCCTTTTTTACCACAAATTACTTGATGATTTGTTTTTTATCTGGACAGGGACACAGGACAAGGCGCAATTGTTTGTTAATGAATTGAATCTGTGGGGCCAAAAATTTACTCTTACGTGTTCAAAAACATAAATTGAAGACGGTGTAATTTCTACGTCCACCCAGTTCAAAAAGGTGGATGTTAATAGTGATTTAGCATTCTCCAGTGGCAATCTCCCTAAATTAATAAACATTTCCCATATGGGCAGTATTGTCGCGTTCGGAAAATTGTACAAATGATGTGGACTTTTTCAAATAAGTACGCATTTTAAAATAAAAGATTTAGAGAGTAGGATTACCCCAAAAGTCTCTTGAGTTATGCCTTTAATAGGACTAGGAAGCTCCAACCAATGGATTGTCTGGCTAAAACAGGCGATAAAAAAAAATCCAGAATCCCAGAGAGAAGATGAAGGCAGACAATAAATTTAAGTTTAGCTTTGTTACCACTTTTAACAATTTTCGTAGTGCCAGCAAGGGGCTTTTGAAGAAATATTGGTTTATTTCGCTTTGACAAAAAGTATACCTGAAACTCTCACTGTTGTGTTTAGGAGGAAAAGGAATCTAAAAAATTATATTTAATTGTAAGGTTCTGCAGAATATGTTGGTCCTTTATAAATAAAAAATATTATAATTAATTATTGTTAGCATGAACTATCCATCGATATTTGGATGAAATTAAATTCTATGTCAGGTGGACCCCACTGCCATGACTGTGTGTGTGTGTGTATATATATATATATATATATATATATATATATATATATATATATATACAGTGGTGACCAAAAGTATTGGCACCCCTGCAATTTTGTCATATAATACTCAGTTTCTTCCTGAAAATGATTGCAATCACAAATTCTTTGGTATTATTATCTTCATTTAATTTGCTTGCAAGGAAAAAACACAAAAGAGAATGAAGCAAAAATCAAATCATTGATCATTTCACACAAAACTCCAAAAATGGGCCAGACAAAAGTATTGGCACCCTCAGTCTAATACTTGGTTGCACAACCTTTAGCCAAAATAACAGCGAACAACCGCTTCCGTTAACCATCAATGAGTTTCTTACAATGCTCTGCTGGAATTGTAGATCATTCTTCTTTGCCAAACTGCTCCAGGTCCCTGATATTTGAAGGGTGCCTTCTCCAAACTGCCATTTTGAGATCTCTCCACAGGTGTTCTATGGGATTCAGGTCTGGACTAGTGTTGAGCGAGCACTAAAATGCTCGGGTGCTCGAAGCTCGGGCCGAGCTCACTGTGATACTCGGGTGCTTGACCCGAGCAATGAGCCCAATGTTTGTCTATGGGAGACCCGAACATTTTTGCGGCGGCTCCCCCGGCAGTCTGTAGAAAGCCTAAAAAGTGCCCAAAACGATAGTGACAGTGCTCAAATGACATGGGGACAGCATGGGGATCGCCCCTGGAAGCATTTCTGACCCCCAGGTCACTGCTGTCAACAACGTGGTCAGAGGTATTAAGCCACTTTTACAGGCTCACAATAAAACGTTCAAAAACGAAAGTGAAAGTGCTTTCCTGTGAAATATGTTAACCCCTTAACGACCATGGGTCTTTCTGTTTTTGTGTTTTCCTTTTTTGCTCCCCTTCTTCCCAGAGCCAGAACTTTTATAATTTTCGTTCAATATGGCCATGTGAGGGCTTATTTTTTGCAGGACGAGTTGTACTTTTAAACACCATCACTGGTTTTACCATATCCTGTGCTGGAAAATGGGAAAAAAATTCCAAGTGCAGTGAAACTGCAAAAAAAATGCAATTCCACAGTTGTTTTTTGGGTCCTTTTTTTGCCACGTTCACAGATTGCTAAAACTGACCTGCCATCATTATTTTCCAGGTCGTTACGAGTTCATAGACACCAAACATGTATAGGTTCATTTTTATTTAAGTGGTGAAAAAAAAATCCAAAGCTTGCTAATAAAAACAAAAAATATTACGCCATTTTCCGAGACCCTTAGCTTCTCCATTTTTTGGGATCTGGGGCCAGGTGAGGGCTTATTTTTTGTGTGCCGGGCTGACGTTTTTATTGATACCATTTTGGGGTAGATCCGATGTTTTGATCGCCCGTTATTGCATTTTATTGCAAAGTTTTAGCAACCAAAAAAACTTAATTCTGGCGTTTAAAATTTTTTTCTCGTTACGCCGTTTACTAATTGTATTAATTCTTCTTTCATATTGATAGATCAGGCGATTCTGAACGCGGCGATACCAAATATGTTTATGTGTTTTTTTTTATATATATATATATACTTTATTTTGAATGGGGCGAAAGGGGGGTGACTTAAACTTTTATATATTTTTTACTTTTTTTAATTTTTTAAAAACTTTTTTTTTACACTTTCTGCTTGCTTCTATGGTCTCCAAAGGAGACTAGAAGCAGCAGTTGTCTGATTGCTTCTACTGCATACAAGCGATGAGCAGATCGCTTGTATGCAGGAGAAATGCTCACTTGCTATGAGCGCTGACCACTAGGTGGCGCTCATAGCAATTGAGATATGACAACCACAGGCGTCTGCTGCAGATCCTGAGTTGTCATGCCCACCCATTGGTGGCGATCACGTGACGGGGTCACTGATTGGCGGGGCTTAGGACTCCTGGAAGCGCGAGTTAAATGCCACTGTCAAAGATTTAACATGTTAACAGCCGCGGGTGGATTGCGATTCCAATAATCAGCTGACATGTGCTCTCTTCAGTGCGGGCTCACCGCCGGAGCCCCCGCTGAACCGGCCTTCTCGACCTGGTGCGTACTATTACTGACCAGGTCGGAAAGGGGTTAAGGAACATCGTTTCCGGGGTAAAGACTTGTGTATAAGGTAAAATAAATAACCAAAAACAAATATACTTGTCCACACCTTGGGCTATGTTCACAAGTAGCATTTTTTATGCGTTTTTGCACGTTTGTATTGCTTTCAACGGTGCCAAATGCATTCACCGGGAAATGTCATTTTAACATTTTACAACCTTATCTGGCCATGTGCTGTGTGACACATGCATACAGTGCTAAAAAGACATGGGAACAGCATGGGGAAGACCCCTGGAAGCATCTCTGACACCCAGGTCACTGCCTAAAAGTGTGCCCATCAGAAGTGATCCTTGCCGCATCAGAAGATGCAGACTTGCAACTATCCCCGTGCAAGTCCTTGTCCCAGGGCAGTGTTCAATTGTACCTCCCCCATAACTTGCAATACAAGCGCAAGTATGCAGTCTGCCACCCACCCACCCCCAGGCTGCAATACCATACTGCTAGCTTGCTTGCACTTGAAATTGGGCCTTTTAGGCATGTGGAGGTGGAATCTGGCCACCTCGTCATGGCTGCGTCGGTAGCCTGGTATTCATACTCAGTCCCCAGCCGCCCGGCGACCGGGTGTCCACGCTTGGTCCCCAGCCGCCAGGGGGCGGCCGGGAGTCCTTACTCAGTCCCCAGCCGCCCGGCGGCCAGGTGCCCACACACAGTCCCCAGCCGCGTGTGGGTGGCCGGGTGTCCATAAATGCTCCCCAGCCGCCCCAATTTGTCCCGGTGTGCCTTATACACAAGCGCGCATACCAAAACATTACCTGTGCCCTCCCCAGTGCATTTAGTGGGAAGGACAGCCTAACCACAAACACGTGGAGAAGTGAATGTGGCCAGGAATGGTCCATCTCACTGACGCCTTCACACTGGGTTAATATTGTGGAAGCAGGGATACAGTTGGACACTGGGATGCAGCACGTCCTTCAGACATAGAGGATTGCCGGTCCTGGGTCAATCAGGCTTCAACACAAAGTTCAGAAGGTAGACAGCAGCAGTGGTCGGCCTCCTACACAACGAGTAAATTATTCATGATCATGAGGCCATCCACCTCCTTAGCTTTCTGTTCCTTGGAATGCAAGCGCATGTATGTAGTAGCAGCTAGGCCTGAGGTGGTCAGCGTTTTGGCGCATATTCTACCTCCTTCGAGGATTGCTGGATGTTTTACTGCTACTATCCCAGTTCTATGACTCCTGTTAAAACAAAGCTTCAGGTGATGAATGATGGATGAGGTGGTGGCAAAGGAGAAAGAGCAGGAGGAACAGGGACCATTCACATCAATATCAGGCCAGCCAACCACACATGTCTTGTAGGATATGTTTCTGTACCAAAAGGAGCGGTTCAGCTACACAGTTATAAGGCATACAGTGAATGCAATGCCTACCAAAAATTTCGAGGCACTCCAATGCCCCTTGGAAGTGACATGGAGGTCAGAGGGCCTTAACTAAACCATTTATAGCAACTGGGTCTCCTGTACACTGTTGGCCTAAGCCTTTCCAAAAATTTTTAGGCACTGCAATGCCCCTTGAAACAGACGTGGATTACAGCGTATTAAAAACCTTCTACCCATTATTGGGGAGTGGGTCTCCCTTAGTGTTCGCCTATGCATTGAAAAGCAAAAGCTGACAAAAATTAGGAGGAAATGCAATGCCCGTTGCAAGAGTCGTGGAGGTTAGAGGTAATTAAAAACAACATGTCAATGCCCCTTGGAAGAGCTGTGGAGTTCAGAGTGGTTTAACAAGACGGTTTTAATGCCCCTTAGAAGAGACATGGAGTTCAGAGTGGTTTAACAAGACAGTTTTAATGCCCCTTGGAAGAGATGTGGAGGTCACAGTAGCTTAACAAGATGGTTTTAATGCCCCTTGGAAAGACGTGGAGTTCAGAGTGGTTTAACAAGAAAGTTTTAATGCCCCTTGGAAGAGTGGTGGAGGTTACAGTGGAATAAAAAGACAATATCAATGCCCCGTGGAAGAGAAGTGGAGGTCACAGTAGCATAACAAGACGCTTTTAATGCCGCTTGGAAGAGTGGTGGAGGTCGCAGTGGTATAAAAAGACAATATTAACGACCCTTGGAAGAGACGTGGAGGTCACAGTAGCTTAACAAGGCGATTTTAATGCCCCTTACAAGAGCCATGCAGTACAGCATATTAAAAACATTATTCCCATTATTGGGGAGTGGGTCTCCCATAGTCTTTGCCTATGCCTTCCAAGCAAAAGCTGCCAAAAATTAGGAAGGGGGAACTTGCAATGTCCCTTACAAGAGCCATGCAGTACAGCATATTTAAAACATTATTCACATTATTGGGGAGTGGGTCTCCCATAGTTTTTGCCAATGCCTTCCAAGCAAAAGCTGACAAAAATTAGGACAGAGGAACTTGCAATGCTGGCAACATGGACCACGGTCACCCTGGTGGTATAGTGGTTGTGGAGGCTGAGGATAAGGAGAAGAGCAAAAAACAGCCGAAATGAGGAAGCGTATACCCATGTGTGGGTGTGAAGCGATGCATGGGAATACACCTCCCGAAATAACACAGTGGATTTGACTTTATGTTACTCTGCTGTCATTTGGTGGGGATGAGAAGTCTGGCCCAATTCAGCCCTTGTTCATTTTGATAAGGGTCAGCTTGTCAGCATTGTCAGTTGACAGGCGAGCGCGCTTATCAGTTATAATTCCCCCAGCGGCACTAAAAACACGCTCCGATAACACGCTAGCGGCAGGGCAGGCCAGGACCTCCAAGGCGTACAGAGCAAGTTCATTCCAAGTGTCCAGCTTGGATACCCAATAATTAAAAGGCACAGAGGAATCACGGAGGATGCTGGTACGATTGGCAAGGTGCTCCCTCACCATCTTTTGAAACTTTCCACTCCTTGTGAGAGTACCCCGCGCCTCAGGGCCTGTAAGCTGGGCGGGTGTCAGAAAACTGTCCCAGAACGTTGACAGTGTTCCCCTGCCTCTGCTGGATTGGAGTTGCATCTCTCTCGCCTGTACGCCTTGGTTGGGCAACAAACTGTGACCTCTGCCACTAGCGTGTTCAGATGGGAATTTTTTTAAGAGTTCTGCAGCAAGGGCCTTCTGGTATTGCCCCATTTTTGTAGACCTCTCCACCTCAGGAATAAGAGAGTTAAAGTTCTCCTTGTAGCGGGGGTCTACAAGTGTCACCAACCAGTAATGACTGTCACCCAACATTTTGACAACACGAGGGTCACGGTTAAGGCAGCGTAACATAAAGTCAGCCATGCGTGCCAGACTGATAACGGGCAAGATTTCCGTGTCCTCACCAAGATGACGACTGACCATGCTCTCCTCCTCCTCCTCCTCTTCCTCCTCCCCCTTGTCCTCAGGCCACCCACGCTGAACCGACGGTATGACACTTGTACAGGTACTACCGTCTACAACGCATGATAGCAGCTCCTGTTCTTCCTCCTCCTCCTCCTCCTCTCCCTCATTGTCCCCCAATGCACGTTGGGATGAGATGAGGCTGGGCTGTGTGTAATCGCCCGCTACTGCTTCTTGATCCATCTCATCATACTCTGGCTGCAATGCCTCCTCTTTAATTCTCTGCAGAGAGCGTTGCAAAAGACAGACAAGTGGGATGCTGACACTAATGATGGCGTCATCGCCACTCACCATCTTGGTGGCTTCCTCAAAGTTTGTCAGGATGGTACATATGTCAGACATCCAGGTCCACTCCTGAGGTCTTATGTGTGGAGTCTGACCTGAATATCGACGGCCTTGTTGCAGCTGGTACTCCACAACTGCTCTCTTCTGCTCACAAATCCTTTGCAACATGTGGAGAGTAGAGTTACAACGTGTGGGGACATCACACACCAGTCGGTGTGCCGGAAGCTGCAAACGCTGCTGCAACACAGCAAGGGCGGCGGAAGCTGTAGCCGACTTGCGAAAATGAGCTGACAGTCGGCGTTCTTTCACGAGCAGATTTTGGCAACTCGGGGTACGATTTAAGAAACCGCTGAACCACGAGGTTAAGCACATGAGCCAGGCATGGTACGTGTGTGATCTCACCTCGCCTCAGAGCCGCCACCAGGTTACAGCCATTGTCACACACGACTATGCCGGGATGTAGGTTCAGCGGTCTCAGCTACAGATCTGCCTGCTCTTTCACAGCTGTCCACAACTCACAAGCAGTGTGAGGTTTATCACCTAAGCTTATCAGTTTCAGCACAGCCTGTTGCCGCTTGGCGGAGGCAGTACTGCATTGCTTCCAGCTTGTAACTGATGTGGTGATATCTGAGATGGAGGCTGAACATGAGGAGGAGCAGGAGGAGGAGGATGCGCAGGAGCTGTACACTGTGGGGGCAACTCTGACTGACATAGGGCCCGCAATCCTCGGTGTGGGGAGGATGTGACCCGTCCCAAGGTCCGACAGGGTCCCAGCTTCCACTATGTTTACCCAGTGTGCCGTCAGAGAGATGTACCGTCCCTGGCCACAAGCACTTGTCCACGTGTCCGTTGTCAGGTGGACTCTCCCAGTAACTGCGTTGTTGAGGGCACGGCAGATGCTTTGGGACACGTGCTTGTGTAGTGCGGGGATGGCACACCGGGCAAAATAGTGTTGGCTGGGGACCGAGTACCGAGGGACGGCCACCGCCATAAGATTGCGGAAGGATTCCGTCTCCACCAGCCTAAAAGGCAGCATTTCCAATGCAAGCAGTCGTGAAATGTGCGAATTTAGGACTGTGGCCTGTGGGGCGTTAGCTGCGAATTTCCGCTTTCGTTCAAAGGTCTGGGATATGGACAATTGAACGCTGTGGTGGGACGTGGACGTGGACGTTGATGCTGTTTCTTGAGAAACTGCCATAACAAGTGAAGACTGAGATGAGGGGGCATCTTTACATGCAGTATGGAAAGGGGATTGCCTTGCTCACACAGCAGGGGGTTCTATTGCACGCACAACAGTGGAAGAAGCAGTGGTGACACCCGCTGACACTGGTCGTGGACCCTGGGTTTCGCCCCACAAAGTCGGGTGCTTTGCTGCCATGTGCCTGATCATGCTGGTGGTGGTCAGGCTGGTAGTTTTGTCACCCCTGATGATGCTGGCATGGCAGGTGGAACATATGGCCTTTTTGGGGTTATCAGAAGAGTCTTTAAAAAAATTCCAGACTCTGGAAGACCTACCGCTTGTACTGGCAACGTCCCTCGTGTTGGTGTTACGGGGAACGGTTGCCTGCCTTCTGTCTGCGGCCACCACACTGCTTCTTCCTGCCTGTTGGGGTACTCTGCCTCCCTCCCCCTGTGTGCTGCTGGCCTCACTCTGCATGTCCTCCTTCCACGTTGGGTCAGTTACTAGATCATCCACCACCTCCTCCTCTTCCACTTGCGCACCACGATCCTCCTCCTCACTTCCTGGCAATTGTGTCTCGTCATCGTCCACCTCTTGTGACAGATTGCCAACGTCGACTTCCTGTGGCCGTGGCTGTTCAAATATTTGGGCATCGCAACATGGGATCTCCTCTTCCACTACTTCAAGCGTATCAGGCGAGGGGCCCAAATATGGAAATGGACCAGTGAACAGCTCTTCAGAGTGTCCAAGTGTGGGATCACTTGCTGTCTGACAACACTCGGCATGGTGGGAGGAAGGAGCATCAGGGTGAGGAGGAGTATGCGGTCGAGACTCACGGCTACTAAGAGTTGACCGTGTGGAAGACAGACCAGAGGTGGTGGTGCCCAGGTAACTGGAAGTATTGTCTGCTATCCAATTAATAACCTGTTCACACTGATCAGTTCTCAATACAGGTGTTGTTCTGTGCTTCCCTAGTAATTCGGTAAAGAAGTGGGAGCGAGAAGATGTGGCTGTTGGTTGTGGCACATTTTCACCTTGGCCACGGCCCCGTCCTGTGCACGAACCATCACCAGAACGTCCACCTCCATGTCCCTTGCCACGCGCCTTGCCCATTGTAAATGAAGTAAAATAGCTTACACTTGCACTATCAATGGAAAAAGGGTAATAATGACTAGATTAGAACCGTGGAAGAGGAAAACCACAGTTATTGTTTACTGGGGTATACCACACTTTTTTAAATAGAGATATTTGTGGCTGAACAGTGAGCGACACACTCAAACTGCTTTTTTTTTAGATACCAAAGGCCCAAAACTGGATAGTACAGCGATTTGACCCATGGAACTGCGAAACCACACTGGGATGTCGGGCCTACACAAGACTATTTTCAACAGAAATATTTTTGTGTCACAACAGTCAGGAGACACTACTGTTTTTCTTTACGTAAAAACTACCAAAACCTGAATAATAGAGATTTTTTACCGTGGGATGGCAAAACCACAGTTATTGTTTACTGGGGTATACCACACTTTTTTAAATAGAGATATTTGCGGCTGAACAGTGAGCGACACACTCAAGCTGCTTTTTTTTTAGATACCAAAGGCCCAAAACTGGATAGTACAGCGATTTGACCCGTGGAACTGCGAAACCACACTGGGATGTGGGGCCTACACCAGACTATTTTCAACAGATATATTTGTGTCTGAACAATCAGGAGACACTATTTATTTTTTACGGCAAAAAATGCCAAAAGCAGGATAATAGAGATGTTTTACCGTGGAACAGCAAAACCACAGTTATAATTTACTGGTGTATACCAGACTTTTTTGAATATATATATATTTGCGGCTGAACAGTGAGCGACACACTCAAACTGTTTTTTTTAGATACAAATGGCCCAAAAGTGGATAATACAGAGGTTTGTACCGTGGAACTGCAAAACCACACTTGTATTTCTCGGGCCTACACCAGACTATTTTCAACAGATATATTTGTGTCTGAAAAATCAGGGAGACGCTATTATTTTTTTTTTTTACAGCAAAAAATGCAAAAAGCAGGATAATAGAGATTTTTTACCGTGGAACAGCGAAAGCACACTTCTGTCTCTCTGGCCTACACCAGACTTTTTTCAACAGATATATTTGTGTCTGAAAAATCAGGGTGACACTATTATTATTTTTATACAGCAAAAAATGCCAAAAACAGGATAATAGAGATGTTTTACAGTGGAACATCAAAACCACAGTAATAATTTACTGGTGTATACCAGATTTTTTTAAATATATATATTTGCGGCTGAACAGTGAGCGACACACTCAAACTGTTTTTTTTAGATACAAATGGCCCATAGAACTGCAAAACCACACTTCTATTTCTCTGGCCTACACCAGACTATTTTCAACAGATATATTTGTGTCTGAAAAATCAGAGGCACACTTTTTTTTTTTTGGGGGGGGAGGACACCAAAAGTTTAATAAGATGGGTATTTGTACATTGTGAAGGAGGAAAAAAAAAAGAGGATTTAGATAAAAAAAAAGGATTTTTCCTGGCCCCCGGGACCTGGAGCTAAGTCCAGCAATTTCAGCAACAGGAGCAGCACACAGGACTGTAATGCAACGTTTGCTGGTATAACCACTGCGTCTCCTATACAGCCTGCCTGCCTGCCTGATATACCTGGGATGGATATTAGTTCTGAGAAGGACTGTTTGTTTGATCTGGCAGCCTTTACAGACCCTACTCTAACTATTTTGCAGGATATACCTCTCCCTAAATCAGCAGCGCTGTCCCTACACTGTCTGATCCGGAGCGACTGTGTCCAAGATGGCGGCGCCCGGCTTTAAATACTCGAGGTGACGCTGTGCGGCCAGCCAATCACTGTAATGCCCACAAACAACATGGCTGCATCATTACAGTGACTGGCTGGCAATCCCTGCATGTTCATTGGCTCTGTAAAGAGCACCAAACATGCAGGGCGGAGACACGAGCTCTCGCCCGAGTAACCCGGAAATGCTTGGTGCTCGCTGAACATCCCGAGTAGCGTGATGCTCGGGCGAGTACCGAGCAGTGTCGAGCATGTTCGCTCAACACTAGTCTGGACTCATTGCTGGCCACCTTAGAAGTCTCCAGTGCTTTCTCTCAAACCATTTTATAGTGCTTTTGGAAGTGTGTTTTGGGTCATTGTCATGCTGGAAGACCCTTGACCTCCGAGGGAGACCCAGCTTTCTCAAACTGGGCCCTACATTATGCTGTAAAATTTGTTGGTAGTCTTCAGACTTCATAATGCCATGCACACGGTCAAGCAGTCCAGTGCCAGAGGCAGCAAAGCAACCCCAAAACATCAGGGAACCTCCGCCATGTTTGACTGTAGGGATCGTGTTCTTTTCTTTGAATGCCTCTTTTTTTTCCTGCACACTCTATGTTGATGTTTTTTGCCAAAAAGCTCTACTTTTGTCTCATCTGACCAGAGAACATTCTTCCAAAACGTTTTAGGCTTTCTCAGCTAAGTTTTGGCAAACTCCAGCCTGGCTTTTTTATGTCTCGGGGTAAGAAGTGGGGTCTTCCTGGGTATCCTACCATACAGTCCCTTTTCATTCAGACGCCGACGGATAGTACGGGTTGACACTGTTGTACCCTCGGACTGCAGGGCAGCTTCGACTTGTTTGGATGTTAGTCGAGGTTCTTTATCCACCATCTGCACAATCTTGCGTTGAAATCTCTCGTCAATTTTTCTTTTCCGTCCACATCTAGGGAGGTTAGCCACAGTGACATGGGCTTTAAACTTCTTGATGACACTGCGCACGGAAGACTCAGGAACATTCAGATCTTTGGAGATGGACTTGTAGCCTTGAGATTGCTCATGCTTCCTCACAATTTGGTTTCTCAAGTCTTTGGTCTTCTTTCTTTTCTCCATGCTCAATGTGGTACACACAAGGACACAGGACAGAGGTTGAGTCAACTTTAATCCATGTTAACTGGCTGCAAGTGTGATTTAGTTATTGCCAACACCTGTTAGGTGCCACATGTAAGTTACAGGTGCTGTTAATTACACGAATTAGAGAAGCATCACATGATTTTTGAAACAGTGCCAATACTTTTGTCCACCCCCTTTTTTAGGTTTGGTGTGGAATTGTATCCAATTTGGCTTTAGGACAATTCTTTTCATGTGTTTTCATTTAAGACAAATTAAATGAAGATAATAATACCAAAGAATTTGTGATTGCAATCATTTTCAGGAAGAAACTGAGTATTATCTGACAGAATTTCAGGGGTGCCAATACTTTTGGCCACTACTGTATATATATTGTAAGGCGGCGGTGTTCACACCATGCAGTAACTGAGGCAGTGACCCAAGCAAGTCCAACATAAACAGCTTTTATTTCAGCAACTCACGGGTTAACAGAAAGTCTTCCAGTTCGCAGCCGGGTTAACAGAAAGTCCATCCACAATGGTTGCCGAGGGCAACGGCCGTGCCGGCCGCTGAGAGCCTAACAGGTGCAGAGGGATCCCAGGCAGGGGTTCAGCCACCCTCAGTCCTGCTGAGGTTTCCTGCTGTGCTCCTAGCAGGTTCCAAGATAGAACCACACTAATCCTTAGTGCAGTGGTTTTAAAGGACTTGTGGCAAGAGCCACTGGAAAACCCGGGTTGGAGGGAGAAGGCCGCCCCACTGCCTCCTGTGACCTCCTCCCAGAAATGAAGGCCCTACCAGGTATTTACTTATCTGCCTTAGCCAGATAGCCTGACTAGGTCAATGCTCACGTTCATTCCTGCATTGCAGCCGCAGGTGGGTCTGTGACTGCAATGCACTCCAATGGTTTTAATAGGTCCCTGTACACATTCTGGGGGAGATATAACATCCCTCGTATATGATACCGGTCACTGCCTCACTATATATATATACATATATATATATATATATATATATATATATATATATATATATATATATATATACAGTACAGACCAAAAGTTTGCACACCTTCTCATTTAAAGATTTTTCTGTATTTTCTTGACTATGAAAATTGTACATTCACACTGAAGGCATCAAAATTATGAATTAACACATGTGGAATTATATACTTAACAAAAAAGTGTGAAACAACTGAAAATATGTCTTATTTTCTAGGTTCTTCAAAGTAGCCACCTTTTGCTTTGATGACTGCTTTGCACACTCTTGGCATTCTCTTGATGAACTTCAAGAGGTAGTCACCGGAAATGGTCTTCCAACAATCTTGAAGGAGTTCCCAGAGATGCTTAGCACTTGTTGGCCCTTTTGCCTTCACTCTGCGGTCCAGCTCACCCCAAACCATCTCAATTGGGTACAGGTCTGGTGACTGTGGAGGCCAGGTCATCTGGCGTAGGACCCCATCACTCTCCTTGGTCAAATAGCCCTTACATAGCCTGGAGGTGTGTTTGGGGTCATTGTCCTGTTGAAAAATAAATGATGGTCCAACTAAACGCAAACCGGATGGAATAGCATGCCGCTGCAAGATGCTGTGGTAGCCATGTTGATTCAATATGCCTTCAATTTTGAATAAATCCCCAACAGTGTCACCAGCAAAGCACCCCCACACCATCACACCTCCTCCTCCATGCTTCACGGTGGGAACCAGTCATGTAGAGTCCATCCGTTCACCTTTTCTGCATCGCACAAAGACACGGTGGTTGGAACCAAAGATCTCAAATTTGGACTCATCAGACCAAAACACAGATTTCCACTGGTCTAATGTCCATTCCTTGTGTTCTTTAGCCCAAATAAGTCTCTTCTGCTTGTTGCCTGTCCTTAACAGTGGTTTCCTAGCAGCTATTTTACCAAGAAGGCCTGCTGCTCAAAGTCTCCTCTGATTACACTCCTGTCAGTGTACAGTGCTGTATTCTACAAGAGTCACATCAGTGATTGCTGATGTCGATGCTGTAGAAGTGACCCAGATTTCCGTGGGACAATCTGTATTATGACATGACAGCGGACAGGTGAGGGATATGGTTGTTTTTATTTTAGTTTGTTTACAGAAGATCGAGGGATTCGGGGACTCGGCGTGTAATAAATACATTATTAAAACTGCATGGAATTTTATTTCAATAAAATACTTACTTTTTTCCTGCGTTTTTTAAATGCTTTTTTTATTCACATTTGCAGCTGCGTTTTACAGTACCAACAAAATCTATGAGATTCCAGAAATCTCATGCACACATCTTGGGTTTTTTTTATCAGGATTTTGTGCTCTGCATGTTTTTTCGCAGAATAGGGCTATGTTCACACATTGTTTTTATGCTGCGATTTTACCGCAATATTGATGCGTGTTATTACCTGTGGTTTTGCCGTGATTTTATCGCATTTTTGTCACGATTTTGTCAGTGCATTCAGTGCACAGAGAATTGACATTCTGAAGATTATTTTCTATTTTGGCTTTTAGTATGTTTTGCCTCCCACAGTAAACAGTACGACATGTTCCCATTAGGAAGGAGAGGGTTTGCTATTCAGTTATAGGGTATGCAGTGAAGCAATGGCTGCCAAAAATTTGGATGAACTCCAATTCCCCTTGCAAGAGATGTTGAGATCGGAGGGCCTCCTGCAAAAAATGCTTTCATTATTAGGAAGTATGTCTCCCATACTGTTTGCCTATGCAGTGAAGCAACGGCTGCCAAAAATTAGAGGAACTCCAATGCCCCTTGCATGAGACGTAGAGGTCGGAGGGACTGCTGAAAACAATGTTCCCATTATTAGAAAGTATATCTCCCATACTGTTTGCCTATGGAGTGAAGCAACGGCTGCCCAAAATTTGGAGGAACTCCAATGCCCCTTGCAAGAGACGTAGAGGTCAGAGGGCCTCCAGCAAAAAATGCTCCTATTAATAGGAAGTGTGTCTACTATACTGATTGCCTATGCAGTGAAGCAATAGCTGCCAAAAATTTGGAGGAACTCCAATGCCCCTTGCAAGAAACGTAGATATGTTGATATGGTACATATGGTGGTGATATAGTGGTGGAGGATGAGGATGCTGAAAAGGAGGAGGACTAGAGCAAATAAACAAAATCAGGAAGCATATACCCATGTGTGAGTGTGAAGATAGAGGTGCATGGGAATAGAGTTAGACCTCCCAAATAAAAAGACACTGCATTTGAGTTTATGGTACGCTGCTATCATTCGGTGGTGTTGAGAAGTCTGGCCCAATCCAGCCCTTGTTCATTTTTTTAAGATTCAGCCTGTCAGCATTTTCAGTTGACAGGCGGATGCGCCTATCGGTTATAATTCCACCAGCGGCACTAAAAGCCTGCTCTGACAAAACGCTAGCGACAGGACCTCCAAGGCGTAGAGAGCCAGTTCATGCTACGTGTCTAGGTTGGATACCCAATAATTATAAGGCACAGAGGAATCACGTAGGACATTGGTACGTTTGGCAAGGTACTCCCTCACCATCTTCTGAAACTTTTCCTTCCTTGGGAGAACACCCCGTGCCTCAGGGCCCATGCGATGGGAGGATCTGAGAAAACTGTCCCAGAACTTTGACAGTGTTCCCCTGCCTCTGCTGGATTGCATTTGAGTCTCTCTTGCCTGAAATCCTTGGTGGTCCAAAGAACAGTGACCTCTGCTGCCAGCGTTTTCAGATGGGAATTTTTTAAAGAATTCCTCAACAAGGGCCTCCTTGTACTACCCCATTTTATTAGGCCTGTCCTGCAAGGGAATAACGAACAGAAAGTTTTCCTTGTAGCATGGGTCTAGAAGTGTCACCAACCAGTAATGACTGTCACTCAAAATTTGGACTATGCGAGGGTTATGGGAAAGGCAGAGTAACATAAACTCAGCCATGTGTGCCAGACAGCAAAGAGGCAAGACTTCCGTGTCCTCACCAAGAGGACGACTGACCATGCTCTCCTCCTCATCCTTCTCCTCCCTGTCCTCAGGCCATCCACATTGAACAAACGGTATGACAGTTGTGCAGGTACTACCATCAATAACGCAGCAAACCAGCTCCTGTTCTTCCTCCTCCTCTTCATCATTGTCACCCAATCCAAGTTGGGATGAGATGAGGCTGGGCTGTGTGGAATCACCCTGTATGGTTCCTTGCTCCATCTCATCATGCTCCACCTGCAATGCATCCTCTTTGATTGTGAGCAGAGAGCATTTCAGAAGACAGAGAAGCGGGATAGTGATGCTAATAATGGCATCATCGCCGCTCACCTTCTTGGTGGAGTCCTGAAAGCTTTGAGGGATGATACAAATGTCTTACATCCATGTCCACTCCTGAGGTTTTATGTGTGGAGTCTGACATGAATACCGACTTCCTTGTTGATGCTGTTAGTCAACAACTGCCCTCTTCTGCTCCCAAATCCTTCCCAACATCTGCAATGTACAGTTCCAACGTGTGGGGACATCGCAGATTAGTTGGTGAGCTGGAGGCTGCAAACGCTTATGAAGCACAGCAAGGGCGGAGAAAGCTGTAGTTCACTTTCTAAAATGGGCACACAGGTGGCTTACTTTGACAAGCAGATCCGACAGATCTGGGTAGGTTTTGATAAACTGCTGAACCACGAGGTTAAGCACATGGGCCTGGCATGGTACATGTGTGAGATCGCCTCACCTCAGAGCCGCCACTAGGTTCCAGCCATTGTGACACACAACCATGCCTGGCTGTAGGTTCAGCAGTGTCATCCACAGATCTGCCTGCTCTTTCAGAGCTGTCCACAACTATTTAGCTATTTACGTAAGCTCGCAACCCAAAGGTCAAGGATCCTCACGATTTTGCGAGTAAAAATGGTGACCGTGTGAATGGGGGCTTTGCACCTCTGCCAAGCACGGATAGGGTGCCGGGCATCCCGCCTAATCGAATAGGAAGGGCGTTTAATAGGATGCTGGCCAGGCACGGTTGCCGCGAGTGTGTGAATTGCACGCTATTTGCAAGTTTCATCTTGTGCAGTTTTAATGCTGGGCAGTAGCTCCTCCAGTGAGAGTGGTTGAGGGTGATTGCTCACAGCATTCTGCACCTGTGTCATCTCCTTCTTACAAAAGGGGCCCGGCTCCGCCTTGGTGTGCATTTGTCTTTAGCCCTTGGCTGGTGAGTACCATTGCCTTATTGCTGTTTTCTAATTTGATTTTGGACTTTTTTTTTTAAATTCTGTTTATTGCTCTGTTTATGCTGTTTGTTTTTAATGGGAGGTATCTTGGCATGCGATGTCGACAGGGGATTGACGTGCACACATAACAACGGAACAAGCAGTGGTGTCTCCCGCAAACACTGTTGCTGGACACTGGGGTTCGGCCGATTTAGTTGGTTGCTTTGCTGTCATATGCCTGATCATGATGGTGGTGGTCAGGCTGCTAGTTTTGCTACCCCTGCTGATGCTGGCCTAGCAGGTGATGCAAATGGCCTTTTTGGGGCTATCTGCAGAGTCTACTGTACTGGCAACTTCCGTCGTGTTGGCATTACAAGTAACGCTTTCCTGCCTTGTGTCTGCGGCCACCACACTGCTTCTTCCTGCCTGTTGTGGTGCTACACATCCCTCCCCCTGTGCACTGTTGTCCTCACTCTATATGTCCCCCTGCCAGGTTGGGTCAGTTACTATATCATCCACCACCTTGTCTTCCACTTCCGCACCCTGGTCCTCCTCCTGACTTTCTAGCAATTGTGTCTCATCATCATCATCATCCACCTCTTGCGACAGTAATTGCACTTTCCCACCATTGCATTCATGTGACAGTGGCTGCTTCAATATTTGGACATCAGTACATGCGTTCTCCTCTTGACTCTCTTGAAGCTGGCTGGGCGAGAGGCTCGAATCAACAAATGGAAAAGTGAATAGCTCTTCTGAGTGTCCAAGTGTGGGATCAGTTGTCTTCAGGCACTTGGCAAGGTGGGAGGAAGGAGGATCTGGGTGAGCAATATGCGGTCAATACTCACGGCAACTAAGACTTGACCGTGTGGAAGACAGGGTGGTGGTGGTGGCTAAGTATCTTGAAGCATTATCTGCTTTCCAATCAATAACCTTTTGACACTGCTCTGTGTTCAATAGTGGTGTTCTGCGGTTCCCTAGTAATTCTAACAGGAAGGTCGAGCGACAAAATGTGAGTGTTTCTTGTGGCACAATTTCAGCTTGCCCACTTCCTCGGCCTCTGCATGCACCATCACCATCACGTCCACTTCCCCGTCCCTTGCAACGCACTTTGCCCATTTTTAATGGAGGACAATATTTTCCATGTTCACGAGAAATGGCTGATTTTGGAACGCAGTTATATGTGATATGTCTGACAGAGAACCACAATTTTGAATAGCAGGCCTGTCATTTAATAATATTATTCTACACAGAAACCTAGTGTGAATAGCTTGACCGACACGCTGCAACAAAATGAAAATGGAAGTAATGGCTGATTTTGGAACAGTCTTATAGGTGTTATGTCTGACAAAGAACCACGGTTTTACATAGCAAGCCTGTAATTTACTAATACTATTCTACACAGAGACCTAGTGTGAATAGCTTGACCGACACAATGCAACAGAACCCAAAAGGAGTCCAATATTTTCCATGTTCAATTTCAATTTCTGGATTTTTATTGCTGAAATATGGAACAGATCTGGCTTTTTTCTGCAGTGAGAACAAACAAATGGAGCAGAAAAATGGTGTACTCTGGATTGCTTTTTAAGCAAATAACCAGGATTAAGATAATAAAAAACTTGCCCTGGCCCCTGATATCTGGGGCTATGTCTAGAAGTATCAGTAATTATTACAGCAGCAGAGAGGACGTTCAATGGACCCTCTGTATCATACACTGCAGTCTGCCACATACACTGCCTGCCTGCCTAGCACTGATTTTATGCAGCCGGATTAGTCCTCAGAAGTACTGTTAGTTCAGATGGATATATACAGGTGCATCTCACAAAATTACAATATCATCAAAAGTTAATTTATTTCAGTTCTTCAATACAAAAAAAGTGAAACTCATATATTATATAGAGTCATTACAAACAGAGTGATCTATTTCAAGTGTTTATTTCTGTTAATGTTGATGATTATGGCTTACAGCCAATTAAAACAAAAAAGTCATTATCTCCGTAAATTACAATACTTTATAGCAACAGCTTGAAAAATAATTTTAAAATCCATAATGTTGGCCTACTGAAATGTATGTTCAGTAAATGTACTCAATACTTGAACGGGGCTCCTTTTGCATTAATTACTGGATCAATGCGGCATGGCATGGAGGCGATCAGCCTGTGGCACTGCTGAGGTGTTATGAAAGCCTAGGTTGCGTTGATAGCAGCCTTCAGCTCGTCTGCATTGTTGGGTCTGGTGTCTCTCATCTTCCTCTTGACAATACCCCATAGATTCTATTTGGGGTTAAGGTCAGGAAAGTTTGCAGGCCAATCAAGCACATTGATACTGTTGTTTTTAAATCAGGTATTGGTACTTTTGGCAGTGTGGACTGGTGCCAATTCCTGCTGGTGAATGAAATTTCCATCTCCAAAAAGCTTGTCGGCAGAGGGAAGCATGAAGTGCTCTAAAATTTCCTGGTAGACGTCTGCGCTGACTTTGGTCTTGATAAAACACAGTGGACCTACACCAGCAGATGACATGGCTCCCCAAACCATCACTGATTGTGGAAACATCACACTAGACCTCAAGCAGCTTGGATTGTGGCCTCTCCACTCTTCCTCCAGACTCTGGGATCTTGATTTCCAAATGAAATGCAAAATGTACTTTCATCTGAAAACAACACCTTGGACCACTGAGCAACAGTACAGGTCTTTTTCTCCATTGCCCAGGTAAGGCATTATCTATTTGTCATGAGTGGCTTGACACAAGGAATGCGACACTTGTAGCCCATGTCCTGGATACACATCTGAATGTGGTGGCTCTTGAAGCAATGACAATGATACTGCCTGCCTTCTATCACCACTGAATATATGCAGATGGATTAGTCCTCAGAAGGACTGCTAGTTTAGATGGATATATACAGCATATATGTTTTGGAATACCTAAACTAACTATAAAGAAGCAAATCTCTCCCTGATGCAACAGCACCTCTCCTTACTCTGCCTGATTACTGGGTACACTGTGACGAGCATAGCGGAGCCAGGTCTTATATAGTGCATATAAAAGGGTGTGGCCGCCCTTTGTCTGGGCTGAGATGCTCATTTTGCCTCGGTTTTATGCTTACACTAGGGATCAGTCTCTCTGCCCTTGTCCATATGTATGTCGCTTGACAAATGGTAAGGTTTTTAATATTAGAGTTAGGACTGTCCCATAAGGGTTGCCGTGAAGTGGCGGGATGGCTTTCACATTGTTTTGATCAAAATTATGTTAACTAAATACCCTTTATTATTTATTATTATTTTTGCACTGTGCTATTTATACATCTACTTTCAGTTATTTGGGTATTTTTCTTGTTCTTGGTTTCTCTCTGTTTAATGGCCTTGTGTGAACATGCATTTACATTTTGCATGCACATCAAGTTACGTTTCAGTTCAGACCTTCAGGTTTTTTCTTTGCAGTCAGTATGCTTTAGTGCATATAAAAGGGTGTGGCCGCCCTTTGTCTGGGCTAAGACGCTCATTTTGCCTCGGTTTTATGCTTACACTAGGGATCAGTCTCTCTGCCCTTGTCCATATGTATGTCGCTTGACAAATGGTAAGGTTTTTAATATTAGAGTTAGGACTGTCCCATAAGGGTTGCCGTGAAGTGGCGGGATGGCTTTCACATTATTTTGATCAAAATTATGTTAACTAAATACCCTTTATTATTAATTATTATTTTTGCACTGTGCTATTTATACATCTACTTTCAGTTATTTGGGTATTTTTCTTGTTCTTGGTTGCAGACCTGATGATGCTGTACGGCCAGCCAATCACTGTAATGCCCACAACCAATATGGCTACGGCATTACAGTGCATGTCAGGCAGTCCCTACATGTTCACTGGCTCTCTAAAGAGCGCCAAACATGCAGGGAGGGGACTCGAGTGTCTGGCGTAATGGGGTGCATTTAGATAGTGCTGGGCAGCCCACCTTGTCTAATTGTATGGGTGTCATTAAGAGGCTGTAAGCCAGACACTGTGCACTACCTGTGTGTGAACAGTGTGAATGAGTAGGACACAATGTGACCTGGTGGGGTGTTGTTCTGACAATGTTTTGGCATGTCAAAATACTTAATGTGTGACTGTGTGTTACAATGTTACTCTTGAAACTCTTGAAAAGATTGCTGAAAGAAAGGTAAATGTGAGTATGCAACTACTGAAGTGTGCCACATTGATGCTTGTGATTGCAAGAATGGGTGTGACAGAGAGGCCTAAGATTGTGGGACTGTGAGAGTGTGATACACTGTGATGCTTTTTTTGATAGTAGTGATGGAATTAAATGCATGCATATGACAGTAAGCGTGAAAGACACTGCAAGGATGCATGTGTGAGAAATAGAGTGACTGTAACTTCATATGTGGATTAGTATGATAGAGAAGCGTTGAAGTATGAAACTATGTGAGAGTGTGACAGTGTTGTAGACGAGAAAATACCTGTCGCACAAAAAGATATGAGAATGCTAATGTGTGACTATTTGATATAGTGTTACACATCTTATGACACTTGTATAGAATATGAATGTTTGTATTCTACTGTACAGGTATTACACTCTGTGATTCATGTAAACAGATCTGGACTGGCCCAAAAAGGAGATCCAATGAGTCCTACAGTGAGCCCATGATCACTGGCCGGGTGGGGGTTGGCCCATCAGTGCCAGTACTATATTCAGCTGGATGAACCTACTCAGGCGCAAATTTATTTGGAAAGTAATGCAGAGCAGAGAACCACTGACTTCCTACCCTACAATTCCTATCAAGGTGCAAGCTATTCTGCATTGTATCATCTGCGATGAGAGATAGAGGAGGAACAATGAGCTGCTCTTCATGGGACAGGTGAGAATGTTTCTTTTTAATTTGGTTTTGTTAAATGTAATTTTGTTTAATTATTGTCATGTAAAGAGCCTTACATAGTGGGATATTATACTGCATGGGAGACATTATATTGTATTGTAGGAAGAATGAGGAAAAATATTGCTATATACAGTGGAGAAAATAAGTATTTGATGCATTGCCGATTTTGCAAGTTTTCCCACCTACAAAGAATGGAGAGGTCTGTAATTTTTATCGTAGGTACACTTCAACTGTGAGAGACTGAATCTAAAAAAAACCCAGAAAATTATATTGTATGATTTTTACATAATAAATTTGAATTTTATTGCATGAAATAAGTATTTGATTCAGTAGAAAAACAGAACTTAATTTTTGGCACAGAAACCTTTGTTTGCAATTAGAAAAGTCAGATGTTTCCTGTAGTTCTTGACCATTTTAGGGATTTGTACTCACTCAGCCGTGTTAGAGGTAGGCCCAGGTTCACACAATGATGCAGTCCACAGGTTCAAACAAACTGGTGGTTTATTTAGTGTCCATAAACCAGTCAGGAAACAAAATATAACAGCTTCTTCCTGGCACAAAAAGGTATAACAAAACAAAACTCTAAATAATCAGTCCATATGCAGCATGGCCTAAGTCGTTTAAATGAAGTCCATTTTTTTGCCTTCAGTAGAGTCTGAGCAGCACATGCAAGACTTCCTCACCTTGCAAAACACACTGAAAGACTGAGACAGGCGCAGCTGTCTTAAATCAGGCCTTCCAAGACCTGAACTGGAGATAAGTGACCAGCCAATCCCACTCTTTCAGCTGCTCGTAAAACTTGGTTCTATAATCTGGGCCCATTAAACACCTCTCAGCACTAAGTGTGCTGGAGCCTGCTTTTCTGAGTCCTACATCACCAAGGCTTGGCAACTTGGGGACACATACCTCCTGTCCATGACCTGTCCGGCTGCAACCTTACACCATGTTTGCACACACTGCAGCAGAGATTTTGGCCCACTCCTCCATACCGATCTTCTCCAGATCTTTCAGGTTTCGGTGCGTTCGCTGGGCAACATTGAGTTTCACCTTCCTCCAAAGATTTTCTATTGGGTTCAGGTCTGGAGACTGGCTGGGCCAGTACAAGGCTTTGAAATGATTCTTAAGAAGCCACACTTTAGTTGTCTTGACTGTGTGTTTTGGGTTATTGTCATGCTGGAAGACCCTGACACGACCCATCTTCAATTCTCTTCCTGAGGGAAGTAGGTTTTTGGCCAAAATCTCACAATACATGACCTATCCATCCTCCATTCAATACGGTGCAGTTGTACTGTCCACTTGGCAGAAAAGCATCCCCAAAGTATGCCTCAAGGTTGGGATGGTGTTCTTGGGGTTGTACTCATCATTCTTCCTCCTCCAAATACGGCGAGTGGATTTGATGCCAAAAAGTTCTATTTTGGTCTCATATTGTCACGCCAGGTGTGAGTGCAACACAGAGAGTCATGCCAGGTGTGAGTGCAACACAGAGGGGAAAAGGAAAGGGAGCCCAGACACTAGGGAAAGGGGGAAGAGGTGACATTCTAATCAGGACTAGTGTCACCCTGTCTCCCCCTAACGTCCCTATACAGCCTCCACAGCTATTGCCGATCACGTGCCTCGCCCTACTATCCCTGGCATAAGGCTATAGCTGGGGGTGGAAGGAGATGAGCACAAGTCAATCTTCGCTAGCACTCTAAAGACAAAAGGGGAAGGCAACACAAGGGAATAACAGCTTAGCTTTAGATGAAACTCCAACAGGGAACACAGCCTCAAGACTCCAAAGAGGACTTGATGCTACTTCAGCCAAGTTCCATGTAAAAATGAGTATAACCAGCGATGCCCACCTAGACACACCAGGTATATATACACCCAGACTAAAGGGAGGTAGTCGCTGGTTCCTAAACACAGCCTCCTGTCTAGGCAAGCTGTCTTCATTGCCAAACGTGGAGATCTCCTGCAAAACCACTGCAGGGCGACTGTCTATTACCTCTGACACATCCGTGACAGTACCCCCCTCTACCAGTGGCTTCCAGTCACTCAGGACCGGGTTTTTCAGGAAAAGAGGTGTGAAAAGAGCTAACCAATCTGGGAGCGTTCACCTCTAACGCTGAAACCCACATCCTCTCCTCCGGACCATAACTTTTCCAGTGCACCAAGTATTGCAGAGAACGACGTTGGAGATGAGAATCACCTCAAAATCTCGAACTCCATATTACCTGCCTGGCAGGAGGCAGAGACGCTGATGCTACAGATCACAGATAGTAATTTGATTTAATTCCCGGAAATCTAAACAGGGATGTCTTTTTTCTTCACAAAGAAGAACCCTGCCACCATGGGCAAAGTTGAGGGCTTGATAAGTCCCTTCTCCAGACTTTCCCCAATGAAATCCTTCATGGCTTGTCTCTCAGGGCCAGAAAGATTATACATTCTGGACTTGGGTAGTTTAGCTCCAGGGGTCAGGTTAATAGGACAGTCATAAGCATGATGAGGAGGCAAATCCTGACACCCCTTCTCAGAAAAAACGTCCTCAAAACCAGATAGAAAAGCAGGCAGTATCTCCACAGAGACAGCAGCAATGGAAACATTGAGACAGTTCTCATGGCAGTAATCTCCCATTCAATAATCTCCCCGGCTTGCCAATCCACCAATGGATTATGTTTAACAAGCCAGGGGATACCTAAAACAATCAGAGTAGGGAGATTCTCTAAAACATAGCAAGGAATGATTTCACAATGAACAGACCCCATCCTCATTTTCACATTATGTACAATCTGAGTAAATACTTTCTGTGCAAGTGGCGCCGAGTCAATGGCAAAGATGGAAATAGGTTCAGCTAAAGCACAGCAAGCGAGACCATGAGTTTTAACAAACTCTGCGTCAACCATGCTGACACTGGCTCCACTGTCAACAAATACATACATTTTTTCAATTTTTCTCTCTAGCACAACCTCTGCAGTCAGGACAAAGCAGAAGCTTCAGTTTGGCCACAAATGCACCCCTTGTTTATCCAACTCCAGACTACTGAGAGTTAATCGAGTGTCTTTTTGTTTAAGAATTGAAGGACAGGTCCCAACAAAGTGTCCCTTTTTCCCACAAAAAAAAAGTATGCCTTTTTTCTTGCGAATCTTTTGGGAGAAGTATGATGTAGAGACACCCCCTAACTGCATATGTTCCTCCACCTCTCCCAATGCTGCTTCACCCCCAGACCACTCCATTGGCAAAGGTACACAACCCCAACAAGAAGGCCCCAGAGAAGGAGGTCACACCTGTCTATCCCGAAGTCGCCTATCCAGACGTATGGCCAAAGACATGGCAGCCTCAAAGGACTGAGGGGTATCATATACAGCCAAGGCATCTTTCAACCTTTCCGTTAGCCCTTCACAAAATTGACTTTTAAGGGCTGAGTCATTCCATTTGGAATCCGTTGCCCATCTACGGAATTCCAAACTGTATGTTTCCACTGACTGAATCCCCTCCTGAAGGCAACGTAGCTTAGATTCAGCTAAGGCGACTTTGTCAGGGTCATCATAGATAAGGGCAAGAGCTCCAAAATACCCCTCCACAGGTTAGAGACAAACCGAATCCTGCGGTAACAAAAACACCCACGACTGAGGATCTCCCTGCAGTAGAGAGATCACAATGCCAACCCGTTGCTCCTCATTACCGGAGGAGTAGGGACAAAGCTTGAAATACAATTTTCATGCCTCCTTAAACACAAAAAACCTGTCCCTACCTCCTGAAAACCTGTCTGGGAGGGCAACCTTGGGTTCAGGCTGGACAGGCCTACCTGTAGAGACCCCCACATTGGCGGCCAGTAACCGCTGATACTGCTGATGAACCTCACAGCTGAGGTAATTCACCTCCAGAGACAGACAGCGGAACTGCTCTGTGAACTCTGCAACTGATCCCATACTAAAGGGAGTAAGGAAAAAAAATGGTGCATGCCCAAAAACACATGAGGAAAAAAAAATAAAATGTCAATCTTGTGTTGTTTTTTTTTTCTAAAACGTGCTAGGCTGCTTATAATATCATGACAGGTTTGAGTGCAACACAGAGAGTCACACCAGGTGTGAATGTAACACAGAGGGGAAAAGGAAAGTGAGACACTAGGGAAAGGGTGAAGAGGTGACCTCATAATCTGGACTAGCGTCACTCTGTCTCCCCCTAACGTCCCTATACAGCCTCCACAGCTGTTGCCGATCACGTGCCTCATCCTACTATCCCTGACGTAAGGCTATAGCTGGGGGTGGAAGGAGATGAGCACTAGTCAACCTCTGCTAGCACTATAAAGACAAAAGGGAAAGACAGCACAAGGGAATAACAACTTAGCTTTAGAAGAAACTCCAACAGGGAACACGGCCTCAATACTCCAGAGAGGACGTGATGCTACTTCAGCCAAGTTCCAAGTAGAAATGAGTATAACTGGCAACACCCACCTAGACACACCAGTAAATATACACTCAGACTAAAGGAAGGTAGTCACTGGGTCCTAAACATTGCCTCCTATGTAGGCAGCTGCATTGCCAAGTGTGGAGATCTCCTGCAAACCCCTGCAGGGCGACTGTCTGTCACCTCTGACACACCCGTGACACATATGACTACATGACCTTCTCCTGTGCCTCTGGATCATTCAGATGGTCATTGTCGAACTTCAAACAGACCTGGACATGTGCTGGTGGACCTTGTGTGCCCTGCAGAATTTTAATCCATGATGGTGTAGCGTGTTTCCAAGGGTAATGTTTGAGACTGTGGTGCTAGCTCTCTTCAGGTCATTGACTACGTCCTGCCATGTAGTTTTGGGCTGATTCCTGACCTTTCTCAGAATCATCCTTACCCCACGAAGGGAGATCTTGTATGGAGCCACAGATGGAGGAAGATTAACAGTCATCTTGTGTTTCTTTACTTTTCTAATAATTGTGTCAGGAGTTGTTGCCTTTCCACCAAGCTGCTTGCCTAATGTCCTGCAGCCCATCCCTGCCTTGTGCAGGTCTACAATTTTGTCCCTGATGTCCTTAGACAGCTCTTTGGTCTTGGCAATGGAGGAGAGGTTGGAGTGTGATTGATTGAATTTGTGAACAGGTGTATTTTATGCAGTTAACGAGTTAAAACAGCTGCAATTAATAAGAGTAATGAGTACAGAGTAGGAAGGCTTCTTAAAGTAAAACTAACAAGTCTGTGAGAGCCAGAATTCTTGCTGGTTAGTAGGTGATCAAATACTTATTTCATGCAATAAAATTCAATTTAATTATGTAAAAAATCATACATTGTTATTTTCTGGTTTTTATTTTTAGATTCTGTCTCTCACAGTTGAAGTGTACCTACGCTAAAAATTACAAACCTCTCCATTCTTTGTAGGTGGGAAAACTTGTAAAATTGGCAGTGTATCAAATGCTTATCTTCCCCACTGCAGGTGACAGAATGGGGGACATTTTTACTGTTTCTGGACCAGGCTGGGGGACATTGTTGTTTTATGGTGACACAAGGAGAGAGTTTAATAATGTATGGAGTCACTATTGGGGGGCCAATAATTATATCCCCTATTGTTGTCCCATACATTAACAATGCCCCATTTGTGGCATTATTAAGTATTAATGTATGGAGCCACAATCTGGGATGGTCTTCTAGGCATAACAGGTTGATGATATTACAATTTGGGTGCAGAGAATGTGGGTGTTATTGTTGTATTTGACCACAAATACAGATATAACTACTGTATTGGGGCACAAAGAGGAATTTTACAATTGTACAGGGGCAACAAAAGGGGACATATTAATGCTATATGAGGGTCACAGATGTAAACATTTCTACAGTGAGGGGGTCAAAAAGGGGAACATCAATATTATAATATATTTTATTTTTTTAAGATACTGATACTATAAGGGAAACAAAAGAAATGTACTGTCAATGTATAGGCCACCATGGTGGCAACATGGTACTTGTCTTCTTCATCTAGTGAAGGTTAAAAGTGGGGAAAAAGTGTGGAGAGCACTCTAGAATTGACCAACCATAGATGTCTGTGTGTTACATTCTGCAGAGATGAGCCTTGGCTGGAACAAGTCATAGCAGTGTACGATGGATGGAGAATAAAGTGAAGATGAATTACTTCAATTGGAGACGTCACCACCAGTGAGTCACTCACTTTACCAGTAATACACTAATGCTATCTACATAATGCCTATATATAACAGTCATTGGTGTTAATATTCATGTAAGTAGTGTAGTGTTTAGTCATGATAAGTATGTGTATCAATGCCAGGTAAGCTACGTTTAAATCCTAGCCCTGTAGGCTTTGATAAGTGCACCTGACTGGCTCTGCATATAAATAGGCTAGGTGTTCATATAAGTCAGTCAGCTCAGGGAAGCTGACCAGAGTGGATTTGTGTTTGAGCTGAAGAGAGAGACAAGCCTGAATCCCTCTCTGAGAAGAGACTGCACAGGCCATGTGCACCAAACTGCAAGTATAACTGGTTGCTATGGACGATTGCTGTTTTGTTTGACCGAACTGGGACTAGCTCAGCTGTGTATGAGTAGCCAGGGTCTGTACTGTTAAATTAGCATCTGGACAAGGCTAGGGATTATGTTTATGGTTTCATTTTGTACCGTGCCACCAGTGAAAAATAAACAACACATTGTTTTGATGCAAGAATCCAGTGCCTGTTTGAACACTACCCACTGCCTACCTGAGAGTGTGAATCACTACATATGGTTGTGTTATTCTGTCACTATATAGTGATAACTATTATTCCTATGGTTCGACCACTGCTCCATTAATTCTTGGCTTTTTCTGACAGATGCAGATTGAATAGAGTGGCATTGGCGTTCAGGCGTCCCACCTGCCATTCCATTTTGAAACAGAGATAAAAGTGTCCTGTGCAAGAATAGTATATGTGCCTTTTGCTGCCCACTAGCTTATTATAATACAACTGCTCATATGTCTGAGACTGAGCTGTTTTCTGCTTTTGGAGATGGAAGTGGGCCCCCTAACTCTATGGGCCCCTGTGTAGCTGCACAGGTTTCAGCAATGGTATGTCCATCCCAGCATCATAGTTATGATGTAAGAACAATAGATCTGTATTTTGCAGTCAACATTCCACTCTAACTGGAATAATACCTAACATGCATTTACATGTAACTATAGTGTGGACCCTTAGAGTCAGTCCTACCTATGGGCCCTAAGCACCCAAGTCCGACACTGCTCCCAGCTCTAACAAGATGGGCGGAGCTTGTGGATAGCATCTTCCGCTCGTCAAATTCATGATAAGACGTGGTGCTGGAGTAGGATTTGTGGCGAGGAGCACACAGAGGTGTATACACCTCATCATGAATTAGGAGAATTTGTCTCCAGCACCACCTCTCATCATCAAGACCATGGTGAAGAATGCTGGTCTTGATGCATCCAGCCCATATTTTAAGAAACGTCATGTAATGTGACTGTCACGTTTTTGTATAACCTAATAACAAACAGAACTGTAGATTACAACTTGAAAAAGAGGGCTACTTTTTTTTTGTATGCTGAAAGGTGTAGGACCCGAGTTGAGCACCTTACATTAGAATTGGCATGCCATATCCCTTTTCTTTTTCATAGTACAGCAATGCACTTTTCTTAAAACTGTCAATTAAAATTATACCATACTAAAATCTTTGGGTGGCTGTTTTCGTTAGCTGTATATGTGATATTTCTTTGAAAATGAAAACATCTTTTTCTAAATTCAAATTCCATCCAGTCCTCTCTCCTCTTGCACCAGTCGCTGACTTATATTGTTCAAAGATTATTGTACTTGTTTTTATTATGTATACCCCTATTCACATGTGAAGAGCCATGGAATAAATGGCGCTATAATAATAAATAATAATAATTCCTGATAAGTCTCTTGTCCATGAAGTTGGATGCTTCAAAGACCACATTCAGACCTTTTTTTCTGGTACGCAAAAATGGTTAGAGTTTCAACAGTGTTTTAAATTCCATTTTCATCGATATTTGGTCAGTGTTTCAGTTTTTATCATCAAAGTTTCATCAGTGATTTTCATGTATGAGAAAGTAAATACATTGCAAAGCTTCTCATACCCACTGCAATGTTAATAACATGGATGTCATCCATGTCCTGTTTGTGATTTTCATACACCTACAGACTTGTTTTATGGGTAATTTTGATCAGTAAATCAGATCAAAAATGAATATTTACTCTTGATTTTTTTATCGGCTACAAGGACCACAAAAACTGTAATGGGTGCTTAATAAATCCATGAAAAACACAGATAAGAACACATACGTGAAAAATGGACAAATGAATGAACCCTTTGTGAAAATCAGTAGCATGGAGCTTTGTGGAATAAATTATCTTAGCGCCACTTTATCACTTGAAATTTTCAACACAATATTGTGAACAGAACATCACTGAAATCGGTCATGGCAAACATTTTGTAGGAAATCTTCTATAATAAAATTATACTAATATTACAAGAGACAAGGAAATTGTGAGCTCAGTTACAGCTTTTGTATAGAGGCATAGGAAATTTATTTGAATTCATCAGAAGAATCTATTTCCTGTTTTACTGAAATAATATTGAATCATTAATTATTAAAGAAATGCCAATCTTTGAGAAAATGCATCTTAGGTAATAAACAGATAAGGCTCATTTATATTGTACTCGAAAGGAAAAAAAAATGTGAACATACAGTAAAGTAGTTGTAGTTGAGTAATATGAAATAATGCTAGAAAAGCAGTTAGTAAACCAGAGCTTTAATTGATTCATTGATAGAAGGAGAATAAAAAAAATGCAATTAAATATGTTTGGCAAATCAAGAACCTAATTTTAAACATCTTATATTGTATCTTGTTTTATTTATTTATTTATTTATTTTTTCAGTAGTAGTGTTGCTGGCTGAATAATGTCCTGCTGATACCTCACAAAAGCTCTAAATTAGAAATCATTCTGGCTTATTCTACAGTTTTATCGAATGCAAAACTACAGGTGACTCAATCAACTCTGATTTATATTGAATTGATGTCTTTTAGAAAAATTTGATGTAGAGGGGACACAATTTTACTAGCCTAATGGCCTTTTTTATTAGTAACATTAACACTCTATAAGACCAGAATAACGTCTTGTAGGATAACTTTTACTGTAAATACATATAGGTTAGTATGCATGTATGGGGCAAATCTGAAGCGGAATATATTATTTGAAAAGTTTAAAGCTCAGCAAAGTGCATAAGAATCCAACTGTTTCATGCACAGTAATTATTCGTTTGTTAATTACATAAAAATTAGCTAATTAGTATGGAAGCTGTTTCACCATTTTGAACACTAAGGCTAAATTCTCACAATGATTATTAGGTACATTTCTGATGTTGCAGCTTTTTCCCAGCATTTATGCAATAGCTAAATTAGGCTACTTGCGTTTTTGCATTCCATTTATGACTGTGTTTTTTAGATGCATTTTTATTGAGCTTTATCAGTTGTCATTTTTGTTTATTTATAATATTTTATGATTTAAATAGAACTACTTTGTTTTAGATCTTTCTGTTGCCTAACTTAGATAAACCTTTATTGTTAAAGTCATGTGCAGATTACATGTATTTTAATCATGTTTCTGTATATTTACCACATTTTTTGGACTATAAGACGCACCAGACCATAAGACGCACCTAGGTTTTAGAGGACGAAAATAGAAAAAAAAATGTAAGCAAAAAATTTGTTCACAACGCACTTTAAAGGGGGAGGGGGTCTTCTGCTGATACTGGTATAGGGGTTATGTCCCCCAATTCTGACAATATCCCCCATCCTGGTATATATGCCCCCCTTCCTTTTATACGTGGCCCCCATCCCCATCCTGCTATGCCTGGCATCCCTCCTTCCTGGTATGCATGGCACCCCCTCATCCTTATCCTGGTATGCATGGCACCCCTCATCCCTGTCCTGGTATGCATGGTACCCCTTGTCTCTATCCTGGTATGCATGGCACCCCTAATCCCTATCCTGATATGCATGGCACCCCTCATCCCTATCCTGGTATGCATGACACCACTCATCCCTATCCTGGTATGCATGGCATAGCAATCCCCATCCTGGTATGCATGGCACCCCTCATCCCTATCCTCATATGCATGGCACCTCTCATCCTTGCACTGGTATGAATGGCATCCCTCATCCCTATCCTGGTATGCATGGCACCCCTCATCCTTATCCTGGTATGTATGGCCCCTCATCCTTATCCTGGTATGTATGGCCCCCTCATCTTTATCCTGTTATGTATGCCCCCCTCATCCTTATCCTGGTATGTATGGCCCCCTCATCTTTATCCTGTTATGTATGCCCCCCTCAGCCTTATCCTGGTATGTATGGCCCACTCACATTTATCCTGTTATGTATGCCCCCTCATCCTTATCTTGGTATGCATGGTCCCCCTAATCCCCATCATGCTGCACATAAAAAAAATAAACACTCCTACTCACTTTTCTTCTCTCCTCCAGCGCGGCATCCTGTCTGCCCGCACTGATCTCGCCATGTGAGCCACGCATGATGTCACTACCATGCGTGGCTCACAAGGAGAGATCAGCTGCCGGAAGTCACTGCTCCCCATGCCGGGACTGTGTACGCGGGGAGAAGTGACTTCATGCTCCTTAATAGCCGGCACACAGCGTAGCCACAGCGCGGCTCCTGCTGCTGCCGGGCGATCGCGTGTGCCCGCTATTAAAGGGCATGAATATTTACCCCTCCCCACGCCCATAAGCGTGGGGAGAGGTTGAATATTTATGCCCTTTACACATTCATGCTACACTGTGTGCCGCTATTAAGGAGCATGAATATTCAGTGCTCCCCACGCCCGTAGTGAATATTCATTTTCTTTAGCAGCGGGGACAGTGTAGGCTGAAGCAGGTGGCTGCTGCCTCCTGTGCTCTGTTCCTCCACAGCTACCACTCCCCCCACATCCCACACAGCATATATATATATATCCCACCCCCAAGATTCAGACTATAAGACACAGCCCCCATTTTCCTCCAAAATTTTGGAGGAAAAAAGTGCATCTTATAGTCCGAAAAATACGGTACCGATAGAGAATTTGACATGATACAGTTCTCAAAATCGCACCGCAGATCTATTTCCGCAGTGTAAAAAGAAAGTATTCTTCTTTTCATTTGCAACTTTTTTAAAGCCTATTTTATACGTTTTTATCTATTGTTTTATTTCTATTTCTCATTGTGGGCATGTTTTGGGGGTTTCTAGTTCTTTTTGGCTGATTCATCAGTTGCGACTTTTTAATTTTTTTTCTGCAGATGGACTACATTGTCCACCTGGAGTGATTTGATAAATACCTGAAATTTTTCCTTGCAAATTTTGCAACATTGTAGTGGGACTTGTCTTTTTTGAGCTAAACAATCGCAAATATGTTAAAGACAAAAGATTAAAGAGCCCAATTTATCATTTGCAGTTCTTTAAGTCACTTTTTTCCTTTATTGTCTTGTCCTATTTGTTAAAATTTTTGTGCCAAATTCTTTAAAAGGAAGCACATGATTCACGCATTTTATGCAGAATCAAAAACATGCTTTTTTTGGTCTCTGACTTTTTTCTGCAACACTTAATTTGTGGGAAAAATTAGGCGTACATACAATTTTAGGCATATATAAAATCACTCCAGAGGGATTACAGAAGTACACTTATGGCAAAAAAATGGCAAATTGTAAAAAAGTTGCAACTGATGAATGAGCTGAAAACTTCTGGGAACTACAACTCACATCCCTAAGAGTTTGTATTTGCATTGCACACTTAAAACTAGATGTACTTCAGGTACTTGCGGGTACCTCAGATTACATTATTTTTTTAAAATTGGCACTCCAAAACTAAATTTTTTGCCAATTCCTGTTTAAGACTAATACTCCAGCAGCATTTTTTGGTGCTTTTTGTGCTGTTAGGTATAATAGTTTGTTGTATCTTTCAATATATTATTTTACCCTGATTTTTAACTTAACTGTTCATCAAGCCTAACCCCTTGATGTTAAAGTGTTAGAAATTAGTGAATATTTTTTAATTGAAATTTGCCAGTTACATTAATTTTCTTTTGATTTGAATGCCACATTGAAATTTTCCCAAAAATGTAATTTGAAGTGAAATGATTCTCCCCGAATCACATTACTGCAAAGCTTCCAGTTACCCAAAAAAACATGTGTACCGTATTTTTCAGATTATAAGATGCACCCCAAATTTTCACGAGGAAACTAGGGGAAAAAAATTTAATGCGCCAAATGGGGGTCTGTCTTACAGTCCGAATTCAGCTTACCGGCATGGGGCGGCGGCGGTGATGGAGCGGGGACACAGGAGGTGTTCAAAGGAGTGACGCTAAGGGTAATGCCGGGAGTCCCATCCCAGGCTGGAAGAAGGGGCTGCTCAGCAGTGCACTGCAGTAGAGGTCGGGCAATACTGCGGGCGATGCTGTGGGTCCTGCGTTTGGAGGAGGGGATGTCTAGAGGTGCAACGCTGCATTTCCCAGGGAGGTATCTGCGCAGGCGACAACTCCAGCGGCCATTTTCCTGAAGTCCACTGCATAGAGTACATGGAAGTGTGGGGGCTCCGGACTTTCACAAAATGTGAACGGAGTCCCTGCACTGCCGAGGACCGTCAAACACCCCCTCTTACCACCATGGGAAACACAGCGTCGCACCTCCAGACATCCTTTTCTCTAAGCGCAGGACCCGCAGCATCGCCCGCTGTATCGCCCGACTTCTGCCGCTGCACCCCCACACCCCCCAGTAAGCTACATTTGGTCTATAAGACACACCCCAATTTTCCCCCATGATTTGGGGGAAAAAAGTGTGTCTTATAGTCTGAAAAATATGGTAACACTTTGTAGGTCTCCTTGGACTGTTTTGAACCCCTTTAAAGCTACATAAAACAAATATAACTTTAGTAATGTCCAAGTGACCACAACATACACCGATGAGCAAAAGAGAAAAAATGTTTTGAACTTTTTGACTTTCAGGCTCCATATCTCACCATTCACTACTGCTTTGAGACTACCATAATTTTATAGACAATCATCTTGCTATCTCATATGTAAATTTGATTTGCAGCTATTTGGCATATGATTAGTTATGCAGATTCTTGTCATGTAACTGCATTGTTATTGTTTTGCTCCTAAAAATTTAAATTTTGTGCTTACATGGACATCTATGATCTCACTATTATAAAGCATGCAAGCCTCCTCCACTGCTGTGTTTGTCACGTCAGAACTGATAGACATTGTGATTAGTGTTGAGCCACCCCCGTAGTGTTCGGGTTCGGTTCGGTTCGTCGAACACCGGGATGTTCGAGGAACTGTTCGTCGAACACCTTAGAACACCGTCGAACACCGTTAAAACCAATGGCAGGCAAACAAAAACACATAGAAACACATAGAAAACACCTTCAAAGGTGTCCAAAAGCTGTCAAACTGCTCAGAAGACACTCTCTTTAAAAAAGCCGGCCGGCAAATTCAGCAGCGGCATACACCGGTACCCGACAATTTAGACAAGAAGGAATAGAGCATCACACATAGATTAGAGAGATAGAAACATGTCAGTCACACATATAAGAAGCACAGTGACAGTGTTGGTTACTGCACTTGTCATTTAGTGTAAAGGATTTATTAAAAAAAATATTAGTATTTTCATGCACCGTCTCTTTAAAAAAGCCGGCCGGCAATTCAGCAGCGGTACCAGACAATTTAGAACAGAAAGAATAGAGCTTCACACATAGATGAGATAGATAGAAACATGTCAGTCACATATATAATAAGTACAGTGACAGTGTTGCTTAATGTACTTGTCATTTAGTGTAAAGGATTTATTTAAAAAAATATTAGTGTTTTCATGCACCGTCTCTTTAAAAAAGCCGGCTGGCAATTCAGCATCTGTACCCGACAATTTAGAACAGAAAGATAGAGCATCACACATAGATTAGATAGATAGAAACATGTCAGTCAGATATATAACAAGTACAGTGATAGTGTTGGTTACTGTACTTGTCATTTAGTGTTAAAATAAAGGATTTATTAAAAAAAAAATTAGCGTGGGGTTCCCCGTAATTTTAGTCTCTAGCGGAGGTTAAGCAGACGGCTGGGGCAGATGTTTGAAGCCTGGGAAGGGGCAATACCCATGGAGCTTCCCAGGCTACTAATATCAGCCCCCAGCTGAATACCTAGCCTTTACTAGCTATTAAAATGGGGGACCCCCCAAAAAAATGACGTGGGTTCCCCCCTATTTTAATAGCTATCAAAGGCTAGGCAGACAGCTGGGGGCTGATATTAATAGCTCAGGAAGGGTGCCATGAATATTGGCCCCCTCCCAGGCTAGAAACACCAGCCGTCAGCCGCCCCAGAAATGGCGCATCCATAATAAAGTCCTTTAATTGAAATAAACACACAATTCTTTATTGTTCTAAATTAAACCATACTTACCGTCACGCCCATTCCAGCTGAAACCAATGATCTCCTGCAATAAAAATAAAATAATAAACCAACATTATCCTTACCTTTCGATGGTTCCCAGGACATCTCCAGCTCTGCTACATCGAGATGACAGGCTGGACCGCAGCAGAAAGCTGCCATCCAGTCTGTCAACCCGCAGACACTGAGAAGAGCAGGCTTGCTTGCGCTCCTCAGTGTGTCGCTGTGACGGCATCCAGATGAGCCGAGGTCATGTTCAATGAACTCGACTCACCTCATGCACGTCACTGACAGCGTGGGAAAATTCTCCTGCACTCAGCGCTTCAGCGTGAGAATTTTCCCACGCTGTCAGTGACGTGCATGAGGTGAGCTGAGTTCATTGGACATGAGCTCACCTCATGCACGTCACTGACAGCGTGGGAGAATTCTCCTGCACTCAGCGCTTCAGCGTGAGAATTTTCCCACGCTGTCAGTGACGTGCATGAGGTGAGCTGAGTTCATTGGACATGACCTCGGCTCATCTGGATGCCGTCACAGCGAGACACTGAGGAGCGCAAGCATGCCTGCTCTTCTCAGTGTCTGCGGGATGACAGGCTGGATGGCAGCGTTCTGCTGCGGTCCAGCCTGTCATCTCGATGTAGCAGAGCTGAAGCTGTCGTGGGAACCATGGAAAGGTAAGGATTATGATGCTTTATTATTTTTCTTTTATTGCAGGGGATCGTTGGCTTCAGCTGGAATGGGCGTGATTGTAAGTATGGTTTAATTTAGAACAATAAAGAATTGTGTCTTTATTTCAATTAAAGGACTTTATTCTGGGTGTTTGTGTTTTTTTTTAACTTTGACTATGGGGTTAGTAATGGGGGTGTCTTTTAGACGCCTCTCCATTACTAACCTGGGCTTGATGTCAGCTGGCATTAAAAGCTGACATCAACCCCAGCCCTATTACCCCAGTGCCACCGCTACAGGGCAGTGGGAAGAGCGAGGCTAAGTGCCAGAATTGGCGCATCCTATGGATGTGCCATTTCTGCGGCGGCTGACGGCTGGTGTTTCTAGCCTGGGAGGGGGCCAACATTCATGGCACCCTTTCTGGGCTATTAATATCAGCCCCCAGCTGTCTGCCTAGCCTTTGCTAGCTATTAAAATAGGGGGGACCCCACGTCAATTTTTTGGGGGGTCCCCTATTTCAATAGCTAGTAAAGGCTAGGCATACAGCTGGGGGCTGATATTAGTAGCCTGGGAAGCTCCGTGGGTATTACCCCTTCCCAGGCTTCAAACATCTGCCCCAGCTGTCTGCTTAACCTCCGCTAGAGCCTAAAATTATGGGGAACCCCACGCCAATTTTTTTTTAAATAAATCCTTTATTTTATCACTAAATGACAAGTACAGTAATCAACACTATCACTGTACTTCTTATATATGTGACTGACATGCTTCTATCTATCTAATCTATGTGTGAAGCTCTATTCTGTCTGTTATAAATTGTCGGGTACTGCTGCTGAATTGCCGGCCGGCTTTTTTAAAGAGACGGTGCATGAAAACACTAATATTTTTTTAAAAAAATCCTTTACACTAAATGACAAGTACAGTAATCAACACTGTCACTGTACTTCTTATATATGTGACTGACATGTTTCTATCTATCTAATCTATGTGCGATACTCTATTCTTTTGGTTCTAAATTGTCGGGTACCGGTGTATGCCGCTGCTGAATTGCCGGCTTTTCATGTTTCACTGTGAGCACTGTTCCCATCGATTTGGGCAATCACTCTAATGCCACAACCACCATGGCTGTGGCATTACAGTGAGTGACAGACAATCCCTGCATGATTGGCACTCTAAATAGCGCCAGACATGCAGGACACGCTTTTGGTGCACGAACAGTTATCGAACATAACCTCGAACAGCCGAATTTTTTGCAAATCGTTCGGGTTCGTCGAACAACTCGAACACCGCCCAAAACAGCTCGAATTTGAGATTGGCGAACAGTTCTAGTTGAACACCGCTCATCTCTAATTGTGATGAGCCAACTTTTTGATTGCGATATTTTGCCTGGATGTCCACCTCTTGACTTTTGGATGGACGGACTTCATTTTGTATTCTTTCAACTGTCATGTCACTCACATGTTGCATTTTGAGACAAATTGATTCTGTAGGCGCTCCCGTGGAAGAAAGAGTAACCAAAAAATTGTTGAATCTTCCAAATATGGTGCAATCACATGGAGGATATTCCACAAGGGATTAATATTTGTAGGTTTATTAAAAAATCATAAAATGTGAATACACATAAAGAACATGGATATACAGAAAAGGTGATGGAGAAGGAGGTCTTAAAAAGTATCTCACAGCACATTTCTGCTCATAGAGCCTTCATCAGCTGTGTGATACATGTCCCTTATGTGTTTTCACGGTTTTATGATTTTTTAATCAACCTACAAGTATCAGCACAACTTACTCATGTGACCATAAAAGATTTTTTATTTTCTCAAAGTTTTTTAGTCTCTCCTTACTAAGCTTAGGTAGCGCTCTCTTTCCCTTTTTCCCCCACATCTTCCTACCCAGAAACAATCACCATGATGCATTTTGGCAATATTCCTGGCTCAGAGACCACTATCAATTAGCTGGATGATGCTGTTTCTCTTTTCTTGGGAAATTTTCATGGCTGCTCCTCGATTCAAACAAGTGACATTTTGTTACGAATCCGGGTGGTGGAACCTCTGTGCTGCGGTGCAAGGAGGGTCCCAGAGGGGCGTAACTAAGTATCAACCCAGACCGACCCTGGTCGTACGGCGGCTAACGACTCCGTGACCAGGGAGGGACCGAGCAGAGGGACCAGGTGCTACTCTGGGGACGACCTTGTAAGAGAGCAGGTGACTCCCATGGTAGAGATGGCAGGGACTGACTGGAATTGCAGATGGGCACAGCAGGCAGGCTGGCCAGCAGAAGCCTCCAGGTAGGCTATCAGGTAGACATGGCAAGTGACGGCAGGAGTCTCTTGGTAGGCACGGCAGGTAACAAGCTGGTAACAGGCAGGTAACAGGCAGGTGCTCCCAGGTGAGCGGGCTTGCAGGTAACAGGCAGATAACAGGCAGGTAACAGGCAATTGCTCCCTGGTGAGCGGGCTGGCAGGCATGGAAGGTAACAGGCAGGTAACAGACAAGTGCTCCCAGGTGAGCAGGCTGGCAGGTAACAGGCAGGTAACAGGCAAGTAACAGGCTGGCGGGCAGGACTGGTAGTCAGGCTAGCAACAAGACCTGAGGGCTAAAGCAGAGGTAAGAAACACTGTGCAACAACTTTTGCTTGGGCACCTCCATTTTGGAGGAGGTGCCTTGTATAGGGGAGGGCCCTCGGCTATTGTCTGGGGACTCCTTAGGACGATGCGCGCCGCCCCTTTAAGAGGGAGGGAGCGCGCGCGCCCTAAGCACAGTGCCCGGGGAGCAGTGCGCCGGCAGCAGGAAGAGGAGCGCTGGAGAACGCAGAGCGGGGAGCGCGGGGAGCGAGAAGGTGAGTGGGACGGCGTCTCTGCCTAGCAGGGGGCAGAGACGCCGTTGCTACACATTTCACTTGGGAATACACCTAATAACATGCTGAGCTATTAGGGAATGTGAGAACAGTTTGTATTTTGTAGTATACAGGAAGAAAATGATTTTCCACCACCAGGAGCAAAACAGTAACAATGCAGTGACCTGACATGAATTTGCATAACTAATCATATGCTAAATAGCTGAAATTCAAATATTCCCACGGAATAGCCAAGAAGATTGTCTATAAAATGATGGTAGTCTCATGTTTGAAGCAGTAGTGGATGGTGAGATATGAAGCCTGAAAGGCAAAGGTTCAAAACACTGGTACTAGTGATGAGCGAGCACTAAAATGCTCGGGAACTCGTTGCTCGAGTTGAGCAAATCGTAATGCTCAGGTGCTCGACCTGATCAACGAGCCCAATGTAAGTCTATGGGAAACTCAAGCATTTTTCTGGCGGCCCCCTCAGAGGTCTGGAGGGGGCCTAAAAATTGGCCAAATCAATGGAAACAGTGCTGAAATGATATGGGAACAGCATGGGGAAGACCCCTGGAAGCATCTCAGACACCCAGGTCACTGTTGTGTACAATGTTGTCAGAGTATTATGCCACTTTTATGGACTCACAAGAAAAGATACAAAAACTAATCCAAAATGGATTTTCCCGGAAAAAAATGTTAAGGTACATTCTTTCTAGAGTAATGACTTGTATATAAGGCAAAATGAATAACCAAAAAGAATGTTCACATGTAGTGTTTTTGATGTGTTTTGCATTTCTTTCAATGGTGAAAAACACATTCACCAGTAAATGTAATTTTAACATTTTACTACCTTATCTGGCCATGTGATGTGTGAGACAGGATCAGACACATACTGTTTCATTTATGAAAGAGGGACTCTGAAAGTCACAAAGCCAAATTTTCTAGGGCTATTAGGCTGCCATTACTATTGTTAAACGGCCAGCAGTCGACCCTCACTATTGTTAGAGACTAGTGTTGAGCGATTATGTTCTGTCCGAGTATGCTCGGGCCGAGCTCTGAGTATTTATAGCTGCTCGGTGATATGGTTGAATCGCTCCCGTGTGCATGATTTGCAACTGTTTGACAGTTTTATTACATGTGAGGAATGTGTAAGAAATTGACATTCCTCACATGTAATAAAACTGTCAATCAGTTGCAAATCATGCACACAGGAGTGATTCAACCATATCACCGAGCAGCTATAAATGCTCGGAGCTCGGCCCGAGCATATTTGGCGAAAGGGTTAATAGAACATACTCGCTCAACACTATTAGAGACCCATCAGCCGGCTATGCTTTGCTGTTCCCATTATTAAGGAGTGGGTCTCATATACTGTTATTGCATATGCAGTGAGGGACAGGGCTGCCAAAAATTAGGACGCACTCCAATACCCCTTTGAAGAGACATAGAGGAGGGCCTCAGTAAAAAAAATGTTCCCATTATAAAGGAGTGGGTCTCATATACTGTTATTGCATATGCAGTGAGTTTTGGCTGCCACAAATTATGACGCACTCCAACACCCCTTTGAAGACACCTAGAGGAGGGCCTCATTAAAAAAAAAAGTTCCCATTATTAAGGAGTGGGTCTCCTATGCTGGTAATGCCCATGCACTAAGTGCATGGGCTGAAAAACATTTATCCCTGGGGGTATATATGAACATACTGTATAACATACATAATGTTAGAGGTAGGCCTCTGAAAATATTTCCTACATCATAAACACCCTTAAAAAAATTATGTGGGTGTTGCATGATGGTCACCCTGTTGAAAGGTGATGGATGATGAGGAGAAGGAGAAGGAGGAGGGTGACATAAAATAGATTAAATCAGGACGCTTATACCCATGTCTGGGTGTGAAGAGGTTCATAGGAATAGACCCCCCCCCAAAAAAAACCCAATGGATTTGACTTTATGTTCCGCTGCTATCATCCGGTAGTGTTGAAAAGTCTGGCACAACCCAGGCCTTGTTCATTTTGATAAGAGTCAGCCTGTCAGCATTTTCGGTTGATAGGCGGATAAGCCTAACAGTTATAATAATGTCGGCGGCACTAAAAACCCGCTCTGACAAAACGGAAGCAGCAGGGTAGGCCAGGACCTCCAAGACATAGAGAGCCAGTTTATGCCACATGTCCAGCTTGGATACCCAATAGTTCTAAGGCACAGAGGAATCTCGGAGGATGTTGGTATGGTCGGCAAGGTACTCCTTCAGCATCTTCCAAAGCTTTTCCCTTCTTGTCAGAGTACCTCGCGAATCAGGGCCTGTGTACTTGGAGGGTCTGAGAAAACTGTCCCACATCTTTGACAGTTTTCTACTACCACTGCTGCATCGCATTTGTGTCTCCCTCGCTTGTACTCCTTGGTTGTCCAATGAACTGTGACCTCTGCTGCCAGCGTTTTCAGATGGGAATTTTTTTCATAATTCCTCAACAAGGGCCTTCTGGTACTGCAACATCTTATTAGACCTGTCTGCCACAGGAAGAAAAGATAGAAAGTTCTCCTTGTTTAGAAGTTTGACCAACCAGTAATTATTGTTGCCAAAAATGCATACAACATGAGGGTCATGGAAAAGGCAGCAGAACATTAAGTCAACCATGTGTGCCAGACTGCCAACAGCGAAGAATTCCCTGTCCTGACAAACATTTACCCCTGGGGGCTATACATGACCATACTGTATAAAAAAATCACCCTGGTGATATAGTGGTGGAGGATGAGGAGAAGGAGAAGGACAAGAGCAAATAGCCAAAATCAGGAAGCATATACCCATGTGTGGGTGTGAAGAGGTGCATGGGAATACACCTCCCAATAAAAGACACTGGATTTGAGTTCATGTTATGCTGCTATCATTCGGTGGTGTTGAGAAGTCTGGTCGAATCCAGCCCTTGTTCATTTTTGTAAGAGTCAGCCTGTCAGCATTTTCAGTTGACAGGCGGATGCGCTTATCAATTATAATTCCACTAAAAACCCGCTCTGATAAAACGCTGGCGGCAGGGCAGGCTAGGACCTCAAAGGCGTAGAGAACCAGTTCATTCCACATATCCAGCTTGGATACCCAATAATTATAAGGCACAGAGGAATCACGGAGGATGTTGGTATGGTCGGCAAGATACTCCCTCAGCATCTTCCCAAACTTTGCACTACTTGAGAGCGTACTCCATGCTTCAGGGCCTGTGAGATTTGAGGGGCTGAGAAAATTCTCCCAGAACTTTGACAGTATTCCACTGCCTCTGTTGGATTGAAGTTGTGTCTCTCTCGCCTGTACTCCTTAGTTGTCCAACGAATTGTGACCTCTGCCACGAGTGTTTTCAGATGGAAATTTTTTTAATAGTTCCGCAACAAGGGCCTTCTGGTACTGCCCCATTTTTGTAGACTTGTCTGCCTCAGGAATAAGAGATATAAAGTTCTCCTTGTAGCGTGGGTCTAGAAGTGTCACCAACCAGTAATGACTGTCAACCAAAATATTGAGAACGCGAGGGTCACGGGAAAGGCAGCGTAACATAAACTCAGCCATCCGTGCCAGACTGCTAACAGGCAAGACTTCCGTATCCTCACCAAGAGGATGACAGTCCATGCTCTCCTCCTCCTCATCCTCCACCTGGTCCTCCTCTTCATTCTCCCTCTCCCCAGGCTATCCATGCTCAAAAAACGGTATGACTGTTGTGTGGGTAGTACCATCTGTAGCACAGGAAAACTGCTCCTTTTCCTCCTCCTCCTCCTCATTATCACCAAATCTGCATTAAAATGAGATGAGGCTGGGCTGTGTTGAATCACCCTGTATAGTTCCTTGCTCCCTCTCATCGTGCTCTGCCTGCAATACCTCCTCTTTAATTGTGAGCAGCGAGAATTTCAGTAGACAGAGAAGTGGGATAGTTATGCTAATTATGGCATCCTCACCACTCACCATCTTGGTGGAGTCCTAAAATTTTTGAAGAACGGCACAGATGTCAGACATCCATGCCCACTTATCAGCTCTTATGTGCGGAGGATGACCTGAATACCGATGGGCATGTTGAAGCTGGTACTCAACAACTGCTCTCTGCTGCTCACATATCCTTACTAACATATGCAATGTTGAGTTTGAATGCATAGTGACTCTAAAGGACCCATGACCCAGGAGTTATTGCGAACAGCAGGATATCAGTTATACTTCCCTTGAGCAGGTCTGTTTATCTCAGGTGGAGCCATTTGGCTTTGGACTTGCCAGTTTTCGAGTTGTGGAGAAAACATGTAGGCAAGATCTTGGACCATACTGTTATCTTGATGTACATTTTCTCAAGAATTGCCCAACTTGTTCTCAGGCAAGCAAACTTTGGAAGTGCATTGAGGTGAAGGGTACATTGCTGGAAAAGAAAAAAAAAAAAAAAAAAACTCTTTAAATCTCTTAGTTTGCGAGTGTGAACGAGCTGCGTGTGTCCGGAGCGTAAGTGCGAACGAAAGTAAGTGTGTGACTTGTTTTTCAGTGAAGAGGTATTTGGGAATCCTGCAGAAAATACCTGTGTGAATTGCGGTGAGTGCTGCATTGTGACCTGCTGAGTGCTTTTCTACCTGTTTAGATTTATTGGGCTTTTTAAAACCTATTTTCTCACTACAGTTTTAGTTTCTTAGTTTACTACCTGTGTATTTAAGGGTTAACTACATTGCACTAAAATCCTGAGGTGTAGATTTACTCACAAGGGGTTAATTAAGGGGAAGGGGTCATAATTAAGGGTTTATAAGGGGCAGCTGGTTGGACATCAAGTCCTTTGGAAGTGCATTGAGGTGAAGGGTACATTGCTGGAAAAGAAAAAAAAAAAAAACTCTTTAAATCTCTTAGTTTGCGAGTGTGAACGAGCTGCGTGTGTCCGGAGCGTAAGTGCGAACGAAAGTAAGTGTGTGACTTGTTTTTCAGTGACTTTGGATTCAGGGAGTTTGGAAGGGAGGACTTAGGACTGAATTCCTGACTGTATTTCATCTTTCTTTACTTTACTTTTTACTTAATTTATCCACCTGACCTACTTATCTGATTCCCCCGTCCATACTTGATACTTAATTGATCCCCCGTCCATACTTTACTGATCCCCCGCCGATATCTAATTGATACACTTGCACATCCCTAATTGATCCCCGTCCATACACCTATATATAAATAATTGTGTTTTGTACTTGTATATATATACTGACTGTATCCCCATATTTAGAATGACGTCCATTTTGGCCGGAGCCTTGCTGTGTACATCTTGCGCAATGTATGCATTCCGTGAGCAACCGCTCGAGGATCCATACTGCTGCGAGAGATGTGAGCATATCGTGCACTTGGAAGCCCAAATTCTGGATCTAAGTGCTCAGATAGCGGTACTGAGGAGCATCGAAAACATGGAACGGAGTTTGCTGCTCACCGAGCGGACACTCAATGGGTCAATACTGGGGGTGGAGCATAGAGGGGAAGTGCAGGCTGAACAGGCAGGGAGCTGGATAACAGTTAGGAGGGATAGAGGGAAGAAGTATAGGAAGGCTGGTTCAGAACCGGCATTATTGGAGCACGACAGATCCTCTGACCGCCGGGGGAGTGTATGCTCCAGTAATGAGGGGGAGGGGGGAAGTGTAGGGCAGGCAAGACAGGTTCTGGTAGTGGATGACTCTATTATTAGGGGGACAGACAGGGCAATCTGTCACAAAGACCGGGATCGCCGAACGGTGTGCTGCCTCCCTGGCGCTTGAGTCCAGCACATCGCGGATCGGGTTGACAGGTTACTGGATGGGGCTGGCGAAGACCCAGCGGTCATGGTCCACATCGGCACCAATGACAAAGTGAGTGGTAGATGGAGGGTCCTTAAAAATGATTTCAGGGACCTAGGTAGGAAGCTTAGGGCAAGGACCTCCAAGGTAGTTTTCTCAGAAATACTACCAATACCGCGAGCCACACAGGAGCGCCAACGGGAAGTTAGGGAGGTGAATAAGTGGCTAAAGAGTTGGTGCAAGGCAGAAGGGTTTGGGTTCATGGAGAACTGGGCCAACTTCGCGGTCGGCTACAGGCTCTACCGTAGGGACGGGCTGCACCTCAATGGGGAGGGTGCAGCGGTGCTGGGGAAGAAGATGGCTAATAGGTTGGAGGAGGTTTTAAACTAGAGACGGGGGGGGGGGAACCAAGGAAATAGGTGGGATGTGAGGCAAGCAAGGGGGAAGGGGAGAAGTGAATATAATGAGGGTGGGGAGGGGGGTGGGGATAGTACAGTTAGATCGTTAGAGAAGAATAGGATGCTAAATAACCCCAAAGTTTTATCTTGCATGCTGACCAACGCAAGAAGCCTGACCAATAAGGCGGATGAGCTGCAGGCGCTTATATCGGAGGAGACGTATGACATCGTAGGTATAACAGAGACTTGGCTAGACGATAGCTAGGACTGGGCGGTAAATTTATTAGATTATAGTTTATTTAGAAGGGACCGGAAACAGGGGAAAGGCGGAGGAGTCTGATATATGTAAAGTCATGTCTAAAACCCAGACTAAGGGAAGATATAGGAGAGGGAGAAGAGGGGGTCGAGTCCATGTGGGTAGAGATAGAGGGAACTAAAAATAATAATAAAATATTACTGGGGGTCTGCTATAAGCCACCCAATATAACAGAGGAGAATGAGAATCTGCTATTAGGACAAATAGACAAAGTAGCAAAACATAATGAAGTGATTGTAATGGGGGATTTCAACTAGCCGGATATTGACTGGGAAACAGAAACCTGTAGATCTCAGAAAGGAAAAAGGTTCTTGACAAAAATTAAGGATAATTATCTCTCCCAACTAGTGCAGGAACCAACGAGAGGGAAGGCCGTGTTGGACTTAATATTGACTAATAGGCCTGATAGAATAACTGAGGTACAGATAGGGGGGCACCTAGGTAATAGCGACCATAATATTATCGACTTCAAAATGCCCTTCAGTAGGGTTATCAATAAGGGAACAACAAAAACATTAAACTTAAGGAGGGCGAAGTTTGATCAGCTGAAAGAAAGCCTTCAACTTATTGACTGGGGCAAAGTTCTTAATCAAAGGAATACGAATAGTAAATGGGAAACCTTCAAAAGAATTCTGAATACTCAGTGCGAGAGATATATACCGTATGGGAATAAAAGGGCCAGAAATAAGAGGAAACCAATATGGTTGAACAAGAACGTAAAAGGGGCGTTAAATAGCAAAAAAGAGGCATTCAAGAGATTAAAACAGGAAAACAGTAAGGAGGCACTAATGTGTTACAAGGAAAAAACGAGAACCTATAAAAAACAAATAAAAATAGCGAAGGAGGAAACAGAGAGACGTATTGCTAGGGAAAGTAGATCAAATCCCAAACTGTTCTTTACGTATATAAATAGTAAAAGGATTAAATCGGATAATATTGGACCGATAAAAAGTGAGGAAGGCAAAATCATAGAGAAAGATGAGGTTAAAGCTAATCTATTAAATAATTTTTTTTCGACAACTTTCACAAAGGAAATCGAACTAACAGGAGAAATGAGAAGTGACAAACTTAATCCTCCACTAAGTATGACAAATCTAACCCAAGCTGGGGTACAGAAACGCCTCAGTAACATTAAAATAAACAAATCACCAGGACCTGATGGCATACACCCACGGGTACTAAGGGAACTAAGTAATGTGAAAGACAGACCGTTATATCTTATATTTAAGGACTCTGTTGAGACTGGGTCTGTGCCACTTGATTGGCGACAGGCGAATGTAGTGCCAATATTCAAAAAGGGAGCGAAAAGTGACGCCGGAAACTATCGGCCGGTGAGTCTGACGTCCGTTGTAGGCAAAATTTTTGAAAGCTTCATTAAAGAGGCAATTACGGAGCATCTTGATGCTAATAATCTTTTAATCCCGAACCAACATGGATTCATGAGGAATCGCTCCTGCCAAACAAACCTGATTGACTTCTACGAGGAGGTTAGCTCTCGAGTAGATCAGGGGGAACCAGTGGATGTCGTGTATCTCGACTTCTCAAAAGCGTTCGATAGCGTGCCACATAATAGGTTGGTATACAAAATGAGAATGATGGGGCTGGGGGAAAATGTCTGCAAGTGGGTAGCTAACTGGCTAAAGGATAGAAGGCAGAGGGTGGCTATAAATGGAATATACTCAGATTGGGTAAGCGTCACTAGTGGGGTACCACAGGGGTCTGTACTAGGCCCAATGTTATTTAATATCTTTATTAATGACATAGTCAACGGGATAAATAATAAAATATCAATATTTGCAGATGACACAAAGTTATGTAAAACAATTAATACAAAAGAGGACAGTGCAGACCTACAGAGGGATTTGGATAAGCTGGGTAGGTGGAGCATTAAATGGCAAATGAGGTTTAACGAGGAGAAATGTAAGGTCATACATATGGGAAGGAAAAATGGAAGTCACCAGTACTCACTGAATGGGAAATCATTGGGGAATTCAGAGATGGAGAAGGACTTGGGCATCTTGATTGATAGCAAACTAAATTGGAGTGCCCAAAGTCAGGCCACTGCTGTAAGGGCAAACAGGGTAATGGGATGTATCAGAAGAGGTATAGCTGCAATGGATGAGAACATTGTTCTTCCACTGTACAAAGCACTGGTCAGACCACACTTGGAATACTGTGCTCAGTTATGGGCCCCATTATATAGAAAGGATATAAATGAGCTTGAAAAGGTACAAAGGAGGGCAACAAAATTAATAAAGGGAATGGAGGGACTGCAATACCCAGAGAGGTTGGCAAAACTAGGACTATTCAGCCTGGAAAAGAGAAGGTTGAGGGGGGACATAATAAATGTGTACAAATATCTTAGGGGACAGTATAGAGATCTTGCCCGGGATTTGTTCAAAAGGAGGGATATTACGGTAACAAGAGGGCATTCACTAAGACTGGAAGAGAAAAGGTTTCAGCACCAGTATAGGAAGGGGTTCTTTACGGTAAGAGCAGTGAGAATATGGAATTCACTGAGTGAGGAGACGGTAATGTCGGATTCACTACACCAGTTCAAGCGGGGACTGGATGCATTTCTAGATACCAGGCAGATTTCAGCATATACTTAAAAATAAAAAAAAATAGTAGGTTGATACAGGGATTTATTCTGACTGCTGGTTTTAGAGTCGGGAGGGAATTTTTCCTCAGGTGAAGATTGGCCAAATCATTTGGGGTTTTTGCCCTCCTCTGGATCAACTTTAGCAATTACAGAACTAACAGGTCGAACTTGATGGACGCAAGTCTTTATTCGGCTTTACAAACTATGTTACTATCAGGAGAACATCTAAGTCTGGGAGATTGTTGAGGTCATTCAGACTCCCAGGTACTTTTTTCTTCCTCCGATAAAGTACTGCTGAATATGGTGTTATCCTTCAAGAACCAGGTGTTATCATCATTGGCTTTCATTGACTGCGGGACTGCTGTTAATTTTATTGATTTGGGACCTGATCTAAAGTTAGGATTGGAAAGACTCATTCAAACTTTCACTATTGACAAGACATTTTTAGTCCTGAAATTGTTAAAAAGGGAAATGGTTAGTGTTGAGCGAGTATGTTCTATTTCTTACACATTCCTCACATGTAATAAAGCTGTCAAACAGTTGCAAATCATGCACACGGGAGCGATTTAACCATATCACCGAGAAGCTATAAATTCTCGGAGCTCGGCCCGAGCACACTCGGACAGAACATTCATGCTCAACCTTATAAATGTGCATTTCACGCTCCAAGTGGGAGCACTTCACTCTGAATCCATCTCCTGTTTTGTTTTGGATAATTTACCTGCTGGGTTGGAACTGGGGCTTCTTCACAACTCTGTCATTGATTGCTGTGAGGAGCTGCCCACTGACTAAAGACTAAGAGACTTTTCCAGCACAGATCACTATTTTTGTCGATATTATTATTGTGTTTTATTAGAGATTTGCTGGCTGTGTTTTATTAACGTTCTGCTTGCTCGTCAGTTTATGTACACTAATTTTACTTGTAAAGTGTAATCTCATTAGTATCTCAGGAGCCTCTAACCATTGTTCAAAAAGTGTCTAGGCCCATTGTGCGAGTGCTGAAAGTGCTGAAAGAAGATCCGGCGGAGCCATCACCGCAGGGAGCCTCACATGCAGATCCAAGAGATGGGTTCAAGAAAAATACCTCCACTTATGCACACTTCACTTTGGGGGGGAGGGGTGAGAGCAGTTCTACCCATTCAGGGGGCTGAACCCAGTGAAGGAAAAATGACGCCATATGTTTAGTTGGCAGTGGACGTGGAGCTGATGGACGGCTTACGGAGTGTTGGAGATCAGTTGCCGACTGAGCTGGATAAATGTGCTACAGTTGTGAATATGTCGTTTGGATTTAAACTTTCTTAAAGTAATATTACTATTGGATATCTGCGCTTCCATCATTTTATCTGTCGTCTGGAGGATCGTGGACTGTGGCTACAGACTATACTGGCTGGAGATACAAAATCTGTGTGCCAACCAAAAGTTGGGAGTGAGTATGGCCTGATACAAAGCCAGTGAAACTACTGATCACAGGTTGGGAATGTAAGGACTGAGACAACTGTATTTTGGCCATTTACCTGGAATTGCTGTATTACCATGGATGTGATTAATAAAATATTGTTGCATCGTTAACCTGCCTAGTTGATTACTTACAACTCATAACCTCAGATCTTCACAAGTGGTGGCAAACAGGTGGGATCACCCATGTCTGGACAGCATACCAGGGAAAGTTACTGAGCGTTGACTTGGCAGAAGAGATGGTGGAGGATTGACCGACTGAGCTGAGGCAGATGGTGGATGCGCTAGGAGAGCGTGCCACGGAGATAGAGCAGGCGGCAAATATCTGGGGGAGCATGTAGCAGTACCCTCACCCACTCCAGAGCATAGGACAGTGGATAACAGGAAAGAAGAGACCACAATTCCTAGTTCCCGGGATATATCACAGTTCAATGAGGACACCTCGGATATTGATGAACATCTCCGGTTGTTTGTTCATAGGAGTAATTTTGTAGATTGTGTTGCTTATCAAAACATAGCCAGGCTCAAATGTTTTTTTTTATTACAAAAGACTTCTGTCTTGCCACCCTACCCCACAGAAGAATTTAATAAAGAATTGTAGATTGTTGTCACATGCAGTACACATATAGTACATGCAATAAATTCCTGCAGCTCCTTTAATGTTGCCATAAGCCTCTCGGCAGCCTTCCAGGCGAAATTTCTTCTTATATTTTCATAATTTTTTGAGTCATATCCAGTTTTAGATATTGTCACTTTTGTTGCAAAATTAAGCCACTTGATGAACGTCTTCACAGTGTTCCATGGTTTATCGCATTGGAAATTTATTTGCACCCTTTGGCTTATAACTTTCAACATTGAGAACTCTTTGCTGTGTTGTAAACTGTTTATAAACCATGTCATTTGTTATAAAATTCTATCTACAATTATAAGAGGTTCATAGTTATGTAACTAAATTATTTTACTTTTGTAGTTTACTTTTCTCCACAAAATATTATTTTTTCACAATAAATTTGTGTAGATTATAGATTATATTAAAGATGGAAAAAGTTCAAAAATAATTCTTCTTAGTATGTTTTTTTTTAGAAAAAGCAAAAACCTAGCAATTTAACATGTATATAGACTTTTTTTAATCTAGTGTAGCTAAAGGACAGACGGGAGATATGTTGCTGTATGTTGGCAGCAGCAATGGCAGAGACAGCTGCTACACTTTATAGAATATGATGGGACAGCACTGCAGCCTAACAATGTAGAACACAATGGTCAGGCAAGCAAAATAATCATTGAAAACAGTACTAATCCATGCCTGCTTAATTTTGACAAATGTAAGGTTTTCAACTCTTACAGAGGATTATCTGCTCTGCTTGGGCATGATAAAATTACCTGTCATGCTTAATATCTTCTGTAATAATACCCTGGCAGCTGGGCATGAACATTCTCCCAAGTACTTGCCACTAGTCCAAAACTCTGCCACTGATCTATAAGTCCATGTAGAGGGGGCTCTCTAGAAAGGACAAAGACCAGGTGCAAGTAAATCTGACTGTTCAGGCAGTGAATCTCTTTTTGTTGAAGACCATCAAGTAGGCACATTAGCAGGGAACACAACTTATCAAGGTAATATGCCTATTTTGACTCGATTTCTGAAGTTGGAAAAAAATTCCTCATACTTTGCCATGTAAGAATTTATGAAATGTCCAAACACCTCTACTGGATATGACAACCACCTTCTACAAGTGGGTACATGTAGTAAGAAATTTTGCACAAATAAAATCAAGACATGGCCACGAGGGAACATGAGTTACTTTTCCCAAATGTAAGGCAATGTTCAGGGCATTGTCATTTACCACAATGCCAAGTTGTATTTGACCATAAGAATTTCAGCTTGATATTTACAGTTTTATGTAGAGGAACAACTTGTTTGTTGTATGGCTTTTGTTGAACATGCTCACAAGCTGTAAAATTGCTTCACAGTTCTTTACCGTGCAGAAACAAAAAATCTGTGAGCAGCAGGTGGATGAAATGCTGTGCCCTGTTGCTATTGGGAATGGAGTCATCTTTACTTAAGTGAATGCTGAAAAGGTGAAGAAAGAGGTTACTAATCACTGCATGGTGGTAAAACCAGAACTAGCACCCAAAGATGGAGGGTCCATCACTTGTCCTGGTTAAGTTGCCACTCAAAATATTGACCTAGTGGGTCGTGAAAAACATATATTTTCCTTGTCCATAGTTAAGTATGCATGTCTCTACTCTGCAATGCACTTCCTAACTCATTGCCAAATCAAGATAGCAGGATACAGGTACTTCTCACAAAATTAGAATATCCTCAAAAAATTAATTTATTTCAGTTCAACGCAAAAAGTGAAACTAATATATTATATAGAGTCATTACAGAGTGATCTATTTCAAGTGTTTATTTCTGTTAATGTTGATGATTATGGATTACAGCCAATGAAAACACAAAAGTCATTATCTCAGTAAATTATAATACTTTATAACACCAGCTTGAAAAATGTTTTTAAAATCCGAAATGTATGCCTACTGAAATGTATGTTCAGTAAATGCACTCAATGCTTGGTCGGGGCTCCTTTTGCATCAATTACTGCATCAATGCGGCGTGGCATGGAGGAAATCAGCCTGTGGCACGGCTGAGGTGTTATGGAAACCCAGGTTGCTTTGATAGCAGCCTTCAGCTTGTCTGTATTGTTAGGTCTGGTGTCTCTCATCTTTCTCTTGACAATACCCCATAGATTCTCTATGGGGTTAAGGTCAGGCGAGTTTGCTGGCTAATCAAGCACTGTGATACTGTTGTTTTTAAACCAGGTATTGGTACTTTTGGCAGTGTGGACAGGTGCCCAGTCTTCCTGGAGAATGAAATTTCCATCTTCAAAATGCTTGTTGGCAGAGAGAAGCATGAAGTGCTCTAAAATTTCCTGGTAGATGGCTGACTTTGGTCTGATAAAACACAGTGGACCTACACCAGCAGATGACGTGGCTCCCCAACCCATCACTTACTGTGGAAACTTCACATTAGACTTCAAGCAGCTTGGAATATGTGCCTCTCCACTGTTCCTCAAGGCTCTGGGACCTTGAATTCCAAATGAGATGCAAAATTTACTTTCATCTGAAAACAACACCTTGGACCACTGAGCAACAGTCCAGGTCTTTTTCTCCTTGGCCCAGGGAAGACGCTTCTGGCGTTGCCTATTGGTCATGAGTGGCTTGACACAAAAAATGCGACACTTGTAGCTCATGTCCTGGATACGTCTGTGTATGGTGGCTGTTGAAGCAGTGACTCCAGCAACAGTCCACTCCTTGTGAATCTCACCAAAATTTTTGAATGGCCTTTTCTTAATAATCCTTTCAAAGCTGTGGTTACCCCAGTTGCTTGTGCACCTTTTTCTGCCACACTTTTTCCTTCCACTAAATTTACCATTTATATGCTTGGATACAGCCCTCTGTGAACAGACAGCTTCTTTAGCAATGACCTATTGTGGCTTACCCTCCTTGTGGAGTGTGTCTTGACATCTGTCAAGTCAGCAGTCTTACTGATTGTGGAGCCTACTGAAACAGACTAATGGAACTTTTTAAATGATTAGGAAGCCTTTGCAGGTGTTTTTTGTTAATTATTCTAATTTACAGAGATAATGACTTTTGTGTTTTCATTGGCTGTAATCCATAATCATCAATATTAATAGAAATAAACACTTGAAATAGATCACTGTGTTTCTAATGACTCTATATAATTAATATATGAGTTTCACTTTTGCATTGAAGAACAGAAATAAATTACATTTTTGATGATATTCTAATTTTGTGGGAAGCACTTGTATGTTCTCTTGCTCATTATGGCGCCTAGAGGACACCCCTTTTTGAAAGAATTAATGCTGGCTGGGTATCTTCCAGCAAGGGAAAGTGCATGCCATTGATACAGCAAAGGGGGGTGTCCATAGAGGAAGTGAACAGGGCCTGTAACTTGAGTAACAGTGCACATTGCAAAAGATTCATCAGTCAGCACTGTAAAAAAGAACTCCCACACCTGAGATGCCTGCATGTGCTACCAATATGACCAACAACAATTGTGACATCCCCTGCTCTTGTCTCTAGCTGACCTCAGAAAAAGCAGTTTATTTCCACATAGGATGTTTTAGTTGGACTTTGGCTGGACTCTTTATTGCTGACACCCTCCTCTGATAACATCACCTTCTCCGTACCTAGATCTGCCTCCCAGGTCTTTTCAATCACACCATCATCCTCATCATAAGATGACTTGTCTGACAGTTCCCTCATTGTGGTCAGTGTGGGAAATCTCCTGAGCTTCTTAACCTCTCCCATCTGACTCCCACCTCCAGATTTTTGCTGATATAAAGTAGCAATACCAGTGCCCCTACCACCATGGCTGATAAAGCCATCAACCGAGCTAGATGTTTGAATTGTGTCTTCCACCTCTCCCTGCTCCATGTCATTCAAGTACAAATGCTGACTCTTTATCTCATCCAGAAAAACAACAAGAAGAAGTTGTTTCTAGTAAATAGCTTTCTTAGCCCCCAGAGTGCTGTGCATTAAGGGATAAAGGGAAAAAGCCAATAGAGATGTCAATGACGGAATTGAAAGTCCACAATGTAAAAGATTAACTGTTACGGCGAAGAGGGATGACAGTGCAGTTCAATGCCATTAACACTTTTTCTTTTATAATACATTTTGTTCAACATTCTAATTTAACTTTTGACAATCTCTTCAACTAAAATTATTAAACCCTTGCCATAAAACACAGAACAAGAAATATTAGATATATCTAAAAGCCTTATACAACAACAGGCCACTAAATTGGTTTAGTGTGTAAAGGTGTCTTTTTTCTATTGCTTTAATAAAATTCAACCCACTTCCCAAAAAGTACGCAACAGTAACAACTAAAGCTAGATAAAGAGGTACAAATAGAGAAAGCAAATGTGGCTGCAGGCTGTAGTTTAGGTGTGGTGTGCATGGTTGTCAAACTGGCAAGTAAAACAAGTGTACAAAAATGAGCATGTTCATTTAAATCCCTAGATTTTTTTTTTATTTCTATTTTGTTTAACAAATTTAAACTTCCCTGCCCCAAAAGGGCATAAGAAGAAATGTTAGGTAGGTGTAAATACATAAAGAAAAATTCAGCAGTGGGTGCATTATACATGGGGTATGTACAGTTGTCATATTTGTTGGACTAGTAAATAAGGGTTGCAAAAACAGACACACATAGCTAAAGGTCTAGATTTATTTTTTTTTAACTTTCCTTTATTGGTAACAACATTAAAGTTTTTTCCAAGAAAGACATATTAAGAAGTACAGTTAGGTCCATATATATTTGGATAGAGACAACATTTTTCTAATTTTGGTTCTAGACATTACCACAATGAATTTTAAACAAAACAATTCAGATGCAGTTGAAGTTCAGACTTTCAGCTTTCATTTGAGGGTATCAACATTAAAATTGGATGAAGGGTTTAGGTGTTTCAGCTCCTTAACATGTGCCACCCTGTTTTTAAAGGGACCAAAAGTAATTGGACAGATTAAATTATTGTAAATAAAATGTTCATTTCTAGTACTTGGTTGAAAACCCTTTGTTGGCAATGACTGCCTGAAGTCTTCAACTCATGAACATCATCAGACGCTGTGTTTCCTCCTTTTAGATGCTCTGCCAGGCCTTCACTGGGGTGGTTTTCAGTTGCTGTTTGTTTGTGGGCCTTTCTGTCTGAAGTTTAGTCTTTAACAAGTGAAATGCATGCTCAATTGGGTTAAGATCAGGTGACTGACTTGGACATTCAAGAATATTCCACTTCTTTGCTTTAATAAATTCCTGGGTTGCTTTGGCTTTATGTTTTGGGTCATTGTCCTTTAGCTGAAGTGTCTGAAATTTGAATTAATCCTGAATTGAACCTGAAGTGAACTGAAGGTAACTGGATACTAAGTCACAGTAAACAATGTTTGTCTTTGTTTTCACTCTCACCCCCTTAATCCTTCACTTCTTACAACCACCCCTAATCCCTACACCTAGTAAGGAACTCTTTATCTCTCCCTCCATTCTCCCCACCCATCTCACCTCCTCCTCAGAGCTATTCCTCAACATACAATCCTTTGTTTCCAAACACAGACAGCAACCTCATGCTCTCTCCTGCTCCCTCCTACTAACACTTTCTCTGCTCCTCCTTACTGCCGGCAACATCTCTCCAAATCCTGGCCCTTCTCACCACATCCCTACACTCACTTCCCCTCCTACCCACGATCTATCCCAAACTCTCGTAACCCTTCTAACCTCATACCCATCCGCCCAGCCCCTGCTTCCCCAGTCCCCCTAACAGGAGCTCTATGGAACGCTCGCTCCGTCAGCAACAAACTTTCCTACATTCACGATCTCTTCATCACTAACAAGCTTTCCTTCCTCGGCATCACTGAAACCTTGCTCACCCCCTCTGACACGGCCTCTCCTGCTGCACTTTCGTATGGTGGATTCCACCTCTCCCATACCCAATGCCCCACCGGCAAGCACGGTGGAGGAATAGGTTTCCTCCTCTCAGAAAACTGCTCCTTCAACTATATCCCACTGCAGCCCTCAATTACTCTCCCCTCTTTTGAAGTGCATTGCGTGCGCACCTACTCCCCATCCAACCTCCAACTGGCTGTCATCTACCGCCCCCCAGGATCAACCACCACTTCCTTTGACCACTTCACCACTTGGCTACTTCATTTCCTCTCCATTGACATCCCCACTATCCTCATGGGCAACTTTAACATCCCCATTGACACTTCCCACTCAGCTGCCTCTAAGCTTCTATCCCTCACTTCCTCCTTTGGTCTTACTCAGTGGTCTTCCACACCCACCCACAAAGACAGCCACACACTGGACCTCATCTTCACCAGCCTCTGTTCCCTATCTAACCTCTCTTACTCACCTCTCCCTCTTTCTGACCACAAGCTACTCACATTCTCTTCTCTCTCCTCCCCGGGGCAACAATCCCCACTCCACAAACTTGCATACCCTCGCAGAGATCTCAAACACCTTGACCTAAACTCACTCTCTGAATCCCTCCTCCCTCTTACAGACATTAGTTCCTTACATGATGCAGATGTTGCTGCCACTTTATACAACACCACAACCGCTGCTGTTCTCAATTCGGTAGCCCCCCTCACACATTCCAAGGCTCGCACACTCAACAGACAACCCTGGCACATGAACCTAGCTAAAGATCTGCGACGGGCCTCCAGGGTTGCTGATCGTAGATGGAAAAGGTCCCACTCCCATGAGCACTTCATCGCATTCAAACAGTCCCTCACTACCTTCAAGTCCACACTCACTGCAGCAAAACAAACATACTTCACATCTCTCATATCCTCCCTGTCTCACAGCCCCAAACAACTATTCAACACCTTCAATTCTCTCCTCCGTCCCACAGTGCCTCCTCCCTCTCCTCTTATTTCAGCCGAAGACTTTGCCTCATTCTTAAAGCAGAAGATTGACACCATGAGACAAAGCTTTTGCCTAAAGCACCCACAACCCCTCCCCACACCTACTCAACCCTCTTCCTCCAAAATCACCTTCTCCACCATTTCTGAAGATCAACTTTCCTCCTTACTCTCCAAATCACACCTCACCACGTGTAAACTTGACCCAAATCCCATCCCATCTCATCCCAAACCTTACCACTATCTTAATCCCAGCCCTAGCCCACCTCTTCAACCTGTCACTAACAACTGGTGTCTTCCCCTCATGCTTCAAACATGCATCATTCACACCCATCCTCAAAAAGCCCTCCCTTGACCCATCCTCTGTGTCTAGCTATCACCCCATATCACTTCTCCCCTATGGCTCAAAACTACTGGAACAACATGTCCATTCTGAACTGTCCTCCCACCTCTCCTCCTGCTCCCTCTTTGACCGCCTACAATCTGGTTTCCGACCGCACCATTCTACTGAAACTGCACTGACTAAAGTCACCAACGACCTACTAACCGCCAAATCTAAGCTACACTACTCTGTCCTTCTCCTCCTGGACCTGTCATCTGCCTTTGACACAGTGGACCATTCCCTCTTACTACAGGCTCTCTCATCTATCGGCATCACAGACTTGGCCCTATCCTGGATCTCCTCATACCTAACAGACCGGACATCCAGTGTCTCCCACTCACACACAACCTCATCATCTCCCCCCGTATCTGTGAGTGGCCCCCAAGGTTCAGTTCTAGGACCGCTGCTCTTCTCCATCTACACCTTCGGCCTGGGACAGCTCATAGAGTCACACGTCTTTCATTATCACCTCTATGCTGATGACACACAGATCTACCTCTCTGGACCAGATATCTCCTCCCTACTAACCAAAATCCCACAATGTCTGTCTGCTATTTCATCCTTCTTCTCTGCCAGATTTCTAAAACTTAACATTGACAAAACAGAATTCATCATTTTTCCGCCATCTCATTCAACCCCCCCCAAATGACCTATCTATCAATGTTAATGGCTGCCTACTCTCCCCAGTCCCTCAAGCTCTCTGCCTTGGGGTAACCCTGGACTCTGAACTCTGCTTCAAACCGCATATCCAAGCCCTTTCTACTTCCTGCCGACTCCAACTAAAAAATATCTCCCGGATCCGCACATTCCTCAACCATGAATCTGCAAAAACACTAGTGCACGCCCTCATCATCTCCCGCCTTGACTACTGCAACCTCCTGTTCTGTGGCCTCCCCTCTAACACTCTCGCACCCCTCCAATCTATCCTAAACTCTGCTGCTCGACTAATCAACCTCTCCCCCCGCTATTCCCCGGCCTCTCCTCTCTGTCAATCTCTTCACTGGCTCCCCATTGCTCAGAGACTCCAGTTCAAAACCCTAACCATGACATACAAAGCCATTCACAACCTGTCTCCTCCATATATCTCTGACCTAGTCTCCCGTTACATACCTGCAAGCAACCTCCGATCCTCACAAGATCTCCTTCTCTACTCCCCTCTTATCTCCTCCTCCCACAATCGCATACAAGATTTCTCCCGTGCTTCCCCCGTACTCTGGAACTCTCTACCCCAACGTATCAGACTCTCGCCTACCGTGGAGACCTTCAAAAGGAACCTGAAGACCCACCTCTTCCGACAAGCCTACAACCTGCAGTAACTACCGCTACCCCATACCGCTGCATGACCAGCTCTATCCTCACCTACTGTATCCTCACCCATCCCTTGTAGATTGTGAGCCCTAACGGGCAGGGTCCTCACTCCTCCTGTACCAGTCGCTGTCACATTGTGTTCAAGATTATTGTAATTGTTCTTGTATTATACCCCTTTTTCACATGTAAAGTGCCATGGAATAAATGGCGCTATAATAATAAATAATAATAATAATTGTCCATCTGTAGTATGAAACCAATCAGTTTTGCTGCATTTGGCTGGATCTGAGCATACAGTATGGCTCTGAATACATCAGAATTCATTTGGCTGCTTCTGTCCTGTGTCACATCATCAATAAACACTAGTGACACAGTGCCAATGGCAGCCATGCATGCCCAAGCCATCACACTGCCTCGTGTTTTACAGATGATGTGGTATGCTTTGGATCATGAGCTGTACCACGCCTTCGCCATACTTTTCTCTTTCCACCATTCTGGTAGAGGTTGATCTTGGTTTCATCTGTCCAAAGAATGTTCTTCCAGAACTGTGCTGGCTTTTTTAGATGTTTTTTAGCAAAGTCCAGTCTAGCCTTTTTATTCTTGATGCTTATGAGTGGCTTGCACCGTGCAGTGAACCCTCTGTATTTACTTTCATGCAGTCTTCTCTTTATGGTAGATTTGGATATTGATACGCCTACCTCGTGGAGAGTGTTGTTCACTTGGTTGGCTGTTGTGAAGGGGTTTCTCTTCACCATGGAGATTATTCTGCAATCATCCACCACTGTTGTCTTCCGTGGGCGCCCAGGTCTTTTAGCATTAATGAGTTCACCAGTGCTTTCTTTCTTTCTCAGGAAGCACCAAACTGTAGATTTTGCCACTCCTAATATTGTAGCAACTTCTCGAATGGCTTTTTTCTGTTTTTGCAGCTTAAGGATGGCTTGTTTCACCTGCATTGAGACCTCCTTTGACCGAATGTTGACTTCACAGCAAAACCTTCCAAATGCAAGCACCACACCTCAAATCAACTCCAGGCATTTTATCTGCTTAATTGAGAATGACATAACGAAGGGATTGTCCACACCTGTCCATGAAATAGCCTTGGAGTGAATTGTCCAATTACTTTGGGTCCCTTTAAAAACAGAGTGGCACATGTTAAGGAGCTAAAACTCCTAAACCCTTCATCCAATTTTAATATAGATACCTTCAAATGAAAGCTGAAAGTCTGAACTTCAACTGCATCTGAATTGTTTTGTTTAAAATTCATTGTGGTAATGTCTAGAACCCAAATTAAAAAATGTTGTCTCTGTCCAAATATATATGGACCTAACTGTAGCAATATGTCCAGAAAGCAAAATATGTCAACAGTCTGAAGTATAGGTGTAGTGTATTCAAGTGTCAATTTGGATTAGTAAACCAGGTTTTCAAAAACAGATATGTAGAGTATGTAGATAATTGTCTCAAAATGTTTAATAAAATTCAATCTTCTTTCCAAAAAGGACATACCAAGAAATACTAGGTAAAAGATAAAATCCAGCACTGATCAAGCGAAAAAAAATTCTTTTTTTGCTTTATTGAAATATCTGCAAATATGATACAGGCAAAGACAGAGGTAAAGTTGTAAGAGTGTGACAGGGACTGTCATGAGCCTTCCCTCTTGAAAGACAATGTTAATTGTAAAATGCGAGTTAAAACATGTAGCTTTATTGTTTTTTATTGAGTGGTCTAATATGTGAAATTCCATAGACCCTTACACATACTAATTGTATGCAATGTACTATACAATACTCACATTGTACATTAGTTAAATAGGGAAAGTATAGAGTTAGATCTAGGACATAAGGTTTAGTGTCATGCTTAGAGATTAGGTTAAGAAATGGAAATGTGCAGTGGTGGGCATTGAGCAATAGGAAGTAGTGTACAGGTTAGGATACAGTTAATATGTTTGAGACCAGACCAGCATGGTAGGGGTTAGCCAGACAAAAGGGGGAAGCATTTTCTGATTAGATAAATTAAAGATAGTGTTAGTTAGAGTTCAAGGCAAGAGGGCTGGTGGCACGAGAAGTAAGTTTTGTTCTGGCTGTATAAGAACATCAACAACTTTCTTCTTACATTCATGTAACGTCCGGGGCCTACGGCCCGAACTAAACACTAGGAAGAGTGCCTTATTCCCTTTCAACAAATGGAAGCCAGATGGAGAAATATGTAAGGTAGACGGGGCGGGTCAAATACTGCTGGCCAAATGCAAGATCCCAGGGGCTGAAGAAGTGAGTAAGTGAAGAGATAGTTCAGGTTGAACAAACAGAGAACATGAAAGCATATTGTGCTTTGCAATCCATTGAACTCGGACTGTTTATTTGTGGGGTGGCTGTGTGTGGGAAGACATCTCCTCGTCCTTGACTACCACCCAGGGCATCTGACACAGTCACTGATGCGTTTTGCATCACTTATGATCCTTTATCATAGCACAATAGTTTGTGCTATTATTAAAGGATCATAATTGATGTAAAAGGTGGATTGTTTGCCGGATGTTTCTTTATTTTATGCTTCAACACATTGCCTATATGATCTGTGCACCTGGTGTCGATTGAGCTGGACTTCTTTACGCTATACTTAAGACATGCAAGAGAGGTACACATCCAAAAAGACAGCACCTATTATAAAGCACTGTATGGGAGCAACATGTATAGATATAAAATTTGACAAGTAAAACAGGTATGCAGAAAAAATGTTTGTAACACGCACACTTTGTATGGTAGAAAAATGGAATTGAGTGTCTGGCTTTTGACAAGCAAGCACACCTTCTCTGACTGTTACTGATTCCTGTTTTGAGAATGACATAACGAAGGGATTGTCCACACCTGTCCATGAAAATAGCCTTGGAGTGAATTGTCCAATTACTTTGGGTCCCTTTAAAAACAGAGTGGCACATGTTAAGGAGCTAAAACTCCTAAACCCTTCATCCAATTTTAATATAGATACCTTCAAATGAAAGCTGAAAGTCTGAACTTCAACTGCATCTGAATTGTTTTGTTTAAAATTCATTGTGGTAATGTCTAGAACCCAAATTAAAAAATGTTGTCTCTGTCCAAATATATATGGACCTAACTGTAGCAATATGTCCAGAAAGCAAAATATGTCAACAGTCTGAAGTATAGGTGTAGTGTATTCAAGTGTCAATTTGGATTAGTAAACCAGGTTTTCAAAAACAGATATGTAGAGTATGTAGATAATTGTCTCAAAATGTTTAATAAAATTCAATCTTCTTTCCAAAAAGGACATACCAAGAAATACTAGGTAAAAGATAAAATCCAGCACTGATCAAGCGAAAAAAAATTCTTTTTTTGCTTTATTGAAATATCTGCAAATATGATACAGGCAAAGACAGAGGTAAAGTTGTAAGAGTGTGACAGGGACTGTCATGAGCCTTCCCTCTTGAAAGACAATGTTAATTGTAAAATGCGAGTTAAAACATGTAGCTTTATTGTTTTTTATTGAGTGGTCTAATATGTGAAATTCCATAGACCCTTACACATACTAATTGTATGCAATGTACTATACAATACTCACATTGTACATTAGTTAAATAGGGAAAGTATAGAGTTAGATCTAGGACATAAGGTTTAGTGTCATGCTTAGAGATTAGGTTAAGAAATGGAAATGTGCAGTGGTGGGCATTGAGCATTCATGTAACGTCCGGGGCCTACGGCCCGAACTAAACACTAGGAAGAGTGCCTTATTCCCTTTCAACAAATGGAAGCCAGATGGAGAAATATGTAAGGTAGACGGGGCGGGTCAAATACTGCTGGCCAAATGCAAGATCCCAGGGGCTGAAGAAGTGAGTAAGTGAAGAGATAGTTCAGGTTGAACAAACAGAGAACATGAAAGCATATTGTGCTTTGCAATCCATTGAACTCGGACTGTTTATTTGTGGGGTGGCTGTGTGTGGGAAGACATCTCCTCGTCCTTGACTACCACCCAGGGCATCTGACACAGTCACTGATGCGTTTTGCATCACTTATGATCCTTTATCATAGCACAATAGTTTGTGCTATTATTAAAGGATCATAATTGATGTAAAAGGTGGATTGTTTGCCGGATGTTTCTTTATTTTATGCTTCAACACATTGCCTATATGATCTGTGCACCTGGTGTCGATTGAGCTGGACTTCTTTACGCTATACTTAAGACATGCAAGAGAGGTACACATCCAAAAAGACAGCACCTATTATAAAGCACTGTATGGGAGCAACATGTATAGATATAAAATTTGACAAGTAAAACAGGTATGCAGAAAAAATGTTTGTAACACGCACACTTTGTATGGTAGAAAAATGGAATTGAGTGTCTGGCTTTTGACAAGCAAGCACACCTTCTCTGACTGTTACTGATTCCTGTTTTTTTTTTGGCATAATAGCGCAATATACACTACCTGAATACCACTGTTGGTTACCACCAGTTGCATGCATTTTTATAAAGTTAGATTGTTAACACTTTTAATATAAATAGTCTTACCTTTGTCAAAGGAATCTGTCAGCATAGAATGAATGTTCAAACCAAGTTCAGGCGCTCAATGCACCTTACTAACTACATGTTTTCATTCTCTTCATCTTTCCCCTCCCCCTCTTTGACAACTCTGGCTCTATAGATCCAGAGAAGGACAGAGATAGATGGAAAACAAACAGGTGGGAAGGTGCACTTAAATGTTTCCCATGCCAAGGGTGAACTGAGCACCTGTACTTGGTATAAGCAGTCATTCTGTGCTGACAGACTTTCTTTAAAGAGATTAAAAGTTGTTCAATACCGTCCTGGAAGAATTCAGCTCGTTATACATGTATTTTCAGGGTAATTAGAGACTTTGCAGTATTGTGATTCGCAGTATGCTTATTTGCCACAAATTGAATTTTTTTGTGAAAATTTAGTTAATCTGACAAATTTGAATTTCAAGTTATCCTCTAAACTCTAGTAAGTGCAACAATTTAAATATATTTACTGTTACTGTTGACTAGTAATTAGATAGACTGGGCGCCAAATCATGCGGATTTTTCTGGGAAATTCGATTGATACACTCAATTTATAGAGAATAAATTCACCATCTCATTATGCTCAGGTCTAGAGGATGAAAAATCTAATACTCAACTCACTTTTCCATCTATCCCCACTGCTTGCTGTCCCCCATACTGTCTTTGGTGTCTCTTCTAACTACCCCTGCATTCTGAAACCTGTGAGAATATTGTATATGCACATCATAAGGATGTCATGATGTCGCAGCACACATAAGGACACTGTGCATGTAATGACTTCACTAGCTCACAACCTTACAATGGTGGTTGTAAGCAAAGGCTCCAAGGATCTTACGATTGGCAGCAAGCAGTATAGGTGGCAAAAGGTGATCTGTGAGATAAATATTATTATTTTTTCACTCTTCTAACCTTTTTCTTACCATCTACATTCACTATTTTGTTAGGAGCAAATTACAAAAATCTATGAGTTTTGTATAATTTCAGTGGAATTTAATTCAACTTGAATAAATTTGTCCATTTCTACTGCTGAAACCAGACCTATCTGGAAAGATGTGAGCCCATTGGTATTTTTTAAATATCTGGACTTTATGTAAAAAGTTTTAGTTTATAAAATTAAGTGGTGTAATACTTTACGTCATAACTTTTTAAATGAGCTGCTCTGGGTTCCCATTTTTATTTCCTGGTGTGTGTCAGGCTAAAGGTCACTGCAGCCTGTATCTGACCCTATCTTCTGCTTTAGCTGAGTACTGGGCATCCCTAAATCGTGCCCAGCTCACTTCTAAAGTGAAGCCCAGCTGCATCTTATTACAGCCGAGAGCTTTGCCCCAGGCTACAGTTTTCCTCTGTAACCTCTAATAGTTGTGATCTGAGTAGTGCTGTCATGTCATTGTGGAGTTCAGATCACAGTAAGACATGGTTAGCACAAGTCAAAGCAACAGTGATGCAACAGTAATTTAATTAAATGACTTGTACTCACTGCTGGATGAAGTCACCATCACAGTCCCGGTGTCTGTGAGCACTTTCCGGTAATTAATGTGATCTTTCCAGAGCAGTCATATCAATGCGCTGCTCAGATCACAGTAAAAACAAGTGAGCGCTCATTGGATCCAAGCACCAGAACTGTGGCAAGAATTTCATCTATTGACGTACGGCAGGATGAATTCACCTTCACAGTGCCCATGTCTGGACTTGGTGAGCACTTACTGCTCATTAATTTGATCTGAGCACTGCAGCCCTAATGATATGACTGATCTGGTCAGATCATAGTAATTGTCTGCTGAGCCATTTATCCAGTTATACCATATTTGATACAGTCCATATAGCAATGTATCTAATCCTATAATGTGATAAGCTGTGTATCTAATCCTATCATGTGTGATGCAGTCAATGTAGCCATGTATCTAATCTTATCATGTGTGATACAGCACACACAGTACAGACCAAAAGTTTGGACACACTTTCTCATTTAAAGATTTTTCTGTATTTTCATGACTATGAAAATTGTACATTCACACTGAAGGCATCAAAACTATGAATTAACACATGGGAATTATATACTTAACAAAAAAGTGTGAAACAACTGAAAATATGTCTTATATTCTAGGTTCTTCAAAGTAGCCACCTTTTGCTTTGATGACTACTTTGCACACTCTTGGAATTCTCTTGATGAGCTTCAAGAGGTAGTCACCGGAAATGGTTTTCACTTCACAGGTGTGCCCTGTCAGGTTTAATAAGTGGGATTTCTTGCCTTATAAATGGGGTTGGGACCATCAGTTGTGTTGTGCAGCCATGTTTGTGCCACAGGACAGGTGCATAACAAATGTGGTGTCAATATTCAAAAAGGGGATAAAATCTGAGCCTGGAAACTATATTGAAAAAACACATTGGTGTTGAATTCACACTGTTTCTTTTGTTGGTCCAGTGCTAATATAAGTGGGTGCAACTTCTTAGCTGGACCCCAGAGAACATCACACAAAAGAGACAAAATGAAGCTGGCACATCCGTGAGTAAATTTAAAATGTATTCTTCTCCACTGAGTTACAGAGATCACAGAGATATCTATGACTAAAGGCCCCATCACACTTAGCGACGCTGCAACGATCCCGACAACGATACGACCTGTCAGGGATCGTTGCTGCGTTGCTATGTGGTCGCTGGTGAGCTGTCAAACAGGCAGGCTCACCAATGTTCAGGGGAGCAGCGACATCGTGGAAAGAATCTTTCCACGATGTCCTGCTCCTGGTTACCAGCCTGCTGAAGCAGGAGTAGGCTGGCAACCATGATAAACATCGGGTTACTAGGGGCACACGCGCACCTAGTAACCCGTTGTTTATCATGGTTACCACTCTGCTACGGTGAGCGGGAGGTTACCGCTCACCTTAGCAGGCTCGTAACGATGATAAACATCGGGTTACTAGGGGCACATGCGCACCTAGTAACCCGTTGTTTATCATGGTTACCACTCTGCTACGGTGAGCGGGAGGTTACCGCTCACTTTAGCAGGCTCGTAGCCATGATAAACAATGGGTTACTAGGTGCGTGTGTGCCCCTAGTAACCCGATGTTTATCATGGTTACCAGCCTAATCGCTGCTCCCGCTGGTCGCACACAGCGATGTGTGCTGACCAGCGGGACGGCAACGACCAAAAATGGTCCAGGACACTTTGCAGCGATCAGCGACCTCACTGCAGGGGTCTGATCGCTGCAAAGTGTCACACATAGCGACATCTCTGGTGAGGTCGCTGTTGCGTCACCAAAACTGTGACACAGCAGCGATCTCGCTAGCGATCTCGCTATGTGAGACGGGGGCTTAAGGGTGGGGTTACCACTGGAAAAACATAAGAGGCATTCATAATGAAGCAACAAAAGTAACTTTTTAATGGCGGAATCGATAAAGAAGAATACATTTTTTATTTACTCACGGATGTGCCAGCTTCATTTTTTCTCTTTTGTCTGGAAATTTTAGGCCAGATTTAACTTCTAGTGTGGATAAAAGCAGCAAACCTACAAAGAACAAAAACTCATTTAAATAGTTAATCTTTATTTGTATTCAAAAACATTATAAAAACAGGTAAAAAAGATATACTGCAGAATGGAAACAGCTGGTATACAAAACCTATGTGTGTCACATGCATAGAATAAATTCAGATTAAATACCATATAAATATTTTCACTTAAATGCAGAGAGACATATATGCACACACATGCCCCCTTAACCCCTTTACAACCCAAGGTGGTTTGCACGTTAATGAACTGGCCAATTTTTACAATTCTGACCACTGTCACTTTATGAGGTAATTACTCTGGAACGCTTCAACAGATCCCCCTGATTCTGAGATTGTTTTTTCGTGACATATTGTATTTCATGATTGTGGTAAAATTTCTTCTATATCACTTGCGATTATTTGTGAAAAAAAATGAAATTTGACAAAAATTTTGAAAATTTTGCAATTTTGAAAATTTTGCAATTTTCAAAATTTGAATTTTTATGCCCTTAAATCAGAGAAAATAGTTAATAAATAACATTTCCCACATGTCTACTTTACATCAGCACAATTTTGGAACCAAAATTTTTTTTTATCGGGGAGTTATAAGGGTTAAAAGTTGACCAGCGATTTCTCATTTTTCCAACAAAATTTACAAAACCACTTTTTTAGAGACCACATCATATTTAAAGTCACTTTGAGGGGTCTTTATGACAGAAAATACCCAAAAGTGACACCATTCTAAAAACTGCACCCCTAAAGGTGCTCAAAACCACATTCAAGAACTTTATTAACCCTTCAGGTGCTTCACAGGAATTTTTGGAATGTGGAAGAAAAAAATTAACATTTAACTTTTTTCACAAAAATGTTATTTTAGACTTAATTTTTTTTACTTTCGCAGGGGTAACAGGAAAAAATGGACCCCAAAATTTGTTGATAAATTTCTCCTGAGTAAGCAGATACCCCATATGTGAGGAAAAACCACTGTTTGGGTGCACGGCAGGGTTCGGAAGGGAAGGAGAGCCATTTGATTTGTTGAATATAAAATTTGCTTGAATAATTAGGGGACGCCATGTTGCATTTGGGGAGCCCCCGATGTGCCTAAACAGTGGAAACCCCCTCAAGTGACACCATTTTGGAAACTAGACCCCTCAGGGAACTTATATAGATGTGTGGTGAGCACCTTGAACACCCAGGTGCTTCACAGAAGCTTATAACATTGAGTCGTAAAAATAAAATTTTCACATTTTTCCCACAAAAATGTTTTTCAGCCCCCACTTTTGCATTTTCATAAGGGTAACAGAAGAAATTGCACTATGCAGTTTGTTGGGAATTTTGTCCTGAATTAGCAGATACCCCATATGTGGGGGAAAACCACTGTTTGGGCGCACGGTAGGGTACGGAAAGGAAGGAGCGCCATTTGACTTTTTGATTGTAAAATTTGCTTGAATAATTAGCGGATGTGCCCCTGATGTGCCTAAACAGTGGAAACTCCCCACAAGTGACACCATTTTGGAAACTAAACCCCTCAGGGAACTTTTCTAGATGTGTGGTGAGCAACTTGAACCCCTAAGTCCATTACAGAAGTTTTTAACATGGAGCTGTGAAAATAAAAAAATCAAGCTTTTTCCACAAAATGATGTTTTAGCCCCAATTTTTTTATTTTCACAAGGGTAAGAGGAGAAAATGGACCCCAAAATCTTGTGCAATTTCTCCTGAGTACAACAATACCCCATATGTGGGGAAAATACAGTGTTTGGGTGCACGGCAGAGTTCAGAAGGGAAGGAGCACTGTGTGACTTTTTGAACGCAAAATCGGCTGGAATCGAGAGCGGACGCCATGTCACGTTTGGAGAGCCCCTGATGTGCCTAAGTAGTTGAAACCCCCCACAAGTGACCCCATTTTGGAAACTACACCCCTCAAGGATTTTATCAAGGGGTAGAGTGAACATTTTGAACCCAGAGGTACGACACAGAATTTGATGACATTAGGTCATCATATTGAATAAGTTGTCATTAGTCTTGAGCGCAAGTGCTGGCTACTTGAGTTTGCATCGAGTACTCAGGTATGCACCATGTATCACGGGTGCTCAAGTGAAATTCTCGAGTCCCCGCCCGCATGTTTCACAATTATTAGACACCCAAAAAAAAACATGCGGGGATCGCTCGTGCATGGCAGGCAATTTCCGCGAGGTTTTTTTGGCCACGAAGCATATGGGGCGGAGACTCGAGCAACTGCGATACTCAATGCATACCTGAGCACCCAATGCAAACTCAAGTAGCGAGCACTTGCGTTCAACACTAGTTCCCATATCGTCATCTTTTATTTTTTTGCTTTTGAAAACAAAACCAACCCTTACCCCAACCCTAACCCTAGCCCAACCCTGACCCCAACCCTAACATTAGCACAACCCTAACCTCAGCCCTAGCATTTATTTTATACGCTGTTCCTAGTGCGGTATAAGTGATTAGATGACCTTATTCTTTGGGTCGGTGCGTCTACAGAGTTACCAGAATGATATCGGATTTTTATGATTTACAGCTGTCACACACTAAAAGACACATATTTTGTAAAATCTAGTTTTTGCATCGCCATATTTTGAGAGCTATAATTTTTCCATATTTTGGCCGACAGAGTCATGTGATGGCTTGTTTTTTGTGGGATGAGTTGACGTTTTTATTGGTGTCATTTTCAGGCATGTGACATTTTTTGATCGCTTTCTATTCCAGCTTTTGGGAAAGCAGAATAAACAAAAACCAACAATTCAGGAATTGTTTTTTTTTTTTATTCTACTCTGCGTGTGGTAAAATTGATAAGGTAGCTTTATTCTTCGGGTCAGTATGTTTACAGCGGTACCACATTTATGTTGTTTCTCTATGTTTTGGCGCTTTTACACAATAAAAACTATTTTATAGAAAAAATTATTTTTTTGCATCACTCTATTCTGAGAGCTATAACTTTTTGATTTTTTGTATGATGGAGCTGTATGGCAGCTTGTTTTTTGCGGGACAAGATGACGTTTTCAGTGGTACTATATTTCTTTATATTTGTCTTTTTGATCATGTGTTATTCCATTTTTTGTTTGGCAGTATGATGATAAAGCATTTTTGCTTCGTTTTTTATTTATTTTTTTACCTTGTTCACTGAAGGGGTTAACTAGTGGGAAAATTTTATAGGTCAGGTCGTTCCGGACGCGGCGATACTAAATGTGTACTTTCATTGTTTTTTTTTTAATAATAATATTTATTGATGGGTACATTATATTTTTTATTTTTGGTGGATTATTTTTTTTATTTTATTTTTATATTTTTACAATTTTTTTTTTTTTTTTTTTCACTTTCTGAGAGTTTTTTTTTACTTTTTTACTTTGTCCCACTCTGGGACTTTCACTTTTTTTATTCTAATCACCTGCATAGCATAGGGATGGAGCACGATCCCTGTGCTATGCAGGCAGTCAGCGCTGCACAGTGAGAAGATAGTTTGGGCACTGCGCATGACCAAAAAATCTTCATGCTTTCTGGTGACCTGGATGTTGTCATGACGACATCGGGTCATCATGGCAACACCCGGGAAGCCGCGGCAGACAGCACTAGAGGCCGGAGGAGGAGGTGAGTATTGCGATCACCTCCCTTTAGCCACCGCAATGCTGCGATCGACTTCGATCGCAGCATTGCGGGGGTTAATGTGCCAGGAGCGGTGCGGGACCGCTCCCTGCACATAGTACCGGGTGTCAGCTGTGACAATCAGCTGACACCCGGCGGCGATCGCGCTCGCACAGCCTGTGTGCGCGCACGATCGCGATGACGTTCTAATATGGGTCAGGCTCTTAAGTCCCAGGGCAAAGACGCGTATTAGTACAACATGGGCTTTAAAGGGGTTAATAGATATAGGTAAATATAAATAAACCAATATAAATACGACATTAGTAGAGAAAAAGCATGTATATTAATGGAGATTGTAACTCCGCTATACAAAAGAAGATCACTTGAACATTTTGCCTAGGTATTTTAATTTGGCAAACAAAAATGCAAATGTAAGTATAAATAAATTCTAAGGCAACCACAAGTGCTTCTTGGTAAAGCAAATAAATATATATGCACACATGAGAGGAGGACCACACTATAGTTACCAGACATAGCCCTCTAACGTATGTTTCGCGTGTATTGCTTCCTCAGAAAGGGCGTATAAACTAGTTGTGGATCAGGTGGATTATATCTAGAACCACAGCCAATGGGCTGCGCATACCACTCAAGCAGCTGTGTATTTCCCATCTCATTCAGTGCTATCACATGGCTGCATCCGAATCATGTGATAACATACAGCTGGCCGGAAATGGTGGTGGAGACGCTAGGTAAGTATACAGCCAAAAAGAAGGACGTGTTCCCATGACAACACTCAAGCAATGTAATACCGAGCACTCTGATGCATGTCACTCTGAAGTTATATACCTAAAGACTGAATTTAAATAGGCAGATTAGAGTATATATATACAGGTACTAGTGTTGAGCGAGCATGCTTGACACTGCTCGGTACTTGCCCGAGCATCTCACTACTCGGGATGTTCGGCGAGCACTGAGCATTTTCGAGTTACTCGGGCGGGAGCTCGAGTCTCCGCCCTGCATGTTTGGCGCTCTTTACAGAGCCAATGAACATGCAAGGATTGCCAGCCAGTCACTGTAATGCCGCAGTCATGTTGGTTGTGGGCATTACAGTGATTGGCAGGCCGCACAGCGTCACCTCGAGTGTTTAAAACTGGCCGTGCCGCCATCTTGGACACAGTCGCTCCAGATCAGAAAGTGTAGGGAGAGTGCTGCTGAGCTAGGGAGACATTTATACTTTGAAATATATAGTGTAGGGTCTCTAAAGCCTGCAAAATCAAACAAACAGTCCTTCTGAGGACTAATATCCATCCCAGATATCAGGCAGGCAGGCTGTAAAGGAGACGCAGTGGTTATACCAACAAACACTTCATTACAGTCCTGTGTGCTGCTGCTGCTCAAATTGCTAGAGTTAGCCCTAAGTCTCAGAGGCCAGGAAAAATCCTTTTTTTTCATCTAAATCCTTTTTTTTTTTTCCTCAGTCAGACTGTACAAATATCCATCTTATTAACCTTTTGATATTCCCATCCCCCCCCCAAAAAAAAAATTGAGTGTGTCTGTGAGTGTTCAGACACAAATATATCTGATTAAAAGAGAATGGTTTCAGGCAGATAACTAGTACTGTGGTTTTGCAGTTCCACGATTCAAATCTCTGTATTATCCACTTTTTTTAATTTTTCCATAAAAAAACTGTTTGAGTGTCTCGCTGACTGTTCAGACACAAATATATCTGTTTAAAAGATTCTGGTGTAGGCCAGAGAATTAGAACTGTGGTTTTCCTCTTCCACGGTTCAAATCTGGGTGTAATCCATCTTTTTTCCTTTTTTACATAAAAAAAAACAGTTTTAGTGTCTCGCTGACTGTTCAGACACAAATATATCTGTTTAAAATATTCTGGTGTAGGCCAAAGAAATAGAACTGTGGTTTTCCTCTTCCACGGTTCTAATCTCCTTTTTATTACCCTTTTGCCATTGATAGTGCGAGTGTAAGCTATTTTACTTCATTTACAATGGGCAAGGCGCATGGAAAAGGACGTGAAACTGGACATTCTGTTGATGGTGCATGCAGAGGACGGGGCCGTGGCCAAGGTGACAATGTGCCACAAACAACAGCCACATCATCTCGCTTACAGTTCTTGACCGAATTACTAGGGAAGCACACAACAACACCACTATTGCCAACTGATCAGTGTGAACAGGTTATTAATCGGATAGCAGATAATACTTCCAGTCACATGGGCACCACCACCTCCAGTCTGTCTTCCACACGGTCTAGTCTTAGTAGCCGTGAGTCTCGACCGCATACTCCTCCTCACCCTGATGCTCCTTCCTCCCACCATGCCGAGTGTCGTCAGACAGCAACTGATCCCACAGTTGGACACGCTGAAGAGCTGCTCACTGGTCCATTTCCATATTTGGGCCCCTTGCCTGCTCTGCTTGAAGTGGTGGAAAAGGAAATCTCATGTAGCGATGGCCAAATATTTGAACAGCCACGGCCACAGGAAGGCGACGCTGGCAATGTGTCACAAGAGGTGGACGATGACGAGACACAATTGCCATGAAGTGAGGAGGAGGACCGTGGTGCGGAAGTGGAAGAGGAAGAGGTGGTGGATGATCTAGTAACTGACCCAACGTGGCAGGAGGACATGCAGAGTGAGGCCAGCAGCACACAGGGGGAGGGAGGCAGAGAACCCCAACAGGCAGGAAGAAGCAGTGTGTTGGCCGCAGACAGAAGGCGGGCAACCTTTCCTCGTAACACCAACATGAAGGACGTTTCCAGTACAACCGGTAGGTCTTCCAGAGTCTGGAATTTTTTTAAAGACTTTGCTAATAACCCCAAAAAGGCCATTTGTACCACCTACCAGGCCAGTATCAGAAGGGGTGACAAAACTACCAGCCTGACCACCACCAGCATGATCAGCCACATGTCAGAAAAGCACCCGACTTTGTGGGGTGAACCCCAGGGTCCACGACCAGTGTCAGCGTACGTCACCACTGCTTCTTCTGCTGTTGTGCATGTAAGAGAACCCCCTGTTGTGCGTGCAAGGCAATCCCCTGTCCAGACTGCACGCAAAGATGCCCCCTCCTCTCAGTCTTTACTTGTTATTGCAGTTTCTCAAGAAACAGCATCAACATCCACGTCCACGTCCCACCGCAGCATTCAATTGTCCATATCCCAGACCTTTGAACGAAAGCACAAATTCGCAGCCAACGCCCCACAGGCCACAGTCCTAAATTCGCACATTTCACGATTGCTTGCGTTGGAAATGCTGCCATTTAGGCTGGTGGAGACGGAATCCTTCAGCAACCTAATTGCGGTGGCCGTTCCTCGGTGCTAGGTCCCCAGCCAACACTATTTTGCCTAGTGTGCCATCCCCGCACTACACAAGCACGTGTCCCAAAACATCTGGAGTGCCCTCAACCACGCAGTTACTGGGAGAGTCCACCTGACAACAGACACGTGGAAAGTGCTTGTGGCCAGGGACAGTACATCTCCCTGATGGCACACTATGTAAACATAGTGGAAGCCGGAACCAAGTCGGACCTTGAGACGGAACACATCCTCCCCACACCGAAGATTGTGGACACTATGTCAGTCAGAGTTGCCCCCACAGTGTACAGCTCCTGCGCATCATCCTCCTCCTCCTCATGTTCAGCCTCCATCAAAGATTTCACCACATCAGTTACAAGCTGGAAGCATTGCAGTACTGCCTCAGCCAAGCGGCAACAGGCTGTGCTGAAACTCATAAGTTTAGGTGCTAAACCTCACACTGCTTGTGAGTTGTGGACAGCTGTGAAAGAGCAAGCAGTTCTGTGGCTGAGACCTCTGAACCTACATCCAGGCATGGTCGTGTGTGACAATGGCCGTAACTTGGTGGCGGCTCTGAGGCGAGGCGAGATCACACACGTACCATGCCTGGCTCATGTGCTTAACCTCATGGTTCAGCGGTTTCTTAAATCGTACCCCGAGTTGCCAGAGATCATTTTCGGAAGTCGGCTACTGCTTCCGCCGCCCTTTCTGTGTTGCAGCAGCGTTTGCAGCTTCCAGCACACTGACTGGTGTGTGATGTCCCCACACGTTGGAACTCTACCCTCCACATGTTGCAAAGGATTTGTGAGCAGAAGAGAGCAGGTGTGGAGTACCAGCTGCAACAAGGCCATCGATATTCAGGTCAGACTCCACACATAAGACCTCAGGAGTGGACCTGGATGTCTGACATATGTACCATCCTGACAAGTTTTGTAGAGTCCACCAAGTTGGTGAGTGGCGATGACGCCATCATTAGCATCAGCATCCCACTTGTCTGTCTTTTGCAACGCTCTCTGCAGAGAATTAAAGAGGAGGCATTGCAGCCAGAGTATGATGAGATGGATCAAGAAGTCGTAGCGGGCAATTACACACAGCCCAGCCTCATCTCATCCCAATGTGCATTGGGGGACAATGAGGGAGATGAGGAGGAGGAGGAAGAAAAGGAGCTGGTATCATGCGCTGTAAACGGTAGTAACTGTACAACTGTCATACCGTCGGTTCAGCGTGGGTGGCCTGAGGACAGGGGGGAGGAAGAGGAGGAGGAAGAGGAGAGCATGGTGAGTCGTCATCTTGGTGAGGACACGGAAGTCTTATCCGTTACCAGTCTGACACGCATGGCTGACTTTATGTTACGCTGCCTTAACCGTGACCCTCGCGTTGTCAAAATGTTTGGTGACAGTCATTACTGGTTGGTGACACTTTTAGACCACCGCTACAAGGAGAACTTTCACTCTTTTATTCCTTAGGTGGAGAGGTCTACAAAAATGCAGCAGTACCAGAAGGCCCTTGCTGCAGAACTGTTATTAAAATTCTCATCTGAACACGCTAGCGGCAGAGGTCACAGTTCGTTGCCCAACCAAGGCGTGCAGGCAAGAGAGACACAACTCCAATCCAGCAGAGGCAGGGGAGCACTGTCAATGTTCTGGGACAGTTTTCTGAGACCCGCCCAGCTTACACGCCCTGAGGTGCGGGGTACTCTCACAAGGAGTGGAAAGTTTCAAAAGATGGTGAGGGAGTACCTTGCCAACCGTACCAGCGTCCTCCGTGATTCCTTTGTGCCTTTTAATTATTGGGTATCCAAGCTGGACACTTGGAATGTACTCGCTCTCTACGCCTTGGAGGTCCTGGCCTGCCCTGCCGCTAGCGTGTTATCAGAGCGTGTTTTTAGCGCCGCTGGGGGAATTATAACTGATAAGCACACTAGCCTATCAACTGACAATGTTGACGAGGTGACCCTTATCAAAATGAACAAGGGCTGGATTGGGCCAGACTTGTCATCACTACCAAATGACATCATAGTAACATAAAGTCAAATCCACTGTGTTATTTCTGGAGGTGTATTCCCATGCATCGCTTCACACCCACACATGGGTATACGCTTCCTCATTTCGGCTGTTTTTTGCTCTTCTCCTTACCCTCAGCCTCCACCAGGGTGACCGTGGTCTGTGTTGTCAGCATTGCAAGTTCCTCCGTCCTAATTTTTGGCAGCTTTTGCTTGGAAGGCATAGACAAAGACTATGGGAGACCAACTCCCCAATAATGGGAATAATGTTTTTAATATGCTGTACTGCATGGCTCTTGTAAGGGGGCATTGCAAGTTCCTCCGTCCTAATGTTTGGCAGCTTTTGCTTGGAAGGCATAGGCAAAGACTATGGGAGACCCACTTCCCAATAATGGGAATAATGTTTTTAATATGCTGTACTGCATGGCTCTTGTAAGGGGCATTGCAAGTTCCTCCAGCCTAATTTTTGGCAGCTTTTGCTTGGAAGACATAGGCAAAGACTATGGGAGACCCACTCCCCAATAATGGGAATAAAGTTTTTAATATGCTGTACTTCATGGCTCTTGTAAGGGGCATTGCAAGTTCCTCCGTCCTAATTTTTGGCAGCTTTTGCTTGGAAGGCATAGGCAAAGACTATGGGAGACCCACTCCCTAAAGATGGGAATTATGTTTTTAATATGCTGTTCTGCATGGCTTTTGTAAGGGGCATTAAAATCGTCTTGTTAAGCTACTGTGACCTCCACATCTCTTCCAAGTGGCATTGATATTGTCTTTTTATTCCACTGTGACCACCACGTCTCTTCCAAGGGGCATTAAAACCGTCTTTTTAAGCTACTGTGACCTCCACGTCTATTCCAAGGGGCATTTAAACTGTCTTGTTAAACCACTCTGAACTCCACGTCTCTTCCAAGGGGAATTAAAATTGTCTTATTAAGTTACTGTGACCTCAACGTCTCTTCCAAGGGTCATTGATATTGTCTTTTTATTCCACTGCGACCTCCACCACTCTTCCAAGGGGCATTGATATTGTCTTTTTATTCCACTGCGACCTCCACCACTCTTCAAGGGGCATTGATATTGTCTTTTTATTCCATTGTAACCTCCACCATTCTTCCAAGGGGCATTGATATTATCTTTTTATTCCACTGGGATCTCCACGTCTCTTCCAAGGGGCATTAAAACCGTCTTGTTAAAGCACTCTGAACTCCACGTCTCTTCCAAGGGGCATTAAAACCATTTTGTTAAGCTACAGTGACCTCCACGTATCTACCAAGTGGCATTAAAACCATCTTGTTAAACCACTCAGAACTTCACGTCTCTTCCCAGGGGCATTAAAATTGTCTTGTTAAGCTACTGTGATCTCCACATCTCTTCCAAGGGGCATTAAAACCGTCTTGCTAAACCACTTTGAACTCCACATCTCTTCCAAGGGGCATTAAAATCGTCTTGTTAAGCTACTGTGACCTCCACGTCTCTTCCAAGGGGCATTAAAAGCGTCTTGTTAAGCTATTGTGACCTCCACGTCTCTTCCAAGGGTCATGATATTGTCTATTTTTTCCACTGGGACCTCCACCACTCTTCCAAGGGGCATTGATATTGTCTTTTTATTCCACTGGAACCTCCACCACTCTTCCAAGGGGCATTGATATTGTCTTTTTATTCCACTGCGACATCCACCACTCTTCCAAGGGGCATTGATATTGTCTTTTTATTCCACTGTAACCTCCACCACTCTTCCAAGGGGCATTGATATTGTCTTTTTATTCCACTGTGATCTCCACCACTCTTCCGAGGGCCATTGATATTGTCATTTTATTCCACTGGGACCTCCACGTCTCTTCCAAGGTGCATTAAAACTATCTTATTAAACCACTCTGAACTCCACGTCTCTTCCAAGGGGCATTAAAACTGTCTTGTTAAGCTACTGTGACCTCCACGTCTTTTCCAAGGTGCATTAAAACCGTCTTGTTAAACCACTCTGAACTCCACGTCTCTTCCAAGGGCCATTAAAATAGTCTTGTTAAGCTACTGTGACCTCCACTTCTGTTCCAAGGTTCATTGATATTGTCTTTTTATTCCACTGGCACCTCCACCACTTTTCCAAGGGGTACTGATATTGTCTTTTTATTACACTGCGACCTCCACCACTCTTCCAAGGGGCATTGATAATGTTTTTTTATTCCTCTGGGACCTCCACCACTCTTCCAAGGGGCATTGATATTGTTTTTTTATTCCACTGGGACCTAATCTCTTCCAAGGGGAATTAAAACTGTCTTTCTAAACCTCTCTGAACTCCACTTCTCTTCCAAGGGGCATTAAAACGGTCTTGTTATGGTACTGTGACCTCCACGTCTCTTCCAAGGGGCATTAAAACCATCTTGTTAAACCACTCTGAACTCCACTTCTCTTCCAAGGGGTTTTAAAATCGTCTTGTTAAGCTACTGTGACTTCCACGTCTCTTCCAAGGGTCATTGATATTGTCTTTTTATTCCACTGGGACCTCCACCACTATTCCAAGGGGCATTGATATTGTCTTTTTATTCCACTGCGACCTCCAACACTCTTCCCAGGGGCATTGATATTGTCTTTTTATTCCACTGTAACTTCCACCACTCCTCCAAGGGGTATTGATATTGTCTTTTTATCCATTGGGACCTCCACCACTCTTCCAATGGGCATTGATATTGTCTTTTTATTCCACTGGGACCTCCACGTCTCTTCCAAGGGGAATTAAAACCGTCTTGTTAAACCACTCTGATCTCCACGTCTCTTCCAAGGGGCATTAAAACCATCTTGTTAAGCTACTGTGACCTCCATGTCTCTTCCAAGGGGCATTAAAACCATCTTGCTAACCCACTCTGAACTCAATGTGTCTTCCAAGGGGCGTTAAAATCGTCTTTTTCAGCGACTGTGACCTCCACCTCTCTTACAAAGGTCATTGATATTGTCTTTTTATTCCACTGGGACCTCCACCACTCTTCCAAGGGGCATTGATATTGTCTTTTTATTCCACTGCGACCTCCATCACTCTTCCAAGGGGAACTGATATTGTCTTTTTATTCCACTGGGACCTCCACCACTCTTCCAAGGAGCATTGATATTGTCTTTTTATTCCACTGCGACCTACACCACTCTTCCAAGGGGCATTGATATTGTCTTTTTATTCCACTGGGACCTCCACCACTCTTCCAAGGAGCATTGATATTGTCTTTTTATTCCACTGGGACCTCCATTACTCTTCCAAGGCGCATTGATATTGTCTTTTTATTCCACTGGGACCTCCACGTCTCTTCCAAGGGGCTTTAAAACCGTCTAGTTAAACAGATCTGATTTCCACGTCTCTTCCAAGGGGCATTAAAACCGTCTTGTTAAGCTACTGCTACCTCCATGTCTCTTCAAAGGGGCATTAAAACCATCTTGTTAAACCATTCTGAACTCCACAGCTTGTCCAAGGGGCATTGAAATGTTGTTTTTAATTACCTCTAACCTCCACGACTCTTCCAACGGGCATTGCATTTCCTCCTAATTTTAGTCAGCTTTTGCTTTTCAATGCATAGGCGAACACTAAGGGAGACCCATTCCCAAATAATGGGTAGATGGTTTTTAGTACGCTTTTATCCACGTCTGTTTCAAGGGGCATTGCAGTTCCTCATAATTTTTGGAAAGCCTTCCATTCACTGCTTAGGCCAACAGTGTACAGGAGACCCAGTTGCTATAAATGGAATAAACGGTTTAGTTAAGGCGCTCTGACCTCCATGTCACTTCCAAGGGCCATTGGAGTGCCTCGAAATTTTTGGTAGGCATTGCACTCACAGTATGCCCTATAACTGTGTAGCTGAACTGCTCCTTTTGTTACAGAAACATATACTACAGGACATGTGTTGTTGACTGGCCAGATATTGATGCAAATGTTCCCTGTTCCTCCTGCTCTTTTTCTTTTGCCACCACCTCATCCATCATTCATCACCTGAAACTTTGTTTTAACGGGAGTCATAGAACTGGGATAGTAGCAGGAAAACATGCAGCAATCCTCGGAGGAGGTAGGATATGCGCCAAAACGCTGACCACCTCAGGCCTAGCCGCTACTACATACATGCGCATGCATTCCAAGGAACAGAAAGCTAAGGAGAATAATGGCCTCATGATCATGAATAATTTACTCATTGTGTAGGAGGCTTACCACTGCTGCTGACTACCTTCTGAACTTTGTGTTGAAGCCTGATTGACCCAGGACCCACAATCCTCTATGTCTGGAGGACGTGTTGCATCCCAGTGTCCAACTGTGTACCGGATTCCACAATATTAACCCAGTGTGAAGGCGTCAGTGAGATGGACCATCCCTGGCCACATTCACTTGTCCTCGTGTTTGTGGTTTGGCTGTCATTCCCTGTAAATGCACAGGGGAGGGCACAGGTAATGTTTTGGCACGCATGCTTGTATGTAAGGTGCACGGGGAAAAATATGGGCAGCTGGGGACCGTTTATGGACACCCGGCCGCCCCCAGGCTTCTGAAGACCATGAATGGGCACCCGGCCGTGGGGTGGCTGGGGACCGAGTATGGACACCCGGCCACGCCCTGGCGGCTGGGGACCAAGCGTGGACACCCGGCCGCCGGGCGGCTGGGGACTAAGTATGGATACCAGGCCGCCGAAGCGGCCATGACGTGGTGGCCAGATTCTGCCTCCACATGCCTAAAAGGCACAATTTCAAGTGCAAGCAAGCAAGCAGTATGGTATTGCAGCCTGGGGGTGGGTGGGTGGGTGGCAGGCTGCATACTTGCGATTGCATTGCAAGGAATGGGGGAGGTACAATTGAACACTGCCCTGGGACAAGGACATGAACTGGGATAGTTGCAAGTCTGCAACGACAGGTGCACGGTGGGAGGCATCTTCACATGTGCCATGAACAGGGTGTTGGCGTGCACACACTACAGCGGAATAGGCTGTCCTTCCCACTAAATGCACTGGGGAGGGCACAGGTAATGTTTTGGTATGCGCGCTTGTGTATAAGGTGCACCGGGACAAATAGGGGCAGCTGGGGACCGAGTATGGAAACCCGGCCTCCCCCTGGCGGCTGAGGACCGAGTGTGGATACCCGGCCGCCGAGCGGCTGGGGACTGAGTATGGATACCAGGCCACCGACGCAGCCATGACATGGTGGCCGGCGTCTGCCTCCACAAGCCTAAAAGGCCTCATTTCAAGTGCAAGCATGCTAGCAGTATGGTATTGCAGCCTGGGGGTGGGTGGGTGGCAGGCTGCACACTTATGCTTGCATTCCAAGAAAACTAAGCAGATGCTAACTTCTATCATCATCATCATGCTCCTCACCTTGGCACTCTCACCTCCCTTGGTGGAGAAGCCAGGGCCCACCGGAGGAGTCTGGTTCTCTGGTGTGCTCGTCCAATGCTGCCCTAAAGCAGGCCAGGTGAAGAAAAGTGTGGGGAAGGTTACCGGGACAAATAGTGGCGGCTGGGGACTGAGTATGGAGACCTCGCTGCCGAAGCAGCCAAGAGGTAGAGGCCAGCTTCAGCCTCCTCCAAACTACGAGTCCCCATTTCAAGTGCAAGCTAGCAGTATGGTATTGCAGCCTGGGGGTGGGTGGGTGGCAGGCTGCACACTTATGCTTGCATTGCAAGGAATGGGGGAGGTACAATTGAACACTGCCCTGGGACAAGGACTTGCATGGGGATAGTTGCAAGTCTGCATCTTCTGATGCGGCAAGGATCACTTCTGATGGGCACACTATTAGGCAGTGACCTGGGTGTCAGAGATGCTTCCAGGGGTCTTCCCCATGCTGTTACTATGTCTTTTCAGCACTGTATGCATGTATCACACAGCACATGGCCAGATAAGGTTGTAAAATATTAAAATGACATTTCCCGGTGAATGCATTTGTCACGGTTGAAAGCAATACAAAAGTGCAAAAATGCATAAAAAATGCTACTTGTGAACATAGCCGAAGGTGTGGAGGAGTATTTTTGTTTTTGGTTATTTATTTTACCTTATACATAAGTCTTTACCCTGGAAAGGATGTTCCTTAACTTATTTCACAGGAAAACAGTTTCAGTTTCGTTTTTGAACGTTTTATTGTGAGCCCGTAAAAGTGGCTTAATACCTCTGACCACTCTGTTGACAGCAGTGACCTGGGGGTCATAAATGCTTCCTGGGGCGATCCCCATGCTGTCCCCATGTCATTTGAGGACTGTCACTATCGTTTTGGGCACTTTTTAGGCTTTCTACAGACTGCCGGGGGTGCCGCCGCAAAAATGCTCCGGTTTTCCATAGACTAACATTGGGCTCATTGCTTGGGTCGAGCACCCGAGTATCACGGTGAGCTTGGCCCAAGCTTCGAGCACCCAAGCATTTTAGTGCTCGCTCAACACTAACATGTACATATGATTTTTTCTCTAAAAAATACCCATAGAGACCAAAAAGCCTTTTAGTCACCCAATGCACATATATACAACAAAATAAAATATACATCAGAATTAGATATTTTTTCTTCATAATTATATCAAACATACAACAACAAAATCCATCATTAATCATAACCCTAACAAATGTGACCAAACCCATGGATATATCCAAAAAATTAAAAAGTAATATCATTAGATATCTTTATATTAGAAACATAATTAAACTGCAATGAAAGTGTTTACCTGTAATAAATACACATAAATGAAAAGAAAAAGAAAAACTGAGAGTGACCACTCCCCTAATTTTTTTTTTTAATGCAGAAAAAAGGCATATAGAAGAAAAAATAATATAAATACGACCTATATATAGCATTTAAAATACCATAAAATCAAATTGTAAACTAATCCTCCATAATTATATTAGACACAGCAGTCATCCATACATTTGTCCCTACAGCACACACACACACATGTCTCATATTTATCAAACAACTTTTTACTATTTTTACAGATCGAAGAGGAAAAGTCAGAAAAAGGATGTGAATACACCAAGGTAGGACCCCGTACCATTCGGAGATGAGTGAAAAATTAAACGAAAATATAAACCAAAAAAATTGGTTAAAAGTGCAGCAAAAAAGTGCCCCCCCCCCAAAAAAAGTGTAATAATACAAATATATTAATTAGTTTCGTGACTGATATATCAATAGGAACATATACATAATTTTAATTGAGATAAGTATACTGCATTAAAGTGACTAGTGCCAATGTTACCCTCATAGATACCCAAAAGCCAGACGTGCAAAAAAATTTTTATATATACACTCTTCACTAATCCTTTAGAAGAATATACATATATAGAGAGTTGAATAAGTACAGCAGAATTGTGCAGTGGTGCAGGAAGTGACCAGTGATGATACTTTACTATTATTGATAGTCAAGAACCACAGACATACAAAGAAATCCTATAAAAAACAAAAAACCTGCAAACAAAAAATAAATAAAGGACTTAATATCTGGGGACATGACTCTATATCTCTCTCTCCATATAAGCAACAAGCACAAACGTATTATGCATAAAAGCCTATTCTTTGTTCCACATCCATGTCCATGTTATTAGTCCTCCCGGTCAGGATCATTCATCTTCGTCCAAGGCCGCACTACCCAGACTGACTGGAAAAAATGTGGGAAAAAAACAATTAAAACCACTTAAAACCTAACCAACTAAAAAGTATAAACAACTAAAAAATAAATAACCAAATCTATAGGAAAGGGGCAAAGCTCAAAATCTCATTGAGACCATCAGGACGCACGGTCTTCATTCGCCAAATCCACTTAGTTTCTAGCTGTAACAGTTGACTCTTCAGATCACCACCTCTCAGATTTGTCAAAATGCGATCCATACCAAATGCTTTCTGCAAAGTATGGTCACAATTGTGATAGTCTTTGAAATGGCGGGGTATTGGCTTTAGCTGTCTTGGGTCTTCGATTTTATGCGAGTTCATGATGTCCAATACATGTTCTCTGATCCGTATTTTCCATTTTCTAGTGGTCATCCCTACATAGAACATGTTTCACAGGCAAACGATACAGTAGATTACTCCTTCAGTCTCACATGATATATGATGAGCGAAGGTGAACTTAGCTTCACCATCACTAGAAGAGAAAGAAGTTGTCCTCTGCAAATTAGGACAGATTATACACTTTCCCGCAGGGAAAAAAAAACATTTTTGACTTCTCAACCCAAAGGCATTGACCATTTTTTTGCCCTTATAAAAACTTTGCACGAGAGTATGTCTCAGATTTTGCGATCTTCTTTAAGTTACAGTTGGTCTATCTTGTACATAGCATTTTAGAACTGAATCAGAGTGTAAGATTTGCCAAAATTTCTCCAATGCTTCTCTCAGATTCATCCAACTGCTGTTATACTGTGTAATAAATCTTACTGCAGATCTAGAAGGAGGTGGTTTCTTGGATCTAAGTAGTTCTTTTCTAGGAGTATTACAAGCTCTATGAAGAGCTTTTCTTATCGGTCGTCGACTGTATCCTCTTTCGCGAAATCTACAGGACAGATCTCTAGCCTGTTCCAGAAATACATGGTCTTCAAAGCAATTTCGTCGTATCGGTAGAAATTGGCCAGTTGGAATGTTCTGAACCAATGATTTAGGGTGCGATGATTCTGCATGCAAAAAAGCATTAACTGCTGTGTCCTTACAAAATGTTCTGGTTTGAAGTAAGTTATGGTCATCCTTATAGATCGTAAGATCTAAAAAATCTATACTAACCTGACTTGAGTGACATGTGAGCTTGATGTTGATGTAGTTATTATTTAAATGTTGTATGACGGCCTTTAAATCCACTTCCGTCCCCTGCCAAATCAGAAAGATATCATCAATATATCTAGTCCATAGAAGGACTTTCTCAATTTGGGCCGCCCCCATGGCCGTCCCCTGGAGCTGCAGGAAGAGGTTGTCCTTAAAAACAAAAAAAATATGATTGAGGACAAATTCCAACCCTTCCATCAAAAAATTAATCATACTCATATCCAGCATACTGGTAGATAGAAAAAACAATCTATCGCTATGTTTGATCGATGTGTACAATGCCTCCACATCTAGCGTGACCATCCACATGTCACTGTCAAGATGTATACCCTCAATTTTATGAAATAAATCAGTTGAATCTCTCAAATAAGATGGCAAAATTTCAATTATAGACTTCAAAAAACCATCAATAAACTGACATAGAGGTTCACACATATTACCATTCCCTGAGATGATCGGTCTTCCTGGAGGTGTGTCACGGTTTTTGTGGATTTTCGGCAGAAGATAAAAACATGCCATACGAGGATGCTCAACCTGGAGAAATTCTTTATTAGACTTCGAAATTACCACATTTATGAAGGCTTCTTCAATCTTCTGCAAAGATACTTGAAAGTTGTTTGTGGGATTGAATGTCAAACGCTTATAACAACTAGCATTCTTTAACTGTCGAAAGGCTTCTTTTTCATACATTTCTACAGGCCAAATCACCACGTTACCACCTTTATCTGCTGGTTTAATAACCACGTCATTCAAATTCCTAAGCTCTTCCAGTGCTTTCTTTTGTGCGAAAGATAAATTACTTGCCCTGGCTTTTTTAGCGATCTTACAAAACTCATCTGAAACAAGCTTAACAAATGTCTCAATAATAGGATAGCCATTCAGGGGGGGAAATATGGTTGATTTTGGTTTAAATTCCATTAAATCCTTACCTGTTTCCATATTTGTCTCATCCGTACCCGCAAGTTCATTAAGAGTGGTAATAGCTTCAAGTTCCATCATTTTCCATCTTTTATCTTGTGGTTTTGATTCATGAAAAATTTGTCTGAATATAAGCTTTCTAGCAAAAAGGTGAAGATCCTTTATCGCTGTAAAAGTGTTAAAATTAGCAGATGGACAAAAGGTTAGTCCCATACCCAGAACCTCCAGTTGTGCAACAGTTAACGATTTTCTGGAAAAATTTATTACCTGTAGTCTGTTAGTTGTTTGATCTTGTCTAAGGCTCTTTTTAGTCTCCCCAAAATATCCATCATAATGACCACCTTTCCTTTTATTATACCTGGTGGAATAGGGGTGTTGTACCTCCGTTCCTTCAGAATTACTCTGTCCAGATGAGACCAATGAGACTGATGAGCTCCTTGACCGCACTTTTCCTTTGTGAGTACTCAGATGCCATCTGTAAACTTTTTTCATCTGGTAGTCAGTTAAATCCCTTTGAAATTTCTTGGCTTTCACATCTTGTACTTCTTTTTCCCATACAGCCATTTGAGAGTCCAAATCAGCCTTAAGCGCCTCCAGACCAGTGGGGGCCATAGTTTCATTTAAATATTTTTGCAATGCTTCAATCTCCTTTTCCAGGTCTTAAAGGTTTTTTCTATTCAACCCTCAGTAGATCCATCATTGCCCTGGAGCAGGAGTCACATATGCTTTCCCATTTCTGGTGAAAGATATCATCATCCACTGGAAAAGATGTTAAAATTCTTACCCTCAAGACTCTGGGAATAATCCCTTTAGTAACATAGTTTTCAAGGGATACTTTATCCCACCAGGTACACATTCTTTTCTTGATTTCAAATTTAAAAGAATTGATGGTCTCCTGATTTTGCCCCTTGTCCACATCAGATGACTGCAGTATATCCGCTTTAAAAATGTGACCAATTTGTGCTAGCCAGGCAGAATCCCTGGCTCTGATATCCATCTCAACCAAAATCTGTGAATTACAACACAGGGGACAGTTAAATAAACCTAAACGGTCATATATTAGCTGGAAGCACAAAACACAGCAAACCTGCAAAGAAAACTTCCATACAAAAGCTCATTTAAATAGTTAATCTTTATTTGTATACAAAAACATTATAAAAACAGGTAAAAAAGATATACTGCAGAATGAAAACAGCTGGTATACAAAACCTATGTGTGTCACATGCATAGAATAAATTCAGATTAAATACCATATAAATATGTTCACTTATATGCAGAGAGACATATATGCACTAGTATGGATAAAATCCTTAATGGTTTTCTAAGAGATGCTATCCTGGCGTATCTAAATAAGAATAATTTCTAGACCCAGCATCAACATGGGTTACCGAAGGATCAGTCCTTTCAAACTAATCTGATCTGCTTCTATTAGGAGGTAAGTTACAGAATGGACCAGGAAAAAGCAGTGGATGTTATCTATATGGACTTTTCAAAGGCACTTGATATGGTGCCAGATAAAAGTTTGCTACATAAAATAAAAATAATGGGACAAGGGGAAAATATGTTTAACTTGGTTAACAACTGGCTCAGTGATTGTTTTGTTTGTCTGACCACTGTTATGACTATTAGAATCAGTTGTTGAAAACTCAGATTCTGAAAGAAGCCAAGCTGAGTTAAAAGTAAAGGAAGCAATAATATGCTGTCATATTGTTCTAGCATTCAGCAGAGTCACAGTAGCCTTCACATTTCAGGCATTTAAGACGTTCTTGTGATGTATCATAAATATCTGTATTGAAAAAAAAACCTATATGTGAATTTTCACTTTATGACTTAGGCTGTGTGCCCACGTAGCGTTTTTCAAGCGTATATGCTGCGGAATTTCCGCAGCGTAAACGCTTGAAAAACGCATGTAGATTCGCACCCCATGGTCCCCAATGGCATTCCGCAATGTCAATGCCCATGCTGCGGATTTTTCCGCAGCGTATATGCTGCAGTCAAAAATCCGCAGCATGTTCATTAATTTTGCGGAAGCGCCGCGGAATCAATGTGCGGATGGTACCCAAGTCTGGAGGAGAGGAGACTCTCATCCAGACCTGGGTACCAAAGAACCTGTAAAAAAAAGAATAAAATAAAGTTTATACTTATCTTCTGATGTTTTCCCTCCGTCGCGCTGTTGTCTGAAGGACCTGCCACGTCATTGAGTCATGTGACCCACCACATGACTCAATGACGTCACCGCAGGTCCTGCACACAGCAGCGTGAGCCGCTCAAGCCTCCGGACGGGGCAGAGAATGCATCAGAAGGTGAGTATAAAGTTTATTTTTTTATTTTTTACCATTCTGAACAAGTTGTCAAGCACTTTTCCAAGTGATGCTTGGAGAAGTGCTTGATAACCCGCATGCGGAAATGCATGCAAAGACGCCTCACAAACGCTTCTACCTGGCGGGAAAACCGCATGTAATATCCGCATGCGATTTTCCCGCCAGGGAGAAGCGTAAAAAATATGCTTCAGGTCCGCAACGTGGGCACATAGCCTTACATTTCAATGCCAAATTATCCTTGTGATTACTTGTTAAGATGGTTTTGAATTGAAGCTTTAATATAGACTTTCAAGGTGAATAAAGAGAGTTCGTTAAAAATGACACAAAGTCCTACATTTTTAAATACTTTTAGTTAACTGAACAACAAATTCATACTTAGCCTTCAACTCAAAAGTGTGCTTGTTGTAAAATGTAAATTCTGAAAACCTACTCTATAATTGTCAAAGGCCTGAAGCTTGCCAAATAGAAACCTTTAACCTCAAACTCAAACGCAAGGGCCAGTTCTGAAGTGGCCTTTTTGTTTAGGATAAATAACAACTTCCTTCAAGTAGACTGGAGGTAGTCTTTGATATCCTCATAAATTTATGTATAAGAGCAAAGGTCAAACTCTGGTAATGGGAAGGCCAGGACAGCATGATATTTTCAGTTCCATTACTTTGATGTAAAAAATACTTGACTGTGCAAAAGTATAAAATAGGCTAAATATAGTTACCAAAATTAATGTCACTAAAGGAAACGATTAAACAATGCAAAAAAAAATAATTGGAGATTTAATTTTTTATTTAACAAAAGTCATGGTAACATGTATTTTAGCACATTTACTTTTTCAGAATAGGGTTCTCGCTATGAATATAAGTTTAAATTTTCCTGGAGTTTGTAGCAAAAGTATTTTGTAACAATATGTTTTATATTAAAGCCATGGGACATGCCTTTTCATCATTGAATTTTGCTTTTTGTTCAGTTAGTCCAATTGTTACATGTTTATAAAATCCTGCCCCCATTCATGCAATCTAACTTTACTAACTTTTATGAAACAATTGGCCTTTCTAAACAACTCAATCAATATAAGTGAGGTATTTAAATAGGACGTCATCATTGTAACAAGTGAGTTTGAGAAATTTCTTCTCTCATATATGTTTCAAAATTAACTATAAGTAGTATTGAAAAGTGGAAGGGATAGGAACTACAACAACTCAGGTACGACGTGGTAGACAATGTAAAGTGCATGGGTGCATAGTGCATAAAAGTCACCAATAGGGATGAGCAGACCCGTGGAAGTTCAAGACCCTAACTTTGGATCTGGGAAAAAAAATACATCTCTCTCTCTCCGGTACAAACCCAGGGTTCAGGTTTGAGTGTGTCTGTGACTGTTCAGACTTCAATATATCTGTTTAAAAGAGTCTGGTGTAGGCCAGATAACTAGAACTTTGGTTTTGCAGTTAAACGGTTCAAATATCTGTATTATCCAGCTTTTGGCATTTTTTCCGTTAAAAAAAGACAGTAATAGTGTCTCCCTGACTGTTCAGACACAAATATATCTGTTTAAAAGAGTCTGGTGTAGGCCAGATAACTAGAACTGTGGTTTTGCAGTTCCATGGTTCAAATCTCAGTATTATCCTGCTTTTGGCAATTTTTCTGCAAAAAAAAACAGTAATAGAGTCTCGCTGACTGTTCAGACACAAATATATCTGTTTAAAAGAGTCTGGTGTAGGCCAGATAACTAGAACTTTGGTTGTGCAGTTCTGCGGTTCAAATCTCAGTGTTATCCTGCTTCTGGCATTTTTTCCATAAAAAAAAGCAGTAATAGTGTCTCCCTGACTGTTCAGACACAAATATATCTGTTTAATAGAATCTGGTGTAGGCCACATAACTATAACTGTTGTTTTGCAGTTCCACGGTTCAAATATCTGTATTAACCACCTTTTTGCCATTTTTACATAAAAAATAAAAAATTGAGTGTCTCGCTCAGTGTTAAGACACAAATATATCTGTTTAAAAGATTCTGGTGTAGGCCATAGAAACAGAACTGAGGTTTTCCTCTTCCACGGTTCTAATCTCCTTTTTATTACCCTTTTTCCATCGATAGTGCTAGTGTAAGCTATTTTACTTCATTTACAATGGGCAAGGCGCGTGGCAAGGGACATGGAACTGGCCGATCTGGTCATGGTGCATATAGAGGATGGGGCCGTGGCCAAGGTGAAAATGTGCCACAACCAACAGCCACATCTTCTCGCTCCCTCTTTTTGACCGAATTACTAGGGAAGCACACTACGACAACAGTATTTCGAACTGATTAGTGTGAACAGGTTATTAATTGGATAGCAAATAATACTTCCAGTCACCTGTGCACCAGCACCTCCGGTCTGTCTTCCACACGGTCAAATTTTAGTAGCCGTGAGTCTCAACCGCATACTCCTCCTCACCCTGATTCTCCCTCCTCCCACCATGCCAAGTGTCGTCAGACAGAAACTAATCCCACACTTGGACACTCTGAAGAGCTGTTCACTGGTCCATTTCCATATTGCTGCCCCTCGCCTGCTCCGCTTGAAGTGGTGGAAAAGGAGATCCCATGTAGTGATGCCCAAATATTTGAACAGGCACAGCCACAGGAAGTCGACGCTGGCAATTTGTCACAAGAGGTGGACGATGACGAGACACAATTGCCACGAAGGGAGGAGGAGGATCGTGGTGCGCAAGTGGAAAAGGAGGAGGTGGTGGACGATCTAGTAAGTGACCCAATGTGGCAGTAGGACAAGCAGAGCAAGGCCAACAACACACAGGGGGAGGGAGGCAGAGTACCCCAACAGTCAGGAAGAAGCAGTGTGGTGGCAGAACACAGAAGGCGGGCAAAAGTTCCCCGTATCACCAACACGAGGGACGTTGCCAGAACATCCGGTAGGTCTTCCAGAGTCTGGAATTTTTTTAAAGACTGCTGATAACCCCAAAATGGCCATTTATATCACCTGCCATGCCAGCATCAGCTGGGGTGACAAAACAACCAGCCTGACCACCACCAGCATGATCAGGCACATGTCAGCAAAGCACCGGACTTTGTGGGGCGAACCCCAGGTCCACGTCCAGTGTCAGCGGGTGTCACCACTGCTTCTTCCGCTGTTGTGCATGTAATAGAACCCCCTGTTGTGCGTGCAAGCCAATCCCCTGTCCATACTGCATGCTAAGATGCCCCCTCCTCTCAGTCTTCACTTGTTATGGCAGTTTCTCAAGAAACAGCATCAACATCCACGTCCCACCGCAGCGTTCAATTGTCCATATCCCAGAGCTTTGAACGAAAGCCCAAATTCGCAGCCAACGCCCCACAGGCCACAGTCCTAAATACGCACATTTCACGACTGATTGCATTGGAAATGCTGCCTTTTAGGCTGCTGGAGACGGAATTCTTCCGCAACCTTATGGTGGTGGCTGTCCCTCGGTAATCGGTCCCCAGCCGACACTATTTTACCCGGTGTGCCATCCCCGCACTACAGAAGCACGTGTCCCAAAACACTTGCTGTGCCTTCAACAACGCAGTTACTGGGAGAGTTCACCTGACAAAGGACACGTGGACAAGTGGCCAGGGACGGTACATCTCCATGACGGCACACTGGGTAAACATAGTGGATGCCGGGTCCCAGTCGGACCTTGGGATGGAACACATCCTCCCCACACCAAGGATTGCGGGCCCTATGTCAGTCATAGTTGCCCCCACAGTGTACAGCTAATGCGCATCATCCTCCTCCTCCTCCTCCTCATGTTCAGCCTCCATCTCAGATATCACCACATCAGTTACATGCTGGAAGCACTGCAGTACTGCCTCAGGCAAACAACAACAGACAGTGCTGAAACTCATTAGCTTAGGTATTAAACCTCACACTGCTTGTGAGTTGTGGACAGCTGTGAAAGAGCAGGCTAATCTGTGGCTGAGACCTCTGAACCTACATCCAGGCATGGTCGTGTGTGACAATGGCTGTAACCTGGTGGCGGCTCTGAGCCGAGGCGAGATCACACACGTACCATGCCTGGCTCATGTGCTTAACCTCGTGGTTCAGCAGTTTCTTAAATCGTACCCCGAGTTGCCATATCTGCTCGCCAGAGAACGCCGCCTGTCAGCTCATTTTCGGAAGTCGGCTACAGCTTTCACAGCTTCCGGCACACCGACTGGTGTGTGATGTCCCCACATGTTGGAACTTTACCCTCCACATGTTGCAAGGATTTGTGAGCAGAAGAGAGCAGTTGTGGAGTACCAGCTGCAACAAGGCCATCAATATTCAGGTGAGACTCCACACATAAGACCTCAGGAGTGGACCTGGATGTCTGACATATGTACCATCCTGACAAAGTTTGAGGAGTTCACCAAGATGGTGACTGGCGATGACACCATCATTAGCATCAGCATCCCACTTTTGCAACGCTCTCTGCAGAGAATTAAAGAGGAGGCATTGCAGCCAGAGTATGATGAGATGGATCAAGAAGCCGTAATGGACGATTACACACAGCCCAGCTTCATCTCATCCCAATGTGCATTGGGGGACAATGAGGGAGAGGAGGAGGAGCAGTAAGAACAGGAGCTGGTATCATGCGCTGTAGACGATAGTACCTGTACAACTGTCATACTGACGGTTCAGCGTGGGTGGCCTGAGGACAGCGGGGAGGAGGAGGAGGAGGAGAGCATGGTCAGTCGTCATCTTGGTGAGGACACGGAAGTCTTGCCCATTACAAGTCTGGCACGCATGTCTGACTATATTTTACCCTGCCTTAACCGTGACCCTCGCGTTGTCAAAATGTTGGGTGACAGTCATTACTGGTTGGTGACATTTTTAGACCCCAGCTACAAGGAGAACTTTCACTCTCTTATTCCTGAGGTGGAGATGTCTACAAAAATGGGGCAGTAGCAGTAGGCCCTTGCTGCAGAACTGTTAAAAAAATTCCCATCTGAACACGCTTGCGGCAGAGGTCACAGTACGTTGACCAACCAAGACGTACATGCGAGAGAGATGCAACTCCAATCCAGCAGAGGCAGGGGAACACTGTCCACATTCTGGGACAGTTTTCTGAGATAGTTTTCTGAGACCCGCCCAGCTTACAGGCCCTGAGGCGTGGGGTACTCTCACAAGGAGTGGAAAGTTTCAAAAGATGGTGAGGGAGTACTTTGCCGACCGTTCTAGCGTCCTCCGTGATTCCTCTGTGCCTTTTAATTATTGGGTATGCAAGCTGGACACTTGGAATGAGCTCACTCTGTACGCCTTGGAGGTCCTGGCCTGCCCTGCCGCTAGCATGTTATAGGAGCGTGCTTTTAGTGCCACTGGTGGAATTATAACTGATAAGCGCACACGCCTGTCAACTAACAAGGCTGACAAGCAGACACCTATCAAAATGAAATAGGGATGGATTGAGCCAGACTTCTCATCCCCACCAAATGACAGCAGAGTAACATAAAGTCAAATCCAATGTGTTATTTCGGGAGGTGTATTTCCATACACAGCTTCACACCCACACATTGGTATACGCTTCCTCATTTCGGCTGATTTTTGCTCTTATCCTTATCCTCAGTCTCCACCACCACTATACCACCAGGGTGACCGTGGTCCGTGTTACCAGCATTGCAAGTTCCTCCGTACTAATTTTGGGCAACTTTTGCTTGGGAGGCATAGGCAAAGACTATGGGAGACCCACTCCCCAATAATGGGAATAATGCTTTTAATATGCTGTACCACATGGCTCTTGTAAGGGGCATTAAAACCGTATTGTTAAGCTACTGTGACCTCCAAAACTCTTCCAAGGGGCATTAAAACTGTCATGTTAAGCTACTGTGACCTCCACGTCTCTTCCAAGGGGCATTAAAATTGTCTTGTTTAGCTACTGTTACCTCCACCACTCTTCCAAGGGGCATTAAAACCAACTTGTTAAGCTACTGTGACCTCCACGTCTCTTCCAAGGGGCATTAAAACCATCTTGTTAAACCACTCTGACCTCCACGTCTCTTCCAAGGGGCATTAAAACTGTCTTGTTAAGCTACTGTGACCTCCACGTCTATTCCAAGGGGCATTAAAATTGCCTTGTTAAGCTACTGTGACCTCCACGTCTCTTCCAAGGGGCATTAAAACCATCTTGCTAAGCTACTGTGACCTCCACGTCTCTTCCAAGGGGCATTAAAACCATCGTGTTAAACTACTCTGACCTCCACTTCTCTTTCACGGGCCATTAAAACTGTATTGTAAAGCTACTGTGACCTCCACCACTCTTCCAAGGGGCATTAAAATCATCTTGATAAGCTACTGTGACCTCAACGTCTCTTCCAAGGGGCATTAAAACCGTCTTGTTAAACCACTCTGACCTCCACGTCTCTTCCAGGTGGCATTAAAACTGTCTTCTTAAGTTACTGTGACCTGCACCACTCTTCCAACGGGCATTAAAACCATCTTGTTAAGCTACTGTGACCTCCACCACTCTACCAAGGGGCATTAAAACTGTCTTGTTAGACCACTCTGACCTCCACGTCTCTTCCAAGGGGCATTAAAACTATCTTGTTAAGCTACTGTGACCTCAACGTCTCTTCCAGGGGGCATTAAAACAGTCTTGTTAAACCACTCTGACCTCCACGTCTCTTCCAGGGGGCATTAAAACTGTCTTGTTAAGTTACTGTGACCTCCTCCACTCTTCCAAGGGGCATTAAAACAGTCTTGTTAAGCTACTGTGACCTCCACCACTCTTCCAAGGGGCATTAAAACTGTCATGTTAAGCTACTGTGACCTCCACGTCTCTTCCAAGGGGCATTAAAACCATCTTGTTAAACCACTCTGACATCCACGTCGCTTCCAAGGGTCATTAAAACTGACTTGTTAAGCTACTGTGACCTCCATCACTCTTCTAAGGCTCATTAAACGGTCTTGCTAAGCTACTGTTACCTCCACGTCTCTTCCAAGGGGAATTAAAACCATCTTGCTAAGCTACTGTGACCTCCACCACTCTTCCCAGTGACATTAAATCTGTCTTGTTAAGCTACTGTGACCTCCACGTCACTTCCAAAGGGCATTTAAACCGTCTTGTTAAACCACTCTGACCTCCACGTCTTTTCAAAGCGGCATTAAAACTGTCTTCTTAAGTTACTGTGACCTCCACCACTCTTCCAAGGGGCATTAAAACCATCTTGTTAAGCTACTGTGACCTCCACCACACTTACAAGGGCCATTAAAACAGTCTTGCTAAACCACTCTGACCTCCACGTCTCTTCCCAGGGGCATTAAAACCGTCTTGTTAAACCACTCTGACCTCCACGTCTCTTCTAAGGGGCATTAAAACTGTCTTATTAAGCTACTGTGACCTCCTCCACTCTTCCAAGGGGCATTAAAACCATCTTGTTAAGCTACTGTGACCTCCACGTCTCTTCCAAGGGTCATTAAAACCGTCTTGTTAAGCTACTGTGACCTCCACCACTCTTCCAAGGGGCATTAAAATCATCTTTATAAGCTACCGTGACCTCAACGTCTCTTCCAAGGGGCATTAAAACCGTCTTGTTAAACCACTCTGACTTCCACGTCTCTTCCAGGTGGCATTAAAACTGTCTTGTTAAGTTACTGTGACCTCCACGTCTCTTCCAAGGGGCATTAAAACCGTCTTGTTAAACCACTCTGATCTCCACGACTCTTCCAAGGGGCATTAAAACCGTCTTGTAAAACCACTCTGACCTCCACGTCTCTTGCAAGGGGCATTAAAACTGTCTTCTTATGCTACTGTGACCTCCACCACTCTTCCAAGGGGCATTAAAACTGCCTTGTTGGGCTACTGTGACCTACACCACTCTTCCAAGGGGCATTAAAACTGTCTTGTTAAGCTACTGTGACCTCCTCCACTCTTCCAAGGGGCATTAAAACCGTCTTGTTAAATCACTCTGACCTCCATGTCTCTTCCATGGGGCATTAAAACCGTCTTGTTAAGCTACTGTGACCTCGACGTCTCTTCCAAGGGGCATTAAAACTGTCTTGTTAAGCTACTGTGACCTCCACCACTCTTCCAAGGGGCAATAAAATCATCTTGTTAAACCACTCTGACCTCCACGTCTCTTCCAAGCGGTATTAAAACTGTCTTGTTAAGCTACTGTGACCTCCTCCACTCTTCCAAGGGGCATTAAAACTGTCTTGTTAAGCTACTGTGACCTCCACCACTCTTCCATGGGGCAATAAAACCGTCTTGTTAAACCACTCTGAACTCTACAGCTCTTCCAAGGGGCATTGAAATGTGGTTTTTAATTAACTCTAACCTCCACGACTCTTCCAACGGGCATTGCATTTCCTCCTAATTTTAGTCAGCTTTTGCTTTTCAATGCATAGGCGAACACTAAGGGAGACCCACTCCCCAATAATGGGTAGAAGGTTTTTAGTATGTTGTAATCCACGTCTGTTTCAAGGGGTATTGCAGTTCTTCATAATTTTTGGAAAGTCTTCCATTCACTGCTTAGACCCACAGTGTACAGTAGAGCCAGTTGCTAGAAATGTAAAAAATGGTTTAGTTAAGGCCCTCTGACCTCCATGTCAATTCCAAGGGGCATTGGAGTGCCTCAAAATTTTTGGTAGGCATTGCACTCACTGTATGCCCTATAACTGTGTAGCCGAACCACTCCTTTTTGTACAGAAACATATCCTACAAGACATGTGTGGTTGACTGGCCTGATATTGATGTGAATGGTCCCTGTTCCTCCTGCTCTTTCTTCTTTGCCACCACCTCATCCATCATTCATCACCTGAAGCTTTGTTTTAACGGGAGTCATAGAACTGGGATAGTAGCCGGAAGACATCCAGCAATCCTCAGAGGAGGTAGGATGTGCACCAAAACGCTGACCACCTCAGGCCTAGCCCCTACTACATACATGCGCTTGCATTCCAAGGAACAGAAAGCTAAGGAGAATAATGGCCTCATGATCATGAATAATTTACTCGTTGTGTAGGAGGCCGACCACTGCTGCTGTCTACCTTCTGAACTTTGTGTTGAAGCCTGATTGACCCAGGACCCGCAATCCTCTATGTCTGGAGGACGTGTTGCATACCAGTGTCCAACTGTGTCCCGGCTTCCACAATATTAACCCAGTGTGAAGGCGTCAGTCAGATGGACCATCCCTGGCCACATTCACTTGTCCACGTGTTGTGGTTAGGCTGTCCTTCAAATAGGGGCGGCTGGGGACCGTTTATGGACACCCGGCCGCCCCAAGGCGGCTGTGGACCGTGCGTGGGCACCTGGCTGCGGGGCGGCTGGGGATCAAGTATGGACACCCGGCCGCCCCCTGTCGGCTGGGGACCAAGCGTGGACACCCGGCCGCCGGGTGGCTGCCGACTGAGTATGGATACAAGGCCGCCGATGCAGCCATGAAGTGGTGGCCAGATTCCGCCTCCACATGCCTAAAAGGCCCAATTTTAAGTGCAAGCAAGCAAGTAGTATGGTATTGCAGCCTGGGGGTGGGTGGGTGGCAGGCTGCATACTTGCGCTTGTATTGCAAGGAATGGGGGAGATACAATTGAACACTGCTCTGGGACAAGGACTTGCACGGGGATAGTTGCAAGTCTGCATCTTCTGATGCGGCAAGGATCACTTCTGATGGGCACACTTTTAGGCAGTGACCTGGGTGTCAGAGATGCTTCCAGGGGTCTTCCCCATGCTGTTACCATGTCTTTTCAGCACTGTATGCATGTGTCACACAGCACATGGCCAGATAAGGTTTTAAAATGTTAAAATGACATTTCCAGTGAATGCATTTGTCACGGTTGAAAGCAATACAAAAGTGCAACAACGCATAAAAAATGCTACCTGTGAACATAGCCCAAGGTGTGGAGGTGTATTTTTGTTTTGGGTTATTTATTTTACCTTATACAGAAGTCTTTAACCTGGAAAGGATGTTCCTTAACATATTTCACAGGGAAACCTTTTCAGTTTCGTTTTTGAACGTTTTATTGTGATCCCGTAAAAGTGGCTTAATACCTCTGACCACGTTGTTGACAGTAGTGACCTGGGGGTCAGAAATTCTTCCTGGGGCAATCCCCATGCTGTCCCCATGTCATTTGAGCACGGTCACTATTGTTTTGGGCACTTTTTAGGCTTTCTACAGACTGCCGGGGGTGCAGCTGCAAAAATGCTCGGTTCTCCCATAGACTAACATTGGGCTTGTTGCTCGGGTCGAGCACCTGAGTATCATGGTGAGCTCGGCCCGAGCTTCGAGCACCCGATCATTTTAGTGCTCGCTCAACACTAATCAGGATTCAAAAATATTTTGTACATTTGTATGCTTCCAAATTTGTGGAAACATCAGTATCTGACCTCACAAATGCTTTTATTGGTTGAATGAGTAAAAATTACCATAGACACACTCCAAAATATTTTGGAAAGCCTTACCGGAAAAGTGGAAGTTGTTTAAGCTGCAAAGGGGGAACAATCTCATATTAATGTCTTTTAATTTAGGATTTTGTAGCATAAAAGCTCCTGTAAGTGTAAGTTGGATAATACTTTTGTCCATTATTATTATATACACTGTGTGCACAATTATTAGGTATTTGAGTATACTGACCATATTATCATTTTTATACATATTTTCCAACTACAAGCTGTAAAAAATGAACGCTTATTGGTTTGAAGCATATAAAGAGATGTTTATTTGCATAAAGATGGAGGTCGTGGCCTAAGGAAAGCAACACCCTTTATGAAGGTGTGCAGAGTTATTAGGCAGCTTGATTTCCTCAGGCAAAACTGGCTGAAAAAGAGATGTTGTTAGCTCTTACAGAGGGATGCGCACTATTAAAATAGCTAAGATATTGGAGCGTGATCAAAGAAATATCAAATATTTTGTTACTAATAGTCAACAGGGTCGCAAAAAATGTGTTGAGAAAAAAAGCTGCACAATAATATTACTGAAAATCAGTAATAGTGTCTCCTGATTGTTCAGACACCAATATATCTGTTTAAAATAGTCTGCTGTAGTCCCAAGAAATAGAACTGTGGTTTTGCAGTTCCACAGTAAAAAATCTCTATTATCCAGCTTTTGGTATTTTTTCCGTAAAGAAAAACAGTAATAGTGTCTCCTGATTGTTCAGACACAAATATATCTGTTTAAAAGAGTCTGGTATACACCAGTAAATTATAACTGTGATTTTGCCGTTCCACAGTGAAAAATCTCTATTATCCTGCTTTTGGCATTTTTTGGCGTAAAGAAAAACAGTAATAGTGTCTCCTGATTGTTCAGACACAAATATATCTGTTGAAAATAGTCTGGTGAAGGGCAGAGAAATAGAAGTGTGGTTTTGCAGTTCCACTGTTAAAAGCTCTGTATTATCCACTTTTGGGCCATTTTTACCTAAAAAAAAAGCAGTTTCAGTGTGTCGCTCACTGTTCAGCCGCAAATATATCTATTTAAAAAAGTCTGGTATACACCAGTAAATTATAACTGTGGTTTTGCCGTTCCACGGTGAAAAATCTCTTTTATCCTGCTTTTGGCATTTTTTGCCGTAAAGAAAACTGTAATAGTGTCTCCTGATTGTTCATACACAAATAAATCTGTTGAAAATAGTCTGGTGCAGGCCCGAGAATTAGAACTGTGGTTTTGCAGTTCCATGAGTCAAATCTCTGTATTATCCAGGTTTTGGTATTTTTTCCTTAAAGAAAAACAGTAATAGTGTCTCCTGATTGTTCAGACACCAATATATCTGTTTAAAAGAGTCTGGTATACACCAGTAAATTATAACTGTGGTTTTGCCGTTCCACGGTAAAAAATCTCTATTATCCTGCTTTTGGCATTTTTTGCCGTAAAAAAAAAAAATTAATAGTGACTCTCTGATTGTTCAGACACAAATATATTTGTTGAAAATAGTCTGGTGTAGGCCAGAGAAATAGAAGTGTGGTTTTGCAGTTCCACGGTTCATACCTCTGTATTATCCACTTTTGGGCAATTTTTACCTAAAAAAAACAGTTTGAGTGTGTCGCACACTGTTCAACCGCAAATATATCTATTTAAAATTGTCTGGTATACCCCAGTAAACAATAACTGTGGTTTTGACATTCCACGGTAAAAAATCTCTATTATTCAGCTTTTGGTATTTTTTCCGTAAAGAAAGGCAGTAATAGTTTCTCCCTAATTGTTCAGATTGTTTAAAAGAGTCAGGTGTAGGCCAGAGAAATAGAACTGTGGTTTTCCTCTTCCACGGTTCTAATCTACTTTTTATTACCCTTTTTCCATTGATAGTGCGAGTGTAAGCTATTTTACTTCCTTTACAATGGGCAAGGTGCGTGGCAAGGGACGTGGAACTGGACGTTCTGGTGATGGTGCGTGCAGAGGATGGGGCCGTGGCCAAGGTGAAAATGTGCCACAACCAACAGCCACATCTTCTCGCTCCCACTTCTTGACCGAATTACTAGGGTAGCACACAACAACACCAGTATTGCGAACTGATCAGTGTGAACAGGTTATTAATTGGATAGCAGATAATACTTCCAGTTACCTGGGCACCACCACCTCCAGTCTGTCTTCCACACGGTCAAATCTTAGTAGCCGTGAGTCTCAACCGCATACTCCTCCTCACCCTGATGCTCCTTCCTCCCACCATGCCGAGTGTCGTCAGACAGCAACTGATCCCACACTTGGACACTCTGAAGAGCTGTTCACTGGTCCATTTCCAGATTTGTGCCCCTCGCCTGCTCCGCTTGAAGTGGTGGAAGAGGAGATCCCATGTAGCGATGCCCAAATATTTGAACAGCCACGGCCACAGGAAGTCGACGCTGGCAATTTGTCACAAGAGGTGGACGATGACGAGACACAATTGCCCGGAAGTGAGGAGGAGGATCGTGGTGCTCAAGTGGAAGAGGAGGAGGTGGTGGATGATCTAGTAACTGACCCAACTTGGCAGGAGGACATGCAGAGCGAGGCCAGCAGCACACAGGGTGAGTGAGGCAGAGTACCCCAACAGGCAGGGAGAAGCAGTGTGGTGGCCGCACACAGAAGGCGGGCAACAGTAACCAGTAACATCAACACGAGGGGCGTTGCCAGTACAACCTGTAGGTCTTCCAGAGTCTGGAATTTTTTAAAATTTGTACCACCTGCCATGCCAGCATCAGCAGGGGTGACAAAACTACCAGCCTGACCACCACCAGCATGATCAGGCACATGGCAGCAAAGCACTCGATTTTATGGGGTGGCCCCCAGGGTCCACGACCAGTGTCAGCGGGTGTCATCACTGCTTCTTCCGCTGTTGTGCGTGCAATAGAACCCCCTGTTGTGGGTGCAAGGCAATCTCCTGTCCATACTGCATGCAAAGATGCCCCCTCCTCTCAGTCTTCACTTGTTATGGCAGTTTCTCAAGAAACAGCATCAACGTCCACGTCCCACCGCAGCATTCAATTGTCCATATCCCAGACCTCTGAACGAAAGCTGAGATTCGCAGCCAACGCCCCACAGGCCACAGTCCTAAATTCGCACATTTCACGACTGCTTGCGTTGGAAATCCTGCCTTTTAGACTGGGGGAGACGGAATTCTTCCGCAACCTTATGGGGGTGGCCGTCCCTCGGTACTCGGTCCCCAGCTGACACTATTTTGCCCATGTGCCATTCCCACACTACACAAGCACATGTCCCAAAACATCTGCCGTGCCCTCAACAACGCAGTTACTGGGAGAGTCCACCTGACAACGGACACGTGGACAAGTGCTTGTGGCCAGGGATGGTACATCTCCCTGACGGCACACTGGGTGAAGCTGGGACCCAGTTGGACCTTGGGACGGAACACATCCTCCCCACACCGAGGATTGCGGGCCCTATGTCAGTCAGAGTTGCCCCCACAGTGTACAGCTCCTGTGCATCATCCTCCTCCTCCTCCTCATATTCAGCCTCCATCTCAGAAATCACCACATCAGTTACAAGCTGGAATCACTGCAGTACTGCCTCCGCCAAGCGGCAACAGTGTGTGCTGAAACGCATAAGCTTAGGTGAGAAACCTCACACTGCTTGTGAGTTGTGGACAGCTGTGAAAGAGAAGGCAGATCTGTGGCTGAGACCGCTGAACCTACATACAGGCATGGTCATGTTTGACAATGGCCGAAACCTGGTGGCGGCTCTAAGGCGAGGCGAGATCACACAAGTACCATGCCTGGCTCATGTGCTTAAACTCATAGTTCAGCGGATTCTTAAATCGCACCCCGAGTTGCCAGATCTGCTCGTCAAAGTACGCTACCTGTCAGCTCATTTTCGCAAGTCGGCTACAGCTTCCGCAGCCCTTCCTGTGTTGCAGCAGCGTTTGCAGCTTCCGTCACACCGACTGGTGTGTGATGTCCCCACACGTTGGAACTCTACCCTCCACATGTTGCAAAGGATTTGAGAGCAGAAGAGAGCAGTTGTGGAGAACAGGAGCTGATATCATGCGCTGTAGACGGTAGTACCTGTACAACTGTCATACCGACGGTTCAGCGAGGGTGGCCTGAGGACAGCGGGGAGGAGGAGGAGGAGGAGAGCATGGTCAGTCGTCATCTTGGTGAGGACACGGAAGTCTTGCCCATTACCAGTCTGGCACGCATGGCTGACTATATTTTACCCTGCCTTAACCGTGACCCTCGCGTTGTCAAAATGTTGGGTGACAGTCATTACTGGTTGGTGACATTTTTAGACTCCAGCTACAAGGAGAAGTTTCACTCTCTTATTCCTGAGGTGGAGATGTCAACAAAAATGGGGCAGTAGCAGTAGGTCCTTGCTGCAGAACTGTTAAAAAAATTCCCATCTGAACACGCTAGCGGCAGAGGTCACAGTACGTTGACCAACCAAGACGTACAGGCAAGAGAGATGCAACTCCAATCCAACAGAGGCAGGGGAACACTGTCAACATTCTGGGACAGTTTTCTGAGATAGTTTTCTGAGACCCGCCCAGCTTACAGGCCCTGAGGCGTGGGGTACTCTCACAAGGAGTGGAAAGTTTCAAAAGATGGGGAGGGAGTACTTTGCCGACCGTTCTAGCGTCCTCCGTGATTCCTCTGTGCCTTTTAATTATTGGGTATGCAAGCTGGACACTTGGAATGAGCTCACTCTGTACGCCTTGGAGGTCCTGGCCTGCCCTGCCGCTAGCGTGTTATAGGAGCGTGTTTTTAGTGCCACTGGGGGAATTATAACTGATAAGCGCACTCGCCTGTCAACTGACAAGGCTGACAAGCAGACACCTATCAAAATGAAATAGGGATGGATTGAGCCAGACTTCTCATCCCCACCAAATGACAGCAGAGTAACATAAAGTCAAATCCACTGTGCTATTTCGGGAGGTGTATTCCCATACAAAGCTTCACACCCACACATGGGTATACGCTTCCTCATTTCGGCTGTTTTTTGCTCTTATCCTTATCCTCAGTCTCCACCACCACTATACCACCAGGGTGACCGTGGTCCGTGTTACCAGCATTGCAAGTTCCTCCGTACTAATTTTGGGCAACTTTTGCTTGGGAGGCATAGGCAAAGACTATGGGAGACCCACTCCCCAATAATGGGAATAATGTTTTTAACCCCTTAAGCCCCGCGGGTGGTTTGCACGTTAATGACCGGGCCAATTTTTACAATTCTGACCACTGTCACTTTATGAGGTAATTACTCTGGAACGCTTCAACGGATCCCCCTGATTCTGAGATTGTTTTTTCGTGACATATTGTACTTCATGACTGTGGAAAAATTTCTTCGATATCACTTGCGTTTATTTGTGAAAAAAACGGAAATTTGGCGAAAATTTAGAAAATTTTGCAATTTTCAAAATTTGAATTTTTAAGCCCTGAAATCAGAGCGATATGTCACACAAAAGAGTTAATAAATAACATTTCCCACATGTCTACTTTACATCAGCACAATTTTGGAACCAAAATTTTCTTTTATTAGGGAGCTATAAGGGTTAAAAGTTGACCAGCGATTTCTCATTTTTCCAACAAGATTTACAAAACCATTTTTTTAGGGACCACATCACATTTGAAGTCACTTTGAGAGGTCTTTATGACAGAAAATACCCAAAAGTGACACCATTCTAAAAACTGCACCCCTCAAGGTGCTCAAAACCACATTCAAGAACTTTATTAACCCTTCAGGTGCTTCACAGGAATTTTTTGAATGTGGAAGAAAAAAATGAACATTTAACTTTTTTCACAAAAATGTTACTTTAGACCCAATTTTTTTTATTTTCTCAGGGGTAACAAGAAAAAATGGACCACAAAATTTGTTGTGCAATTTCCCCTTGGCACGCAGATACCCAATATTTGGGGAAAAAACACTGTTTGGGCGCACGGCATGGCTCGGAAGGGAAGGAGCGCCATTTGACTTTTTGATTGTAAAATTTGCTTGAATAATTAGCGGACGCCATGTTGTGTTTGGAGAGCCCATGTGTGCCCAAACTTTGGAGCTCCACCACATGTGACCCCATTTTGGAAACTAGACCCCCCAAGGCACCTTTCTAGATGCATAGTGAGCACTTGGATACCCCAGGTGCTTCACAAATTGATTCGTAACAATGAAAAAGTGAAAAAAAAAACACTTTTTCATTTTTATGAATCAATTTGTGAAGCACCTGAGGGTTCCAAGTGATCACAATGCATCTAGATAGGTGCCTTGGGGGGTCTAGTTTCCAAAATGGGGTCATTTGTGGGGGAGGTCCAATGTTTGGGCACACAGCGGCTCTCCAAACGCAACATGGTGTCGCTAACAATTTGAGCCGATTTTCCGTTAAATTTGTTAGAGGACACCATGTTGCATTCAGAGAGTCCCTGTGTGCCCAAACATTGGAGCTCCCCCACAAGTGACCCCATTTTGGAAACTAGACCCCCCAAGGCACCTATCTAGATGCATAGTGAGCATTTGGAACCCCCAGGTGCTTCACAAATTGATTCGTAACAATGAAAAAGTGAAAAAAAAAACACTTTTTCATTTTTATGAATCAATTTGTGAAGCATGTGAGGGTTCCAATTGCTCACTATGCATCTAGATAGGTGCCTTGGGGGGTCTAGTTTACAAAATGGGGTCACTTGTGGCGGAGCTCCAATATTTGGGCACACAGCGGCTCTCTAAATGCAACATGGTGTCCGCTAACAAATTTAACGCAAAATTGGCTCAAATTGTTAGTGACACCATGTTGCGTTTGGAGAGCCGCTGTGTGCCCAAACATTGGAGCTCCCCCACAAGTGACCCCATTTTGGAAACTAGACCCCCCAAGGCACCTACCTAGATGCATAGTGAGCACTTGGAACCCCCAGGTGCTTCCCAAATTGATTCGTAACAATGAAAAAGTGAAAAAAAAAACACTTTTTCATTTTTATGAATCAATTTGTGAAGCATGTGAGGGTTCCAATTGCTCACTATGCATCTAGATAGGTGCCTTGGGTGGTCTAGTTTACAAAATGGGGTCACTTGTGGGGGAGCTCCAATATTTGGGCACACAGCGGCTCTCTAAATGCAACATGGTGTCCGCTAACAAATTTAACGCAAAATTGGCTCAAATTGTTAATGACACCATGTTGCGTTTGGAGAGCCGCTGTGTGCCCAAACATTGGAGCTCCCCCACAAGTGACCCCATTTTGGAAACTAGACCCCCCAAGGCACCTACCTAGATGCATAGTGAGCACTTGGAACCCCCAGGTGCTTCACAAATTGATTCGTAACAATGAAAAAGTGAAAAAAAAAACACTTTTTCATTTTTTTGATTCAATTTGTGAAGCACCTGAGGGTTCCAAGTGCTCACAATGGATCTAGATAGGTGCCTTGGGGGGTCTAGTTTCCAAAATGGGGTCACTTGTGGAGGAGCTCCAATGTTTGGGCACACAGCGGCTCTCCAAACTAACATGGTGTCGCTAACAATTTGAGCCGATTTTCCGTTAAATTTGTTAAAGGACACCATGTTGCATTTAGATAGTCCCTGTGTGCCCAAACATTGGAGCTCCCCCACAATTGACCCCATTTTGGAAACTAGACCCCCCAAGGCACCTATCTAGATGCATAGTGAGCACTTGGAACCCCCAGGTGCTTCACAAATTGATTCGTAACAATGAAAAAGTGAAAAAAAAAACACTTTTTCATTTTTATGAATCAATTTGTGAAGCACCTGAGGGTTCCAAGTGCTCAAAATGCATCTACATAGGTGCCTTGGGGGGTCTAGTTTCCAAAATGCGGTCACTTGTGGGGGAGCTCCAATGTTTGGGCACACAGCGGCTCTCCAAACGCAACATGGTGTCGCTAACAATTTGAGCCGATTTTCCGTTAAATTTGCTAGAGGACACCATGTTGCATTTAGAGAGTCCCTGTGTGCCCAAACATTGGAGCTCCCCCACAAGTGACCACATTTTGGAAACTAGACCACCCAAGGCACCTATCGAGATGCATAGTGAGCACTTGGAACCCCCAGGTGCTTCACAAATTGATTCGTAACAATGAAAAAGTGAAAAAAAAAACACTTTTTCATTATTATGAATCAATTTGTGAAGCACCTGAGGGTTCCAAGTGCTCACAATGCATCTAGATAGGTGCCTTGGGGGGTATAGTTTCCAAAATGGGGTCACTTGTGGGGGAGCTCCAATGTTTGGGAACACAGCGGCTCTCCAAACGCAACATGGTGTCGCTAACAATTTGAGCCGATTTTCCTTTAAATTTGTTAGAGGACACCATGTTGCATTTAGAGAGTCCCTGTGTGCCCAAACATTGGAGCTCCCCCACAAGTGACCCCATTTTGGAAATTAGACCCCCCAAGGCACCTATCTAGATGCATAGTGAGAACTTGGAACCCCCAGGTGCTTCACAAATTGATTCGTAACAATGAAAAAGTGAAAAAAAAAACACTTTTTCATTTTTATGAATCAATTTGTGAAGCACCTGAGGGTTCCAAGTGCTCACAATGCATCTAGATAGGTGCCTTGGGGGGTCTAGTTTCCCAAATGGGGTCACTTGTGGGGGATCTCCAATGTTTTGGCACAAAGCGGCTCTCTAAACGCAACATGGTGTCGCTAACAATTTGAGCCGATTTTCCGTTAAATTTGTTAGAGGACACCATGTTGCATTTAGAGAGCCCGTGTGCCCAAACATTGGAGCTACCCCACAATTGACCCCATTTGGGAAACTAGACCCCCCAAGGCACCTATCTAGATGCATAGTGAGCACTTGGAACCCCCAGGTGCTTCACAAATTGATTCGTAACAATGAAAAAGTGAAAAAAAAAACACTTTTTCATTTTTATGAATCAATTTTTGAAGCACCTGAGGGTTCCAAGTGCTCACAATGCATCTAGATAGGTGCCTTGGGGGGTATTGTTTCCAAAATGGGGTCACTTGTGGGGGAGCTCCAATGTTTGGGCACACAGCGGCTCTCCAAACGCAACATGGTGTCGCTAACAATTTGAGCCGATTTTCCTTTAAATTTGTTAGAGGACACCATGTTGCATTTAGAGAGTCCCTGTGTGCCCAAACATTGGAGCTCCCCCACAAGTGACCCCATTTTGGAAATTAGACCCCCTAAGGCACCTATCTAGATGCATAGTGAGCACTTGGAACCCCCAGGTGCTTCACAAATTGATTCGTAACAATGAAAAAGTGAAAAAAAAAACACTTTTTCATTTTTATGAATCAATTTGTGAAGCACCTGAGGGTTCCAAGTGCTCACAATGCATCTAGATAGGTGCCTTGGGGCGTCTAGTTTCCAAAATGGGGTCACTTGTGGGGGAGCTCCAATGTTTGGGCACAAAGCGGCTCTCTAAACGCAACATGGTGTCGCTAACAATTTGAGCCGATTTTCCGTTAAATTTGTTAGAGGACACCATGTTGCATTTAGAGAGCCCGTGTGCCCAAATATTGGAGCTCCCCCACAATTGACCCCATTTTGGAAACTAGACCCCCCAAGGCACCTATCTAGATGCATAGTGAGCACTTGGAACCCCCAGGTGCTTCACAAATTGATTCGTAACAATGAAAAAGTGAAAAAAAAAACACTTTTTCATTTTTATGAATCAATTTGTGAAGCACCTGAGGGTTCCAAGTGCTCACAATGCATCTAGATAGGTGCCTTGGGGGGTATTGTTTCCAAAATGGGGTCACTTGTGGGGGAGCTCCAATGTTTGGGCACACAGCGGCTCTCCAAACGCAACATGGTGTCGCTAACAATTTGAGCCGATTTTCCTTTAAATTTGTTAGAGGACACCATGTTGCATTTAGAGAGTCCCTGTGTGCCCAAACATTGGAGCTCCCCCACAAGTGACCCCATTTTGAAAATTATACCCCCCAAGGCACCTATCTAGATGCATAGTGAGCACTTGGAACCCCCAGGTGCTTCACAAATTGATTCGTAACAATGAAAAAGTGAAAAAAAAAACACTTTTTCATTTTTATGAATCAATTTGTGAAGCACCTGAGGGTTCCAAGTGCTCACAATGCATCTAGATAGGTGCCTTGGGGGGTCTAATTTCCAAAATGGGGTCACTTGTGGGGGAGCTCCAATGTTTGGGCACACAGCGGCTCTCCAAACGCAACATGGTGTCGCTAACAATTTGAGCCGATTTTCCGTCAAATTTGTTAGAGGACACCATGTTGCATTTAGAGAGCCCGTGTGCCCAAACATTGGAGCTCCCCCACAAGTGACCCCATTTTGGAAATTAGACCCCCCAAGGCACCTATCTAGATGCATAGTGAGCACTTGGAACCCCCAGGTGCTTCACAAATTGATTCGTAACAATAAAAAAGTGAAAAAAAAAACACTTTTTCATTTTTATGAATCAATTTGTGAAGCACCTGAGGGTTCCAAGTGCTCACAATGCATCTAGATAGGTGCCTTGGGGGGTATAGTTTCCAAAATGGGGTCACTTGTGGGGGAGCTCCAATGTTTGGGAACACAGCGGCTCTCCAAACGCAACATGGTGTCGCTAACAATTTGAGCCGATTTTCCTTTAAATTTGTTAGAGGACACCATGTTGCATTTAGAGAGTCTCTGTGTGCCCAAACATTGGAGCTCCCCCACAAGTGACCCCATTTTGGAAATTAGACCCCCCAAGGCACCTATCTAGATGCATAGTGAGCACTTGGAACCCCCAGGTGCTTCACAAATTGATTCGTAACAATGAAAAAGTGAAAAAAAAAACACTTTTTCATTTTTATGAATCAATTTGTGAAGCACCTGAGGGTTCCAAGTGCTCACAATGCATCTAGATAGGTGCCTTGGGGGGTCTAGTTTCCAAAATGGGGTCACTTGTGGGGGAGCTCCAATGTTTTGGCACAAAGCGGCTCTCTAAACGCAACATGGTGTCGCTAACAATTTGAGCCGATTTTCCGTTAAATTTGTTAGAGGACACCATGTTGCATTTAGAGAGCCCGTGTGCCCAAACATTGGAGCTACCCCACAATTGACCCCATTTTGGAAACTAGACCCCCCAAGGCACCTATCTAGATGCATAGTGAGCACTTGGAACCCCCAGGTGCTTCACAAATTGATTCGTAACAATGAAAAAGTGAAAAAAAAAACACTTTTTCATTTTTATGAATCAATTTTTGAAGCACCTGAGGGTTCCAAGTGCTCACAATGCATCTAGATAGGTGCCTTGGGGGGTATTGTTTCCAAAATGGGGTCACTTGTGGGGGAGCTCCAATGTTTGGGCACACAGCGGCTCTCCAAACGCAACATGGTGTCGCTAACAATTTGAGCCGATTTTCCTTTAAATTTGTTTGAGGACACCATGTTGCATTTAGAGAGTCCCTGTGTGCCCAAACATTGGAGCTCCCCCACAAGTGACCCCATTTTGGAAATTAGACCCCCCAAGGCACCTATCTAGATGCATAGTGAGCACTTGGAACCCCCAGGTGCTTCACAAATTGATTCGTAACAATGAAAAAGTGAAAAAAAAAACACTTTTTCATTTTTATGAATCAATTTGTGAAGCACCTGAGGGTTCCAAGTGCTCACAATGCATCTAGATAGGTGCCTTGGGGCGTCTAGTTTCCAAAATGGGGTCACTTGTGGGGGAGCTCCAATGTTTGGGCAAAAAGCGGCTCTCTAAACGCAACATGGTGTCGCTAACAATTTGAGCCGATTTTCCGTTAAATTTGTTAGAGGACACCATGTTGCATTTAGAGAGCCCGTGTGCCCAAATATTGGAGCTCCCCCACAATTGACCCCATTTTGGAAACTAGACCCCCCAAGGCACCTATCTAGATGCATAGTGAGCACTTGGAACCCCCAGGTGCTTCACAAATTGATTCGTAACAATGAAAAAGTGAAAAAAAAAACACTTTTTCATTTTTATGAATCAATTTGTGAAGCACCTGAGGGTTCCAAGTGCTCACAATGCATCTAGATAGGTGCCTTGGGGGGTATTGTTTCCAAAATGGGGTCACTTGTGGGGGAGCTCCAATGTTTGGGCACACAGCGGCTCTCCAAACGCAACATGGTGTCGCTAACAATTTGAGCCGATTTTCCTTTAAATTTGTTAGAGGACACCATGTTGCATTTAGAGAGTCCCTGTGTGCCCAAACATTGGAGCTCCCCCACAAGTGACCCCATTTTGAAAATTATACCCCCCAAGGCACCTATCTAGATGCATAGTGAGCACTTGGAACCCCCAGGTGCTTCACAAATTGATTCGTAACAATGAAAAAGTGAAAAAAAAAACACTTTTTCATTTTTATGAATCAATTTGTGAAGCACCTGAGGGTTCCAAGTGCTCACAATGCATCTAGATAGGTGCCTTGGGGGGTCTAATTTCCAAAATGGGGTCACTTGTGGGGGAGCTCCAATGTTTGGGCACACAGCGGCTCTCCAAACGCAACATGGTGTCGCTAACAATTTGAGCCGATTTTCCGTCAAATTTGTTAGAGGACACCATGTTGCATTTAGAGAGCCCGTGTGCCCAAACATTGGAGCTCCCCCACAAGTGACCCCATTTTGGAAATTAGACCCCCCAAGGCACCTATCTAGATGCATAGTGAGCACTTGGAACCCCCAGGTGCTTCACAAATTGATTCGTAACAATGAAAAAGTGAAAAAAAAAACACTTTTTCATTTTTATGAATCAATTTGTGAAGCACCTGAGGGTTCCAAGTGCTCACAATGCATCTAGATAGGTGCCTTGGGGGGTCTAGTTTCCAAAATGGGGTCACTTGTGGGGGAGCTCCAATGTTTGGGCACAAAGCGGCTCTCTAAACGCAACATGGTGTCGCTAACAATTTGAGCCGATTTTCCGTTAAATTTGTTAGAGGACACCATGTTGCATTTAGAGAGCCCGTGTGCCCAAACATTGGAGCTACCCCACAATTGACCCCATTTTGGAAACTAGAACCCCCAAGGCACCTATCTAGATGCATAGTGAGCACTTGGAACCCCCAGGTGCTTCACAAATTGATTCGTAACAATGAAAAAGTGAAAAAAAAAACACTTTTTCATTTTTATGAATCAATTTGTGAAGCACCTGAGGGTTCCAAGTGCTCACAATGCATCTAGATAGGTGCCTTGGGGGGTATTGTTTCCAAAATGGGGTCACTTGTGGGGGAGCTCCAATGTTTGGGCACACAGCGGCTCTCCAAACGCAACATGGTGTCGCTAACAATTTGAGCCGATTTTCCTTTAAATTTGTTAGAGGACACCATGTTGCATTTAGAGAGTCCCTGTGTGCCCAAACATTGGAGCTCCCCCACAAGTGACCCCATTTTGGAAATTAGACCCCCCAAGGCACCTATCTAGATGCATAGTGAGCACTTGGAACCCCCAGGTGCTTCACAAATTGATTCGTAACAATGAAAAAGTGAAAAAAAAAACACTTTTTCATTTTTATGAATCAATTTGTGAAGCACCTGAGGGTTCCAAGTGCTCACAATGCATCTAGATAGGTGCCTTGGGGCGTCTAGTTTCCAAAATGGGGTCACTTGTGGGGGAGCTCCAATGTTTGGGCACAAAGCGGCTCTCTGAACGCAACATGGTGTCGCTAACAATTTGAGCCGATTTTCCGTTAAATTTGTTAGAGGACACCATGTTGCATTTAGAGAGCCCGTGTGCCCAAACATTGGAGCTCCCCCACAATTGACCCCATTTTGGAAACTAGACCCCCCAAGGCACCTATCTAGATGCATAGTGAGCACTTGGAACCCCCAGGTGCTTCACAAATTGATTCGTAACAATGAAAAAGTGAAAAAAAAAACACTTTTTCATTTTTATGAATCAATTTGTGAAGCACCTGAGGGTTCCAAGTGCTCACAATGCATCTAGATAGGTGCCTTGGGGGGTATTGTTTCCAAAATGGGGTCACTTGTGGGGGAGCTCCAATGTTTGGGCACACAGCGGCTCTCCAAACGCAACATGGTGTCGCTAACAATTTGAGCCGATTTTCCTTTAAATTTGTTAGAGGACACCATGTTGCATTTAGAGAGTCCCTGTGTGCCCAAACATTGGAGCTCCCCCACAAGTGACCCCATTTTGAAAATTAGACCCCCCAAGGCACCTATCTAGATGCATAGTGAGCACTTGGAACCCCCAGGTGCTTCACAAATTGATTCGTAACAATGAAAAAGTGAAAAAAAAAACACTTTTTCATTTTTATGAATCAATTTGTGAAGCACCTGAGGGTTCCAAGTGCTCACAATGCATCTAGATAGGTGCCTTGGGGGGTCTAATTTCCAAAATGGCGTCACTTGTGGGGGAGCTCCAATGTTTGGGCACACAGCGGCTCTCCAAACGCAACATGGTGTCGCTAACAATTTGAGCCGATTTTCCGTTAAATTTGTTAGAGGACACCATGTTGCATTTAGAGAGCCCGTGTGCCCAAACATTGGAGCTCCCCCACAAGTGACCCCATTTTGGAAACTAGACCCCCCAAGGCACCTATCTAGATTCATAGTGAGCACTTGGAACCCCCAGGTGCTTCACAAATTGATTCGTAACAATGAAAAAGTGAAAAAAAAAAACACTTTTTCATTTTTATGAATCAATTTGTGAAGCACCTGAGGGTTCCAAGTGCTCACAATGCATCTAGATAGGTGCCTTGGGTGGTCTAGTTTCCAAAATGGGGTCACTTGTGGAGGAGCTCCAATATTTGGGCACACAGCGGCTCTCTAAATGCAACATGGTGTTCGCTAACAAATTTAACGCAAAATCGTCTCAAATTGTTAGCGACACCATGTTGCGTTTGGAGAGCCGCTGTGTGCCCAAACATTGGAGCTCCCCCACAATTGACCCAATTTTGGAAACTAGACCCCCCAAGGCACCTATCTAGATGCATAGTGAGCACTTGGAACCCCCAGGTGCTTCACAAATTGATTCGTAACAATGAAAAAGTGAAAAAAAAAACACTTTTTCATTTTTATGAATCAATTTGTGAAGCACCTGAGGATTCCAAGTGCTCACAATGCATCTAGATAGGTGCCTTAGGGCATCTAGTATCCAAAATGGGGTCACTTGTGGGGGAGCTCCAATGTTTGGGCACACAGCGGCTCTCCAAACGCAACATGGTGTCGCTAACAATTTGAGCCGATTTTCCGCTAAATTTGTAAGAGGACACCATGTTGCATTTAGAGAGTCCCTGTGTGCCCAAACATTGCAGCTCCCCCACAAGTGACCCTATTTTGGAAACTAGACCCCCCAAGGCACCTATCTAGATGCATAGTGAGCACTTGGAACCCCCAGGTGCTTCACAAATTGATTCGTAACAATGAAAAAGTGAAAAAAAAAACACTTTTTCATTTTTATGAATCAATTTGTGAAGCACCTGAGGGTTCCAAGTGATCACAATGCATCTAGATAGGTGCCTTGGGGGGTCTAGTTTCCAAAATGGGGTCACTTGTGGGGGAGCTCCAGTGTTTGGGCACACAGCAGCTCTCCAAACGCAACATGGTGTCGCTAACAATTTGAGCCGATTTTCCGCTAAATTTGTTAGAGGACACCATGTTGCATTTAGAGAGTCCCTGTGTGCCCAAATATTGGAGCTCCCCCACAAGTGACCCCATTTTGGAAACTAGACCCCCCAAGGCACCTATCTAGATTCATAGTGAGCACTTGGAACCCCCAGGTGCTTCACAAATTGATTCGTAACAATGAAAAAGAGAAAAAAAAAACACTTTTTCATTATTATGAATCAATTTGTGAAGCACCTGAGGGTTCCAAGTGCTCACAATGCATCTAAATAGGTGCCTTGGGGGGACTAGTTTCCAAAATGGGGTCGCTTGTGGGGGAGCTCCAATGTTTGGGCAGACAGCGGCTCTCCAAACGCAACATGGTGTCGCTAACAATTTGAGCCGATTTTCCGTTAAATTTGTTAGCGGACACCATGTTGCATTTGGAGAGCCGCTGTGTGCCCAAATATTGGAGCTCCCCATCAAGTGACCCCATTTTGGAAACTAGACCCCCAAGACACCTATTGAGATGCATAGTGAGCACTTGGAACCCCCAGGTGCTTCACAAATTGATCCATAAAAATGAAAAAGTGTTTTTTTTTCACTTATTCAATTTTACGAATCAATTTGTGAAGCACCTGGGAGTTCCAAGTGCTCATTATGCATCTAGATAGGTGCCTTGGGGGGTCTAGTTTCCAAAATGGGGTCACTTGTTGGGGAGCTCCAATGTTTGGGCACACAGGGACTCTTCAAATGCAACATGGTATCCGCTAACAATTTGAGCCGACAATTTGTTAGCGGATACCATGTTGCATTTGAAGAGTCCCTGTGTGCCCAAACATTGGAGCTCCCCCACAAGTGACCCCATTTTGGAAACTAGACCCCCCAAGGCACCTATCTAGATGCATAATGAGCACTTGGAACCCCCAGGTGCTTCACAAATTGATTCGTAAAATTGAATAAGTGAAAAAAAAACACTTTTTCATTTTTATGGATCAATTTGTGAAGCACCTGGTGGTTCCAAGTGCTCACTATGCATCAAGATAGGTGCCTTGGGGGGTCTAGTTTCCAAAATGGGGTCACTTGTGGGGGAGCTCCAATGTTTAGACACACAGGATCTCTCCAAACGCGACATGGTTCCAATTTGTTAGCGGACACCATGTTGCGTTTCGAGAGCCCCTGTGTGTCTAAACATTGGAGCTCCCCCACAAGTGACCCCATTTTGGAAACTAGACCCCCCCAGGGAACTTATATAGATGTGTGGTGAGCCCATTGAACCCCCAGGTGCCTCTCAGAAAATCATAATGTTGACTTGTGAAAATAAAAAAAAAACATTTTTTCCACAAAAATGCCAAAAAAAATATTTTCACAAGGGTACTAGGAGAAATTGCACCCCATAAGTTGTTGTGCAATTTCTCCTGAGTACTCATATACCCCATGTTTTGGAAAAAAACTACTGTTTGGGCGCATGTAAGGGCTCGGTAGGGAAGGAGTGACGCTTTTGAACGCAGACTTTGATGGAATGGTCTGCGGGCGTCATGTCATGTTCTCAGAGCCCTTGATGTGCCTAAACAGTGAAATGCCTAACAAGTGCCCCCTTTTTGGTAGTGTTAGTTGATTTTTGAATTTTGTAATGTAGTGTTATACATCAGTTGTGTAGGACAATCTGACGAACACTACACAACTGATGTATGACAACCTGACGAACACTACGTCAGCTGTGCAGTGTTCGTCAGGTTGTCATACTTCAGAAATTAATTCAATAGTCCATCGAAGTATGGTACCTTTTGACGCAGTCTTTCATACACAGGCCAGGTTTGTCAGAGCAGGTGTCACATTGATAAATGGTGTCCTTGCGTATTCCACTTTTATAACACACTCGGCACCTCTTTTGTGACTTTCCTTTTTTTCCGCTGTGAGGGATCTGCCCTGGGAAATGCTGACCTGGTACAATTCTTGGTCCTTCAATTCCAGAAGTACTGGGGCCCTCTCTGTCACCGCTGCCAAATATCAGGGCCTTGATAACTGTTTCCTGAAACTGAAGGTACGACGCAGAAGTCTGGCCTGCACATTGTGACAGAAGGAAAGCATTGTGCATTGCCATCTGTACAATGTGCACGGCCAGCTTCTTGTACCACACTCTGGACTTTCTCAAAGCACTGTATGGCTGGAGGACTTGATCAGAGAGATCAACTCCCCCATGTACTTGTTGTACCCCACTACACAGTCTGGTTTGACGACCTGTGTAGTGGAACCTCGTACAGTGCTGAGTGTGCTGCCATCACCATGTATGGTGGTCAAGAAAAGGACATCCCTTTTGTCCTTGTACTTGACCATCAACAGGTGGTCGCTACATTGGGCTCTGCTCTCACCCCTTTTGAGCAGCTGCCCAATTAGCGTCTTTGGGAGGCCTTTCTGAATTTTGCGGACAGTACCGCAGGCTGCGGTACGTCGCGCAGAGAGGGACTGGAAGAGCGGGATACTTGTATAAAAGTTATCCACGTAGAGGTGATAACCTTTATCAAGCAGTGGGTGCACCAAGTCCCACACAATTTTCCCACTCACTCCCAGAACAGGGGGGCAGTCAGGGGGTTCAATCCGGGAGTCCTTCCCTTCATAAACTCTAAACTTGTGAGTGTATCCTGAGGTACTCTCACAAAGTTTATACAGCTTGATCCCATACCTTGCCCTCTTACTGGGCAGGTACTGCCGGAATCCAAGCCGCCCCTTAAAAGAAATTAAGGACTCATCCACACAAATGTCCCTTTGGGGCACGTACACTTCACCAAACTTGTTGTTGAAGTGTTCGATGACCGGCCGAACTTTGAAAAGACGATCAAAGTTCGGGTCATCGCGTGCAGGACACCTTGCATTATCTTGGTAATGCAAGAACTTGTAGATGGCCTGAAAACGTGTCCGGGGCATGACCATTCGGAACACTGGAGTGTTATACAAAACGTCAACACTCCAGTATTGCCGAAGCTCGGGCTTCTTCAAGATCCCCATAAGAAGGACCAGGCCCCAAAACTTCATCATTTCTACTGCGTCTACAGGAGACCAGTTAGAAAATGATGAAGAGGGGTTTTGTTCTAAAAATTGATGAGCGTATAAATTAGTTTGGCCCACCATGAGGTTTTTAAAATCCTCAGAGAAAAAGACTTTGAAAAAGTCTATTTCTGTGAGGCCGGTGGTGTCAAACTTGATTCCTGATTCCGCTACGAAATCAGGAATCAGCGGCTCATAATTTTCGGGGGGCGAAGTCCATATAGGCTCAGTAGTGGGGGGCGCTGGAACATCTCTCCTGCGACGACGGCGGGGCGGGCCAGCAGAACCTGAGGAAGAGGAGGAAGAAGAGAAGGAGGAAGACGACGAGGAGTTGGAAAAACAAAGAAATGTGGGATCCTCACCCTCACTGTCAGTGTCGGAGGCAAGAATAGCGTATGCCTCCTCCGCTGAATAATGAGTTTGGGATGAGCAGGACATTGTTTGTTATGTATGTGGTGCGTGTGTGTCAATTCTTTGAGAGTGTGTGTGTGTCAGTACTTTATTTAGAGTGTGTGGAAAAAGGAAATACTGTATGTGGTGCAAACAGCGAGCACGAGTGTGGATTGGTGAACTATGCCACCGATCAATACTCGGCGGCTGCTGGATGTGCGCACAAATGTGTGGGGAGTGGGAAGAGGGGAATTGGGTTGGATGAGGGGAGATCAGATTACTTACCAAAGTCCTCTCTGTTCTTTCAGGACCGGGAGCCCGTAGCAGGAGCCCGGCGCTGGTGACCGGGAGCCCGGCGCTGGTGACCGGGAGCCCGGCGCTGGTGACCGGGAGCCCGGCGCTGGTGACCGGGAGCCCGGAGCAGGAGACCGGGGGCCCGGAGCAGGAGACCGGGAGCCCGGAGCAGGAGACCGGGGGCCCGGAGCAGGAGACCGGGGGCCCGGAGCAGGAGACCGGGAGCCCGGAGCAGGAGACCGGGAGCCCGAAGCAGGAGACCGGGGGCCCGGAGCAGGAGACCGGGAGCCCGGAGCAGGAGACCGGGAGCCCGGAGCAGGAGACCGGGGGCCCGGAGCAGGAGACCGGGAGCCCGGAGCAGGAGACCGGGGGCCCGGAGCAGGAGACCGGGAGCCCGGAGCAGGAGACCGGGGGCCCGGAGCAGGAGACCGGGAGCCCGGAGCAGGAAGACGGGAGCCCGGAGCAGGAGACCGGGAGCCCGGAGCAGGAGACCGGGAGCCCGGAGCAGGAGACCGGGGGCCCGGAGCAGGAGACCGGGGGCCCGGAGCAGGAGACCGGGAGCCCGGAGCAGGAAGACGGGAGCCCGGAGCAGGAGACCGGGAGCCCGGAGCAGGAAGACGGGAGCCCGGAGCAGGAGACCAGGAGCACGGAGCAGGAGACTGGTACTGGAGCTGGAGATCAGAAGCAAAAGAATTAACAGGGACACTGGGGTGAGGCGGATTGGGATGGGAAGGGGGGTAAAAAGACAGGGGAGTGGGAAGAGGGGTAAAAAGACAGGAGAGTGGGAAGAGGGGGATTGGGGTGGATGAGGCGAAATCAGAGATGGACTTACCAAAGGGTCAGCAGGACTGGAACAGAAGACCCAGAGCAGGAGCCCGGGAGCCCGGAGCAGGAGACCAGGAACCCGGAGCAGGAGACCAGGAGCCCGGTGCAGGAGACCAGGAGCCCGGTGCAGGAGACCAGGAGCCTGGTGCAGGAGACCAGGAGCCCGGTGCAGGAGACCGGTACTGGAGCTGGAGATCAGAAGCAAAAGAATTAACAGGGACACTGGGGTGGGAAGGGGGGTTAAAAGACAGGGGAGTGGGAAGAGGGGTAAAATGACAGGGGAGTGGGAAGAGGGGAAAGAGGGGGATTGGGGTGGATGAGGGAGATCAGAGATGGACTTACCAAAGGGTCAGCAGGACTGGAACAGAAGACCCAGAGCAGGAGACCAGGAACCCGGAGCAGGAGACCAGGAACCCGGAGCAGGAGACCAGGAGACCAGAGCAGGAGACCAGGAGCCCGATGCAGGAGACCAGGAGCCCGGTGCAGGAGACCAGGAGCCCGGTGCAGGAGACCAGGAGCCCGGTGCAGGAGACCGGTACTGGAGCTGGAGATCAGAAGCAAAAGAATTAACAGGGACACTGGGGTGGGAAGGGGGGTTAAAAGACAGGGGAGTGGGAAGAGGGGTAAAAAGACAGGGGAGTGGGAAGAGGGGGATTGGGGTGAATGAGGGGAGATCAGAGATGGACTTACCAAAGGGTCAGCAGGACTGGAACAGAAGACCCAGAGCAGGAGACCGGGAGCCCGGCGCTGGTGACCAGGAGCCCGTCGCTGGTGACTAGGAGCCCGGCACTGGTGACCGGGAGTGGAGCTGGAGACTCGGACCAGAGCTGGAGACCACTGCAGGACGCAGAAAAAAAAGGTAAGGGGGGGTAAAAAGAGGGGGGAGGGGGGATTGGGGTGGATGAGGGGAGAACAGACTTACCAAAGTCTTCTCTGCAGGATCAGCAGCAGGCTCTGGAGCAGGAACCACAGCAGGTCAGGAGCAGAAGATCCAGGAGCTGGAGCAGAAGATCCAGGACGCTGGAACAGAAGATCCAGGAGCAGCGGCAGCAGCAGCGACTGGAACAGTGAGAAGATGGTCTTGTGGTGTCACAGAATATTCTGTGGCACTACAAGGCCCAGCACAGACACATCAGATGTGATCGCTCTGTAGAAATCCTCACCAAATGTGAGGGTCTGCAGGGCGGTCACAGGGTGATGATGGGGTGGTGACAGGTGGAGGTAATCTGATTGGAGCAATCATTGATGACATCGATCGCTCCAATCAGAGTACCTGAATACAGGTGACCAGGCGGTCACAGGGAGGTGTCACCCCTCTGTGACCCCCTGTGGTGCATGTTGTGCCCCAGCCATCTGATTGGTTACACTGATTGCACCAATCAGACATGGCTGGAGCAGAGCACGCACCACAGGGGGTCACAGAGGGGTGACACCTCCCTGTGACCGCCTGGTCACCTGTATTCAGGTACTCTGATTGGAGCGATCGATGTCATCATCGATCGCTCCAATCACAGCAGTCTGGGGGCTTGAGTCACATTACAGGGGGTCATGGGGCGGTGACAGGCAGGTCACAAGCCGGTCACCGCCCCATGACCGCCCTGTCACCGCGCGGTCGCGCGATGATCGGTGTGATCGATGTGATGGGCGATCGCACCGATCATAGCAGTCCGGGGCCAGGGCTGGGGTGTCCTAGCAACAGTCTAGGATCGGTGCTCATAGGAGCACCGATCCTAGGCTGCAGATCACTGTTTCCGGCAATCACATTGCCGGAAACAGTGAGAAATGCTGTGATTGGCTGTTCAGATTTGAACAGCCAATCACAGCGATCGCTGGTGCGGGGGGGTGGCGACAGCCCCCGGGATGACGACGCCATCTACCAGGAGGTAAGATGGCACCGTAACTTTAATGCTGTCACCGCGACTTAAGTCGCGGTGCCGCATTAAAGATATGACGTACTAATAAGGGTCTGGCTCTTAAGTCCCAGGGCACAGACGCGTATTAGTACATCAGATGTTATTAAGGGGTTAATATGCTGTACCACATGGCTCTTGTAAAGGGCATTAAAACCGTATTGTTAAGCTACTGTGACCTCCAAAACTCTTCCAAGGGGCATTAAAACTGTCATGTTAAGCTATTGTGACCTCCACGTCTCTTCCAAGGGGCATTAAAACTGTCTTGTTTAGCTACTGTTACCTCCACCACTCTTCCAAGGGGCATTAAAACCAACTTGTAAAGCTACTGTGACCTCCACGTCTCTTCCAAGGGGCATTAAAACCATCTTGTTAAACCACTCTGACCTCCACGTCTCTTCCAAGGGGCATTAAAACTGTCTTGTTAAGCTACTGTGACCTCCACGTCTCTTCCAAGGGGCATTAAAATTGTCTTGTTAAGCTACCGTGACCTCCACGTCTCTTCCAAGGGGCATTAAAACCATCTTGCTAAGCTACTGTGACCTCAATGTCTCTTCCAAGGGGCATTAAAACCGTCTTGTTAAACCACTCTGACCTCCACGTCTTTTCCAGGTGGCATTAAAACTGTCTTGTTAAGTTATTGTGACCTGCACCACTCTTCCAAGGGGCATTAAAACCATCTTATTAAGCTACTGTGACCTCCACCACTCTTCCAAGGGGCATTAAAACTGTCTTGTTAGACCACTCTGGCCTCCACGTCTCTTCCAAGGGGCATTAAAACTATCTTGTTAAGCTACTGTGACCTCCATGTCTCTTCCAAGGGGCATTAAAACAGTCTTGTTAAACCACTCTGACCTCCACGTCTCTTCCAGGGGGCATTAAAACTGTCTTGTTAAGTTACTGTGACCTCCTCCACTCTTCCAAGGGGCATTAAAACAGTCTTGTTAAGCTACTGTGACCTCCACCACTCTTCCAAGGGGCATTAAAACTGTCTTGTTAAGCTACTGTGACCTCCACGTCTCTTCCAAGGGGCATTAAAACCATCTTGTTAAACCACTCTGACCTCCACGTCTCTTCCAAGGGTCATTAAAACTGACTTGTTAAGCTACTGTGACCTCCACCACTCTTCTAAGGCTCATTAAACGGTCTTGCAAAGCTACTGTTACCTCCACGTCTCTTCCAAGGGGAATTAAAACCATCTTGCTAAGCTACTGTGACCTCCACCACTCTTCCCAGTGACATTAAATCTGTCTTGTTAAGCTACTGTGACCTCCACGTCACTTCCAAAGGGCATTTAGACCGTCTTGTTAAACCACTCTGACCTCCACGTCTTTTCAAAGCGGCATTAAAACTGTCTTGTTAAGTTACTGTGACCTCCACTACTCTTCCAAGGGGCATTAAAACCATCTTGTTAAGCTACTGTGACCTCCACCACATTTACAAGGGCCATTAAAACCGTCTTGCTAAACCACTCTGACCTCCACGTCTCTTCCCAGGGGCATTAAAACCGTCTTGTTAAACCACTCTGACCTCCACGTCTCTTCTAAGGGGCATAAAAACTGTCTTATTAAGCTACTGTGACCTCCTCCGCTCTTCCAAGGGGCATTAAAACCATATTGCTAAGCTACTGTGACCTCCACGTCTCTTCCAAGGGTCATTATAACCGTCTTGTTAAGCTACTGTGACCTCCACCACTCTTCCAAGGGGCATTAAAATCATCTTTATAAGCTACTGTGACCTCAACGTCTCTTCCAAGGGGCATTAAAACCGTCTTGTTAAACCACTCTGACCTCCACGTCTCTTCCAGGTGGCATTAAAACTGTCTTGTTAAGTTACTGTGACCTCCACGTCTCTTCCAAGGGGCATTAAAACCGTCTTGTTAAGCCAATCTGATCTCCACGACTCTTCCAAGGGGCATTGAAACCGTCTTGTTAAATCACTCTGACCTCCATGTCTCTTCCATGGGGCATTAAAACCGTCTTGTTAAGCTACTGTGACCTCGACGTCTCTTCCAAGGGGCATTAAAACTGTCTTGTTAAGCTACTGTGACCTCCACCACTCTTCCAAGGGGCAATAAAATCATCTTGTTAAACCGCTCTAACCTCCACGTCTCTTCCAAGTGGTATTAAAACTGTCTTGTTAAGCTACTGTAACCTCCTCCACTCTTCCAAGGGGCATTAAAACTGTCTTGTTAAGCTACTGTGACCTCCACCACTCTTCCATAGGGCAATAAAACCGTCTTGCTAAACCACTCTGAACTCCACAGCTCTTCCAAGGGGCATTGAAATGTTGTTTTTAATTAACTCTAACCTCCACGACTCTTCCAACGGGCATTGCATTTCCTCCTAATTTTAGTCAGCTTTTGCTTTTCAATGCATAGGCGAACACTAAGGGAGACCCACTCCCCAATAATGGGTAGAAGGTTTTTAGTACGCTGTAATCCACGTCTGTTTCAAGGGGTATTGCAGTTCTTCATAATTTTTGGAAAGTCTTCCATTCACTGCTTAGGCCCACAGTGTACAGTAGAGCCAGTTGCTAGAAATGTAAAAAATGGTTTAGTTAAGGCCCTCTGACCTCCATGTCAATTCCAAGGGGCATTGGAGTGCCTCAAAATTTTTGGTAGGCATTGCACTCACTGTATGCCCTATAACTGTGTAGCCGAACCACTCCTTTTTGTACAGAAACATATCCTACAAGACATGTGTGGTTGACTGGCCTGATATTGATGTGAATGGTCCCTGTTCCTCCTGCTCTTTCTTCTTTGCCACCACCTCATCCGTCATTCATCACTTGAAGCTTTGTTTTAACGGGAGTTATAGAACTGGGATAGTAGCAGGAAGACATCCAGCAATCCTCAGAGGAGGTAGGATGTGCGCCAAAATGCTGACCACCTCAGGCCTAGCCCCTACTACATACATGCGCTTGCATTCCAAGGAACAGAAAGCTAAGGAGAATAATGGCCTCATGATCATGAATAATTTACTCGTTGTGTAGGAGGCCGACCACTGCTGCTGTCTACCTTCTGAACTTTGTGTTGAAGCCTGATTGACCCAGGACCCGCAATCCTCTATGTCTGGAGGACGTGTTGCATACCAGTGTCCAACTGTGTCCCGGCTTCCACAATATTAACCCAGTGTGAAGGCGTCAGTCAGATGGACCATCCCTGGCCACATTCACTTGTCCACGTGTTGTGGTTAGGCTGTCCTTCAAATAGGGGCGGCTGGGGACCGTTTATGGACACCCGGCCGCCCCAAGGAGGCTGCGGACCGTGTGTGGGCACCTGGCCGCGGGGCGGCTGGGGATCAAGTATGGACACCCAGCCGCCCCCTGTCGGCTGGGGAACAAGCGTGGACACCCGGCCGCCGGGTGGCTGCCGACCTAGTATGGATACCAGGCCGCTGATGCAGCCATGAAGTGGTGGCCAGATTCCACCTCCACATGCCTAAAAGGCCCAATTTTAAGTGCAAGCAAGCAAGTAGTATGGTATTGCAGCCTGGGGGTGGGTGGGTGGCAGGCTGCATACTTGCGCTTGTATTGCAAGGAATGGGGTAGATACAATTGAACACTGCTCTGGGACAAGGACTTGCACGGGGATAGTTGCAAGTCTGCATCTTCTGATGCGGCAAGGATCACTTCTGATGGGTACACTTTTAGGCAGTGACCTGGGTGTCAGAGATGCTTCCAGGGGTCTTCCCCATGCTGTTACCATGTCTTTTCAGCACTGTATGCATGTGTCACACAGCACATGGCCAGATAAGGTTTTAAAATGTTAAAATGACATTTCCAGTGAATGCATTTGTCACGGTTGAAAGCAATACAAAAGTGCAACAACGCATAAAAAATGCTACCTGTGAACATAGCGCAAGGTGTGGAGGAGTATTTTTGTTTTGGGTTATTTATTTTACCTTATACACAAGTCTTTAACCAGGAAGGGATGTTCCTTAACATATTTCACAGGGAAACCTTTTCAGTTTCGTTTTTGAACGTTTTATTGTGAGCCCGTAAAAGTGGCTTAATACCTCTGACCACGTTGTTGACAGCAGTGACCTGGGGGTCAGAAATTCTTCCTGGGGCAATCCCCATGCTGTCCCCATGTCATTTGAGCACGGTCACTATTGTTTTGGGCACTTTTTAGGCTTTCTACAGACTGCCGGGGGTGCAGCCGCAAAAATGCTCGGGTCTCCCATAGACTAACATTGGGCTTGTTGCTCGGGTCGAGCACCTGAGTATCATGGTGAGCTCGGCCCGAGCTTCGAGCACCCGATCATTTTAGTGCTCGCTCAACACTAATCAGGATTCAAAAATATTTTGTACATTTGTATGCTTCCAAATTTGTGGAAACATCAGTATCTGACCTCACAAATGCTTTTATTGGTTGAATGAGTAAAAATTACCATAGACACACTCCAAAATATTTTGGAAAGCCTTACCGGAAGAGTGGAAGTTGTTTAAGCTGCAAAGGGGGAACAATCTCATATTAATGTCTTTTAATTTAGGATTTTGTAGCATAAAAGCTCCTGTAAGTGTAAGTTGGATAATACTTTTGTCCATTATTATTATATACACTGTGTGCACAATTATTAGGCATTTGAGTATACTGACCATATTATAATTTTTATGCATATTTTCCAACTACAAGCTGTAATAAAATGAACGCTTATTGGTTTGAAGCATATAAAGAGATGTTTATTTGCATAAAGATGGAGGTCGTGGCCTAAGGAAAGCAACACCCTTTATGAAGGTGTGCAGAGTTATTAGGCAGCTTGATTTCCTCAGGCAAAACTGGCTGAAAAAGAGATGTTGTTAGCTCTTACAGAGGGATGCGCACTATTAAAATCGCTAAGATATTGGAGCGTGATCAAAGAAATATCAAATATTTTGTTACTAATAGTCAACAGGGTCGCAAAAAATGTGTTGAGAAAAAAAGCTGCACAATAACTGCCAAATATTTGAGAAGAAACATATATGAAATGACCAGGAACCCATTATCCTCCAGTGTTGTCATGTTCCAGAATTGCAACCTTCCTGGAGTGCCCAGAAGTAGAAGTTGTTCAGTTCTCAGAGACAAGGCTAAGATAAGGAAGTCTGAAACTCGATCACTGCTGAACAAGATACATAAGTTGAAATATAAAGACTGAGCCAAAAAATATCTGAAGACAGGTTTTTCAGAGGTTTTATGGACTGATGAAATTAAGTGATTTTTGTCGAACCAGATGGATGGGCCCATAGCTGGATCAGTAACAGGCCAAAACCTCTTCTTCAACTTAGGTGCAAACAACATGGAGTTATGTCACAGCAATGGGCTGGTATTATTAAAAATTACCTAGTTGGACCTTTTCAGATTAAAGATTATTTTTAATTTGTAAATCATTTTTACTTTGCAGAATTTTTTCACACCTGATTAAACCTTTTGCATAGTACTTTATGTATGCACAAAACATCTGCAAAAATAAAAAAAATTACAATAAAAAGTTTCCAATACAAGAAACATGAAATGTATTTTTTTTTATACAATATTGAACAAAATATATTTTTTATCAGTCAACAGTTTGCACACACCTGTTCATGCATTGCTTTTCCTTCTTACTTTTAGGGCAGTGGCAGTGATCACTGGAATCCTGAAATTGAACTACTAATGCCAGGCTACTGAGCTATTCTCACTGCTAAAATAAGTAAATAAGTTACCTCTACAGCCCTTCACTGAACAAGGAGAGCAGCACTGAGGCAGTGACTTTTTCCAATGTCTAACCTGTTCTCACCACCACTGTCACCACTAGAGTTCTGAGCAAAATATTAAAATTATCACACTTTTGTACTTTGAAAACTGACTGAGCTCTACTAAGTCTGAGTAAAGCCTCATTTAGATGCACTTAATGCAGAGATGTATGAATGAGGATTTACTGCTGCATCTGCAAAGCACAACAGAAGAGATGACTATGCCACTGGCTACAGTACTCTGCACATCATGGCTGTCTGAATAAGAATATGGCTTTCTACTGATATAGCAGAGCTTAGTCAGTGTTAAAAGCAAAGTTCTATCGGAACGTAAAAGTAACGAAAGAAATAAACATGAAAATGAAATTCAAACTACCCACCTTATCTCCTATTAAAGTAGCACTCCTTCTATTTTTTCATTCCCTAAAATTTGTGTAAAATTGTATGTACTTTGTTGTCAGTGTATTGATATAATCACCTATTGCTGTCTTTACTTGGTTCCCAGTGACATTCCTGTTATCTTCTCAGTCACATGAGAGTCATCTACAATAGCTGACATTGTAATGTGACTTCTAGCTCACACACAGTGTGATCCAGCTGGTCAAAATCACCCTCACTTCAGTGAGAATAAGACTGGAGTGGCATGGGAAACGAGGGAAAAAGGCAATCAGTAAGTAAAAGAATACACTTACATTAAGGTACATTCAATTTTACTGGTAAAGGGAATAACAAATCTAGTGTGTTTATTTAAAAATAAATCAAACCTAAACATAGTTGGAATGCTGCATCTAAAAAAGTCTGGGCTATTAAAATGTAAAATTAAAGGGGTACTCTGGGGAGATAAAACATTATCCTAATGCTCTTACCTTCATATACTACTCAAATAACATTAATAGTGTTGTTTTCCATCCTCACAATAGCTGTAATTCTATAATGCTGGAGTAAGGTGCCCCAGCGAAGTAGTCGTGGGCGAGCTGTAGCCCATGCTCTCTCTGACACCCTACAGAGAAGGTGTGTCCTCCTTCTGTTGTGCTGCGGTGTATATTGTTTTCCACTTACTTCTGACCAGCCGATCTCGTCGGTCTCCAGGAAATTCTCTTATGGAACTAGGGCAGCAATGAATTCAGAGGACAAAAAGTTCATAACAATAACTGGGACTTTACAGGTAACTGGGAGTATTTATCATATTTATAGGCAGGTATAAAGGATCAGGCCCAACGGGTTGTCATCTTTCCCATAGGTACTTGATACAACTTCAGCCTTGGTTCCCAATTTAGGTGAAGCATCTCTGTTGCTCTGTTCTCTAGCTCTAGAGAATCTTCCTTACCAGTGACAGTATATCTGGATCTGAGTTCCCTCCACGTCCTAGCCTTGAGTCCTAACTTCTTCTGCAGTCCTGCAGACAGAATGCGCCCCTATGTCCCCGACGACTCTTTTGAGGTTCCCAGGCCAGCTAAGGGGACTCCTGTGAAGAGATTCTTGTCTGATGATCCACTGTCTGGGATACTAGGTCCACATCTACCCTAGCAGCCAGTATATGGAGCCTGTCTTCTCTCAAGTACTGTACACTATTGAATTCTTAACTTCCTGCACTCAACAATAGCACTGGGTTCCCCCTCCCTCTACTGGGCTGGATTTTCACAGCTTAGCCCTTAACTGGACCTAACTGCAGCCCACTGAGATTTAACTTTTGGGAACATGCTTTTTAACCCTTTTAGTGCCAGAGGGAAGCTACTTCCTTCACTAATACTACATTGGAGCTGCTCCTTGGTACGCCCCTTTACTTATGAAAAGTTATGTCACACATCAGGAGGCATGGCCAGCTGCTGGCTGCTAGCAGCAGCCTGCCCCCTGATACCATCTGCTTGTATTCAGTCTGATATCACAGAGCGTGGTGGGAGCGTGACCTGCTCCCAACTGCCAGCAGCAGCAAGCCCAGTGATAATATCTCCTTTCCTGCAGTCCTGCATCATGGAACGGGCCATATCCCCTGATCTACAACTGAATACAAGCAGATATTATCAGGGAACTGGCATCTTCTAGCAGGCCACGCCCTCACCACGCCCCCTGACTAAATACAAGCTGATCGTATCAGGGTGCGGGTTGCTGCTAGCTGAAAAGAGCAGGCCATGCCCCCTGATGTGTGACAAAAAGTCCCATAAGGGAGGGGGTGCACCAAGGAGCAGCTCCAGCATCACAGAATTACAGCTACTGTGAGGATGGAAAACAGCACTATTAAGGTTATCCTAATAGTCCATGAATGAATGAGCATTAGGATCATTTTTTATAACCCGAAGTATCCCTTTAACAAATCCTTACTAGTGTTGAGCGAACATGCTCGACACTGCTCGGTACTCGCCCGAGCATCACGCTACTCGGGATGTTCGACGAGCACCGAGCATTTCCGGGTTACTCGGGCGGGAGCTCGGGTCTCCGGCCTGCATGTTTGGCGCTCTTTACAGAGCCAATGAACAGCAAGTCACTGTAATGCCGCAGCCATGTTGGTTGTGGGCATTACATTGATTGGCTGGCCTACAGCGTCACCTCGAGTATTTAAAACCGGGCGCCGCCATCTTGGACACAGACGGCTGGGATCAGACAGTGTAGGGACAGCGCTGCTGATTTAGGGAGAGATATATACTGCAAAATAGTTAATGCAGGGTCTGTAAAGGCTGCCAGATCAAACAAACAGTCCTTCTCAGGACTAATATCCATCCCAGATATCAGGCAGGCAGGCAGGCTGTATAGGAGACGCAGTGGTTATACCAGAAAACGCTGCATTACAGTCCTGTGTGCTCCTGTTGCTGAAATTGCTGGACTTAGCTCCAGGTCTCGGGGGCCAGGAAAAATCCTTTTTTTTTTCATTTAAATCCTCTTTTTTTTTCCTTCTTCACATTGAACAAATACCCATCTTATTAACCTTTTGGTGTCCCACCCCCCCAAAACAAAAAAAAAAAAGTGTGTTCAGACACACATATATATTTTTAAAAGAGTCTGGTGTAGGCCAGAGAAATAGAAGTGTGGTTTTGCAGTTCCGCGGTTAAAACCTCTGTATTATCCACTTTTGGGCCATTTTTACCAAAAAAAAAAAACAGTTTGAGTGTGTCGCTCACTGTTCAGCGGCAAATATATCTATTTATACACCAGTAAATTATAACAGTGGTTTTGCAGTTCCACGGAAAAAAATCTCTATTATCCTGCTTTTGGCATTTTTTGCTGTATAAAAAAACTGTAATAGTGTCTCCCTGATTGTTCAGACACAAAAATATCTGTTGAAAATAGTCTGGTGTAGGCCCGAGAAATAGAACTGTGGTTTTGCAGTTCTATGGGTCAAATCTCTGTATTATCCTGCTTTTGGCATTTTTTGCCGTAAAGAAAAACAGTAATAGTGTCTCCTGATTGTTCAGACACAAATATATCTGTTTAAAAGAGTTTGGTATACACCAGTAAATTATAACTGTGGTTTTGCCGTCCCACGGTAAAAAAATCACTATTATCCTGCTTTTGGTATTTTTTCCGTAAAGAAAATCAGTAATAGTGTCTCCTGATTGTTCAGACACCAATATATCTGTTTAAAAGAGTCTGGTATACACCAGTAAATTATAACTGTGGTTTTGCCGTTCCACGGTAAAAAATCTCTATTATCCTGCTTTTGGCATTTTTTGCCGTAAAAAAAAAAATTAATAGTGACTCTCTGATTGTTCAGACACAAATATATTTGTTGAAAATAGTCTGGTGTAGGCCAGAGAAATAGAAGTGTGGTTTTGCAGTTCCACGGTTCAAACCTCTGTATTATCCACTTTTGGGCAATTTTTACCTAAAAAAAACAGTTTGAGTGTGTCGCACACTGTTCAACCGCAAATATATCTATTTAAAATTGTCTGGTATACCCCAGTAAACAATAACTGTGGTTTTGACATTCCACGGTAAAAAATCTCTATTATTCAGCTTTTGGTATTTTTTCCGTAAAGAAAAGCAGTAATAGTTTCTCCCTAATTGTTCAGATTGTTTAAAAGAGTCAGGTGTAGGCCAGAGAAATAGAACTGTGGTTTTCCTCTTCCACGGTTCTAATCTACTTTTTATTACCCTTTTTCCATTGATAGTGCGAGTGTAAGCTATTTTACTTCCTTTACAATGGGCAAGGTGCGTGGCAAGGGACGTGGAACTGGACGTTCTGGTGACGGTGCGTGCAGAGGATGGGGCCGTGGCCAAGGTGAAAATGTGCCACAACCAACAGCCACATCTTCTCGCTCCCACTTCTTGACCGAATTACTAGGGTAGCACAGAACAACACCAGTATTGCGAACTGATCAGTGTGAACAGGTTATTAATTGGATAGCAGATAATACTTCCAGTTACCTGGGCACCACCACCTCCAGTCTGTCTTCCACATGGTCAAATCTTAGTAGCCGTGAGTCTCAACCGCATACTCCTCCTCACCCTGATGCTCCTTCCTCCCACCATGCCGAGTGTCGTCAGACAGCAACTGATCCCACACTTGGACACTCTGAAGAGCTGTTCACTGGTCCATTTCCAGATTTGTGCCCCTCGCCTGCTCCGCTTGAAGTGGTGGAAGAGGAGATCCCATGTAGCGATGCCCAAATATTTGAACAGCCACGGCCACAGGAAGTCGACGCTGGCAATTTGTCACAAGAGGTGGACGATGACGAGACACAATTGCCCGGAAGTGAGGAGGAGGATCGTGGTGCTCAAGTGGAAGAGGAGGAGGTGGTGGATGATCTAGTAACTGACCCAATGTGGAAGGAGGACATGCAGAGCGAGGCCAGCAGCACACAGGGTGAGGGAGGCAGAGTACCCCAACAGGCAGGGAGAAGCAGTATGGTGGCCGCACACAGAAGGCGGGCAACAGTAACCAGTAACATCAACACGAGGGGCGTTGCCAGTACAACCTGTAGGTCTTCCAGAGTCTGGAATTTTTTAAAATTTGTACCACCTGCCATGCCAGAATCAGCAGGGGTGACAAAACTACCAGCCTGACCACCACCAGCATGATCAGGCACATGGCAGCAAAGCACTGATTTTATGGGGTGGCCCCCAGGGGCCACGACCAGTGTCAGCGGGTGTCATCACTGCTTCTTCCGCTGTTGTGCGTGCAATAGAACCCCCTGTTGTGGGTGCAAGGCAATCCCCTGTCCATACTGCATGCAAAGATGCCCCCTCCTCTCAGTCTTCACTTGTTATGGCAGTTTCTCAAGAAACAGCATCAACGTCCACGTCCACGTCCCACCGCAGCATTCAATTGTCCATATCCCAGACCTCTGAACGAAAGCAGAGATTCTCAGCCAACGCCCCACTGGCCACAGTCCTAAATTCACACATTTCACGACTGCTTGTGTTGGAAATGCTGCCTTTTAGGCTGGGGGAGACGGAATTCTTCCGCAACCTTATGGGGGTGGCCGTCCCTCGGTACTCGGTCCCCAGCTGACACTATTTTGCCCATGTGCCATTCCCACACTACACAAGCACATGTCCCAAAACATCTGCCGTGCCCTCAACAACGCAGTTACTGGGAGAGTCCACCTGACAACGGACACGTGGACAAGTGCTTGTGGCCAGGGATTGTACATCTCCCTGACGGCACACTGGGTGAAGCTGGGACCCAGTTGGACCTTGGGACGGAACACATCCTCCCCACACCGAGGATTGCGGGCCCTATGTCAGTCAGAGTTGCCCCCACAGTGTACAGCTCCTGTGCATCATCCTCCTCCTCCTCCTCATATTCAGCCTCCATCTCAGATATCACCACATCAGTTACAAGCTGGAATCACTGCAGTACTGCCTCCGCCAAGCGGCAACAGTGTGTGCTGAAACTCATAAGCTTAGGTGAGAAACCTCACACTGCTTGTGAGTTGTGGACAGCTGTGAAAGAGCAGGCAGATCTGTGGCTGAGACCGCTGAACCTACATACAGGCATGGTCATGTTTGACAATGGCCGTAACCTGGTGGCGGCTCTAAGGCGAGGCGAGATCACACAAATACCATGCCTGGCTCATGTGCTTAAACTCGTGGTTCAGCGGATTCTTAAATCGTACCCCGAGTTGCCAGATCTGCTCGTCAAAGTACGCTGCCTGTCAGCTCATTTTCGCAAGTCGGCTACAGCTTCCGCAGCCCTTCCTGTGTTGCAGCAGCGTTTGCAGCTTCCGTCACACCGACTGGTGTGTGATGTCCCCACACGTTGGAACTCTACCCTCCACATGTTGCAAAGGATTTGTGAGCAGAAGAGAGCAGTTGTGGAGTACCAGCTGCAACAAGGCCGTCGATATTCAGGTCAGACTCCACACATAAGACCTCAGGAATGGACGTGGATGTCTGACATATGTACCATCTTGACAAACTTTGAGGAGTCCACCAAGATGGTGAGTGGCGATGACGCCATCATTAGCGTCAGCATTCCACTTGTCTGTCTTTTGCAACGCTCTCTGCAGAGAATTAAAGAGGAGACATTGCAGCCAGAGTATGATGAGATGGATCAAGAAGCCATAGTGGTCGATCACACACAGCTCAGCCTCATCTCATCCCACCATGCATTGGGGGACAATGAGGGAGAGGAGGAGGAGGAGGAGGAGGAGGAAGAACATTAGCTTGTATCATGCGCTGTAGATGGTAGTGTTAGAACTCTCCTGTTAGTTTTTTTCTATTTTGTGGTCACGTGACCTGCTGCCTATTTAATCCAGCTCCGCCCTTCTGGCTTTGCTAGACTTCAGTGTTATTTGACTCTCTTTCTAGCTAGGTGCTTTTGTACCTATCTCTCTAGTTCGTTTGGTCCTTTGGACCTCTAAGTACTTTTTGTCTGTTTGTCTTTTTGCTCCGCTACAACATCTGCTAGGAGGTGTCCAATTTTGACCTAGTCCTTAGTTCCTTTTTGGACCCCTCCCTTAATTCTATAGGTCTGCTTTCAGACTAGCTGAGGACGAAGGCGGGACTGTTCACAAGGAACTGGTCGCCCGCTGCAACGTAGGGTATCAGCTTAGTCTTATTGTACGGACAGATTCCCTTTCTTTCCTTAGTTCTTGTAGCAGTTCATAACAGTAAGTCCAGCCTAAACTAAAACTTGGAAAGAAATCTGGGGATCAGTATGGTGTCTGTTCAAGAGTTGGCTCAACGCCTGCAGGGATTGTCTCTAGAGGTGGCCGAGCTCCAGCAACACGTGAGTAGCTGTCCTGGAGCACATTTTGTGGAACCAAAAGTACGACTGCCTGATATTTTTGATGGTAAACAACAAGATTTAATTTCCTTTAAAAATGCTGGTTTATTATATTTTCGTTTGAGACCCAGGTCCTCTGGGAATGAATCACAGCGCATTGGGTTTATCATGTCACTTTTGCGCAAGGAACCACAGGGGTGGACTTTTTCTCTCCAACCTAATTATCCGTGTTTTAGATAACTGGAGGATTTTTTTTCTGCTATGGGGTTATTGTATGACGATCCTGATCGAGTCTCATCTGCTGAGACAGAACTGAGACGTTTGAAGAAGGGGTCAGGTGATGTTGAAAATTATTGTACACACTTCAGAAGGTGGTCTTCAGAAGTGAAATGGAATGATTCGGCGTTAAAATGTTCGTTTCTTGCCGGTCTAAGTGAAAGGGTTAAAGATCTGCTGTTTGCATTTCCCGCACCTGTGACCTTGCAAGAGGCCATGCAATTAGCTATACGTGTGGACAGGAGACTGCGTGCCAGGGTTAATGATGAGAAAATTCCTGCAATGGCAGCTCCTAGCCCTCAGAGGGTCTGCTCAGACAGCGGAGAACCGATGTAGGTTGGGGCGATGTCACTCCGCTCTCAGGAAAGGGACCGCAGGTTTTCCAAGGGATTGCTTGTTTGAATTCTAAGGGAGTATTTCTTTCAGGGAGTACCTTATTACGGGAAAATTTGATTGAATTTCAGGTATTTGTGGATTGTGGTTCAACACTTAATGTGATTGAAAAGGGGTTTTTGGAAAAACTTAAATTGGAATCCAAACCTTTGTCATCACCTATTTCTGTTATTGCTATTGATAACACTTCTTTGAAATGTATTACTCACAAGGTTGCTGAATTTTCCCTCACTATCAAAGGTATTCACCAGGAAAATTTGGATTTGGTGGTATTAAATAATTTACCTTCTCCAGTAGTTATAGGTTTGCCTTGGTTAAAACTGCACAATACTTTACTGGACTGGTCTACTAATGAGATTAAGTCATGGAGTCCTAAGTGCTATGATAAGTGTTGTAACGGTCGCATTGCGGCTGTGGAAAAAGGAAAATTACCTGTACCTATTCAGGATTTTGGAAGGTTTTTTCAGAGGAGGAGTCACAAGTTTTACCTCCTCATAGGGACTATGAATGCACCATTGAGTTTGTTCCTTGAGCTACTCTTCCCAAGAGTCGCTTATTTAATCTGACTATCCCTGAGAAAAAGGCCTTGGAGGAATACATACAGACGAGCTTGGCTTCTGGTCACAATAGACCTTCTAAGTCACCTGTGGCTATTGGATTTTTTTTTGTAAAAAAAAAGGACGGCGGTTTACGTCCATGTCTGGACTTTCGCAAAATTAATAAAATTACTGGATGCAATTCCTACCCATTGCCGTTAATTCCTGAATTGTTTAACCAGTTAGTGGGGGCCAAGTGGTTCTCTAAAATTGATCTCTGGGGGGCATGCAATTTGTTACGAATAAAGGAGGGTGATGAATGGAAAGCTGCTTTTAACACTCCGGTAGGTCATTTTGAGAATCTGGTGATGCCTTTTGGTCTTACCAATGCTCCCGCATTTTTTCAGAACCTTATTAATGACATCCTGAGACCTTTGATTGGTAAGTATGTGATTGTGCATTTGGATGACATTTTGATTTATTCGCCAGATCTGTAGTCTCATTGGCAGAGCGTACGCGAGGTATTGCAGTTATTAAGTGACAATTCACTTTTTGCTAAGCTGGAGAAATGTGAGTTCGCTGTGCAGAGAATTAGTTTTTTGGGCTACATTATCTCCAGCGAGGGCTTTGAGATGGACCCGGTGAAGGTTCAGGCTGTGCAGGAATGGCCTAGATCTATTTGTTTGAAATCGATACAGAGATTTTTGGGTTTCGCCAATTATTACAGAAAATTCATTAAGAATTTTTCTATAATTGTTAAGCCGCTGACCGATCTCACCAGGAAAGGTGCGAATATGGTCCAGTGGACTACTGAGGCCATTGAAGCTTTTGTGTATCTCAAGGAGAGGTTCAGTTGTGCCCCTATCCTTATGCAGCCTCATGAGACCAAGCCTTTTTTGGTCGAGGTTGATGCTTCTTCGGTGGGGGTCGGTGCGGTTTTGTCTCAGGAGAACAAGGATGGAGTACATCCCTGTGCTTTTTTTTCAAAAAAATATTCAGAAACCGAACTTAATTATGATGTTGGTAATCGGGAATTGCTGGCTATTAAACTCGCATTTGAACATTGGCGGCATTTCTTGGAAGGTGCTAAATTTCCGTTTCAGGTTTTCACTGATCATAAAAATTTGATTTATCTGGATTCTGCCAAGCGCTTGAATGCCCGTCAGGTTAGGTGGGCACTTTTTTTTTCTCGGTTTAATTTTTCTGTTACTTACATCCCTGGTACCAAGAATGTTAAAGCCGATGCTTTATCTCGCAGTTTTTCTCCCATGGTTGTTACCGAGTAGGAGGAGAGCATTTTACAGGAAGGAGTTGTGATAGCAGCATTGGACTCCTTTTTGGAAGATGGGATTCTGAAAGCCCAGGAGGATGCCCCATCTAACACTCCCCATGGGAGGTTGTTTGTGCCTAGAACCTTTAGGAAAGATTTGTTTGTGGAATATCATGAGTCTCGGCTGGCAGGTCATCCAGGAATTTCTGAGACTAAGAGACTTATAAGTCGCAGTTTTTGGTGGCCTGGGTGGCAGAAGGAAGTCATCAAGTGGGTGCATCAATATACGGTGTGTGCTTGGTCAAAGGCTTCGCATACCCCTGCTGCGGGGTTGCTTTGCCCTCTGGAGGTTCCTAGTGCGCCTTGGACGCATCTGGCAATGGATTTTATTACTGACCATCCTGTGTCCGAGGGTTTCACTGTCATCTGGGTGGTCGTGGACCGTTTTAGCAAGATGTGTCATTTGGTTCCTTTCATTAAACTACCCTGTGCTAAGACACTCGCTAGGGTGTTTGTTAAGGATATTGTCAGACTCCATAGCGTTCCCATGTACATTGTTTCTGAAAGGGGACCTCAGTTTGTGGCTCTCTTTTGGCGTGCTTTCTGTGACAGGTTGGGAGTCCATTTGTCATTTTCTTCTGGGTATCATCCAGAGTCTAATGAACAGACAGAAGAAAGAACCAGGATGTGGAACAGTTTTTGCGTTGTTTTGTGGAAGACAATCAAGAGAGGTGGTCTGAGTTCCTGCCACTCGCTGAATTTGCTCTTAACCATCATACATCCTCTTCTGCTGGGTGTTCTCCTTTTTTTTGTTGTACTGGGAGACATCTGTCGTTTGGTTCGTTCTCCAAATTGGTGTCGGCTGTGCAGGAGGAGGAGAATTTTTCCGGTGATTTTCAGAGAGTTTGGACTGATGTACGTTGTAACCTTCAAGAGGCTAACAAAAAGTCCAAGAAGTATTTTAACAGGAAACGTAAAGACGTTTTGTTTACGGTGGGTGACATGGTTTGGCTGTCCTCAAAGAATCTGCGGTTGAGGATTCCCTCTAAAAAATTGGGTCCGAAGTTTGTGGGGCCATTTAAGGTGCTTCAGGTGGTTAATCAGTCTGCTGTTAGGTTGGAGGTCCCCACCTCCTGGAAGATTAATCCTGTGTTTCATGTTTCCTGGTTAAAAAAGGCTGATGTATCGGATAGGGATGCTACTGTCACAGTTCCTCCGGTGGTGGAAGACGGCGAATATGAAATTTCTCGTATCCTGAATTCCAGAAGACATAGAGGGAGATTGCAGTATCTCGTCGCTTGGAAAGGTTTCGGTCCGTCGGTTCAGCATGGGTGGCCTGAGGACAGGGGGGAGGAGGAAGAGGAGAGCATGGTCAGTCGTCATCTTGGTGAGGACACGGAAGTCTTGCCCTTTACCAGTCTGGCACGCATGGCTGACTTTATGTTATGCTGCCTTAACCGTGACCCTCTCGTTGTCAAAATTTTGGGTAACAGTCATTACTGGTTGGTGACATTTTTAGACCACCGCTACAAGGAGAACTTTCACTCTCTTATTCCTGAGGTAGAGAGGGCTACAAAAATGGGGCAGTACCAGAAGGCCCTTGCTTCAGAACAGTTAAAAAAATTCCCATCTCAACACGCTAGCGGCAGAGGTCACAGTTCGTGGCCCAACCAAGGCGTACATGCGAGAGAGACGCAACTCCAATCCAGCAGAGGCAGGGGAAAACTGTCAACATTCTGGGACAGTTTTCTCAGACCCTCCCTTCGGACAGACACTGAGGCGCGGGGTACACTCACAAGGAGTGGGAAGTTTCAAAAGATGGTGAGGGAGTACCTTGCCGACCTTTCCAGCATCCTCTGAGATTCCTCTGTGCCTTTTACTGATTGGGTATCCAAGCTGGACACTTGGAACGAACTCGCTCTGTACTGATAAGTGCACTCGCCTGTCAACTGACAATGCTGACAAGCTGACCCTTATCAAAATGAACTAGGGCTGGATTGGGCCAGACTTCTCATCACCACCAAATGACATCAGAGTAACAAAAAGTCAAATCCACTGTGTTATTTCGGGAGGTGTATTCACATGCACCGCTTCACACTCACACATGGGTATACGCTTCCTCATTTCAGCTGTTTTATGTTCTTCTCCTTATCCTCAGCCTCCACCACCACTATACCACCAGGGTGACCGTGGTCCGTGTTGCCATTATTGAAAGATCCTCCGTCCTTATTTTGTCAATATGGGAATAATATTTTTAAGATGCTGTACTGTATGGCTCTTGTAAGGGGCATTAAAACCATCTTGTTAAGCTACTGCGACCTCCACCACTTTTCCAAGGGGCATTAAAACCATCTTGTTAAGCTACTGCGACCTCCATGTCTCTTCCGAGGGGCATTAAAAGCGTCTTGTTAAGCTACTGGGACCTACACGTCTCTTCCAAGGGGCATTAAAACTGTCTTGGTAAGCTACTGTGACCTCCACTTCTCTTCCAAGGGGCATTCAAACCGTCTTGGTAAGCTACTGTGACCTCCACTTCCCTTCCGAGGGGCATTAAAACCGTCTTGTTAAGCTACTGGGACCTCCACGTCTCTTCCGAGAGGCATTAAAAGCGTCCTGTTAAACCATTCTGAACTCCACAGCTCTTCCAAGGGGGATTGAAATGTTGTTTTTAATTAACTCTAACCTCCACAACTCTTCGAACGGGCATTGCATTTCCTCCTAATTTTTGGCAGCTTTTGCTTGTAAGGCATAAGCAAAGACTATGGGAGACCCACTCCAAAATAATGGGAATACTGTTTTTAAGATGCTGTACTGTATGGCTCTTGTAAGGGGCATTAAAACCGTCTTGTTAAGCTACTGCATCCTCCACCACTTTTCCAAGGGGCATTCAAACCGTCTTGTTAAGCTACTGTGACCTACACCACTATTCCAAGGGGCATTCTAACCGTCTTGCTAAGGTGCTGTGACCTCCACCACTTTTTCATGGGGCATTTAAACCATCTTGTTAAGCTAATGCGAACTCTACGTCTCTTCCGAGCGGCATAAAAACCATCTTGTTAAGCTACTGTGACCTCTACGTCTCTTCCGAGGGGCATTAAAACCGTCTTGTTAAGCCACTGTGACCTCCACCACTTTTCCAAGGGGCATTCAAACCGTCTAGTTAAGCTACTGTGACCTCCACCACTTTTCCAAGGGGCATTCAAACCGTCTTGTTAAGCTGCTGCGACCTCCACCACTTTTACAAGGGGCATTAAAATCATCTTGTTAAGCTACTGCGACCTCCACGTCTCTTCTGAGGGACATTAAAAGCGTCTTGTTAATCTACTGCGACCTCCACGTCTCTTCTGAGGGGCATTAAAACCGTCTTGTTAAGCTACTGTGACCTACACCACTTTTCCAAGGGGCATTAAAACCGTCTTGTTAAGCTGCTGGGACCTCCACGTCTCTTCTGATAGGAATTAAAAGTGTCTTGTTAAACCACTCTGAACTCCACAGCTCTTCCAAGTGGGATTGAAATGTTGTTTTTAATTAACTCCAACCTCCACGACTCTTCGAACGGGCATTGCATTTCCTCCTAATTTTTGGCAGCTTTTGCTTGGAAGGCATAAGCAAAGACTATGGGAGACCCACTCCACAATAATGGGAATAATGTTTGTAATATGCTGTACTGCATGGCTCTTGTAAGGGGCATTGCAAGTTTCTCCGTCGTAATTTTTGGCAGCTTTTGCTTGGAAGGCATACTCAAAGACTATGGGAGACCCACTCCCAAATAATGAGAATAGTATATTTTTAGATGCTGTACTGTATGGCTCTTGTAAGGGGCATTAACACCGTCTTGCTAAGCTACTGCGACCTCCACCACTTTTCCAAGGGGCATTCAAACCGTCTTGTTAAGCTACTGTGACCTCCACCACTTTTCCAAGGGGCATTAAAACCGTCTTGCTAAGCTGCTGCGACCTCCACGTCTCTTCGAAGGGGCATTAAACTGTCTTGTTAAGCTACTGTGACCTTCAACACTTTTCCAAGTGGCATTCAAATCGTCTTGTTAAGCTACTGTGATCTCCATCACTTTTCCAAGGGGCATTAAAACCATCTTGTTAAGCTTCTGTGACCTCCACATCTCTTCCTAGGGGCATTAAAACTGTCTTGTTAAGCTACTGGGACCTCCACGTCTCTTCCGAGGGGCATTAAAAGCGTCTTGTTAAACCACTCTGAACTCCACAGCGCTTCCAAGGGGCATTGAAATGTTCTTTTTAATTAACTCTAACCTCCTTGACTCATCGAACGGGCATTGCACTTCCTTCTAATTTTTGGCAGCTTTTGCTTGTAAGGCATAAGCAAAGACTATGGGAGACCCACTCCCCAATACTGGGAATAATGTTTTTAAGATGCTGTACTGTATGGCTCTTGTAAGGGGCATTCAAACCGTCTTGTTAAGCTACTGCAACCTCCACCACTATTCCAAGGGGCATTCGAACCGTCTTATTGAGCTGCTGTGACCTCCACCACTTTTCCAAGGGGCATTCAAACCGTCTTGTTAATCTAATGTGACCTCCACCACTATTCCAAGGGGCATTCAAACCGTCTTGTTAAGCTGCTGTGACCTCCACCTCTTTTCCAAGGAGCATTAAAACCATCTTGTTAAGCTACTGTGACCTCCACATCTCTTGCTTGGGGCATTAAAACCATCTTGTTAAGCTACTGGGACCTCCACGTCTCTTCCGAGGGGCATTAGAATCGTCTTGTTAAACCACTCTGAACTCCACAGCTCTTCCAAGGGGCATTGAAATGTATTTTTAATTAACTCTAACCTCCTTGACTCTTCGAACGGGCATTGCACTTCCGCCTAATTTTTGGGAGCTTTTGCTAGTAAGGCATAAGCAAAGACTATGGGAGACCCACTCCCCAATAATGGGAATAATGTTTTTAAGATGCTGTACTGTATGGCTCTTGTAAGGGGCATTCAAACCGTCTTGTTAAGCTACTGCAACCTCCACCACTATTCCAAGGGGCATTCAAACCGTCTTGTTGAGCTGCTGTGACCTCCACCACTTTTCCAAGGGGCATTCAAACCGTCTTGTTAAGCTAATGTGACCTCCACCACTATTCCAAGGGGCATTCAAACCGTCTTGTTAAGCTGCTGTGACCTCCACCTCTTTTCCAAGGGGCATTAAAACCATCTTGTTAAGCTACTGCGACCTCCACGTCTCTTCTGAGGGGCATTAAAACCATCTTGCTAAGCTACTGGGACCTCCACGACTCTTCCGAGGGGCATTAAAAGCGTCTTGTTAAACCACTCTGAACTCCACAGCTCTTCCAAGGGGCATTGAAATGTTGTTTTTAATTAAATCTAACCTCCACGACTCTTCGAACGGGCATTGCACTTCCTCCTAATTTTTTGCAGCTTTTGCGTGTAAGGCATAAGCAAAGACTATGGGAGACCCACTCCCCAATAATGGGAATAATGTTTTTAAGATGCTGTACTGTTTGGCTCTTGTAAGGGGCATTCAAACCGTCTTGTTAAGCTTTTGCAACCTCCACCACTTTTCCAAGGGGCATTCAAACCGTCTTGTTAAGCTACTGTGACCTCCACCACTTTTCCAAGGGGCATTAAATCTGTCTTGTTAAGCTACTTTGACCTCCACCACTTTTCCGAGGGGCATTAAAACCGTCTTGTTAAGCTACTGGGACCTCCACGTCTCTTCCGAGAGGAATTAAAAGCGTCTTGTTAAACCACTCCTAACTACACAGCTCTTCCAAGGGGGATTGAAATGTTGTTTTTAATTTACTCTAACCTCCACGACTCTTCGAACAGGCATTGCATTTCCTCCTAATTTTTGGCAGCTTTTAGGTGTAAGGCATAAGCAAATACTATGGGAGACCCACTCCAAAATAATGGGAATAATGTTTTTAAGATGCTTTACTGTATGGCTCTTGTAAGGGGCATTAAAACCGTCTTGTTAAGCTACTTCATCCTCCACCACAATTCGAAGGGGCATTCAAAAGGTATTGTTAAGCTACTGTGACCTCCACCACTATTCCAAGGGGCATTCTAACCGTCTTGCTAAGGTGCTGTGACCACCACCACTTTTCCAAGGGGCATTAAAACCATCTTTTTAAACTACTGTGACCTCCATGTCTCTTCCTAGGGGCATTAAAACCATCTTGTTAAGCTACTGTGACCTCCACGTCTCTTCCGATGGGCATTAAAACCATCTTGTTAAGCTACTGTGACCTCCACCACTTTTCCAAGGGGCATTAAAACCGTCTTGCTAAGCTACTGGGACCACCACGTCTCTTCTGAGAGGCATTAAAAGCGTCGTGTTAAACCACTCTGAACTCCACAGCTCTTTCAAGGGGGATTAAAATGATGTTTTTAATTAACTCTAACCTCCACGACTCTTCGAACGGGCATTGCATTTCCTCCTAATTTTTGGCAGCCTTTGCTTGTAAGGCATAAGCAAAGACTTTGGGAGACCCACTCCAAAATAATGGGAATAATGTTTTTAAGATGCTTTACTGTATGGCTCTTGTAAGGGGCATTAAAACCGTCTTGTTAAGCTACTGCATCCTCCACCACTATTCCAAGGGGCATTCAAAACATATTGTTAAGCTGCTGTGACCTCCACCACTTTTCCAAGGGGCATACAAACTGTCTTGCTATGATGCTGTGACCTCCACCACTTTTCCAATGGGCATTAAAACCATCTAGTTAAGCTACTGCAACCTCCATGTCTCTTCCGAAGGGCATTAAAACCGTCTTGTTAAGCTACTGTGACCTCCACCACTTTTCCAAGGGGCATTGAAACCGTCTTGTTAAGCTACTGTGACCTCCACCACTTTTCCAACGGGTATTCAAACCGTCTTGTTAAGCTACTGCGACCTCCACCAGTTTTCCAAATGGCATTAAAACCGTCTTGTTAAGCTACTGCCACCTCCACGTCTCTTCTGAGGGGCATTAAAAGCGTCTTGTTAAGCTACTGGGACCTCCACGTCTCTTCCGAGGGGCATTAAAAGCGTCTTGTTAAACCACTGTGATCTCCACAGCTCTTCCAAGGGGCATTGAAATGTTGTTTTAATTAACTCTAACCTCCACTACTCTTCGAACGGGCATTGCATTTCCTCCTAATTTTTGGCAGCTTTTGCTTGTAAGGCATAAGCAAAGACTATGGGAGACCCACTCCCCAATAATGGGAATAATGTTTTTAAGATGCTGTACTGTATGGCTATTGTAAGGGGCATTCAAACCGTCTTGTTAAGCTACTACAACCTCCACCACTATTCCAAAGGGCATTCAAACTGTCTTGTTGAGCTGCTGTGACCTCCACCACTTTTCCACGGGGCATTCAAACCGTCTTGTTAAGCTACTGTGACCTCCACCACTATTCCAAGGGGCATTCAAACCGTCTTGTTAAGCTGCTGTAACCTCCACCACTTTTCCAAGGGGCATTAAAACCATCTTGTTAAGCTACTGCGACTTCCACGTCTCTTCCGAGGGGCAATAAAACCGTCTTCTTAAGCTACTGTGACCTCCACCACTTTTCCAACGGGCATTCAAACCGTCTTTTTAAGCTACTGTGACCTCCACCACTTTTCCAAGGGGCATTCAAACCGTCTTGTAAAGCTACTGTGACCTCCACCACTTTTCCAACGGGTATTCAAACCGTCTTGTTAAGCTACTGCGACCTCCAACACTTTTCCAAATGGCATTAAAACCGTCTTGTTAAGCTACTGCCACCTCCACGTCTCTTCTGAGGGGCATTAAAAGCGTCTTGTTAAGCTACTGGGACCTCCACGTCTCTTCCGAGGGGCATTAAAAGCGTCTTGTTAAACCACTGTGATCTCCACAGCTCTTCCAAGGGGCATTGAAATGTTGTTTTTAATTAACTCTAACCTCCACTACTCTTCGAATGGGCATTGCATTTCCTCCTAATTTTTGGCAGCTTTTGCTTGTAAGTCATAAGCAAAGACTATGGGAGACCCACTCCCCAATAATGGGAATAATGTTTTTAAGATGCTGTACTGTATGGCTATTGTAAGGGGCATTCAAACCGTCTTGTTAAGCTACTACAACCTCCACCACTATTCCAAAGGGCATTCAAACTGTCTTGTTGAGCTGCTGTGACCTCCACCACTTTTCCACGGGGCATTCAAACCTTCTTGTTAAGCTACTGTGACCTCCACCACTATTCCAAGGGGCATTCAAATCATCTTGTTAAGCTGCTGTAACCTCCACCACTTTTCCAAGGGGCATTAAAACCATCTTGTTAAGCTACTGCGACTTCCACGTCTCTTCCGAAGGGCAATAAAACCGTCTTCTTAAGCTACTGTGACCTCCACCACTTTTCCAACGGGCATTCAAACCGTCTTTTTAAGCTACTGTGACCTCCACCACTTTTCCAAGGGGCATTCACACCATCTTGTTAAGCTACTGCAACCTCCACCACTTTTCCAAGGGTCATTACCACCGTCTTATTAAGCTACTGCGACCTCCACGTCTCTTCTGAGGGGCATTAAAAGCGTCTTGTTTTTCTACTGGGACCTGCACGTCTCTTCCAAGGGGCATTAAATCCATCTTGTTAAGCTACTGGGACCTCTACGTCTCTTCCGAGGGGCATTGAAACCGTCTTGTTAAGCTACTGTGACCTCCACCACTTTTCCAAGGGGCATTAAAAAGGTCTTGTTAAGCTACTGTGACCTCCACGTCTCTTCCGAGGGGCATTAAAACCGTCTTGTTAAGCTACTGGGACCTCCACGTCTCTTCCGAGGGGCATTAAAAGCGTATTGTTAAACCACTCTGAACTCCACATCTCTTCCAAGGGGCATTGAAATGTATTTTTTAATTAACTCTAACCTGCTCGACTCTCCGATCGGGCACATTGCATTTCCTCCTAATATTTGGCAGCTTTTGCTTGGAAGGCATAAGCAAAGACTATGGGAGACCCACTCCCCAATAATGGGAATAATGTTTGTAATATGCTGTACTGCATGGCTTTGTAAGGAGCATAGCAAGTTTCCCCGTCCTAATTTTTGACAGCTTTTCCTTGGAAGTCATAAGCAAAGATTATGGGAGACCCACTCCCCAATAATGGGAATAATGTTTTTAAGATGCTGTACTGTATGGGTCTTGTAAGGGTCATTAAATCCGTCTTGTTAAGCTACTGCGACCTCCACCACTTTTCCAAGGGGCATTCAAACTGTCTTGTTAAGCTACTGTGACCTCCACCACTTTTCCAAGGGGCATTAAAACTATCTTGTTAAGCTACTGCGACCTTCACGTCTCTTCCGAGGGGCATTAAAACCGTCTTGTTAAGCTTCTGTGACCTCCACCACTTTTCCAAGGGGCATTCAGACTATTTGTTAAGCTACTGTGACCTCCACCACTTTTCCAATGGGCATTAAAACCGGCATGTTATGTTACTGAGACCTCCACGACTCTTCCAACGGGCATTGCATTTCCTCCTAATTTTAGTCAGCTTTTGCTTTTCAATGCATACGCGAACACTAAGCAGACCCACTCCCCAATAATGGGTAGAAGGTTTTTAGTATGCTGCAATCCTCGTCTGTTTCAAGGGGCATTGCAGTTCCTCATAATTTTTGGAAAGCCTTCCATTCACTGCTTAGGCCAACAGTGCACAGGAGACCCAGTTGCTATAAATGGAAAAATGGTTTAGTTAAGGCCCTCCGACCTCCATGTCACTTCCAAGGTGCATTGGAGTGCCTAGAAATTTTTGGTAGGCATTGCACTCACTGTATGCCCTATAACTGTGTAGACAAAGCGCTCCTTTTGGTACAGAAACTTATCCTACAAGACATGTGTGGTTGACTGGCCTGATATTGATGTGAATGGTCTCTGTTCCTCCTGCTCTTTCTCCTTTGCCACCACCTCATCCATCATTTATCTCCTGAAGCTTTGTTTTAACGGGAGTCATACAACTGGGATATTAGCAGGAAAACATCCAGCAGTCCTCGGAGGAGGTAGGATATGCGCCAAAACGCTGACCACCTCAGGCCTAGCCGCTACTACATACATGCGCTTGCATTCCAAGAAAACAAAGCAGATGCTAACTTCTATCATCATCATCATGCTCCTCACCTTGGCACTCTCAACTACCCTGATGGAGAATCCACGGCCCACCGGAGGAGTCTGGTTCTCTGGTGGGCTCGTCCAATGCTGCCCTAAAGCAGGCCAGGCTAAGAAAAGTGTGTGGGAAGGTGACAGGAGAAATAGGGGCGGCTTCGGACCATTTATGGACACCCGGCCGCCCCCAGGCGGTTGGGGACTGTGTGTGGACACCCGGCCGCGGGGCGGCTGGGGACCGAGTATTGTTAGTTGCAAGTCTGCATTTCTGATGCGGCAAGGATCACTTCTGATGGGCACATTTTTAGGCAGTGACCTGGGAGTCAGAGATGCTTCCAGGGGTCTTCCCCATGCTGTTATAAAGTCTTTTCAGCACTGTATGCATGTGTCACACAGCACATGGCCAGATAAGGTTGTAAAATGTTAAAATGACATTTCCCGGTGAATGCATTTGTCACGGTTGAAAGCAATACAAAAGTGCAAAAACGCATGAAAAATGCTACTTGTGAACATAGCCCAAGGTGTGGAGGAGTATTTTTGTTTTTGGTTATTTATTTTACCTTATACACAAGTCTTTGCCCTGGAAAGGAAATTCCTTAACATATTTCACAGGAAAAAAGTTTCAGTTTAGTTTTTGAACGTTCTATTGTGAGCCGTAAAAGTGGCTTAATACCTCTGACCACGTTTTTGACAGCAGTGACCTGGGGGTCAGAAATGCTTCCAGGGGCGATCCCCACACTGCCCCCAAGTCTTTTGAGCACTGTCACTATCGTTTTGGGCAATTTTTAGGCTTTCTACAGACTGCCGGGGGTGCCTCCGCAAAAATGCTCGGGTCTCCCATAGACTAACATTGAGCTCGTTGCTCAGGTCGAGCACCCGAGTACCACGGTGAGCTCGGCCCGAGCTTCGAGCACCCGAGCATTTTAGTGCTCGCTCAACACTAATCCTTACGTTAATTGCCATAAATAGAAAAATCAATCAAAATGACTGAATTTAGTTTTTCTATTCACCACACCTCCCTAAATATGCAATTAAAAGCAATGAAAATATCATATGTGCCCATAAATGGTATCGATAAAAACATCAGCCCACCATGAAAAAGCAAGGCCTCAGACATCTCCATCAATGGGAAAAAAACATAATGGGTCTAAGAATATTATGCTACAACAAATTTTTAGATATTTGTTTTAAGCTTCAGATTTTTTCTTCAACATTAAATTTTAAAAAGCAATACAAGTTTGATATCATCGTAATCATATTGACCTGTAGAATCATGGTGACAGGTCATTTTTATCATACCATATCATAACCAGCCCACCCACTCCTCCCCAAAAAATGTAGAAGATGTAGTTATTCACTGCATGTTTATAAGGCACTCCAAGGAAAGGGGCAACGTTTAAATTTTCACTTCACTTAGCAGAAAAGTCAGAACTGGCACTGCTAGCATTCTTCACATTTCAGTATCACTCTGATGGTGCAAAATGATGCTGCACTTTGAAAATCAATTTTATTCCTCGTTAAGTTTTTGTAAACACCCAGAAGGGGAGGAGAGACGTGACCTCAGACACGTGCTAGCAGATTCTGCATATATTTACTTAATTTTCATATTTCATATCAAGAAGAAAAAAAAAGATATTAAGAAAATGAAAACATTAGTGCTTTAATTTTTTTTAATCATGGCAAAAAAAAACCTGTTTTGATGACTAATTCCCTTTTGCACATGAAGGTCAGTCAATCCAGAAAATTGGTAGAACCGCAAAGGTATCCTTAAACAATAAATCTCATTTCATGACGACTCATAAAGACTGCCCTAGGAAAGAAAGATCAATAATTATTTAGGCAGCTAAGAATAAGTTTATCAGAGTTACCAACTTCAGGAAAAAAATTGCCAGCAGATCAGATAATAGTCCTCATAAATGATGCATAAACATCAAGTAGCAGACGCATCTTAAGATCAATTGTCAAGAAGAGAAAGCAATAAGCTTCTTCATTCTGCAAAAAAAATTTGTGAGAACAGAAATAATATTTAGCCCCTTCAGCCCCAAGCCTGTTTTCACCTTCCTAACCAGGCCAAATTTTTAAATTCTGATCAGCATCAATTTATGAGGAATTAACCCTGGAACTAGAGTAATGTTCGGTTCAGAAATGTTCGCCGAATATTTATGTATTTGCCGAATTTTTTCGTCGAATGTTCGTCGAACATTTCTGAATGCCATAGGATTTAATAGAGGGACAGAAAAAAGCAAATACAACACCTTCAAAAGAGCCCAAAGGCTGCCAAAACACATCAAATTAGGGGTAGACAACAGGTAATTGCCATCAATTGACCCAGAGTACAAGTACTATAATTATTATTGCTATAACAGCAACATTTATTCCGTGACGCATTACATGTGAAAAGGGGACGCCAACTGGTACAAGAGGAGAGAGGACCCTGTCTATAAGGGTGCACAGACAATCTACAAGGGATGGATGAGGATACAGTAGGTCAGGGTACAGCTAGTCGTGCAGCGGTATGCTGGAGCGAAGGTTACCGCAGATTGTATGCTTGTCACAAAAAGTGGATCTTCAGCTTCCTTTTCAAGGTTTCCATGGTAGGCGACAGTCTGATGTGTTGGGGTAGAGTGTTATAACAAAAAGGGAGATGCACGGAACAAATCTTCTGAGAGCCTAAATCACGGTAAGCTTCCAGGAGCTCACAACTTAGCAGATTAACCAATGCACCGATTAATATGAAGTTGAAAAAGGCTTCTAATAAGTGTAAGGGTGGGAGGAATCAAACGCTGAGGTCTTCTGGCTCCTCTCTGTCATGGTAAACCTGTGACACCTTGCAAGCATCAACACAATGTTCACAAGGTAGACAGCAGCGGTAGTCGGTCTCCTAGACAACGAGCTAACTCCTTTATGATGAGAGAGGACAACATCTGCAAGTAGTTGGTATGTTCTCCCCATGTTTGCGGGGGTTTCCCCAAGGCTCTCCAGTTACCTCTTCTGTAAAAAAGCAGCCATACAAGAGTGTTCACAGTTCAAAAAATTAGGGCCTGACACTACCATTTCAATGGCCAACAGATTGGAGATGGTGGAGTTCCACCTTTTAGCTTTGTCATGTGTTGGAGGAAACAATCTTTTACGTGACCACAATTGTGGGACTGAGAGCTGGCTGCAGTGCTGAGAGAAGGTGGAGTATGGTGAAATGGACAAATTGCTGGACCGTGAGTGAGGTGCAGGCACAGATGTTATGGTGGATTGAGAAACATGTGTGTGCTCGGTAAAACAAACACACCATGCATGCCCATTTCCATTACAACTGATGGGCTCTCACTCAGCCTGACTGGAGCAGGTAGAGAACCTGAAGCTCTGCTGTGGGAGAACTATGTAATAATACTTGGCACAGTAACAGAGGAGGAGGAAGTAGCAGGGGATGCGGTTGATGGGGCGGCTGATTGTTATTGATTAGTGTTGAGCAAATTTGTTCGGCATTTCAAATTCAGGTTCGTGTTCGGGGTTCCAGCTCGTTCGCACCAAAAAATCGGCTTCACCCACGAACATCCCTGATTTGCCACGCTGTCATGCAGATAACATCTGAAAGAGGGGTATTGGATTGTCTTGAGGGCAATAGGAGTATTGTCATCAAGCCATCCGATAAGGGTGGGAATACGGTTGTGATGGAGAGCAAGGGATATATGGACATTTGCTACAATATCCTTTCAGATCAATCCACCGATGAAGTCCTGAAAGGGGATCTCACTAGGGAGTATACATCAATGTTGTCACGCATCCTTACTACTGCCTTTAACTTAAAACTGATTTCTAAAAATTAATTTGGTTTCCTTCTCCCCAAGTATCCTATGGTGGTGACATTCTACACCCTTCCCAAGATCCATAAGGGCATCAGCCCCCTGTAGGGATGACCTATTGTCTCAGGGGTTGATGCCCTTACACAGGATTCCAGTATCTACCTTGATAAGGTGTTAAGATCTTTTGTTACTGCGTTTCCATCATATCTGAGAGATACAACAGATTTTCTTAACAAACTTGATGACATTGTTATTGATAAAGGTGTCATTCTAGCTTCGATTGATGTAGAGGCACTATATAGTAGTATCCACCATACATAGGAGCTTGCAGCAGTTCGGAACTTTGAATAGTAGAGGGACACATTTTACATCCCACAACAATTTTCTTCTTGAACTATTGAAATATGTACTCCAACACAACTATTTTCTTTTTAACGGCAGGTATTACCACCAGCTCAAGTACACGGCGATGAGGAGCCCTTGCGCTCCCATTTCTGCCTACTTGCTCCTGGGCTGGTGGGAGGACACTGTTGTTTTTAGGAACGAGGATGTCGTCTGGAACCCCAGGATCCTTTTCTGGATTTGCTACATTGATGACATCCTTGTCCTTTGGGATGGTGGTCGTGACACTTTCACTTCTTTTATGGAGTTTCTGAACATAAATAGTCTCAGATTGTCCTTTACATATGAAATAGGAGACACTGAGATTGCTTTCTTGGATATCCTCTTGTCTAGGAGGGATGATGGTTCCCTCAGATCAACTATATATTGTAAACCTACAGCCTCTAATAGTTTGCTCCAGTCGGAGAACCATCATCCTGCCCCCCTCAAGAGTGGCATTCCAAAGGGACAATTTCTGAAACTTAGAAGGAACTGTTCCTCTTTGACTGATTTTGACAGTCAATCAGTTGATCTAAGAGGACGGTTTCAAGATGGTGGCTATCCAGAAAGGATGATTAATTCAGTATATAGGAATGCCCAGAATATGGATAGGACATCTTTACTGACTACTAAACCTAAGATGGAGAATGACAATTGTAAGGCAGCGCTAGTCATCATGCTGGGGGACACTCGCTTAACCGGGTCAATTAATACACACATGCGACGTTTTCCAGTAACATGAAATCCAGCAGTTTATTACACTTCATAACTGCTTTTAACATAGTCCGTCTCAGTGGCTCACCGGCATGTTTACACACATAATATCCAAGAGCCTTTCAAGTGGCAGACAGGCCCACTTGGCTCCAGTTACAGCCTTCAGCAAAGTAACTATATCAATGTCCATATAATGTACCACTTTTACATTTTTGCCAGGTCTAGCGGTTTCCATCAGATTTGTTCAGCCATAGCTGTGGCTTTACAGCTTCCCAGATTGGGTCTCCATCCCTCGTACCTTCCAAGGCTACTGGCATATCTTATACACAATGATCAAGCCTCTACCTTTCAGGCTTCACCAGGCTTCACCATGCCTCTCTAGGCCTCACTAAGCCTCTCCAGGCTAACGGTGTCCCACACACAGGGTACAGGCCTCGCGCATTTCACACCCTGTTTCAGAAGCACCAGGATTTATATATCCTTCAGTGTACACAGGAACTGTAATGATGTCACAGTCATGTGATCAGTCCTTCAGTGCACACAGGAACTGCAATGATGTCACAGTCATGTGATCAGTAGTGCTGAGCCACCCCCATAGTGTTCGGGTTCGGTTCGGTTCGTTGAACACCGGGATGTTCGTGGAACTGTTCGTCGAATACATTAGAACACCGGCGAACACCGTCGAACACCATTAAAACCAATGGCAAGCAAGCAAAAACACATAGAAAAACCTAGAAAACACATAGAAAACACCTTCAAAGGTGTCCAAAAAGCTTACAAACTGCTCAGAAGATAGAAACATGTCAGTCACATATATAAGAAGTACAGTGACAGTGTTGCTTACTGTATTTGTCATTTAGTGTTAAAGGATTAATTAAAAAAAATAATAGTGTTATGATGCACCGTCTCTTTAAAAAAACCTGCATGCAATTCTGCATCGGTACCCGACAATTTAGAATTGAAAGAATAGAGCATCACACATAGATTAGATACATAGAAACATGTCAGTCACATATATAAGAAGTACAGTGATAGTGTTGATTACTGTACTTGTCATTTAGTGTTAAAATAAGGGATTTATTAAAAAAAAAATTGGCGTGGGGTTCCCCGTAATTTTAGTCTCTAGCGGAGGTTAAGCAGACGGCTGGGGCAGATGTCTGATGCCTGGGAAGGTGGTAATACCCACGGAGCTTCCGAGGCTACTAATATCAGCCTCCAGCTGAATAGCTAGCCTTTACTAGCTATTAAAATGGGGGACCCAAAAAAAAAATGACGTGGGGTCCCCCCTATTTTAATAGCTAGCAGAGGCTAGACAGACAGCTGGGGGCTGATATTAATAGCCCAGGAAGGGTGCAATGAATATTGGCCCCCTCCCAGGCTTGAAACACCAGCCGTCAGCCGCCCCAGAAATGGCGCATCCATAGGATGTGCCAATTCTGGCACTTAGCCTCGCTCTTCCCACTGCCCTGTAGCTGTGGCAGTGGGGTAATAGGGCTTGGGTTGATGTCAGCTTATAATGCCAGCTGACATCAAGCCCAGGTTAGTAATGGAGAGGCGTCTATAAGACACCCACATTACTAACCGCATAGTCAAAGTTAAAAAAAAAACACAAACACCCAGAATAAAGTCCTTTAATTGAAATAAACACACAATTTTTTAATGTTCTAAATTAAACCATACTTACCATCACGCCCATTCCAGCTGAAGCCAATAAAAGTAAAATAGTAAAGCAACCTCATCCTTACCTTTCCATGGTTCCCACGACGGCTCCAGCTCTGCTACATTGACATGACAGGCTGGATCGCAGCTGAAAGCTACCATCCAGCTTGCCATGCCCATGCCGCAGACACTGAGAAGCGCAAGCATGGCTGTGACGGCATCCAGATGAGCCGAGGTCATGTCCAATGAACTCAGCTCACCTCATGCACATCACTGACAGCGTGGGAAAATTCTCCTGCGGTCAGCGCTTGAGCAGGAGAATTCTCCCACGCTGGGATGGCATTGAGATGACAGGCTAGATCGCAGCTGAGCGCTGCCATCCAGCATGCCATCCTTCATAGACACTGCAGAGAACAGGCATGCTTGCGCTCTGCAGTGTCTCTGAAGCATGACAAGCTGAATGGCAGCGTTCAGCTGCGATCCAGCCTGTCATCTCAATGCCATCCCAGCGTGGGAGAATTCTCCTGTTCAAGCACTGAGCGCAGCAGAATTTTCCCACGCTGTCAGTGACGTGCATGAGGTGAGCTGAGTTCATTGGACATGACCTCAGCTCATCTTTATGCCGTCATAGCCAGAAATTGAGGAGCGCAAGCATGCCTGCGCTTCTCAGTGTCTGCGGCATGGCAAGCTGGATGGCAGCTTTCGGCTGCGATCCAGGCTGTCATGTGAATGTAGCAGAGCTGGAGCCTTCGTGGGAACCATGGAAAGGTAAGGATGATGTTGGTTTATTATTTTACTTTTATTGCAGAAGACATTGGCTTCAGCTGGAATGGGCGTGATTGTAAGTATGGTTTAATTTAGAACAATTAAGAATTGTGTGTTTATTTCAATTAAAGGACTTTATTCTGGGTGTTTGTGTTTTTTTTTTTTTTTAACTTTGACTATGGGGTTAGTAATGGGGGTGTCTTATAGACGCCTCTCCATTACTAACCTGGGCTTGATGTCAGCTGGCATTATAAGCTGACATGAACCCCAGCCCTATTAACCCAGTGCCACCGCTACAGGGCAGTGGGAAGAGCGAGGCTAAGTGCCAGAATTGGCGCATCCTATGGATGCGCCATTTCAGGGGTGGCTGCCGGCTGGTGTTTCTAGCCTGGGAGCGGGCCAATATTCATGGCACCCTTCCTGGGCTATTAATATCAGCCCCCAGCTGTCTGCCTAGCCTTTGCTAGCTATTAAAATAGGAGGGACACACCTCATTATTTTGGGGGTCCCCCATTTTAATAGCTAGTAAAGGCTAGGTATTCAGCTGGGGGCTGATATTAGTAGCCTGGGAAGCTCAGTGGGTATTACCCCGTTCCCAGGCTTCAAACATCTGCCCCAGCCGTCTGCTTAACCTCCGCTAGAGACTAAAATTACGGGGAACCCCACGCCAATTTTTTTTTTAAATAAATCCTTTATTTTAACACTAAATGACAAGTACAGTAATCAACACTATCACTGTACTTCTTATATATGTGACTGACATGTTTCTATGTATCTAATCTATGTGTGATGCTCTATTCTTTCTATTCTAAATTGTCGGGTACCAATGCTGAATTGCCGGCCGGCTTTTTTAAAGAGACGATGCATGAAAACACTATTATTTTTTTTTTAATAAATCATTTAACACTAAATGACAAGTACAGTAACCAACACTGTCACTGTACTTATTATATATGTGACTGACATGTTTGTATCTATCTAATCTATGTTTGATGCTCTATTCTTTCTGTTCTAAATTGTCGAGTACCGGTGTATGCCGCTGCTGAATTGCCTGCTTTTCATGTTTCACTGTGAGCACTGTTCCCATCGATTTGGGCAACCACTATAATGCCACAACCACCATGGCTGTGGCATTACAGTGAGTGGCAGACAATCCCTGCATGATTGGTGCTCTAAATAGTGCCAGACATGCAGGACACGCTTTTGGTGCACGAACAGTTTTCGAACATAACCTGGAACAGCCAAATTTTTTGCAAATCGTTCGCGGTCGTCGAACGACTCGAACACCACTCAAAACAGCTCGAATTTGAGATTGGCGAACAGTTCTAGTCGAACACCTCTTATCTCTAGTGATCAGTCCTTCTGAGGGAGGGGTACATGGTCAGCCAGAACACACCCTGGACCATTACAGTAATGCCGCAAGCCACTGCATTACACAATATAACACTCTTGATTGGCACGTATGACAACAAGTCACATACTGTGATGAGTATATTGAAAAAATATTGGCAGGTCCTGAGAGCAGATCCATATCCATCCCTCTGTGACTTTCAGGAAAGGGAGGTCGATTATAGATAGGATCGTTCATAGCCGTTTTGCTCCACCTAAAAAAGAAACTGCTTGGCTTGATAGGAGGACATTGAGTACCTTCAAATGTGGTCATTGTAGTTTTTGTCGTCATGTGTTCCAATCAAACACTGTTCAAAGCGCTGTAACAAAAAGAGTCTATAATACATGTTGCTTTGCTAATTGCAAGACAAAAGGCGTGATATATATGTGCACCTGTTCTTGTCCTATGGACTATATTGGCAAGACAAATAGTGAACTTCGCATACGAATCAGTGAATATCTGGGGGATGTCAGAAACAAAAGGGACACATCTGTAGCCCGGCATGTGAATTTAGTGCATAGTGGTGACCTTGGATCCATCTCGTTTCACGTTAATAAGGTTGTCCCTTCTACCATCCGTTTAGGTGACTGGGATAGGAAACTGCTCCAGTGCGAGGCGAGATGGATCTATTGGATTCATTCTATCAGCCCAAAAGGACTCAATGTGCAGTGCAGCCTCACTAGTTTTATCTAAGATTTTTTGTGGTACCCCATAAACCATGCCTTTAAATCATTTGACATCTTTATTTCATCAATTTTTTTGATGATCAATTAATTTTTGGTTGATTTGTTCTCTCAATTCGGCTGTATTTTCGTTTGAAATAAAAATTATCTTTGAATCCGAATATCAAGTTCCATCATCATCCTTCAGGAGCGCATATTGCTGGGAAAAACATTCACAAAGTGGTATTGCCCATGAAAGCACTGTCCAGTGCTCTCATCAGCTCCCAGATTTCTGCAGCAACCTGAATAGAAAGAGGAATCCACTGATTGGATTTACATGCAGTACCTCAAGACACCAAATAGGTGAGTGGATTTATACTGAGTATATATACCCTTGGAATCTAACTACTACACATATAAGCCTGCGCTTCCTATTTTCTTTCCCTATAATCCCCTCTTGTTCACTCAATTCATGTCAGTGTACAATTTTGAATAAGTTTATGTAATATATAAATGTATCCATTCTTGGCCTCAGTTAGTGGTTAAATTGGATAGCTTATTCTGTAAGTAAAATATGATGTGCTAATATGCCCATTTGTGCCTATTTGTGGACAATTTCTGTTTCTTGACTACGGCTTTTTTATGGCGTTTTATACTTGTGCCTGAGCCTGGAAGTGTATTGTCACTTCTATTTAAAGTTGGTTATTGTTGCAGTATTATCCCCTAGTATCCCTCCTGGCATGACCCGCACTTAGTTTTTTGCATACTCCATTCTATCTGTGGTACTATGTACTATATGTGAGGCACGTATATGAGCTCCACACACTGTTACTTCCGGGTTGCGGCAAGAGCAATTCCAGTATTTTGCGATCCAAGCCTCGCTCCCAGAGCCGGAAATGGTCATGTCCTGACCGGATGTGACGTCAGACGCCGGGTTTATGAGCAGCACCGCAAGTAACTAGGGCGCGCATTTTATTTTGGCCTCAGGACACGGGTCACATTGTTTTGACTCCTGTCTAATTCCCCTGATGAACTCCAGATAAATCTTTATGGGGGAAACGCATCGGGAAGGGGGGATTCTGTTATGGGATTCCTTAAGACAGATTCTGTGTCTACAATTTAGCTAAGTACGTTGCTCATTTTGTTACGCCATACCGTTTCAAAGTAGAGTGCCAACCTCCGCTGTCAGGTAGGGCACATATTAGAGCCATTGTAGTGTTGTGCTAGTGTGAACTTCACTTTTTTTTCACAATTATATTTAGCATATTGTGAACCTTTGATGCTGGGTGAATCCCTTATTTTTAACTTGTTCTGTGAGAGTTTTTAAGTAAATCTATTAAAAGTTACATTTTAGGGGTCTCTGATTCTCTCAGTTTACACCGTCCACATGAGCCTCAGGTATCTGAGTCTCATCAGGATCACCTCCCTCCCCGGTGGTTAATGTCTGGTGACAAGGGTCAGGAACCTGCTCAGACCCTAATCCGTCCTGCCCCGAATCCAATGTAAAATTTTTTTGGGCATTTTGCTGATGCTTTCCTATTGTTCTTGACTATGTGAATATTTGGAGTACACTTCTGATGCCCATGGTATAGAATGGGTGAACAGTTCTACAAACTCACCCATCTGTGGTTCCCTACAGTCAGTTGGGCACTTGGAAAGTTGTGACGTGGGGGTAAGCAAGGGTAATTGGGGTGCTACCTCTGTTGATTGTACTGTCTGTGATGTTGAGGTGGAGGAAGAAGACGAGAGGCCACTTGAAGCAGCGCTTCCCATGCAACCACCTGCTCCTTCTGACCCTTATCAACAAGATGTATCGCTGTGCAGCTGCCAAAGAAATGGAGTGGAGTAACCCGTCCAGTAACTGAAGTTGTTAGTTGTCTTTGGATAGGACATGACGGAGTTGGTTCACTAACACCAAGCCTATTCTTCCTTCCACCACGGCCTCTCTTTTTCCCACTCATGTTGCTCACATACTGTGGTAGGAGCACGCTATTAGCAAAACAAAATTAGATTTTTTGTGGAATCTTTCTAGCAAGACAAAAAAATCTATTTTGTTACTCCGAAAACAGCTGAACTTCAACGCAACTAATGTAGTAGGTGTCTCTTAGTAGAGTGTATCACGTTTGCGACACAAAAAAAATTTTGTGGACTCTGCCTAGCAAGACAAAAAATCTATTTTTTTACTCTGACTCAACTCAAGTTCACCTCCACTAAAATAGTAGGTGGCTTTTAGCAAAATGTACCACGTTTGCGACACAAAAAAATGTTTTGTGGACTCTGTCTAGCAAGACAAAAAATCAATTTTTTACTCTGAAAACAGCTGAGGTTCACCACCACTAAGATAGGTGGCTTTTAGCAAAGGATATCACGTTTGCGACACAAAAAAATATTTTGTGGAGTCTGCCTAGTAAGACAAAAAAATCAATTAATTCACTTTGAAAACAGCTGAAGTTCAATGCCACTAAAATAGTAGGTGGCTTTTAGTAAAGTGTATCATGTTTGCAACCCAAAAAAAATCTTTTGTGGACTCAGCCTATCAAGCCTTAAAATCTATTTTTTTTATTCTGAAAGCAGATGAAGTTCACCGCCACTAAAATAGTAGGTGGCTTTTAGCAAAGTGTATCACGTTTGCGACACAAAAAAATCTTTTGTGGGCTCTGCCTAGTAAGACAAAAAATCAATTATTTCACTCTGAAAACAGCTGAAGTTCACTGCCACTAAGATAGTAGGTGGCTTTTAGCAAAGTGTATCACGTTTGCGACACAAAAAAATCTTTTGTGGAGTCTGCCTAGTAAGACAAAAAATCAACTAATTCACTCTGAAAACAGCTGAAGTTCACCGCCACTGAAATAGTAGGTGGCTTTTAGCAAAGTGTATCACGTTTGCGACACAAAAAACCTTTTGTGTACTCTGCCTAGCAAGACAAAAAATAAATTTTTTTACTTTGAAAACAACTGAAGTTCACCGCCACTAATGTTGAAGGTGGCTTTTAGCAGAGTGTATCATATTTGCGACACAAAATTTTTTTTGCAGACTCTGCTTAGCCAGACAAAAAATTCAATTTTTCAACTCTGAAAACAGCTGAACTTCAACGCCGCTAATGTTGAAGGTGGCTTTTAGCAGAGTGTATCATGTTTGCGACACAAAAACATATTTTGTGGACTCTGCCAAGCAAGACAAAAAATATTTTTTTTTACTCTGAAAACAGCTGAGGTTCACCGCCACTAAGACAGTAGGTGGCCTTTAGCAGCATGTATCACGTTTGCGACACAAAAAAATCTTTTGTGGACTCTGCCTGCCAACAGAAAAAATATATTTGTTTTACTGTGGATACAGCTGAAGTTCGCCCACCAAAAAAATGACAAACTTGGCTAACACAGCTTGCACTATCACATTAACAAATGAAAAAAAAAAGTTTTTGTGCTCTGCACTCAGAAGCTCTGCAGATAGCTGAATTTCAACCCCACAAAATCATAAAGTGGCCTACAAGGGCTTGCTTGCTTTATCACATTAGCAAGTGCAAAAATAGATTGAAGGTGTACTCGTGCATGGAGCACAATACAACCGGTGCACAACACTGTTCTTTGGCATGTGCCCTGCTCTTTCTTTCAGAATCTAAACTATTGCACAAGAAAAAAAAATGTGCTGCAAGGTCGATTGAACAGATACACAGCACATGACTTATCTACACTATCGGACTTCCACACATGTGCCCATCTATCTAGCTAATATCTCTCAGTACACAGGTGCACACTCCGCAGCATCTATCTCCACCTGTGACATGCATAAAATGGCGCTGAGGGAACATGGCCTCTTTTTATATGGAGAGGACATGTGATTTCAGCAATCAATTGCAGAAGCCCTTGTGTCTGGACAGTTTGGATGCTTCCTGAGCTTTGATTGGCTAGCCACACTTTCCTGACTTAAAGCTAACGCCTACAGGAAGAAAAAAAATGAATAAAATTAAAAGCGCAAAGCTGATCTTATCTGTTCTGCGATATGGCCAGTTCCCCCACTCATCTACCACGTCTCCCCGCTCATCATACACAAGCACTGTGCTAACAAAAGTGTTAAAAATGCTGAAGCTGCCCTGCAATCACGTTCCCGCATTTATTTTCCGAATGTTGCCGATTTTTTTCCAAATTTAAGAAATTTTGATTACATTTCTGATCATGAATCCGAATGCCGAATGTGCCATATTCGTGTCGAATTGAATTTGCAAGTTCGGATTTTGAACATATTCACTCATCACTATCTGGAATGCTTCAACTTATCTGAGTGGGTCTGAGACTGTTTTTTCATGACTCGTTGTACTTCATGTTAGTGGTAAATTTTGGTTAATATGATATGTGTTTTTTTATGAAAATATTGAACCAAACCAAATAGTAATACCACACACAGTAGATAATAAATAATATTTACCACATGTCTACTTTACATCAGCATAATTTTTTTAACTTCAATTTTTTTGTTAAGAATTTAGAAGGGTTAAAAGTTAATCAGCAATTTTTCATGCAAAAAAATGTTTTAGGAGCCACATCACATTTCAAGTGACTTTGAGGGGCCTATGTGACAGAAAATACACAAAAGTAACACCATTTTAAAAACTTCACCCATCAAAGTGCTCAAAACCTCATTCAAGAAGTTTATTAACACTTTAGGTGTTTAATAGGAAGGAAAGCAAAGTTGAAAGAATAAATGAAAATTTAAATTTTTCCCACAAAAATGTTACTTTAGCCCTACATTTTTCATTTTCACTAGGGTAACAGGAGAAAATGGATGATACAATTTGCTGTGCAATTTCTTCTGAGTATACCGATACCCTATATGTGGTGAGAAAATACTGTTTGGGTGCACGGCAAGGCTTGGAAGGGAAGAAGCACAATTTGACTTTTGGATCGCAAAAATCACTGACACCATGCCGCGCTTGCAGAGCCTCTGATGTGCTCTTCCACCATGTTTTTTAAACACAGTCTCCAGCTATTATGGACCATATCAGATGGTGGTGCCGGATGTTGTGGCGTGCTTAAGAAGGTTTTCCACAATTCGGATGAGCTAACCCTCCCTTTCGAGGTGGTGCCGGTGCCTCAGCTGGGTTGGCGACTTTTTCCTCTTACACTGCAATGTTATTCCACTGAGCCCTCACTGTCAGGTGGGATTGCCATCAGTAGTGCGTCTGCCAATGTATGCTTGTATTCCCGCATTTTCTGACCCCTCTCCAGTGACGGAAGTAACAATGGTACATTGTCTTTGCTATAGGGATCCAGCAAGTTGGCCACCCAGTAATCAGCACTGGTAACAGTCTAGGTAACTCGGCTGTCATTGTGCAGGCAAAGCAGCATGTATTGGTTCATGTGTGCCAGACTGCCCAGAGGCAGCAACAAGCTATCCTCAGTGAGAGGTGTATGGTCTGGGTCCTCCGTATTCCCCAGTCAAGTTCCAGGGATGCCCATGAGCTGCTTTGAGTGCCACCCTGCTGTGAACACAGTTTCTCTTCCTCCACCTCATCCTCCAAAACAGTTTTTTTCCTGGCTGCTGTTGGTACAGGAACCCACCCTGATAATGGTGTAAATGGTTACTGTTCCTCTTCCTCTTCCACCTTTGCCACTACCTCATCCATCATCAACTGAAGTGTTTTTTCAATCAGCCATTGAAGTGGGATTGTAACACTGATGAAGGTGTTATCACTTGCCATGTTGGTGGAGCACTCGAAGCAGCGCAACATGGCAGACACGTCCCGCATGAACGCTCACTCGGTGGAGAAGTGGTGTTGTTCCACAGAGCGACTCACCCGTGCATGCTGCAGTTGAAATTCCACTATTGCCAGCTGCTGCTCGCACAGTCTCTTCAGCATATGCAAGGTGGAGTTCCACCTTTTGGGTACGTCGTATATGAGGTGGTGAACAATAAGGCAGAAGTGACGCTACAGTGCAGACAGGCAGGCAGTGAGGTGAGAACGCCGAAGGTACACACAGAAGGCCCCCACTTTAAGCAGCAGCATTGACATATCAGAGTAAATTTTAAGGACGCTCTGCACTACCAAATAAATCACATGTGCCAGGCAAGGGATATGCATTAAACCGGCTATGCCCAGAGCTGCTACGAGATTTCACCCGTTACATCACTCCAGCAGTCCGGGTTTGAGGTGCGGTGGCACAAAACACTCATCGGTCTGTTGTTTGATCCCTATCCACAGCTTATGCATGGTGTGTGATCTTACTCCCAATAGGTGAGTTTCAGCACAGACTGTGGTTTCATATCAGTCGCAAGCTGGAAACACTGCAGCACTACCTCTGTCAAGCGGCAACAGGCTCTGTTGAAACGTATTTGTTAAGGTGACAAACAGCCCACAATTGCATAGTTGTGGAAAAGTTAAACAGAACAGACAGATCTGTGGCTCTTGGCAATGAACCTACAACCAGGCATGATTGTGTGTGGTAATGGCTGTATGCACCCATTTATGCATGTCAGCTACAGATGCCGCCAGTCTGGCAGTGCTGCAGCAGTCAGTGCTTGCAAGTGCCAGCTCACCAACTGGTGTGCGATGTCACTCTGCTCTAGAACTCCACTTTACACATGTTGGCAAGGCTTTGTGAGCAGCAGAGGGCAGTAGTTGAATACCAGCTACAACATGCCCGTCGGAATTCCGCTCAGCCTCATCACAAAACAACCAATGAGTGGGCATGGATGTCTGACATCTGTGAGGTTATACAAAACTTTGAGGAATCAACCAAGATGGTGAGTAGAGATGATGCCATAAGCAGCATAATCACTCCACTTCTGTGTCTACTCAAATGCTCGCTGCTCACAATTAAAGAGGAAACTTTTCATGTGGACCAGGGGGAGATGGAGAAATAAAGTACACAGAGTTGTACTACCCAGCCCAGTCTCATCTTTTCTTTTCAGTGAGGATTGGATGATAAAGTTGATGATGAGGAGGAGGAATAGGAGATTATTGTCTGCACTACAGAAGGTACCTCCCACACCAGCTTCATCCCATCTGTTCCGCCTGGATGGGCTGAAGTGAAGAAGGAGCAGAAAAGAGAGGAGGAGGAGAGGAAGGAGGAGGAAGTGATGGAGAGTCGTCCTCCTGGAGGGGGACAGGGAATTCTTGCCTGTAGCGAGTCTGGCACAAATGGCTGACATTATGTCCCGCTACCTTTCCCGTGACCTTCACTTTATACGCATTTTGTCCAACACTGATTACTGATTGTTCACCCTTCTCGACCACTGCTACAAGGACAACTTTCCATCTCTTCTTTTGACACACACCAGGTCCAACATATGCAGGGGAACACTATCAATGGTCTGGAACAGTTTCTTTAGACTAGGCCCTGATAAGCGGGGTAGTCTGACAAGGAGGGAAAAGTTTTGGAAGATAGTGAAGGAGTAGCTAGCCAACTGTACCAGCATCCTCCGTGATTCCTCTGTGCCATACAACTATTGAGTATCCAAGCTGGACACGTGGCATGAACTGTCCATCTATTCCTGGGAGTGGTGGCCTTCCCTGCCACTAGCATTTTGTCAGAGCAGGTTTTTAGTGCTGGCTGGGGCATAATAACTGATAATGGCATTCGCCTTTCAACTGAAAATGCTGACAAAATGTTGACTCTTATCAAAATGAACAATGTCTAGATTGGCCCTGACTTTTCAACCCCAGCGGATGATAGCAGCGGAATACAAAGCCATTTCAAATGTTCCTTTTTTCTGGTATATTCCCATGCACCCCTCACCACCCAAAAAAGGTATACAGTTCATGGTTTCTTGATTTTCTTGTCCTCCTCCTCTTCCACCATATCAACAGAGTCATCATGTGGCCCTTGCTCCAAATTTTTAGAGGGTCATCATGCGGCCGTCGCTCATAATTTTTAGAGGGTCATCAGTTGGCCCTCACTCATTTTTAGAGGATCACGATTTAAAATTTTAGAGGGTAAACCGGCAGACCTCACTCTTAATTTCCAGGGTGTGAATGATGCCTTCCTTCATATTTTTTAAAAGATATGTATGAGGCCTAGCTTTACAATTCTCTTTCATAAATATTTATGTTTACCCCCATGGGTAAATGTTTTTTAGCCCTTCCACTTAGGGGACAGGCTTTACCTTTTAACGTTATCAGCAAATACTGGAGGCAAATTTGCACTCATCAGCTCGGAAGCTGGGCATGGGACGTACTTGGACGTTCCAACCTGACAAAGATCCAAAGCACAAGGCCAAGTTGACCTGTCATTGGCTACAGCTGAACAAAGTGAAGGTTCTGGAGTGGCCATCTCAGTCTCCTGACCTCAATATCATTGAGCCACTCTGGGGAGATCTCAAGAGCGCAGTTCATGCTAGACAGCCCAGGAATTTACAGGAACTGGAGGCATTTTGCCAAGAAGAATCGGTAGTTTTACCATCTGAGAAAATAAAGATCCTCATCCACAACTACGACAAAAGACCTCAACCTTTCATTGATGTTAAATGGGGCAAAACAGGGTATTAAGAAATGGGGTATGTGAACTTTTGATCAGGGTCATTTGGATGTTTTTGGTTTGTCATTAAGATTTAAAAAGAGATAACACAGTAGTTTGTCAATATATGGCTTCACCCAACAAATAACAATGAGTGGAGAAAAAGTTTTTTTGTTATTATTTATATTCTCTGAAACAAGGCCAAGAAAGCAAAAATTCTGCCGGGGTATGTAATCTTCTGAGCACAACTGTAAAGTCGCCTTAATTAAATTACATTCCCTAAACTTTAGGCTGTCATCTAGGACCTCCACAGGGAACAGTCATGAGCCTGAAGTCATTTTATTTTTAGATGCTCCATCACTAGTGTTGAGCGCACATGCTCGACACTGCTCGGTACTCGCCCGAGCATCACGCTACTAGGGATGTTCGGCGAGCACCGAGCATTTACGGTTTACTCGGGCGGGAGCTCGGGTCTCCGCCCTGCATGTTTGGCGCTCTTTACAGAGCCAATGAACATGCAGGGATTGCCAGCCAGTCACTGTAATGCTGCAGCCATGTTGGTTGTGGGCATTACAGTAATTGGCTGGCCGCACAGCGTCACCTCGAGTATTTAAAACCTGGCGCCGCCATCTTGGACACAGTCGCTCCGGATTAGACAGTGTAGGGACAGCGCTGCTGATTTAGGGAGAGATATAAACTGCAAAATAGTTAGTGTAGGGTCTGTAAAGGCTGCCAGAACAAACAAACAGTCCTTTTCAGGACTAATATCAATCCCAGATACCAGGCAGGCAGGCTGTATAGGAGACACACTGGTTATACCAGCAAACGCTGCATTACAGTCCTGTGTGCTCCTGTTGCTGAAATTGCTGGACTTAGCACCAGGTGTCGGGGGCCAGGAAAAATCCTTTTTTTTCCATCTAAATCCTCCTTTTTTTTTCCTCCTTCACACTGTACAAATACCCGTCTTATTAACCTTTTGGTGTGTGTCCCCCCCCCCAAAAAAAAAGCGTGTCTCTGATTTTTCAGACACAAATATAACTGCTGAAAATAGTGTGGTGTAGGCTAGAGAAACAGAAGTGTTGTTTTGTACTTCCACGGTTCAAACCTCTGTATTATCCATTTTGGGCCATTTGTATCTAAAAAAAACCAGTTTGAGTGTGTCACTCACTGTTCAGCCGCAAATCTATATATTTAAAAAAGTCTGGTATACCCCAGTAAACAATAACTGTGGTTTTGCCATCCCACGGTAAAAAATCTCTGTTATTCAGGTTTTGGTATATTTTCCGTAAAGAAAAACAGTAGTGTCTCCTGGATGTTGTGACACAAAAATATATCTGTTGAAAATAGTCTTGTGTAGGCCCGACATCCCAGTGTGGTTTCGCAGTTCCATGGGTTAAATCGCTGTACTATCCAGTTTTGGGCCTTTGGTATCTAAAAAAAAAATTGTTTGAGTGTGTTGCTCACTGTTCAGCCGCAAATATCTCTATTTAAAAAAGTGTTTTATACCCCAGTAAACAATAACTGTGGTTTTGCCATCCCACGGTAAAAAATCTCTATTATTCAGCTTTTGGTAGTTTTTTCCGTAAAGATAAACAGTAGTGTCTCCTGACTGTTGTGACACAAAAATATATCTGTTGAAAATAGTCTTGTGTAGGCCCGACATCCCAGTGTGGTTTCACAGTTCCATGGGTCAAATCGCTGTACTATCCAGTTTTGGGCCTTTGCTATCTAAAAAAAAGCAGTTTAAGTGGGTCGCTCACTGTTCAGCCACAAATATCTCTATTTAAAAAAGTGTGGTATACCCCAGTAAGCAATAACTGTGGTTTTGCCATCCCATGGTAAAAAATCTCTATTATTCAGGTTTTGGTATATTTTCCGTAAAGAAAAACAGTAGTGTCTCCTGACTGTTGTGACACAAAAATATATCTGTTGAAAATAGTCTTGCGTAGGCCCGACATCCCAGTGTGGTTTCGCAGTTCCACGGGTCAAATCGCTGTACTATGCAGTTTTGGGCCTTTGGTATTTTAAAAAAAAAGCAGTTTTAGTGTGTCACTCACTGTTCAGCCGCAAATATCTCTATTTAAAAAAGTGTGGTATACCCCAGTAAACAATAACTGTGGTTTTGCCATCCCACGGTAAAAAATCTCTATTATTCAGCTTTTGGTATATTTTCCGTAAAGAAAAACAGTAGTGTCTCCTGACTGTTGTGACACAAAAATTTATCTGTTGAAAATAGTCTTGTGTAGGCCCGACATCCCAGTGTGGTTTTGACGTTCCACGGGTCAAATCGCTGTACTATCCAGTTTTGGGCCTTTGGTATCTAAAAAAAAAGCAGTTTGAGTGTGTCGCTCACTGTTCAGCCGCAAATATCTCTATTTTAAAAAGTGTGGTTTACCCCAGTAAACAATAACTGTGGTTTTGACATCCCACGGTAAAAAATCTCTATTATTCTGGTTTTGGTATATTTTCCGTAAAGAAAAACAGTAGTGTCTCCTGACTGTTGTGACGCAAAAATATATCTGTTGAAAATAGTCTTGTATAGGCCCGACATCCCAGTGTGGTTTCGCAGTTCCACGGGTCAAATCGCTGTACTATCCAGTTTTGGGCCTTTGGTATCTAAAAAAAAAGCAGTTTGAGTGTGTCGCTCTCTTTTCAGCCGCAAATATCTCTATTTAAAAAAGTGTGGTATACCCCAGTAAACAATAACTGTGGTTTTGCCATCCCACGGTAAAAAATCTCTATTATTCAGCTTTTGGTAGTTTTTTCCGTAAAGAAAAACAGTAGTGTCGCCTGACTGTTGTGACACAAAAATATATCTGTTGAAAATAGTCTTGTGTAGGCCCGACATCCCAGTGTGGTTTCGCAGTTCCACGGGTCAAATCGCTGTACTATCCAGTTTTGGGCCTTTGGTATCTAAAAAAAAAAGCAGTTTGAGTGTGTCGCTCACTGTTCAGCCGCAAATATCTCTGTTTAAAAAAGTGTGGTATACCACAGTAAACAATAACTGTTTTTCTGCCATCCCACGGTAAAAAATCGCTATTATTCAGCTTTTGGTAGTTTTTTCCGTAAAGAAAAACAGTAGTGTCACCTGACTGTTGTGACACAAAAATATATCTGTTGAAAATAGTCTTGTGTAGGCCCGACATCCCAGTAAGGTTTCGCAGTTCCACGGGTCAAATCGCTGTACTATCCAGTTTTGGGCTCTTGGTATCTAAAAAAAAAGCAGTTTGAGTGTGTCGCTCACTGTTCAGCCACAAATATCTCTATTTAAAAAAGTGTGGTATACCCCAGTAAACAATAACTGTGGTTTTGCCATCCCACGGTGAAAAATCTCTATTATTCAGCTTTTGGTTGTTTTTTCCGTAAAGAAAAACAGTAGTGTCTCCTGACTGTTGTGACACAAAAATATATCTCTTGAAAATAGTCTTGTGTAGGCCCGACATCCCAGTGAGGTTTCGCAGTTCCACGGGTCAAATCGCTGTACTATCGAGTTTTGGGCCTTTGGTATCTAAAAAAAAGCAGTTTGAGTGTGTCGCTCACTGTTCAGCCGCAAATATCTCTATTTAAAAAAGTGTTGTATACCCCAGTAAACAATAACTGTGGCTTTCCTCTTCCACGGTCCTAATCTACTCTTTATTACCCTTTTTCCATTGATAGTGCAAGTGTAAGCTATTTTACTTCATTTGCAATGAGCAAGGCGCGTGGCAAGGGACTTGGAAGTGGACGTTCTGGTTATGGTTCGTGCAGAGCACGGGGCCATGGCAAAGGTGAAAATGTGCCACAACCAACAGCCACATCTTCTCGCTCCCACTTCTTGACCGAATTACTAGGGAAGCACAGAACAACACCAGTATTGAGAACTGATCAGTGTGAACAGGTTATTAATTGGATAGCAGATAATACTTCCAGTTACCTGGGCACCACCACCTCTGGTCTGTCTTTCACACCGTCAACTCTTAGTAGCCATGAGTCTCGACCGCATACTCCTCCTCACCCTGATGCTCCTTCCTCCCACCATGCCGAGTGTCGTCAGACAGCAAGTAATCCCACACTTGGACACTCAGAAGAGCTGTTCACTGGTCCATTTCCATATTTGGGCCCCTCGCCTGATACGCTTGAAGTGGTGGAAGAGGAGATCAAATGTTGCGATGCCCAAATATTTGAACAGCCTCGGCCACAGGAAGTCGACGTTGGCAATCTGTCACAAGAGGTGGACGATGACGAGACACAATTGCCAGGAAGTGAGGAGGAGGATCGTGGTGCGCAAGTTGAAGAGGAGGAGGTGGTGGATGATCTAGTAACTGACCCAACGTGGAAGGAGGACATGCAGAGTGAGGCCAGCAGCACACAGGGGGAGGGAGGCAGAGTACCCCAACAGGCAGGAAGAAGCAGTGTGGTGGCCGCAGACAGAAGGCTGGCAACCGTTCCCCGTAACACCAACACGAGGGACGTTGCCAGTACAAGCGGTAGGTCTTCCAGAGTCTGGAATTTTTTTAAAGACTGTGCTGATAACCCCAAATAGGCTATATGTTCCACCTGCCATGCCAGTATCAGCAGGGGTGACAAAACTACCAGCCTGACCACCACCAGCTTGATCAGGCACATGGCAGCAAAGCACCCGACTTTGTGGGGCGAAACCCAGGGTCCACGACAAGTGTCAGCGGGTGTCACCACTGCTTCTTCCACTGTTGTGCATGCAATAGAAACCCCTGTTGTGTGTGCAAGGCAATCTCATGTCCATACTGCATGTAAAGATGCCCCCTCCTCTCAGTCTTCACTTGTTACGGCAGTTTCTCAAGAAACAGCATCAACGTCCACGTCCACGTCCCACCGCAGCGTTCAATTGTCCATATGCCAGACCTTTGAATGAAAGCGGAAATTCGCAGCTAACGCCCCACAGGCCACAGTCCTAAATTCTCACATTTCACGACTGCTTGCGTTGGAAATGCTGCCTTTTAGGCTGGTGGAGACGGAATCCTTCCGCAATCTTATGGCGGTGGCCATCCCTCGGTACTCGGTCCCCAGCCAACACTATTTTGCCCGGTGTGCCATCCCCGCATCACACAAGCACGTGTCCCAAAGCATCTGCCGTGCCCTCAACAACGCAGTTACTGGGAGAGTCCACCTGACAACGGACACGTGGACAAGTGCTTGTGGCCAGGGACGGTACATCTCTCTGACGGGACTCAGTCGGACCTTGGGACGGAACACATCCTCCCCACACCGAGGATTGCGGGCCCTATGTCAGCCAGAGTAGCCCCCACAGTGTACAGCTCCTGTGCATCCTCCTCCTCCTCCTCATGTTCAGCCTCCATCTCAGATATCACCACATCAGTTACAAGCTAGAAGCATTGCAGTACTGCCTCCGCCAAGCGGCAACAGGCTGTGCTGAAACTCATAAGCTTAGGTGATAAACCTCACACTGCTTGTGAGTTGTGGACAGCTGTGAAAGAGCAGGCAGATCTGTGGCTGAGACCGCTGACTCTACATCCCGGCATGGTCGTGTGTGACAATGGCCGTAACCTGGTGGCGGCTCTGAGGCAAGGTGAGATCACACACGTACCATGCCTGGCTCATGTGCTTAACCTCGTGGTTCAGCGGTTTCTTAAATCGTACCCCGAGTTGCCAGATCTGCTTGTGAAAGTACGCCGCCTGTCAGCTCATTTTCGCAAGTCGGCTACAGCTTCCGCCGCCCTTGCTGTGTTGCAGCAGCTTTTGCAGCTTCCGTCACACCGACTGGTGTGTGATGTCCCCACACTTTGGAACTCTACCCTCCACATGTTGCAAAGGATTTGTGAGCAGAAGAGAGCAGTTGTGGCGTACCAGCTGCAACAAGGCCGTCGATATTCAGGTCAGACTCCACACATAAGACCTCAGGAGTGGACCTGGATGTCTGACATATGTACCATCCTGACAAACTTTGAGTAGGCCACCAAGATGGTGAGTGGCGATGACACCATCATTAGTGTCAGCATCCCACTTGTCTGTCTTTTGCAACGCTCTCTGCAGAGAATTAAAGAGGAGGCATTGCAGCCAGAGTATGATGAGATGGATCAAGAAGCCGTAGCGGGCGATTACACACAGCCCAGCCTCATCTCATCCCAACGTGCATTGGGGGACAATGAGGGAGAGGAGGAGGAGGAGGAGGAGGATGAACCGGAGCTGCTATCATGCATTGTAGATGGTAGTACCTGTACAAGTGTCATACCGTCGGTTCAGCGTGGGTGGCCTGAGTACAGGGGGGAGGAAGAAGAGGAGGAGGAGGAGGAGAGCATGGTCAATCGTCATCTTGGTGAGGACACGGAAATCTTGCCCGTTACCAGTCTGGCACACATGGCTGACTTTATGTTACGCTGCCTTAACCGTGACCCTCGCGTTGTCAAAATGTTGGGTGACAGTCATTACTGGTTGGTGACACTTGTAGACCCCCGCTACAAGGAGAACTTTCACTCTCTTATTCCTGAGGTGGGGAGGTCTACAAAAATGGGGCAGTACCAGAAGGCCCTTGCTGCAGAACTCTAAAAAAAATTCCAATCTGAACACGCTAGCGGCAGAGGTCACAGTTCGTTGCCCAACCAAGGCTTACAGGCGAGAGAGATGCAACTCCATTCCAGCAGAGGCAGGGGAACACTGTCAATGTTCTGGGACAGTTTTCTGATACCCGCCCAGCTTACAGGCCCTGAGGCGCGGGGTACTCTCACAAGGAGTGGAAAGTTTCAAAAGATGGTAAGGGAGTACCTTGCCGACCGTACCAGCATCCTCCGTGATTCCTCTGTGCCTTTTAATTATTGGGTATCCAAGCTGGACACTTGGAATGAACTTGCTCTGTACGCCTTGGAGGTCCTGGCCTGCCCTGCCGCTAGCGTGTTATCGGAGCGTGTTTTTAGTGCCGCTGGGGGAATTATAACTGATAAGCGCACTCGCCTGTCAACTGACAATGCTGACAAGCTGACCTTTATCAAAATGAACAAGGGCTGGATTGGGCCAGACTTCTCATCACCACCAAATGACAGCAGAGTAACATAAAGTCAAATCCACTGTGTTATTTCGGGAGGTGTATTCCCATGCATCGCTTCACACGCACACATGGGTATGCGCTTCCTCGTTTCGGCTGTTTTATCTTCTTCTCCTTATCCTCAGCCTCCACCACCACTATACCACTAGGGTGCCAGCATTGCAAGTTCATCCGTCATTATTTTTGGCAGCTTTTGCTTGCAAGGCATAAGCAAATACTATGGGACACCCACTCCCCAATAATGGGACTTATGTTTGTAATATGCTGAACTGCATGGCTCTTGTAAGGGGCATTGCAAGTTGCTTCATCCTAATTTTTGGCAGCTTTTGCTTGGAAAGCATGAGCAAATACAATGGGAGACCCACTCCCCAATAATGGGACTTATGTTTGTAATATGCTGTACTGCATGGCTCTTGTAAGGGGCATTGCAAGTTGCTCCGTCCTAATTTTTGGCAGCTTTTGCTTGCAAGGCATAAGCAAATACTATGGGAGACCCACTCCCCAATAATGGGACTTATGTTTGTAATATGCTGTACTGCATGGCTCTTGTAAGGGGCATTGCAAGTTGCTCCGTCCTAATTTTTGGCAGCTTTTGCTTGCAAGGCATAAGCAAATACTATGGTAGACCCACTCCCCAATAATGAGACTTATGTTTGTAATATGCTGTACTGCATGGCTCTTGTAAGGGGCATTGCAAGTTGCTCCGTCCTAATTTTTGGCACCTTTTGCTTGCAAGGCATAAGCAAATACTATGGGAGACCCACTCCCCAATAATGGGACTTATGTTTGTAATATGCTGTACTACATGGCTCTTGTAAGGGGCATTGCAAGTTGCTCCGTCCTAATTTTTGGCAGCTTTTGCTTGCAAGGCATAAGCAAATACTATAGGAGACCCACTCCCCAATAATGGGACTTATGTTTGTAATATGCTGTACTGCATGGCTCTTGTAAGGGGCATTGCAAGTTGCTCCTGCCTAATTTTTGGCAGCTTTTGCTTGCAAGGCAGAAGCAAATACTATGGGAGACCCACTCCCCAATAATGGGACTTATGTTTGTAATATGCTGTACTGCATGGCTCTTGTAAGGGGCATTGCAAGTTGCTCCGTCCTAATTTTTGGCAGCTTTTGCTTGCAAGGCATAAGCAAATACTATGGGACACCCACTTCCCAACAATGGGACTTATGTTCGTAATATGCTGTACTGCATGTGACGCGCCCCCTGGGCCATGTGTACACGTGTGTGTGATACCCGGTGCCCTGTCTCTTGGGTCTGTAGTCTCCGTGGCGGTGACACGGTCACGTGGCTCAGGAAGGTCAAACCAGTGGCAGTCTTTCTTAGGTTTTGAGGTTAATTGTCCGACTACGCCACCCGTGGATTGCGGTCAGGGAGTTCCACCGCTGTGAGGCAGACCGCTGAGGCTGTTGTTGTGTAAACTGCAGAGAATAGTATAACTCCCCACGGGAGGAGTATAGCCTCTGGGCAGTGAGTGTGGATGATGGGGGTGATGGTGCACGAGCGCAGCAGGAACGACTCAGAGTCTTTGCAGTGCAGTTCAGGGTCTTTACTGATGATTATAAGGTAGACCCTCCCAGGAGTACTGGCTAGCATAAGAGGCCTGGTCAGTCTGTGAGCAAGCAGGAGTTCCCCTGGCCAGGTGGAGTTGTAGGCCTCCCCGTCTGTCTGCACTCTTCCTGGCTACCTTGCTGTAAGCGGGTAGAAGTAGCCCACGTCCCTGAGTGTACCGTGTAGTGCTCACCCGTATGGCTGCTGACTTGGGGCCTTCTGTTAGCCTCCGCTCCATGACGGCAGTGCTGGTCCCTTGCTTGTGACTGAGCCTCCGGGCTTCTATGGCCAGAGGACCTGAAATCCTCTGCTGGCTGGTTTCTGCTGCTGAATATATAAGTCGTCACAGCCTCGGACTCCTGTGTCTTGTTCCTATTGTCTTCTGCCAGGGCAAGCTCTGCTCAGCTTCCAGCCCCTGGTCTTTAGCTCCTAGCTCCTACAGAGCTCCTTGCTGTTACTTTCCCTTGCTCTCACTCTGACTCTGACTGTTCTCTGTTCTCTGACTCACTCAACCCCGCCCCAGATCCTGTTTATAAGGGCAGAATTCTCCCCTCCCAGGACTGGGGCAGGAGGATGTTGCATGTTTAAGGGATCCTGACCAGGAAACCTCCCACTTGCTCTCCGACGTAATATCTTTTTTACTGTGGTGACCAGACCCCTGGGGTGCCACACATGGCTCTTGTAAGGGGCATTGCAGTTCCTCATAATTTTTGGAAAGCCTTCCATTCACTGCTTAGGCCAACAGTGCACAGGAGACCCAGTTGCTATAAATGGAAAAAAAGGTTTAGTTAACGCCCTCTGACCTCCATGTCATTTCCAAGGGGCATTGAAGTGCCTCGAAATTTTTGGTAGTCATTGCACTCACTGTATGCCCTATAGCTGTGTAGCTGAACCGCTCCTTTTGTTATAGAAACATATCCTACAAGACATATCTGGTTGACTGGCCTGATATTAATGTGAATGGTCCCAGTTCCTCCTGCTCTTTCTCCTTTGCCACTACCTCATCTATCATTTATCACCTGAAGCTTTGTTTTAATGGGAGTCATAGAACTTGGATAGTAGCAGGAAAATATCCAGCAATCCTCGGAGGAGGTAGGATTTGCGCCAAAACGCTGACCACCTCAGGCCTAGCCGCTTCTACATACATGCGCTTGCAATACAACAAAACAAAGCAGATGCTAACTTCTATCATCCTCATCATGCTCCTCACCTTGGCACTCTCAACTCCCCTGATGGAGAAGCCAGGGCCCACCGGAGGAGTCTGATAGTCCGGTGGGCTCGGCCAATGCTGCCCTAAAGCAGGCCAGGCTAAGAAAAGTGTGGGAAAGGTTACCGGGACAAATAGGGGTGACTGGGGACCGAGTATGGCCACCCGGCCACCCCCTGGAGGCTGGGGAGCAAGCGGGGACACCCGGTCACCAGGCTGCTGGGATCTGAGTATGGATACCAGGCCGCCGACACAGCCATGGCGTGGTGGCCAGATTCCGCCTCCACATGCCGAAAAGGCCCAATTTAAAGTGCAAGCAAGCAGTATGGTATTGCAGCCTGGGGGTGGGTGGGTGGCAGGCTGCATACTTGCGCTTGCATTGCAAGGAATGGGAGAGGTACAATTGAACACTGCCCTGGGACAAGGACTTGAATGGGGATAGTTGCAAGTCTGCAACGACAGGTGCAAAGTGGGAGGCATCTTTGCATGTACCATGAACAGGGGTTTGGCATGCACACACTACAGCGGATTAGGCTCTCCTTCCCACTAAATGCACTGGGGAGGGCGCAGGTAATGTTTTCGTATACGCTCTTAATCTTATGTATAAGGCACACCAGGACAAATAGAGTCGGCTGGGGACTGAGTATGGATACCTCGCTGCCGAAGCAGCCATGAGGTAGTGGACAGCTTCGGCCTCCTCCAAACTAAAAGGCCCCATTTCAAGTGCAAGCTAGCAGTATGGGTGGCAGGCTGCACACTTACACTTGCATTAAAAGAAAACATAGCAGATGCTAACTTCTGTCATCATCATCATGCTCCTCACCTTGGCACTCTCAACTCCACTGATGGAGAAGTCAGGGCCCACTGGAGGAGTCTGGTTCTCTGGTGGGCTCGTCCAATGCTGCCTAAAGCAGGCCGGGCTAAGAAAAGTGTGTGGGGGGATGTTCCAAGGAGAAATAGGGGCGGCTGGGGACCGTTTATGGACACCCGGCTGCCCCCAGGCGGTTGGGGACCATGTGTGGACACCCGGCCGCGGGGCGGCTGGGGACCGAGCATGGACACCCAGCCGCCGGGCGGCTGAGGACTGAGTATGGATTCCAGGCTACCAACACAGCCATGACGTGGTGGCCAGATTCCGCCTCCACATGCCTAAAAGGCCCAATTTCAAGTTTAAGCAAGCAAGCAGTATGGTATTGCAGTCTGGGGGTGGGTGGGTGGCAGGCTGCATACTTGCGCTTGTATTGCAAGGAATGGGGGAGGTACAATTGAACACTGCCCTGGGACTAGAACTTGCATGGGGATAGTTGCAAGTCTGCATCTTCTGATGCTGCAAGGATCACTTATGATGGGCACACTTTTAGACAGTGACCTGGGAGTCAGAGATGCTTCCAGGGGTCTTCCCCATGCTGTTACCATGTATTTTCGGCACTGTATGCATGTGTCACACAGCACATGGCCAGATAAGGTTGTAAAATGGTAAAATGAAATTTCCTGTGAATGCATTTGTCATAGTTGAAAGCAATACAAAAGTGCAAAAACGCATTAAAAATGCTACTTGTGAACATAGCTGAAGGAGTGGAGGAGTATTTTTGTTTTTGGTCATTTATTTTAACTTATACACAAGTCCTTTCCCTGGAAATGATGTTCCTTAACATATTTCACAGGAAAAAAGTTTCACTTTAGTTTTTGAACGTTTTATTGTGAGCCCGTAAAAGTTGCTTAATACCTCTGACCACGTTGTTGACAGCAGTGACCTGGGGGTCAGAAATGCTTCCTGGGGCGATCCCTATGCTGTCCCCATGTCATTTGAGCACTGTCACTATCGTTTTGGGCACTTGTTAGGCTTTTAAAAGACTGCTGGGGGTGCCACCGCAAAAATGCTCGAGTCTCCCATAGACTAACATTGGGCTCGTTACTCGGGTCGAGCACCAGAGTATCACGGCGAGCTCTGCCTGAGCTTCGAGCACCCGAGCATTTTAGTGCTCGCTCAACACTATCCATCACTCATTTACTCTATTGTTGTGCCTTGCTTTCTGTAACCCCTGTAATGGAAGCATGGCGTACAGAGATTGCTGCAGCTGGTAACAAACAGGGTTTCACTTTAACAAACATTAATGCCTCTTTTTCTGCATTGCCTTGGATTACAACTCCCAGTAACCTTTGCTCTTCTTTGTAACCTGGGAGAAGAAGAGCAACAGCCGAGGAAAGGAGTAATTGGCTGAACAAGCTGGAATAAAAGGGAGGCACTGGGGATCGAGTGGGCTGTTTTCCATTAAGTGTGGATAGTGACAGGAGCACAGAGTGAATGCTGAAAGCTGTTGCAAACCAGTGTGAGAGGAGAACAGTGAGCCCTAGTGTTGAGCATTCTGATACTGAAATATTGGGTATCGACCAATATTCGCTGTATCGGAGTTCCGATACTGAGTTCCGATACTTTTAGAATATCAAATACCGGAATCGGAAGTTCCCATAATTCAATGAGCCAGTTAGATTTTATTCAGCCAATGAGGATCCTAAGAAGTGTGGGCACATCCTGTTAGGCATGTTAGGCATGTTAACTAATGGCATGGCTGTGATTGGCTGCTGAAATGATGTCATGATGCACTATAAAAGCCGCTGCCGCCATTTTGGGTTCACTCTGCTGTGAATTCAGTTAGGGACAGGACGCTGCTGTTCTGAGGGACAGTTTGAGATAGCGATTTGCTTTATTGTGCTTTACCCAGGCTACTTTATAAACCACTGTGCGAGAAGCTTTCTTTAGCCTTGCAGCGCTAGTGCACAGTTCTCTGCACTGTTCAGGGCTGTCTGCGAGGTCTCTGTGTGTGAGTGCAGCTCATGCTGTAGTGTGTTCTGCAGCCACGTCCGGTTGTAGTCCACTCAGCGTGCACCACTGCCTCATACATTGTCCTTTTTTGCATTAGTGCTGCTCATTTTTCCTGATTTCTCCTATTAGTGTGGTTCCATCCGTATCCAGCTAGATTGCTTCCAAACACACTATATAGGAGTAGATAGAGAAGCTTTCTTTTGCCTTGCAGCGCTAGTGCACAGTTCACTGCACTGTTCACGGCTGTCTGCGAGGTCTCTGTGTGTGAGTGCAGCTCATGCTGTACTGTGTTCTGCAGCTACGTCCTGTTGTAGTCCGCTCAGCGTGCGTCACTGCCTCATACATTGTCCTTTTTTGCATTAGTGCTGCTCTTTTTCCCTGATTTCTCATATTAGTGTGGTTCCATCCATATCCAGCTAGATTGCTTCCAAGCACACTATATAGGAGTTGATACAGGAGCCTTTCTGCTGCCTTGTGCCCTGCACCCCAGCCAGATTAGTATTAGCCTATTTTTGTAGCCTCATCTATTGCATTGTAGGTTACCTTCCTGCATTGTAATAGCTATAAAAAGTTTGTGATACTATCGGTTTTACATTTCTGGGCACATTGAGTGTCTTTTTGTGAAAAAAAAAATGTAAATAAAGTTCACCAAACACTCCACTTTACAGTTGTGTAGGCCACATTAGCTCATATTAAAGTCTAGTCCACACTTTATAAAATTAGTGTTTCTTACACCTGTTAGCAGCTGTTCAGGAAAAAGCACACTAAGCCCTTAGTTCTTTTCTGCCTATCTTTATCAGTCTACCAAGATGAAAAAGGCAGGGAGTAAGGCATGTGGTCGTGGGCGTCGAGTTTCTGCAGGGGGAGGATGTGGGGATTCTGTGCCTGCTGCGGGCACCAGTGACTCAGCATTCCCCAGTTTTACCAGCGAACAGTCCTTTATGCGCAGTTTTGTAGGAGCTCGCCGTACCCCACTGCTGCGGGATGACCAAATTGAAGCCATTGTCGGATGGATGGCAGCTAATGCATCGACTTCAATTAGTTCAAGATCCTCTCAGGTCCTGAGCACTGAAGAGCACCCATCTGTCTCTTTATCACCTTCCAAATTGCCCAGGCAGTCAGAGAGCCCTGGACAGGAGCCATCTCTACTTCTGTTCTCTGAATCTCTTGGCTTGGAAATAGGGGGCCAGCCAAGCAGAATTCTAGAATTTGAAGAAGAGGTAGTATGCAGTGATGCGCAACCACTTTGTCTCTCTGAATCTGAAGAGGCAGGTGGGCTAGTGCCTATGGTCAGCACACCTCAGTACGCATCTGATGATGAGACTCAGGTGCCACTTTCTAGTGCGTACTGTGCTCTTGAGACTACCCAGGAGAAGCAGTTGTTTGAAGAGGGTAGTGTAGATGATGAGGTCCTTGACCCATCATGGCGTGAGGTACAGGAAGGTGGTGGGAGCAGCTCTGAGGAAGAGATTTTCTGAATGGCCCAAAAAGGAGGGAGAGGGAGGGGGCAGACTTGGTTGCCTGTAGCCTCCACTTCGGCACCCATTAGGAGCATGCATCTTCCAAAACCCAAAATGGGCGCTCCCAAGACTTGCAGTGCCTGGTCCTTTTTTGACAGAGTTGCAGATGACATTTGCTTTGTCAAATGCAAGCTGTGTAATCAGAAAGTGAAAAGAGGGAAAAGTGTCAGCAACCTCAATAACACAAATATGTGGAAACATGTGCGGACCAAGCACGTGGTGGAGTTACAAAGACACACTGAAGACCTAGGCCAACCTACAGCGCCACCTACCACCTCTTCCTCCTGCTCACACACAGCTGGTTCGGCTTCCTCACAGGATCGCCATGGAAGAACCTCTGGCACTGTTGTACAGAGACACAGTGTCATTCCACCCACAGCACCACGTTACCTGTCATCCTCACACTCCCAGGCAAGTCTACAGCCATCGTTAGCACAGGCATGGGAGAAAATGCACCCATACTCGGCAAACCACCCCCGAGCACAGGCTCTGAATGCTGGCATTGCAAAACTACTGTCCCTTGAAATGCTAACATTCAGGCTGGTGGAGACTGACACCTTCCGTAACTTGATGGCATTGGCAGTCCCACAATACAACGTGCCCAGCTGCTTTTATTTCAGCAGGCAAGACGTCCCAGCCCTGCAACTGCATGTGGAGGGAAAAATTAAACATGCGCTACAAAACGCCATCAGTAGCAAGGTCCACCTGAACACCGATGCGTGGACCAGTAAGCATGGACACGGACGATACCTTTCCCTCACTGCCCATTGGGTAAATGTTGTGGAGCCGGGTACAGATCTTGAGAGTGGCGCTGTACATGTTCTGCCAACTCCAAGGATTGCAGGAATCCAGTCTGTACACATTGACTCCTCATACTCCAATTTCTCTGAATCTGCGCTGCAGGAGCCGTCACGGTCTACCTCCACATCGACCCGTGAACGGTCACCTGTTACGACCGATATGAGCACAGCCGTGGCCAAACATCAACAGGCCATATTGAAATTCATTTCTTTGGGGAATCGAAGCCACACAGCGCAGGAACTCTGGAATGCCATCAAGCAGCGGAGCGAAGTGTGGTTTGTGCCAGCGAATCTCCAGCCAGGCATGGTAGTGTGTGACAATGGACAAAATCTGGTGGCAGCTCTAGGCCTAGGCAACCTCACTCACATCCCATGTCTGGCACATGTGCTCAACTTGGTCGTGCAGAGTTTTTTGAGGGACTATTCGGATCTTGATGCACTGGTGCACAAGGTCCGCATAGAGTGCTCTCACTTTCGGCGTTCCAGCATCTTAAGATCACGCATTGCAGCTCTGCAGCGCCGATTACGCCTTCCGGAACATCGCATCATATGTCACCTACCCACCAGGTGGAATTCAACGTTATATATGTTGGAGAGGTTGTGTGAGCAGCAGGCAGCAGTAATGGAGTACCAGCTGCAGCAGGCGCAAACAAGTCGCACTGCGTGCCGTTCACACTTCACCACCACTGAGTGGGCCTCTATGAAGGACATCTGCCACGTTTTGCGTGCCTTCGATTATTCCACACGGATGGCGAGTGCAGATGATGCACTAGTCAGCATGACTATCCCCTTAACTGCCTGCTTGAAAAAACTCTGCAAGCACGAAGGGAGGAGGTTTTGGAAGAGGTGGAGGAAGAGGAGTCACAAATGCCATCTGCTTCTGTACAGTCTGCGCAACAAGGTTCCTCACAAAGGCCTAGGCAGGGGACACTTTGTGAGGAGGATGAGGAGGAGTCAATGGAGGAGGAAGACATCTGTCCAGAGGAGGGAGGTACACAATGCTCTAGTAGTCAGTATCTAGAGCGAGGGTGGGGTGATGCCGAGCAGGCAGAGATCACTCCTCAAGCAGCGGACAGCGTTTCTTGGCCAGTTGGCAGTCTGCAGCACATGGTTGGTTTCATGCTGCCGTGCCTGAGAAACGACCGCCGCATCGGCCACATTCTCAACATGGCTGATTATTGGGTGTCCACCCTCCTAGATCCTCGCTACCGGGACAACTTACAAAGCCTCATAACACCGTTGAACCGGGAGCATAAAATGCGGGAGTACAAAGACACACTGGTGCATTCCATCATGTTCTCCATTCCTCCTGAGAGCAGTGCTGCTAGTGCTTTACAAAGCAGCTCAGTGTTTCAAGGCAGTGGAGGAAGCTCTGCACAAAGAGGGAGCAGAAGCAGCGCCTCAGCACAAGGCAAGACCAGTATGGCCCAAATGTGGCAAAGTTTTGTTTCCCCGCCACAAATGTCTTCACCATCACAGACGGCTCCAGTCAGCAGGATGCAACGTTTCCATCAGATGGTGACAGACTACATGTCTTGCCCTCTCAGTGTACTCCCAGGTGGATCTTCCCCCTTCAAGTTTTGGGTCTCTAAGCTGAATACATGGCCAGAACTTAGCCAGTATGCATTGGAGGTGCTGACTTGCCCTGCTGCTAGTGTATTATCGGAATGCGTCTTTAGTGCTGCAGGTGGTGTACTAACAGACCGTCACATCCGACTATCCTCGGATATAACGATGACCGGCTTACTTTTCTGAAAATGATCAAGGCCTGGATCTCGCATGAATATGCCAGTCCTCTTCCAGATTAAATAATTTGTTGTCAACAGTATCCAGGTCTCCTGTTGTGTTCATGTTTCTACCACCTGGACTGTAATCCCTGGGTTCCAACACCGCCAGTTGCTGCTCAGAAGTGCCGTCTGCACAGTCAACACTTGCTCCAGTGTTATTGGGGTTCAGTGACGTCAGCTGATCCCCTGCTGTGTGTCTGGCAATTTCTCCTGCTCTGTCCACATTCACACTACTACTGATTTTAAACTTGCTCCAATTAGGCCTCTGGCTCCACTCTGTATTTAGTATTTACCCTGGGCTCCAACACCACCAGTTGCTGCTCAGTTGTGCCATCAGCACAGTCAACACTTGCTCCAGTGTTATTGGGGTTCAGTAACATCAGCTGATCCCCTACTGTGTGTCCAGCAATTTCTCCTGCTCTGTCCACATTCACATTGTACAGAATGCGGACAAGAGTTTCCTGAGTCAACCCCTTTTTGATAATAGCTTTCCTGTAAGCAAATAATCCATAAATCTCCAACATCACCAAACAGTCTCTGACTAAATGCTTGTCTCTCTCTGCTTACCCTCTGTAGAGACATAAGGGTCAGTGGGTGCTTTCGTTCACTGGTTCGGCAGTCTTTAGAAATACAGCACAGACTGGGGCTTATCCAACTGAATGCCCCAACTTCTTTCCGTAGGCAGAACACTACTCAGACAAAAAGGTGAGGGTACCACAATCTGGTAAGAATTTATTGGGTCACCAACAGTTTTAAGCATATATTACATTCCCAGCAAGGATACAAGATGGTGCAAAGTCTCACATTTCTGGTGGCCAGGGATAAGAACTTCCGTGACTTAAGGGCATCCAGGGCCAACTACCCCAACCAGCATCCCTTCCCCAATGCCAGTTGAGGCTAGTCTTTTTTTATTTTCTACTCATATGTTCTCTTATTTGCCACCTTCTACATGCTGCTAAGACACATATTTTCCACTAATGCAGATATGCAGATTGAATAAAGTGTTTGAGAAATGTATAGTCATTCATGTTCAGTTCTTTAGCATCTGTACTGACATATGGCTACGCTAGGGGGCACTTTGAGCAAATTGTGCATACAAATACAGCTTTCAGGAGGATAGCTTTCTACTGGTCAGCATATAAAATTCCAGGGGAAAAAAATCTTTGTAATAATTTTTTGCATTTAATTATAAACATGTATTTACTGTAATGTGATTTTTTTAAAATCTTGTAAAATAATGTGTTGTCTTGAATATTTTCTGTACACATGTTCATCATTGTTAGAAGGAATAACTATCTTCAACAGCTTGAACCAGTGCGGCTTCTCATTGCACAGAACAAATGTTCCTTAAAACACATATCTATGAATTTTTGGTTGCTTGAGGCAGAATATTTCAGACAATAGAAAATCTGTATTACAGCTTTCCAATGAATTCATAATTGTCCACAATGTATATGTCAATATTTTCCAATTGTAGATCCTGTATTTTATTCATTTATCGCAGTAAAGTTATATAATATATGTATAATAACTAGTGTTGAGCGAACATGCTCGACACTGCTCGGTACTCGCCCGAGCATCACGCTACTCGGGATGTTCGGCGAGCACCGAGCATTTCCGGGTTATTCGGGCGGGAGCTCGGGTCTCCGCCCTGCATGTTTGGCGCTCTTTACAGAGCCAATGAACATGCAGGGATTGCCAGCCAGTCACTGTAATGCCGCAGCCATGTTGTTTGTGGGCATTACAGTGATTGGCTGGCCGCACAGCGTCACCTCCCAGACGATCAGCCCGTCATGATTGGTGTGTGCGGGTGTCTGTGCGTGTGTCTGCGAGTGTGTGCGGGGTGTCTGTGCGTGTGTCTGCGAGTGTGTGTGGGGTGTCTGTGCGATGTCTGCGGGTGTGTGCGATGTCTGCGGGTGTGCGCGGTGTCTGTGCGATGTCTGCGGTGTCTGTGCGATGTCTGCGAGTGTGTGCGGTGTCTGTGCGATGTCTGCGGGTGTGTGCGGTGTCTGTGCGATGTCTGCGAGTGTGTGCAGTGTCTGTGCGATGTCTGCGGGTGTGTGCAGGCAGACATAGGCCGATGTGACACTACTACTCCCATCTGCCTATGTCTGTCCCCCGTCCACTCCTGCCAGTAGGATCAGCTCGATGGGAGCAGTAGTTCCCATCTGCCTGATCCTGCTTTTTAAATTGCCCTACTGTGTCCCCAATAAATTTTAAATACATGTCAATGGTGGCCAGTGGTTGCCTACAATAAATTAGTTCATACATTACCTGTCCCCGCCGATCGCCACCTAAAATAAAGTAAAAAATAAAAAACTACACCTATACTCACCTAGACACCTAATTCCCCGAAGCCATCGATCTCCTGTAATAAAATGTAAAATAATAAACCACAACCTTATCCTTAACCCTCCGTACTAGTCCACGAGTGTCCCACGTTGATCTCCAGTTTAGAGCAGCCACATAGAATGTGACCGCTCTGAACCGCTGCCGCCGCTAGAATGATGGGGCCGTGAAGCAGCCCCGTCACTGCATAAGCGGGTTCGCCGGAGTTCAGGCAGCGCTGCTCCGGTTAGCTCCTTTACGGCCCTGCTGTATCGTGAGAAATTCCCACGGTACAGCAGTGCCGTAAAGGAGGTCTCCGGAGCTGCGCTGCCTGAACGCACTCCGGTGACCTGCCGGGAGCGGACGTGTTCCTGGCAGTGTGAGCTTACAGCAGCCATGCACAGCTTTCACAATCTCCAGATGTGACAGCTGTGCATGGGAGATCAGCGCAGGAACGTGGAAAGGTAACTATTTTTTTTTAGTAAACTAAGAATTAAATAAAATTGTGTGTTTTATTTCAAATAAATTATTTTTTTCTGGGTGTAGTGTGTTTTTTCTTTTTAACACTTTGTAGGTTAGTAATGGGGGTGTCTTATAGATGCCCATCATTACTAACCTGGGCTTCATGGCAGCTGGCGCTGACATGAACCCCAACCCTATTACCCCCTGCCACCGCACCAGGGCAGCGTGGAAGAGCGAGGCTAAGTACCAGAGTTGGCGCATCCTATGGATGCGCCATTTCTGGGGTGGCTGACGGCTGGTGTTTCTAGCCTGGGAGGGAGCCAATATTCATGGCACCCTTCCTGGGCTATTAATATCAGCCCCCAGCTGTCTGCCTAGCCTTTGCTAGCTATTAAATAGGGGGTACCCCACGTCAATTTTTTTGGGGGGTCCCCCATTTTAATAGCTAGTAAAGGCTAGGTATTCAGCTGGGGGCTGATATTAGTAGTCTGGGAAGCTCCGTGGGTATTACCCACTTCCCAGGCTTCAAACATCTGCCCCAGCCGTCTGCTTAACCTCCGCTAGAGACTAAAATTATGGGGGATCCCACGCCATTTTTTTTAAAAATAAATCCTTTATTTTAACACTAAATGACATTTGAGGAGTTAATAAAGATGCAGTCCCTAAATTATTATATATTTTTTATTAATTTTTCCCAAAAATTTTGACGTGGGCTTTGCCATATTTTTGTATGCCAGCCAGGTACAGCATCCAGCTTCTATGAACGCGCCATTTTCCGGGGTGGCTGCGGACTGCAATTTGCACCGGGATGGGGGGGGGCAGAAAGCTTGGGCCTTCCTGCGCTGCAGATTCCATCCCCCAGCTGCCTAGTTGTACCTGGCTGGACACACAAATAGGGAGAAGCCCCACATATTTTTTTTTTAAATTATTTCATGAAATTCATGAAATAATAAAGTAAAAAAGGGCTTCCCTATATTGTTGTGTCCGGCCAGGTACAAATAGGCAGCTGGTGGTTGGGCGCAGCCCGTTCCTGCCTGCTGTACGTGGCTGGACACAAATATAGTGCGAAGCCCCACGTCAATTTTTTTTTAAATATTTCAGGAAATTCATGAAATAATTAAAAAAAAATTGATGTGGGGCTTCGCCCTATATTTGTGTCCAGCCACGTACAGCAGGCAGGAACGGGCTGCGCCCAACCACCAGCTGCCTATTTGTACCTGGCCGGACACAACAATATAGGGAAGCCCTTTTTTTAAAAAATTATTTCATGAAATAATTTTAAAAAAATTGACGTGGGGCTTCGCACTATATTTGTGTCCAGCCAGGTACAGCAGGCAGGAACGGGCTGCCCCCAATCACCAGCTGCCTAATTGTACCTGGTTGGACACAACAATATAGGGAAGCCCTTTTTTTCTTAATTATTTCATGAATTTCATGAAATAATTTTAAAAAAAAATACGTGGGGCTTCGCCCTATTTTTGTGTCCAGCCGGGTACAACTAGGCAGCTGGGGGCTGGAATCCGCAGCGCAGGGAGGCCCAAGCTTTCTGGGCCCCACCCGCTGCAAATTGCAGTCCGCAGCCACCCTGGAAAATGGCGCGTTCATAGAAGCGCCATCTTCTGGCGCTGTACCTAACTCATCCAGGGCCCTGGTGCGGTGGCTCACTGGGTAATAAAGGGGTTAAGGCCAGCTTGGCATTATCAGCTGGCCCTAAGCCCGAAATTCATGGGGTCACGCCAATATTAGACATGACCACCATGAATTTCTAGTAAAGTATTTAAAAAAAACACAGCACCCAGAAAAAAGTCCTTTAATTGAAATAAACACACAATTCTTTATTGTTCTAAATTAAACTATACTTACCATCACGCCCATTCCAGCTGAAGCCAACGATCTCCTGCAATAAAAGAAAAATAATAAAGCAAAATCATCCTTACCTTTCCATGTCCCACGACAGCTTCAGCTCTGCTACATCGAGATGACAGGCTGGACCGCAGCAGAACGCTGCCATCCAGCCTGTCATCCCGCAGACACTGAGAAGCGCAGGCATGCTTGCGCTCCTCAGTGTCTGTCTGTGACGGCACAGAGCTGTCAGTGACGTGAATGAGGTGAGGTCATGTCCAATGAACTCAGCTCACCTCATGCACGTCACTGACAGCGTGGGAAAATTCTCACGCTGAAGCGCTGAGTGCAGGAGAATTCTCCCACGCTGTCAGTGACGTGCATGAGGTGAGCTGAGTTCATTGGACATGAACTCGGCTCATCTGGATGCCGTCACAGAGAGACACTGAGGAGCGCAAGCATGCCTGCGCTTCTCAGTGTCTGCGGGATGACAGGCTGGATGGCAGCGTTCTGCTGCGGTCCAGCCTGTCATCTCGATGTAGCAGAGCTGAAACTATCCCGGGAACCATGGAAAGGTAAGGATGAGGTTGCTTTATTATTTTACTTTTATTGCAGGAGATCATTGGCTTCAGCTGGAATGGGCATGATGGTAAGTAGAGTTTAATTTAGAACAATAAAGAATTGTGTGTTTATTTCAATTGAAGGACGTTTTTCTGGGTGTTTGTGTTTTTTTTTTTAACTTTGCCTATGGGGTTAGTAATGGGGTGTCTTATAGACGCCTCTCCATTACTAACCTGGGCTTGATGTCAGCTGGCATTATAAGCTGACATCAACCCCAACCCTATTACCCCACTGCCACCGCTACAGGGCAGTGGGAAGAGCGAGGCTAAGTGCCAGAATTGGCGCATCCTATGGATGCGCCATTTCAGGGGCGGCTAACGGCTGGTGTTTCTAGCCTGGGAGGGGGCCAATATTCATGGCACCCTTCCTGGGCTACTAATATCAGCCCCCAGCTGTCTGCCTAGCCTTTGCTAGCTATTAAATTAGGGGGGACCCCACATCATTTTTTTGAGGGGGTCCCCCATTTTAATAGCTAGTAAAGGCTAGGTATTCATCTGGGGTCTCATATTAGTAGCCTGGGAAGCTCCGTGGGTATTAACCCCTTCCCAGGCTTCAAACATCTGCCCCAGCCGTCTGCTCAACCTCCGCTAGAGACTAAAATTAAGGGGAACCCCACGCCAATTTTTTTTTAAATAAATCTTTTATTTTAACACTAAATGACAAGTACAGTAATCAACACTGTCACTGTACTTCATATATATGTGACTGACATGTTTCTATCTATCTAATCTATGTATGATTCTCTATTCCTTCTATTCTAAATTGTCGGGTACAGATGCTGAATTGCCGGCCGGCTTTTTTGAAAGAGACGGTGCATGAAAACACTATTATATTTTTAAATAAATCCTTTACACTAAATGACAAGTACAGTAAGCAACACTGTCACTGTACTTCATATATATGTGACTGACATGTTTCTATCTATCTAATCTATGTGTGAAGCTCTATTCTTTCTGTTGTAAATTGTCGGGTACCGGTGTATGCCGCTGATGAATTGCCGGCTTTTCGCGTAATACATTCTACATTATTCTTAGTTGTTTTACTACATGTAGAATTAACCTACAAGGAAAGAAATGGTTTATTTTCATTCCGATATTTCTGTCCCACTGACTTGCATTGGTTTCCGTTATCGGAATCAGCGATATCCGATACTTTTTGGGTATCGGTCCGATCCAATCCGATACGATATTTCCTGATATCGGAAGGTATCGCTCAACACTATCCTTAACATATTTCACAGGAAAAAAGTTTCAGTTTCGTTTTTGAACGTTTTATTGAGCCTGTAAAAGTGGCTTAATACCTCTGACCACGTTGTTGACAGCAGGGACCTGGGGGTCAGAAATGCTTCCTGGGGCGATCCCCATGCTGTCCCCATGTCATTTGAGCACTGTCACTATCGTTTTGAGCACTTGTTAGGCTTTTAAAAGACTGCCGGGGGTGCCGCCGCAAAAAATGATCGAGTCTCCCATAGACTAACATTGGGCTCGTTGCTCGGGTCGAGCACCCGAGTATCACGGCGAGCTCGGCCCAAGTTTCGAGCACCCGAGCATTTTAGTGCTCGCTCAACACTAATAATAACCGAATAAATTCTTGAAATAAAATGCAAAGGAAATGAGGAAAATGTAAAACTATAGCGTAATGTCTAGAGATGAGCAGTGTTCGACTCGAACTGTTCGCCAATCTCAAATTCGAGCTGTTTTGGGCGGTGTTCGAGCCGTTCGGCGAACACGAACGATTTGAAAAAAATTCGGTTGTTCGAGGTTATGTTCGATAACTGTTCGTGCACCAAAATCATAACTGGATTTTTTCTCAGTAATGCTGAAAATTAATGTTAATACGCAGTTTGAGTGTACAGCGGGGCGGGGGGAGGGCCAGGGGATGGATCTCTACAGAAATAATGAAGATCTCCATTTTTTTTTCTCTTCCCCGCATTTACAGTAGCGCGGTGCAGTCTGTCAGCCTATCAGCAGTGCACACACGGAGCGAACTGCTTTTTTTCTCACAAGCAAGGGCTTGTGTCATTGGCAGTGTATGTCACATGTCCTTGCCCTATAAGACCCAGCCATTTTCCCCGTCGCCACCATTTTCTCACTGCTGCAGCTGCGTGTTAGACATCACCGCTGTTGCTGTGTGCGCTATACTTTGTTAATTTCAAGCCAATTTTCGCACAAATCTACAGATAGCTTGGGAGTAGGGAAGAGTTGTGATTGCAGTCCTTTTAAGGACTAGGTTACATCATTTCCTACGACTTTTATCAGGCAGGTCTGTGCTCTTAAATAGATAGGTTGGGAGTAAAGACTAATTGTAATTGCAGTCCTTTTCAGGGCTAGGTTACATCAGTTCCTATCACTTCTTGCCAGGCAGGTCTGTACCAGTGCTGTGCAAGATTTTTTTTCACAGCATTTGGCTAAATCTAGCAAAGCAAATCCTTTTTCGCCTATTGCAGAGTGTGTTAGTCAGTGGAGTAGCCTATCTGTGTTGGAAGCTACACCACGTGTGTATAGAATACAAATTTTTTTACTGCACCTAGTGAAGTAAAACCTTTTGGGCATAGCATCATTCTATTAGTCCATCTATACTAACCTCCACCAGGTTGCAAATTCAATATAATATTTTTCTGCATCGAGCTCTGAAAAAATATTTAGGCTTCTAGCATTGTTTGGGACTTGTTCTATTAGACCATCTATACTAAAATCTATCAGGTTGGAAATTCAATATAATTTGTTTCTGCATCTAGCTCTAAAAAAATATTTCAGCTTCTAGCAGTGTGTGGGCCTTGTTCTATTAGTCCATCTATACTGACCTCCATCAGGTTGCAAATACAATCTAATTTTTTTCTGCATCTAGCTCTGAAAATGTTTAGGCTTCTAGCAGTGTGTGGGACTTGGTCTATTAGTCCATCTATACTGACCTCCATCAGGTTGCAAATTCAATCTATTTTTTTTCTGCCTCTAGCTCTGAAAAAATATTTTAGCTTGTAGTAGTGTGTGGGATTGTTCTCTTAGTCCTTCTATACTGACCTCCATCAGGTTGCAAATTCAATATAACTTTTTTCTGCATATAGCTCTGAAAAAATATTTCAGCTTGTAGCAGTGTGTGGGACTTCTTCTATTAGTCCATCTATACTAACCTCCACCAGGTTGCAAATTAAAAATAATTTTTATCTGCATCTAGCTCTGAAAAAATATTTAGGCTTCTAGCAGTGTGCGGGACTTGGTCTATTAGTCCATCTATACTGACCTCCATCAGGCTGCAAATTCAATATAATTTTTTCTGGGTCTAGCTCTGAAAAAATATTTAGGCTTCTAGCAGTGTGTGGGACTTGGTCTATTAGTCCATCTATACTGACCTCCATCAGGTTGCAAATTCAATCTAATTTTTTTCTGCATCTAGCTCTGAAAATATTTAGGCTTCTAGCAGTGTGTGGTACTTGGTCTATTAGTCCATCTATACTGACCTCCATCAGGTTGCAAATTTAATCTAATTTTTTTCTGCATCTAGCTCTGAAAAAATATTTCAGCTTGAAGCAGTGTGTGGGACTTGGTCTATTAGTCCATCTATACTGACATCCATCAGGTTGCAAATTCAATCTAATTTTTTTCTGCATCTAGCTCTGAAAATGTTTAGGCTTCTAGCAGTGTGTGGGACTTGGTCTATTAGTCCATCTATACTGACCTCCATCAGGTTGTAAATTCAATCTATTTTTTTTCTGCCTCTAGCTCTGAAAAAATATTTCAGCTTGTAGCAGTGTGTGGGATTGTTCTCTTAGTCCATCTATACTGACCTCCATCAGGTTGCAAATTCAATATAATTTTTTTCTGCATCTAGCTCTGAAAAAATATTTCAGCTTGTAGCAGTGTGTGGGATTGTTCTCTTAGTCCATCTATACTGACCTCCATCAGGTTGCAAATTCAATATAATTTTTTTCTGCATCTAGCTCTGAAAAAATATTTCAGCTTGTAGCAGTGTGTGGGACTTGTTCTATTAGTCCATCTATACTAACCTCCACCAGGTTGCAAATTAAAAATAATTTTTTTCTGCATCTAGCTCTGAAAAAATATTTAGGCTTCTAGCAGTGTGTGGGACTTGGTCTATTAGTCCATCTATACTGACCTCCATCAGGCTGCAAATTCAATATAATTTTTTCTGGATCTAGCTCTGAAAATATTTAGGCTTCTAGCAGTATGTGGGACTTGGTCTATTAGTCCATCTATACTGACCTCCATCAGGTTGCAAATTCAATCTAATTTTTATCTGCATCTAGCTCTGAAAAAATGTTTCAGCTTGTAGCAGTGTGTGGGACTTGTTCTATTAGTCCATCTATATTGACCTCCATCAGGTTGCAAATTCAATCTAATTTTTTTCTGCATCTAGCTCTGAAAAAATATTTCAGCTTGTAGCAGTGTGTGGGACTTGTTCTATTAGTCCATTTATACTAACCTCCACCAGGTTGCAAATTAAAAATAATTTTTATCTGCATCTAGCTCTGAAAAAATATTTAGGCGTCTAGCAGTGTGTGGGACTTGGTCTATTAGTCCGTCTATACTAACCTCCATCAGGTTGCAAATTCAATCTAATTTTTTTCTGCATCTAGCTCTGAAAAAATATTTCAGCTTGTAGCAGTGTGTGGGACTTGTTCTATTAGTCCAGTTATACTAACCTCCACCAGGTTGCAAATTAAAAATAATTTTTATCTGCATCTAGCTCTGAAAAAATATTTAGGCTTCTAGCAGTGTGTGGGACTTGGTCTATTAGTCCATCTATACTGACCTCCATCAGGCTGCAAATTCAATATAATTTTTTCTGGATCTAGCTCTGAAAAAATATTTAGGCTTCTAGCAGTGTGTGGGACTTGGTCTATTAGTCCATCTATACTGACATCCATCAGGTTGCAAATTCAATCTAATTTTTTTCTGCATCTAGCTCTGAAAATATTTAGGCTTCTAGCAGTATGTGGGACTTGGTCTATTAGTTCATCTATACTGACCTCTATCAGGTTGCAAATTCAATCTAATTTTTTTCTGCATCAAGCTCTGAAAATATTTAGGCTTCTAGCAGTGTGTGGGACTTGGTTTATTAGTCCATCTATACTGACCTCCATCAGGTTGAAAATTAAAAATAATTTTTATCTGCATCTAGCTCTGAAAAAATATTTAGGCTTCTAGCAGTGTGTGTGACTTGGTCTATTCGTCCATCTATACTGACCTCCATCAGGTTGCAAATTCAATCTAATTTTTTTCTGCATTTAGCTCCAAAAAAATATTTAGGCTTCTAGCAGTGTGTGGGACTTGGTCTATTAGTCCATCTATGCTGACCTCCATCAGGTTGCAAATTCAATCTAATTTTTTTCTGCATCTAGCTGTTAAAATATTTAGGCTTCTAGCAGTGTGTGGGACTTGGTCTATTAGTCCATCTATACTGACCTCCATCAGGTTGCAAATTCATTCAAATTTTTTTCTGCATCTAGCTCTGAAAAAATATTTCAGCTTGTAGCAGTGTGTGTGACTAGGTCTATGCGTCCATCTTTACTGACCTCCATCAGGTTGCAAATTCAATCTAATTTTTTTCTGCATCTAGCTCTGAAAATATTTAGGCTTCTAGCAGTATGTGGGACTTGGTCTATTAGTCCATCTATACTGACCTCCATCAGGTTGCAAATTCAATCTAATTTTTATCTGCATCTAGCTCTGAAAAAATGTTTCAGCTTGTAGCAGTGTGTGGGACTTGTTCTATTAGTCCATCTATACTGACCTCCATCAGGTTGCAAATTCAATCTAATTTTTTTCTGCATCTAGCTCTGAAAAAATATTTCAGCTTGTAGCAGTGTGTGGGACTTGTTCTATTAGTCCATTTATACTAACCTCCACCAGGTTGCAAATTAAAAATAATTTTTATCTTCATCTAGCTCTGAAAAAATATTTAGGCTTCTAGCAGTGTGTGGGACTTGGTCTATGAGTCCATCTATACTGACCTCCATAAGGTTGCAAATTCAATCTAATTTTTCTCTGCATCTAGCTCTGAAAAATCATTTCAGCTTGTAGCAGTGTGTGGGACTTGGTCTATTAGTCCATCTATACTGACCTCCATCAGGTCGCAATTTCAATCTAATTTTTTTCTGCATCTAGCTCTGAAAATATTAAGGCTTCTAGCAGTGTGTGGGACTTGTTCTATTAGTCCATCTATACTGACCTCCATCAGGTTGCAAATTCAATCTAATTTTTTTCTGCATCTAGCTGTGAAAATATTTAGGCTTCTAGCAGTGTGTGCGACTTGGTCTATTAGTCCATCTATACTGACCTCCATCAGGTAGCAAATTCATTCTAATTTTTTTCTGCATCTAGCTCTGAAAAAAATATTTCAGCTTGTAGCAGTGTGTGGGACTTCGTCTATTTGTCCATCTATACTGACCTCCATCAGGTTGCAAATTCAATCTAATTTTTTTCTGCATCTAGCTCTGAAAATATTTAGGCTTCTACCAGTATGTGGGACTTAGTCTATTAGTCCATCTATACTGACCTCCATCAGATTGCAAATTCAATCTAATTTTTTTCTGCATCTAGCTCTGAAAAAATATTTCAGCTTGTAGCATTGTGTGGGACTTGTTCTATTAGTCCATCTATACTGACCTCCATCAGGTTGCAAATTCAATCTAATTTTTTTCTGCATCTAGCTCTGAAAAAATATTTCAGCTTGTAGCAGTGTGTGGGACTTGTTCTTTTAGTCCATCTATACTAACCTCCACCAGGTTGCAAATTAATAATAATTTTTATCTGCATCTAGCTCTGAAAAAATATTTAATCTTCTAGCAGTGTGTGGGACTAGGTCTATTAGTCCTTCTATACTGACCTCCATCAGATTGCAAATTCAATCTGATTTTTTTCTGCATCTAGCTCTGAAAAAATATTTCAGCTTGTAGCAGTGTGTGGGACTTCTTCTATTAGTCCATCTATACTAACCTCCACCTGGTTGCAAATTAAAAATAATTTTTATCTGCATCTAGCTCTGAAGAAATATTTAGGCTTCTAGCAGTGTGTGGGACTTGGTCTATTAGTCTATCTATATTGACCTCCATCAGGTCGCAATTTCAATCTAATTTTTTTCTGCATCTAGTTCTGAAAATATTAAGGCTTCTAGCAGTGTGTGGGACTTGTTCTATTAGTCCATCTATACTGACCTCCATCAGGTTGCAAATTCAATCTAATTTTTTTCTGCATCTATCTCTGAAAATATTTAAGCTTCTTGCAGTGTGTGGGTCTTGGTCTATTGGTCCATCTATACTGACCTCCATCAGGTTGCAAATGCAATCTAATTTTTTTCTGCATCTAGCTCTGAAAAAATATTTCAGCTTGTAGCAGTGTGTGGGACTTGTTCTATTAGTCCATCTATACTGACCTCCATCAGGTTGCAAATTCAATCTAATTTTTTTCTGCATCTAGCTCTGAAAAAATATTTCAGCTTGTAGCAGTCTGTGGGACTTGTTCTTTTTGTCCATCTATATTAACCTCCACCAGGTTGCAAATTAAAAATAATTTTTATCTGCATCCAGCTCTGAAAAAATATTTCACCTTGTAGCAGTGTGTGGGACTTGGTCTATTAGTCCATCCATACTGATCTCCATCAGGTTGCAAATTCAATCTAATTTTTCTCTGCATCTAGCTCTGAAAAAATATTTAGGCGTCTAGCAGTGTGTGGGACTTGGTCTATTAGTCCATCTATACTGACCTCCATCAGGTTGCAAATTCAATCTAATTTTTTTCTGCATCTAGCTCTGAAAAAACATTTCAGCTTGTAGCAGTGTGTGGGACTTGGTCTATTAGTCCATCTATATTGACCTCCATCAGGTCGCAATTTCAATCGAATTTTTTTCTGCATCTAGCTCTGAAAATATTAAGGCTTCTAGCAGTGTGTGGGACTTGCTCTATTAGTCCATCTATACTGACCTCCATCAGGTTGCAAATTCAATCTAATTTTTTTCTGCATCTATCTCTGAAAATATTTAGGCTTCTAGCAGTGTGTGGGACTTGGTCTATTAGTCCATCTATACTGACCTCCATCAGGTTGCAAATGCAATCTAATTTTTTTCAGCATCTAGCTCTGAAAAAATATTTCAGCTTGAAGCAGTGTGTGGTACTTGTTCTATTAGTCCATTTATACTGACATCCATCAGGTTGCAAATTCAATATAATTTTTTTCTGCATCTAGCTCTGAAAAAATATTTCAGCTTGTAGCAGTGTGTTGGACTTGTTCTATTAGTCCATCTATACTAACCTCCACTAGGTTGCAAATTGAAAATAATTTTTATCTTCATCTAGCTCTGAAAAAATATTTAGGCTTCTAGCAGTGTGTGGGACTTGGTCTATTAGTCCATCTATACTGACCTCCATCAGGTTGCAAATTCAATATAATTTTTTTCTGCATCTAGCTCTGAAAAAATATTTAGGCCTCTAGCAGTGTGTGGGACTTGGTCTATTAGTCCATCAATACTGACCTCCATCAGGTTGCAAATTAAAAATAATTTTTATCTGCATGTAGCTCTGAAAAAATATTTAGGCTTCCAGCAGTGTGTGGGACTTGGTCTATTAGTCCATCTATACTGACCTCCATCAGGTTGCAAATTCAATCTAATTTTTTTCTGCATCTAGCTTTGAAAAAATATTTAGGCTTCTAGTAGTGTGTGGGACTAGGTCTATTAGTCCATCTATACTAACCTCCACCAGGTTGCAAATTAAAAATAATTTTATCTGCATCTAGGTCTGAAAAAATATTTCAGCTTGTAGCAGTGTGTGGGACTTGTTCTATTAGTCCACCTATACTGACCTCCATCAGGTTGCAAATTCAATCTAATTTTTTTCTGCATCTAGCTCTGAAAAAATATTTCAGCTTGTAGCAGTGTGCGAGACTTGTTCTATTAGTCCATCTATACTAAACTCCAACAGGTTGCAAATTAAAAATAATTTTTATCTGTATCTAGCTCTGAAAAAATATTTAAGCTTCTAGCAGTGTGTGGGACTTGGTCTATTAGTCCATCTATCCTGACCTCCATCAGGTTGCAAATTCAATCTAATTTTTTTCTGCATCTAGCTCTGAAAAAATATTTAGGCTTCTAGCAGTGTGTGGGACTTGGTCTATTAGTTCATCTATACTGACCTCCATCACGTTGCAAATTCAATCTAATTTTTTTCTGCATCTAGCTCTGAAAAAATATTTCACCTTGTAGCAGTGTGTGGGACTTGGTCTATTAGTCCATCTATACTGACCTCCATCAGGTTGCAAAGTCAATCTAATTTTTTTCTTCATCTAGCTCTGAAAAAATATTTAGGCTTCTAGCAGTGTGTGCGACTTGGTCTATTAGTCCATCTAGACTGACCTCCATCAGGTTGCAAATTCAATATAATTTTTATCTGCAGCTAACCCAGCCAATACTTTTGGCCTAATACCACAGTTTGGCCACTCAGCTCTGCTCGGTTCCCATCCATTGTTTTTTTGTGCAAACAACTCCAGAGTTGTGAATTAGTTAACCACCAAAATGAGTGGAAAAAGGCCTGCTGCTGGTGGAAAGGGGAATAGGCGTGTTGGGAAGGGGAAAAAAAGTTGTGTCCGTGGGGTATGTGTTAAAGCAGCAGTAACATCTGCAGAAGAAAGACCATCTTCCAGCCAAACTAAAATGTCTACTTCTTTTAGCGGACAATGTGATAAGATCCCTTTCTTACGGCCACGCCAATCGCTACAAATTCCAGATGAGGCACAAAAACAGCAGGTGCTTCAACGGATATCAAGTGCTCCTTTAAGTGGGCTCTTCTCCACCTCAACTTCAACATCACAAATACTCCAGTCCTCCGAGGTGTCACCCCAATCGCACTTGCTTCCTCACAGCTCCCAAGTCTCCAGCTGCCCATCTGAGTATGGGGTAGAACAGATGGTTGAGTCTGCAGAGCTGTTTACTCATACTATAGCCTGGGAATCAGAGGTTGGCTCCAGAGCTTCTGTGAATCTAGACAAGGAAATTATCTGCACTGATGCCCAGAATCTTATGAGTCGGATCCAGGACCAGACGCAGAAGGTTCTGACCATAATGTAGACCCTCGTTCCCAAACTGTAACTCCTGTTGGTGGAGACAATGAGGAAGACGATGATGAGACTCAAATACCTGATTGGAGCGACAACTTTAGTTTTTGGTCAGGGCAGGAACAGGTTGGCTCTGAGGACGACGGGTGTGATAACACGCAGGGTGATGATGATGAGGTTGGAGATCCCACTTACTGTCAACCCACAGTCAGCCAAGAGATGAGGTCAGCAGAGGAGGAGGATGCTAGTGAGGATGAGGTCAGGTTGCGCCTTCCTGGACAGAGACGTAGTACTGGAAGCACGTCAACAACTGCATCCTCAAGCACAACTCTGCCTCTGACCACAAGTCGTGGTGGCTCTTCAGGTCACATGGGTGCTAAGCCTTGCATAGCCTGGGAATTTTTTCAGATCGATAAAGATGACCCAACTCATGTTATTTGTAACATTTGTCAGCAAAAGCTAAGTAGAGGCCAAAAAATACATAGTTGGAGTACTTCATGCATGAACCGGCACATGGACATGAAGCATAAGTTGCAGTGGGAAGCTCACTGTGCTACAATGCGGCCTAGCCAGCCGGGCCAACCACCATCTGCCCCATCTTGTGCATCTGCAGCCTCTTCATCCTCTTTGACTGAGGGGACATCAGTCACACCTGTTTTGGGATGCAGACCTGCCACCTCTTTACCCGCAACAGCCAGCGTGATTGGCAGATCATCATTTTCATTGGAGGTGGTAACACCAGCCGGTGTTGAGCGCTGTCCGACATCGATAGCACCACCTTTGGATCAAGGCAACCTAACATGTCCGCCTGCACCTTCTTCACAGACCGGCAGTTTGCCGGGTACACCTTTCTCAACCCCGTCTAAGCACAACAGCCAGCCTTCGGTCCCTCAGATGTGGACAAGTAAAAGACCATTTCCTCCTAGCCATGAGAAAGCTAAGAGGTTGAATTTCACCCTCTGCAAGCTCTTGGCTGCAGAAATGCTTCCTTTCCTCCGGGTGTACACAGAGGATTCTCGAGACCTTATGTTCGTCGCAGTGCCCCAGTACCAGATGCCCAGTCGGCACTACTTCTCAAAGAAAGGTGTGCCTGCTTTCCACCAGCATGTCGCACACAACATCACCGCTTCTTTGAGAAACTCTGTGTGTGACAGGGTGCATTTCACCAGAGACACTTGGATGAGTAGGCATGGACAGGGCCGTTACATGTCGCTGACTGGGCACTGGGTAACAATGGTGACAGCAGGACAAGGGGCTGCTGTCCAAGTCTTGCCGTCCCCACGAGTTGTGCGTCAATCCTCTTTATCTTAAAGTTCCTCCACTGCTTCTGCCTCCTCAACCTCCTCTCGGTCCTCCACCTGCACCCAAAGCCAGTCTGGTCATGCCACAAGCTTTCTAACTGCGCTGAAGGGATCCTGCACACCTCCTTACTATGCTGGCAGCAGGGCTCAATGTCATTAGGCGGTTTTTACTTTGAAATGTCTGGGAAATGTGAGTCACACAGCTGAGGAGTTGTGGTCAGCTCTGGAGTACCAATTTCATGAATGGTTGTCTCCACTGGACCTGAAACCAGGGAAGGCCATGTGCGACAATGCTGCAAACCTGGGTGCGGCCCTTCGCCGGGACAATGTCACACACGTGCCTTGTATGGCTCACGTGTTGAACCTGTTTTTTTCCAGCAATTTTTAGCCCACTATCCCGGACTAGATGGCCTTCTGCAGAGGGCACGGTCGCTGTGTGCTCACTTCCGCCGTTCGCATCCCGCAGCTCAGCGACTTACATCTCTACAAAAGTCGTTGGGCCTGCCACTTCACCGGCTAAATTGCAATGTGCCTACCCGGTGGAATTCAACTCTGCACATGTTGCAGTGACTGTGGCAGCACCGACAAGCCCTGGCGCAATACGTTGTGATGTATAGCCTGGGCCAACGAGATCCAGAGGTGGGGCAAATCACGCTGGAGGAGTGGTCTCAGATCAGGGACCTATGCACCCTTCTGCACAGTTTTGAAATGGCGACGAAGATGTTTAGTGCTGACGATGCCATTATCAGCATGACTATTCCGGTGATTTACATGCTGGAGCACATGTTAAACAGAATTCGGAGTCAGGTGGTGGCACAAGAGGAGGTGGAGGAAGTAGAGGAGGAGGAGTTGTATGCGGAAGGGCTAACATCTGCAAGGTCCAGACGGTCGGCAGCACCAAGGCGGCAGGCATGTGAGGGTGGGGGAGATGGTTTTACCAGGGCGCATGGTAGCAGCCAAACTAGTGAGGAAGGTGCAGGAGCCCAGGAAGAAGTGGAGGACGAACTGATGGAAGACTCATCAGATGAGGGAGACCTTGATCACATTTCTGTTGTGCGAGGTTGGGGGGAGAGTGCAGAGGAAGGAAGCATGATTGTTACCTCGCCACCAACACAACAGGGACTTGGTGCTCCTGGATGCGCAAGACACATGAGTGCCTTCCTTCTGCACTACCTGCAACATGACCATCGAATTGTGAGAATTAGAAATAATCCTGACTACTGGGTTGCCACACTGTAAGATCCCCGGTACAAAAGTAAATTTGCAGAAATAATTCCCGCCATAGAAAGTGATGCACGCATGCAGGAGTATCAGCAGAGACTGTTGCAGAATCTTACATGTGCTTTTCCACAAAACACCAGTAGTGCACGTAGTGAATCTCACAGTTTCAACTTGCCAACCGTGGGACCGTCGAGTGTTCAGCAATCAAACCGTAACAGAACCACAGTATCTGCTGGTAACATCCATCTTGCGGAATCATTTCACCACTTTTTTAGCCCATCCTTTGCAAGGCCACAGGAGACAAGAAGTCTGACACATAGTCAAAGCCTGGAGACGATGGTACAGGAGTATCTCCAAGTAAACATTGAAGCCATGACTGTGTCACTAGACCCTTGCTCTTTTTGGGCTTCCAATCTGGATAAATGGCCGGAGCTCGCCACTTACGCCTTGGAGATCTTGTTATGCCCCGCAGCCAGCGTTCTGTCTGAATGTGTGTTCAGCGATGCTGGTGGTGTGCTGACAGATAAGCGCACGCGTCTCTCCACTGATAATGTAGACAGACTCACGTTCATAAAGATGAACAAATCATGGATCCAAAACGACTTTTCTACCCGTGTCATCCTTGGGAGAGTAAAAGCTTGATGATTTGTTAAAATCACCTCACCAACCATTTTAAGCTTTAAAATTACTAATCATGTTTATCTGTATCTTGGCTGGAAAATAATTTGGGCTTTGTAGCAGTGTGCAGTACTGATTCTATTAGGCCATCTATACTAAACTCCACCAGATTTAAAATTACTAATCATGTTTATCTGTATCTTGGCTGGAAAATAATTTGGGCTGTGTAGCAGTTTGCAGTACTGATTCTATTAGGCCATCTATACTAAACTCCACCAGATTTAAAATTACTATTCATGTTTATCTGTATCTTGGCTGGAAAATAATTTGGGCTTTGTAGCAGTGTGCAGTACTGATTCTATTAGGCCATCTATACTAAGCTCCACCAGATTTAAAATTACTAATCATGTTTATCTGTATCTTGTCTGGAAAATAATTTGGGCTTTGTAGCAGTGGGTAGTACTGATTCTATTAGGCCATCTATACTAAGCTCCACCAGCTTTCAAATTAATAATAATTTTTAGCTGCATCTAGCCCGGAAAATAATTTTGGGGCTCCTAGATGCGCAAGACACATGAGTGCCTTCTTGCTGCACTACCTGCAACATGACCCTCTGATTGTCAGAATTCAAAGTAATCCTGTCTACTGGGTTGCCACACTCTTAGATCCCCCACACTCTTCGATCAACCTTTTCATTTTAATAAAGAGCAAAAAAATGGTCATTTTTGAAATTATAAGCATTAGCCAGTTATTTGAAACTGAAATCAAACAGTTTTCAACTCAAAACTTTATTCTAGGTGATGTTACATTTGCACATAGGACCCCTTGTTCGAAAGGAGCTTCTGAACAGTCTCGTCCATTGAATTAGTCAGGTTTTGGATGGTTTCTGCTTCAATTGTTTTGCATGAGGACAAAATACCCTCCCAGAGCTGTTGCTTAGATGTGAACTGCCTCCCGTCTTCATAGACACTCCTTTTGATGATGCTCCAGAGGTTCTGAATGGGGTTGAGGTCAGGGGAGCATGGGGGTCACACCATAAGTTTGTCCCCTTTTATGCCCAAAGCAGCCAGAGATGCAGATGTGTTATGTGCAGCATGAGACGGGGCATTATCATGCATGAAAATGATCTTCCTGCGGAATGCACGGTTCTTCTTCTTGAACCATGGAAGGAAGTGCTGTTTGAGAAACTCAACATACATTATGGAGTTCATCTTTACCCCTTCAGGGATCCTAAAAGGGCGGACAATCTCTGTCCCCATGATTCCAGACCAAAACAATACTCCACCTCCTCCTTGTTAGCGCCGTAGCCGTGTTTGCATGGGGTGTCCATCAACCAGCCATCCTCCACTCCATCCAATTGGACCATCGAGATCATTTTCATGAATGATAATGCCCCGTCTCATGCTGCACATAACACATCTGCATCTCTGGCTGATATGGGCATAAAAGGGGACAAACTTATGGTGTGGCACCCATGCTCCCCTGACCTCAACCCCATTGATAACCTCTGGAGCATCATCAAAAGGAGTGTCTATGATGGCGGGAGGCAGTTCACATCTAAGCAACAGCTTTGGGAGGGTATTCTGTCCTCATGCAAAACAATTGAAGCAGAAACCTTCCAAAACCTGACAAATTCAATGGACGAGAGAGTTCAGAAGCTCCTTTCGAACAAGGGGTCCTATGTGAAAATGTAACATCACCTAGAGTCAAGTTTTGAGTTGAAAACTGTTTGATTTCAGTTTCTAATAACCTGCTAATGCTTATAATTTCAAAAATGACCATTTTTTTGGTCTTTATTAAAATGAAAAGGTTCATTGAAAAGTTTGGGGATCTAAGAGTGTGGCAACCCAGTAGTCAGGATTACTTCGATTTCTGACAATATGAGGGTCATGTTGCAGGTAGTGCAGCAAGAAGGCACTTATGTGTCTTGCGCATCTCGGAGCCCCAAAATTATTTTCCGGGCTAGATGCAGCTAAAAATTATTATTAATTTGAAAGCTGGTGGAGCTTAGTATAGATGGCCTAATAGAATCAGTACTGCACACTGCTACAAAGCCCAAATTATTTTCCAGCCAAGATACAGATAAACATGATTAGTAATTTTAAATCTGGTGGAGCTTATTATAGATGGCCTAATAGAATCAGTGTGACCCCAACATAAGTTTGTCCCCTTTTATGCCCATATCAGCCAGAGATGCAGATGTGTTATGTGCAGCATGAGACGGTGCATTATCATGCATGAAAATGATCTTGCTGCGGAATACACGGTTCTTCTTCTAGAACCATGGCAGGAAGTGCTGTTTGAGAAACTCCACATACATTATGGAGTTCATCTTTACCCCTTAAGGGATCCTAAAGGGGCCGACAATCTCTCTCCCCAAGATTCCAGCCCAAAACATTACTCCACCTCCTTCTTGTTGGCGCCTTAGCTGTGTTTGCGTGGGGTGTCCATCAACCAGCCATCCTCCACTCCATCCATCTGGACCAACGAACGTTGCATGGCACTCATCGGTGAACAAAACAGTTTTGAAGTCAGTCATCATGTATTGTTTGGCCCACTGGAGCCATTTCAGCTTGTGTACAGTGGATAGAGGAGGTCGACAGGATGGCTTACGCACAGCTGCAAACCTCTGAAGGACCCTGCATCTTGTTGTTCGGGGGACATTGGAGGCACCAGCAGCTTCAAAAACTTGTCTGCTGCTTTGACAAGGCTTTTTTGCCGCTGCTCTTTTAACCTGACGTAATTGCCTGTAGGAAAGAGTCCTCAATTTGCCCTTATCCGCACGCACATGTGTGTACTGTGAATCAGCTACATACTTCTTGATTGTGCGATGACCAGGTTGAAGTGTCTTGGCAATGTTGATTGTAGTCATGCCTTGACCTAAACACTCCACAATTTGTTGCTTCTCAGCAGCCGACACATCCATTTTCTTTCCCATTTTGGCAGAAAATGTAGGCTGCTTAATAATGTGGGACAGCCTTCTTAAGTAGTCTTGCCTTTCATTGGACACACCTGCCAAACTAATTAGCACAGGTGTCTGCAATTGCTTACAGTAATATAAAGAGCCCTGACACACATCACCATCAATGAGTTTAACTGACAAACAAAAAAATTCTTCCCTTATCACTCCTAAACACTTTTTGCATAATAATTTGGAACACAGTGTACATGTGGTTTTCCACAAAACACCAGTGGTTCACGTTGTGAATCTTACAGTTCTAACTTGCCAACTGTGGTCTGTATGGAGTTGTTCAATAAAGGGCCCAAAATTAAGATAACATAGACGGGAGAGGTCTCTATGAATAGGAATTCCTAAGTATTTGATACCCTGTGAGGGCCAAGCAAAGGGAAAGTTGGACTGGATGGAATCCTGTATGGATTTGGGGAGGGAGACATCGAGGGCCTCAGACTTCGCTGCATTGATTTTAAAATTTGACCATGTAACAAATTGATCTATTTCAGCCATAACAGCAGGGATGGATATATGTGATTGAGTGATATATACTAGGACATCATCAGCAAATGCAGAGCCCTTGTACTCTGTGCCTCCTACCTCAATCCTCCTAATATTGGGGTTATGGCGAATTGATGAGAGCAGGTGCTCCGTCACTAGGATGTATAAGAGAGGGGACAGAGGACATCCCTGCCTTGTCCCATTGGTGATTATGAAAGGTGATGAAAATGTTCTGACGCGCCCCCTAGGCCTTGGGACATCCGGAGCCGGACCCTTTTTGGTGGATGCTGGTGGTTGTAGTCTCCGTGGTGGCGACCCGGTTTCGTGGCTCAGGGCGGTCAAACCAGTGGCGGAACTATTTACTGTACGTGGTTTTGATGTTTAAATGTCCGACTACGCCACCCGTGGATTGCGGTCAGAGTGAACCGCCGCTGCAGGGCAGACCGCTGAGGCTGGTGTTGTGGGTGCAGCAGAGCGTAGTATAACTCCCCACGGGAGGAGTATAGCTTCAGGGCAGTGTATGCGGAGGATGGGGTTGATGGTGCAGGGCAGCAGCAGTAACGACAAGGAGTCAGTGATGCAGTCCAGGGCCTTTACTCACAGTTCTTAATATCCAGACCACTTCTGCAAGTAACGGCTGCCCACGTCGTACTGTGCTCACCAGGTGAGGGGCTCAGACAACTCCCAGATAACTTTGGAGCACTTCACATGACCCCCTTTGTGTGTCCTTTGTCTGGCCTTTCTTACCAACGCTTCTGTCCAGCTGCCTCGGGCCTCCTCTAGGTAAACTTGGCGCCAGTTTCCCTGACCCTTTGTGGTGCCTTCCTAGCGGGTATAGCGAGGGGCTGCGCCACATAAAATGTCACATCCTCCAGTTTGTAGCTGAGGGTCGTTTCCCGACTCCACTAGTTTTGGGGACCAGTCTCCCCCTTTGGCCTGACCCCTCCACGCAGGTGGATTCGGGCGTGCGGTGGCGACTCGCCTGTCCGCACCCCTGGGATCCCTTCGTTCCTCATTCCTGGAGCCTTCTCCGCTCCTCTTCCTTCCTTCTCCCTCTTCCAGGCCTGGGCCTCGGTTACTAGGCCCGCCTCCGGAGCAGAGCTCATGCAGAGCCCCTGCTCCCTGTCACTTCTGCTCAGACTTCTCTGCAATGAACTAAGATGGTGCCCACCTATTATTCTCCCTTCTCAATGCACCGAAGAACTGCTTCCTCCCTGCTCCTGCACTACAGGGTTCCCTTTCCTCGGTGTTCCCTCCACTCTCTCCAGCCAGGGACAGGGACTGTCGTGCCCATCTCAGGGGCATATTGGTCGCCCTGCCCCACGGCAATGTGGTGTAATGCATGCAGGTGTCGGGGTCCTGATCCACACTCCATGCTTACCTGAGAGTGAGATATCACACCTCTGGGTGAGGTGCAATACCTCTGCAGCAACCGAGCCCTCGGGGTGCTACAGTTCCATCTATCTTCAGCCCAGGTGACGTATTGCGATACAAGCCTGTGATTTTGGCTATAAAAGGGTCCCCTAGACCCCTACCACAAGCTTTTTAAGAGAATAATATATGGCGTGCCAGGAGACTCTATGGAATGCTTTCTCAGCATCCAACGAGAGTATCTAATTACAAATTTTTAACTGCATCTAGCCCAGGAAATACTTTGTGCCTAGTAGTCGTGTCTGCTAGTCAGCGGATCATCCCAGCTGTTAAGCAAGCTACACCACCTGTAGTTTGGATACTTAATTTTTTCAAAGGAAATGCTTCGGGACCCCGGGATACTCAGTGAAGAGCATCAGGAGGCACCCCAAGGCATAGTGGCTGGGACTGGCGGTAGGACGCCTTGCGGTGGACCGCCGAGCTCGATCCTTATAAAAGCTTTTTAACTGCAGCAGCTTTAGTGGACGCTACTGGAGCTGGAATTACGCGGCTGCTGGCATGAGACTTGCCCTCCAATAGATCCTTGTAAAAGGATTTAAAGTGTATTCATTCAAATTAGAGAGACAATTTAAATTAAAATGCTTAGACCTGCCTCCACCGCAGGGGGGCTCGCTCGACCCACCAGCGGACAGGCACCAGTATTGGGAGAGGGGGTCTGGCTGTCAGGGTCCACCGCAGCTCTGGCACAAAGCCGGCGACACAGAGGTCGCACGGGCAGGAACGGACTGGACGTGTCGGCTTTGCACTTTTTTGGTTTTAGAAGGGCATGACATGCCTATATCTGTGTCTCCCCCTCCTTTTACTCCTCCACCTCTTTTCTTTTCGCATGACTATATGTACTTGTCACTTTTCCATGTGTTAGTTGTGTCTTCTGAGCAGTTTGTCAGGTTTTGGACACCTTTGAAGGTGTTTTCTATGTGTTTCTATGTGTTTTTGTTTGCCTGCCATTGGTTTTAACGGTATTCGAAGGTGTTCGATGAACAGTTCGACGAACAGTTCGGCAAACATACGGGTGTTTGACTAACCGAACCGAACTCGAACACTACGGGGGTGGCTCAACACTAGTAATGTCACCTAAAATAATATACTTGGTTTGTGACTTTTTTTTAATATTCATCTCAAACCTTCGGAAGCATTATTCAAGTCTCAGAATTGTATGTAAAATATTTTTGTGTACACTAAATGAGTATAAAATGCGGTGCTAATTTTCCTACATTTGGCCAGAGATTTGTTTTTCTGATACAGAGCTTCAAGTCCAATGTACATACATTCCAAGGGAACATGTCAGCACTAGTGATAAGCGAGCACTAAAATGCTCGGGTGCTCGAAGCTCGGGCCGAGTTCACCGTGATATTCGGGTGCTCGACCCGAGCAACGAGCCCAATGTTAGTCTATGGGAGACCCGAGCATTTTTGCGGCGGCACCCCCGGCAGTCTGTAGAAAGCCTGAAAAGTGCCCAAAACGATAGTAACAGTGCTCACATGACATGAGGACAGCATGGGGATCGCCCCAGGAAGCATTTCTGACCCCCAGGTCACTGCTGTCAACAACATGGTCAGAAGTATTAAGCCACTTTTACAGGAGCACAATAAAACGTTCAAAAACGAAACTGAAACTGCTTTCCTGTACTTTCCTGTGAAATATGTTAAGGAACTTCCTTTCCATGGTAAAGACTTCTGTATAAGGTAAAATAAATAACCAAAAACAAAAATACTACTCCACACCTTGGGCTATGTTTACAAGCAGCATATTTTATGCATTTTTGCACTTTTGTATTGCTTTCAACCATGACAAATGCATTCACCGGGAAATGTCATTTTAACATTTTACAACCTTATCTGGCCATGTGCTGTGTGACACATGCCTACAGTGCTGAAGAGACATGGAAACAGCATGGGGAAGACCCCTGGAAGCATCTCTGACACCCAGGTCACTGCCTAAAAGTGTGCCCATCAGAAGTGATCCTTGCTGCATCAGAAGATGCAGACTTGCAACTATCCCCGTACAAGGTCCTTGTCCTAGGGCAGTGTTCAATTGTACCTCCCCCATTCCTTGCAATGCTAGCGCAAGTATGCAGCCTGCCACCCACCCACCCCCAGGCTGTAAAACAATACTGCTTGATTGCTTGCACTTGGGCATGGCTGCGTCGGCAGCCTGGTATCCATTCTCAGTCCCCAGCCACCCGGCGGTTGGGTGTCCACACTTGTTCAACAGGTGCCAGGGGGCGTCCAGGTGTCCATACTCGGTCCCCTGCCGCCCCGCGGCCTGGTGCCCACACACGGTCCCCAGCCACCTGGGGGCGGCCGGTTGTCCATAAATGGTCCCCAGCCGCCCATATTTGAAGGACAGCCTAACCACAAACACGTGGACAAGTGAATGTGGCCAGGGATGGTCCATCTGACTGATGCCATCACACAGGGTTAATATTGTGGAAGCCGGGACACAGTTGGACACTGGGATATAACACGTCCTTCAGACATAGAGGATTGTGGGTCCTGGGTCAATCAGGCTTCAACACAAAGTTCAGAAGGTTGACACAACGAGTAAATTATTCATGATCATGAGGCCATCCATCTCCTTAGCTTTCTGTTCCTTGGAATGCCAGTGCATGTATGTAGTAGCGGCTAGGCCTGAGGTGGTCAGCGTTTTGGCGCATATCTTACCTCCTCCGAGGATTCCTGGATGTTTTCCTGCTACTATACCAGTTCTATGACTCCCGTTAAAACAAAGCTTCAGGTGATGAATGATGGATGAGGTGGTGGCAAAGGAGAAAGAGCAGGAGGAACAGGGACCATTCACATCAATATCAGGCCAGTCAAACACACATGTCTTGTAGGATATGTTTCTGTACCAAAAGGAGCAGTTCGGCTACACAGTTATAGGGCATACAGTGAGTGCAAAGCCTACCAAAAATTTCGAGGCACTCCAATGCCCCTTGGAAGTGACATGGAGGTCAAAGGGCCTTAACTAAACCATTTTTTTCATTTATAACAACTTGTTCTCCTGTACACTGTTGGCCTAAGCAGTGAATGGAAGGCTTTCCAAAAATTATGAGGAACTGCAATGCCCCTTGAAACAGACGTGGATTACAGCATACTAAAAACCTTCTACCCAATATTGGGGAGTGGGTCTCCCATAGTGTTCGCCTATGTATTGAAAAGCTAAAGCTGACTAAAATTAGGAGGAAATGCAATGCCCGTTGAAAGAGTCGTGGAGGTTAGGGTTAATTAAAAACAACATTTCAATGCTCCTTGGAAGAGCTGTGGAGTTCATAGTGGTTTAACAAGACGGTTTTAATGCCCCTTGGAAGAGAGGTGGAGGTCAGAGTGGTTTAACAAGATGGTTTAATGCCGTTTGGAAGAGACGTGGAGGTCACAGTAGCTTAACAATACAGTTTTAATGTCCCTTGGAAGAGTGGTGGAGGTCGCAGTGGAATAAAAGGACAATATCAATGCCCCTTGGAAGAGTGGTGGAGGTCGCAGTAGAATAAAAAGACAATATCAATGCCCCTTGGAAGAAGGTTGGTGGTCACAGTAGCTTAACAAGACGGTTTTAATGCCCTTGGAAAAGTGGTGGAGGTCACAGTAGCTTAACAAGACGGTTTAAATGCCGCTTGGAAGAGTGGTGGAGGTCACAGTAGCTTAACAATACAGTTTTAATGTCCCTTGGCACAGTGGTGGAGGTCGCAGTGGAATAAAAGGACAATATAAATGCCCCTTGGAAGAGTGGTGGAGGTCGCAGTGGAATAAAAAGACAATATCAATGCCCCTTGGAAGAAGGGTGGTGGTCACAGTAGCTTAACAAGACGGTTTTAACGCCCCTTGGAAAAGTGGTGGAGGTCACAGTAGCTTAACAAGACAGTTTTATTGCCCCTTGGAAGAGTAGTGGAGGTCGCAGTGGAATAAAAAACAATTTCAATGCCCCTTGGAAGAGTGGTGGAGGTCACAGTTGCCTAACAAGATTGTTTTAATGCCCCTTGGAAGAGTGGTGGAGGTCACAGTACCATAACAAGACAGTTTTAATGCCCCTTGGAAGAGTGGTGGAGGTCACAGTGGAATAAATAGACAATATCAATGCCCCTTGGAAGAGTGGTGGAGGTCACAGTAGCTTAACAAAACGGTTTTAATGCCCTTGGAAGAGCTGTGGAGTTCAGAGTGGTTTAACAAGATGGTTTTAATTCCCCTTGAAAGAGTGGTGGACGTCACAGTCGCTTAAAAAGACGGTTTTAATGCCCCTTGGAAGAGCTGTGGAGTACACAGTGGTTTAACAAGATGGATTTAATGCCCCTTGGAAGAGACGTTGAGGTCACAGTAGCTTAACAAGACAGTTTTAATGCCCATTGGAAGAGTGGTAGAGGTCACAGTGGAATAAAAAGACATTATCAATGCCCCTTGGAAGAGTGGTCGAGGCCACAGTAGACTAACAAGACAGTTTTAATGCCCCTTTGAAGAGTGGTGGAGGTCACAGTAGCTTAACAAGACAGTTTTAATGCCCCTTGGAAGAGTGGTGGAGGTCGCAATGGAATAAAAAGACAATATTAATGCCCCTTGGAAGAGTGGTGGAAGTCACAGTAGCTTAACAAGGCGGTTTTAATGCCCCTTGGAAGAGCTGTGGAGTTATGAGTGTTTTATCAAGACTGTTTTAATGCCCCTTGGTGAGTTTTGGAGGTCACAGTAGCTTAACAAGACAGTTTTAATGCCCCTTGGAAGAGACGTGGAGGTCAGAGAGGTTTAACAAGACGGTTTAATGCCGTTTGGAAGAGACGTGGAGGTCACAGTAGCTTAACAAGACGGTTTTAATGCCCCTTGAAAGAGTGGTGGATGTCACAGTAGCTTAACAATACAGTTTTAATGCCCCTTGCTAGAGTGGTGGAGGTCGCAGCGGAATAATAGGACAATATAAATGCCTCTTGGAAGAGAAGTGGAGGTCGCAGTGGAATAAAAAGACAATATCAATGCCCCTTGGAAGAAGGGTGGAGGTCACAGTAGCTTAACAAGATGGTTTTAATGCTCCTTGGAAAAGTGGTGGAGGTCACAGTAGCTTAACAAGACAGTTTTACTGCCCCTTAGAAGAGCGGTGGAGGTCGCAGTGGAATAAAAAAACAATATCAATGCCCCATGGAAGAGTGGTGGAGGTCACAGTTGCCTAACAAGATGGTTTTAATGCCCCTTGGAAGAGTGGTGGAGGTCACAGTAGCTTAACAAGACGGTTTTAATGCCCCTTGGAAGAGCTGTGGAGTTATAAGTGGTTTATCAAGACTGTTTTATTGCCCCTTGGTGAGAGGTGGTGGTCACAGTTGCTTAAAAAGACAGTTTTAATGCCCTTTGGAAGAGACGTGGAGGTCAGAGTGGTTTAACAAGACGGTTTAATGCCGTTTGGAAGAGACGTGGAGGTCACAGTAGCTTAACAAGACAGTTTTAATGCCCCTTGAAAGAGTAGTGGATGTCACAGTAGCTTAACAATACAGTTTTAAAGCCCCTTGCAAGAGTGGTGGAGGTCACAGCGGAATAAAAGGACAATATAAATGCCCCTTGGAAGAGTAGTGGAGGTCGCAGTGGAATAAAAAGAAAATATCAATGCCCCTTGGAAGAAGGGTGGAGGTCACAGTAGCTTAACAAGACAGTTTTAATGCCCCTTGGAAGAGTGGTGGAGGTCGCAGTGGAATAAAAAGACAATATCAATGTCCCTTGGAAGAGTGGTGGAGTTCACAGTAGCTTAACAAGACGGTTTTAATGCTCCTTGGAAGAGCTGTGGAGTTTAGAATGATTTAACAAGATGGTTTTAATGCCCCTTGGAAGAGTGGTGGACGTCACAGTGGCTTAAAAAGACGGTTTTAATGCCTCTTGGAAGAGCTGTGGAGTACAGAGTGGTTTAACAAGATGGATTAAATGCCCCTTGGAAGAGACGTTGAGGTCACAGTAGCTTAACAAGACAGTTTTAATGGCCCTTGGAAGAGTGGTGGAGGTCGCAGTGGAATAAAAAGACAATATCAATGCCCTTGGAAGAGTGGTCGAGGCCACAGTAGACTAACAAGACAGTTCTAATGCCCCTTGGAAGAGTGGTGGAGGTCACAGTAGCTTAACAAGACAGTTTTAATGCCCCTTGGAACAGTGGTGGAGGTCGCTGTGGAATAAAAAGACAATATTAATGCCCCTTGGAAGAGTGCTGGAAGTCAAAGTAGCTTAACAAGACGGTTTTAATGCCCCTTGGAAGAGCTGTGGAGTTATGAGTGGTTTATCAAGACTGTTTTAATGCCCCATGGTGAGTGGTGGAGGTCACAGTAACTTAACAAGACAGTTTAATGCCCCTTGGAAGAGACGTGGAGGTCAGAGTGGTTTAACAAGATGGTTTAATGCCATTTGGAAGAGACGTGAAGGTCACAGTAGCTTAACAAGATGGTTTTAATGCCCCTTGAAAGAGTGGTGGATGTCACAGTAGCTTAACAATACAGTTTTAATGCCCCTTGCAAGAGTGGTGGAGGGCGCAGTTTAATAAAAGGACAATATAAATGCCCCTTGGAAGAGTAGTGGAGGTCGCAGTGGAATAAAAAACAATATCAATGCCCCTTGGAAGAGTGGTGGAGGTCACAGTTGCCTAACAAGATTGTTTTAATGCCCCTTGGAAGAGTGGTGGAGGTCACAGTACCATAACAAGACAGTTTTAATGCCCCTTGGAAGAGTGGTGGAGGTCACAGTAGCTTACCAAGACGGTTCTAATGCCCCTTGGAAGAGCTGTGGAGTTCAGAGTGGTTTAACAAGATGGATTTAATGCCCCTTGGAAGAGACGTTGAGGTCGCAGTGGAATAAAAAGACAATATCAATGCCCCTTGGAAGAGTGGTCGAGGCCACAGTAGACTAACAAGACAGTTTTAATGCCCCTTGGAAGAGTGGTGGAGGTCACAGTAGCTTAACAAGACAGTTTTAATGCCCCTTGGAAGAGTGGTGGAGGTCGCAATGGAATAAAAAGACAATATTAATGCCCCTTGGAAGAGTGGTGGAAGTCACAGTAGCTAAACAAGACGATTTTAATGCCCCTTGGAGGAGCTGTGGAGTTATGAGTGGTTTATCAAGACTGTTTTAATGCCCCTTGGTGAGTTTTGGAGGTCACAGTAGCTTAACAAGACGGTTTTAATGCCCCTTGAAAGAGCATTGGTGTTCGGAGTAGTTTAACAAGACAGTTTTAATGTCCCTTGGAAGAGTGGTGGCGGTCGCAGAGGAATAAAAAGACTATTTCAATGCCCCTTGGAAGAGTGGTGGAGGTCACAGTAGCCTAACAAGGCGGTTTTAATGCCCCTTGGAAGAGTGGTGGAGGTCACAGTAGCTTAACAAGGCGGTTTTAATGCCCCTTGGAAGAGTGGTGGAGGTCACAGTAGCCTAACAAGATGGTTTTAATGCCACTTGGAAGATTGGTGGAGGTCACAGTAGCATAACAAGACAGTTTTAATGCCCCTTGCAAGAGTGTTGGAGGTCGCAGTGGAATAAAAAGAAAATATCAATGCCCCTTGAAAGAGTGGTGGAGGTCGCAGTGAAATAAAAAGACAATATCAATGCCCTTTGGAAGAGTGGTGGATGTCACAGTAGCCTAACAAGATGGTTTTAATGCCCCTTGGAAGAGTGGTGGTGGTCACAGTAGCTTAACAAGACAGTTTTAATGCACCTTGGAAGAGTGGTGGAGTTCACAGTAGCCTAACAAGATGGTTTTAATGCCCCTTGGAAGAGTGGTGGTGGTCACAGTAGCTTAACTAGACTGTTTTCATGTCCCTTGGAAGAGTGGTGGAGGTCACAGTAGCTTAATAAGACAGTTTTAATGCCGCTTGGAAGAGTGGTGGAGGTCACAGTAGCTTAACAAGACAGTTTTAATGCACCTTGGAAGAGTGGTGGAGTTCACAGTAGCTTAACAAGACGGTTTTAATGCCCCTTGGAAGAGTGGTGGAGGCCACAGTAGCTTAACAAGATGGTTTTAATGCCCCTTCGAAGAGCAGTGGAGTTCAGAGTGGTTTAACAATACTGTTTTAATGCCCCTTGGAGGAGTGGTGGAGGTTGCAGTGGAATACAAAGACAATTTCAATGCCCTTTGGAAGAGTGGTGGAGGTCACAGCAGCCTAAAAATACGGTTTTAACGCCCCTTGGAAGAGTGGTGGAGGTCACAGTAGCTTAACAAGATGGTTTTAATGCCCCTTGGAAGAGTGATGGAGGTCGCAGTAGCTTAACAAGACGGTTTTAATGCCCGATGGAAGAGTGGTGGAGGTTACAGTAGCTTAATAAGACAGTTTTAATGCCCCTTGGAAGAGTGGTGGAGGTCACAGAAGCTTAACAAGACAGTTTTAATGCCCTTTGGAAGAGTGGTGGAGGTTGCAGTGGAATAAAAAGACAAAATCAATGCCCCTTTAAAGAGTGGTGGAGGTCACAGTAGCTTAACAAGACGGTTTTAATGCCCCTTGGAAGAGTGGTGGAGGTCACAGTAGCTTATCAAGATGGTTTTAATGCCCATTGGAAGAGCTGTGGAGTTCAGAGTGGTTTAACAAGACGGTTTTAATGCTCCTTGGAAGAGTGGTGGAGGTCGCAGTGGAATAAAAAGACAATTTCAATGCCCCTTGGAAGAGTGGTGGTGGTCACAGCAGCCTAAAAAGACGGTTTTAATGCCCCTTGGAAGAGTCGTGGAGGTCACAGTACCTAAACAAGACAGTTTTAATGCCCCTTCGAAGAGTGGTGGAGGTCACAGTGGAATAAAAAGAAAATATCAATGCCCCTTGAAAGAGTTGTGGAGCTCGCAGTGGAATAAAAAGACAATATCAAACCCCCTTGGAAGAGTGGTGTAGGTCACAGTAGCTTAACAAGCGGGTTTTAAAGCCCGTTGGAAGAGCTGTGAAGTTCACAGTGGTTTAACAAGACAGTTTTAATGTCCCTTGGAAGAGTGGTGGAGGTCGCAGAGGAATAAAAAGACAATTTCATTGACCCTTGGAAGAGAAGTGGAAGTCACAGTAGCCTAACAAGACGGTTTTGATGCCCCTTGGAAGAGTGGTAGAGGTCACAGTAGCTTAACAAGACGGTTTTAATGCCCCTTGGAAGAGTGGTGAGGGTTGCAGTGGTATAAAAAGACAATATAAATGCCCCTTGGAAGAGTGGTAGAGGTCACAGTAGCTTAACAAGACGGTTTTAATGCCCCTTGGAAGATCTGTGGAGTTCAGAGTGGTTCAACAAGACGGTTTTAATGCCCCTTGGTAGAGTGGTAGAGGTCGCAATGGAATAAAAAGACAATATCAATGCCCCTTGGAAGAGTGGTGGAGGTCGCAGTAACTTAACAAGACGGTTTTAATGCCCCTTGGAAGAGTGGTGGAGGTCACAGTAGCTTAACAAGACGGTTTAAATGCCTCTTGGAAGAGATGTGGAATTCAGAGTGGTTTAACAGGACAGTTTTAATGCCCCTTGGAAGATCTGTGGACTTCAGAGTGGTTTAACAAGATGGTTTTAATGCCCCCTGGAAGAGTGGTGGAGGTAACAGTAGCTTAAAAAGATGGTTTTAATGCCTCTTGGAAGAAACGAGGAGTTCAGAGTGGTTTAAGAAGAAGGTTTTAATGCCCCTTGGAAGAGACGTGGAGTTCACAGTAGCTTAAAAAGACAGTTTTAATGCCCCTTGGAAGAGTGGTGGAGGTCGCAGTGGAATACAAAGACAATATCAATGCCCCTTGGTGAGTGGTGGAGCTCACAGTAGCTTAACAAGACGGTTTTAATGTCCCTTGGTAGAGTGGTGGAGGTCACAGTAGCTTAACAAGACAGTTTTAATGACCCTTGGAAGAGTGGTGGAGGTCGCAGTGGCATAAAAAGACTATATCAATGCCCCTTGGAAGAGAGGTGGAGGTCACAGTAGCTTAACAAGATGGTTTTAATGCCCCTTGGAAGAGTGGTGGAGGTCACAGTAGCTTAACAAGACGGGTTTAATGCCCCTTGGAGGAGCTGTGGAGTTCAGAGTGGTTTAACAAGACGGTTTTCATGCCCCTTGGAAGAGTACTGGAGGTTACAGTAGCTTAACAAGATGGTTTTAATTCCCCTTGGAAGAGCTGTGGAGTTCAGAGTGGTTTAACAAGACAGTTTTAATGCCCCTTGGAAGCGTGGTGGAGGCTGCAAGGAATAAAAAGACAATATCAATGCCCCTTGCAAAAGTGGTGGAGGTCGCAGTAGCTTAACAAGACGGTTTTAATGCCCCTTGGAAGAGTGGTGGAGGTCACAGTAGCTTAACAAGATGGTTTTAATGCCCCTTGGAGGAGTTGTGGAGTTCAGAGTGGTTTAACAAGATGGTTTTTGCCCCTTGGAAGAGTAGTGGAGGTCACAGTAGCTTAACAAGATGGTTTTAATGTCCCTTGGAAGAGCTGTGGAGTTCAGAGTGGTTTAACAAGACAGTTTTAATGACCCTTGGAAGAGTGGTGGAGGTCTCAGTGAAATAAAAGTACAATTTCAATGCCCCTTAGAAGAGTGGTGGAGGTCACAGTAGCCTAACAAGACGGTTTTAATGCCCCTTGGAAAAGTTGTGGAGGTCACAGTAGCTTAACAAGACAGTTTTAATGCCCCTTGGAAGAGTGGTGGAGGTCACAGTGGATTAAAAAGTCAGTATTAATGCCCCTTGGAAGAGTGGTGGAGGTCGCACTGGAATAAAAAGACAATATCAATGCCCCTTGTAAGAGTGGTGGAGGTCGCAGTGGAATAAAAAGACAATATCAGTGCCCCTTGGTGAGTGGTGGAGGTCACAATAGCTTAGCAAGATGGTTTTAATGCCCCTTGGAAGAGTGCTGGAGGTCGCAGTAGCTTAACAAAATGGTTTTAATGCCCCTTGGTAGAGTGGTGGAGGTCACAGTAACTTAACAATCTGGTTTTAGTATCGCATGGAAGAGTGGTGGATGTCACAGTAGCTCAAAAATACAGTTTTAATGCCCCTTGGAAGAATGGTGGAGATCGCAGTGGAATAAAAAGACAATATCAATGCGCCTTGGAAGAGTGGTAGAGGTCACAGTACCTTAACAAGATGGTTTTAATGCCCCTTGGAAGAGTGGTGGTGGTCACAGTAGCTTTTCAAGACGGTTTTAATGCCCCTTGTAAGAACTGTGGAGTACAGGGTGGTTTAACAAGACGGTATTAATGACCCTTGGAAGACTGGTGGAGTTCAGAGTGGTTTAACAAGATGCTTTTAATGCCCCTTGGAAAAGTGGTAGAGGTCACGGTGGAATAAAAAGACTATCAATGCCCCTTGGAAGAATGGGGGAGGTCACAGTAGCCTAACATGACTGTTTTAATGCCCCTTGGAAGAGTTGTGGAAGTCACAGTAGCTTAACAAGACAGTTTTCATGCCCCTTGGAAGAGTGGTGGAGGTAGCAGTGGAATAAAAAGAAAATATCAATGCCCCTTGGAAGAGTGGTGGAGGTCGCAGTGAAAAAAACGACAATATCAATGCCCTTTGGAAGAGTGGTGGAGTTCACAGTAGCCTAAAAAGACAGTTTTAATGCCCCTTGTAAGAGTGGTGGAGGTCACAGTAGCTTAACAAGACGGTTTTAATGCCCCCTTGGAAGAGTGGTGGAGGTCACAGTAGCTTAACAAGATGGTTTTCATGCCCCTTGGAAGAGTTGTGAAGTTCAGAGTGGTTTAACAAGACAGTTTTAATGCCCCTTGGAAGAGTGGTGGAGGACGCAGTGGAATAAAAAGACAATATCAATGCCCCTTGGAAGAGTGGTGGAGGTCACAGTAGCCTAACTAGACGGTTTTAATGCCCCTTGGAAGTGTGGTGGCGGTCTCAGTAGCTTAACAATACTTTTTTAATTCCCCTTGGAAGAGTAGTGGAGGTCGCAATGGAGTAAAAAGACAATATCAATGCCACTTGGAAGAGTGGTGGAGGTCACAGTAGACTAACAAGACGGTTTTAATGCCCCTTGGGAGAGTTGAGAAGTTCAGAGTGGTTTAACAAGATGTTTTTAATGCCCATTGGCGAGTGGTGGAGGTCACAGTAGCTTAACAAGACAGTTTTAATGCCCTTTGGAAGAGTGGTGGAGGTCGCAGTAGCTTAACAAGGCAGTTTTAATGCCCCTTGGAAGAGTGGTGGAGGTCGCAGTGGAATAAAAAGACAATATCAATGCCTCTTGGAAGAGTGGTAGAGGTCACAGTAGCTTAACAAGATGGTTTTAATGCCCCTTGGATGAGTGGTGGAGGTCACAGTAGCTTAGCAAGACGGTTTTAATGCCCCTTGAAAGAGCATTGGTGTTCAGAGTGGTTTAACAAGACATTTTTAATGTCCCTTGGAAGAGTGGTGGAGGTCGCAGTGGAATAAAAAGACTATTTCAATGCCCCTTGGAAGAGTGGTGGAGGTCACAGTAGCCTAACAAGACGGTATTAATGCCCCTTGGAAGAGTGGTGGAGGTCACAGTAGCTTAACAAGGCGGTTTTAATGCCCCTTGGAAGAGTGGTGGAGGTCACAGTAGCCTAACAAGATGGTTTTAATACCCCTTGGAAGAGTGGTGGAGGTCACAGTAGCATAACAAGACAGTTTTAATGCCCCTTGAAAGAGTGTTGGAGGTCGCAGTGGAATAAAAAGAAAATATCAATGCCCCTTGGAAGAGTGGTGGAGCTCGCAGTGAAATAAAAAGACAATATCAATGCCCCTTGGAAGAGTAGTGGAGGTCACAGTAGCCTAACAAGACGGTTTTAATGCCCCTTGGAAGAGTGGTGGTGGTCACAGTAGCTTAACTAGACTGTTTTCATGTCCCTTGGAAGAGTGGTGGACGTCACAGTAGCTTAATAAAACAGTTTTAATGCCGCTTGGAAGAGTGGTGGAGGTCACAGTAGCTTAACAAGACAGTTTTAATGCCCCTTTGAAGAGTGGTGGAGGTCGCCGTGGAATAAAAAGACAATATCAATGCCCCTTTTAAGAGTGGTCGAGGTCACAGTAGCTTAACAAGACGGTTTTAATGCCCCTTGGAAGAGTGGTGGAGGCCACAGTAGCTTAACAAGATGGTTTTAATGCCCCTTGGAAGAGCAGTGGAGTTCAGAGTGGTTTAACAAGACTGTTTTAATGCCCCTTGGAGGAGTGGTGGAGGTCGCAGTGGAATAAACAGACAATTTCAATGCCCTTTGGAAGAGTGGTGGAGGTCACAGCAGCCTAAAAATACGGTTTTAACGCCCCTTGGAAGAGTGGTGGAGGTGACAGTAGCTTAACAAGATGGTTTTAATGCCCCTTGGAAGAGTGGTGGTGGTCACAATAGCTTAACAAGACGGTTTTAATGTCCCATGGAAGAGTGGTGGAGGTTACAGTAGCTTAATAAGACAGTTTTAATGCCACTTGGAAGAGTGGTGGAGGTCACAGAAGCTTAACAAGACAGTTTTAATGCCCCTTGGAAGAGTGGTGGAGGTCGCCGTGGAATAAAAAGACAATATCAATGCCCCTTTTAAGAGTGGTCGAGGTCACAGTAGCTTAACAAGACGGTTTTAATGCCCCTTGGAAGAGTGGTGGAGGTCACAGTAGCTTAACAAGATGGTTTTAATGCCCCTTGGAAGAGCAGTGGAGTTCAGAGTGGTTTAACAAGACTGTTTTAATTCCCCTTGGAGGAGTGGTGGAGGTCGCAGTGGAATAAACAGACAATTTCAATGCCCTTTGGAAGAGTGGTGGAGGTCACAGCAGCCTAAAAATACGGTTTTAACGCCCCTTGGAAGAGTGGTGGAGGTCACAGTAGCTTGACAAGATGGTTTTAATGCCCCTTGGAAGAGTGGTGGAGGTCGCAGTGGAATAAAAAGAAAATATCAATGCCCCTTGGAAGAGTTGTGGAGCTCGCAGTGGAATAAAAAGACAATATCAAAGCCCCTTGTAAGACTGGTGTAGGTCACAGTAGCTTAACAAGCGGGTTTTAAAGCCCGATGGAAGAACTGTGAAGTTCACAGTGGTTTAACAAGACAGTTTTAATGTCCCTTGGAAGAGAGGTGGAGGTCGCAGAGGAATAAAAAGACAATTTCATTGACCCTTGGAAGAGTGGTGGAGGTCACAGTAGCCTAACAAGACGGTTTTAATGCCCCTTGGAAGAGTGGTGAAGGTTGTAGTGGTATAAAAAGACAATATGAATGCCCCTTGGAAGAGTGGTAGAGGTCACAGTAGCTTAACAAGACGGTTTTAATGCCCCTTGGAAGATCTGTGGAGTTCAGAGTGGTTCAATAAGACGGTTTTAATGCCCCTTGGTAGAGTGGTAGAGGTCACAATGGAATAAAAAGACAATATCAATGCCCCTTGGAAGAGTGGTGGAGGTCGCAGTAACTTAACAAGACGGTTTTAATGCCCCTTGGAAGAGTGGTGGAGGTCACAGTAGCTTAACAAGACGGATTTAATGCCCCTTGGAAGAGCTGTGGAATTCAGAGTGGTTTAACAGGACAGTTTTAATGCCCCTTGGAAGAGCTGTGGACTTCAGAGTGGTTTAACAAGATGGTTTTAATGCCCCTTGGAAGAGTGGTGGAGGTAACAGTAGCTTAAAAAGATGGTTTTAATGCATCTTGGAAGAAACGAGGAGTTCAGAGTGGCTTAAGAATACGGTTTTATTGCCCCTTGGAAGAGACGTGGAGTTCACAGTAGCTTAACAAGACAGTTTTAATGCCCCTTGGAAGAGTGGTGGAGGTCGCAGTGGAATACAAAGACAATATCAATGCCCCTTGCAAGAGTGGTGGAAGTCACAGTAGCTTAACAAAACGGTTTTAATGCCCCTTGGAAAGCTGTGGAGTTCAGAGTGGTTTAACAAGACGGTTTTAATGCCCCTTGGTGAGTGGTGGAGGTCACAGTAGCTTAACAAGACGGTTTTAATGTCCCTTGGTAGAGTGGTGGAGGTTACAGTAGCTTAACAAGACAGTTTTAATGCCCTTGGAAGAGTGGTGGAGGTCGCAGTGGAATAAAAAGACTATATCAATGCCCCTTGGAAAAGAGGTAGAGGTCACACTAGCTTAACAAGATGGTTTTAATGCCCCTTGGAAGAGTGGTGGAGGTCACAATAGCTTAAAAAGACGGGTTTAATGCCCCTTGGAGTAGATGTGGAGTTCAGAGTGGTTTAACAAGACGGTTTTCATGCCCCTTGGAAGAGTAGTGGAGGTTACAGTAGCTTAACAAGATGGTTTTAATGCCCCTTGGAAGAGCTGTGGAGTTCAGAGTGGTTTAACAAGACAGTTTTAATGCCCCTTGTAAGCGTGGTGGAGGTTGCAATGGAATAAAAAGACAATATCAATGCCCCTTGGAAAAGTGGTGGAGGTCGCAGTAGCTTAACAAGACGGTTTTAATGCCCCTTGGAAGAGTGGTGGAGGTCACAGTAGCTTAACAAGATGGTTTTAATGCCCCTTGGAGGAGTTGTGGAGTTCAGAGTGGTTTAACAAGACGGTTTTTGCCCCTTGGAAGAGTGGTGGAGGTCACAGTAGCCTAACAAGACGGTATTAATGCCCCTTGGAAGAGTGGTGGAGGTCACAGTAGCTTAACAAGGCGGTTTTAATGCCCCTTGGAAGAGTGGTGGTGGTCACAGTAGCCTAACAAGATGGTTTTAATACCCCTTGGAAGAGTGGTGGAGGTCACAGTAGCATAACAAGACAGTTTTAATGCCCCTTGAAAGAGTGTTGGAGGTCGCAGAGGAATAAAAAGAAAATATCAATGCCCCTTGGAAGAGTGGTGGAGCTCGCAGTGAAATAAAAAGACAATATCAATGCCCCTTGGAAGAGTGGTGGAGGTCACAGTAGCCTAACAAGACGGTTTTAATGCCCCTTGGAAGAGTGGTGGTGGTCACAGTAGCTTAACTAGACTGTTTTCATGTCCCTTGGAAGAGTGGTGGAGGTCACAGTAGCTTAATAAAACAGTTTTAATGCCGCTTGGAAGAGTGGTGGAGGTCACAGTAGCTTAACAAGACAGTTTTAATGCCCCTTTGAAGAGTGGTGGAGGTCGCCGTGGAATAAAAAGACAATATCAATGCCCCTTTTAAGAGTGGTCGAGGTCACAGTAGCTTAACAAGACGGTTTTAATGCCCCTTGGAAGAGTGGTGGAGGCCACAGTAGCTTAACAAGATGGTTTTAATGCCCCTTGGAGGAGTTGTGGAGTTCAGAGTGGTTTAACAAGACGGTTTTGCCCCTTGGAAGTGTAGTGGAGGTCACAGTAGCTTAACAAGACGGTTTTAATGCCCCTTGCAAGAGCTGTGGAGTTCAGAGTGGTTTAACAAGACAGTTTTAATGACCCTTGGAAGAGTGGTGGAGGTCTCAGTGAAATAAAGGTACAATTTCAATGCCCCTTAGAAGAGTGGTGGAGGTCACAGTAGCCTAACAAGATGGTTTTAATGCCCCTTGGAAAAGTTGTGGAGGTCACAGTAGCTTAACAAGACAGTTTTAATGCCCCTTGGAAGAGTAGTGGAGGTCACAGTGGATTAAAAAGTCAATATTAATGCCCCTTGGAAGAGTGGTGGAGGTCGCAGTGGAATAAAAAGACAATATCAATGCCCATTGTAAGAGTGGTGGAGTTCGCAGTAGAATAAAAAGACAATATCAGTGCCCCTTGGTGAGTGGTGGAGGTCACAATAGCTTAGCAAGACGGTTTTAATGCCCCTTGGAAGAGTGCTGGAGGTCGCCGTAGCTTAACAAGACGGTTTTAATGCCCCTTGGTAGAGTGGTGGGGGTCACAGTAACTTTACAATCTGGTTTTAATATCGCATGGAAGAGTGGTGGAGGTCACAGTAGCTCAACAATCCAATTTTAATGCCCCTTGGAAGAGTGGTGGAGATCGCAGTGGAATAAAAAGACAATATCAATGCGCCTTGGAAGAGTGGCAGAGGTCACAGTACCTTAACAAGATGGTTTTAATGCCCCTTGGAAGAGTGGTGGAGGTCACAGTAGCTTTTCAAGACGGTTTTAATGCCCCTTGTAAGAACTGTGGAGTACAGGGTGGTTTAACAAGACGGTATTAATGCCCCTTGGAAGAGTGGTGGAGTTCAGAGTCGTTTAACAAGATGCTTCTAATGCCCCTTGGAAAAGTGGTAGGGGTCACAGTGGAATAAAAAGACAATATCAATGCCCCTTGGAAGAATGGGGGAGGTCACAGTAGCCTAACATGACTGTTTTAATGCCCCTTGGAAGAGTTGTGGAGGTCACAGTAGCTTAACAAGACAGTTTTCATGCCCCTTGGAAGAGTGGTGGAGGTAGCAGTGGAATAAAAAGAAAATATCAATGCCCCTTAGAAGAGTGGTGGAGGTCGCAGTGGAATAAAAAGACAATATCAATGCCCTTTGGAAGAGTGGTGGAGTTCACAGTAGCCTAAAAAGACAGTTTTAATGCCCCTTGTAAGAGTGGTGGAGGTCACAGTAGCTTAACAAGACGGTTTTAATGCACCTTGGAAGAGTGGTGGAGGTCACAGTAGCTTAATAAGATGGTTTTAATGCCCCTTGGAAGAGTTATGAATTTCAGAGTGGTTTAACAAGACAGTTTTAATTCCCCTTGGAAGAGTGGTGGAGGACGCAGTGGAATAAAAAGACAATATCAATGCCCCTTGGAAGAGTTGTGAAGTTCAGAGTGGTTTAACAAGACAGTTTTAATGCCCCTTGGAAGAGTGGTGGAGGACGCAGTGGAATAAAAAGACAATATCAATGCCCCTTGGAAGAGTGGTGGAGGCCACAGTAGCTTAACAAGATGGTTTTAATGCCCCTTGGAAGAGCAGTGGAGTTCAGAGTGGTTTAACAAGACTGTTTTAATGCCCCTTGGAGGAGTGGTGGAGGTCGCAGTGGAATAAACAGACAATTTCAATGCCCTTTGGAAGAGTGGTGGAGGTCACAGCAGCCTAAAAATACGGTTTTAACGCCCCTTGGAAGAGTGGTGGAGGTCACAGTAGCTTGACAAGATGGTTTTAATGCCCCTTGGAAGAGTGGTGGAGGTCGCAGTGGAATAAAAAGAAAATATCAATGCCCCTTGGAAGAGTTGTGGAGCTCGCAGTGGAATAAAAAGACAATATCAAAGCCCCTTGTAAGACTGGTGTAGGTCACAGTAGCTTAACAAGCGGGTTTTAAAGCCCGATGGAAGAACTGTGAAGTTCACAGTGGTTTAACAAGACAGTTTTAATGTCCCTTGGAAGAGAGGTGGAGGTCGCAGAGGAATAAAAAGACAATTTCATTGACCCTTGGAAGTGTGGTGGAGGTCACAGTAGCCTAACAAGACGGTTTTAATGCCCCTTGGAAGAGTGATGAAGGTTGCAGTGGTATAAAAAGACAATATGAATGCCCCTTGGAAGAGTGGTAGAGGTCACAGTAGCTTAACAAGACGGTTTTAATGCCCCTTGGAAGATCTGTGGAGTTCAGAGTGGTTCAATAAGACGGTTTTAATGCCCCTTGGTAGAGTGGTAGAGGTCACAATGGAATAAAAAGACAATATCAATGCCCCTTGGAAGAGTGGTGGAGGTCGCAGTAACTTAACAAGACGGTTTTAATGCCCCTTGGAAGAGTGGTGGAGGTCACAGTAGCTTAACAAGACGGATTTAATGCCCCTTGGAAGAGCTGTGGAATTCAGAGTGGTTTAACAGGACAGTTTTAATGCCCCTTGGAAGAGCTGTGGACTTCAGAGTGGTTTAACAAGATGGTTTTAATGCCCCTTGGAAGAGTGGTGGAGGTAACAGTAGCTTAAAAAGATGGTTTTAATGCATCTTGGAAGAAACGAGGAGTTCAGAGTGGCTTAAGAATACGGTTTTATTGCCCCTTGGAAGAGACGTGGAGTTCACAGTAGCTTAACAAGACAGTTTTAATGCCCCTTGGAAGAGTGGTGGAGGTCGCAGTGGAATACAAAGACAATATCAATGCCCCTTGCAAGAGTGGTGGAAGTCACAGTAGCTTAACAAAACGGTTTTAATGCCCCTTGGAAAGCTGTGGAGTTCAGAGTGGTTTAACAAGACGGTTTTAATGCCCCTTGGTGAGTGGTGGAGGTCACAGTAGCTTAACAAGACGGTTTTAATGTCCCTTGGTAGAGTGGTGGAGGTTACAGTAGCTTAACAAGACAGTTTTAATGCCCTTGGAAGAGTGGTGGAGGTCGCAGTGGAATAAAAAGACTATATCAATGCCCCTTGGAAAAGAGGTAGAGGTCACACTAGCTTAACAAGATGGTTTTAATGCCCCTTGGAAGAGTGGTGGAGGTCACAATAGCTTAAAAAGACGGGTTTAATGCCCCTTGGAGTAGATGTGGAGTTCAGAGTGGTTTAACAAGACGGTTTTCATGCCCCTTGGAAGAGTAGTGGAGGTTACAGTAGCTTAACAAGATGGTTTTAATGCCCCTTGGAAGAGCTGTGGAGTTCAGAGTGGTTTAACAAGACAGTTTTAATGCCCCTTGTAAGCGTGGTGGAGGTTGCAATGGAATAAAAAGACAATATCAATGCCCCTTGGAAAAGTGGTGGAGGTCGCAGTAGCTTAACAAGACGGTTTTAATGCCCCTTGGAAGAGTGGTGGAGGTCACAGTAGCTTAACAAGATGGTTTTAATGCCCCTTGGAGGAGTTGTGGAGTTCAGAGTGGTTTAACAAGACGGTTTTTGCCCCTTGGAAGAGTGGTGGAGGTCACAGTAGCCTAACAAGACGGTATTAATGCCCCTTGGAAGAGTGGTGGAGGTCACAGTAGCTTAACAAGGCGGTTTTAATGCCCCTTGGAAGAGTGGTGGTGGTCACAGTAGCCTAACAAGATGGTTTTAATACCCCTTGGAAGAGTGGTGGAGGTCACAGTAGCATAACAAGACAGTTTTAATGCCCCTTGAAAGAGTGTTGGAGGTCGCAGTGGAATAAAAAGAAAATATCAATGCCCCTTGGAAGAGTGGTGGAGCTCGCAGTGAAATAAAAAGACAATATCAATGCCCCTTGGAAGAGTGGTGGAGGTCACAGTAGCCTAACAAGACGGTTTTAATGCCCCTTGGAAGAGTGGTGGTGGTCACAGTAGCTTAACTAGACTGTTTTCATGTCCCTTGGAAGAGTGGTGGAGGTCACAGTAGCTTAATAAAACAGTTTTAATGCCGCTTGGAAGAGTGGTGGAGGTCACAGTAGCTTAACAAGACAGTTTTAATGCCCCTTTGAAGAGTGGTGGAGGTCGCCGTGGAATAAAAAGACAATATCAATGCCCCTTTTAAGAGTGGTCGAGGTCACAGTAGCTTAACAAGACGGTTTTAATGCCCCTTGGAAGAGTGGTGGAGGCCACAGTAGCTTAACAAGATGGTTTTAATGCCCCTTGGAGGAGTTGTGGAGTTCAGAGTGGTTTAACAAGACGGTTTTTGCCCCTTGGAAGAGTAGTGGAGGTCACAGTAGCTTAACAAGACGGTTTTAATGCCCCTTGCAAGAGCTGTGGAGTTCAGAGTGGTTTAACAAGACAGTTTTAATGACCCTTGGAAGAGTGGTGGAGGTCTCAGTGAAATAAAGGTACAATTTCAATGCCCCTTAGAAGAGTGGTGGAGGTCACAGTAGCCTAACAAGATGGTTTTAATGCCCCTTGGAAAAGTTGTGGAGGTCACAGTAGCTTAACAAGACAGTTTTAATGCCCCTTGGAAGAGTAGTGGAGGTCACAGTGGATTAAAAAGTCAATATTAATGCCCCTTGGAAGAGTGGTGGAGGTCGCAGTGGAATAAAAAGACAATATCAATGCCCATTGTAAGAGTGGTGGAGTTCGCAGTAGAATAAAAAGACAATATCAGTGCCCCTTGGTGAGTGGTGGAGGTCACAATAGCTTAGCAAGACGGTTTTAATGCCCCTTGGAAGAGTGCTGGAGGTCGCCGTAGCTTAACAAGACGGTTTTAATGCCCCTTGGTAGAGTGGTGGGGGTCACAGTAACTTTACAATCTGGTTTTAATATCGCATGGAAGAGTGGTGGAGGTCACAGTAGCTCAACAATCCAATTTTAATGCCCCTTGGAAGAGTGGTGGAGATCGCAGTGGAATAAAAAGACAATATCAATGCGCCTTGGAAGAGTGGCAGAGGTCACAGTACCTTAACAAGATGGTTTTAATGCCCCTTGGAAGAGTGGTGGAGGTCACAGTAGCTTTTCAAGACGGTTTTAATGCCCCTTGTAAGAACTGTGGAGTACAGGGTGGTTTAACAAGACGGTATTAATGCCCCTTGGAAGAGTGGTGGAGTTCAGAGTCGTTTAACAAGATGCTTCTAATGCCCCTTGGAAAAGTGGTAGGGGTCACAGTGGAATAAAAAGACAATATCAATGCCCCTTGGAAGAATGGGGGAGGTCACAGTAGCCTAACATGACTGTTTTAATGCCCCTTGGAAGAGTTGTGGAGGTCACAGTAGCTTAACAAGACAGTTTTCATGCCCCTTGGAAGAGTGGTGGAGGTAGCAGTGGAATAAAAAGAAAATATCAATGCCCCTTAGAAGAGTGGTGGAGGTCGCAGTGGAATAAAAAGACAATATCAATGCCCTTTGGAAGAGTGGTGGAGTTCACAGTAGCCTAAAAAGACAGTTTTAATGCCCCTTGTAAGAGTGGTGGAGGTCACAGTAGCTTAACAAGACGGTTTTAATGCACCTTGGAAGAGTGGTGGAGGTCACAGTAGCTTAACAAGATGGTTTTAATGCCCCTTGGAAGAGTTATGAATTTCAGAGTGGTTTAACAAGACAGTTTTAATGCCCCTTGGAAGAGTGGTGGAGGACGCAGTGGAATAAAAAGACAATATCAATGCCCCTTGGAAGAGTTGTGAAGTTCAGAGTGGTTTAACAAGACAGTTTTAATGCCCCTTGGAAGAGTGGTGGAGGACGCAGTGGAATAAAAAGACAATATCAATGCCCCTTGGAAGAGTGGTGGAGGCCACAGTAGCTTAACAAGATGGTTTTAATGCCCCTTGGAAGAGCAGTGGAGTTCAGAGTGGTTTAACAAGACTGTTTTAATGCCCCTTGGAGGAGTGGTGGAGGTCGCAGTGGAATAAACAGACAATTTCAATGCCCTTTGGAAGAGTGGTGGAGGTCACAGCAGCCTAAAAATACGGTTTTAACGCCCCTTGGAAGAGTGGTGGAGGTCACAGTAGCTTGACAAGATGGTTTTAATGCCCCTTGGAAGAGTGGTGGAGGTCGCAGTGGAATAAAAAGAAAATATCAATGCCCCTTGGAAGAGTTGTGGAGCTCGCAGTGGAATAAAAAGACAATATCAAAGCCCCTTGTAAGACTGGTGTAGGTCACAGTAGCTTAACAAGCGGGTTTTAAAGCCCGATGGAAGAACTGTGAAGTTCACAGTGGTTTAACAAGACAGTTTTAATGTCCCTTGGAAGAGAGGTGGAGGTCGCAGAGGAATAAAAAGACAATTTCATTGACCCTTGGAAGTGTGGTGGAGGTCACAGTAGCCTAACAAGACGGTTTTAATGCCCCTTGGAAGAGTGATGAAGGTTGCAGTGGTATAAAAAGACAATATGAATGCCCCTTGGAAGAGTGGTAGAGGTCACAGTAGCTTAACAAGACGGTTTTAATGCCCCTTGGAAGATCTGTGGAGTTCAGAGTGGTTCAATAAGACGGTTTTAATGCCCCTTGGTAGAGTGGTAGAGGTCACAATGGAATAAAAAGACAATATCAATGCCCCTTGGAAGAGTGGTGGAGGTCGCAGTAACTTAACAAGACGGTTTTAATGCCCCTTGGAAGAGTGGTGGAGGTCACAGTAGCTTAACAAGACGGATTTAATGCCCCTTGGAAGAGCTGTGGAATTCAGAGTGGTTTAACAGGACAGTTTTAATGCCCCTTGGAAGAGCTGTGGACTTCAGAGTGGTTTAACAAGATGGTTTTAATGCCCCTTGGAAGAGTGGTGGAGGTAACAGTAGCTTAAAAAGATGGTTTTAATGCATCTTGGAAGAAACGAGGAGTTCAGAGTGGCTTAAGAATACGGTTTTATTGCCCCTTGGAAGAGACGTGGAGTTCACAGTAGCTTAACAAGACAGTTTTAATGCCCCTTGGAAGAGTGGTGGAGGTCGCAGTGGAATACAAAGACAATATCAATGCCCCTTGCAAGAGTGGTGGAAGTCACAGTAGCTTAACAAAACGGTTTTAATGCCCCTTGGAAAGCTGTGGAGTTCAGAGTGGTTTAACAAGACGGTTTTAATGCCCCTTGGTGAGTGGTGGAGGTCACAGTAGCTTAACAAGACGGTTTTAATGTCCCTTGGTAGAGTGGTGGAGGTTACAGTAGCTTAACAAGACAGTTTTAATGCCCTTGGAAGAGTGGTGGAGGTCGCAGTGGAATAAAAAGACTATATCAATGCCCCTTGGAAAAGAGGTAGAGGTCACACTAGCTTAACAAGATGGTTTTAATGCCCCTTGGAAGAGTGGTGGAGGTCACAATAGCTTAAAAAGACGGGTTTAATGCCCCTTGGAGTAGATGTGGAGTTCAGAGTGGTTTAACAAGACGGTTTTCATGCCCCTTGGAAGAGTAGTGGAGGTTACAGTAGCTTAACAAGATGGTTTTAATGCCCCTTGGAAGAGCTGTGGAGTTCAGAGTGGTTTAACAAGACAGTTTTAATGCCCCTTGTAAGCGTGGTGGAGGTTGCAATGGAATAAAAAGACAATATCAATGCCCCTTGGAAAAGTGGTGGAGGTCGCAGTAGCTTAACAAGACGGTTTTAATGCCCCTTGGAAGAGTGGTGGAGGTCACAGTAGCTTAACAAGATGGTTTTAATGCCCCTTGGAGGAGTTGTGGAGTTCAGAGTGGTTTAACAAGACGGTTTTTGCCCCTTGGAAGAGTGGTGGAGGTCACAGTAGCCTAACAAGACGGTATTAATGCCCCTTGGAAGAGTGGTGGAGGTCACAGTAGCTTAACAAGGCGGTTTTAATGCCCCTTGGAAGAGTGGTGGTGGTCACAGTAGCCTAACAAGATGGTTTTAATACCCCTTGGAAGAGTGGTGGAGGTCACAGTAGCATAACAAGACAGTTTTAATGCCCCTTGAAAGAGTGTTGGAGGTCGCAGTGGAATAAAAAGAAAATATCAATGCCCCTTGGAAGAGTGGTGGAGCTCGCAGTGAAATAAAAAGACAATATCAATGCCCCTTGGAAGAGTGGTGGAGGTCACAGTAGCCTAACAAGACGGTTTTAATGCCCCTTGGAAGAGTGGTGGTGGTCACAGTAGCTTAACTAGACTGTTTTCATGTCCCTTGGAAGAGTGGTGGAGGTCACAGTAGCTTAATAAAACAGTTTTAATGCCGCTTGGAAGAGTGGTGGAGGTCACAGTAGCTTAACAAGACAGTTTTAATGCCCCTTTGAAGAGTGGTGGAGGTCGCCGTGGAATAAAAAGACAATATCAATGCCCCTTTTAAGAGTGGTCGAGGTCACAGTAGCTTAACAAGACGGTTTTAATGCCCCTTGGAAGAGTGGTGGAGGCCACAGTAGCTTAACAAGATGGTTTTAATGCCCCTTGGAGGAGTTGTGGAGTTCAGAGTGGTTTAACAAGACGGTTTTTGCCCCTTGGAAGAGTAGTGGAGGTCACAGTAGCTTAACAAGACGGTTTTAATGCCCCTTGCAAGAGCTGTGGAGTTCAGAGTGGTTTAACAAGACAGTTTTAATGACCCTTGGAAGAGTGGTGGAGGTCTCAGTGAAATAAAGGTACAATTTCAATGCCCCTTAGAAGAGTGGTGGAGGTCACAGTAGCCTAACAAGATGGTTTTAATGCCCCTTGGAAAAGTTGTGGAGGTCACAGTAGCTTAACAAGACAGTTTTAATGCCCCTTGGAAGAGTAGTGGAGGTCACAGTGGATTAAAAAGTCAATATTAATGCCCCTTGGAAGAGTGGTGGAGGTCGCAGTGGAATAAAAAGACAATATCAATGCCCATTGTAAGAGTGGTGGAGTTCGCAGTAGAATAAAAAGACAATATCAGTGCCCCTTGGTGAGTGGTGGAGGTCACAATAGCTTAGCAAGACGGTTTTAATGCCCCTTGGAAGAGTGCTGGAGGTCGCCGTAGCTTAACAAGACGGTTTTAATGCCCCTTGGTAGAGTGGTGGGGGTCACAGTAACTTTACAATCTGGTTTTAATATCGCATGGAAGAGTGGTGGAGGTCACAGTAGCTCAACAATCCAATTTTAATGCCCCTTGGAAGAGTGGTGGAGATCGCAGTGGAATAAAAAGACAATATCAATGCGCCTTGGAAGAGTGGCAGAGGTCACAGTACCTTAACAAGATGGTTTTAATGCCCCTTGGAAGAGTGGTGGAGGTCACAGTAGCTTTTCAAGACGGTTTTAATGCCCCTTGTAAGAACTGTGGAGTACAGGGTGGTTTAACAAGACGGTATTAATGCCCCTTGGAAGAGTGGTGGAGTTCAGAGTCGTTTAACAAGATGCTTCTAATGCCCCTTGGAAAAGTGGTAGGGGTCACAGTGGAATAAAAAGACAATATCAATGCCCCTTGGAAGAATGGGGGAGGTCACAGTAGCCTAACATGACTGTTTTAATGCCCCTTGGAAGAGTTGTGGAGGTCACAGTAGCTTAACAAGACAGTTTTCATGCCCCTTGGAAGAGTGGTGGAGGTAGCAGTGGAATAAAAAGAAAATATCAATGCCCCTTAGAAGAGTGGTGGAGGTCGCAGTGGAATAAAAAGACAATATCAATGCCCTTTGGAAGAGTGGTGGAGTTCACAGTAGCCTAAAAAGACAGTTTTAATGCCCCTTGTAAGAGTGGTGGAGGTCACAGTAGCTTAACAAGACGGTTTTAATGCACCTTGGAAGAGTTATGAATTTCAGAGTGGTTTAACAAGACAGTTTTAATGCCCCTTGGAAGAGTGGTGGAGGACGCAGTGGAATAAAAAGACAATATCAATGCCCCTTGGAAGAGTTGTGAAGTTCAGAGTGGTTTAACAAGACAGTTTTAATGCCCCTTGGAAGAGTGGTGGAGGACGCAGTGGAATAAAAAGACAATATCAATGCCCCTTGGAAGAGTGGTGGAGGCCACAGTAGCTTAACAAGATGGTTTTAATGCCCCTTGGAAGAGCAGTGGAGTTCAGAGTGGTTTAACAAGACTGTTTTAATGCCCCTTGGAGGAGTGGTGGAGGTCGCAGTGGAATAAACAGACAATTTCAATGCCCTTTGGAAGAGTGGTGGAGGTCACAGCAGCCTAAAAATACGGTTTTAACGCCCCTTGGAAGAGTGGTGGAGGTCACAGTAGCTTGACAAGATGGTTTTAATGCCCCTTGGAAGAGTGGTGGAGGTCGCAGTGGAATAAAAAGAAAATATCAATGCCCCTTGGAAGAGTTGTGGAGCTCGCAGTGGAATAAAAAGACAATATCAAAGCCCCTTGTAAGACTGGTGTAGGTCACAGTAGCTTAACAAGCGGGTTTTAAAGCCCGATGGAAGAACTGTGAAGTTCACAGTGGTTTAACAAGACAGTTTTAATGTCCCTTGGAAGAGAGGTGGAGGTCGCAGAGGAATAAAAAGACAATTTCATTGACCCTTGGAAGTGTGGTGGAGGTCACAGTAGCCTAACAAGACGGTTTTAATGCCCCTTGGAAGAGTGATGAAGGTTGCAGTGGTATAAAAAGACAATATGAATGCCCCTTGGAAGAGTGGTAGAGGTCACAGTAGCTTAACAAGACGGTTTTAATGCCCCTTGGAAGATCTGTGGAGTTCAGAGTGGTTCAATAAGACGGTTTTAATGCCCCTTGGTAGAGTGGTAGAGGTCACAATGGAATAAAAAGACAATATCAATGCCCCTTGGAAGAGTGGTGGAGGTCGCAGTAACTTAACAAGACGGTTTTAATGCCCCTTGGAAGAGTGGTGGAGGTCACAGTAGCTTAACAAGACGGATTTAATGCCCCTTGGAAGAGCTGTGGAATTCAGAGTGGTTTAACAGGACAGTTTTAATGCCCCTTGGAAGAGCTGTGGACTTCAGAGTGGTTTAACAAGATGGTTTTAATGCCCCTTGGAAGAGTGGTGGAGGTAACAGTAGCTTAAAAAGATGGTTTTAATGCATCTTGGAAGAAACGAGGAGTTCAGAGTGGCTTAAGAATACGGTTTTATTGCCCCTTGGAAGAGACGTGGAGTTCACAGTAGCTTAACAAGACAGTTTTAATGCCCCTTGGAAGAGTGGTGGAGGTCGCAGTGGAATACAAAGACAATATCAATGCCCCTTGCAAGAGTGGTGGAAGTCACAGTAGCTTAACAAAACGGTTTTAATGCCCCTTGGAAAGCTGTGGAGTTCAGAGTGGTTTAACAAGACGGTTTTAATGCCCCTTGGTGAGTGGTGGAGGTCACAGTAGCTTAACAAGACGGTTTTAATGTCCCTTGGTAGAGTGGTGGAGGTTACAGTAGCTTAACAAGACAGTTTTAATGCCCTTGGAAGAGTGGTGGAGGTCGCAGTGGAATAAAAAGACTATATCAATGCCCCTTGGAAAAGAGGTAGAGGTCACACTAGCTTAACAAGATGGTTTTAATGCCCTTTGGAAGAGTGGTGGAGGTCACAATAGCTTAAAAAGACGGGTTTAATGCCCCTTGGAGTAGATGTGGAGTTCAGAGTGGTTTAACAAGACGGTTTTCATGCCCCTTGGAAGAGTAGTGGAGGTTACAGTAGCTTAACAAGATGGTTTTAATGCCCCTTGGAAGAGCTGTGGAGTTCAGAGTGGTTTAACAAGACAGTTTTAATGCCCCTTGTAAGCGTGGTGGAGGTTGCAATGGAATAAAAAGACAATATCAATGCCCCTTGGAAAAGTGGTGGAGGTCGCAGTAGCTTAACAAGACGGTTTTAATGCCCCTTGGAAGAGTGGTGGAGGTCACAGTAGCTTAACAAGATGGTTTTAATGCCCCTTGGAGGAGTTGTGGAGTTCAGAGTGGTTTAACAAGACGGTTTTTGCCCCTTGGAAGAGTGGTGGAGGTCACAGTAGCCTAACAAGACGGTATTAATGCCCCTTGGAAGAGTGGTGGAGGTCACAGTAGCTTAACAAGGCGGTTTTAATGCCCCTTGGAAGAGTGGTGGTGGTCACAGTAGCCTAACAAGATGGTTTTAATACCCCTTGGAAGAGTGGTGGAGGTCACAGTAGCATAACAAGACAGTTTTAATGCCCCTTGAAAGAGTGTTGGAGGTCGCAGTGGAATAAAAAGAAAATATCAATGCCCCTTGGAAGAGTGGTGGAGCTCGCAGTGAAATAAAAAGACAATATCAATGCCCCTTGGAAGAGTGGTGGAGGTCACAGTAGCCTAACAAGACGGTTTTAATGCCCCTTGGAAGAGTGGTGGTGGTCACAGTAGCTTAACTAGACTGTTTTCATGTCCCTTGGAAGAGTGGTGGAGGTCACAGTAGCTTAATAAAACAGTTTTAATGCCGCTTGGAAGAGTGGTGGAGGTCACAGTAGCTTAACAAGACAGTTTTAATGCCCCTTTGAAGAGTGGTGGAGGTCGCCGTGGAATAAAAAGACAATATCAATGCCCCTTTTAAGAGTGGTCGAGGTCACAGTAGCTTAACAAGACGGTTTTAATGCCCCTTGGAAGAGTGGTGGAGGCCACAGTAGCTTAACAAGATGGTTTTAATGCCCCTTGGAGGAGTTGTGGAGTTCAGAGTGGTTTAACAAGACGGTTTTTGCCCCTTGGAAGAGTAGTGGAGGTCACAGTAGCTTAACAAGACGGTTTTAATGCCCCTTGCAAGAGCTGTGGAGTTCAGAGTGGTTTAACAAGACAGTTTTAATGACCCTTGGAAGAGTGGTGGAGGTCTCAGTGAAATAAAGGTACAATTTCAATGCCCCTTAGAAGAGTGGTGGAGGTCACAGTAGCCTAACAAGATGGTTTTAATGCCCCTTGGAAAAGTTGTGGAGGTCACAGTAGCTTAACAAGACAGTTTTAATGCCCCTTGGAAGAGTAGTGGAGGTCACAGTGGATTAAAAAGTCAATATTAATGCCCCTTGGAAGAGTGGTGGAGGTCGCAGTGGAATAAAAAGACAATATCAATGCCCATTGTAAGAGTGGTGGAGTTCGCAGTAGAATAAAAAGACAATATCAGTGCCCCTTGGTGAGTGGTGGAGGTCACAATAGCTTAGCAAGACGGTTTTAATGCCCCTTGGAAGAGTGCTGGAGGTCGCCGTAGCTTAACAAGACGGTTTTAATGCCCCTTGGTAGAGTGGTGGGGGTCACAGTAACTTTACAATCTGGTTTTAATATCGCATGGAAGAGTGGTGGAGGTCACAGTAGCTCAACAATCCAATTTTAATGCCCCTTGGAAGAGTGGTGGAGATCGCAGTGGAATAAAAAGACAATATCAATGCGCCTTGGAAGAGTGGCAGAGGTCACAGTACCTTAACAAGATGGTTTTAATGCCCCTTGGAAGAGTGGTGGAGGTCACAGTAGCTTTTCAAGACGGTTTTAATGCCCCTTGTAAGAACTGTGGAGTACAGGGTGGTTTAACAAGACGGTATTAATGCCCCTTGGAAGAGTGGTGGAGTTCAGAGTCGTTTAACAAGATGCTTCTAATGCCCCTTGGAAAAGTGGTAGGGGTCACAGTGGAATAAAAAGACAATATCAATGCCCCTTGGAAGAATGGGGGAGGTCACAGTAGCCTAACATGACTGTTTTAATGCCCCTTGGAAGAGTTGTGGAGGTCACAGTAGCTTAACAAGACAGTTTTCATGCCCCTTGGAAGAGTGGTGGAGGTAGCAGTGGAATAAAAAGAAAATATCAATGCCCCTTAGAAGAGTGGTGGAGGTCGCAGTGGAATAAAAAGACAATATCAATGCCCTTTGGAAGAGTGGTGGAGTTCACAGTAGCCTAAAAAGACAGTTTTAATGCCCCTTGTAAGAGTGGTGGAGGTCACAGTAGCTTAACAAGACGGTTTTAATGCACCTTGGAAGAGTGGTGGAGGTCACAGTAGCTTAACAAGATGGTTTTAATGCCCCTTGGAAGAGTTATGAATTTCAGAGTGGTTTAACAAGACAGTTTTAATGCCCCTTGGAAGAGTGGTGGAGGACGCAGTGGAATAAAAAGACAATATCAATGCCCCTTGGAAGAGTTGTGAAGTTCAGAGTGGTTTAACAAGACAGTTTTAATGCCCCTTGGAAGAGTGGTGGAGGACGCAGTGGAATAAAAAGACAATATCAATGCCCCTTGGAAGAGTGGTGGAGGTCACAGTAGCCTAACTAGACGGTTTTAATGCCACTTGGAAGAGTGGTGGCGGTCTCAGTAGCTTAGCAATACTTTTTTAATGCCCCTTGGAAGAGTAGTGGATGTCACAGTAACTTATAAAGACAGTTTTAAAGCCCCTTGGAAGAGTGGTGGAGGTCGCAGTATGATAAAAAGACAATATCAATGCCCCTTGGAAGAGTGGTGGAGGTCACAGTAGACTAACAAGACGTTTTTAATGCCCATTGGAAGAGTGGTGGAGGTCGCAGTGGAATAAAAAGACAATATCAATGCCCCTTGGAAGAGTGGTGGAGGTCACAGTAGCCTAACTAAACAGTTTTAAAGCCCCTTGGAAGAGTGGTGGAGGTCACAGTAGCTCAACAATACAGTTTTAATGCCCCTTGGAAGAGTGGTGGAAATCGCGGTGGAATAAAAAGACAATATCAATGCGCCTTGGAAGAGTGGTAGAGGTCACAGTACCTTAACAAGATGGTTTTAATGCCCCTTGGAAGAGTGGTGGAGGTCACAGTAGCTTTTCAAGACGGTTTTAATGCCCCTTGTAAGAACTGTGGAGTACAGGGTGGTCTAACAAGACGGTTTTAATGCCACTTGGAAGAGTGGTGGAGTTTAGAGTGATTTAACAAGATGCTTTTAATGCCCCTTGGAAAAGTGGTGGAGGTCACAGTGGAATAAAAAGACAATATCAATGCCCCTTGGAAGAATGGGGGAGGTCACAGTAGCCTAACATGACTGTTTTAATGACCCTTGAAAGAGTTGTGGTGGTCACAGTAGCTTAACAAGACAGTTTTAATGCCCCTTGGAAGAGTGGTGGAGGTAGCAGTGGAATAAAAAGAAAATATCAATGCCCCTTGGAAGAGTGGTGGAGGTCGCAGTGGAATAAAAAGACAATATCAATGCCCTTTGGAAGAGTGGTGGAGGTCACAGTAGCCTAAAAAGACAGTTTTAATGCCCCTTGTAAGAGTGATGGAGGTCACAGTAGCTTAACAAGACGGTTTTAATGCCCCTTGGAAGAGTGGTGGAGGTCATAGTAGCTTAACAAGATGGTTTTAATGCCCCTTGGAAGAGCTGTGAAGTTCAGAGTGGTTTAACAAGACAGTTTTAATGCCCCTTGGAAGAGTGGTGGAGGACGCAGTGGAATAAAAAGACAATATAAATGCCCATTGGAAGAGTGGCGGAGGTCACAGTAGCCTAACTAGACGGTTTTAATGCCCCTTAAAAGAGTGGTGGCGGTCTCAGTAGCTTAACAATACTTTTTTAATGCCCCTTGGAAGAGTAGTGGAGGTCACAGTAACTTAAAAAGACATCTTTAATGCCCCTTGCAAGAGTGGTGGAGGTTGCAGTGTGATAAAAAGACAATATCAATGCCCCTTGGAAGAGTGGTGGAGGTCACAGTAGCCTAACTAGACGGTTTTAATGCCCCTTGGAAGAGTGGTGGAAGTCACAGTAGCTTAACAAGACAGTTTTAATGCCCCTTGGAAGAGGTGTGGAGTTCCGAGTGGTTTAACTAGACAGTTTCAATGCCCCTTGGAAGAGTGGAGGAGGTCGCAGTGGAATAAAAAGACAGTATCAATGCCCCTTGGAAGAGTGGTGGAGGTCACAGTAGCCTAACTAGACGGTTTTAATGCCCCTTGGAAGAGTGGTGGAAGTCACAGTAGCTTAACAAGACAGTTTTAATGCCCCTTGGAAGAGGTGTGGAGTTCCGAGTGGTTTAACTAGACAGTTTTAATGCCCCTTGGAAGAGTGGAGGAGGTCGCAGTGGAATAAAAAGACAATATCAATCCCCCTTGGAAGAGTGGTAGAGGTCAAAGGAGCCTAACAAGACGTTTTTTTTGCCCCTTGGAAGCGTGGTGGAGTTCACAGTAGCTTAACAAGACAGTTGTAATGCCCTTGGTAGAGTGGTGGAGGTCGCAGTGGTATAAAAATAAAATATCAATGCCCCTTGGAAGAATGGTGGAGGTTGCAGTGGAATAAAAAGACAATATCAATGCCTCTTGGAAGAGTGGTGGAGGTCGCAGTGGAATAAAAAGACAATATCAAAGCCCCTTGGAAGAGTGGTGGAGGTCACAGTGGAATAAAAAGACAATATCAATGCCCCTTGGAAGAGTGAAAAACAAAGCAATGTGAACTGAGGTCTAAGATGGTACACATGCAAGAAATAGGAGCATGTTCACACTAGCAAAAAGAAGCAAAACTTACAAAAGACAAAAAAATATATCTCATACCCTACCATCATTATATATAAATTTAAAGCAAAGTTGCATATTAAATGGGGTACTTAGTGAACTGTTTTTGATCAAAAAAAGTATACAAGCCATCCTACCAGCGACAAGGTGACCCTAAATTGGGACGGTACCTACACTGTCTATATTAAAAACCTTACTGTATATCAAAGTTGAAGTAATGCATATAAAAGGGTATACAAATAGGACCAGGTCCCAACTTCAGACCACCTAGGCCCGTGGTAAGCTACATACAGTGGTGGCCAAAAGTATTGGCACCCCTGCAATTCTGTCAGATAATACTCGGTTTCTTCCTGAAAATGATTGCAATCACAAATTCTTTGGTATTATTATCTTCATTTAATTTGCTTGCAAGGAAAAAACACAAAAGAGAATGAAGCAAAAATCAAATCATTGATCATTTCACACAAAACTCCAAAAATAGGCCAGAGAAAAGTATTGGCACCCTCAGCCTAATACTTGGTTACACAACCTTTAGCCAAAATAACTGCGAACAACCGCTTCCGGTAACAGTCAATGAGTTTCTTACAATGCTCTGCTGCAATTGTAGACCATTCTTCTAAGGCAAACTGCTCCAGGTCCCTGATATTTGAAGGGTGCCTTCTCCAAACTGCCATTTTGAGATCTCTCCACAAGTGTTCTTTGGGATTCAGGTCTGGACTCATTGCTGGCCACTAGTGTTGAGCCACCCCCGTAGTGTTCGAGTTCGGTTCGGTTCGTCGAACACCCGTGTGTTCGCCGAACTGTTCGTCGAACTGTTCGTCGAACACCTTCGAACACCGTTAAAACCAATGGCAGGCAAACAAAAACACATAGAAACACATAGAAAACACCTTCAAAGGTGTCCAAAAGCTGACAAACTGCTCAGAAGACATAACTAACACATGGAAAAGTGACAAGTACATATAGTCATGCGAAAAGAAAAGAGGTGGAGGAGTAAAAGGAGGGGGAGACACAGATATAGGCATGTCATGTCCTTCTAAAATCCAAAAAGTGAGAAGCCGACATGGCCAGTCCGTTCCTGCCCGTGCCACCTCCGTGTCGCCGGGTTTGTGCCAGAGCCGCGGTGGACCCTGACGGCCAGCCCCCCTCTCCTAATACTGGTGCCTGTCCGCTGGTGGGTCGAGCCCCCCTGCGGTGGGGGGGGGGTAACATCTGCAGAAGAAAGACCATCTTCCAGCCAAACTAACATGTCGACTTCTTTTCGTGGACAATGTGATACGATCCCTTTGTTACGGACACGCCCATCGCTACAAATTCCAGATGAGGCACAAAAACAGCAGGTGCTTCAGCAGATATCAAGTGCTCCTTCAAGTGGGCTCTCCTCCACCTCAACTTCAACATCACAAATACTCCAGTCCTCAGAGGTGTCACCCCAATCGCACTTGCTTCCTCACAGCTCCCAAGTCTCCAGCTGCCCATCTGAGTATGGGGTAACACAGATGGTTGAGTCTGCACAGCTGTTTACTCATACTATAGCCTGGGAAACGGAGGTCTGCTCCAGAGCTTCTGTTAATCCAGATGAGGAAATGATCTGCACTGATGCCCAGAATCTTTATAAGTCGGATCCAAAACTGTAACTCCTGTTGGTGGAGACAATGATGAAGACGATGATGAGACTCAAATACTGATTGGAGCGACAACTTGACTTTTCGGTCAGGGCAGGAAGAGGTTGGCTTTGAGGACGACGGGTGTGATAACACACAGGGTGATGATGACAAGGTTGGAGATCGCACTTACTGTCAACCGACAGTCAGCCAGTCGACGAGGTCACCCGGGCCGTTGCCTGGCCTTTGGGATGTCGCGGTGGTCGGCTCCCTGGCCCGTACCCTGGGGTCACTCTTTAAAAGGGTGGATAATTGTTTATTTTATAAGAGTTTGTGACACCACCTGTGGTATCTGGTGAGAAGCACCAGCGCTGCAGCAGTCCACTGAGGCCCGTGATAAGGCAGCTCGATGGTATAGCTCCCCACAGGTGGAGCTAGGTCTCAGGGCAGCGTATGCAGGGGGAATGCAGGACAGGCGAGACCCAGCTGGGTCAGAGCAAGAACGGAAACGGACACGGTAGTCACTTCAGTACCTTTTACTGGAGGAAATTCAGGCACATCCTGGAGCACTGTAGGGTGAAGGGTGCATATCAGGATCCTCCCCAATGAGCGGGTGTAGGGCCTCCTGTTTCTTGCCTCTGCGCAGTAAGTTTCTGACCTGCCTGGAGCTAGGCCTAACTTTGTCTCTGTCCTGCGCTTGCTGACCTTGTGGTAGGGCCTTCTCTTGAAGTTCACGCTCCCAGTATGCGGGGCCTAAGCGTCTCCTGGCTCTGTTACGTAGCAACACCTTAGCGATCCTGGGACTTGTAGTTCTCCAGGGATTCCGGTTATGCCTTACTGGGTCATAGAGATCCCGGTAAGCTCGGATCCGGTGTCCTGTAAATGCTTCGGGGTGAGCTGGTTAAGCTCCTCTGCCCCTTATGTACTAACTCGCCACTCGCCTTCGGCCTACTCGGGCCCTCAATAGGCTATACACACTAACGGCAGCTTGCCGCGCTTCACCGATCTTATGACGCTGGCACACCTTAAGCTCTATCTAGGCTCCCTGAATCTAGCTAGCAGGAGCCTCGTGCTCCACTGCTGAACTATTAACTGAGTTCTCTAGACTAGACTGAGCTCCACTGCAGACTGACCTCTCTTAGGCTTCTCTACTGCAGGAACTCTTCAGAGGAACTGAACTGCCTAGCTCCACCTTCCCTATTTATATCCCTAACGGGTTCCCTCTGCTGGTCTGAGGTGGAAGGTGGAGATGTGTGAATGTTTATGGGGGCCTCTTGTGGAGGATTCCATCAATACACTCTTCTAGGATCTGTGATACCAAGCGCAGCGGGGCGTCACAGATGCTATTGACGACGAGGTTAGGTTGCGCCTTCCTGGACAGAGACGGAGTACTGGAAGCACGTCAACAACTGCATCCTCAAACACAACTCCGCCTCTGACCACAAGTCGTAGTGGCTCTTCAGGTCGCATGGGCTCTAAGCCTTGCATAGCCTGGGCATTTATTCAGATCGATAAGGATGACCCAACTCGTGTTATCTGTAAAATTTGTCACCAAAAGCTAAGTAGAGGCCAAAAAATCCATAGTTTGAGTACTTCATGCATGTACCGTCACATGGATATGAAGCATAAGTTGCAGTGGGAAGCTCACTGTGCTACAATGCGGCCTAGCAGGCTGGGCCAACCACCGTCTGCCCCATCTTGTGCATCCGCGGCCTCTTCATCCTCTGTGACTGGGGGGACAGCAGTCACACATGTTTTTGGACGCAGACCTGCCACCTCTTTACCTGCAACAGCCAGTGTGATTGGCAGGTCGTCAGTTCATTGGGAAGTGGAAACACCTGCTGGTGTTGAGAGCTCTCTGACATCGAGAGCACCACCTTTGGATCAAGGCAACCTAACATGTCCGCCTGCATCTTCCTCACAGACCGGCAGTTTGCCAGGGACACCCTACTCAACCGCGTCAAAGCACAACAGCCAGCCCTCGGTCCCTCAGATGTGGACAAGTAAAAGACCATTTCCTCCTAGCCATGAGAAAGCTAAGAGGTTGAATTTCACCATCTGCAAGCTGTTGGCTACAGAAATGCTGCCTTTCCGCCTGGAGGACACAGTGGATTTTTGAGACCTTATGTCCGTCGCAGTGCCCCAGTACCAGATGCCCAGTCGGCACTACTTCTCAAAGAAAGGTGTGCCTGCGCTCCACCAGCATGTCGCACACAACATCACCGCTTCTTTGAGAAACTCTGTGTGTGACAGGGTGCATTTCACCACAGACACTTGGACGAGTAGGCATGGACAGGGGCGTTACATGTCGCTGACAGGGCACTGGGTAACTATGGTGACAGCAGGACAAGGGGCTGCTGTCCAAGTCTTGCCGTCCCCGTGAGTTGTACGTCAATCCTCTTTGTCTAGAAGTTCCTCCACTGCTTCTGCCTCCTCAACCTCCTCTCGGTCCTCCACCTACACCCAAAGCCTGTCTGGTAATGCCACCTGCTTTCTAACTGCGCACCTCCTTACTATGCTGGCAGCAGGGCTCAACGGCATCAGTGTTTACTTTGAAATGTCTGGGAAATGTGAGTCACACAGCTGAGGACTTGTGGTCAGCTCTGGAGACCTAGTTTCATGAATGGTTGTCTCCACTGGACCTGCAACCAGGGAAGGCCGTGTGCGACAATGCTGCAAACCTGGGTGCGGCCCTTCGCCGGGGCAATGTTACACACGTGCCTTGTATGGCTCACGTGTTGAACCTGGTTGTCCATAAATTTTTAGCCCACTATCCCGGACTAGATGGCCTTCTGCAGAGGGCACGGTCGCTGTGTGCTCACTTCCGGCGTTCGCATCCCGCAGCTCAGCGACTTACATCTCTACAGAAGTCGTTGGGCCTGCCAGTTCACCGGCTGAAATGCGATGTGCCGGCACGGTGGAATTCAACTCTGCACATGTTGCAGCAACTGTGGCAGCACCGAAAAGCCCTGGTGCAATAGTTTCTGACGTATAGCCTGGGCCAACGAGATCCAGAGGTGGGGCAAATCACACAGCAGGAGTGGTCTCAGATCAGGGACCTATGAAGTTGACGTGCCCCCTGGGCCGTGGGGTACCCGGAGCCGGGCCGGTAGATGCTGGGGGTTGTAGTCACTGTGGCGGTGACCCGGTCTGTGACCCAGGGCGGTCAATCCAACGGTAATTTGTATATATGGATTTTATAATGTCCGACTACGCCACCTGTGGAGTGCGGCCAAAGGGGCCGCCGCTGCGGAACAGTCCTCTGAAGCTGGTGGTTTTGCTGCAATGGTATTATTACTCACCACAGGATGTTAGAACCTTGCTGTTAGGTTTTTTTTCCTTTGCTGGTCACATGACCTTGTTGGCCTATTTAATCCTGCTCCGCCCTTCTGGCTTTGCTGGACTTCATTGTATATCTTCTTTCTAGCTAGCCTGTGCTCTGTATCTAACTCTGTTAGTTTGCTTGGTCTACGGACCTCTATGTTCTATCTATTTTGTTTGTTCGTCTGTCTGCTACTATTTCTGTTAGGAGGTGTCCCATATTCCTCCCAGTCCTTAGTACTTGTAGGGATTCCCTCCTCACATCTATAGGTCTCCGTACAGACTAGATTAGGACTTTAGCAGGTCTGATCGCAGGATCAGGTTCCCTGTTACATCGTAGGGATTCAGCTGAGTCTTATAGTAGGGACAGATCTCCTCTCTTTCCTTAGCTTTGGTAGCAGAACATAACAGTAAGTCCAGCCTGCAAATTCTCTAAGGAAAGATTTTTTTTTTTTTTTTTTTTGTTCCATCATGGTGTCGGTTCAGGATTTGGCTAAACACCTGCAGGGACTCTCTCTGGAAGTGGCCGAGCTCCGTCAGCACGTGAGTAACTGTCCTGGAGCATATTTCTTGGAGCCTAAGGTATGTTTGCCGGATTTATTTTTTGGTGAACATCGAGAATTTTTTTCATTTAAAAATGCTTGCTTATTGTATTTTCGTTTGAGACCCAAGTCCTCTGGGGATGAATCCCAGCGCGTAGGGTTCATAATGTCACTTTTGCGCAAAGAGCCTCAGGAGTGGGCCTTTTCTTTGCAACCTAGTGATGCATGCTTCAGATCAGTGGATAGTTTTTTTTCTGCTTTAGGACTATTATATGATGATCCTGACCGTGTGGCATCAGCTGAGACTGAGTTGAGACGTTTAAAACAAGGATCAGGTAATGTCGAAAAATATTGTACTCATTTTCGTCGTTGGTCCACTCAAACAGGGTGGAACGATTCTGCTCTGAAAAGTCTATTTCTTGCTGGGCTCAGTGAAAGGGTTAAAGACCTGCTAATTGCTTATCCTACACCTGAGGATTTGCAACAGGCTATGCAATTAGCTATACGGGTGGATAGAAGACTGCGTGCTAGGGTTAATGAGAGCAAATCCTCTGCTATGTCAGTTTCTGGTTATGATAATGTGTGTACTAACAGTGGTGAACCGATGGAGATTGGATCGGTGGCACCTCGCTCTCAAGAAAAAGACCGTCGTTTTTCAGAAGGCTTGTGTTTCTATTGCGGAAAATCTGGTCATTTGATTAAAGGCTGTGAGCTTCGTATGAAGAAAGAAAAAAAAATGGTCAGTCACGCCCGTATTGCCTGTTTAAATTCCAAGGGTATATTTTTAGCTGCTTCCACGATTGCTCAGGAAAAATTAATGGAATTTCGGGTGTTTGTTGATTGCGGGTCTACACTAAATGTAATTGATGGGGGATTCGTGGAAAAACTCAATTTAAAACCTGAACCTTTATCATCCCCCATTGCTGTGGTTTCTGTGGATGGCTCCCCTTTGAAGAATATTACTCTCAAGGTCAGTGAATTTCCTCTCACTATTAATGGTGTTCACCATGAGAAATTGGATTTGGTAGTGTTGAATAACTTGCCTTCTCCAGTAATATTGGGTTTGCCCTGGTTAAAATTTCACAATCCTGTACTGGATTGGTCTACCAGTGAAATTAAATCCTGGAGCCATAAATGTTATGACAAGTGTTGTAACGGGCGTATTGCAGCTTTGGATAGGGGAGAATTGCCTGTTCCTATTCAGGATTTTTGGAGAGTTTTTTCTGAGAAGGAATCGCAGGTTTTGCCTCCCCATAGAGACTATGATTGTTCTATTGAATTTGTCCCTGGAGCGACTCTTCCTAAAAGTCGTTTATTTAACCTTACCATTCCTGAGAGGAAGGCTTTGGAGGAATACATACAGACAAGTTTGGCCGCCGGTCACATTAGGCCCTCTAAGTCTCCTGTGGCGGTTGGATTTTTTTTTGTAAAAAAAAAGGACGGCGGGTTACGTCCTTGTCTGGATTTTCGTGAGATTAACAAAATTACGGTACGCAATCCTTACCCACTGCCATTGATTCCTGATCTGTTTAACCAGTTATTGGGGGCCAAGTGGTTCTCTAAAATTGACCTTAAGGGGGCATACAATCTGTTGCGCATGAAGGAGGGTGATGAATGGAAGACTGCTTTTAACACTCCTGTGGGTCATTTTGAGAATCTGGTTATGCCTTTTGGTCTTACTAATGCTCCTGCATTTTTTCAGAATCTGATTAATGACATCCTTAGACCTTTGATCGGTAAAAATGTGGTTGTGTATTTGGATGACATTTTGATTTATTCGCCAGATCTGGAGTCTCATTGGCGGAGCGTGCGTGAGGTATTACAGTTATTAATGGACAATTTGCTTTTTGCTAAGCTGGAGAAATGTGAGTTCGCTGTACAGAGAATTAGTTTTTTGGGCTACATTATCTCCAGCAAAGGTTTTGAGATGGATCCGGTTAAGGTTCAGGCTGTGCAGGAATGGCCTAGGCCTATTGGTTTGAAATCGATACAGAGGTTTTTGGGTTTCGCCAATTACTACAGAAAATTCATAAAAAAATTTTCTAGTATTGTCAAACCTCTGACTGATCTCACCAGGAAAGGTGCTGATGCGGTTCAGTGGTCTTCTGAGGCCATTGAAGCTTTTGTGTATCTCAAGGAGAAGTTCACCTCTGCTCCCATCCTTATGCAGCCTGATGTTACTAGGCCGTTTTTGGTTGAGGTTGATGCTTCCTCTGTGGGGGTTGGCGCAGTATTGTCTCAGGATAACGGGGATGGATTACATCCCTGTGCTTTTTTTTCAAAAAAATTTTCGGAGACTGAACTGAATTACGATATTGGTAATCGGGAATTATTGGCTATTAAACTCGCATTTGAACACTGGCGCCACTTCTTGGAAGGTGCGGAATTTCCCGTTCAGGTTCTTACGGATCATAAAAATCTGATATATCTTGATGCTGCCAAGCGCCTGAATGCCCGTCAGGCTAGGTGGGCACTGTTTTTCTCGCGGTTTAATTTCTCCGTTACTTACATCCCTGGTACTAAGAATGTTAAGGCGGATGCCTTGTCTCGCAGTTTTTCTCCCATAGTCGGTGCTGAGAAAGAGGAAAACATTTTACAAGAAGGTGTTGTGATAGCTGCTTTAGACTCTGTTTTGGAAGATGAGATTCTTAAAGCACAGGAGAATGCCCCATCTAACACTCCTCATGGGAGGTTGTTTGTGCCTGGGACCTTTAGGAGAGATTTGTTTGTTGAGTGTCACGAATCTCGGTTGGCAGGTCATCCCGGAATCTCTGAGACCAAGAGACTGGTGGGTCGCAGTTTTTGGTGGCCTGGATGGCAGAAGGAAGTCATTAAGTGGGTGCGCCAATGTACTATATGTGCTAGATCTAAGTCCTCACATACTCCTGCTGCGGGGTTGCTTTGTCCTTTGGAGGTCCCCAGTGCTCCTTGGACACATTTGGCTATGGACTTTATAACTGACCTTCCCTCCTCTGAGGGTTTTACTGTCATCTGGGTGGTCGTGGACCGTTTTAGCAAGATGTGTCACTTGGTTCCCTTCGTCAAACTGCCCTGCGCTAAAACTCTCGCTAAGGCCTTTGTCAAGGAAATTGTCAGACTTCATGGCGTTCCTACTGACATTGTTTCTGATAGGGGTCCTCAGTTCGTGGCTCGTTTTTGGCGTGCCTTTTGTGACAGGTTGGGAATTCATTTGTCGTTTTCGTCCGGATATCATCCTGAATCTAATGGCCAGACAGAAAGGAAAAACCAGGATGTTGAGCAGTTCTTGCGTTGTTTTGTGGCAGACAATCAAGAGGGGTGGTCTGAGTTTCTGCCACTTGCCGAATTTGCTCTGAACAATCATACATCTTCTTCTGCTGGTTGTTCGCCTTTTTTTTGTTGTTCTGGGAGACATCCGTCGTTTGGGTCGTTCTCCAAGTTGGGATCTGCCGTGCCTGAGGAGGAGAATTTTTCCGGTAATTTGGAAAGAGTTTGGACGGATGTGCGTGGTAATCTTCAGGAGGCCAACAGAAAATCTAAAGACTACTTTGATAGGAAACGACAGGAGGTTTTGTTCGCTGTTGGTGACATGGTTTGGTTGTCCTCTAGGAATCTGCGGTTGAGGATTCCTTCTAAGAAATTGGGTCCCAAGTTTGTAGGGCCCTTTAAGGTGCTTCAGGTTGTCAACCAATCTGCTGTTAGGTTGGAGGTTCCTACCTCCTGGAGAATTAATCCGGTCTTTCATGTCTCTCTGTTAAAAAAAGCTGTTGTGTCGGATGGTGACGCCTCTGCCTCTGTTCCTCCGGTGGTGGAGGACGGGGAATATGAAATTTCTCGCATCCTTGACTCTAGACGGTATAGAGGTAGTTTGCAGTATCTTGTGGCCTGGAAAGGTTTCGGACCCGAGGATAACTCTTGGGTGAGGTCAGATGATGTTTCCGCGTCCAGACTTATCAGAGCGTTTCACAGGAGATTTCCTGATAAGCCTGGTCCTAGGGGATCCGGAGGATCCTCTTAGAAGGGGGGGTACTGTTAGAACCTTGCTGTTAGGTTTTTTTTCCTTTGCTGGTCACATGACCTTGTTGGCCTATTTAATCCTGCTCCGCCCTTCTGGCTTTGCTGGACTTCATTGTATATCTTCTTTCTAGCTAGCCTGTGCTCTGTATCTAACTCTGTTAGTTTGCTTGGTCTACGGACCTCTATGTTCTATCTATTTTGTTTGTTCGTCTGTCTGCTACTATTTCTGTTAGGAGGTGTCCCATATTCCTCCCAGTCCTTAGTACTTGTAGGGATTCCCTCCTCACATCTATAGGTCTCCGTACAGACTAGATTAGGACTTTAGCAGGTCTGATCGCAGGATCAGGTTCCCTGTTACATCGTAGGGATTCAGCTGAGTCTTATAGTAGGGACAGATCTCCTCTCTTTCCTTAGCTTTGGTAGCAGAACATAACACAGGAAGAGTGTAGCTTCAGGGCAGTGTGGGTGGATGATGGTGGTTGTAGTGCAGGGAGTCAGTAATGAATACAGAGTCCGTGTGATGCAGTCCCAAGATCTTTACTCACAGTTGTTGCAGTCCAGATTACAGGTACCAGAGCTATCTCACCCGTCGTGCTGTGCGTACTCAGTGAGGGGCTCAGTCCACCCCCAGATAGCTCCGGAGTACTTAGCAGGACCCCCTTCTGTGTGTCCTTTCTCTGGCCTTCTCCCTGCACCTCACACCCAGTGACACTTCTATCCGGTATCCTCGGGCCTTGGCGGGCGACTTGTGTTCCGTCCCCTGGGTCCTATGTGGCTACCTTCTTAGTAAGACTGGTGTGGACTTTTGCCTGCAGTACATGAAATGCTGCAGCCTCTGGTTTCTAGTTGAGCCTTGCTGTTTCTCCTCTAGTTGAGGGACCGGTTCCCCTTATCTGGCCTGACCCCTCTACCTCCTGGTCGCAGCGGGAGTACAGGTGGCCTTCTGCACGGCTCGTAGCCCTAGGGTCCCTTCGGTTCCTGGAGCCTTCCTGCTCCCACTCCTCTCTTCTCTCCTTCAGTCCTGGGCCTCCCAGGCTAGGCCCGCCTCCGGAGCAGAGCTCATGCCGAGCCTCTGCTCCTGTCACTTTTCCTCCTCTGACTGGCTTGCTCTTTCTAAGATGGCTTCCTATTTATACTCTCCCTGTCATGTGCTCCCCTAAGCTGCTCCCCTAAGCACCCACTACATAGGATCCTCCCACCAGCTAGGGACCTGGGACTGTGCTCTCCCTTAGGAGCAATCTCGCCCTAACCCCACTGCGGGTATGTGTTGGATGCAGGTGTTAGGGTCCCGAGCCATACGCCTTCCTTACCTGAGGGTGAGATACCACACCTCTGGGTGAGATGCAGTAACTCTGTGGTGACTGCACCCTCAGGGGCACCACACACCTTTCTGCACAGTTTTGAAATGGCGACGAAGATGTTTAGTGCTGACGACGATGCCATTATCAGCATAACTATTCCGGTGATTTACATGCTGGAGCACACATTTAACAGAATTCAGAGTCAGGTGGTCGGACAAGAGGAGGTGGAGGAAGTAGAGGAGGAGTCGTATGCGGAAGGGATAACATCTCCAAGGTCCAGACGGTTGGCAGCACCAAGGAGGCAGGCATGTGAGGGTGGGGGAGAGGGATTAAACAGGGCGCATGGTAGCAGCCAAACTGTTGAGGAAGGTGCAGGAGCCGAGGAAGAAGTGGAGGATGAACTGGCGATGGGCATGGAAGACTCATCAGATGAGGGAGACCTTGATCACATTTCTGTTGTGCGAGGTTGGGGGGAGAGGGCAGAGGAAAGAAGCATGATTCTTACCTCGCTACCAACACAACAAGGACTTGGTCCTCCTGGATGCGCAAGACACATGAGTGCCTTCTTGCTGCACTACCTGAAACATGACCCTCAGATTGCAGAATTCGAAGTAATCTCGACTACTGGGTTGCCACACTCTTAGATCCCCGGTACAAAAGTAAATTTGCCGAAATAATTCCTGCCATAAAAAGGGATTGACGCATGCAGGAGTATCTGCAGACGCTGTTGCAGAATCTTACATGTGCTTTTACACAAAACACCAGTGGTGCACGAAGTGAATCTCACAGTTCTAACTTGCCAACCGCGGGACTGTCGAGTCTTCATCACTCAAACCGTAACAGTAACACAGTATCTGCTGGTAACAGCAATTTTGTGAAATCGTTTCACCACTTTTTTAGACCATCCTTTGCAAGGCCACAGGAGACAAGAAGTCTGACACATAGTCAATGCCTAGAGAGGATGGTGCAGGAGTATCTCCAAGTGAACATCGAAGCCATGACTGTGTCACTGGACCCTTGCTCATTTTGGTATTCCAATCTGGAAAAATGGCCGGAGCTCGCCACTCACGCCTTGGAGATCTTGTCATGCCCTGCAGCCAGTGTTCTCTCTGAACGTGTGTTCAGCGCTGCTGATGGTGTGCTGACAGATAAGCGCTGTCCACTGATAATGTAGACAGACTCACGTTCATAAAGATGAACAAATCATGGATTCGCAAGGACTTTTCTAATCCTGTGTTATCCTTGGGAGGCTAAAAGCTTGAGGATTTGGTAATATCACCTCACCAACCGTTTTAAGCAACTGTGGGGCAATTGATGCCACTTAACCCTAGAACGCATGACCATAAAAATCTACACTTTCATATACCTGGGGCCTTTTAGGCCCGTGTGCAAATAACATTGAATAACTCAAACTCAAATGACAAACAACTATATACATGAAGAATACCTAGAGTTTCAAAATTCTAACTAAAGTAATCTTGCAGAAAATAGAAAACAATTAACAGGGCGGGACTGTGAGGCCCCAGGTATGCGTTCTAGGGTTAAGTGGTGTCTGTGCCACAATTTTGGGAAAAAATGGAAACTCTTTTTGGAGTCCCCTTGCTGTGTCTTACGTGACGTTGGCATCGTCAATTCCAGGTGGGTTGGGTTGCTCCTGCCCCCCTTTTAACTGTAACAAACTACATACACTATGGCTTGGGGTAACACAGATGATTGAGTCTGAAGAGCTGTTTACTCAGAGGTCTGCTCCAAAATCTTCAGTGTCTGCTAGTCAGCGTAGAATTTTTAACTGCATCTAGCCTAGGCAATACTTTGGGCGTAGTAGCCCAGCTGCGAAGCAAGCTGCACCGCCTGTGTATCTAATAAGAATTTTTAAATGCATCTAGCCTAGGCAGACTGTGGGGACCCCCAACCAAACCCAGACGCTCAGCCCCCCTACCGCCCCCCTTTCCTTGACAATACAATAATGTAACTCTTACAACTGGATGGGTGAGGATCGGTCACAGCTTTATTAACTCTTTATACTCATTCCATTAGAAAGACATTTTATTTCTAAAATAATTCAGCTTGTTGCAGCATGCCCTGGGTCTCCACTCCGGCAACTTGGCCAACAAGTGTAACTCTCCAACATGTCCTTTCTATTTCCAGGCCACGGAGGATCCTGCGTTCTCGTATGCAGGACTCTGACCCCACTCATCACTCTTAACGCTTGTTCCACTCCGTCCTGGAGTCCTGACAGGAATATGTCCAGTCCAATATCCATTAAGTGAACACCGTCGGGCCGTATGAGGCCTGCTTTATCTCCTTCCAGTTGTCGGTGTCGTACCACTACACCGCCTCTGTCTCTTCTAAATTTTGCCATCCGAATATTTATTACCCGCCTTGTCCGTTCGATGGCCGTGATGTCTCGCGCACCTTGCCATTCCGCTATCGGCACAATCTCTGACCATACTATAGCTAGTTTTGTGAAAAATTCTCTGAAGCGCTCAGTGTCTAGTTTCATTATTGCCATTAGTTATGCGCTCTTGTGATGACCTAGGTTGTTTCACCCGGCCTGTATAACTAAGATGACCAGACATCTTGCCTCTCTCCCTACCTTGATTACCTCCATTAGTACCTGTGGCCATAGCAGGCCTCTAATACCTCTCCAGTTGAAATATGTGTTATGAAACTCTAATTTCCTCCCGCCTGGGTGGACTTTCGCCCTTTAATCTGCCCAATATATATACGAGTGGCCTATCACCCACACTGTTGGCTTAGCATCACCTGTAAAAGAAACAAACCACGTTAGGATAACAAGTCCGGTCTTATGTATCTTGCCAAACACGTGGATCACCATCTCTCTATCCTCTGAACTTCCGTTTCTGACAGTCCTGCTCTTGCTGCTTCTGTGGCCGCGCCTATGGGGAATGAGTGTTTCCCGTAATCTTTGGGGTGGTTCCCTGCCGATGTTATGCATTTATTAAATATAGCTTGGAACTGGTATCTTGCTAATGGTGTCCCATCAATGTGTGATAGGAACAAATTACTTTGTGATCTGATGGTTAGATATGGTTTTACTATTGTTACCCGACTCAGTGTACCGTTTGTGGGTTGTAGAAGTACCCAAGTGCCCCTGCCCGCTGGAACCATTTTCGATTTGTGTATGCGTAGACGTATTGCATTATTGGCTATGACTACGTCCTGGTGTAATAAGCCTCCACTGGTGCTAATTTTGGATTGAGGGACTAATTCGCTTATGCATAGCGCCCCGAAGAAGGCGATCACAAATGCAGTAGACAGTAGTGTTGCTTCAAATTGTGAGTGTCATGTTAATGGTGTTAGGGATATAATGTGAGAAATCAGTTTTAGTGACACGGGACGGGACGTCTACACTCCTGACTTGGCTGACCCCTTTTCCACCCTTTTATGGATTGTCTGATGATGAATCTTTGTCACATCTCCCCAATTCAGTAGTTGGAAGTGAAATGCTACTCCGGTCAGACACCGCTGCGCTGACACCCCTGATATGCCCCTCATCATTAGCTGGTGGAGAAATTCTATGGTGACTTGTGATCTGGCTTGTTCACATTGGTCAACCCGTCTGCCTGCTACTAGTCGTGTCCACTCTTCCCATGCCTTACCGTATGCTTGCCACGTCGACGGGTCAACTGACGCTCTGATTAATGGCATCAACTATTCGCCACTAGATCCCATAGGGAAGGTGGGCAACTGTTGTCCCGATGGGTGGGCATTGTGGAAGAGCTCTGTGAAAATCTGCCTATTGAATTGTTATAAAGCGTTAGCAGCAGCTTTAGACCCCTCAGCATAGTGGCTAGAGCGGACCCATACATTGTGTTTTAGGCACAGGAATGCTAGCCTGGGTAGTAGGCCTAGCACTGGGAGAGACGATGATGCCATCTTATTAATGCAGTGCGCTAAGCTGGTGTTTTTTGTTATGAAGCGTATATTTTTGTAAGCCAGGAGCGCGCCCCATATTTCTATTGCTACCACTATTGGGAAGAAAAATTATTTTCAGGGCTAGATGCAGCGAAAAATTATTATTAATTGAAAAGCTGGTGGTGCTTGGTATAGATGGCCTAATACAATGAGACCCACACACTGCTAGAAGGCCAAATATTTTTTCAGAGGTAGATGCAGAAAAATATTATATTCAGTTTGCAACCTTATGGAGGTCAGTATAGATGGACTAATAGAACAAGTCCCACACACAGCTAGAAGGCCAAATATTTTTTCAGAGGTAGATGCAGAAAAAAATTATATTCAGTTTGCAACCTTATGGAGGTCAGTATAGATGGACTAATAGAACAAGTCCCACACACAGCTAGAAGCCCAAATATTTTTTCAGAGGTAGATGCAGAAAAAAATTATATTCAGTTTGCAACCTTATGGAGGTCAGTATAGATGGATTAATAGAACAAGTCCCACACACAGCTAGAAGGCCAAATATTTTTTCAGAGGTAGATGCAGAAAAAAATTATATTCAGTTTGCAACCTTATGGAGGTCAGTATAGATGGACTAATAGAACAAGTCCCACACACAGCTAGAAGGCCAAATATTTTTTCAGAGGTAGATGCAGAAAAAAATTATATTCAGTTTGCAACTTTATGGAGGTCAGTATAGATGGACTAAAAGAACAAGTCCCACACACAGCTAGAAGCCCAAATATTTTTTCAGAGGTAGATGCTGACAAAAAATTATTTTGAATTTGCAACCTTATGGAGGTCAGTATAGATGGACTAATAGAACAAGTCCCACACACAGCTAGACGCCCAAATATTTTTTCAGAGGTAGATGCAGAAAAAAATTATATTCAGTTTGCAACCTTATGGAGGTCAGTATAGATGGACTAATAGAACAAGTCCCACACACAGCTAGAAGCCCAAATATTTTTTCAGAGGTAGATGCAGAAAAAAATTATATTCAGTTTGCAACCTTATGGAGGTCAGTATAGATGGACTAATAGAACAAGTCCCACACACAGCTAGAAGCCCAAATATTTTTTCAGAGGTAGATGCAGAAAAAAATTATATTCAGTTTGCAACCTTATGGAGGTCAATATAGATGGACTAATAGAACAAGTCCCACACACAGCTAGAAGCCCAAATATTTTTTGAGAGGTAGATGCAGACAAAAAATTATTTTGAATTTGCAACCTTATGGAGGTCAGTATAGATGGACTAATAGAACAAGTCCCACACACAGCTAGAAGCCCAAATATTTTTTCAGAGGTAGATGCAGAAAAAAATTATATTCAGTTTGCAACCTTATGGAGGTCAGTATAGATGGACTAATAGAACAAGTCCCACACACAGCTAGAAGGCCAAATATTTTTTCAGAGGTAGATGCAGAAAAAAATTATATTCAGTTTGCAACCTTATGGAGGTCAGTATAGATGGACTAATAGAACAAGTCCCACACACAGCTAGAAGCCCAAATATTTTTTCAGAGGTAGATGCAGACAAAAAATTATTTTGAATTTGCAACCTTATGGAGGTCAGTATAGATGGACTAATAGAACAAGTCCCACACACAGCTAGAAGGCCAAATATTTTTTCAGAGCTAGATGCAGAAAAAAATTATATTCAGTTTGCAACCTTATGGAGGTCAGTATAGATGGACTAATAGAACAAGTCCCACACACAGCTAGAAGGCCAAACATTTTTTCAGAGGTAGATGCAGAAAAAAATTATATTCAGTTTGCAACCTTATGGAGGTCAGTATAGATGGACTAATAGAACAAGTCCCACACACAGCTAGAAGGCCAAATATTTTTTCAGAGGTAGATGCAGAAAAAAATTATATTCAGTTTGCAACCTGATGGAGGTCAGTATAGATGGACTAATACAACATGTCCCACACACAGCTAGAAGCCCAATATTTTTTCAGAGCTAGATGCAGAAAAAAATTATATTCAATTTGCAACCTGATGGAGGTCAGTATAGATGGACTAATAGAATGATGCTATGCCCGAAAGATTTTACTTCACTAGGTGCAGTAAAAAAATTGGTATTCTAACTGACTAACACACTCTGCAATAAGCCAAAAAGGATTAGCTTTGCTAGATTCAGCCAAATGCTGTGAAAAAAACTTGCACAGCACTGGCACAGACCTGCCTGGCAAAAACTGATAGGAACTGATGTAACCTAGTCCTGAAAAGGACTCCAATTACAATTAGTCTTTACTCCCACAATCTATCTATTTAAGAGCACAGACCTGCCTGATAAAAGTCGTAGGAAATTATGTAACCTAGTCCTTAAAAGGACTGCAATCACAACTATTCCCTACTCCCAAGCTATCTGTAGATTTGTGCGAAAATTGGCTTGAAATTAACAAGGTATAGCGCACACAGCAACAGCGGTGACGTCTAACACGCAGCTGCAGCAGTGAGAAAATGGTGGCGACGGGGAAAATGGCTTGGTCTTATAGGGCAAGGACATGTGACATACACTGCCAATGACACATGCCCTTGGTTGTGTGAAAAAAAAGCACTTCGCTCCGTGTGTGCGCTGCTGATAGGCTGACAGATTGCACCTCCCCACTGCAAATGCGGGAAAGAGAAAAAAAAATGGAGATCTTCATTGTTCCTGCAGAGATCCATCCCCTGCCCCTCCCCCCACCCCGCTGTACACTCAAACTGCGTATTAACATTAATTTTCATCATTACTGAGAAAAATCCAGTTATGATTTTGGTGCACGAACAGTTATCGAACATAACCTCGAACAACCGAATTTTTCTCAAATTGTTCGTGTTCGCCGAACGGCTCGAACACCGCCCAAAACAGCTCGAATTTGAGATTGGCGAACAGTTCGAGTAGAACAACGCTCATCTCTACTGGCCACCTTAGAATTCTCCAGTGCTTTCTCTCAAACCATTTTATAGTGCTTTTGGAAGTGTGTTTTGGGTCATTGTCCTGCTGGAAGACCCATGACCTCTGAGGGAGACCCATCTTTCTCACACTGGGCCCTACATTATGCTGCAAAATTTGTTGGTAGTCTTCAGACTTCATAATGCCATGCACACGGTTAAGCAGTCCAGTGCCAGGGGCAGCAAAGCAACCCCAAAACATCAGGGAACCTCCGCCATGTTTGACTGTAGGGACCGTGTTCTTTTCTTTGAATGCCTCTTTTTTATTCCTGTACACTCTATGTTGATGCTTTTTGCCAAAAAGCTCTAGTTTTGTCTCATCTGACCAGAGAACATTCTTCCAAAACATTTTATTCTTTCTCAGGTAAGTTTTGGCAAACTCCAGCCTGGCTTTTTTATGTCTTGGGGTAAGAAGTGGGGTCTTCCTGGGTATCCTACCACACAGTCCCTTTTCATTCAGACGCCGACGGATAGTATGGGGTGACACTGTTGTACCCTCGGACTGCAGGGCAGCTTGAACTTGTTTGGATGTTAGTCGAGGTTCTTTATTCACCATCCGCACAATCTTGCGTTGAAATCTCTCGTCAATTTTTCTTTTCTGTCCACATCTAGGGAGGCTAGCCACAGTGCCATGGGCTTTAAACTTCTTGATGACACTGCGCACGGAAGACACAGGAACATTCAGGTCTTTGGAGATGGACTTGTAGCCTTGAGATTGCTCATGCTTCCTCACAATTTGGTTTCTCAAGTCCTCAGACAGTTCTTTGGTCTTCTTTCTTTTCTCCATGCTCAATGTGGTACACACAGGGACACAGGACAGAGGTTGAGTCAACTTTAATCCATGTTAACTGGCTGCAAGTGTGATTTAGTTATTGCCAACACCTGTTAGGTGCCACAGTTAAGTTACAGGTGCTGTTAATTACACAAATTAGAGAAGCATTACATGATTTTTCACACAGTGCCAATACTTTTCTCCAACCCCCTTTTTAGGTTTGGTGTGGAATTGTATCCAATTTGGCTTTAGGACAATTCTTTTTGTGTTTTTTCATTGAAGACAAATTAAATGAAGATAATAATACCAAAGAATTTGTGATTGCAATCATTTTCAGGAAGAAACTGAGTATTATCTGACAAAATTGCAGGGGTGCCAATTCTTTTGGCCACCACTGTATATACTAATCAGCTCAACAAAGGGGATGCCACACCCTTAATTTGCACAGGTCACAGTAGCTTAACAAGACTGATTTAATGCCACTTACAAGAGCCATGCAGTACAGCATATTATAAACATTATTCCCATTATTGGGGAGTGGGTCTCCCATAGTCTTTGCCTATGCCTTCCAAACAAAAACTGCCAAAAATTAGGATAGAGGAACTTGCAAAGCTGGCAAACAAGAGCCATGCAGTACAGCATATTAAAAACATTATTCCCATTATTGGGGAGTGGGTCTCCTATAGTCTTTGCCTATGCCTTCCAAGCAAAAGCTGCCAAAAATTAGGACGGAGGAACTTGCAATGCTGGCAGCATGAACCACGGTCACCCTGGTGGTATAGTGGTGGTGGTGGCTGAGGATAAGGAGAAGAGCAAAATACCGCCGAAATGAGGAAGCGTATACCCAAGTGTGGGTGTGAAGCGGTGCATGGGAATACACCTCCCGAAATAACACAGTGGATTTGACTTTTTGTTAATCTGCTGTTATTTGGTGGTGATGAGTAGTCTGGCCCAGTCCAGCCCTTGTTCATTTTGATAAGGGTCAGCTTGTCGGCATTGTCAGTTGACAGGCGAGTGCACTTATCAGTTATAATTCCCCCAGCGGCGCTAAAAACACGCTCCGATAACACGCTAGCGGCAGGGCAAGCCAGGACCTCCAAGGCATATAGAGCGAGTTCATTCCAAGTGTCCAGCTTGGATACCCAATAATTAAAAGGCACAGAGGAATCACGTAGGATGCTGGTACGGTCGGCAAGGTACTCCCTCACCATCTTTTGAAACTTTACACTCCTTGTGAGAGTACCCCGCGCCTCAGGGCCTGTAAGCTGGGCGGGTTTCAGAAAACTGTCCCAGAATGCTGACTGTGTTCCCCTGCCTCTGCTGGATTGGAGTTGCGTCTCTCTCGCCTGTACGCCTTGGTTGGTCAACAAATTATGACCTCTGCCGCTAGCGTGTTCAGATGGGAATTTTATTAACAGTTCTGCAGCAAGGGCCTTCGGTACTACCACATTTTTGTAGACCTCTCCACCCCAGGAATAAGAGAGTGAAAGTTCTCCTTGTAGCGGGGGTCTGAAAGTGTCACCAACCAGTAATGACTGTCACCCACCATTTTGACAATGCGAGGGTCACGGTTAAGGCAGCGTAACATTAAGTCAGCCATGCATGCCAGACTGGTAACGGGCAAGACTTCCGTGTCCTCACCAAGATGACAACTGACCATGCTCTCCTCCTCCTCCTCCTCCTCCCCCCTGTCCTCAGGCCACCCACGCTGAACCGAAGGTATGACAGTTGTACAGGTACTACCGTCTTCAGCGCATGATGCCAGCTCCTGTTCTTCCTCCTCCTCCTCCTCCTCCTCTCCCTCATTGTCCCCCAATGCACATTGGGATGAGATGAGGCTGGGCTGTGTGTAATTGCCCATTATGGATTCTTGATGCATCTTATCATACTCTGGCTTAAATGCCTCCTCTTTAATTCTCTGCAGAGAGCATTGCAAAAAGCAGACAAGTGGGATGCTGATGCTAATGATGGCGTCATCACCACTCACCATCTTGGTGGACTCCTCAAAGTATGTCAGGATGGTACATAAGTCAGACATCCAGGTCTACTCCTGAGGTCTTATGTGTGGAGTCTTACCTGTATATCGATGACCTTGTTGCAGCTGGTACTCCACAATTGCTCTCTTCTGCTCACAAATCCTTTGCAACATGTGGAGGTTAGAGTTCCAACGTGTGGGGACATCACACACCAGTCGGTGTGCCGGAAGCTTCAAACGCTGCTCCAACACAGCAAGGGCGGCGGAAGCTGTAGCCGACTTCCGAAAATGAGCTGACGGGCGGCGCACTTTGACAAACAGATATGGTAATTCATGGTACGATTTAAGAAACCGCTGAACCACGAGGTTTAGCACATGAGCCAGGCATGGTACGTGTGTGATCTCGCCTCGCCTCACAGCCGCCACCAGGTTACAGCCATTGTCACACATGACAATGCCTGGATGTAGGTTCAGTGGTGTCAGCCACAGATCTGCACTGCAGCTATTCCGCAGCATTGATCAAGGGGAAGGCAACAAAAACCCATGCGGTATAGGGCAATTTACATCATTGAGGAAAAATTCACTTCCCGACACCAATCTGGCAGTCATATTAAATCCATGGATTAATTAACTATCACTAAGCATAAAATGTAATTTTATTGTTCTCAAGAAAGGCGTCCAGGCCTCTCTTGAACTCATTAAGTGAGTTGGACATCACCACTTCCTCTCCCAGAGAGTTCCAGAGTCTCACGGCTCTGGCCGTAAAGAATCCCCTTCTATGCTGGTGCAGGAATATCCTTTCCTCCAGACGCATAGTGTGCCCCCTCGTCTTTGTCACCATCCTTGGTATAAACAGGTCATGGGAGAGATCTCTGTACTGCCCCCTCATGTATTTATACATGTTTATGAGGTCTCCCCTAAGCCTTCTCTTTTCCAACGTAAATAGGCCTAATTTTGACAACCTCTCTGGGTATTCTAGTCCCTCCATTCCCTTTATTACCTTAGTCACCCTCCTTTGTACCCTCTCTAGCTCCAATATGTCTTTCCTGAGCACCGGAGCCCAGAACTGTGCACAATATTGTAAGTGCGGCCTTACCAGCGCTTTATACAGAGGAAGAACAATGTTCTCATCATATGCCCCTATTCCTCTTCTGATGCATGCCATGACTCTATTTGCCTTCGCAGCTGCTGCCTGACACTGGGCACTCCAATTTAATTTGCTATTAACCCAGACGCCCAGGTCCTTCTCCATGTCAGATTTCCCCAACGGTTTCCCATTTAATATGTATGGGTGACTGCTGTTTTTCTTTCCCATGTGCATGACCTTACATCTATCGACATTGAACCCCATTTGCCATTTTTTGGCCCAACTCCCCAATTTATCTAAATCCTCCTGTAGCTGTGCCCTATCCTCATCTGTATTAACTACTTTACAAAGTTTAGTATCATCTGCAAATATTGCTATTTTACTATGCAACCCTTCCACTAGATCATTAATAAATATATTAAATAATATAGGGCCCGAGACAGACCCTTGAGGCACCCCGCTAGTAACCCTGACACCCCCTGAGCTTACTCCATTGATAAGCACCCTCTGCTTTCTATCACTCAGCCAGCTATTTACCCACTTGCACACATTATCCCCCAGACCAAGCATTCTCATTTTATATACCACCTTTTGTGTGGCACGGTATCAAACGCTTTGGAGAAGTCAAGGTATACAACATCCACTGACTCTCCCCGGTCCAGCTGTGAGCTCACCTCCTCGTAGAAGGCCATCAGGTTTGTTTGGTAGGAGCGATCCCTCATGAATCCATGTTGATATGGAGTTAGACAGTTATTATCCTTAAGATATTCTACAATAGCGTCTCTAAGAAATCCTTCAAACAATTTACCCATAACAGACGTTAAGCTGACTGGTCTATAGTTCCCAGGGTCAGTTTTAGATCCCTTTTTGAATATTGGTACCACATTTGCTTGGCGCCAGTCTAGTGGGACAGTCCCTGTCCATAAAGAGTGCTTGAATATAAGATACAGCGGTCTGTCTATCACATTACTTAATTTGTTTAGTACCCGGGGGTGTATGTCATCTGGGCCTGGTGACTTGGCTATTTTGATATTATTTAGGCGTTTCTGAACTTCCTCCAGGGTTAGGTGGGTGATATTTAGCGGAGGGTTTACTTTATCACTCTGCATTTCCTCCGATAAATTGTTTTCTTTTGTGAAAACAGTGGAGAAGAAGCTATTGAGTAAGTTTGCTTTACCCTCATCGCCCTCTATGATTTTACCCAGGTCCCGGCTTCCACTATGTTTACCCAGTGTGCCGTCAGGGAGATGTACCGTCCCTGGCCACAAGCACTTGTCCACGTGTCCGTTGTCAGGTGGACTCACACAGTAACTGCGTTGTTGAGGGCACGGCAGATGTTTTGGGACACATGCTTGTGTAGTGCGGGGATGGCACACCGGGCAAAATAGTGTCGGCTGGGGACCTAGTACCGAGGGACGGCCACTGCCATAAGGTTGCGGAAGGATTACGTCTCCACCAGACTAAAAGGCAGCATTTCCAATGCAAGCAGTCGTGAAATGAGCGAATTTAGGACTGTGGCCTGTGGGGCGTTGGCTGGGAATTTGTGCTTTCATACAAAGCTATGGGATATGGACAATTGAACGCTGCGGTGGGATGTGGACGTGGACGTTGATGCTGTTTCTTGAGAAACTGCCATAACAAGTGAAGACTGAGAGGAGGGGGCATCTTTGCATGCAGTATGGACAGGGGATTGCCTTGCACGCACAACAGGGGGTTCTTTTACACGCACAACAGAGGAAGAAACAGTGGTGACACCCGCTGACACTGGTCGTGGACCTTGGGTTTCGCCCCACAAAGTCGGGTGCTTTGCTGACATGTGCCTGATCATGATGGTGGTGGTCAGGCTGGTAGTTTTGTCACCCCTGCTGATGCTGGCATGGCATCTGGTACAAATGGACTTTTTGGGGTTATCAGCAGAGTCTTTGAAAAAATTCCAGCCTCTGGAAGACCTACCGGTTGTGCTGGGAATGTCCCTCGTGTTGGTGTTACGGGGAACTGTTGCCCGCCTTCTGTGTGCGGCCACCACACTTTTTCTTCCTGCCTGTTGGGGTACTCTGCCTACCCCCTGTGTGCTGCTGGCCTCGCTCTGCGTGTACTCCTGCCACGTTGGGTCAGTTACTAGCTCATCCACCACCTCCTCCTCTTCCACTTGCGCACCACGATCCTCCTCCTCACTTCGTGGCAATTGTGTCTCGTCATCGTCCACCTCTTGGGACAAATTGCCAGCGTTGACTTCCTGTGGCCGTGGCTGTTCAAATATTTCGTTATCGCTATATGGGATCTCCTCTTCCACCACTCCAGGCGGAGCAGGCGAGGGGCACAAATATGGAAATGGACCAGTGAACAGCACTTCACAGTGTCCAAGTGTGTGATCAGTTGCTGTCTGACGACACTCGGCATGGTGGGAGGAAGGAGCATCAGGGTGAGAAGGAGTTTGTGGTCGAGACTCACGGCTACTAAAACTTGACCTTGTGGAAGACAGACCGGAGGTGGTGGTGCCCAGGTAACTGGAAGTATTATCTGCTATCCAATTAATAACCTGTTCACACTGATCAGTTCGCAATACTGGTGTTGTAGTGTGCTTCCCTAGTAATTCGGTCAAGAAGTGGGAGCGAGAAGATGTGGCTGTTGGTTGTGGCACATTTTCACCTTGGCCACGGCCCCGTCCTCTAAACGCACCATCACCAGAACGTCCAGTTCCACGTCCCTTGCCACGCGCCTTGCCCATTGTAAATGAAGTAAAAAAGCTTTCACTCAATGGAAAAAGGGTAATGAAAAGGAGATTAGAACCGTGGAACAGGAAAAGCACAGTTCTATTTCTCTGGCCTACACCAGAATCTTTTAAACAGATATGTTTGTGTCTGAACAGTCAGGGAGACACTATTACTTTTTTTTTATGGAAAAAATGCCAAAAGCAGGATAATACAGAGATTTGACCATTGGAACTGCAAAACCACAATTCTAATTATCTTGCCCACACCAGAATCTTTTAAACAGATATATTTGTGTTTGAACAGTCAGCGAGACACTACAGTCATGGCCAAAAGTTTTGAGAATGACACCAAAATTATATTTTCACATGATCTGCTGGCCTCTGGTTTTTATTAGTGTTTGTCTGATGTTTCTATCACATACAGAAATATAATTGCAATCATATTATGAGGACCAATAGGTTATATTGACAGTTAAAATGAGTTAATGCAGCAAGTCAATATTTGCAGTGTTGCCCCTTCTTCTTCAAGACCTCTGTAATTCTCCCTGGCATGCTCTCAATCAACTTTTGGACCAAATCCTGACTGATAGCAGTCCATTCTTGCATAATCAATGCTTGCATTTCGCCAGAATTTGTTGGTTTTTGTTTGTCCACCCGTCTCTTGATGATTGACCACAAGTTCTCATTGGGATTAAGATCTGGGGAGTTTCCAGGCCATGGACCCAAAATCTCTATGTTTTGTTCCATGAGCCATTTAGTTATCACCTTTGTTTTATGGCAAGGTGCTCCATCATGCTGGAAAAGGCATTGTTGGGCGCCAAACTGCTCTTGGACGGTTGGGAGAAGTTGCTCTTGGAGGACATTCTGGTACCATTCTTTATTCATGGCTGTGTTTTTAGGCAAGACTGTGAGTGAGCCGATTCCCTTGGCTGAGAAGCAACCCCACACATGAATGGTTTCAGGATGCTTTACAGTTGGCATGAGACAAGACTGGTGGTAGCGCTCACCTCTTCTTCTCCGAATAAGCTGTTTTCCAGATGTCCCAAACAATCGAAAAGGGGATTCATCAGAGAAAATCACTTTGCCCCAGTCCTCAGCAGTCCACTCCCTGTACCTTTTGCAGAATATCAGTCGGTCCCTGATGTTTTTTCTGGAGAGAAGTGGCTTCTTTGCTGCCCTCCTTGAAACCAGCCCTTGCTCAAAGAGTCTCCGCCTCACAGTGCGTGCAGAAGCACTCACACCAGCCTGCTGCCATTCCTGAGCAAGCTCGGCACTGCTGGTAGTCCCATCCCGCAGCTGAAACAGTTTTAAGATACGGTCCTGGCGCTTGCTGGTCTTTCTTAGGCGCCCTGGAGCCTTTTTGACAACAATGGAAGCTCTCTCCTTGAAGTTCTTGATGATGCGATAGATTGTTGACTGAGGTGCAATCTTTGTAGCTGCGATACTCTTCCCTGTTAGGCCATTTTTGTGCAGTGCAATGATGACTGCACGTGTTTCTTTAGAGATAACCATGGTTAACTGAAGAGAAACAATGATACCAAGAACCAGCCTCCTTTTAAAGTGTCCAGTGATGTCATTCTTACTTAATAATGACTGATTGATCGCCAGCCCTGTCCTCATCAACACCCACACCTGTGTTAATGGATCAATCACTAAAACGATGTTAGCTGCTCCTTTTAAGGCAGGACTGCAATGATGTTGAAATGTGTTTTGGGGGTTAAAGTTCATTTTCTGGGCAAATATTGACTTTGCAAGTACAGTAATTGCTGTTAAGCTGATCACTCTTTGACATTCAGGAGTATATACAAATTGCCATTACAAAAAATGAAGCAGTAAACTTTGGAAAAATTACTATTTGTCTCATTCTCAATACTTTTGGCCATGACTGTATTACTCTTTTTTTTTTTCGGAAAAAATGCCAAAAGCAGGATAATTCAGAGATTTGAACCGTCGAACTACAAAACCACAGTTCTAGTTATCTGGCCTACACCAGACTCTTTTAAACAGATTTATTTGTGTCTGAACAGTCAGGTAGACACTATTACTGCTTTATTTTTATGGAAAAAATGCCAAAAGCAGGATAAAACAGAGATTTGAACCGTGGAACTGCAAAACCAAAGTTCTAGTTATCTGGCCTACACTAGACTCTTTTAAATATATTTATTGATGTCTGAACAGTCAGGGAGACACTATTACTGTTTTTTTTACGGAAAAAATGCCAAAAGCAGGATAATACAGAGATTTGAACCGTGGAACTGCAAAACCATAGTTCTAGTTATCTGGCCTACACCAGACTCTTTAAACAGATATATTTGAGTCTGAACAGTCAGGGAGACACTATGACTGTTTTTTTTTACGGAAAAAATGCCATAAGCAGGGTAATACAGAGATTTGAACCACGGAACTGCAAAACCACAGTTCTAGTTATCTGGCCTACACCAGAATCTTTTAAACAGATATATTTGTGTCTGAACAGTCAGCAAGACACTATTACTGTTTTTTTTTATGGAAAAATGGCCAAAAGCTGGATAATACAACAATTTGAACCGTGGAACTGCAAAACCAAAGTTCTAGTTTTCTGGCCTACACCACTCTTTTAAACAGATATATTGGTGTCTGAACAGTCACAGACACAGTCAATTTTTTTTTGGGGGGTGGGGGAAATACCAAAAGGTTAAGACTCGTATTTGGACAGTCTGACTGAGGAAAAAAAAAATACAGGATTTAGATGAAAAAAAAAAGATTTTTCCTGGCCCCTGAGTCCCGGGGATAAGTCTAGCAATTTGACCAGCAGGAGCACACAGTGCTTGTTGGTATAACCACTACGTCTCCTATACAGCCTGCCTGCCTGCCTGCCTGATATCTGGGATGGATATTAGTCCTGAGAAAGACTGTTTGTTTGATTTTGCAGGCTTTAGAGACCCTACACTACCTATTTCACACTATATATCTCTCCCTAACTCAGCAGCACTGACCCTACACTGTCTGATCCGGGCGACTGATTCCAAGATGGCGGCGCCCGGTTTTAAATACTCGAGGTGACGCTGTGCGGCCAGGCAATCACTGTAATGCCCACAAACAACATGGCTGTGGCTTTACAGTGACTGGCTAGCAATCCCTGCATGTTCATTGGCTCTGTAAAGAGCGCCAAATGTGCAGGGCGGGAACCCGAGCTCCCGCCCGAGTAACCGGGAAATTCTCGGTGCTCGCCAAACATCCCGAGTATGGAGATGCTCGGGCGAGGACCGAGCAGTGTCGAGCATGCTCGCTCAACACTAGTCAGCACCACTTTTCAATGTGTCGATTTTTTATTTTTGCGCTTTTGTTCTTTCCTCCCCTTCATCCAACCGCCATAACTTTTTTTTTTCTGCACACATAGCCATTTGAGGTTTTGATTTTTTGTGGGATGAGCTGTAGTATTGAAAGACAATATTCAAAGTGCTTGAAAACACGAAAAAAAAATCAAAATGTGGTGATATTGTGCAAAAAAAAAAACACAATTTCATACATTTTGGGTGATTTTGTTTATATGGCTTTCATTCTGCAGTAAAAATGACCGGACAATATGATACTTCAGGTCAATATGATAACAGAATTAACAAGCATGTATAGATCTTTTTGTCTAAGTGGAAAAACAAATATCGGACATTTTCTGAGCCTCTTAACATTTTCATTTTTTGGATGATAGAGCTGTGTGAGGGCTGTTTATTTACGAGGCGAACTGACATATTTTATTAATACTATTTTGGTATAGATGTGACACTTTATTTGCTTCTTATTGCATTTTTTGTAATGTTGCTGCAACTAAAAAATACCTGCAATTCTGTTGTTTTGATTTTTTTTCTTTAAAGCATTTATTGATTGGACTAATTAGTTTTATATATTGATTGACTAAACTTGTGCTGAGACAGCAATACCACATAAATTTAGAGTTTTTGTTTTTAATATTTCTTTATTTTTAATGGGGAAAAATAGGGAATTTCATTTTTTTATATATATTAATTTCTTTATATTTGTTTTTTTTTTTATATTTTTTTTAGTTTCCTTAGGGTTCTTAAACTTATGAACATCCAATCACTTATACTCTATGCTGCAATGTTATAGTGTTGTAGTATGTACAGTAGTAAAAATCATGGTTTCCTATGAACGCAAGCCATAGGCTAATTTTAACAGGAGAACCATAATGGCAGACATGGGGGTCTTTAGCAGACCTTCAACTGCCAAGATAACCCAAGTTTTTTGCTAGTGTTGCTATGTTCTGAGATTCCTAAAGTTGCATTTTTTGCTCAATGAAGCTGTGACGCTGTAGTGTGAACATAAAAATGGATATTTTGAGTCCATATTGAAATATACAGAATGTATTCAAACAAACGTTGGTCTGGTTAGATATTCACAGATAGATAACGCTCATTCTGTTTTAGCCTCACTTGATGTATAGACACAGACAATGTTCATAGTAACAAAATCTTGAGAACTGTTTATTCACATTGTCTGAAAGATTCAACTCTCAAATAGTCTTCAGTTCATTGATTGCTATTGTAAAACAGGGAGATTTACTTAACCTTTGTGTTCAGTTTACTTATGTGATTCCGAAGAGCTTTTAAATTGTGTCAGTTTATTGCCCCCATTGTCTTTGTGAGAGACTTGTACCTCTGATTCATCTTTACCTGAAGGCCGGCCACTGGAAGTTAAAATATACAGTATAAGGCTAAGGAAATATTACTGAAACAGAAGCCTTGTACCTGCACAGAGTACTGTCATATGGGATACCTCCCCATGCATTGTTGTGATATTTCCATATTTTTCTGTCTTGGTGATTGCTTCTCTGATATTCCAGACGGATGATGTTTAAAAGCTCCTTGGTGATATCGTGAGTATATGTACTTAATAGTGATGAGCGAACATGCTCGCCACTGCTCGGTACTCGCCCGGGCATCATGGTGCTCTACAAGCTCGGAGCTCGGCGAGTCTTTCTGGGCTGCTCGGGTGGGAACTTGGGTCCCTCCCTGCAAGTATGACGCACTTTAAAGAGCCAATGAACATGCAGGGATTGTCTGCCATGCACTGTAATGCCGTAGCCATGTTGTTTGTGGCATTACAGTGATTGCTGGCAGCACAGCGTCATCTTGTCTATATAATAACTTGCGCCGCTATGCTCGTCACAGTCTACACCGGAACCAGGCAGAGTAGGGAAAGGTGCTGCTGAGTCAGGGAGAGATTTGCTTGTATATAGTTACTATAGGTATTCCACAACATATATATATATATATATCCATCTGAAATAACAGTCCTTCTGAGGACTAAACCAGTTGCATCTATTCAGTGGCGATAGCAGGAGTTAGGCCGGGAGGCAGGCTATGTGGCAGATTGCAGTGCAAATAGTGCAAGAAGGTCCATTGAACATCCTGTTAGTATACGTATTCCACAACATATATATATATCCATCTGAAATAACAGTCCTTGTGAGGACTAATACAGTTGCATATATTCAGTGCCTATAGCAGGAGTTAGGCCAGGAGGCAGACTATGTGGCAGATTGCAGTGCATATAGTGCAAAAGTGTCCATTGAACATCCTGTTAGTATAGGTATTCCACAACATATATACAGTACAAACCAAAAGTTATGACACACCTTCTCATTTAAAGATTTTTCTGTATTTTCATGACTATGAAAATTGTACATTCACACCGAAGGCATCAAAACTGTGAATGAACACATGTGGAATTATATTGTTAACAAAAAAGTGTGAAACAACTGAAAATATGTCTTATATTCTAGGTTCTTCAAAGTAGCCACCTTTTGCTTTTATGACTGCTTTGCACACTCTTGGCATTCTCTTGATGAGCTTCAAGAGGTAGTCACCGGAAATGGTTTTCCAACAATCTTGAAGGAGTTCCCAGAGATTCTTAGCACTTGTTGGCCCATTTGCCTTCACTCTGCGGTCCAGCTCACCCCAAACCATCTCGATTGGGTTCAGGTCTGGTGACTGTGGAGGCCAGGTCATCTGGCGTAGCACCCCATCACTCTCCTTCTTGGTCAAATAGCCCTTACACATCCTGGAGGTGTGTTTGGGGTCATTGTCCTGTTGAAAAATAAATGATGGTCCAACTAAACTCAAACCGGATGGAATAGCATGCCGCTGCAAGATGCTTTGGTAGCCATGCTGGTTCAGTATCCCTTCATTTTGAGTAAATCCCCAACAGTGTCACCAGCAAAATCAGCCATTTCTGCCTCCCATTTCGCTGCAGTGTGTTGGTCAAGCTATTCACACAAGGTCTCTGTGTATAATAATATTAGTAAATTACAGGCCTGCTACTTAACACCGTAGTTCTCTGTCAGATATATCACCTATAACAGTGTCCCAAAATCAGCCATTTCTTCCATTTTCATTTCGTTGCAGTGTGTAGGTCAAGCTTTTCACTCAAGGTCTCTGTGTATAATAATATTAGTAAATTACAGACCTGCTATTTAAAACCGTGGTTCTCTGTCAGACATATCACATATAACTGTGTTCCAAAATCAGCAAATTTTTCATCAACAAGGAAAATATTATCCTCCATTTAAAATGGGCAAGGGGTGTGGCAAGGGACGGGGAAGTGGACGTGATAGTTATGGTGCATGCAGAGGCCGAGGACATGGCCGTGAGCAAGCTGAAATTGTGCCACAACAAACACCCACATCTTGCAGCTCGACCTTTCTGTCCCAATTACTAGGAGACCACAGTACACCACTATGGAACCTAGAGCAGTCAAAAGGTTGTTGGTTGGATAGCAGATAATGCTTCCAGTAACTTTGCCACCACTACCACCCTGTCTTTCACACGGTCAAGTCTCAGTAGCTGTGAGTCTGGACCGCATATTCCTCACCCGGATCCTCCTTCCTCCCACCATGCCGAATGCCCGGAGACAACAGATCCCACACTTGGACACTCAGAAGTGCTGTTCACATTTCCATTTGTAGATTAGGGCCTCTCTCCCGGCCAAATTCAAGTGAGTCAAGAGGAGTACATATGTAGCGATGCCAAAATATTGGAGCAGCCATGGTCACACGAAAGCAATGATGGGAAAAGTGCAATTACTGTCACAAGAGGTGGATGATGATGATGATGATGAGACACAATTGCCAGAAAGTCAGGAGGAGGACCAGATTGCGTAAGTGGAAGACAAGGTGTTGGATTATATAGTAACTGACCCAACCTGGCAGGGTGACATACAGAACGAGGACAGCATCACACAGGAGGAGGGAGGCGTAGCACCACAACAGGCAAGAAGAAGCAGTGTGGTGGCCGCAGACACGAGGCAGGAAAGCGTTCCTCGTAACGCCAACATGAAGGAAGTTGCCAGTACATCTGTTAGGTATTCCCGAGTCTTGTTGTTTTTTGAAGACTCTGCAGATAACCCCAAAAAGACCATTTGTACCATCTGCCTGGCCGGCATCAGCAGGGGTAGCAAAACTAGCAGCCTGACCACCACCAGCATGATCAGGTACATGGCAGCAAAGTACATGACTTAGTGGGCTGAACCCCAGGGTCCAGAAACAGTGTCTGTGGGTGACACCGCTGCTTCTTACACTGTTGTGCATGCACGCCAATTCCCTGTCCATGGCGCATGTGAAGATGTCTTCTGCCCTGCATGTGTCATTGCAAATTCTCAACTAACACATCAGCAATCACGTCCACATCCTTGTCCCAGCGCAGCGTTCAGTTGTCTCTGCCACAGTCCTTGGAGCACAAGCACAAATATGCAGCCAACGCCCCACAGGCCACACTAATAAATTCACACATTTCATGATTGCTTGCACTCAAAATTTTGCCTTTTAGGCTCTTGTATACGGAAGCTTTCCACAACCTGATGGCAGCAGCTGTCCCTCGGTACTCGGTCCCCAGTTGCCACTATTTCTCCCTGTGTGCCGTCGCCGCATTACACTAGCAAGTATCACACAACATTAGCCGTGCCCTCAGCAACGCAGGTATTGGGAAAGTTCACCTAGCCACAGAAACGTGGACAAGTGCTTGTGGGCAGGGACGGTACATCTCACTGATGGCACACAATGTTAATATAGTGGACGCCGGGACCCAGTCAGACCTTGGGACTGAAAACATCCATCCGATGCTGAGTATTGCGGGCCCTGGGGCAATAAGGGTTGCCCCCACATTCTACAGCTCCTGCACCTTCTCCTCCTCTTCAGCCTCCAACTCTGAAATGACCGCATCAGTTGCAAACTGGAAGCACTGCAGCACTGCCTCGGCCAAGTGGCAACAGTCTGTGCTGAAGCTAATATACTTAGGTGACAAACAGCACAACGCTGAAGAGCTGTGGACAGCTCTGAAAGAGCAGGCAGATCTGTGGCTAACACCGCTGACCCTACAGCCAGGCATGGTCGTGTGTGACAATGGCTGGAACCTGGTGGCAACTCTGAGGTGAGGCGAGCTCACACACGTGCCATGCCTGGCCCATGTGCTTAACCTAGTGGTTCAGCGGTTTCTCAACAGCTACCCGGATCTGCTTGTCAAATTACGCCACCTGTGTGCCCATTTTAGAAAGTCATCTACAATCTACGCCGCCCTTGCCGTGCTTCACCAGTGTTTGCAGCTTCCAGCTCACCGACAGATCTGCAATGTCCCCATGCATTGGAACTCTACATTGCAGGTGTTGGGAAGGATTTGTGAGCAGAAGAGGGGAATTCTTGTCTACTAGCATCAACAAGGCTGTTTGTATTCAGTTCAGACTCCATACATAAGACCTCAGGAGTGGACATGGATGTCAGAATTATGTACCATCCACCAAAATTTTGAGGACTCCACCAAGATGGTGAGCGACATTGACGCCATAATTAGCTTCACCATCCCGCATCTCTGTCTTCTGAAATGCTCTCTACTCACAATCAAAGAGGATGCATTGCAGGCGGAGCACGATGAGATGGAGGATGGAACCATACAGGGTGATTCCACACAGCCCAGCCTAATCTCATCCCAACTTGGATTGGATGACAACGAGGAAGAAGAAAAGGAGGAGGACGAAGAACAGGAGCTAGTTTCCTGCACTATAGATGGTACTACCTGCACATCTGTCATACCGTCTGTTCAGCATGGATTACCTGAGGACAGGGAAGAGGAGGAGGGGGATGAGAAAGAGAGCATGGTCAGTCATCCTCTTGGTGAGGACTCGGAAGTCTTGCCTGTTAACAGTCTGGCACACATGGCCTTGTTTATGTGACGATGCCTTTTCCGTGACCCTCGCGTTGTCGAAATTTGTGGGTGACAGTCAATACTGGTTGGTGACACATCGAGATCCACGCTACAAGGAGAACTTTCTGTCTCTTTTTCCCTTGCAGGACAGGCCTAATAAAATGGTGCATTACGAGAAGGCCCTTGTTGCGGAATTATTTAAAAAATTCCCATCTTAAAACACTGACGGCAGAGGTCATAGTTCATTGGACAACCAAGGAGTACAGGCGAGAGAGACACAAATGCAATCCAGCAGAGGCACGGTCAAAGTTTTGGGACAGTTTTCTCAGACCCTCCCATCGCACAGGCTCTGAGGCGTGGTGTACTCTCCCAAGGGGAAAAAAGTTTCAGAAGATGGTGAGGGAGTACCTTGTCGACCGTACCAACATCCTCCGTGATTATTCTGTGCCTCATAATTATTGGGTATCCAAGCTCGACACGTGGTATGAACTAACTCTCTATGCCTTGGAGGTCCTGGCCTGCCCTGCCGCTAGCATTTTGTCAGAGCAGGTTTTTAGTGCCGCCAGTGGAATCCTAACCGACAGGCGAATCCGACTGTCAACTGAAAATGCTGACAGGCTGATTTTTATAAAAATGAACAAGAGCTGGATTGGGCCAGACTTCTCAACACCACCGAATGATAGCAGCATAACATAAACTCAAATTCAGTGTTTTTTTTGGGGAGGTCTATTTTTGTCTATTTGCTCTTGTCTTCCTCCTTCTCCTCATCCTCATACTCCACATCCTCCTCCATATCACTACCATATCTGCCATATAACCATATCTACGTCTCTTGCAAGGGCCATTGGAGGTCCTCCAATTTTTTGGCAGCCGTTGCATTCACTGCACAGGCAAACAGTATGGGAAACCCACTTCCTAATAATGAGAACATTGTTTTCAGGAGGCCATCCAACAGCATTTATTGTTGCAAACAGTATGGGAGACCCACTGCTTTTTAATCAGAACATGTCGTACTTGCTACTGTAGCCCAGCTCCATATGTCTTTAAATTGTTAGTAGTGTTTTTCCTCCCATGGGGGTTCCAGGTGCTCACTATGCATCTAGATAGGTGCCTTGGGGGGTTTAGTTTCCAAAATGGGGTCACTTGTGGGGGAGCTCCAATGTTTAGGCACACAGGGGCTCTCCAAACGCAACATGGTGTCCACTAACAATTTGAGCCGATTTTCCATTCAATTTGTTAGTGGACACCATGTCGCGTTTGAAGAGCCCCTGTGTGCCTAAACATTGGAGCTCCCCCACAAGTGACCCCATTTTGGAAACTAGACCCCCCAAGGCACCTATCTAGATGCATAGTGAGCACTTGGAACCCCCAGGTGCTTCACAACTTGATTTGTAAAATTGAAAAAGTGGAAAAAAAAACAAGCTGCGGTATGTCGCGTAGAGAGGGACTTGAAGAGCGGGATACTTGTATAAAAGTTATCCACATACAGGTGATAACCCTAAGGTAAGATGGCACCGGAATTTTAATGCTATCACCTCGACTTCGGTCGCAGTGCCGCATTAAAGATAGGGCGTATTAATACGTATCTGGTCCATAAGGCCCAGGGAACAGATACGTACTAATACGCCCTATGTCGTAAAGGGGTTAAATACCTTTATGGTAATAGGGGAAAAATATGAAGTAATTTAAATTTTGATATTCTTTTTATATCTTTTGAATACTACTTTTTTTACGTCATACTTTTTTTAGTCCCCTTATGGGCCAGCACACCTGTTGTTTAAGTGCAATGTGAAGGAGCACATTCACACTGTGGTCATTAACAAACAAAACCTAGGATAAAAACAATTAGAAAATACCCTGCAGTAAGTGAATAAATAAATAGTAGTACATGTAAATAACATAGGCTACTTAGTTGACACTATTTTGATCAAAAAAGCATGGGTGCCATGCCACCTCGACAGAGTATACCCCTGGCTGCTATGGTAACTCATCATTCCCCCTTAAGCTCATTATGGAGGTTCTGATGGGCACTTAGAATGGTGTGCCCCTGGGTCGCTTGATGTAAATGGCGTTGTCAATTTCTGATAACTGGATAACAGCTCAGATTCATTCTTGGCTATTATAGGCAGATAATTCCTGAATAACAAAGCCATCATGTTCCAGGAACGGAGCAGGCTCAGCTGCCCACTCTTTATAAGCACCATGCATATATGATGATCATCACCAATGGGTTAAGAAGATAGCAGCTGGCTCGAAGCAAATGCTGGCTGAATAACAGATCAAATGACTGCCAGCAATGATGCTTGCATCAAAGAAGAGTACCTGACATTAGATGAACTAGTTCATTTAATGATGAGGAGCGGGTATCCTTCCAAAAATACTGACAGCTCTATATAGATAATGGGGCGAGTAGGTGAAACATATCTACAGTACTATAGGTGCATAATATCAAATAAACTATTTATTCTGATTAAAATAAATAAAACGGGTATCAGGTGCAGCAGACAATTAAAGACATTTTCTGGGCAAAAAGAAAAGTTTCCCAGAGACTTAGATCTGTAAAAAAATAAATTAACTGATTCTCACCTACCACAATCCATCTGGATTCAGCAAAGGCCACTCTGTGATCTGCACTGACACAGAAATATGAGATATTACTATTGCACAGCAGCAGGAATGCTGTGGCATGTGATTGACTACATTGGCCAGGTCACTTGAGTAGCATGTTATGTGATGTTTTTCTGATAACACTCTGCTCAAGTCAACTGACTGCTGGAGCCAATCATAGACCGTGTAGGTCCGGCTGCAGATGGATTAGTGACATTTCCTCTTCCTTTGTCAGCATTAGATACAGGTAGGTGCTGGTAAATGAGTATCAATCAGCTTGATATTTTATTACAGATCCACGACCCTGTGAAACTTTTCATTTTACCTGGACAACCACTTTAAGTAAATGTCAAATTTCTTCAGATTCAAAATCCCTTAGAGTAATTGCCGTGCTTCTCTGGTTTCAAGAATATATGGAAGAATATAGGCACAATTCCTCTCACTCACATAGAAACAACTGTTTATCTATAACACACGTTCCTCTATTAATGCAAGCAGCAGTGGTTTTTGGACAGATGGTGAGCTTACTTTGGGGTCTTTGGTTACCATTTGTTTTATTCATCTCTTCAATTTGTCATCAAATTTCCTCTTGGTGACATGTTCAGAGAGTTTGGCTACAGTGCCATTGCATGAAACTTTTGAACAAATATGTGCAACTGTAGTAATAGTAACATTAAGCTGTTTGGAGATGGTCTTATAGCCCTTACCTTTAACATGTTTGTCTATAATTTTCTTTCTTATCTCTTGAGACAACGCTTATTATTTCTAGGACTAAGCATTCCTATAGTGTTATTTTCACATTATCATAGAGACTATTAGTGTTGCTTGTGAAGAAAAAAGATTGGAAAAATTGCTGCTTACGGGTCCAAATTTATCCTCACTATTTTTTAGTTTTAGAACTGAATGAATTATAATTTAAAAAACATTCTTCAAGGCAATCGCTGTGCAGTTGATCCCTTCAAGAGCAGGTATGCAGCCAAGTAACCACATACTGCCTGATTTCTATTTGGCATAGGACGAAAGGAAAAGGTTTGTGTGGGTGTAAAACAGATTTTATGTATGACAAAGGCAAATTCTAAATATAGCTTAGCTGAGTAAAAGCAGGTTAAACACTTTGTGTATTAGATGTTACGGGGAAAGCACCTCACCGAGCAGGTGAGGTGACTTTTGACAGCGCTCAAGATAATTGATTAAAATTAAGATAAAATGTTATATGAAATTTATAGCTAAGTATGACTAAGTTTTAAAATTTCAGTACTCTATGAAAATGAATAAATTTAAACATGGATTACTTATAAGATATCAAATAACATATTGACTTTGGTGAAATATTCTTTTTAGTTTAAATGTGTTTAGTAGTGTTGAGCGAGCACTAAAATGCTCGGGTGCTCGAAGCTCGGGCCAAGCTCGCCGTGATACTCGGGTGCTCGACCCGAGCAACGAGCCCAATGATAGTCTATGGGAGACTCGAGCATTTTTGCGGTGGCACCCCCGGCAGTCTTTTAAAAGCCTAACAAGTGCCCAAAACGATAGTGACAGTGCTCAAATGACATGTGGACAGCATGGGGATCGCCCCAGGAAGCATTTCTGACCCCAGGTCACTGCTGTCAACAACGTGGTCAGAGGTATTAAGCCACTTTTACAGGCTCACAATAAAACTTTCAAAAACGAAAGTGAAACTTTTTTCCTGTGAAATATGTTAAGGAACATCCTTTCCAGGGTAAAGACTTGTGTATAAGTTAAAATAAATGACCAAAAACAAAAATACTCCTCCACACCTTCGGCTATGTTCACAAGTAGCATTTTTTATGCGTTTTTGCACTTTTGCATTGCTTTCAACTATGACAAATGCATTCACCGTGAAATGTCATTTTAACATTTTACAACCTTATCTGGCCATGTGCTGTGTGACACATGCATAAAGTGCTGAAAAGACAAGGGAACAGCATGGGGAAGACCCCTGGAAGCATCTCTGACTCCCAGGTCACTGTCTAAAAGTGTGCCCATCATAAGTGATCCTTACCGCATCAGAAGATGCAGACTTGCAACTATCCCCAAGTTCTAGTCCCAGGGCAGTGTTCAATTGTACCTCCCCCATTCCTTGCAATACAAGCTCAAGTATGCAGCCTGCCACCCACCCACCCCCAGGCTGCAATACCATACTGCTTGCTTGCTTGAACTTGAAGTTGGGCCTTTTAGGCATGTGGAGGCGGAATCTGGCCACCACGTCATTTCTGTGTTGGCGACCTGGAATCCATACTCAGTCCCCAGCCGCCCGGCGGCCGGGTGTCCATACTCGGTCCCCAGCCGCCCCGCGGCCGGGTGTCCACACACGGTCCCCAGCCGCCTGGGGGCAGCCGGGGGTCCATAAACGGTCCCCAGCCGCCCCTATTTCTCCTTGGAACACCCCCCCACACACTTTTCTTAGCCCGGCCTGCTTTAGGCAGCATTGGACAAGCCCACCAGAGAACCAGACTCCTCCGGTGGGCCCTGACTTCTCCATCGGTGGAGTTGAGAGTGCCAAGGTGAGGAGCATGATGATGACAGAAGTTAGCATCTGCTATGTTTTCTTTTAATGCAAGTGTAAGTGTGCAGCCTGCCACCCACCCACCCCCATACTGCAATTCCATACTGCTAGCTTGCACTTGAAATGGGGCCTTTTAGTTTGTAGGAGGCCAAAGCTGGCCACTACCTCATGGCTGCATCGGCAGCGAGGTATCCATACTCAGTCCCCAGCCGCCCATATTTGTCCTGGTGTGCCTTATACATAAGATTAAGCGCGTATACCAAAACTTTACCTGTGCCCTCCCCAGTGCATTTAGTGGGAAGGAGAGCCTATTCCGCTGTAGTGTGTGCATGCCAAACCCCTGTTCATGGTACATGCCAAGATGCCTCCCACCTTGCACCTGTCGTTGCAGACTTGCAACTATCCCCATTCAAGTCCTTGTCCCAGGGCAGTGTTCAATTGTACCTCTCCCATTCCTTGCAATGCAAGCGCAAGTATGCAGCCTGCCACCCACCCACTCCCAGGGTGCAATACCATACTGCTTGCTTGCTTGCACTTTAAATTGGGCTTTTTAGGCATGTGGAGGCGGAATCTGGCCACCACGCCATGGCTGTGTTGGCGGCCTGGTATCCATACTCACTCCCCTGCTGCCTGGTGGCCGGGTGTCCCCGCTTGCTCCCCAGCCTCCAGGGGGTGGCAGGGTGTCCATACTCAGTCCGCAGCCACCCCTATTTGTCCCGGTAACCTTTCCCACACTTTTCTTAGCCTGGTCTGCTTTAGGGCACCATTGGCCGAGCCCACCGGACTATCAGACTCCTCCGGTGGGCCCTGGCTTCTCCATCAGGGGAGTTGAGAGTGCCAAGGTGAGGAGCATGATGAGGATGATAGAAGTTAGCATCTGCCTTGTTTTATTGTAATGCAAGCGCATGTATGTAGTAGTGGCTAGGCCTGAGGTGGTCAGCGTTTTGGCGTATATCCTACCTCTTCCGAGGATTGCTGGATGTTTTCCTGCTACTATCCAAGTTCTATGACTCCCGTTAAAACAAAGCTTCAGGTGATAAATGATGGATGAGGTAGTGGCAAAGGAGAAAGAGCAGGAGGAACAGGGACCATTCACATCAATATCAGGCCAGTCAACCAGATATGTCTTGTAGGATATGTTTCTGTAACAAAAGGAGCGGTTCGGCTACACAGTTATAGGGCATACAGTGAGTGCAATGCCTACCAAAAATTTCGAACCACTCCAATGCCCCTTGGAAATGACATGGAGGTCATAGGGTGTCAACTAAACCTTGTTTTCCATTTATAGCAACTGGGTCTCCTGTGCACTGTTGGCCTAAGCAGTGAATGGAAGGCTTTCCAAAAATTATGAGGAACTGCAATGCCCCTTACAAGAGCCATGTGTGGCACCCCAGGGGTCTGGTCACCACAGTAATAGAGATATTACGTCGTAGAGCAAGTGGGAGGTTTACTGGTCAGGATCCCTTAAACATGCAACATCCTCCTGCCCCAATCCTGGGAGGAGAGAATTCTGCCCTTATAAACTGGATCTGGGGCGGGGTTGAGTGAGTCAGAGAACTGTCATAGTCAGAGTGAGAGCAAGGGAAAGTAACAGCAAGGAGCTCTGTAGGAGCTAGGAGCTAAAGACCAGGGGCTGGAAGCTGAGCAGAGCTCTCCCTGGCAGAAGACAATAGTAACCGGACACAGGAGTCCGAAGCTGTGAGGACTTATATATCCAGCAGCAGAAACCAGCCAGCAAGGGATTTCAGGTCCTCTGGCCATAGAAGCCCGGAGGCTCAGTCACAAGCAAGGGACCAGCACCGCCGTCGTGGAGCGTAGGCTAACAGAAGGCCCCAAGTCACCAGCCATACGGGTGAGCACTACACGGTACACTCAGGGACGTGGGCTACTTCTACCCGCTTACAGCAAGGTAGCCAGGAAGAGTGCAGACAGACGGGGAGGCCTACAACTCCACCTGGCCAGGGGAACTCCTGCTTGCTCACAGACTGACCAGGCCTCTTATGCTAGCCAGTACTCCCGGGAGGGTCTACCTTATATTCATCAGTAAAGACCCTGAACTGCACTGCAAAGACTCTGAGTCATTCCTGCTGCGCTCGTGCACCATCACCCCCATCATCCACACTCACTGCCCTGAGGCTATACTCCTCCCAAGGGGAGTTATCCCATTCTATGTTGTGCACACAACACCAGCCTCAGCGGTCAGCCTCGCAGCGGTGGTACTCCCTGACCGCAATCCACGGGTGGCGCAGTCGGACAATTAGCCTCAAAACCTAAGAAAGACTGCCACTGGTTTGACCAGCCTGAGCCACGGGACCGGGTCACCGCCACGGAGACTACAGACCCCAGAGACCCGGCACTGAGTATCCCACACACGTGTACACACGGCCCAGGGGGCGCGTCACATGCAGTACAGCATATTACAAACATAAGTCCCATTATTGGGGAGTGGGTGTCCCATGGTATTTGTTTATGCTTTCCAAGCAAAAGCTGCCAAAAATTAGGATGGAGCAAGCAACTTGCAATGCCCCTTACAAGAGCCATGCAGTACAGCATATTACAAACATAAGTCCCATTATTGGGGAGTGGGTGTCCCATAGTATTTGCTTATGCTTTCCCAGCAAACACTGCCAAAAATTAGGACGCAGCAACTTGCAATGCCCCTTACAAGAGCCATGCAGTGCAGCATATTACAAACATAAGTCCCATTATTGGGGAGTGGGTGTCCCATAGTATTTGCTTATGCTTTCCCAGCAAAAGCTGCCAAAAATTAGGACGGAGCAACTTGCAATGCCCCTTACAAGAGCCATGCAGTACAGCATATTACAAACATGAGTCCCATTATTGGGGAGTGGGTGTCCCATAGTATTTGCTTATGCTTTCCCAGCAAAAGCTGCCAAAAATTAGGACGGAGCAACTTGCAATGCCCCTTACAAGAGCCATGCAGTACAGCATATTACAAACATAAGTCCCATTATTGGGGAGTGGGTGTCCCATAGTATTTGCTTATGCTTTCCCAGCAAAAGCTGCCAAAAATTAGGACGGAGCAACTTGCAATGCCCCTTACAAGAGCCATGCACTACAGCATATTACAAACATAAGTCCCATTATTGGGGAGTGGGTGTTCCATAGTATTTGCTTCTGCTTTCCCAGCAAAAGCTGCCAAAAATTAGGACGCAGCAACTTGCAATGCCCCTTACAAGAGCCATGCAGTGCAGCATATTACAAACATAAGTCCCATTATTGGGGAGTGGGTGTCCCATAGTATTTGCTTATGCTTTCCCAGCAAAAGCTGCCAAAAATTAGGACGGAGCAACTTGCAATGCCCCTTACAAGAGCCATGCAGTACAGCATATTACAAACATAAGTCCCATTATTGGAGAGTGGGTGTCCCATAGTATTTGCTTATGCTTTCCCAGCAAAAGCTGCCAAAAATTAGGACGGAGCAACTTGCAATGCCCCTTACAAGAGCCATGCAGTACAGCATATTACAAACATGAGTCCCATTATTGGGGAGTGGGTGTCCCATAGTATTTGCTTATGCTTTCCCAGCAAAAGCTGCCAAAAATTAGGACGGAGCAACTTGCAATGCCCCTTACAAGAGCCATGCAGTACAGCATATTACAAACATAAGTCCCATTATTGGGGAGTGGGTGTCCCATAGTATTTGCTTATGCTTTCCCAGCAAAAGCTGCCAAAAATTAGGAGGGAGCAACTTGCAATGCCCCTTACAAGAGCCATGCAGTACAGCATATTACAAACATGAGTCCCATTATTGGGGAGTGGGTGTCCCATAGTATTTGCTTCTGCTTTCCCAGCAAAAGCTGCCAAAAATTAGGACGGAGCAACTTGCAATGCCCCTTACAAGAGCCATGCAGTACAGCATATTACAAACATAAGTCCCATTATTGGGGAGTGGGTGTCCCATAGTATTTGCTTATGCTTTCCCAGCTAAAGCTGCCAAAAATTAGGACGGAGCAACTTGCAATGCCCCTTACAAGAGCCATGCAGTACAGCATATTACAAACATAAGTCCCATTATTGGAGAGTGGGTGTCCCATAGTATTTGCTTATGCTTTCCCAGCAAAAGCTGCCAAAAATTAGGACGGAGCAACTTGCAATGCCCCTTACAAGAGCCATGCAGTACAGCATATTACAAACATAAGTCCCATTATTGGGGAGTGGGTGTCCCATAGTATTTGCTTATGCTTTCCCAGCAAAAGCTGCCAAAAATTAGGACGGAGCAACTTGCAATGCCCCTTACAAGAGCCATGCACTACAGCATATTACAAACATAAGTCCCATTATTGGGGAGTGGGTGTTCCATAGTATTTGCTTCTGCTTTCCCAGCAAAAGCTGCCAAAAATTAGGACGGAGCAACTTGCAATGCCCCTTACAAGAGCCATGCAGTACAGCATATTACAAACATGAGTCCCATTATTGGGGAGTGGGTGTCCCATATTATTTGCTTATGCTTTCCAAGCAAAAGCTGCCAAAAATTAGGACGGAGCAACTTGCAATGCCCCTTACAAGAGCCATGCAGTACAGCATATTACAAACATAAGTCCCATTATTGGGGAGTGGGTGTCCCATAGTATTTGCTTATGCTTTCCCAGCTAAAGCTGCCAAAATTTAGGACGGAGCAACTTGCAATGCCCCTTACAAGAGCCATGCAGTACAGCATATTACAAACATAAGTCCCATTATTGGAGAGTGGGTGTCCCATAGTATTTGCTTATGCTTTCCCAGCAAAAGCTGCCAAAAATTAGGACGGAGCAACTTGCAATGCCCCTTACAAGAGCCATGCAGTACAGCATATTACAAACATAAGTCCCATTATTGGGGAGTGGGTGTCCCATAGTATTTGCTTATGCCTTGCAAGCAAAAGCTGCCAAAAATAAGGAGGGAGGAACTTGCAATGCTGGCACCCTGGTGGTATAGTGGTGGTGGAGGCTGAGGATAAGGAGAAGAAGATTAAACAGCCGAAACGAGGAAGCGTTTACCCATGTGTGGGTGTGAAGCGGTGCATGTGAATTCACCTCCCGAAATAACACAGTGGATTTGACTTTATGTTACTCTGCTGTCATTTGGTGGTGATGAGAAGTCTGGCCCAATCCAGCCCTTGTTCATTTTGATAAGGGTCAGCTTGTCAGCATTGTCAGTTGACAGGCGAGTGCGCTTATCAGTTATAATTCCCCCAGCGGCACTAAAAACATGCTCCGATAACACGCTAGCGGCAGGGCAGGACAGGACCCCCAAGGCGTACAGAGCAAGTTCATTCCAAGTGTCCAGCTTGGATACCCAATAATTAAAAGGCACAGAGGAATCACGGAGGACGCTGGTACGATCGGCAAGGTACTCCCTCACCATCTTTTGAAACTTTCCACTCCTTGTGAGAGTACCCTGCACCTCAGGGCCTGTAAGCTGGGCGGGTGTCAGAAAACTGTCCCAGAATGTTGACAGTGTTCCCCTGCCTCTGCTGGATTGGAGTTGCATCTCTCTCGCCTGTACGCCTTGGTTGGGCAACGAACTGTGATCTCTGCTTCTAGCGTGTTCAGATGGGAATTTTTTTAAGAGTTCTGCAGCAAGGGCCTTCTGGTATTGCCCCATCTTTGTAGACCTCTCCACCTCAGGAATAAGAGAGTGAAAGTTCTCCTTGTAGCGGGGGTCTACAAGTATCACCAACCAGTAATGACTGTCACCCAACATTTTGACAACGCGAAGGTTACGGTTAAGGCAGCGTAACATAAAGTCAGCCATGCGTGCCAGACTGGTAACGGGCAAGATTTCCGTGTCCTCAGCAAGATGACGACTGACCATGCTCTCCTCCTCCTCCTCCTCTTACTCCTCCCCCCTGTCCTCTGGCCACCCACGCTGAACCGACGGTATGACACTTGTACAGGTACTACCGTCTACAAGGCATGATAGCAGCTCCTGTTCTTCCTCCTCCTCCTCATCCTCTCCCTCATTGTCCCCCAATGCATGTTGGGATGAGATGAGTCTGGGCTGTGTGTAATCGCCTGCTACGGCTTCTTGATCCATCTCATCATACTCTGGCTGCAATGCCTCCTCTTTAATTCTCTGCACAGAGCGTTGCAAAAGACAGACAAGTGGGATGCTGACACTAATGATGGCGTCATCGCCACTCACCATCTTGGTGGCCTCCTCAAAGTTTGTCAGGATGGTACATATGTCAGACATCCAGGTCCACTCCTGAGGTCTTATGTGTGGAGTCTGACCTGAATATCGACGGCCTTGTTGCAGCTGGTACTCCACAACTGCTCTCTTCTGCTCAAAAATCCTTTGCAACATGTGGAGGGTAGAGTTCCAACGTGTGGGGACATCACACACCAGTCGGTGTGCCGGAAGCTGCAAACTCTGCTGCAACACAGCAAGGGCGGCGGAAGCTGTAGCCGACTTGCGAAATTGAGCTGACAAGCGGCGTACTTTCACGAGCAGATCTGGCAACTCGGGGTACGATTTAAGAAACCGCTGAACCACGAGGTTAAGCACATGAGCCAGGCATGGTACATGTGTGATCTCACCTCTAGAGATGAGCCTTGTTCTACTCGAACTGTTCGCCAATCTCAAATTCGAGCTGTTTTGGGCGGTGTTCGAGCCGTTCGGCGAACACGAACAATTTGAGAAAAATTCGGCTGTTCGAGGTTATGTTCGATAACTGTTCGTGCACCAAAATCATAACTGGATTTTTTCTCAGTAATGATGAAAATTAATGTTAATACGCAGTTTGAGTGTACAGCGGGGTGGGGGGAGGGGCAGGGGATGGATCTCTGCAGGAACAATGAAGATCTCCATTTTTTTTTTCTCTTTCCCGCATTTACAGTGGGGAGGTGCAATCTGTCAGCCTATCAGCAGCGCACACACGGAGCGAAGTGCTTTTTTTCACACAAGCAAGGGCATGTGTCATTGGCAGTGTATGTCACATGTCCTTGCCCTATAAGACCAAGCCATTTTCCCTGTCGCCACCATTTTCTCACTGCTGCAGCTGCCTGTTAGACGGCACCGCTGTTGCTGTGTGCGCTATACCTTGTTAATTTCAAGCCAATTTTCGCACAAATCTACAGATAGCTTGGGAGTAGGGAATAGTTGTGATTGCAGTCCTTTTAAGGACTAGGTTACAGCATTTCCTATGACTTTTATCAGGCAGGTCTGTGCTCTTAAATAGATAGATTGTGGGAGTAAAGACTAATTGTAATTGGAGTCCTTTTCAGGACTAGGCTACATCAGTTCCTATCAGTTTTTGCCAGGCAGGTCTGTGCCAGTGCTGTGCAAGTTTTTTTCACAGCATTTGGCTGAATCTAGCAAAGCTAATCCTTTTTGGTCTATTGCAGAGTGTGTTAGTCAGTGGAGTAGCCTATCTGTGTTGCAAGATATACCACCTGTGTATAGAATACCAATTTTTTTACTGCACCTAGTGAAGTAAAATCTTTTGGGCATAGCATCATTCTATTAGTCCATCTATACTGACCTCCATCAGGTTGCAAATTGAATATAATTTTTTTCTGCATCTAGCTCTGAAAAAATATTGGGCTTCTAGCTGTGTGTGGGACTTGTTGTATTAGTCCATCTATACTGACCTCCATCAGGTTGCAAACTGCATATATTTTTTTCTTCATCTACCCCTGAAAAAATATTGGGCTTCTAGCTGTGTGTGGGACTTGTTCTATTAATCCATCTATACAGACCTCCATCAGGTTGCAAACTGAATATATTTTTTTCTGCATCTACCTCTGAAAAAATATTGGGCTTCTAGCTGTGTGTGGGAGTTGTTGTATTAGTACATCTATACTGACCTCCATCAGGTTGCAAACTGAATATATTTTTTTCTGCATCTACCTCTGAAAAAATATTGGGCTTCTAGCTGTGTGTGGGACTTGTTGTATTAGTCCATCTATACAGACCTCCATCAGGTTGCAAACTGAATATATTTTTTTCTGCATCTACCTCTGAAAAAATATTGGTCTTCTAGCTGTGTGTGGGACTTGTTGTATTAGTCCATCTATACTGACCTCCATCAGGTTGCAAACTGAATATATTTTTTTCTGCATCTACCTCTGAAAAAATATTGGGCTTCTAGCTGTGTGTGGGACTTGTTCTATTAATCCATCTATACAGACCTCCATCAGGTTGCAAACTGAATACATTTTTTTCTGCATCTACCTCTGAAAAAATATTGGGCTTCTAGCTGTGTGTGGGACTTGTTGTATTAGTCCATCTATACTGACCTCCATCAGGTTGCAAACTGAATATATTTTTTTCTGCATCTACCTCTGAAAAAATATTGGGCTTCTAGCTGTGTGTGGGACTTGTTCTATTAATCCATCTATACAGACCTCCATCAGGTTGCAAACTGAATATATTTTTTTCTGCATCTACCTCTGAAAAAATATTGGGCTTCTAGCTGTGTGTGGGACTTGTTGTATTAGTCCATCTATACTGACCTCCATCAGGTTGCAAACTGAATATATTTTTTTCTGCATCTACCTCTGAAAAAATATTGGGCTTCTAGCTGTGTGTGGGACTTGTTCTATTAATCCATCTATACAGACCTCCATCAGGTTGCAAACTGAATATATTTTTTTCTGCATCTACCTCTGAAAAAATAAATATTGGGCTTCTAGCTGTGTGTGGGACTTGTTGTATTAGGCCATCTATACTGACCTCCATCAGGTTGCAAACTGAATATATTTTTTTCTGCATCTACCTCTGAAAAAATATTGGGCTTCTAGCTGTGTGTGGGACTTGTTCTATTAATCCATCTATACAGACCTTCATCAGGTTGCAAACTGAATATATTTTTTTCTGCATCTACCTCTGAAAAAATATTGGGCTTCTAGCTGTGTGTGGGACTTGTTGTATTAGTCCATCTATACTGACCTCCATCAGGTTGCAAACTGAATATATTTTTTTCTGCATCTACCTCTGAAAAAATATTGGGCTTCTAGCTGTGTGTGGGACTTGTTGTATTAGGCCATCTATACTGACCTCCATCAGGTTGCAAACTGAATATATTTTTTTCTGCATCTACCTCTGAAAAAATATTGGGCTTCTAGCTGTGTCTGGGACTTGTTCTAATAATCCATCTATACAGACCTCCATCAGGTTGCAAACTGAATATATTTTTTTCTGCATCTACCTCTGAAAAAATATTGGGCTTCTAGCTGTGTGTGGGACTTGTTGTATTAGTCCATCTATACTGACCTCCATCAGGTTGCAAACTGAATATATTTTTTTCTGCATCTACCTCTGAAAAAATATTGGGCTTCTAGCTGTGTGTGGGACTTGTTCTATTAATCCATCTATACAGACCTCCATCAGGTTGCAAACTGAATATATTTTTTTCTGCATCTACCTCTGAAAAAATATTGGGCTTCTAGCTGTGTGTGGGACTTGTTGCATTAGTCCATCTATACTGACCTCCATCAGGTTGCAAACTGAATATATTTTTTTCTGCATCTACCTCTGAAAAAATATTGGGCTTCTAGCTGTGTGTGGGACTTGTTCTATTAATCCATCTATACAGACCTCATACAGGTTGCAAACTGAATATATTTTTTTCTGCATCTACCTCTGAAAAAATATTGGGCTTCTAGCTGTGTGTGGGACTTGTTGTATTAGTCCATCTATACTGACCTCCATCAGGTTGCAAATTGAATATATTTTTTTCTGCATCTACCTCTGAAAAAATATTGGGCTTCTAGCTGTGTGTGGGACTTGTTCTATTAATCCATCTATACAGACCTCCATCAGGTTGCAAACTGAATATATTTTTTTCTGCATCTAGCTCTGAAAAAATATTTGGCCTTCTAGCAGTGTGTGGGACTTTCTCTATTAGTCCATCTATACTGACCTCCATCAGGTTGCAAATTGAATATAATTTTTTTCTGCATCTAACCCAGCCAATAGTTTTGGCCTAATACCACAGTTTGGCCACTCAGCTCTGCTCGGTTCCCATCCATTCTTTTTTTGTGCAAACAACTCCAGAGTTGTTAATTAGTTAGCCACCAAAATGAGTGGAAAAAGGCCTGCTGCTGGTGGAAAGGGGAATAGGCGTGTTGGGAAGGGGAAAAAAGGTTGTGTCCGTGGGGTAGGTGTTAAAGCAACAGTAACATCTGCAGAAGAAAGACCATCTTCCAGCCAAACTAAAATGTCTACTTCTTTTAGTGGACAATGTGATAAGATCCCTTTCTTACGGCCACGCCAATCGCTACAAATTCCAGATGAGGCACAAAAACAGCAGGTGCTTCAACGGATATCAAGTGCTCCTTTAAGTGGGCTCTCCTCCACATCAACTTCAACATCACAAATACTCCAGTCCTCAAAGGTGTCACCCCAATCGCACTTGCTTCCTCACAGCTCCCAAATCTCCAGCTGCCCGTCTGAGTATGAGGTAGAACAGATGGTTGAGTCTGCAGAGCTGTTTACTCATACTATAGCCTGGGAATCAGAGGTCGACTCCAGCGCTTCTGTGAATCCAGACGAGGAAATGATCTGCACTGATGCCCAGAATCTTTATGAGTCGGATCCAGGACCAGACGCAGAAGGATCTGACCATAATGTAGACCCTCATTCCCAAACTGTAACTCCTGTTGGTGGAGACAATGAGGAAGACGATGATAAGACTCAAATACCTGATTGGAGCGACAACTTTAGTTTTTTGTCAGGGCAGGAAGAGGTTGGCTCTGAGGATGACGGGTGTGATAACGCACAGGGTGATGATGATGAGGTTGGAGATCCCACTTACTGTCAACCCACAGTCAGCCAAGAGATGAGGTCAGCAGAGGAGGTGGAGGAAGATGCTAGTGACGACGAGGTCAGGTTGCGCCTTCCTGGACAGAGACGTAGTACTGGAAGCACGTCAACAACTGCATCCTCAAACACAACTCTGCCTCTCACCACAAGTCGTGGTGGCTCTTCAGGTCGCATGGGTGCTAAGCCTTGCATAGCCTGGGCATTTTTTCAGATCGATAAAGATGACCCAACTCATGTTATCTGTAACATTTGTCAGCAAAAGCTAAGTAGAGGCCAAAAAATACATAGTTTGAGTACTTCATGCATGAACCGGCACATGGACATGAAGCATAAGTTGCAGTGGGAAGCTCACTGTGCTACAATGCGGCCTAGCCGGCCGGGCCAACCACCGTCTGCCATATCTTGTGCAACCGCGGCCTCTTCATCCTCTGTGAATGGGGGAACAGCAGTCACACCTGTTTTGGGGCGCAGACCTGCCACCTCTTTACCCGCAACAGCCAGCGTGATTGGCAGGTCATCATTTTCTTTGGAGGTGGTAACACCAGCTGGTCTTGAGCGCTGTCCGACATCGATAGCACCACCTTTGGATCAAGGCAACCTAACATGTCCGCCTGCATCTTCCTCACAGACCGGCAGTTTGCAGGGGACACCCTTATCAACCCCGTCTAAGCACAATAGCCAGCCCTCGGTCCCTCAGATGTGGACAAGTAAAAGACCATTTCCTCCTAGCCATGAGAAAGCTAAGAGGTTGAATTTCACCATCTGCAAGTTCTTGGCTACAGAAATGCTGCCTTTCCGCCTGGTGGACACAGAGGATTTTCGAGACCTTATGTCCGTCGCAGTGCCCCAGTACCAGATGCCCAGTCGGCACTACTTCTCAAAGAAAGGTGTGCCTGCGCTCCACCAGCATGTCGCACACAACATCACCACTTCTTTGAGAAACTCTGTGTGTGACAGGGTGCATTTCACCAAAGACACTTGGACGAGTAGGCATGGACAGGGGCGTTACATGTCGCTGACTGGGCACTGGGTAACTATGGTGACAGCAGGACAAGGGTCTGCTGTCCAAGTCTTGCCGTCCCCACGAGTTGTGCGTCAATCCTCTTTATGTCAAAGTTCCTCCACTGCTTCTGCCTCCTCAACCTCCTCTCGGTCTTCCACCTGCACCCAAAGCCTGTCTGGTCATGCCACAAGCTTTCTAACTGCGCAGAAGGGATCCTGCACACCTCCTTACTATGCTGGCAGTAGGACTCAACGTCATCAGGCGGTTTTTACATTGAAATGTCTGGGAAATGTGAGTCACACAGCTGAGGAGTTGTGGTCAGCTCTGGAGAACCAATTTCATGAATGGTTGTCTCCACTGGACCTGAAACCAGGGAAGGCCGTGTGCGACAATGCTGCAAACCTGGGTGCGGCCCTTCGCCGGGGCAATGTCACACACGTGCCTTGTATGGCTCACGTGTTGAACCTGGTTGTCTAGCAATTTTTAGCCCACTATACCAGACTAGATGGCCTTCTGCAGAGGGCACGGTCGCTTTGTGCTCACTTTCGCCGTTCGCATCCCGCAGCTCAGCGACTTACATCTCTACAGAAGTCGTTGGGCCTGCCACTTCACCGGCTAAAATGCGATGTGCCTACCCAGTGGAATTCAACTCTGCACATGTTGTAGCGACTGTGGCAGCACCGACAAGCCCTGGTGCAATACGTTCTGACGTATAGCCTGGGCCAACGAGATCCAGAGGTGGGGCAAATCACGCTGGAGGAGTGGTCTCAGATCAGGGACCTATGCACCCTTCTGCACAGTTTTGAAATGGCGACGAAGATGTTTAGTGCTGACAATGCCATTATCAGCATGACTATTCCGGTGATATACATGCTGGAGCACATGTTAAACAGAATTCGGAGTCAGGTGGTGGCACAAGATTAGGTGGAGGAAGTAGAGGAGGAGGAGTTGTATGCGGAAGGGCTAACATCTGCAAGGTCCAGACGGTCGGCAGCACCAAGGCGGCAGGCATGTGAGGGTGGGGGAGATGGTTTTACAAGGGCGCATGGTAGCAGCCAAACTAGTGAGGAAGGTGCAGGAGCCCAGGAAGAAGTGGAGGACGAACTGATGGAAGACTCATCAGATGAGGGAGACCTTGATCACATTTCTGTTGTGCGAGGTTGGGGGGAGAGGACAGAGGAAGGAACCATGATTGTTACCTCGCCACCAACACAACAGGGACTTGGTGCTCCTGGATGCGCAACACACATGAGTGCCTTCTTGCTGCACTACCTGCAACATGACCCTCGAATTGTGAGAATTAGAAATAATCCTGACTACTGGGTTGCCACACTGTTAGATCCCCGGTACAAAAGTAAATTTGCAGAAATTATTCCTGCCATAGAAAGGGATGCACGCATGCAGGAGTATCAGCAGAGACTGTTGCAGAATCTTACATGTGCTTTTCCACAAAATACCAGTGGTGCACGTAGTGAATCTCACAGTTCCAACTTGCCAACCGTGGGACTGTCAAGTGTTCAGCACTCAAACCGTAACAGAACCACAGTATCTGCTGGTAACATCAATTTTGCGGAATCATTTCACCACTTTTATAGCCCATCCTTTGCAAGGCCACAGGAGACAAGAAGTCTGACACATAGTCAACGCCTAGAGACGATGGTACAGGAGTATCTCCAAGTAAACATTGAAGCCACGACTGTGTCACTGGACCCTTGCTCTTTTTGGGCTTCCAATCTGGATAAATGGCCGGAGCTAGCCACTTACGCCTTGGAGATCTTGTCATGCCCCGCAGCCAGCGTTCTGTCTGAACGTGTGTTCAGCGCTGCTGGTGGTGTGCTGACAGATAAGCGCACGCGGCTCTCCACTGATAATGTAGACAGACTCACGTTCATAAAGATGAACAAATCATGGATCCGAAACGACTTTTCTACCCCTGTGTCATCCTGGGGAGAGTAAAAGCTTGATGATTGGTTAAAATCACCCTACCAACCGTTTTAAGCTTTCAAATTACTAATCATGTTTATCAGTATCATGGCTGGAAAATACTTTGGGCTTTGTAGCAGTGTGCAGCACTGATTCTATTAGGCCATCTATAATAAGCTCCACCAGATTTAAAATTACTAATCATGTTTATCTGTATCTTGACTGGAAAATAATTTGGGCTTTGTAGCAGTGTGCAGCACTGATCCTATTAGGCCATCTATACTAAAGCTTCACCAGATTTAAAATTAATAATAATTTTTAGCTGCATCTAGCCCGGAAAATAATTTTGGGGCTCCGAGATGCGCAAGACACATAAGTGCCTTCTTGCTGCACTACCTGCAGCATGACCCTCATATTGTCAGAATTCGAAGTAATCATGACTACTGGGTTGCCACACTCTTAGATCCCCCAAACTTTTCGATCAACCTTTTCATTTTAATAAAGACCAAAAAAATGGTCATTTTTGAAATTATAAGCATTAGCAGGTTGTTAGAAACTGAAATCAAACAGTTTTCAACTCAAAACTTTATTCTAGGTGATGTTTTATATTCACATAGGACCCCTTGTTCGAAAGGAGCTTCTGAACTCTCTCGTCCATTGAATTTGTCAGGTTTTGGATGGTTTCTGCTTCAATTGTTTGCATGAGGACAGAATACCCTCCCAGAGCTGTTGCTTAGATGTGAACTGCCTCCCGCCATCATAGACACTCCTTTTAATGATGCTCCAAAGGTTCTGAATGGGGTAGAGGTCAGGGGAGCATGGGGGTCACACCATAAGTTTGTCCCCTTTTATGCCCATATCAGCCAGAGATGCAGATGTTTTATGTGCAGCATGAGATGGTGCATTATCATGCAGAAAAATGATCTTGCTGTGAAATACACGGTTCTTCTTCTTGAACCATGGCAGGAAGTGCTGTTTGAGAAAATCCACATACATTATGGAGTTCATCTTTAGCGCCTTCAGGGATCCTAAAGGGACCGACAATCTCTCTCCCCATGATTCCAGCCCAAAACATTATTCCACCTCCTCCTTGTTGGCGCTGTAGCCGTGTTTGCGTGGGGTGTCCATCAACCAACCATCCTCCACTCCATCCATCTGGACCATCGAGCGCTGCACGGCACTCATCCGTGAACAAAACAGTTTTGAAATCAGTCTTCATGTAATGTTTGGCCCACTGGAGCCGTTTCTGCTTGTGTGAAGTAGATAGAGGAGGTCGACAGGATGGCGTATGCACAGCTGCAAACCTCTGAAGGACCCTGCATCTTGTTGTTCGGGGGACGTTGGAGGCACAAGCACCTTCAAAAACTTGTCTGCTGCTATGACAAGGCTTTTTTGCCGCTGCTCTTTCAACCTGACGTAATTGCCTGTAGGAAAGAGTCCTCAATTTGCCCTTATCAGCACGCACACGTGTGTACTGTGAATCAGCTACATACTTCCTGATTGCCAAGACACTTCATCCTGATCATCGCACAATGTTGATTGTAGTCATGCCTTGACCTAAACACTCCACAATTTGTTACTTCTCAGCAGCCGACACATCCTTTTTCTTTCCCATTTTGGCAGAAAATGTAGGCTGCTTAATAATGTGAGACAGCCTTCTTAAGTAGTCTTGCCTTTCATTGGACACACCTGCCAAACTAATTAGCACAGGTGTCTGCAATTGCTTACAGTGATATAAAGAGCCCTGACACACATCACCATCAATGAGTTTAACTGACAAACAAACAAATTCTTCCCTTATCACTCCTAAACACTTTTTGCATAATAATTTGGAACACAGTGTACATGTGCTTTTCCACAAAACACCAGTGGTTCACGTAGTGAATCTTACAGTTCTAACTTGCCAACCGTGGTCTGTATGGAGTTGTTCAATAAAGGGCCCAAAATTAAGATAACATAGATGGGAGAGGTCTCTATGAATAGGAATTCCTAAGTATTTGATACCCTGTGAGGGCCAGGCAAAGGGAAAGTTGGACTGGATGGAATCCTATATGGATTTGGGGAGGGAGACATCAAGGGCCTCAGACTTCGCTGCATTGATTTTAAAATTTGACCATGTAACAAAGTGATCTATTTCAGCCATAACAGCATGGATGGATATATGTGATTGAGTGATATATACTAGGACATCATCAGCAAATAGAGAGCACTTGTACTCGGTGCCTCCCACCTCAATCCACCTAACATTGGGGTTATGGCGAATTGATGAGAGCAGGTGCTCCGTCACTAGGATGTATAAGAGAGGGGACAGAGAACATCCCTGCCTTGTCCCATTGGTGATTGTGAAAGGTGATGAAAATGTTCTGACGCGCCCCCTGGGCCTTGGGACACCCGAAGCCGGACCCTTTTTGGTGGATGCTGGTGGTTGTAGTCTCCGTGGCGGCAACCCGGTTCCGTGGCTCAGGGCGGTCAAACCAGTGGCGGAACTATTTATGTGGTTTTGATGTTTAAATGTCCGACTACGCCACCCGTGGATTGCGGTCAGAGTGAACCGCCGCTCCAGGGCAGACCGCTGAGGCTGGTGTTGTGGGTGCAGCAGAGCGTAGCATAACTCCCCACGGGAGGAGTATAGCCTCAGGGCAGTGTATCCGGAGGATGGGGGTGATGGTGCAGGGCAGCAGCAGTAATGACACGGAGTCAGTGATGCAGTCCAGGGCCTTTACTCACAGTTCTTATTATCCAGACCACGTCTGCAGGTAACGGCTGCCCACGTCGTACTGTGCTCACCAGGTGAGGGGCTCAGACAACTCCCAGATAACTTTGGTGTGCTTCACAGGACCCCCTTTGTGTGTCCTTTGTCTGGCCTTTCTTACCAACCCTTCTGTCCGGCTGCCTCGGGCCTCCTCTTGGTAAACTTGGCGCCAGTTTCCCTGACCCTATGTGGTGCCTTCCTAGCGGGTGTAGCGAGGGGCTGCGCCACATAAAATGTCACAGCCTCCTGTTTCTAGCTGAGGGTCGTTTCCTGCCTCCACTAGTTTCGGGGACCGGTCTCCCCCTTTGGCCTGACCCCTCCACACAGGTGGATTCGGGCGTGCGGTGGCGACTCGCCCGTCCGCACCCCTGAGATCCCTTCGTTCCTCGTTCCTGGAGCCTTCTCCGCTCCTCTTCCTTCCTTCTCCCTCTTCCAGGCCTGGGCCTCTGTTACTAGGCCCGCCTCCGGAGCAGAGCTCATGCAGAGCCCCTGCTCCCTGCCACTTCTGCTCAGACTTCTCTGCACTGAACTAAGATGGTGCCCACCTTTTATACTCCCTTCTTAATGCACCCAGGAACTGCTTCCTCCCTGCTCCTGCACTACAGGGTTCCCCTTCCTCAGTGTTCCCTCCCCCCACTCCAGCCAGGGACAGGGACTGTCGTGCCCATCTTAGGGGCATATTGGTCGCCCTGCCCCACGGCAATGTGGTGTAATGCATGCAGGTGTCGGGTCCTGATCCACACTACATCCTTACCTGAGAGTGAGATATCACACCTCTGGGTGAGGTGCAATACCTCTGTAGCAACCGAGCCCTCAGGGTGCTACAGTTCCATTTATCTTCAGCCTAGGTGACGTATTGCGATACAGGGCCGTGAGTTTGGCTATAAAAGGGTCCCCTAGACCCCTACCCCAAGCTTTTTAAGAGAATCATATATGGCGTGCCAGGAGACTCTATGGAATGCTTTCTCAGCATCCAACGAGAGTATCTAATTACAAATTTTTAACTGCATCTAGCCCAGGAAATACTTTGCGCCTAGTAGCAGGGTCTGCTAGTCAGCGGATTATCCCGGCTGTTAAGCAAGCTACACCACCTGTAGTTTGGACGCTTCATTTTTTCAAAGGAAATGCTTCGGGACCACGGGATACTCAGTGAAGAGCGTCAGGAGGCACCCCAAGGCATAGGGGCTCGGACTGGCAGTAGGATGCCTTGCGGTGGACAGCCGAGCTCGATCCTTATAAAAGCTTTTTAACTGCAGCAGCTTTAGTGGACGCTACTGGAGCTGGAATTATGCGGCTGCTGGCATGAGACTTGCCCTCCAATAGATCCTTGTAAATGGATTTAAAGTGTATTTATTCAAATTAGAGAGACAATTTAAATTAAAAAGCTTAGAGCTGCCTCCACCACAGGGGGGCTCGCTCGACCCACCAGCGGACAGGCACCAGTATTGGGAGAGGGGGGCTGGCCGTCAGGGTTCACCGCGGCTCTAGCACAAACCCGGCGACACGGAGGTCGCACGGGCAGGAGCGGACTGAGCGTGTCGGCTTCTCACTTTTTGGATTTTAGAAGGGTATGACATGCCTATATCTGTGTCTCCCCCTCCTTTTACTCCTCCACCTCTTTTCTTTTCGCATGACTATATGTACTTGTCACTTTTCCATGTGTTAGTTGTGTCTTCTGAGCAGTTTGTCAGCTTTTGGACACCTTTGAAGGTGTTTTCTATGTGTTTCTATGTGTTTTTGTTTGCCTGCCATTGGTTTTAACGGTGTTCGAAGGTGTTCGACGAACAGTTCGACGAACAGTTCGGCGAACACACGGGTGTTCGACGAACCGAACCGAACTCGAACACTACGGGGGTGGCTCAACACTACTCACCTCGCCTCAGAGCCGCCACCAGGTTACGGCCATTGTCACAAATGACCATGCCGGGATGTAAGTTCAGCGGTCTCAGCCACAGATCTGCCTGCTCTTTCACAGCTGTCCACAACTCACAAGCAGTGTGAGGTTTATCAAATAAGCTTATGAGTTTCAGCACAGCCTGTTGACGCTTGGCAGAGGCAGTACTGCAATGCTTCCTGCTTGTAACTGATGTGGTGATATCTGAGATGGAGGCTGAACATGAGGAGGAGGAGGAGGATGCGCAGGAGCTGTACAGTGTAGGTTCAACTCTGACTGACATAGGGCCCGCAATCCTCGGTGTGGGGAGGATGTGTTCCGTCCCAAGGTCCGACTGGGTCCCGGCTTCCACTATGTTTACCCAGTGTGCCGTCAGAGAGATGTACCGTCCCTGGCCACAAGCACTTGTCCACTTGTCCGTTGTCAGGTGGACTCTCCCAGTAACTGCGTTGTTGAGGGCATGGCAGATGCTTTGGGACACGTGCTTGTGTAGTGCGGGGATGGCACACCGGGCAAAATAGTGTCGGCTGGGGACCGATTACCGAGGGACGGCCACAGCCATAAGATTGCGGAAGGATTCCGTCTCCACCAGCCTAAAAGGCAGCATTTACAATGCAAGCAGTCGTGAAATGTGCGAATTTATGACTGTGGCCTGTGGGGCGTTAGCTGCGATTTTCCGCTTTTTTCAAAGGTCTGGGATATGGACAATTGAACGCTGCGGTGGGACGTGGACGTGGACGTTGATGCTGTTTCTTGAAAAACTGCCATAACAAGTGAAGACTGAGAGGAGGGGGCATATTTACATGGAGTATGGACAGGGGATTGCCTTGCACACACAACAGGGGGTTCTATTGCACGCACAACAGTGGAAGAAGCAGTGGTGACACCCGCTGACACTGGTCGTGGACCCTGGGTTTCGCCCCACAAAGTCGGGTGCTTTGCTGCCATGTGCCTAATCATGCTGGTGGTCAGGCTGGTAGTTTTGTCACCCCTGCTGATGCTGGCATGGTAGGTGGAACATATGGCCTTTTTAGGGTTATCAGCAGAGTTTTTAAAAAAATTCCAGACTCTGGAAGACCTACCGCTTGTACTGGCAACGGGGAACGGTTGCCTGCCTTCTGTCTGCGGCCACCACACTGCTTCTTCCTGCCTGTTGGGGTACTCTGCCTCCCTCCCCCTGTGTGCTCCTGGCCTCACTCTGCATGTCCTCCTTCCATGTTGGGTCAGTTACTAGATCATCCACCACCGCCTCCTCTTCCACTTGCGCACCATGATCCTCCTCCTCACTTCCTGGCAATTGTGTCTCGTCATCGTCCACCTCTTGTGACAGATTGCCAACGTCGACTTCCTGTGGCCGTGACTGTTCAAATATTTGGGCATCGCAATATGGGATCTCCTCTTCCACCACTTCAAGCATATCAGGCGAGGGGCCCAAATATGGAAATTGACCAGTGAACAGCTCTTCAGAGTGTCCAAGTGTGGGGTCACTTGCTGTCTGACGACACTCGGCATGGTGAGAGGAAGGAGCATCAGGGTGAGGAGGAGTATGCGGTCGAGACTCACGGCTACTAAGAGTTGACCGTGTGGAAGACAGACCGGAGGTGGTGGTGCCCAGGTAACTGGAAGTATTATCTGCTATCCAATTAATAACCTGTTCACACTGATCAGTTCTCAATACTGGTGTTATTCTGTGCTTCCCTAGTAATTCGGTCAAGAAGTGGGAGCGAGAAGATGTGGCTGTTGGTTGTGGCACATTTTCACCTTGGCCACGGCCCCGTCCTCTGCACGAACCATCACCAGAATGTCCACTTCCACGTCCCTTGCCACGCGCCTTGCACATTGTAAATGAAGTAAAATAGCTTACACTTGCACTATCAATGGAAAAAGGGTAATAAAGAGTAGATTAGAACCATGGAATAGGAAAACCACAGTTATTGTTTACTGGGGTATACCACACTTTTTTAAATAGAGATATTTGCGGCTGAACAGTGAGCGACACACTCAAACTGCTTTTTTTTTAGATACCAAAGGCCCAAAACTGGATAGTACAGCGATTTGACCCGTGGAACTGCGAAACCACACTGGGATGGCGGGCCTACACAAGACTAATGGCCCAAAATGGATAATACAGAGGCTTGAACCGTGGAAGTGCAAAACAACACTTCTGTTTCTCTAGCCTACACCAGACTATTTTCAACAGTTATATTTGTGTCTGAAAGATCAGAGACACGCTTTTTTTTTTGGGAGGGGGGGACACACCAAAAGGTTAATAAGACGGGTATTTGTACAGTGTGAAGGAGGAAAAAAAAAGGAGGATTTAGATGAAAAAAAAAGGATTTTTCCTGGCCCCCGACACCTGGTGCTAAGTCTTGCAATTTCAGCAACAGGAGCACACAGGACTGTAATGCAGCGTTTGCTGGTATAACCACTGTGTCTCCTATACAGCCTGCCTGCCTGGTATCTGGGATGGATATTAGTCCTGAAAAGGACTGTTTGTTTGTTCTGGCAGCCTTTACAGACCCTACACTAACTATTTCGCAGTTTATATCTCTCCCTAAATCAGCAGCGCTGTCCCTCCACTGTCTAATCCGGAGCGACTGTGTCCAAGATGGCGGCGCCCCATTTTAAATACTCGAGGTGACGCTGTGCGGCCAGCCAGTCACTGTAATGCCCACAACCAACATGGCTGCAGCATTACAGTGACTGACTGGCAAACCCTGCATGTTCATTGGCTCTGTAAAGAGCGCCAAACATGCAGGGCGGAGACCCGAGCTCCCGCCCGAGTAACCCGGAAATGCTCGGTGCTCGCCGAACATCCCGAGTAGCGTGATGCTCGGGCGTGTACCGAGCAGTGTCGAGCATGTTCACTCAACACTAGTAAATTGCTTAAATGGTTTTCACTCATTCAAAAGTTTAACACATCGCCCTATTAAAGTTAAGGTTTTACATCGGTGATTGTATCGTAAAGTAAGAAATGGCTAAAATTCTGGAAGAAGTGCAAATTTTTTCATTTTTAATTTTCTGTGTAAAGGTTCCACTAACAGATTTTCGTTCAAGACCAATATATTTCATAATGAGACTTAAGAGTTGTAGCATTTCAGTAATTGAGTTAAAGGAGTTTAGTTGGAATTAAATAAAGTTATTATAAATAAATTTACTAACACCTTTAATTGTTTGTAAACTCTAACATGTTCTAGGGGCAATAATTAGGCTAAATTAAATGATCTGTATAACATTAATAAACACAAAATTCATCCTACACACAGTGTGACCAATTGCATCAAGGTTAAGTTTGAGATCTCCAAAAGCTCCGTAGTCATCTGTCATTTGGGACATGAAAGATTAAACAGCCTAATAGAACAAAATGTATACATATAACAAACAAGATAACATCTCAGTCATGTCAGTGTACCACAGACGCTATCCAGTACCCAACACACACACATGCATATTTGAAGTGTTAAGGAGGAAGGAAGAGGATGTAGTAATGGTGTTGGCATGCACTCTGAAAACTGAAGCACATAATTTCTGCTATTTTAATCATTATAGCATTATTAGTCTTTAATTTTGCAGGACAAATTGTACTTTTCAAAAAGGTACAAATATAAGTATGTGTGCATACAGTAGGTGTGGCACTAGTTACTGTTCACGGGCAAGCCCTGAGGCTTGGGTAGCTAAGAGGTTTGGGGTCAGACACCAAGAGGGCTCATCATATACAAAGGGGTAAGGCAAAAACTGTTGTCAGGTCACAATCCATAGTGAGAATTCCAAGGTCCGAGTGTGTCAAGGCAAAAAGGGTAGTAAAAACAGGTGGTCAATAGGAAAATCCAGGGTCCAGCAACAAAATATCAAAATGACAGTATACAGAGTACAAGAGGACAGAGAACAAGCCACAAATAGCTTAAAGGTAAAACTGGCAGCTATCTATGACAGATAGCTTAGTTAAGTAGCTGAGTAATCACTAGGAACAGGGAACACATGAAAGGAGCTCAGCAACTGCAACTCTCAGATTCGATGGATGAGTTGTCACTCTAAATACAGTCCGATCAGCATGCCAATGCATTAGATTTGATGACTGAGCTGTCATTCACTGCATCCAAGATACACTGAGCGGTGGAATCATGACAGTACCCCCTCCATATCTCCCCTCCAGCACTTTACCAGTGACTTTGTTACATATCCCCCTCCCCTGCCCAAAGACGGGGGTTTTAGCATCTTCACTCTCTAAACAGGCAAGTCTCTACAAGGCATCTGTATTTCCAAGTAGTTTCCAGGGCCGGTGCTCTACATGAACATTAAAGTCTTGGAGTGCTAGCAACCACCCGGGCATTCTTCCACTTCCTTTCCCTCATCCATCTCAGGGGCGCATGATCTGATACTAGCCTGAACTTTCAGCCTACCAGATAATATCTCAGAGTCTCCATTGCCCATTTGATGGCTAAGCACTCCTTCTCTACAATGGCATAATTCTTTTCACAGGATGAGACTTTCCTACTCAGGAATAGGACTGGATGTTCATCCCCATCTATTTTCTGGGACAACACAGCTCCCAAACTGACCTTGGAGGCATCAGTCTCAACCACAAACTCCTTAGTGAAGTCAGGCGCTACTAAGACTGGATGCTTACATAGGGCGAGCTTCAACTCCTGGAATGCGATCTCCACTTCAGGGGACCACTTGGCCATCGATGTCTTCGTGCCTTTAAGAAGATCAGTCAGGGGGGCAGCTATCCTTGGAAATTTGAGATAAATCGCAAATAATACCCCACAATTCCTAGAAACGCCCGAACTTGCTTCTTGGAGTTCGGTTTCGGACAATTACTGATAGCCTCCACTTTATTTACTTGTGGCTTTATTTTGCCCCTTACGATGATGTAGCCCAAGTATATTGCCTCTCCTTTCCTCATGGCGCACTTCTTTGGGTTTATCATAAACCCTGCCTTTCTTAGTGCATCCAGTACCTCCTGGACTTTCTGTAAATGACTTCCCCAATCCGGGCTGAATATTATGATGTCATTCAGGTAAGCTGCGGCGTACTTCTTGTGAGAGACTAGGATCCGGTCCATGGCCCTCTGGAGGGTAGCTGGGGCTCCCTACAGACCGAACGGCATCCTGGTGTACTGAAAAGAACCATCTGGAGTGGAGAAGGCCGTCATCTCCTTGGCACTTGGGAACAAGAGAATCTGCAATTACCTTTTCATTGGGTCCAGGGTGGTGATATATCTTGCTGACCCTAGCCTTTCAATAAGCTCATCGATGTGGGACATCAGATATGCATCGAACTTTGACACCTCATTCAGCTTCCTGTAGTCATTACAGAACCACCATTCTCCATCTGACTTCGGCACCAGGACAATGGGGCTGGACCAGCCACTCTTTAACTCCTCGATGATGCTCAGGCTCAACATTCTCCTCACCTTTTTGGAGATCACCTCGCGGCGGCCTTCAGGAATCTGATACAACCTGGCAGCTCTGAAAACAAGTCCCGGTTCCGCTGAAGCATCTCTCAGCACTGTTGGTTCTGGACCAGTGATAGTGTCTTTGCCACTGTGACATCCTTGACTCAGGCTTCAGGATGGACCCCCATGGTACGTAGCTTTCATCGGCTCCCTGTCTTGCCAAGGTTTGAGCAGGTTAATGTGGTACACCTGATACGGCTTTCTTCTTCCTGGTTGGTGGACCTTGTAGTTGACGTCACTCAACTTTTCGACCACATCATATTGTCCTTGCCATTTGGCCAATAATTTACTCTCCACCGTTGGGATCAACACCAACACCCGGTCTCCAAGGCTGAACTGTCTTAGTCTCGCCAACCGATTGTAGACACTTGCCTGGGCCTCTTGTGCTTGTAGGTGGCTTTCCCTTATAATTGGCATCACCCTCGCGGTCTGGTTTTGCATTTGGGCCACATGCTCGTTGACGCTCCAGTGGAGTGTTACCTCGGCTTCCCAGGTCTCTGTCGCAATGTCCAATATTCTCCGAGGGTGCCATCCATATAGCAACTCGAAGGGTGAGAACCCCGTAGAGGCCTGTGGGACTTCTCTAATGGAGAATAACAGGTAGGGGAGTAGGCAATCCCAGTCTCAGCCATACTTCACCATGACCTTTTGAAGCATGGACTTTAGGGTCTTATTGAACCTCTCCACCAGGCCATCTGTCTGCGAATGGTACACTGACGTCCTGAGTTGTGTAATCTGGAGAGTCTTACACAACTCTCACATCACTTTCAACATGAATGAAGTTCCCTAATCTGTCATGATCTCCTTTGGCAGGCCCGTCCGGGAGAAGATATGTACCAGCTCTCATGCTATACTCCTGGCTGAGGAGTTTATCAATGGTACTGTGTTGCATAGTCCAGCACCACTAGCATGTATTGGTGACCCCTGGCGGACATAACTAAGGGCCCTAAAAGGTCCATGGCTATTCGATCAAACGGGACCTCTATAATGGGTAATGGGACCAGGAGACTCCGGAAGTGGGACACGGGAGCTGTTAGCTGACAAGTAGGGCAAAACACGCAGAAATTAACAATGTCTCTGTGACATCTAGGCCAGTAGAACCTCTGCAGGACCCGCTCTTGGGTTTTGTCTACCCCTAGATGCCCACATGCGAATGGGCCAAATCTAATACCCTACGTCTATTGGGACCCGGCACCAACACATGCTCTATCACTTCCCGTCTTGGTTTAGTGACCCGATAAAACAGCTCCTCACTTCCTCATTTAAGGTGAAATATGTGAACCTGGTGTCAGCCCCCAGCTCTTGAGCAACCCCAGTTATTACAGTCACAATGTCAAATGCACTTCTCAATGTAAGATCCTGCACTTGTGCAGTACCAAAATTTCCCCCTAGAAACCACCAGTTCAAGAATCTCATCCTCATGGGTCCCTGTCTCATCCTCATCACCAGCAAGGATACACAGGGGAAACTCATCTGCCTCTGACTGTAGTGGGGAATTGATTAAACGGCTCTGGTCTGAGTAAGGGGGCACCCCTGCTTTTCCCCACAAGTCCCAGAAAAGCCTGAAGTCCCGTCCAATTATGACTGGGTCTAACAAGTCGCTGACTACCCCAACCTCATGGAACTCAGTACCATGCTTGGTTTTTATAGTCTCTTGGGCAACGGGGTAGTCCTTGGCATATCCGTGAATACAGCGGATGTCCATGTGTTTCCCAGAGATCAACTGGTGGGGGAGTATGGTCCATACCAGAGTCACCAAACTGCCTGAGTTCAAAAGTCCCAACACCAATACCCCATTTATGGTCACGGAAGATTACTGTAGCCCCTCACCAGGCTGATAGTCCACACTGCAAGCGGAATAGGCATAGTATGAGCACCGCCTCCCTATGCTGAACTCCATTTGTTCAGAGGAAATAGGACAACAGGCAGCTATGTGTCAAGGACCGTGACACCACCAGCAGAGCAAGTCTTTTACCGGTAGCCTTTGGTAACCCTTCAGCAAGCCTTTGGTAACCCTTGGGACATTGGACTCTCCCTAGTTGTAGCTCTACTACCCCTCTTTAGAGGTTCGGTCTCTTTCTGGGTACCCCAGTTTGGGGATACAACTCTGCTCGGCTTCCTTAGGTCCCTCTCTACCACCTGGTACCTCTCCACTATGCCAACTAGTTCGTCTGCATTCCGAGGGTCTCCCTAGGCAACTCAGGTATGCTCAAGCTTAGGAATGGACTGCACAAATCTGTCCATGACAACCTGCTCAACCATCTGGGCTGGAGTGGAGGACTCCAGCTGCAGCCATTTCTGTACAAGATGGGAGCGAGGGGGTTTATCACCATAATAAGCCCAGTGGTGAACCCTTTGGGCTCTGACTGACATAGTCACTCTAGCATACTCCAGCATCTCAGTTTTCAACTTTAAATATTCCTGGGCATCCTGTTAGGCTAGATGATAATAAGCCTTTTGGGGCTTACCAGTCAGATAGGGCGCCAGCACCTCCGCCCACTGCTCTGGCGGAAGTTTCTCCCGCTCTGCCACCTGCTCGAAAACAGTCAAAATGCTTCCACAGAATCCCTCGGGTCATTTTTTTCATGGCTCATCTTACCGCTTTCCAGACGTGCGAGTCATCACCTGGAGTTGGGGGAGGGGCTGCCGCCCTCTGCAAGCAATTCCATCTGCTGTTGCTGCTGTGTGAGCTGGTCTTGTTGGTGCTGCTGCTGTTGGTGGATCTGTTGCAATATTAGCTTGCTTGTCTCCTGCTGGGCTAACACCAGATGCTTGACCAGGTCCTTTATACTGTCTGGCTTTGTATCCTGGCTTATGGCCGCCTTTGCCCAGGACATGCAGTTTGTCCTCAGCCTTACATGTGACTCCTGTGGATCTTGCCCACTCTTCTACTGCCACCTGTGGTAAATCGGCTCAGTTGGTTGTACATAAAGGTATATAGGAACACTGTCTCCTTAAATTCTTCCCAGATTTATTAGGCAGCATAAACCATGGGAAGTAAAACAAACATGGCCATTTTACAAATTGATAATTTAACCCCACTCATCAAATAACATGATGGAAACTTAACAGTTTTAATTCACTGAAGCTAATAGTCTGAGGGAAACATACAGTGGGTAGGGAAAGTATTGAGACCCCTTTAAATTTTTCACTCTTTGTTTCATTGCAGCCATTTGGTAAATTTTAAAAACTTCATTTTTTTCTCATTAAAGTACACTCAGTACCCCATCTTAACTGAAAAAAAAAACGAGAAATGTAGTTTATTAAAAAAAGAAAAACTGAAATATCACATGGTCATAAGTATTCAGACCCTTTGCTCAGTATTGAGTAGAAGCACCCTTTTGAGCTAGTACAGCAATGAGTCTTCTTGGGAATGATGCAACAAGTTTTTCACACCTGGATTTGGGGATCCCCTGACATTTTTCCTTGCAGATCCTCTCCAGTTCCTTCAGGTTGGATGGTGAACGTTGGCGGACAGCCATTTTCAGGTCTCTCCAAAGATGCTCAATTGGATTTAGGTCAAGGCTCTGGCTGAGCCAGTCAAGAATGGTCACAGTGTTGTTCTGAAGCCACTCCTTTGTTATTTTAGCTGTGCTTGGGGTTATTGTCTTGTTGGAAAGTGAAGCTTCGGCCAAGTCTGAGGTCCAGTGCACTCTGGAAGAGGTTTTCATCCAGGATATCACTGTACTTAGCCGCATTTATGTTTCCTTCAATTGCAAACAGTTGTCCTGTCCCTGCAGCTGAAAAAACTCCCATAGCATGATGCTGCCACCACCATGTTTCACTGTAGGGATTCTATTGGGCAGGTGATGAACAGTGCCTTGTTTTCTCCACACATACCTCTTAGAGATATCACCAAAAAGTTCTATCTTTGTCTCATCAGACCAGAGAATGTGTTTTTGAGCAAACTCTATGCGGGCTTTCATATGTCTTGCACTGAGGAGAGACTTCTGTTGGGCCACTCTGCCATAATGGCCCAACTGGTGGAGGGCTGCAGTGATAGTTGACTTTGTGGAACTTTCTCCCATCTTCCTACGGCATTTCTGGAGCTCAGCCACAGTGATCTAGGGGTTCTTCTTTACCTCTTTCACCAAGAATCTTCTCCCAAGATTACTCAGTTTGGCTGGATGGCCAGGCCTAGGAAGACTTCTGGTGGTCCCAATCTTCTTCCATTTAAGGATTATGGAGGCAATTGTGCTCTTAGAAACCTTGAGTAATGCAAGAAATTACTTTATAACCTTGGCCAAATCTGTGCCTTGCCACAATTCTGTCTCTAAGCTCCTTGGGCAGTTCCTTTGAGCTCATGATTCTCATTTGGTCTGACATGCACTGTGAGCTGTGAGGTCTTATATAGACAGGTTTGTGCCTTTCCAAATCAAGCCCTATAATTTTAATTAAACACAGCTGAACTTCAATGAAGGAGTAGAACTATCTCAAGGAGGATCACAAGGAAATGAACAGCATGTGACTTAAATATGAGTGTCTGAGCAAAGTGTCTGAATACTTATGACCATTTGATATTTCAGCTTTTCTTTTTAATAAATTTGCAAAAATGTCTACATTTCTGGGTTTTTTCAGTCAAGATTGGGTGCAGAGTGTACTTTAATGGGAAAAAAAATGAACTTTTTAGAATTTACCAAATGGCTACAATGAAACAAAGAGTGAAAAATTTAAAGGGGTCTGAATACTTTCCATACCCACTGTATCTCCCCTCCAGCACTTTACCAGTGACTTTGTCACAATAGGTATATACAAGCATCCAGAAATTAAATAAAAGTTTGCCCAAATATATAGAAGGCAGTAGTAAGCAAACATAAGTAAGCATGGCAGTAATCATGCATCATCTTTACCCCATATTATAATCATTGTATTATTTGCAGTTATCAACCATACCTCCGCTCTGGGCTATTAACATAACTGCAAAGTATTGTTACGATCATTCATAATAGGCCATTCATGTTCCCCACTGCCCCCTTCATCTATTATCACAGCCAGTAGTCATGATGACATGCACTAATCATCAATCACATGCTTTTATGGTGGATTTACACTGGACAATTGTTTCCTGATAATTCTAGAGTGTAAGCAGGCTGCTAAACATTCAATAAACATGTGTTGTGGAGAACAGTTCTATGTGCACAAAATATCTATTTCTTATTATTCTGTTAGCATAGAAAATGCAGCCAGTCTTTCTACACAGGTGACAGAGGAGGGAAACAGAGCAGAGTGCTGACTACAGTTGACGGTGGCGCTGTCAGATGCTACATCATCCCACTGTGATTGGTATGAGCGATGGAACATATACTACATTATGACCGCCACTTTCTCCTCGCTGATGCGCTTACCAGAGTTTGTAAAGGAGGCCATATGTAACTTGTGTTTGGCATTACTACTGCAGGAACTGTTGCTGCCGGTACTACCGATAGTGTTAGAGCTACCAGTAGTGTTAAATTTGCCAATAATGGCATAAAAATTATTCCGTGCTGCTTTTTTTTCTATTATACTGCCATATCTGTTGCCCATGCCACATACATTTTGGACTAACCTTTAACATTTAATTTCTTTGTAAACTTTGTTAACAAACTTAAACGACTTTTGATGTAATATTCTGTCGCCCTTGACAAAAAAGCTTAACCATAATTAAAGGGGTTGATAAATTAGTAGACACATGAAAAGTAATTTGAGGCAACAACTAGCAGCACTATTGTGGCGCCCACGATTGTTAAATACGACTAGTCAAACAGTTGCAAAACCTTAACCCCTTAGGTTTTATTTAAATATAAAATACCGGTATATAAATAAAATATATAACTTTTTTTATGTTTTTGTTACTTTAAATAATGACGTTCAACCAAAATGAAAAATAAGTTATTGAAACGTTAAATGATAAGTTGCAAAGTTTCTGCATGTAGGTTCACGGCTGGTTTCAAATATGTGACAACTGGAGCACATCTGTAGAGTATGGTTGTGACGGATCAACCCCATACTCCAAGATTTTGCCACATGTGGGTTGTCGTAGTGCCCATGCAGCTAATGGGACATAATGTTATAAAGTGGGTTGAATATTGTGGATCGCATATTGTTGGACATTCAGTGATGTGACCGTAGCACTCTTGGCCCCCACCTTCCTTTACTCACTTAGCAGTGTCAAACAGACAATGTACTGATTAATGGTTTGTTGCATAACTGCTGTCTGGGAGCCTACTGTGGGTATTATCTGGTGAGAACAATGAGTGCTAAAAATAGCCTGCGTGATTCTCTATAAGACCTGCTTGTGAGAATAAAAGTTAAGTTCATCTTGGAGACACTGTGCGATAGTCATATTTTATATATCCCAGTGTAAGAAAAGCCTTTCCATGTCAGGGGCCTGCAGAAGAAGACTGGACATCTGCGCATGGGGTAACTAGCTCCCGATAACAATGGTATCTAGAGTAGACAACACAGGTATTCCAAAAATAAAGAGACCTTTAATATTAAAGTTGAAGATAAAAAAAAGCCTGTGTGAAAATTATTGGTGCACTTGAAAATACACCAGGGGGGACTAGAGTGAAATTGTGCCAAATTTTGCAACCTTTTAAACAGTCGCAAATGTTGAATCATGTTAAAACACCTGGAATTGCCATACTCCACCCACTAAGCAGAAAAAAATGAGCACATATCAAATAAACTTAAAAAAAGTGCAAATAGAATAATAAATTAGGTGCAAACAAAAAGGGTGCAAAATACACAAAACCCGACAAAAAACAGATGCAAAGGAAATGATGAGTCAGTAGATGAAAAATATCCTATGTTAATGCTATGCAATAGGCAATTATTTCATTGTGTGCAACATGTAGGACATCCATTTTTACATGTTTTTCTCGATAATCTATAGGGTGGAAATGCTTTTTAAAAACTGTTATATAATCAGTTTTATTCAAGACTAGCTTCCTTAGATTGAATTCATGATTGTGATTATAAGTTTATGTATTAAAATAAATATTTTGTTCTACATGAACTGCAATTTTTATCTCAGTGGAAAGTCTAATAACTCTGATCATTATATTCAATTATCAAATGGCATTTATAATATTGGTTAAAGCAGTAAGTAAATAAATCATGGTGCTAAAGATTTATATGTATAGCGTATACAAACTATTGCATAATGGAATTAACTATAGCTTCCTTACACACACTATTTCTTCAGCATTTTTAAATCCCTGTAAAGGTGCTAGTTTCAAGCATTGTTCATAGCATTATACAGGGTTTTTAGAATCCTTTTTATTTCACAACATTTACACCATGCAGCAGAGTAAAAATATAGATTTCGATGGAAATGATAACCTTAGAAAAATCTAAAGTAGGCTCTTGTTTGTGCTAGTAGAATAACATCAACATCTAGTGTATAGTTCCAGAAAAGGAAAAAGGAAAAATTACTTTTCATTTAAATAGCCATATTTAAGCTGTTATTAGGTTAGCTAGACACAGGAATTGAAACCTCATTGAAAATTACCCAGATGTAGGGTAGGTTCACATGAGCGTATAAAAAAATCATCAAAGTTTCATCCAGAAAACTCCACGATTTTATTTTCACTTGCCATCCGAGTGTAGTCCGTATGCAATCTGTTTTTTACAGCAGCAGCTATTTACAATTCACAAGACGATTTATAGTCTACTATGCTACAGAATTGCAATGAATGTGTAAAAAGCGGATTTCATACGGAGCCAAAATATAGTATCTGATTTTTATGGATAAAGTGCAATTCTGTAGCATGCAAAAATGTATTTTATTGCCACTCATAGACTTGAATGGATGAATGTCATCCAATTAATGGAAGAAACTAGTGTATTTTTTTCACACACAGATTCGGTCATTGAAAAAAATTGGCTCATCTGCACTGTCCCGTTCAATAACGTTTGTCCAGGTGCAGTCCTTTTTTTTCATGGACAGCACTTGAACTGAAAATACGGTCATGTGAACAATAGTGTTGAGCCACCCCCGTAGTGTTCGAGTTCGGTTCAGTTCGTCGAACATCCATATGTTCGCCGAACTGTTCGTCGAACTGTTCGTCGAACACCGTTGAACACCGTTAAAACCAATGGCAGGCAAACAAAAACACATAGAAACACATAGAAAACACCTTCAAAGGTGTCCAAAAGCTGACAAACTGCACAGAAGTCACAACTAACACATGGAAAAGTGACAAGTACATATAGTCATGCGAAAAGAAAAGAGGTGGAGGAGTAAAAGGAGGGGGAGACACAGATATAGGCATGTCATGCCCTTCTAAAACCAAAAAAGTGCAAAGCCGACACGGCCAGTCCGTTCCTGCCCGTGCGACCTCCGTGTTGCCGGGTTTGTGCCAGAGCTGCAGTGGACCCTGACTGCCAGCCCCCCTCTCCCAATGCTGGTGCCTGTCCACTGGTGGGTCGAGCGAGCCCCCCTGCGGTGGAGGCAGGTCTAAGCATTTTAATTTAAATTGTCTCTCTAATTTGAATGAATACACTTTAAATCCTTTTACAAGGATCTATTGGAGGGCAAGTCTCATGCCAGCAGCCGCGTAATTCCAGCTCCAGTAGCGTCCGCTAAAGCTGCTGCAGTTAAAAAGCTTTTATAAGGATCGAGCTCGGCGGTCCACCGCAAGTCGTCCTACCACCAGTCCAAGCCCCTATGCCTTGGGGTGCCTCCCCGATGCTCTTCACTGAGTGTCCCGGGGGCCCGAACCATTTCCTTTGAAAAAATTAAGTGTCAAAACTACAGGTGGTGTAGCTTGCTTAACAGCTGGGATAATCCACTGACTAGCAGACACTGCTACTAGGCACAAAGTATTTCCTGGGCTAGATGCAGTTAAAAATTTGTAATTAGATACTCTCATTGGATGCTGAGAAAGCACTCCATAGAGTCTCCTGGCACGCCATATATTATCCCCTTAAAAAGCTTGGGGTAGGGGTCTAGGGGACCCTTTTATAGGCAAAATCACGGCCCTGTATCGCAATACGTCACCTAGGCTGAAGATAAATGGAACATTTTCATCACCTTTCATAATCACCAATGGGACAAGGCAGGGATGTCCTCTGTCCCCTCTCTTATACATCCTAGTGACGGAGCACCTGCTCTCATCAATTCGCCATAACCCCAATATTAGGTGGATTGAGGTGGGAGGCACCGAGTACAAGTGCTCTGCATTTGCTGATGATGTCCTAGTATATATCACTCAATCACATATATCCATCCCTGCTGTTATGGCTGAAATAGATCACTTTGTTACATGGTCGAATTTTAAAATAAATGCAGCGAAGTCTGAGGCCCTCAATGTCTCCCTCCCCAAATCCATACAGGATTCCATCCAGTCCAACTTTCCCTTTGCCTGGCCCTCACAGGGTATCAAATACTTAGGAATTCCTATTCATAGAGACCTCTCCAGTCTATGTTATCTTAATTTTGGGCCCTTTATTGAACAACTCCATACAGACCACGGTTGGCAAGTTAGAACTGTAAGATTCATTACGTGAACCACTGGTGTTTTGTGGAAGAGTACATGTACACTGTGTTCCAAATTATTATGCAAAAAGTGTTTAGGAGTGATAAGGGAAGAATTTTTTTGTTTGTCAGTTAAACTCATTGATGGTGATGTGTGTCAGGGCTCTTTATATCACGGTAAGCACTTGCAGACACCTGTGCTAATTAGTTTGGCAGGTGTGTCCAATGAAAGGCAAGACTACTTAAGAAGGCTGCCCACATTATTAAGCAGCCTACATTTTCTGCCAAAATGCGAAAGAAAAAGGATATGTCGGCTGCTGAGAAGCAACAAATTGTGGAGTGTTTAGGTCAAGGCATGACTACAATCAACATTGCCAAGACACTTCATCCTGATCATCGCACAATCAAGAAGTATGTAGCTGATTCACAGTACACACGTGTGCGTGCTGATAAGGGAAAATTGAGGACTCTTTCCTACAGGCAATTACGTCAGGTTAAAAGAGCAGCGGCAAAAAAGCCTTGTCATAGCAGCAGACTAGTTTTTGAAGCTGTTGGTGCATCCAATGTCCCCCGAACAACAAGATGCAGAGTCCTTCAGAGGTTTGCAGCTGTGCGTAAGCCATCCTGTTGACCTCCTCTATCCACTGCACACAAGCAGAAACGGCTCTAGTGGGCCAAACAATACATGAAGACTGACTTCAAAACTGTTTTGTTCACCGATGAGTGCCGTGCAACGCTCGATGGTCCAGATGGATGGAGTGGAGGATGGCTGGTGGATGGACACCCCACGCAAACACAGCTACGGCGCCAACAAGGAGGAGGTGGAGTAATGTTTTGGGCTGGAATCATGGGGAGAGAGATTGTCGGCCCCTTTAGGATCCCTGAAGGGGTAAAGATGAACTCCATAATGTATGTGGAGTTTCTCAAACAGCACTTCCTGCCATGGTTCAAGAAGAAGAACCGTGTATTCCGCAGCAAGATCATTTTCATGCATGATAATGCACTGTCTCATGCTGCACATAACACATCTGCATCTCTGGCTGATATGGGAATAAAAGGAGACAAACTTAAGGTGTGACCCCCATGCTCCCCTGACCTCTACCCCATTCAGAACCTCTGGAGCATCATCAAAAGGAGTGTCTATGATGGCGGGAGGAAGTTCACATCTAAGCAACAGCTCAGAGAGGGCAATCTGTCCTCATGCAAAACAATTGAAGCAGAAACCATCCAAAACCTGACAAATTCAATGGACGAGAGAGTTGAGAAGCTCCTTTCGAACAAGGGGTCCCATGTAGAAATGTAACATCACCTAGAATAAAGTTTTGAGTTGAAAACTGTTTGATTTCAGTTTCTAATAACCTGCCAATGCTTATAATTTCAAAAATGACCATTTTTTTGGTCTTTATTAAAATGAAAAGGTTGATCGAAGAGTGTGGGGGATCTAAGACTGTGGCAACCCAGTAGTCAGGATTACTTCGAATTCTGACAATCTGAGGGTCATGTTGCAGGTAGTGCAGCAAGGAGGCACTCATGTGTCTTGAGCATCTAGGAGCCCCAAAATTATTTTCCAGGCTAGATGCAGCTAAAAATTATTATTAATTTGAAAGCTGGTGGAGCTTAGTATAGATGGCCTAATAGAATCAGTACTGCAAACTGCTACAAATCCGAAATTATTTTCCAGCCAAGATACAGATAAACATGATTAGTAATTTTAAATCTGGTGGAGCTTAGTATAGATGGCCTAATAGAATCAGTACTGCACACTGCTACATGGCCCAAATTATTTTCCAGCCAAGATACAGATAAACATGATTAGAAATTTTAAAGCTTAAAACGGTTGTTGAGGTGATTTTAACAAATTATCAAGCTTTTACTCTCCCCAGGATTACACAGGGGTAGAAAAGTCGTTTCGGATCCATGATTTGTTCATCTTTATGAACGTGAGTCTGTCTACATTATCAGTGGAGAGCCGCTTCCGCTTATCTGTCAGCACACCAACAGCAGCGCTGAACACACATTCAGACAGAACGCTGGCTGCGGGGCATAACAAGATCTCCAAGGCGTAAGTGGCGAGCTCCGGCCATTTATCCAGATTGGAAGCCCAAAAAGAGCAAGGGTCCAGTGACACAGTCATGGCTTCAATGTTTACTTGGAGATACTCCTGTACCATCGTCTGTAGGCGTTGACTATGTGTCAGACTTCTTCTCTCCTGTGGCCTTGCAAAGGATGGGCTAAAAAAGTGGTGAAATGATTCCGCAAAATTGATGTTACCAACAGATACTGTGTTTCTGTTATGTTTTGAGAGCTGAACACTCTAAGGTCCCACTGTTGGCAAGTTGAAACTGTGAGTTTCACTACGTGCACCACTAGTGTTTTGGGGAAAAGCACATGTAAGATTCTGCAACAGTCTCTGCTGATACTCCTGCATGCGTGCATCTCTTTCTATGACAGGAATAATTTCTGCAAATTTACTTTTGCACCGGGGATCTAACAGTGTGGCAACCCCGTAGTCAGGATTACTTCTAATTCTCACAATTCGAGGGTCATGTTGCAGGTAGTGCAGCAAGAAGGCAATCATGTGTCTTGCGCATCCTGGAGCACCAAGTCCCTGTTGTGTTGGTGGCGAGGTAACAATCATGCATCCTTGCTCTGCACTCTCCCCCCCAACCTCGCACAACAGAAATGTGATCAAGGTCTCACTCATCTAATGAGTCTTCCATCAGTTCGTCCTCCACTTCTTCCTGGGCTCCTGCACCTTCCTCACTAGTTTGGCTGCTACCATGCGCCCTGGTAAAACCATCTCCCCCACCCTCACATGCCTGCCACCTTGGGTCTGCCGACCGTCTGGACCTTGCAGATGTTAGCCCTTCCACATACAACTCCTCCTCCTCTACTTCCTCCACCTCCTCTTGTGCCACCACCTGACTCCGAATTCTGTTTAACCTGTGCTCCAGCATGTAAATCACCGGCATAGTCATGCTGATAATGGCATCGTCAGCACTAAACATCTTCGTCGCCAATTCAAAACTGTGCAGAAGGGTGCATAGGTCCCTGATCTGAGACCACTCCTCCAGCGTGATTTGCCCCACCTCTGGATCTCGTTGGCCCAGGCTATACGTCACAACGTATTGCACCATGGCTTGTCGGTGCTGCCACAGTCGCTGCAACATGTGCAGAGTTGAATTCCACCGGGTAGGCACATCGCATTTTAGCCGGTGAAGTGGCAGGCCCAACGACTTCTGTAGAGATGTAAGTCGCTGATCTGCGGGATGCGAACGGCGGAAGTGAGCACACAGCGACCGTGCCCTCTGCAGAAGGCCATCTAGTCCGGGATAGTGGGCTAAAAATTGCAGGACAACCAGGTTTAACACTTGAGCCATACAAGGCACGTGTGTGACACTGCCCCGGCGAAGGGCCGCACCCAGGTTTGCAGCATTGTCGCACACAGCCTTCCCTGGTTTCAGGTCCAATGGAGACAACCATTCATGAAACTGGTTCTCCAGAGCTGACCACAACTCCTCAGCTGTGTGACATTTCCCAGACATTTCAAAGTAAAAACCGCCTGATGACTTTGAGCCCTGCTGCCAGCATAGTAAGGAGGTGTGCAGGATCCCTTCTGAGCAGTTAGATGACCGAGAGGAGGTTGAGGAGGCAGAAGCAGTGGAGGAACTTTGAGATAAAGAGGATTGACGCACTACTCGTGGGGATGGCAAGACTATGACAGCAGCCCCTTGTCCTGCTGTCACCATAGTTACCCAGTGCCCAGTCAGCGACATGTAACACCCCTGTCCTTGCCTACTCGTCCAAGTGTCTGTGGTGAAATGCACCCTGTCACACACCGAGTTTCTCAAAGAAGCGGTGATGTTGTGTGCGACATGCTGGTGGAGCGCAGGCACACCTTTCTTTGAGAAGTAGTGCCGACTGGGCATCTGGTACTGGGGCACTGCGACGGACATAAGGTCTCGAAAATCCTCTGTGTCCACCAGGCGGAAAGGCAGCATTTCTGTAGCCAAGAGCTTGCAGATGGTGAAATTCAACCTCTTAGCTTTCTCATGGCTAGGAGGAAATGGTCTTTTACTTGTCCACATCTGAGGGACCGAGGGCTGGCTGTTGTGCTTAGACGGGATTGAGAAGGGTGTCCCCGGCAAACTGCGGGTCTGTGAGGAAGATGCAGGGGGACATGTTTGGTTGCCTTGATTCAAAGGTAGTGCTATCAATGTCGGACAGCGCTGAACACCAGCTGGTGTTTCCACCTCCAAAGAAAATGATGACCTGCAAATCACGCTGGCTGTTGCTGGTAAAGAGGTGGCAGGTCTGCATCCCAAAACAGGTGTGACTGCTGTCCCCCCAGTCACAGAGGATGAAGAGGCCGCGGATGCACAAGATGTTGTAGGCGGTGGTTGGCCCAGCCGGCTAGGCCACATTGTAGCACAGTGAGCTTCCCACTGCAACTTATGCTTCATATCCATGTGCCGCTTCATGCATGAAGTACTCAAACTGTGTATTTTTTGGCCTCTACTTAGCTTTTGCTGACAAATGTTACAGATAACACGAGTTGGGTCATCTTTATCGATCTGAAAAAATGCCCAGGCTATGCAAAGCTTAGCACCCATGTGACCTGAAGAGCCACCACGACTTGTGGTCAGAGGCTGAGTTGTGTTTGAGGATGTAGTTGTAGACGTCCTTCCAGTACTACGTCTCTGTCCAGGAAGGCGCAACCTGACCTCGTCGTCACTAGCATCCTCCTCCACCTCCTCTTCTGACCTCATCTCTTGGCTGACTGTGGGTGGACAGCAAGTGGGATCTCCAACCTCGTCATCATCACCCTGTGTGTTATCACACCCATCGTCCTCAGAGCCAACCTCTTCCTGCCCTGACAAAATACTAAAGTTGTCGCTTCAATCAGGTATTTGAGTCTCATCATCGTCTTCCTCATTGTCTCCACCAACAGGAGTTACAGTTTGGGAACGAGGGACTACATTATAGTCAGAACCTTCTGCGTCTGGTCCTGGATCCGACTCATAAAGATTCTGGGCATCAGTGCAGATCATTTCCGCGTCTGAATTCACAGAAGCTCTGGAGCCGACCTCTGATTCCCAGGCTATAGTATGAGTAAACAGCTCTGCAGACTCAACCATCTGTTCTACCTCATACTCAGATGGGCAGCTGGAGACTTGGGAGCTGTGAGGAAGCAAGTGCTATTGGGGTGACACCTCTGAGGACTGGAGTATTTGTGATGTTGAAGTTGAGGTGGAGGAGAGCCCACTTAAAGGAGCACTTGATATCCGTTGAAGCACCTGCTGTTTTTGTGACTCATCTGGAATTTGTAGAGATTGGCGTGGCCGTAAGAAAGGGATCTTATCACATTGTCCGCTAAAAGAAGTAGACATCGTAGTTTGGCAGGAAGATGGTCTTTCTTCTGCAGATGTTACTGTTGATTTAAAACCTACCCCACGGGCACAACCTTTTTTTCCCAACCCAACACGCCTATTCCCCTTTCCACCAGCAGCAGGCCTTTTTCCACTCATTTTGGTGGTTAACTAATTCACAACTCTGGAGTTGTTTGCAGAAAAAACAATGGATGGGAACCGAGCAGAGCTGAGTGGCCAAACTGTGGTATTAGCCCAAAAGTATTGGCTGGGTTAGATGCAGATAAAAATTATTTTGAATTTGCAACCTGCTGGAGGTTAGTATAGATGGACTAATAGAACAAGTCGCAAACACTGCTAGAAGCCGAAATAGTTTTTCAGAGCTAGATGCAGAAAAAAATTATATTGAATTTGCAACCTGATGGAGGTTAGTATAGATGGACTAATAGAACAAGTCACAAACACTGCTAGAAGCCAAAATAGTTTTTCAGAGCTAGATGCAGAAAATAATTATATTGAAATTGCAACCTGCTGGAGGTTAGAATAGATGGACTAATAAAACAAGTCCCACACACTGCTACAAGCTGAAATAGTTTTTCAGAGCTAGATGCAGAAAAAAATAATATTGAATTTGCAACCTGATGGAGGTTAGTATAGATGGAATAATAGAACAAGTCCCACACACTGCTAGAAGCCAAAATATTTTTTCAGAGGTAGATGCAGAAAAAATTCTATTGAATTTGCAACCTGATGGAAGTTAGTATAGATGGACTAATAGAACAAGTCCCACACACTGCTAGAAGCCAAAATAGTTTTTCAGAGCTAGAAGCAGAAAAAAATTATACTGAATTTGCAACCTGTTGGAGGTTAGTATAGATGGACTAATAGAACAAGTCCCACACACTGCTAGAAGCCGAAATATTTTTTCAGAGCTAGATGCAGAAAAAAATTATAATGAATCTGCAACCTGATGGAGGTTAGTATAGATGGAATAATAGAACAAGTCCCACACACTGCTAGAAGCCGAAACATTTTTTCAGAGCTAGATGCAGAAAAAAATTATATTGAATTTGCAACCTGCTGGAGGTTAGTATAGATGGACTAATAGAACAAGTCCCACACACTGCTAGAAGCCGAAATATTTTTTCAGAGCTAGATGCAGAAAAAAATTATATTGAATTTGCAACCTGATGGAGGTTAGTATAGATGGAAAAATAGAACAAGTCCCACACACTGCTAGAAGCCGAAATATTTTTTCAGACGTAGATGCAGAAAAAAATTAGATTGAATTTGCAACCTGATGGAGGTTAGTATAGATGGACTAATAGAACAAGTCCCACACACTGCTAGAAGCCGAAATATTTTTTCAGAGCTAGATGCAGAAAAAAATTAGATTGAATTTGCAACCTGATGGAGGTTAGTATAGATGGAAAAATAGAACAAGTCCCACACACTGCTAGAAGCCGAAATATTTTTTCAGACGTAGATGCAGAAAAAAATTAGATTGAATTTGCAACCTGATGGAGGTTAGTATAGATGGACTAATAGACCAAGTCCCACACACTGCTAGAAGCTGAAATAGTTTTTCAGAGCTAGATGCAGAAAAAAATTATATTGAATTTGCAACCTGATGGAGGTTAGTATAGATGGACTAATAGAACAAGTTCCACACACTGCTACAAGCCGAAATATTTTTACAGAGCTAGATGCAGAAAAAAAATAGATTGAATTTGCAACCTGGTAGAAGTTAGTATAGATGGACTAATAGAACAAGTCCCACACACTGCTACAAGCCAAAATATTTTTTCAGAGCTAGATGCAGAAAAAAATTATATTGAATTTGCAACCTGGTGGAGGTTAGTATAGATGGACTAATAGAACAAGTCCCACACACTGCTACAGGCCGAAGCCCAAATATTTTTTCAGCGTTAGATGCAGATAAAAATTATTTTGAATTTGCAACCTGCTGGAGGTTAGTGTAGATGGACTAATAGAATAAGTCTCACACACTGCTAGAAGCCGAAATATTTTTTCAGAGCTAGATGCAGAAAAAAATTATATTGAATTTTCAACCTGATGAAGGTTAGTATGGATGGACTAATAGAACAAGTCCCACACACTGCTAGAAGCTGAAATAGTTTTTTCAGAGCTAGATGCAGAAATCTTTTTTATTGAATTTGCAACCTGGTGGAGGTTAGTATAGATGGACTAATAGAACAAGTCCCACACACTGCTACAAGCAGAAGCCCAAATATTTTTTCAGAGTTCGATGCAGATAAAAATTATTTTTAATTTGCAACCTGCTGGAGGTTAGTATAGATGGACTAATAGAACAAGTCCCAAACACTGCTACAAGCCAAAATATTTTTCAGAGCTAGATGCAGAAAAAATTTATATTGAATTTGCAACCTGATGGAGGTTAGTATAGATGGACTAATAGAACAAGTCCCAAACACTGCTAGAAGCCAAAATAGTTTTTCAGAGCTAGATGCAGAAAATAATTATATTGAAATTGCAACCTGCTGGAGGTTAGAATAGATGGACTAATAAAACAAGTCCCACACACTGCTACAAGCTGAAATGGTTTTTCAGAGCTAGATGCAGAAAAAAATAATATTGAATTTGCAACCTGATGGAGGTTAGTATAGATGGAATAATAGAACAAGTCCCACACACTGCTAGAAGCCGAAATATTTTTTCAGAGGTAGATGCAGAAAAAATTCTATTGAATTTGCAACCTGATGGAAGTTAGTATAGATGGACTAATAGAACAAGTCCCACACACTGCTAGAAGCCAAAATAGTTTTTCAGAGCTAGAAGCAGAAAAAAATTATACTGAATTTGCAACCTGATGGAGGTTAGTATAGATGGACTAATAGAACAAGTCCCACACACTGCTAGAAGCCGAAATATTTTTTCAGAGCTAGATGCAGAAAAAAATTATAATGAATTTGCAACCTGATGGAGGTTAGTATAGATGGAATAATAGAACAAGTCCCACACACTGCTAGAAGCCGAAACATTTTTTCAGAGCTAGATGCAGAAAAAAATTATATTGAATTTGCAACCTGCTGGAGGTTAGTATAGATGGACTAATAGAACAAGTCCCACACACTGCTAGAAGCCGAAATATTTTTTCAGAGCTAGATGCAGAAAAAAATTATATTGAATTTGCAACCTGATGGAGGTTAGTATAGATGGAAAAATAGAACAAGTCCCACACACTGCTAGAAGCCGAAATATTTTTTCAGACGTAGATGCAGAAAAAAATTAGATTGAATTTGCAACCTGATGGAGGTTAGTATAGATGGACTAATAGAACAAGTCCCACACACTGCTAGAAGCCGAAATATTTTTTCAGAGCTAGATGCAGAAAAAAATTAGATTGAATTTGCAACCTGATGGAGGTTAGTATAGATGGAAAAATAGAACAAGTCCCACACACTGCTAGAAGCCGAAATATTTTTTCAGACGTAGATGCAGAAAAAAATTAGATTGAATTTGCAACCTGATGGAGGTTAGTATATATGGACTAATAGACCAAGTCCCACACACTGCTAGAAGCTGAAATATTTTTTCAGAGCTAGATGCAGAAAAAAATTATATTGAATTTGCAACCTGATGGAGGTTAGTATAGATGGACTAATAGAACAAGTTCCACACACTGCTACAAGCCGAAATATTTTTTCAGAGCTAGATGCAGAAAAAAAATAGATTGAATTTGCAACCTGGTAGAAGTTAGTATAGATGGACTAATAGAACAAGTCCCACACACTGCTACAAGCCAAAATATTTTTTCAGAGCTAGATGCAGAAAAAAATTATATTGAATTTGCAACCTGGTGGAGGTTAGTATAGATGGACTAATAGAACAAGTCCCACACACTGCTACAGGCCGAAGCCCAAATATTTTTTCAGCGTTAGATGCAGATAAAAATTATTTTGAATTTGCAACCTGCTGGAGGTTAGTGTAGATGGACTAATAGAATAAGTCTCACACACTGCTAGAAGCCGAAATATTTTTTCAGAGCTAGATGCAGAAAAAAATTATATTGAATTTTCAACCTGATGAAGGTTAGTATGGATGGACTAATAGAACAAGTCCCACACACTGCTAGAAGCTGAAATAGTTTTTTCAGAGCTAGATGCAGAAATCTTTTTTATTGAATTTGCAACCTGGTGGAGGTTAGTATAGATGGACTAATAGAACAAGTCCCACACACTGCTACAAGCAGAAGCCCAAATATTTTTTCAGAGTTCGATGCAGATAAAAATTATTTTTAATTTGCAACCTGCTGGAGGTTAGTATAGATGGACTAATAGAACAAGTCCCAAACACTGCTACAAGCCAAAATATTTTTCAGAGCTAGATGCAGAAAAAATTTATATTGAATTTGCAACCTGATGGAGGTTAGTATAGATGGACTAATAGAACAAGTCCCAAACACTGCTAGAAGCCAAAATAGTTTTTCAGAGCTAGATGCAGAAAATAATTATATTGAAATTGCAACCTGCTGGAGGTTAGAATAGATGGACTAATAAAACAAGTCCCACACACTGCTACAAGCTGAAATGGTTTTTCAGAGCTAGATGCAGAAAAAAATAATATTGAATTTGCAACCTGATGGAGGTTAGTATAGATGGAATAATAGAACAAGTCCCACACACTGCTAGAAGCCGAAATATTTTTTCAGAGGTAGATGCAGAAAAAATTCTATTGAATTTGCAACCTGATGGAAGTTAGTATAGATGGACTAATAGAACAAGTCCCACACACTGCTAGAAGCCAAAATAGTTTTTCAGAGCTAGAAGCAGAAAAAAATTATACTGAATTTGCAACCTGATGGAGGTTAGTATAGATGGACTAATAGAACAAGTCCCACACACTGCTAGAAGCCGAAATATTTTTTCAGAGCTAGATGCAGAAAAAAATTATAATGAATTTGCAACCTGATGGAGGTTAGTATAGATGGAATAATAGAACAAGTCCCACACACTGCTAGAAGCCGAAACATTTTTTCAGAGCTAGATGCAGAAAAAAATTATATTGAATTTGCAACCTGCTGGAGGTTAGTATAGATGGACTAATAGAACAAGTCCCACACACTGCTAGAAGCCGAAATATTTTTTCAGAGCTAGATGCAGAAAAAAATTATATTGAATTTGCAACCTGATGGAGGTTAGTATAGATGGAAAAATAGAACAAGTCCCACACACTGCTAGAAGCCGAAATATTTTTTCAGACGTAGATGCAGAAAAAAATTAGATTGAATTTGCAACCTGATGGAGGTTAGTATAGATGGACTAATAGAACAAGTCCCACACACTGCTAGAAGCCGAAATATTTTTTCAGAGCTAGATGCAGAAAAAAATTAGATTGAATTTGCAACCTGATGGAGGTTAGTATAGATGGAAAAATAGAACAAGTCCCACACACTGCTAGAAGCCGAAATATTTTTTCAGACGTAGATGCAGAAAAAAATTAGATTGAATTTGCAACCTGATGGAGGTTAGTATATATGGACTAATAGACCAAGTCCCACACACTGCTAGAAGCTGAAATATTTTTTCAGAGCTAGATGCAGAAAAAAATTATATTGAATTTGCAACCTGATGGAGGTTAGTATAGATGGACTAATAGAACAAGTTCCACACACTGCTACAAGCCGAAATATTTTTTCAGAGCTAGATGCAGAAAAAAAATAGATTGAATTTGCAACCTGGTAGAAGTTAGTATAGATGGACTAATAGAACAAGTCCCACACACTGCTACAAGCCAAAATATTTTTTCAGAGCTAGATGCAGAAAAAAATTATATTGAATTTGCAACCTGGTGGAGGTTAGTATAGATGGACTAATAGAACAAGTCCCACACACTGCTACAGGCCGAAGCCCAAATATTTTTTCAGCGTTAGATGCAGATAAAAATTATTTTGAATTTGCAACCTGCTGGAGGTTAGTGTAGATGGACTAATAGAATAAGTCTCACACACTGCTAGAAGCCGAAATATTTTTTCAGAGCTAGATGCAGAAAAAAATTATATTGAATTTTCAACCTGATGAAGGTTAGTATGGATGGACTAATAGAACAAGTCCCACACACTGCTAGAAGCTGAAATAGTTTTTTCAGAGCTAGATGCAGAAATCTTTTTTATTGAATTTGCAACCTGGTGGAGGTTAGTATAGATGGACTAATAGAACAAGTCCCACACACTGCTACAAGCAGAAGCCCAAATATTTTTTCAGAGTTCGATGCAGATAAAAATTATTTTTAATTTGCAACCTGCTGGAGGTTAGTATAGATGGACTAATAGAACAAGTCCCAAACACTGCTACAAGCCAAAATATTTTTCAGAGCTAGATGCAGAAAAAATTTATATTGAATTTGCAACCTGATGGAGGTTAGTATAGATGGACTAATAGAACAAGTCCCAAACACTGCTAGAAGCCAAAATAGTTTTTCAGAGCTAGATGCAGAAAATAATTATATTGAAATTGCAACCTGCTGGAGGTTAGAATAGATGGACTAATAAAACAAGTCCCACACACTGCTACAAGCTGAAATGGTTTTTCAGAGCTAGATGCAGAAAAAAATAATATTGAATTTGCAACCTGATGGAGGTTAGTATAGATGGAATAATAGAACAAGTCCCACACACTGCTAGAAGCCGAAATATTTTTTCAGAGGTAGATGCAGAAAAAATTCTATTGAATTTGCAACCTGATGGAAGTTAGTATAGATGGACTAATAGAACAAGTCCCACACACTGCTAGAAGCCAAAATAGTTTTTCAGAGCTAGAAGCAGAAAAAAATTATACTGAATTTGCAACCTGATGGAGGTTAGTATAGATGGACTAATAGAACAAGTCCCACACACTGCTAGAAGCCGAAATATTTTTTCAGAGCTAGATGCAGAAAAAAATTATAATGAATTTGCAACCTGATGGAGGTTAGTATAGATGGAATAATAGAACAAGTCCCACACACTGCTAGAAGCCGAAACATTTTTTCAGAGCTAGATGCAGAAAAAAATTATATTGAATTTGCAACCTGCTGGAGGTTAGTATAGATGGACTAATAGAACAAGTCCCACACACTGCTAGAAGCCGAAATATTTTTTCAGAGCTAGATGCAGAAAAAAATTATATTGAATTTGCAACCTGATGGAGGTTAGTATCGATGGAAAAATAGAACAAGTCCCACACACTGCTAGAAGCCGAAATATTTTTTCAGACGTAGATGCAGAAAAAAATTAGATTGAATTTGCAACCTGATGGAGGTTAGTATAGATGGACTAATAGAACAAGTCCCACACACTGCTAGAAGCCGAAATATTTTTTGCAGAGCTAGATGCAGAAAAAAATTAGATTGAATTTGCAACCTGATGGAGGTTAGTATAGATGGAAAAATAGAACAAGTCCCACACACTGCTAGAAGCCGAAATATTTTTTCAGACGTAGATGCAGAAAAAAATTAGATTGAATTTGCAACCTGATGGAGGTTAGTATATATGGACTAATAGACCAAGTCCCACACACTGCTAGAAGCTGAAATATTTTTTCAGAGCTAGATGCAGAAAAAAATTATATTGAATTTGCAACCTGATGGAGGTTAGTATAGATGGACTAATAGAACAAGTTCCACACACTGCTACAAGCCGAAATATTTTTTCAGAGCTAGATGCAGAAAAAAAATAGATTGAATTTGCAACCTGGTAGAAGTTAGTATAGATGGACTAATAGAACAAGTCCCACACACTGCTACAAGCCAAAATATTTTTTCAGAGCTAGATGCAGAAAAAAATTATATTGAATTTGCAACCTGGTGGAGGTTAGTATAGATGGACTAATAGAACAAGTCCCACACACTGCTACAGGCCGAAGCCCAAATATTTTTTCAGCGTTAGATGCAGATAAAAATTATTTTGAATTTGCAACCTGCTGGAGGTTAGTGTAGATGGACTAATAGAATAAGTCTCACACACTGCTAGAAGCCGAAATATTTTTTCAGAGCTAGATGCAGAAAAAAATTATATTGAATTTTCAACCTGATGAAGGTTAGTATGGATGGACTAATAGAACAAGTCCCACACACTGCTAGAAGCTGAAATAGTTTTTCAGAGCTAGATGCAGAAATCTTTTTTATTGAATTTGCAACCTGGTGGAGGTTAGTATAGATGGACTAATAGAACAAGTCCCACACACTGCTACAAGCAGAAGCCCAAATATTTTTTCAGAGTTCGATGCAGATAAAAAATATTTTTAATTTGCAACCTGCTGGAGGTTAGTATAGATGGACTAATAGAACAAGTCCCAAACACTGCTACAAGCCAAAATATTTTTTCAGAGCTAGATGCAGAAAAAAATTAGAATGAATTTGCAACCTGGTGGAGGTTAGTATAGATGGACTAATAGAACATGTCCCACACACTGCTAGAAGCCGAAATAGTTTTTCAGAGCTAGATGCAGAAAAAAATTATATTGAATTTGCAACCTGATGGAGGTTAGTATAGATGGACTAATAGAACAAGTCCCACACACTGCTACAGGCCGAAGCCCAAATATTTTTTCAGAGTTAGATGCAGATAAAAATTATTTTGAATTTGCAACCTGCTGGAGGTTATTGTAGATGGACTAAAAGAACAAGTCTCACACACTGCTAGAAGCCGAAATATTTTTTCAGAGCTAGATGCAGAAAAAAATTATATTGAATTTTCAACCTGATGAAGGTTAGTATAGATGGACTAATAGAACAAGTCCCACACACTGCTAGAAGCCGAAATAGTTTTTCAGAGCTAGATGCAGAAATCTTTTTTCTTGAATTTGCCACCTGGTGGAGGTTAGTATAGATGGACTAATAGAACAAGTTCCAAACACTGCTACAAGCCAAAATATTTTTTCAGAGCTAGATTCAGAAAAAAATTAGATTGAATTTGCAACCTGGTGGAGGTTAGTATAGATGGACTAATAGAACAAGTCCCACACACTGCTACAAGCCGAAGCCCAAATATTTTTTCAGAGTTCGATGCAGATAAAAATTATTTTTAATTTGCAACCTGCTGGAGGTTAGTATAGATGGACTAATAGATCAAGTCCCAAACACTGCTACAAGCCAAAATATTTTTTCAGACCTAGATGCAGAAAAAAATTAGATTGAATTTGCAACCTGGAGGAGGTTAGTATAGATGGACTAATAGAACATGTCCCACACACTGCTAGAAGCCGAAATAGTTTTTCAGAGCTAAATGCAGAAAAAAATTATATTGAATTTGCAACCTGATGGAGGTTTATATAGATGGACTAATAGAACATGTCCCACACACTACTAGAAGCCGAAATAGTTTTTCAGAGCTAGATGCAGAAAAAAATTATATTGAGTTTGCAACCTGATGGAGGTTAGTATAGATGGACTAATAGAACAAGTCCCACACACTGCTAGAAGCCGAAATATTTTTTCAGAGCTAGATGCAGAAAAAATTATATTGAATTTGCAACCTGATGGAGTTTAGTATAGATGGACTAATAGAACGTTGCTATGCCCAAAAGGTTTTACTTCACTAGGTGCAGTAAATAAAATTGTATTCTATACACAGGTGGTGTAGCTTGCAACACAGATAGGATTCTCCACCGACTAACACACAATGCAAGAGGACAAAAAGGATTAGCTTTGCTAGATTTAGCCAAATGCTGTGAAAAAAACTTGCACAACACTGGCACAGACCTGCCTTGCAAAAAGTGATAGGAACTGATGTAACCTAGCCCTGAAAAGGACTTCAATTACAATTAGTCTTTACTCCCAACCTATCTATTTAAGAGCACAGACCTGCCTGATAAAAGTCGTAGGAAATTATGTAACCTAGTCCTTAAAAGGACTGCAATCACAACTATTGCTCACTCCCAAGCTATCTGTAGATTTGTGCGAAAATTGGCTTGAAATTAACAAAGTATAGCTCACACAGCAACAGCGGTGACGTCTAACACGCAGCTGCAGCAGTAAGAAAATGGTGGCGACGGGGAAAATGGCTGGGTCTTATAGGGCAAGGACATGTGACATACACTGCCAATGACACATGCCCTTGCTTGTGTGAAAAAAAGCAGTTCGCTTCGTGTGTGCACTGCTGATAAGCTGACAGATTGCACCTCCCCACTGTAAATGCGGGAAAGAGAAAAAAAAATGGAGATCTTCATTATTTCAGCAGAGATCCATCCCCTGCCCCTCTCCCCGCCCCGCTGTACACTCAAACTGCGTATTAACATTAATTTTCAGCATTACTGAGAAAAAATCCAGTTATGATTTTGGTGCACGAACAGTTATCGAACATAACCTCGAACAGCCAAATTTTTTTCAAATCGTTCGTGTTCGTCGAACAGCTCGAACACCGCTCAAAACAGCTCGAATTTGAGATTGGCGAACAGTTCGAGTCGAACACCGCTCATCTCTAGTGAACAAGCCATTAAAAGAAGTGGCTTAACAAAAATCACTGATTGCCTACAAACTATTACTATGCTGAGGTCAGAATGGTTGATATTATTATTTTATGGGGGCCATCTGGGAGACATACTGCATTGGGCGCAATTTGGAGACAGTATTACTATATAAGGGCCAATTAGGGGACATTATTACTATGTAAAGTGTAATATCTGGACATCATGTACTGTATGTATTGCATGCAACATGTATATAATGTGTGATATTATTATTATTATTAATTTATATAGCGCTATTGATTCCATGGTGCTGTACATAAGGGGTTACATACCAAATACAGATATCACTTACAGCAAAACTAACAATGATAGAACGGTACAGAGGGAGGAGGGCTCTGCCCTTGCGGGCTTATATTCTACACAAACGGGGGAGGAGACAGTAGGTTGAGGGGTTGCAGTAGCTCCGTTGTTGGGGGTGGGGTGGCAGAAAGCAAGGTCATGGCAGGCTTTAAGCTTGATTGAAGAGATGGGTTTTCAGGTTCCGTCTGAAGGATCCAGGTGTGGTGGATAATCGGACGTGTTGAGGCACAGAATTCCATAGGATGAGGGATATTCGGGAGAAATCTTGGAGGCGATTACATGAGGAACACTTAAGTGTGGAGGAGAGAAGGAGGTTTTGGGAGGACCGGAGGTTACGTGAGGGAATATATTGGGAGATTAGTTCAGAGATGTACGGAGGAGAGAGGTTATGGATGGCTTTGTAGATCAGTGTTAGTAGTTTGAACTGGATACGCTGGGGAAATGGAAGCCAGTGAAGAGATTTGCAAAAGGGGGTAGCAGAGGAATAGCGAGACGAGAGATGAACAAGTCGTGCAGCAGAGTTGAGGATGGACTGGAGGGGTGTGAGAGTGTTAGCAGGTAGGCCACAGACGAGGATGTTGCAGTTGTCTAGGCGGGAGATGATGAGGGCATGCACAAGCAGTTTAGTAGATTGACGGTTGAGGAAAGGACGGATTCTAGAAATATTTTTGAGCTGGAGGCGACAAGAGGTGGTGAGAGCTTGGTTGTGGGGTTTGAAGGACAGGGCAGAGACAAGGGTTACTCCGAGGCAGCGGATTGTCGGTACAGCGGAAAGAGTGATGTCATTTATTGTGATAGAAAGATCAGGTAGGAAAGATATGCGAGATGGGGGAAAGATAATGAGTTCAGTTTTGTCCACATTGAGCTTGAGGTAGCGGGAGGAGAAGAAGGAGGATTTGGCTGCTGGACATGCTGGGATTCTGAACAGCAGAGAGGTGACATCTGGACAAGAGAGGTAGATCTGGGTGTCATCAGCGTACAGATGGTACTGGAAGCCATGGGATTTTATGAGCTGTCCCAGGCCAAGGGTATAGATAGAGAAGAGTAGGGGTCCTAGGACAGAGCCTTGAGGGACTCCAACAGAGAGGGGGCGGGGTGAGGAGGTAGTGTGGGAGTGGGAGACCCTAAATGTGCACTTAGAAAGGTATGAGATCCAAGATAGGGCAAGGTCTTTAACGCCAAAGGAAGAGAGGATCTGTAGTAGGAGGCAGTGGTCAACTGTATCGAAAGCAGAAGACAGGTCAAGAAGACGGAGTACAGAGAATTGTCTGTTAGCTTTGGCTGTAAGTATGTCATTGGTGATTATGGTAAGGGCAGTTTGGGTGGAATGGTGGGGGCGGAAGCCGGATTGTCGGTTGTCGAAGAGAGAGTTACATGAAAAGTGGGAGGAAAGTTCAGTGTGAACGTGTTGCTCAAGGAGTTTGGAGGCAAATGGGAGCAGCGATATGGGGCAATAACTAGAAAAGGCGGTTGGGTCGAGGGATGGCTTTTTGAGGATGGGCGTGATTGTGGCATGTTTGAAGGCAGCGGGGAAAGTACTAGAAGATAGTGATAGGTTGAAGAGATGGGTTAGGGATGGGATGAGTGTGGTGGTGAGGTTGGGGAGGAGGTGGGATGGGACGGGGTCGAGAGCACATGTGGTGAGGTATGATTTGGAGAGGAGACGAGTAAGGTCTCTTTCCATGATGTTGGGAAGGGCAGTTATGGGGGTGGGGAAATGGTGTGGAAGACAAAGGGGTTGTGATGGTCGGACAGTAAAGACTTGCCGTGTATGGTCAATCTTGTTTTTGAAGTGTGTGGCAAACTCCTCAACCGAGATGACGGAGGTCGGAGGGGGCAGTGGAGGGCGGAGGAGAGAGTTAAAAGTGTTGGATAGCTGTTTGGGGTTGTAGGATAGGGAGGATATGAGGGTTGTGAAGTAGGCCTGTTTAGCAGAGGTGAGTGCTGATTTCAATGTGACAGTTGCTTGTCTGTAAATAATGTAAGTAATGTATTCAACATATGTGTAATTTTTGAGTGACAGTGTCTCTAAAGGGTGATATCTGGACAGCATATATGTAATGTGTGATAAGTGGTAATATGTCAGTAATGCATACGACACAGGTGTCACAGCAGTTTAGGCAATGTGTGATTTCTGGAGTGAATGCATGTAATGTGGGACATGAATTCTACATATAGCTAATGTGTGAATAAAGTGATGCATGTATCTAATCTGTGGGTGACATGTGTTGTACTTAATCTGTTATTGACATTTGTGTTTCATATATCTAATGTGTACATAGCATATACATATTAAATTTATGAGTGACTTATGGCATGTATATAATTAATGAGTGATGTATTTGTAGTATGTGTACAGTGTGCAATTGGTATGAGCATGGTATGTGTTTGGCAAAGGGCTAGACAGATTTCTTGCACAGGGCCCCTTGCTGTCAGTGTCTGCCCCTACATTGCTTCATGAAAATAATATACACACTATTTTAATTAGGAGGGTGATACATTGTAGCTGCCATTTGCAGGAAGTTACTATTAGCCAATAGACATTACTGAATGGCTGGCATTATTTACAGGGAGCCTGTCTTTCCAATTAACCTAAATAAACAATGGGCATGCTACTTTATTGTATAGTATTACATTGTAGAATAATCCCTTGGTTTAATCGGCAGTCTATTAAGATGTTAAAAAAACAGACTTTCAAATGCATTTTGTGGCTCTCCTGCCAGTGAAGTGAGTGGTACCGCAATGGGGACTAGTTGGGGTCTCCTTGCTGCTAAGCCAAGAATTCAATTTCGATTGATGTCCCTAGGCTGCAAGGCTGCAATACATGTGCTAACATGAGACGAAGACATGTAATAATTTTATAAGTAAATTTCAGCATCATTCTAATACTGCTGAATCAACAAGGGTCAGGTTCAACATGACATTACCATAAAGTATCATTCCTCTGCTACTAACAGGTTCCCTCTAATTGGTAAGTGCTGCTGTTTGGCTGACACTAGCATGTAGTAACTGATAGACAAAAGCACTGCACTAATAGTGCCATATATTTGGCCAATATCAGTTAGCCTGAAAGTAGCAACTACCAATTATTTACATATTTGCCAACTCTCTCAAAGTCTGGGAGGTACCCAGAAAAAGGGAGAGACCTCATGAATAAGTTGGTGACTCTCTTAAGCATTACCTTAAATGGAACCTGTCAGGCGATTTATGCTCCTAAAAAGCGGAAAACATGAACTGTAGTCTGGCAGAATGATTTCAGCCAAGTGTAATATTCTATAAATTGCTCCAATGTTTCAGAGCAAATATTCTTTTAAGATCCAGCTAGGGGCGGACTAGTCTCATCTCCGACTATTATTCTTAGTCTGTTCTTGCCTGCACATCTGCAGTTGATGGGCAGGTCTCTCACATGTTTGTATATGGAGACCTGTCAATCCCCTGCAGCATTGCTGAAAGCAGCATCTAATTGCACAATCAGCTGGCAAAGTAGTGACAGAAGTAAATTGTGCTTCCTAAGTGTACAGTGATGAGCAAAAGGGTAACAATGTTTTGAACTTTTCACTTTCAGGCTCCATATCTCACCATCCACTACTGCTTCAAGCGTGAGACTACCATAATTTTATAGACAATCATCTTGGCTATTTCATACATAAATTTGACTTGCAACTATTTAGCATATGATTAAATATGCAGATTCTTGTCATGTCACTGTATTGTTACTTTTTTGCCCTAAATTTTAATTTTTATTATTTTTCTCAGTATTTTGTAAATCCACCTTTGCCTTTTAACATTGTCTGAATCCTTCTACGCATGCTCTCGATCAGACAAGTGCTCTGTGTAGGGCACAGGATAAATGTGATTCAAGCCTATTCCTAATTTTTGAGAGGCAGATTAAACAAATAAACAGCAGTTCAAGAATTGATTGGCTTTTTTATGCCCTTTGCCATTGGTATAAATGATTGGAATGCTTTAGTATCCGAATCAGTACGGATACAGCGATAGCAGATTTATATAGCTTTTTATGTTTTGCTATTTTTACACTAAAATGCTTTATTTATAGAAAAAAAATGTTGCCATATTCTAGGAGCTATAACTTTTTTATTTTTTGGCCAACGGATCTGTATGAGGCTTATTTTGCATGTGAAAATTACTATTTTTTTACAATATGGAAATACACAATACAATATCAATCCAAGACATTAAAAAATATATCACTGACCTGAGTGGATTAATAATATAAAGTATAACTTTTATTCATAAATAATAAAATATGTCTATTTACATTTCCACTTTGCTAGGTGTAGGTCTAACCAGCAACATTTAATATACAGCGACCTGAAAAAAGATTAATACTTAATGAACTTTTACACATTTGTGCACCTTACGCCCACAAACTTGAATGCATTTTATTGGGATTTTATGTGATATACCAACACAAAGTAGCAAGAAGTTATGTAGTGTAAAGGAAATTATGGATATTTTAATTATTTTTTTAAAATACAAATTTGAAAATTGTGATGTGCATTTATATGCAGCCTCCTGTAGTCTGATACCCCTAAATATAATCCTGAGAGACTAATTGCCTCCAAAAACTGTAAATGGAGTCCACCTGTGTATAATCTATTCTCACTATAACTACAACTTTTTTGTAAAGGTCTCAGAGGTTTGTTTAAGAACATTATAGATCAAACAACATCAAACCCAGGAACACTCCATACAGATCAGGAATAAAGTTGCAGAGAAGATTAATACAGGGTTAGGTTAAAAAAAATAGCCCAAGCTCTGAACATATCAAAGAGCACTCTTCAATCCATTATCCAAAAATGGAAGGAGTATGGCAACCTAAAACATGACCATCCACCTAAACTGACATCCCAAACATGAAGAGCACTAACTAGAGAAACAGCCATGGTCACTCTCGAGGAGAAACAGAGATCGACAGCTGAGGTGAGAGAATCTGACAACACCCATTTTTGAAAATAAGCCATAAGAAGTTGAGTTTGCAGATTGCAAAAAGACATGTTGGGGACACAACTAGCATATTTTAAAAGAAGGTGCTCTGGTCGGATAAGACTAAAGTAAAACTTTTTGAACTAAATGCAAAATGCTGTGTTATGGAAAACTAACACTGCACATCACCCTAAAAAAAAATCCCCACCGTCAGACATGATGGTGGCAGTATCATGTTGTGCAGATGCTTTTCTTCAACAGGGACAAGGAAGTTGGTCAGACTTGATGAGAAGATAAATAGAGCTAAATAGGAATGAGCGAACCGGAACGGGAAAGTTCAGGGTCTGTACCACTAGTGTCAGGTGCCGAACCCCAACAGACTGTGGGCACTTCCAGAGCCATCGCAGCCATGCTAAGTTTTGGAATGGTTGTGGTTGGCCAGCAATATATAAAGGCTGCGTCACGAGTGCCGCCGCCATTCTGCTCTTAGTAGTGTAGGGATAGGACGCAGAAGGAGTGAGGGACAGATTCTGACTGCACACTCTGCAAAAAAACTGCTGTGGGTACTCTGCAACCCATATCTGTGGTAGTACTGTGTTGGAATTGTGCTTAAAACTGCTGTGTGTACAGTCATGGCCAAAAGTATTGAGAATGAGACAAATAGTCATTTTTCCACAGTTTACTGCTTCATTTTTTGTAATGGCAATTTGCATATACTCCTGAATGTCAAAGAGTGATCAGCTTAACAGCAATTACTGTACTTGCAAAGTCAATATTTGCCCAGAAAATGAACTTTAACCCCCAAAACACATTTCAACATCATTGCAGTCCTGCCTTAAAAAGAGCAGCTAACATCATTTTAGTGATTGATCCATTAACACAGGTGTGGGTGTTGATGAGGACAGGGCTGGCGATCAATCAGTCATGATTAAGTAAGAATGACATCACTGGACACTTTAAAAGGAGGCTGGTTCTTGGTATCATTGTTTCTCTTCAGTTAACCATGGTTATCTCTAAAGAAACACGTGCAGCCATCATTGCACTGCACAAAAATGGCCTAACAGGGAAGAGTATCGCAGCTACAAAGATTGCACCTCAGTCAACAATCTATCGCATCATCAAGAACTTCAAGGAGAGAGCTTCCATGTTGTCAAAAAGGCTCCAGGGCGCCCAAGAAAGACCAGCAAGCGCCAGGACCGTATCTTAAAACTGTTTCAGCTGCGGGATCGGACTACCAGCAGTGCCGAGCTTGCTCAGGAATGGCAGCAGGCTGGTGCGAGTGCTTCTGCGCGCACTGTGAGGCGGAGACTCTTTGAGGAAGGGCTGGTTTCAAGGAGGGCAGCAAAGAAGCCACTTCTCTCCAGAAAAAACATCAGGGACCGACTGATATTCTGCAAAAGGTACAGGGAGTGGACTGCTGAGGACTGGGGCAAAGTCATTTTCTCTGATGAATCCCCTTTTCGATTGTTTGGGACATCTGGAAAACAGCTTATTCGGAGAAGAAGAGGTGAGCGCTACCACCAGTCTTGTCTCATGCCAACTGTAAAGCATCCTGAAACCATTCATGTGTGGGGTTGCTTCTCAGCCAAGGGAATCGGCTCACTCACAGTCTTGCCTAAAAACACAGCCATGAATAAAGAATGGTTCCAGAATGTCCTCCAAGAGCAACTTCTCCCAACCGTCCAAGAGCAGTTTGGCGCCCAACAATGCCTTTTCCAGCATGATGGAGAACCTTGCCATAAAGCAAAGGTGATAACTAAATGGCTCATGGAACAAAACATAGAGATTTTGGGTCCATGGCCTGGAAACTCCCCAGATCTTAATCCCATTGAGAACTTGTGGTCAATCATCAAGAGACGGGTGGACAAACAAAAACCAACAAATTCTGGCAAAATGCAAGCATTGATTATGCAAGCATGGACTGCTATCAGTCAGGATTTGGTCCAAAATTTGATTGAGAGCATGCCAAGGAGAATTACAGAGGTCTTGAAGAAGAAGGGGCAACACTGCAAATATTGACTTGCTGCATTAACTCATTCTAGCTGTCAATATAACCTATTGGTACTCATAATATGATTGCAATTATATTTCTGTATGTGATATAAACATCAGACAAACACTAATAAAAACCAGAGGCCAGCAGATCATGTGAAAATATAATTTTGGCGTCATTCTCAAAACTTTTGGCCATGACTGTAGTCTGCAAACTCAGACTGTGGGATTACTGTGCCTTTAAGCCGCTGTGTGTTTTCTAATAGTCTGAGAAATAAATAATTGGCATCAGCTATCTCATTGCTATTAGTAGGCTAATGAAATCATTTTTCAGGAAACTGTGTGTTTTTTAGTTGTCTGGGAAATAAATAATTGTCATCAGCCATCTAATTGACATTTCAAGGCCAAAGAAATAATTTTTCAGGACCGATGTGTGTTTTCTAGTAGTTTTGCAAATAAATATATTGCATCAGCCATCTCTAGTAGTGTTGAGCGAGCATGCTCGACACTGCTCGGTACTCACCCGAGCATCTCACTACTCGGGATGTTCGGCGAGCACCAAGCATTTCCGAGTTACTCGGGCGGGAGCTCGGGTCTCCGCCCTGCATGTTTGGCGCTCTTTACAGAGCCAATGAACATGCAGGGATTGCCAGCCAGTCACTGTAATGCCGCAGCCATGTTGGTTGTTGGCATTACAGTGATTGGCAGGCCACACAGCGTCACCTCTACTATTTAAAACCGGTTGCCGCCATCTTGGACACAGTCGCCCGGATCAGACAATGTAGGGAGAGTGCTGCTGAGTGAGGGAGAGATTTATACTGCAAATAGGTAGTGTAGGGTCTCTAAAGCCTGCAAAATCAAACAGTCCTTCTGAGGACTAATATCCATCCCAGACATCAGGCAGGCAGTCAGACAGGCTGTATAGGAGACGCAGTGGTTATACCAACAAACACTGCATTACAGTCCTGTGTGCTGCTTTTCTAATTTCTAGACTTAGCCCCAGGTCTCAGGGGCCAGGAAAAATCCCTTTTTTTCATCTAAATCTTCTTTTTTTTTTTCCTCAGTAAGACTGTACAAATACCCGTCTTATTAACCTTTTGGTATTCCCTCCCCCCCCAAAAAAATTGAGTGTGTCTGTGAGTGTTCAGACACCAATATATCTGTTTAAAAGAGTCTGGTGTAGGCCAGATAACTAGAACTGTGGTTTTGCAGTTCCACGGTTCAAATCTCTGTATTATCCACTTTTTTTGCCTTTTTTCCATTAAAAAAAACAGTTTGAGTGTCTCGCTGACTGTTCAGGCACAAATATTTCTGTTTAAAAGATTCTGGTGTAGGAGAGAGAACAAGAACTGTGGTTTTCCTCTTCCATGGTTCAAATATGGGTGTAATGCAACTTTTTGCATAAAAAAAACTGTTTCAGTGTCTTGTTGACTGTTCAGACACAAATATATCTGTTTAAAAGATTCTGGTGTAGGCCAGAGAACTAGAATTGTGGTTTTCCTCTTCCACGGTTCAAATCTGGGTGTAATCCACCTTTTTGCATAAAAAAAAACAGTTTGAGTGTCTCACTGACTGTTCCGACACAAATATATCTGTTTAAAAGATTCTGATGTAGGCCAGATAACTAGAAATGTGGTTTTCCTCTTCCACGGTTCAAATATGGGTGTAATCCACCTTTTTGCATAAAATAAACAGTTTGAGTGTCTTGCTGACTGTTCAGACACATATATATCTGTTTAAAAGATTCTGGTGTAGGGGAGAGAAATAGAACTGTGGTTTTACTCTTCCACGGTTCAAATCTGGGTGTTTTCCTCCTTTTTGCATAAAAAAAAAGAGTTTCAGTGTCTCGCTGACTGTTCAGACACAAATATATCTGTTTAAAAGATTCTGGTGTAGGCCAGAGAACTAGAACTGTGGTTTTCCTCTTCCATGGTTCAAATCTCCTTTTTATTACCCTTTTGCCATTGATAGTGCGAGTGTAAGCTATTTTACTTCATTTACAATGGGCAAGGCGCGTGGCAAGGGACGTGGAACTGGACGTTCTGGTGATGGTGCGTGCAAAGGACGGAGCCATGGCCAAGGTGAAAATGTGCTTCACCCAACAGCCACATCTTCTCACTCCCAGTTCTTGACTGAATTACTAGGGAAGCACACAACAGCACCACTATTGCAAACTGATCAGTGTGAACAGGTTATTAATTGGATAGCAGATAATACTTCCAGTCACCTGGGCACCACCACCTCCGGTCTGTCTTCCACACGGTCAAGTCTTAGTAGCCGTGAGTCTCGACTGCATACTCCTCCTCACCCTGATGCTCCTTCCTCCCACCATGCTGAGTGTCGTCAGAAAGCAACTGATCCCACAGTTGAACACTCTGAAGAGCTGTTCATTGGTCCATTTCCATATTTGGGTCCCTCGCCTGCTCTACTTGAAGTGGTGGAAGAGCAGATCCCATGTAGCGATGGCCAAATATTTGAACAGCCACGGCCACAGGAAGTCGACGCTGGCAATTTGTCACAAGAGGAGAATGATTACGAGACACAATTGCCACAAAGTGAGGAGGAGGACCGTGGTGCGGAAGTGGAAGAGGAGGAGGTGGTGGATGATCTAGTAACTGAGCCAACGTGGCAGGAGGACACGCAGAGCGAGGCTAGCAGCACACAGAGTGAGGAAGGCTGAGTACCCCAACAGGCAGGAAGAAGCAGTGTGGTGGCCGCAGACAGAAGACGGGCAACCGTTCCGCGTAACACCAACACGAGGGACGTTGCCAGTACAACTGGTAGGTCTTTCAGAGTCTGGAATTTTTTTAAAGACTCTGCTGATAACCCCAAAAAGGTCATTTGTACCAGCTGCCAGGCCAGCATTAGCAGGGGTGACAAAACTACCAGCCTGACCACCACCAGCATGATCACGCACATGTCAGCACAGCACCCGACTTTGTGGGGCGAACCCCAGGGTCCACGACCATTGTCAGCGGGTGTCACCACTGCTTCTTCCGCTGTTGTGCATGTAATAGAACCCCCTGTTGTGCGTGCAAGGCAATCCCCTGTCCATACTGCATGCAAAGATGTACCCATCTCTCAGTCTTCACTTATTATGGCAGTTTCTCAAGAAACAGCATCAACGTCCACGTCCACGTCCCACCGCAGCATTCAATTGTCCATATCCCAGACTTTGAACGTAAGCGCAAATTCGCAGCCAACGTCTCACAGGCCACAGTCCTAAATTCGCTCATTTCACGACTTCTTGCGTTGGAAATGCTGCCTTTTAGGCTGGTGGAGACAGAATCCTTCCGCAACCTTATGGCGGTGGCTGTCCCTCGGTACTCGGTCCCCAGCCGACACTATTTTGCCCAGTGTGCCATCCCCGCACTACACAAGCACGTGTCCCAAAACATCTGCTGTGCCCTCAACAACGCAGTTACTGGGAGAGTCCACCTGACAAGGGACACATGGACAAGTGCTTGTGGCCAGGGATGGTACATCTCCCTGACGGCAGACTGGGTAAACATAGTGGAAGCCAGGACCCAGTCGGACATCCTCCCCACACCGAGGATTGCGGGCCCTATGTCAGTCAGAGTTGCCCCCACAGTGTACAGCTCCTGCGTATCATCCTCCTCCTTATGTTCAGCCTCCATCTCACATATCACTACATCAGATACAAGCTGGAAGCACTGCAGTTCTGCCTCAGCCAAGCGGCATCAGGCTGTGCTGAAACTCATAGGCTTAGGTGATAAACCTCACACTGCTTGTGAGTTGTGGACAGCTGTGAAAGAGCAAGCAGATCTGTGGCTGAGACCGCTGAACCTACATTGAGGCATGGTCGTGTGCGACAATGGTCTTAACCTGATGTGACGGCTCTGAGGCGAGATCACACACGTACCATGCCTGGCTCATGTGCTTAACCTCATGGTTCAGCGGTTTTTTAAATTGTACCCGAGTTGCCAGATCTGCTCGTCAAAGTACGCCACCTGTCAGCTCATTTTCGGAAGTCGGCTACAGCTTCCGCCGTCCTTGCTGTGTTGCAGCAGCGTTTGCAGCTTCTGGCACACCAACTGGTGTGTGATGTCCCCACACATTGGAACTCTACCCTCCACATGTTGCAAAGTATTTGTGAGCAGAAGAGAGCAGTTGTGGAGTACCAGCTGCAACAAGGCCGTCGATATTCCGGCCAGACTCCACGCATAAGACCTCAGGAGTGGACCTGGATGTCTGACATATGTACCATCCTGACAAACTTTGAGGAGTCTACCAAGATGGTGAGTGGCGATGACACCATCATTAGCGTCAGCATCCCATTTGTCTGTCTTTCGCAACGCTCTCTGCAGAAAATCAAAGAGGATGCATTGAGGGCAGAGTATGATGAGATGGTTCAAGAAGCCGTAGCGGGCGATTACACACAGCCCAGCCTCATCTCATCCCAACGTGCATTGGGGCCTATGAGGGAGAGGAGGAGGAGGAAGAACAGGAGCTGATATCATGCGCTGTATACGGTAGTACCTGCACAACTGTCATACCGTCGGTTCAGCATGGGTGGCCTTAGGACAGAGGGGAGGAGGAGAGCATGGTCAGTCGTCATCTTGGTGAGGACACGGAAGTCTTGCCCGTTACCAGTCTGGCACGCATGGCTGACTTTACGTTACACTGCCTTATCCGTGACCCTCGCGTTGTCAAAATGTTGGGTGACAGTCATTACTGGTTGGCGACACTTTTAGACCCCTGCTACAAGGAGAACTTTCACTCTCTTATTCCTGAGGTGGAGAGGTCTACAAAAATGGGGCAGTACCAGAAGGCCCTTGAGGCATAACTGTTAAAAAAAACTGTTAAAAAATTCCTATCTGAACATGCTAGCGGCAGAGGTCACATTTCGTTGCCCAACCAAGGCAACTGGCGAGAGAGACGCAACTCCAATCCAGCAGAGTCAGGGGAACACTGTCAAAGTTCTGGGACAATTTTCTGAGACCCACCCAGCTTACAGGCCCTGAGGCGCGGGGTACTCTCACAAGGAGTGGAACATTTCAAAAGATGGTGAGGGAGTACTTTGTCGACCCTACCAGCGTCCTCCATGATTCTGCTGTGCCTTATAATTTTTGGGTATCCAAGCTGGACACTTGGAATGAACTCGCTCTGTATGCCTTGGAGGTCCTGTCCTGCCCTGCCGCTAGCGTGTTAATGGAGCGTGTTTTTAGTGCCGCTGGGGGAATTATTAGTGATAAGTAGTGTTGAGCCACCCCCGTAGTGTTCGGGTTCGGTTCGGTTCGTCGAACACCGGGATGTTCGAGGAACTGTTCGTCGAACTGTTCGTCGAACACCTTAGAACACCGTCGAACACCGTTAAAACCAATGGCAGGCAAACAAAAACACATAGAAACACATAGAAAACACCTGCAAAGGTGTCCAAAAGCTGACAAACTGCTCAGAAGACACTCTCTTTAAAAAAGCCGGCCGGCAAATTCAGCAGCGGCATACACCGGTACCCGACAATTTAGACAAGAAGGAATAGAGCATCACACATAGATTAGATAGATAGAAACATGTCAGTCACACATATAAGAAGCACAGTGACAGTGTTGCTTACTGTACTTGTCATTTAGTGTAAAGGATTTATTTAAAAAAATAATAGTGTTTTCATGCACTGTCTCTTTAAAAAAGCCGGCCGGCAATTCAGCATCTGTACCCGACAATTTATAACAGACAGAATAGAGCTTCACACATAGATTAGATAGATAGAAACATGTCAGTCACATATATATGAAGTACAGTGATAGTGTTGGTTACTGTACTTGTCATTTAGTATTAAAATAAAGGATTTATTATTAAAAAAATTGGCGTGGGGTTCCCCTTAATTTTAGGCTCTAGCGGAGGTTAAGCAGACGGCTGGGGCAGATGTTTGAAGCCTGGGAAGGGGGTAATACCCACGGAGCTTCCCAGGCTACTAATATCAGCCCCCAGCTGAATACATAGCCTTTACTAGCTATTAAAATGGGGGACCCCCCCAAAAAAATGACGTGGGGTCCCCCCTAATTTAATAGCTAGCAAAGGCTAGGCAGACAGCTGGGGGCTGATATTAATAGCCCAGGAAGGGAGCCATGAATATTGGCCCCCTCCCAGGCTAGAAACACAAGCCGTCAGCCGCCCCAGAAATGGCGCATTCATAGGATGCGCCAATTCTGGCACTTAGCCTCGCTCTTCCACGCTGCCCTGGTGCGGTGGCAGGGGGTAATAGGGTTGGGGTTGATGTCAGCTTATAATGCCAGCTGACATCAAGCCCAGGTTAGTAATGGAGAGGCGTCTATAAGACACCCCCATTACTAACCCCATAGTCAAAGTTAAAAAAAAACACAAACACCCAGAATAAAGTCCTTTAATTGAAATAAAGACACAATCCTTTATTGTTCTAAATTAAACCATACTTACCATCACGCCCATTCCAGCTGAAGCCAACGATCTCCTGCAATAAAAGAAAAATAATAAAGCAACCTCATCCTTACCTTTCCATGGTTCCCACGACAGCTTCAGCTCTGCTACATCGAGATGACAGGCTGGACCGCAGCAGAACGCTGCCATCCAGCCTGTCATCCCGCAGACACTGAGAAGCGCAGGCTTGCTTGCGCTGCTCAGCGTCTCTCTGTGACGACATCCAGATGAGCCGAGTTCATGTCCAATGAACTCGGCTCACCTCATGCACGTCACTGACAGCGTGGGAAAATTCTCACGCTGAAGCGCTGATTGCAGGAGAATTTTCCCACGCTGTCAGTGACGTGCAGGAGGTGAGCTGAGTTCATACATGAGCTCACCTCATGCACATCACTGACAGCGTGGGAGAATTCTCCTGCACTCAGCACTTCAGCGTGAGAATTTTCCCACGCTGTCAGTGACGTGCATGAGGTGAGCCGAGTTCATTGGACATGACCTCGGCTCATCTGGATGCCGTCACAGCGAGACAGTGAGGAGCGCAAGCATGCCTGCGCTTCTCAGTGTCTGCGGGATGACAGACTGGATGGCAGCGTTCTGCTGCGGTCCAGCCAGTCATCTCGATGTAGCAGAGCTGAAGCTGTCGTGGGAACCATGGAAAGGTAAGGATGAGGTTGGTTTATTATTTTACTTTTATTGCAGGAGATCGTTGGCTTCAGCTGGAATGGGTGTGATGGTAAGTATGGTTTAATTTAGAACAATAAAGAATTGTGTCTTTATTTCAATTAAAGGACTTTATTCTGGGTGTTTTGTTTTTTTTAAATACTTTACTAGAAATTCATGGCGGTCATGTCTAATACTGGCGTGACCCCATGAATTTTGGGCTTGGGGCCAGCTGATAATACCAAGCTGGCCCTAACCCCTTTATTACCCAGTGAGCCACCGCACCAGGGCCCTGGATGAGTTGGGTACAGCGCCAGAAGATGGCGCTTCTATGAACGCGCCATTTTCCGGGGTGGCTGCGGACTGCAATTTGTAGCGGGGGGGGGGCCCAGAAAGCTTGGGCCTCCCTGCGCTGCAGATTCCAGCCCCCAGCTGCCTAGTTGTACCTGGCTGGACACAAAAATAGGGCGAAGCCCCACGTACTTTTTTTTTAATTATTTCATGAAATTCATGAAATAATTAAGAAAAAAAGGCCTTCCCTATATTGTTGTGTCCGGCCAGGTACAAATAGGCAGCTGGTGGTTGGGGGCAGCCCGTTCCTGCCTGCTGTACCTGGCTGGACACAAATATAGTGCGAAGCCCCACTTCAATTTTTTTTAATTATTTCATGAAATTCATGAAATAATTAAGAAAAAAAGGGCTTCCCTATATTGTTGTGTCCGGCCAGGTACAAATAGGCAGCTGGTGGATGGGGGCAGCCCGTTCCTGCCTGCTGTACCTGGCTGGACACAAATATAGTGCGAAGCCCCACTTCAATTTTTTTTAATTATTTCATGAAATTCATGAAATAATTAAGAAAAAAAGGGCTTCCCTATATTGTTGTGTCCGGCCAGGTACAAATAGGCAGCTGGTGGATGGGGGCAGCCCGTTCCTGCCTGCTGTACCTGGCTGGACACAAATATAGTGCGAAGCCCCACTTCAATTTTTTTAAATTATTTCAGGAAATTCATGAAATAATTTAAAAAAAATTGACGTGGGGCTTCGCACTATATTTGTGTCCAGCCAGGTACAGCAGGCAGGAACGGGCTGCCCCCAACCACCAGCTGCCTATTTGTACCTGGCCGGACACAACAATATAGGGAAGCCCTATTTTTCTTAATTATTTCATGAAATAATTTAAAGAAAATTGACGTGGGGCTTCGCCCTGTTTTTGTGTCCAGCCAGGTACAACTAGGCAGCTGGGGGCTGGAATCCGCAGCGCAGGGAGGCCCAAGCTTTCTGGGCCACCCCCGCTGCAAATTGCAGTCCGCAGCCACCCCGGAAAATGGCGCGTTCATAGAAGCGCCATCTTCTGGCGCTGTACCCAACTCATCCAGGGCCCTGATGCGGTGGTTCACTGGGTAATAAAGGGGTTAGGGCCAGCTTGGCATTATCAGCTGGCCCTAAGCCCGAAATTCATGGGGTCACGCCAATATTAGACATGACCACCATGAATTTCTAGTAAAGTATTTAAAAAAAACACAACACCCAGAAAAAAGTCCTTTAATTGAAATAAACACACAATTCTTTATTGTTCTAAATTAAACCATACTTACCATCACGCCCATTCCAGCTGAAGCCAACGATCTCCTGAAATAAAAGAAAAATAATAAAGCAACATCATCCTTACCTTTCCATGGTTCCCATGACAGCTTCAGCTCTGCTACATCGAGATGACAGGCTGGACCGCAGCAGAACGCTGCCATCCAGCCTGTCATCCCGCAGACACTGAGAAGCGCAGGCTTGCTTGCGCTCCACAGTGTCTCTCTGTGAGGGCATCCAGATGAGCCGAGTTAATGTCCAATGAACTCGGCTCACCTCATGCACGTCACTGACAGCGTGGGAAAATTCTCCTGCACTCAGCGCTTCAGCGTGGGAGAATTCTCACACTGAAGCGCTGAGTGCAGGAGAATTCTCCCACGCTGTCAGTGACGTGCAGGAGGTGAGCAGAGTTCATTTGACATGAGCTCACCTTATGCACGTCACTGACAGCGTGGGAAAATTCTCCTGCACTCAGCGCTTCAGCGGGAGAATTCTCACGCTGAAGCGCTGAGTGCAGGAGAATTCTCCCACGCTGTCAGTGACGTGCAGGAGGTGAGCTGAGTTCATTGGACATGAGCTCACCTTATGCACGTCACTGACAGCGTGGGAGAATTCTCCTGCACTCACCGCTTCAGCTTGAGAATTTTCCCACGCTGTCAGTGACGTGCATGAGGTGAGATGAGTTCATTGGACATGAACTCGGCTCATCTGGATGTCGTCACAGAGAGACGCTGAGCAGCGCAAGCAAGCCTGCGCTTCTCAGTGTCTGCGGGATGAGAGGCTGGATGGCAGCGTTCTGCTGCGGTCCAGCCTGTCATCTCGATGTAGCAGAGCTGAAGCTGTCGTGGGAACCATGGAAAGGTAAGGATGAGGTTGCTTTATTATTTTTCTTTTATTGCAGGAGATCGTTGGCTTCAGCTGGAATGGGCGTGACGGTAAGTATGGTTTAATTTAGAACAATAAAGGATTGTGTCTTTATTTCAATTAAAGGACTTTATTCTGGGTGTTTGTGTTTTTTTTAACTTTGACTATGGGGTTAGTAATGGGGGTGTCTTATAGACGCCTCTCCATTACTAACCTGGGCTTGATGTCAGCTGGCATTATAAGCTGACATCAACCCCAGCCCTATTACCCCCTGCCACCGCACCAGGGCAGCGTGGAAGAGCGAGGCTAAGTGCCAGAATTGGCGCATCCTATGAATGCGCCATTTCTGGGGCGGCTGACGGCTGGTGTTTCTAGCCTGGGAGGGGGCCAATATTCATGGCTCCCTTCCTGGGCTATTAATATCAGCCCCCAGCTGTCTGCCTAGCCTTTGCTAGCTATTAAATTAGGGGGGACCCCACGTCATTTTTTTTGGGTGGTCCCCCATTTTAATAGCTAGTAAAGGCTATGTATTCAGCTGGGGGCTGATATTAGTAGCCTGGGAAGCTCCGTGGGTATTACCCCCTTCCCAGGCTTCAAACATCTGCCCCAGCCGTCTGCTTAACCTCCGCTAGAGCCTAAAATTAAGGGGAACCCCACGCCAATTTTTTTAATAATAAATCCTTTATTTTAATACTAAATGACAAGTACAGTAACCAACACTATCACTGTACTTCATATATATGTGACTGACATGTTTCTATCTATCTAATCTATGTGTGAAGCTCTATTCTGTCTGTTATAAATTGTCGGGTACAGATGCTGAATTGCCGGCCGGCTTTTTTAAAGAGACAGTGCATGAAAACACTATTATTTTTTTAAATAAATCCTTTACACTAAATGACAAGTACAGTAATCAACACTGTCACTGCACTTCTTATATATGTGACTGACATGTTTCTATCTATCTAATCTATGTGTGATTCTCTATTCCTTCTATTCTAAATTGTCGGGTACCGCTGCTGAATTGCCGGCCGGCTTTTTTAAAGAGACGGTGCCTGAAAACACTATTATTTTTTTTGATAAATCCTTTACGCTAAATGACAAGTACAGTAAGCAGCACTTTCACTGTACTTCGTATATATGTGTGACTGACATGTTTATATCTATCTAATCTATGTGTGAAGCTCTATTCTTTCGGTTCTAAATTGTTGGGTACAGGTGTATGCCGCTGCTGAATTGCCGGCTTTTCATGTTTCACTGTTGGCACTGTTCCCATCGATTTGGGCAATCACTGTAATGCCACAACCACCATGGCTGTGGCATTACAGTGAGTGGCAGACAATCCCTGCATGATTGGTGCTCTAAATAGCGCCAGACATGCAGGACACGCTTTTGGTGCACGAACAGTTATCGAACATAACCTCGAACAGCCGAATTTTTTGCAAATCGTTCGGGTTCGTCGAACAACTCGAACACCGCACAAAACAGCTCGAATTTGAGATTGGCGAACAGTTCTAGTCGAACACCGCTCATCTCTAGTGATAAGCGCACTCGCCTGTCAACTGACAATGCTGACAAGCTGACCCTTATCAAAATGAACAAGGGCTGGATTGGGCCAGACTTCTCATCACCACCAAATGACAGCAGAGTAACATAAAGTCAAATCCACTGTGTTATTTCGGGAGGTGTATTCCCATGCACCGCTTCACACCCACACATGGGTATACGCTTCCTCATTTCGGCTGTTTCTTGCTCTTCTCCTTACCCTCAGCCTCCACCACCACTATACCACCACGGTGACCGTGGTCCTTGTTGCCAGCATTGCAAGTTCCTCCGTCCTAATTTTTGGCAGCTTTTGCATGGAAGGCATATGCAAAGACTATGGGAATAATGTTTTTAATTTGCTGTACTGCATGGCTCTTGTAAGGGGCATTAAAACCATCTTTTTAAGCTGCTGTGACCTCCACGTCTCTTCCAAGGGGCATTAAAACCGTCTTGTTAAACCACTTTCAACTCCACGTCTCTTCAAAGAGGCTTTAAAACCATCTTGTTACGCTACTGTGACCTCCACGTTTCTTCCAAGGGGCATTGATATTGTCTTTTTATTCCACTGTGACCTACACCACTTTTCCAAGTGGCATTGATATTGTCTTTTTATTCCACTGGGACCTCCACGTCTCTTCCATGGGGCATTAAAACCGTCATGTTAAACCACTCTGAACTCCACGTCACTTCCAAGGGGCATTAAAACCGTCTTGTTAAGCTACCGTGACCCCCATGTCTCTTCCAAGGGGCATTAAAACCGTCTTGCTAAACCACTCTGAACTCCACATCTTTTCCAAGGGGCATTAAAATCATCTTGTTAAGCTACTGTGACCTCCACGTCTCTTCCAAGGGGCATTAAAAACATCTTGTTAAACCACTCTGAACTCCACGTCTCTTCCAAGGGTCATTGATATTGTCTTTTTATTCCACTGCGACCTCCACGTCTCTTCCAAGGGGCATTGATATTGTCTATTTATTTCACTGGGACCTCCACCACTCTTCCAAGGGGCATTGATATTGTCTTTTTGTTCCACTGGGACCTCCACGTCTCTTCCAAGGGGCATTAAATCCGTCTTGTTAAAGCACTCTGAACTCCACGTCTCTTCCAAGGGGCATTAAAACCTTTTTGTTAAGCTACTATAAACAAATAATGTAGCACAATGTAACATTGAGTATGTAAATATGAAATATGAAATATGAATAGCATAACTGCTATAGAAAATAGAAATAAATGAGAAATGTTAGCGCATGTAAATATGAAGTATGAAATATGAATAGCATTACCACTGTAGAAATCTTAGCGCATAAATTGGCCAATTCATGTGTACCTGACAGCCGCGGTAAGGCGTTTCTCGATGTCAGGACCTAACCGTCTTGCTAAACCACTCTGAACTCCACGTCTCTTCCAAGGGGCATTAAAAACATCTTGTTAAGCTACTGTGACCTCCACGTCTCTTCCAAGGGGCATTATAAGCGTCTTGTTAAACGACTCTGACCTCCACGTCTCTTCCAAGGGTCATTGATATTGTCTTTTTATTCCACTGCCACCTCCACCACTCTTCCAAGAGGCATTGATATTGTCTTTTCATTCCACTGAAACCTCCACATCTCTTCCAATGGACATTAAAACCGTCATGTTAAACCTCTCTGAACTCCACGTATCTTCCAAGGAGCAGTAAAACCATCTTGTTAAACTACTGTGACCTCCACGTCTCTTCCAAGGGGCATTAAAACTGTCTTGTTAAACCACTCTGAACTCCACATCTCTTCCAAGTGGCATTAAAACCGTCATGTTAAACCTCTCTGAACTCCACGTCTCTTCCAAGGGGCAGTAAAACCGTCTTGTTAAGCTACTGTGACCTCCACGTCTCTTCCAGGGGGCTTTAAAAGCGTCTTGTTAAACCACACTGAACTCCACAGTTCTTCCAAGGGGCATTGAAATGTTGTTTTTAATTACCTCTAACCTCCACGACTCTTCCAATGGGCATTGCATTTTCTCCTAATTTTAGTCAGCTTTTGCTTTTCAATGCTTAGGCGAACACTAAGGGAGACCCACTCCCCAATAATGGGTAGAAGGTTTTTAGTATGCTGTAGTCCATGTCTGTTTCAAGGGGCTTTGCAGTTCCTCATAATTTTTGGAAAGCCTTCCATTCACTGCTTAGGCCCTCTGACCTCCATGTCACTTCCAAGGGGCATTAGAGTGCCTTGAAATTTTTGGTAGGCATTGTACTCACTGTATGCCCCATAACTGTGTAGCCGAACTGCTCCTTTTGGTACAGAAACATATCCTACAAGACATGTGTGGTTGTCTGGCCTGATATTGATGTGAATTGTCCCTGTTCCTCCTGCTCTTTCTCCTTTGCCACCACCTCATCCATCATTCATCACCTGAAGCTTTGTTTTAACGGGAGTCATAGAACTGGGATAGTAGCAGGAAAACATCCAGCAATCCTCAGAGGAGATAGGATATGCGCCAAAACGCTAACCACCTCAGGCCTAGCCGCTACTACATACATGCGCTTGCATTCCAAGGAACAGAAAGCTAAGAAGATGGATGGCCTCCTGATCATGAATAATTTACTCATCGTGTAGGAGGCCGACCACTGCTGCTGTCTACCTTCTGAACTTTGTGTTGAAGCCTGATTGACCCAGGACCCGCAATCCTCTATGTCTGAAGGATGTGTTGCATCCCAATGTCCGTGTCCTGGCTTCCACAATATTAACCCAGTGTGAAGGCGTCAGTGAGATGGACCATTCCTGGCCACATTCACATGTCCACGTGTTTGTGGTTAGGCTGTCCTTCCCACTAAATGCACTGGGGAGGGCACAGGTAATGTTTTGGTATGCATGCTTGTGTATAAGGTGCACCGGGACAAATAGGGGCGGCTGGGGACCGTTTATGGACACCCGGCCACCCCCAGGCTGCTGGGGACCGAGTATGGACACCCCGTCGCCCTCTGGTGGCTGGGGACCAACTGTGGACACCCGGCTGCCCGGCGGCTGGGGACTGAGTATGGATACCAGGCCGCCGATGCAGCCATGACGTGGTGGCCAGATTCCGAGGCCCAATTTCAAGTGCAAGCATACAAGCAGTGTGGTATTGCAGCCTGGGGGTGGGTGGGTGGCAGGCTGCATATTTGCGCTTGCATTGCAAGGAATGGGGGAGGTACAATTGAACACTGCCCTGAGACAAGGACGTGAACGGGGGTGGTTGCAAGTCTTCATCTTCTGATGCGGCAAGGATCACTTCTGATTGGCACACTTATAGTCAGTGACCTGGGTGTCAGAGATGCTTCCAGGGCTCTTCCCCATACTGTTCCCATGTCTTTTCAGCACTGTATGCATGTGTCACACAGCACATGGCCAGATATGGTTGTAAAATGTTAAAATGACATTTCACGGTGAATGCATTTGTCACGGTTGAAAGCAATGCAAAAGTGCAAAAATGCATAAAAAATGCTACTTGTAAACATAGTCCAAGGTGTGGAGGAGTATTTTTATTTTTGATTATTTATTTTACCTTATACACAAGTCTTTACCCTGGAAAGGATGTTCCTTAACATATTTCCCAGGAAAACAGTTTCAGTTTCATTTTTGTATGTTTTATTGTGAGCCCGTAAAAGTGGCTTAATACTTCTGTATTGACAGCAGTGACCTGGGGGTCAGAAATGCTTTCTGGGGTGATCCCCATGCTGTCCCCATGTCATTTGAGCACTGTCACTATCGTTTTGGGCACTTTTTATGCTTTCTACAGACTGCCAGGGGTGCCACCGCAAAAATGCTCGGGTCTCCCATAGACTAACATTGGGCTCATTGCTCGGGTCGAGCACCCGAGTATCACGGTGAGCTTGGCCCGAGCTTCGAGCACCCGAGCATTTTAGTGCTCGCTCAACACTAATCTCTAGGGATCGGCGAACCCGAATGGTAAAGTTTGGGGTCCGTACCAATAACCTAGTGTCCGTGCATGGACCCCGAACACGGACTTCTCCAGGAAGTCCAAGCTACTTTCCAGGTTTGGCAGCCCAAACTAAGTTTGCCTGGCAGTGATTGGCCAATAAAAATGATGTGGGGTCCGCTCTCTTTGTGCTAACCAGCGCAAGTAAAGCTTACAGCAGCATTCTCAGACTGGTAAGTGATCATAGATATTGGCCCTCCCCAGCCTAAAAAGAGCTGCAGCAGCCACCCCATATAAAGCGCATCTATTAGATATGCCAATTCTGACGCTTTGCTCTGCTCTTCTAACTTGCCTGTGGCAAATTGGGTAATGTTTGTGGGGTTGATGTCGGCTTTGTAATGTCAGCCCACAGGTTAGTATTGGAGAGGCGTCATTAAGACGTCCGCATTACTAACCTCATAGTCAAATGTAATTAAAACACACCGAGTAAGAGCAGACTCCTTTATTTGAAAGAAACACTCCCCATCCTCTTTCACCAATTTTTACTGTAAAATGAAAAATAATAAAAGACTATATTCCTCACCTGTCCAATGATAATCCATATGTCCCACGACGTGCTCCAACTCTGCTATATCGGCATTCACGGCTGAGCGGTCGCATTATGTCCCTGCTCAGTTGTGAAACCAGAAGACGCTAAGCTGGGCCTGAGAACTCAGCTTCAGTGCTGAGCACTGACGTCAAAAGGTGACCTGATCCCAATATAGAAGAGTTGGAGCACATTGTGGGACATATGGATTATCGTCGGTCAGATAAGGAAAATGGTGTTTTATTATTTTTAATTTTACAGTAATAAGTAGGTGAAAAAAGGTGGGGAGTATTTATTTCAAATAAAGGAGTCTGCGTTTTTATTTCAATTAAAGGACTTTACTCTGTCTCTGTCTTTTTATAAAACCTTATAGACACCTCTCCATTACCTACCTGTGGGCTTGATGCCAGCTGAAATTACAAAGCTAACATCAACCCCACCAACTTGCACCAGGGCAAGTGGGAACAGCCAGGCAAAGCTCCAGAATTGGTGCATCTATTAAATGTGCATTTTCTAGGGCGGCTGCAAACTGCTATTTTTAGACTGGGGAGGGCCATATCCATGGCATTTTCCCAGTTTGAGAATACCATTTAAATCGTTTAAAAAATACGGTTTGGGTCCCCTCTAATTTTGATTACCTGCCAAGATAAAGCTGACATCTAGGGGCTGCAGCCCGAAGCTGTCAGCCTTATTTGCACTGGTTAGCAAGAATAGAGGGGACCCACACCATTTTTTTCTTTTATTTATTGTACAGGCGGCAGCTGGGAATACTCCCATCAGCGGCGCCTGCTCTCGCTGCTATCAGCAAGGCCAGTCGTACTATGATGAGAGTAGTACTCTCATCATCCAACGCCTGTGACTGGCAGTGACCGGTTGGCGGTAACAAACTTACCCTTCATCACACAATTGAATGGGGTTCGGGTTCGAATTCAGGTACCTTGGACCAAACTTTTTTTTAAATGTTCGCCGAACCTGACGGACCCTAACATCTATGGGTCCACCCATCACTAGCCGTCTCGTTGCATTTTCTAGGCCCAAAAAATATTTATCCTGCAATGGTGTGTGTTTTTTTAGTAGTCTGGAAAATAAATAATTTACATCAGCCATCTAATTGCCATTTCTAGGCCAATGAAATAATTTTTCAGGACCCCTGTGTGCTTTCTAAAAAATCACTGACTGAAGTGAACAAAATTATAAAATATAACCTTTATAGTGTTCATTAAAATTAATTAAATTCTAATCCACCGTGCTATTTATATACTAGCCACATGCCAGCGCAACCTAATGCAGGGTCATATTGTGAATACTAATATATAACTGTTACCCCTGTTACATAGTGAGGGATATATCAATAATCAATATTCATATATCAGGGTTACCACCAATGTGTCTATTTAAACTATATGTTTATATCCCTAATACATGTGCAAAAAATTGATATCCTCAATAGATGGATGTCCCGATTAGCAACAATATCCATCCATGATTTATTACCAATATTGCACTATAAATAGGTGAAGTAAACTCCAACTTTAACACTTGAATATTCTACTTGGACTTACAATAGTATTGCACTGTGCTCATTTAATTTCAGCAATTACCATTCATATTTGCATCTTGCCCATCCAGCGCAATACAGATTACTGTCACTCTCATTTAGATAGTATCTCAAGCATATAGATATACACCTCTTTTCCTAACTTGTTACAGCTTAACAGAGAGGACTATTAAGGTTTAAAACATTGTCACTACTCCTTTAGTGTGATACTGCAGTATCGCCTGTATCGCACGTCTAAACAGGAATTCATTCTTATTGTTCCCTATTCACCGTCTCAACACATGCGTCAGCCCTGCCAATATAAACCTGCCTCAACGCATTTCACCTCTCATATACATTCGGTGGGAACATCAGGATATTAATATTTTTTAATTTTCATGCCACATATACTCTGGCAAAGGAGTGTGTTTTAAAACTCCCAGGCCACGATAAGAGCCGCGCGTGGCGGCACGGACACCAGCTCTTTATAGATTTCTCCACGCCCCCCTTCCTCTGACATGTACGTTGCTCAGTCAATCACAATGTCTCTACCTGAGGACCAATCATTGTGGCCGCATAGAAGCGCTTACCATCACATCATCGGGGTATCAATGATAAAACAACGCTGGAAAAGAAGTGCAATAGGAGAAAAGAGGTACGATGCTTGTCCTCACATTCTAGTGTTCCTATTCCTCACTTCCCATTATCAATTTATAACAGAATCAATTGCTGATTACCCTGCACCTTATATTTTCACTCCAGAATTTATAACCTGCATAGCACATATGTGTCATCCCAATTATATTATTCATCACGTTTAAATAATGCATTATGTACCGAGAATCAATAATTCAGCAATAATTTGGCAGATTATGAAATCCATTATCTTTAAACAACGCCATAACTTACATTATTGCCCCTTACATATAGTAAACAATGTATCCCTTATCCTATTCCACAGTTATTCTATACTAACAAACAACCAACTCTGGTTCTATGCAATAGGGATTCATAAATAGAGATCAGTGCAATACATTATATGCCATATTTATCATTTCCATTCATCTGGGACTCGTAGGATCCCTCTCCAAGATCTCATAACAGTCATTTTTGGTCAATATGTCAAGGCAGATCCATATTTCATTCTGTCTATTATAACGATGTTGTTCCATCAACGATTGTTTGACTTCTGGTGCATCGATAACCTACAGAAGAGCGAGAAACTTAAGGGATTGGTTAGTGCATAGCCATTTACAACCCTATAATGAGAATACAACATAGCTAGATCGTAGTAATACTGTTGGAACATAAAGATGTGGTTCCTGCAAGGCCAATGATTTTGTTATGAAAAAGAGTACACTTAATAGTGAATCCACAGTGAAGGTCTACCAAAATAGTGAGTTTATTAACTGTAGAATTGTAGGAATTGTATACATGGCAAAATGCACATGCCCGAAGAGTTATATAGCCAAAACAATCTGGGAGTTTCAAAAAAGGATCTTGGAACACATTCGTGATAGTCGGAGGAAGGGAGATACGCCTATTGCGAGACACATGTGGCTGGTTCATGGAGGGGACATTCAAATGTTGAAATTTCAAGGCATTGAAAAGATCAGGACTAGTGATGAGCGAACGGTGCTCGACAAGCTCGGCAAGTATTTCCAGGTTGCTCGAGCAGGAGTTCAGGGCCCCGCCCTTCATGTTTGGCGCTCTTTAGAGATCCAATGAACATGCAGGGATTGTTTGCCACGCACTGTAATGCCTTAGCCATGTTGACTGTGGGCATTACAGTGATTGGCTGGCCGCACAGCGTCATCAGGTCTATATAAGATCTAGCGCTGCTATCCTCATCACAGTCTACCTCGGAGAAAGGCAGAGTAGGGAGAGATGCTGCTGAGTCAGGGAGAGATTTGCTTATTTATAGTTAGCATAGGTATTCCACAACATATATATATATATATATATATGTATATATATATATATATATATATATATCCATCTGAACTAACAGTCCTTCTGAGGACTAATCCAGCTGCATATATTCAGTGGTGATAGCAGGAGTTAAGCAAGGAGGCCAGGTATGTGGCAGACTGCAGTGCATACAGCACAAGAGGGTTCACTGCACATTCTGACTGATCCTGCTGTGACTGATATTTGTAGACATAGCCCCAGATATCAGGGGCCAGGGCTAATTTTTTTTTTTTATCGTAATCCTGGTTATTTGCTTAAAAAGCAAGGCTGGCAGGTTATGTGACAGACTTCAGTGCAAGATACAGCACAAGAGGGTCCATTGCACGTTCAGACTGCTGCTATTACAGATATTTTTAGACATAGCCCCAGGTATCAGGGGCCAGGGCAATTTTTTTTAATCTTAATCCTGATTATTTGCTTAAAAAGCAATCCAGAGTACACAATTTTTCTGCTCCATTTGCTTGTTAGCACTGCAGAATACAGTCAGATCTTTTCCATATTACAGTGATAAAAATCCAGAAATTTGCAGTGAAAGTGGAAAATATTAGCCTCCATTTCCATTTTGTTGCAGTGTGTCAGTGAAGCTATTCACACGAGGTCGCTGTGAAGAATAGTATTAGTAAACTACAGGCCTGAAATTTGAAACCGTGGTTCTCTGTCAGACGTATCACATACAACTGATTTCTAAATTCAGCCATTTCTAACCTCCATTTCCATTTTGTTGCAGTGTGTCAGTGAAGCTTTTCACACAAGGTTGTTGTAAAGAATAGTATTAGTAAACTATAGGTTTGCAATTTATAACTATGTTCCAAAATCAGCCATTTCTGGTCTCCATTTACATTTTGTTGCAGTTTGTCAGCGAAGCTACAGTATTCACACGAAGTTGTTGTGAAGAATAGTATTAGTAAACTACAGGCAATTGAAAATCATGGTTCTCCGCCAGATGTATATATAACTGCGGTTCAAATCCAGCCATTTGCAGTGAACGTGGAAAATATTGTCCTACATTTATAGATTGTAGCAGTGTGTTAGTATACACCATTTTACAGCTCAATTTGCTTGTTCGCAGAATACAGACAGATTTTTTTAGTTTTATTCATATTACTGTATTTTGGAAGCAGAGGAACTTTTTTCAATGATAAGACGCACATGATCTATATGACTGCCGTGATAATACAGAAATTTTGTGGAGCGTGCCAAATATTCCACTTCATTTAAAGTCAGCCATCTGTGCTTTGTTGAACCAATTGATACTTGGTTGCTGACAAATACCCTACTATTAGGTGACTGCCTGTGGGTTCAATCCTAATCACGGCTAGCCACTGACAAAGAGCATATCTGTGAACAATATTGTCAGAGTATTACACCACTTTTGCGGACTGACAAAAAAAAACATGCAAAAAACAAGCTAAAATGGAAAAAATGTTGAGAAACATTCTTTCCAGGGTAATGACTTGTATATAAGGCCAAAGAAATAAAAAAAATAAAGTTATAGACTGTGGAAGACATTTATGCGACCAGAATAAACACTCATCTGTAGCTTTACAGATGAGTCTTACCTCACCAGACGAGAACACTCACCTAGCTGCATCTGTTCCTATTGTAAATGCATCTAACAGCGTTATCGATAGGGAATACAATAGATATTAAATCTTTTTGGGCACCACCAGCAGCACGCAGTATAAGGCAATAATACCTTGCTGGATCGATGTAATCTATCCATACTGCGATCCTCACCCGTAAAAGAATTTCAGATAAGACAATTAATATTCTAGAATATAGAATCTATTTGAATTGTTCTTCCCATTTTTAAGGAATGTGTCTCCTATACTGTTATTGCATATGCAGCAATTTCAAGGGCTGCCAAAAATTAGGACAAACTCCAATACACATTTGAAGAGACGTAAAAAAAAAGGAAAAAATTAAAAACACAATAGGATCTTTCTATGGTATAAAAACCAGACTCGCCAATGTAACCTCAATGTAATCACATTGTTCAGCTCTTGCACCTCCTCCTCTTGTCCAGCCTCCATTTCTGAAATGACCATATCAGTCACAAGCTGGAAGCACTGCAGCACTGCCTTGGCCAAGCGGCAACAGGCTGCGCTGAAGATAATATGCTTAATGCTTATGTGACAAAACACCCACCACTACAGAGTTGTTGAAAGCTGTAACAAAGCAGCCTGATCTGTGGCTCTCACCGCTGAACATATAGCCAGGCATGGTCATGTGTGACAATGGGCGGAACCTGGTGGCGGAGAAATGACAGCTGGAGTAACATAGTAACATAGTAACATAGTTTTTAAGGTTGAAGGAAGACTAAGTCCACCTAGTTCAACCCATAGCCTAAATTGTTGATCCAGAGAAAGGCAAAAAAAAAACATGTGGCAAACACTAAGCTCCACATTGGGGAAAAAAATTCCTTCCCGACTCCATACGACAATCAGACTAGTTCCCTGGATCAACGCCCTATCAAGGAATCTAGTATTTATAACCTGCAATATTATACTTTTCAAGAAAGGCATCCATGCCCTTCTTAAATTTTAACAGTGAATCACTCATTACAACATCATGCGGCAGAGAGTTCCATAAAGAATCCCCGTCTGTGATTATGATTAAACCTTCTTTCCTCCAGATGTAGAAGATGCCCCCTTGTCCCCGTCTCAGGCCTCAGAGTAAAAAGATCAGTAGAAAGGTCTTTGTACTGTCCCCTCATATACTTGTACATAGTAATAAGATCACCCCTAAGCCTTCTTTTTTCCACAGTAAATAACCCCAAGTGTAATAACCTGTCTTGGTATTGCAGACCCCCCAGTCCTCTAATAACCTTGGTCGCTCTTCTCTGCACCCGCTCTAGTTCAGCTATGTCTTTCTTATACACCGGAGACAAGAACTGTACACAGTATTCTAAGTGTGGTCGCACTAATGACTTGTATAGAGGTAAAATTATGTTCTCCTCATGAGCATCTATGCCTCTTTTAATGCATCCCATTATTTTATTTGCCTTTGTAGCAGCAGCCTGACACTGGCCACTAAAAGTGAGCTTGTCGTCCACCAATACACCCAGGTCTTTTTCAGTTACAGTTTTGCCCAGTTTTTTACAATTAAGCATATAATTATACATTTTATTTCCTCTGCCCAAGTGCATTACCTTACATTTATCCCCATTAAAGCTCATTTGCCATTTATCAGCCCAAGCTTGTTGTTTACATAGATCCTCCTGTAATATAAAATTGTCCTCCTCTGTATTGATTACCCTGTAGAGTTTAGTGTCATCTGCAAATATTGAAATATTACTCTGTATTCCACCTACAAGGTCATTAATAAATATGTTAAAAAGAAGGGGCCCAATACTGACCCCTGTGGTACCCCACTGTTAACTGAGACCCAGTCTGAGTGTTTTCCATTAATAACCACCCTTTGTTTCCTATCACTGAGCCAATTATTAACCCACATACATATATTTTCCCCTATCCCCATTGTTCTCATTTTATGTATCAACCTTTTGTGTGGAACCGTATCAAAAGCTTTTGAAAAGTCCATATACACAACATCCACTGCATTTCCTTAGTCCAGTCCAGAACTTGCCTCCTCATAAAAACTAATCAGATTAGTTTGACAGGAACGGTCCCTCGTAAACCCATGTTGATATTGGGTGATGAGGTTATTCTTCTTCAGATACCCTATCATAGTATCTCTTAGGAAACCCTCCTGGATTTTACCCACAGTAGAGGTTAAGCTTACCAGCCTATAATTTCCAAGTTCAGTTTTTGTCCCCTTTTTGAATATTGGCACCAAATTTGCTATACGCCAGTCCTGTGATACAGACCCTGTTATTATGGAATCTTTAAAGATTAAAAACAATGGTCTATCTATGACGTTACTTAATTCCTGCAGTACTTGCGGGTGTATCCCATCCGGGCCCGGGGATTTGTCAACTTTAGTGATTTTTAGACGTTGCCGTACTTCCTGCTGGGTTAAGCAAGTGACATTTAATGGAGAATTTTTGTTATTACTAATCATGTTTTCTGTCATGCGATTTTCTTGTGTAAATACGGTTGAAAAAAAAACATTTAGCATATTGGCTTTTTCCTCATCCTCATCCACCATTTCACCCAGACTATTTTTAAGGGGGCCAACACTATCATTTTTAAATTTTTTACTATTTATGTAGTTAAAGAATATTTTGGGGTTATTTTTACTTTCTCTGGCAATGATTCTCTCTGCCTCAATCTTTGCTTCCTTGATTTGTTTTTTACATAATTCATTTAATTTTCTATATTTATTTAATGCCTCATCACTACCTACTTGCTTTAGTTCTCTAAATGGTTTCTTTTTGTCACTTATTGCGCCCCTTACAGCTCTATTTAGCCATAGTGGTTTCCTCCTATTTCTAGCATGTTTATTCCCAAGGGGTATATATTTTGCAGAGGTCCTATTCAGGATGTTAATAAATGTCTCCCATTTGCTTTGTGTAGCTTTATGTCTCAGGATATCGTCCCAGTTTATTGCACTAAGATCATCTCTTATCCGTTGGAAATTTGCCTTCCTTAAGTTTAGTGTCCTTGTAACCCCTCTATTACACATCTTATTAAAGGTTACATGAAAACGTATTATTTTGTGATCACTATTACCCAAGTGACCCCCAACTCGTATATTTTATATGCGGTCTGGCCTATTGGTTAATATTAGGTCTAGCAGTGCCCCCCTTCTTGTTAGGTCCTGAACCAGTTGTGAAAGGTAATTGTCTCTCATAGTAGTCAAAAACCTATTTCCTTTGCTTGAACTACATGTTTCTGTCCCCCAATGTATTTCAGGGTAGTTGAAGTCTCCCATAATAATGACTTCTCCTTGAGTCGCTGCTTCATCTATTTGCTTTACGAGGATATTCTCAGCTACTTCCATTATTTTTGGAGACTTATAACAAACCCCTATCAGTAATTTATTATTTTTTCCCCCTCCCCTTATCTCCACCCACAGGGACTCTACATTTTCATTAGATTCACATATATCCTCCCGCAAGACAGGTTTTAAGGATGATTTTACATATAAACAATGCCCCTTGCTTGTTTGTACGGTCATTTCTGAACAGACTATAGCCCTGTAAATTAACTGCCTAGTCATGGCTCTCGTCCAGCCACGTCTCAGATATCCCTACCATGTCATAATTATTTTCCAACAAAATTAATTTAATTCCTCCATTTTGTTGGTGAGGCTTCTGGCATTAGTGTACATGCATTTTATGTATCTCTCTGTACCTCTATTCCTTCTTACTTTATTGACTGTTCTAACCCCACCCCCAATTTATTTATTTGTGCCCAGGTCACTATCTGCACTATCTTCCCCACCTATAAAATGAATACCCTCCCCCCCAATCCCTAGTTTAAACACTCCTCCAACCTTTTAGCCATTTTCTCCCCCAGCACAGCTGCACCCTCCCCATTAAGGTGCAGCCGGTCCCTAGCGTAGAGTCTGTAGCCAACTGAGAAGTCGGCCCAGTTCTCCAGGAACCCAAATCCCTCCTTCCTACACCAGTTCTTGAGCCACTTATTTATCTCCCTAATCTCCCGTTGCATCTCTGGCGTGGCACATGGTACTGGTAGTATTTCAGAGAATACCACCTTGGAGGTCCTTGCTTTCAGCTTGCAGCCTAATTCCCTGAAATCATCTTTAAGGACCTTCCACCTACCTCTAACTTTGTCATTTGTGCCAATGTGCACCATGACCGCTGGGTCCTCACCAGCCCCTCCCAGTAATCTGTCTACCCGATCAGCGATGTGCCGGACTCGGGCGCCAGGTAGGCAGCACACAGTTTCCATCTATTCCAGTCCTTTCACCAAGTTAAAGAATATGGTTGTGGTGAAATACAACTCTCACTGAGAAGCAGTGTCAAACTGAAAAATATTGGGCTCACCAGAGGATTTGATTCTGAGGGCCCACCTTTCTCCCCCACTCAAGAGTCCCATAGCAGTTTCAAAGTTAGCGCTATCATGAACTCTTCTGATGGAGAAGCCAGGGCCCACATGAGGATTCTCGAGTGGGTCCTTCCAACCCTGCTGAGAAGAAGCCCTGGCTAAAAAAAAATCTGTGGGAAGGTTCCCGGACACTATATGGCTGCCTTTTTACTGTGGACTGGCTCCAGCAATCTATAATATTGCAGTCTATAAGATCTCTTCACTGGCTCCCCATTGGCCAGATACTTTAGTTCAAAACCATAACCATGACATGCAAAGTCATCCACAACCTGTCTCCTCCATGTATCTGTGACCTAGTCTCTCGGTACATACCTGCATGCAACTTCCGATCCTCACAAGATCTCCTTCTCTACTCCTGTCTTATCGCCTCTTCCCACAATCGCATAGAAGATTTTTCCCGTGCATCCCTTCTACTCTTGAATTCTGTACTCAAACATATCAGACTCTCGTCTAGTGTTGAAACCTTTAAAAGGAAGCTGAAGACCCACCTCACCTCTTCCGACTAGCCTACAACATGCAGTAACCCTCGCTCCACCATACCGCTGTACGATCAGCTGTCCCCTTCATACTGTATCCTCACCCATCCCTTATAGACTGTTCGTCCACCCTCATGGGCAGGGTCCTCTCTGCTCTTGTACGAGTCAGTGACCTCTTTTCACATGTAAAGCGCAATGGAATAAATGGCACTATAATAATAAATAATAATAATTATAAGACTTGCACTCTGGGTCAATTGATGACACTTTCCAGGTGACTTCCCATAAATTGATGTTTTTTGGCTGCTTTTGGTCCCGTTTGAAGGTGTTGTGTATGCGTTTGGTTTTGTCATCCACTGAATCAAATGGTGTTCGGCAATGTTCGGCAAATATTCGACAATTACATTGGCGAATACTGCAAAAACGATGATTGAAATTCGAGTCGAATATTGAAATATTCGCTCGTCTCTAATCAGAAACACCCTTAAAAAATTTATGTGGGTGTTGCATCACAGTCACCCTGGTGATATGGTGGTGGAGAATGAGGAGAAGGAGGGCGACATAAAATAGAACAATTCCTGAAGGGTATACCCATGTCTGGGTGTGAAGGAGTGCATGGGAATAGACCCCCAAAAAAATAACCACTGGATTTGAGTTTATGTTTGGTGCTATCATCTGGTGATGTTGAGAAGTCTGGCCCAATCCAGTCCTTCTTAATTTTTATAAGAGTCAGCCTGTCAGCATTTTCAATTGACAGGCGGATGCGCCTATCAGTTTAATCTGTTATAATGCCCCCAGCGGCACAAAACCATCTCTGACAAAACGCTAGCGGCCAGGACCTCCAAGGCGTAGAGAGACAGTTCATGCCACATGCCCAGATTGGATACCCATCAGTTGTAAGGCACAGAGACAGAGAGGAATCATGGAGGATGCTAGTATGGTCGCCAAGCTAGTCTTTCAGCATGTTCCCAAACTTTTCCCTCTTTGTCAGAGTACCACGTGTATCAGGGCCTGGGCGTTATGAGGGTCTGAGAAAAATGTCCCAAACCTTTGACAGCGTTCACCTGCCTCTGCCGCATCTGGTTTGTGCCTCCCTCGCTTGTACTCCCTGGTTGTCCGATGAACTGTCTGACTGTGACCTCTGCTGCCAGCGTTGTCAGATGGGAATTTTTTTTTGTTATAATTCTTCAACAAGAGCCTGAACCTAATATCTCCAAAAATTAACTCCTTCTTTTTCATATCTCTACTAACCAACCTATACCTGACTTTGCAATTTACACCATAACTCCCTCTCGGCACTCCTGTTGTCTTGGAGTAATATTTGACACATAACTTTCCTTTATTCAACATGGAAAATCACTCACTCACTCATGTCACCTGCACCTTAAAAACATTTACAGAATTCGACATTTTCTCACCTTTGATACTGCAAAAAGTCTTACTGTCGCTATTTTTCACTACTGCAACTCTCTACTTATCGGTCTCCCTCTAAACAAGCTATCTCCTCTCCAATCCCTTCTGAATGCAGCAGCCAGAGCCATATTTTTATCAAGCCGCTTCACCGATGCCTCTACCCTGTGCCAGTCATTGCACTGGTTAAATTAAACAATCACTACAGAATACAATACAAACTCATCTCTCTCACCCACCAAGCTGTCCACAGTTCTGCACTGGCCTATATCTCATCCTTCATTTCTGTGTATCATCACCCCTCCCATGCCCTCCGTTCTGCAACTGATCAAAGATTGACATTCTCTTTAATCAGAACCTCACACCTCCGTCTCCAAGAATTCTCTCATGCCGTGCCAGATTTCTGTAATGCACAAAATGCATACAACGCGATGGTCACGATAAAGGCAGAGGAACATAAAGTCGGCGTTGTTTGCCAGACTGCCAACAGCCAAGACTTCTCTGTTCTCACCAAGAGTACAACTGTCTATGTTCTCTTAGTCCTCCACCTCCTCATTATCACCCAATCCATGTTGAGATGAGATGAGGCTGGGCTGAGTAGCATTACCCTCTATAGTTCCTTGCTCCGCCTGCAATGATGCCTCCTCTTTAATTGTGATCAGCGACCGTTTCAGTAGACTGAGAAGCGGGATGGTGACACTACTTATAGCGTTTTCATTGCTCACCATCTTGGTGGAGTCCTCAAAGTTTTGGGGGATGGCACACATGTCAGACATCCATGCACACTCTTCAGCTCTTATGTAACATAGTAACATAGTAATATAGTTTTTAAGGTTGAAGGAAGACTAAGTCCATCTAGTTCAACCCATAGCCTAACATGTTGATCCAGAGGAAGGCAAAAAAAAACCATGTGGCTAACACCAAGCTCCACATTGGGGAAAAAAATCCTTCCCGACTCCATATGACAATCAGACTAGTTCCCTAGATCAATGATCTATCAAGGAATCTAGTATATATAACCTGTAATATTATACTTTTCAAGAAAGGTATCCATGCCCTTCTTAAATTTTACTAGTGAATCACTCATTACAACATCATGGGGCAGAGAGTTCCATAGTCTCACTGCTCTTACAGTAAAGAATCCGCGTCTGTGATTATGATTAAACCTTCTTTCCTCCAGATGTAGCAGATGCCCCCTTGTCCCCGTCTCAGGCCTCAGAGAAAAAAGATCAGTTGAAAGGTCTTTGTACTGTCCCCTCATATACTTGTACATAGTAATTATATCACCCATAAGCCTTCGTTTTTCCGAAGTAAATAACCCCAAGTGTAATAACCTGTCTTGGTATTGCAGACCCCCATGTCCTCTAATAACCTTGATCGCTCTTTCCTGGACCCGCTCAAGTTCAGCTATGTCTTTCTTATACACCGGAGACCAGAACTGTACACAGTATTCTAAGTGTGGTCGCACTAGTGACTTGTATAGAGGTAAAATTATGTTCTCCTCATGAGCATCTATGCCTCTTTTAATGCATACCATTATTTTATTTGCTTTTACAGCAGTTGCCTAACACTGGCCACCAAACGTAAGCTTGTCGTCCACCAATACACCCAGGTCTTTTTCAGTTACAGTTTTGCCCAGTGTTTTACAATTAAGCATACAATTATACTTATAATTTTTCCTCTACCCAAGTGCATTATCTTACATTTATCCCCATTAAAGCTCATTTGCCATTTATTAGCCCAAGTTTCTAGTTTACATATATCCCCCTGTAATATAAAATTGTCCTCCTCTGTATTGATTACCCTGCAGAGTTTATTGTCATCTGCAAATATTGAAATACTACTCTGTATGCCCCCTACAAGGTTATTAATAAATATGTTAAAAAGAAGCGGGCCCAATACTGACCCCTGTGGTACCCCACTGTTAACTGTGACCCAGTCTGAGTGTGTTCCATTAATAACCACCCTTTGTTTCCTATCACTGAGCCAGTTCTTAACCCACATACATATATTTTCCCCTATCCCCATTGTTCTCTTTTTATGTATCAACCTTTTGTGAGGAACCGTATCAAAAGCTTTTGAAAAGTCCATATACACAACATCCACTTCATTTCCTTGGTCCAGGCCGGAACTTGCCTCCTCATAAAAGCTAATCAGATTAGTTTGACAGGAACGGTCCCTCTTAAACCCATGTTGATATTGGGTCATGAGGTTATTCTTCTTCAGATACTATAGTATAGCATCTCTTAGGAAATCCTCCAGGATTTTACCCACAGTAGAGGTTAAGCTTACTGGCCTAAAATTTCCAAGTTCGATTATTGTCCCCTTTTTGAACATTGGTAACACATTTGCTATACGCCAGTCCTGTGGTACAGACCATGTTATTATGGAATCTTTAAAGATTAAAAATAATGGTCTATCTATGACATTACTTAATTCCTGCAGTACTCGCGGATGTATCCCATCCGGGCCCGGGGATTTGTCAACTTTAGTGATTTTTAGACACCGCCGTACTTCCTGCTGGGTTAAACAAGTGACATTGAATGGAGAATTTTTGTTATCACTGATCATGTTTTCTGTCATGAGATTTTCTTGTGTAAATACTGTTGAAAAAAAATCACTTAGCATATTGGCTTTTTCCTCATCCTCATCCACCATTTCACCCAGACTATTTTTAAGGGGGCCAAAACTACTGTGGCACCCCAGAGGGTCTGGTTTCCACAGTGGTAGTAATACCATGTCTGGGAGCAGTTCAGTGAGTATCAGGAGTAAGATAGGACACGAAGGAGCAAGAAGCCAGGGACTTTAGCTGGGCATAGCTCGTCCTGGCCAATGTACACAGAGGACCGGACACCGGAGTCCGAGGCTGTGGGACCCTTCAAGCCCTGCAGCAGTTACCGCAGGGCAGGAGATTTCTGGTCTCCTGGCCCAACAGAAGCCTGTAGGCTCAGCCACATGAAAGGACCAGTACCGCCACAGAGGAGCGAGGAATACACGGGATCCTAGTCGCCAGCCATACGGATGAGCACAGCACGTCACACTCAGGGACGTGGGCTACAGCATGACTATATGCGGGATAGCCAAAGAGTACAGTCAGAACGGCAGGCCTACAACTCCACCTGGCCAGGGGAATTCTAGGATTGCTCCCAGACTGACCAGGCCCTCATCCCTAGCAAGTACTCCCGTTGGGGCCTATATAATTGCCACCAGTAAAGACCCTAGGACTGCACTGCCAAGACTGTGTGTTATCATTACTGATACAGGCACCATCACCACCATCATCCATACACACTGCCCTGAAGCTACACTCTTCCTGTGGGGAGTCACATCACCTTGCTGCACACACCATCAGCTTCAGTGGACTGCTCCGCAGCAGCAGTTCCCAATAACCGCATTCCACAGGTGGCGTAGTCGGACTATACAAACAGATTCACATAAACTACCCTGGTTTGACCGCGCTGGGTAACGGACCGGGTCACCGCCACAGTGACTACAACCCCCAGCATCTACAAGGCCTGGCTCTGGGTATCCCCACGGCCCAGGTGGCGCGTCAACTTTGGCGTAGTTGGCAGGATTACGTGCCCGTGACCGCCGGGTACTGCGCGCCTTCACAGACTGTGTCGCATACCGTGGAGAAGATTTCCCGCCATCTGCTGCCGTATTCCCGCCATTGTCGGGTAGCCGCGCTGGAAGAAGAGGGGCGTGATTGCTGAAAACGTGCAAAGTCCAAAGCCCCGCCCCATGCACTGACGCAGCGGCAGGTCCTGGAAGGAGCCATAGCGAACGCATACATCAGACGCGTGCGACGCCAGGTCCTCGTCGGAGACCATCGCCTGCGGAACTGCGGTCTATGGAAGAAAAGAGAAGGAAGGTAGGCCACGGTTCACTAGGGGGGAGGAAGACGCCCGCTATGGAGGGAACTGCAACCACCGGCGCGGCCGCTGCCGCGGTAATGCCATTCTCCATGCCTTATATACCGGGGGCAGCGTGGTTGCCCCTGTACTCAGGAGAGTCGCACACCCTGAGTGACTTCAAGGAGAGGCTCAGCAGTTTATTTAAAGTATACCCCCTGTCCGAGGAGCAGAAAGTGAGCATCCTTATCGGCCAGTTGATTGGTGCAGCCCAGAGAGAAGTAAAGTCCTGGTCAACCAGGGAAAAAGGGACTGTAAAAGAGATACTGGCCCGCCTAAAGGACACTTTCGACACCCGTACTACAGCAGAGATAAAGATGAAGTTTTAGGGGTGCAAACAACGGGCAAAGGACAGTGTACGGGACTATGCTTTAAAGCTGCAGGAGGCGCTGAAGGCCATCAAACAGGTAGACCCTGACAGTGTGCATGATGAAAACAGACTGTTAACTGAGCAATTTATTGAGGGTTTACTGTCCAGCGCCCACCGAACCCAGCTGCGCATAATGGCTCTGCAAAACCCTGACTTGGACTTTGCTCAGTTTAAGGACAGGGCCATCCGGGTGCTGCGAGAACCAGCACCAGGTGGAGCTACAGCACACCACCGCCCAGCTATCACCTAACACCAGGAGGTGGCACCCTTTTCCCCAGAGCCTGTAGGAGCTGATGCACAGACTCTGGACAATGCCCTGTCTACAGACCTGCACCATCAGGTCCAAGAGTTAACTAAAAGTGTAGCTGCGCTAACCAAAACTGTGCAGTCCTTGCAGGTGTCTCCCAAAGGAAAGATCCAGCTGGCTTCCAGTCCGGAGGATGTTCCGTGGCACTGACAGAAGAGGATTCCACCATCCAGGGGGAGGAACAGCGACTGCTACGACCAGGACGGACAACCCATCTGGTGCTGCTGCAACCAGCCAGGACATTAGGCAAGGTACTGTCATCTAAATGAGCAAAACCTGGGGCAGAGGGCCAACTCCCAGGCATAAGACCACCAGGCCCATCCAGCTTGCGAGACAAATATGTGGGAGGACGACCAGTCCTACCTGTCGTGCTGGACGGCTTTCCAATGAGCGCGTTGCTGGACACTGGATCCCAGGTGACCACCATCCCCTACATTCTTTTCAAACGGTACTGGACTGACTCTTACATTACCCGCCGTTCAGATGAACATTTGAGCATTTATGCCAGCAATGGTCAACCCGTACCTCAGGTGGGGTTCAAAGGAGTGACCATAAAGGTTGGCAAAGTCGAACTGCCAGCACAAAGACTGATTATTGTCGACATTGATCGCCGAGAAAGTCATCCCATGATAACCTTAGGCACTAATGTCATTGAAAATTGTCTTGCAGAAATAATTGTCTTGTTACAGCAGGTTGCGGAGACTGCCAGTTCCAGCCAGCAGCGGTTTCTACAAAGAGAGATCAGAGGCCTGATGAAAAGACAACAGGTAGAACTGTCTGGTGGTGAGATTGGCAGTGTTAGGATGAGTGACCCATTCCCTATTGCCATGCCCCCAAGAAGTGAAATGCTGATATGGTGCCGGGCAGCCATCGGTCTAAGGGGTAGAGATTACCAGGCCCTGGTAGAGCCCATCTACTCTGACAGTAGGCCAACCATTTTGACACCCAGGGGGGTGGTTGATGTCCGCCATGGGAGAGTGCCAGTCCGCATCCTGAACATTGGGGAAAAAGAAGTCCATTTGCCCTGGTATGCCACCCTAGCCAAGCTATTCACCATCAATCAAAATTCTATAAAGACAGTGGAACCCTTACCTCCATCCAAACAGGCGGAGGATAATGGCTCCAAGGGACCGATGGAGAACTGGTGCCTGAAGCTGCATGTGGGCACTGACTACACCCCTCCACATCAAAAACAAGGAGTATACCGGGTGGTCTAGGAGTATGAGTGGGTCTTCAGTAAACACCCACTCGACTTCAGGCTGGTAAAGGGGGTTCAACACCATATCCCCAAGGGAGACCATCCACCCATTAAAGAAAGGTACCGGCCTGTACCGCCAGCACACTACCAAAATGCCAAGGGGATGTTGTGAGAGATGAAGGAGGCTGGGGTAATAAGAGACAGTTGTAGCCCCTGGGCAGCTCCATTAGTTCTTGTAAAGAAAAAGGATGGCACAATGAGAATGTGTGTAGACTACAGGCAAATTAACCGCATAACTCATAAAGATGCATACCCGCTACCCAGGATAGAGGAGTCCCTAGCTGCATTAAAATCTACTAATTATTTCTCTACTTTGGATTTTGCTGGTGGGTATTGGCAGGTTCCTGTAGCAGAGGCGGATAAGGAAAAGACGGCATTCACCACCCCGATGGGCCTCAGCGAGTTCAACTGCATACCATTCGGGCTCTGCAACACCCCAGGAACCTTCCAGCGGTTGATGGAGTGCTGTCTAGGACATAAGAATTTTGAGACAGTCCTCCTGTACCTGGACGACGTCATAGTATACTCCAAAACATATGAGGATCATCTGAAGCACCTGGCGGAAGTGTTTGAAGCCCTGGCTGGCTTTGGCCTGAAGGTGAAGCCATCAAAGTGTCACCTGCTGAAGCCCAAAGTACAGTACTTAGGACATGTGGTAAGCTCTGACGGTGTAGCACCAGACCCCGACAAGATCACCGTAATCAAGGACTGGCCGAGACCTTCCACAATTAAAGAAGTGCGGCAGTTCCTCAGGTTGGTAGGCTACTACCGAAGGTTTATACCAGGCTTCACCAAGATAGGCCAGTCCAGAAAGGTCAAGAACCAGAAGCCACCATTCAAATGGGACAAGCTGGAAGATGAGTCCTTCATCAGGCTGAAGATGGCTCTCACAGGAGACGAGGTCCTGGCCAACCACAATTATGGACAGCCCTTCATCCTTCACATGGACGCGAGCAACGTGGGACTGGGAGCGGTGCTGTCCCAGGTCCAGCAAGGCAGAGAAAGGGTAATAGCTTACGCCAGCAGGAAGCTCTGGCCCACAGAAAGAAACCCAGAAAACTACAGCTCCTTCAAGTTGGAGTTCCTTGCCATCGTCTGGGTTGTGACTGAGCGCTTCAAGCATTATCTCGCCTCCTCCAAATTCACTGTGTACACGGATAATAACCCGCTGACACACCTGGACACTGCAAAACTTGGTGCCCTGGAACAAAGATGGATGGCCCGACTGTCTAATTACGAATTCACCATCAAGTACCGGGCTGGGCACAAGAATGCAAACGCAGATGCGCTGTCCAGAATGTCTAACTTGCCAGACGGGGGAGAAGACCCGGAGTAGCTGGAAGAGATAGAAATCCCCGCGTTCCACCACCTTGGGATAAAGCAGTGCTCCCATTGTGTGAAGAACAAGTGCTCTGCCAACAGAGAAGCCACGTTCAATCCATTGCCCCACCATGGATGGGCAGAAACACAAGACAGTGACCCGGCTGTTCGCCTAGTCAAAGAGTTGCTGACACAAGCTGACTCATACCCTGATTCAGATGCTCCGGAAGAGACCAAACAGCTGTGGAAAGAAAAGAGCAAGCTGTTCATCTATGAAGGGAAGCTGTGTCGAAGAACTGTCAACTCCCGGACACATGAGCTGGTCTGGCAGGTAGTAGTCCCGAGGCGGGAATGCGTCTATGGTCTTGGAAGCGTACCACGATGGAGCAGGACACTTCGGATGGAAGAAGCTGGAAGTCCTGCTACGTGAACGGTTCTATTGGGCTGGCATGAGGAAAGCAATCAAGAGGTGCTGTCGAGAATGCGGACCATGCAACCTGAGAAGAAAAGACCGTGACAGCCAGAGGGCTCCCCTGTAGCCCATCATCTCCAAGCAGCCCCTCGAACTGGTAGCCCTGGACCATGTGAAGCTATCCCCGAGCAGGTCAGGCTATGTCTACACTCTCACCACTCCGGTTCCTGGTAGTAGTGCCAGTCAAGGACCAAACGGCTCAGACAGCAGCCAGAGCTTTGCAACCTCACTTCTGCCGCCTGCATGGTTACCCAGAACGTGTGCTAACTTACCAAGGTCCGGCCTTCGAGGCAGAAGTATTCCAGGAGTTCTGCAACCTGTACGGCTGCAAGAAGATCAGGACAATGCATTATCACCCCCAGACCAATGGGATGTGTGAAAAGATGAACCAGGTAGTAATAGACTTTCTGAAGACATTGCCCCTGGAAGAGCGCAGTCTGTGGCCAGAAAAGTTGCCCGACCTGGTGGACCTCTGCAATCATATCCCAGTGAATTCCATCAACTGCACACCAGCTTACCTGATGCGAGCGAGACCTGGTAAGCTGCCCATCGATCTGGTATGGGAGTCCTGACACCAGAGGACGCCTCACAGGATGCGGATTGGGACACTGAGCGGCAGCAGCAATACCGCAAGGTACAGGAAAGTGTTGAAAGAAGTCTGTCTCAAGCAAGACAAAGGCAGGAGAAGACTTACAATCATCATGCACCTGCTGTTCCCCTATCACCTGGAGAGCAAGTCTTAAAGAGGAAGAGGCGACTCCATAAGTTGGATGACCAGTGGGAGGAAGAGCCGTACACCATTCTACCCTCAAACCATGATAACATCAAAGTGTGCTCATAAGTTAGGACGGAGGTGAGACAACAGCAACAGTTTCCAGAGACCACCTGAAGAAATGTCCTGCTACATCATGCTGAAGAAGGCCAAGATATCCCTCAACCCGCAGAGGAAGTGGAAGAAATGGTCAGCAGAGTACTCGGAGAATTTCCACGGTCTTGGACACAAGTAAATAATGCAATAGTTGTGCCAGTCCTTACGTTTCTCCAACCAGCCCCTCAAGAAGCTACGGAAGTCTCAGTAGAGTTGGAAGAACCATTGGCCCCAGAGACAGAAGATTCCTCATCAGCAGACCAGGAGAATCTACCCTCTGCTAGTAGCGAGCCTGTCGTACTCACGGTAAGCCAAAGGATCCATAGGAAATTGCCCAACCTACCAGTGACACCTCAAAATACCTGTAGCGCAGTTCACGCTGAACCCGCCACACCAGGGGTAGATACAGGGGACCAAGGTAGAGCACTGACAAAGAGTGTACTCCGTAGGTCTACCAGAATCACCAGAGGTCAGATCCCTGCTCGATGGAGAATTTAAAATGTAACTATAACTGTATTATTGCAAATGTTTTATGTGTGTATTGAATATGTTTTCCCAGTTACCCGACAGGGTCCAAAAAGACTTTCAGGTTATGGACAATGAACAACCAAAAACTTTGCCTGTAAATAGTTGCACCTATAAAGTGCCCCTTTTGTGCCAGACCACAGAACAAAAACCCGTGGAGGTGGCTGAAGACGTGGTCCAACATCCGGATCATCAATGCCCTGTAGCCACCCTAGGGCCCCCGTGGAGGGTTTGGGATGGGTCCCTCAAACTACATCTTCAGTGGAATGGACACCTGGTTACGGATGATACCGTGACCTATAAAGACTGTAATGTTTGTAATATTCTAATGTACCTTGTTTATTGTTACCTGTTATTTTTGCAAAATATGTTCAGTCCCGGAGTACTGAAATTTACTAGGGGGGAATGTGGCACCCAAGAGGGTCTGGTTGCCACAGTGGTAGTAATACCATGTCTGGGAGCAAGACAGGAGTTTCCTGGTCAGGGAACACACTGCATGCAACACCTCCTGCCCCAGGCCAGAAAGGGGAGGATCCTGCCCTATATAACTGGGTCTGGAGGCAGGGTTAGAGAGTTCAGTGAGTATCAGGAGTAAGATAGGACACGAAGGAGCAAGAAGCCAGGGACTGGAGCTGGGCATAGCTCGTCCTGGCCAGTGTACACAGAGGACCGGACACCGGAGTCCGAGGCTGTGGGACCCTTCAAGCCCAGTAGCAGAAACCGCAGGGCAGGAGATTTCAGGTCTCCGGGCCCAACAGAAGCCCGGAGGCTCAGCCACACGAAAGGACCAGTGCCACCACAGAGGAGTGAGGAATACATGGGATCCGAGTCGCCAGCCATACGGATGAGCACAGCACGTCACACTCAGGGACGTGGGCTACAACACGACTATAAGCGGGATAGCCAAAGAGTACAGTCAGAACGGCAGGCCTACAACTCCACCTGGCCAGGGGAATTCTAGGATTGCTCCCAGACTGACCAGGCCCTCATCCCTAGCAAGTACTCCCGTTGGGGCCTATATAATTGCCACCAGTAAAGACCCTAGGACTGCACTGCAAAGACTCTGTGTTATCACTACTGATCCAAGCACCATCACCACCATCATCCATACACGCTTCCCTGAAGCTACACTCTTCCTGTGGGGAGTCACATCACCTTGCTGCACACACCATCAGCTTCAGTGGACTGCTCCGCAGCGGCAGTTCCCAATAACCGCATTCCACAGGTGGCGTAGTCGGACTATACAAACAGATTCACATAAACTACCCTGGTTTGACCGCCCTGTGTCACGGTCCGGGTCACCGCCACGGTGACTACAACCCCCAGCATCTACAAAGCCCGGCTCCGGGTATCCCCACGGCCCAGGGGGCGCGTCACTATCATTTTTTAGTTTTTTACTATTTATGTAGTTAAAGAATATGTGTGGAGGCTGACCTGAATGCCGATGGACGTGTTGAAGCTGGTACTAAACAACTGCTCTCTGCTGCTCAAAATCACTCCAAACATTTGCAACGTTGATTTGCAATGCGTAGTCACATTGCACACCAGTTGAAGAGCTAGAAGCTGCAAATGCTGCTGAAGCCCTGCCAGGGAGACAGATGCTGTAGCTGATTTTCTGAAATGGACACACACCCGGCGTACTTTCACAAGCCGCTCTGGCAGATTCGAGTAGATTTTGAGAAACTGCAGCACCACTAAGTTGAGCACATGGGCCAGGCATGGTACGTGTGCGAGCTTGCCTTGCTTCAGAGCTGACACCAGGTTTTCTGCTACAGCCTTCAACAACTCTGCAACGGTGTGCGGTTTGTCGCCTAAGCATACAGTCCTGCTTATTGTTATTGGCACACACAAAGTTTAAGTAAATAAACTGGAATATGTCCTGAAAAAATTAATCAAGTGATGGAGATGGAGGCTGAAGAGGAGGAGATGATGCAGGAGCTGTAGAATGTAGGGGCAACCCTGATTGACCAAGGGCCCCCAATCCTCTGCGTTGGGAGGACGTGTTCCCTCCCAGGGTCCTCCTATGTCCCAACTTCCACAATATTAACCCAGTGGAATGCGTCAGTGAGATGAACCGACCCTGGCAACATTCACTTGTCCACGTGTTTGTGGTTAGGCGGTCCTTCCCACTTAAGTGCACTGGGGAGGGCACAGGTGATGTTCTGGGACCCGCGCTTGTGGAAGGCGGAGACGATTCCGGGAGAATTAGTGTAGGCTGGGGATCGAGTATGGACACCGAGCCACCGCCATGAGGTTGAAGAAAGCAACCGCCTCCACGAGCCTAAAAGACAACATTTCAAGTGCAAGCAGTCCAGAAATGTGACAGTTTAGTATTGCAGCCTGTGGGTGGGTGGCTGGCTGTATACTTGTGCTTGCATTCCAAGTAACAAAAAGCTAAGGAGATGGATGGCCTCATCATGAATAATTTGCTCGTTGCCTAGTGGACCAACCACTGCTGCTGTCTACCTTCTGAACATTGTGTTGAAGGTGGATTGAACCAGGGCCCGCAACACACTGCGTCGGGAGGACGTGCTCCATCCCAGGGTCCCATGGGTCCCGACTTCCACAATATTAACCCAGTGGAATGCGTCAGTGAGATGTACTATCACTGGCCACATTCACTTGTTCACGTGTTTGTGGTTAGGCGGTCCTTCCCACTTAAGTGCACTGGGGACGGCACGGGTAATGTTCTGGGACTCACGATTGTGGAAGGTGGAGACGATACCGGGAGAAATAGTGGCGGCTGGGGACAGATTATGGACATCCGGCCAACGCCAAGAGTTGTGGAAAGTTTCCACCTCCACAGGCCTAAAAGGCAATATTTCAATTGCAAGCAGTCCAGAAATGTGGCAGTTTAGTATTGCGGCCTGTGGGTGGGTGTTTGGCAGCATACTTGCGCTGCAATGACAAATGCAGGGCAGGAGGCATCTTTGCATGCGCCATGGACAGGGGATTGGCATGCACGCACAAAAGCGGAAGAGGCAGTGGTGTCACCCACAGACATCGTTTCTGGACCCTGGCCCAACTAATCGGGTGCTTTGCTGTCATGTGCCTGAGCATGCTGGTGGTGGTCAGGCTGCTAGTTTTGGTGCTCTTGCAGATGCTGGTCTGGCAGATGTTGCAAATGGCCTTTTTGGGGTTATCTGAACAGGCTTTAAAAAAGAATCAGACTCGGGAAGACCTAACAGTTGTACTGGTTACTTCCGTACTGCTTGCTCCTGCCTGTTGTGGTGCTACACCTCCCTCCCCCTGTGTGCTGCTGTCCTCACTCTGCAAATCCCCTTGCCAGGTTGAGTCAGTGACTTCATAGTCCACCGCTTCATTTTCCACTTCTGCATCCTGGTCCTCCTCCTGACTTTCTGTCCATAGTGTCTTATCATTATCAACCTGTTGCGATAGTATTTGCACTATCCCACCATCATCTTTGGGTGATCATGGATGCTTAAATCACTACATGCGATCTTCTGTTTCCCTGCTTGAAGCTGGCTGGTCGAGAGGCCTGAATCTATCGATGGAAAAGTGATCAGCTCTTGGGGTAACCCTGGACTCTAATCTTTCCTTCAAACCACATATCCAAGCTCTTTCCACTTTTAAGCGGACCGAGCGAGAGGCCAGAATCTATAAATGGAAAGATGAACAAAACAGCTCTTCGGAGTGTCAAAGTGTGGGATCAGTTGTCTCAGGGCAATTGGAATGGTGGGAGGAAGGAGGATCAGTGTGGGGAAGATGCCGACTCCAAGTAAAAAAGATCTCCCAGATCAGCACATTCCTCAGCCACAAATCTACAAAAACACTAATGCTTGCCCTCATCATCTCCCTTCTCGACGACTGCAACCTCCTGCTCTGTGGCCTCCCTTCTATTTCTCTTGCATTACTCCAATCTATCCTAAACTCTGTTGCCTGACTAATACACCTGTCCCCTTGCTATTCCCTCACCTCTCCTCTTTGTCAATCTCTTCACTGGCTCCCCATTGCCTAGAGACTCCAGTTCAAAACCCTAAGCTTAACATGCAAAGCCATCCACAACATGTCTCTTCCATAAATCTGTGACCTAGTCTACCGGTACTTACCTTCACGCAACCTCCAATCCTCACAAGATGTCTTTCTCTACTCCCCTCTTATCTCCTCTTCCCACAATCACATACAAGATTTCTCCTGTGCATCCCCCCTTCTCTGGAACTCTCTTTCCCACCTTTTCTGACTCTCGCCTACTGTTGAAACCTACAAAAAGCACCCGAAGACATACCTCTTCCGACATGCGTACAACCTGCAGCAACCCTCGCTCCACCATACTGCTGCACGACCAGCTATATCCTCACCTACTGTATCCTCACCCATGCCTTGTAGACTGTGAGCCCTTCTGGGCAGGGTCCTCTCCTCTCTTGTACCAGTCACCATCACATTTTTTTTCAAGATTATTTTGATTGTTTTTGTGATGTATACCTCTTTTTCACATGTAAAGCGCAATGGCATAAATTGCACTAAAGTAATAATAATAATGTGGTCCGGTCTCACGGCTACTGAGACTGGACCATGTTTAAGACTGGGTGGTGGTGGTGGTGGCAGATTGACTGGAAGCATTATCTGCTATCCAACCAGCAACCTTTTCACACTGCTCTGGCTTCAATAGCGGTCTTCCGCGGCCCTCTAGAAATTGGGAAGGGAATGTAGGCCCAGTTAAATCTTGCGTGCACTATCACCATCACCATAATATCCACTTACCCGTCCCTTGACATACACCTTGCCCATTTTAAAAGCAGTTTAATATATGTCACGTTGCCAAAAATGTCTGTATTATTACCGTAGTAATATTGGATCATGTCTGATCAGATGACTACAGCTTTAGGCAGTGACCTGGGAGTCAGAGATGCTCAGAGCAACGTACACCTCAGAAGAAGGGGGTCGTGGAGAAATCTATAAAGATCTGGTGTCCGTGTTTCTTATCGTGGCTGGGAGTTTTAAAACACCCTCCTTTGCCAGAGTATATGTGGCATGAAAATTAAAAAATATTAGCCTCCTGATGTTCCCACCGAATATATATGAGGGGTTAAATGCGTTAAGGCAGGTTTATATTGGGCAGGGCTGACACATGTGATTGTGACAGTGAATAGGGAACAATAAGAATGAATTCCTGTTTAGACATGTGATACTGCAGTAGTGACAATGTTTTAAACCTTAAGGCTATGTGCCCACGATGCAGAAATGAAGCAGAAAATTTCTGCAGCATTTCTGCATCTCCCTGGCAGAAAAAACGCATGCAGATTGTGCATGCGTTTTTCCTGCAGAATATATGCGGATCCACATGCGGATTCACATGCGTTTCCGCATGCAGATTGACAAGCGCTTTCAATGCGATAGCATCACTTGGAAAGTGCTTGACAACTAGGTCACACTGTATAAATCCATGCAAAAGGCATGGATTTATATAGTGTGACCGTAAAAATTAAAACAAATAAAGCTATACTCACCCCCGAGGCCCCGACGTGTGCTGCAGCGCTGCTTCCTGGCTGGTTCCCGGCTGCCGGCATATCGCGAGACAGAGCGGTGAAGGGCCTGCGGTCACATGACTGTGACGTCACCGCAGGTCCTCAAGCGATGCCGGCATTCAGAGAGAAGCCGTCGGACAGTTGAATATAAACTTTATTTGTTATTTTATTCTTTTTTTACAGGTACAATGGTACCCAGGTCTGGATGAGAGTCTCCTCTCCTCCAGAACTGGGTACCATCCGCACATAGAGACGCATAGAAGCCGCTTGTACAAATGTACAATTGCGGTTTCTATGCGTTTCAATGCAAGTCAATAGCGGGAGTTCCGCTGCGCTTCCGCAAAATTAAATGACATGCAGCGGATTTCTGTACGCAGCATAGACGCTGCGGAAAAATCCGCAGCATGTGCATAGAACATGCGGAATCCCCTTGGGGACCATGGGGTGCGGATTACCTAGCGTTTAACAAGCGTTTACGCTGCGGAAATTCCGCAGCATAAACGCTTGAAAAACGCTACGTGGGCACCCAGCCTAATAGTCCTCTCTGTTAAGCTGTAACAAGTTAGGAAAAGAGGTGAATATCTATATGGGTGAGGTACTATCTAAATGAGAGTGACTGTAATCTGTATTGCGCTGGATGGGCAAGGTGCAATATATCTATAAATGGTAATTGACGAAACTAAATGAGCACAGTGCAATACTATTGTATGCCCAAATATGATATTCAAATGTTAAAGTTGGAGTTTACTTTACATTGGTGGTCACCCTGATATATGATTATTGATTATTGATATATCCCTCACTATGTAACAGTGGTAATAGTGGGCAATTATGTATTAGTATTCACAATATGACCCTGCATTAGGTTGCCGTGGCGTGTGAATAGACTGCAAATAACACGGTGGATTAGAATTTATTTAATTTTAATGATCACAATAAAGGTTATATTTTATAATTTTGTCCTCTTCAGTCAGTGATTTTTTAATATATAGTGGACTATTGTGAGTTAGACGTCCTCTTTCTGCCTTGTACCTCAATGCAATGTTCTGCAGCCTTTCACTGGTATATATTTCTCACTCCTATGTGTGATCTATCCTGAAAACTGCCTTGTACCTCCATGCAATGCTCTGCAGCATTTCACTGGTATATATTTCTCACTCCTATGTGTGATCTATCCTGAAAACTGCCTTGTACCTCCATGCAATGCTCTGCAGCCTTTCACTGGTATATATTTCTCACTCCTATGTGTGATCTATCCTGAAAACTGCCTTGTACCTCCATTCAATGCTATGCAGCCTTTCACTGGTATATATTTCTCACTCCTATGTGAGATCTATCCTGAAAACTGCCTTGTACCTCCATGCAATGCTCTGCAGCCTTTCACTGGTATATATTTCTCACTCCTATGTGTGATCTATCCTGAAAACTGCCTTGAACCTCCATGCAATGCTCTGCAGCCTTTCACTGGTATATATTTCTCACTCCTATGTGTGATCTGTCCTGAAAACTGCCTTGTACCTCCATGCAATGCTCTGCAGCCTTTCACTGGTATATATTTCTCACTCCTCTACGTTGTTTAATCCTTGATACTTTAAGGTCATTACACTTACTTTAACATTTTATGATCCATGTAGAGTTGCCAGTCTGTTTTTTTTCTGCAGTTTTATGGTCTCCTGTTGTCTTAAGCTAGTTGATTGATTGCTAACGAGTTAAATCTGTGTAGATCTAAGCAGATACGTCCCTATATATTGAGACATAGTCAAGGGGCAGCATTTATGCGGGGGCATGTATGCATATAGCATTTATGCATACTTTATTGAAGTGCCATAATTTATCAAAGTGCCGTGGCAGTTAGAAAATGAGAGTTGGACAGGGCAGGAGACAGGTAAGACATGCAAGACTATTAAACAAACTTGCTTCCAGGTCATCTTTTTGGCAAACAGTATTCACCATTTGTATCTGTGTCATATATATTCTGGCTGCTACAACCATCCACATTCAGCGTTCTCCCACAAATTCGGCACACTTCATTCATATTAACCCCTCTCTCCTATCTTCTCCTATGTACAGTTGTTATGCTCTCTTCACAATGTTACACCACGCAGATCCATTCATTCCCACCATACAACACAGGAAACGCTCTCACAAATAACTTAACCATCTGTTCACTCTCTGTATCTTCCTTCTATTTGTCGCAGGTGATATTTCTCCCAACCCAAGACCCTCCAGTAATAATAACACTTACTCTTTCCCTGTTACATTCAGAAACCCTGCTAATCTCATTAATATTCCCTGCATATCTTCTGTCTCATTCAACTGTGCCCTTTGGAATGTGCGCTTAGCTTGTAATAAACTCTCTTACATCCATGACTTTTTCCTCTCTAGTTCCATCAACCTTCTGGCTCTCACTGAAACCTGGATCCAGCAGTCGGACATCACCACCGCGGCAGCTCTCTCCTATGGTGGCCTACATTTCTCTCATACCCCACGACCTGATAACAGATCAGGGGGAGGTGTTGGTCTGCTTCTTTCAACAAAATGTACTTTTCAGGTTATCCCCCCTGTACCCTCCCTTATCTTCCCATCTTTTGAGGCCCACACAGTCAGACTCTACCAGCCCTTCTCCCTGCGAGTGGCGGTTGTCTATCGCCATCCAGGTCCCCCCCGTCAATTCCTGGATCACTTTGTTGCCTGGCTTCAAAATTTTCTATCCAGCGACATTCCCACGATAATCATGGGAGATTTTAATATCCCAATTGGCGATTCTCTTTCCCCATCTGCCACGCATCTTTTATCACTAACCTCCTCATTCAGCCTTTCACACCTTGCTAATTCTCCTACACATGAAGACGGGAACACATTGGACCTGATCTTCTCCCAGCTTTGCTCAGTACATAACTTTACTAACTCTCCCCTTCCACTCTCTGACCATAATCTTCTTTAATTCTCTGTCAAGAACTGTGACTCTACTCAAGACACTCCCACCGTCCACAGTTATAGAAATTTACGCGCCATTAACACCCAGAAATTTATAAAAAGGTTGCAATCATCATTGGCCCCAATCTCCTCCCTCTCATGTCCCGACTCTGCATTGAAGCATTATAACAAATAATGCTATTCGCCCTGGATGAAGCCGCACCTCCTATACAAAGAAAAATTCAGCATATACGGCGACAACCCTGGCACACGCCTCAAACACGTCTTCTCCAGAGGTACTCCAGGTGCACTGAACGGCTGTGGAGAAAATCAAATCTGCCCGAAGATTTCCTCCATTATAAATTTATGCTGAAAACATATAACTCTGCCCTTCACCTCTCCAAACAAACCTACTTTAACAACCTCATCATCTCACTTTCCAATAATCCTAAACGACTCTTTGACACGTTTCATTCTCTCCTCAATCAAACAACACAGGCCCCGACCACCGACCTCAGCGCTGATGATCTGGCCAATTATTTCAAAGAAAAAATTGACCATATCCGACAGGAAATTTTTTCCCAATCCCCAAATGTTATGTATGCTCTCCCCCGCCACATTGTATCTTGCTCACTTTCTGACTTCGAACCAGTCACGGAAGAAGAAGTGATCAGGCTCCTTGCATCTTCTCGCCCTACCACCTGCACCAGCGACCCTATTCCCTCACATCTCCTTCAGTCCCTTGCTCCAGCTGTCACCACTCACCTAACTAAAATTTTCAACCTTTCCCTCTCATCTGGTATCTTTCCCTCTTCTTTTAAACATGCCAGCATACAACCATTACTTAAAAAACCATCCCTTTACCAGAACTGCACGGCCAACTACAGACCTGTTTCCAATCTTCCCTTTATCTCTAAACTCCTGGAATGCCTGATCCACTCCCATCTCATCTGCTATCTCTCAGACAACTCTCTTCTTGACCCTTTACAATCTGGTTTCCGCTCTTTACATTCTACTGAAACTGCCCTCACTAAAGTCTCTAATGATTTACTAACAGCTAATGGTAACTACTCCCTGCTGATTCTCCTGGATCTCTCTGCAGAATTCGACACTGTGGATCACCAGCTCCTCCTCACTATGCTCCGCACTATATGCCTCAAGGACACTGTTCTCTCCTGGTTCTCCTCCTATCTCTCTGACCGCTCCTTCTCTGTGTCTTTTGCCGGCTCCTCCTCCTCCCTACTTCCCCTTACTGTCGGGGTTCCGCAAGGATCAGTCCTAGGCCCCCTTCTTTTCTCCTTATACACGGCTCCTATTGGACAAACAATCAGCAGATTCAGTTTTCAGTACCATCTATATGCTGATGACACCCAATTATACACCTCTGCTCCGGACATCACCCCTGCATTACTACAAAAGACCAGTGATTGTCTTTCTGCTGTGTCTAACATTTTGTCCTCCCTCTACCTAAAACTGAATCTGTCAAAAATTGAACTACTCGTCTTTCCTCCTTCCACTAACCTACCTGTGCCCGATATTTCCATTTCCATTTGTGGCTCAACCATTACTCCCCAGCAACAAGCCCGCTGTCTTGGGGTCATTTTTGATTCAGATCTTTCATTCACTCCTCACATCAAATAACTCACTCGTTCATGTCATCTACACCTCAAAAGAATATCAAGAATCAGGACTTTTCTCACCTTTGGCTCGGCAAAAACTCTTACTGTAGCTCCTATTCATTCTCGTCTTGACTATTGCAACGCTCTACTAATCAGTCTCCCTCTTACTAAACTCTCCCCTCTCCAATCCGTCCTTAACGCAGCAGCCAGGATCATATTCCTTGCCAACCGCTACACCGATGCCTCTTCCCTGTGCCAGTCATTGCATTGGTTGCCCATCCAATATAGAGTTCAATTTAAACTTATCACGCTTACCCACAAAGTGCTCCATGCTTCAGTACCCCCCTACATCTCCTCCCTTGTCTCAGTCTACCACCCTACACGTGCCCTCCATTCTGCAAATGACTTAAAACTAAAATCCTCCATAATCCGAACTTCCCACTCCCGTCTCCAAGATTTCTCGCGTGCTGTGCCAATTCTTTGGAATGCACTACCCAGGACAGTTCGATTAATTCCCAATACCCACAGTTTCAAGCGAACCCTAAAAACACATTTCTTTAGACTGGCTTATCGCCTAAACACACTCTGTCTGTCCCAGTTTTCCCCCATATTAAAATCTTCTTCAACTTCAGGTTCATACCAACCATGCACTTAATAGCCTCTGTCAGAACTGTACACATACTGGCTGGCGACCAGTCCATGTATTATTATTTATCCTATTTAGTATATCAAGGCTGCATTATACAATATATGTACTTTTTACCTTTTGTGTCTCCCCCATTTCCTCATAGACTGTAAGGTTGCGAGCAGGGCCCTCACTCCTTTCGATATGAGATATGCTTATTCTGTATATGTCCCCCCTAAAATTTTAAAGTGCTGCGGAATATGTTGGGGCTATAAAAATAAAAACTATTATTATTATTAAATCCTGCTGTGTGCTTTCTAGTTGTTTTTCAAAGAAATGTATCGCATCAGCCATCTCATTGCAATTTCTAGGCAAAAAATAATAATTTTTCTGGACTGGTGTGTGTTTTTTAGTAGTCTGGGAAATAAATAATTGTCATCAGCCATCTAGTTGCCATTTCTAGGCCAAAGATTTAATTTTTCAGGACCCCTGTTTGCTTTCCAGTTGTTTTGCCAATAAATATATCCCATAAACAGTCTCACTGACATTTCTAGGTCCAAAAAATAATTTTTCTGGACTGGTGTGTTTGTTTTAGTAGTCTGGGAAATAAATAAAAAATAAATATACTCTTACGCCATTTGTATGCGATTAGTGTTTAGAAAAAACACTTCCAAAAATGAGCAGATTAACAAATAGCATACCATCTGTATGATGAGGCATCTGAATTCCATGCATAAGGTGTAGTGGAGTACACTCCTTAAAAAGCATGACAGATCTGAGCTTCCTCCTGCTCCCTCTTCTGCTGCGGACTCGGATACTTCCTCCTGCTCACGATCAACAAGTGCACCTGCCTCCCCGCAAAGAGAGGATGTGACAGTATCACCACCACCACCAGTGTCATCGATAATCTCCACACCATCCCCTGGAAGTGTTCTGCTTTCCATCCCCCAAATCCTCGAGAGAAAGAGTAAATACCCCCTTAGGCACCCACGAGCCATGGTCCTGAATTACAGCATTTCCAAATTACTGACCTTTGAAATGCTGCCATTCTGGCTGATGGACACAGATTGTTTTAAAAATCTGATGATAGTGCCTGTCCCCCAGAACATTGTTCCCAGTCGCCATTACTTTTCCAGGAGGTCCATCTCTGCCCTGCACAAACATGTTGCGGACTGAATCAGGTGTGCACTGCGAAACGCCATCAGTGGAAAGGTCCACATAACCAAGGATAACCAAGAAACTGCCCACTGGGTAAATGTAGGGGTGGCTGGGACAAAGATGCAAGGTGTTCTACCTCATGTCCTACCACCACCTAGTATTGATGGATGTTTATCTGTCCTGGTATCTCCTCCTGCTCCGCTTCCTCCACCACCTCCACATCCAGTCACAGGAAGACCTGCACCACCAACTTGAGCATAGCCAGGGGGAAACGACAACAGGTTGTTCTTAAACTCCTCTGTTTAGGGGACAAATCCCCCATGGGACAGGAGCTGTGGACTGGGATTAAACAGCACACAGTGGTTGGTGCAGGTGAACCTCAAGCCCGGCCTTGTGGTGTGCGAAAATGGGTGAAATCTCATAGAAGCTCTGGGCGTAGCCGGTTTGATGCACATTTCTTACCTGGTGCATGTGCTGAATTTGGTGGTGCAAAGCTTTGAGAAAAATTACACACACATGTCGGAGCTGCTGCTGAAAGTGAGGACAGTGTGTGCACTTTCATCATTCTCACCATGCTGTTGCACGCCTGTCTGCGCTGCAGCATCACTTCAGCCTTCCCGCTCACCGCCTCATATGCAACGTACAGACAAGGAGGAACTTCACCTTGCATGTGCTGGGGAGACTGTGCGAGCAGCAGCAGGCAATAGTGGACTTACAGTTGCTGCATGCATGGCTGAGTTGCTCTGCAGAACAACACCACTTCACCACCAATGAGTGGGCCTCCATGTGGGACGTGTGTGCCATGTTGCACTGCTTCAAATATTCCTCCAATATGGCCAGTCCTGATGATGCCATCATCAGAGTTACTTTACCACTTATATGCCTGATGGAAAACTGGAAAAAACAATTTAGGCCATGATGGATGAGGTGGTAGCACAGGACTAAGAGGACCAGAGCCAATTCACACCATGTCAGGCTTGTTGTGCACACATGGCTGGAAGGATGGGTGACTGTCCCAACATCGGCCAGGTACACAACTGTACAGCCAGGGCACAGTTTGGGAGGATGATGATGAGGATTCGAAGGATTCGGGGTAGGAGGACCGACCGTGTTCATAGCAGGGTGGCACTCAGATCAGCTTACGGGCATCAGTGGAGCGTAGCTTGGGGAATACAGAGGATCCAGTTGATATACTTCCCACCGAGGACAGCTTGTCTTTGCTTCTGGGCAGCCTGGCACACATGATCCAATACATGCTTCAGTACCTGTGTAATGACAGTCGAGTTGCCCATATTGTTACCAGTGCAGATTGCAGGGTGGCCACCCTTCTGGATACCTGCTACAAGGACAGTGTACTATCATTTATTCTGTCACTGGAGAGGGATCTTAAAATGCATGAATAAAAGCACATGATGGTAGAAAAACTACTAATGGCTTTCCCATATGACAGCGGGGGCACAGAGGCAGAAGAGGAACGCAGAGGCGGAAGAGGAAGTCGTCATCACAGCTGGGGCACAACCAGCACCTCAGAAGGCAGGGTTACCATGGCCGAAATGTGGCAAAACTTTATGAGCATGCCACAACATCGGGTAGCTCCATGTAATAGGGTCCATATAAGCAGGAGCCAGCATTACAACAATATGGTGCAAGAGTATGTGTCCATGCAACTCCACATGCTAACAGATGGGTCTGCCCATTTAACTTCTGGGTCTCAAAATTGGACACATGAGCAAACGTGCTCGCCACTACTTGGTACTTGTCTGAGCATCATGGCAAGCAACCTGAGTATTTCCAGGTTACTCGGGCGGGAGCTCTAGTCCCCGCCCTACATATTTGGCGCTGTTTAGAGAGCCAATGAACATGCAGGGATTGATTGTCATGTTGGTTGTAGGCATTACAGTGATTGGCTGGCCACACAGCATCATCAGATTTATTTAAGACCCGGTGTTGCTAGGCTCGTCACAGTCTACCCCGGAAACAGGCAGAGTAGGGAGAGCTGCTGCTGAGTCAGACATAGATTAGTTAGTAAAAGTATTCCACAGCATATCTATATATACATCTGATCTAACAGTCCTTCTGAGGACTAATCCTGCTGTATATATATAGTGGTGATAGCAGGAGTTAGGCAGCGAGGCAATGTATGTGGCAGACTGCAGCGCATACAGCACAAGAGGGTCCGTAGCACATTCTGTCTGCTGCTGCTATTTGTAGACATAGCCCCAGATATCAGGGGCCAGGGCAATTTTTTTTTTCTTAATCCTGGTTATTTGCTTAAAAATCAATCCAGAGTACACCATTTTTCTGCTCCATTTGCTTGTTAGCACTGCAGAATACAGCCAGATCTTTTCCATATTACAGCGCTAAACATCCAGAAATTTGAACTGAACGTGGAAAATATTGGCCTCCATTTCCATTTTGTTGCAGTGTGTCAGCAAAGCTATTCACACGAGGTCGCTGTGAAGATGTGTTAGTAAACTACAGGCCTGCTTTTTAAAACCGTGGTTCTCGGTCAGACGTATCACAAATAACTGAGTTCCAAATTCAGCCATTTCTAGCTTCAATTTACATTTTGTTGCTATGTGTCAGTGAAACGATTCATACGAGGTTGCTGTGCAGAATATTATTAGTAAACTACAGGCCCACTTTTTAAAACCGTAGTTCTCCACCAGACGTATCACATTTAACTGCGGTTCAAAACCAGCTATTTGTAGTGAACGTGGAAAATATTATCCTCCATTTAAAGTGGGCAAGGTGCATGGCGAGGGACGGGGAAGCAGATGTGATGGTGATGGTGCATGCAGAGGCCGAGGCCGTGGCCATGGGCTAGCTGAAATGGTGCCACAACAAACACCCACATCTTGTCGCTCTACCTTCCTGTTCCAATTACTAGGGGACAATTACTAGGGGACCGAAGAACACCAGTATTGAACACAGAGCAGTCTCAAGGGTTGTTGGTTGGATAGTAGATAATGCTTCCAGTCACTTTGCTGCCACCACCACCACCAACCTGTCATCGACACGATCAAGTCTCAGTAGCCATGAGTCTTGGCCGAATATTCCTCACCCTGATGCTCATTCTTCCCACCATGCCGAGTTCCCGGAGACAACTGATCCCACACTTGGACACTTAGTAGAGCTGTTCACTTTTCCATTCATAGATTGGGGCCTCTGGCCTGGCCAGCTTCAAGTGGGTGAAGAGGAGAACGCGTGTAGCAATGCCCAAATATTTAAGCAGCCACGGTCACATGAAGGCAACAGTGGTGCATGCAAAGATGCCTCCCGCCCTGCACCTGTCATTGCACACTCTCAACTAGCACCAACAGCAAGCACGTCCACATCATTGTCCCAGTGCAGCGTTCAGTTGTCTCTACCCCTGTCCTTGGAATGCAAGCGTAAATACGCAGCCAACACCCCACAGGCTGCACTACTAAATTCACACATTTCCCGAATGCTTGCGCTCTAAATGTTGCCTTCTAGGCTTGTGGAGACAGAAGCTTTCCGCAACCAGATGGCGGCGGCCGGTCCTTTGGTACTCAGTCCCCAGCCACCACTATTTCTCCTGGTGTGCCGTCCCCGCATTACACAAGCATGTGTCCCACAACATTAGCCATGTCCTTAACAACGCAATTACTGGGAAATTTCAACTAACCACAGACATGTGGACAAGTGCTTGTGGGTAGGGATGGTACATCTCGCTGACGACACATTGGGTTAATATAGTAAAAGCCGGGACCCAGTCGGGCCTTGGGACGGAACACGTCCTCCCGATGCCAAGAATTGCAGGCCGTGGGTCAATCAGGGTTTCCCCCACATTCAACAGCTCCTGCACCTCCTCCTCCTCTTCAGCCTTCATCTTTGAAATGACCATATCGGTCACAAGATGGAAGCACTGCAGCACTGACTTGGCAAGCGGCAACAGGCTGTTCTGAAGTTAATATGCTTAAGTGATAAACCGCACAATGCTGAAGAGTTGTGGACAGCTCTGAAAGAGAAGGCTGATCTGTGGCTGACACCGCTGACCTTACAACCAGGCATGGTCATGGTCATGTGTGACAATGGACAAAACCAGGTGGCTGTTCTGAAGTGAGGCGAGCTCACACATATACCATGCCTGGCTCATGTGCTTAAGTTCGTGGTTCAGTGGTTTTTCAAAACCTACCCAGATCTGACAGATCTGCTTGTCAAAGTATGCCGCCTGTGTGACCATTTTAGAAAGTCAGCTACAGCTTCCGCCGCCCTTGCCATACTTCAGCAGCGTTTGCAGCTACGAGCTCACTGACTGGTGAGCGATGTCCCCATGCATTGTAACTCTACATTGCGGATGTTGGGAAGGATTTGTGAGCAGAAGAGGGCAGTTGTTGACTACCAGCATCAACAAGGCCGTTGGTATTCAGGTCAGACTCCACATAATAGAACTCCGGAGTGGACATGGATGTCAGACTTCTGTACCATACTCCAAAACTTTGAGTACTCCACCAAGATGGTGAGCGACGATGACACCATAATTAGCATCACCATCCTGCTTCACTGTCTTCTGAAATGCTCTCTGCTCACAATTAGTGTTGAGCCACCCCCGTAGTGTTCGAGTTCGGTTCGGTTCGTCGAACACCCATGTGTTCGACGATCTGTTCGTCGAACTGTTCGTCGAACACCTTCGAACACCGTTAAAACCAATGGCAGGCAAACAAAAACACATAGAAACACATAGAAAACACCTTCAAAGGTGTCCAAAAGCTGACAAACTGCTCAGAAGACACAACTAACACATGGAAAAGTGACAAGTACATATAGTCATGCGAAAAGAAAAGAGGTGGAGGAGTAAAAGGAGGGGGAGACACAGATATAGGCATGTCATGCCCTTCTAAAATCCAAAAAGTGAGTAGCCGACACGGCCAGTCCGTTCCTTCCCGTGCCACCTCTGTGTCGCCGGGTTTGTGCCAGAGCCGCGGTGGACCCTGACGGCCAGCCCCCCTATCCCAATACTGGTGCCTGTCCGCCGGTGGGTCGAGGCCCCCCACGGTGGGGGGGGAGTAACATCTGCAGAAGAATGACCATCTTCCAGCCAAACTAAGATGTCGACTTCTTTTCGTGGACAATGCGATACGATCCCATTCTTACGGACACGCCCATCGCTACAAATTCTAAATGAGGCACAAAAACAGCAGGTGCTTCAACGGATATCAAGTGCTCCTTCAAGTGGGCTCTCCATCACCTCAATTTCAACAATCACCAATCGCACTTGCTTCCTCACAGCTCCCAAGTCTCCAGCTGCCCGTCTGAGTATGGGGTAGCACAGATGGTTGAGTCTGCACAGCTGTTTACTCATACTATAGCCTGGGAAACGGAGGTCTGCTCCAGAGCTTCTGTTAATCCAGATGAGGAAATGATCTGATCTGATGCCCAGAATCTTTATAAGTCGGATCCAGGACCAGATGAAGAAGGTTCTGAGCATAATGTAGACCCTTGTTCCCAAACTGTAACTCCTGTTGGTGGAGACAATGATGAAGACGATGATGAGACTCAAATACCTGATTGGAGCGACAACTTGACTTTTCGGTCAGGGCAGGAAGAGGTTGGCTCTGAGGACGACGCGTGTGATAACACACAGGGTGATGATGACGAGGTTGGAGATCCCACTTACTGTCAACCCACAGTCAGCCAGTCGATGAGGTCAGCAGTGTTATGTTCTGCTACCAGAGCTAAGGAAAGAGAGGAGATCTGTCCCTACGATAGAACTCAGCTTAATCCCTACGATGTAACAGGGGACCTGATCCTGCGATCAGACCTGCTAAAGTCCTAAGCTAGTCTGTACGGAGACCTATAGATGTGGGGAAGGAATCCCTACAAGTACTAAGGACTGGGAGGAAAATGGGACACCTCCTACCAGAAATAGTAGCAGACAGACAAACAAACAAAATATATAGAACATAGAGGTCCGTAGACCAAGCAAACTAACAGAGTTAGATACAGAGCACAGGCTAGCTAGAAAGTAGTTATACAATGAAGTCCAGCAAAGCCAGAAGGGCGGAGCAGGATTAAATAGGCCAACAAGGTCATGTGACCAGCAAAGGAAAAAACCTAAGAGCAAGGTTCTAACAGTACCCCCCCTTCTAAGAGGATCCTCCGGATCCCCTAGGACCAGGCTTATCAGGAAATCTCCTGTGAAACGCTCTGATAAGTCTGGACGCGGAAACATCATCCGACCTCACCCAAGAGTTATCCTCGGGTCCGAAACCTCTCCAGGCCACAAGATACTGCAAACTACCTCTATACCGTCTAGAGTTAAGGATGCGAGAAATTTCATATTCCCCGTCCTCCACCACCGGAGGAACAGAGGCAGAGGCGTCACAATCCGATACAACCGCTTTTTTCAACAGAGAGACATGAAATACCGGATTAATTCTCCAGGAGGTAGGAACCTCCAACTTAACAGCAGATTGGTTGACAACCTGAAGCACCTTAAAGGGCCCTACAAACTTGGGACCCAATTTCTTAGAAGGAATCCTCAACCGCAGATTCCTAGAGGACAACCAAACCATGTCACCAACAGCGAACAAAACCTCCTGTCGTTTCCTATCAAAGTAGTCTTTAGATTTTCTGTTGGCCTCCTGAAGATTACCACGCACATCCGTCCAAAGTCTCTCCAAATCACCGGAAAAATTCTCCTCCTCAGGCACGGCAGATCCCAACTTGGAGAACGACCCAAACGACGGATGTCTCCCAGAACAACAAAAAAAAGGCGAACAACCAGCAGAAGAAGATGTATGGTTGTTAAGAGCAAATTCAGCAAGTGGCAGAAACTCAGACCACCCCTCTTGATTGTCTGCCACAAAACAACGCAAGAACTGCTCAACATCCTGGTTTTTCCTTTCTGTCTGGCCATTAGATTCAGGATGATATCCGGACGAGAACGACAAATGAACTCCCAACCTGTCACAAAAGGCACGCCAAAAATGAGCCACGAACTGAGGACCCCTATCAGAAACAATGTCAGTAGGAATGCCATGAAGTCTGACAATTTCCTTGACAAAGGCCTTAGCGAGAGTTTTAGCGCAGGGCAGTTTGACGAAGGGAACCAAGTGACACATCTTGCTAAAACGGTCCACGACCACCCAGATGACAGTAAAACCCTCAGAGGGGGGAAGGTCAGTTATAAAGTCCATAGCCAAATGTGTCCAAGGAGCACTGGGAATCTCCAAAGGACAAAGCAACCCCGCAGCAGGAGTATGGGAGGACTTAGATCTAGCACATATAGTACATTGACGCACCCACTTAATGACTTCCTTCTGCCATCCAGGCCACCAAAAACTGCGACCCACCAGTCTCTTGGTCTCAGAGATTCTGGGATGACCTGCCAACCGAGATTCGTGACACTCAACAAACAAATCTCTCCTAAAGGTCCCAGGCACAAACAACCTCCCATGAGGAGTGTTAGATGGGGCATTCTCCTGTGCTTTAAGAATCTCATCTTCCAAAACGGAGTCCAAAGCAGCTATCACAACACCTTCTTGTAAAATGTTCTCCTCTTTCTCAGCACCGACTATGGGAGAAAAACTGCGAGACAAGGCATCCGCCTTAACATTCTTAGTACCAGGGATGTAAGTAACGGAGAAATTAAACCGCGAGAAAAACAGTGCCCACCTAGCCTGACGGGCATTCAGGCGCTTGGCAGCATCAAGATATATCAGATTTTTATGATCCGTAAGAACCTGAACGGGAAATTCCGCACCTTCCAAGAAGTGGCGCCAGTGTTCAAATGCGAGTTTAATAGCCAATAATTCCCGATTACCAATATCGTAATTCAGTTCAGTCTCCGAAAAATTTTTTGAAAAAAAGGCACAGGGATGTAATCCATCCCCGTTATCCTGAGACAATACTGCGCCAACCCCCACAGAGGAAGCATCAACCTCAACCAAAAACGGCTTAGTCACATCAGGCTGCATAAGGATAGGAGCAGAGGTGAACCTCTCCTTGAGATACACAAATCTTCAATGGCCTCAGAAGACCACTGAACCGCATCAGCACCTTTCCTGGTGAGATCAGTCAGAGGTTTGACAATACTAGAAAAATTTTTTATGAATTTTCTGTAATAATTGGCGAAACCTAAAAACCTCTGTATCGATTTCAAACCAATAGGCCTAGGCCATTCCTGTACAGCTTGAACTTTAACCGGGTCCATCTCAAAACCTTCGCTGGAGATAATGTAACCCAACAAACTAATTCTCTGTACAGCGAACTCACATTTCTCCAGCTTAGCAAAAAGCGAATTGTCCATTAATAACTGTAATACCTCACGTACGCTCCGCCAATGAGACTTCATATCCGGCGAATAAATCAAAATGTCATCCAAATACACAACCACATTTTTGACGATCAAAGGTCTAAGGATGTCATTAATAAGATTCTGAAAAAATGCAGGAGCATTAGTAAGACCAAAAGGCATAACCAGATTCTCAAAATGACCCACAGGAGTGTTAAAAGCAGTCTTCCATTCGTCACCCTCCTTCATGCGCAACAGATTGTATGCCCCCTTAAGGTCAATTTTAGAGAACCACTTGGCCCCCATTAACTGGTTAAACAGATCAGGAATCAATGGCAGTTGGTAAGGATTGCGTACAGTAATTTTGTTAATCTCACGAAAATCCAGACAAGGACGTAAACCGCCGTCCTTTTTTTTTACAAAAAAAAATCCAACCGCCACAGGAGACTTAGAGGGCCTAATGTGACCGGCGGCCAAACTTGTCTGTATGTATTCCTCCAAAGCCTTCCTCTCAGGAATAGTAAGGTTAAATAAACAACTTTTAGGAAGAGTCGCTCCAGGGACAAATTCAATAGAACAATCATAGTCTCTATAGGGAGGCAAAAGCTGCGATTCCTTCTCAGAAAAAACTCTCCAAAAATACTGAATAGGAACAGGCAATTCTCCCCTATCCAAAGCTGCAATACGCCCGTTACAACACTTGTCATAACATTTATGGCTCCAGGATTTAATTTCACTGTAGACCAATCCAGTACAGGATTGTGAAATTTTAACCAGGGCAATCCCAATATTACTGGAGAAGGCAAGTTATTCAAAACTACCAAATCCAATTTCTCATGGTGAACACCATTAATAGTGAGAGGAAATTCACAGACCTTGAGAGTAATATTCTTCAAAGGGGAACCATCCACAGAAACCACAGCAATGGGGGATGATAAAGGTTCGGGTTTTAAATTGAGTCTTTCCAAGAATCCCCCATCAATTACATTTAGAGTAGACCCACAATCAACAAACACCCAAAATTCCATTAATTTTTCCTGAGCAATCGTGGAAGCAGCTAAAAATACACCCTTGGAATTTAAACAGGCAATACGGGCATGACTGACCATTTTTTTTTCTTTCTTCATACGAAGCTCACAGCCTTTAATCAAATGACCAGATTTTCCGCAATAGAAACACAAGCCTTCAGAAAATCTACGGTCTTTTTCTTGAGAGCGAGGTGCCACCGATCCAATCTCCATCGGTTCACCACTGTTAGTACACACATTCTCATAACCAGAAACTGACATAGCAGAGGATTTGCTCTCATTAACCCTTGCACGCAGTCTCCTATCCACCCGTATAGCTAATTGCATAGCCTGTTGCAAATCTTCAGGTGTAGGATAAGCAATTAGCAGGTCTTTAACCCTTTCATTGAGCCCAGCAAGAAATAGACTTTTCAGAGCAGAATCGTTCCACCCTGTTTGAGTAGACCAACGACGGAAATGAGTACAATATTTTTCCACATTACCTGATCCCTGTCTCAAACGTCTTAACTCAGTCTCAGCTGATGAGACACGGTCAGGATCATCATATAATAGTCCCAAAGCAGAAAAAAAAACTATCCACTGATCTGAAGCATGTATCACTAGGTTGCAAAGAAAAGGCCCACTCCTGAGGCTCTTTGCGCAAAAGTGACATTATGAACCCTATGCGCTGGGATTCATCCCCAGAGGACTTGGGTCTCAAACAAAAATACAATAAGCAAGCATTTTTAAATGAAAAAAATTCTCGGTGTTCACCAAAAAATAAATCCGGCAAACATACCTTAGGCTCCAAGAAATGTGCTCCAGGACAGTTACTCACGTGCTGACGGAGCTCGGCCACCTCCAGAGAGAGTCCCTGCAGGTGTTTAGCCAAATCCTGAACCGACACCATGATGGAACAGAAAACTCTTTCCTTAGAGAATTTATGGGCTGGACTTACTGTTATGTTCTGCTACCAGAGCTAAGGAAAGAGAGGAGATCTGTCCCTACGATAGAACTCAGCTTAATCCCTATGATGTAACAGGGGACCTGATCCTGCGATCAGACCTGCTAAAGTCCTAAGCTAGTCTGTACGGAGACCTATAGATGTGGGGAAGGAATCCCTACAAGTACTAAGGACTGGGAGGAAAATGGGACACCTCCTAACAGAAATAGTAGCAGACAGACAAACAAACAAAATATATAGAAAATAGAGGTCCGTAGACCAAGCAAACTAACAGAGTTAGATACAGAGCACAGGCTAGCTAGAAAGTAGTTATACAATGAAGTCCAGCAAAGCCAGAAGGGCGGAGCAGGATTAAATAGGCCAACAAGGTCATGTGACCAGCAAAGGAAAAAACCTAAGAGCAAGGTTCTAACAAGCAGAGGAGGTGGAGGAGGATGTGACTAGCCCTGGGGATGGGGATGACTCGGTACCCGGGCATTTGCCTGGCCTTGGGGATGTCGCGGTGGTCGGCTCCCTGGCCCGTACCCTGGGGTCTCTCTTTAAAAGGGTGGATAATTGTTAATTTTATAAGAGTTCATGACGCCACCTGTGGTATCTGGTGACAAGCACCAGCGCTGCAGCAGTCCACTGAGGCCGGTGATAAGGCAGCTCCCCACAGGTGGACCTAGGTCTCAGGGCAGCGTATGCAGGGGGAATGCAGGACAGGCGAGACACAGCTGGGTCAGAGCAAGAACGGGAACGGACACGGTAGTCACTTCAGTACCTTTTACTGGTGGAAATTCAGGCACATCCCGGAGCACTGTAGGGTGAAGGGTGCATATCAGGATCCTCCCCAATGAGCGGGTGTAGGGCCTCCTGTTTCTTGCCTCTGCGTAGTAAGTTTCTGACCTGCCTGGAGCTAGGCCTAACTTTGTCTCTGTCCTGCGCTGGCTGACCTTGTGGTAGGGCCTTCTCTTGGAGTTCACGCTCCCAGTATGCGGGGCCTAAGCGTCTCCTGGCTCTGTTACATATCAGCACCTTAGCAATCCTGGGACTTGTAGCTCTCCAGGGATTCCGGTTATGCCTTACTGGGTCATAGAGATACCGGTAAGCTTGGATCCTGTGTCCGGTAAATGCTTCGGGGTGAGCTGGTTAAGCTCCTCTGCCCCTTATGTACTAACTCGCCACTCGCCTTCGGCCTACTCGGGCCCTCACTAGGCTATACACACTAACGGCAGCTTGCCGCGCTTCACTGATCTTACGGCACCAGCACACCCTAATCTCTATCTGGGCTCCCTGAATCTAGCAAGCAGGAGCCTCGTGCTCCACTGCTGAACTATTAACTGCGTTCTCTAGACTAGACTGAGCTCCACTGCAGACTGACCTCTCTTAGGCTTCTCTACTGCAGGAACTCTTCAGAGGAACTGAACTGCCTAGCTCCACCTTCCCTATTTATATCCCTAACGGGCTCCCTCTGCTGGTCTGAGGTGGAAGGTGGAGATGTGTGAATGTTTATGGGGGCCTCTTGTGGAGGATTCCATCAATGCACTCTTCTAGGATCTGTGATACCAAGCGCAGCGGGGCATCACAGATGCTATTGACGACGAGGTTAGGTTGCGCCTTCCTGAACAGAGACGGAGTACTGGAAGCACGTCAACAACTGCATCCTCAACCACAACTCTGCCTCTGACCACAAGTCGTAGTGGCTCTTCAGGTCACATGGGCTCTAAGCCTTGCATAGCCTGGGCATTTATTCAGATCGATAAGGATGACCCAACTCGTGTTATCTGTAATATTTGTCAGCAAAAGCTAAGTAGAGGCCAAAAAATCCATAGTTTGAGTACTTCATGCATGTACCGTCACATGGATATGAAGCATAAGTTGCAGTGGGAAGCTCACTGTGCTACAATGCGGCCTAGCAGGCTGGGCCAACCACCGTCTGCCCCATCTTGTGCATCCGCAGCCTCTTCATCCTCTGTGACTGGGGGGACAGCAGTCACACATGTTTTTGGACCCAGACCTGCCACCTCTTTACCCGCAACAGCCAGTGTGATTGGCAGGTCGTCAGTTCATTGGGAAGTGGAAACACCTGCTAGTGTTGAGCGCTCTCCGACATTGAGAGCACCACCTTTGGATCAAGGCAACCTAACATGTCCGCCTGCATCTTCCTCACAGACCGGCAGTTTGCCGGGGACACCCTACTCAACACCGTCTAAGCACAACAGCCAGCCCTCGGTCCCTCAGATGTGGAAAAGTAAAAGACCATTTCCTCCTAGCCATGAGAAAGCTAAGAGGTTGAATTTCACCATCTGCAAGCTGTTGGCTACAGAAATGCTGCCTTTCCACCTGGAGGACACAGAGGATTTTCAAGACCTTATGTCCGTCACAGTGCCCCAGTACCAGATGCCCAGTCGGCACTACTTCTCAAAGAAAGGTGTGCCTGCGCTCCACTAGCATGTCGCACACAACATCACCGCTTCTTTGAGAAACTCTGTGTGTGACAGGGTGCACTTCACCACAGACACTTGGACGAGAAGGCATGGACAGGGGCGTTACATGTCGCTGACTGGGCACTGGGTAACTATGGTGACAGCAGGACAAGGGGCTGCTGTCCAAGTCTTACCGTCCCCACGAGTTGTGCGTCAATCCTCTTTATCTCGAAGTTCCTCCACTGCTTCTGCCTCCTCAACCTCCTCGCGATCCTCCACCTGCACCCAAAGCCTGTCTGGTAATGCCACCTGCTTTCTAACTGCGCAGAAGGAATCCTGCACACCTCCTTACTATGCTGGCAGCAGGGCTCAACGGCATCAGTGATAACTTTGAAATGTCTGGGAAATGTGAGTCACACAGCTGAGGAGTTGTGGTCAGCTCTGGAGACCCAGTTTCATGAAAGGTTGTCTCCACTGGACCTGCAACCAGGGAAGGCCATGTGCGACAATGCTGCAAACCTGGGTGCGGCATTTCGCCGGGGCAATGTCACACACGTGCCTTGTATGGCTCACGTGTTGAACCTGGTTGTCCAGCAATTTTTAGCCCACTATCCCCGACTAGATGGCCTTCTGCTGAGGGCACGGTCGCTGTGTGCTCACTTCCGCCGTTCGCATCCCGCAGTTCAACGACTTACATCTCTACAGAAGTCGTTGGGCCTGCCAGTTCACCGGCTGAAATGCGATGTGCCGACACGGTGGAATTCAACTCTGCACATGTTGCAGCGACTGTGGCAGCACCGACAAGCCCTGGTGCAATACATTCTGACGTATAGCCTGGGCCAACGAGATCCAGAGGTGGGGCAAATAACGCTGCAGGAGTGGTCTCAGATCAGGGACCTATGAAGTTGACGCGCCCCCTGGGCCATGGGGTACCCTGAGCTGGGCCGGTAGACGCTGGGGGTTGTAGTCACTGTGACGGTGACCCAGTCCGTGACCCAGGGTGGTCAATCCAAGGGTAATTTGTATATATGGATTTTATAATGTCTGACTTCGCCACCTGTGGAGTGCGGCCAAAGGGGCCGTCGCTGCGGAACAGTCCTCTGAAGCTGGTGGTTTTGCAGCAACGGTATTTTTACTCACCACAGGAAGAGTGTAGATTCAGGGCAGTGTGGGTGGATGATGGTGGTTGTAGTGCAGGGAGTCAGTAATGAACACAGAGTCCGTGTGATGCCGTCTCAAGATATTACTCACAGTTGTTGTAGTCCAGATTACAGGTACCAGAGCAATCTCCCCCGTCGTGCTGTGGATACTCAGTGAGGGGCTCAGTCCACCCCCAGATAGCTCCGGAGTACTTAGCAGGACCCCCTTCTGTGTGTCCTTTCTCTGGCCTTCTCCCTGCACCTCACACCCAGTGACTCTTCTATCCGGTATCCTCGGGCCTTGGCGGGTGTCGTGTGTTCCGTCCCCTGGGTCCTATGTGGCTACCTTCTTAGTGAGACTGGTGTGGACTTTGGCCTGCAGTACATGAAATGCAGCAGCCTCCGGTTTCTAGTTGAGCCTTGCTGTTTCTCCGCTAGTTGAGGGACCGTTTCCCCTTATCTGGCCTGACCCCTCTACCTCCTGGTAGAAGCGGGAGTACGGGTGGCCTTCTGCACGGCCCGTAGCCGTAGGGTCCCTTCGGTTCCTGGAGCCTTCCAGCTCCCACTCCTCTCTTCTCTCCTTCAGTCCTGGGCCTCCCAGGCTAGGCCCGCCTCCGGAGCAGAGCTCATGCCTAGTCTCTGCTCCTGTCACTTTTCCTCCTCTGTCTGGCTTGCTCTTTCTAAGATGGCTTCCTATTTATACTCTCCTTGTCATGTGCTCCCCTAAGCTGCTCCCCTAAGCACCCACTACATAGGACCCTCAAACCAGCTAGGGACCTGGGACTGTGCTCTCCCTTAGGAGCAATCTCGCCCTACCCCCACTGCGGGTATGTGTTGGATGCAGGAGTCAGGGTCCCGAGCCAAACGCCTTCCTTACCTGAGGGTGAGATACCACACCTCTGGGTGAGATGCAGTAACTCTGTGGCGACTGAACCCTCAGGGGTGCCACACACCCTTCTGCACAGTTTTGAAATGGCGACGAAGATGTTTAGTGCTGACGACGATGCCATTATCAGCATGACTATTCCGGTGATTTACATGCTGGAGCACACATTAAACAGAATTCAGAGTCAGGTGGTGGGACAAGAGGAGGTGGAGGAAGTAGAGGAGGAGTCGTATGCGGAAGGGATAACATCTCCAAGGTCCAGACGGTTGGCAGCACCAAGGCGGCAGGCATGGGAGGGTGGGGGAGAGGGATTAACCAGGGCGCATGGTAGCAGCCAAACTGTTGAGGAAGGTGCAGGAGCCGAGGAAGAAGTGGAGGACGAACTGGCGATGGGCATGGAAGACTCATCAGATGAGGGAGACCTTGATCACATTTCTGTTGTGCGAGGTTGGAGGGAGAGGCAGAGGAAGGAAGCATGATTCTTACCTCGCTACCAACACAACAAGGACTTGGTACTTCTGGATGCGCAAGACACATGAGTGCCTTCTTGCTGCACTACCTGCAACATGACCCCCGGATTGTCAGAATTCGAAGTAATCCCGACTACTGGGTTGCCACACTCTTAGATCCCCGGTACAAAAGTATATTTGCCGAAATAATTCCTGCCATGAAAAGGTATTGACGATGCAGGAGTATCTGCAGACGCTGTTGCAGAATCTTACATGTGCTTTTCCACAAAACACCAGTGGTGCACGTAGTGAATCTCACAGTTCTAACTTGCCAACGGTTGGACTGTCGAGTCTTCATCACTCAAACAGTAACAGTAACACAGTATCTGCTGGTAACAGCAATTTTGTGGAATCGTTTCACCACTTTTTTAGACCATCCTTTGCAAGGCCACAGGAGACAAGAAGTCTGACACATAGTCAATGCCTAGAGAGGATGGTACAGGAGAATCTCCAAGTGAACATCGAGGCCATGACTGTGTCACTGGACCCTTGCTCATTTTGGTATTCCAATCTGGAATAATCGCCGGAGCTCGCCACTCACGCCTTGGAGATCTTGTCATGCCATGCAGCCAGCGTTCTCTCTGAACGTGTGTTCAGCGCTGCTGGTGGTTTGCTGACAGATAAGCGCACGCGGCTGTCCACTGAGAATGTAGACAGACTCACGTTCATAAAGATGAACAAATCATGGATTCGCAAGGACATTTCTACCCCTCTGTCATCCTTGGGAGACTAAAAGCTTGGGGATTTGGTAAAATCACCTCACCAACCGTTTTAAGCAACAGTGGGGCAATTGATGCCACTTAACCCTAGAACGCATGACCATAAAAATCTACACTTTCACATACCTGGGGCCCTTTAGGCCCGTGTGCAAATAACATGGAATAACTCAAACTCAAATGACAAACAACTATATACATGAAGAATACCTACAGTTTCAAAATTCTAACTAAAGTAATCTTGCAGAAAATAGAAAACAATTAACTGGGCGGGCCTGCAAGGCCACAGGTATGCATTCTAGGGTTAAGTGGTGTCTGTGCCACAATTTTGGGAGTCCCCTTGCTGTGTCTTACGTGACGTTGGCATCGTCAATTCCAGGTGGGTTGGGTCGCACCCCCCCTTTTAACTGTAAGAAACTACATACACTATGGCTTGGGGTAACACAGATGGTTGAGTCTGAAGAGCTGTTTACTCAGAGGTCTGCTCCAAATCTTCAGTGTCTGCTAGTCAGCGTCGAATTTTTAACTGCATCTAGCCTAGGCAATACTTTGGGCGTAGTAGCCCAGCTGCGAAGCAAGCTGCACCGCCTGTGTATCTAATAAGAATTTTTAAATGAATCTAGCCTAGGCAGACTGTGGGGACCCCCAACCAAACCCAGACGCTCAGCCCCCCTACCGCCCCCCTTTCATGGACAATACAATAATGTAACTCTTACAACTGGATGGGTGAGGATCGGTCACAGCTTTATTAACTATTTATACTCATTCCATTAGAAAGGCATTTTATTTCTAAAATAATTCAGCTTGTTGCAGCATGCCCTGGGTCCACACTCCGGCAAGTTGGCCAACAAGTGTAACTCTCCAACATGTCCTTTCTATTTCCAGGCCACGGAGGATCCAGCGTACTCGTATGCAGGACTCTGACCCCCACCCATCACTCTTAACGCTTGTTCCACTCCGTCCTGGAGTCCTGACAGGAATATGTCCAGTCCAATATCTATTAAGTGAACACCGTCGGGCCGTATGAGGCCTGCTTTATCTCCTTTCAGTTGTCGGTGTAGTATCACTACACCGCCTCTGTCTCTTCTAAATTTTGCCATCTGAATATTTTTTACCCGCCTTGTCCATTCGATGGCCGTGATGTCTCGCGCACCTTGCCATACCGCTATCGGCACAATCTCTGACCATACTATAGCTAATTTTGTGAAAAATTCTCTGAAGCGCTCAGTGTCTAGTTTCATTATTGCCATTAGTTATACGCTCTTGTGATGACCTAGGTTGTTTCCCCCAGCCTGTATGACTAAGATGACCGGACCTCTTGCCTCTCTCCCTACCTTGATTACCTCCATTAGTACCTGTGGCCATAGCAGGCCTCTAATACCTCTCCAGTTGAAATATGTGTTATGAAACTCTAATTTCCTCCCGCCTGGGCGGACTTTCACACTTTTTTGTGCCCAATATATATACGAGTGGCCTATCACTCACACTGTTGGCTTAGCGTCACCTGTAAAAGAAACAAACCACGTTAGGATAACAAGTCCGGTCTTATGTATCTCGCCAAACACGTGGATCGCCATCTCCCTATCCTCTGAACTTCCGTTTCTGACAGTCCTGCTCTTGCTGCTTCCGTGGCCGCACCTATGCGGAATGAGTGTGTCCCGTAATCTTTGGGGTGGTTCCCTGCCGATGTTATGCATTTATTAAATATAGCTTGGAACAGGTATCTTGATAATGGCGTTCCATCAATGTGTGATAGGAAGAAATTACTTTGTGATCTGATGGTTAGATATGTTTTTACTATTGTTACCCGACTCAGTGTACCGTTTGTGGGTTGTAGAAGTACCCAAGTACTCCTGCCCGCTGGAACCGTTTTCGATTAGTGTATGCGTAGACGTATTGCATTATTGGCTATGACTACGTCCTGGTGTAATAAGCCTCCACTGGTGGTAATTTTGGATTGAGGGACTAATTCGCTTATACATAGCGCCCCGAAGAAGGCGATCACAAATGCAGTAGACATTATTGTTGCTTCAAATTGTGAGTGTCATGTTAATGGTGTTAGGGATATGATGTGAGAAATCAGTTTTAGTGACACGGGACGGGACGTCTACATTCCTGACTTGGCTGACCCCTTTTCCACCCTTTTATGGATTGTCTGATGATGAATCTTTGTCACATCTCCCCAATTCAGTAGTTGGAAGTGAAATGCTACTCCGGTCAGACACCGCTGCGCTGACGCTCCTGATATGCTCCTCATCATTAGCTGGTGGAGAAATTCTATGGTGACTTGTGATCTGGCTTGTTCACATTGGTCAACCCGTCTGCCTGCTACTAGTCGTGTCCACTCTTCCCATGCCTTACCGTATGCTTGCCACGTTGACGGGGCAACTGACGCTCTGATTAATGGCATCAACTATTCGCCACTAGATCCCATAGGGAGGGTGGGCAACTGTTGCCCGATGGGTGGGCGTTGTGGAAGAGCTCTGTGAAAATCTGCTAATTGAATTGTTATAAAGCGTTAGCAGCAGCTTTATACCCCTCAACATAGTGGCTAGCGCGGACCCATACATTGTGTTTTAGGCACAGGAATGCTAGCCTGCGTAGTAGGCCTAGCACTGGGAGAGACGATTATGCCATCTTATTAATGCAGTACGCTAGGCTGGTGTTTTGTGTTATGAAGCGTATATTTTTGTTAGCCAGGCGCGCGCCCCATATTTCTATTGTTACCACTATTGGGAAAAATTATTTTCAGGGCTAGATGCAGCTAAAAATTATTATTAATTTCAAAGCTGGTGGAGCTTGGTATAGATGGCCTAATACAATGAGTCCTACACACTGCTAGAAGCCCAAATATTTTTTCAGAGCTAGATGCAGATAAAAATTATTTTTAATTTGCAACCTGATGGAGGTCAGTATAGATGAACTAATAGACCAAGTCCCACACACTGCTAGAAGCCCAAATATTTTTTCAGAGCTAGATGCAGAAAAAAATTATATTCAATTTGCAGCCTGATGGAGGTCAGTATAGATGGACTAATAGAACAAGTCCCACTCACTACTAGAAGCCCAAATATTTTTTCAGAGCTAGATGCAGAAAAAAATGATATTCAATTTGCAATCTGATGGAGGTCAATATAGATGGACTAATAGACCAAGTCCCACACACTGCTAGAAGCCCAAATATTTCTTCAGAGCTAGATGCAGATAAAAATTATTTTTAATTTGCAACCTGATGGAGGTCAGTATAGATGAACTAATAGACCCAGTCCCACACACTGCTAGAAGCCCAAATATTTTTTCAGAGCTAGATGCAGAAAAAAATTATATTCAATTTGCAGCCTGATGGAGGTCAGTATAGATGGACTAATAGAACAAGTCCCACTCACTGCTAGAAGCCCAAATATTTTTTCAGAGCTAGATGCAGAAAAAAATGATATTCAATTTGCAACCTGATGGAGGTCAGTATAGATGGACTAATAGACCAAGTCCCACACACTGCTAGAAGCCCAAATACTTTTTCAGAGCTAGATGCAGATAAAAATTATTTTTAATTCGCAACCTGATGGAGATCAGTATAGATGGACTAATAGACCAAGTCCCACACACTGCTAGAAGCCCAAATATTTTTCAGAGCTAGATGCAGATAAAAATTATTTTTAATTTGCAACCTGATGGAGGTCAGTGTAGATGGACTAATAGACCAAGTCCCACACACTGCTAGAAGCCCAAATATTTTTTCAGAAGTAGATGCAGAAAAAAATTATATTCAATTTGCAGCCTGATGGAGGTCAGTATAGATGGACTAATAGAACAAGTCCCACACACTGCTAGAAGCCCAAATTTTTTTTCTGAGGTAGATGCAGAAAAAAATGATATTCAGTTTGCAACCTGATGGAGGGCAGTATAGATGGACTAATAGAACAAGTCCCACACACAGCTAGAAGGCCAAATATTTTTTCAGAGGTAGATGCAGATAAAAATTATTTTTAATTTGCAGCCTGATGGAGGTCAGTATTGATGGACTAATAGAGAAAGTCCCACACACTGCTAGAAGGCCAAATATTTTTTCAGAGCTAGATGCAGACAAAAAATTCTTTTGAATTTGAAACATGATGGAGGTCAGTATATATGGACTAATAGAACAAGTCCCACACACTGCTAGAAGGCCAAATATTTTTTCAGAGCTAGATGCAGAAAAAAATTATATTCAGTTTGCAACCTGATGGAGGTCAGTATAGATGGACTAATAGAACAAGTCCCACACACTGCTAGAAGCCCAAATATTTTTTCAGAGCTAGATGCAGAAAAAAATTATATTCAATTTGCAACCTGATGGAGGTAAGTATAGATGGACTAATAGAATGATGCTATGCCCAAAAGATTTTACTTCACTAGGTGCAGTAAAAAAATTGGTATTCTATACACAGGTGGTATGTCTTGCAACACAGATAGGCTACTCCACTGACTAACACACTCTGCAATAGGCCAAAAAGGATTAGCTTTGCTAGATTCAGCCAAATGCTGTGAAAAAAACTTGCACAGCACTGGCACAGAACTGCCTGGCAAAAACTGATAGGAACTGATGTAACCTATTCCTGAAAAGGACTGCAATTACAATTAGTCTTTACTCCCACAATCTATCTATTTAAGAGCACAGACCTGCCTGATAAAAGTCGTAGGAAATGCTGTAACCTAGTCCTTAAAAGGACTGCAATCACAACTATTCCCTACTCCCAAGCTATCTGTAGATTTGTGCGAAAATTGGCTTGAAATTAACAAGGTATAGCGCACACAGCAACAGCGGTGCCGTCTAACACGCAGCTGCAGCAGTGAGAAAATGGTGGCGACATTGAAAATGGCTGGGTCTTATAGGGCAAGGACATGTGACATACACTGCCAATGACACATGCCCTTGCTTGTGTGAAAAAAAGCACTTCGCTCCATGTGTGCGCTGCTGATAGGCTGACAGATTGCACCTCCCCACTGTAAATGCGGGAAAGAGAAAAAAAAATGGAGTTCTTCATTATTCCTGCAGAGATCCATCCCCTGCCCCTACCCCCACCCCGCTGTACACTCAAACTGCATATTAACATTAATTTTCATCATTACTGAGAAAAAATCCAGTTATGATTTTGGTGCACGAACAGTTATCGAACATAACCTCGAACAGCCGAATTTTTCTCAAATCGTTCGTGTTCGCCGAACGGCTCGAACACCGCCCAAAACAGCTCGAATTTGAGATTGGCGAACAGTTCGAGTAGAACAACGCTCATCTCTACTCACAATTAAAGAGGATGCATTGCAGGTAGAGCACGATGAGATGGAGCAAGGAACCATACAGGATGATTCCACACAGCCCAGCCTCATCTCATCCCAATGTGGATTGGGTGACAATGAGGAAGAAAAGGAGGAGGAGTAAGAACAGGAGCAGTTTCCTGCGTTATAGACGGTACTACCTGCACCGTCTGCACCATCACACCGTCTGTTGAGCATGAATGGCCTGAGGACAGGAAGGAGGAGGATGAGGAGGAGAGCATGGTCATTCATCCTTTTAGTGAGGACATTGAAGTCTTGCCTGTTAGCAGTCTGGCACACATGGCTGAGTTTGTTACACTGCCTTTCCCGTGACCCTCGTGTTGTCCAAATTTTGAGTGACAGTCATTAGTGATTGGTGACACTTCTTGACCCATGCTATAAGAAGAACTTTCGATCTCTTATTCCTATGCTATTCAGGCCTAATAAAATAGGGCAGTACCAGAAGGCCCTTGTTGCGGTATTATTAAAAAATTTCCATCTGAAAACGCTGGCGGCAGAGGTCACAGTTCATTGGACAACCAAGGAGTACAGGCGAGCGAGACACAAATCCAATCCAGCAGAAGCAGGGGAACACTGTAAAAGTTCTGGGACAGTTTTCTAAGAACCTCCCTTCGCACAGGCCCTGAGGCACGGGGTGCTCTGACAAGGAGGGAAACGTTTTGGAAGATGCTGAGGGAGTACCTTGCTGACAGTACCAATATTTTCCATGATTCCTCCGTGCCTTATAATTATTGGGTATCCAAGCTGGACACGTGGCATGAACTGGCTCTCTAAGTTTTGGAGGTCCTGCATGCCCTGCTGCTAGCATTTTGTCAGAGTGGCTTTTTAGTGCCTCTGGTGGAATTATAACCAATAGGTGCATCCACCTGTCAACTGAAAATGCTGACAGGCTGACTCTTATAAAAATGAACAAGCGCTGGATTGGGCTAGACTTCTCAACACCACCCAATGATTGCAGCGTGCCAGAAACTCAAATATAGTGTCTTTTTTTGGGAAGTCGAACACTATTCCCATGCACCTCTGTCTTCACACCCAAACATGGGTATACGCTTCCTGATTTTGTCTGTTTGCTTTTGTCCTCCTCCTTCTCCTCATCCTCATCCTCCACCACCATATCACCACCATATCTACCATATCACCATGGCTCTGACTCTTGCAAGGTGTGTTGGAATTCCACCAATTTTTGGGCAGCCGTTGCATTCACAGCATAGGCAAACAGTATGGGAGACTCACTGTCTAATAGTGGGAAAAAAAATTTCAGGAGGCCCACCGACCTTTATGTCTCTAGCAAGGGGCATTGGAATTCCTCCAATTTTTGGCAGCCATTGTAGTCACTTCATACCCTATAACTGGATAACAAAACTGCTCTTTTCTTTGAACATGTTGCTATCGCCCACCTCTACGTGTCTTTAAATTGTTATTGGGGTTTTTCCTAAATTTTGGCACCCCCTTACTCACTGCATTCCCTATAACTGTATAGCAGAACCGCTCCGTTCTAGGAACATGTCATTACTGAGGCCCACCTCTACTTGTCTTTAAATTGTTATTGGGGTTTTTCCTAAATTTTGGCAGCCCTTGTCCTCACTGCATACCCTATAACTGGATAGCAGACCCTCTCCTTTCTAATGGGAACATGTCATTTCTGTGGCCAACCTCTATGTGTCTTTAAATTGTTATTGGGGTTTTTCCTAAAATTTGGCAGCCCTTGCAGTCACTGCATGGGCATTATCAGTATAGAAGACCCACTGCTTTATAATGGGAACATTTTTTTTACTGAGGCCCTCCACAATGTTTCTTCAACGGGGTATTGGGATGCATCCAATTTTTTGGCAGCCCTTGCAGTCACTGCATGCGCAATAACAGTATAGAAGACCCACTCTTTAATAATGGGAACAACAATGCATAGCCGGCTGATGGCCCTCTAACAATAGTGAGGACCTACTGCTGGCCCTTTAAGAATAGTAAGGGCCATCTGATGGCCCTATAATAGTAAGGGCCGCCTGATGTACCCTAGTCTTTGTGACTTTCAGATTCCCTCCTTCATAAATGAAACAGGATGTGTCTGGTGATGTCTCACACACCACATGGCCAGATAAGGTTGTAAAATGTCAAAATGACATTTACCGGTGAATGTATTTTTCACCGTTGAAATCATTGCAAAAGTGAAAAAACGCGGAGGAGCATTTTTGTTATTGTTTATATTTTTTGCCCTTTATACAAGACATTACCCTGGAAAGGATGCTCCTTAACATTTTTCCCACTAAAATCCATTTTGGTTTTGTTTTTGTATATTTTATTGTGAGTCCGTAAAAGTGGCGTAATACCTCTGACAACACTGTTGACAGCAGTGACCTAGGAGTCAGAGATGCTTCCAGGGGTCTTCCCTATGCTGTTCCCATGTAATTTGAGCACTGTTCCCATCGATTTTGGCAATTTTTAGGCCCTCTGCAGACCACCGGGGGGGGAGGGAGCGCCGGAAAAATGCTCGAGTTTCCCATAGACTTACATTGGGCTCGTTGCTTGGACCGAGCACTCAAGCATTCCAATTTGCTCGACCCGAGCAACGAGTACCCGAGCATTTTAGTGCTCTCTTATCACTAATAGCCATAGCTTGCCATTTTTGCCTTGGAGGTGCTGGCTTGCCCTACAGCAATTGTCATGTTGGAACCTGTGTTTAGCATAGCAGAAGATGTGATCACAGACAGTCGCATCTGCCTGTCCACATCCAACTTGGGGAACCTAACATTCCTTCAAATGAACCATGCGTGGATACAACAGAACTTTGCCATGCCTTTGGATGACTAGATTACTATAACAGCCGCACCCAGTCAGTGTTAAACTCTATTTGCCATTGGTTTAATTTGGGTGTCTCCTCCCCAAATAAAAAAAATTGTCTTGGCTACCTCCTCCTCCGCCTCTTCCACCTACATCGCCACGTCTATCTCCTCCACCAGTTAGACCTACGCCCCCTGGTTGTAGCTTGTTAGTTTATTTTGGATTCATTCTATGTTCTTTGAAGTCAGATCCATAAAAAAGAAAAAAAGCAACAATGTTGGATTACTTCTCCCTTTCCTCTTCCATCTATACCGTTATGTCCATTTGGACCTACGCCTCGTGGTTCTAGATAGCTAGTTTTAGTTTTGTAAATTCTAGGTTGTTTTAAGTGAGTTACATTAAAAAAAAAGAAAAAAAGAGTGTTGGTTTAATCTTCCCTTTCTTCTTCCACCCGTACCGCCACATCCACTTCTTCCTCCAGTTGGTTTGTGCCTCCCTTTTTTGACCTGGGCATTATGTTTATATGGCTTCCCAATCCTGGGTGTCCACAGTTGGGATATGTTCTTGCTTTGCCCTTATTCACATTGAGGTCATTTTTGACACATGGTAAGGTTTTCATAATAGAGGTAAGGACTGTCCTAACGGTCTATCTAATGTAATAATCGAATTGCTTTTCTAATATAATTTAATTGAAAAGTCCCCTTTGTTCCATCTCGATCTAACTACTTTTTTCTGTTTGATGACTCTTCATTTGAGAATCCCCAGTACATGCTGGGATTCTCAAATGAAACATCATCATCGGGTTAGCTCTTTACAATGTGCATTGGCAATGTGCTCGCTTGTTACTGTGCATTAAAAAAATATTGCACAATGACAAGATCCCACTGAGTATACATCAGAAAAGACATCTGACACATGCTCAGTAGATCATATATGTCCAAGAGGAATGATGCTAGATACTTCACTGATCAATAAACAAACTGTATCTGTAACAGCAATAACAACTAGCTGTCAGCTATAAAGACATTCCACCTTAAGATTACAAAACAAATGTTATTAATAGATTTATAAAAACAAAATACAATTAAAAAGACAAGGCAAAAGGTCTCCAAAATGGGGCGACACAAGCAAAAAATAAACAGATCCATAATTAATAGATGTAAATAAATCCAGAACCTGAGGAAAGAATACGATAGAGTGCAGAATATTTATAAACTGGACAATGTGTACAAAAATATTTTTCTAATGCTATAAGTCTTGTAGCTATTGTAAATATAGTGCAAGTGCAAGGTTATGCCCTGATGGTAGGGCTATTAACATCATAGGATAGACGAAACCAGAGCCTCCAAGAGTTTATGAAAATATTCAATTAACAAGTTTATTATGAATAAGCATACAAAAGGGGTAAGTGCAGAAAATATGCGAAGCTTAAAATAACCCTCCCCACGTGGCATCCCTCAAAACAGATCCTATATTCCACATAATGAGATCATTAATTTGTAATAACATATAAGCAATAGGACCATCACTATGGAAAGAAGACACCACATTGTGCATCCATATATGTCCATGTAATAGTGGGCACGACAATGCTATATCATACTGTTCAGAACTTAATTTGTCAATGCTATTTCCTAATACCATAAATGGATACGCTTAATGATTCCTGCTGCCCTTTACTGCCTAAGACAATAATTCACAACACAACCATTGTGTACATACCAGGGATGTCAGACGGTCACAAGGCAGTCAAAGGGAATACGGGTCTATCTGGAAGGTTTTCCATATTTCCCTTTGACGATGGAGCTTATTTAGTCCACTTTCTGGTAGTATTGACGATAATGTTTGCGGTAATTTAAATATATATTTAAATTGTGATTTATATACTACCCTTTCCATGAATTGTGTTTATTTTACATCTTAGGATAGGTAGATCTTAAAAGTGAAAGTATGTTCTGCGTTAAAGAAACTCCTAAAGGGATGGATAGTACCAAGTCTCCCTCGACGACCCTTAATCAAATCAACTGTAAATGAACGGTATATTACCTGAATTATAAGAATCATCAGAGATGAAGGCTAATGCTGTGTCCTTCTTACTCCCGACGCCATTTCTCCAATGCTTCTTCTGGGGGCGTGTCTATCTGAGGGGGATCCCGTTATATAATTTTCAATATACAGCCAATAGGATGTTGCCATGTCAGATGATAAATGATTGCATATTTGATATGGGCAGTGCATAGCGCATTGGCTCTGCTCCTTATCGCAAAAGGGTCTTCCGGGATACTGCGTGGTGAACCGCATGCTGGAACACATCAAGGTCACCAGGTCTCGCACTCCCGAAAGTCAGAAGGGAACCGGTCAGTGTGCATGCACACAGCAACCATCATAGACGGGACCAGGCAAAAAACGGGGAAATTGCTATACTTATATAATATTATAATATTACTATATTACTTCTAAAGCAAAAGACATGTGAATATACAGGTGGAATGGGTGATCTTTTACTAAATAATAAATTATGCTCAGGAAGAGATAATAATAATTTAAATTTTTATATTAAATCCATTGAATGGAACGGAGAAAAAAGGAAAAAGGACGGTAAACAGTGTTACTGAAAAAAAGGGGATATCGAACAAAACCCTTAATAATAATAAAAGAAGAATAGCAAAAGGTCAGAAGTGATCTAATATTTATTTATTTATATTACAAGAAATAAGTGAACTAAAGTATGAATAAATTAACCATATAAAGAGCTAAGTGCAGAGCACCCATAAGATGCTAAGTGGAGAGCGCACAAAATAAATAGAACTGTGCAAATATGCAAGATATAAAGTAATCTCAGTATACATAAATAATATTAAAGTCCATGGTGACAAGATGAACCTTTAAGTATATAAATTAGTGCAGATATGCATAAACTGTGCATGTAAATAGACAGTGCAGATATACAGTATGTAATGCAAAGGAATTTCCATGTACTGTACATGAGTAGTATTAAAGTGAATAGGGCCATGGCGAACCTGTTAAATTCTAAATAGAAGGAAAAGAAAGGCTCTTCAAAGATACACATAAACTTGGGCCAAAATGCATATCTATGTGCAACAAAATCCTGAATAACATTACCCAATGTTTATTCATGCGGGCCTATAGTACCCTATTATAAAAAGAGCAAACAAAAAGAAGAAGAGGAAGGGAGGATGAAATATACTACAATACTTTTTTATATAAAAAGAGGAAAAGGAAATAATAATAATAATAATAATAATAATAATAAAAAATGCCTCCCTATGTATACAGTAAATCCATAGCTTAGAAACATCTTAATTTGGAGACACAGTGCATCAATCCATATATAGGGTCGATATCCAGAGTTATGATAGATGCCATAATACACATCAGCGCTGTCCATATGTCCACATGTATAATGTTCATATGTCTTCTTCTTCTTGAGCCCATTCATAAGACTCCACAAAAGAAGCATCCATACGGCAAGAAAGGTATTTCACAGACATCTTATACAGACCCCACACTCCAAACCCGAACCGACTGCCATCCAAAAGAAGGGCAAACATCCTAAGGAAAGTATAAAAAAAAACAAACAAAACATGGTAATCACACGTAAACAATTTTTAAATTGAGACAAGAATAAAAACATGGTAATTAGTGATGAGCGAGCATGCTTGCAACTATTCATTGCTCACCCATGCATCACAGTGCTCGAGAAGCTTGTTACTCGGCAAGTATTTTTTTAATGTTCAGGCGTGATCAGGAGTCCCCGTCCCGCATGTTTGGCGCATATTAGTCAGCCAATTACCTTGCAGGGAATGCGTGACAGTCACTGTAATGCCATAGCCATGTTGGCTGTGGCATTACAGTGATTGGGTGGCCACATAGTATCGTTGGGTCTATATAAGACCCGGGACCCTATGCTCATCACAGTCTACTGGTCAAAGAGGCTGAGTATGGAGAGCTGTAGCTGAGCGAGGGAGAGAATTGGCGGTTATTTTAAACAGAGATTCCACACCATAATTATTAAATTACTCTAACAGCTCTAACAGTACTTGTAAGGGCTCATTCTGAAGAATGATAATCCTGCTGATAGCACTAGGTAGGCAGAGTTTGTGGGGAACTAGTATAGTACAGAATATTGCATGTTCTTTCTGCTGCTGGAACTCATATCAATAGCCCCAGATATCAGGGCAAATAATATGATTTTTTATCTCAATCCTGCTAATTTTGGTGAAAAGCAATATAATACACCATTTTTACTACTCCATTTGCTTGTCAGCAGCATACATCCAGATTTGATTGATTTGAATAGCATTGCTGTAATGTGCAAGCAGAGAAACTTCTCCATCATCTCGGGTGGTCAATTATTACTGCAGTATTAATCCTGAATTTTTTTGCAAGCTGCAAAATATTATACTCCATTTAAAGTCTGCTAGTTGTGTGTCCAAAATATATACACACTTGGTCGCTGACCAATAGAATCGGTATATCGGTACTGGCCAAAAGAATTGGTCATCAGACATGATGAAATGCTGCGGAATTAATCCTGACAATTTTTTTCAAGCTGCAAAATATTATACTCCATTTCAAGTCTGCTACTTGTGTGTCCAAAATATATTCATACTTGTTCGCTGACGAATAGCATCGCTATACCACCATCAGCCAAAAGAATTGGTCATCAGATGTGATGAAATGCTGTGGCATTAATCCTGACATTTTTTTGCAAGCTGAAAAATATTATACTCCATTTATAGTCTGCTACTTGTGTGTCCAAAACATATCCACACTTGTTCTCTGACCAATAGTGTCGCTCTACCGGCACTGACCAAAAGAATTGGTCATCAGATGTGATCAAATACTGCGATATTAATCCTGTTTTTTTTGTGCAAGCTGCAAAATATTATACTCTATTTAAAGTCTGCTACCTGTGTTTCCAAAATGTATCCACACTAGTGATGAGCGAGCATGCTCACCACTATTCGTTACTCGCCTGAGCATCACAGTGCATGAGATGCTTGGTGCTCGGAGAGTCATTTTGAAATGCTCGGGCGGGAGCTCGAGTCCCCGCCCCGTGTGTTGGGTGCATTTTGGGCAGTCAATTACTATGCAGGGATTACGTGACAGTCACTGTAATGTCGTAGTCATGTTGGTTGTGGTATTACAGTGATTGGCCGGCCGCATAGCGTCATCGGGTCTCTATAAGACCCGAAACCCTATGATCGTCACAGTATACCGGTCAAATAGGCAGAGTAGGGAGAGGTGCGGCTGAGTGAGGGAGAGAATTGGCAGTTATTTTAAGCAGAGTTTCCACACCACTATTGGAAATCTACTTCAACAGTCCTTGTAAGAGCTCATTCTGCAGAAAATATTAATCCTGCTGTTAGCACTATTTAGGCAAAGTTTGTGGAGACCTAGTATAGTACAGAAAAGGGTCCATTGTACATTCCTTCTGCTGCTGGAACTACTATTAATAGCCCTAGATATCAGGTCTGATAATATTCATTTTTCTCATAATCCTGCTAAGTTTGGTGAAAAGAAATATAATACACAATTTTTACTGCTCCATTTGCTTGTTTGCAGCATAAAGCCAAATTTGGTTGATTTGAATAGCATTGCTGTATTGTGGAAGCAGAGAAACTTGTCCATCATCTCAGGTAGTCAAATATTACTGCAGTATTAATCCTGTATTTTTTGCTATCTGCAAAATATTATACTCCATTCAAAAGTCTGCTACTTGTGTGTCAAAAATATATCCACACTATTTCGCTGGCCAATAGCATCGCTATACCCTTACTGGGCAAAAAAATTGGTCATCAGACGTGATCAAATTCTGCTTAATTAATCCTGATGTTTTTTGCAAAATGCTAAATATTATAGTCCATTTAAAGTCTGCTACTTGTTTGTAAAACATATATTCACACTTTTTCGCTGACCAATAGCATTGCTATATCCTCACTGAGCAAAATAATCACCATCCTGTTATACGTGGCCCTCATCCCCATCCTTGTATGCATGGCACCCCAATCCCCCATCCTGGTATGCATGGCACCCCTTGATCCCCCATCCTGGCATGCATGGGACCCCTTGATCACCCATCCTGTCATGCATGGCACCCCTTGATCCCCCATCCTGGTATGCTTGACACCTCTTGATCTCCTATCCTGGTATGCATGGCACCCCTTGATCCCCCATCCTGGTATGCATGGCACCCCTTAATCCCCCATCCTGGTATGCATGGCACCCCTTGATCTTGGCATGCTTGGCACCCCTTGACCCTGGTATGCATGGCACCCCTTGATCCTGGTAAGCATTGCACCCCTTGATCCTGGTATGCATGACATCCCTTGATCCTGGCATGCTTGGCACCCTTAGATCCTGGTATGCATGGCACCCCTTGATCCTGGTATGCATGGCACTCCTTGATCCCCCATCCTGTTATGCATGGCACCCCTTGATCTCCATCCTGGTATACATGGCACCCCTTTATCCCCCATCCTGGTATGTATGGCACCCCTTGATTACCACATCCTGGTATGCATGGCACCCCTTAATTCCCCCATCCTGGTATGCATGTGTAATGTAAGGGACCTAGGGTGGCTGTGATGGCGAGGGAATTCTGTACTCCCTCACTCTGGCTCCCAAACAAATAAAAGTGTCCCGATCTTTCTTTGAGGTGTGTACAATGCATGTCACTCACGTTTTGGTTGCAGGTTTCTGCTGACTCTGTTCCTTCCATCACAGGAACCGCCTCAGGCACATTAAGGGACTTCCACTCCATTTTAACAAACTTTACTGGCCACTTTCAATTCAATAAAGTAGAACATACAGGCGTGAGTAGTTAATTTTCCAGGATTACAGTTACTTGTACAGCACATGTAGTAGATGACTGTCCGTGGGTCCTAAGCTGTCCCTTCCTTGAGCGGCCGCCTTGGCCCTTGAGATGCTTAAGACACTTGCAGCTTTATGAGTCCCACTCAGTCTTGTCTGCACTAAACCCCATCCGAATATTCCCTCCCTGCCTGGGGAAATTATTGAGGAAAGCTACCTCTTGTGGACCTCGGGTCCCGGACACTACGGGAAAGTCTGTATCAGATTTACAGACCGATGGATCTCTGCTGCTGAGCCGTCCATTATGTTACTGTCTCATCTCTCCCTCAGACCCTAACTAACTAACTGACAGGAAAAAATGTTACTCTTACCTGGACCGGGCTTCTCCCCCTTTTCAGTGGACCAGTCACCAATCCTCCTTCAGTTGCTGGGCAGACTTCCACGTTACTACCCCAGCGCCTCCTGCACTGGAGCTATTGCTAAATGTATTAACTGTTTCTATCCTAAACTATTGTGCCTACCACTGCACTGTACCCAATTCATAATCTAGTACTCTATCTATATACATACTCATATATAAACACGGAATACAATGATATGTGCACAAAGAGGGAAGAGGCGCATGACAATCTCGGTCACCCTCTTACATTCCTCCCTCCTAAAACATGATTATCCTGACCATGACAACACCTGTAAAAACACCAATGCACATTTAAAACATTCAACACACATGTTTATATTAAAATGCACAACAGATTAATATACTCTTCAATCAGTTCCTCTCGTTGGTCAACTTTGACCTCGATTTCACTTGGTTGGGACTCTGGAACACAGAGATCAAGTCTTTATATTAAGACCGGCCACTCTGGCCCACTTTAGTAGTTGCCCATATACAGTACAGGCCAAAAGTTTGGACACACCTTCTCATTTAATGATTTTTCTGTATTTTCATGACTATGAAAATTGTACATTCACACTGAAGGCATCAAAACTCTGAATTAACACATGTGGAATTATATACTTAACAAAAAAGTAAGAAACAACTGAAAATATGTCTTATATTCTAGGTTCTTCAAAGTAGCCACCTTTTGCTTTGATGATTGCTTTGCACACTCTTGGAATTCTCTTGATGAGCTTCAAGAGGTAGTCCCGGAAATGGTTTTCACTTCACAGGTGTGCCCTGTCAGGTTTAATAAGTGGGATTTCTTGCCTTATAAATGGGGTTGGGACTATCAGATGTGTTGTGCAGAAGTCTGGTGGATACATAGCTGAAAGTCCTACTGAATAGACTGTTAGAATTTGTATTATGGCAAGAAAAAAGCAGCTAAGTAAAGAAAAACGAGTGGCCATCATTACTTTAAGAAATGAAGGTCAGTCAGTGTGAAAAATTGGGAGAACTTTGAAAGTGTCCCCAAGTGCAGTCGCAAAAACCATCAAGCGCTACAAAGAAACTGGCTCACATGAGGCCCGCCCCAGGAAAGGAAGACCAAGAGACACCCCTGCTTCTGATGAAAAGTTTATCCGAGTCACTAGCCTCAGAAATCGCAGGTTAACAGCAGCTCAGATTAGAGACCAGGTCAATGCCTGACAGATTTCTAGCAGCAGACACATCTCTTCAACAACTGTTAAGAGGAGACTTTGTGCAGCAGGCCTTCATGGTAAAATTGCTGCTAGGAAACCACTGCTAAGGACAGGCAACAAGTAGAAGAGACTTGTTTGGGCTAAAGAACACAAGGAATGGACATTAGACCAGTGGAAATCTGTGCTTTGGTCTGATGAGTCCAAATTTGAGATCTTTGGTTCCAACCACCGTGTCTTTGTTCGACGCAGAAAAGGTGAACGGATGGACTCTACATGCCTGGTTCCCACCGTGAAGCATGGTGGAGGAGGTGTGATGGTGTGAGGGTGCTTTGCTGGTGACACTGTTGGGGAATTATTCAAAATTGAAGGTATACTGAACCAGCATGGCAACCACAGCATCTTGAAGCAGCATGCTATTCCATCCGGTTTGCGTTTAGTTGGACCTTCATTTATTTTCAACAGGACAATGACCCCAAACACACCTCCAGGCTGTGTAAGGGCTATTTGACCAAGAGGGAGAGTGATGGGGTGCTACACCAGATGACCTGGCCTCCACAGTCACCAGACCTGAACCCAATCGAGATGGTTTGGGGAGAGCTGGACCGCAGAGTGAAGGCAAAAGGGCCAACAAGTGCTAAGCATCTCTGTGAACTCCTTCAAGATTGTTGGAAGACCATTTCCGGTGACTACCTTTTGAAGCTCATCAAGAGAATGCCAAAAGTGTGCAAAGCAGTCATCAAAGCAAAAGGTGGCTACTTTGAAGAACCTAGAATATAAGACATATTTTCAGTTGTTTCACACTTTTTTGTTAAGTATATAATTCCACATGTGTTAATTCATAGTTTTGATGCCTTCAGTGTGAATGTACAATTTTCATAGTCATGAAAATACAGAAAAATCTTTAAATTAGAAGGTGTGTCGAAACTTTTGGTCTGTACTGTACGCAATGGCAAAGTCCTTCAACCCGACATGCACATCGGGTCATCCGAAGAAGCAAACGGTTCTGACTGACCCTAGTCCCTCAGCTGTAAGGGAATCAAGCAGTCTTAAAATTAATATGCCTTGGAGATCGCAGTCATACAGCTGAAGAGTTGTCGACCGCTCTCCAGGCTCAGTTTTAGCAAGGGCTGTCTCCGCTGAACCTGGAGCCAGGGAAGGCCATTTAACGGTGTGAACCTGTTGGCAGCCCTATGCCGAGGCGGGCTCACACACGTGCCTTGCATGGCTCATGTCTTCAAACTGGTTGTACAACAATTTCTCCGCTACTATCCCGGCCTGAATGGGGTGCTTTAGAAAGTACGGAAGCTGTGTGCTCACTTCCATCGCTCGCACCTCTCATGCCATCGACTTGCATCGATACAGAGGTCTTTCTCCATGCCAGTTAACAGGTTGATATGCGATGTGCTGACGCAGTGGAATTCCACTCTGCACATGTTACAGTGGCTGTGTCAGCAGCAAAGAGTCCTGATGCAGTATGTCATGATGAGTAGCTCGGGCCAACGCAGTATGGACATTGGGCATATCACGTTTATGGAGTGGGAACAGATTAAGGACCTCTGCAAACTTCTGCACAGTTTTGAAATGGCTACTAAAATAGTGAGCGCTCATGATGACTTCATCAGCATTAGTGATGAGCGAACGCGCTTGCCATTGCTCGGTTCTCGCCCGAGCATCACTGTGCTCGACGAGCTCGGCGCTTGATGAGTACTTCCGGGTTGCTCGGGTGGGAACTCTTGTCCCCTCCCTGCATGTGTGGTGCTCTTTAGAGATCCAATGAACATGCAGGGATTGCCTGCCATGCACTGTAATGCCGTAGCCATATTGGTTGTGGGCATTACAGTGATTTGCTGGCCGCACAGCGTCATTAGGTGAATATAAGACCGGGCGCCGCCATGCTCGGCACAGTCTACCCCGGAATCAGAGTAGGGAGGGCTGCTGCTGCTGCGTCAGGGACAGATTTGCTTCTTCATAGTTAGTATAGGAATTCCACAACATATATCTGACGAAGCCACTTCCGGGCGAAACGCGCGTCGAGGCTGCCTTGCACTCCCAGCATTCTCTCCCACGCTGCCAAGGACTCCACAGACATGACCCAAGGTAATGGAAGTTCCATATCTGGTCCTATAACTCACTGATATGTATATCTTATTGTGCAATTACCATGGTTACAATCTATTTGACTGCATATAACCATTTTAATATTTACCTGCATGTATTCCACATACAGGACTCTTTGGCCTTATGCTAGACGTGCTTTCAGCTTTTTCTAGAGTATCTGTAATCATTATTATCTGATATGGTCAGTGTTTGGATTTTCTATCCATAGGCAGCATATTTACATCTGTCATCTTCTGAATGCTTTTTTGGGGTGTTAGTCTCTTTGCTATATCAGTCATCTCATTATACTACTCTTTAGCTACCCTCTCTCCCCCTCCCCTATTGTCCTCATTTTGTATTTTATTACTTAATTTGATTATCATTTATATGATATTCATACATTTTCTTCAATAAAGAATAATTTTTCTAATTTCCCTTATATGTGTCTCTTTGGAGAATACTTATTTATAGATTTTATTATCACTCATTTCGGGAGGAAAGGTTTCTCCTCTCTCCCGTATTGCAATTTCTTTCTCCATAACAGATTCTATTGGTTTTTATATATCTATATCCATCTGAACAAACAGTCCTTCTGAGGACTTAGCTAGCTGCATCTAATCAGTGCTAGGCAGGCAGTGTATGAGGCAAACTGCAGTGTATAATACAGCACAAGAGGGACCATTGAACGTCCTGTCAGTCTAGGTATTTCACAACATATATATATATATATATATATATATATATATATATATATATATATATATATATATATATATATATATATATATATATATATATACAGTGCCTTGTGAAAGTATTTGGCCCCCTTGAATTTTTCTACCTTTTGCCACATTTCTGGCTTTAAACATAAAGATATAAAATTCTATTTTTTTGGGGGAAGAATCAACAACAAGTGGGACACAATCGTGAAGTGGAACGAAATTTATTGGATATCTTAAACTTTTTAAAAAAATTAAAAACTGAAAAGTGGGGCGTGCAATATTATTCGGCCCCCTTGAGTTAACACTTTGATGTGCCACGTTTTTTGGCTGCGATTTCAACTGCAAGTCGCTTGGGGTATATCTCTATCAGCTTTGCACATCGAGAGGCTGAATTTCTTGCCCATTCTTCCTTGCAAAACAGCTCGAGCTCAGTGAGGTTGGATAGAGAGTGTTTGTGAACAGCAGTTTTCAGCTCTTTCCGCAGATTCTCGATTGGATTCAGGTCTGGACTTTGAATTGGCCATTCTAACACCTGAATATGTTTATTTTTGGACCATTCCATTGTAGATTTTGCTTTATGTTTGGGATCATTGTCATGTTGGAAAATAAATCTCCATCCCAGTCTCAAGTCTTTTGCAGATTCCAACAGGTTTTCTTCCAGAATGGTCCTGTATTTGGCTCCGTCCATCTTCCCATCAATTTTAACCATCTTCCCTGTCCCTGCTGAAGAAAAGCAGGCCCAAACCATGATGCTGGGACAACCATGTTTGACAGTGGGGATGGTGTTTTGAGGGTAATGAGCTGTGTTGCTTTTACGACAAGCATATCGTTTTGCATTGTGGCCAAAAAGTTCAATTTTGGTTTCATCTGACCAGAGCACCATATTCCACATGTTTGGTGTGTCTCCCAGGTGGCTTGTGGAAAACTTCAAACGAGGCTTTTTATGGATATCTTTGAGAAATGGCTTTCTTCTTGCCACTCTTCCATAAATGCCAGATTTGTGCAGTGTACGACTGATCGTTGTCCTATGGACAGACTCTCTCACCTCAGCTGTAGATCTCTGCAGTTCATCCAGAGTGATCATGGGCCTTTTGGCCGCATCTCTGATCAGTCTTCTCCTTGTTCGAGATGAAAGTTAAGAGGGACCGCCGGGTCTTGGTAGATTTGCAGTGGTCTGATACTCCTTCCTTTTCAATATGATCGCTTGCACAGTGCTCCTTGAGATGTTTAAAACTTGGAAAATCTTTTTGTATCCAAATCCGGCTTTAAACTTCGCCACAACAGTATCTCAGACCTGCCTTGTGTGTTCCTTGGTCTTCATGATGCTCTCTGGACTTGAAACAGAACCCTGAGACTATCACAGAGCAGGTGCATTTATACTTTCACAAAGCACTGTATGTATATATATATATATATATATATATATATATATATATATATATACATACAAACTGCTCAAAAAAATAAAGGGAACACTTAAACAACAGAATATAACTCCAAGTAAATCAAACTTCTGTGAAATCAAACTGTCTACTTAGGAAGCAATATTGAATGGCAAACAATTTCACATGCTGTAGTGCAAATGGAATAGACAATAGATGGAAATTATTGGCAATTATCAAGACACACTCAATAAAGGAGTGGTTCTGCAGGTGGGGACCACAGACCACATCTCAGTAGCAATGCTTTCTGGCTGATGTTTTGGTCACTTTTGAATGTTGGTTGTGCTTTCACACTTGTGTTAGCATGAGACGGACTCTACAACCCACAGAAGTTGCTCAGATAGTGCAGCTCATTCAGGAAGGCACATCAATGTGAACTGTGGCAAGAAGGCTTGCTGTGTCTGTCAGCGTAGTGTGCAGAGGCTGGAGGCGCTACCTGGAGACAGGCCAGTACACCAGGAGGCGTCAAGGGGGCCGTAGGAGGGCATCAACCCAGCAGCAGGACAGCTACCTTCGCCTTTGTGCAAGGAGGAACAGGAGGAGCACTGCCAGAGCCCTGCAAAATGACCTCCAGCAGGCCACAAATGTGCATGTGTCTGCACAAATGGGTAGAAACTGACTCCATGAGGGTGGTATGAGGGCCCAACGTCCACAGATGGGGGTTGTGCTCACAGCCCAACACCGTGCAGGACGCTTGGCATTTGCCACAGAACACCAGGATTGGCAAAGTCGCCACAGGTGCCCTGTGCTCTTCACAGATGCAATCAGGCTCACGCTGAGCACAAGTGACAGACGTGACAGAGTCTGGAAACGCTGTGGAGAGTGATCTGCTGCCTGCAACATCCTTCAGCATGATCGGTTTGGCATTGGATCAGAAATGTGTGGGGTGGCATTTCTTTGGAGGGCCGCACAGCCCCCCATGTGCTCACCAGAGGTAGCCTGACTGCCATTAGGTACCGAGATGAGATCATCAAACCCCTTGTGAGACCATAAGCTGGTGCGGTTGGCCCTGGGTTTCTCCTAATGCAGGACAATGCCAGATCTCATGTGGCTGGAGTGTGTCAGCAATTCCTGCAAGATGAAGGCATTGAAGCTATGGACTGGCCCGCCCGTTCCCCCGACCTGAATCTGATTGAGCACATCTGGGACATCATGTCTCGCTCCATCCACCAAAGTCACGTTGCGCCACAGACTGTCCAGCAGTTGGCGGATGCTTTAGTCCTGGTCTGGGAGGAGATCCCACAGGAGACCATCCGCAACCTCATCAGGAGCATGCCCAGGCATTGTAGGGTGGTCATAAAGGTACGTAGAGGCCACACACAATACTGAGCCTCATTTTGACTTGTTTTAAGGACATTACATCAAAGTTGGATTAGCCTGTAGTGTGTTTTTCCACTTTAATTTTGGGGGTGACTCCAAATCCCGGCCTCCATTGGTTAATAAATTTGATTTCCATTGATGATTTTTGTGTGATTTTGTTGTCAGCACATTCAACTTTGTACAGAACAGAGTATTCACTGAGAATATTTAATTCATTCAGATCTAGGATGTGTTATTTGAGTGTTCCTTTTATTTTTTTGAGCAGTGTATATCAGATCTAGGCAGGCAGGCAGTGTATGTGGCAGACTGCAGTGTATAATACAGCGCAAGAGTACAGTGTCCATTTTAGGACATGATCAGATATCAAAATCAAACATCAGAATGATGTCAGTTTGAGGCTAAATACCCTGTCTGACAAGTGATTCTGACGAGTGATTCTGATGAGTGATTTCAAAATTCTCCAAAATCCAAAATTCTGCATCCCAAAGCCAGTGCACTAACCACTAAGCTATAAACTTAGTTGTTAAAACCTATGAGTTCTATTTGCATATATGATTTTCAGTGCAAACTTGTCTATAACTCATTGGGACTAATGCACAGACTGCAAGCAAGCCAAATTGAAATGATGTTTAATTTTGATGTGTGAGTCTGATGTGTGACTTTTTTCAAACATCAGAATCAGAATCACAATGACTTTTAGTCACCCTGAGTATTTTCATGGTTAATGTCATAATACAAGAAAAGCTACCAGCTGCTATCACTTGACTGGATAGCGCAATGGTATGGCATCAGCCTCTGAAACTACAGTGCTAGAGCTCAAATCCTGATAGGGATAAGATTTTTTTTTTTTAATTATGCCTATTTAGCACACAAACTACAGGGGTGTTTTCCTTTTAATATCTGACACTCTGATTGTCATCCTGATGTGTTAAGAGTTTCAGACACGCTGTCTATTTGCATGGTAAATTACATAGCCAAAGTAAATTGGGAGTTTGCAGCCAGTAATTGGGTGGATGGAAATAAAAAATTACAATTAAGGCATTTTATCATTAGACCCCTTTAAGAAATTATGCAAATATAAAGTCACTTGGAAATAGATATGTAGTAAATTAGTGGCCCCCAATTTACTTTGGCTATGTAATTTACCATGCAAATAGACAGCGTGTCTGAAACTCTTAACACATCAGGATGACAATCAGAGTGTCAGATATTAGCAGTAAAACACCCCTGTAGTTTGTGTGCGAAATAGGCATAATTATAAAAAAAGAAAAAAAAATTCTTATTGCTATCAGGATTTGAACTCTAACACTGTATTTCAGAGGCTGATGCCTTCCCATTGCACTATCAAGTCAAGCTATAGCAGCTGGCAGCTTTTCTTGTCTTATGATATCAACCATGAAAATACTCAGGGTGACTAAAAGTCATTGTGATTCCGATTCTGATGTTTGAAGAAAGTCACACATCAGACTCGCACATCAAAATTAGTGATGAGCGAGCATGCTCGCTACAGCTCGGTGCTCGCCCGAGCATCTCACTGCTCGAGATGCTTGGTGCTTTCCAAGTATTTCTGGGTTGCTTGGGCGGGAACTCGGGTCCCCTCCCTGCATGTTTGGCTCTCTTTAGAGAGCCAATGAACATGCAGGGATTGCCAGCCATGAACTGTAATGCCATAGCCATGTTGGTTGTGGGCATTACAGTGATTGGCTGGCCGCATAACGTCATCAGGTCTATATCAGACCTAGCGCCGCCATGCTCGTCACAGTCTCTCCGGATCGGACAGTGTAGGGAGAGCTGCTGCTGTGTCAGGGAGAGATTTGATCGTGTATTAGGTAGTGTAGGGAGAAAAACCGTACATTACACATATCCATCTTGACACACAGTCCTTCTGAGGACTAATCCATCTGCAGAGATATCAGAGAGGCAGGGTGTATAGGCAAGCGGTGTATATAGCAGACTGCAGTGCATATAGCACAAGAGGCTCCATTCCAATTCTTCCTTCTGCTGCTGTTAGATATTTCAATACAAAGGCCCAGGTCTCAGGGGCCAGGAATACTTTTCTTTGAATCTTAATCCTCATTATTTGCTTAAAAAGCAATCCAGAGAACACCATTTTTTCTGCGCCATTCGCTTGTTGGCACTGCAGAATACAGTCAGGTCCTTTCCATATTAGAGCGCTAGAAATCGAGCTATTCAAAACTGTGTTTTCTCCGTCAAATGGATCACATATACGTTGTCAGAAAATACTGCCATGTATGGCCTCCATTAAAAATTTCCTTTAGTGTGTCATTGAAGCAATTCACTGCAGTTTGCTGTTCAAACTATTTACCTACTGGCCAGGTATTTAAAACTGTGTTTTCTCCGTCAAACGGATCACATATGCGTTGTCAGAAAATACTGCCATTTCTGGCCTCCATTAAAAATTTCCTTTAGTGTGTCAGTGAAGCAATTCACACCAGCTTGCTGTTCAAACTACTTACCTAAAGGCCAGGTATTTAAAACTGTGTTTTCTCCGTCAAACGGATCACACATACGCTATCAGAAAATACTGCCATTTCTGGCCTCCATTAAAAATTTCCTTTAGTGTGTCATTGAAGCAATTCACACCAGTTTACTGTTCAAACTACTTACCTACAGGCCAGGTATTTAAAACTTTTTTTTCTCCATCAAACGGATCACATATACGTTGCCAGAAAATACTGCCATTTCAGGCCTCCATTAAAAATTTCCTTAAGTATGTCATTGAAGCAATTCAAACCACTTTGCTGTTCAAACTATTTACCTACAGGTCAGGTACTTAAAACTCTGTTTTCTCCGTCACACGGATCACATATATGTTGTCAGAAAATATCGCCATTTCTGGCCTCCATTAAAAATTTCCTTTAGTGTGTCAGTAAAGCAATTCACACCAGTTTGCTGATCAAACTACTTACCTACAGGCCAGGTATTTAAAACTGTGTTTTCTCCGTCAAACGGATCACACATACGTTGTCAGAAAATACTGCCATTTCTGGCCTCCATTAAAAATTTCCTTTAGTGTGTCACTGAAGCAATTCACCGAAGTTTGCTGTTCAAACTACTTACCTACAGGCCAGGTATTTAAAACTCTGTTTTCTCGATCACACGGATCACATATAAGTTCACTCCAAACTCAGTCATTTGTAGTGATCGTGGAAGATACTGTCCTCCATTTAAAATGGGCAAGGCACGTGGCAAGGGACAGACAGGGAACTGGACGTGATGGTAAAGGTGCATGCAGAGGCCAAGGACAAGGCCGTGGGCATGCCGAAAGTGTGCCACAACAAAAACCCACATCTTCTCGCCTGACCATCCAGTCCCAATTTCTAGGGGACTGCAGCACACCACAATTGAACCCAGAGCAGTGTCAAAAGGTTGTTGGTTGGATAATGGATAATGCTTCCAGTCATTTAGCCACCACCACCACCACCCTGTCTTCCACACGGTCATGTCTCAGTAGCCGTGAGTCTGGACCGTATATTCCTCACCCTGATCCTCCTTCCTCCCACCATGCCTAGTACCCAGAGACAGCTGATCCCACACTTGGAAACTCTGGAGAGCTGTTCACTTTTCCATTTATAGATTCGGGCCTCTTGCCCGGTCCACTTGAAGCAGTGCAAGAGGAGATCGCGTGTAGCGATGCCCAAATATTTGAACGGCCACTGTCACACGAAGGCGACGGTGGGAAAGTGTCACAAGAGTTGGACGATGAAGAGACACAATTGCCAGAAAGTAAGGAGGAGGACCAGGGTACGGAAGTGGAAGACGAGTTGGTGGATAATAAAGTAACTGACCCAACCTGGCAGGAGGACATGCAGAGCGAGGACAGCAGCACAGAGGAGGAGGGAGGCAGAGCACTCCAACAGGCAGGAAGAAGCAGTGTGGTGGCCGCAAACAGAAGGCAGGAAACCGTTCCCCGTAACACCAACACGAAGGAAGTTGCCAGTACAACTGTTAGGTCTTCCCGAGTCTGGTTGTTTTTTAAAGACTCTGCCGATAACCCCAAAAAGGCCATTTGCACCACCTGCCAGGCCAGCATCAGCAGGGGTGGCAAAACGAACAGCCTGACCACAACCAGCATGATAAGGCACATGGCAGCAAAGCACCCGACTTTGTGGGCTGAACCCCAGGGTCCAGGAACAGTGTCTGCGGGTGGCACCATTGCTTCTTTTGCTGTTGTGCATGCAAGCCAATCCCCTGTCCATGGTGCATGTGAAGACGCCTCCTGCCCAGCACCTGTCATTGCACACTCTCAAGTAGCAGCATCAGGAAGCACATCCATGTCCTTCAGCATTAAGTTGTCCATACCCCAGCCCTTGGAACGCAAGCGCAAATATGCAGCCAACGCCCCACAGGCCACGCTTCTTAATTCTCACATTTCACGACTGCTTGCGCTCGAAATTTTGTCTTTTAGGATAATGGAGATGGAAGCATTCCGCAACCTAATGGCGGCAGCCATCCCTCAGTACTCGGTCCCCAGCCACCGCTATTTCTCCCGGTGTGCCGTCCCCGCATTACACAAACACGTGTCCCAAAACATTAGCCGTGCTCTCAACAACGCAGTTACCGGTAAAGCCACCTAACCACGGACAGGTGGACAAGTGCTTGTGGGCAGGGACAGTACATCTCGCTGACGGCACACTGGGTTAACGTAGTGGAAGCCGGGACCCAGTCCGACCTTGGGACGGAACACGTCCTCCAGACTCCAAGGATTGCGGGCCCTAGGTCAATCAAGGTTGCCCCCACGGTCTACAGCTCCTGCACCTCATCCTCCTCAGCCTCTTCCTCCTCTTTAGCATCCATCTCCGAAATAACCACATCAGTCACCAGCTGGAGGCACTGAAGCACTGCCTTGGCCAAGTGGCAACAGGCTGTGCTGAAGCTAATATGCTTAGGTGACAAACCGCACAACGCTAAAGAGTTGTGGACAGCTCTGAAGGAGCAGGCAGATCTGTGGCTCACACCGCTGAACCTACAGCCAGGCGTGGTCGTGTGTGACAATGGCTGGAACCTGGTGGCGGCTCTGAGGCGAGGCGAGCTCACACATGTACCATGCCTGGCCCATGTGCTTAACCTCGTGGTTCAGCAGTTTCTCAAATCCTACCCGGAGCTTCCGGATCTGCTTGTTAAAGTATGCTGCTTGTGTGCCCATTTTAGAAAGTCAGCTACAGCTTCCGCAGCCCTTGCAGTGTTTCAGCAGCGTTTGCAGCTTCCGGCTCACAGACTGGTGTGTTATGTCCCCATCCATTGGTACTCTACATTGCAGATGTTGGGAAGGATTTGTGAGGAGAGGAGGGCAGTTGTTGAGTACCAGCATCAACAAGGCCATCGGTATTCAGTTCAGACTCCACACATAAGACCTCAGGAGTGGACATGGATGTCAGACATATGAACCATCCTCCAAAACTTTGAGGACTCCACCAAGATGGTGAGCAGCGATGATGACATAATTAGTGTCACCATCCCGCTTCTGTGACTTCTGAAATGCTCTCTGCTCACAATCAAAGAGGATTCAATGCAGTTGGAGCACGATGAGATGGAGCAAGGAACCATACAGGGTGATTACACACAGCCAAGCCTCATCTCATCCCAACGTGGATTGGGTGACAATGAGGAAGAGGAAGAGGAGGAGCTAGATTCATGCACAATAGAAGGTACTACCTGCACAGGTGTCATACCGTATGTTCAGCGTGGATGGCCAGAGGACAGAGAGGAGGAGGAGGAGGAGAGCATGGTCAGTCATCCTCTTGGTGAGGACACGGAAGTCCTGCCTGTTAGTAGTCTGGCACGCATGACTGTGTTCATGTTACACTGCATTTCCCATGACCCTCGCGTTCTCAAAATTTTGGGTGACAGTCATTACTGGTTGGTGACACTTCTAGACCCATGCTACAAGGAGAACTTTATATCTCTTATTCCTGAGGCGGACAGGTCTACAAAAATGGGGCAGTACCAGAAGGCCCTTGTTTCGGAACTATCTGAAAACGCTGGCGGCAGAGGGCACACTTCGTTGGACAACCAAGGAGTACAGGCGAGAGAGACACAACTTCAATCCAGCAGAGGCAGGGGAACACTGTCAAAGTTCTGGGAGAATTTTCTCAGACCCTCCCATCGCACAGGCCCTGAGGCGCGGGGTACTCACACAAGGAGTGCAAAGTTTGTGAAGATGCTGAGGGAGTACCTTGCCGACCGTACCGATGTCCTCCGTGATTCCTCTGTGCCTTATAATTATTGGGTATTCAAGCTGTATACGTGGAATGAACTGGCTCTCTTTGCCTTGGAGGTCCTGGCCTACCTTGCCGCCAGCTTTTTATCAGAGCGGGCTTTTAGTGCCGCTGGTGGAATTATAACTGATAAGCGCATCCGCTTATAAACTGAAAATTCTGACAGGCTGACTCTTATAAAAATGAACAAGGGCTGGATTGGGCCAGACTTCTCAACACCACCGAATGATAGCAGCGTAACATAAACAACAATCCAGTGTCTTTTCTTGGGAGGTGTATTCCCATGCACCTTTTCACACCCACACATGGGTATACGCTTCCTGATTTTGTACATTTGCTCTTGTCTTCCTCCTTCTCCTCATCCTCTACTGCGATATCAGCAGGGTGACCGTGGTCCGTGATGCAACACCCACATAATTTTTTTAAAGGATGTTTATGATGCCCGTGAAAATTTTTTTTTATACAGCATGTTCATATATACCACCCTGGGGGTAAATGTTTGTCAGACCAAACACTTAGTGCATGGGCATTACAAGTATAGGAGGCCCGCTCCTTTCTAATGGGAACATTTTTTTTGTGAGGCACTCCTCCATGTCTCTTCAAAGGGGCATAGACGTGCCTCCAAATTTTTGGCAGCCCTTGCATTCACTGCATAGGCCACCAACACTATGGGAGACTCTCTCCTTTCAAATAGGAATTTGTCGTTATTGTGGCCCTGCTCTGTGTGCCTTTAAATTCTTAGTGGGGTTTTTCCTAAAATTGGTCAGCCGTTGGACTCACTGCATACCCTATAACTTTATAGCAGACTCTCTCTTTTATAATGGGAACATGTCATACTTGTTCCTGTGGCCCTGCTCTGTGTGTCTTTAAATTCTTAGTAGGGTTTTTCCTAAAATTGGTCAGCCGTTGGACTCACTGCATACCCTATAACTGTATAGCAGACCCTCTCCTTTCCAATGGGAACATGTCGTACTTGTTACTGTGGCCCTGCTCTGTGAGTGTTTAAATTCTTAGTGGGGTTTTTCCTAAAATTAGTCAGCTGTTGGACTCACTGCATACCCTATAACAGTATAGCAGACTCTCTCCTTTTTAATGGGAATATGTTGTACTTGTTACTGTGGCCCTGCTCTGTGTGTCTTTAAATTCTTGGTGGGATTTTCCCTAAAATTGGTCAGCCATTGGACTCACTGGATACACTATAACTGTATAACAGACCCTCTCCTTTCTAATGGGAACATGTCGTACTTGTTACTGTGGCCCTGCTCTGTGTGTCTTTAAATTCGTATTGTTGACCGAAACCTCCTTGGCGGACGCTCTTGGAGATTTCCCGTCCATGACATCTAGGAGAGCCAAAAATCTCAGTGATCTGATAGTCAAGAGCCACTATGTTCCTTCAAATAAGACCTTTCTCTCAGCATTTCAACCCACACTGGGGTGCTTCCCATGCGGCCACTGCCTGGCGTGCAGTAATGTCCTACGTACCCGCACTTTTGACTCTGCAGCATGTGATAAACAATATGTTATTAAACATCGTATCTCCTGCAGTTCCATTAATGTCATTTACTACGCCACTTGTGGCTGTTCACTAGTCTATGTTGGCCTTACATCCAGGGAACTCAGAGTCAGAGTCTGGGAACACGTTAGGGACATTGCTGCTGCCAGGTCAGTGACTGACCCTTCTGAGTTAAAAACCCTCCCCCGACACTTTCGCCTCTTTCATAATTGTGATCCATCATCACTTTCTATTCGGGGCATAGATGTAGTTCATCTTGGGGCAAGAGGGGGCAACGTGATGCGCCTTTTGGCACAGAGAGAAACAAAGTGGATAGTCACACTGGATACACTGTCCCCAAAGGGATTGAATGAGACCCTTAGTTTTGCTTCGTTCTTATGAAAAGCCACGTGCGTTCCTTCTCCTGATGAAATTATATCATAGTCTGAACCAAAGACCCGTTGGGTGATACGTTAGCAGCTTTTATTCATATTTTTTATTATCTTCTTTTTTCTTGTGTGGTGTTTATGGTGTTTCCTAACTTCTGCATTTTGTTCCGTTTATTTTCTGTCCAGGTGTCTTTCATCTTCCCAAGATATGCAGCTATGCACCTATTTTACTTCAGTATTTATTTCTTGACTTTTTGCATGTATTACTGCTGTGTATGTACACTTATAAATGTGTTGATATGTTCTATTTATATGCATACAGGTTATTTATGGGGTGACATGGTGCTTTGTTGCTTTAAGACATTTTGTGTTTACCTTTCTACTAGCATCCAGTCCGCGTGTGCTTGGCGCGGTCATGTTCCGAGCTGCGGCGCCCGATGTTCTCCCTTCTGTGCCCATGCAGCCCCTTGCTACGTGCTCCCGGAAGTGACCGCCGTGTAGCTGCTGCGGGACCTGCCTGTTCCATTGCACACGCGCCGTACTATGGATGCTATTGGTGGTTTGACGGTCACATGGTGCACCTTGTGACCGCCCACCTGATGTATTTTAAGGTCCTCTAGCCACACGAATCTACCTTCCCTTGAGAAAGCCGACTAGATTACACGCGAAACGCGCGTTGGGAAGCGGCTTACACTTTTTATTTCTTGGCACATCGGCCTGGGGTAAGAGATGTCACCTTCCTTCCATTTTATGCTGTTGCTGCTTAATGCTGAAGTGGTTTTCTATCACATTACTAAATTTGTTATGGCTGATATACTCCTCAGTTACGGAATAGTTATGAAATTGCCATACTTAATATTTAACCTACAGAGGCAAATTCAGTTGAGCTAGTTTGCAACTGCAACTATATTATGGGATCCATGGGTGTTATCAGCATTTGCCATTGTGTGACTGCAATTATAGCATGTGATTTTCTGTAGCCTTTCCCCGGCACTGCTTGCGCCCTGCTGCTATTTTTTACAGCCCTCTGGCACATGTCCTTTCTTTTATGATGTGTTTTGTCTTGCTCTAATTTCTTGTTAATAAAATTTATACAATTTTTATAATATCCAAAAAAACTCAATTTTTTCTTTTCTGTGTCATGCATATCCTATAACTGTATAGCAGACTCTCTCCTTTCTAATGGGAACATGTTGTACTTGTTACTGTGGCCCTTCTCTTTGTGTCTTAATATTCTTTGTGTGGTTTTTCCTAAAATTGGTCAGCCGTTGGACTCACTGAATACCCTATAACTGTATAGCAGACCTTCTCCTTTGTAATGGGAACATGTCGTACCTTGTTACTGTGGCCCTGCTCCATGAGTCTTTAAATTCTTAGTGGGGAGTTTCCTAAAATTGGTCAGCCGTTGGACTCACTGCATGCCCTATAACTGTATAGCAGACACTCTCCTTTCTACTGGGAACATGTCGTACCTTATTACTGTGGCCCTGCTCTATGGGTATTTAAATTCTTAGTGGGGTTTTTCCAAAATTTTGGCAGCCCTTGCTATCACAGCATGGGCATTACCACTATAGGAGACCCGCTCCTTTATAATGGGAACATTTTTTTTACTGAGACCCTCCTTTATGTCTCTTCAATGGGGTATTAGGTTGGGTCCAAATTTTTGGCAGCCCTTGCAGTCACTGGATACGCAATAACAGTCTAGGAGACCCACTTGTTAATAATGGGAACCACAAAGCATAGCCGTCTGATAGCTCTCTAACAATAGCTAGGGTCGACTGCTGGCCTTTTAAGAATAGTAGGGGCCGTCTGATGTACCTGTAAAAATAGGCTTTATGACTTTCAGAGTCCCTCCATCATAAATAAAAAAGGATGTGTCTGATGATGTGTCACACACCACATTGCCAGATAAGGTTGTAAAATGTTAAAATGACATTTCTCGGTGAATGCATTGGTCTTAAAAAATAATGTAAAAAAACAAAACAATAGGATTTTTCCTTAGCATAAAAAACAGCGTCACCAATTTAACCTCAATGTAATCACATTGTTCAGCTCATGCACCTCCTCCTCCATCTCCGAAATGACCACATCAGTCACAAACTGACAGCACTGCAGCACTGCCTTGGCCAAGCGGCAACAGGCTGTGCTGAAGATAACATGCTTAATGCTTAATTGACAAACCACTCAGCGCTACAGAGTTGTTGAAAGCTGTAACACAGCAGCCTGATCTGTGGCTCTCACCGCTGAACATACAGGTGGCATGGTCGTGTGTGACAATGGGTGAAACATGGTGACGGAGAAATGACAGCCGGGGTAGATACGGTTTCCCTCTATGCCAGTCCTTTCACCGAGCTAAAGAGTATGGCTGTGGTGAAATACAGCTCCCACTGAGAAGCTGTTTCAGATTGAACAACATTGTGCCCACCAGAGGATTTGATTCTGAGGGCTAACCTTTTTCACCCACTCAAGAGCCCCATAGCAGCTGCAAAGTTAGTGCTATCATGAACTCTCCTGAGGTAGAGGCTAAGGCACACCAGAGGATTCTCTGGTGGGACCGTCCAACCCTGCCGAGAAGCAGTCCTGGCTAAGAAAAGTGTGTGGGAAGGTTCCTGGACACTCTATGGTGGCTTTTTTACTGAGGAGAAAACACATGCAAACACGGGGAGAACATACAAAGTCCTTGCAGAATTTGTCCTTGCTGGGATTTGAACCCAGGATCCCAGTGCTGCGAGGCTTCAGTACTAACCACTGATCCAACTGTGCTGCCGTTCACCCTCTAATATCTAACAGGCTGGAGAAACTTGCACCTACTGTCACTCTAGCTTCAGCTCCTTTGTGAGAAAATGTATTTGGGCAGCCACTAAGTCTACCAAATAAAATTCCTGAGAAGGAAATTGTGGATGGCTTGGCTACTGGTACTGGGGGCAATGCTAAGACCATGGTTTCATACCATAGTTTGCTGGAAATATTCCAGGCTGGTAGGAGGCAAGCAAATTCCCACAGAAAAGTACCAGCAGTAATATTCAGGCCACATTTCAAGTGCAAGCAGCTTTAGAGGACTTCCTGGAAGAAATTACACGCAGGCTAGATACGGTTTCCCTCTATGCCAGTCCTTTCACCGAGCTAAATAAAACTCTCAGCCAAAAAGTTGTGGATTGGCTCCGTACCGTCCCTGGCCACATTCACCTGTCCACGTGTATTTGGTTAGGCGGTACTTCCTAGTAAGTGCACTGTTGTGGGACCTGTGCTTGTGGAAGGCGGAGGCGATACCGGGAAATATAGTGGTGGCTGGGGACCGAGTATGGACACCCGGCCGCTGCCGGCATGAGGTTGTGAAAAGCTTCCGCCTCCACAAGCTTAAAAGGCCATATTTCAAGTGCAAAGAACTGCCCAGAAATCTGGCAGGTTAGTGTTGCGGCCTGTGGGTCAGTGGCTGGCTGCATACTTGCTCTTGCATTCAAAGTAACAGAAAACTAAGCAGATGGTGGCCTCTATCATCATCATGGCCTCACCTCAGCACTATGAATTCTCCTGAAGGAGAAGCCAGGGCCCGCGGAGGAGTCTCCGGTTCTCTGGTGGGCTCGTCCAACCCTGCCGAAAAGCTTCCCTGGCTAAGAAAAGAGTGGGGGAAGGTTCCCGGACACTCTATGGCTGTTTTTTTAATGTGCATTGGCCATGCTAATGCATGTTATTTCTCAAAACGCATTACAGATCAGGCCATTGTCCAACTCTGTATTCAAGAAATTAAATGCGCAAAGAAAGATGTGTGTGTGTGTGTGTGCGCGTGTGTGTCAAAGCACCACCAACAAGTGCGAGTTATTGTTGAACAGGCTGCCATTGCTTCTGCAACAAGCTCAATTACAGGACTTCTTGGGAGAAATGACACGCAGCGTACATACGGTTTCCCTCTATGCCAGTCCTTTCACCGAGCTAAATACAACTCTTAGCAAAAAAAGTTGTGGACTGGCTCCGTACTGTCCCTGGCCACATTCACCTGTCCACAAGTTTGTGGTTAGGCGGTCCTTCCCAGTAAGTGCACTGGTGAGGGCACTGGTAATGTTGTGGGATCCGTGCTTGTGGAAGGCGGAGGCGATACTGGGAAATATAGTGGCGGCTGGGGACCGAGTATGGACACCCGGGCGCCGCCAGCATGAGGTTGTGAAAAGCCTCCGCCTCCACGAGCCTAAAAGGCCACATTTCAAGTGCAAGCAGCTGTCAAAAATTTGGCAGTATAGTATTGCAGCTTGTGGGTGGGTGAGTGGCTGGCTGCATACTTGTGCTTGCATTCCAAGGAATGGGGTAGGGACAACTGAACGCTGCAGTGGGACAAGGACGTTGACGGTGATTGTTGCAAGTCTGCAATGACAGGTGCATGGCGGGAGGCATCTTCGCATGCGCCAAGGATCACTTAGGTGGGCACACTTAGGCAGTGACCTGGAAGTCAGAGATGCTTCCAGAGGTCTTCCCCATGCTGTTCCCGTGTCTTTTCAGCACTGTATGCATGTGTTTGATGATGTGTCACACACCACATGGCCAGACAAGGTTGTAAAATGTTAAAATGACATTTCCTGGGGAATGCATTTGTCTTGGTTGAAAGCAATTCAAAAGTGCAAAAACGCATCAAAATCGCTATGTGTGAACATAGCCCAAGTTGTGGAGGAGTATTTTTGTTTTTGGTTATTTATTTTGCCTTATATACAAGTCATTACCCTGGAAAGGATGTTCCTTAACATATTTCCCAGGAAAATCCATTTTGTTTTGTTTTTGTATGTTTTATTGTGAGTCCGTAAAAGTGGCGTGATACTCTGACCACGTTGCTGACAGCAGTGATCTGGAAGTCAGAGATGCTTCCAGGGGTCTTCCCCATGCAGTTCTCATGTAATTTTAGCACTGCTCCCATCGATTTGGGCACTTTTTAGGCCCTCTGCAGTCCGCCGGGGGGAGCCGACTGAAAAATGCTTGATTTTCCCATAGACTTACATTGGGATCGCTGCTCGGGTCGATCACCCAAGTATTCCAGTTTGCTCGACCCGAGCAACGAGTACCCGAGCATTTTAGTGCTCGCTCATCACTAATCAAAATCAAACATCATTTTAATTTGGCTTGCTTGCAGTGTGTGCATAAGTCCCAATGAGTTATAGACAAGTTTGCACTGAAAATCATATAAGCAAATAGAACTCCTATGTTTTAACAACTGAGTTTATAGCTTAGTGGTTAGTGCACAGGCTTTGGGACACAGAATTTTGTGTTCAAGTCCCATCAGCGAACAGTTACTTTTTTTTTTTATTATTATTATTATAGTTGTAAAAGTCACTTGTCAAAGTCACTTGTCAAAGTCACTTGTCAAAGTCACTTGTTAGAATCACTTGTCAGAATCACTCATCAAAATCACTCATCAAAATCACTCATCAAAATTACTCATCAAAATCACTTGTCAAAATCATTTGTCAGAATCACTCATCAAAATCACTTGTCAGAGTCACTCATCAAAATCACTTGTCAAAATCACTTGTCAGAATCACTTGTCAGAATCACTCATCAAAATCACTTGTCAGAATCATTTGTCAGAATCACTTATCAATATTACTTATCAAAGTCAGTTCTCAGACAGGGTATTTAGCCTCAAACTGACATCATTCTGATATTTGATTTTGATATCTGATCATGTCCTAAAATGGACACTGTACAAGAGTGTCCATGTCTTCTGTTGCTGTAATAATTACAGATATTTCTAGACAGCCCCAGATAACAGGGGCCAGGGCAAATTTTTTTTATCTTAAACCTGGATATTTGCTAAAAAAGCAATCCAGAGTACACCATTTTTCTGCTCACTGCAGAATAAAGCCAGATCTGTTCCATATTACAGCGATAAAAATCCACAAATTTGAACTGAAAGTTTAAAATTATGGCCTCCTTTTCCATTCTGTTGCCGTGTGTCGATGAAGCTATTTACACTAGGTCTCCGTATAGAATAATATTAGTAAATTACAGGCCTGCTATTTAAAATTGTGGTTTTCTGTCAGACATATCACATATAACTGCGTTCCAAAATCAGCCATTTCTCGTCAACGTGGAAAATATTGTCCTCCATTTAAAATGGGCAAGGTGCGTGACAAGGGACGGGGCATGCAGAGGCCGAAGACATGGCCGTGGGCAAGGTGAAATTGTGCCACAACAAACACCCACATCTACTCACTCGACATTCCTGTCCCAGTTACTAGGGGACCGCAGAGCACCACTATTGAAAACAGAGCAGTGTGAAAAGGTTATTGGTTGGATAGCAGATAATGCTTACAGTCACTTGGCCACCACCACCTCCTCCCTGTCTTCCACAAGGTCAAGTCTCAGTAGCCGTGAGTCTGGACTGTATATTCCTCACCCTGATCCTCCTTCTTCCCACCATGCCAAGTGCCCGGAGACAGCTGAACACTCAGAAGAGCTGTTCCCTTTTCCATTTGTAGATTCGGGCCTCTCGCCCAGCCAGCTGTTCACTTTTCCATTTGTAGATTCGGGCCTCTCGCCCAGCCAGCTTCAAGCTAGTAAAGAGAAGAACGTGTGTAGTGATGCCCAAATATTGGAGCTGCCATGGTCACAGGAAGTGACGGTGGTAAAGTGCAGTTACTGTCACAAGCGGTAGATGATGATGATGAGACACAATTGCCATAAAGTCAGGAGGGGAGCCAGGGTGTGGAAGTGGAAGATGAGGTGGTGGATGATAGAGTAACTGATCCAACCTGGCAGGGGGACACAAAGAGCGAGGACAATAGAACACAGAGTGAGGGAGGCGTGGCACCACAACAAGGAGGAAGAAGCAGTGTGGTGGCCACAGACACAAGGCAGGAAAGCGTTCCTCATAACGCCAACACGATGGTAGTTGCCAGTACAACTGTTATGTCTTCCTGAGTCTGGTTATTTTATAAAGACTCTGCAGAAAAGCGCAAAAAGGCCATTTGCACCACCTTCCAGGCCAGTATCAGCAGGGGGAACAAAAGTACCAGTTGACACCACCAGCATGATCAGGCACATGGCAGTAAAGCATCCGACTAAGTGGGCTGAACCTCAGGGTCCAGAAACAGTGTCTGCTGGAGACACCACTGCTTCTGCCACTGTTGTGCGTGCACGCCAATCCCCTGTCCATGGCGCATGCCAAGATGCCTCCCGCCCTGCAAATGTCGTTGAACACTCTCAAGTAGCACCATCAGCAAGCACTTCCACATCCTTGTCCCATCGCAGCGTTCAGTTGTCCATACCCCAGTCCTTGGAACGCAAGCGCAAATAAGCAGCTAATGCCCCACAGGCCACACTACTAAATTCACACATGTCGCAATTGCTTGCACTCGAAATGTTGCCTTTTAGGCTCATGGAGACAGAAGCTTTCCGTAACCTGATGGCGGCGTCCGTTCCTCGGTACTCGGTCTCCAGCTGCCACTATTTCTCCTGGTGTGCTGTCCCCGCATTACACGAGTACATGTCCCACAATATCAGACATGCCCTCAACAGCGCAGTTACCGGGAAAGTCCACATAACCACGGACACGTGGACAAGTGCTTGTGGGTAGGGATGGCATATCTTTCTGACAGCACACTGGGTTAACATAGTGGAAGCCGGGACTCAGTCGGACCTTGGGACGGAACACGTCCTCCCGACACAGAGGATTGCGGGCTCTGGGTCAGTCAGGGTTGCCCCCACATTCTACAGCTCCTGCATCTCCTCCTCCTCCTCCTCTTCAGCATCTATCTCTGAAATGACCAAATCAGTCGCAAGCTGGAATCACCGCAGCACTGCTTCGGCCATGTGGCAACAGGCTGTTCTGAAGCTATTATGCTTAGGTGACAAACCCCACAACGCTGAAGAGTTGTGGACAGCTCTGAAAGATCAGGCAGATCTGTTGCTGACACCACTGACCCTACAGCCAGGCATGGTTGTGTGTGACAGTGGCCAGAATCTGGTGTCGGTTCTGAGGTGAGGCAAGCTCACACACGTACCATGCCTGGCCCATGTGCTTAACTTCGTGGTTCAGCAGTTTCTCAAAACCTACCCTGATCTGCTGGATCTGCTTGTCAAAGTACGCCACCTCTTTGCCCATTTTAGAAAATCAGTTACAGCTTCCGCCACCCTTGCCGTGCTTCAGCAGCATTTGCAGCTCCCGGCTCATTGACTGATCTGCGATGTCCCCATGCATTGGAACTCTACATTGCAGATGTTGGGAAGGATTTGTGTGCAGAAGAGTGCAGTTGTGGACTACCAGCATCAACAAGGCTGTGGGTTTTCGGGTCAGACTCCACAGATAAAACCTCAGGAGTGGACATGGATGTCAAACATCTGTACCGTCCTCCAAAACTTTGAGGACTCCACCAAGATGGTGAGCGGCAATGACGCCATAATTAGCATCACCATCCCAATTCTCTGTCTTTTGAAATGCTCTCTGCTCTCAATTAAAGATGATTCATTGGAGGCGGAGCACGATGAGATGGAGCAAGGAACCATACAGGGTGATTACACACAGCCCAACCTCATCTCATCCCTACGTGGATTGGGTGACAATGAGGAAGTGGAGGAAGAACAGGAGCTAGTTTCCTGCGCTAAAGACGGTACTACCTGCACAACTGCCTGAAGACAGGGAGGAGGAGGAAGAGGATGATGAGGAGAGCATGGTCAGTCGTCCTCTTGATGAGGACACGGAAGTCTTGCCTCTTTGCTGTCTGTCACACATGACTGAGTTTATGTTATGCTGCCTTTCCCATGATCCTCGCGATGTCCACATTTTGGGTGACAGTCTTTACTGGTTGGTGACACTTCTAGACCAACGCTACAGGGAGAACTTTATGTCTCTTACTTCAGGAGAGTTCATACTGCAAATCTTACAGCTACCATGGGGTTCTTGAGTGGGTGAGAAAGCTGGGCCCTCAGACTCAAATCCTCTGGTGGGCCCAATGTTCTTCAGTCTGACACTGCTTCTCGGTGACAGTTGTATTTTACCACAGCCATATTCTTTACCTCGATTAAAGTACTGGCATAGAGGGAAGCCATATCTACTCCGACTGTCATTTCCTCTAATGCAGCTTGTTCCATTAGCAATAGCAGCCCATCCAACATCAGCTCACACTTCTCGGTGCTTTGACACACAAACATCTTTCTTTATGCCTTGAATTTCATGACTACAGAGTTGGGAAATGGCCTGATCTGCAATGCATTTTGATAAATAACGTGCATAAGCAAAGCCACGATTTAGGTCACTGAAGGTGATCATTAAGAGAAACTTATACAGCTGTCCCACAGACTGAATGAGGGGTATCGAGACTTCCAAGACAGCCAAAAATTCCCTGTCCTCATCAAAAGGATGACTGTCCATGCTCTCCTCAACTTTCTCATTATCACCCAATCCGCGTTGAGATGAGATGAGGCTGGGCTGTGTAGCATCACCCTGTATAGCTCCTTGCTCCACCTGCAATGCCTCCTCTTTACTTGTGAGCAGTGAGTGTTTCAGAAGACAGAGAAGTGGGATGATGACGCTAATTATGGCGTCATTGTCGAGCAACATCTTGGTGGAATTCTCAACATTTTTGTGGATGGCACAAATGTCAGACATGCCCACTCATCGGCTCTTATGTGTGGAGGCTGAACTGAATGCCAACGGGCCTGTTGAAATTGGTACTCAACAACTGCCCTCTGCTGCTCACAAATCCTTCCCAACATCTGCAACGTTGATGTTCAATGTGTGGTCATATCGCACACCAGTCGGTGAGCTGGAAGCTGCAAATGGTGCTGAAGCACTGCCAGGGAGGTGTAGCTCACTTTCTGAAATGGGCACAAGGTAGAGAGCAGCTGTGGTTGGTCTCCTAGACAAATGGCAAATTCTTCATGATGATAGAGGCCACGATCTCCTAAGCTTGCTAGTAATTTTCTGTGGGAATAAGTCAGTTTCCAACCAGTCAGGAATATTTCCAATGAATTATGGCACGCCATGGTTTGGTACCAAAAGCGAAGCCATCCACAATTTCCATCTAAGGAATTTTATTTGGTAGACTGGCTGCCCAAACAAAAGTTTCTCACAAAGGAGCTGAAGACACTGAGTTGCAGTAGGTGCAAGTTTCTCCAGCATTACCTGTTTGCTAGATATCAGAAGGAGAACAGAATTGGGCTTTGCCAAGGTGCCAGATTGCAGATCTTAAGTCTTATAGATTGCTGGAGCCAATCCACAATAAAAAAGCAACTATAGAGTGTCCAGGAACCTTCACACATACTTTTCTTAGCCAGGGCTGCTTCTCGGTTAGAGTTTTATTTCACCATAGCCATATTCTTTAGGTCGGTGAAAGGACTGGCATAAAGGGAAACCGTATCTAGTCCGATGGTCATTTCTCTGCCATTAGGTTCCGGCCATTGTCACACATGACCATGCCTGGCTGTATGTTCAGTGGTGAGAGCTACAGATCAGCCTGCTCTGTTATAGCTTTCAAAAACTTTGCAGTGGTGAGTGGTTTGTCACCTAAGCATATTACCTTCAGCACAGCCTGTTGCCGCTTGGCTGAGGCAGTGCTGCAGTGCTTCTAGCTTGCAACTGATGTGGTCATTTCAGAGATGGAGGCAAAAGAGGAGGAGGAGGTGCAGGAGCTGTAGCATGTGATTACATTGAGGTTACATTGGCGAGTCCAGTTTTTATACTAAAGAGCCTGCTGTGTTTTTCTTCAAATGTGTATTGGAGTGCGTCATAATTTTTGGCAGCCCTTGAAATTACTGCATACGCAATAACAGTATAGAAAACCCACTCCTTAATAATGGCAAAAACAATTCAAATAGATTCTATATTCTAGAATATTACCTGTCTTATCTGAAATTTGTTTACGGGTGAACTATCGCAGTATTGAAAGCGTATTACACCGATCCTGCCAGGTATTATTGCCTTATACTGTGTGCTGCTGGTGCTTCAGAAAACAAAAATATACTCTATTCCCTATCGATACTGTTGTTAGATGCATTTACAATAGGGACAGATGCTGCTATGTGATATCATCAGCTCGAGATGAGTGTTCATTCTGGTCGTATAAATCTTCCACAGTACATAATTTTTTTTAATTATTATTTATTTAGCCTTGCAAAGAATATTCCTTAACATATCTTCCAGGAAAATCCATTTTAGCTTTGTTTTTGATGGTTTTATTATCAGTCCGTAAAAGTTGGATAATACTGTGATAACATTGTTCACAGATATGGTATTGGTCAGCGGCGACCAAGTGTAAATAGATTTGAGCAACACACAACTGGCAGAGTTTAAATGGAGTGTAATATCTGCCATGCTCCCAAAAATTTTGTATTATTAGCGCACTAATATTGGATAACGTCTGATGACCACGGTTTCAGGCAGTGGCCTATTAGTATGATATTGGTCAGCGACCAAGTGTGAATATGTTGAGTAACACACAACTGGCAGACATTAACTAGAGTGTAATATTTGGCACGATCACACATTGTGTGAACATATCTGCTTAGATAGACAGTTTTGAGCAGTTTTTTTCAGTCAGCTGATTATAAACATCAATATCCTTTCTTTCAGCAAAAAAAATGGTTCATGTTTTCATGGCTGACCCTTTGCTAGTAAACCAAGCTTACTGAAAATGTTTAATTAATTTAGTTTCATTTATCATTTATTTATTGTATTTACAACTGAGCTACACAAAATGAATCATCTAAATCTTATAATTTCAGCTGAAATAAGAAAAACACACTTTTTATTTTTGGTATCAGGCCTGTCACTTTCCGTGCCTACATGGTCTAACAGATAGGTAGGTCATTTGTCACACATTATAAAAGAAACAATTCAAAGCTTTTCATCTGGAAATCCTAGCATGTCTAGCTGTAATTCCTGTTCTAATTCCATTTTGCTTAATCATGTAGATTAGCTGTCAGCAAACTACATGTATATGTCATACTTTTTATGCATTTATTTATATTTTATGTCTTTTTTCCTGATGAGAAAAACCATTAGAAGTAAATTTGAAATTATACAAACATTAGTCAAATAAAGTTGTAAAAGGTAACTTCCACCTTATCTTGGGTGAAAACTCGCTTGGTAAATGAGAAGTTATCTCTTTGTGTTTTAAAGTGAATCTGTCAGGTCCCACATGCCCTCCAATCCATCTACATTCAGCTATTTGTGATTATACCACCTCCTTTACCATCCATGCATAACATAATTCAGTTAAATAAATGCTTTAAAAAATATTTTTAACCTCCGCTTTCCCTCTGCTATTGAGGGCTTTGACTAGTCGATGGGGCGTTATTTGCCCCAGACTAGTTGGCCCTCTTTCCATGTTACCACACCCACCGAAAAAATCTTTATTTGAAAAAAACACAAATATATATTTTTTTTTTGAAGAAACCCTCTTCCAACAATTTCCCCTTTTCCCCTTTTTTTTTTAAAAAAACAATAATCCACCGTGTCCGCCGTAATACAAATGGAAGTCCCACAATGATCCCAGTTCAGAGACTGCAGCTCCATGAAGGAGCAGTCACTGCCAGGTCTCGCACTGTACTCACGAGACCTGGCTGCTGTGAACTGAGGTGATGTCAGTAAGGATATCTCAGTTCAAAGAGGCCAGTTCTCACGAGGGTAGCACAAGTGCCGAACTGATGAGAGACCGTGAGTCCGGCACTCTGCAGTCATCAGTTTGGCACTTGTGCTGCCCTAGTGAGAATCGGTTGCTGTGAACTGAGGGGAACTGAACTGAGGCCTTTTAGGTTACCAGCGTTAACAGCCGCCAGGTCTCCTGGCAACTGTGAGGCCCAGAAACTTTAAGGGAGCTTTTAAGGAAGATTTTAAGGATGATGGAATTTCCAGCTGCTGGAACACATGGAGGCTGTGAACCAAGGTTACCAGATTTCACAGCCTCCAGGTTTTCTAGCAGATGGCAACTCTAGTAACCCTAAAACCTCCCTTAAAGGTTCATTTAAGGTTTCCGGGCCTCACAGCAATCACAAGAAACGGTGGCTGTGAACTCAGGTAACTTTAAAGGTTTGGATAGCGCATCCTGTAAGAAAATAATAATAATAAAAAAAAACTTTGTGGGGTCCCTTTTATTTTTTATAACAAGCGTAGACAGGCCCCAGCTGTCTGCTTTATCTTAACTGGTTTTCAAAAATAGAGGGGCCCCAAAGCTATTTTTTTAAATTATTTAAATAAATAATTAGAAAATTTGTGGGGTCGCTCCCTTTTTGATATTAAGCTGAGATAAAGCAGACAGCTGGGGGCTTGCATTCTCAGATATTTGTCCCTCCCCAGCCTAAAAATAGCAGCGGGCTGCCTCCCCAGAAAAGGCGCAACCATTAAATGCACCAATTCTGGAGCTTTGACTGGCTCTTTTCGGTTGCCCCAGTAGCAAGCGGGGTAATATTTTGGGTTGAAGTCAGCTGTGTAATGTCCCAGAGGTTAGTAATGGGGTGACATCTATCAGACGCCCCCATTACTCACCCGGTAAGTAAATAGTTAAAAAAAACACAGACACACAGGAAAAAATACCTTCTCGTTTACCTATTTCTTAATTCAAAATAAATCCAGAAAGTGCCAATGGTAATCTAATAGTGAAATGTCCCACGACATCAATCAAATCCTATGGAGTCTCATTGTGAGAAAGTTCTCCGAATGAGACTTCATAGCTCAATCCCATTGAGCAGCAGGCACAGAAATTCTCATGCTCCCACCTGAGACTGACTGCGAGTTACCCTTTTGAGCCTCGTTCTCAAAATGATCTCAGAACGAGGCTCAATAGGGTTGCTCGCGGTCAGGGGCACGAGGCATGAGACCCCATAGTATTACATGGGCACCCTGTGACATTTCACTATTGGATTACTGTTGGAATTTCCAGAATTTATTTTCAATTAATAAATGGGTAAACGAGGGAGTGTGGTGGAATCTTCATTCAAATGAAGAATTTTTTCTGTTTATTTATTTTTTACTACTAGGTTAGTTATGAGGGTGTCTGACTGACACCTCTCCATTACTAACCTCTGGGTTTGGTGTCAGCCAGCTGCTGACATTACCCCCAAGAATAATTACACCGATTTCCACCCCATCAGTGCAATCAGGAACAGCCGAGGCTAAGAACTAGATGTTAGAACCTTGCTGTTAGGTTTTTTTTCCTTTGCTGGTCACATGACCTTGTTGGCCTATTTAATCCTGCTCCGCCCTTCTGGCTTTGCTGGACTTCATTGTATATCTACTTTCTAGCTAGCCTGTGCTCTGTATCTAACTCTGTTAGTTTGCTTGGTCTACGGACCTCTATGTTCTATCTATTTTGTTTGTTCGTCTGTCTGCTACTATTTCTGTTAGGAGGTGTCCCATATTCCTCCCAGTCCTTAGTACTTGTAGGGATTCCCTCCTCACATCTATAGGTCTCCGTACAGACTAGATTAGGACTTTAGCAGGTCTGATCGCAGGATCAGGTTCCCTGTTACATCGTAGGGATTCAGCTGAGTCTTATAGTAGGGACAGATCTCCTCTCTTTCCTTAGCTTTGGTAGCAGAACATAACAGTAAGTCCAGCCTGCAAATTCTCTAAGGAAAGATTTTTTTTTTTTTTTGTTCCATCATGGTGTCGGTTCAGGATTTGGCTAAACACCTGCAGGGACTCTCTCTGGAAGTGGCCGAGCTCCGTCAGCACGTGAGTAACTGTCCTGGAGCATATTTCTTGGAGCCTAAGGTATGTTTGCCGGATTTATTTTTTGGTGAACATCGAGAATTTTTTTCATTTAAAAATGCTTGCTTATTGTATTTTCGTTTGAGACCCAAGTCCTCTGGGGATGAATCCCAGCGCGTAGGGTTCATAATGTCACTTTTGCGCAAAGAGCCTCAGGAGTGGGCCTTTTCTTTGCAACCTAGTGATACATGCTTCAGATCAGTGGATAGTTTTTTTTCTGCTTTAGGACTATTATATGATGATCCTGACCGTGTGGCATCAGCTGAGACTGAGTTGAGACGTTTAAAACAAGGATCAGGTAATGTCGAAAAATATTGTACTCATTTTCGTCGTTGGTCCACTCAAACAGGGTGGAACGATTCTGCTCTGAAAAGTCTATTTCTTGCTGGGCTCAGTGAAAGGGTTAAAGACCTGCTAATTGCTTATCCTACACCTGAGGATTTGCAACAGGCTATGCAATTAGCTATACGGGTGGATAGAAGACTGCGTGCTAGGGTTAATGAGAGCAAATCCTCTGCTATGTCAGTTTCTGGTTATGATAATGTGTGTACTAACAGTGGTGAACCGATGGAGATTGGTTCGGTGGCACCTCGCTCTCAAGAAAAAGACCGTCGTTTTTCGGAAGGCTTGTGTTTCTATTGCGGAAAATCTGGTCATTTGATTAAAGGCTGTGAGCTTCGTATGAAGAAAGAAAAAAAAATGGTCAGTCACGCCCGTATTGCCTGTTTAAATTCCAAGGGTATATTTTTAGCGGCTTCCACGATTGCTCAGGAAAAATTAATGGAATTTCGGGTGTTTGTTGATTGCGGGTCTACACTGAATGTAATTGATGGGGGATTCGTGGAAAAACTCAATTTAAAACCTGAACCTTTATCATCCCCCATTGCTGTGGTTTCTGTGGATGGCTCCCCTTTGAAGAATATTACTCTCAAGGTCAGTGAATTTCCTCTCACTATTAATGGTGTTCACCATGAGAAATTGGATTTGGTAGTGTTGAATAACTTGCCTTCTCCAGTAATATTGGGTTTGCCCTGGTTAAAATTTCACAATCCTGTACTGGATTGGTCTACCAGTGAAATTAAATCCTGGAGCCATAAATGTTATGACAAGTGTTGTAACGGGCGTATTGCAGCTTTGGATAGGGGAGAATTGCCTGTTCCTATTCAGGATTTTTGGAGAGTTTTTTCTGAGAAGGAATCGCAGGTTTTGCCTCCCCATAGAGACTATGATTGTTCTATTGAATTTGTCCCTGGAGCGACTCTTCCTAAAAGTCGTTTATTTAACCTTACCATTCCTGAGAGGAAGGCTTTGGAGGAATACATACAGACAAGTTTGGCCGCCGGTCACATTAGGCCCTCTAAGTCTCCTGTGGCGGTTGGATTTTTTTTTGTAAAAAAAAAGGACGGCGGTTTACGTCCTTGTCTGGATTTTCGTGAGATTAACAAAATTACGGTACGCAATCCTTACCCACTGCCATTGATTCCTGATCTGTTTAACCAGTTATTGGGGGCCAAGTGGTTCTCTAAAATTGACCTTAAGGGGGCATACAATCTGTTGCGCATAAAGGAGGGTGATGAATGGAAGACTGCTTTTAACACTCCTGTGGGTCATTTTGAGAATCTGGTTATGCCTTTTGGTCTTACTAATGCTCCTGCATTTTTTCAGAATCTGATTAATGACATCCTTAGACCTTTGATCGGTAAAAATGTGGTTGTGTATTTGGATGACATTTTGATTTATTCGCCAGATCTGGAGTCTCATTGGCGGAGCGTGCGTGAGGTATTACAGTTATTAATGGACAATTCGCTTTTTGCTAAGCTGGAGAAATGTGAGTTCGCTGTACAGAGAATTAGTTTTTTGGGCTACATTATCTCCAGCAAAGGTTTTGAGATGGATCCGGTTAAGGTTCAGACTGTGCAGGAATGGCCTAGGCCTATTGGTTTGAAATCGATACAGAGGTTTTTGGGTTTCGCCAATTACTACAGAAAATTCATAAAAAATTTTTCTAGTATTGTCAAACCTCTGACTGATCTCACCAGGAAAGGTGCTGATGCGGTTCAGTGGTCTTCTGAGGCCATTGAAGCTTTTGTGTATCTCAAGGAGAGGTTCACCTCTGCTCCCATCCTTATGCAGCCTGATGTTACTAGGCCGTTTTTGGTTGAGGTTGATGCTTCCTCTGTGGGGGTTGGCGCAGTATTGTCTCAGGATAACAGGGATGGATTACATCCCTGTGCCTTTTTTTCAAAAAAATTTTCGGAGACTGAACTGAATTACGATATTGGTAATTGGGAATTATTGGCTATTAAACTCGCATTTGAACACTGGCGCCACTTCTTGGAAGGTGCGGAATTTCCCGTTCAGGTTCTTACGGATCATAAAAATCTGATATATCTTGATGCTGCCAAGCGCCTGAATGCCCGTCAGGCTAGGTGGGCACTGTTTTTCTCGCGGTTTAATTTCTCCGTTACTTACATCCCTGGTACTAAGAATGTTAAGGCGGATGCCTTGTCTCGCAGTTTTTCTCCCATAGTCGGTGCTGAGAAAGAGGAAAACATTTTACAAGAAGGTGTTGTGATAGCTGCTTTAGACTCCGTTTTGGAAGATGAGATTCTTAAAGCTCAGGAGAATGCCCCATCTAACACTCCTCATGGGAGGTTGCTTGTGCCTGGGACCTTTAGGAGAGATTTGTTTGTTGAGTGTCACGAATCTCGGTTGGCAGGTCATCCCGGAATCTCTGAGACTAAGAGACTGGTGGGTCGCAGTTTTTGGTGGCCTGGATGGCAGAAGGAAGTCATTAAGTGGGTGCGCCAATGTACTATATGTGCTAGATCTAAGTCCTCACATACTCCTGCTGCGGGGTTGCTTTGTCCTTTGGAGGTCCCCAGTGCTCCTTGGACACATTTGGCTATGGACTTTATAACTGACCTTCCCTCCTCTGAGGGTTTTACTGTCATCTGGGTGGTCGTGGACCGTTTTAGCAAGATGTGTCACTTGGTTCCCTTCGTCAAACTGCCCTGCGCTAAAACTCTCGCTAAGGCCTTTGTCAAGGAAATTGTCAGACTTCATGGCGTTCCTACTGACATTGTTTCTGATAGGGGTCCTCAGTTCGTGGCTCGTTTTTGGCGTGCCTTTTGTGACAGGTTGGGAATTCATTTGTCGTTTTCGTCCGGATATCATCCTGAATCTAATGGCCAGACAGAAAGGAAAAACCAGGATGTTGAGCAGTTCTTGCGTTGTTTTGTGGCAGACAATCAAGAGGGGTGGTCTGAGTTTCTGCCACTTGCCGAATTTGCTCTGAACAATCATACATCTTCTTCTGCTGGTTGTTCGCCTTTTTTTTGTTGTTCTGGGAGACATCCGTCGTTTGGGTCGTTCTCCAAGTTGGGATCTGCCGTGCCTGAGGAGGAGAATTTTTCCGGTGATTTGGAAAGAGTTTGGACGGATGTGCGTGGTAATCTTCAGGAGGCCAACAGAAAATCTAAAGACTACTTTGATAGGAAACAACAGGAGGTTTTGTTCGCTGTTGGTGACATGGTTTGGTTGTCCTCTAGGAATCTGCGGTTGAGGATTCCTTCTAAGAAATTGGGTCCCAAGTTTGTAGGGCCCTTTAAGGTGCTTCAGGTTGTCAACCAATCTGCTGTTAGGTTGGAGGTTCCTACCTCCTGGAGAATTAATCCGGTCTTTCATGTCTCTCTGTTAAAAAAAGCTGTTGTGTCGGATGGTGACGCCTCTGCCTCTGTTCCTCCGGTGGTGGAGGACGGGGAATATGAAATTTCTCGCATCCTTGACTCTAGACGGTATAGAGGTAGTTTGCAGTATCTTGTGGCCTGGAAAGGTTTCGGACCCGAGGATAACTCTTGGGTGAGGTCAGATGATGTTTCCGCGTCCAGACTTATCAGAGCGTTTCACAGGAGATTTCCTGATAAGCCTGGTCCTAGGGGATCCGGAGGATCCTCTTAGAAGGGGGGGTACTGTTAGAACCTTGCTGTTAGGTTTTTTTTCCTTTGCTGGTCACATGACCTTGTTGGCCTATTTAATCCTGCTCCGCCCTTCTGGCTTTGCTGGACTTCATTGTATATCTACTTTCTAGCTAGCCTGTGCTCTGTATCTAACTCTGTTAGTTTGCTTGGTCTACGGACCTCTATGTTCTATCTATTTTGTTTGTTCGTCTGCCTGCTACTATTTCTGTTAGGAGGTGTCCCATATTCCTCCCAGTCCTTAGTACTTGTAGGGATTCCCTCCTCACATCTATAGGTCTCCGTACAGACTAGATTAGGACTTTAGCAGGTCTGATCGCAGGATCAGGTTCCCTGTTACATCGTAGGGATTCAGCTGAGTCTTATAGTAGGGACAGATCTCCTCTCTTTCCTTAGCTTTGGTAGCAGAACATAACACTAGAGTTGGTGAATCAGATATGATGCTCCACTTCTGAGGTGGCTGCAGCAGAAATTTGTAGTTTGGGAGTGGCCCAATAACTATGGGCATTCCCAGCCTATTAATATAAGCCTGAAGCTATCTGCTTTCCCTTAGCTGGTTATTAAAAATAGGGGGACCCAAGCTGTTATTTTCATTCATTTTTTTATTAGTAATAAATTTAAAAAATGACATGGGGTTCCCTCTATTTTTAATAACCAGCCAAGGGAAAGCAGACAGCTGTGAGTTGGTCTTATTGTGCTGGAGAGGGGCCAATATCTATGGACCTTCCCAGACTATTAATATCAGCCCCCAGCTGTCTGCTTTGCCTTTGCTGGTTATAAAAATGAAGGGACCCCAAAAAATGTACTTGTTTAGGGATATTTTTGAAGTAAGTAATTTATATGTTCACTAGATGGTGGCCCGATTCTAGCGCATCGGGTATTCTAGAATATGTATGTAGTTTATTCTGTCATCCTCATTGGTGTATTTTTGCTTACGACCCATTTGAAGACGAGAAGCGTAAATTGTGATAGCGTACACCAATCAGCGAAGCGAGGTTTAAAGGGGTTGTCCACTACTTTAAATTAACCCCTCAATGTATCCCCCCGGGGCCCCTAATGAATTTCACAAATGCCTCATGTTGCCAATACTGCCAGTGGCGGCGCTATCGCTGACCCCGCGCAGGCAGCACGTGACCCTGGCTGCAGCCGACTCTCCACTGCGCGCTCTGTCAATGAATGGGCGCGCGGTGGATGCCGGGTGTGACGTGATGGGGGATAACCCCGCCCACAACCCGTCACTCACTGTTGAACGCTGAACAGGAGACCCCTGGCTGCAGCCGCAAATAGTCGTGACATAGGCAGAAGCAAGAGCCAGCTGCAGCTGGGGGTCACGTGCTGCCTGAGTACGGTCAGCGATAGCGCCGCGCACAGGCAGTATTGGCAATATGAGATATTTACGAAATTCTTTAGGGGCCCCGGGGGGATACATTGGGGGGTTAATTCAAAGTAGCCGCGCCTATATCGCTGATTGGTCACACCCGGCCATCCGCGACTAATCAACGAAGCGTGGTTCAAATCCCACGCCAATTCGCGGCCGGACTCCACCCGTCGCTGATTGGTTGCGGGCGGCTGGCACGACCAATCAGTGACACGGGATTTCCATTACAGACAAACAGACAGAAGTAGATGATTATATATATAGATTATATTATATGTATGCTTCCTATGCTATGGCATTTTAAGTCTGTTGTATATATGAACCAGCCCTTTTACATATGATATATATTATTTATTGGATGATATATCATTATATATGTTAAGTCTTAATGCATTGGCTGCATGATCTATTGTATAGCCAGAATGGAGATATAGGGCATTATTCCCACCGTTTTTTTCCATTGGATGGTGAGCATAGGTGGCCGCAGTTGGTTGTATGCATGCACTGCTGTTTTGTCCCTCTGACTTCCTGTTGGTCGTAATCAAGTGACCACATGCGTTCCTGATGCAGTCCAGCTCGCACATAGCAGGAAGTCTTATTAGCAAGAAGAAATGGAGCAGATGCATCATACGCCGACAATATCAACACATGGCTAATTATAATATGACGTGGCATCCTCCCATTGGCAGATGGCTAATATATCTAGTTCCTGGTCCCCTTAGTTTAGACATACCCCTGTTATAAGCAAGGCAAAACAACATCAGGGTGGTGAGACACAAAGCCTGGGGCCTTTTTGGTGGCGCATTGTTTTAGGTAATATACCCTTTATACACTGCTCAAAAAAAAAGGGAACACTCAAATAACACATCCTAGATTATTATTATTATTATTATTATTATTATTAATAATTTATAAAGAGCCATTGATTCCATGGTGCTCTACATAAGGGGTTACATACAAAATAAGAATATCACTACAGTAAACAGACTAACAAAGATAGGCTGGTACGGAGGGAAGAGGACCCTGCACTTGCGGGCTTACATTCTACGGTTCCTACCACCAGGGCAATAAATCACACCTAGAGGGTGTGTAAGTTTAGGGTTCTGTAAGTTCTCCTGTTTATTTTCATACTGTTTGCATATCTGTATGTCACTTTTTATTTCTATTTTTTTACATCTTTTTATTATAAGCTCTGTACCTTTTCTATTAAAGCTTAAAACTTTAATAAGCCTGAATCTTGTATGCGCTAAAGAACCCATAACCCTAGGAAGGGTGTGATTTTGTTGATTGTCTGATAGTCTTAGTTTAGGGGACCCATCGGCCCCAAATCCGGTGGGTGGTGGCAGCATGTGTGAAGCGGGGTGCGCAGTCTGAGTTGGGTGTGATTGATGCTCCCTTCAGCATAGGACAGAGGTCGAGTGCTGGATTGCAGGCGTAACCCCAAGTCACATGCTGAGGAGTGGGTACGTGCCTTCAGCACTATTATGTTGTACAAATGTTCCTTGTCTCCTCTAACTAGGTCTCTTGAACTTTGTTTGAAGTTCACTATTTGAGATGGCTTCTCTCTCTTATCAATTCTCTTCCTCTTTGAATTCTGAATGAATGAAATATTCTCATTGAATACTTTGTTCTGTACAAATGTGCTGACAAAAAAATCACACAAAAATCATCAATGAAAATCAAATTTTTTAACCAGTGGAGGCCTGGATTTGGAGTCACCCTCAAAATGAAAGTGGAAAAACACACTACAGGCTGATCCAACTTTGATGTAATGTCCTTAAAACAAGTCAAAATGAGGCCTCCACGTGCCTGTATGACCTCCCTACAATGCCTGGGCATGCTCCTGATGAGGTTGCAGATGGTCTCCTGTGGCATCTTCCCTAAGACCTGGACTAAAGCATCCACCAACTCCTGGACAGTCTGTGGTGCAACGTGACGTTGGTGGATGGAGCGAGACATGATGTCCCTGATGTGCTCAATCAGATTCAGGTCTGGGAAATGGGTGGGCCAGTCCATAGCTTCAATGCCTTCATCTTGCAGGAACTGCTGACACACTCCAGGCCACATGAGGTCTGGCATTGTCCTGCATTAGGAGGAACCCAGGGCCAACCGAACCAGCATATGGTCTCACAAGGGGTCTGAGGATCTCATCTCGGTACCTAATGGCAGTCAGGCTACCTCTGGCGAGCACATGGAGGGCTGTGCAGCCCTTCAAAGAAATGCCACCCCACACCATTACTGACTCACTGCCAAACCGGTCATGATGAAGGATGTTGCACGCAGCAGATCACTCTCCACGGCGTCTCCAGACTCTGTCACGTCTGTCATATGTACTCAGTGTGAACCTGCTTTCATCTGTGGAGAGCACAGGACGCCAGTGGCGACTTTGCCAATCCTTGTGTTCTGTGGCAAATGCCATGCATCCTGCATGGTGTTGGGCTGTGAGCAGAACCCCCATTTGTGGACGTCGGGCCCTCATACCACCCTCATGGAGTCGGTTTCTAACCATTTGTGCAGACACATGCACATCTGTGGCCTGCTGAAGGTCATTTTGCAGTGCTCTGTCAGTGCTCCTCCTGTTCCTCCTTGATCAAAGGCGGACGTAGTGGTCCTGCTGCTGAGTTGTTGCCCTCCTACGGCCCCCTCCACGTCTCCTTGTGTACTGGCCTGTGTCCTGGTAGCGCCTCCAGCCTCTGCACACTACACTGACAGAAACAGCAAACCTTCTTGCCACAGCTCACATTGATGTGCCTTACTGGATGAGCTGCACTATCTGAGCAACTTCTGTGGGTTGTAGAGTCCGTCTCATGCTGCCACGAGTGTAAAAGCACAAACAACATTCAAAAGTGACCAAAACATCAGCCAGAAAGCATTGGTACTGAGATGTAGTCTGTGGTCCCCACCTGCAGAACCACTCCTTTATTGAGTGTGTCTTGATAATTGACAATAATTTCCATCTATTGTCTATTCCATTTGCACAACAGCATGTGAAATTGATTGTCAATCAGTGTTGCTTCCTAAGTAGACAGTTTGATTTCACAGAAGTTTGATGTACTTGGAGTTATATTCTGTTGTTTAAGTGTTTCCTTTATTTTTTTGAGCAGTGTAAATTCTTTTGATGTACGCCATCTTTAGTCAACATTGCATATGAGACCATTGCACAGATAGCCATTTGGGTTTGACAATTATACCCTTCTAATAGTACAGCACTTGCACTTTAGCAATTAATACCTTTGGCTCCTTTATTCTTATGGATCTATGTATAATATTTTGTAGGATATTCTGTGTCTCTGTTTGGAGGTTTATTTTCCCTGTCATTTTATTCAGTATATTATTTTATTTCATATCTTGGGACAAGTATTATTCTATTTTGTCATGGGTTGTTTAACAGAAAAAATAGATGTCTGAATGACAGTCTCAGTGCAAGAGGCTAGAGTTGGTGCTAATCGATTCGCAAGACCCAGTCCATCAGCCACGCCAGCAATCTATGGCCAATGGACAAGGGTGCTGAGAATATCCTCTTTCCTTTTGGCATGGCTCCCCCTTTGAATAGCTGGCTTAAAGTGATATCTTCGTTTTGGTGTGATGCACATGTGATGCCGAGCCAGGCCAGCTTGTCAAAAAAAGAGATATCAATACCGGTAGTTAGGAGTCAGTTCTCAGGTTTCCTATCCAGCAACCACAGATTACTCAAATGGCTGCTGTCATTAAACCTGTGATTCGACTAGTATTTACTCTAAAGGAGCACTTCATCAATCTCCAAAACCACAGATACCAATTAATTAACCCCTTTACCCCCGAAGGCTGTTTGCACGTTAATGACCAGGCCAATTTTTACAATTCTGACCAGTGTAACTTTATGTGGAAATAACTCTGGAATGCTTCAACGGATCCCACTTATTCTGAGTTTGTTTTTTGTGACATATTGTACTTCATGATAGTGTAGTGTAGTGTAGCACATGTGCAGGATACTGATGCAAACAGCCACTCACTAACCTACCAATTTATGGAGGGGGTGGCTGTGTAGTATTATAATGCACACCGATAGAGTTTGCTTAGAGCGCCAGTAACACAGATATGTGTGATGCACAGTGTCTGTCTTGCAGCCTATTAATGACGCCCATGCTATTAGATCAGGTGGGCTGCCCAGCACTATATACGTGCACCCCCACAGGACAGACGCCACAATTCACCCAGCTAAAGTGACCTGGGTGCATCCTGCATAAAAATGTGCAAAAAAGATGAAAAATGGTGTATAAGATAAATACACCTCATGAGGTATTAGTCGATATTTGGGCCAAAATAGGTAAGCTCGCAACCCAACGTCAAGGGTCCTCATACTTGCGAGTCCTAACACTAAACATTAAAAAGGTTAACATTAGTACATCATTTCAAAAAGCATCACAGTAAAAGATAATACCTTACCAACACCAGGCCAGATTAACAATGCACTGCAGGATGCAGCAAGCCTCCATGATAAAGGCGGGGGCAGCACATGTGCAGGATACTGATGCAAACAGCCTTTATCATGGAGGCTTGCTGCATCATGCAGTGCATTGTTAATCTGGCCTGGTGTTGGTAAGGTATTATCTTTTACTGTGATACTTCATGATGGTGGCAAAATCTCCACAATATGACTGTCATTTATTTCTGAAAAAATCAGAAAGTTGGGGAAAATGTTAAAAATTTGTAAATTTTCAACTTTTGAATTTTCGTGCCCTTAAATCAGAGAGATCTGTCACACAAAATAGTTAATAAATACATTCCCCACATGTCTAGTTTACATTAGCACAATTTTGGAACCAAAATTTTTTTTTTGTTAAGAAGTAATAAGAGTTAACCCTAGAACGCATGACCATAAAAATGTACTTTTTCACATACCTGGGGCCTTTTAGGCCCGTGTGCAAATAACATGGAATAACTCAAACAAAAATGACAAACAACTATATACCTGAGGAATACCTAGAGTTTCAAAATTCTAACTAAAGTAATCTAGCAGAAAATAGAAAACAATTAACAGGGTGGGCCTACGAGGCCCCAGGTATGCGTTCTAGGGTTAAAAGTTGATTAGCGATTTCTAAGTTTTCCAACAAAATTTACAAAACCATTTTTATAGGGACCACATGACATTTGAACTGACTTTGAGTGGCCTTTATGACAAAAAATACCCAAAAGTGACACCATTCTAAAAACTGTACCCCTCAAGGTGCTCAAAACCACATTCAAGAAGTTTATTAACCCATCAGGTGCTTTACAGGAATTTATGAAACATGGAAGAAAACAAAGATCATTTAACTTTTTTATCACAAAAAAATTACTTTAGACCCAAATTTTTTTATTTTTTTGCAAGAGTAAAAGGAAAAAATGGACGCCAAAATTTATTGTGCAATTTCTCCTGAGCATTCCAATATCGCATATGTGGGGAAAAAGCACTGTTTAGGTGCCCGGCAGGGCTCAGAAAGGGAGGAGCGCCATTTGAGTTTTTGAATGTAAAATTTGCTTGAATAATTAGCGGACACCATGTTGCGTTTGGGGATCCCCTGATGTGCCTAAACAGTGGAAACCCCCAACAAGTGACATCATTTTGGAAACTAGACCCCTCAGGGAACTTATCTAGATGTGTGGTGAGCACCTTGAACCCCCAGGTGCTTCACAGAAGTTTATAACATTGAGCCAAAAAAATAAAATTTTCACATTTTTCCCAACAAAAATGTTTTCAGCCTCAAATTTTGCATTTTCATAAGGGTAACAGGAGAAATTGCACCATACCATTTGTTGTGCAGTTTCTCCTGAGTAAGCCAATACTCCATATGTGGGTGAAAACCACTGTTTGGGCGCACGGCAGGGCTCGGAAGGGAAGGAGTGACATTTTACTCTTAGAATGTAAAATTTGCTTGAATAATTAGCGGACCCCATGTCGCATTTTGAGAGCCCCTGATGTGTCTGAACAGGGGAAAAACCCCACAGTGACACCATTTTGGAAACTAGACCCCTCATGGGACTTATCTAGATGTTTGGTGAGCGCCTTGAATCAACAAGTGCTTCACAGAAGTTTATATCATGCAGTTGTGAAATAAAAATATCCCATTTTTCCCACAAAATGTTTTTTAAGCCAAAATTTTTTATTTTCAAAGGGATAATAGGAGAAAATGGACCCCAAAATTTGTTATGCCATTCCTGCTAAGCACAATGATACCCCATATGTGGCCGAAACTACTTTTGAGACACAGTGCAAAGGTCAGAAGGGAAGGAGCGCCATATTGGAGTTCATATTTTGCTGGGCTGATTTGATGGTGCCATGTCACATTGGCAGAGCCCCTGGGGTGCCACAACAGTAGAACCCCAAATTAGTGACTCCATTTTACAAACTACACCTCTCAATGAATTCATCTGCGGTGCAGTGAGCATGTTGACACCGCATGTGCCTCACAGAATTTTACACTATTGGGCGCTGAAGAAAGAATAATTACATTTTTACCACCAAAGTTTTGTTTTAGCCCCAGATTTTACATTTCATTTTCACACTGGGAAATGGGTAAAATGACACCACAATTTCTCACACATTTTTTTTCTGAATGTAAAAGTACCTCATAGGTGGCTGTACAGTACTGCTTATCCACACAGCGAGACTCGACAGGGACAGAGTTCTATTTGCCTCCTGGACTGCAGATTTTCCTAGAATAGTATGCAGACTCCATATACAGAGACCATAAGTGCTAGAAGAGCAGAATCAACCTCAATTGACCCAATTTTGAAAATTATATACCTTTTGGGAATTTATCTACAGGTGTGGTGAGGATTTTAACTACATGGCTGTTTTCCAGAAACAAGCAACAGTGGATGTTGCTGGGTGAAAATTGTAAACTGTCGTTGTAGTGACTGGTACGTTATGCTTCTGGAGACATGTACCCGTAAATTAGGCAGGCTCACATCGCTACAGAAATGTTAAACATGTGGATGCTAACTGCGGTTTAGGCACTCTGTGTGGCTCAAATGGGAGGTGTGAATTTGTATTTGGGAGCACAAAATTTGCTGAATTTCTTTTGGGGAGGGCAAGGGCCATTTTCTTTTTTAGAGCCTTTGTGCTACTAGTAACATGGAAGACCCCTATATTTCCGTTAACAGATGACGGACCTGCTTTTTTTGTGGATTGAGTCAAAGCTTTTATTGTGATCCAAAATGTTTTGTAAAATGTTCTCTACGCTGAGCACTGATATCGGGGTTTCCATTTAAATCTCCAGATGAAACACCTTAGGGATCCATTCACTATAATGAGGCAGCAGAGTTACTCTGGACTCCGTCTGGCCTCTTTTTAGTGGTGTCTTTTTTTTCAGAAGTTCACAAAACTGTGGCCGACGGCACTTTTATGTAGGCCTAATAAAAAGACAGACACCGTGAGATCACAGGCCCGATGGTTTCCACGGTGCCTCCATCTATCTCATTACAGGGAATCTTCTGCCGGGGGTTCCATCTGAATCACATATTTCAGAGATTTACAGGGAAACGCCACTGTAAGTGCTAAACACAGAGCTTAGGATAAATGTGAGATGAGCTATACTGCAATCTTTGGGAGGCAGAAAGAACATATCAACAGTAGGTGACGAATTGGTTTTATTTATTTTTTACGCTATTCCTCGTGTGGTATAAGTGATCAGGCGACTTTATTCTTCAGGTCGGTACGATTACAGCGATACCAGATTTATATTGGGTTTTTATGTTTGGCAGTTGTCACACACTAAAAAATGCTTTTTTTGCAAAAACTAGTTTTTGCATCGCCATATTTTGAGAGCGATAATTATTCCATATTTCGGCTGACAGTCATGTAAGAGCTTGTTTTTTGGGGGACGAGTTGACTTTTTTATTGGTACTATTTTCGGGCACGTGAATTTTTTTATCGCTTTTTATTCCTATTTGTGGGAGGCAGAATAAACAAAAACCAACAAATCAGGAATTTATTTTACTTTATTTTTTTATGCCGTTCTGTGTGTGGTAAAATTGATAAGGCAGCTTTATTCTTCGGGTCAGTATGTTTACAGCAATACAACATATATATATTTTTCATGTTTTGGAGCTTTTACACAATAAAAACTATTGTATAGTAAACAGAAATTTTTTTGTATCACTTTACTCTGAGAGCTATAGCTTTTTTATTTTTCAGTTGATTGAGCTGTATGGCAGCTTGTTTTTTGCGTTTTCAGCGGTACCATTTTTATTTACATTTGTATTTTTGATCGCGTTTTATTCCACTTTTTGTTCTTCAATATGATGATAAAGCATTGTTTTTTGCGTCATGTTTTTTTTTTACCATGTTCACTAAAGGGGTTAACTAGTGGGGCTGTTTTATAGGTCAGATCTTTCCAGACACGGCAATATCAAATATGTGTACTTTTATTGTTTACACACTTTGTCAAAATTGTTGGTATCCCTCATTTAATGAAAGAAAAACCCACAATGGTCACAGAAATAACTTGAATCTGACAAAAGTAATAATAAATTAAAAATCTATGAAAATGAACAAATGAAAGTCAGACATTGCTTTTCAACTCTGCGAGGGGTACCAACAATTTTGATAAAGTGTGTATTTTTTTTTTCAGAAGAATATTTATTTATGAGTACTATATATATATATATATATAATTTTGTGATTATTTTAATCATTGCTATGCCTTATAGCTGTCAGCCCTTCAGACACAAGATAGTTAGATCATGCACTGCACATGATCTAACTACCTTGCTAGTGCCTGGTGACCCGGATGTCATCATGATGACATTGAGTCACCATAGCAACGGTCGGTACCCCGCGATGATGTTGCTGGGTCTGCGATCCAAGAGCAGATGGGCTTTTGTCCCTCTGCTCGCTTGCTGAATGCTGCGATTGCAGCATTTGGGGGTTAAAGTGCCGGGAGCGGTGCGGGCACTGCTCCTGGCACTGAATGCCGGGTGTCAGCTGTCAGAATCAGGTGACACCAAGCAGCGATCACGTGAGCACAGCCTCCATATGTACCTGATCATTAAGGTCCATGCCACAGGGACGTATGGATATACTGTATCTCACATCATAAAGGAGTTAAAGCATCTCTGCTGTGTCTATGCATAAGTCAAGGTAAAATGTATGTAGCAACCCAGAGCTATTTTGCTCACAGAATATTACCTAGCCAGGATACAAAGGATTTGATAAAATATATGAACTATCCAACTATTTGTGGCTGTTACGCTGGCGTGTCCTTTAATAAAATAAAACTTAAAGGACACGTCGGGGTCCAACGGACTGCAGAGGAGCTGCAGCAGCTGAGTCCCAGAGGAATGTTCAGCTAAGCCCAGAGAAAGAAATGAACTAGTGTGTTAAGTGCACACACAAGTAGTAACTAAACAAGGTACAATGCTGGGAGTTAACAACACTCTAGAAACAAAATTAATAAACTTCTGCACGGCAAGACACCGCTGTGCAGAGCAGGAACGATTTGGGAGCAAGAAACGCCTGAGCACTAGATGGCGGCGTATAGAGCTGCAGATAGCTGCAGGCCAGGAAAGGCCTGGAACCTGAGTTCCTAAAGAGGAGGAGGATCTCTGCAGCACCCAACACATGGGTGTAAAAGTGGCAGTGTGACCACACATACAATGGCGGACCCTGGAATACTGGATTGGTAGCAAGGACGCCTCCGGTGAACCGACACGGTAGAGCGTGCTGCTCACAGCATTCCCCTAGCCCTAATTGATGGCTTGGAGGACTAGGGAGTAGTGTTGAGCCACCCCCATAGTGTTCGGGTTCGGTTCGGTTCGTCGAACACCGGGATGTTCGAGGAACTGTTCGTCGAACTGTTCGTCGAACACCTTAGAACACCATCGAACACCGTTAAAACCAATGGCAGGCAAACAAAAACACATAGAAACACATAGAAAACACCATCAAAGGTGTCCAGAAGCTGACAAACTGCTCAGAAGAAGCTCTCTTTAAAAAAGCCGGCCGGCAATTCAGCAGCGGCATACACCGGTACCCGACAATTTAGACAAGAAGGAATAGAGCATCACACATAGATTAGATAGATAGAAACATGTCAGTCACATATATATGAAGTACAGTGACAGTGTTGGTTACTGTACTTGTCATTTAGTGTAAAGGATTTATTAAAAAAAATATTAGTGTTTTCATGCACCGTCTCTTTAAAAAAGCCGGCCGGCATTTCAGCAGCGGTACCCGACAATTTAGAACAGAAAGAATAGAGCTTCACACATAGATTAGATAGATAGAAACATGTCAGTCACATATATATGAAGTACAGTGACAGTGTTGGTGACTGTACTTGTCATTTAGTGTTAAAATAAAGGATTTATTAAAAAAAAATTGGCATGGGGCTCCCCGTAATTTTAGTCTCTAGCGGAGGTTAAGCAGACGGCTGAGGCAGATGTTTTGAAGCCTGGGAAGGGGGTAATACCCATGGAGCTTCCCAGGCTACTAATATCAGCCCACAGCTGGATACCTAGCCTTTACTAGCTATTAAAATGGGGGACCCCCTCCAAAATATGACGTGGGGTCCCCCCTATTTTAATAGCTAGCCCCATTTCAGGAAATTCATGAAATAATTTAAAAAAAATTGACGTGGGGCTTCGCACTATATTTGTGTCCAGCCAGGTACAGCAGGCAGGAATGGGCTACCCCCAACCACCAGCTGCCTATTTGTACCTGGCCGGACACAACAGTATTGGGAAGCCCTTTTTTTTTAATTATTTCATGAAATAATTTTAAAAAATTTGACGTGGGGCTTCGCACTATATTTGTGTCCAGTCAGGTACAGCAGGCAGGAAAGGGCTGCCCCCAACCACCAGCTGCCTATTTGTACCTGGCCGGACAAAACAATATAGAGAAGCCCTTTTTTTTAAAAATTATTTCATGAAATAATTAAAAGAAAATTGACGTGGGGCTTCGCACTATATTTGTGTCCAAAAAACCAGACAATGTGAACTGAGGTCTAAGATGGCAGACATACAAGAAACAGAGGCATGTTCACACTAGCAAAAAAGAAGCAAGACAAAAATATATCTCATACCCTACCATAATTATATATAAATGTAAAGCAAAATTGCATAATAAATATAGGGTACTTAGTGAACTATTTTTGATCAAAAAAAGTATACAAGCCGTCCCACCAGCGGCAAGGTGACCCTAAATTGGGACGGTACCTATACTGCCTATATTAAAAACCTTACTGTATATCAAAGTTGAAGTAATGCATATAAAAGGGTAGACAAATAGGACCGGGTCCCAACTCCAGACCACCTAGGCCCGTGGTAAGCTACATATATACCAATCAGCTCAACAAAGGGCATGCCACACCCTAAAATTGCACAGAATGCAAACAAGTCAAAAAACCAGACAATGTGAACTGAGGTCTAAGATGGCAGACATACAAGAAACAGAGGCATGTTCACACTAGCAAAAAAGAAGCAAGACAAAAATATATCTCATACCCTACCATAATTATATATAAATGTAAAGCAAAATTGCATAATAAATATAGGGTACTTAGTGAACTATTTTTGATCAAAAAAAGTATACAAGCCGTCCCACCAGCGGCAAGGTGACCCTAAATTGGGACGGTACCTATACTGCCTATATTAAAAACCTTACTGTATATCAAAGTTGAAGTAATGCATATAAAAGGGTAGACAAATAGGACCGGGTCCCAACTCCAGACCACCTAGGCCCGTGGTAAGCTACATATATACCAATCAGCTCAACAAAGGGCATGCCACACCCTTAAATTGCACAGAATGCAAACAAGTCAAAAAACCAGACAATGTGAACTGAGGTCTAAGATGGCAGACATACAAGAAACAGAGGCATGTTCACACTAGCAAAAAAGAAGCAAGACAAAAATATATCTCATACCCTACCATAATTATATATAAATGTAAAGCAAAATTGCATAATAAATATAGGGTACTTAGTGAACTATTTTTGATCAAAAAAAGTATACAAGCCGTCCCACCAGCGGCAAGGTGACCCTAAATTGGGACGGTACCTATACTGCCTATATTAAAAACCTTACTGTATATCAAAGTTGAAGTAATGCATATAAAATGGTAGACAAATAGGATCGGGTCCCAACTCCAGACCACCTAGGCCCGTGGTAAGCTACATATATACCAATCAGCTCAACAAAGGGCATGCCACACCCTTAAATTGCACAGAATGCAAACAAGTCAAAAAACCAGACAATGTGAACTGAGGTCTAAGATGGCAGACATACAAGAAACAGAGGCATGTTCACACTAGCAAAAAAGAAGCAAGACAAAAATATATCTCATACCCTACCATAATTATATATAAATGTAAAGCAAAATTGCATAATAAATATAGGGTACTTAGTGAACTATTTTTGATCAAAAAAAGTATACAAGCCGTCCCACCAGCGGCAAGGTGACCCTAAATTGGGACGGTACCTATACTGCCTATATTAAAAACCTTACTGTAAATCAAAGTTGAAGTAATGCATATAAAAGGGTAGACAAATAGGACCGGGTCCCAACTCCAGACCACCTAGGCCCGTGGTAAGCTACATATATACCAATCAGCTCAACAAAGGGCATGCCACACCCTAAAATTGCACAGAATGCAAACAAGTCAAAAAACCAGACAATGTGAACTGAGGTCTAAGATGGCAGACATTCAAGAAACAGAGGCATGTTCACACTAGCAAAAAAGAAGCAAGACAAAAATATATCTCATACCCTACCATAATTATATATAAATGTAAAGCAAAATTGCATAATAAAAATAGGGTACTTAGTGAACTATTTTTGATCAAAAAAAGTATACAAGCCGTCCCACCAGCGGCAAGGTGACCCTAAATTGGGACGGTACCTATACTGCCTATATTAAAAACCTTACTGTATATCAAAGTTGAAGTAATGCATATAAAAGGGTAGACAAATAGGACCGGGTCCCAACTCCAGACCACCTAGGCCCGTGGTAAGCTACATATATACCAATCAGCTCAACAAAGGGCATGCCACACCCTTAAATTGCACAGAATGCAAACAAGTCAAAAAAACAGACAATGTGAACTGAGGTCTAAGATGGCAGACATACAAGAAAGAGAGGCATGTTCACACTAGCAAAAAAGAAGCAAGACTAAAATATATCTCATACCCTACCATAATTATATATAAATGTAAAGCAAAATTGCATAATAAATATAGGGTACTTAGTGAACTATTTTTGATCAAAAAAAGTATACAAGCCGTCCCACCAGCGGCAAGGTGACCCTAAATTGGGACGGTACCTATACTGCCTATATTAAAAACCTTACTGTATATCAAAGTTGAAGTAATGCATATAAAAGGGTAGACAAATAGGACCGGGTCCCAACTCCAGACCACCTAGGCCCGTGGTAAGCTACATATATACCAATCGGCTCAACAAAGGGCATGCCACACCCTTAAATTGCACAGAATGCAAACAAGTCAAAAAACCAGACAATGTGAACTGAGGTCTAAGATGGCAGACATACAAGAAACAGAGGGATGTTCACACTAGCAAAAAAGAAGCAAGACAAAAATATATCTCATACCCTACCATAATTATATATAAATGTAAAGCAAAATTCCATATTAAATATAGGGTACTTAGTGAACTATTTTTGATCAAAAAAAGTATACAAGCCGTCCCACCAGCGGCAAGGTGACCCTAAATTGGGACGGTACCTATACTGCCTATATTAAAAACCTTACTGTATATCAAAGTTGAAGTAATGCATATAAAAGGGTAGACAAATAGGACCGGGTCCCAACTCCAGACCACCTAGGCCCGTGGTAAGCTACATATATACCAATCAGCTCAACAAAGGGCATGCCACACCCTTAAATTGCACAGAATGCAAACAAGTCAAAAAACCATACAATGTGAACTGAGGTCTAAGATGGCAGACATACAAGAAACAGAGGCATGTTCACACTAGCAAAAAAGAAGCAAGACAAAAATATATCTCATACCCTACCATAATTATATATAAATGTAAAGCAAAATTGCATAATAAATATTTGTGTCCAGCCAGGTACAGCAGGCAGGAACGGGCAGCCCCCAACCACCAGCTGCCTATTTGTACCTGGCCGGACACAACAATATAGGGAAGCCCTTTTTTTCTTAATTATTTCATGAAATAATTTAAAAAAAATTGACGTGGGGCTTCGCACTATATTTGTGTCCAGCCAGGTACAGCAGGCAGGAACGGCTGCCCCCAACCACCAGCTGCCTATTTGTACCTGGCCGGACACAACAATATAGGGAAACCCTTTTTTTTTTATTATTTCATGAAATAATTAAAAAAAAATTGACGTGGGGCTTCGCACTATATTTGTGTCCAGCCAGGTACAGCAGGCAGGAACGGGCTGCCCCCAACCACCAGCTGCCTATTTGTACCTGGCCGGACACAACAATATAGGGAAGGCCTTTTTTTCTTAATTAATTCATGAAATAATTTAAAGAAAATTGACGTGGGGCTTCGCCCTGTTTTTGTGTCCAGCCAGGTACAACTAGGCAGCTGGGGGCTGGAATCCGCAGCGCAGGGAGGCACAAGCTTTCTGGCCCCCCCCCCCCCGCTGCAAATTGCAGTCCGCAGCCACCCCAGAAAATGGCGCGTTCATAGAAGCGCCATCTTCTGGCGCTGTACCCAACTCATCCAGGGCCCTGGTGCGGTGGCTCACTGGGTAATAAAGGGGTTAGGGCCAGCTTAGCAATATCAGCTGGCCCTAAGCCCGAAATTCATGGGGTCACGCCAATATTAGACATGACCACCATGAATTTCTAGTAAAGTATTTAAAAAAAACACAACACCCAGAAAAAAGTCCTTTAATTGAAATAAACACAATTCTTTATTTTTCTAAATTAAACCATACTCACCATCACACCCATTCCAGTTGAAGCCAACGATCTCCTGCAATAAAAGAAAAATAATAAAGCAACATCATCCTTACCTTTCCATGGTTCCCAGGACAGCTTCAGCTCTGCTACATCGAGATGACAGGCTGGACCGCAGCAGAACGCTGCTATCCAGCCTGTCATCCCGCAGACACTGAGAAGCGCAGGCATGCTTGCGCTCCTCAGTGTCTCGCTGTGACGGCATCCAGATGAGCCGAGGTCATGTCGAATGAACTCGGCTCACCTCATGCACGTCACTGACAGCGTGGGAGAATTCTCCTGCATGCCTGCGCTTCTCAGTGTCTGCGGGATGACAGGCTGGATAGCAGCGTTCTGCTGCGGTCCAGCCTGTCATCTCGATGTAGCAGAGCTGAATCTGTCCTGGGAACGATGGAAAGGTAAGGATGATGTTGCTTTATTATTTTACTTTTATTGCAGGAGATCGTTGGCTTCAGCTGGAATGAGCATGATGGTAAGTATGGTTTAATTTAGAACAATAAAGAATTGTGTGTTTATTTCAATTAAAGGACTTTATTCTGGGAGTTTGTGTTTTTTTGTAACTTTGACTATGGGGTTAGTAATGGGGGTGTCTTATTGACGCCTCTCCATTACTAACCTGGGCTTGATGTCAACTGGCATTATAAGCTGACATCAACCCCAACCCTATTACCCCACTGCCACCGCTACAGGGCAGTGGGAAGAGCGAGGCTAAGTGCCAGAATTGGCGCATCCTATGGATGCGCCATTTCTGGGGCGGCTGACGGCTGGTGTTTCTAGCCTGGGAGTGGGCCAATATTCATGGCACCATTCCTGGGCTATTAATATCAGCCCCCAGCTGTCTGCCTAGCCTTTGTTAGCTATTAAAATAGGGGGGACCCCACATCATTTTTTTGGGAATCTCCCATTTTAATAGCTAGTAAAGGCTAGGTATTCAGCTGGGGGCTGATATTAGTAGCCTGGGAAGCTCCGTGGGTATTACCCCCTTCTCAGGCTTCAAACATCTGACCCAGCCGTCTGCTTAACCTCCGCTAGAGCCTAAAATTATGGGGAACCCCTCGCCAATTTTTTTTTTAATAAATCCTTTATTTTAACACTAAATGACAAGTACAGTAATCAACACTGTCAATGTACTTCTTATATATGTGACTGACATGTTTCTATCTATCTAATCTATGTGTGATTCTCTTTTCCTTCTATTCTAAACTGTCGGGTACCGCTGCTGAAATGCCGGCCAGCATTTTTAAAGAGACGGTGCATGAAAACACTATTATTTTTTTTAATAAATCCTTTACACTAAATGACAAGTACAGTAAGCAACACTGTCACTGTACTTCATATATATGTGACTGACATGTTTCTATCTATCTAATCTATGTGTGATTCTCTATTCTTTCTGTTCTAATTTGTCGGGTACCGGTGTATGCCGCTGCTGAATTGCCTGCTTTTCATGTTTCACTGTGAGCACTGTTCCCATCGATTTGGGCAATCACTGTAAAGCCACAACCACCATGGCTGTGACATTACAATGAGTGGCAGACAATCCCTGCATGATTGGTGCTCTAAATAGCACCAGACTTGCAGGACACGCTTTTGGTGCACGAACAGTTATCGAACATAACCTCGAACAGCCGAATTTTTTGCAAATTGTTCGGGTTCGTCGAACAACTCGAACACCGCCCAAAACAGCTCGAATTTGAGATTGGCGAACAGTTCTAGTCGAACACCGCTCATCTCTACTAGGGAGCTTTCAGCAGGAACCCTTGACAACGACTCACACACACTGCATTTACTGCCAGAGACCTCACCCCAGGTTAGAAAGAGATAGACTAGGCACCGGGGGGAGCCCTTAAATACACTAGAGATAGCCCCAGCCCCCAGGACACCAACCACGCTGTACCAGACAGCAGGGGGCGTGGCCTAGCAGCACATAACTGCACAAGGGCGTGGCTTAGTGACACATGACCACAATTGGGCGTGGCTTAGTGACACATGACCACAATGGGGCGTGGCTTAGCAGCACATGAGCACAATGGGCATGGCTTAGCAGTTCATGACTGTAAGAGTTGTGGCTTAGCGGTACATGAGCAGAAACGCAGAAACCACACATAGAATCCCTAGAACGGAACCTTAATGCTGACAATTACTGACCAGCAGGAAAGGGCCTGGCCGGACGCCGCGAGAAAGCCCTTCTCCTGCGTACCGGCCTAACAGTGGCTTACAGTCCAATGATCAAGACAATAGGCAAAATTAGGAAACAATCAATAAATGTATAAACATACTGGAAGCAGTGTTTGTATAGAAATCTATACACAAGGCAGGAATAAGAGACCTTTAAGGTTTAAATAGTAAACCATGATGACATCTTCAATAGCAGTCCAAGAAATTAATATTTCGATGCATTAATACAGGGCAGGTTACCAGCAAAGTCATTAAAAGACTAGGCAATTACAGTATAAAATAATTGTTTTTACTAGTTCCCAGTTATTTTTTATAGTACTTTGTGCCTAGCAGCTTACCTTAATTTACCTGCTTTTCACTATTACTACCTGTTTCAGATCTGAATTAACTCACACTAGCTGATTACAACCATTTCCTACTATCTAAATTTATCAGCCACATTTAAACATTTTTCTGATCCCCAAAAGCATCTAGATGAAGTTATTGCCTTTCAGCAGATCTTAAAATAGAATTTATTCAGCATGGATAACTGTGGACTTTAGAAATTACTTAGCTGACAAGGTAACGGCAGTTTGTGAGCAACCTGTGATGTGAATATCAGTGCATGGATTCGTAAATTTTTGAATAAATAGCAGAATAGAAATCAATTTGTAGCTTACAATATTAGGGTTCATATGCATCATTTTTGTCCCATTATACACCTGCCCCTTTCTTCTTGGCATAAATGCCTGTTTTATACTGTATATTTATTTATTCTCACACGGTACAGTGAAATAGTAGAATAAAGGTGTGCTTACTATTCTTCTTGTTCCAAACTTTACGTGATCTAATATGTAATTTCTATTTTGATCCATTTGTCGATAAATATAGATGTTAATTGATTATGGCTCACCTATGTATTTCACTAGTAATAGTACATAATTATCAAGCGTACCATTTATTTTTTTATTTTAATACACTTACTGACATGCAATTTATTTAACTATAGGATGAGGCAAGTCACAAAATCCACACCCTACAAAAAAGCAATTGGACAACATACTATCCTTAGCAGTACATTTATCAAGTATCTTAAATTCAAGAAAAAATTATGGTAAGATAACATGATAGAAAATCCCATGTATTTATAAATCTATAAACTATAGTAAATTATGAGTTACCAGTGGTAACCTCATACCCAGGGATGGAAAGAGAGATTCAATATATTGTCGGAATTATGTGAACACTTGGCTACCACAATTGTATTGTGTGGTTAGACATCCCATTCAACAAACTCAGAGAAGCATGGTGGCTCAGTGGTTAACACTGCAGCCTTGCAGTGTTGGAGACCCATGTTCAAATCTCACCAAAGACAAAATCTGCAAATAGTTATGTGTTTGTGTGAGTTTCCTCCTATACTTCCCAAATAGGGACAGCGATGATGATGTTTTACAAGCGCTGTGGAATACGATGGCATGATATAAGTGAGTAAAATAAATAAATAACCCAAGGTCCTGAAAAACCTTCTTTTGCTGCAATTAAATGTACTACTTATTTGGGAAGACTTAACACAGGATTTTGATGTGTGTGAATTGACACTCATTCAGCCCAAAGAGCTTTTGTAAGGCACTAATTTTAGAGAGGAACATCTAGCTGCCAAATGATTTTCCAATTGATCCAAATGCTGTTCATTCCATCTGGGGTCAGGACTCTATGAAGGCCACTTCACATCAAACTCATTAAACCATAAATTTATCAATCTCACTATATGCGCTGATCCAGTGATGCTGGGATAGGAAAGTACTTTCCTAGAACTATTGCCACAAAGATAGAAGCAAACAATTGTTTAAAAAGGAATTCAATAAATTGTGCATTAACTAAAATGAGTCCAATAATGATTCTTAATGATTTTATTGTCATTTTTATGTTGGATCTATGGTGGGATTTATGTTATTTATTTATATAATAAAATTATATTCTTCACTTTTAGATGTATCTTTTAAGAAGTTTTTGCTTTTTTACATTCAGTAGTGCACGGTTTCCCTAATTCCAAGCATCCTGCTTGCGGTGAGGGTTGAGGGGAGTATAGACCACTTCTGATTGACTGACATCTTGGACTAACAGAATGGTTGAGCCATTGGCCTAAACTGTGCTTTCTCCCATGTTGAAAGCAAAAGGTAGTTTTGAATTGGACAACATTAGATGAGTTAGTGATCTGGGAAGCTTTAGAGAAGCATTTGAAAGCTTGATAGCAGGAGTCTACAACCTGCAACTCGGGAGCCACATGAGGCCTGCTATGTGCTTCTGTGAAACCATTTTGTCACAGAAAAGATTGACTTTCTATGATGGCTGCTTGCAGGTTGTTTTCACATCAAAGAAAAGTGCAGTGGCATACAATCATCTCTGTGTTCCCTTTAAATCTTAGGAGAATGGGTTCCATTGATCCGGCTTTGTCACTTCAGAAAGATGCATATGGGTTGCAGCTTTTGCTTGTGGCTCTCTATAACTTAGTATTTGTATTTACGATTGGGAGAACCACATTCACACATTACCTTCCTTTCCTTAAGTGCTAACTGGCTAATGGAGACCCCCATTATTCTTTTAGCTGCATGTTTCATTTTCTGGACTAGAAGATATCAGGCATTTAGAGAACAAAGTTTTGACATGCCAAAAATGTCTCGGATGATAATAGTTTTATTACTGACCTTGGGAGAGATTAAGCATTACATGGTCGTCAGACCAGAAAAGGTTGGGCAGCTGTGATCCATAATAAAGAGTTTCCAAGTGCTGTACTCTTTCCTTTGAAGGCCACCCCCCTCTGATAGGCTACAGACATGGCCAATAACCTTGGAAACAAGCAGTAAACTAAAAAATTAAAAATGCCTTCATTTTTGAGATCAGAGAAAATTTTTAATAAAAGCTAAATTGAAAAGTTCCTTGGTTTTATACATACTTTGCAATGTTACCCACTTAAGAAGATGAAACAAACCTTAAAGGGGTGTACCGGGATTTTGTGAAATTTGCCTAAGACTATGTGCCCACGATGCAGAAATGCTCCGGATTTTTCCTGAGCGTTTCTGCATCTCCCCTGGCAGAAAAAACGCATGCGGATTGTACAAGCATTTTTCCTGCCAGGGACATGCGGATGTGAAGCGTTCTTCAGATGCATTTACGCATGCGGGTTGACAAGCGCTTTCCAAGTGATTTTAGCATCGCTTGGAAAGTGTTTGTCAACTTGGTCACACTATATAAATCCATGCAAACGGCATGGATTTATATAGTGTGACCAGAGAGAATGTAAAAAAATAAAAAATAAATCTATACTTGCCTTCCGATGGCCCCCGGTGTCTTGCTTCGCTCGGTGCTGGCTGCCGGCAGATCGCGGTACACTGCACTGAAGGACCTGCCAACGTCAGCGTCGCTTGACCCGTCACATGACTATGACGTCAGCGCAGGTCCTTCAGTCCATCGCGATTTGCCGACAAGGGAGGACGAGCGCACCGGGGGCCATCAGAAGGTAAGTATCATATTTATTTTTTATTTTATTCTTTTTTTTACAGTTTCTATGGTACCCGGGTCTGGAGGAGGGTCTTCTCTAGACCTGGGCACCATCTGCACATTGGAATGCATGGAATGCGCATCTACGTATGCAGTGATGTATAATCTATGCTTTCTAATGCAAGTCAATGGCAGCAAAAACGCAGCACTTCCGCAAAATAATTGGTAGTGCTGCGTTTTTTTCCGCAATGATAATCCGCAGTGGAAATTTCCGCAGCATGTGCACAGCACATGCGGATTATCATTGGGGAACATGGCAGGCCTTCTATCATGCATTTTTTAAGCGTTTCTGCAGCGTTTTTGCTGCTGCGGAAACGCTTAAAAAAAGCATCGTGGGCACACAGCCTTACAGCATGCAATGTAATATTGATAGCATTCCTGTAGTTAATTCAAGAATTCACGATTTACAGTACAGACCAAAAGTTTGCACACACCTTCTCATTTAAAGATTTTTCTGTATTTTCATGACTTTGAAAATTGTACATTCACACTGAAGGCATCAAAACTATGAATTAACACATGTGGAATTATATACTTAACAAAAAAGTATGAAACAACTGAAAATATGTCTTATATTCTAGGTTCTTCAAAGTAGCCACCTTTTGCTGTAATGACTGCTTTGCACACTCTTGGCATTCTCTTGATGAGCTTCAAGAGGTAGTCACCGGAAATGGTTTTCACTTCACAGGTGTGCCCTGTCAGGTTTAATAAGTGGGATTTCTTGCCTTATAAATGGGGTTGGGAACATCAGTTGTGTTGTGCAGAAGTTAGGTGAATACACAGCTGATAGTCCAACTGAATAGACTGTTAGAATTTGTATTATGGCAAGAAAAAAGCAGCTAAGTAAAGAAAAATGAGTGGCCATCATTACTTTAAGAAATGAAGGTCAGTCAGTATGAAAAATTGGGAAAACTTTGAAAGTGTCCCCAAGTGCAATTGCAAAACCATCAAGCACTACAAAGAAACTGGCTCACATAAGGTCCGCCGCAGGAAAGGAAGACCAAGAGTCACCTCTGCTTCTGAGGATAAGTTTATCCAAGTCACCAGCCTCAGAAATCGCAGGTTAACAGCAGCTCAGATTAGAGACCAGGTCAATGCCACACAGAGTTCTAGCAGCTGACACATCTCTACAACAACTGTTAAGAGGAGACTTTGTGCAGCAGGCCTTCATGGTAAAATAACTGCTAGGAAACCACTGCTAAGGACAGGCAACAAGCAGAAGAGACTTGTTTGGGCTAAAGAACACAAGGAATGGACATTAGACCAGTGGAAATCTGTGCTTCGGTCTGATGAGTCCAAATTTGAGATCTTGGGTTCCAACCACTGTGTCTTTGTGCGACGCAGAAAAGGTGAACGGATGGACTCTACATGCCTGGTTCCCACCGTGAACCATGGAGGTGGAGGTGTGATGGTGTGGGGGTGCTTTGCTGGTGACACTGTTGGGGATTAATTCAAAATTGAAGGCATACTGAACCAGCATGGCTACCACAGCATCTTGCAGCGGTATGCTATTCCTTCCGGTTTGCGTTTAGTTGGACCATTATTTATTTTTCAACAGGACATTGACCCCAAGCACACCTCCAGGCTGTGTAAGGGTTATTTGACCAAGAAGGAGAGTGATGGGGTGCTACGCCAGATGACCTGGCCTCCATAGTCACCAGACCTGAACCCAATCGAGATGGTTTGGGGTGAGCTGGACCGCAGAATGAAGGCAAAAGGGCCAACAAGTGCTAAGCATCACTGGGAACTCCTTCAAGACTGTTGGAAGACCTTTTCCGGTGACTACCTCTTGAAGCTCATAAAGAGAATGCCAAGAGTGTGCAAAGCAAAAGGTGGCTACTTTGAAGAACCTAGAATATAAGAAATATTTTCTGTTGTTTCACACTTTTTTTGTTAAATATATAATTCCACATGTGTTAATTCATAGCTTTGATGCTTTCAGTGTGAAGGTACAATTTTCGAAGTCATGAAAATACAGAAAAATCTTTAAATGAGAAGGTGTGTCCAAACTTTTGGTCTGTACTGTATGTGGCTGTTGAAGCTTATTTCTAACCTTAGTGGTCATGTCTTGTGCCATCCATGACATCATCACCAGTGAGAGCAGTGATTGGCTGCAGGTATCACATGAATGATGTATGGCATGTCGTCTGATTTTTTGAGCATATCTATGCATCATATATATCGACTGTCATGACAAGTCTCTGATCATTTCTTAAAACTCTATTTTACTTTACTTTACATTTTTACCTCAAGTGCCAAGCTGGCCAATAATGATAGTTCAGATTGCACGTTTTTAGCCAACAACAGATTGTTGACAAATATGGTTCTCCATAGTGTTAATAGTGAATCCTAAGTATGGCTTGAAACCAGCTGCAGGACCGGATGGGCCAGCAAAATGGCAGCAATCGCACAGTATGCAATATGAAAGGTAAGCTCCTGGGCCTCAATGCAAATTCTTTAAAAATCCCTATCCACCTACTATGTATCATTTAAAATATTCTTGAATTATTAATTAGCAGAGAGGCCGTGATGCAGTTGGGTGTGGACCCACTGCACCATGGTATGAGCTTACCTTGAAGGGGTGTAACTAAGTGACTAATGGGTATTTGCTAGAGCATTTGATGGTGAGGATAAGCTTTGCCGACAGTTGTCACCAAGTACCACTTCAAGGCAGTCCCCAGGTCTTCAGCAGCTGATTGGAGGGTCAGAAGCACGGGTATATGTACTGAAGGGCAAGAAAGAGGCATAGTCAGACAGTCCGAAGTTGGGGCAGGCAGCACATGTTCAATAAACGGAGCCGAGGTCAGGAGCAGTGAAATCAGACAGAAGGGGTAAACAGGCCGGGTCGGTAATGAGATACAGACTAAGAAGGAACCGAGTGCTATCAGAGCAAGAACCAACTTTCAGGCAAGAAATGGTAGGAAGTGCTGTCAATGATAGGCCGTGCTGGTATGGGATAGGCCGGTGAACCTAATCTCTGCTGAACACAGCAGGGTTAAATTCCTGCAGAGACCAGCCACACCCTCCTAAGGCTAGATGAAAGCCACATGCTGGTGCAGCAGTGCTGCATGAAGCAGACTCAGGCCTGTCATGAGGAGAAACCGCGTGGTGAGCAGAGCGGCACTTAGGAGGCCTGAGAGTTACGACAGTGACAGGGGCCATTAGTCTTGCCATAGGCTCCAGGGCCTGAGAGGACCAGATACTTTTCACCCCCTATGCTACTTTCCTAAAAATAGGTAAAATGTAAAATGTACAACATCTCTATGGATCAGTTTTGAGGATGATTCTAAAAGCTAGAGAGGAAACATAAATCATGTTCTAAGAAATATGTATTGAAACCAATTAAATATTCAATATTTTATGATGTCTCACAATTTTATCATGAGCCTCTATTTACAATGCTACTGAACACTTACATTTTACAACTAATTTCAACAAACTAACCTTGGTTCTTAAGCTTACTTACGTGTTAGGAGTAGGATGAGAAGAAAGAGAGACTGTGGTCCTTGCGGCATCCAAATGGCTTTGGCTACATTCACATATCCATTAGAAATGTCTGTGTGCCATTGTGTTGTTCTATTTTTTCTTTCATGGCACATAAACCAATGGAGTTTCATTAATCCATATACACTACCATTTAAAAAACGGATTAACATGTCCGGTACGTGACACTCAGAGTATGACATTCTTTGTACTTCAGTGTTCCACCTGTTTTTAACTTATCCATTGCTAGGAGATAATGGCTAAAAAAGTTCAAAAGATCTATCTCCTGCAGTGAAAAAAGCAATGAGAAAAATAACAGATGCAAAAAAAATTCAACTAGGATGACACATAATAAAAAATAATCTGTCCATTTCTCTCTGATGGTAACACTCACAAGAAGGCTTGAAAGCAGCATTTAGAGTTAAATTCTACCACTGCAGAAAGCTGTTTGCAGTCTTTGTTCTTACAAAACATAGGAACCAATGACATGTACTAAATACCACAATATAGGCATTGCCTCAGCATGCTGCCTATGGTTACCTTGCAAGAACACTTGTTACATGAGAAGCCATTGACCAGACTTAATAATTTGTACTCCAAATTTGTCAAGAATAATCTGTCGTTGGATAAACATGTGCAGTCTGAACTATCATTATTGGCCAATTTGATACTTGAGGAAAAATGTAAAGTAAACTTGAATAGAGTTTTAAGTAATGATCAGAGACTTGACATGACAGTCAATATATTTATACATAGATATGCTCTAAAAAAAATGATCAGATAACACTCCATGATAAAAATAAAAAATTGTGACAGACTTAATTAGCCTTGAAATATTTCTGCTGTTACAAACAATGAACATTTCAAATGTTTTTTTGTTTTAAAGAGATAGATAGAGAGATAGATAGAGAGATAGATGGATGGATACATGATAGAAACATAAATAACAGGTAATTTGAATATTCTTCCACCATTCCATAGATAAATGATGTAGATAATTTACATAACAACCAGGCCAAGTATCTCTTTTATACTCTTGTAATTCAACCTTTTTTATATAATTCTTGCAATTGTCTTGTGTCTGTAGATTAAGAACAATAAGCTCAATCAGGAAATGTGATCCCTTTAGATGTGTTCTTAGTTGCATGCTGTCGGCTCAATTAATAATGCAAAGTAATTTCAGATAAGATAGTTTCCAGAATGCATTTCCCATTGATAATGATTTTAGTTTAGTACCTAGGCTGAAACACTACACATGAATTTGCTATTAGAGATCTGAAGATTTGCTGGAAACGTTGTCACTCTAAATCTCTTTGTTTTTAAATGCTGGTTAACAACATTTTACAAGTGATTAAAAAACAAATTATTTTCTATAAATTAGCTTATTGCAAATGATATATGTTTGCATGACATCACAACTTTACAATATATTCCAAAATTATGAACATTACATTAAGGTAAATGTATTTATTAAAACAAAATACTATTGAATCCAATCATTTGAAATATTTTCCTAACGCTACATATTGACAGAAGGATGATGCATTATCATGCTGCAGGTTAGATGAAAGAAATCCTTAATAAAATATGCTGGAGAGTAAAAAATATCCAGCATGAGTTAATCCCTGGCCTATTTTAGGACCAAACATTGTTTTCTAAATTATTTATGCTCAGAATTTAGTGTTATCAATTTATTACTTTTCTTTTGCTGTGCTAAAGATCTCACAGAATTAGTTGATTTTTTAAATGGTACTATTTTGGAAAGCATACTGCAAACTTTACTAATTTAATTTTATTTTAATTTTATTTTTTTAGGGAATGAAAAGAAACAGCAATTTTACCCTGTTTTTTCTTTTGCATGTTTGTTCCATTTTTTGCTATACTATAAAAATGGCAAGTTAGCCATATTCTACAGGTTGGTAGAAATGCAGAAATACAGTAAAAAAGAAATAAATAAATAAATATATCTATATATCTATCTATCTATCTATGTGTATGTGTATATCTATATGTATATACATATATGTATATATATATATATATATATATATATATATATATATATATATACATATATATATACATATACATATATATATACATATATATATATATATACATATATATATATATATATATATATATATATATATATATATATCTGTATTTGTGTCATTGCATTCTATTAACCATTACTCTTTGCCATGGTTTGCTCATATTTCAGTTTACTGTGCAATAAAATTATTATCTTTATTTTACATGTCATTATGATTTCAGTAGTACCAAATATGTATTTTTATGGGAACTATATTTAAAAACAAAACAAAAATTAAAAGAAATTAACTTCATTTCATTTAACCCAATTCTACCTTTTTTATTTATCCACTTTTCCATTTTCTCAAGAGACTTGAAGAGCTTGGTCACTTATACCTTGAAGAGCTTGGTCACTTATACAATTCTTTGAAATAAATTGTAATCCAAAAAAAATTATTACAGACTTCACAAGCGCATACAATATCTTTACTATTGTGAAATTAAAGAAGAAATGATAGCACTCACTGATTCTTTAAAATCCTAAAGTCTTTATTTACGGCATTTTAAAACCTACAGCAGGGAGGGAGAGAGCACCATAGAGGATGACGGTTGTTTTGGGCTGCCATCGTCCTCTGTGGTGCTCTCTCCCTCCCTGCTGTAGGTTTTAAAATGCCGCACATAAAGACTTTGAATTTTAAAGAACCGGTGAGTGCTATTAACTCTTTAATTTCCCAATTTATTGACTTTATTCATGTTAGCACCCGGTATCTTTTTGGCTACTTTTTTGCTCTGATGGACACAGCAGTCGATAATAGATGTCCAAGTTGTATAGTGCAAGTTTTTTCTCTTCTTTCACAAAATCTTTAACATAATTATACATGGACGGCCACCAAAAGAGTCTAGCAATGGCTTTTTGCATTGCTGTGACTCCAGAATGATCACTCAAGATGGAATCATGAAACTCCTGTAACAAACACAATTTCTGCTAACAAGATAAACTCTAAGAATAAAATGTCCTGAACAGAAAAAAAAACATTAATTTAGCAAACAAAGAGCTCTTCTCAACCTTTGTAATACTACACAGACATGTTCCTGGTGAGAGTCAAAATCGGGCAAAAAATTTGAATATCATCCAGGTAAATCACAACAAATCTCCTAATGTAATCGGAGAAAATATCATTAGTAAAATTTTGAAAAATAGCAGGTACATTGGATAACCCAAATGGCATGATAAGTTTTTCAAATAATCCCTCAGATGTTAAAAATGCAGTTTTACACTCATCATTCTTCCGGATACGTATCAAATTGTAAGCCTCTATAAAGTCAAATTTGGAAAACCACTTAGAGCCCAAAAACTAATTATATAGGTCGGGCATGAATGGAAATGGTTAAGTATTTTTAACCGCAATTTTGTTTAGTTCTTGAAAATTGAGGCAAGGACAGAGGCCACTATCTTTCTGTTTTACAAAACAAAAGTCAGGCAGTTACAGGGGATAAAAGACAGATATTACTCTTCCATAAAATTTTGTTAACATAATCTTTCATGGCGGCCTTTTCAGGTCCTGACAAATTGTAAAGGCAAGCTTTAGGTAATTTGGCATTAGGGACAAGATTAATAGCACAATCATAAGGATGATGGGGAGGCAGTGCCTCCTCCTCTTTTTCCGAGAACACATGTCTGAAGAGCATACAGACCCTTCATACTTGTACAAAACTTTGACATTTCTTATGACTTTTGGGGCCCCTCTTAACAATTTCCTTCTGACACCAATCAATAACAGGATTCTGAAAAAGCAGCCATGGAGGCCCCAGTACCAACCCAGAAGCTAATTATCCAAGATAAAACAGGACATGGATTCAGAGTGAAGTGCTCCCACTTGGAGAATGAAATTCACTGCTACCCTCCTGACCAAGTTCTGGGTAACTGTGTTTTGTCAATGGTGAAAATTTGAAAGGCTCTTCCCAAACTAACTGTCCCTAATCCTAACTTTAGAACCAGTTCCAAATCAACAGTTAGTAGCAGATCCACAGTCAATGAGCGCACCTGTTTTTTGAAGGCTAACACGGTATTTATCAGTATTTTATCAGAGGAAGAAAAAGCTATCTGGGAGTCTGGGTGACCTCCTCTGCAATCACACAGATCCAGACATTATCCCGACGGTTTTCTTGCCTGAGGACGAGTTGGGCAATTCTTGAAAAATTGTCAAGTGAGACCACTGTATCGACAGAGTCTGAGATTTTGTCTTCATTTTCTCTCCACCACACAAAAACTGACAACTCTAAGCTCCAATGGTTTTATCTCAGATGAATGAACCTGTTCTGGGGAAGTATAACAGGTCCTCTGCTGTTCACCCCATCTTTAACTGATTCTGCGGTCCATTTCTATGGCCTGGGTAATGGCCTCCGCCAGAGAACCAGAGGCGTCATGAAGAACCAGAGAGTCCTTAAGAATTTTGGAAACATCTTTGGGGAAGAATCACATGAGAGCTGCATCATTACACAGAATTTCAGTGGAACATTGCTGGAACTTATGCAGTAATCCTCAGCAGTGTTGCCCCCCTGTGCCAGGTTCATGATCTTAGCTTCAGTGACCTAGATCCTGTCGGGTTCGTCATAGATCAAACCTAAAGTACAAAAAAAAGGCGTCCACAGAAGACCATTCTGGGGCTTGTGGGGACAAAGAAAATGCCTAGGTTTGAGACCCCCCTCGAAGTAGAGACAAGATTATTTCCACTCGCTGGAACTCATCCCCTTATGACTGGGGTCACAGGGTAAAAAATAGCTACAGCTATCCCTGAACACTCTAAACTGTTTTTTTGTCTCCCAAAAATTTATCAGGGAGGGCCATTACAGGTTTTGGAGAGGCCAACTGTACATCAGAGGGTACTGATGTCACAGCCACTGCCAGCAATGGAGGGCTATAGGAAGTTTATCTGACCCTGCAAATGATATTGTGATGATTCAAGACTCTGACTTTCCTTAGCCAGATCCTGAATTATGTGCGTCAGATTCACCACCTGGCCAGAGAGCATGTGAACAGGATCAATACTGGTGAAAAAGACAAATGTATTGTTCAGTTGTAATGTGACACTGGGTAACTTCTCACAAACAAGCCGTGAGTCGGCAAAGTCAAGGAGTCCAAGGTGAAGAGCCAGAAGAATAAGTCATAATCAGAGGGAAAAGACAGCAGCGTAATCAGGTAACAGTTTGAAGTTAGATTACCAAGAATAAAGAGGATCAGAGCAAAGGGACTAGGCAAAGGTAACGTCAGAACGAGGTCCAAGGTCTTGCAGCAATAAATTTACAAGCAAAGCACAAGGCACAGAGAAACAAACCCCATTGTTCTGAAGCTATGACTGACAGCTATCTGGGACTGCAAGCCAAGTGAAATAGCTCAGTAATCTTTAGGAACACGGAACACCTAATGGAACACCAGCACCTCCCAAGTCTCTTAGTGGATGGCTAAGCTGTCAATCAAAACACAGATAGCTCAGCATACCCCTGCATCAGACTGAATGACTGAGCTCTAAATCACTGCATTCAAGACACATTGAGGGGTGGAATCTTGACAGTGTTTTATAGAATGTGCACATTGTATATTCAGACTGAGAGTGGAGAAAGCATGAAGGAGAGAGAGTTCCATAGCCTCACTGCTTTTACAGTAAAGAATTTGCATCTGTCATTATGATTAAACCTTCTTTCTTCTAGATGTAGAGCATGCCCCCTTGTGCCCATCACAGGCCAAGGTGTAAAAAGATCATTAGAAAGATCTCTGTACTGTCAACTCATATATTTGTACATTGTAATAAGATCGCTCCTAAACCTTGATTTTTCCAAACTGACTAATCACAAGTGTAATAATTAGTGATGAGTGAGTACTAAAATGCTTGGGTACTCGTTGCTCGAGTCGAGCAAATTGGAATGTCCAATGTAAGTTTTATGGTAAACGCGAGCACTTTTCTGGCAGTCCCCCTGGAGCTCTGCAGGGAGCCTAAAAGCTGCCCAAATCGATGAAAACAGTGCTCAAATGACATGGGAACAGCATGGGGAAAACCTCTGGAAGCATCTCTGACTCCCAGGTCACTGCTGTGAACAATGTTGTCAGAGTATTACCCCATTTTTACAGACACAATAAAACATACAAAAACGAAACCAAAATGGATTTTCCTGGGAAAAGTGTTAAGGAACATCCTTGTTCCTCCACACCTTAGGCTATGTTCACACTTAGCATTTTTGATGCAGTTTTGCACTTTTGCATTGCTTTCAACAGTGAAAAATACATTCACCAGTGAATGTCATTTTAACATTTTACTACTTTATCTTCCCATGTGGTGTGCGAGACATGATCAGACACATCCTGTTTCATTTATGAAGGAGGGAGTCTGAAAGTCACAAAGCCTATTTTTATAGGGCCATCAGATGGCCCTTACTATTATTAAAGGACCAGCAATCGGCCCTCACTATTGTTAGAGAGCCATCAGCCGGCTATGCTTTGCTGTTCCCATTATTAAAGAGTGGGTCTCCTATATTGTTATTGCTAAGCAGTGACTGCAAGGGCTGCCAAAAACTTGGATGCACCCCAATACCCCTTTGAGTAAAAAAAATGTTCCCATTATAAAGGAGTGGGTATCCTATAGAGGTAATGCTCATGCAGTGAGAACAACGGCTGCCTAAATTTGGGAAAAAAAACAATACCGATTTAAATACACATAGAGAAGTGCCTCCATAACAACATTTTCCCATTAGAAAGGAGCGGTTCTGCTATACAGTTATTGCGTATGCAGTGAGTACAACGGCTGCCTAAAATTGGGAAATACCCCAATACCAATTTGAAGACACATAGAGGTGGGCCTTCGTAACAACATATTCCCATTAGAATGGAGCGGTTCTGCTATACAGTTATGCATATGCAGTGAGTACAATGGCTGCCTAAATTTGGGAAATACCCCAATACCAATTTGAAAACACAGAGGTGGGCCTCCTTAACAACATGCTCCCATTAGAAAGGAGCAGTTCTGCTATACAGCTATTTCATATGCAGAGAGTACAATGGCTGTCTAAATTTAGGAAATACCCCAATACCAATTTGAAGACACATAGAAGTGAGCCTCTGAAACAACATGTTACCATTAGAAAGGAATGGTTCTTCAATACAGTCATTGCATATGCAGTGTGTACAACGGCTGCCAAAATTTTGGAAATACCCCAATACCAATTTGAAGACACATAGAGGTGGGCCTCATTAAAAAAATGTTCCCATTAGAATGGATCAGGTCTCCCATACGATTCTGGTGTACGAAGTGACTGCAATGACTGCAACGGCTGCATAAAATTTGGATGCACTCCAATGCTCCTTGGAAAAGACGTAGATATGATGATATGGTAGATATGGTGGTGATATGGGGGTGGATTATGAGGATGAGGAGAAGGAGGAGGACAACAGCAAATAGACAAAATCAAGAAGCGTATACCCATTGTTACAGGTCCGGGTGGTGGAACCTCTGTGCTTCGGTGCAAGGAGGGACCAGAGGGGCGTGACTAAGTGCCTACTCGGCCTGACTAAGGTCACACGGCGGCTTAGTTGACTCCGTGAATCAAGGAGGGACCGGGCAGGTGGATCAGGTGCCATTCTAGGACCGACCTTGTATAAGAGCAGGTGACTCCCACGGGACAGATGGCAGGAACTGACCGGTACAGCGGATGAGCACGGCAGGAAGGCTGACAGGTGCTCCGGGTAGGCTGGCTGGCCGGCACGACAGGTAACAGGCAGGTGCTCCAGGTAGGCAGGCTGGCGTGCATGGCAGGTTACAGGCAGGTGCTCCAGGTAGGCTGGCTGGTGGGCACGACAGGTAACAGGCAGGTGCTCCAGGTAGGCAGGCTGGCGGGTACGGCAGGTTACAGGCAGGTGCTCCAGGTATTCTGGTTGGTGGGCGTGACAGGTTAGCGAGCAGGACTGTTAGACAGACTGGCGGGCTGAACTGTTAGACAGACTGTCGGGCAGAACTGACAGGCAGCGGGACTTGAGGGCTGAAGGAAGTGTTATCACACGGAACAACAACCTTGCACTGGCACTTCCATTTTGGAGGAGGTGCTTTACATAGGAGAAGTCCTCTGGCCATTGGCCGGGGACTCTATAGGACGGCGCGTGTGGCCCCTTTAAGAGGGAGGGAGCACGCGCCCTAAGCACAGTGCCCGGGAAGCTGCTCACGGTGCATGCCACAGCAGCAGGGGAACAGGAAGACGCTGGACCTGGACCGCGGCGGTGAGGGGAACGGCGTCTTTGCCTGGCAGAAGGCAGAGATGCTGATGCTACAGTACCCCTCCTTTGCACACCCTCTTCTTTAGTCCCGTGAGAAATTTTTTAAGAAGATGAGGGGCATGAATTTTCTCCCTGGGTTCCTAAGACCTCTCCCCAGGGCCAAACCCCTTCCAATCCACAAGAAAGAAGATCTTTCCTCTTACTCTCTTGGTGGCCAAAATGTTTTCTATCTCAAAGACGTCCTCAGTTGAGACTGGAGCTGGAGCGGTACCTGGATTGTCAGAGAAAGAATTAAGGACAACAGGTTTGAGGAGGGATACATGAAAGGAGTTGGGAATCTGTAAGGTGACCAGGAGTTTCAGCTTGTAAGCCACAGGATTGATTTCGTTCAAAACCTAGAACGGACAGATGAACCGCGGACCCAACTTATAGAAAGGTATCTTGTGATGAACATTTTTGGAGGAAAGCCAGACCTTGTCTCGCGGACGGAATTGAGGCGGATCCAGACGTCTTTTATCAGCATGTCTCTTCATCCACTCGGAGGACTGAAGAAGTGCAGATCTAGTGTCTTCCCAAATAGCTGAAAATTCGCTGACAAGAGACGCCACAGCAGGATTGTCCACTGAAGAGGAGACGGGAAACGGAATCCGGAGACCACAAAGAATGGGGATTTAGAAGAAGACTCGCTCTCATGGTTGTTATAGGAGAACTCGGCCCAGGGCAGGAGCTCAACCCAATCGTTATTGTGAGCGTTCACAAAGTGCCGAAGAAAGCTGGTAAGGATCTGGTTGATACATTCCACTTTACCACTGGATTGAGGATGATAAGCAGAGGAGAAATCCAAGAAGACATCCAGAAGCTTGCACGTAGCTCTCCAGAAGCGTGAAGTGAACTGAACCCCGCGATCAGACACAATGTGGAGGGGTGGCCGTGAAGACGAAAGATGTGATGGATGAAGTCCTTAGCCAGCACAGATGTAGATAGAAGACCAGGCAGAGGGATGAAGTGGGCAATTTTAGAAAAGCGGTCAGCGACCACCCGAAACACAGTACAACAGGCAGAAACAGGGAGATCCGTGATGAAGTCCATTGCAATGTGTTGCCACAGAGCGGAAGGCACGGGAAGAGGAAGGAGAGGGCCGGATGGAAGGTGCCTGGGAACCTTGTTATAGGCACAAGAGGAACAAGCTGCAAAGTCTGCAACATCCTTGCACAGGGAGGGCCACCAGTAATGTCGGGTGATGAGCAGAAAGGTCTTCCTCTGGCCAGCATGACCGGTTAGTTTGGATGAATGGCCCCACAGTAGAACCTTCGTTCGATCCGGAACCGCTACAAAGGTCTTACCAGGTGGAAAATGAGACAGGTCAAGCGGAGCCACAGTCATTACTTTGGAGGGGTCAATGAGATGTAGAGGCTCCTCTTTCTGGTCAGAAGACAGGAATGACTGGGATAGAGCGTCAGCCTTAATGTTCTTGTCTGCCGGGCGGTGATGCAGAGTGAAGCAGAATCGAGCAAAGAATAGAGACCACCTGGCCTGACGTGGATTTAGTCTTTGGGCATTCTGTAAATAAGCAAGGATTTTGTGGTCAGTGTAGATGAACACCAGGTACAGAGCCCCCTCCAGCACGTAGCACCACTCCTCCAATACTAATTTGATGGCCAGCAGCTCACAATCTCCAATGGAGTAGTTGCGCTCGGGCGAGGAGTAGAGCTTGGAGAAGAAGCCGCAGGTTATCATTCTACCGGACGAGGATTTCTGGGTGAGCACCGCTCCGGCTTCGGAGGAGTATTCATCCACCTCTAGGAAGAACTGCTTGTTGCAATCCGGACGGTGTAGCACAGGAGCGGAGGAGAAGGCTTGTTTCAGGGAGACAAAGGCCTCCTCCGCTTCAGAAGTCCATTCCCTGGGATTTGCTCCTTTACAGGTGAGCCCGGAGATGGGAGCAGTTCGGGAGGAGAAATGAGGAATGAAGTAATAGTTTGCGAAGCCCAGGAATCGCTGAATCGCCTTCAACACCTCCGGTCGTGGCCACTTTAAGACGGCAGAGACCTTCTCGGGATCCATCCGGAGACCAGTCTTGGAGATAATATAGCCCAGGAATGGTAGGGAGGTCTGCTCAAAGAGGCATTACTTGAATTTAGCTTATAGGCCATTCTGCCGGAGCCTTAGCAGAACCTGACGAACATCCCTCCGGTGTGAGGGCAGATCCGGGGAGAAGACCAAGATATCGTCCAGTTACACCACCACGCAAGAATAGAGGAGATCACGGAAGATGTCATTAATCAGCTCCTGGAAGACGGCTGGAGCATTACAGAGACCAAAGGGCATCATGCAGTATTCGTATTGACCGTCCCGGGTTTTGAATGCCGTCTTCCACTCGTCTCCCTGGTGGATCTGGACCAAATTGTACACCCCACGAAGATCGAGCTTGGTAAAGATCTTTGCGCCTTTAAGGAAGTCGAACAGCTCCGAGATAAGTAGCAGGGGGTACTTATTTTTGGTGGTAATCTGGTTAAGGCCCCTGTAATTGATACAGGGACATAGAGAGCCGTCTATCTTCTTGAAGAAGAAGAATCCTGCTCCAGCCGGAGAGGTGGATTTCTGAATAAATCCCGTAGCAAGATTCTCTTTTATGTACTCAGACATGGCCCGGGTCTCAGCCAGCGACAAGGGGTAGATACGCCCACGGGGAGAAGAAGCATCAGGTACCAGGTCGATGGGGCAATCATACGGCCTATGAGGTGGTAGTGTCTCTGCTTCCTTTTTGTCGAAGACGTCTGAATAGGACCAGTAGGGTGCCGGCAGACCAGGTAGATTAGCCGGAGTATACGGGGGTCGAGCTGGACGAACCGGAACCAGACAGGACTCATGCATTCCTGACCCCAACAGAGCACTTCACCAGATCTCCAATTCATTTTTTTATTTATTCCGCAACAAGGGCCTTTTCGTACTGCCCCATTTTAGTAGACCTGTCCACTGCGCGGACATGAGATAGAAAAATCTCCTTGTAGCGTGGGTGTAGAAGTGTCATCAACCAATAATGACTGTCACCTAAAATTTGGACAACGCGAGTGTCATGGGTAAGGCAGCATAACCTAAACTCAGCCATGTGTGACAGACTGCTAACAGGCAAAACTTCCGTGTCCTCACCAAGATGATGACTGACCATGCTCTCCTCCTCATCCTCCTTCTCTAATCCCTTTCCTCAGGCCATCCACGCTGAACAGACGGTATGGCAGTTGTGCAGGTAGTATCGTCTATAGAGCAGGAAACTAGCTCTTGTTCTTCTTCCTCCTCCTCCTCTTCCTCATTGTCACCCAATCCACGTTGGGATGAGATGAGGCTGGGCTGTGTGGAATTACCCTGCACAGTTCCTTGTAGTGATGAGGGAGTATGTTTTGTTAACCCTTTCGCCGAGTATACTCAGCCGAGCACCGAGTATTTTTAGCGTGCTCGGGCTTTAAGTTTTAGTCGCTCCGTGAACATGATTTGCAAATGTTTGACAGATTTAATACATGTGAGGAATGCCTGTTTTTCCAGCATTCCTCACATGTATTAAACCTGTCACATAGTTGCAAATCATGTTCACTGAGCGACGAAAAATTAAAGCCTGAGCACGCTATAAATACTCGGTGCTCGGCCGAGTATACTCGGCGAAAGGGTTAAAAAACATACTCGCTCATCACTAGTTCCTTGCTACATCTCATAGTGCTCCACCTGCAATGCCTCCTCTTTAATTGTGAGCAGCAATCGTTTCTGAAGACAGAGAAGCGGGATGGTGACACTAATTATGGCATCATCGCCGCTCACCATCTTGGTGGAGTCCTCAAATTTTTGGAGGATGGCACAGATGTCTAACATCCACTCCCACTCCTCATCTCTTATGGGTGGAGGCTGATCTGAATACCGATGGGCGTTTTGAAGCTGGTACTGAATAGTGATGAGCGAACGTGCTCGCCACTACTCGGTATTCGCCAAGCTCGGTGCTCGGTGAGTATTTCCGGGTTGCTCGGGCGGGAACGCGGGTCCCCTCCCTGCATGTTTGGCGCTCTTTACAGAGCCAATGAACATGCAGGGATTGCCTGCCATGCACTGTAATACTGTAGCCATGTTGGTTGTGGGTATTACAGTGATTGGCTGGCCGCACAGCGTCATCAGGTCTATATCAGACCTGGCGCCGCCATGCTCGTCACAGTCACTCCGGATCAGACAGTGTGGGGAGAGCTGCTGTTGTGTCAGGGAGAGATTTGATCGTGTATTAGGAAGTGTAGGAAGAAAAACCGTACATTACACATATCCATCTTAACAAACAGTCCTTCTGAGGACTAATCCATCTGCAGAGATATCAGGCAGGCAGGGTGTATAGGCAGTCGGTGTATATAGCAGACTTCAGTGCATATAGCACAAGAGGCTCCATTCCAGTTTTGTCGGCTGCCGCTGTTAGATATTTCTGGAAATAGGCCCAGGTCTCAGGGGCCAAGAATAATTTTTTTTGCATCTTAATCCTCATTATTTGCTTAAAAAGCAATCCAGAGAACACGGTTTTTCTGCGCCATTTGTTTGTTGGCACTGCAGAATACAGCCAGGTCCTTTCCATATTACAGCGCTAAAAATCCATCTATATAAAACTGAGTTTTCTCCATCACATGGATCACATATATGTTTTCAGAAAATACTGCCATTTCTGGCCTCCATTAAAAAAAAATTTCAGTGTGTCAGCAAAGTTTTTGACACTGGTTTGCTGTTCAAAACAGTTACCTACAGGCCAGGTATTTAAAACTGTGTTTTCTCCATCACACGGATCACATATACGTTTTGAGAAAATACTGCCATTTCTGGCCTCCATTAAAAAAAATTTTCAGTGTGTCAGCAAAGTTTTTGACACTGGTTTGCTGTTCAAAACAGTTACCTACAGGCCAGGTATTTAAAACTGTGTTTTCTCCGTCACATGTATTACATATACGTTTTCAGAAAATGCTGCCATTTCTGGCCTCCATTAAAAAAATTTTTCAGTGTGTCAGCAAAGTTTTTGACACTGGTTAGCTGTTCAAAACAGTTACCTACAGGCCAGGTATTTAAAACTGTGTTTTCTCCGTCACATGTATTACATATACGTTTTCAGAAAATACTGCCATTTCTGGCCTCCATTAAAAAATTTCCTCCGTGTGTCAGTAAATTTTTTCACATTGATCTGCTGTTCAAAACAGTTACCTACAGACCAAGTATTTAAAATTCTGTTTTCTCCGTCACTCGGCTCACATAAACGTTGTCAGAAAATACTGCCATTTCTGGACTCCATTAAAAATTTCTTTCAGTGTGTCAGTGAAGCAATTCACAGCAGTTTGCTGGTCAAACTACTTACCTACAGGCCAGGTATTTAAAACTGTGCTTTCTCCGTCACACGGATCACATATAAATTTGCTCCAAACTCAGTCATTTGTAGTGAGCGTGGAAGATACTGTCCTCCATTTAAAATGGGCAAGGCATGTGGCAAGGGACGAGCAACTGGACGTGATGGTAATGGTGCATGAAGAGGCCGAGGAAAAGGCCGTGGACAAGCCGAAATTGTGCCACAACAAACACCCACATCTTCTCGCCTGACCTTCCTGTCCCAATTTCTAGGGGACCGCAGTACACCACTATTGAACCCATAGCAGTGTCAAAAGGTTGTTGGTTGGATAGCTGATAATGCTTCCAGTCACTTAGCCACCACCACCACCACCCTGTCTTCCACATGGTCAAGTCTCAGTAGCCGTGAGTCTAGACCGCACATTCCTCACCCTGATCCTCCTTCCTCCCACCATGCTGAGTACCCAGAGACAACTGATCCCACACTTGAACACTCTGAAGAGCTGTTCACTTTTTCATTTAAAGATTCGGGCCCCTCGCCCGGTCCATTTGAAGCGGGACAAGAGGAGATCGCGTATAGCGATGCCCAAATATTTGAGCAACCACGGTCACATGAAGGCGACGGTGGGAATATGTCACAAGAGGTGGACGATGATGAAACACAATTGCCAGAAAGTCAGGAGGAGGACAAGGGTGGGAAGTGGAAGATGAGGTGGTGGATGATAAAGTAACTGACCCAACCTGGCAGGAGGACATGCAGAGCGAGGACAGCAGCACACAGGGGAAGGGAGGCAGAGCACCCCAACAGGCAGGAAGAAGCAGTGTGGTGGCCACAGACAGAAGGCAGGCACCGGTTCCCTGTAACACCAACACTAAGGAAGTTGCCAGTACAACTGTTAGGTCTTCCCGAGTCTGTTTTTTTTTTAAAGAATCTGCCGATAACTCCAAAAAGGCCATTTGCAACACCTGCCAGGCCAGCATCAGCTGAGGTGGCAAAACGACCAGCCTGACAACCACCAGGATGATCAGACACATGGCAGCAAAGCACACGACTTTGTGGGCCGAACCACTGGGTCCAGGAATAGTGTCTGCGGTGGCACCATTGCTTCCTCTGCTGTTGTGCATGCAAGCCAATCCCCTGTCCATGGTGCAAACGAAGATGCCTCCTGCCCTGCTCCTGTCATTGCATACTCTCAAATAGCAGCATAAGGAGCACGTCCATGTCCTAGTCCCAGCGCAGCGTTCAGCTGTCTATACCCCAGTCCTTGGAACGCAAGCGCAAATATGCAGCCAAAGCAACACAGGCCACACTACTAAATTCTCACATTTCACGACTGCTTGCGCTCGAAATGTTGCCTTTTAGGCTCATGGAGATGGAAGTATTCCGCAACCTGATGGAGGCAGCCGTCCCTCGGTACTTGGTCCCCAGCGCCACTATTTCTCCCGGTGTGTCGTCCCCGCATTACACAAGCACGTGCCCCAAAACATTAGCCGTGCTCTCAACAACGCAGTTAACGGTAAAGTCCACCTAACCACGGACACGTGGGCAAGTGCTTGTAAGCAGGGACGGTACATCTCGCTGATGGCACACTGGGTTAACATAGTGGAGGCCGGGACCCAGTCAGACCTTGGGATGGAACATGTCCTCCCAATGCCAAGGATTGCGGGCCCTAGGTCAATCAGGGTTGCCCCCACAGTCTACAGATCCTGCACCTCATCCTCCTCAGCCTCCTCCTCCTCTTCAGCCTCCATCTCCGAAATGACCACATCAGTCACAAGCTGGAAGCACTGCAGCACTGCCTTGGCCAAGCGGCAACAGGCTGTGCTGAAGCTAATATGCTTAGGTGAAAAACCGCACAATGCTGAAGAGTTGTGGACAGCTCTGAAAGAGCTGGCAGATCTGTGGCTCACACCGCTGAACCTACAGCCAGTCATGGTGGCGTGTGACAGTGGCGGGAACCTGGTGGCGACTCTGAGGCGAGGCGAGCTCAAACACGTACCATGCCTGGCCCATGTGCTTAACCTCATGGTTCAGCGGTTTCTCAAATCCTACCTAGAGCTTCCGGATCTGCTTGTTAAAGTACGCCGCCTGTGTGCCCATTTTAGAAAGTCAGCTACAGCTTCCGCCGCTCTTGCAGTGTTTCAGCAGAGTTTGCAGCTTCCGGCACACAGACTGATGTCCCCTCGCATTGGAACTCTACACTGCAGATGTTGGGAAGGATTGGTCAGCAGTAGTGTTGAGCCACCCCCGTAGTGTTCGGGTTCGGTTCGGTTCGTCGAACACCGGAATGTTCGAGGAACTGTTCGTCGAACTGTTCGTCGAACACCTTAGAACACCGTCGAACACCGTTAAAACCAATGGCAGGCAAACAAAAACACATAGAAACACATAGAAAACACCTTCAAAGGTGTCCAAAAGCTGACAAACTGCTCAGAAGAGGCTTTCTTTAAAAAAGCCGGCCGGCAATTCAGCAGCGGCATACACCAGTACCCGACAATTTAGACAAGAAGGAATAGAGCCTCACACATAGATTATATAGATAGAAACATGTCAGTCACATATATATGAAGTACAGTGACAGTGTTGCTTACTGTACTTGTCATTTAGTGTAAAGGATTTATTAAAAAATATAATAGTGTTTTCATGCACTGTCTCTTTAAAAAAGCCGGCCGGCAATTCAGCATCTGTACCCGACAATTTATAACAGACAGAATAGAGCTTCACACATAGATTAGATAGATAGAAACATGTCAGTCACATATATATGAAGTTCAGTGACAATGTTGCTTACTGTACTTGTCATTTAGTGTAAAGGATTTATTAAAAAAAATAATAGTGTTTTCATGCACCGTCTCTTTAAAAAAGCCGGCCGGCAATTCAGCATCTGTACCCGACAATTTATAACAGACAGAATAGAGGTTCACATATAGATTAGATAGATAGAAACATGTCAGTCACATATATATGAAGTACAGTGATAGTGTTGGTTACTGAACTTGTCATTTAGTATTAAAATAAAGGATTTATTATTAAAAAAAATTGGCGTGGGGTTCCCCTTAATTTTAGTCTCTAGCGGAGGTTAAGCATTCAGCTGGGGCAGATGTTTGAAGCCTGGGAATGGGGTAATACCCACGGAGCTTCCCAGACTACTAATATGAGCCCCCAGCTGAATACATAGCCTTTACTAGCTATTAAAATGGGGGACCCCCCCAAAAAAATGACGTGGGGTCCCCCCTAATTTAATAGCTAGCAAAGGCTAGGCAGACAGCTGGGGGCTGATATTAATAGCCCAGGAAGGGAGCCATGAATATTGGCCCCCTCCCAGGCTAGAAACACCAGCCGTCAGCCGCCCCAGAAATGGCGCATTCATAGGATGCGCCAATTCTGGCACTTAGCCTCGCTCTTCCACGCTGCCCTGTAGCGGTGGCAGGGGGTAATAGGGCTGGGGTTGATGTCAGCTTATAATGCCAGCTGACATCAAGCCCAGGTTAGTAATGGAGAGGCGTCTATAAGACACCCCCATTACTAACCCCATAGTCAAAGTTAAAAGAAAACACAAACACCCAGAATAAAGTCCTTTAATTGAAATAAAGACACAATCCTTTATTGTTCTAAATTAAACCATACTTACCATCACGCCCATTCCAGCTGAAGCCAAGGATCTCCTGCAATAAAAGAAAAATAATAAAGCAACATCATCCTTACCTTTCCATGGTTCCCACGACAGCTTCAGCTCTGCTACATCGAGATGACAGGCTGGACCGCAGCAGAACGCTGCCATTGAGCCTGTCATCCCGCAGACACTGAGAAGCGCAGGCATGCTTGCGCTCTGCAGTGTCTGGCTGTGACGGCATAAAGATGAGACGAGTTCATGTCCAATGAACTCGGCGCACCTCATGCACGTCACTGACAGCGTGGGAGAATTCTCCTGCACTCAGCACTTCAGCGTGAGAATTCTCCCACGCTGTCAGTGAAGTGCATGAGGTGAGCTCATTCATGTCCAATGAACTCAGCTGACCTCATGTACGTCACTGACAGCGTGGGAGAATTCTCACGCTGAAGTGCTGAGTGCAGGAGAATTCTCCCACGCTGTCAGTGACGTGCATGAGGTGCGCCGAGTTCATTGGACATGAACTCGGCTCATCTGGATGCCGTCACAGCCAGACACTGCAGAGCGCAAGCATGCCTGCGCTTCTCAGTGTCTGCGGGATGACAGGCTGGATGGCAGCGTTCTGCTGCGGTCCAGCCTGTCATCTCGATGTAGCAGAGCTGAAGCTGTCGTGGGAACCATGGAAAGGTAAGGATGAGGTTGCTTTATTATTTTTCTTTTATTGCAGGAGATCGTTGGCTTCAGCTGGAATGGGCGTGATGGTAAGTATGGTTTAATTTAGAACAATAAAGGATTGTGTCTTTATTTCAATTAAAGTACTTTATTCTGGGTGTTTGTGTTTTTTTTAACTTTGACTATGGGGTTAGTAATGGGGGTGTCTTATAGACGCCTCTCCATTACTAACCTGGGCTTGATGTCAGCTGGCATTATAAGCTGACATCAACCCCAACCCTATTACCCCCTGCCACTGCACCAGGGCAGCGTGGAAGAGCGAGGCTAAGTGCCAGAATTGGCGCATCCTATGAACGCGCCATTTCTGGGGCGGCTGACGGCTGGTGTTTCTAGCCTGGGAGGGGGCCAATATTCATGGCTCCCTTCCTGGGCTATTAATATCAGCCCCCAGCTGTCTGCCTAGCCTTTGCTAGCTATTAAATTAGGGGGGACCCCACGTCATTTTTTTGGGGGGTCCCCCATTTTAATAGCTAGTAAAGGCTATGTATTCAGCTGGGGGCTGATATTAGTAGCCTGGGAAGCTCCGTGGGTATTACCCCGTTCCCAGGCTTCAAACATCTGCCCCAGCTGTCTGCTTAACCTCCGCTAGAGCCTAAAATTAAGGGGAACCCCACGCCAATTTTTTTAATAATAAATCCTTTATTTTAATACTAAATGACAAGTACAGTAACCAACACTATCACTGTACTTCATATATATGTGACTGACATGTTTCTATCTATCTAATCTATGTGTGAAGCTCTATTCTGTCTGTTATAAATTGTCGGGTACAGATGCTGAATTGCCGGCCGGCTTTCTTAAAGAGACGGTGCATGAAAACACTATTATTTTTTTTAATAAATCCTTTACACTAAATGACAAGTACAGTAAGCAACACTGTCACTGTACTTCATATATATGTGACTGACATGTTTCTACCTATCTAATCTATGTGTGATTCTCTATTCCTTCTATTCTAAATTGCTGGGTACAGATGCTGAATTGCCGGACGGCTTTTTTAAAGAGACGGTGCATGAAAACACTATTATTTTTTTTGATAAATCCTTTACACTAAATGACAAGTACAGTAATCAACAGTGTCACTGTACTTCATATATATGTGACTGACATGTTTCTATCTATCTAATCTATGTGTGATTCTCTATTCCTTCTATTCTAAATTGTCGGGTACCGCTGCTGAATTGCCGGCCGGCTTTTTTAAAGAGACGGTGCATGAAAACACTATTATTTTTTTTGATAAATCCTTTACGCTAAATGACAAGTACAGTAAGCAGCACTTTCACTGTACTTCGTATATATGTGGCTGACATGTTTATATCTATCTAATCTATGTGTGAAGCTCTATTCTTTCGGTTCTAAATTGTCGGGTACCGGTGTATGCCGCTGCTGAATTTCCGGCTTTTCATGTTTCACTGTTGGCACTGTTCCCATCGATTTGGGCAATCACTGTAATGCCACAACCACCATGGCTGTGGCATTACAGTGAGTGGCAGACAATCCCTGCATGATTGGTGCTCTAAATAGCACCAGACATGCAGGACACGCTTTTGGTGCACGAACAGTTATCGAACATAACCTCGAACAGCCGAATTTTTTGCAAATCGTTCGGGTTCGTCGAACAACTCGAACACCGCCCAAAACAGCTCGAATTTGAGATTGGCGAACAGTTCTAGTCGAACACCGCTCATCTCTAGTGAGCAGAAGAGGGCAGTTGTTGAGTACCAGCATCAACAAGGCCATCGGTATTCAGTTCAGACTCCACACATAAGACCTCAGGAGTGGACATGGATGTCAGACATATGTACCATCCTCCAAAACTTTGAGGACTCCACCAAGATTGTGAGCGTCAATGATGCCATATTTAGCGTCACCATCCCGCTTCTCTGTCTTCTGAAATGCTCTCTGCTCACAATCAAAGAGGATGCATTGCAGGCTGAGCACAATGAGATGGAGTAAGGAACCATACAGGGTGATTATACACAGCCAAGCCTCATCTCATCCGAAAGTGGATTGGGTGACAATGAGGAAGGAGAGGAGGAGGAGTAGGAAGGGAGCTAGTTTCATGCACTATAGACGGTACTACCTGCACAGCTGTCATACCGTCTGTTCAGCCTGGATGGCCAGAGGACAGAGAGGAGGAGGAGGAGGAAAGCATGGTCAGTCATCCTCTTGGTGAGGACACGGAAGTCTTGCCTGTTGGTAGTCTGGCACGCATGGCCGAGTTTATGTTACGCTGCCTTTGACCATCGCGTTCTCACAATTTTGGGTGACAGTCATTACTGGTTGGTGACACGTCTAGACCCACGTTAGAAGGAGAACTTTATATCTCTTATTCTTGAGGCAGACAGGTCTACAAAAATGGGGCTGTACCAGAAGGCCCTTGTTGCGGAACTATTAAAAAAATTCCCATCTGAAAATGCTGGCAGCAGAGGGCACACTTCGTTGGACAACCAAGGAGTACAGGCGAGAGAGACACAACTTCAATCCCACAGAGGCAGGGGAACACTGTCAAAGTTCTGGGAGAGTTTTCTCAGACCCTAACATCGGACAGGCCCTGAGGCGCGGGGTACTCTCACAAGGAGTGCAAAGTTTAGGAAGATGCTGAGGGAGTACTTTGCCGACCGTACCAACGTCCTCCGTGATTCCGCTGTGCCTTATAATTATTGGGTATCCAAGCTGGATACGTGGAATGAACTGGCTCTCTATGCCTTGGAGGTCCTGGCCTGCCCTGCCGCCAGCGTTTTATCAGAGCGGGTTTTTAGTGCCGTTGGTGGAATTATAACTGATAAGCGCATCCGCCTGTCAACTGAAAATGCTGACAGGCTGACTCTTACAAAAATTAACAAGGGCTGGATTGGACCAAACTTCTCAACACCACCGAATGATAGCAGCTTAACATAAACTACAATCCAGTGTCTTTTCTTGGGAGGTGTATTCCCATGCACCTTTTCACACCCACACATGGGTATACGCTTCCTGATTTGGGCGGTTTGTGCTTGTCCTCCTCATTCTCCTCATCCTCCACCACCATATCACCAGGGTGACAGTGGTCCGTGATGCAACACCCACTAATTTTTTTAAAGGGTGTTCATGATGCCCATAAAAAAAAAAATGTATACAGTATGTTCATGTATGCCCCCCAGGGGTAAATGTTTGTCAGCCCATACACTTAGTGCATGGGCATTACAAGTATAGGAGGCCCGCTCCTTTCTAATGGGAACATTTTTTTATGAGGCCCTCCTCCACGTCTCTTCCAAGGGGCATTGAAGTGCCTCCAAATTTTTGGCAGCCCTTGCATTCACTGCATAGGCCAACACTATGGGAGACTCTCTCCTTTCTAATGGGAATTTGTCATTACTGTGGCCCTGCTCTGCGTGTCTTTAAATTCTTAATGAGGTTTTCCCTAAAATTGGTCAGCCGTTGGACTCACTGCATACCCTATAACTGTATAGCAGACTCTCTCCTTTCTATTGGGAACATGTCGGACCTTGTTACTGTGGCCCTGCTCTGTGTGCCTTTAAATTCTTAGTGGGGTTTTTCCTAAAATTGTCAGCCTTTGGACTCACTGCATACCCTATAACTGTATAGCACACCCTCTCCTTTCTAATGGGAACATGTCCTACCTTGTTACTGTGGCCCTTCTCTATGTGTTTTTAAACTCTTAGTGGGGTTTTTCCCAAATTTTGGCCGCCCCTTGCAGTCACAGCATGGGCATTACCACTATAGGAGACCCGCTCCTTTATAATGGGAACATTTTTTTTACTGAGACCCTCCTTTATGTCTTTTCAAAGGGGTACTGGGTTGCGTCCAAATTTTTGGCAGCCCTTGCAGTCACTGGATATGCAATAACAGTATAGGAGACCCACTTGTTAATAATCGGAACAACAAAGCATAGCCAGCTGATGGCTCTCTAATAATAGCTAGGGCCGACTGCTGGCCTTTTAAGAATAGTAAGGGCTGTCTGATGTCCCTATAAAAATAGGCTTTATGACTTTCAGAATCCCTCCATCATAAATAAAACAGGATGTGTCTGATGATGTGTCACACACCACATTGTCAGATAAGGTTGTAAAATGTTAAAATGATATTTCCCGGTGAATGCATTTGTCTTAAAAAAAAGCGTAAAAAAACCCCAAAACAATAGGATCTTTCTTTAGTATAAAAAACAGCTTCACCAATTTAACCTCAATGTAATTACATTGTTCAGCTCATGCACCTCCTCCTCCATCTCCGAAATGACCACATCAGTCACAAGCTGACAGCACTCCAGCACTGCCTTGGCCAAGCCGCAACAGGCTGTGCTGAAGATAACATGCTTAATGCTTAATTGACAAACCGCCCAGCGCTGCATAATTGTTGAAAGCTGTAACACAGCAGCCTGATCTGTGGCTCTCACCGCTGAACATCCAGGCTGGTAGGAGGCAAGCAAATTCCCGCAGAAAAGTACCAGCAGAATTGTTCAGGGACCCGCCCTTGTAGAAGACGGAGACAACACATAGAGAAATAGTGATGGTTGGGGACTGAGTATGGACACGAGGCATGAGGCATGTGGTTGTGAAAAGCTTCCGCCTCCATGAGCCTAAAAGGCCATATTTCAAGTGAAAGCAGCTTTACAGGACTTCCTGTGAGAAATGACACGCAGGGTAGATAGGGTTTCCCTCTATGCCAGTCCTTTCACCGAGGAAAATACAACTGTCAGCAAAAAAAGTTGTGGACTGGCTCCGTACTGTCCCTGGCACATTCAACTGTCCACGTGTTTGTGGTAAGGCGGTCCTTCCCAGTAAGTGCACTGGGGAGGGCACGGGTAATGTTGTGGGACCCGTGCTTTTGGAAGGCGGAGGCAATACCGGGAAATATAGTGGTGGCTGGGGACCGAGTATGGACCCCCGGCCGCCGCCGGCGTGAGGTTGTGAAAAGCTTCCGCCTCCACGAGCTTAAAAGGCCATATTTCAAGTGCAAAATGCTGCCCAGGAATCTGGCAGTTTAGTGTTGCAGCCTGTGGGTGGGTGGGTGTCTGGCTGCATACTTGCACTTGCATTCCAAGCAACAGAAAACTAAGCAGATGGTGGCCTCTATCATCATCATGGCCTCACCTCGGCACTATGAACTCTCCTGAAGGAGAAGCCAGGGCCCACCAGAGGAGTCTCCGTTTCTCTGGTGGGCCCGTCTAACCCTGCCGAAAAGCAGCCCTGGCTAAGAAAAGTGTGGGGGAAGGTTCCCGGACACTCTATGGCTGCTTTTTTAATGTGGATCGGCCATGCTTATGCATGTTATTTCTCAAACTGTATTACAGATCAGGACATTGTCCAACTCTGTATTCAAGAAATTAAATGCGCAAAGAAAGATGTGTGTGCGTCAAAGCACCACCGATAAGTGCGAGTTGATGTTGGATTGGCTGCCATTGCTTCTGCAACAAGCTGCATTACAGGACTTCCTGTGAGAAATGACATGCAGGGTAGATAGGGTTTCCCTCTATGCCAGTCCTTTCACCGAGCTAAATACAACTGTCAGCAAAAAAAGTTGTGGACTGGCTCCGTACCATCCCTGGCCACATTCACCTGTCCACGTGTTTGTGGTTAGGCGGTCCTTCCCAGTAGGTGCACTGGGGAGGGCATGGGTAATGTTGTGGGACCCATGCTTGTGGAAGGCGGAGACGATACCGGGAAATATAGTGGCGGCTGGGGGCCGAGTATGGAGACGCAGCTGCCGCCGGCATGAGGTTATGAAAAGCTTCCGCCTCCACCAGCCTAAAAGGCCACATGTCAAGTGCAAGCAGCTGTCAAAAATTTGACAGTATAGTATTGCAGCCTGTGGGTGGGTGGCTGGCTGGCTGCCTGCGTACTTGCGCTTGCATTCCAAGGAATGGGTATGGACAACTGAACGCTGCAGTGGGACAAGGACATGGACGGTGATTGTTGCAAGTCTGCAACGACAGGTTCATGGCGGGAGGCATCTTCGAATGCGCCAAGGATCACTTATGATGGGCACACTTTTAGGCAGTGACCTGGGAGTCAGAGATGCTTCCAGAGGTCTTCCCCAATCTGTTCCCATGACTTTTCAGCACTGTATGCATGTGTCTAATGATGTGTCACACACCACATGGCCAGATAAGGTTGTAAAATGTTAAAATTAAATTTCCTGGTGAATGCATTTGTCTTGGTTGAAAGCAATGCAAAAGTGCAAAAACGCATCAAAAACGCTACGTGTGAACATAGGCCAAGGGATGGAGGAGTATTTTTGTTTTTGTTTTTTTATTTTGCTTTATATACATTGTACCTGTCATGGAAAGGATGTTCCTTAACATATTTCCCAGGAAAATCCATTTTGGTTTCATTTTGGTATGTTTTATTGTGAGTCCGTAAAAGTGGATTAATACCTCTGACAACGTTTTTGACAGAAGTGACCTGGGAGTCAGAAATGCTTCCAGGGGTCTTCCCCATGCTGTCTTTATGTCATTTGAGCACCAAATCGATTTGGGCAATTTTTAGGCCCTCTGAAGACCGCCGGGGGGAGCCGCCTGAAAAATGCTTGAGTTTCCCATAGACTTACATTGGGCTCATTGCTCGGGTCGAGCACCAGAGTATTCCAATTTGCTCGACCCGAGCAACGAGTACCCAAGAATTTTAGTGCTCACTCATCACTAGTACTGAACAACTGCCCTGTGCTGCTCACAAATCCTTCCCAACATCTGCAAGGTTGAGTTCTAATGCGTGGGGACATCGCACACCAGTCGGTGAGCTGGAAACTGCAAATGCTGCTGAATCACGACAAGGGCGGTGGGAAGCTAGAGTTGACTTTCTAAAATGGGCACACAAGTGGCGTACTTTGACAAGCTGATCCGTCAGATCTGGGTAGGTTTTGAGAAACCGCTGAACAATGAGTTTAAGCACATGGGCCAGGCATGGTACGTGTGTGAGCTTGCCTCGCCTCAGAGCCGACACCAGGTTCCGGCCATTGTCACACATGACCATGCCTGGATGTAGGTTCAGCGGTGACAGCTACAGATCTGCCTGCTCTTTTAGTTCTGTCCACAACTCTTCAGCATTGTGCAGTTTGTCACCTAAGCATATTAGGTTCTGCACAGCCTGTTGCCGCTTGGTCAAGGCAATGCTGCAGTGCTCTCAGCTTCTGACTGATGTGAGTATTTCTGATATGGAGGCTGAAGAGGAGGAGGAGGTGCAGGAGTTGTAGAATGTGGGGGCAACCATGATTGACCCAGGGCCTGCAATCCTCGGCGTTGGGAGGACATGTTCCGTCCCAAGGTCTGACTGGGTCCCTGCTTCCAATATTTTAACCCAGTGTGCCGTCAGCGAGAAGTACCGTTCCTGCCCTCAAGCACTTGTCCATGTGTACGTGGTTAGGTGGACCTTCCCAGTAACTGCATTGTTGAGGACACGGCTAATGTTCTGGGACACATGCTTGTGTAATGCGGAGATGCCACACGAGGAGAAATAGTGGTGGCTGGGGACCGAGTACCGAGGGATCGCCATCGCCATCAGGTTGTGGAAAGCTTCCATATCCATCTTCTCAAGCTTACAGTAAAAGGCAACATTTTGAACGCAAGCATTCACAAAATGTGTGAATTTAGTAGTGTAGCCTGTGGGGCATTGGCTGTGTATTTGTGCTTGCCTTACAAGGACTGGGGTAAGGACAACTTAACGCTGTTCTGGGACAAGGACATGGACATGGTTGCTGATGGTGCTAGTTGAGAGGGTGCAATGACAGGTGCAGGGCAGGAGGCATCTTCGCATGCGCCATGGACAGGGGATTGGCATTCACGCACAACAGTTATGGGGAACAGTTGCCCGTCTTGTGTCTGTAGCCACCCCACTGCTTGCTCCTGCTTGTTGTGGTGCTATGCCTCACTCCCCCTGTGTGATTCTGTCCTTTCTCTGCATGTCACCTTGCCAGGTTCGATCAGTGACTTCATTGTCCACCACCTCGTCTTCCACTTACTCACCCTGGTCCTCCTCCTAAATTTTTGGCAATGTGTCTCATCATCATCATCTACCTCTTGCGACAGTAATTGCACTTTACCACCGTTGCCTCCATGTGACCGTGGCTGCTAAAATATTTGGGCATCGCTACACACGTTCTCCTCTTGCTCAGCTTGAAGCTGGCCAGACGAATCTATAAATGGAAAAGTGAACAACTCTTCTGAGTGTCCAAGTGTGCGATCAGTTGTCTCCGGGCACTCGGCATGGTGGGAGGAAGGAGGATCAGGGTGAGGAATATGTGGTCCTGACTAACGGCTACAGAGACTTGACCATGTGGAAGACAGGGTGGTGGTGGTGGTGACAAAGTGACTAGAAGCATTATCTGCTATCCACCCAAAAACCTTTTTAAACTGCTTTGGGATCAATAGTGGTGTACTGCGGTCCCCTAGCAATTGGGACAGAAATGTCAGCGACAAGATGTAGGTGTTTGTTGTGGCACAATTTCAGCTTGCCCACATGCCTCTGCATGCACCATCAGCATCACACCCTCTTCCCCGTCCCTTGCCAAGCGCCTTGCCCATTTTGAATGGAGAACAATATTTTCCATGGTCGCTACAAATCTCTGGATTCGTACCGCAGTTATATGTGATACGTCTGACGGACGCCCATGGTTTTAAATAGTGGGCTTGCAGTTTCCTATTATTCACAGTGATCACATGTGAATAGCTTCACTGACACACTGCTACAAACTGTAAATGGAAGACAATATTTTCCATGCTCGCTGCAAATGGCAGGATTTACACTGCAGTTATATGTGATACGTCTGACGGACGCCCACGGTTTTAAATAGCGGCCTTGTAGTTTCCTATTATTCACAGCGACCACGTGTGAATAGATCACTGCCACACTGCTACAAACTGTAAATGGAAGACAACATTTTCCACGTTCGCTACAAATGGCTGGATTTGTACAGCAGTTATATGTGATACTTATGACGGACACTAACGGTTTTAAATAGCGGGCTTGTAGTTTCCTATCATTCACAGCAACCACATGTGAATAGCTTCACTGCCACACTGCTACAAACTGTAAATGAAGGATAAAATTTTCTCCGTTCACTGAAAATTTCTGGATTTTGACCTCTGTAATATGGGATCACGTCTGATGATGGAAAAAATCTGGCTGTATTCCGCAGTGCTAACAAGCAAATGGAGCAGTAAAATGGTGTACTCTGGATTGCTTTTTAAGAAAATAATCAGGAATAAAATAAAAATAAAAAAATAGCCCTGCCCCTGATATCTGGAGCTCTGTCTATGGATATCTGTAACAGCAGGAGCAGACAGAACGTGCAATGGACCCTTTTGTGTTGTATACAGTGCCACAAACCCTGCCTGCCTAACTCCTGCTATCAGGATTACTATATGCAGCTGGATTAGTCCTCAGAAGGACTGTTAGATCAGATGGATATATATGCTCTCCTGGAGTACCACTGCTTATATGCAACTATTACTACTCTGCCTCTTTCCAGGATAGACTGTGACGAGCCTAGTGTCACCAGGTCTTATATAGACCCAATGACGCTATGCGGCCAGCCAATCACTGTAATGTCACAACCAACATAGCTACGGCAATATAGTGCATGGCAGACAATCCCTGCATGTTCATTGGCTCTCTAAAGAGTGAAAAACATGCAGGGCAGGGACTAGAGCTCCTGCCTGAGCAACACCGGAAACACTCGCCAAGCACCGAGAATGTAGAGCAGATTGATACTCAGGCGAGTACTGAGCAGTGGAGAGCATGCTAGCTTATCACTAGTAATAACCTTTCCAGTCCACCAATTCCTTTAATAGCCTTGATTGCTCTACTCTGCCCCTGATCTAGCTCAACTATTTCCTTCTTATGCACTGGAGAGTGTATTAGACTCATATATATTAACAGGATATCATTGCGATGTATTTTAGGGACAATTTTACATATAAACAAACCCCTCCCTCTTGCTTATTTGTACTGTCATTCCTGAACAGTGTAAATTTATATCACAGTTATAGCTTATTAGCTTCAGCACAGTCAGTTGCCGCTTGGCCAAGGCAGTGCTGCAGTGCTTCCAGCTTGTGACTGATGTGGTCAATTATGAGATAGAGGCTTAAGAGGAGGAGGTGCAGGAGCTGTAGAATGTGGGGGCTACCCTAATTGACCCAGGGGCCGCAATCCTTGGCGTAGGAAGGATGTGTTCCGTCCCAAGGTCCGACTGGGTCCTGGCTTCTATTATATTAACCCAGTGTGCTGTCAGCGAGATGTACCGTCCCTGCCCACAAGCACTGGTCCACATGTCCGTGGTTAGGTGTACTCTCCAAGTAACTTCATTGTTGAGGGCATGGCTAAGTTGTGAGACAGTTGCTCGTGTAATGCGGAGATGGCACACCGAGGAATGGCCACCGCCATCAGGTTGCGGAAACTTCCGTCTCTACGAGCCTAAAAGGCAACATTTCGAGTGCAAGCATTCATGAAATGTGTGAATTTAATAGTGTGGCCCGTGGGGTGTTGGCTGTGTATTTGAGCTTGCGTTTCAAGAATTGGGGTAGAGAGAACTGAACGCTGCGCTGGTACAAGGATGTGGACGAGCTTGCTGATGGTACTAGTTGAGAGTGTGCAACGACACATGCAGGGCGGGAGGCATCTTCGCATGCACCGTAGACACAGGATTGGTGTGCATGCAGAACAGCGGAAGAAGCAGTGGTGTCACCCGCAGACACTGTATCTGGACCCTGGGGTTCGGCCCACTTACTCTGGTGCTTTGCTGCCATGTGACTGATCATGCTGGTGGTGGTCAGGCTGCTAGTTTTGCTACCCCTGCTGATGCTGGCCTGGCAGGTGGTGCAAATGGCCTTTTTGGGACTTACCCGTTACTTGCCATACACCTTGCCCATTTTAAATGGAGGACAATATTTTCCACGTTCAGTACAAATGGTTGGATTTCAACTGCAGTTATGTCTGACGGAGAACCACGGTTTTAAAAAGCGGGACTGTAGTTTACTAATACTATTCTACACAGCAATCATGTGTGAATAGCTTGACCGACACACTGTAACGGAATAAAAATGGAAGAAATGTCTGAATTTTGAACAGTCTTATAGGTGATACATCTGACAAAGAACCACGGTTTTAAATAGTAGGCCTGTAATTTACTAATATTATTCTATATAGAGACCTAGTGTGAATAGCTACTCTGACACACTGTAACAAAATGGATATGCAAGCCAGAAATGGCAGATTTTAGAATGCAGTTATATGTGATACGTCTGATGGAGAAGCACAGTTTTAAATAGTGAATAGAGATGAGCGGTGTTCGACTCGAACTGTTCGCCAATCTCAAATTCGAGCTGTTTTGGGCGGTGTTCGAGCCGTTCGGCGAACACGAACAATTTGAAAAAAATTCGGCTGTTCGAGGTTATGTTCGATAACTGTTCGTGCACCAAAATCTTAACTGGATTTTTTCTCAGTAATGCTGAAAATTAATGTTAACCACTTCGCACCAGAGCCTGTTTTTGCCTTCGTGACCGGGCCAATTTTTTCAATTCTGACCACTGTCATTTTATGAAGTAATTACTCTGGAACGCTTCAACGGATTCCACTGATTCTGAGACTGTTCTTTCGTGACATATTGTACTTCATGATAGTGGTAACATTTCTTCGATATCACTTGTGTTTATTTGTGAAAAAATCGGAAATTTGGCAAAAATTTTGAAAATTTTGCAATTTTCAAACTTTGAATTTTTATGCCCTTAAATCAGAGAGATATGTCACACAAAATAGTTAATAAATAACATTTACCACATGTCTACTTTACATCAGCACAATTTTGGAACCAACATTTTTTTTTATTGGGGAGCTATAAGGGTTAAAATTGACCTGCGATTTCTCATTTTTCCAACAAAATTTACAAAACCATTTTTTTAGGGACCACATCATATTTAAAGTCACTTTGAGCTGTCTTTATGACAGAAATTACCCAAAAGTGACACCTTTCTAAAAACTGCACCCCTCAAGGTGCTCAAAACCACATTCAAGAACATTATTAACCCTTCAGGTGCTTCACAGGATTTTTGGAATGTGGAAGAAAAAAATTAACATTAAACTTTTTTCACAAAAATGTTACTTTAGACCCAATTTTTTTTATTTTCACAGGGGTAAAAGGAAAAAATGGACCCCAATATTTTTTGTGAAATTTCTCTTGAGCGTGCTGATACCCCATATGTGAGGGAAAACCACTGTTTGGGCGCACGGCAGGGTTCGGAAGGGAAGGAGCGCCATTTGACTTTTTGAATGTAAAATTTGTTTGAATAATTAGCGGACGCCATGTTGCATTTGGGGGGCCCCTAATTTGCCTAAACAGTGGAAACCCCACACAAGTGACACCATTTTGGAAACTAGACCCCTTAGGGAACTTATCTAGATGTGTGGTGAGCACCTTGAACCCCCAGGTGCTTCACAGAAGTTTATAATATTGAGCCATAAAAATACAATTTTCACATTTTTCCCACAAAAAATGTTTTTCATTCCCTAATTTTGCATTATCATAAGGGTAACAGGATAAATTGCACCATGAAGTTTGTTGTGCAATTTCTCCTGAGTATTCCGATACCCCATATGTGGGGGAAAACCACCGCTTTGGTGTACGGCAGGGTTCGGAAGAGAAAGGAGCGCTATGTTGGCTGGGATAGGTTGCAAACACCATGTCACATTTAAAGAGTCGCTGACAACCCTGCAGAAACCCCCACAAGTGACCCCATTTTGTAAACTACACCTCTCAAGGAATTCATCTAGGGAAGTAGTGAGTATTTTTTAATTTTTAAATTTATACCATTGGGCAGTGAAAAAAGCATAATTATATTTTTACCACAAAAAAATGTTTTACCCTCAGATTTTACATTTTCACACAGGGCAATGGGTTAAAATGGTGCCAAAATGTGTCACACAATTTCTTCTAAAAGTGTCAATACCCCATATGTGGCTGTATCGTACCGCTTAGCCATACGGCGAGATCTGGGGGGGACGGAGCGCTATTTGACAATTGGAGAACAAATTATTGTAGAATAGGCATTTGGATTTTGGAGCACAAAATTTTCTGAATTTCTTTTGGGGGGCAAGGGCCATTTCGCTTTTCCAGAGCCTTTCTGCTACCAGTAACTTGGAAGTCCCTTATATTTTTAACAGATGACGGACCTGAGTGGGGACTAGCTTTTTTTGAGGACTGAGTTGAAGCTTTTATTGGGAACATTTTACGTAACATTTATCCGGTGCTCTAGGCTGAGCACTTACATCGGAGTTTCCATCTAAATTTCCAAGTGATGTAATTCAGATGAAACCCCTGCGGGATCCATTCACTGTAATGAGGCAGCAGAGTTACTCTGGACTCCGTCTGGCCTCTGTTTAGCGGTGTCCTTTTTTTCAGAAGTGCACAAAACTGTGGCCAACCGCACTTTTATGCACGCCTAAAACAAATGACACCGTGGGATCACAGGCCAGACGGCATTCACAGTGGCCTATATCTGCCTCATTACAGGGAATCATCCGTCATGGGTTCCGTCTGAATCACGTATTTCAGAGATTTACACGGAAACTCTGGCGTAAGTGCTCAGCGCAGAGCGCAGGATAAATGTGAGCAGAGCCTTACTGCGATCTTTGGGAGACATAATAAACAAATCAGTAGCAGGTGAAGAATTGGTTTTATTTATTTTTTACGCTGTTCCTCATGCAGTATAAGTGATGTGATTACTTTATTCTTCGGGTCAGTGCGATTACAGAGATACCAGATTTATATCGGGTTTTTATGACTGACAGCTGTCACACACTAAAAGACGCTTTTTTTTGCAAAATCTAGTTTTTGCATCGCCATATTTTGAGAACTATAATTTTTCCATATTTCGGCCGACAGAGTCATGTGACAGCTTGTTTTTTGCGGTACGAGTTGACCTTTTTATTGGTACCATTTTTGGGTACGTGACATTTTTTGATCGCTTTCTATTCCGTTTTATGGGAGGTAAAATTAACAAAAACAAAAAATTCAGGAATTGTTTTTTGAGTTTTTTTTTCTGCCGTTCTGCGTGTAGTAAAAGTGATCCGGCAGTGTTATTCTTCGGGTCAGTACGTTTACAGCGATACTACACTTACTGTATTTTTTTATATGTTTTGGCGCTTTTACACAATAAAACAATTTTATAGAAAAAAATATTTTTTTGCATTGCTTTATTCTGAGGGCTATAACTTTTTTATTTTTCGGCTGATGGAGCTGTATTGCAGCTTTTTTTTTGCGGAACAAGATGACGTTTTCAGCGGTACCATTTTTATTTCCATTTTGCTTTTTGATCACATTTTTTTCCACTTTTAGTTTGGCGATATGAGGAAAAAGCATAGTTTTTTGCTCCGTTTTTTATTTATTTTTATTACGGTGTGCACAGAAGGAGTTAATTAGTGTGACAATTTTATAGCTCAGGTTTTTTCGGACGCGGCGATACCAAATATGTGTACTTTTTTATTTTTGCATAAATATACGGATTTATCAGTTTAATATTTTATTTATTTATTTTCATTTATTTTGTATTTTTTTTAACAGTTTCAAAACATTTTTTTTTACCTTTTTTTACATTTTTACTTAGTCCCTGTATGGGACATTAATTTTTATTTTTCTGATCGCTGATCTCATGTAATGTAATAGACATATATTACATTACATGAGATCTTCACACAGTCAGTGTGTCCTGCCAGGCTTCAGCTGCAGGCTGACGCTGGCAGGACACCATATATGGCAGAGCTGGAGGCGGTCATGTGACCTCCAGCTGCCATAGCAACCCAAGGTCCTTGAAGGTATCTTCGGAGAGGTAAGTATACCACCCCCTCTCCTCCTGCTGTCTTCTATATGCCGCGATCACTATAGATCGCGGCATATAGAAGACAGCAAAGGGATAACATCACTGGGACCTGATCCAATCAGGTCCCTATGATGTTCCCTGTCCGAGCTATCGCTCTGCACCACTCTCGCAGCGCTTGCAGGTCCCTGGGGGTCCTGAGCGCTGCGAGACCACCCACCGTTTTTAAACGTCCGCGCTGCACAGAGCCCAGGCAGCGCGGACGTTTATGTACAGTGGGTGGTCGGGAAGTGGTTAATACGCAGTTTAAGTGTACAGCGGGGCGGGGGGAGGGGCAGGGGATGGATCTCTGCAGAAATAATGAAGATCTCCATTTTTTTTCTCTTTCCCGCATTTACAGTGGGGAGGTGCAATCTGTCAGCCTATCAGCAGCGCACACACGGAGCGAACTGCGTTTTTTCACACAAGCAAGAGCATGTGTCATTGGCAGTGTATGTCACATGTCCTTGCCCTATAAGACCCAGCCATTTTTCCCGTCGCCAACATTTTCTCACTGCTGCAGCTGCGTGTTAGACGGCACCGCTGTTGCTGTGTGTGCTATACTTTGTTAATTACAAGCCAATTTTCCCACAAATCTACAGATAGCTTCGGAGTAGGGAATAGTTGTGATTGCAGTCCTTTTAATGACTAGGTTACATCATTTCCTACGACTTTTATCAGGCAGGTCTGTGATCTTAAATAGGTAGGTTGGGAGTAAAGACTAATTGTAATTGCAGTCCTTTTCAGGCTAGGTTACATCAGTTCCTATCACATTTTGATAGGCAGGTCTGTGCCAGTGCTGTGCAAGTTTTTTTCACAGCATTTGGCTAAATCTAGCAAAGCAAATCCTTTTTGTCCTCTTGCAGTGTGTGTTAGTCAGTGGAGAAGCCTATCTGTGTTGCAAGCTACACCACCTGTGTATAGAATACAAATTTTTTTACTTCACCTAGTGAAGTAAAACCTTTTGGGCATGGAATCATTCTATTAGTCCATCTATACTAACCTCCACCAGGTTGCAAATTCAATATAATTTTTATCTGCATATACCTCTGAAAAAATATTTCGGCTTGTAGCAGTGTGTGGGACTTGTTCTATTAGTCCATCTATACTAAACTCCACCAGGTTGCAAATTCAATATAATTTTTATCTGCATCTAGCTCTGAAAAAATATTTCGGCTTGTAGCAGTGTGTGTGACTTGTTCTATTAGTCCATCTATACTAACCTCCACCAGTTTGCAAATTCAATATAATTTTTATCTGCATCTAGCTCTGAAAAAATATTTCGGCTTGTAGCAGTGTGTGGGACTCGTTCTATTAGTCCATCTATACTAACCTCCACCAGGTTGCAAATTCAATATAATTTTTTTCTGCATCTAGCTCTGAAAAAATATTTTGGCTTGTAGCAGTGTGTGGGACTTTTTCTATTAGTCCATCTATACTAACCTACACCAGGTTGCAAATTCAATCTAATTTTTTTCTGCATCTAGCTCTGAAAAATTATTTTGGCTTCTAGCAGTGTGTGGGACTTGTTCTTTAGTCCATCTATACTAACCTCCACCAGGTTGCAAATTCAATAGAATTTTTATCTGCATATAACCCAGCCAATACTTTTGGGCTAATACAACAGTCTGGCCACTCAGCTCTGCTCGATTCCCATCCATTGTTTTTTTGAGCAAACAACTCCAGAGTTGTGAATTAGTTAACCACCAAAATGAGTGGAAAAAGGCCTGCTACTGGTGGAAAGGGGAATAGGGGTGTTGGGAAGGGAAAAAAAGGTTGTGTCCGTGGGGTAGGTGTTAAAGCAACAGTAACATCTGCAGAAGAAAGACCATCTTCCAGCCAAACTAAGATGTCTACTTCTTTTAGCGGTCAATGTGATAAGATCCCTTTCTTATGGCCACGCCAATCGCTACAAATTCCAGATGAGGCACAAAAACAGCAGGTGCTTCAACGGATGTCAAGTGCTCCTTTAAGTGGGCTCTCCTCCACCTCAACTTCAACATCACAAATACTCCAGTCCTCAGAGGTGTCACCCCAATCGCACTTGCTTCCTCACAGCTCGCAAGTCTCCAGCTGCCCGTCTGAGTATGGGGTAGAACAGATGGTTGAGTCTGCAGAGCTGTTTACTCATACTATATCCTGGGAATCAGAGGTCGGCTCCAGAGCTTCTGTGAATCCAGACACGGAAATGATCTGCACTGATGCCCAGAATCTTTATGACTCGGATCCAGGACCAGACGCAGAAGGTTCTGACGATAATGTAGACCCTCGTTCCCAAACTGTAACTCCTGTTGGTGGAGACAATGAGGAAGACGATGTTGAGACTCAAATACCTGATTGGAGCGACAACTTGAGTTTTTTGTCAGGGCAGGAAGAGGTTGGCTCTGAGGACAGCGGGTGTGATAACACACAGGGTGATGATGATGAGGTTGGAGATCTCACTTACTGTCAACCCACAGTCAGCCAAGAGATCAGTTCAGCAGAGGAGGTGGAGGAGGATGCTAGTGACGACGAGGTCAGGTTGCGCCTTCCTGGACAGAGACATAGTACTGGAAGCACGTCAACAACTGCATCCTCAAACACAACTCTGCCTCTGACCACAAGTAGTGGTGGCTCTTCAGGTCGCATGGGTGCTAAGCCTTGCATAGCCTGGGCATTTTTTCAGATCGATAAAGATGACCCAACTCATGTTATCTGTAACGTTTGTCAGCAAAAGCTAAGTAGAGGCCAAAAAATACATAGTTTGAGTACTTCATACATGAACCGGCACATGGATATGAAGCATAAGTTGCAGTGGGAAGCTCACTGTGCTACAATGCGGCCTAGCCGGCCGGGCCAACCACCGTCTGCCACATCTTGTGCATCCGCGGCCTCTTCATCCTCTGTGACTGGGGGGACAGCAGTCACACCTGTTTTGGGACGCAGACCGGCCACCTCTTTAACCGCAACAGCCAGCGTGATTGGCAGGTCATCATTTTCTTTGGAGGTGGAAACACCAGCTGGTGTTCAGCGCTGTCTGACATCGATAGCACCACCTTTGGATCAAGGCAACCTAACATGTCTGCCTGGATCCTCCTCACAGACCGGCAGTTTGCCGGGGACATCCTTCTCAACCCCGTCTAAGCACAACAGCCAGCCCTCGGTCCCTCAGATGAGGACAAGTAAAATACCATTTCCTCCTAGCCATGAGAAAGCTAAGAGGTTGAATTTCACCATCTGCAAGCTCTTGGCTACAGAAATGCTGCCTTTCCGACTGGTGGACACAGAGGATTTTCGAGACCTTATGTCCGTCGCAGTGCCCCAGTACCAGATGCCCAGTCGGCACTACTTCTCAAAGAAAGGTGTGCCTGCGCTCCACCAGCATGTTGCACACAACATCACCGCTTCTTTTAGAAACTCTGTGTGTGACAGGGTGCATTTCACCACAGACACTTGGACGAGTAGGCATGGACAGGGGCGTTACATGTCACTGACTGGGCACTGGGTAACTATGGTGACAGCAGGACAAGGGGCTGCTGTCCAAGTCTTGCCGTCCCCACGAGTTGTGCGTCAATCCTCTTTATCTCAAAGTTCCTCCACTGCTTCTGCCTCCTCAACCTCCTCTCGGTCCTCCACCTGCACCCAAAGCCTGTCTGGTCATGCCACAAGCTTTCTAACTGTGCATAAGGGATCCTGCACACCTCCTTACTATGCTGGCAGCAGGGCTCAATGTCATCAGGCGGTTTTTACTTTGAAATGTCTGGGAAATGTGAGTCACAAGCTTAGGAGTTGTGGTCAGCTCTGGAGAACCAGTTTCATGAATGGTTGTCTCCTCTTGACCTGAAAGCAGGGAAGGCCGTGTGCAACAATGCTGCAAACCTGGGTGCGGCCCTTCGCCGGTGCAATGTCACACACGTGCCTTGTATGGCTCACGTGTTGAACCTGGTTGTCCAGCAATTTTTAGCCCACTATCCCGGACTAGATGGCCTTCTGCAGAGGGCACGGTCGCTGTGTGCTCACTTCCGCCATTCGCATTCCGCAGCTCAGCGACTTACATCTCTACAGAAGTCATTGGGCCTGACACTTCACCGGCTAAAATGCGATGTGCCTACCCGGTGGAATTCAACTCTGCACATGTTGCAGCGACTGTGGCAGCACCGACAAGCCATGGTGCAATACGTTGTGACGTATAGCCTGGGACAACGAGATCCAGAAGTGGGGCAAATCACGCTGGAGGAGTGGTCTCAGATCAGGGACCTATGCACCCTTCTGCACAGTTTTGAAAGGGCGACGAAGATGTTTAGTGCTGACGATGCCATTATCAGCATGACTATTCCAGTGATTTACATGCTGGAGCACATGTTAAACAGAATTCGGAGTCAGGTGGTGGCACAAGAGGAGGTGGAGGAAGTAGAGGAGGAGGAGTTGTATGCGGAAGGGCTAACATCTGCAAGGTCCAGATGGTCGGCAGCACCAAGGCAGCGGGCATGTGAGGGTGGGGGAGATGGTTTTACCAGGGCACATGGTAGCAGCCAAACTAGTGAGGAAGGTGCAGGAGCCCAGGAAGAAGTGGAGGACGAACTGATGGAAGACTCATCAGATGAGGGAGACCTTGATCACATTTCTGTTGTGCGAGGTTGGGGGGAGAGGGCAGAAGAAGGAAGCATGATTGTTACCTCGCCACCAACACAACAGGTACTTGGTGCTCCTGGATGCGCAAGACACATGAGTGCCTTCTTGCTGCACTACCTGCAACATGACCCTCGAATTGTGAGAATTAGAAATAATCCTGACTACTGGGTTGCCACACTGTTAGATCCCCGGTACAAAAGTAAATTTGCAGAAATTATTCCTGCCATAGAAAGAGATGCACGCATGCAGGAGTATCAGCAGAGACTGTTGCAGAATCTTACATGTGCTTTTCCCCAAAACACTAGTGATGCAAGTAGTGAATCTCACAGTTCCAACTTGCCAACCGTGGGACCGTCGAGTGTTCAGCACTCAAAACATAACAGAAACAGAATATCTGCTGGTAACATCAATTTTGCGGAATCATTTCACCACTTTTTTAGCCCATCCTTTGCAAGGCCTCAGGAGACAAGAAGTCTGACACATAGTCAATGCCTAGAGACGATGGTACAGGAGTATCTCCAAGTAAACATTGAAGCAATGACTGTGTCACTGGACCATTGCTCTTTTTGGGCTTCCAATATGGATAAATGGCCGGAGCTCGCCACTTACGCCTTGGAGATCTTGTCATGCCCCGCAGCCAGCATTCTGTCTGAACGTGTGTTCAGTGCTGCTGGTGGTGTGCTGACAGATAAGCGCACACGGTTCTCCACTGATAATGCAGACAGACTCACGTTCATAAAGATGAACAAATCATGGATCCGAAACGACTTTTCTACTCCTGTGTCATCCTGGGGACAGTAAAAACTTGATGATTTGTTAAAATCACCTCAGCAACCGTTTTAAGCTTTCAAATTACTAATCATGTTTATCTGTATCTTGGCTGGAAAATAATTTGGGCCTTGTAGCAGTGTGCAGTACTGATTCTATTAGGCCATCTATACTAAACTCCACCAGATTTAAAATTACTAATCATGTTTATCTGTATCTTGGCTGGAAAATAATTTGGGCTTTGTAGCAGTTTGCAGTACTGATTCTATTAGGCCATCTATACTAAGCTCCACAGGCTTTCAAATTAATAATAATTTTCAGCTGCGTCTAGCCCGGAAAATAATTTTGGGGCTCCTAGATGCGCAAGACACATGAGTGCCTTCTTGCTGCACTACCTGCAACATGACCCTCAAATTGTCAGAATTCGAAATAATCCTGACTACTGGGTTGCCACACTCTTAGATCCCCCACACTCTTCGATCAACCTTTTCATTTTAATAAAGAACAAAAAAATGGTCATTTTTGAAATTATAAGCATTAGCAGGTTATTAGAAACTTAAATCAAACAGTTTTCAACTCAAAACTTTATTCTAGGTGATGTTACATTTGCACATAGGACACCTTGTTCGAAAGGAGCTTCTGATCTCTCTTGTCCATTGAATTTGTCTGGTTTTGGATGGTTTCTGCTTCAATTGTTTTGCATGAGGACAGAATACCCTCCCAGAGCTGTTGCTTAGATGTGAACTGCCTCCCGCCATCATAGACACTCCTTTTGATGATGCTCCAGAGGTTCTCAATGGGGTTGAGGTCAGGGGAGCATGGGGGTCACACCATAAGTTTGTCCCCTTTTATGCCCATATCAGCCAGAGATGCAGATGTGTTATGTGCAGCATGAGACGGTGCATTATCATGCATGAAAATGATCTTGCTGCGGAATACACGGTTCTTCTTCTAGAACCATGGCAGGAAGTGCTGTTTGAGAAACTCCACATACATTATGGAGTTCATCTTTACTCCTTCAGGGATCCTAAAGGGGCCAACAATCTCTCTCCCCATGATTCCAGCCCAAAACATTACTCCACCTCCTCCTTGTTGGCGCCGTAGCCGTGTTTGAGTGGGGTGTCCATAAACCAGCCATCCTCCACTCCTTCCATCTGGACCATCGAGCGTTGCACGGCACTCATCGGTGAGCAAAACAGTTTTGAAGGCAGTCTTCATCTATTGTTTGGCCCACTGGAGCCGTTTCTGCTTGTGTACAGTGGATAGAGGAGGTCGACAGGATGGCTTACGCACAGCTGCAGAACTCTGAAGGACCCTGCATCTTGTTGTTCGGTGGACGTTGGAGGCACCAGCAGCTTCAAAAACTTGTCTGCCGCTATGACAAGGCTTTTTCGCCGCTGCTCTTTTAACCTGACGTAATAGCCTGTAGGAAAGAGTCCTCAATTTTCCATTATCAGCACGCACACGTGTGTACTGTGAACCAGCTACATACTTCTTGATTGAGCGATGATCAGGATGAAGTGTCTTGGCAATGCTGATTGTAGTCATGCCTTGACCTAAACACTCCACAATTTGTTGCTTCTCAGCAGCCGACACATCCTTTTTCTTTCCCATTTTGGCAGAAAATGTAGGCTGCTTAATAATGTGGGACAGCCTTCTTAAGTAGTCTTGCCTTTCTTTGGACACACCTGCCAAACTAATTAGCACAGGTGTCTGCAATTGCTTACAGTGATATAAAGAGCCCTGACACACATCACCATCAATGAGTTTAACTGACAAACAAAAAAATTCTTACCTTATCACTCCTAAACACTTTTTGCATAATAATTTGGAACACAGTGTACATGTGCTTTTCCACAAAACACCAGTGGTTCACGTAGTGAATCTTACAGTTGTAACTTGCCAACCGTGGTCTGTATGGAGTTGTTCAATAAAGGGACCAAAATTAAGATAACATAGGCGGAAGAGGTCTCTATGAATAGGAATTGCTAAGTATTTGATACCCTGTGAGGGCCAGGCAAAGTTGGACTGGATGGAATCCTGTATGGATTTGGGGAGGGAGACATCGAGGGCCTCAGACTTCGCTGCATTGATTTTAAAATTTGATCATGTAACAAAGTGATCTATTTCAGCCATAAAGGCAGGGATGGATATATGTGATTGAGTGATATATACTAGGACATCATCAGCAAATGCAGAGCACTTGTACTCGGTGCCTCCCACCTCAATCCACCTAATATTGGGGTTATGGCGAATTGATGAGAGCAGGTGCTCCGTCACTAGGATGTATAAGAGAGGGGACAGAGGACATCCCTGCCTTGCCCCATTGGTGATTATGAAAGGTGATGAAAATGTTCCATTTATCTTCAGCCTAGGTGACATATTGCGATACAGGGCCGTGATTTTGGCTATAAAAGGGTCCCCTAGACCCGTACCCCAAACTTTTTAAGAGAATAATATATGGCGTGCCGGGAGACTCTATGGAATGCTTTCTCAGCATCCAACAAGATTATCTAATTACACATTTTTAACTGCATCTAGCCCAGGAAATACTTTGTGCCTAGTAGCAGTGTCTGCTAGTCAGCGGATTATCCCAGCTGTTAAGCAAGCTACACCACCTGTAGTTTGGACACTTAATTTTTTCAAGGGAAGTGGTTCGGGCCCCCGGGACACTCAGTGAAGAGCATCAGGAGGCACCCCAAGGCACAGCGGCTGGGACTGGCGGTAGGACGCCTTGCGGTGGACCGCCACGCTCGATCCTTATAAAAGCTTTATAACTGCAGCCAGCAGCTTTAGTGGACGCTACTGAAGCTGGAATTCCCGCAGCTGCTGGCATCAGACTTGCCCTCCAATAGATCCTTGTAAAAGGATTTAAAGTGTACTCATTCAAATTAGAGAGACAATTTAAATTAAAAAGCTTACACCTGCCTCCACCGCAGTGGGACTCGCTTGACCCACCAGCGGACAGGCACCAGTATTGGGAGAGGGGGGCTGGCCATCAGGGTCCACCGCGGCTCAGGCACAAACCCGGCGACACGGAGGTCGCACAGGCAGGAACGGACTGGCCGTGTCGGCTTCGCACTTTTTTGGTTTTAGAAGGGCATGACATGCCTATATCTGTGTCTCCCCCTCCTTTTACTCCTCCACCTCTTTTCTTTTTGCATGATTATATGTAGTTGTCACTTTTACATGTGTTAGTTGTGTCTTCTGAGCAGTTTGTCAGTTTTTGGACACCTTTCAAGGTGTTTTCTATGTGTTTCTATGTGTTTTTGTTTGCCTGCCATTGGTTTTAACGGTGTTCGAAGGTGTTCGACGAACAGTTCGATGAACAGTTCGGCGAACATACGTGTGTTCGACGAACCGAACCGAACTCGAACACTACGGGGGTGGCTCAACACTAATAGTGAACCTGTAGTTTACTAAAACTATTCTTCACAGCGACCTGATGTGAATAACTTCACTGACACACTGCAACAAAATGGAAATGGAAGCCAGAAATGGCTGATTTATGAACGCAGTTATATGTGATATGTCTGACAGAGAACCATGATTTTAAAAACCGGGCCTGTAGTTTACTAATGCTATTCTTCACAGCGACTTCATGTAAATAGCTTCACCGACACACTGCAACAAAATGAAAATGGAGGCCAATATTTTCCATGTTCAGTTCAAATTTCTGGATTTTTATTGCTGTAGTATGGAAAAGATCTGGCTGTATTCTGCAATGCTAACAAGCAAATGGAGCAGAAAAATTGTGTACTCTGGATTGCTATAAGCAAATAATCAGGATTTATATAAAAAATAGCCCTGGCCCCTGATATCTGGGGCTATATCTACAGATATCTGTGATAGCAGTATCAGTCAGAACGTACAATGGACCTCTAGCACTATATGCACTGCAGTCTGCCACATACACTGCCTGCCTTGCTTTTTAAGCAAATAACCAGGATTAAGATAAAAAAATAGCCCTGGCCCCTGATATCTGGGGCTATGTCTGCAAATATCTATAACAACAGCAGCAGCAGACAGAACGTACAATTGACCCCCTTGTGCTATATGCACTGCAGTCTGCCACAAACCCTGCCTGCCTGCCTAACTCCTGCTATAACCACTGAATATATGCAGCTTTATTAGTCGTCAGAAGGAAGGTTAGTTCAGATGGATATGTAGATATTCTGTGGAATACCTACACTAACTATAAACAAGAGAATCTCTCCCTGACTCAGCAGCAGCTCTCCCTACTCTGCTTGTTTCCAGGATAGACTGTGATTATTAGATGTCATCAGATTAAATACCCTTAGTAAAAGAGGGTAGGACTATGTAAAAATACAAATGATTATGTAGATAATATGGTATCTTTGGCACACAGAAATGGCAGAACAATTACTTGTCAATTCTTCTGGAGGATATTCATGATGTATGATATAGCTGACATCCTTTCACACAGATAGTGTTTTGCTTACCACTAACCTTAGGTATAATTCAGGTTAAGGGAGGTTTAGGGAGTTTCCTTGAATTGATATGTAGGAGAATAGGTGTTATGTTCCTTGTGGACAGATTTAGGACAAGTATGATAATGGTAGGCTCTTGTCAGCCAACTCCTAAGTGTGTATACAGGTCACTCTTGTGATTTTTGGCAAAAACAAGTTGAGCTGAATAGAGCAAAGGCTCAGAGCGTAAATAGATTTCTTAAAGGTAATGTTGGTACTGAACCATTATTTTAACAAGAGTGGCACCAGGTCTTATATAGACTCGATGACGCTATGCGGCCAACCAATCACTGTAATGCCCACAACCAACATAGCTACGGCATTACAGTGCATGGCAAGCTATCCCTGCATGTTCATTGGCTCTCTAAAGAGCACCAAACATGCATGGCGGGGACGCGAGCTCCCGCCCAAGCAACCCAAAAATACTCGCCGAGCTTGTCGAGCACCATGATGCTCGAGCAGGTACCAAGTAATGGCAAGCACGTTCGCTTATCACTAATTATTATTTGAAAATCCAGATTTTGATACAAATTACTTCCCTCAAAAAAGTAAAAAAGGAAAATGTCCTAGCCCTCAATGCCTCATTGCAATACCTGTGTATTTTCACATTATATTAATATTACCTGTCCAAGTAAAAATGTACTTGTGATAATATTGGACTACTATAACAGGTTGACATACTAAGAGATGCTCAGTATTCCAAGCTTAGAAATACTTAATTTAAATATTATATGCTATCTGGCACCTGTATTCAACCAACCTTATTTATGTTGTTTTTATACTTATTATTAGTGAATTCCAAATGTACATGTAATATAAGCTCCTCTTAAATGTTCTCGCTAAGTAGTTAGCAGCCTTAATTGTAACCTGAAGAAAATGAGTTTTCCCAGTCACTTTCAGAAGCATTAGATCATGTAAAACTAATTAATTATATCACATTAAGGTATAATTATTCCATCATTATAACAAGCTCAAGATGAATGAGAACATTTCTTGAACTTATAGTGTACATTCTCATTCAGTCCAAATAATTGATTATTGCTGCTCCAAACGTAGAACAAAAAACTGAACTTACACTAAGTAGTTGACAAACTTTTCTTTCTGCATGGAGTTTAATAGTGATGAGCGAGCCCTAAAATGCTCGGGTGCTCGTTGCTCGCAAATTAGAATGCAAGCAAATTGGAATGCTCGGGTACTCGACCCGAGCAACTAGCCTAATGTAAGTCTTTGGGAAACTTGAGCATTTTTCAACCTTTCCAGGGTAATGACTAGTATATAAGGCAAAATAAATAACCAAAAACCAAAATGCTCCTCCACACCTTGGGCTATGTTCACACGTAACGTTTTTTATGTGTTTTTGCACTTTGGCATTGCTTTCAATGGTGAAAAATACATTTACCTTTAAATGTCATTTTAACATTTTACTACCTTATCTGCCCATGTGGTGTGTGAGACATGATCAGACACATCCTGTTTCATTTATGATGGAGGGACTCTGAAAGTCACAAAGCCTATTTTTATAGGGCCATCAGGCGGCCCTTATTATTGTTAAAGGGAAAGGGCCAGCAGTCAGCCCTCGCCATTGTTAGAGGGCCCTCAGCCGGCTATGCTTTGTTGTTCCCATTATTAAGTAGCGAGTCTCCTATACTGTTATAGCATATGCAGTGACTGTAAGGTCTGCCCAAAATTAAAAAAAAAAACAATACCCCTTTGAAAAGACATAGAGGGCCTGATTTAAAAAAACAATTTCCCATTATTAAGGAGCTGATCTCCTATACTGTTATTGCATATGTAGTGACTGAAAGGGCTGCCCAAATTTTGTAAAAAACCCAATGCCAATTTGAAGAAACACAATGTAAGGCCTCAGTAAAAAATGTTCCTATTATAAAGGAGTGGTTTTGTTATAAAGTTATAGCGTATGCAGTGACTGCAATGGCTGCCCAAATTATGGAAAAACCCCTATACAAATTTAAAGACACATAGAGGAGGGCCTCAGTTAAAAAAATGCTCCCATTATAAAGGAGCGGTTCTGCTCTACAGTTGTAGCATATGCAGTGACTGCAATGGCTTCCCAAATTTTGGAAAAACCCCAATACAAATTTTAAGTCACATAGAGGAGGGCCTCAGTAAAAAAAATGTTCCCATTATAATGGAGCAAGTCTCCTATTCTGTTATTGCATATGCAGTGACTGCAAGGGCTGCCAAAAATTAGGACGCACTCCAATACCCCTTTGAAGAGACACAGGGGAGGGCCTCAGTAAAAAAAAATGTTCCCTTTATAAAGGAGTGGGTCTCCTATACTGTTATTGCGTATGCAGTGACTGCAAGGGCTGCCAAAATTAGGACACACTCCAATACTCCTTAGAAGAGACATATAGGAGGGCTTAAGTAAAAAAAATTTTCCTATTATAAAGGACCGGGTCTCCTATACTTTTATTGCATATGCAGTGACTCCAAGGGCTTCCAAAAATTAGGACGCACTCCAATACTCTTATGAAGAGACATAGAGGAGGGCCTCAGTCCCATTATAAAGGAGCGGGTCTCCTGTACTGGTAATGCCCATGCAGTGACTGCAAGGGCTGGCAAAAAATTGGACGCAGTCCAATACCCCTTTGCAGAGACATAGAGCAGGTCCTCATTAAAAAAAAATTGTTACCATTGTTAAAGAATGAGTCTCCTATACTGGTGATGCCCATGCACTAGGTGCATGGGCTAAAAAACATTTACCCCTGGGGGGTATACATGAACATACTGTAAATCATACAGAATGTTAGAGGTAGGCATCTAAAAAAATTCTTATGGGCATCATAAACACCCTTAAAAAAATTATGTGGCTGCTGCATCGTGGTCAACCTGGTGATATGGTAATAGAGGATGAAAAGAAGGAGGAGGACAACAGAAAATAGCCAAAATCAGGAAGCAAATAACCATGTCTGGGTGTGAAGAGGTGCATGGGAATAGACCTCCCAAAAAAAGCCACTGGATTTGACTTTATGTTCCGCTGCTATCATCCGATGGTGTTGAGAAGTTTGGCCAAATCCAGCCCTTGTTCATTTTTATAAGAGTCAGCCTGTCAGCATTTTCAGTTGATCGGCGGATGCGCCTATTAGGTATAATGCCCCCTACAGCACTAAAAACCCGCTCAGACAAAATGCTAGCGGCAGGGCAAGCCAGGACCTCCAAGGCATAGAGAGCCAGTTCTTGCCATGGGTCCAGCATGGATACCCAATAATTATAAGGCACAGAGGAATCACGGAGAACGTTGGTAGGGTCGGCAACGTTCTCTTTCAGCATCTTCAAAAACGTTTCCCTTCTTTTCAGAGTACACCACGCATCAGGGCCAGGGCATTGGGAGGGTTTGAGAAAACTGTTCCACATCTTTCACAGTGTTCCCCTGCCTCTGTTGCATCGTATTTGTGTCTCCCTCACCACGGTCACCCTGGTGATATGGTGGTGGAGGATGAGGATGAGGAGAAGGAGGAGGACAAGAGCAAATAGCCAAAATCAGGAAGCGTATACCCATGTGTGGGTGTGAAGAGGTGCATGGGAATACACCTCCAAAAAAAAGACACTGGATTTGAGTTTGTTATGCTGCTATCATTTGGTGGTGTTGAGAAGTCTGGCCCAATCCAGCCCTTGTTCATTTTTATAAGAGTCAGCCTGTCAGCATTTTCAGTTGACAGGCGGATGCGCTTATCAGTTATAATTCCACCAGCGGCACTAAAAACCTGCTCTGATAAAACGCAAGCGGCAGGGCAGCCCAGGACCTCCAAGGCGTAGAGAGCCAGTTCATTCCACGTATCCAGCTTGGATACCCAATAATTATAAGGCACAGAGGACTCATGGAGGACGTTGATACGGTCGACAAGGTACACTCTCAGCATCTTCCCAAACTTTGCACTCCTTGTGAGAGTACTCCGCACTTCAAGGCCTGTGCGATGGGAGGGTCTGAGAAAGCTGTCCCAGAACTTTGACAGTGTTCCCCTGCCTCTGCTGGATTGGAGATGTGTCTCTCTCGCCTGTACTCCTTGGTTGTCCAACGAACTGTGACCTCTGCCGCCAGCATTTTTAGATGGGATTTTTTTTAATAATTCCGCAACAAAGGCCTTCTGGTACTGCAACATTTTACTAGACCTCTCTGACACTAGACTGAGAGATAGAAAGTTCTCCTTGTACGCCCCCTGAAGAAGCTCTTGCAAAACGCGCTTCGGGGCCCCAGCGAGACACCGGTCCATACAACATTATGGCTATGTTATGACTTATTCTTATGTCAGTGTTAATGTCTCTTTTCAGGCAATGTCAGTACATTTCTGGACATCATAGAAGGTTAAATATGTCTAATGGGCATCTTTACTGATATGATGCCAGGATAATACTTATGAATGACTGTATACTGTGTCTGTAAGTTATGCTACACATTTGTTTGGTAACTAGATCTATTGATACTTGGATTGGAAACATTGTCACTTCTTTTTATGTACCCATATCTGTGGACTCACATGGTTGTTTCTCTGTCTTTTGTGTAGTTTTCACCCATGACCTACTATATTATTGATTGTGTTCTATTTAGGAGTGTCCGTGGGACCTCCTTTTTATATATTTTTTGATATACAATAAACTGATTTTTTATCTGGAATCATTATGATGTTGATTTGACTCCTCTTCGGGCTCTGTCACTCCATTCGTTTTTGTAGGCTGTACTTTATTGGGAGTGCCCACATATGAACTATGGTTCATCTATACCGCCATGTTTTTTGGTCCATATGGTCCTTGTAGCGTGGGTATAGAAATGTGACCAACCAGTAATTACTGTTGGCCAAAATGTATATAACGCGAGGGTCACGGGAAAGGCAGCAAAACATAAAGTCAGCCATGTGACTACCAACAGCCAAGTCTTCCCTGTACAGAACAAGATGACAACTGTCCATGCTCTCCTCCTCTTCCTCCTCCTCCTCCTTATTCTCCCTTTCCTCAGGCCATCCACGCTGAACAGACGGAATGAATGTGATGTGAATAGTACCGTCTGTAGCGTAGGAAACCAACTTCTGTTCCTCCTCATCCACTTCCTCCTCCTCCCCATTAGCACCCAATCCGCATTGCGATGAGATGAGGCTGGGCTGTGTGGCATCATCCTAAATGGTTCCTTGCTCCATCTCATCATGCTGCGCCTTCAATGCCTCCTCTTTAATTGTGAGCAGCGAGCATTTCAGAAGACAGAGAAGTGGGATGGTGACGCTAATTATGGCTTTATCGCCGCTCACCATCTTGGTGGAGTCCTCAAAATTTTGAAGGAAGACACAGATGTCTGACATCCATGCCCACTCCTCAGTTCTTATGTGCGGAGGCTGGCGTAAATGCCGATGAGCTTGTTGAAGCTGGTACTCAACAACTGCTCTCTGCTACTCACAAATCCTTCCCAACATCTGCAAAGTTGAGTTCCAATGCGTGATGACATCGCACACCAGTCAGTGAGCTGGAAGCTGCAAACACTGCTGAAGCACAGATAGGCAGATCAGGCAGATCTGGATAGGTTTTGAGAGACTGCTGAACCACTAGTTTGAGTACATGGGCCAGGCATCGTACTTGTGTGAGGTTTCCTAGCTCCAGAGCCGCCACCAGGTTCCGGTCATTGTCACACACGACCATGCCTGGCTGTAGGTTCAGCAGTGACAGCCACAGATCTGCCTGCTTTGTTACAGCTGTCAACAACTCTTCAGAGATGTGTGGTTTGTCTCCTAAGCATATTAGCTTCAGCACAGCCTGTTGCTACTTGGCCAAGGCAGTGCTTCCGACTTCCGACTGATGTGGTCATTTCAGAGATGGAGGCTGAGGAGGAGGAAGAGGACGTACAGGAGCTGTAGAATGTGGGGGCAACCCTGATTGACCCAGGGCCCGTAATCCTTGGCTTCAGGAGGACGTGTTCAATCCCAGGGTCCGACTGGCTCCCGTCTTCCACTATAGTAACCTAGTGTGCCATCAGCGAGATGTACCTTCCCTGGCCACAAGCACTTGTCCACGTGTCAGTTGTTAGGTAGACCTTCCCAGTAATTGCGTTGTTTAGGGCACGGCTATTGTTCTGGGACATGTGCTTGTGTAATGCAGGGACAGCATACTGGGAGAAATAGTGGCGGCTAGGGACCAAGTACTGAGGGATGACCACCGCCAACAGGTTGCAGAAAGCTTACGTCTCCACTTGCCTAAAAGGCAAAATTTCAAGTGAAAGCATTCGAGAAATGTATGAGTTTAGCAATGTGGCCGTGGGGCGTAGGCTGCTAATTTGCGCTTGCATTCAAAGGACTGGGGTAGGGACAACTGAACGCTGCGCTGGGACAAGGACGTGGACGTGGTTGCTGATGGTGGTAGCTGCAAGTGTGCAATGACTGGTGTAGGCTGGGAGGAATCTTTGCATGCGTTGTGGACAGGGAATTGATGTGCACGCACAAAAGTGGAACAAGCAGTGGTGCCACCCGCAGACACTACACTGTGTGCAGAGTTATTAGGCAAATGAGTATTTTGATCACATGATACTTTCTATACATGTTGTCCTACTCCAAGCTACATAGGCTTGAGAGCCAACTACCAATTAAGTAAATCTGGTGATGTGCATCTCTGTAATGAGGAGGGGTGTTGACTAATGACATCAACACCCTATATAAGGTGTACTTAATTATTAGGCAACTTCCTTTCCTTTGGCTAAATGGGTCAGAAGAGAGATTTGACGGGCTCTGAAAAGTCCAAAATTGTTAGGTGTCTTGCAGAGGGATGCAGCAGTCTTAAAATTTCCAAACTTTTGAGGTGTTGTAACATACCAGAAGGAGTCCTTGCATAGTGGTCCATCTCCCACTGTGCAAGAGCGCGCACTTGATTTCCAGTCCAGACTGCCACTCTGGCTTCTTTCCATACTGTCTGCTTGCTCTGCTCTGGCTGCTTAGGGCGACGCCCGCTGAACTTCCTGTTTCTTGTAGGTGCTGCAGACACACCCCTAATGCATCCTCAGCCTTTTACTGTCTGTCACCTGGTATTTAAACCAGCTCCTCCTTGGAATCCTTGCCTGAGCATCTTGTTCTCTCGGCTTCTAGTCACTGATGTGCCAGGTCCTGTCTATGTTTCCTGCCTTGCGGTATCAGTTCCCATGTCTGAACTGTGTCCTGTCTGTGCACTCTAGCCAGCTGTCTTTCTGCCTTTCCTGGAGGTTGTAATTCCAGGCCCGTGTGAACACGCTCTTAGTCTGTACGTCCCGCCCTCTGGGGGCCGCATGCCCAGACTCGCTCCTGTATCTCGCTACAGTAACAGTTCCTGTCTGAACTGTCTCCTAACCTGCTTCCTGTTTTTCTCTATGTCCGTACCTTCCCTTTCTCCTGCATTGTCTGAACCAGCACTTGGCTTTACCTTGGCTCGTTCCTGTATTTGTTGCAGTAACAGTTCCTGTCTGAACTGTCTCCTAACCTGTCTCCTGTTTTTCTTTATGTCCGTACCTTCCCTTTTTCTGCAGAGTCTGAACCTGCACCTAACTCCTGCTCGTTGTCGCTGTACTTCCGTTTGTGAGTTTAGAGTCCACTCGCTACTTCATTGCAAGTATCTTGTGTGTATCTGGTTCTGCCTTTCCCTTCCAGTCTGTTCCGTGTGAACAGAGCCCTGTCCCCTCTGCCCTGCCTTGCTCGCCGCTTGGCGGTTTCTGACGGCTCTGCCTTGTTCACCGCTCCGGCGGTTCTTGCCTGCTCTGACCCTTTGCTCACTGCTCCGGCGGTTCTTGCCTGCTCTGACCCTTTGCTCACTGCTCCGGCAGTCTCGCTCTGCACTTACCCTTTGCTCACTGCTCTGGCAGTCTCGCTCTGCTCTGACCCTTTGCTCACTGCTCCGGCAGTCTCGCTCTGCTCTGACCCTTTGCTCACTGCTCCGGCAGTCTCGCTCTGCTCTGACCCTTTGTGCACTGCTCTGGCAGTCTCACTCTGCTCTGACCCTTTGCTCACTGCTCCGGCAGTCTCGTCTTGCTCTGCTCTTGCTCGCCGCTCTGGGCAGCCTCACTCTGCAGTGTTTGTCCACCGCATCTGCGGTTCTGTTCCTGAGTCCCAGTCTGTACTGGGTCCTATCCACTCTGTGCTCCAACTTGTCGTACCTGCCAGTACCTCCCTGAGTGCATACCAGTCGTGCTTGCCAGCATCCACCTGCCTGCATACCGGCTGTACCTGCCAGTACCTCCCTGTTTGCATACCCGTCATGCGTGCCAGCATCCACCCGTCTGCATGCCAGCCGTGTCTGCCTATACCCACCAGTCTGTGTGCCAGCCTAACCTGCCTGTTCCTGTATTCCCTGGTGTGGGTCAACAGCCGTGTCTGGGGTCTGACCTGGAGTAGCACCTGGTCCCTCTGCTCGGTTCCTCCTTGGTGCACTGGCGTCGTATGCCGTCGTGCGACCGTGGTCGGATCGGGTGGATACTTAGTTACGCCCCTCCAGGCATTCACTCTCCGGTACGGTCCAGTGGAATCACTACATATACACGCACACGCCAGTCAGTCCGGGCACGTGCATTACAGGCGTGATCATTGAACAATCAAGCATTTCATGGCAAATAGCCAACAGGGTCGCAAGAAGCATGTTGGCCAAAAAATGCGCTAAATAATTGCCCACGAATTGAGGAAAATCAAGCGTGAAGCTGCCAAGATGCCATTCGCCACCAGTTTTGCCATATTTCAGAGCTGCAACGTTACTGGAGTATCAAAAAGCACAAGGTGTGCGATACTCAGGGACATGGCCAAGGTAAGGAAGGCTGAAAAACGACCACCTTTGAACAAGAAACATAAGATAAAACGTCAAGAATGGGGCAAGAAATATCTTAAGACTGATTTTTCAAAGGCTTTATGGACTAAGGAAATAAGAGCGACACTTGATGGGCCAGATGGATGGGCCAGAGGCTGGATCAGTAAAGGGCAGAGAGCTCCACTCCGACTCAGACGCCTGCAAGGTGGAGGTGCGGTACTGGTATGGGCTGGTATAATCAAAGATGAACTTGTGGGACCTTCTCAGGTTTGGGATGGAGTGAAGCTCAACTCCCAGACCTAATGCCAGTTTCTGGAACACAACTTCTTCAAGCATTTGTACAGGAAGAAGTCGGTATCGTTCAAGAAAAATATGATTTTCATGCAGGACAATGCTCCATCACATGCATCCAACTACTCCACAGCGTGGCTGGCCAGTAAAGGTCTAAAAGAAGAAAAAATAATGACATGGCCCCCTTGTTCACCTGATCTGAACCCCCTAGAGAACCTGTGATCCATCATAAAATGTGAGATCTACAGGGAGGGAAAACAGTACACCTCTCGTAACAGTGTCTGGGAGGCTGTGGTGACTGCTGCACGCAATGTTGATCGAAAACAGATCAAGCAACTGACAGAATCTATGGATGGAAGGCTGTTGAGTGTCACCATAAAGAAAGGTGGCTATATTGATCACTAATTTTTTGGGATTTTGTTTTTACATGTCAGAAATGTTTATTTCTAAATTTTGTGCACTGATATTGGTTTACCTGGTAAAAATAAACAAGGGAGATGGGATTTTATTAGGTTTTTATTAAGTTGCCTAATAATTCTGCACAGTAATAGTTACCTGCAAAAACAGATATCCTCCTAAGATAGCCAAATCTAAAAAAAAAAGCACTCCAACTTCCAAAAATATTAAGCTTGGATATTTATGAGTCTTCTGGGTTGATTGAGAACACAGTTGTTGATCAATAATAAAAATAATCCTCTAAAATACAACTTACCTAATAATTCTGCACACAGTGTATTTCTGGACCCTGGCGTTCAGCCAAACTAGTCGGGTTCTTTGCTGTCATGTGCCTGAGCATGCTGGTGGTGGTCAGTCTGGTAGTTTTGCTGTCTTTGATGCTGGCCTGGCAAATCTTGCAAATGGCCTTTTTGGGATCATCTGGACAGTCTTTAAAAAAGAGCCAGACACTGGAAGACCTAACTGTTGTACTGGAAACTTCCCTCCTGTTGGTTTTCCGGGAAACAGTTGCCTTCATTGTGTCTGTGGCCACCCCACTGCTTGTTCATGCCTGTTGTGCTGCCTCGCCTCCCTTGCCCTCAGCGCTGCTGTCCTCACTGTGCATGTCACCTTGCCAGGTTGGGTCAGTGACTTCATCATCCACAACCTCGTCTTCCATGTACGCACCCTGGGCCTCCTCTTGACTTTCTGGCAATTGTGTCTCATCATCATCATCCACCTCTTACGACAGTAATTTCACTTTCCCACCGTCGCCTTCAAGCTGAAATATTTCGGCATCGCTACATGCGATCTCTTCTTGCCCCACTAGAAGTGGGCCAGGTGAGAGGCCCGAATCTATAAATGGAAAAGTGAACAACTCTTCGGAGCGTCCAAGTGTGGGATCAGTTGTCTCTGGGCACTCGGCATATTGGGAGGACAGAGGATCAGGGTGAGGAATATGTGATCCAGACTCATGGTTACTGAGACTTGACTGTGTGGAAGAAAGGGTGGTGGCAGTGGCAAACTGACTGTAAGCATTATCTGCTATCCAACCAACAACCTTTTGACACTGCTCTGTTCAATAGTGGTGTTCTGCAGCCCTCTAGAAATTGGGACAGGAAGGTAGTTCCACATGATGTCGGTGTTTGCTGTGCTCCCTCAGCAGGCACAGTTTCATCTTGCCTATAGCCTCGGCCTCTGTGTGCACCATCATTATCACGTCCACTTCCCTGTCCCTTGCCACACACCTTGCCCATTTTAAATGGAGTATAACATTTTGCATGCTCCCCAAAATGTCACGATTATTACCGCAGTAATATGAAATCAGTAGTATTATCGCTCATCACTAGTACAGTCACTAAGATTCAACAAATAAAATGCTGTTTTAATATGCAGAAAATATGAAATAAAAATTAGTGATAGTACAGAACATATAAAATGACTACTACTGTTAGCCTAAGATTAAAGATGCATAACTTAGAAAGCAGCACTAAATGCAAAATGTATTGTGGTGTGCATTGTGACTGAAAAGAACTATCTCGGTAGCGGCAAGTATAGAAATGAATCAGGAGACATTACAACCTAAAATGGAAAGGAACTATAGAAAAATGGACTGTTTTAGTATAAGGATATGTTCACAGTTTTTGGGCCACGTGGTGTCCATTTGTACAACGGACTGCACACCACTGTTAGCCTATGTGCTAGTATATAGTGTTGAGTGAATATGTTCGGCATTTCAAATTCTGGATCGTGTTCGGGGTTCCGGCTTGTTCGCGCCAAAAAATCGGCTCTACCCATGAACATCCCTGATTTGCCACGCTGTCATGCAGATAACATCTGCGTGACAGCGTGGCAAATCAGGGATGTTCATGAGCGGAGCCGATTTTTTGACGCGAACAAGCCAGAACCCCGAACACGAACCCAAATTTGAAATGCCGAACAAATTCGCTCAACACTACTAGTATACACTTAAATGGGTTTCTTACATAGCAGTTATCTTTGGTCTTCCAAGGTTGATGAATTAGGCAAATGCAGTAATAAGTTATTCAAGTGTATCTAGTTACACCCAAAGGATTAACAGTAAATCAACTTAGCAATTTAAAATAGTAACCGTATCTAAGCTTTGAAGAAGTTTGACTGGATAATACAGTTTTCAACAATTTAAACAGTACTGTTCCCTGATACTGAAATTTGCATATGGAAATAAATAATTGATGTACAGAGGGAAACTATCTGTGTAACAATATATTATGTTCAAAACTCATCTGGGTCAATTAAATTGTCAACACAATCAATTTATATTGGAATTACTAGCTTTTACCTGCAGCTTCGCTCGCGTGGAATTTGGTCTGCCACATTAAGTTTCGTGACAGATCATTTTAATAGTAAAAAAAAATAATCTTAATAGTAAAAAAAAATAATCTTAATAGTAAAAAAAAAATAATCTTATTTAGTTACTCGTACATCCAAAATTTCAGATGTCTAACTTCAAAACTGACGGATTCCATACAATCTTTGAACCCCTATAATATGAAAAGGGAAACTCTTGAGGGTGGAATTATCAAAATTCCTTTCTTAATGCTCATTTAAGCTATAATAGAACCTATCTGCAAATTTCAAGATGCTAAGTTCAGTGGTTTCGGCTGTGCGTTGACCACTAGGTGTGTCAGTCAATCAGGTTTACAGTTTTATATAATCTTCGCCTGTATGGTGTGTTTATAAAAAGTAGCCCTATGTCCTTCCCCAGGCTTGAAATTATCCATATCAAATTTCATCACAAACGGATTACTAAACACTGATTAATAAACAGGACGGACTGAAGTTACTTGCGTTTAATATTGTTCGTGTTAGTAAAGAATTAGTATGTAATTGGAATAATGGACATCTGCAGGTAATTTATCTATGTGTTTTTACTGCAATATACTCCTGTAAACTATGTTATTTGATTTCTTTCGCTCAGCGAAAATATGTCGATTTTGCGATTTAGAAACATGTGAGCAAGCTACGTATAGCTGACCGTGGGAAAAACAGGGCGTGCCTAAATTTATCCCCGCTACCTTCAAAGTTTGCCCTTGCGATTTATTGATGGTCATTGAAAATGCAACTTTAAGTGGGAACTGCAAACGTTTAAAATTAAAGGGTAAGTTATTGGGTATTATTGGGATGCGTGGTATAAGAATATTTTCACCCTTAGCTTCATCAGTTAAAATTGTGGCCTTTACAATGTGCCTGCCTAGTTCAGTGACTCGCAATCTAGTGCCATTACATAATCTCGGGGCGTCCAAGTTGCGCATTAACAAAACGGGTATACCGACCATTAATTTGAGCTTATGAGATGGGACCGCGGATAGCTCCAAAGAGTTAAGAAACTCCACGGGGTAGCTCGTACAGTCTTCAGATGACATGACTGTGTCGATGGAGTTGTAGGTTGTTGCATCGCTGGTTACTTGGTCCAAGATAATTTTATTGATTTTCGCAACTGTTTAATTTCTTGTTGCTAGTATAGTTCTTTCGCATAGCCAATTTTCATTGTGGATGTTTTGTTGCAAATTTGGAAAAACTTGAGCAATAAGTGCGTCTTCCAAATCCACAACATGACAAAATTGGTTAGTGAATAGAACCATACCTTCTTCGTCAGTTTCGATTCGACCTTCACTGATCTCGAGCAGTTTCTCAGTGTACGCGCCCGACTCTAGATCACTGAATAACTGGACACGCATGTTGGTGGTGAGGTGCAGCTTTTCAACTTTGGTCCATAAATATGAGGATTTCAGACATGCGTTAATTTCATCTGCTGCAGTGCCTCGCTCGATGACAGGCAAAGTTTGCCTAAAGTCCCCAGCCAATAAAACAACCACGCCAGCCATTATTGTTTGTTTACTGTGTAAGTCTTGTAGACAACGATCAAGAGCTCCGATGGTGCGTTTGTGTCACATTGTGCACTCGTCCCACATGATTAGTTTGCACTGTTGCAACAGGAGGCCACGGGCGCTGCTCTTGCTGATATTACACGATGGGGTTTCTTTGTTCACCAGATTAAGAGGTAATTTAAAGACTGAATGTGCCGTCCGTCCACCGCTTAGCAATGTTGCAGCAATTCCAGAGGAAGCCACAGCTAATGCAACGTTATGACCGCTACAAATTTTTGCTAAAAGTAAATTAAGCAAGAAAGTTTTTCCTGTACCACCCGGGGCATCAAGGAAAAAAAGTCCGCCTTCACCATTCTCAACTCGTCCTACTATTTTGTGATAAATCTCTCTTTGATCAGGTAGCAAACGTGGCTCAGTTTCGCAAACGTGAGCGTCTAACTGGTTGGTATCATAGCTTAGCTCTTTTATCAACTCGTTCGACAGCTGTCCTCTACGCCGCGGTGAGGGTAGACCAAAATCGGACAATTTCTTTCCAGAAATTATTAATATTTTGTCCTCAATAAGCCCCAACGCCTCATTGAAACAGAGATCATCGTTAACGTGATCCATTCATTCAAATCTGTGCATGATATCCTCTGATAATGCAGTTTTATACATGTGCCAGAGTTGTAGAGGATTGGATAAACCGCAAGTGCATATCAATATGGCAAACAGCTCTCTTATTTGCGCCGGGGAGCGACATAGCACGGCCGCTTCTAAGGTGGTATCCCAGTTGTTATCATCTTCCAACAACCCCATCTTCTCACATACCTGCCGAAAAGTTGCAAGTTCTTGACCTTCAAATGTTTTTAAATCCGAGAAGTTGGTTGGACCCCTTATTACATTCAGCAGCATACGCAAGCAACAACATTCAAAATTGCTAACGGGCACCATGTAAATGCGACCTAGAGCGTCTTCTGCCTTCACACCTGGCCCGCCATCGACAGGTGTTCCTTGTAAACGACGTTTCCATTGCTTCCGTGCCACATTCCAAGTATAGTAGCGAGGCACGTCAATGTAAAGTAATGTTTTTGCAAACGTATCACTTTGGCACAACAGGAAAAATGCAGTTAGTGTTGTTTTAGGTGGTGCTTCTAATCTCTCTATAAAATTATTTTCCGTAAAGTAAACCCTCTCGCCATTGGGTAAATGAATCGCGAGATGAGTGACGGTTGGGTGTCTCTCGTGCAGAGGCAGACCTAAGATCAGCCACGCTGCTTCGTTGCTACTAACATATCGGCCGGTTCTAAAGGTCTGCACCTCATCTCTTGGGTCAATGTTAACATTCCCTTGCTGGCGGATGTTAAAAATAGCCTGGTCGCTACCCTTATTAATATATTTACAAATATATTTTATCGCCTGTACCGTATTACAGAACTCTACATTTAAATGAAAATAAAAATTTTTGATAAGAGTGGAGAATATGGGACCACCCAGCTATTGTCCACCAATATTTCCTGTGTTCCTCTATGGGTTTTTATAATCGTCATGCGTCCACCATTCTCTGGTGCTCTGCGCCTGTACAAAGGATAACCTTTGTCATTGGTTTGAGTATCTTTTAAAAGCTTCCTCGGATATTTTTTGGTACATTTTCCTTCCTTCATGCATGGCGATGAAGAATTGAATGTACCACATGGCCCGTGAATCATATTCTTTGTCACTGTATCATAGAGCTTTTGATCGGTTTCTGGGTTTGGTATCTCAGCACATATGATTTCGTCAATTTGGTTCGGATGCAATTTTTCCTTTAACCACAGCAGTAAGTGCACATGAGGCAAACCTCACTTTTGCCACTCGATCGAGTACATGAAGCATTGCATATCACCAAATATATTACCTTTTGTAAGTAGAGCTACCAACTTCTGTACTTTTATTCTAAATACTCGAGCTGTTAAGTCATGTCTGTCCGTTGAATTTTGACCAGCCATAAGCTCTTTGGTGATTTCTGGCCAAGCGGGGTTGCAAGTCATTGTAATAAATAAATCAGGCCTCCCATAATTACGTACGTATGTGAATGCATCTTGTGTGTATTCGTGTAGGTATCTCGGGCTATTTACAAATGATGACGGGAGAATCACCATCTGACCTAAGTTATTTGGATCCAAATCCGCATCATTTCTTATTGCATCTTGCAAGTGAATATAATTTTCTGCGCGCAGTTTTTTTTTATTTAAAGAAATGAACCTTAAGCGCTCACTTTCCATCTTTACGTACATGTCGACCAGAAACTGATGAAGTAGGAGCCTACACTTAAGCATCAAATTAAAATCGCTGCGACGGACCATCAAGTAAAAGGCATAAAAATCTTTGCAGGACACCTTTTTGCTTGGCATTGCTTGTTTGGTAATTGGATTTATCTGAGGAATATCAATGCTGTACCCCTCTTGTCCTTTCCAAAAAATTATTGGGTACTCGAGAGCGTCATAGAATCTATGTGTATCGGGAAATCTAGTGAGCATGCCATCGCGCGACTGCACAACGATGTCCCGAGACATAGTTTGTTCGCTACTAACTATTACAGCAGCTATTTCATTTGTAGTAGGGGCATTGAATCATCTCTCATGTTGACCATGTGGTACATGGTCTGGGTGAATCACTACTTTGAAATGATCGTCATTGATCATTCTGTCTCTAGCCGTTTTAAATTCATGCACCAAAATGTTGTGGTCGTGAAGTACTCGTTGTAATTTTTTTAACTATGTTTCTATCTACGCTTTGCACGCACTCAGTACGCCTGTTGATTTGTTCTTCTTCGTCACCTATCAAATAAACTTGTAAAAATTGTGGTTACGAAATGGACGTAGGAATTAAAGAACTGATACGGTGGTATACTTGTCCTTGTATTGTAAAGGTCGGGCAAAACCCTGGCATTGAGACAATTTGATCTGCTCCAAAAGACGTCATATGAAAGCACATGTTGTATTTTCTTATATTATTTAGAAAAAGGCGAGATTCATAAGTTTCATTAGAGAAAAGCTCTTTTAAAGGTTGAACTGGCTCGTCTATATAAGGAAGAGCTACTTTCCCGCCCAAACAACACATACCTGCTGCTTCCTCTTTCCACTTAAGAGCTCCGCAATACTTGCAATCTATGGTCATTGCTTCTATTTTTAGAAGCTTGTGAGTTTCATAATCAAGAGTCTCGTCATATTCAAATGCAGCTTTATTAAACAATATCCATGTATTTCTTGTAAATGTTTGACGTCGCTGTGCTGCCCTTTCAGCAACAGTGCGTCTGCGAGATTCGGCCATTTCATACTTTTCAGTGGCTCTTTGGGACGCCATGTAAGTCGCTTGCTGCTGACGTCGAGCTTGGGACTGTTCTGGAGTTTCAGCAGCCCCTTGAGATGCCAGATACTCCGCATGCTGTTCACGTCGGGCTTGGGACTGTTCTTGAGTTTCAGCAGCCCGTTGAGATGCCAAAAACTCCGCATTCCGTTCACGTCGGGCTTGGGATTGTTCTGGAGTCTCTGCAGCTCTATGTGCCGCACTACACACCGCCTGCTCAAGCCTGCTCAAGCCTTCGTTGCTCGGCTTGTTGAGACGTCTCATCACGTCTAATTATTTTCATAGCTCGGGCTTTATTAGAGCTTTGCGAAATGTTAGACTTACACTTTCACGGCATTTTTATAAGTACTAATTACAAAATAGGAACTTAGTAAAGTTCAAGCAAAATACTAAAACAATCTAATTAGTTATATTACGATCGCTGTACAGACGATATCAGTTGTATATGACTGGTCTATGAGGAGCAGCTGTGGCGCGGTTACCCATAGCAACCATTCCCAGTGCTCTGTGGGAGCTGAGAGCAGCCTGCTGGTGCTGTGGGTGACATGCTGCGCTGCACATACACAGGGCTGTGCTGCACACAGGAGGGGAGGACGCCATTTGTGTAGCTCTGCTGCCGGTGCTGTCAGGCTGCAGTGTGTGCATCCTCCATGGAGCCGCGCTCAGGTTACTGCCCCTCCCCGTGTGTGAGTCACTTCCCCTCCGCCCAGGTGAGGCGCTCGGAACTTTCCCGGCTGCAGCAGCTGGTGCAGGTGAGCGCATGTTTTATTATACGGTGTTATGTGGAGGGACAATGGCAGCGGGGACCCCCTGTGTGAGGACAATGACGGCCCGGTGCCCCCGGGCAACCTCCAGGAGGAAGCCTCGCACTCCCCCCGGGCTGTGGGCGCGGGCAGGCCAGGCTGGGACGTGTAGTTCCCTAGTAATCTGTTCCTGACCTATGGGCTGTTTTCTGTGTTTTTTTTTTAAGTCTGAGAAAATGTCATAAATTATTTTTCTCCCTTCAGCTGTTTCCAGAGTGTAATGTATCAGGGTGAGCTCATGACTGACAGCTGCCAAAGTTTCTAGGAAATGTCAGTCCCTGGGGGTCGTGTGTGAACCCCCTGTGCCACACTTGTACCTGGCCACAGTATATGATCACCCCTGTATTCTGACTGTGGACAGGCGGCAACTGTGACCTCACTATACAATGATCCACTATGGGCAAATTATTGTATTATCAATCTCTTCTGACTGCTGTAAATCAGCCATTTAAATATCTCCTGTGTATGTGTGTATATAAGAGAGCTCTCAGAGGCCAGATATTTTTCTTAATTGACATGTATCGTTATATTACGACCAAAATTACATAAAATCATTACAAATTGTAGCCTATATGTTATTCCGACGTATAATCTATATTATTGAAAAGTTTCATGCAAATCCGTCCAGTAGTTTTTTCGTGAAAGAGTAACAAACATACATACTCACAAACTTTCGCATTTATAATATTAGTAGGATACTAAAAGGTAATTGAAATTTAAATGTAAATAAAGAACAACATATACCAAGAAGTAACAAAGTTGTAGCACTCACTGCGATTGATTTTCATGCTTCATTAGATCCATAGGTCCACAGTTATGCACAGAAGCAGGAAAGAGAATTGTGGGAGCATCTGAAGTGACAACTCTTTCGCCTGGACATCCTTATGAAATTACAATTGCACCAGATGCCCTCTCTTGATTTTATGCATAGCATTTCTATGTAGCTTTAAAAAAGAATTAAATCTAGCCACAACTTTGTATACATTAAGCATCTGTCTTTGCTGAAAACCTCTTTCTGCACAAAGTGATCCTTGGAATAAAACCACATACTATTAACCTACGGAGTGGAGTCAGCCTCCATTTTCTATAGCTTTTAACCCCTTCACACCCGAGCCTGTTTTCGCCTTCATGACCAGGCCAAATTTTACAATTCTGACCATTGTCACTTTATTTGATAATAACTCTGGAATGCTTAAACGGATCCCATTGATTCTGGGAATTTTTTTTCGGGACATGTTGTGCTTCATTATGGTGGAAACATTTGTTTGATATAACTTGTGTTTATTTATGAAAAAATTGTAAATTTAGCAAAAATTTTGAAAATTTTGAAAATTTTCAAACTTAAATTTTTATGCCCTTAAATCACAGAGGGTTATATCACTCAAAATAGTTAATGAATAACATTTCCCACATATCTACTTTACATCAGCATAATTTTTTTTGTTAAGAAGTTAGAAAGGTTAATAGTTCACCAACGATTTCTCATTTTTACAATAAAAATAAAAACAAAACCATTTTTTTAGGGACCACATCACATTTGAAGTGACTTTGAGGGGCCCATGTGACAGAAAATACCTAAAAGTTAAAACATTCACAAAACCACATTCAATAAGTTTATTAACCCTTCAGGTGCTTCACAGAAACTGAGGTAATATGGAAGGAAAAAATGAACATTTAACTTTTTTTCACAAAAATTTTATTAGACCCAAAGTTTTTATTTTCACAAGGCTAACCGGAGAAAATGAACCACAAAATTTGTTGTGCAATTTCTCCTGAGCACGCCGATACCCCACATGTGGGGAAAAACTGCTGTTTGGGAGCACGGCAGGGCTCCAAAATGAAGGAGTGCCATTTGACTGTTTAAATGCAATATTTGTTAGAATCATTAGCGGACACTGTGTTGCATTTGGAGAGCCCCTGATGTGCCTAAACAGTGGAAAGTCCCCCATAAGTGGCTCCATTTTGGATGGAAACTAGATCCCTCAAGTAACTTATCTAGATGTGTCTTGAGCACCTTGAACCGCCTGGTGCTTCAAGAAAGTATATAACGTAGAGCCGTGAAAATAAAAAATTACACCCCCCCCCCCCACAAATTTTCTTTTACCACAAATTTTGCATTTCACAAGGTTAACAGGAGAAATTGCACAACACAACAAACTGTATAGTGCAATTTCTCCTTGTTACCATTGTGAAATGCAAAATTTGGGGTAAAAGAAAATTTTTGGGGGGGAAATGTACCCCATATATAGGAGAAAACTACTGGGCACACCAACAGGTTTAGAGTTTATGAAGGGAATGACACCCAGATTGAACCTCCTGAATGTCCCCCTGTCCTGGGAGTGAGTGTGAAAAGTGTGTGGGATTTGGTGCACCCACTGCTGGATCAAGGTCATCACCTCTTTGTAGATAAATATTATACAAGCATGCCACTCTTCAAGTCCCTCTCTGCGCAAGCTACCACAGCATGAGGTACTGTCAGCAAAAATAAGAGAGGACTCCCCAAGATGCTAATTGAGTAGCTGCTCAGAAAGGGTAAGAGCAAAGCCCAATGCAGCGACAACATTCTGGTGGTCAAGTATTAAGACAAAAGGGATGTCCTTTTCTTGACCACTATACATGATGATAGCAGCAACCCCACCACTGTACGAGGTACCTCTGCACAAGTCACCAAAAAAGACTGTGTACTGGGGTACAACAAGAACATGAGGGGAATGATCGCTCTGATCCTCAGGTCCTCCAGCCATACAGTGCCATAAGAAAATCCAAGGTGTGGTACAAGAAGTTAGCCATGCACATCATACAGATGGCAATGTACAATGCTTATATGCTGTCATGATGTGCAGGCCAGACCACTATGTGCCTTCAGTTACAGGAGGTAGTAATCAAAGCCCTAATCTCCGGAGGACCAGAAGGAGCGGGCCTCAGTACTTCCAAAACTGAAGGTGCTCGTATCGCACCAGGCCAACACTTCCCCGGTGGGGTCCCTCAAACCACAAAGAAAGGAAGTTTGCAAAAGAGGTGCTGTGTATGTTACAGGAGGGGGATATCACAGGAAACCACTTATCGATGCGATACCTGCCCTGACAAACCTAGCCTGTATATAAAATAATGCTTCAAACTGTACCACACATCCATGGACTACTAACTTCATTTCTGACTTACACAACTCACGTATGCCAACCTGACGTACACTACACAACTCATGTATGCCAACCTGATGCACTCTACACAACTCACATATGCCAACCTGATGCAGTCAAATCACAGGCTCCACAAACAAGACATGATGCCCGCAGACCATTCAATCAAAGTCTGCATTCCAAAACGTCACTCCTTCCTTTGCGGACCCTGCCATGCACCCAATCAGTAGTTTTCCCCTACATTTCGGGTATCAGGGTACTCAGGAGAAATTTCACAATAAATGTTGAGTTCCATTTTCTCCTGTTACTCTTGTGAAAATTAAAACATTTGGTATAAAATAAGAAAAAAGAACTACAAAACGGTACGCTCACCTGAAATATATAGAAATCAATTTAGTTGGGAACAATTGGACAAACAATTAAAAGCATTTAAAAATTCAACACCATGCCGGCATCTGATTCTACACAGAGAATTACAAGAATCAAATAAAGTGCTCAAAAAGAGGCATAATTAATCACCCAGGTAATCTAATAATTGCATAAAGATGTCCCAGCGCCATGTCCCAATGAGAGGACAATAGAAACTAAAAAGAATGCACCATGTGAGAATGTATACAATAAATCAGTATCCAGGAAATATTTGCAAGCAAGACACTGGACCAGACAATAACGATACCTACTGGCACCTAGGAATGGGAACTCATATAGTTGGTGATAGTGAGATTAAGTAACTAAGCATGGTGTGGGAGGGGGAGAACCCCACAAAATGTGTCTACAACAGCTTGTTAAGGGGAAGTAATGTCCGTTAGACCCCTGTAACTTAAGTACACATATAATCACTAGTGATTGGTACTCGCCTGAGCATCACGGTGCTCAACAAGCTCGGTGAGTATTTCCGGGTTGCTCGGGTGGTAACTCTGTCCCCGCCCTTCATGTTTGGCGCTCTTTAGAGAGCCAATGAACATGCAGGAATTGCCTACCACGCACTGTAATGCCATGGCCATGTTGGTTATGGCATTACAGTGATTGGCTGGACTCACATCATCATCATAAGACCTGGTGCCTCTATGCTCGTCACAGTCTACCCCGGAAACAGGCAGAGTAGGGAGAACTGCTGCTGAGTCAGGGATAGATTTGCTTGTTTATAGTTAGTAAAAGTATTCCACAACATATATATATATATATATATATATATATATATATATATATATCCATCTGAACTAACAGTCCTTCTGAGGAATAATCCAGCTGCATATATTCAGTGGTGATAGCAGGAGTTAGGCAGACAGGCAGGGTATGTGTCAGACTGCAGTGCATATAGTGCAAGAGGATCCATTGAACGTAATGTTAGTATAGGTCTTCCACAACATATATATATACAGCTCTGGCAAAAATTAGGAGACCACTGCAAAATTTTCATTTTCTCTGATTTTTCTCTTTATAGGTATATTTTTGAGTAAAATGTACATTGTTGTTTTATTCTATAAACTACTGACATGTCTCTGAAATTCAAAGCTAAAAATTTTGAATTTATTTGCAGCAAATGAGAAATTGTCAAAATTATCAAAAAGAATCAGTGCTTTCAGACCTCAAATAATGCAAAGAAAACAAGTTCTTATTCATTTAGAAACAACAATACTCATGTTTTAACTCAGGAAGAGTTCAGAAATGAATATTTGGTGGAATAACCCTGATTTTTAATCATAGCTTTCATGCGTCTTGGCATGCTTTCCACCAGACTTTCACACTGCTTTTGGGTGACCTTATGCCACTCCTGGCACAAAAATTTAAGCAGTTCTTCTTTGTTTGATGGCTTGTGACTATCCATCTTCCTTTTGATTACATTCCAGAGGTTTTCAATGGGGTTCAGGTCTGGAGATTGAGCTGGCCATAACAAGGTCTTGATGTGGTGCTCCTTCATTCACACATTGATTGACCTAGCTGTGTGGCATGGGGCATTGTCCTGCTGGAAAAAACAGTCCTAAGAGTTGGGGAACATTGCCTGAGCAGAAGGAAGCAAGTGTTTTTCAAAGATAATCTTGTATGCGGCTTGATTCATATGTCCTTTGTAAAGATTAACCTGCCCAATTCCAGCCTTGCTGAAATATCTCCAGATCATCACCGATCACCAAATTCCACAGTGGGTGCAAGACACTGTGGCTTGTATGCCTCTCCAGGTCTCCATCTAACCATTAGACGACCAGGTATTGGGCAAAGCTGAAAATTAGACTCATCAGAGAAGATTACCTTACTCAAGTCCTCTATGGTCCAATCCTTATGGCCTTTGGCAAACTTCAGCCTGGCTTTCCTTTGCTTCTCATTGATGAAAAGCTTTTTTCTAGCTATACATGAATTGAGGCCTGCCTCTAGGAGCCGGTTATGAACTATTCTTGCCATGCACTTCACCCCAGCTGCCATTTGCCATTCCTTTTGCCGGTCTGTAGCTTTCTTGTCCCCTATGTCTGCTGCATGACCTTGTTGTAATGGACTGCCGTCTTCGAAATTTTAAGGATGGAGGCAGCATGACGCTCACTGTATCCCTTTGCTAGTAAAGCTAGAATTGAGCCCTTCTTTTTCTCACTCAATACTTTACTTTTCAACTCCTTTGGCATGGTTAAAAGGTATTTTTTTCATTTAAATTACTTTTGGGCTATTCCTAGCAATTGTTTTGCCATCCAGTTTGTCCTATTGCAAGATGATTGTGAAGACCACAGAAGTGTTCTTTATACTTTCCCTCATTACATAAGATGTGTTTCACGTGATCACCTAATCATAAGCACATTAAGTAGAATGAGGTGTACTTTGGTTGGAATTCAACTGAAACTGGAATGGAATGGCTGTCAGACATGTAGAGATGGTGAATTTTAGAAAACTGTGCAGAGGTCTCTTAATTTTTTGCCAAAGCTGTATATTTATCCATCTGAACTAACAGTCCTTCTGAGGATTAATCCAGCTGCATATAATCAGTGTTAAGCAGGCAGGCTATGTATGTGGCAGACTGCAGTGCATATAGCGCAAGAGGGTCCATTGAATGCCCTGTCTGCTGCTGCTATAATAATTATAAATATTTGTATACATAGACCCAGATATCAGGGATCAGGACAAGTTTTTTTTTTATCTAAATCCTTGTTATTTGCTTAAAAAGTAATCCAGAGTACACCATTTTTCTGCTCCATTTGCTTGTTAGCACTGCAGAATCCAGACAGATCTGTTCCATATTTCAGCAATAAAAATCCAGAAATTTGAACTAAACGTTGAAAATATTGGCCTCCTTTTCCATTCTGTTGCAGTGTGTAGGTCAAGCTATTCAAACTAGGTCTCTGTGAAGAATAGTATTAGTAAATTACAGGTCTGCTATTTAAAAGCGTGGTTTTCTGTCAGATATATCACCTATAACAGTGTTCCAAAATCAGCCATTTCTGCCTTCCATTTCGTTGCAGTTTGTCATCAAATTATTCACACTAGGTCTCTGTGTAGAATAATATTAGCAAATTACAGTACCCTAAAGTGCTCGGGTACTCCTCATTGCTCGGGTTGAGCAAATTGGAATACTCGGGTGCTCGACTCGAGCAACGAGCCCAATGTAAGTCTATGGGAAACTAGAGCATTTTTCAGGCGGCTCCCCCTGGCGGTCTGCAGGGGGCCTAAAAATTGCCCAAATCGATGGGAACAGTGCTCAAAAGACATGGGAACAGCATGGGGAAGACCCCAGGAAGCATTTCTGACTCCCAGGTCACTGCTGTCAACAACGTTGTCAGAGTATTACGCCACTTTTACGGACTCACAATAAAACATACAAAAACAGAACCAAAATGGATTTTCCTGGGAAATATATTAAGGAACATCCTTTTCAGGGTAATGACTTGTATATAAGGCAAAATAAATAACCAAAACGAAAAATACTCCTCCACACCTTGGGCTATGTTCACACGTAGCGTTTTTGATGCATTTTTGCACTTTTGCCTTGCTTTCAACAAAGACAAATGCATTCACTGGGAAATGTAATTTTAACATTTTACAACCTTATCTGGCCATGTGGTGTGTGACACATCATCAGACACTTGCATACAGTGCTGAAAAGACATGGGAACAGCACGGGGAAGACCTCTGGAAGCATCTCTGACTCCCAGGTCACTGCCTAAAAGTGTGCCCATCATAAGTGATCCTTGGCGCATGCGAAGATGTCTCCCGCCATGCACCTGTCGTTGCAGACAATTACCGTCCACGTCCTTGTCCCAGTGCAGCGATCAGTTGTCCCTACCCCATTCCTTGGAATGTAAGCGCAAGTATGCAGGTAGCCACCCACCCACCCACAGCCTGCAATACTATACTGCCAATTTTTTGACAGCTGCTTGCACTTGAAATGTGGCCTTTTAGGCTCGTGGAGGCGGAAGCTTTTCTTAACCTCATGCCGGCAGCGGCCGGGTGTCCATGCTCGGTCCCCAGCCGCCACTGTCTCTCCCGGTGTCGTCTCCGCCTTCCACAAGCACGGGTCCCACAACATTACCCCCTGCCCTCCCCAGTGCACTTACTGGGAAGGACCGCCTAGCCACAAACACGTGGACAGGTGAATGTGGCCAGGGACGGTACGGAGCCAGTCGACAGCTTTTTTTGCTGAGTTGTATTTCACCACAGCCATATTCTTAAGCTTTGTGAAAGAACTTGGTAAACCATATCTACCCAGCTGTCATTTCTCCCAGGAAGTCCTTTAAAGCTGCTTTCACTTGAAATGGCCTTTTAGGCTCGTGAAGGCGGAAGCTTTTCATAACTTCATGCCGGCGGTGGCCGGATGTCCATACTCGGACCCCAGTCGCCACTATTTCTCCCGGTATCGTCTCTGCCTTCATAAAGCACGGGTCCCACAACATTACCCATGCCCTCCCCAGTGCACTTACTGGGAAAGACCGCCTAACCACAAACACATGGACAGGTGAATGTGGCCAGGGACGGTATGGAGCCAGTCCACAGCTTTTTATGCTGAGTTGTATTTCACCACAGCCATATTCTTTTGCTTGGTGAAAGGACTTGGGAAACCATATCTATCCAGCTGTCATTTCTCCCAGCAAGTCCTATAAAGCTGCTTTCACTTGAAATGTGGCCTTTTAGGCTGGTGGAGGCGGAAGCTTTTTATAATCTCATGCTGGCGGCGCCTGGTGTCCATACTCGGTCCCCAGCCACCACTATTTCTCCCAGTATCATCTCTGCCTTCCACAAGCACGGGTCCCACAACATTACCCATGCCCTCCCCAGTGCCCACCAGAGAACCGGATAGTCCTCCGGTGGGCCCTGACTTCTCCTTCAGGATCGTTCATAGTGCCGTGGTGAGGCAATGATGATGATAGTTGCACCATCTGCTTAGTTTTCTGTTACTTGGAATGCAAGCACAAGTATATAGCCGGCCACCCACCCACAGGCTGCAACACTAAACTGCCAGATTTCTGGGCAGCTGCTTGCACTTGAAATATGGCCTTTTAGGCTCGTGGAGGCGGAAGCTTTTCACAACCTCATGTCGGCGGCTGCCAGGTGTCCATACTCGGTCCCCAGCTGCCACTGTTTCTCCCGGTGTCATCTCCGCCTTCCACAAGCACAGGTCCCATAACTTTACCCGTGCGCTCCCCAGTGCACTTACTGGGAAGGACAACCTAACCACAAACACATGGACAGGTGAATGTGGCCAGGGATGGTATAGAGCCAGTCCACAGCTTTTTTGGCTGAGTTGTATTTCACCGCAGCCATATTCTTTAGCTCGGTGAAAGGACTGGCATAGAGGGAAACCGTATCTACTCCGGGTGTCATTTCTCCGTCACCAGGTTCCGCCCATTGTCACACTTGACCATGCCTGGCTGTATGTTCAGCGGTGAGAGCCACATATCAGGCTGCTGTGTTACAGCTTTCAACAACTCTGCAGCAGTGGGCATTTTGTCAATTAAGCATTAAGCATGTTATCTTCAGCATAGCCTGTTGCCGCTTTGCCAAGGCAGTGCTGCCGGGCTGTCAGCTTGTGACTGATGTGGTCAATTCGGAGATGGAGGAGGAGGTTCAGGAGCTGAACAATGTGATTACATTGAGGATAAATTGGTGACACTGTTTTTTATACTAAAGAAAGATCCTATTGTTTGTTTTTGTTACGTTATTTTTTAAGACAAATGCATTCACCGGGAATTGTCATTTTAACATTTTACAACCTTAGCTGGCAATGTGGTGTGTGACACATCATCAGACACATCCTGTTTTATTTATGATGGAGGGACTCTGAAAGTCATAAAGCCTAATTTTATAGGGACATCAGACGGCCCTTACTATTCTTAAAAGGCTAGTAGTCGGCCCTCGCTATTGTTAGAGAGCAATGTTGAGCGAGCATGTAGTGTTGAGCGGACACGTGGACAAGTGCTTGTGGCCAGGGACGGTACATCTCCCTGACGGGACAGTGGGTAAACATAGTGGAAGCCGGGACCCAGTCGGACCTTGGGACGGAACACATCCTCCTCACACCGAGGATTGCGGGCCCTATGTCAGAGTTGCCCCCACAGTGTACAGCTCCTGCACATCATCCTCCTCGTCCTCCTCATGTTCAGCCTCCATCTCAGATATCACCACATCAATTACAAGCTGGAAGCACTGCAGTACTGCCACAGCCAATCGGCAACAGGCTGTGCTGAAACTCATAAGCTTAGTTGATAAACCTCACACTGCTTGTGAGTTGTGGAGAGCTGTGAAAGAGCAGGCAGATCTGTGGCTGAGACCGCTGTACCTACATCCAGGCATGGTCGTGTGTGACAATGGCCGTAACCTGGTGGTGACTCTGAGGCGAGGCGAGATCACACACGTACCATGCCTGGCTCATGTGCTTAACCTCGTGGTTCAGCAGTTTCTTAAATCTTACCCTGAGTTGCCAGATCTGCTCGTCAAAGTACGCCGCCTGTCAGCTCATTTTCGAAAGTCGGCTACAGCTTCCGCCGCCCTTGCTGTGTTGCAGCAGCGTTTGCAGCTTCCGTCACACCGACTGAGGTGTGATGTCCCTGACTCGCCCAGGGGGATACGGGGGACTCAGTACCCGGGCCTTTACCTTCTTAGGATGTCACGGTAGTCAGCTCCCGGGCCCGTACCCTGGGGTCACTCTTTAAAAGGGGTTTGTTGCTTGAAGGGACGATAAACGGTTTTGTCTCGTGACGCCACCTGTGTTTTTCTGTAATGGGTACCGGAGCTGCTGCAGACCTCTGGAGCAGGTCTTAGGGCAGTTGGGTTGGTGCGGCTCTCCACAGGCTGAGCACATCTCCAGGGCAGTAAAGGTGCAGATGGTGATGCTGGGCGTTGTAGTGCAGAAGCGCTAGCGTGGTAGAAATAACTGACAGAAACAGTCATCCGAGTTTACTCACAGTTATTTAGGTTCCTCAGGTAGCACTAGATAGCTTACAGTCTCCCACGTCGTGCTGCGTTCACCAGGCAGGGGTTCAGCACTCCCTCAAGTATCTCAAGAGCACTTAACGGGACCCCTCTCTGTATGTTCCTTTCTTAGCCAACTTAGTCTCTCCCTCCTGCCTTGCGCCCCACCACACAAAGTCCCTTCGGGAGAGCTTGGACCTGGGTCTCCTGCGGGAACCCCATGAGGTCCCCCCCCCCGGTTGTCCCACCTAAATTCTTCTCCTGCTTGGCGGGCAGCCGGGGGTGCTGGTACAGGGATTAGAGGGGGTTCTTGCTGATCCTCATATTTGGCGGACCAGTCAAATGAGGGGGCTCCGTACACCCACTCGGGTGCCGGGGCTGGCGGTTCTGGGAGGGAGCCAAGCAGCCGTTCCGCGGAGTCGGCGCCCGGGGGTAGAGGTTCTGGGCTCAGAAGCTGCTCTAGGGAGTACGCAGCGGGGGACAGAGGATTCTGAAGGAGGCCCAGGAGCAGAACAGCGCCTTCAGCGCCCGGGACAGGGGAACTTCTCCTACCTGCTCCTGTGCTGCACGTGGCCTCCTGGCGCTCATCAGGCTCCGCCGGGGCTGGGGTGCCACTGGTGACATGCAACAATGGCTGCCGTCGGGCTGCAACCTTCGACAGCAGCTCCTCTTTCCACCTTGCGACCGCTGCTTGCTGGATCTTCTCCACCTGCTGGCTCAGCTCCTGCACCTCTGCTTGGAGGAACTCGGCATCATCCGGGGACCGTTTGGATATCGCTCCCTCCAGGGTGAGGGGGGTCACTTGTTGCTGTAGGCCAGAGGCGGAGGCTCGGTCCTGGCTTCCATCCATGCTGGCTGCCGGGTGCGGTCTGTCTATACTGGGTAAGACCAAACCCTGTCTCCACTGCTTCTCTCCTCCTCCTCTCCCCTTTTGGGGGCGGTTCCATGGCAGCCTGTTGTCGGTCACTCCTAAGGGCGGACCCCCTACTTTGATAGACACATCTACATACATGGTCACTGTTGCTTGGGGCGGGCCCCGCTTTTGGCGCCATTTTGGGACTCGGCCCATGATGGGAGGTGATTCCTTGTTGTCTTTGAGTATGCACATAATGGCGCCCGTTCTTCTGGGGCGGGCACCACATTCAGTAAAAAAAAAACAGTCTCTAGGCGCACAATACCCGGTGATAACGGGTTTGTTCGGATCCTGTTCGTGACGCCAGGAAGAGATGACTCGCCCAGAGAGATAGGGGGGACTCGGTACCCAGGCCTTTACCTTCTAGGGATGTCACGGCAGTCGGCTCCCGGGCCCGCACCCTGGGGTCACTCTTTAAAGGGGTTTGTTGCTTGAAGGGACGATAAACGGTTTTGTCTCGTGACGCCACCTGTGGTTCCCGGTAATGGGTACCGGCGCTGCTGCAGACCTCTGGAGCAGGTGTTAATTCATCTGGGTTGGTGCAGCTCTCCACAGGCAGATCACAGCTCCAGGGGAGTGTAGGTGCAGATGGTGATGCTGGGCGTTGTAGTTCAGGAGCGATATCATGGTAGAAATAACTGACAGAAACAGTGGGGTGCAGTCATCCGAGTTTACTCACAGTTATTTAGGTTCCTCAGGTAGCACTAGATAGCTGACAGTCTCCCACGTCGCGCTGCGTTCACCAGGCAGGGGTTCAGCACTCCCTCAAGTATCTCAAGAGCACTTAATGGGACCCCTCTGTGTATGTTCCTTTCTTAGCTGACTTTCCACGCTGGGTCTCTCCCTCCTGCCCTGCGCCCAGCCACACAAAGTCCCAATCGGGTACCTTGAGATCCCTCTGGGCAACTGGAAGTTCCCGGACCTTGCTTGGTGCCCGTCTCGGTGACTTAGGTGCGGATGTGGCAACTCTAGATGAAACTTAAAGTAACTCGGCTAGTCCAGGGACCGGTTCCCTTCTTGCGGCCTGATCCTTCTGACGCCTGGCAGTTTCGGGCTTATGGGTGCTGTCCTGCACTCACCGCACCCCCTGTGATCCCATCTGTTACTGGAGCCTTCCTCCCTTGCTCCCTCTCCTCTCTCAGCCTTGGGCATGACAGGCCGAGCCTGCCTCCCGACCATAGCTCCTGAAGAGCCTCTGCTCCCTTCACTTCTCCTCTTCTGACTCACTCTTACTCCGCCCTAAAAAGATGGCTTCAACTATATATATATATATATATTCAAGTGCTCCCCTGTACTGCGTCCTCCACCCACAACCACTACTTGGTTCCCCTTCACTTTTGGTTCTCCCCCACTCCAACCAGGGACGGGGCAGCAGAAGAAGTGCATAATGCCCTTTCAGCCGGCCTGGAGTAGTGTAGTGTTGAGTGCAGGTGTTGGGGTCCCGGGCAGTACTCCATCCTTACCTAAGAGAAGGAGATGCCACACCTCCGGGTGAGGTGCAGTACCTCTGCGGCGACTGAACCCTCAGGGGCGCAACATCCCCACACGTTGGAACCCTACCCTCCACATGTTGCAAAGGATTTGTGAGCAGAAGAGAGCAGTTGTGGAGTACCAGCTGCAACAAGGCCATCGATATTCAGGTCAGACTCCACACATGAGACCTCAGGAGTGGACCTGGATGTCTGACATATGTGCCATCCTGACAAACTTTGAGGAGTCCACCAAGATGGTGAGTGGTGATGACGCCATCATTAGCGTTAGCATCCCACTTGTCTGTCTTTTGCAATGCTCTCTGCAGAGAATTAAAGAGGAGGCATTGCAGCCAGAGTATGATGAGGTGGATCAAGAAGCCGTAGCGGGCGATTACACACAGCCCAGCCTCATGTCATCCCAATGTGCATTGGGGGACAAGGAGGGAGTGGAGGAGGAGGAGGAGGAGGAAGAAGAACAGGAGCTGGCATCATGCGCTGTAGACGGTAGTACCTGTACAACTGTCATACCGTCGGTTCAGCGTGGGTGGCCTGAGGACAGGGGGAGGAGGAAGAGGAGGAGGAGGAGAGCATGGTCAGTCGTCATCTTGGTGAGGATACGAAAGTCTTGCCCATTACCAGTCTGGCACGCATGGCTGACTTAATGTTACGTTGCCTTAACCGTGACCCTCGCATTGTCAAAATGTTGGGTGATAGTCATTACTGGTTGGTGACGCTTTTAGACCCCCGCTACAAGGAGAACTTTCACTCTCTTTTTCCTGAGGTGGAGAGGTCTACAAAAATGGGGCAGTACCAGAAGGTCCTTGCTGCAGAAAAAATTCCAATCTGAACACGCTAGCGGCAGAGGTCACATTTCGTTGCCCAACCAAAGGCGTACCGGCGAGAGAGATGCTACTCCAATCCAGCAGAGGCAGGGGAGAACTGTCAACGTTCTGGGACAGTTTTCTTTGACCCGCCAGCTTACAGGCCCTGAGGCGTGGGGTACTCTCACAAGGAGTGGAAATTTTCAAAAGATGGTTAGGGAGTACCTTGCCGACCATACCAGCATCCTCCGTGATTCCTCTGTGCCTTTTAATTATTGGGTATCCAAGCTGGACACTTGGAAAGAATTCGCTCTGTACGCCTTGGAGGTCCTGGCCTGCCCTGCCTCTAGCGTGTTATCGGAGCGAGTTTTTAGTGCCGCTGGGGGAATTATAACTGATAAGCGCACTCGCATGTCAACTGACAATGCTGACACCCTGACCCTTCTCATCACCACCAAATGACAGCAGAGTAACATAAAGTCAAATCCACTATGTTATTTCGGGAGGTGTATTCCCATGCACCACTTCACACCCACACATGGGTATACGCTTCCTCATTTCGGCTGTTTTTTGCTCTTCTCCTTATCCTTAGCCTCCACCACCACTATACCACCAGGGTGACCGTGGTCTGTGTTGTCAGCATTGCAATTTCCTCCGTCCTAATGTTTGGCAGCTTTTGCTTCGAAAGGCATAGGCAAAGACTATGGGAGACCAACTCCCCAATAATGGGAGTAAAGTTTTTAATATACTGCATGGCTCTTGTAAGATGCTTTGCAAGTTCCTCCGTCCTAATTTTTGGCAGCCTTTGCTTGGAAGGCATAGGCAAAGACTATGGGAGACACACTCCCCAATAATGGGAATAATGTTTTTAATATGCTGTACTGCATGGCTCTTGTAAGGGGCATTGCAAGTTCCTCCATCCTAATTTTTGGCAGCTTTTGCTTCGAAGGCACAGACAAAGACTCTGCGAGACCAACTCCCCAATAATGGGAATAATGTTTTTAATATGCTGTACTGCATGGCTCTTGTAAGGGGCATTGCAAGTTCCTCCATCCTAATTTTTGGCAGCTTTTGCTTGGAAGGCATAGGCAAAGACTGTGGGAGACCCACTCCCCAATAATGGGAATAATGTTTTTAATATATAGCATGGCTCTTGTAAGGGGCATTAAAACCATCTTATTAAAATACTGTGAACTCCACGTCTCTTCCAAGGGGCATGAAAACCATCTTTTTAAACCACTTTGAACTCCACGTCTCTTCCAATGGGCATTAAAACCGTCCTGTTAAGCTACTGTGACCTCCACGTCTCTTCCAAGGGTCATGTATATTGTCTTTTATTCCACTGTGACCTCCAAAACTCTTCCAAGGGGCATTGATATTGTCTTTTTATTCCAATGGGACCTACACCACTCTTCCAATAGGCATTGAAATTGTCTTTTTATTCCACTGGGACCTCCATGTCTCTTCCAAGGGGCATTAAAACCATCTTGATAAACCACTCTGAACTCCACGTCTCTTCCAAGGGGCATTAAAACCGTATTGTTAAGCTACTGTGACCTCCACGTCTTTTCGAAGGGGCATTAAACCGTCTTCTTAAACCACTCTGAACTCCACGTCTCTTCCAAGGGGCATTAAAATCATCTTGTTAAGCTACTGTGACCTCCACGTCTCTTCCAAGGGGCATTAAAACGGTCTTGTTAAACCACTCTGAACTCCACGTCTCTTTCAGGGATCATTGATATTGTATTTTTATTCATCTCCGATCTCCACCACTATTCCAAGGGGCATTGATATTGTCTTTTTATTCCACTGCGACCTCCACCACTCTTCCAAGGGATATTGATATTGTCATTTTATTCCACTGCGACCTCCACCACTCTTCCAAGGGGCATTGATATTGTCTTTTTATTCCACTGGGACCTCCACCACTCTTCCAAGGGGCATTGATAATGTCTTTTTATTCCACTGGGAACTCCACGTCTCTTCCAAGAGGAATTAAAACAGTCTTGTCAAACCACTCTGAACTCCACGTCTCTACCAAGGGGCATTAAAACCATCTTGTTAAACAACTCTGAACTCCACGTCTCTTGCAAGGGGCATTAAAACAATCTTGTTAAACCACTCTGAACTCCACGTCTCTTCCAAGGGGCATTAAAACCATATTGTTAAGCTACTGTGACCTCCACGTCTCTTCCAAGGATCATTAAAACAGTCTTGTTAAACCACTCTGAACTCCACGTCTCTTCCAAGGATCATTGATATTGTGATTTTATTTCACTGCGACTTCCACCACTCTTCCAAGGGGCATTGATATTGTCTTTTTATTCCACTACAACCTCCACCACTCTTCCAAGGGCATTGATATTGTCGTTTTATTCCACTGCGACCTCCACCACTCTTCCAAGGGGCATTGATATTGTCTTTTTATTGCACTGGGACCTTCACCACTCTTCCAAGGGGCATTAAAACCGTATTGTTAAGCTACTGTGACCTCCAAGTCTTCTCCAAGGGGCATTAAAACCGTCTAGTTAAACCACTCTGAACTCCACGTCTCTACCAATGGGCATTAAAATCGTCTTGTTATGCTACTGTGACCTCCACGTCTCTTCCAAGGGGCATTAAAACTGTCTTGTCAAACCACTCTGATCTCTACTTCTTTTCCTAGGGGCATTAAAACCGTCTTATTAAGCTACTGTGAACTCCACGTCTCTTCCAAGGGGCATTAAAACCATCTTGTTAAACCACTCTGAACTCCACGTTTCTTCTAAGGGGCATTAAAACCGTCTTGTTAAACCACTCTGAACTCCAAGTCTCTTCCATGTGGCAATTAAAATCATCTTGTTAAGCTACTGTGACCTCAACGTCTCTTCCAAGGGGCATTGATATTGTCTTTTTATTCCACTGCGACCTCCACCACTCTTCCAAGGGGCATTGATATTGTCAAACCACTCTGAACTCCATGTTTCTTCAAGGGGCAATAAAATCATCTTGCTAAGCTACTGTAACCTCCACGTCTCTTCCAAGAGGCATCAAAACAGTCTTGTTAAACCGCTCTGAACTCCATGTCTCTTCCAAGGGGCATTAAAACCATCTTGTTAAACCACTCTGAACTCCACGTCTCTTCCAAGGGGCATTAAAATCGTTATGTTAAGCTACTGTGGCCTCCACTTCACTTACAAGGGGCATTGATATTGTCTTTTTATTCCACTGCGACCTCCACCAATCTTCCAAGGGGCATTGATATTGTCTTTTAATTCCACTGCGACCTCCACCACTCTTCCAAGGGGCATTGATATTGTCTGTTTATTCCACTGCGACCTCCACCACTCTTCCAAGGGCATTGATATTGTCTTTTTATTCCACTGGGATCTCCACCACCCTTCCAAGGGGCATTGATATTGTCTTTTTATTCCACTGGGACCTCCACGTCTCTTGCAAGGGGCATTGATATTGTCTTTTTAATGCACTGGGACCTCCATGTCTCTTCCAAGGGGCATTAAAACAATCTTGTTAAACCACTCTGAACTCCACGTCTCTTCCAAGGGGCATTAAAACAGTCTTGTTAAACCACTCTGAACTCCACGTCTCTTCCAAGGGGCATTAAAACCGTCTTGTTAAACAACTCTAAACTCCACGTCTCTTCCATGTGGCAATTAAAATCATCTTGTTAAGCTACTGTGACCTCCACGTCTCTTCCAAGGGGCATTAAAACCGACTTGTTAAACCACTCTGAACTCCATGTCTCTTCCAAGGGGCATTATAACTGTCTTGATAAACCACTCTGAACTCCACATCTCTTCCAAGGGGCATTAAAACCGTCTTGTTAAGCAACTGTGATCTTCACGTCTAATCCAAGGTGCATTTATATTGTCTTTTTATTCCACTGCGACCTCCACCACTCTTACAAGGGTCAATGATATTCTCTTTTTATTCCACTGGGACCTCCACCACTCTTCCAAAAGGCATTGATATTGTCTTTTTATTCCACTGAGACCTCCACGTTTCTTCCAAAGGGCATTAAAATCGTCTTGTTAAGCTACTGTGACCTCCACGTCTCTTCCAAGGGGCATTAAAACCATCTTGTTAAACCCGTCTGAACTCCACGTCTCTTCCAAGGGGCATTAAAACAGTCTTGTTAAACGACTCTAAACTCCACGTCTCTTCCATGTGGCAATTTAAATCATCATTTTAAGCAACTGTGACCTCCACGTCTCTTCCAAGGGACATTGATATTGTCTTTTTATTCCACTGCAACCTCCACCACTCTTCCAAGGGGCATTGATATTGTCTTTTTATTCCACGGCGACCTCCACCACTGTTCCAAGGGGCATTGATATTGTCTTTTTATTCCCCAGGGACCTCCACATCTCTTCCAAGGGGCATTAAAACCGTCTTGTCAAACCACTCTGAACTCTACATCTCTTCCAAGGGGCATTAAAACCGTCTAATTAAGCTATTGTGACGTCCAAGTCTCTTCCAAGGGGCATTAAAATAGTCTTATTAAACCACTCTGAACTCCACGTCTCTTCCAAGGGGCATGAAAACCGTCTTGTTAAACCACTCTGAACTCCACTTCTCTTCCAAGGGGCATTAAAATCATCTTGTTAAGCTACTGTGATCTCCACGTCTCTTCCAAGGGGCATTAAAACCATCTTCTTAAACGAATCTGAACACCACGTCTCTTTCAAGGGGTATTAAATCCGACTTGTTAAACCACTCTGAACTCCACGTCTCTTCCAAGGGGCATTAAAATTGTCTTTTTAAGCTACTGTGACCTCCTCGTCTCTTCCAAGGTGCATTGATATTGTCTTTTTATTCCACTGCGACCTCCACCACTTTTCCAAGGGGCAATGATATTGTCTTTTTATTCCACTGGGACCTCCACCACTCTTCCAAGAGGTATTAATATTGTCTTTTTATTCCACTGATACCTCCACGTCTCTTCCAAGGGGCATTAAAACCATCTTGTTAAACCACTCTGAACTCAAAGTCTCTTCAAGGGGCATTAAAAGCGTATTGTTAAGCTACTGTGACCTCCACGTCTCTTCCAAGGGGCATTAAAACAATTTTATTAAACCACTCTGAACTCCACGTCTCTTCAAAGGGGCATTAAAATCGACTTGTTAAGCTACTGTGACCTCCACATCTCTTCCAATGGGCATTAAAACTGTCTTGTTAAACGACTCTGAACTCCACGTCTCTTCCAAGGGTCATTGATATTGTCTTTTTATTCCACTGCGACCTCCACCACTCTTCCAAGGGACATTGATATTGTCTTTTTATTCCACTGCGACCTCCACCACTCTTCCAATGGGCATTGATATTGTCTTTTTATTCCACTGCGACCTCCACCACTCTTCCAAGGGGCATTGATATTGTCTTTTTATTCCACTGGGACCTCCACGTTTCTTCCAAGGGGCATTTAAACCGTCTTGTCAAACCACTCTGAACTCCACGTCTCTTCCATGGGGCATTAAAATCGTCTTGTTTAGATACTGTGACCTCCATGTCTCTTCCAAGGGGCAGATAAAACCGTCTTGTTAAACCACTCTGAACTCCACGTCTCTACCAAGGGACATTAAAATCGTTTTGTTAAGCTATTGTGACCTCCACGTCTCTTCCAAGGGGCATTAAAACCGTCTTGTTAGACCACTCTGAACTCCACTTCTCTTCCAAGGGGCATTAAAACCATCTTGTTAAACCACTCTGAACTCCACGTCTCTTCCAAGGGGCAATTAAAATTGTCTTGTTAAGCTACTGTGACCTCCACGTCTCTTCCAAGGGGCATTGATATTGTCTTTTTATTCCACTGCGATCTCCACCACTCTTCCAAGGGCATTGATATTGTCTTTTAATTCCACTGCAGCCTCCACCACTCTTCCAAGGACATTGATATTGTCTTTTTATTCCACTGGGACCTCCAAGTCTCTTCCAAGGTGCATTAAAACCATCTTGTTAAACCACTCTGAACTCCACGTCTCTTCCAAGGGGCATTAAAACCGTCTTGTTAAACCACTCTGAACTTCATGTCTCTTCCAAGGGGCACTAAAATCGTCTTGTTAAAATACTGTGACCTCCACGTCTCTTTCAAGGGGCATTATAACCGTCTTGTTAAACCACTCTGAACTCCACGTCTCTTCCAAGGGGCATTAAAATCGTCTTGTTAAGCTACTGTGACCTCCACGTCTCTTCCAAGGTGCAGTGATATTGTCGTTTTATTCCACTGCGACCTCCACCACTCTTCCAAGGGGCATTGATATTGTCTTTTTATTGCACTGGGACCTTCACCACTCTTCCAAGGGGCATTAAAACCGTATTGTTAAGCTACTGTGACCTCCACGTCTTCTCCAAGGGGCATTAAAACCGTCTTGTTAAACCACTCTGAACTCCACGTCTCTACCAAGGGGCATTAAAATCGTCTTGTTATGCTACTGTGACCTCCACGTCTCTTCCAAGGGGCATTAAAACTGTCTTGTCAAACCACTCTGATCTCTACATCTTTTCCAAGGGGCATTAAAACCGTCTTATTAAGCTACTTAGAACTCCACGTCTCTTCCAAGGGGCATTAAAACCATCTTGTTAAACCACTCTGAACTCCACGTTTCTTCTAAGGGGCATTAAAACCGTCTTGTTAAACCACTCTGATCTCCACGTCTCTTCCATGTGGTAATTAAAATCATCTTGTTAAGCTACTGTGACCTCAACGTCTCTTCCAAGGGGCATTGATATTGTCTTTTTATTCCACTGTAACCTCCATCACTCTTCCAAGGGGCATTGATATTGTCAAACCACTCTGAACTCCATGTTTCTTCAAGGGGCATTAAATTCATCTTGCTAAGCTACTGTAACCTCCACGTCTCTTCCAAGGGGCATCAAAACCATCTTGTTAAACCCCTCTGAACTCCATGTCTCTTCCAAGGGGCATTAAAACTGTCTTGTTAAACCACTCTGAACTCCACAACTCTTCCGAGGGGCATTAAAATCGTTTTGTTAAGCTACTGTGGCCTCCACTTCACTTACAAGGGGCATTGATATTGTCTTTTTATTCCACTGCGACCTCCACCAATCTTCCAAGGGGCATTGATATTGTCTTTTTATTCCACTGCGACCTCCACCACTCTTCCAAGGGGCATTGATATTGTCTGTTTATTCCACTGCGACCTCCACGACTCTTTCAAGGGCATTGATATTGTCTTTTTATTCCACTGGGACCTCCACCACACTTCCAAGGGGCATTGATATTGTCTTTTTATTCCACTGGGACCTCCACGTCTCTTACAAGGGGCATTGATATTGTCTTTTTAATACACTGGGACCTCCATGTCTCTTCCAAGGGGCATTAAAACCATCTTGTTATACCACTCTGTACTCCACGTCTCTTCCATGTGGCAATTAAAATCATCTTGTTAAGCTACTGTGACCTCCATGTCTCTTCCAAGGGGCATTAAAACCGTCTTGTTAAACCACTCTGAACTCCACGTCTCTTCCAAGGGGCATTAAAATCGTCTTGTTAAGCTACTGTGACCTCCACGTCTCTTCCAAGGTGCATTGATATTGTCATTTTATTCCACTGCGACCTCCACCACTCTTCCAAGGGGCATTGATATTGTCTTTTTATTGCACTGGGACCTTCACCACTCTTCCAAGGGGCATTAAAACCGTATTGTTAAGCTACTGTGACCTCCACGTCTTCTCCAAGGGGCATTAAAACCGTCTTGTTAAACCACTCTGAACTCCACGTCTCTACCAAGGGGCATTAAAATCGTCTTGTTATGCTACTGTGACCTCCACGTCTCTTCCAAGGGGCATTAAAACTGTCTTGTCAAACCACTCTGATCTCTACGTCTTTTCCAAGGGGCATTAAAACCGTCTTATTAAGCTACTTAGAACTCCACGTCTCTTCCAAGGGGCATTAAAACCATCTTGTTAAACCACTCTGAACTCCACGTTTCTTCTAAGGGGCATTAAAACTGTCTTGTTAAACCACTCTGAACTCCACGTCTCTTCCATGGGGCATTAAAATCGTCTTGTTTAGATACTGTGACCTCCATGTCTCTTCCAAGGGGCAGATAAAACCGTCTTGTTAAACCACTCTGAACTCCACGTCTCTACCAAGGGACATTAAAATCGTTTTGTTAAGCTATTGTGACCTCCACGTCTCTTCCAAGGGGCATTAAAACCGTCTTGTTAGACCACTCTGAACTCCACTTCTCTTCCAAGGGGCATTAAAACCATCTTGTTAAACCACTCTGAACTCCACGTCTCTTCCAAGGGGCAATTAAAATTGTCTTGTTAAGCTACTGTGACCTCCACGTCTCTTCCAAGGGGCATTGATATTGTCATTTTATTCCACTGCGATCTCCACCACTCTTCCAAGGGCATTGATATTGTCTTTTAATTCCACTGCAGCCTCCACCACTCTTCCAAGGACATTGATATTGTCTTTTTATTCCACTGGGACCTCCAAGTCTCTTCCAAGGTGCATTAAAACCATCTTGTTAAACCACTCTGAACTCCACGTCTCTTCCAAGGGGCATTAAAACCGTCTTGTTAAACCACTCTGAACTTCATGTCTCTTCCAAGGGGCACTAAAATCGTCTTGTTAAAATACTGTGACCTCCACGTCTCTTTCAAGGGGCATTATAACCGTCTTGTTAAACCACTCTGAACTCCACGTCTCTTCCAAGGGGCATTAAAATCGTCTTGTTAAGCTACTGTGACCTCCACGTCTCTTCCAAGGTGCAGTGATATTGTCGTTTTATTCCACTGCGACCTCCACCACTCTTCCAAGGGGCATTGATATTGTCTTTTTATTGCACTGGGACCTTCACCACTCTTCCAAGGGGCATTAAAACCGTATTGTTAAGCTACTGTGACCTCCACGTCTTCTCCAAGGGGCATTAAAACCGTCTTGTTAAACCACTCTGAACTCCACGTCTCTACCAAGGGGCATTAAAATCGTCTTGTTATGCTACTGTGACCTCCACGTCTCTTCCAAGGGGCATTAAAACTGTCTTGTCAAACCACTCTGATCTCTACATCTTTTCCAAGGGGCATTAAAACCGTCTTATTAAGCTACTTAGAACTCCACGTCTCTTCCAAGGGGCATTAAAACCATCTTGTTAAACCACTCTGAACTCCACGTTTCTTCTAAGGGGCATTAAAACCGTCTTGTTAAACCACTCTGAACTCCACGTCTCTTCCATGTGGCAATTAAAATCATCTTGTTAAGCTACTGTGACCTCAACGTCTCTTCCAAGGGGCATTGATATTGTCTTTTTATTCCACTGTAACCTCCATCACTCTTCCAAGGGGCATTGATATTGTCAAACCACTCTGAACTCCATGTTTCTTCAAGGGGCATTAAATTCATCTTGCTAAGCTACTGTAACCTCCACGTCTCTTCCAAGGGGCATCAAAACCATCTTGTTAAACCCCTCTGAACTCCATGTCTCTTCCAAGGGGCATTAAAACCGTCTTGTTAAACCACTCTGAACTCCACAACTCTTCCGAGGGGCATTAAAATCGTTTTGTTAAGCTACTGTGGCCTCCACTTCACTTACAAGGGGCATTGATATTGTCTTTTTATTCCACTGCGACCTCCACCAATCTTCCAAGGGGCATTGATATTGTCTTTTTATTCCACTGCGACCTCCACCACTCTTCCAAGGGGCATTGATATTGTCTGTTTATTCCACTGCGACCTCCACGACTCTTTCAAGGGCATTGATATTGTCTTTTTATTCCACTGGGACCTCCACCACACTTCCAAGGGGCATTGATATTGTCTTTTTATTCCACTGGGACCTCCACGTCTCTTACAAGGGGCATTGATATTGTCTTTTTAATACACTGGGACCTCCATGTCTCTTCCAAGGGGCATTAAAACCATCTTGTTATACCACTCTGTACTCCACGTCTCTTCCATGTGGCAATTAAAATCATCTTGTTAAGCTACTGTGACCTCCATGTCTCTTCCAAGGGGCATTAAAACCGTCTTGTTAAACCACTCTGAACTCCACGTCTCTTCCAAGGGGCATTAAAATCGTCTTGTTAAGCTACTGTGACCTCCACGTCTCTTCCAAGGTGCATTGATATTGTCATTTTATTCCACTGCGACCTCCACCACTCTTCCAAGGGGCATTGAAATTGTCTTTTTATTGCACTGGGACCTTCACCACTCTTCCAAGGGGCATTAAAACCGTATTGTTAAGCTACTGTGACCTCCACGTCTTCTCCAAGGGGCATTAAAACCGTCTTGTTAAACCACTCTGAACTCCACGTCTCTACCAAGGGGCATTAAAATCGTCTTGTTATGCTACTGTGACCTCCACGTCTCTTCCAAGGGGCATTAAAACTGTCTTGTCAAACCACTCTGATCTCTACGTCTTTTCCAAGGGGCATTAAAACCGTCTTATTAAGCTACTTAGAACTCCACGTCTCTTCCAAGGGGCATTAAAACCATCTTGTTAAACCACTCTGAACTCCACGTTTCTTCTAAGGGGCATTAAAACTGTCTTGTTAAACCACTCTGAACTCCACGTCTCTTCCATGGGGCATTAAAATCGTCTTGTTTAGATACTGTGACCTCCATGTCTCTTCCAAGGGGCAGATAAAACCGTCTTGTTAAACCACTCTGAACTCCACGTCTCTACCAAGGGACATTAAAATCGTTTTGTTAAGCTATTGTGACCTCCACGTCTCTTCCAAGGGGCATTAAAACCGTCTTGTTAGACCACTCTGAACTCCACTTCTCTTCCAAGGGGCATTAAAACCATCTTGTTAAACCACTCTGAACTCCACGTCTCTTCCAAGGGGCAATTAAAATTGTCTTGTTAAGCTACTGTGACCTCCACGTCTCTTCCAAGGGGCATTGATATTGTCTTTTTATTCCACTGCGATCTCCACCACTCTTCCAAGGGCATTGATATTGTCTTTTAATTCCACTGCAGCCTCCACCACTCTTCCAAGGACATTGATATTGTCTTTTTATTCCACTGGGACCTCCAAGTCTCTTCCAAGGTGCATTAAAACCATCTTGTTAAACCACTCTGAACTCCACGTCTCTTCCAAGGGGCATTAAAACCGTCTTGTTAAACCACTCTGAACTTCATGTGTATTCCAAGGGGCACTAAAATCGTCTTGTTAAAATACTGTGACCTCCACGTCTCTTTCAAGGGGCATTATAACCGTCTTGTTAAACCACTCTGAACTCCACGTCTCTTCCAAGGGGCATTAAAATCGTCTTGTTAAGCTACTGTGACCTCCACGTCTCTTCCAAGGGTCATGTATATTGTCTTTTATTCCACTGTGACCTCCAAAACTCTTCCAAGGGGCATTGATATTGTCTTTTTATTCCAATGGGACCTACACCACTCTTCCAATAGGCATTGAAATTGTCTTTTTATTCCACTGGGACCTCCATGTCTCTTCCAAGGGGCATTAAAACCATCTTGATAAACCACTCTGAACTCCACGTCTCTTCCAAGGGGCATTAAAACCGTATTGTTAAGCTACTGTGACCTCCACGTCTTTTCGAAGGGGCATTAAACCGTCTTCTTAAACCACTCTGAACTCCACGTCTCTTCCAAGGGGCATTAAAATCATCTTGTTAAGCTACTGTGACCTCCACGTCTCTTCCAAGGGGCATTAAAACGGTCTTGTTAAACCACTCTGAACTCCACGTCTCTTTCAGGGATCATTGATATTGTATTTTTATTCATCTCCGATCTCCACCACTATTCCAAGGGGCATTGATATTGTCTTTTTATTCCACTGCGACCTCCACCACTCTTCCAAGGGATATTGATATTGTCATTTTATTCCACTGCGACCTCCACCACTCTTCCAAGGGGCATTGATATTGTCTTTTTATTCCACTGGGACCTCCACCACTCTTCCAAGGGGCATTGATAATGTCTTTTTATTCCACTGGGAACTCCACGTCTCTTCCATGAGGAATTAAAACAGTCTTGTCAAACCACTCTGAACTCCACGTCTCTACCAAGGGGCATTAAAACCATCTTGTTAAACAACTCTGAACTCCACGTCTCTTGCAAGGGGCATTAAAACAATCTTGTTAAACCACTCTGAACTCCACGTCTCTTCCAAGGGGCATTAAAACCATATTGTTAAGCTACTGTGACCTCCACGTCTCTTCCAAGGATCATTAAAACAGTCTTGTTAAACCACTCTGAACTCCACGTCTCTTCCAAGGATCATTGATATTGTGATTTTATTTCACTGCGACTTCCACCACTCTTCCAAGGGGCATTGATATTGTCTTTTTATTCCACTACAACCTCCACCACTCTTCCAAGGGCATTGATATTGTCGTTTTATTCCACTGCGACCTCCACCACTCTTCCAAGGGGCATTGATATTGTCTTTTTATTGCACTGGGACCTTCACCACTCTTCCAAGGGGCATTAAAACCGTATTGTTAAGCTACTGTGACCTCCAAGTCTTCTCCAAGGGGCATTAAAACCGTCTAGTTAAACCACTCTGAACTCCACGTCTCTACCAATAGGCATTAAAATCGTCTTGTTACGCTACTGTGACCTCCACGTCTCTTCCAAGGGGCATTAAAACTGTCTTGTCAAACCACTCTGATCTCTACTTCTTTTCCTAGGGGCATTAAAACCGTCTTATTAAGCTACTGTGAACTCCACGTCTCTTCCAAGGGGCATTAAAACCATCTTGTTAAACCACTCTGAACTCCACGTTTCTTCTAAGGGGCATTAAAACCGTCTTGTTAAACCACTCTGAACTCCACGTCTCTTCCATGTGGCAATTAAAATCATCTTGTTAAGCTACTGTGACCTCAACGTCTCTTCCAAGGGGCATTGATATTGTCTTTTTATTCCACTGTAACCTCCATCACTCTTCCAAGGGGCATTGATATTGTCAAACCACTCTGAACTCCATGTTTCTTCAAGGGGCATTAAATTCATCTTGCTAAGCTACTGTAACCTCCACGTCTCTTCCAAGGGGCATCAAAACCATCTTGTTAAACCCCTCTGAACTCCATGTCTCTTCCAAGGGGCATTAAAACCGTCTTGTTAAACCACTCTGAACTCCACAACTCTTCCGAGGGGCATTAAAACCTTTTTTTTTAAGCTACTGTGGCCTCCACTTCACTTACAAGGGGCATTGATATTGTCTTTTTATTCCACTGCGACCTCCACCAATCTTCCAAGGGGCATTGATATTGTCTTTTTATTCCACTGCGACCTCCACCACTCTTCCAAGGGGCATTGATATTGTCTGTTTATTCCACTGCGACCTCCACGACTCTTTCAAGGGCATTGATATTGTCTTTTTATTCCACTGGGACCTCCACCACACTTCCAAGGGGCATTGATATTGTCTTTTTATTCCACTGGGACCTCCACGTCTCTTACAAGGGGCATTGATATTGTCTTTTTAATACACTGGGACCTCCATGTCTCTTCCAAGGGGCATTAAAACCATCTTGTTATACCACTCTGTACTCCACGTCTCTTCCATGTGGCAATTAAAATCATCTTGTTAAGCTACTGTGACCTCCATGTCTCTTCCAAGGGGCATTAAAACCGTCTTGTTAAACCACTCTGAACTCCACGTCTCTTCCAAGGGGCATTAAAATCGTCTTGTTAAGCTACTGTGACCTCCACGTCTCTTCCAAGGTGCATTGATATTGTCATTTTATTCCACTGCGACCTCCACCACTCTTCCAAGGGGCATTGATATTGTCTTTTTATTGCACTGGGACCTTCACCACTCTTCCAAGGGGCATTAAAACCGTATTGTTAAGCTACTGTGACCTCCACGTCTTCTCCAAGGGGCATTAAAACCGTCTTGTTAAACCACTCTGAACTCCACGTCTCTACCAAGGGGCATTAAAATCGTCTTGTTATGCTACTGTGACCTCCACGTCTCTTCCATGGGGCATTAAAACTGTCTTGTCAAACCACTCTGATCTCTACGTCTTTTCCAAGGGGCATTAAAACCGTCTTATTAAGCTACTTAGAACTCCACGTCTCTTCCAAGGGGCATTAAAACCATCTTGTTAAACCACTCTGAACTCCACGTTTCTTCTAAGGGGCATTAAAACTGTCTTGTTAAACCACTCTGAACTCCACGTCTCTTCCATGGGGCATTAAAATCGTCTTGTTTAGATACTGTGACCTCCATGTCTCTTCCAAGGGGCAGATAAAACCGTCTTGTTAAACCACTCTGAACTCCACGTCTCTACCAAGGGACATTAAAATCGTTTTGTTAAGCTATTGTGACCTCCACGTCTCTTCCAAGGGGCATTAAAACCGTCTTGTTAGACCACTCTGAACTCCACTTCTCTTCCAAGGGGCATTAAAACCATCTTGTTAAATCACTCTGAACTCCACGTCTCTTCCAAGGGGCAATTAAAATTGTCTTGTTAAGCTACTGTGACCTCCACGTCTCTTCCAAGGGGCATTGATATTGTCTTTTTATTCCACTGCGATCTCCACCACTCTTCCAAGGGCATTGATATTGTCTTTTAATTCCACTGCAGCCTCCACCACTCTTCCAAGGACATTGATATTGTCTTTTTATTCCACTGGGACCTCCAAGTCTCTTCCAAGGTGCATTAAAACCATCTTGTTAAACCACTCTGAACTCCACGTCTCTTCCAAGGGGCATTAAAACCGTCTTGTTAAACCACTCTGAACTTCATGTCTCTTCCAAGGGGCACTAAAATCGTCTTGTTAAAATACTGTGACCTCCACGTCTCTTTCAAGGGGCATTATAACCGTCTTGTTAAACCACTCTGAACTCCACGTCTCTTCCAAGGGGCATTAAAATCGTCTTGTTAAGCTACTGTGACCTCCACGTCTCTTCCAAGGGTCATGTATATTGTCTTTTATTCCACTGTGACCTCCAAAACTCTTCCAAGGGGCATTGATATTGTCTTTTTATTCCAATGGGACCTACACCACTCTTCCAATAGGCATTGAAATTGTCTTTTTATTCCACTGGGACCTCCATGTCTCTTCCAAGGGGCATTAAAACCATCTTGATAAACCACTCTGAACTCCACGTCTCTTCCAAGGGGCATTAAAACCGTATTGTTAAGCTACTGTGACCTCCACGTCTTTTCGAAGGGGCATTAAACCGTCTTCTTAAACCACTCTGAACTCCACGTCTCTTCCAAGGGGCATTAAAATCATCTTGTTAAGCTACTGTGACCTCCACGTCTCTTCCAAGGGGCATTAAAACGGTCTTGTTAAACCACTCTGAACTCCACGTCTCTTTCAGGGATCATTGATATTGTATTTTTATTCATCTCCGATCTCCACCACTATTCCAAGGGGCATTGATATTGTCTTTTTATTCCACTGCGACCTCCACCACTCTTCCAAGGGATATTGATATTGTAATTTTATTCCACTGCGACCTCCACCACTCTTCCAAGGGGCATTGATATTGTCTTTTTATTCCACTGGGACCTCCACCACTCTTCCAAGGGGCATTGATAATGTCTTTTTATTCCACTGGGAACTCCACGTCTCTTCCAAGAGGAATTAAAACAGTCTTGTCAAACCACTCTGAACTCCACGTCTCTACCAAGGGGCATTAAAACCATCTTGTTAAACAACTCTGAACTCCACGTCTCTTGCAAGGGGCATTAAAACAATCTTGTTAAACCACTCTGAACTCCACGTCTCTTCCAAGGGGCATTAAAACCATATTGTTAAGCTACTGTGACCTCCACGTCTCTTCCAAGGATCATTAAAACAGTCTTGTTAAACCACTCTGAACTCCACGTCTCTTCCAAGGATCATTGATATTGTGATTTTATTTCACTGCGACTTCCACCACTCTTCCAAGGGGCATTGATATTGTCTTTTTATTCCACTACAACCTCCACCACTCTTCCAAGGGCATTGATATTGTCGTTTTATTCCACTGCGACCTCCACCACTCTTCCAAGGGGCATTGATATTGTCTTTTTATTGCACTGGGACCTTCACCACTCTTCCAAGGGGCATTAAAACCGTATTGTTAAGCTACTGTGACCTCCAAGTCTTCTCCAAGGGGCATTAAAACCGTCTAGTTAAACCACTCTGAACTCCACGTCTCTACCAATGGGCATTAAAATCGTCTTGTTATGCTACTGTGACCTCCACGTCTCTTCCAAGGGGCATTAAAACTGTCTTGTCAAACCACTCTGATCTCTACTTCTTTTCCTAGGGGCATTAAAACCGTCTTATTAAGCTACTGTGAACTCCACGTCTCTTCCAAGGGGCATTAAAACCATCTTGTTAAACCACTCTGAACTCCACGTTTCTTCTAAGGGGCATTAAAACCGTCTTGTTAAACCACTCTGAACTCCAAGTCTCTTCCATGTGGCAATTAAAATCATCTTGTTAAGCTACTGTGACCTCAACGTCTCTTCCAAGGGGCATTGATATTGTCTTTTTATTCCACTGCGACCTCCACCACTCTTCCAAGGGGCATTGATATTGTCAAACCACTCTGAACTCCATGTTTCTTCAAGGGGCAATAAAATCATCTTGCTAAGCTACTGTAACCTCCACGTCTCTTCCAAGAGGCATCAAAACAGTCTTGTTAAACCGCTCTGAACTCCATGTCTCTTCCAAGGGGCATTAAAACCATCTTGTTAAACCACTCTGAACTCCACGTCTCTTCCAAGGGGCATTAAAATCGTTATGTTAAGCTACTGTGGCCTCCACTTCACTTACAAGGGGCATTGATATTGTCTTTTTATTCCACTGCGACCTCCACCAATCTTCCAAGGGGCATTGATATTGTCTTTTAATTCCACTGCGACCTCCACCACTCTTCCAAGGGGCATTGATATTGTCTGTTTATTCCACTGCGACCTCCACCACTCTTCCAAGGGCATTGATATTGTCTTTTTATTCCACTGGGATCTCCACCACCCTTCCAAGGGGCATTGATATTGTCTTTTTATTCCACTGGGACCTCCACGTCTCTTGCAAGGGGCATTGATATTGTCTTTTTAATGCACTGGGACCTCCATGTCTCTTCCAAGGGGCATTAAAACAATCTTGTTAAACCACTCTGAACTCCACGTCTCTTCCAAGGGGCATTAAAACAGTCTTGTTAAACCACTCTGAACTCCACGTCTCTTCCAAGGGGCATTAAAACCGTCTTGTTAAACAACTCTAAACTCCACGTCTCTTCCATGTGGCAATTAAAATCATCTTGTTAAGCTACTGTGACCTCCACGTCTCTTCCAAGGGGCATTAAAACCGACTTGTTAAACCACTCTGAACTCCATGTCTCTTCCAAGGGGCATTATAACTGTCTTGATAAACCACTCTGAACTCCACATCTCTTCCAAGGGGCATTAAAACCGTCTTGTTAAGCAACTGTGATCTTCACGTCTAATCCAAGGTGCATTTATATTGTCTTTTTATTCCACTGCGACCTCCACCACTCTTACAAGGGTCAATGATATTCTCTTTTTATTCCACTGGGACCTCCACCACTCTTCCAAAAGGCATTGATATTGTCTTTTTATTCCACTGAGACCTCCACGTTTCTTCCAAAGGGCATTAAAACTGTCTTGTCAAACCACTCTGAACTCCACGTCTCTTCCAAGGGGCATTAAAATCGTCTTGTTAAGCTACTGTGACCTCCACGTCTCTTCCAAGGGGCATTAAAACCATCTTGTTAAACCACTCTGAACTCCACGTCTCTTCCAAGGGGCAATTAAAATTGTCTTGTTAAGCTACTGTGACCTCCACGTCTCTTCCAAGGGGCATTGATATTGTCTTTTTATTCCACTGCGATCTCCACCACTCTTCCAAGGGCATTGATATTGTCTTTTAATTCCACTGCAGCCTCCACCACTCTTCCAAGGACATTGATATTGTCTTTTTATTCCACTGGGACCTCCAAGTCTCTTCCAAGGTGCATTAAAACCATCTTGTTAAACCACTCTGAACTCCACGTCTCTTCCAAGGGGCATTAAAACCGTCTTGTTAAACCACTCTGAACTTCATGTGTATTCCAAGGGGCACTAAAATCGTCTTGTTAAAATACTGTGACTTCCACGTCTCTTTCAAGGGGCATTATAACCGTCTTGTTAAACCACTCTGAACTCCACGTCTCTTCCAAGGGGCATTAAAATCGTCTTGTTAAGCTACTGTGACCTCCACGTCTCTTCCAAGGGTCATGTATATTGTCTTTTATTCCACTGTGACCTCCAAAACTCTTCCAAGGGGCATTGATATTGTCTTTTTATTCCAATGGGACCTACACCACTCTTCCAATAGGCATTGAAATTGTCTTTTTATTCCACTGGGACCTCCATGTCTCTTCCAAGGGGCATTAAAACCATCTTGATAAACCACTCTGAACTCCACGTCTCTTCCAAGGGGCATTAAAACCGTATTGTTAAGCTACTGTGACCTCCACGTCTTTTCGAAGGGGCATTAAACCGTCTTCTTAAACCACTCTGAACTCCACGTCTCTTCCAAGGGGCATTAAAATCATCTTGTTAAGCTACTGTGACCTCCACGTCTCTTCCAAGGGGCATTAAAACGGTCTTGTTAAACCACTCTGAACTCCACGTCTCTTTCAGGGATCATTGATATTGTATTTTTATTCATCTCCGATCTCCACCACTATTCCAAGGGGCATTGATATTGTCTTTTTATTCCACTGCGACCTCCACCACTCTTCCAAGGGATATTGATATTGTCATTTTATTCCACTGCGACCTCCACCACTCTTCCAAGGGGCATTGATATTGTCTTTTTATTCCACTGGGACCTCCACCACTCTTCCAAGGGGCATTGATAATGTCTTTTTATTCCACTGGGAACTCCACGTCTCTTCCATGAGGAATTAAAACAGTCTTGTCAAACCACTCTGAACTCCACGTCTCTACCAAGGGGCATTAAAACCATCTTGTTAAACAACTCTGAACTCCACGTCTCTTGCAAGGGGCATTAAAACAATCTTGTTAAACCACTCTGAACTCCACGTCTCTTCCAAGGGGCATTAAAACCATATTGTTAAGCTACTGTGACCTCCACGTCTCTTCCAAGGATCATTAAAACAGTCTTGTTAAACCACTCTGAACTCCACGTCTCTTCCAAGGATCATTGATATTGTGATTTTATTTCACTGCGACTTCCACCACTCTTCCAAGGGGCATTGATATTGTCTTTTTATTCCACTACAACCTCCACCACTCTTCCAAGGGCATTGATATTGTCGTTTTATTCCACTGCGACCTCCACCACTCTTCCAAGGGGCATTGATATTGTCTTTTTATTGCACTGGGACCTTCACCACTCTTCCAAGGGGCATTAAAACCGTATTGTTAAGCTACTGTGACCTCCAAGTCTTCTCCAAGGGGCATTAAAACCGTCTAGTTAAACCACTCTGAACTCCACGTCTCTACCAATAGGCATTAAAATCGTCTTGTTACGCTACTGTGACCTCCACGTCTCTTCCAAGGGGCATTAAAACTGTCTTGTCAAACCACTCTGATCTCTACTTCTTTTCCTAGGGGCATTAAAACCGTCTTATTAAGCTACTGTGAACTCCACGTCTCTTCCAAGGGGCATTAAAACCATCTTGTTAAACCACTCTGAACTCCACGTTTCTTCTAAGGGGCATTAAAACCGTCTTGTTAAACCACTCTGAACTCCACGTCTCTTCCATGTGGCAATTAAAATCATCTTGTTAAGCTACTGTGACCTCAACGTCTCTTCCAAGGGGCATTGATATTGTCTTTTTATTCCACTGTAACCTCCATCACTCTTCCAAGGGGCATTGATATTGTCAAACCACTCTGAACTCCATGTTTCTTCAAGGGGCATTAAATTCATCTTGCTAAGCTACTGTAACCTCCACGTCTCTTCCAAGGGGCATCAAAACCATCTTGTTAAACCCCTCTGAACTCCATGTCTCTTCCAAGGGGCATTAAAACCGTCTTGTTAAACCACTCTGAACTCCACAACTCTTCCGAGGGGCATTAAAACCTTTTTTTTTAAGCTACTGTGGCCTCCACTTCACTTACAAGGGGCATTGATATTGTCTTTTTATTCCACTGCGACCTCCACCAATCTTCCAAGGGGCATTGATATTGTCTTTTTATTCCACTGCGACCTCCACCACTCTTCCAAGGGGCATTGATATTGTCTGTTTATTCCACTGCGACCTCCACGACTCTTTCAAGGGCATTGATATTGTCTTTTTATTCCACTGGGACCTCCACCACACTTCCAAGGGGCATTGATATTGTCTTTTTATTCCACTGGGACCTCCACGTCTCTTACAAGGGGCATTGATATTGTCTTTTTAATACACTGGGACCTCCATGTCTCTTCCAAGGGGCATTAAAACCATCTTGTTATACCACTCTGTACTCCACGTCTCTTCCATGTGGCAATTAAAATCATCTTGTTAAGCTACTGTGACCTCCATGTCTCTTCCAAGGGGCATTAAAACCGTCTTGTTAAACCACTCTGAACTCCACGTCTCTTCCAAGGGGCATTAAAATCGTCTTGTTAAGCTACTGTGACCTCCACGTCTCTTCCAAGGTGCATTGATATTGTCATTTTATTCCACTGCGACCTCCACCACTCTTCCAAGGGGCATTGATATTGTCTTTTTATTGCACTGGGACCTTCACCACTCTTCCAAGGGGCATTAAAACCGTATTGTTAAGCTACTGTGACCTCCACGTCTTCTCCAAGGGGCATTAAAACCGTCTTGTTAAACCACTCTGAACTCCACGTCTCTACCAAGGGGCATTAAAATCGTCTTGTTATGCTACTGTGACCTCCACGTCTCTTCCATGGGGCATTAAAACTGTCTTGTCAAACCACTCTGATCTCTACGTCTTTTCCAAGGGGCATTAAAACCGTCTTATTAAGCTACTTAGAACTCCACGTCTCTTCCAAGGGGCATTAAAACCATCTTGTTAAACCACTCTGAACTCCACGTTTCTTCTAAGGGGCATTAAAACTGTCTTGTTAAACCACTCTGAACTCCACGTCTCTTCCATGGGGCATTAAAATCGTCTTGTTTAGATACTGTGACCTCCATGTCTCTTCCAAGGGGCAGATAAAACCGTCTTGTTAAACCACTCTGAACTCCACGTCTCTACCAAGGGACATTAAAATCGTTTTGTTAAGCTATTGTGACCTCCACGTCTCTTCCAAGGGGCATTAAAACCGTCTTGTTAGACCACTCTGAACTCCACTTCTCTTCCAAGGGGCATTAAAACCATCTTGTTAAATCACTCTGAACTCCACGTCTCTTCCAAGGGGCAATTAAAATTGTCTTGTTAAGCTACTGTGACCTCCACGTCTCTTCCAAGGGGCATTGATATTGTCTTTTTATTCCACTGCGATCTCCACCACTCTTCCAAGGGCATTGATATTGTCTTTTAATTCCACTGCAGCCTCCACCACTCTTCCAAGGACATTGATATTGTCTTTTTATTCCACTGGGACCTCCAAGTCTCTTCCAAGGTGCATTAAAACCATCTTGTTAAACCACTCTGAACTCCACGTCTCTTCCAAGGGGCATTAAAACCGTCTTGTTAAACCACTCTGAACTTCATGTCTCTTCCAAGGGGCACTAAAATCGTCTTGTTAAAATACTGTGACCTCCACGTCTCTTTCAAGGGGCATTATAACCGTCTTGTTAAACCACTCTGAACTCCACGTCTCTTCCAAGGGGCATTAAAATCGTCTTGTTAAGCTACTGTGACCTCCACGTCTCTTCCAAGGGTCATGTATATTGTCTTTTATTCCACTGTGACCTCCAAAACTCTTCCAAGGGGCATTGATATTGTCTTTTTATTCCAATGGGACCTACACCACTCTTCCAATAGGCATTGAAATTGTCTTTTTATTCCACTGGGACCTCCATGTCTCTTCCAAGGGGCATTAAAACCATCTTGATAAACCACTCTGAACTCCACGTCTCTTCCAAGGGGCATTAAAACCGTATTGTTAAGCTACTGTGACCTCCACGTCTTTTCGAAGGGGCATTAAACCGTCTTCTTAAACCACTCTGAACTCCACGTCTCTTCCAAGGGGCATTAAAATCATCTTGTTAAGCTACTGTGACCTCCACGTCTCTTCCAAGGGGCATTAAAACGGTCTTGTTAAACCACTCTGAACTCCACGTCTCTTTCAGGGATCATTGATATTGTATTTTTATTCATCTCCGATCTCCACCACTATTCCAAGGGGCATTGATATTGTCTTTTTATTCCACTGCGACCTCCACCACTCTTCCAAGGGATATTGATATTGTAATTTTATTCCACTGCGACCTCCACCACTCTTCCAAGGGGCATTGATATTGTCTTTTTATTCCACTGGGACCTCCACCACTCTTCCAAGGGGCATTGATAATGTCTTTTTATTCCACTGGGAACTCCACGTCTCTTCCAAGAGGAATTAAAACAGTCTTGTCAAACCACTCTGAACTCCACGTCTCTACCAAGGGGCATTAAAACCATCTTGTTAAACAACTCTGAACTCCACGTCTCTTGCAAGGGGCATTAAAACAATCTTGTTAAACCACTCTGAACTCCACGTCTCTTCCAAGGGGCATTAAAACCATATTGTTAAGCTACTGTGACCTCCACGTCTCTTCCAAGGATCATTAAAACAGTCTTGTTAAACCACTCTGAACTCCACGTCTCTTCCAAGGATCATTGATATTGTGATTTTATTTCACTGCGACTTCCACCACTCTTCCAAGGGGCATTGATATTGTCTTTTTATTCCACTACAACCTCCACCACTCTTCCAAGGGCATTGATATTGTCGTTTTATTCCACTGCGACCTCCACCACTCTTCCAAGGGGCATTGATATTGTCTTTTTATTGCACTGGGACCTTCACCACTCTTCCAAGGGGCATTAAAACCGTATTGTTAAGCTACTGTGACCTCCAAGTCTTCTCCAAGGGGCATTAAAACCGTCTAGTTAAACCACTCTGAACTCCACGTCTCTACCAATGGGCATTAAAATCGTCTTGTTATGCTACTGTGACCTCCACGTCTCTTCCAAGGGGCATTAAAACTGTCTTGTCAAACCACTCTGATCTCTACTTCTTTTCCTAGGGGCATTAAAACCGTCTTATTAAGCTACTGTGAACTCCACGTCTCTTCCAAGGGGCATTAAAACCATCTTGTTAAACCACTCTGAACTCCACGTTTCTTCTAAGGGGCATTAAAACCGTCTTGTTAAACCACTCTGAACTCCAAGTCTCTTCCATGTGGCAATTAAAATCATCTTGTTAAGCTACTGTGACCTCAACGTCTCTTCCAAGGGGCATTGATATTGTCTTTTTATTCCACTGCGACCTCCACCACTCTTCCAAGGGGCATTGATATTGTCAAACCACTCTGAACTCCATGTTTCTTCAAGGGGCAATAAAATCATCTTGCTAAGCTACTGTAACCTCCACGTCTCTTCCAAGAGGCATCAAAACAGTCTTGTTAAACCGCTCTGAACTCCATGTCTCTTCCAAGGGGCATTAAAACCATCTTGTTAAACCACTCTGAACTCCACGTCTCTTCCAAGGGGCATTAAAATCGTTATGTTAAGCTACTGTGGCCTCCACTTCACTTACAAGGGGCATTGATATTGTCTTTTTATTCCACTGCGACCTCCACCAATCTTCCAAGGGGCATTGATATTGTCTTTTAATTCCACTGCGACCTCCACCACTCTTCCAAGGGGCATTGATATTGTCTGTTTATTCCACTGCGACCTCCACCACTCTTCCAAGGGCATTGATATTGTCTTTTTATTCCACTGGGATCTCCACCACCCTTCCAAGGGGCATTGATATTGTCTTTTTATTCCACTGGGACCTCCACGTCTCTTGCAAGGGGCATTGATATTGTCTTTTTAATGCACTGGGACCTCCATGTCTCTTCCAAGGGGCATTAAAACAATCTTGTTAAACCACTCTGAACTCCACGTCTCTTCCAAGGGGCATTAAAACAGTCTTGTTAAACCACTCTGAACTCCACGTCTCTTCCAAGGGGCATTAAAACCGTCTTGTTAAACAACTCTAAACTCCACGTCTCTTCCATGTGGCAATTAAAATCATCTTGTTAAGCTACTGTGACCTCCACGTCTCTTCCAAGGGGCATTAAAACCGACTTGTTAAACCACTCTGAACTCCATGTCTCTTCCAAGGGGCATTATAACTGTCTTGATAAACCACTCTGAACTCCACATCTCTTCCAAGGGGCATTAAAACCGTCTTGTTAAGCAACTGTGATCTTCACGTCTAATCCAAGGTGCATTTATATTGTCTTTTTATTCCACTGCGACCTCCACCACTCTTACAAGGGTCAATGATATTCTCTTTTTATTCCACTGGGACCTCCACCACTCTTCCAAAAGGCATTGATATTGTCTTTTTATTCCACTGAGACCTCCACGTTTCTTCCAAAGGGCATTAAAACTGTCTTGTCAAACCACTCTGAACTCCACGTCTCTTCCAAGGGGCATTAAAATCGTCTTGTTAAGCTACTGTGACCTCCACGTCTCTTCCAAGGGGCATTAAAACCATCTTGTTAAACCCGTCTGAACTCCACGTCTCTTCCAAGGGGCATTAAAACAGTCTTGTTAAACGACTCTAAACTCCACGTCTCTTCCATGTGGCAATTTAAATCATCTTTTTAAGCAACTGTGACCTCCACGTCTCTTCCAAGGGACATTGATATTGTCTTTTTATTCCACTGCAACCTCCACCACTCTTCCAAGGGGCATTGATATTGTCTTTTTATTCCACGGCGACCTCCACCACTGTTCCAAGGGGCATTGATATTGTCTTTTTATTCCCCAGGGACCTCCACATCTCTTCCAAGGGGCATTAAAACCGTCTTGTCAAACCACTCTGAACTCTACATCTCTTCCAAGGGGCATTAAAACCGTCTAATTAAGCTATTGTGACGTCCAAGTCTCTTCCAAGGGGCATTAAAATAGTCTTATTAAACCACTCTGAACTCCACGTCTCTTCCAAGGGGCATGAAAACCGTCTTGTTAAACCACTCTGAACTCCACTTCTCTTCCAAGGGGCATTAAAATCATCTTGTTAAGCTACTGTGATCTCCACGTCTCTTCCAAGGGGCATTAAAACCATCTTCTTAAACGAATCTGAACACCACGTCTCTTTCAAGGGGTATTAAATCCGACTTGTTAAACCACTCTGAACTCCACGTCTCTTCCAAGGGGCATTAAAATTGTCTTTTTAAGCTACTGTGACCTCCTCGTCTCTTCCAAGGTGCATTGATATTGTCTTTTTATTCCACTGCGACCTCCACCACTTTTCCAAGGGGCAATGATATTGTCTTTTTATTCCACTGGGACCTCCACCACTCTTCCAAGAGGTATTAATATTGTCTTTTTATTCCACTGATACCTCCACGTCTCTTCCAAGGGGCATTAAAACCATCTTGTTAAACCACTCTGAACTCAAAGTCTCTTCAAGGGGCATTAAAAGCGTATTGTTAAGCTACTGTGACCTCCACGTCTCTTCCAAGGGGCATTAAAACAATTTTATTAAACCACTCTGAACTCCACGTCTCTTCAAAGGGGCATTAAAATCGACTTGTTAAGCTACTGTGACCTCCACATCTCTTCCAATGGGCATTAAAACTGTCTTGTTAAACGACTCTGAACTCCACGTCTCTTCCAAGGGTCATTGATATTGTCTTTTTATTCCACTGCGACCTCCACCACTCTTCCAAGGGACATTGATATTGTCTTTTTATTCCACTGCGACCTCCACCACTCTTCCAATGGGCATTGATATTGTCTTTTTATTCCACTGCGACCTCCACCACTCTTCCAAGGGGCATTGATATTGTCTTTTTATTCCACTGGGACCTCCACGTTTCTTCCAAGGGGCATTTAAACCGTCTTGTCAAACCACTCTGAACTCCACGTCTCTTCCATGGGGCATTAAAATCGTCTTGTTTAGATACTGTGACCTCCATGTCTCTTCCAAGGGGCAGATAAAACCGTCTTGTTAAACCACTCTGAACTCCACGTCTCTACCAAGGGACATTAAAATCGTTTTGTTAAGCTATTGTGACCTCCACGTCTCTTCCAAGGGGCATTAAAACCGTCTTGTTAGACCACTCTGAACTCCACTTCTCTTCCAAGGGGCATTAAAACCATCTTGTTAAACCACTCTGAACTCCACGTCTCTTCCAAGGGGCAATTAAAATTGTCTTGTTAAGCTACTGTGACCTCCACGTCTCTTCCAAGGGGCATTGATATTGTCTTTTTATTCCACTGCGATCTCCACCACTCTACCAAGGGCATTGATATTGTCTTTTAATTCCACTGCAGCCTCCACCACTCTTCCAAGGACATTGATATTGTCTTTTTATTCCACTGGGACCTCCAAGTCTCTTCCAAGGTGCATTAAAACCATCTTGTTAAACCACTCTGAACTCCACGTCTCTTCCAAGGGGCATTAAAACCGTCTTGTTAAACCACTCTGAACTTCATGTCTCTTCCAAGGGGCACTAAAATCGTCTTGTTAAAATACTGTGACCTCCACGTCTCTTTCAAGGGGCATTATAACCGTCTTGTTAAACCACTCTGAACTCCACGTCTCTTCCAAGGGGCATTAAAATCGTCTTGTTAAGCTACTGTGACCTCCACGTCTCTTCCAAGGTGCAGTGATATTGTCGTTTTATTCCACTGCGACCTCCACCACTCTTCCAAGGGGCATTGATATTGTCTTTTTATTGCACTGGGACCTTCACCACTCTTCCAAGGGGCATTAAAACCGTATTGTTAAGCTACTGTGACCTCCACGTCTTCTCCAAGGGGCATTAAAACCGTCTTGTTAAACCACTCTGAACTCCACGTCTCTACCAAGGGGCATTAAAATCGTCTTGTTATGCTACTGTGACCTCCACGTCTCTTCCAAGGGGCATTAAAACTGTCTTGTCAAACCACTCTGATCTCTACATCTTTTCCAAGGGGCATTAAAACCGTCTTATTAAGCTACTTAGAACTCCACGTCTCTTCCAAGGGGCATTAAAACCATCTTGTTAAACCACTCTGAACTCCACGTTTCTTCTAAGGGGCATTAAAACCGTCTTGTTAAACCACTCTGAACTCCACGTCTCTTCCATGTGGCAATTAAAATCATCTTGTTAAGCTACTGTGACCTCAACGTCTCTTCCAAGGGGCATTGATATTGTCTTTTTATTCCACTGTAACCTCCATCACTCTTCCAAGGGGCATTGATATTGTCAAACCACTCTGAACTCCATGTTTCTTCAAGGGGCATTAAATTCATCTTGCTAAGCTACTGTAACCTCCACGTCTCTTCCAAGGGGCATCAAAACCATCTTGTTAAACCCCTCTGAACTCCATGTCTCTTCCAAGGGGCATTAAAACCGTCTTGTTAAACCACTCTGAACTCCACAACTCTTCCGAGGGGCATTAAAATCGTTTTGTTAAGCTACTGTGGCCTCCACTTCACTTACAAGGGGCATTGATATTGTCTTTTTATTCCACTGCGACCTCCACCAATCTTCCAAGGGGCATTGATATTGTCTTTTTATTCCACTGCGACCTCCACCACTCTTCCAAGGGGCATTGATATTGTCTGTTTATTCCACTGCGACCTCCACGACTCTTTCAAGGGCATTGATATTGTCTTTTTATTCCACTGGGACCTCCACCACACTTCCAAGGGGCATTGATATTGTCTTTTTATTCCACTGGGACCTCCACGTCTCTTACAAGGGGCATTGATATTGTCTTTTTAATACACTGGGACCTCCATGTCTCTTCCAAGGGGCATTAAAACCATCTTGTTATACCACTCTGTACTCCACGTCTCTTCCATGTGGCAATTAAAATCATCTTGTTAAGCTACTGTGACCTCCATGTCTCTTCCAAGGGGCATTAAAACCGTCTTGTTAAACCACTCTGAACTCCACGTCTCTTCCAAGGGGCATTAAAATCGTCTTGTTAAGCTACTGTGACCTCCACGTCTCTTCCAAGGTGCATTGATATTGTCATTTTATTCCACTGCGACCTCCACCACTCTTCCAAGGGGCATTGATATTGTCTTTTTATTGCACTGGGACCTTCACCACTCTTCCAAGGGGCATTAAAACCGTATTGTTAAGCTACTGTGACCTCCACGTCTTCTCCAAGGGGCATTAAAACCGTCTTGTTAAACCACTCTGAACTCCACGTCTCTACCAAGGGGCATTAAAATCGTCTTGTTATGCTACTGTGACCTCCACGTCTCTTCCAAGGGGCATTAAAACTGTCTTGTCAAACCACTCTGATCTCTACGTCTTTTCCAAGGGGCATTAAAACCGTCTTATTAAGCTACTTAGAACTCCACGTCTCTTCCAAGGGGCATTAAAACCATCTTGTTAAACCACTCTGAACTCCACGTTTCTTCTAAGGGGCATTAAAACTGTCTTGTTAAACCACTCTGAACTCCACGTCTCTTCCATGGGGCATTAAAATCGTCTTGTTTAGATACTGTGACCTCCATGTCTCTTCCAAGGGGCAGATAAAACCGTCTTGTTAAACCACTCTGAACTCCACGTCTCTACCAAGGGACATTAAAATCGTTTTGTTAAGCTATTGTGACCTCCACGTCTCTTCCAAGGGGCATTAAAACCGTCTTGTTAGACCACTCTGAACTCCACTTCTCTTCCAAGGGGCATTAAAACCATCTTGTTAAACCACTCTGAACTCCACGTCTCTTCCAAGGGGCAATTAAAATTGTCTTGTTAAGCTACTGTGACCTCCACGTCTCTTCCAAGGGGCATTGATATTGTCTTTTTATTCCACTGCGATCTCCACCACTCTTCCAAGGGCATTGATATTGTCTTTTAATTCCACTGCAGCCTCCACCACTCTTCCAAGGACATTGATATTGTCTTTTTATTCCACTGGGAACTCCAAGTCTCTTCCAAGGTGCATTAAAACCATCTTGTTAAACCACTCTGAACTCCACGTCTCTTCCAAGGGGCATTAAAACCGTCTTGTTAAACCACTCTGAACTTCATGTCTCTTCCAAGGGGCACTAAAATCGTCTTGTTAAAATACTGTGACCTCCACGTCTCTTTCAAGGGGCATTATAACCGTCTTGTTAAACCACTCTGAACTCCACGTCTCTTCCAAGGGGCATTAAAATCGTCTTGTTAAGCTACTGTGACCTCCACGTCTCTTCCAAGGTGCAGTGATATTGTCGTTTTATTCCACTGCGACCTCCACCACTCTTCCAAGGGGCATTGATATTGTCTTTTTATTGCACTGGGACCTTCACCACTCTTCCAAGGGGCATTAAAACCGTATTGTTAAGCTACTGTGACCTCCACGTCTTCTCCAAGGGGCATTAAAACCGTCTTGTTAAACCACTCTGAACTCCACGTCTCTACCAAGGGGCATTAAAATCGTCTTGTTATGCTACTGTGACCTCCACGTCTCTTCCAAGGGGCATTAAAACTGTCTTGTCAAACCACTCTGATCTCTACATCTTTTCCAAGGGGCATTAAAACCGTCTTATTAAGCTACTTAGAACTCCACGTCTCTTCCAAGGGGCATTAAAACCATCTTGTTAAACCACTCTGAACTCCACGTTTCTTCTAAGGGGCATTAAAACCGTCTTGTTAAACCACTCTGAACTCCACGTCTCTTCCATGTGGCAATTAAAATCATCTTGTTAAGCTACTGTGACCTCAACGTCTCTTCCAAGGGGCATTGATATTGTCTTTTTATTCCACTGTAACCTCCATCACTCTTCCAAGGGGCATTGATATTGTCAAACCACTCTGAACTCCATGTTTCTTCAAGGGGCATTAAATTCATCTTGCTAAGCTACTGTAACCTCCACGTCTCTTCCAAGGGGCATCAAAACCATCTTGTTAAACCCCTCTGAACTCCATGTCTCTTCCAAGGGGCATTAAAACCGTCTTGTTAAACCACTCTGAACTCCACAACTCTTCCGAGGGGCATTAAAATCGTTTTGTTAAGCTACTGTGGCCTCCACTTCACTTACAAGGGGCATTGATATTGTCTTTTTATTCCACTGCGACCTCCACCTATCTTCCAAGGGGCATTGATATTGTCTTTTTATTCCACTGCGACCTCCACCACTCTTCCAAGGGGCATTGATATTGTCTGTTTATTCCACTGCGACCTCCACGACTCTTTCAAGGGCATTGATATTGTCTTTTTATTCCACTGGGACCTCCACCACACTTCCAAGGGGCATTGATATTGTCTTTTTATTCCACTGGGACTTCCACGTCTCTTACAAGGGGCATTGATATTGTCTTTTTAATACACTGGGACCTCCATGTCTCTTCCAAGGGGCATTAAAACCATCTTGTTATACCACTTTGTACTCCACGTCTCTTCCATGTGGCAATTAAAATCATCTTGTTAAGCTACTGTGAGCTCCATGTCTCTTCCAAGGGGCATTAAAGCCGTCTTGTTAAACCACTCTGAACTCCACGTCTCTTCCAAGGGGCATTAAAATCATCTTGTTAAGTTACTGTGACCTCCACGTCTCTTCCAAGGTGCATTGATATTGTCATTTTATTCCACTGCGACCTCCACCACTCTTCCAAGGGGCATTGATATTGTCTTTTTATTGCACTGGGACCTTCACCACTCTTCCAAGGGGCATTAAAACCGTATTGTTAAGCTACTGTGACCTCCACGTCTTCTCCAAGGGGCATTAAAACCGTCTTGTTAAACCACTCTGAACTCCACGTCTCTACCAAGGGGCATTAAAATCGTCTTGTTATGCTACTGTGACCTCCACGTCTCTTCCAAGGGGCATTAAAACTGTCTTGTCAAACCACTCTGATCTCTACGTCTTTTCCAAGGGGCATTAAAACCGTCTTATTAAGCTACTTAGAACTCCACGTCTCTTCCAAGGGGCATTAAAACCATCTTGTTAAACCACTCTGAACTCCACGTTTCTTCTAAGGGGCATTAAAACTGTCTTGTTAAACCACTCTGAACTCCACGTCTCTTCCATGTGGCAATTAAAATCATCTTGTTAAGCTACTGTGACCTCAACGTCTCTTCCAAGGGGCATTGATATTGTCTTTTTATTCCACTGTGACCTCCATCACTCTTCCAAGGGGCATTGATATTGTCAAACCACTCTGAACTCCATGTTTCTTCAAGGGGCATTAAATTCATCTTGCTAAGCTACTGTAACCTCCACGTCTCTTCCAAGGGGCATCAAAACCATCTTGTTAAACCGCTCTGAACTCCATGTCTCTTCCAAGGGGCATTAAAACCGTCTTGTTAAACCACTCTGAACTCCACAACTCTTCCGAGGGGCATTAAAATCGTTTTGTTAAGCTACTGTGGCCTCCACTTCACTTACAAGGGGCATTGATATTGTCTTTTTATTCCACTGCGACCTCCACCAATCTTCCAAGGGGCATTGATATTGTCTTTTTATTCCACTGCGACCTCCACCACTCTTCGAAGGGGCATTGATATTGTCTGTTTATTCCACTGCGACCTCCACGACTCTTTCAAGGGCATTGATATTGTCTTTTTATTCCACTGGGACCTCCACCACCCTTCCAAGGGGCATTGATATTGTCTTTTTATTCCACTGGGACCTCCACGTCTCTTACAAGGGGCATTGATATTGTCTTTTTAATACACTGGGACCTCCATGTCTCTTCCAAGGGGCATTAAAACCATCTTGTTAAACCACTCTGAACTCCACGTCTCTTCCATGTGGCAAATAAAATCATCTTGTTAAGCTACTGTGACCTCCACGTCTCTTCCAAGGGGCATTAAAACCGTCTTGTTAAACCACTCTCAACTCCACGTCTCTTCCAAGGGGCATTATAACCGTCTTGATAAACCACTCTCAACTCCACGTCTCTTCCAAGGGGCATTAAAACTGTTTTGTTAAGCTACTGTGATCTCCACGTCTATTCCAAGGTGCATTTATGTTGTCTTTTTATTCCACTGCGACCTCCACCACTCTTACAAGCGTCAATGATATTCTCTTTTTATTCCACTGGGACCACCACCACTCTTCCAAAAGGCATTGATATTGTCTTTTTATTCCACTGAGACCTCCACGTTTCTTCCAAAGGGCATTAAAACTGTCTTGTCAAACCACTCTGAACTCCACGTCTCGTCCATGGGGCATTAAAACCGTCTTGTTATGCCACTCTGACCTCCACGTCTCTTCCAAGGGGCAGATAAAACCGTCTTGATAAACCACTCTGAACTCCACGTCTCTTCCAAGGGGCATTAAAATCGTCTTGTTAAGCTACTGTGACCTCCACGTCTCTTCCAAGGGGCATTAAAACCATCTTGTTAAACCCGTCTGAACTCCACGTCTCTTCCAAGTGGCATTAAACCAGTCTTGTTAAACCACTCTAAACTCCACGTCTCTTCCATGTGGCAATTAAAATCATCTTTTTAAGCAACTGTGACCTCCACGTCTCTTCCAAGGGACATTGATATTGTCTTTTTATTCCACTGCAACCTCCACCACTCTTCCAAGGGGCATTGATATTGTCTTTTTATTCCACGGCGACCTCCACCACTGTTCCAAGGGGCATTGATATTGTCTTTTTATTCCCCTGGGACCTCCACATCTCTTCCAAGGGGCATTAAAACCGTCTTGTCAAACCACTCTGAACTCTACATCTCTTTCAAGGGGCATTAAAACCGTCTAATTAAGCTATTGTGACGTCCACGTCTCTTCCAAGGGGCATTAAAACAGTCTTATTAAACCACTCTGAACTCCACGTCTCTTCCAAGGGGCATGAAAACCGTCTTGTTAAACCACTCTGAACTCCACTTCTCTTCCAAGGGGCATTAAAATCATCTTGTTAAGATACTTTGATCTCCACGTCTCTTCCAAGGGGCATTAAAACCATCTTCTTAAACTAATCTGAACACCACGTCTCATTCAAGGGGTATTAAATCCATCTTGTTAAACCACTCTGAACTCCACGTCTCTTCCATGTGGCAATTAAAATCATCTTGTTAAGCTACTGTGACCTCAACGTCTCTTCCAAGGGGCATTGATATTGTCTTTTTATTCCACTGTGACCTCCACCACTCTTCCAAGGGGCATTGATATTGTCAAACCACTCTGAACTCCATGTTTCTTCAAGGGGCATTAAAATCATCTTGCTAAGTTACTCTAACCTCCACGTCTCTTCCAAGGGGCATCAAAACCATCTTGTTAAACCGCTCTGAACTCCATGTCTCTTCCAAGGGGCATTAAAACCGTCTTGTTAAACCACTCTGAAGTCCACAACTCTTCCGAGGGGCATTAAAATCGTTTTGTTAAGCTACTGTGGCCTCCACTTCATTTACAAGGGGCATTGATATTGTCTTTTTATTCCACTGCGACCTCCACCAATCTTCCAAGGGGCATTGATATTGTCTTTTTATTCCACTGCGACCTCCACCACTCTTCCAAGGGGCATTGATATTGTCTGTTTAATCCACTGCGACCTCCACGACTCTTTCAAGGGCATTGATATTGTCTTTTTATTCCACTGGGACCTCCACCACCCTTCCAAGGGGCATTGATATTGTCTTTTTATTCCACTGGGACCTCCACGTCTCTTACAAGGGGCATTGATATTGTCTTTTTAATACACTGGGACCTCCATGTCTCTTCCAAGGGGCATTAAAACCATCTTGTTATACCACTCTGAACTCCACGTCTCTTCCATGTGGCAATTAAAATCATTTTGTTAAGCTACTGTGACCTCTACGTCTCTTCCAAGGGGCATTAAAACCGTCTTGTTAAACCACTCTCAACTCCACGTCTCTTCCAAGGGGCATTATAACCGTCTTGATAAACCACTCTCAACTCCACGTCTCTTCCAAGGGGCATTAAAACTGTTTTGTTAAGCTACTGTGATCTCCACGTCTATTCCAAGGTGCATTTATATTGTCTTTTTATTCCACTGCGACCTCCACCACTCTTACAACGGTCAATGATATTCTCTTTTTATTCCACTGGGACCACCACCACTCTTCCAAAAGGCATTGATATTGTCTTTTTATTCCACTGAGACCTCCACGTTTCTTCCAAAGGGCATTAAAACTGTCTTGTCAAACCACTCTGAACTCCACGTCTCGTCCATGGGGCATTAAAACCGTCTTGTTATGCCACTGTGACCTCCACGTCTCTTCCAAGGGGCAGATAAAACCGTCTTGATAAACCACTCTGAACTCCACGTCTCTTCCAAGGGGCATTAAAATCGTCTTGTTAAGCTACTGTGTCCTCCACGTCTCTTCCAAGTGGCATTAAAACCATCATGTTAAACCCGTCTGAACTCCACGTCTCTTCCAAGGGGCATTAAAACAGTCTTGTTAAACGACTCTAAACTCCACGTCTCTTCCATGTGGCAATTTAAATCATCTTTTTAAGCAACTGTGACCTCCACGTCTCTTCCAAGGGACATTGATATTGTCTTTTTATTCCACTGCAACCTCCACCACTCTTCCAAGGAGCATTGATATTGTCTTTTGTTTCCACGGCGACTTCCACCACTGTTCCAAGGGGCATTGATATTGTCTTTTTATTCCCCTGGGACCTCCACATCTCTTCCAAGGGGCATTAAAACCGTCTTGTCAAACCACTCTGAACTCTACATCTCTTCCAAGGGGCATTAAAACCGTCTAATTAAGCTATTGTGACGTCCACGTCTCTTCCAAGGGGCATGAAAACAGTCTTATTAAACCACTCTGAACTCCACGTCTCTTCCAAGGGGCATGAAAACCGTCTTGTTAAACCACTCTGAACTCCACTTCTCTTCCAAGGGGCATTAAAATCATCTTGTTAAGCTACTTTGATCTCCACGTCTCTTCCAAGGGGCATTAAAACCATCTTCTTAAACTAATCTGAACACCATGTCTCATTCAAGGGGTATTAAATCCATCTTGTTAAACCACTCTGAACTCCACGTCTCTTCCATGTGGCAATTAAAATCATCTTGTTAAGCTACTGTGACCTCAACGTCTCTTCCAGGGGGCATTGATATTGTCTTTTTATTCCACTGCGACCTCCACCACTCTTCCAAGGGGCATTGATATTGTCAAACCACTCTGAACTCCATGTTTCTTAAAGGGGCATTAAAATCATTTTGCTAAGCTACTGTAACCTCCACGTCTCTTCCAAGGGGCATCAAAACCGTCTTGTTAAACCGCTCTGAACTTCATGTCTCTTCCAAGGGGCATTAAAACCGTCTTGTTAAACCACTCTGAACTCCACGTCTCTTCCGAGGGGCATTAAAATTGTCTTTTTAAGCTACTGTGACCTCCACGTCTCTTCCAAGGGGCATTAAAACAATTTTGCTAAACCACTCTGAACTCCACGTCTCTTCCAAGGGTCATTGATATTGTCTTTTTAATCCACTGGGACCTCCATGTCTTTTCCAAGGGGCACTAAAACCATCTTGTTAAACCACTCTGAACTCCATGTCTCTTCCATGGGGCATTAAAATAGTCTTGTTAAGCTACTGTGACCTCCACGTCACATCCAATGGGCATTAAAACCGTATTGATATACCACTCTGAACTCCAAGTCTCTTCCAAGGGGCATTAAAATCATCTTTTTAAGCTACTGTGACCTCCACGTCTCTTCCAAGGGGCATTAAAACCGTCTTGTTAAACCACTCTGAACTCCACGTCTCTTCCCAGGGGCATTATAACCGTCTCTATAAACCACTCAGAACTCCACGTTTCTTCCAAGTGGCATTAAAGTCATCTTGTAAAGCTACTGTAACCTCCACGTCTCTTCCAAGTTGCATTAAAACTGTCTTGTTATACCGCTCTGAACTCCATGTCTCATCCAAGGGGCATTAAAACCGTCTTGTTAAACCACTCTGAACTCCACGTCTCTTCCAAGGGGCTTTAAAATCGTTTTGTTAAGCTACTGTGGCCTCCACATCACTTCCAAGGGGCATTGATATTGTCTTTTTATTCCACTGCGACCTCCACCACTCTTCCAACGGGCATTGATATTGTCTTTTTATTCCACTGCGACCTTCACCACTCTTCCAAGGGAGCATTGATATTGTCTATTTATTCCACTGCGACCTCCACCACTCTTCCAAGGGCATTGATATTGTTTATTTATTCCACTGCGACCTCCACCACTCTTCCAAGGGCATTGATATTGTCTTTTTATTCCACTGGGACCTCCACCACCCTTCCAAGGGGTATTGATATTGTCTTTTTAATCCACTGGGACCTCCATGTCTCTTCCAAGGGGCATTGATATTGTCTTTTTAATCCACTGGGACCTCCATGTCTTTTCCAAGGGGCATTAAAACATTCTTGTTAAACCACTCTGTACTCCACGTCTTTTCCAAGGGGCATTAAAAAAGTCTTTTTAAGCTACTGTGACCTCTACATCTCATCCAAAGGGCATTAAAACCGTCTTGATAAATCACTCTGAACTCCACGTCTCTTCCAAGGGGCATTAAAATCATCTTGTTAAGCTACTGTGATCTCCACGTCTCTTCCAAGGGGCATTAAAACCGTCTTTATAAACCACTCTGAACTCCGCGTCTCTTCCAAGGGGCATTATAACCGTCTTTATAAACCACTCTAAACTCCACGTCTCTTCCAAGGGGCATTAACACCGTCTTGTTAAGCTACTGTGATCTCCACGTCTATTCCTAGGTGCATTTATATTGTCTTTTTATTCCACTGGGACCTCCACCACTCTTCCAAAGGGCATTGATATTGTCTTTTTATTCCACTGGGACCTCCACGTTTCTTCCAAGGGGCATTAAAACTGTCTTCTCAAACCACTCTGAACTCCACGTCTCGTCCATGGGGCATTAAAACCGTCTTGTTAAGCCACTGTGACCTCCACGTCTCTTTCAAGGGGCAGATAAAACTGTCTTGTTAAACCACTCTGAACTCCACATCTGTTCCAAGGGGCATTAGTATCGTCTTGTTAAGCCACTGTGACCTCCACGTCTCTTCCAAGGGGCATTAAAACCGTCTTGTTAAACCACTCTGAACTCCACTTCTCTCCCAAGGGGCATTAAAACCGTCTTGTTAAACCACTCTAAACTCTGTCTCTTCCATGTGGCAATTAAAATCATCTTGTTAAGCTACTGTTACCTCCACATCTCATCCAAGCTGCATTGATATTGTCTTGTTATTCCACTGCGACCTCCAACACTCTTCCAAGGGGCATTGATATTGTCTTTTAATTCCACTGCAACCTCCACCACTGTTCCAAGGGGCATTGATATTATATTTTTATTCCTCTGGGACCTCCATATCTCTTCCAAGGGGCATTAAAACCGTCTTGTCAAACCACTCTGAACTCTACGTCTCTTCCAAGGGGCATTAAAACCGTCTTATTAAGCTATTGTGACCTCCACGTCTCTTCCAAGGTGCATTAAAACAGTCTTGTTAAACCACTCTGAACTCCACGTCTCTTCCAAGGGGCATTAAAATCATCTTGTTAAGCTACTGTGACATCCACGTCTCTTCGAAAGGGCATTAAAACCATCTTCTTAAACCAAACTGAACACCACGTCTCTTTCAAGGGGCATTAAATCCGTCTTGTTAAACCACTCTGAACTCCACGTCTCTTCCAAGTGGCACTAAAATTGTCTTTTTAAGCTACTGTGACCTCCACGTCTCTTCCAAGGGGCATTGATATTGTCTTTTTATTCCACTGCGACCTCCACTACTTTTCCAAGGGTCATTGATATTTTTTTTTATTCCACTGGGACCTCCACCACTCTTCCAAGAGGCATTAATATTGTCTTTTTATTCCACTGATACCTCCACGTCTCTTTCAAGGGGCATTAAAACCGTCCTGTTAAACCACTCCGAACTCAAAGTCTCTTCCAAGGGTCATTAAAACCTTATTTTTTAGCTACTGTGACCTCCACGTCTCTTCCAAGGGGCATTAAAACCATCCTGTTAAACCACTCTAAACTCCACGTCTCTACCAAGGGGCTTTAAAATCATCTTGTTAAGCTACTGTGACCTCCACATCTCTTCCAATGGGCATTAAAACTCTTGTTAAACGACTCTGAACTCCACGTCTCTTCCAAGGGTCATTGATATTGTCTTTTTATTCCACTGCAACCTCCACCACTATTCCAAGGGGCATTGATATTCTCTTTTTATTCCACTGGGAACTCCACCACTCTTCCAAGAGGCATTGATATTGTCTTTTTATTCTACTGGGACCTCCACGTTTCTTCCAAGGGGCATGAAAACCATCTTGTCAAACCACTCTGAACTCCATGTCTCTTTCATGGGGCATTAAAACTGTCTTGTTAAGCCACTGTGACCTCCACGGCTCTACCAAGGGGCATTAAAATCGTCTTGCTAAGCTACTGTGACCACCACGTCTCTTCCAAGGGGCATTAACACCGTCTTGTTAAACCACTCTGAACTCCAAGTCTCTTCCAAGGGGCATTAAAACTGTCTTGTTATACCACTCTGAACTCCAAGTCTCTTCCAAGGGGCAATTAAAATAGTATTGTTAAGCTACTGTGATATCCACGTCTCTTCCAAGGGGCATTGATATTGTCTTTTTATTCCACTGCGACCTCCACCACTCTTCCAAGGGGCATTGATATTGTATTTTTATTCCACTGCGACCTCCACCACTCTTCCAAGGGGCATTGATATTGTCTTTTTATTCCACTGGGACCTCCACTTCTCTTCCAAGGGGCATTGATATTGTCATTTTAATCCACAGGGACTTCCACGTCTCTTTCAAGGAGCATTAAACCCGTCTTGTTAAACCACTCTGAACTCCACATCTCTTCCAAGGGGCATTAAAATAGTCTTGTTAAGCTACTGTGACCTCCACGTCTCATCCAAATGGCATTAAAACCGTCTTGTTAAACCACTCTGAACTCCACTTCTCTTCCAAGGGGCATTAAAATCATCTTGTTAAGCTACTGTGACCTCCACGTCTCTTCCAAGGGGCATTAAAACGATCTTGTTAAACCACTCTGAACTCCACGTCTCTTCCAAGGGGCATTAAAACCGTCTTGTTAAGCTACTGTGATCTCCACGTCTATTCCAAGCTGCATTTATATTGTCTTTTTATTCCACTGCGACCTCCACCACTCTTCCAAGGGGCATTGATATTTTCTTTTCATTCCACTGGGACCTCCACGTCTCTTCCAAGGGGCATTAAAACCATCTTGTTAAACTACTCTGAACTCCACATCTTTTCCAATGGGCATTAAAACCGTCTTGTTAAACCACTGTAAACTCCACAGATCTTCCAAGGGGCATTGAAATGTTGTTTTTAATTACCTCTAACCTCCACGAATCTTCCAACGGGCATTGCATTTCCTCCTAATTTTAGTCAGCTCTTGTTTTTCAATGCATAGGCGAACACTAAGGGAGACCCACTCCCCAATAATGGGTGGAAGGTTTTTAATATGCTGTAATCCATGTCTGTTTTAAGGGGCATTGCAGTTCCTCATAATTTTTGGAAAGCCTTCCATTCACTGCTTAGGCCAACAGTGTACAGGAGACCCAGTTGCTATAAATGGAAAAAACGGTTTAGTTAAGGCCCTCTGACCTCCATGTCACTTCCAAGGGGCATTGGAGAGCCTCGAAATTTTTGGTAGGCATTGCACTCATTGTATGCCTTATAACTGTAGCCGAACTTCTCCTTTTGGTACAGAAACATATCCTACAAGACATATGTGGTTGACTGGCCTGATATTGATGTGAATGGTCCCTGTTCCTCCTGCTCTTTCTCCTTTGCCACCACCTCATCCATCATTCATCACCTGAAGCTTTGTTTTAACGGGAGTCATAGAACTGGGATAGTAGCAGGAAAACATCCAGTAATCCTCGGAGGAGGTAGGATATGCGCCAAAACGCTGATAACCTCAGGCCTAGCCGCTACTACATACATGCGCTGACATTCCAAGGAACAGAACGCTAAGGAGATGGATGGCCTCATAATCATGAATAATTTACTCGTTGTGTAGGAGGCTGACCACTGCTGCTGTCTACCTTCTGAACTTTGTGTTGAAGCCTGATTGACCCAGGACCCACAATCCTCTATGTCTGGAGGACGTGTTGCATCCCATTGTCCAACTGTGTCCCTGCTTCCACAATATTAACCCAGTGTGAAGGCGTCAGTGAGATGGACCATCCCTGGCCACATTCATTTGTCCACGTGTTTGTGGTTAGGCTGTTCTTCCCACTAAATGCACTGGGGAGGGCACAGGTAATGTTTTGGTATGCCTGCTTGTGTATAAGGTGCACCGGGACAAATTGAGGGGGCTGGGGACCGTTTATGGACACCCGGCCTCCCCTAGGCGGCTGGGGACCGCATGTGGGCACCCTGCCGCGGGGCGACTGGGGACCAAGCGTGGACACCGGGCCGCCGGGTGGCTGGGGACTGAATATGGATACCAGGCCGCCGACGCAGCCATGACATTGTGGCCAGATTCCGCCTCCACATGCCTAAAAGGCCCAATTTCAAGAGCAAGCAAGCAGTTATGGTATTGCAGCCTGGGGGTGGGTGCGTGGCAGGCTGCATACTTGCGCTTGCATTGCAAGGAATGGGGGAGGTAAAATTGAACACTGCCCTGTGACAAGGACTTGATCGGGGATAGTTGCAAGTCTGCATCTTCTGATGCGGCAAGGATGACTTCTGATGGGCACACTTTTAGGAAGTGACCTGGGTGTCAGAGATGCTTCCAGGGGTCTTCCCCATGCTGTTCCCATGTCTTTTCAGCACTGTATGCATGTGTCACACAGCACATGGCCAGATAATGTTGTAAAATGTTAAAATGACATTCCCCGGTGAATGCATTTGTCACGGTTGAAAGCAATACAAAAGTGTAAAAACGCATAAAAAATGCTACATGTGAACATAGCCCAAGGTGTGGAGGAGTATCTTTGTTTTTGGTTATTTATTTTACCTTATACACAAGTCTTTTCCCTGGAAAGGATGTTACTTAACATATTTCACAGGAAAACAGTTTCAGTTTCTTGTTTGTATGTTTTATTGTGAGCCCGTAAAAGTGGCTTAATACCTCTGACCACGTTGTTGACATCAGTGACTTGGGGGTCAGAAATGCTTCCTGGGGCGATCCCCATACTGTCCCCATGTCATTTGAGCACTGTCACTATCGTTTTTTGCACTTTTTAGGCTTTCTACAGACTGCCAGGTGGTGCCGCCGCAAAAATGCTCGGGTCTCCCATAGACTAACATTGGGCTCGTTGCTCGGGTCGAGCACCCGAGTATCACAGTGAGCTCGGCCCGAGATTCAAACACCCGAGCATTTTAGTGCTCGCTCAACACTATTAGAGAGCCATCAGCCGGCTATGCTTTGTTGTTCCCATTATTAACAAGTGGGTCTCCTATACTGTTATTTCGTCTCCAGTGACTGCAAGGGTTGCCCAAAATTTGGACGCAACTCAATACCCCTTTGAAGAGACATAGAGGAGGTTCTCAGTAAAAAAAATGTTCCCATTATAAAGGAGCTGGACTCCTATAGTGGTAATGCCCATGCTGTGACTGAAAGGGCTGCCAAAATTTGGGAAAAACCCCTCTAAGAATTTAAAGACACATAGAGCAGGGCCACAGTAACGACAAATTCCCATTAGAAAGGAGAGAGTCTGCTATACAGTTATAGGGTATGCAGTGAGTCCAATGGCTGAACAATTTTAGGAAAAGCCCCACTAAGAATTTAAAGACACATAGAGCAGGGCGACAATAACGACAAATTTCCATTAGAAAGGAGGGAGTCTACTATACAGTTATAGGGTATGCAGTGAGTACAACTGCTGACCAATTTTAGGAAAAACCCCACTAAGAATTTAAAGACACAGAGAGCATGGCCACAGTAACGACAAATTCCCATTAGAAAGGAGAGAGTCAGCTATGCAGTTATGGGGTATGCAGTGAGTCCAACGGCTGACCAATTTTAGGAAAAACCCCACTAAGACTTTAAAGAAACATAGAGCAAGGGCCACAGTAACGACAAATTCCCATTAGAAAGGAGTCTGCTATACAGTTATAGTGTATACAGTGGGTCCAACTGCTGACCAATTTTAGGAAATACCCCACAAAGAATTTAAAGACACAAAGAGCAGGGCCACAGTAACAAGTACGACATGTTCCCATTAGAAAGGAGAGGGTCTGCTATACAGTTATAGGGCATGAAGTGAGTCCAATGGCTGAACAATTTTAGGAAAAGCCAAGCTAAGAATTTATAGACACATAGAGGAGGGCCACAGTAACAAGTACGACATGTTCCCATTAGAAAGGAGAGGTTCTGCTATACAGTTATAGGGTATGCAGTGAGTCCAACGGCTGACCAAGTTTAGGAAAAACCCCACTAAGAATTTAAAGACACATAGAGCAGGGCCACAGTAACGACAAATTCCCATTAGAAAGGAAAAGTCTCACATAGTGTTGGCCTATGCAGTGAATGCAAGGGCTGCCAAAAATTTGGAGGCATTTCAATGCCCCTTGGAAGAGACGTGGAGGAGGGCCTCATAAAAAAATGTTCCCATTAGAAAGGAGCTGACCTCCAATACTTGTAATGCCCATGCACAATTGTATAGGCTGACAAACATTTACCCCTGGGGGGTATACATGAACAGACTGTATAAAATTTTTTTTTTTACGGGCATCATAAACACCCTTTAAAAAATTATGTGGGTGTTGCATCATGGACCACGGTCACCCTGGTGATATGGTGGTGTAGGATGAGGTGAAGGAGGAGTACAAGAGCAAATAGCCAAAATCAGGAAGCGTATACCCATGTCTAGGTGTGAAAAGGTGCATGGGAATATACCTCCCAAAGAAAAGACACTGGATTTGAGTTTATGTTACGCTGATATCATTCGGTGGTGTTGAGAAGTCTGGCCCAATCTAGCTCTTTTTCTTTTTTATAAGAGTCAGCCTGTCAGCATTTTCAGTTGACAGGCGGATGGGCTTATCAGTTATAATTCCACCAGCGGCACTAAAAACCCGCTCTGATAAAACGCTGGCGGCAGGGCAGGCCAGGACCTCCAAGAAATAGAGAGCCAGTTCATTCCACTTATCCAGTTTTGATACCCAATAATTATAAAGCACAGAGGAATAACGAAGGATATTGCTACGGTCAGCAAGGTACTCCCTCATCATCTTCCCAAACTTTGCACTCCTTGTGATAGTACCCCGCGCCTCAGGGCCTGTGCGATGGGAGGGTCTGAGAAAAATCTCCCAGAACTTTGACAGTGTTCCCCTGCCTCTGTGGGATTGAAGTTGTGTCTCTCTCGCCTGTACTCCCCGGTTGTCCAACAAAGTGTGTCCTCTGCCGCCCGCGTTTTCAGAAGGGAATTTTTTAATAGTTCCGCAACAAGGGCCTTCTGGTACTGCCCAGTTTTTGTAGAACTGTCCGCCTCAGGAATGAGAGATATAAAGTTCTCCTTGTAGCGTGGGTCTAGAAGTGTCACCAACCAGTAATAACTGTCACCCTAAATATTAAGAACTCGAGGGTCATAGGAAATACAGCGTAACATAAACTCAGCCATGCATGCCAGACTTCTAACAGGCAAGACTTCCATGTCCTCACCAAGAGGATGACTGACCATGCTCTCCTCCTCCTCCTCTCTGTCCTCTGGCTATCCATGCTGAACAGACGGTATGACAGCTGTGCAGGTAGTACCGTCTATAGTGAATGAAACTAGCTCCTGTCCTTCCTCCTACTCCTCCTCCTGTTCCTCATTGTCACCCAATCCTCGTTGGGATGAGATGAGGCTTGGCTGTGTGTAATCACCCTGTATGGTTGCTTGCTCCATCTCATTGTGCTCCGCCTGCAATGCATCCTCTTTGATTGTGAGCAGAGAGCATTTCAGAAGACAGTGAAGCGGGATGGTGATGCTAATTATGGCGTCATCGCCACTCACCTTCTTGGTGGAGTCCTCAAAATTTTGGAGGATGGTACATATGTCTGACATCCATGTCCACTCCTGAGGTCTTATGTGTGGAGTCTGAACTGAATACCGACGGCCTTGTTGATGCTGGTACTCAACAACTGCCCTCTTCTGCTCACAAATACTTCCCAACATCTGCAGTGTAGAGTTCCAATGCGTGTGGACATCACACACCAGTTTGTGAGCCAGAAGCTGCAAAGGCTTCTGAAACATGGCAAGGGCAGCGGAAGCTGTAGCTGACTTTCTAAAGTGGGCACAAAGGCGGCGTACTTTAACAATCAGATCTGGCAGCTCCAGGTAGGATTTGAGAAACCACTGAACCACGAGGTTAAGCACATGGGCCAGGCATGGTACGTGTGTGAGCTTGCCTCCCCTCAGAGTCGCCACCAGGTTCACATACGACCATGCCTGGCTGTAGGTTCAGCGGTGTGAGCCACAGATCTGCCTGCTCTTTCAGAGCTGTTCACAACTCTTCAGCATTGTGCGGTTTGTCACCTAAGCATATTAGCTTCAGCACAGCCTGTTGCCGCTTGGCCGAGTCAGTGCTGCAGTGCTTCCAGCTTGTGACTGATGTGGTCATTTCGGAGATGGAGGCTGAAGAGGAAGAGGAGGCTAAGGAGGATTAGGTGCAGGAGCTGTAGACCTTGGGGGCAACCTTGATTGATCTAGGGCCCACAATCCTTGGCGTTGGAAGGACGTGTTCCGTCCCAAGGTCCGACTGGGTCCCAGCTTCCACTATGTTAACCAGTGTGCTGTCAGCGAGATGTACCGTCCCTGCCCACAAGCACTTGTCCACGTGTCCGTGGTTAGGTGGACTTTCACGGTAACTGTGTTGTTGAGGGCACAGCTAATGTCTTGGGACACGTGCTTGTGTAATGCGGGGACGGCATACCGGGAGAAATAGTGGCGGCTGTGGACCGAGTACCGAGGGATGGCCGCCACCATAAGGTTGTGGAATTCTTCCATCTCCACAAGCCTAAAAAGCAATATTTTGAGCGCAAGCAGTCGTGAAATGTGAGAATTTAGTAGTGTTGCCTGTGGGGCATTGGCTGCATATTTGCGCTTGCGTTCCAAGGACTGGGGTATGGACAGCTAAGCGCTGCGCTGGGACTAGGAAATGGATGTGCTTCCTGATGCTGCTACTTGAGAGTGCGCAACGACACGTGCAGGGCAGGAGGCATCTTCGCATGCACCATGGACAGGGGATTGGCTTGCATGCACAAAAGCGGAAGAAGCAATGGTGCCACCTGCAGACACTGTTCGTGGACCCTTGGGTTCGGCCCACAAAGTCAGGTGCTTTGCTGCCATGTGCCTGATCATGCTGGTGGTGGTCAGGCTGGTCTTTTTGCCACCCCTGCTGATGCTGGCCTGGCAGGTGCTGCAAATGGCCTTTTTGGGGTTATCAGCAGAGTCTTTAAAAGACAACCAGACTCTGGAAGACCTAACAGTTGTACTGGCAACTTCCTTCGTGTTGGTGTAACGGGGAACGGTTTCCTACCTTCTGTCTGCGTCCACCACACTGCTTCTTCCTGCCTGTTGGGGTGCTCTGCCTCCCTCCCCCTGTGTGCTGCTGTCCTCGCTCTGCATGTCCTCCTGCCAGGTTGGGTCAGTTACTATATCATCCACCACCTCGTCTTCCACTTCCGCACCTTGTTCCTCCTCATGACTTTCTGGCAATTGTGTCTCATCATCATCTAACTATTGTGACACTTTCCCACCGTCGCCTTCGTGTGACCGTGGCTGATCAAATATTTCAACATCGCTACAAGCGATATCCTCTTGCCCCGCTTCAAGTGGACCGGGCGAGAGGCCCGAATCTATAAATGGAAAAGTGAACAGCTCTTCAGAATGTCCAGGTGTGGGATTGGTTGTTTCTGGGTACTTTGCATCGTGGGAGGAAGGAGGATGAGGGTGAGGAATATGCGGTCCAGACTCACGGCTACTGAGACTTAAAGTGTGGAAGACAGGGTGGTGGTGGTGGTGGCTAAGTGACTGGAAGCATTATCCGCTATCCAACCAACAACCTTTTGACACTACTCTGGGTTCAATAGAGGTGTGCTGCGGTCCCCTAGGAATTGGGACAGGAAAGTCAGGCGAGAAGATATGGGTGTTTGTTGTGGCACAATTCCAGCTTGCCCACGGCCTTGTCCTCGGCCTCTTCATGCACCATTACCATCACGTCCAGTTCCCCGTCCCTTGCCACGTGCCTTGCCCATTTTAAATGGAGGACAGTATCTTCCACGCTCACTACAATTGACTGAGTTTGGAGCAAACTTATATGTGATCCATGTGTTGGAGAAAACAGAGTTTCAAATAGCTGGTCTGTAGGTAAGTAGTTTGAACAGCAAACTGCTGTGAATTGCTTCACTGACACACTTGAAAGAAATTTTTAATGGAGGCCAGAAATGGCAGTATTTTCTGACAATGTATATGCGATCCGTGTGATGGAGAAAACAGAGTTTTAAATACCTGGCCTGTAGGTAAGTAGTTTGAACAGCAAACTGGTGTAAATTGCTTCAATGACACACTAATGAAATTTTTAATGGAGGCCAGAAATGTCAGTATTTTCTGACAAAGTATATGTGATCCGTGTGATGGAGAAAACAGAGTTTTAAATACCTGGCCTGTAGGTAAGTAGTTTGAACAGCAAACTGGTGTCAATTGCTTCACTGACACACTGAAAGAAATTGTTAATGGAGAACAGAAATGGCAGTATTTTTTGACAACTTATATGTGATCCATTTGACGGAGAAAACACAGTTTTAAATAGCTGGATTTCTATCGCTGTAATATGGAAAGGACCTGGCTGTATTCCGCAGTGCCAACAAGGAAATGGCGCAGAAAAATGGTGTTCTCTGGATTGCTTTTTAAGCAAATAAAGAGGATTAAGATCCAAATAAAAGTATTCCTGGCCCCTGAGACCTGGGCCTTTGTATAGAAATATCTAACTGCAGCAGAAGGCAGAATTGGAATATAGCCTCTTGTGCTATATGCACTGCAGTCTGCTATATACCCTGCCTGCCTGCCTATATACACTGCCTGCCTGATATTTCTGCAGATGGATTAGTTAGTCCTCAAAAGGATTGTTTGTTAAGATGGATATGTGTAATGTACGGTTTTTCTCCCTACACTACCTAATACACAAGCAAATCTCTCCCTGACGCAGCAGCACCTCTCCCTACACAAGCAAATGGCGCAGAAAAACGGTGTTCTCTGGATTGATTTTTAAGCAAATAATGAGGATTAAGATCCAAAGAAAAGTATTCCTGGCCCCTGAGACCTGGGCCTTTGTATAGAAATATCTAACAGCAGCAGAAGGCAGAATTGGAATGGAGCCTCTTGTTCTATATGCACTGCAGTCTGCTATATACCCTGCCTGCCTATATACACTGCCTGCCTGATATCTCTGCAGATGGATTAGTTAGTCCTCAAAAGGACTGTTTGTTAAGATGGATATGTGTAATGTACGTTTTTTCTCCCTACACTACCTAATACACAAGCAAATCTCTCCCTGACGCAGCAGCACCTCTCCCTACACTGTCTGATTCCAGAGTGACTGTGACGAGCATGGTGGCGCCAGGTCTGTTATAGACCCGATGACGCTATGCGGCCAGCCAATCACTGTAATGCCACAACCAACATGGCTACGGCATTACAGTGAGTTGCAGGCAATCCCTGCATGTTCTTTGGCTCTGTAAAGAGTGTCAAACATGCAGGGAGGAGACCTGAGCTCCCGCCTAGCAACCCCGGAAATACTCATTGAGCACCGAGCATCTCGAGCAGTGAGATGCTCGGGCGAGTACTGGGCAGTGGCGAGCATGCTCGCTCATCACTACAGGCCTGCTATTTAAAACCGTGGTTCTCTGTCAGACGTATCATATATAACTGCGTTTCAAAATTAGCCATTTCCCGGGAATGTGGAACATATTGTTCTCCATTTAAAATGGGCAAGGTGCATTGCAAAGGATGGGGAAGTAGACGTGATGTTGATGGTACATGCAGAGGCCGAGGACGTGGCCGTGGGCAAGCTGAAATTGTGCCACAACAAACACCCTCATCTGGATGCTCGACCTTCCTGTCCCAATTACTAGGGGACCGCAGAACACAACTATTGAACCCAGAGTAGTGTCAAAAGGTTGTTGGTTGGATAGCAGATAATGCTTCCAGTCACTTTGCCACCACCATCACACTGTCTTCCACATGGTCAAGTCTCAGTATCCGTGCGTCTAGACCGCATATTCCTCACCCTGATCCTCCTTCCTCCCATCATGGCGAGTGCCCGGAGAAAACTGATCCCACACTTGGACACTACGAAGAGCTGTTCACTTTTTCATTTGTATATTGGGGCCTCTTGCCCGGCCAGCTTCAAGCGAGTTAAGAAGAGAACGCATGTAGCTATACCCACACGAAGGCAACGATGGGAAAGTGCAATTACTGTCGCAAGAGGTGGGTGATGATGATGAGACACAATTGCCAAAATGTCAGGAGGAGGACCAGGGTGCGGAAGTGGAAGATGAGGAGGTGGATGATATAGTAACTGACCCAACCTAGCAGGAGGACATACAGAGTAAGGACAGCAGCACACAGCGGGAGGGAGGCATAGCACCACAACAGGCAGGAAGAAGCAGTGTTTTGGCCACAAACACAAGGCAGGAAAGCGTTCCTCGTAACGCCAACATGACGGAAGTTGCCAGTACAACTGCTAGGTCTTCCCCAGTCTGATTGTTTTTGAAAGACTCTGCAGATAACCCCAAAAAGGCCATTTGCACCACCTGCCAGGCCAGCATCTGCAGGAGTAGAAAAACTAGCAGCCTGACCATGACCAGCATGATCAGGCACATAGTAGAAAATCACCCGACTAAGTGAGCCGAACCCCAGGGTCCAGAAACAGTGTCTGCTGGTGACACCACTGCTCCTTCCGCTGCTGTGCGTGCACGCCAATCCCTTGTCCATGGCGCATGCCAAGATGCTTCCCGCCCTGCACGTGTCGTTGTACACTCTCAACTAGCACCATCAGCAAGCATGTCCACGTCCTAATCCCAGTGCAGCGTTCAGTTGTCCCTACCCCAGTCCTTGGAACGCAAGTACAAATACGCAGCCAACGCCCCACAGGTAACACTACTAAATTCACACATATCGCGAATGCTTGCTCTTAAAATGTTGCCTTTTAGGCTTATGGAGATGGAAGGTTTCCGCAACCTGATGGCAGCGGCCATCCCTCGGTACTCGGTCCCCAGCCGCCACTATTTCTCCCAGTGTGCCGTCCCCGCATTACACGAGCACATGTCCCACAACATTAGCCGTTCCCTCAACAAATTTGTTATTGGGAAAGTCCACCTAATCACGGACACGTGGACAAGTGCTTGTGGGCAGGGACTGTACATCTCGCTGATGGCACAGTGGGTTAACATAGTGGAAGCCGGGACTCAGTCAGACCATGGAATGGAACACGTCCTCCTGATGTCGAAGATTGCGGGCCCTGCGTCATTCAGGATTGCCCCCACATTCTACCGCTCCTGCATCTCCTCCTCCTATTCAGCCTTCTTCTCTGAAATGACCACATCAGTCACAAGCTGGAAGCATTTCAGCACTGCCTCAGCCAAGCAGCATCAGGCTGTGCTGAATCTAACATGCTTAGGTGACAAAACGCACAACGCTGAAGAGTTGTGGACAGCTCTGGAAGAGCAGGCATATCTGTGGCTGATACTGCTGACCCTACAGCCAGGCATGGTCATGTGTGACATTTGCCGGAACCTGGTGGTGGCTCTGAGGTGAGGCAAGCTCACACACATACTGTTATGATCTGCTACAAGCACTAAGGAAAGAAAGGAGATCTGTCCCTACAATAGAACTAAGCTAGATCAATACGATGTAACGGGGAACCTGATCCTGCGATCAGACCCGCTAAAGTCCTCGGCTAGTCTGTACAAAGACCTATAGATGCAAGGGAGGGATCCCTACAACAACTAGGGACTGGGACAAAGTTGGACACCTCCTAGCAGAGATTGTAGCAGTAAAATACAAACACACAACAAAGAACATAAAGGTGCGAAGACCTAGCTAAACTGACTGAGCAAGGTAACTAAGCACCAGGCTAGCTAAAGAGTAGAAATTACAATGAAGTTGAGCAAGGCCAGGAGGGCGGAGCAGGATTAAATAGGCAAAAAGGTCATGTGACCAGCAAGATAGAAAAAACCTAACAGGAGAGTTCTAACAGTACCCCCTCTTCTAAGTGGATCCTCCGGATCCCCTAGGCCCAGGCTTATCAGGAAACTTCTTGTGAAACGCTCTGACAAGTCTGGAAGCAGAAACATCATCTGCCCTCACCCATGAGTTATCCTCGGGTCCGAAACCTTTCCAAGCGATGAGATACTGCAAACTCCCTCTATACCGTCTAGAATTTAGGATGCGGGAAATTTCGTATTCCCCGTCCTCCACTACCGGAGGAACAGTGGCGGAGGCGTCTCCATCCAACACATAAGCTCTTTCCAACAGAGAAACATGAAACACCGGATTAATCTTCCAGGAGGTAAGAACCTCCAACCTAACAGCAGATTGGTTAACTACCTGAAGCACCTTAAAGGGCCCTACAAACTTGGGACCCAATTTTTTAGAAGGAATCCTCAACCGCAGATTCTTAGAGGACAACCAAACCATGTTACCAATAGCAAACAAAACCTCTTGCCGTTTCCTATCAAAGTACCTCTTAGATTTTTTGTTAGCCTCCTGAAGATTACCACGCACATCCATCCAAACTCTCTCCAAATCACCGGAAAAACTCTCCACCTCAGGCACAGCCAATACCAATTTGGAGAATGACTCAAAAGACGGATGTCTCCCAGAACAACAAAAAATAGGCGAACAACCAGCAGAAGAGGATGTATGGTTGTTAAGAGCAAACTCAGCAAGAGGCAGCAACTCAGACCACCCCTCCTGATTGTCTGCCACAAAACAGCGCAAGAACTGCTCAACATCCTGATTCTTCCTTTCTGTTTGGCCATTAGACTCAGGATGATATCCGGATGAAAACAACAAATGAACTCCCAACCTGTCACAAAAAGCACGCCAAAAACGAGCCACGAACTGAGGTCCCCTATCCGAAACAATGTCAGTAGGAACGCCATGTAGTCTGACAATTTCCTTGACAAAGGCCTTAGCGAGAGTCTTAGCGCAGGGCAGTTTGATGAAAGGAACCAAGTGACACATCTTGCTAAAATGGTCCACGACCACCCAGATGACTGTGAAACCCTCAGAGGGGGGAAGGTCAGAAATAAAGTCCATAGCCAGATGTGTCCAAGGTGCACTAGGAACCCCCAGAGGGTAAAGCAACCCCGCTGCAGGAGTATGTGAAGACTTAGATCTAGCACACACCGTACATTGACGCACCCACTTAATGACTTCCTTCTGCCCTCCAGGCCACCAAAAACTGCGACCCACAAGTCTCTTGGTCTCAGAAATTCCTGGATGACCTGCCAACCGAGACTCATGACACTCAACAAACAAATCTCTCCTAAAGGTCCTAGGCACAAACAACCTCCCATGGGGAGTGTTAGATGGGGCATTCTCCTGTGCTTTAAGAATCTCATCTTCCAAAACGGAGTCCAATGCAGCAATCACAACACCTTCTTGTAAAATGCTCCCCTCCTCCTCAGCACCGACCATGGGAGAAAAGCTGCGAGACAAAGCATCAGCTTTAACATTCTAGGTACCCGGGATGTAAGTAACGGAAAAATTAAACCGCGAAAAAAAAAGTGCCCACCTAGCCTGACGGGCATTCAAGAGCTTGGCAGCATCAAGATAGATCAGATTCTTATGATCAGTGAAAACCTGAATGGGAAATTCAGCACCTTCCAAGAGATGACGCCAGTGTTCAAATGCGAGTTTAATAGCCAGCAATTCCCGATTACCAATATCGTAATTAAGTTCAGTCTCAGAAAATTTTTTGGAAAAAAAAGCACAGGGATGTACTCCATCCTTGTTTTTCTGAGACAACACCGCACCGACCCCCGCCGAAGAAGCATCAACCTCAACCAAAAACGGCTTAATCACATCAGGCTGCATAAGGATGGGAGCAGAGCTGAACCTCTCCTTTAGAAACACAAAAGCTTCAATGGCCTCAGTAGTCCACTGAACCGCATTAGCACCTTTCCTGGTGAGATCGGTCAGTGGTTTGACAATAATAATAGAAAACTTTTTAATGAATTTTCTGTAATAATTGGCGAAACCCAAAAACCTCTGTATCGATTTCAAACCAATAGGCCTAGGCCATTCCTGAACTGCCTGAACCTTCACATAGTCCATCTCAAACCCCTCGCTGGAGAAAATGTAGCCCAAAAAACTAATTCTCTGTACAGCGAACTCACATTTCTGCAGCTTAGTAAAAAGTGAATTGTCAATTAATAACTGTAATACCTCACGTACGCTCCGCCAATGAGACTCCAGATCCGGTGAATAAATCAAAATGTCATCCAAATACGCAACCACATTTTTGGCGATCAAAGGTCTAAGGATGTCATTAATAAGATTCTGAAAAAATGCTGGAGCATTGGTAAGACCAAAAGGCATCACCAGATTCTCAAAATGACCCACAGGAGTGTTAAAAGCAGTCTTCCATTCATCACCCTCCTTCATGCGCAACAAATTGTATTCCCCCCGGAGATCAATTTTAGAGAACCACTTGGCCCCCACTAACTGGTTAAATAAATCAGGAATCAATGGCAGTGGGTAAGGATTGCGTACAGTAATTTTATTAATCTCACGAAAATCCAGACAAGGACGTAAACCGCCGTCCTATTTTTAACAAAAAAAAATCCAACAGCCACAGGAGACTTGGAAGGCCTAATGTGACCGGCAGCCAAGCTTGTCTGTATGTATTCCTCCAAAAGCCTTTCTCTCAGGAATAGTAAGATTAAATAAACGACTTTTAGGAAGAGTCGCTCCAGGGACAAATTCAATGGTACAATCGTAGTCTCTGTGGGGAGGCAAAATTTGTGACTCCTCCTCAGAAAAAACTCTCCTAAAATCCTGAATAGGTACAGGTAATTCCCCTTTTTCCACCGCAGCAATACGTCCGTTACGAAATTTGTCATAACACTTAGGGCTCCAGGACTTAATTTCATTGGTAGACCAATCCAGTACAGGATTGTGCAATTTTAACCAGGGTAACCCCAAAATTACTGGAGAAGGCAAATTATTTAATACTACCAAATCCAAATTTTCTTGGTGAATACCATTAATAGTGAGGGGAAATTCACAGACCTTGTGAGTAACACTCTTCAACGGGGAGCCATCGACAGAAACCACAGCAATAGGGGATGACAAAGGTTTGGCTTTTAATTTAAGTTTTTCCAAGAATCCCCCATCAATCACATTCAGAGTAGAACCACAATCCACAAATATCCGAAATTCAATTAATTCTTCCTGAGCAGCAGTAGTAGCAGAAAGAAATACCCCCTTAGTATTTAAACAGGCAATACGGGCGTAACTGACCTTTTTTTTTCTTTGCTCATACGAAGCACACAGTTCTTAATAAAATGGTCAGATTTCCCGCAATAAAAGCACAAACCTTCAGAAGATCTGCAGTCTTTTTCCTGAGAGCAGGTTGCCATCGCCCCAATCTCCATCGGCTCTCCAATGTCATTACAGACCCTCTCAAGACTAGGAGCTGACATGGCAGAGGATTTACTCTCATTAAGCCTTGACGCAGTCTCCTGTCCACCCGTATAGTTAATTGCATTGCCTCCTGCAAGTTTACAGGTGTGGGATAAGCAATCAGCAAATCCTTAACCCTTTCACCTAGCCCCGCAAGAAACAAACTTTTCAATGCTGAATCGTTCCACCCCACCTGGGCAGACCACCGACGGAAGTGAGAACAATATTTTTCCACATTACATGATCCCTGCCTCAAACGTCTCAATTCAGTTTCAGCTGATGAGACACGATCAGGATCATCATACAACAAACCCAAAGCAGAAAAAAAACTATCCACTGATCTAAAGCATGGATCACTAGGTTGGAGAGAAAAGGCCCATCCCTGATGTTCTTTGCGCAAAAGTGACATTATGAACCCTATGCGCTGTGATTCATCACCAGAGGATCTGGGTCTCAAATGAAAATACAGCAAACAAGCATTTTTAAAGGAAAAAAACTCTTGCTGATCACCAAAAAATAAATCAGGCAAACGTACCTTTGGCTCCACAAAATGTGCTCCAGAACAGCTACTCACGTGTTGTTGGAGCTCGGCCACCTCCAGAGAGAGTCCCTGCAGGCGTTGAGCCAAATCCTGAACCGACACTATGATGGAAACTGGAGGTCTTTCCTTAGAGATATTTTTGGGCTGGACTTACTGTTATGATCTGCTACAAGCACTAAGGAAAGAAAGGAGATCTGTCCCTACAATAGAACTAAGCTAGATCCCTACAATGTAACGGGGAACCTGATCCTGCGATCAGACCAGCTAAAGTCCTCGGCTAGTCTGTACGAAGACCTATAGATGCACGGGAGGGATCCCTACAAGAACTGGGGACTGGGACACAGTTGGACACCTCCTAGCAGAGATTGTAGCAGTAAAAGACAAACACACAACATAGAACATAAAGGTCCGAAGACCTAGCTAAACTGACTGAGCAAGGTAACTAAGCACTAGTGTTGAGCCACCCCCGTAGTGTTCGAGTTCGGTTCGGTTCGTCGAACACCCGTGTGTTCGCCGAACTGTTCGTCGAACTGTTCGTCGAACACCTTCGAACACCGTTAAAACCAATGGCAGGCAAACAAAAACACATAGAAACACATAGAAAACACCTTCAAAGGTGTCCAAAAGCTGACAAACTGCTCAGAAGACATAACTAACACATGGAAAAGTGACAAGTACATATAGTCATGCGAAAATAAAAGAGGTGGAGGAGTAAAAGGAGGGGGAGACACAGATATAGGCATGTCATGCCCTTCTAAAATGCAAAAAGTGAGAAGCCGACACGGCCAGTCCGCTCCTGCCCGTGCCACCTCCGTGTCGCCGGGTTTGTGCCAGAACCGCGGTGAATCCTGATGGACAGCCCCCCTCTCCCAATACTGGTGCCTGTCCGCTGGTGGGTCGAGCGAGCCCCCCCTGTGGTGGAGGCAGCTCTAAGCTTTTTAATTTAAATTGTCTCTCTAATTTGAATGAATACACTTTAAATCCATTTACAAGCATCTATTGGAGGGCAAGTCTCATGCCAGCAGCCGCGTAATTCCAGCTCCAGTAGCGTCCACTAAAGCTGCTGCAGTTGAAAAGCTTTTATAAGGATCGAGCTCGGCTGTCCACCGCAAGGCATCCTACTGCCAGTCCCAGCCCCTATGCCTTGGGGTGCCTCCTGATGCTCTTCACTGAGTATCCCATGGTCCCGAAGCATTTCCTTTGAAAAAATTAAGTGTCTAAACTACAGGTGGTGTTGCTTGCTTAACAGCCGGGATAATCCGCTGACTAGCAGACACTGCTACTAGGCACAAAGTATTTCCTGGGCTAGATGCAGTTAAAAATTTGTAATTAGATACTCTCGTTGGATGCTGAGAAAGCATTCCATAGAGTCTCCTGGCACGCCATATATGATTCTCTTAAAAAGCTTGGGGTAGGGGTCTAGGGGACCCTTTTATAGCCCAAATCACGGCCCTGTATCACAATACGTCACCTAGGTTGAAGATAAATGGAACTGTAGCACCCTGAGGGCTCGGTTGCTACAGAGGTATTGCACCTCACCCAGAGGTGTGATATCTCACTCTCAGGTAAGGATGTAGTGTGGATCAGGACCCGACACCTGCATGCATTACACCACATTGCCGTGGGGCAGGGCGACCAATATGCCTCTGAGATGGGCACGACAGTCCCTGTCCCTGGCTGGAGTGGGGGGAGGGAACACTGAGGAAGGGGAACCCTGTAGTGCAGGAGCAGGGAGGAAGCAGTTCCTGGGTGCATTGAGAAGGGAGTATAAAAGGTGGGCACCATCTTAGTTCAGTGCAGAGAAGTCTGAGCAGAAGTGGCAGGGAGCAGGGGCTCTGCATGAGCTCTGCTCCGGAGGCGGGCCTAGTAACAGAGGCCCAGGACTGGAAGAGGGAGAAGGAAGGAAGAGGAGCGGAGAAGGCTCCAGGAACGAGGAATGAAGGGATCCCAGGGGTGCGGACGGGCGAGTCGCCACCGCACGCCCGAATCCACCTGCGTGGAGGGGTCAGGCCAAAGGGGGAGACCGGTCCCCGAAACTAGTGGAGGCAGGAAACGACCCTCAGCTAGAAACCGGAGGCTGTGACATTTTATGTGGCACAGCCCCTCGCTACACCCGCTAGGAAGGCACCACATAGGGTCAGGGAAACTGGCGCCAAGTTTACCAAGAGGAGGCCCGAGGCAGCCGGACAGAAGGGTTGGTAAGAAAGGCCAGACAAAGGACACATCAAAAACACATAAATAGTTCCACCACTGGTTTGACCACCCTGAGCCACGGAACCGGGTCGCCGCCACGAAGACTACAACCACCAGCATCCACCAAAAAGGGTCTGGCTCGGGGTGTCCCAAGGCCCAGGGGTGCCTCAGAACATTTTCATCACCTTTCACAATCACCAATGGGACAAGGCAGGGATGTCCTCTGTCCCCTCTCTTATACATCCTAGTGACGGAGCACCTGCTCTCATCAATTCGCCATAACCCCAATATTAGGTGGATTGAGGTGGGAGGCACCGAGTACAAGTGCTCTCTATTTGCTGATGATGTCCTAGTATATATCACTCAATCACATATATCCATCCATGCTGTTATGGCTGAAATAGATCACTTTGTTACATGGTCAAATTTTAAAATCAATGCAGCGAAGTCTGAGGCCCTCGATGTCTCCCTCCCCAAATCCATATAGGATTCCATCCAGTCCAACTTTCCCTTTGCCTGGCCCTCACAGGGTATCAAATACTTAGGAATTCCTATTCATAGAGACCTCTCCCATCTATGTTATCTTAATTTTGGGCCCTTTATTGAACAACTCCATACAGACCACGGTTGGCAAGTTAGAACTGTAAGATTCACTACGTGAACCACTGGTGTTTTGTGGAAAAGCACATGTACACTGCGTTCCAAATTATTATGCAAAAAGTGTTTAGGAGTGATAAGGGAAGAATTTGTTTGTTTGTCAGTTAAACTCATTGATGGTGATGTGTGTCAGGGCTCTTTATATCACTGTAAGCAATTGCAGACACCTGTGCTAATTGGTTTGGCAGGTGTGTCCAATGAAAGGCAAGACTACTTAAGAAGGCTGTCTCACATTATTAAGCAGCCTACATTTTCTGCCAAAATGGGAAAGAAAAAGGATGTGTCGGCTGCTGAGAAGCAACAAATTGTGGAGTGTTTAGGTCAAGGCATGACTACAATCAACATTGTGCGATGATCAGGATGAAGTGTCTTGGCAATCAAGAAGTATGTAGCTGATTCACAGTACACACGTGTGCGTGCTGATAAGGGCAAATTGAGGACTCTTTCCTACAGGCAATTACGTCAGGTTGAAAGAGCAGCGGCAAAAAAGCCTTGTCATAGCAGCAGACAAGTTTTTGAAGCTGCTTGTGCCTCCAACGTCCCCCGAACAACAAGATGCAGGGTCCTTCAGAGGTTTGCAGCTGTGCATACGCCATCCTGTCGACCTCCTCTATCCACTTCACACAAGCAGAAACGGCTCCAGTGGGCCAAACATTACATGAAGACTGATTTCAAAACTGTTTTGTTCACGGATGAGTGCCGTGCAGCGCTCAATGGTCCAGATGGATGGAGTGGAGGATGGCTGGTTGATGGACACCCCACGCAAACACGGCTACAGCGCCAACAAGGAGGAGGTGGAGTAATGTTTTGGGCTGGAATCATGGGGAGAGAGATTGTCGGCCCCTTTAGGATCCCTGAAGGCGCTAAAGATGAACTCCATAATGTATGTGGATTTTCTCAAACAGCACTTCCTGCCATGGTTCAAGAAGAAGAACCGTGTATTTCACAGCAAGATCATTTTTCTGCATGATAATGCACCATCTCATGCTGCACATAAAACATCTGCATCTCTGGCTGATATGGGCATAAAAGGGGACAAACTTATGGTGTGACCCCCATGCTCCCCTGACCTGTACCCCATTCAGAACCTTTGGAGCATCATTAAAAGGAGTGTCTATGATGGCGGGAGGCAGTTCACATCTAAGCAACAGCTCTGGGAGGGTATTCTGTCCTCATGCAAAACAATTGAAGCAGAAACCATCCAAAACCTGACAAATTCAATGGACGAGAGAGTTCAGAAGTAGAGATGAGCGTTGTTCTACTCGAACTGTTCGCCAATCTCAAATTCGAGCTGTTTTGGGCGGTGTTCGAGCCGTTCGGCGAACACGAACAATTTGAGAAAAATTCGGCTGTTCGAGGTTATGTTCGATAACTGTTCGTGCACCAAAATCATAACTGGATTTTTTCTCAGTAATGATGAAAATTAATGTTAATACACAGTTTGAGTGTACAGCGGGGTGGGGGGAGGGGCAGGGGATGGATCTCTGCAGGAACAATGAAGATCTCCATTTTTTTTTCTCTTTCCCGCATTTGCAGTGGGGAGGTGCAATCTGTCAGCCTATCAGCAGCGCACACACGGAGCGAAGTGCTTTTTTTCACACAAGCAAGGGCATGTGTCATTGAGAGTTTATGTCACATGTCCTTGCCCTATAAGACCAAGTCATTTTCCCCGTCGCCACCATTTTCTCACTGCTGCAGCTGCGTGTTAGACGGCACCGCTGTTGCTGTGTGCGCTATACCTTGTTAATTTCAAGCCAATTTTCGCACAAATATACAGATAGCTTGGGAGTAGGGAATAGTTGTGATTGCAGTCCTTTTAAGGACTAGGTTACAGCATTTCCTACGACTTTTATCAGGGAGGTCTGTGCTCTTAAATAGATAGGTTGTGGGAGTAAAGACTAATTGTAATTGGAGTCGTTTTCAGGACTAGGTTACATGAGTTCCTATCAGTTTTTGCCAGGCAGGTCTGTGCCAGTGCTGTGCAAGTTTTTTTCACAGCATTTGGCTGAATCTAGCAAAGCTAATCCTTTTTGGCCTATTGCAGAGTGTGTTAGTCAGTGGAGTAGCCTATCTGTGTTGCAAGATATAACACCTGTGTATAGAATACCAATTTTTTTACTGCACCTAGTGAAGTAAAATCTTTTGGGCATAGCATCATTCTATTAGTCCATCTATACTGACCTCCATCAGGTTGCAAACTGAATATAATTTTTTTCTGCATCTAGCTCTGAAAAAATATTTGGGCTTCTAGCAGTGTGTGGGACTTGGTCTATTAGTCCATCTATACTGACCTCCATCAGGTTGCAAATTAAAAATAATTTTTTTCTTCATTTAGCTCTGAAAAAATATTTGGGCTTCTAGCAGTGTGTGGGACTTGTTCTATTAGTCCTTCTATACTGACCTCCAGCAGGTTGCAAATTGAATATAATTTTTTTCTGCATCTAGCTCTGAAAAAATAGTTGGGCTTCTAGCGGTGTGTGGGACTTGGTCTATTAGTCCATCTATACTGACCTCCATCAGGTTGCAAATTAAAAATAATTTTTTTCTGCATCTAGCTCTGAAAAAATATTTGGGCTTCTAGCAGTGTGTGGGACTTGGTCTATTAGTCCATCTATACTGACCTCCATCAGGTTGCAAATTAAAAATAATTTTTTTCTGCATCTAGCTCTGAAAAAATATTTGGGCTTCTAGCAGTGTGTGGGACTTGGTCTATTAGTCCATCTATACTGACCTCCATCAGGTTGCAAATTAAAAATAATTTTTTTCTTCATTTAGCTCTGTAAAAATATTTGGGCTTCTAGCAGTGTGTGTGACTTGTTCTATTAGTCCTTCTATACTGACCTCCAGCAGGTTGCAAATTGAATATCATTTTTTTCTGCATCTAGCTCTGAAAAAATAGTTGGGCTTCTAGCGGTGTGTGGGACTTGGTCTATTAGTCCATCTATACTGACCTCCATCAGGTTGCAAATTAAAAATAATTTTTTTCTGCATCTAGCTCTGAAAAAATATTTGGGCTTCTAGCAGTGTGTGGGACTTGGTCTATTAGTCCATCTATACTGACCTCCATCAGGTTGCAAATTAAAAATAATTTTTTTCTGCATCTAGCTCTGAAAAAATATTTGGGCTTCTAGCGGTGTGTGGGACTTGGTCTATTAGTCCATCTATACTGACCTCCATCAGGTTGCAAATTAAAAATAATTTTTTTCTGCATCTAGCTCTGAAAAAATATTTGGGCTTCTAGTGGTGTGTGGGACTTGGTCTATTAGTCCATCTATACTGACCTCCATCAGGTTGCAAATTAAAAATATTTTTTTTCTGCATCTAGCTCTGAAAAAATATTTGGGCTTCTAGCGGTGTGTGGGACTTGGTCTATTAGTCCATCTATACTGACCTCCATCAGGTTGCAAATTAAAAATAATTTTTTTCTTCATTTAGCTCTGAAAAAATATTTGGGCTTCTAGCAGTGTGTGGGACTTCTTCTATTAGTCCTTCTATACTGACCTCCAGCAGGTTGCAAATTGAATATAATTTTTTTCTGCATCTAGCTCTGAAAAAATAGTTGGGCTTCTAGCGGTGTGTGGGACTTGGTCTATTAGTCCATCTATACTGACCTCCATCAGGTTGCAAATTAAAAATAATTTTTTTCTGCATCTAGCTCTGAAAAAATATTTGGGCTTCTAGCAGTGTGTGGGACTTGGTCTATTAGTCCATCTATACTGACCTCCATCAGGTTGCAAATTAAAAATAATTTTTATCTGCATCTACAGTACCTCTGAAAAAATATTTGGGCTTCTAGCTGTGTGTGGGACTATTTGTATTAGTCCATCTATACTGACCTCCATCAGGTTGCAAACTGAATATATTTTTTTCTGCATCTACCTCTGAAAAAATATTTGGCCTTCTAGTAGTGTGTCGGACTTTCTCTATTAGTCCATCTATACTGACCTCCATCAGGTTGCAAATTAAAACTAATTTTTATCTGCATCTACAGTACCTCTGAAAAAATATTTGGGCTTCTAGCTGTGTGTGGGACTATTTGTATTAGTCCATCTATACTGACCTCCATCAGGTTGCAAATTCAAAATAATTTTTTTCTGCATCTAACCCAGCCAATAGTTTTGGCCTAATACCACAGTTTGGCCACTCAGCTCTGCTCGGTTACCATCCATTGTTTTTTTGTGCAAACAACTCCAGAGTTGTGAATTAGTTAACCACCAAAATGAGTGGAAAAAGGCCTGCTGCTGGTAGAAAGGGGAATAGGCGTGTTGGGAAGGGGAAAAAAGGTTGTGTCCGTGGGGTAGGTGTTAAAGCAACAGTAACATCTGCAGAAGAAAGACCATCTTCCAGCCAAACTAAAATGTCTACTTCTTTTAGCGGACAATGTGATAAGATCCCTTTCTTACGGCCACGCCAATCGCTACAAATTCCAGATGAGGCACAAAAACAGCAGGTGCTTCAACGGATATCAAGTGCTCCTTTAAGTGGGCTCTCCTCCACATCAACTTCAACATCACAAATACTCCAGTCCTCAAAGGTGTCACCCAAATCGCACTTGCTTCCTCACAGCTCCCAAATCTCCAGCTGCCCGTCTGAGTATGAGGTAGAACAGATGGTTGAGTCTGCAGAGCTGTTTACTCATACTATAGCCTGGGAATCAGAGGTCGACTCCAGCGCTTCTGTGAATCCAGACGAGGAAATGATCTGCACTGATGCCCAGAATCTTTATGAGTCGGATCCAGGACCAGATGCAGAAGGTTCTGACCATAATGTAGACCCTCATTCCCAAACTGTAACTCCTGTTGGTGGAGACAATGAGGAAGACGATGATAAGACTCAAATACGTGATTGGAGCGACAACTTTAGTTTTTTGTCAGGGCAGGAACAGGTTGGCTCTGAGGACGATGGGTGTGATAACGCACAGGGTGATGATGATGAGGTCGGAGATCCCACTTACTGTCAACCCACAGTCAGCCAAGAGATGAGGTCAGCAGAGGAGGTGGAGGAAGATGCTAGTGACGACGAGGTCAGGTTGCGCCTTCCTGGACAGAGACGTAGTACTGGAAGCACGTCAACAACTGCATCCTCAAACACAACTCTGCCTCTCACCACAAGTCGTGGTGGCTCTTCAGGTCGCATGGGTGCTAAGCCTTGCATAGCCTGGGCATTTTTTCAGATCGATAAAGATGACCCAACTCGTGTTATCTGTAACATTTGTCAGCAAAAGCTAAGTAGAGGCCAAAAAATACATAGTTTGAGTAATTCATGCATGAACCGGCACATGGACATGAAGCATAAGTTGCAGTGGGAAGCTCAGTGTGCTACAATGCGGCCTAGCCGGCCGGGCCAATCACCGTCTGCCATATCTTGTGCATCCGCGGCCTCTTCATCCTCTGTGACTGGGGGGACAGCAGTCACACCTGTTTTGGGGCGCAGACCTGCCACCTCTTTACCCGCAACAGCCAGCGTGATTGGCAGGTCATCATTTTCTTTGGAGGTGGTAACACCAGCTGGTGTTGAGCGCTGTCCGACATCGATAGCACCACCTTTGGATCAAGGCAACCTAACATGTCCGCCTGCATCTTCCTCACAGACCGGCAGTTTGCCGGGGACACCCTTATCAACCCCGTCTAAGCACAATAGCCAGCCCTCGGTCCCTCAGATGTGGACAAGTAAAAGACCATTTCCTCCTAGCCATGAGAAAGCTAAGAGGTTGAATTTCACCATCTGCAAGCTCTTGGCTACAGAAATGCTGCCTTTCCGCCTGGTGGACACAGAGGATTTTCGAGACCTTATGTCCGTCGCAGTGCCCCAGTACCAGATGCCCAGTCGGCACTACTTCTCAAAGAAAGGTGTGCCTGCGCTCCACCAGCATGTCGCACACAACATCACCGCTTCTTTGAGAAACTCTGTGTGTGACAGGGTGCATTTCACCACAGACACTTGGACGAGTAGGCATGGACAGGGGCGTTACATGTCGCTGACTGGGCACTGGGTAACTATGGTGACAGCAGGACAAGGGGCTGCTGTCCAAGTCTTGCTGTCCCCACGAGTTGTGCGTCAATCCTCTTTATGTCAAAGTTCCTCCACTGCTTCTGCCTCCTCAACCTCCTCTCGGTCTTCCACCTGCACCCAAAGCCTGTCTGGTCATGCCACAAGCTTTCTAACTGCGCAGAAGGGATCCTGCACACCTCCTTACTATGCTGGCAGTAGGGCTCAACGTCATCAGGCGGTTTTTACATTGAAATGTTTGGGAAATGTGAGTCACACAGCTGAGGAGTTGTGGTCAGCTCTGGAGAACCAATTTCATGAATGGTTGTCTCCACTGGACCTGAAACCAGGGAAGGCCGTGTGCGACAATGCTGCAAACCTGGGTGCGGCCCTTCGCCGGGGCAATGTCACACACGTGCCTTGTATGGCTCACGTGTTGAACCTGGTTGTCCAGCAATTTTTAGCCCTCTATCCCAGACTAGATGGCCTTCTGCAGAGGGCACGGTCGCTATGTGCTCACTTCCGCCGTTCGCATCCCGCAGCTCAGCGACTTACATCTCTACAGAAGTCGTTGGGCCTGCCACTTCACCGGCTAAAATGCGATGTGCCTACCCAGTGGAATTCAACTCTGCACATGTTGCAGCGACTGTGGCAGCACCGACAAGCCCTGGTGCAATACGTTCTGACGTATAGCCTGGGCCAACGAGATTCAGAGGTGGGGCAAATCACGCTGGAGGAGTGGTCTCAGATCAGGGACCTATGCACCCTTCTGCACAGTTTTGAAATGGCGACGAAGATGTTTAGTGCTGACGATGCCATTATCAGCATGACTATTCCGGTGAGTTACATGCTGGAGCACATGTTAAACAGAATTCGGAGTCAGGTGGTGGCACAAGAGGAGGTGGAGGAAGTAGAGGAGGAGGAGTTGTATGCGGAAGGGCTAACATCTGCAAGGTCCAGACGGTCGGCAGCACCAAGGCGGCAGGCATGTGAGGGTGGGGGAGATGGTTTTACCAGGGCGCATGGTAGCAGCCAAACTAGTGAGGAAGGTGCAGGAGCCCAGGAAGAAGTGGAGGACGAACTGATGGAAGACTCATCAGATGAGGGAGACCTTGATCACATTTCTGTTGTGCGAGGTTGGGGGGAGAGGACAGAGGAAGGAAGCATGATTGTTACCTCGCCACCAACACAACAGGGACTTGGTGCTCCTGGATGCGCAACACACATGAGTGCCTTCTTGCTGCACTACCTGCAACATGACCCTCGAATTGTGAGAATTAGAAATAATCCTGACTACTGGGTTGCCACACTGTTAGATCCCCGATACAAAAGTAAATTTGCAGAAATTATTCCTGCCATAGAAAGGGATGCACGCATGCAGGAGTATCAGCAGAGACTGTTGCAGAATCTTACATGTGCTTTTCCACAAAATACCAGTGGTGCACGTAGTGAATCTCACAGTTCCAACTTGCCAACCGTGGGACCGTCAAGTGTTCAGCACTCAAACCGTAACAGAACCACAGTATCTGCTGGTAACATCAATTTTGCGGAATCATTTCACCACTTTTTTAGCCCATCCTTTGCAAGGCCACAGGAGACAAGAAGTCTGACACATAGTCAACGCCTAGAGACGATGGTACAGGATTATCTCCAAGTAAACATTGAAGCCACGACTGTGTCACTGGACCTTTGCTCTTTTTGGGCTTCCAATCTGGATAAATGGCCGGAGCTAGCCACTTACGCCTTGGAGATCTTGTCATGCCCCGCAGCCAGCGTTCTGTCTGAACGTGTGTTCAGCGCTGCTGGTGGTGTGCTGACAGATAAGCGCACGTGGCTCTCCACTGATAATGTAGACAGACTCACGTTCATAAAGATGAACAAATCATGGATCCGAAACGACTTTTCTACCCCTGTGTCATCCTGGGGAGAGTAAAAGCTTGATGATTGGTTAAAATCACCCTACCAACCGTTTTAAGCTTTCAAATTACTAATCATGTTTATCTGTATCTTGACTGGAAAATAATTTGGGCTTTGTAGCAGTGTGCAGCACTGATCCTATTAGGCCATCTATACTAAAGCTTCACCAGATTTAAAATTAAAAATAATTTTTAGCTGCATCTAGCCCGGAAAATAATTTTGGGGCTCCGAGATGCGCAAGGCACATAAGTGCCTTCTTGCTGCACTACCTGCAGCATGACCCTCATATTGTCAGAATTCGAAGTAATCATGACTAATGGGTTGCCGCACTCTTAGATCCCCCAAACTTTTCGATCAACCTTTTCATTTTAATAAAGACCAAAAAAATGGTCATTTTTGAAATTATAAGCATTAGCAGGTTGTTAGAAACTGAAATCAAACAGTTTTCAACTCAAAACTTTATTCTAGGTGATGTTACATTTTCACATAGGACCCCTTGTTCGAAAGGAGCTTCTGAACTCTCTCGTCCATTGAATTTGTCAGGTTTTGGATGGTTTCTGCTTCAATTGTTTTGCATGAGGACAGAATACCCTCCCAGAGCTGTTGCTTAGATGTGAACTGCCTCCCGCCATCATAGACACTCCTTTTAATGATGCTCCAAAGGTTCTGAATGGGGTAGAGGTCAGGGGAGCATGGGGGTCACACCATAAGTTTGTCCCCTTTTATGCCCATATCAGCCAGAGATGCAGATGTTTTATGTGCAGCATGAGATGGTGCATTATCATGCAGAAAAATGATCTTGCTGTGAAATACACGGTTCTTCTTCTTGAACCATGGCAGGAAGTGCTGTTTGAGAAAATCCACATACATTATGGAGTTCATCTTTAGCGCCTTCAGGGATCCTAAAGGGGCCGACAATCTCTCTCCCCATGATTCCAGCCCAAAACATTACTCCACCTCCTCCTTGTTGGCGCTGTAGCCGTGTTTGCGTGGGGTGTCCATCAACCAGCCATCCTCCACTCCATCCATCTGGACCATCGAGCGCTGCACGGCACTCATCCGTGAACAAAACAGTTTTGAAATCAGTCTTCATGTAATGTTTGGCCCACTGGAGCCGTTTCTGCTTGTGTGAAGTGGATAGAGGAGGTCGACAGGATGGCGCATGCACAGCTGCAAACCTCTGAAGGACCCTGCATCTTGTTGTTCGGGGGATGTTGGAGGCACAAGCAGCTTCAAAAACTTGTCTGCTGCTATGACAAGGCTTTTTTGCCGCTGCTCTTTCAACCTGACGTAATTGCCTGTAGGAAAGAGTCCTCAATTTGCCCTTATCAGCACGCACACGTGTGTACTGTGAATCAGCTACATACTTCTTGATTGCCAAGACACTTCATCCTGATCATCGCACAATGTTGATTGTAGTCATGCCTTGACCTAAACACTCCACAATTTGTTGCTTCTCAGCAGCCGACAAATCCTTTTTCTTTCCCATTTTGGCAGAAAATGTAGGCTGCTTAATAATGTGAGAGAGCCTTCTTAAGTAGTCTTGCCTTTCATTGGACACACCTGCCAAACTAATTAGCACAGGTGTCTGCAATTGCTTACAGTGATATAAAGAGCCCTGACACACATCACCATCAATGAGTTTAACTGACAAACAAACAAATTCTTCCCTTATCACTCCTAAACACTTTTTGTATAATAATTTGGAACGCAGTGTACATGTGCTTTTCCACAAAACACCAGTGGTTCACGTAGTGAATCTTACAGTTCTAACTTGCCAACCGTGGTCTGTATGGAGTTGTTCAATAAAGGGCCCAAAATTAAGATAACATAGATGGGAGAGGTCTCTATGAATAGGAATTACTAAGTATTTGATACCCTGTGAGGGCCAGGCAAAGGGAAAGTTGGACTGGATGGAATCCTATATGGATTTGGGGAGGGAGACATCGAGGGCTTCAGACTTCGCTGCATTGATTTTAAAATTTTACCATGTAACAAAGTGATCTATTTCAGCCATAACAGCATGGATGGATATATGTGATTGAGTGATATATACTAGGACATCATCAGCAAATAGAGAGCACTTGTACTCGGTGCCTCCCACCTCAATCCACCTAATATTGGGGTTATGGCGAATTGATGAGAGCAGGTGCTCCGTCACTAGGATGTATAAGAGAGGGGACAGAGGACATCACTGCCTTGTCCCATTGGTGATTGTGAAAGGTGATGAAAATGTTCTGACGCACCCCCTGGGCCTTGGGACACCCGGAGCCGGACCCTTTTTGGTGGATGCTGGTGGTTGTAGTCTTCGTGGCGGCAACCCGGTTCCGTGGCTCAGGGCGGTCAAACCAGTGGCGGAACTATTTATGTGGTTTTCATGTTTAAATGTCCGACTACGCCACCCGTGGATTGCGGTCAGAGTGAACCGCCGCTACAGGGCAGACCACTGAGGCTGGTGTTGTGGGTGCAGCAGAGCGTAGCATAGCTCCCCACGGGAGGAGTATAGCCTCAGGGCAGTGTATGCGGAGGATGGGGGTGATGGTGCAGGGCAGCAGCAGTAACGACACGGAGTCAGTGATGCAGTTCAGGGTCTTTACTCACAGTTCTTATTATCCAGACCACGTCTGCAGGTAACGGCTGCCCACGTCGTACTGTGCTCACCAGGTGAGGGGCTCAGACAACTCCCAGATAATTTTGGAGCACTTCACAGGACCCCCTTTGTGTGTCCTTTGTCTGGCCTTTCTTACCAACACTTCTGTCCGGCTGCCTCGGGCCTCCTCTTGGTAAACTTGGCGCCAGTTTCCCTGACCCTATGTGGTGCCTTCCTAGCGGGTGTAGCGAGGGGCTGCGCCACATAAAATGTCAGAGCCTCCGGTTTCTAGTTGAGGGTCGTTTCCTGCCTCCACTAGTTCGGGGACCGGTCTCCCCCTTTGGCCTGACCCCTCCACGCAGGTGGATTCGGGCGTGCGGTGGCGACTCGCCCGTCCGCACCCCTGGGATCCCTTCATTCCTCGTTCCTGGAGCCTTCTCCGCTCCTCTTCCTTCCTTCTCCCTCTTCCAGGCCTGGGCCTCTGTTACTAGGCCCGCCTCCGGAGCAGAGCTCATGCAGAGCCCCTGCTCCCTGCCACTTCTGCTCAGACTTCTCTGCACTGAACTAAGATGGTGCCCACCTTTTATACTCCCTTCTCAATGCACCCAGGAACTGCTTCCTCCCTGCTCCTGCACTACAGGGTTCCCCTTCCTCAGTGTTCCCTCCCCCCACTCCAGCCAGGGACAGGGACTGTCGTGCCCATCTCAGGGGCATATTGGTCGCCCTGCCCCACGGCAATGTGGTGTAATGCATGCAGGTGTCGGGTCCTGATCCACACTCCATCCTTACCTGAGAGTGAGATATCACACCTCTGGGTGAGGTGCAATACGTCTGTAGCAACCGAGCCCTCAGGGTGCTACAGTTCCATTTATCTTCAGCCTAGGTGACGTATTGCGATACAGGGCCGTGATTTTGGCTATAAAAGGGTCCCCTAGACCCCTACCCCAAGCTTTTTAAGAGAATCATATATGGCGTGCCAGGAGACTCTATGGAATGCTTTCTCAGCATCCAACGAGAGTATCTAATTACAAATTTTTAACTGCATCTAGCCCAGGAAATACTTTGTGCCTAGTAGCAGTGTCTGCTAGTGAGCGGATTATCCCGGCTGTTAAGCAAGCTGCACCACCTGTAGTTTAGACACTTAATTTTTTCAAAGGAAATGCTTCGGGACCATGGGATACTTAGTGAAGAGCATCAGGACGCACCCCAAGGCATAGGGGCTGGGACTGGCAGTAGGATGCCTTGCGGTGGACAGCCGAGCTCGATCCTTATAAAAGCTTTTTAACTGCAGCAGCTTTAGTGGACGCTACTGGAGCTGGAATTACCGCGGCTGCTGGCATGAGACTTGCCCTCCAATAGATCCTTGTAAATGGATTTAAAGTGTATTCATTCAAATTAGAGAGACAATTTAAATTAAAAAGCTTAGAGCTGCCTCCACCACAGGGGGGCTCGCTCGACCCACCAGCGGACAGGCACCAGTATTGGGAGAGGGGGGCTGGCCGTCAGGGTTCACCGCGGCTCTGGCACAAACCCGGCGACACAGAGGTGGCACGGGCAGGAGCGGACTGGCCGTGTCGGCTTCTCACTTTTTGGATTTTAGAAGGGCATGACATGCCTATATCTGTGTCTCCCCCTCCTTTTACTCCTCCACCTCTTTTATTTTCGCATGACTATATGTACTTGTCACTTTTCCATGTGTTAGTTATGTCTTCTGAGCAGTTTGTCAGCTTTTGGACACCTTTGAAGGTGTTTTCTATGTGTTTCTATGTGTTTTTGTTTGCCTGCCATTGGTTTTAACGGTGTTCGAAGGTGTTCGACGAACAGTTCGACGAACAGTTCGGCGAACACACGGGTGTTCGACGAACCGAATCGAACTCGAACACTACGGGGGTGGCTCAACACTATTCAGAAGCTCCATTCGAACAAGGGGTCCTATGTGAAAATGTAACATCACCTAGAATAAAGTTTTGAGTTGAAAACTGTTTGATTTCAGTTTCTAACAACCTGCTAATGCTTATAATTTCAAAAATGACCATTTTTTTGGTCTTTATTAAAATGAAAAGGTTGATCGAAAAGTTTGGGGGATCTAAGAGTGTGGCAACCCAGTAGTCATGATTACTTCGAATTCTGACAATATGAGGGTCATGCTGCAGGTAGTGCAGCAAGAAGGCACTTATGTGTCTTGCGCATCTCGGAGCCCCAAAATTATTTTCCGGGCTAGATGCAGCTAAAAATTATTATTAATTTTAAATCTGGTGAAGCTTTAGTATAGATGGCCTAATAGGATCAGTTCTGCACACTGCTACAAAGCCCAAATTATTTTCCAGTCAAGATACAGATAAACATGATTAGTAATTTTAAATCTGGTGGAGCTTATTATAGATGGCCTAATAGAATCAGTGCTGCACACTGCTACAAAGCCCAAATTATTTTCCAGTCAAGATACAGATAAACATGAGTAGTAATTTGAAAGCTTAAAACGGTTGGTAGGGTGATTTTAACCAATCATCAAGCTTTTACTCTCCCCAGGATGACACAGGGGTAGAAAAGTCGTTTCGGATCCATGATTTGTTCATCTTTATGAACGTGAGTCTGTCTACATTATCAGTGGAGAGCCGCGTGCGCTTATCTGTCAGCACACCACCAGCAGCGCTGAACACACGTTCAGACAGAACGCTGGCTGCGGGGCATGACAAGATCTCCAAGGCGTAAGTGGCTAGCTCCGGCCATTTATCCAGATTGGAAGACCAAAAAGAGCAAGGGTCCAGTGACACAGTCGTGGCTTCAATGTTTACTTGGAGATACTCCTGTACCATCGTCTCTAGGCGTTGACTATGTGTCAGACTTCTTGTCTCCTGTGGCCTTGCAAAGGATGGGCTAAAAAAGTGGTGAAATGATTCCGCAAAATTGATGTTACCAGCAGATACTGTGGTTCTGTTACGGTTTGAGTGCTGAACACTTGACGGTCCCACGGTTGGCAAGTTGGAACTGTGAGATTCACTACGTGCACCACTGGTGTTTTGTGTAAAAGCACATGTAAGATTCTGCAACAGTCTCTGCTGATACTCCTGCATGCGTGCATCCCTTTCTATGGCAGGAATAATTTCTGCAAATTTACTTTTGTACCGGGGATCTAACAGTGTGGCAACCCAGTAGTCAGGATTATTTCTAATTCTCACAATTCGAGGGTCATGTTGCAGGTAGTGCAGCAAGAAGGCACTCATGTGTGTTGCACATCCAGGAGCACCAAGTCCCTGTTGTGTTGGTGGCGAGGTAACAATCATGCTTCCTTCCTCTGTCCTCTCCCCCCAATCTCGCACAACAGAAATGTGATCAAGGTCTCCCTCATCTGATGAGTCTTCCATCAGTTCGTCCTCCACTTCTTCCTGGGCTCCTGCACCTTCCTCACTAGTTTGGCTGCTACCATGCGCCCTGGTAAAACCATCTCCCCCACCCTCACATGCCTGCCGCCTTGGTGCTGCCGACCGTCTTGACCTTGCAGATGGTAGCCCTTCCACATACAACTCCTCCTCCTCTACTTCCTCCACCTCCTCTTGTGCCACCACCTGACTCCGAATTCTGTTTAACATGTGCTCCAGCATGTAAATCACCGGAATAGTCATGCTGATAATGTCATCGTCAGCACTAAACATCTTTGTCGCCATTTCAAAACTGTGCAGAAGGGTGCATAGGTCCCTGATCTGAGACCACTCCTCCAGCGTGATTTGCCCCACCTCTGAATCTCGTTGGCCCAGGCTATACCTCAGAACGTATTGCACCAGGGCTTGTCGGTGCTGCCACAGTCGCTGCAACATGTGCAGAGTTGAATTCCACCGGGTAGGCACATCGCATTTTAGCCGGTGAAGTGGCAGGACCTACGACTTCTGTAGAGATGTAAGTCGCTGAGCTGCGAGAGGCGAACGGCGGAAGTGAGCACACAGCGACCGTGCCCTCTGCAGAAGGCCATCTAGTCTGGGATAGTGGGCTAAAAATTGCTGGACAACCAGGTTCAACACGTGAGCCATACAAGGCACGTGTGTGACATTGCCCCGGCAAAGGGCCGCACCCAGGTTTGCAGCATTAGTATGAGTAAACAGCTCTGCAGACTCAACCATCTGTTCTACCTCATACTCAGACGGGCAGCTGGAGATTTGGGAGCTGTGAGGAAGCAAGTGCGATTTGGGTGACACCTTTGAGGACTGGAGTATTTGTGATGTTGAAGTTGATGTGGAGGAGAGCCCACTTAAAGGAGCACTTGATATCCGTTGAAGCACCTGCTGTTTTTGTGCCTCATCTGGAATTTGTAGCGATTGGCGTGGCCGTAAGAAAGGGATCTTATCACATTGTCCGCTAAAAGAAGTAGACATTTTAGTTTGGCTGGAAGATGGTCTTTCTTCTGCAGATGTTACTGTTGCTTTAACACCTACCCCACGGACACAACCTTTTTTCCCCTTCCCAACACGCCTATTCCCCTTTCCACCAGCAGCAGGCCTTTTTCCACTCATTTTGGTGGTTAACTAATTCACAACTCTGGAGTTGTTTGCACAAAAAAACAATGGATGGGAACCGAGCAGAGCTGAGTGGCCAAACTGTGGTATTAGGCCAAAACTATTGGCTGGGTTAGATGCAGAAAAAATTATATTCAATTTGCAACCTGATGGAGGTCTGCATAGATGGATTAATAGAACAAGTCCCACACACAGCTAGAAGCCCAATATTTTTTCAGAGGTAGATGCAGAAAAAAATATATTCAGTTTGCAACCTGATGGAGGTCAGTATAGATGGACTAATACAACAAGCCCCACACACAGCTAGAAGCCCAATATTTTTTCAGAGGTAGATGCAGAAAAAAATATATTCAGTTTGCAACCTGATGGAGGTCTGTATAGATCGATTAATAGAACAAGTCCCACACACAGCTAGAAGCCCAATATTTTTTCAGAGGTAGATGCAGAAAAAAATATATTCAGTTTGCAACCTGATGGAGGTCTGTATAGATGGATTAATAGAACAAGTCCCACACACAGCTAGAAGCCCAATATTTTTTCAGAGGTAGATGCAGAAAAAAATATATTCAGTTTGCAACCTGATGGAGGTCTGTATAGATGGATTAATAGAACAAGTCCCACACACAGCTAGAAGCCCAATATTTTTTCAGAGGTAGATGCAGAAAAAAATATATTCAGTTTGCAACCTGATGGAGGTCTGTATAGATGGATTAATAGAACAAGTCCCACACACAGCTAGAAGCCCAATATTTTTTCAGAGGTAGATGCAGAAAAAAATATATTCAGTTTGCAACCTGATGGAGGTCTGTATAGATGGATTAATAGAACAAGTCCCACACACAGCTAGAAGCCCAATATTTTTTCAGAGGTAGATGCAGAAAAAAATATATTCAGTTTGCAACCTGATGGAGGTCTGTATAGATGGATTAATAGAACAAGTCCCACACACAGCTAGAAGCCCAATATTTTTTCAGAGCTAGATGCAGAAAAAAATTATATTCAATTTGCAACCTGATGGAGGTCAGTATAGATGGACTAATAGAATGATGCTATGCCCAAAAGATTTTACTTCACTAGGTGCAGTAAAAAAATTGGTATTCTATACACAGGTGGTATATCTTGCAACACAGATAGGCTACTCCACTGACTAACACACTCTGCAATAGGCCAAAAAGGATTAGCTTTGCTAGATTCAGCCAAATGCTGTGAAAAAAACTTGCACAGCCCTGGCACAGACCTGCCTGGCAAAAACTGATAGGAACTGATGTAACCTAGTCCTGAAAAGGACTCCAATTACAATTAGTCTTTACTCCCACAATCTATCTATTTAAGAGCACAGACCTGCCTGATAAAAGTCGTAGGAAATGCTGTAACCTAGTCATTAAAAGTACCACAATCACAACTATTCCCTACTCCCAAGCTATCTGTAGATTTGTGCGAAAATTGGCTTGAAATTAAAAAGGTATAGCGCACACAGCAACAGCGGTGCCATCTAACACGCAGCTGCAGCAGTGAGAAAATGGTGGCGACGGGGAAAATGGCTTGGTCTTATAGGGCAAGGACATGTGACATACACTGCCAATGACACATGCCCTTGCTTGTGTGAAAAAAAGCACTTCGCTCCGTGTGTGCGCTGCTGATAGGCTGACAGATTGCACCTCCCCACTGCAAATGCGGGAAAGAGAAAAAAAAATAGAGATCTTCATTGTTCCTGCAGAGATCCATCCCCTGCCCCTCCCCCCACCCCGCTGTACACTCAAACTGCGTATTAACATTAATTTTCATCATTACTGAGAAAAAATCCAGTTATGATTTTGGTGCACGAACAGTTATCGAACATAACCTCGAACAGCCGAATTTTTCTCAAATTGTTCGTGTTCGCCGAACGGCTCGAACACCGCCCAAAACAGCTCGAATTTGAGATTGGCGAACAGTTCGAGTAGAACAACGCTCATCTCTACTAAGCACCAGGCTAACTAAAGAGTAGAAATTACAATGAAGTCCAGCAAGGCCATGAGGGCGGAGGAGGATTAAATAGGCAAAAAAGGTCATGTGACCAGCAAGATAGAAGAAACCTAACAGGAGAGTTCTAGCACATACCATGCCTGGCCCATGTGCTTAAGCTCGTGGTTCAGCGGATTCTCAAAACCTATCCAGATGTGCCAGATCTGCTTGTCAAAGTATGCCGCCTGTGTGCCCATTTTACAAAGTCAGCTACACCTTTAGCCGCCCTTGACGTGTTTCGGCAGCATTTGCAGCTTACAGCTCACCGACTGGTCTGCGATGTCCCAACGCGTTGGAACTCTATATTGCAGATGTTGGGAAGGATTTGTGAGTAGAAGAGGGCAATTGTTGACTACCAGCATCAACAAGACCGTCGGTATTAAGGCCCGACTCCGCACACAAAACCTGAGGAGTGGACATGGATGTCAGACATCTGTACCATCCTCCAAAACTTTGAGGACTCCACCAAGATGGTGAGCAATGATGACTATTCCGCTTCTCTGTCTTCTGAAACGCTCTCTGCTCATAGTTAAAGAGGATGCATTGCAGGCGTAGCACGATGATATGGATCAAGGAACCATAATGGGTGATTCCACAGAGCCCAGCCTCATCTCATCTCAACGTGGATTGGGTGACAATGAAGAAGAGGAGGAGGAGGAAGAACAGGAGCTAGTTTCCTGCGCAATAGACGGTACTACCTGCACAACTCTCATACCGACTGTTCAGCATGGATGTCCTGAGGGCAGGGAGGAGGATGAGGAGGAGAGCATGGTCAGTCTTGGTGAGGACATGGAAGTCTTGTCTATTAGCAGTATGGCACACATAGCTGAGTTTATGTTACGCTGCCTTTCCCGTGACCCTTACGCTGTCCAAATTTTGGGTGACAGTCATTACTGGTTGGTGACACTTCTAGACACATGCTACAAAGAGAATTTTCTGTCTTTTATTCACTTGCAGGACAGGCCTAATAAAATGGTGCAGTACGAGAAGGCCCTTGTTGCAGAATTATTTTAAAAATTCTCATCTGAAAACGCTGGCAGCAGAGGTCACTGTTCATTGGACAACCAAGGAGTACAGGAGAGAGAGACACAAATGCAATCCAGCAGAGGCAGGGGAACACTGTCGAAGTTCTGGGACAGTTTTCTCAGACCCTCCCATCGCATAGGCCCTGAGGCGCCGGGTACTCTCCCAAGGATGGAAAAGTTTCGGAAGTTGGTGAGGGAGTACCTTGCCGACCGCATATGCTGATTTTTTCTATTAGCTCTTGTCCTCCTTCTCCTCATCCTCCTCCATATCACCACCATATCTACCATATCACCATATCTACGTCTTTTGCAAGGGACATTGGAGTACCTCCAAATGTTTGGCAGCCGTTGCATTCACTGCATAGGCAAACAGTATGGGAGACCCACTTCCTAATAATGGGAACATTGTTTTCAGGAGGCCCTCCGACCTCTACGTCTCTTGCAAGGGGCATTTGAGTTCCTCCAAATTTTTGGCAGCTGTTGCATTCACTTCATAGGCAAACAGTATGGGAGATCCACTTCGTAATAATGAGAACATTGTTTTCAGGAGGCCATCTGACCTCTACGTCTCTTGCAAAGGGCATTGGAGTTCCTCCAAATTTTGGGCAGCTGTTGCTTCACTGCATAGGCAAACAGTATGGGAGACCCACTTCCTAATAATGGGAACATTGTTTTCAGGAGACCCTCCGACCTCTACGTATCTTGCAAGGGACATTGGAGTTCCTCTAAATTTTTGGCAGCCATTGAATTCACTCCATAGGCAAACAGTATTGGAGACCCACTCCTTTTTAATGGAAACATGTCATACTCATTGCTGTAGCCCAGCTTTTTGTGTCATTAAATTTTTAGTGGGGTTTTTCCAAAATTTTGGCAGCCCTTGCAGTCACAACATGGGCTTTGCCACTATAGGAGACGCACTCTTTTATAATGGGAACATTTTTTTTACTGAGACCCTCCTCTGTCTCTTCAAAGGGGTATTGGGGTGCGTCCAAATTTTTGGCAACCCTTGTAGTCACTGCATATGCAATAACAGTTTACTTGATCCACTCTTTAATAATGGGAACAACAATGCATAGCCGACTGATGGTCATTTAAGAATAGTAAGGATGTAAAAATAGTGTTTGTGACTTTCACAATCCCTCCTTCATAAATGAAGCAGGATGTGTCTGATAATGTTTCACACACCACATTGCCAGATAAGGTTGGAAAATGTTAAAATGACATTTCCCGGTGAATGCATTTGTCACGGTTGAAAGCAATGCAAAAGTGTAAAATCGGTACGCGTGAACATAGCCCAAGGTGTGGAGGAGCATTTTTGTTTTTTGTTATTTATTTTGCCTTATATACAAGTCATTACCCAGGAAAGGATGTTCCTTAGCATATTTCTCCGGAAAATCCATTTTGGTTACGCTTTTGTAAGTTTTATTGTGAGTCCATAAAAGTGGCGCAATACCTCTGACAACATTGTTGACAGCAATTGCCTGGGAGTCAGAAATGCTTCCAGGGGTCTTCCCCTTCCTTTTCCCATGTCATTTGAGCACTGTTCCCATAAATTTGGACAATCTTTAGGCCCTCTGAAGACCACCGGAGGGAGACGCAAGAAAAGTGCTTGTGCATCATATAGACTTCAATTGGGCATGTTAATCACACCGAGAACTCGAGTAATACAATATAACTCGACCCTAGCAATGAGTTCCCGAGCATTTTAGTGCTCGCTCATCACTAATAATCACTAGTAAAGTACATACCGCCTAAATCTGAAGAATGTTTGAGTGAATCTCACTATGAGTTATGGTATCTCATATCTATCCAATACTCGTATATATCTTAATTTATTCCTTCGGTTTTCTTATTATGAGTTCTCATATTGAATATACCTCACTGAGACAAAGCATGAATGAATCATGCATGTGTCGTCCGCCCCATATGTTTGAACGTGTGGATGTAAATTGTTATTTTGTTTATCAATGACCATGTCTTTGCATCAATTTGCATTATTATACTAAAGGTATTTTGCCTTTATTAAGCACTCAGTCTTATTTTCACTGCTACAATATAGTGCGTGCGCATAAATATCAACTCCTATTATATGTGTCTTTTTGTCGTCTCTCTCCATGGGCGGTTCTTCCCAGTGTATGGGGTAGTCTGGCTGTGATGTCACTACACCTGTGCGATGTGGGCTTCTGGTAAACTCCTTTGACCTTACTAAACGCAATACGTCATTGGACTTCTGCTTCCACCAACCGCTAATCAGTCTCTGAATGCAACCGGCATGTACATTACTTGTGTTTATATGTGTACTTAAATTACAGGGGAATAACGGACATTACTTCCTCTGAAGAAGCTGTGCTTGATATTTTGAGGGTACTATTTCTGAGTGTTATTTTGTAATTTTCCTACACAGTATATAACATCCTACTTAGATTGTGTTCCTCACTGGGACATGGTGCCGGGACATCTTTGTGCAATTATGGGATTAACTGGGTGAATAATTTTGTCACTTTTTGAACACTTTATTTGATTCTTGTAATTCTCTGTGTAGAATCAGGTGCCAACATGGTGAATCCATGCAAATTCATAGAGGAAAGTGCAATTTGTGTAGAATTGAAAAATTTGCCTTAGACAACCATTCCAAAAGAACAGACATCGTGATCAAGATGTCGGTCAAGGGTGGATCAGTGGTGGTCTTGAATAGTGAGGATTATGTTCTTTCTATTAATAACATGTTGCAAGATCATAATATATATACTATTCTTTCCAATGACCCAACGGCATTTATTCAGGAAAAGCTCATCAAATTAGTACAAGAGGGCGTTTCTTTGTGCTTTTTCACTAAAAAAGAATCAGAATTCCTCATTGTGGATTCTCCAACTATTCCCATCTTACATGCCTTACCTAAGACTCACAAGAATGAACGACCACCACCCATGCGCCCAATTATCTCAGGAATTGGTTCTCTGGGAGAAAGATTAGGTCAATGGTTGGACTCTGCTTTAGAGCCACTTGTCATGCGTTTTCCAGGTCATCTTGAGGACTCATGCGACGTCCTTAATTTATTTGATAATGTTACCTGGTCACATTCATGGTCATGGCTTACCTGTGACGTTACGGCACTGTACACTAGCATTCCTCACCACATAGAAATCTCTGCCATAAATCACCATATGTTCAAGTATAGTTCTTACTCCCATGAATTTCAATCGTTCATTAAAACAGTTTTATCTTTTCTATTAACACACAATTATTTTATGTTCAATGGAAAATTTTTTTTCCAAACTAGTGGAGTTTCTATGGGGGCTAAATTTTCCCCTTCGGTTGCTAATCTTGTTATGGCTTGGTGGGAGGAATGCTATGTGTACAGTGCCTATAACCCCTTTTGTACATCCCTCATTTATTACTCAAGATTTATTGATGATATTTTAATGGTTTGGATGGGCAACATGGATGACATTCCACAATTTATATCGTATTTGAACAATAATGAATTTAATTTACGATTTACATACACCATCAACCGTAACTTTATTACTTTTTTGGACTTAGAACTAAACGGCCAAAATAATGAATTGATCACTTCTAAAACATTCAGGAAACCCACATCAGGGATACAATTTTGCATTCGCACAGTTTTCACCCACCCCATGTTCTAAAAGCTATTCCAGTAGGAGAAATTACTAGAGCTAGGAGGAATTGTAGTGATTCCATTTCCTTCTCAAAATAATGTACCACCATTAATTCTAGAATATCATGTAGAAATTATCCAAAATGGACCTCAGATAGAGCAAGAAAAATAGTAGATAGTAAATCTATAAGCAATCTCATTACTAAAAGGAAATACCACAACACCAGCTCTAATATTCCCACATTAGTTCTCACCTACAATACTCATTTTTCTGCAATATCTAATATAGTAAAACGCAACATAGATATTCTGAGAGAGGATTCAGTCATGGATGCAATATTAAAGGACGAAATTAGGGTAGTTCCATGCAGAGCACCAACAATAGGCATCAAAATCTCTCCAAGTTTGTACAGAGGAAAGCCCATCAAAACGACTGGTAACTGGCTATCAACTAGTGGATACCATAAGTGCGGTTTTACGAACTGCAAATCATGTCTGGTTTCATCAAAAAAATTAACTTTTACGGATAAAAATAATTCCAAGGTATATCCAATAAAAGGGTTTCTGAATTGTAACACTGATTATGTTATTTACATGATTGAGTGCACTATTTGTAATCTAAAATATATCGGATCAACTACTAGGAAATTTAAAGTACGACTGAGGGAACATTTATATGATATTTCCCAGCAATCTAATCGTAGTATGTCTGGTGTTTCCAGACATTTTATTAATTGTCATAATAAATGCACTAAATGCTTATTAGCTTATGCTATAGAACATGTTCCATCGCCACATCCGTGGCGGAGACAGACAAAATACTCTCAGAAATAGGGAGGCGTTTTGGATTTTTGTACTGGATAATAGAATTCCCTCAGGCTTAAACTATAGAAAAGAGTTCATGTTGCATTATTGACTTGGTGTCTCATTCTTGTTTTTAAAATTCCGGCTTTTTAATTCACTACTCTTACAAAAAAAAAATTTCTGTTATTTTGGGTTGTTACACACCTGCAGCACCTTTTCTTGATTAGTACCAGCATAAGAAAGCTTCCACCCCTTATGTCTGACATTAATTCATGCCAAGTTTAAGAGCTGTCTTCTCTCGAAATGCGTCTGGTAGCGCACCCCTCCTTGGTGCCCCTGTGTTTCCTTTCTAGTATCGTTCTTCTATCAGCTGGAGTTACATTATCGCCAACTGGATATTTTTAAAAAATTCTAAATAAAAGACATTTGTTTTTACTATTGGAGTCTGTGGAGCTGGATCATCGTTTTTCCTATTACCAGCCGACATGGTGATACATTTTTAAAATGCTTTTAATTGTCAGTCCAATTGTTCCCTAATAAATTGATTTATACTTCTATATATTCCAGGTGTGCTTACTGTTTTATAGTTCTTTTTTTTTCTTTTATATTACATTTCTGCTTAACTACTGGTAAAAGAACCCGGATAATTCATTGTAATTAAGAATCATACTGTTGGGTGCTCCGCTCCTTTTTGTATCAATTAAAATATTTGGAGCGAAAAGAACATTTTTGTAGAAAAAATTAGATTTTTTATTTTCATGGCTCAATGTTATAAATTTCTGTGAAACACCAGGGGGTTCAATGTGCTCACCACACATCTAGATAAGTTTCTTCAGTGGACTAGATTCCAAAATGGGGTCACTTGTGTTTTTTTTCTGTTTAGGCACATCAGGAGCTCTCCAAATGTAACATGGCATCCGCTGTCGACTGCAGCCAATTTTGCGTTCAAAAAGTCTAACGATGCTTCTTCCCTTCTGAGCCCTACCGTGCACTCAAACAGTAGATTTTCCCCACATATGGGTAGATGCATGCTCAGGAGAAATTGTACAGCACATTTTGGGGTAAATTTTCTCCTGTTCTCCTGGTGAAAAAAAAAAAAATGGGGTCTAAAGTATATTTTTTGTGAAGCAAATTTAAATGTTTATGTTTTCCTTGCTTCAGTTCCTGTGTAGCACCTGAAGGGTTAATAAACTTATTGAATGTGGTTTTGAGCACCTTGGGGGTGCAGTTTTTAGAATGGCATAAATTTGGAGTATTTTCAGTCATATAAATCCCTCAAAGTCACTTCAAATGTGTTATGGTCGCTGAAAAAATGGTTTTGTAAATTTTGTTGAAAAAATGAGAAATTGCTGGTCAACTTTTAACCGTCCTAACTTCCTAACAAAAAAAATGATGTTTCAAAAATTGTGCTGATGTAAAGTAGACATATGGGAAATGTTATTTATTAACTATTTTGTATGACATATTCTCTGGTTTAAGGGCATAAAAATTGAAAGTTTGAAAATGACAACATTTTCAAAAGTTTTGTTGAACTTTTGTTTTTTTTTACCACTTTTACCACTTTCACAAAATACAATATGTTGCGAAAGAACAATCTCAAAATCAGTAGGATACGTTTAAGCGTTTCAGAGTTATTACCACATAAAGTGACACTGGTCAGAATTTTAAAATTTGGCATGCTCTTGAAGCTGAAAACAAGCTTTGGGTGAAGGGGTTAATGACATCATGTCCCTATTCTATTTAAGGCCAACTAAGACATAGGGTTGTTTCCTGTGTCATAGGATTAAGATTTGTGTTCAGTTTGTTCAGTGTGCTCCATTATTAGCTCCAAGTGTGCATCTACCTTTGTGACCCTGCAGACTCTCTTCTTTGCGGGTTAACTTTCTCTTTCATATCCTGGATTTCCCCTTGGTTGCAGTAGGCTAGCATAATGTTTTTGGACTGTGTTCATATTGAGTATACATTCCTGCACTACATCTGGGGTTCACCCGTCTCCTCTGGGTGTGGTTTCAGACTTGCCATATCTGTTTTCAACTGCTATCCTGTTCCTTTGGACTTCAGTATGCCAAGCCCTCACTCCTCACATGACTTCTTGCCTGCTGCATCAACTCCCAAAGTGCATATCCATACCTGGATCTGAGGCTCTTTTTATACAACTCACCAAGTGGCCCTAACACTGAAATCTATTTAAGTTGTTCCAAATCCCCTCCCTACTGTCTCCTTCTCAATACTCTCTTTGATTTTTCTCAGATTTTTTTATTTTTGCTAAAATCTAGATGTAAAATTCATCATTTAGCTTATTTGTTAAAAAAGCACTCCCATGAAAATGTTTATCCTCTTAATATATTGCGATCATATAAATTATATAGCACTGTGTACTTATAATTACTCTTTGTGTCCTTCTACCCAGTCAATTATTTTCTTTTCCTTTAGGTCTATGACATCACGTGATTAAAAAGCGACTAGGTGTCTCCTTCTAAGCACTATGTAGAAACAGGAAAGTCATGTTCTCTGTATGACTCATGAGTCATTGTAAAAGTTCATGACAGGGCAAGGAGAGAGCATCTGGGTCAGAGGATGAAGAGGGAAGTGATAAATGCAGAGAAAACAGACTTCCTGTTTCCACAGAATTAGCTTGGTAAAAGCGTAAAATGAGCAATTGTAAGTAAATAGTGCTATAATATGATGATTGTAATATATGGAGGAGGACAAAAACTTTGAAGGGAGTACTTCTTTAAATACATGCACTTAAACACACTAATGTTAGAACAGTTTGAACTGAAAAGTAGTAAATAAATGTGCATAAACAAATTGTAAATTGTAAACTTGTGAAAGCAGAGTCCTCTCCCCCTCTGTACCAGTATGTCACTATTATTTTTTTAATGTATTATATGTATGTATTTTATGTCTGTACTATAAGTACTTAAACACTCTTGACATATATAGCTCCCAAGAATTAATGGTGCTTTAAATATGAATAAATAATCACAACAATAGTAATAATACTTATGTTTGTTTCCTATTAATTAAAATAGGACAATACTTGGTATCTGTGCACAAGTCTAGACAAAGAACTGTCAGCCAAGATGGAAGCACAAAGTACTGAATAGCCCCTTTAAGAAGGTTTTGTGTTTCAGGCAGGTATGCTTTTTTTTAAACGGAAAATAAATTAGTACAGTTAATAACCAGTCTCAAATCTAAATGGTCTGCAGATATAGTTTCTTAAAGGGAAACTATCCTCAGAAAATTAGATATTGTTTAAATCAGGTTTTTTTTGTGTTAAATATATATATTTTGAAATACATATGGCAATGTTTTTTTCCTTATCACAATCTTAAAAAAATGGAAATCTTTCAATTTTCACACTTCCCACTGAGGCACTTTTAGAATCTCACTTCCTGTTGTTCCAGGAAATTCACATGTACAGAAACCACTATGAACAAACTAAACCTATAATGTGTATTGAAGCATCTGATGAGCCTTTGTAAATGTCATTTTGAATGAAGTGGGATTAGAGTCGGCTGTGACATCACCTACAGTGGAATGTAAAAGTGTGGCCATCCCTTGACAAAATTACTGTTATTGTGAACAGTTAAGCAAGTTGAAGATGAAATGATCTCTAAAAGGCCTAAAGTTAAAGAACTTTCCATCGGCACATTTTAATTTTTATAATTTTTAACATGTAAAAAATGAAAATATATATATCTATTTGTCTAAAATACAAAATAAATGTGTCATCTTTAACTTTAGGCCTTTTAGAGATAGAGATTTAATCTTCCATTTGTTTAAACTTTTCACAATAACAGTAATTTTGACCAGGGGTGCCCAGACTTTCACATGCCACTGTAGAGTGGTTGGTGGATCCCATGTTATCAGCTGTGTATAGATGTTTTATCAGTTATTGTACTCTTGTCTCTAAAGAACAACTGTGTGCGATAATTAGGAGCTTTTCTGAAAATGGCAAGTTTATAAATTTTGTTTTTTTTTAGAGATCTTGATGTGGAAACAAATACATTGTCAAATTTATAATTAGAAGTGGTTGTGTACGCTTTTGATAATTTCTAACCAGTTTTTATTTCACAGATGGATTTTCATCTACAAGCCTACTAAAAAAAAACAGCCTTTTGCATCTAAATAATTAGAGCAGGTTAACTGCTACAAAGTTAAAAACAGAATATAATCAATAGAATGAGTATTCAGATAAAGTTAAATACTGACATTGATTGACAATAGTTTTGTCCCTAACCTGAACTCAATATGTTTTTAAAGTTCTTTGCCTCAATTATGTCTTCCACAGCCTGATTATGATTTCCTGCTGTTACCATGACATTGATAAAACTCGCTTTGATTTTTCTCTTTAAGGCAGTTATTGTGCTGAAGTCAAGCTGCATTTAGCTACTTTGTTAAATAAATGCACCTAAATACACCAGTATTTAGAATTGCTTTAGGAGAACATCTTAATTCAATTTAATTTGAACTAAAAAGAAGTAAACAAATGTGCATAAAGAAATTGTAGCATTATAAAGGTAGAGTTCTAAATGAGAGTTTCTAAGGTTTTTACTTTTTTTTTTTTTTACAAAAGTGAAACACCTGAAAGCAATGCACGATGGAGTTAACAAAATGAGAGGATGAGAAGGAAAACTATTTCTTTACCATAGCTTAAAATAAAAGCTGCCTAATTACAAAATGTTTATTCATGTTTGGAGAACTTACCAGAATTTTTTTTTAAACTGACAACTTATTTATTTCCATGATATTATTTCATATTTTTGGATCTGTTGCCTTCCAATAATATAAACCAATCATCCATAACATTAAACCACCAGCCTAATAATGTATATGCTCCCATTCCAGTGCTACTAACCATCAAGGCATGGAAGCCACAAGATTTCTAAAGGTGTTCCATGGTATCTGTTATCAAGAAAGTTATCCAGTGGAGTTTCAGTGAATCAGATTAGATTTTCAGTCACATCCCACAGATGTTCAATTGGATTAAGATCTGTTTTATTTGAATGTCAAGTCAACACAATGTACTGTATCATTTTCCTTAACCAATTCACCCGATTTTCCATATGTTGTTTTAATTTTTTCCTCACATTCTTCCAAGAGTCATAAGTTTTTTATTTTTCCTTCAATATAGCCATATGAGGGCTTGTTTTTTTGTGGGATGAATTGTACTTTTGAATGACACCATTGATTTTACCATATAGCCCACTGGAACACGGAAAAAAATTCCAAGTTCGGTGAAATTGCAAAAAAAGTGCAATTCAACAATTGTTTCTTTGTTTTTTTATTTACCATGTTCACTAAATGCTAAAAATAACATGCCAATATGCTTCTCCATGTCAGTACGACTATGTCAATATCAAAGATGCATAGGTTCTTTTTATCTAAATGGTGAAAAAAAATCTGAAATTTGTAAGAAAATGTTTTCCAACGCCGGAAGCGTCTCCATTTTTCATGATCTGGGAATGGATGAGAGGTTTTTTATGTGTGTCGAACTAATGTTTTTATTGATACAATTTTGAGGTAGATATGATGTATTGATCACCTGTTATTGCATTTTTTGCAATGTTGAAGCCAAAAAACATAATTCTGGCGTTTTGATTCTTTTTTTCATTACATTGTTTAGTGATCAAATTCATTTACTTTATATTTTGATAGATCGGACATTTCTGAGTGCAGATACCAAATATGTGTATTATTTTTTTAATTATTTTATTTTGGATGGTGCAAAATGGGGTTGATTTGAACAGTTTTTTTATTTTTTTAATATTTTTGAAAAGGTTTTTTTTACTTTTTACTGACTTCAATAGTCCCCTTAGGAGGCTTGAGACTGCAAATCAATCATCCGATCACCTGTGCTACACGTAGCATTAATCATGATCTTCTATGAACGCCAGGCACAGGTTTATAGGAAATTTACATTGACAAGCACAAGGGTCTTATGCAGACCCTCGGCTGTCAAGTCAACCAATCTCTGTCCTGCGATCATGGAACAGGGGAGCCGATGGTGGGTCTTGTGATATACTTCCGGCCGGCGAGTGTTAAATGCTGTCAGACATTGACATCAGCATTTACCTTGTTAACAGCCGTGGGTGGATTGTAGATCCATTCGTGGCTGTTAGAGGCACATGACAGCTAATAAGATCAGCTGTCATGTGCAGGGAAAAATTCGGGCTCAGTGCCAGAGTCCGCATCAAAGGCAGGGACACGACCGATGATGTACCTATACATCACCGGTCGTGATGGGGTTGAACTATTTTAGCACTATGGCAAGGTCTATTATGCTGCTGAAAAAGGCCACTTTTAATGTAGGTGGTATGTGCAAAAGAAACATTTACATAAATGCAATTACCTATGGTTCCATCCTGCAAAACATTGACCAGAGTGTCACACTGCATATTCCCATAATGCATCCTGATACCATGTCTTCCCCTGGTTAGGAATTCATACATAATAAATTGGTGTACTTCTTTAATTATCATAAAAAGACTTTCAGTTACAGCATATAATTTGTAAATTGATACCCAGTAGGAAATTAACTTAGTGATGATGATATATCAACTCAGCATACTGACTGTGAAGTGGAAGACATCTTTGTGGAATTTTTATTTCAATGCGTGCATTTTTGGCTAAAAATCTTTTTTGCAATTGTGTTTCTTCAATTATGTTCTTTTGCACAATTTGCCTTCTTTAGCTTCTATGTTGCACTGTATATGCCGGCTGCAGAATAAGTTAACTTAGAATCTGCATGTAACCCAAAAACAATGGCAGAACTGCTTTTTTTTACTTTTCCAACACACTTGAAGTTCAAATTTTTCAGTACGTTGTATGGTAAAATGAATGATGTAATTAATAACTAGAAGGCGAGTAAAAGGGTAAAATGTGTAAAAAATTAAATTTGCATCGACAAGAAGGGTTTGATGAAACATATAAACAAAAGTGATTTTTAGCTGAAAATTAATTAATTTCACCAAATAAAAAATTGAAATGCAAACATCCTTCCAATGCACATTTTTTCTGCATTTTTAAAGAATTGCTAAAAAAAGAGCAATGAATTTCACGCATTCTTCATGACATTTTTGAAAAGCATTATTGGTGGTATTTTTTTACCCTTTAAAAAAATAAATAGTTGAAAAAAAAACATGTTTCTAAAGTCCTACGGTGGAGCTTGCAGAAAGAATGCCAGAAAAAAACATCATATCTAGACACTTCTGTGTTTTGAAAAAAAAAGTTTTCCTCTTTGGCGCATATTTTAGCTTCCATGGCAAGAAATCTACTCTAGAGTACATTTTTGATATTATTTGCAGCAATTTATACATTTGTTGATTGTGCTTGGCTGCACCCTTTCCATCTTAAATTCCACTAAGTTTAAAAAATTGGTACAATTGCATAATAACTTTTATGACATTTAAAACAGTTTTACAGAATTCTGCAAAAAAAACTTACTCAATGTGTAAATTCACATACAGGCCTTGATTCGTCAAACAAATTTTGCTGATATTCTGCCAAAAAACTATTTGAAATGTTGTAAAATGTTTGTTCAACTTGCAGTTGCGATATTGCAAATTTGGTATTTTTACTCCAGTAACGTTAAGCTCCTGAAAAATTTCTGAAAATTTTAACAGCGCTTAGCCGGAGGGACGTGGTCAAGCACAACCAACAGATAAATTCTGATTAATGTCACAAAAGTAGCATAATTTTCTATAAAAATGTATTCTAGTCCCAACTGGAGTATTTTTCTTGCAGAGGTCCATGGCATTTACAAGATGTGCCAAAATCATTAAAAGATGTTACGCCCACCGGCAGCACACGTAGATTTGTGGACCCACTGTGCCACAGGGCCAGGTCTGCCTAGGTAGGGGCATAGCTAAGCAGCTACCTGGTGTTCACAGAAGCTTCTGGTGGTGGAGACAGATTGGGATGCAGGTAGCCGCCAGGTACCACTTCTAGTCAGGTACTGCAGCAGCTGACCCTAGAGGACAGGTCAGCTGACACAGACTCGCGCTCGATTCACACTAATAGGTTCAGGATCAATGCAGAGTAGTTACTGACACGGAGACTCAGACAGGTACTTCAGAGATAGGTTGTAACAGTTTGGATATACAGTATATGTGGATAGGGAAATGTTCAGCCTCTCAGGTTTCGTATACTAATTCTGGGGTCGGCCCCATGCAGACCAGGGATAATATTCAGTCACTGGCCACACTGGGACCAGGGGACTTTGGGAACAGGACTGTCCACACCAGGACCAGGGGACAATGTGTCGGCACTGGCTGCACTGGGACCAGGGAACTTCAGGAACAGGACTGGCCACACAAGACCTGGGGACAATATTCAGGCACTTGCTGCACCAGTACCAGGGAACTTCAGGAACAGGACAATGGCTGCACTAGGACCAGGAATTGGGTTCAGGACCCTGACCACACTGGGACCAGGTGACCTAACAACTCACTAGTAGGGGAAACTAGACTCTAATGAATGTTGCTTCAGCGACTCCCCGAAGAGGAGAAAGTCTTTTATACAAGATGAAAAGACTTATTTGTATAAAAGACTTTTTAAGTCTTTTATACAAGATGCCTCCCAGCATTTGACTGGGAGCCATCTTGCAGGTGTACTCAGATATTAAATGCATCCAAGTGTGCGCACGTGCTGCCCTGATCTTAAAGATGCAGTACATGCACATAATAAAATGCCCCCAGCGAATAGCTGTGAGTGAGTATGCCAGTGTCACTGCATGGAAGGGTAAGGGAGGCGATGCAGGGGAGCTGGCAAAAGTGTTACAAAAGATGCATGTTTCTTAATAAATTTGGGGCATCTTACTCCAGTGCTCCCTTCGTCAAAGCTGGTGTACAGAACTCCAGTTTTGATAATCTATTAACAGAAAAATGCTATTAAATCTTGAATTAATTTCATGTTTGCAAGAATTTAAATGGGAACTGTACTTTCAACAAACATTACAAAAATCCTTACTCTATGAAGAGTTGAGTGGGAGGAGAAGTAAGGAGCTCTTAAAAGCAGATTGAGAAAACAAGCAGATCCAGACACAAAGAAATTATTCTGAGTTTTCCAGCAAGTCTTTCTTCTCACCTCATTGCTAAAGTCACATTTACACTTTTAAATTCTGTTGAATAAAGTCCCCTATACTGCTGTTTCTATTAGTTTGGTTAAGGAGTAAAGTGCAAGAATCCATCTCTGTGTCTTGTGTATGGGATATATTAGCAGCTGATCCCTTCATACAAACTAAGATTCATAATCAAATTAAGAGAGATGTACCTTCTTTGTTGGCGACCTAAACCTCATATGCCTCTCCCCATCTCAAAGCCTACAATTAATTAGAGATGCACCCTGCCTGTCGTTAAAAAGGTAGACATTCAGCTAGGGAGAGGCATATGAGGTTTAGAGTCCCAACAAATTGGTACGCCTTGTCGCTGGCTGTTTGGCTCTCGCAAATTAACCATTTTTTATGTTGGGTACCTTCATTTTTTAACATATTTTCTATAGCAGTAGAGCAATTCCAATCTCCTTTAGTCAATGCTTGTGTATTATAGAATTTCAGAGTGCTGCAGTATTTAATGTTATATTTAATAGTCATGACAGCATGCACCAGTTCACACTTCTCATATTCTGTTTAGAGATGCTGTTCAGTTTTTTGATATTTGTAGTACACTCCATCTGACTGAGCACTCCTCCCATCAGTCAAAGGAGTTTTTAAGTAGAGCTGGATCCTGCCTAATCATGTAGGAGCAGGTCAGTTTATGTATATTTTTAGTACAATTTAATATCGGGAAAAAGATCTATCTAGCATTATTGAATTTAGATTGGCGATTGTATTGTTTTGGAGATAAGTCAGCTTGCTCATACAAAACCCGAGAGCATTTGGCTGAGTGCGTGCTTCTGTCTATGGGAGACACAGCCAAGATAGCTGCCTTCCAAACAATCAGTCAAAATAGTGTTCAGCCAACAGCCATCTAATGTGTATGACTGACCTTACATTCAACTGTACTGCTGATTGAAGCAAAGTTTGTTGAAACAACGGTAATTTAAGTGTTCACTTACCTTTTCAGCATTCATTCTTTTTCTTCTTCAGATACCTAATGCTAAAAGACAATCATGTGTGCTCTGTAAGAAGGCATTAAATGAATTATATGATTTTATATGGCTTTCTAAGTTTTTTGGTGTGCTCAAAATGCAAAAAAGAATTAATCACTTTATGCCTAAAAAACATTGTACAAAATGTAAAGTTTTATATCATGTACAATTGTGCTAAAATTTAGCAACTTTGTGTGAGTTTTCATCACCGCCACCATGTTTTGAAAAATTGCTTAATCGGATGGGTTTGGCCTGGAGAAGGCCAACATACTCACTTTAATCTACATCAGAAAGTGGCGTATTTATATCAGAAATGTGTTTGAGGGGGTCATTTTTTTGGTATTCTGAAAGATATGCCAAATATAATAGAACTGCCAAATATGTTAAGAGACATGTGACTTTTAATGAAATTGGAGCATCATAATCTTGTGTTTTTTTGATGAAAGCAGTTATGAAAAAATGCATATTTTAATGTATCCCCTCGTTTGTTTTATTTACGCATTGTGGCTTTTCTCACTTTACAGCAGTTTTGCAATGTTGAGATGTCTTTTTTGCAGTTTTGTTAAAAATCACAGTACCAATGTGTGACAATACCACAAAGTGTAGAAAAATCAATTCAAGAGATGGTGCAGCCTGTACACACAGTCCCTGTCTAGCAAAAATCAGAACCCATTTCTACTGTAACAAATCTAAATCTTCTTCTTTCACATTTTTCTGTATTCTGCGTATTAAGCTTTTAAAGTATTACACAATTAATTTTCAATATAATAATTTCAAAACAGCTGTAAAGGTTTCTGGCCGGCACTATAATTGACCACTGTCTGTTGTCTGAATTGCTCCATTCTATAATTTCTCAGTCATCACAATTCAAATGCAATGAGGTCAGTCTAATAGAGTTCGGAAGTAGAAATTTCCTTTGTACCACATACAAAGCCATCTACATGCAGCTTTTTGAAACATGTTTTTTTTTTAGGTCAGGTAACAGTGAGTCTAACGTAATAGCCATTGCTGTAGAAGTAGGCAACAATGGAGACAGCTGTGGGTGTGATTAGGATGAAAGAACAAAAACTGCCTCATATTTGTCCTATTTAGGGAGTAATTGAAGGAAAATAAAAAAATAAAAAAACCTCCATCTTCCAACATTGTAAATAAAGTTTTTGCAAATTAGTGCAATTTTTTTTCTGCTTCTTCATGCATATTATCTTTAGTGTAAATTGTTAATGCAGCATGCTTGCGACCAGAGAGGTGCCATATTTGGGGATTTTATGTACTACTGGATGCTTTCAGTGCAGTTTGGCTCAGTTTGCAGGAAAATGGTAACTTACTATAGGCAATTGCAAAATAAATTTTACATTTTTGCCTAAGCGCCATTGTTTGTCCATCAGTAATGAGCTCAATATACAAATTAGATTTATTTCTTATAAATAAGGATGTAGGATCTGATTTGTATTTTTTGGTTCATGTATCAGTTTCTACCATCTAAATGTCATCCGTTTTTCTCATACGACAAGCAAAAAAACTAATCGAGGTTTCCCATGTTTCTCACAGCAATCAGTTAAAAATGAACAGCACATGGATTCAACTCATATGGCATGTGCTGTCCTTTTTTCTTTTTTTTTTGTGAACGCATTCATTTAAATGGGCAAATTTGATCTGCAAACTGGATAAAAATCAGACATGTCTTCTATTATTTTTGTACTGATGGCTCACAAAAAGCGCAAAAATCAAAAACTGGACATGTGAAAAGGATTCTAGAAGATAACAGATATGTGTTCTACCCTTTTAAAGGCGAGATGGAACACATTGGTGAAACTCACAGGTGTGAACTGGTCCTAATGTTATAAAGCACAACAAGAATAATGTGCCCTATGTTAAAAAAGCTTTTCTCCAACTTCTAAAAGAAAGCAGTAGCAAATGTTCCGAAACCAAAAAATAAACAATACTCACTTATTTTCCCCTGTGAACTACCACTATTGCTATGGTGGTCCACCATGCTGTTATAGCAGTACTATGACAGTCTTTCTTGTCTTTTTTTGTGTGCCTTGGAGCTTTGACCTGAATCTATGGCTCTCCAGGACTTTGCGTACAATTTAGAGTGATATATAATTATAGTTTTGTTATAGATGTGATTTGATCCCATGTAATACTTGGGCAAGGTATAAAGGTGTCTCTTTTCAGAAATACTGCATGCTGACTTTGATATCTATAATCAAGATTGCAGAAAAGCTGCATTGCCCTTTACGAAACAACACATTAAATGTTGGTATGAGGAAGTTTACTGTTTTCATGCGGGCTAGGCTTAGTTATAAGTCATTTTATTTTTCTTCTAGAGTCTCATTTAATATAAAACAAGGCATGATATCTGTAATTTTGTTGCACTAAACATAAACACTTTAATGTAGATGTTACATGAGTCATACCTGCAATAACTCAGATCATGTCAATCATGAATTATAGAGTGTAAGGAAAATATTAATATCAGGAAAATGTCCTTCCATCTGCGTGACACACATGTTCACCCCCTCCCTCACCCACTCCTTCTGCCAGCACAAAGCCCCAATTAACGCACGACTGATAAATAGTTATTCACACACGGCCAGGGAAGAAGTGTTAAAACTTCGTTAGGGAACCAAGCCTCTTGTCTCTGAGAGAGCAGGGGGTAATTACAACCGCAGGCTTGCACTAATTTACATGTACTTTTGAAGACTAGATCCCAAGCCTCAAAGGAAAGTTTGTAGACGAACTGACTCCGATATTAGTTATGAAATAATATGAGTTCTATAGGTCCGACAGTAACGGGACCCATATGTGTAGTGACCAAATCAGCCCCGGATTATGTAGGTCACTTTCCAAGGCCGTAACCAACATTGGGGGGCCGTAGTGCAAGAACCCCGGAATAGCAGACTGCAGCGATGTGATGCGTGATGTCAAAATAAAGATAAAATCATGAGGGAAAATATGGCGTAGTTTGCGAGCTTCTGCGATTAACGAGCGATGAGTTATCGCAAAAGTCAGCATTTCTAATAAAAATCTACAGGCTGAAGACCTGCCCACATGATGTCACCGCAAGGGTCATGTGGCCTGGTCTCTCCTTAGGTATAAAGTAATCTAGGGGGAAGACAGAAGCACTCATTGCCAGGGGGGAATAAGAATTATAAGCAAAGGGTCCTGTTCAATAACAGCATAATTTAGAGAGCTCCTCCTCCACCTATATCGAATCGTCTCCGCGATCGTATAGTTTAAGTAATTAATCTTCTCTTTCCTCCTGTTTATTTTATGTAACAGCATATGTATTTTAATGTCCCCTTTGTAACATCCTTGTATATATTTTTCCTAAACAATGCCTCCCTTTTTGGATTAAATATAAAATTTAATAGTTCTGTTTCTTTTGTTCTGTAATCGTTCTCCTCCCCGAAGCCATAAATGCTACTAGGTTGGTTCCTGACCCGATATCAGTCTTTTAACGGACTTGTATCAAACGAGAACTGGTGGCAGCATGCCATCTGGGGGGATTTGAGGAAGGCTAGCAGTGACGGTCGGAGGCGTGGATATATATTACTGGCGCAGCCAGGGGAATATATATATACCGCCCTCACTGCAGAGGGCCTCAAATACCCAGTGGGCTACAGGACGGCCTCTCCGGCGACCACTCACTCTAGGTGCAGTACCTTGACTGACCTGAGAGGCAAGGTGGCGCCAGAGAGCGGCACCCACCGGCCGGCAAGTTTTCCTGACATAGACGTTATCCATCCTTAAAAAAAAATAATTAATAACCGCAGCAGATATGAAAAAATAAACTCTACCCACCAATCCTCTCATTGGGTTCCAGTGCAGAAGATCCAGTGGCTCCCTGGTCTTAGTTTACAAGTGACTGGCATATGACTCGAGCACCCAATCTGCTGCCTTTGCAGTTATATATTGGCATGTAAAAGTTTTGGCACACCTCCTCAAAATTATTGTTATTGTGAACAGTTAAGCAAGTTGAAGATGAAATGATCTCTAAAAGGGCTAAAGTTAAAGATAACACATTTTCTTTGTATTTTAGGCAAAATGAATATATATACTGTATATATTGTCATTTTTTACATTTTAAAAAGGAAAATGGGCAGATGCTAATATTTGAGAACGCTTGAAGATGTGTGTGCCCAGATAACTTTGACCAAGGTTTCAGACCTTAATTAGCCTGTTAGGGTTATGGCTTGTTCACTATCATCATTAGGAAAGGCCATTTGATGGAAGGTCCCCAGCTTTATAAAACCCAGCCTCCTTTAACCTGGTGCCAAAAAACAGCACCCATGGATTCTTCTGAGCAGCTGCCTAGCACTGTGACAATGAAAATAATGGAGGCCCACAAATCAGGAGAAAGCTATAAGAAGATATACCCTTTCCTCAGTTCAAAATTGAATTAAAAAATGGCAATTAACAGGAACAGTGGAGGTCAAGATAAGGTCTTGAAGACCAAACAAAATTTCAGTCAGAACTGCTCATAGGATTGCTAGAGAGCAAATCAAAACCCCTGCTTGACTGCAAAAAACCTTCAGAAAGATTTTTAGCAGACTCAGGAGTTGTGGTACATTGTTTTACTGTTTAGAGACACCAGCACAAATATGGCCTTCATGGAACAGTCATCAGAATAAAACCTCTCCTGCGTCCTTGCCATAAAATTCAGTGTAAGAAGTATGCAAAAGAACATCTAAACAAGCCTGATGCATTTTGGAAACAAGTCCTGTGGACCAATGAGGTTAAAATAGAACTCTTTGGCCACAATGATAAAAAGTATGTGTGGAGAAAAAAGGACACAGAATTTTAGGAGTAAAACATCTCGCCAACTATTAAGCATGGAGGTGGATCGATCATGCTTTGGGGTTGTGTTGCTGCCAATGGCACATGGAACATTTCAAGGATAGAGGGAAGAATGGATTCAATGAAATTTTACTAAATTCTTGAAGCAAACATAACACCATTTGTAAAAAAGCTGAAGTTGAAAAGAGGATGGCTTCTACAAATGGATAATGATCCTAAGCACAATTCAAGATCCACAATAGACTACCGCAAGCTGAAGGTTTTACAACAGAACTCACAGTCCCCTGATCTGAACATCATTGAAAATCTGTGGCTAAACCTCAAAATAGCAGTAAATGCAAGACAACCCAGGAATTTCACAGAATTGGAAGAATTTTTCAAGGAAGAAATGATGAAAATCCCTCAAACAAGAATTTAAAGACTCTTGGCTGGCTACAAAAAGCATTTACAATATTTAATACTTGTAAAGGGGGGTGCTACCAGGTACTAACCATGCAGGGTGCCCAAACTTTTTGTATTGGCCCATTTTCATTTTTGAAAATTTTTTAAATTTAAAAGATGAAAATGTATATATTTACTGTATATTTGCCTAAAATACAAAGCAAATGTGTCATCTTTAACCTTAGCCCTATTAGAGATGATTAGAGATGAGCGTTGTTCTACTCGAACTGTTCGCCAATCTCAAATTCGAGCTGTTTTGGGCGGTGTTCGAGCCGTTCGGCGAACACGAACAATTTGAGAAAAATTCGGCTGTTCGAGGTTATGTTCGATAACTGTTCGTGCACCAAAATCATAACTGTATTTTTTCTCAGTAATGATGAAAATTAATGTTAATACGCAGTTTGAGTGTACAGCGGGGTGGGGGGAGGGGCAGGGGATGGATCTCTGCAGGAACAATGAAGATCTCCATTTTTTTTTCTCTTTCCCGCATTTACAGTGGGGAGGTGCAATCTGTCAGCCTATCAGCAGCGCACACACGGAGCGAAGTGCTTTTTTTCACACAAGCAAGGGCATGTGTCATTGGCAGTGTATGTCACATGTCCTTGCCCTATAAGACCAAGCCATTTTCCCCGTCGCCACCATTTTCTCACTGCTGCAGCTGCGTGTTAGACGGCACCGCTGTTGCTGTGTGCGCTATACCTTGTTAATTTCAAGCCAATTTTCGCACAAATCTACAGATAGCTTGGGAGTAGGGAATAGTTGTGATTGCAGTCCTTTTAAGGACTAGGTTACAGCATTTCCTACGACTTTTATCAGGCAGGTCTGTGCTCTTAAATAGATAGGTTGTGGGAGTAAAGACTAATTGTAATTGGAGTCCTTTTCAGGACTAGGTTACATCAGTTCCTATCAGTTTTTGCCAGGCAGGTCTGTGCCAGTGCTGTGCAAGTTTTTTTCACAGCATTTGGCTGAATCTAGCAAAGCTAATCCTTTTTGGCCTATTGCAGAGTGTGTTAGTCAGTGGAGTAGCCTATCTGTGTTGCAAGATATACCACCTGTGTATAGAATACCAATTTTTTTACTGCACCTAGTGAAGTAAAATCTTTTGGGCATAGCATCATTCTATTAGTCCATCTATACTGACCTCCATCAGGTTGCAAACTGAATATATTTTTTTCTGCATCTACCTCTGAAAAAATATTGGGCTTCTAGCTGTGTGTGGGTCTTGTTCTATTAATCGATCTATACTGACCTCCATCAGGTTGCAAACTGAATATAATTTTTTTCTGCATCTAGCTCTGAAAAAATTTTTGGCCTTCTAGTAGTGTGTCGGACTTTCTCTATTAGTCCATCTATACTGACCTCCATCAGGTTGCAAATTAAAAATAATTTTTATCTGCATCTACAGTACCTCTGAAAAAATATTTGGGCTTCTAGCTGTGTGTGGGACTTGTTGTATTAGTCCATCTATACTGACCTCCATCAGGTTGCAAACTGAATATAATTTTTTTCTGCATCTAGCTCTGAAAAAATATTTGGCCTTCTAGTAGTGTGTGGGACTTTCTCTGTTAGTCCATCTATACTGACCTCCATCAGGTTGCAAACTGAATATATTTTTTTCTGCATCTACCTCTGAAAAAATATTGGGCTTCTAGCTGTGTGTGGGTCTTGTTCTATTAATCCATCTATACTGACCTCCATCAGGTTGCAAACTGAATATAATTTTTTTCTGCATCTAGCTCTGAAAAAAATATTTGGCCTTCTAGTAGTGTGTCGGACTTTCTCTATTAGTCCATCTATACTGACCTCCATCAGGTTGCAAATTAAAAATAATTTTTATCTGCATCTACAGTACCTCTGAAAAAATATTTGGGCTTCTAGCTGTGTGTGGGACTTGTTGTATTAGTCCATCTATACTGACCTCCATCAGGTTGCAAACTGAATATATTTTTTTCTGCATCTACCTCTGAAAAAATATTGGGCTTCTAGCTGTGTGTGGGACTTGTTGTATTAGTCCATCTATACTGACCTCCATCAGGTTGCAAACTGAATATATTTTTTTCTGCATCTACCTCTGAAAAAATATTGGGCTTCTAGCTGTGTGTGGGACTTGTTGTATTAGTCCATCTATACTGACCTCCATCAGGTTGCAAATTGAATATAATTTTTTTCTGCATCTAACCCAGCCAATAGTTTTGGCCTAATACCACAGTTTGGCCACTCAGCTCTGCTCGGTTACCATCCATTGTTTTTTTGTGCAAACAACTCCAGAGTTGTGAATTAGTTAACCACCAAAATGAGTGGAAAAAGGCCTGCTGCTGGTGGAAAGGGGAATAGGCGTGTTGGGAAGGGGAAAAAAGGTTGTGTCCGTGGGGTAGGTGTTAAAGCAACAGTAACATCTGCAGAAGAAAGACCATCTTCCAGCCAAACTAAAATGTCTACTTCTTTTAGCGGACAATGTGATAAGATCCCTTTCTTACGGCCACGCCAATCGCTACAAATTCCAGATGAGGCACAAAAACAGCAGGTGCTTCAACGGATATCAAGTGCTCCTTTAAGTGGGCTCTCCTCCACATCAACTTCAACATCACAAATACTCCAGTCCTCAAAGGTGTCACCCAAATCGCACTTGCTTCCTCACAGCTCCCAAATCTCCAGCTGCCCGTCTGAGTATGAGGTAGAACAGATGGTTGAGTCTGCAGAGCTGTTTACTCATACTATAGCCTGGGAATCAGAGGTCGACTCCAGCGCTTCTGTGAATCCAGACGAGGAAATGATCTGCACTGATGCCCAGAATCTTTATGAGTCGGATCCAGGACCAGACGCAGAACGTTCTGACCATAATGTAGACCCTCATTCCCAAACTGTAACTCCTGTTGGTGGAGACAATGAGGAAGACGATGATGAGACTCAAATACCTGATTGGAGCGACAACTTTAGTTTTTTGTCAGGGCAGGAACAGGTTGGTTCTGAGGACGACGGGTGTGATAACGCACAGGGTGATGATGATGAGGTTGGAGATCCCACTTACTGTCAACCCACAGTCAGCCAAGAGATGAGGTCAGCAGAGGAGGTGGAGGAAGATGCTACTGACGACGAAGTCAGGTTGCGCCTTCCTGGACAGAGACGTAGTACTGGAAGCACGTCAACAACTGCATCCTCAAACACAACTCTGCCTCTCACCACAAGTCGTGGTGGCTCTTCAGGTCGCATGGGTGCTAAGCCTTGCATAGCCTGGGCATTTTTTCAGATCGATAAAGATGACCCAACTCATGTTATCTGTAACATTTGTCAGCAAAAGCTAAGTAGAGGCCAAAAAATACATAGTTTGAGTACTTCATGCATGAACCGGCACATGGACATGAAGCATAAGTTGCAGTGGGAAGCTCAGTGTGCTACAATGCGGCCCAGCCGGCCGGGCCAACCACCGTCTGCCATATCTTGTGCATCCGCGGCCTCTTCATCCTCTGTGACTGGGGGGACAGCAGTCACACCTGTTTTGGGGCGCAGACCTGCCACCTCTTTACCCACAACAGCCAGCGTGATTGGCAGGTCATCATTTTCTTTGGAGGTGGTAACACCAGCTGGTGTTGAGCGCTGTCCAACATCGATAGCACCACCTTTGGATCAAGGCAACCTAACATGTCCGCCTGCATCTTCCTCACAGACCGGCAGTTTGCCGGGGACACCCTTATCAACCCCGTCTAAGCACAATAGCCAGCCCTCGGTCCCTCAGATGTGGACAAGTAAAAGACCATTTCCTCCTAGCCATGAGAAAGCTAAGAGGTTGAATTTCACCATCTGCAAGCTCTTGGCTACAGAAATGCTGCCTTTCCGCCTGGTGGACACAGAGGATTTTTGAGACCTTATGTCCGTCGCAGTGCCCCAGTACCAGATGCCCAGTCGGCACTACTTCTCAAAGAAAGGTGTGCCTGCGCTCCACCAGCATGTCGCACACAACATCACCGCTTCTTTGAGAAACTCTGTGTGTGACAGGGTGCATTTCACCACAGACACTTGGACGAGTAGGCATGGACAGGGGCGTTACATGTCGCTGACTGGGCACTGGGTAACTATAGTGACAGCAGGACAAGGGACTGCTGTCCAAGTCTTGCCGTCCCCACGAGTTGCGCGTCAATCCTCTTTATGTCAAAGTTCCTCCACTGCTTCTGCCTCCTCAACCTCCTCTCGGTCTTCCACCTGCACCCAAAGCCTGTCTGGTCATGCCACAAGCTTTCTAACTGCGCAGAAGGGATCCTGCACACCTCCTTACTATGCTGGCAGTAGGGCTCAACGTCATCAGGCGGTTTTTACTTTGAAATGTCTGGGAAATGTGAGTCACACAGCTGAGGAGTTGTGGTCAGCTCTGGAGAACCAATTTCATGAATGGCTGTCTCCACTGGACCTGAAACCAGGGAATGCCGTGTGCAACAATGCTGCAAACCTGGGTGCGGCCCTTCGCCGGGGCAATGTCACACACGTGCCTTGTATGGCTCACGTGTTGAACCTGGTTGTCCAGCAATTTTTAGCCCACTATCCCAGACTAGATGGCCTTCTGCAGAGGACACGGTCGCTGTGTGCTCACTTCCGCCGTTCGCATCCCGCAGCTCAGCGACTTACATCTCTACAGAAGTCGTTGGGCCTGCCACTTCACCGGCTAAAATGCGATGTGCCTACCCGGTGGAATTCAACTCTGCACATGTTGCAGCGACTGTGTCAGCACCGACAAGCCCTGGTGCAATACGTTCTGACGTATAGCCTGGGCCAACGAGATTCAGAGGTGGGGCAAATCACGCTGGAGGAGTGGTCTCAGATCAGGGACCTATGCACCCTTCTGCACAGTTTTGAAATGGCGACGAAGATGTTTAGTGCTGATGATGCCATTATCAGCATGACTATTCCAGTGATTTACATGCTGGAGCACATGTTAAACAGAATTCGGAGTCAGGTGGTGGCACAAGAGGAGGTGGAGGAAGTAGAGGAGGAGGAGTTGTATGCGGAAGGGCTAACATCTGCAAGGTCCAGACGGTCGGCAGCACCAAGGCGGCAGGCATGTGAGGGTGGGGGAGATGGTTTTACCAGGGCGCATGGTAGCAGCCAAACTAGTGAGGAAGGTGCAGGAGCCCAGGAAGAAGTGGAGGACGAACTGATGGAAGACTCATCAGATGAGGGAGACCTTGATCACATTTCTGTTGTGCGAGGTTGGGGGGAGAGGACAGAGGAAGGAAGCATGATTGTTACCTCGCCACCAACACAACAGGGACTTGGTGCTCCTGGATGCGCAACACACATGAGTGCCTTCTTGCTGCACTACCTGCAACATGACCCTCGAATTGTGAGAATTAGAAATAATCCTGACTACTGGGTTGCCACACTGTTAGCTCCCCGGTACAAAAGTAAATTTGCCGAAATTATTCCTGCCATAGAAAGGGATGCACGCATGCAGGAGTATCAGCAGAGACTGTTGCAGAATCTTACATGTGCTTTTCCACAAAACACCAGTGGTGCACGTAGTGAATCTCACAGTTCCAACTTGCCAACCGTGGGACCGTCAAGTGTTCAGCACTCAAACCGTAACAGAACCACAGTATCTGCTGGTAACATCAATTTTGCGGAATCATTTCACCACTTTTTTAGCCCATCCTTTGCAAGGCCACAGGAGACAAGAAGTCTGACACATAGTCAACGCCTAGAGACGATGGTACAGGAGTATCTCCAAGTAAACATTGAAGCCACGACTGTGTCACTGGAGCCTTGCTCTTTTTGGGCTTCCAATCTGGATAAATGGCCGGAGCTAGCCACTTACGCCTTGGAGATCTTGTCATGCCCCGCAGCCAGCGTTCTGTCTGAACGTGTGTTCAGCGCTGCTGGTGGTGTGCTGACAGATAAGCGCACGCGGCTCTCCACTGATAATGTAGACAGACTCACGTTCATAAAGATGAACAAATCATGGATCCGAAACGACTTTTCTACCCCTGTGTCATCCTGGGGAGAGTAAAAGCTTGATGATTGGTTAAAATCACCCTACCAACCGTTTTAAGCTTTCAAATTACTAATCATGTTTATCTGTATCTTGACTGGAAAATAATTTGGGCTTTGTAGCAGTGTGCAGCACTGATCCTATTAGGCCATCTATAATAAGCTCCACCAGATTTAAAATTTAAAATAATTTTTAGCTGCATCTAGCCCGGAAAATAATTTTGGGGCTCCGAGATGCGCAAGACACATAAGTGCCTTCTTGCTGCACTACCTGCAGCATGACCCTCATATTGTCAGAATTCGAAGTAATCATGACTACTGGGTTGCCACACTCTTAGATCCCCCAAACTTTTCGATCAACCTTTTCATTTTAATAAAGACCAAAAAAATGGTCATTTTTGAAATTATAAGCATTAGCAGGTTGTTAGAAACTGAAATCAAACAGTTTTCAACTCAAAACTTTATTCTAGGTGATGTTACATTTTCACATAGGACCCCTTGTTCGAAAGGAGCTTCTGAACTCTCTCGTCCATTGAATTTGTCAGGTTTTGGATGGTTTCTGCTTCAATTGTTTTGCATGAGGACAGAATACCCTCCCAGAGCTGTTGCTTAGATGTGAACTGCCTCCCGCCATCATAGACACTCCTTTTAATGATGCTCCAAAGGTTCTGAATGGGGTAGAGGTCAGGGGAGCATGGGGGTCACACCATAAGTTTGTCCCCTTTTATGCCCATATCAGCCAGAGATGCAGATGTTTTATGTGCAGCATGAGATGGTGCATTATCATGCAGAAAAATGATCTTGCTGTGAAATACATGGTTCTTCTTCTTGAACCATGGCAGGAAGTGCTGTTTGAGAAAATCCACATACATTATGGAGTTCATCTTTAGCGCCTTCAGGGATCCTAAAGGGGCCGACAATCTCTCTCCCCATGATTTCAGCCCAAAACATTACTCCACCTCCTCCTTGTTGGCGCTGTAGCCGTGTTTGCGTGGGGTGTCCATCAACCAGCCATCCTCCACTCCATCCATCTGGACCATCGAGTGCTGCACGGCACTAATCCGTGAACAAAACAGTTTTGAAATCAGTCTTCATGTAATGTTTGGCCCACTGGAGCCGTTTCTGCTTGTGTGAAGTGGATAGAGGAGGTCGACAGGATGGCGTATGCACAGCTGCAAACCTCTGAAGGACCCTGCATCTTGTTGTTCGGGGGACGTTGGAGGCACCAGCAGCTTCAAAAACTTGTCTGCTGCTATGACAAGGCTTTTTTGCCGCTGCTCTTTCAACCTGACGTAATTGCCTGTAGGAAAGAGTCCTCAATTTGCCCTTATCAGCACGCACACGTGTGTACTGTGAATCAGCTACATACTTCTTGATTGCCAAGACACTTCATCCTGATCATCGCACAATGTTGATTGTAGTCATGCCTTGACCTAAACACTCCACAATTTGTTGCTTCTCAGCAGCCGACACATCCTTTTTCTTTCCCATTTTGGCAGAAAATGTAGGCTGCTTAATAATGTGAAAGAGCCTTCTTAAGTAGTCTTGCCTTTCATTGGACACACCTGCCAAACTAATTAGCACAGGTGTCTGCAATTGCTTACAGTGATATAAAGAGCCCTGACACACATCACCATCAATGAGTTTAACTGACAAACAAACAAATTCTTCCCTTATCACTCCTAAACACTTTTTGCATAATAATTTGGAACGCAGTGTACATGTGCTTTTCCACAAAACACCAGTGGTTCACGTAGTGAATCTTACAGTTCTAACTTGCCAACCGTGGTCTGTATGGAATTGTTCAATAAAGGGCCCAAAATTAAGATAACATAGATGGGAGAGGTCTCTATGAATAGGAATTCCTAAGTATTTGATACCCTGTGAGGGCCAGGCAAAGGGAAAGTTGGACTGGATGAAATCCTATATGGATTTGGGGAGGGAGACATCGAGGGCCTCAGACTTCGCTGCATTGATTTTAAAATTTTACCATGTAACAAAGTGATCTATTTCAGCCATAACAGCATGGATGGATATATGTGATTGAGTGATATATACTTGGACATCATCAGCAAATAGAGAGCACTTTTACTCGGTGCCTCCCACCTCAATCCACCTAATATTGGGGTTATGGCGAATTGATGAGAGCAGGTGCTCCGTCACTAGGATGTATAAGAGAGGGGACAGAGGACATCCCTGCCTTGTCCCATTGGTGATTGTGAAAGGTGATGAAAATGTTCTGACGCACCCCCTGGGCCTTGGGACACCCGGAGCCGGACCCTTTTTGGTGGATGCTGGTGGTTGTAGTCTTCGTGGCGGCGACCCGGTTCCGTGGCTCAGGGCAGTCAAACCAGTGGCGGAACTATTTATGTGGTTTTGATGTTTAAATGTCCGACTACGCCACCCGTGGATTGCGGTCAGAGTGAACCGCCGCTACAGGGCAGACCGCTGAGGCTGGTGTTGTGGGTGCAGCAGAGCGTAGCATAACTCCCCACGGGAGGAGTATAGCGTCAGGGCAGTGTATGCGGAGGATGGGGGTGATGGTGCAGGGCAGGAGCAGTAACGACACGGAGTCAGTGATGCAGTCCAGGGCCTTTACTCACAGTTCTTATTATCCAGACCACGTCTGCAGGTAACGGCTGCCCACGTCGTACTGTGCTCACCAGGTGAGGGGCTCAGACAACTCCCAGATAACTTTGGAGCACTTCACAGGACCCCCTTTGTGTGTCCTTTGTCTGGCCTTTCTTACCAACACTTCTGTCCGGCTGCCTCGGGCCTCCTCTTGGTAAACTTGGCTCCAGTTTCCCTGACCCTATGTGGTGCCCTCCTAGCGGGTGTAGCGAGGGGCTGCGCCACATAAAATGTCAGAGCCTCCGGTTTCTAGCTGAGGGTCGTTTCCTGCCTCCACTAGTTCGGGGACCGGTCTCCCCCTTTGGCCTGACCCCTCCACGCAGGTGGATTCGGGCGTGCGGTGGCGACTCGCCCGTCCGCACCCCTGGGATCCCTTCATTCCTCGGTCCTGGAGCCTTCTCCGCTCCTCTTCCTTCCTTCTCCCTCTTCCAGGCCTGGGCCTCTGTTACTAGGCCCGCCTCCGGAGCAGAGCTCATGCAGAGCCCCTGCTCCCTGCCACTTCTGCTCAGACTTCTCTGCACTGAACTAAGATGGTGCCCACCTTTTATACTCCCTTCTCAATGCACCCAGGAACTGCTTCCTCCCTGCTCCTGCACTACAGGGTTCCCCTTCCTCAGTGTTCCCTCCCCCCACTCCAGCCAGGGACAGGGACTGTCGTGCCCATCTCAGGGGCATATTGGTCGACCTGCCCCACGGCAATGTGGTGTAATGCATGCAGGTGTCGGGTCCTGATCCACACTCCATCCTTACCTGAGAGTGAGATATCACACCTCTGGGTGAGGTGCAATACGTCTGTAGCAACCGAGCCCTCAGGGTGCTACAGTTCCATTTATCTTCAGCCTAGGTGACGTATTGCAATACAGGGCCGTGATTTTGGCTATAAAAGGGTCCCCTAGACCCCTACCCCAAGCTTTTTAAGAGAATCATATATGGCGTGCCAGGAGACTCTATGGAATGCTTTCTCAGCATCCAACGAGAGTATCTAATTACAAATTTTTAACTGCATCTAGCCCAGGAAATACTTTGTGCCTAGTAGCAGTGTCTGCTAGTCAGCGGATTATCCCGGCTGTTAAGCAAGCTACACCACCTGTAGTTTAGACACTTAATTTTTTCAAAGGAAATGCTTCGGGACCATGGGATACTTAGTGAAGAGCATCAGGAGGCACCCCAAGGCATAGGGGCTGGGACTGGCAGTAGGATGCCTTGCGGTGGACAGCCGAGCTCGATCCTTATAAAAGCTTTTTAACTGCAGCAGCTTTAGTGGACGCTACTGGAGCTGGAATTACCGCGGCTGCTGGCATGAGACTTGCCCTCCAATAGATCCTTGTAAATGGATTTAAAGTGTATTCATTCAAATTAGAGAGACAATTTAAATTAAAAAGCTTAGAGCTGCCTCCACCACAGGGGGGCTCGCTCGACCCACCAGCGGACAGGCACCAGTATTGGGAGAGGGGGGCTGGCCGTCAGGGTTCACCGCAGCTCTGGCACAAACCCGGCGACACGGAGGTGGCACGGGCAGGAGCGGACTGGCCGTGTCGGCTTCTCACTTTTTGGATTTTAGAAGGGCATGACATGCCTATATCTGTGTCTCCCCCTCCTTTTACTCCTCCACCTCTTTTATTTTCGCATGACTATATGTACTTGTCACTTTTCCATGTGTTAGTTATGTCTTCTGAGCAGTTTGTCAGCTTTTGGACACCTTTGAAGGTGTTTTCTATGTGTTTCTATGTGTTTTTGTTTGCCTGCCATTGGTTTTAACGGTGTTCGAAGGTGTTCGACGAACAGTTCGACGAACAGTTCGGCGAGCACACGGGTGTTCGACGAACCGAACCGAACTCGAACAGTACGGGGGTGGCTCAACACTAGAGATGATATCATCTTCAACTTGCTTAACCGTTCACAATAATAGTAATTTTGATGAGGGGTGCCTAAACTTTAACATGCTGCTATGTGTTATATTACTGGCATCATGGCTCCTAACATTGAGCAGTCATTCTAGTAATACAGCACATGGAGGAAGATGCAACATTCAAGTGTGATGGGAGTTTCAAAGTAAGTACATCAGTCTCTATAAGAGATCTTAATATCTAAGAATCATACAGTGGGGAAAAAAAGTATGTGATACAGTGCCGATTTTGCAAGTCTTCCCTCCTACAAAAGAATGGAGAGGTCTGTAGTTTTTATCGTAGGTACACTTCAACTGTAAGAGACAGAATCTAAAAATAAAATGAGAAAATCACCTTGTATGATGGTACGTGTGCGAGCTTGCCTAGCTTCAGGGCTGCCACAAGGTTCTGGCCATTGTCATACACGACCATTCCTTGCTGTAGGTTCAGCGGTGACAGCCACAGATCTGCCAGCTCTTTTACAACTGTCAACAACTCTGCAGTGGTGTGCGGTTAGCCACCTAAGCATATTAGGTTCGGCACAGCCTGTTGCCGCTTGGTTGAGGCAGTGCTGCAGTGCTTCCAGCGTCTGACTGATGTGGTAACTTAGTAGATGGAGGCTGAAGATGAGGAGGTACAGAAGCTGTAGAATGTGGGGGAGACCCTGATTAACCCATAACCCGCAATCCTCTGCATCGGGAGGACGTGTTCCATCCCAGGGTCTGATTGGGTCCCTGATTTACGCTGTATTAACCCAGTGTGCCATCAGCAAGATTTACCATCCCTGGCAACAAACACTTGTCCATGTGTCCATGGTAAGGTGGATCTTCCCAGTAATTGCTTTGCTGAGGGCACCGCTAATGCTCTGGGACACGTGCATGTGTAAGGCGGGGATGGCACACCAGGAAAAATAGTGGCGGCTAGGGATACAGTAATGAGGGACAGCCACCGCCATGAGGTTGCAGAAAGATTCCATCTCCATGAGCCTAAAAGGCAATATTTCAATTGCAAGAAATCTAGAAATGTGCCAGTTTTGCGCTGTGGTCTTTGTGTGATTGGCTGCGTATTTGCGCTTGTGTTCAAAGGACTGAGGTAAAAACAACTGAGACAAGGACGTGGATGTGGTTGCTGATGGTGGTGTTTGTGAGTGTGCTACGGCAGATGCAGTGTGGGATGCATCTTAGCCTGCACCATGGACAGGGGATTGGAGTGCACACACAACAGCGGAAAAGGCCATTGCTATGTGGTAGTCAGGCTGGTAGTTTTGCTGCCCCTACTGATGCTAGCATGGCAGATGTTGCAAATGGCCTTTTTGGCGTTATCTGGACAGTCTTAAAAAAAGAGCCAGACTCTGGAAGACCTAACAGTTGGACTAGCAACTTCCCTCATGTTGGTGTTCCAGGGAACGGTTGTCCACATTGTGTCTGTGGCCACCCCACTACTTGTTCCTGCCTTTTGTGGTGCTACACCTCCCTCACCCTCTGTGCTGTTGTCCTCACTATGAATGTCACCTTGCCAGTTTGGGTCAGTGACTTCATTGTCGACCATCTTGTCTTCCAAGTACACACCCTGGGCCTCCTCCTTTGTTGGCAATTGTGTCTAATCATCATCATCCACCTCTTGCAACAGTAATTGCACTTTCCCACCGTCACCTTTGTGTGTCTGTGGCTGCTGAAATATTTGGGCATCTCTACATGCAATCTTCTCTTGCCCCTCTTGATGCGGGTCGGGCAAGAGGCACAAATTTATAAATGGAAAAGTGAACAGCTGTTCGGAGTGTCCAGGTGTGGGATTACTTGTCTCTAGGCACTCAGCAAGGAGGGAAAAATGAGGATCAGGGTGAGGAACATGTGGTCCAGACTCACGGCTACTGAGAGTGGACCATGTGAAATACAAGGTGGTGGTGGTGGCAACCTGGCTGGAAGCATCATCTGCTATCCAACCAACAACCTTTTCACACTGATCTGGTTTCATGAGTGGTGTTCCGCGGCCCCCTAGAAATTGGGACAGAAAGGTAGTTTGACATTATGTGGGTGTTTGTTTTGCTCCCTCATCAGGCACAGTTTCATCTTGTCCATGGCCTCGGCCTCTTTGTGCACCATCAGCATCACGTCCACTTCCCCATCCCTTGCCATGCACCTTGCCCATTTTAAATGGAGTGTAATATTTTGTAAGCTCCAAAAATGTGATGATTATTTATTACGGCAGTAATATCGGGTCATGTCTGATGACCATGGTTTTAGGCAGTGGTCTTATAGATGTGTATAAGTCACCAACTAAGTGTGAAAAGGTTGAACAACACACAACTGGCACACTTTAACTGGAGTGTACTATTTGGCACGCTCCAAAAATGTGACAATTATTGTGACAGTAATATTAGATCACGTGTAATGACCACGGTTTTAGGCAGTGGCCTTATAGATGTGCTATTGGTCAACAACCAAGTGTAAATAGATTGAACAACACACAACTGGCAGACTTTAACCCCTTTACAACCCAAGGTGGTTTGCATGTTAATGACCAGGCCAATTTTTACAATCCTGACCACTGTCACATTATGAGGTAATTACTCTGGAACGCTTCAACGGATACCCCTGATTCAGAGATGTTTTTTTCATGACATATTGTACTTCATGATAGTGGTAAAATTTCTTCAATATCACTTGCGTTTATTTGGAGAAAAAATAGAAATTTGGGAAAAATTTTGAAAATTTAGCAATTTTCAAAATTTGAATTTTTATGCCCTTAAATCAGAGAGATATGTCACACAAAATAGTTAATAAATAACATTTACCACATGTCTACTTTACATCAGCACAATTTTGGAACCAACATTTTTTTTTATTGGGGAGCTATAAGGGTTAAAAGTTGACCAGTGATTTCTCATTTTTCCAACAAAATTTACAAAACCATTTTTTTAGGGACCACATCATATTTAAAGTCACTTTGAGGGGTCTTTATGACAGAAAATACCCAAAAGTGACACCATTCTAAAAACTGCACCCCTCAAGGTGCTCAAAACCACATTCAAGAACTTAATTAACCATTCAGGTGCGTCACAGGAATATTTGGAATGTGGAAGAAAAAAATGAACATTTAACTTTTTTCTCAAAAATGTTACTTTAGACCCAATTTTTTTTATTTTTGCAGGGGTAACAGGAAAAAATGGACCACCAAATTTATTGTTCAATTTCTCCTGAGTAAGCAGCTACCCCATATGTGGGGGTAAACCACTGTTTGGGCGCACGGCAGGGTTCGGAAGGGAAGGAGCGCCATTTGACTTTTTGAATGTAAAATTTGCTTGAATAATTAGTGGACACCATGTTGCATTTGGGGAGCCCCTGATGTGCCTAAACAGTGGAAACCCCCCACAAGTGACACCATTTTGGAAACTAGACCCCTCAGGGAACTTATCTAGATGTGTGGTGAGCACCTTGAACCCCCAGGTGCTTCACAGAAGTTTATAACATTGAGCCATAAAAATACAATTTTCACATTTTTCCCACAAAAATGTTTTTCAGCTCCCACTTTTGCATTTTCATAAGGGTAACAGGAGAAATTTCACAATGCAGTTTGTTGAGCATATTTCTCCTGAGTAAGCAGATACCCCATATCTGGGGGAAAACCACTGTTTGGGCGCGCGGCAGGGTTCGGAAGGGAAGGAGCGCCATTTGACTTTTTGATTGTAAAATTTGCTTGAATAATTTGCGGATGTGCCCCTGATGTGCCTAAACAGTGGAAACCCCCCCCAAATGACTCCATTTTGGAAACTAGACCCCTCAGGGGTCTAGATGTGTGGTGAGCACCTTGAACCTCCAAGTCCTTTGCAGAAGTTTATAACATGGAGCCGTGAAAATAAAAAAATCTATTTTTTTCCACAAAAATGATGTTTTTGCCCCATTTTTTTTATTTTTACAGGGGTAAGGGGGGAAAATAGACCCCAAAAACTTTTGTGCAACTTCTCCTTAGTACGCCATTACCCCATATGTGGGGAAAATACAGTGTTTGGGCGAACGGCAGAGTTCAGAAGGGAAGGAGCACTGTGTGACTTTTTGAACGCAAAATCGGCTGGAATCGAGAGCAGATGCCATGACGCGTTTGGAGAGCCCCTGATGTGCCTAAATAGTTGAAACCCCCCTCAAGTGACCCAATTTTGGAAACTACACCCCTCAATGATTTTTTCAAGGGGTATAGTGAACATTTTGAACCCAGAGGTATGACACAGAATTTGATGACATTAGGTCATCATATTGAATAAGTTGTCATTAGTCTTGAGCGCAAGTGCTCGCTACTTGAGCTTGCGTCGGGTGCTCAGGTATGCACCATGTATCACGGGTGCTCAAGTGAAATGCTCGAGTCCTCGCCCGCATGTTTGACGGTTATTAGACACCCCCAAAAAAACATGCAGGGATCGCTTGTGCATGGCAGGCAATTCCCGCAAGGTTTTTTTGGCCGCGAAGCATATGGGGCGGAGACTCGAGCACCCACGATACTAAATGCATACCCGAGCACTCGATGCAAACTCAAGTAGCAAGCACTTGCTTTCAACACTGGTTGCCATATCGTCATCTTTTTTTTAATTTTTTTTTACTTTTGAAAAAAAGCAACCCTAACCCCAACCCTAACCCTACCCTAGCCGAATCCTGACCCCAACCCTGACATTAGCACAACCCTAACCCTAACCCCAACCCCAGCCCTAGCGTTTATTTTTTACGCCATTCCTAGTGCAGTATAAGTGATTAGACGACCTTATTCTTCGGGTTGGTGCAACTACAGAGACACCAGAATGATATCGGGTTTTTATGATTGACAGCTGTCACACACTAAGCGACACATATTTTGTCAAATCTAGTTTTTGCATCGCCATATTTTGAGAGCTATAATTTTTCCATATTTTGGCCGACAGAGTCATGTGACAGCTTGTTTTTTGCGGGATGAGTTGACGTTTTTATTGGTGCCATTTTCAGGCACGTGACATTTTTTGATCTCTTTCTATTACTGCTTTTGGGAGGCAGAATAAACAAAAACCAACAATTCAGGAATTGTTTTTTTGTTTTTTTTTTATTCTACTCCGCGTGTGGTAAAATTGATAAAGTAGCTTTATTCTTCGGGTCAGTACGTTTACAGAGGTGCCACATTTATATTTTTCTATGTTTTGGCGCTTTTACACAATAAAAGCTATTTTATAGAAAAAAATATTTTTTTACATCGCTTTACTCTGAGAGCTAGAACTTTTTTATTTTTCAGCTGATAGAGCTGTATCGTGGCTTGTTTTTTGCAGTACACGATGACGTTTTCAGCGGTACCATTTTTATTTATTTTCGTCTTTTTGATTGCGTGTTATTCTATTTTTTGTTTGGCGGTATGATGATAAAGCATTGTTTTTTGCTTTGTTTTTTTTATTTTTTTTACCGTGTTCACTGAAGTGGTTAACTGGTAAGACAGTTTTATAGGTCAGGTCATTACGGACGTGGCGATACCAAATATGTGTACTTTTATTGGGTTTTTTTTTTCAGAATATTTATTGATGGGTACATTATATTTTTATTTTTGGTGGATTCTTTCTTTTCTTTTTTTTTTATATTTTTACAATTTTTTTCTTTTTTTTCACTTTCTGAGAGTTTTTTTTACTTGTTTACTTTGTCCCACTGTGGGACTTTCACTTTTTTTATTCTGATCACCTGCATAGCACAGGAATGGAGCACAATCCCTGTGCTATGCAGGCAGTCAGGTGACCTGGAAGTTGTCATAACGACATTGGGTCGTCATGGCAACACCCAGGAAGCCGTGGCAGACAGCGCTGGAGGCCGGAAGAGGAGGTGAGTATAACGATCACCTCCCCTTAGCCACCGCAATGCTGCGATCGACTTCGATCGCAGAATTGCGGGGGTTAATGTGCCGGGAGTGGTACGGGACCGCTCCCTGCACAAAGTACATTGTGTCAGCTGTGACAATCAGCTGACACCCGGCGGCGATCGCGCCCGCACAGTCTGTGTGCGCGCGCGATTGCTATGACGTACTAATACGGGTCAGGCTCTTAAGTCCCAGGGCACAGACGCGTATTAGTACATCTTGGGCTTTAAAGGGGTTAAATGTAATAGTTTAAGCTGTATGGCAGCTTGTTTTTTGCAGGACAAGTTGACGTTTTCAGCAGTACCATTTTTATTTACATTTGTATTTTTGATTGCATTTTATTCCACTTTTTCTTCTGCAATATGATGATAAAGCTTTGTTTCTTGCGTCATTTTTGTTTTTTACCATGCTCACTAAAGGGGTTAACTAGTGGGACTGTTTTATAGGTCAGGTCGTTCCAGACATGGCAATATCAAATATGTGTACTTTTATTGTTTACACATTTTGTCAAAATTGTTGGTACTCCTCATTTTATGAAAGAAAAACCCACAATGGTCACAGAAATAAGTTGAATCTGACAAAAGTAATAATAAATTAAAAATCTATGAAAATGAACAACTAAAAGTCAGACATTGCTTTTCAACCCTGCTTCCACAGAATTAAAAAAAAAATTTAACTCATGAAATAGGCCTGGACAGAAATGATGGTACCCCTGAAAATAACGTGACATAAGGGACATGTTAAATCAAGTTGTGTCCACTAATTAGCATCACAGGTGTCTACAATCTTGTAAATCAGTCAGTGGGCCTGTATATAGGGCAACAGATACTCACTATGCTGTTTGGTGACATTGTGTGTACCACACTCAACATGGACGAGAGGAAGCAAAGGAAAGAGATGTCTCAGGAGATTAGAAAGAAAATTATAGACAAGCATGTAAAAGGTAAAGGTTATAAGACCATCTCCAAGCACCTTGATGTTCCTGTGACTACAGTTGCACATATTATTCAGAAATTTATAATCCATGGGACTGTAGCCAACCTCCCTGGACCCGGCCACAGGAGGAAAATTGATGACAAATCAAAGATACGGATAATACGAATGGTAACAAAAGAGCCAAGGATAACTTCTAAAGAGATTAAAGGCGAATTTCAAGCTCAAGGAACATCAGTGTTAGATCACACCATCCGTCATTGTTTAATCCAAAGTGTACTTCATGGAGACGACCAAGGAGAACACCATTGTTGAAAAAAAATCATAAAAAAGCCAGACTGGAATATGACAAACTACATGTTGACAAGCCACAAAGCTTCTGTGAGATTGTCCTATGGACAGATGAGACAAAAATTGAAGTTTTTGGCAAGGCACATGACATCACATGTTCACAGATGGAAAAATGAAGCATATCAAGAAAAGAACACTTTCCCTACTGTGAAACATGGAGGAGGCTCTGTTATGTTCGGGGGCTGCTTTGCTGCATCTGGCACAGGGTGTCTTGAATCTGTGCAGGGTACACTGAAATCTCACGACTATCAAGGGATTCTAGAGAGAAATGTGCTGCCCAGTGTTAGAAAGCTTGGTCTTAGTCGAAGGTTATGGGTCTTGCAACAGGATAATGACCCAAAACACACAGCTAAAAACACCAAAGAATGGCTAAGAGGAAAACATTGAACTATTCTGAAAAGGCCTTCGATGAGCCCTGACCTAAATCCTATTGAGCATCTTTGTAAAGAGATAAAGCATGCTGTCTGGAAAAGGAAACCTTTAAACACGAGACAACTGGAGCAGTTTGTTCATGAGCAGGGGCGGACACAGACTGTAGTGGGCCCCTGTGCAAGAAATTTTGGGGGGCCCCCCCTGCCCTTCATAAGGCAACAAAGTTATGTAAACATAACCCCCCATGTGCATCTCTCACCCCCCCATGTGCATCTCTCATCCCACCCATGTGCAGCTCTCACCCCCCGTGCATCTCTCATCCCCCCCATGTGCATCTCTCATCCCCCCATGTGCATCTCTCACCCCCCATGTGCATCTCTCACCCCCCCATGTGCATCTCTCACCCCCCATGTGCATCTCTCACCCCCCCCATGTGCATCTCTCACCCCCCCATGTGCATCTCTCACCCCCCATGTGCATCTCTCACCCCCCCATGTGCATCTCTCACCCCCCCATGTGCATCTCTCACCCCCCATGTGCATCTCTCACCCCCCCATGTGCATCTCTCACCCCCCCATGTGCATCTCTCACCCCCCCATGCATCTCTGATTCCCCCCACTCCTAGTTAATTAATTGTATTTAAAAAAAATAAAACTTGTTATACTTACCCCCATGCAATCCCTGCAGAATCCTGGCGCTCGTCCACGTCGCTGCCACCAGGTTCTCCTGACGTTCGGCCATGTGACGGCGCCACATACATAGCCATCAGCTTTTGTTTTGGCCAAAAGATTTTTAAAGCCGCCACCACGATAAGGTAGACTCTTCTGGGCGGGCCCTACTCTAACCTATTAAAATTTTCTTAAAATATCCAATACTCTTTTTAGATATATTTTTATTTAGTTTTCTTTAAGGGAATGTGTCATATACATTTTTTTTTTAAATGACCAATAATACCACATACAGGGAATACTGCCACACCATGACCAGACCACATATTACCACAACATAGTGACCGAATAATACCACACAGAAGGGAGAAAAACTGCCACACCATGACCAGACCACATATTACCACTACATTACTAATATTACCACCACATTACTAATATTACCATAAGTGTCATTATACACGGGAGCTCTATACATGGTATGTATAACGTAAGTGTCCAGGTAATCTAGTGATCACCAGTGAAATTATACACAGGAGCTCTGTATATAGTGTCAGTGTACAGGTAATACAGTGATCACCAGTGACATTATACACAGGAGCTCTGTATATAGTGTACAGGTAATACAGTGATCATCAGTGACATTATACACAGGAGCTCTGTATATAGTGTCAGTGTACAGGTAATACAGGGATCACCAGTGACATTATACACAGGAGCTCTGTATATAGTGTCAGTGTACAGGTAATACAGTGATCACCAGTGAAATTATACACAGGAGCTCTGTATATAGTGTCAGTGTACAGGTAATACAGTGATCACCAGTGACATTATACACAGGAGCTCTCTGTATAGTGTCAGTGTACAGGTAATACAGTGATCACCAGTGACATTATACACAGTGTACATGTAATAGACTGACTCACCGGTGACGTCTCTAGGTGAAGTCCTTCATCTTCGCTTTTCTCCTTCATCCAGCACAGACCGCCATCACGTCTTCCAGCCAGGACTCGTCTCTGCATAAAATAACACAGTTATCTAGAGCACATTCCCCAACTTCTACATTATGCAGCTGAATACAGACGTGCATCCACCATCAATATATGGTTAGTTATTATGCAACCTACCATTCCAAATATAAATTGTAATCCACCACTGTGCCCCCATTAACTGTAAATAGGCACTTAATATATAATTTAATTAGAACCTCTACTCTTTCCGCCAATTTGTTACCAGTCACACTCCTGCATCCGCAACGCCCCCTACTCTATACTTCCTGCTCCCCGCATTCAATATTTACATGCACCCCCTGCCCCAATTCATTATATCATGTCCGTGCTCTCCCCACCCCATCATCATTTATCATTTACTCTCCCCCACCCCACATTCGTTATGTGCAGCTCATTATCCCCCTACTCCCAATTCCCCCATGTGCAGCTCTCAAACCCCCCCATGTGCAGCTCTCATCCCCCCCCATGTGCACATCTCTCACCCCCTCCCCCACATGTGCCCCTCTCGTCCCCCCCCCACATGTGCCCCTCTCATCCCCCTCCCCCACATGTGCCCCTCTCTCATCCCCCTCCACCACATGTGCACCTCTCTCATCCCCCTCCACCACATGTGCACCTCTCTCATCCCCCTCCACCACATGTGCACCTCTCTCACCCCCCCCCACATGTGCATCTCCCATCTCCCCCCCACACATGTGCATCTCCCATCTCCCCCCCACCACATGTGCATCTCCCATCCCCCCCCACACATGTGCATCTCCCATCTCCCCCCCCACACATGTGCATCTCCCATCTCCCCCCCACACATGTGCATCTCCCTTCCCCCCCACACATGTGCATCTCCCATCTCCCCCCCCACACATGTGCATCTCCCATCTCCCCCCCCACACATGTGCATCTCCCATCTCCCCCCACACAAATGTGCATCTCCCATCTCCCCCCCCACACACATGTGCATCTCCCATCTCCCCCCCCACACACACACATGTGCATCTCCCACCCCCCCCCACACACACACACACACACACATGTGCATCTCCCATCTCCCCCCCACACACATGTGCATCTCCCATCTCCCCCCCCACACACATGTGCATCTCCCATCCCCCCCCACACACATGTGCATCTCCCATCTCCCCCCCCACACACATGTGCATCTCCCATCTCCCCCCCCCACACACATGTGCATCTCCCATCTCCCCCCCCCACACACACACACACACACATGTGCATCTCCCATCTCCCCCCCCCCCACACACACACACACACACACATGTGCATCTCCCATCTCTCCACTCCTAGTTAATTGTATTTTAAAAAAAAATAAAACTTGTTATACTTACCCCCATGCGATCCCTGCAGAATCCTGGCGCTCGTCCAAATCGCTGACAGCAGGTTCTCCTGACTTCCGGTCATGTGACGGCACCGTCACATGACCGGAAGTCAGGGGAATCATGAAGGCGCTGCTGCAACAGCGCAGCTCAGCGCTGAAATGTCCCGGACCCGGCGCATAGCATGGGGCCGGGGGCCCCATGAGGAGAGAGACGCACAAGAGGGGGGCCCCCGAGGGGGACCCTACCGGCCGGGCCCCATACTGGAGTCAGGGCAGTCATGCCCTGATGGCGGCCCTGCTGGAGGCTGGAGGGGCCCCCTCTCCCTCGGGGCCCCCGTTCAATGAACCGGCTGCACGGGCGGTAGTTCCGCCCCTGCTATCAACTGTTACAAATGCATTCACCCAGAAATGTCATTTTAACATTTTACAATCTTATCTGGCCATGTGCTGTGTGACACATGCATACAATGCTGAAAAGACATGGGAACAGCATGGGGAAGACCACTGGAATCATCTCTGACACCCAGGTCACTGCCTAAAAGTGTGCCCATCAGAAGTGATCCTTGCCGCTTCAGAAGATGCAGACTTGCAACTATCCCCGAGCAAGTCCTTGTCTCAGGGCAGTGTTCAATTGTACCTCCCCCATTCCTTGCAAGGCAAGCGCAAGTATGCATCCTGCCATCAACCCACCCCCAGGCTGCAATACCTTACTGCTAGCTTACACTTGAAATGAGGCCTTTTAGTTTGGAGGAGGCTGAAGCTGGCCACTACCTCATGGCTGCTTTGGCGGCGCGGTATCCATACTCAGTCCCCAGCCGCTCGGCGGCCGGGTGTCCACGCTCGGTCCACAGCCGCCAGGGGGCGGTCGGGTGTCCATACTCGGTCCCCAGCCGCCCCGCGGCCGGGTGTCCACACACGGTCCCCAGCCGCCGGGGGGTGGCCGGGTTTCCATAAACGGTCCCCAGCCGCACCAATTTCTCCGCGGAAGATCCTCACAGACGTTTCTTAGCCCGGCCTGCTTTAGGGCAGCATTGGACGAGCCCACCAGAGTACCAGACTCCTCCGGTGGGCCCTGGCTTCTCCATCAGGGGAGTTGAGAGTGCCAAGGTGAGGAGCATGATGATGATGAAAGAAATTAGCATCTGCTTTGTTTTCTTGGAATGCAAGCGTAAGTGTGCAACATGCCACCCACCCACCCCCAGGCTGCAATACCATACTGAAAGCTTGCACTTAAAATAGGACTTTTTAGTTTGGAGGAGGCTGAAGCTGGCCACTACCTCATGGCTGCTTCAGCAGCGAGGTATCCATACTCAGTCCCCAGCCGCCCGGCGGCCGGGTGTCCACGCTCGGTCCCCAGCCGCCAGGGGGCGGCCGGGTGTCCATACTCGGTCCCCAGCCGCCCCGCGGCCTGGTGTCCACACACGGTCCACTGCCGCCGGGTGTCCATAAATGGTCTCCAGCCGCCCCTATTTGAAGGACAGCCTAACCACAAACACGTGGACAAGTGAATGTGGCCAGGCATGGTCTATCTCACGCCTTCACACAGGGTTAATATTGTGGAAGCTGGGACACAGTTGGACACTGGGATGCAACACGTCCTCCAGACATAGAGGATTGCGGGTCCTGGGTCAATCAGGCATCAACACAAAGTTCAAAAGGTATACAGCAGCAGTGGTTGGCCTCCTACACAACGAGTAAATTATTCATGATTATGAGGCCATCCATCTCCTTAGCTTTCTGTTCCTTGGAATGCAAGCGCATGTATGTAGTAGCGGCTAGGCCTGAGGTGGTCAGCGTTTTTGCGCATATCCTGCCTACTCCGAGGATTGCTGGATGTTTTCCTGCTAATATCCCTGTTCTATGACTCCCGTTAAAACAAATCTTCAGGTGATGAATGATGGATGAGGTGGTGGCAAAGGAGAAAGAGCAGGAGAAACAGGGACTATTCAAAACAATATCAGGCCAGTCAACCACACATGTCTTGTAGGATATGATTCTGTACCAAAAGGAGCTGTTCTGCTACACAGTTATAGGGCATACAGTGAGTGCAATGCCTACCAAAAATTTTGAGGCACTCCATTGCCCCTTGGAAGTGACATGGAGGTCAGAGGGCCTTAACAAAACCGTTTTTTCCATTTATAGCAACTGGGTCTCCTGTGCACTGCTGGCCTAAGCAGTGAATGGAAGGCTTTCCAAAAATTATGAGGAACTACAATTCCCCTTGAAACAGACGTGGATTACAGCGTACTAAAAACCTTCTATCCATTATTAGGGGGTGGGTCTCCCTTAGTGTTCGCCTATGCATTGAAAAGCAAAAGTTGACTAAAATTAGGAGGAAATGGAATGGCCGTTGGAAGAGTCATGGAGGTTAGAGTAAATTAAAAACATTTCAATGCCCCTTGGAAGAGCTGTGGAGTTCAGAATGGTTTAACAAGACGCTTTTAATGCCCCTTGGAAGAGACGTGGAGGTCGCAGTAGCTTAACAAGATGTTTTAAATGCCCCTTGGAAGAGACGTGGAGGTCGCAGTAGCTTAAAAATACGGTTTTAATGCCCCTTTTAAGAGACGTGGAGGTCGCAGTAGATTAACAAGACGGTTAAAATGCCCCTTGGAAGATACGTGGAGGTCGCAATAGCTTAAAAAGACGGTTTTAATGCCCCTTGGAAGAGCAGTGTAGGTCGCAGTAGCTTAAAAAGATGGTTTTAATGCCCCTTGGAAGAGACGTGGAGGTCGCAGTAGCTTAACAAGATGGTTCAAATGCCCCTTGGAAGAGACATGGAGGTTGCAGTAGATTAACAAGAAAGTTTAAATGCCCCTTGGAAGAATGGTGGAGGTCGCAGTAGCTTAACAAGATGATTTTAATCCCCCTTAAAAGAGCCATGCAGTACAGCATATTAAAAACATTATTACCATTATTGGGGAGTGGGTCTCCCATAGTCTTTGCCTATGCCTTCCAAGCTAAAGCTGGCAAAAATTAGGAAGGAGGAACTTTCAATGCTGGCAACACGGACCACGGTCACCCTGGTGGTATAGTGGTGGTGGAGGCTGAGGATAAGGAGAAGAGCAAAATACAGCCAAAATGAGGAAGCATATACCCATGTGTGGGTGTGAAGCGGTGCATGGGAATACACCTCCTGAAATAACACAGTGGATTTGACTTTATGTTACTCTGCTGTCTTTTGGTGGTAATGAGAAGTCTGGCCCAATCCAGCCCTTGTTCATTTTGATAAGGGTCAGCTTGTCAGCATTGTCAGTTGACAGGCGAGTGCGCTTATCAGTTATAATTCCCCCAGCGGCACTAAAAACACGATCTGATAACACGCTAGTGGCAGGGCAGGCCAGGACCTCCAAGGCGTACAGAGCGAGTTCATTCCAAGTGTCCAGCTTAGATACCCAATAAATAACAGGCAAAGAAGAATCACGGAGGACGCTGGTACGGTCGGCAAGGTACTCCCTCACTCTCTTTTGAAACTTTCCACTAGTTGTGAGAGTACCCCGCGCCTCAGGGCCTGTTAGCTGGGCGGGTCTCAGAAAACTGTCCCAAAATGTTGACAGTGTTCCCCTGCCTCTGCTAAATTGGAGTTGCGTCTCTCTCACCTGTACACCTTGGTTGGTCAACGAACTGTGACCTCTGCCGCTAGTGTGTTCAGATGGGAATTTTTTTAACAGTTCTGCAGCAAGGGCCTTCTGGTGCTGCCACATTTTTGTAGACCTCTCCACCTCAGGAACAAGAGAGTGAAAGTTGTCCTTGTAGCGGGGGTCTAAAAGTGTCACCAACCAGTAATGACTGTCACCCAACATTTTGACAACGCGAGGGTCACGGTTAATGCAGCGTAGCATAAAGTCAGCCATGCATGCCAGACTGGTAACGGGCAAGACTTCCGTGTCCTCACCAAGACGATGACTGACCATGCTTTCCTCCTCCTCCTCTTCCTCCTCCTCCTCCTCCCCCCTGTCCTCAGGCCACCCATGCTGATCCGACTGTATGACAGTTGTACAGGTACTACCATCTACAGCACATGATGCCAGCTCCTGTTCTTCCTCCTCCTCCTCCTCCTCTCCCTCATTGTCCCCAAATGCACATTGGGATGAGATGAGGCTGGGCTGTGTGTAATTGCCCGCTACGGCTTCTTGATCCATCTCATCATACTCTGGCTGCAATGCCTCCTCTTTAATTCTCTGCAGAGAGCGTTGCAGAAGACAAACAAGTGGGATGCTGACGATAATGATGGCGTCATAGCCACTCACCATCTTAGTGGACTCCTCAAAGTTTGTCAGGATGGTACATATGTCAGACATCCAGGTCCACTCCTGAGGTCTTATGTGTGGAGTCTGATCTGAATATCGACGGCCTTGTTGCAGCTGGTACTCCACAACTGCTCTCTTCTGCTCACAAATCCTTTGCAACATGTGGAGGATAGAACTCCAACGTGTGGGGACATCACACACCAGTCGGTGTGACGGAAGCTGCAAACGCTGCTGCAACACAGCAAGGGCGGCGGAAGCCGTAGCCGACTTCCGAAAATGAGCTGACATGCGGCGCACTTTGACTAGCAGATCAGGCAACTCGGGCTACGATTTAAGAAACCGCTGAACCACGAGGTTAAACACATGAGCCAGGCATGGTACGTGTGTGATCTCGCCTCGCCTCAGAGCCGCCACCAGGTTACGGCCATTGTCACTCACGACCATGCCTGGATGTAGGTTCAGCGGTCTCAGCCACAGATCTGCCTGCTCTTTCACAGCTGTCAACAACTCACAAGCAGTGTGAGGTCTGTCACCTAAGTTTATGAGTTTCAGCACAGCCTGTTGCCGCTTGGCTCAGGCAGTACTGCAGTGCTTCCAGCTTGTAACTGATGTGGTGATATCTGAGATGGAGGCTGAACATGAGGAGGGGGAGGAGGATGATGTGCAGGAGCTGTACACTGTGGGGGCAACTCTGACTGACATAGGGCCCACAATCCTCGGTGTGGAGAGGATGTATTTCGTCCCCAGGTCCGACTGGGTCCTGGCTTCCACTATGTTTACCCAGTGTGCCGTCAGGCCACAAGCACTTGTCCACGTGTCCATTGTCAGTTGGACTCTCCCAGTAACTGCGTTGTTGAGGGCACGGCAGATGTTTTGGGACATATGCTTGTGTAGTGCGTGGATGGTACACCGGGCAAAATAGTGTCGGCAGGGTACCGAGTACCGAAGGTTGGCCACCGCCATAAGGTTACGGAAGGATTCCATCTCCACCAGCCTAAAAGGCAACATTTCCAATGCAAGCAGTCGTGAAATGTGCGAATTTAGGATTGTGGCCTGTGGGGCGTTGGCTGCGAATTTGCGCTTTCGTTCAAAGCTCTGGGATATGGACAATTGAACGCTGCGGTGGAACGTGGACGTGGACGTTGATGCTGTTTTTTGAGAAACTGCCATAACAAGTGAAGACTGAGAGCAGGGGGCATCTTTGCATGCAGTATGGACAGGGTATTGCCTTGCATGCACAACAGGGGGTCTATTACACGCACAACAGCGGAAGAAGCAGTGGTGACACCTGCTCACACTTGTCGTGGACCCTGGGGTTCACCCCACAAAGTCGTGGGGTGTTAGTTTTGTCACCTCTGCTGATGCTGGCATGACAGGTGGTAAAAATGGCCTTTTCGGGGTTATCAGCAGAGTCTTTAAAAAAATTCCAGACTCTGGAAGACCTACCGGTTGTACTGGCAACGTCCCTCGTGTTGGTGTTATGGGGAATGGTTGCCAGCCTTCTGTCTGCGGCCACCACACTGCTTCTTCCTGCCTGTTGGAGTACTCTGCCTCCCTCCCCCTGTGTGCTGCTGGCTTCGCTCTGCGTGTCCTCCCACCACGTTGGGTCAGTTACTAGATCATCCACCACCTCCTCCTCTTCCACTTGTGCACCACGATCCTCCTCCTCACTTTGTGGCAATTGTGTCTCGTCGTCATCCACCTCTTGTAACAAATTGCCAGCGTCGACTTCCTGTTGCCGTGGCTGTTCAAATATTTGGGCATCGCTACATGGGATCTCCTCTTCCACCACTTCAAGCAGAGCAGGAGAGGGGCACAAGTCTGGAAATGGACCAGTGAACAGCTCTTCAGAGTGTGCAAGTGTGGGATCAGTTGCTGTCTGACGACACTCGGCATGGTGGGAGGAAGGAACATCAGGGTGAGGAGGAGTATGTGGTTGAGACTCAAGGCTACTAAGATTTGACCGTGTGGAAGACAGACCGGAGGTGGTGGTGCCCAGGAAACTGGAAGTATTATCTGCTATCCAATTAGTTTCCTGTTCACACTGATCAGTACGCAATAGTGGTCTTGTTGTTGTGTGCTTCCCTAGTAATTCGGTCAAGAACTGGGAGCGAGAAGATGTGGCTCTTGGTTGTGGCACATTTTCACCTTGGCCATGGCCCCGTCCTCTACACGCGCCATCACCGGAACGTCCAGTTTCACGTCCCTTGCCACGCGCCTTGCCCATTGTAAATGAAGTAAAATAGCTTACACTCGCACTATCAATGGAAAAAGAGTAATAAAAAGGAGATTAGAACCGTGGAAGAGGAAAACCACAGTTATATTTTTCTGGTCTACACCAGACTCTTTTAAACAGATATATTTGTGTCTGACCAGTCAGGGAGACACTATTACAGTTTTTTTTAAGGCAAAAAATGACAAAAAAAGGATAATACAAAGATTTGACCCGTGGAACTGCAAAACCACAGTTATATTTTTCTGGCCTACACCAGACTCTTTTAAAGAGATACAGTATAGACCAAAAGTTTGGGCACACCTTTTCATTTAAAGATTTTTCTGTGCTTTGCACACTCTTGGCATTCTCTTGATGAGCTTCAAGATTTAGTCACCGGAAATGGTCTTCCAACAATCTTGAAGGAGTTCCCAGAGATGTTAAGCACTTGTTGGCCATTTTGCCTTCACTCTGCGGTCCAGCTCACCCCAAACCTTCTCGATTGGGTTCAGGTCTGGTGACTATGGAGGCCCAGTCATCCGGAGTAGCACCCCATCACTCTCCTTCTTGGTCAAATAGCCCTTACACAGCCTGGAGGTGTGTTTGGGCTCATTGTCCTTTTGAAAAATTAATGATGGTCCAACTAAACGCAAACCGGATGCAATAGCATGCCGCTGCAAGATGCTGTGGTAGCCATGCTGGTTCAGTATGCCTTCAATTTTGAATAAATCCCCAACAGTTTCACCAGCAAAGCACCCCCACACCATCACACCTCCTCCTCCATGCTTCACGGTGGGAACCAGGCATGTTGAGTCCATCCGTTCACCTCTTCTGCGTCGCACAAAGGCAACGTGGTTGGTACCAAAGATCTCAAATTTGGACTCATCAGACCAACGCACAGATTTCAACTGGTCTAATGTCCATTCTTTGTGTTCTTTAGCACAAGCAAGTCTCTTCTGCTTGTTGCCTATCTTAGCAGTGGTTTCCTAGCAGCTATTTTACCATGAAGGCCTGCTGCACAAAGTCTCTTCTTAACTGTTGTTGAAGAGATGTGTCTGCTGCTAGAACTCTGTGTGGCATTGACCTGTTCTCTAATCTGAGCTGCTGTTAACCTGCGATTTCTGAGGCTGGTGACTATGATAAACTTATCCTCAGAAGCAGAGGTGACTCTTGGCCTTCCTTTTCTGGGGCGGTCCTCATGTGTGCCAGTTTCTTTGTAGCGCTTGATGGTTTTTGCAACTGCACTTGGGGACACTTTCAAAGTTTTCCCAATTTTTCACACTGACTGACCTTCATTTCTTAAAGTAATGATGACCACTCATTTTTCTTTACTTAGCTGCTTTTTTCTTGCCATAATACAAATTCTAACAGTCTATTCAGTAGGACTATCAGCTATGTATCCACCAGACTTCAGCACAAAACAACTGATGGTCCCAACCCCATTTATAAGGCAAGAAATTCCACTTATTAAACCTGACAGGGCACACCTGTGAGGTGAAAACCATTTCTGGTGACTACCTCTTGAAGCTCATCAAGAGAATGCCAAGAGTGTGCAAAGCAGTCATCAAAGCAAAAGGTGGCTACTTTGAAGAACCTAGAATATAAGACATATTTTCAGTTGTTTCACACTTTTTTGTTAAGTATATAATTCCACATGTGTTAATTCATAGTTTTGATGCCTTCAGTGTGAATGTACAATTTTCATAGTCTGGAAAATACAGAAAAATCTTTAAATGAGAAGGTGTGTCCAAACTTTTGGTCTGTACTGTATATTTGTGTCTGATCAGTCAGGGAGACACTATTACGGTTTTTTTAAGGCAAAAAATGCCAAAAAAAAGTGTAATACAGAGATATGACATGTGGAACTGCAAAACAACAGTTGTATTTTTCTGGCCTACACCAGACTTTTTTAAACAGATATATTTATGTCTGACCAGTCAGGGAGACACTATTACAGTTTTTTTACAGCAAAAAATGCCAAAATAAAGATAATGCAGAGATTTGACCTGTGGAACTGCAAAACCACAGTTATATTTTTCAGGCCTACAACAGACTCTTTTAAACAGATATATTGGTGTCTGAACAGTCACAGACACACTAATTTTTTTTTTTGGTGGGGGGGAATACCAAAAGGTTAATAATAATTGTTATTTGGACAGTCTGACTGAGGAAAAAAAAATACAGGATTTAGATGAAAAAAAAATAATTTTTCCTGGCCCTTGAGACCAAGGAATAAGTCTAGCAGTTTGACCAGCAGGAGCACACAGGACTTTAATGCAGCGTTTGCTGGTATAACCACTTCGTCTCCTATACAGCCTGCCTGCCTGCCTGATAATGGTCCCCTGACCTCCCCTGAGGTCAGGGAAGCATGGGTGACACATCATAAGTTTGTCCCCTTTTATGCCCATAGCAACCATAGATGCAGATGTGTTATGTGCAGCATGAGACGGGGCATTATCATGCATGAAATGATCTCGATGGTCCAGATGGATGGAGTGGAGGATGGCTGGTTGATGGACACCCCATGCAAACACGGCTACGGCGTCAACAAGGAGGAGGTGGAGTAATGTTTTGGGCTGAAATCATGGGGAGAGAGATTGTCGGCCCTTTTAGGATCCCTGAAGGGGTAAAGATGAACTCCATAATGTATGTTGAGTTTCTCAAACAGCACTTCCTGCCATGGTTCAATAAGAAGAACCGTGCATTCCGCAGCAAGATCATTTTCATGCATGATAATGCCCCGTCTCATGCTGCACATAACACATCTGCATCTCTGGCTGCTGTAGGCATAAAAGGGGACAAACTTATGGTGTGGCCCCCATGCTCCCCTGACCTCAACCCCATTGAGAACCTCTGGAGCATCATCAAAAGGAGTGTCTATGATGGCGGGAGGCAGTTCACATCTAAGCAACAGCTCTGGGAGGGTATTCTGTCCTCATGCAAAACAATTGAAGCAGAAACCATCCAAAACCTGACAAATTCAATGAATGAGAGAGTTCAGAAGCTCCTTTCGAACAAGGGGTCCTATGTGCAAATGTTACATCACCTAGAATAAAGTTTTGAGTTGAAAACTGTTTGATTTCAGTTTGTAATAACCTGCTAATGCTTATAATTTCAAAAATGACCATTTTTTTTGTTCTTTATTAAAATGAAAAGGTTGAAAACTCTGCTGTGCATAATAATTTGGAACATGCATTTTGAGTGCAGTTTGAGTGTTTTACTTTTTAAAAAATATACTGTTATCATAGGCAGTTTATACAAAAACCTTTCAATTGTACTCTAATAGTTATTTGACTGGAAAATTACAATGACTGCAATTCATATAGGTAATTTGGGAAAATCTGAGAAAATATTATTTGTATAATAATTTGGAACACAGTGTAGTGAGGGCAGTTTCAGTAGAATGTAAAGAGAGGAAACCAGATTGTAGATGGTCTAGAAGAGAGTTGTCTGAGAGATAGTGGATTAGACGGGAATGGACCAGGTGTTCCAGGAGTTTAGAGATAAATGGAAGATTGGAAACAGGTCTGTAGTTGGCCGTGCAGTTCTGGTCAAGGGATGGTTTTTTAAGTAATGGATGTATGCTGGAGTGTTTAAAAGAAGAGGGAAAGATACCAGATGAGAGGGAGAGGTTGAAAATTTTAGCTAGGTGAGTGGTGCCAGCTGGAGAAAGGGACTGAAGGAGATGTGAGGTAATAGGGTTACTGGTGCAAGTAGTAGGGTGAGAAGATGCAACGAGCCTGATCACTTCATCTTCCATGACTGGTTCGAAGTCAGAAAGTGAGCAAGATACAATGTGGCGGGGGAGAGCATGCATAACGTTTGGGGATTGAAGGAAAATTTCCTGTCAGATATGGTCAATTTTTTCTTTGAAATAATTAGCCAGATCATCAGCACTGAGGTCGGTGGTCGGGGCCTGTGGTGTTTGATTGAGGAGAGAATGAAACGTGTCAAAGAGGCATTTAGGATTATTGGAAAGTGAGATGAAGAGATTATTAAAGTAGGTTTGTTTGGAGAGGAGAAGGGTTATAAGTTTTCAGCATAAATTTATAATGGAGGAAATCTTCGGGCAGATTAGATTTTCTCCACAGCCGTTCAGCGCACCTGAAGGACCTCTGGAGAACACGTGTTTGAGGCATGTGCCAGGGTTGTCGCCGTCTATGCCGAATTTTTCTTTGTGTAGGAAGTGCGACTTCATCCAGGGCGCATAGCTTTATTTTGTTATAATGTTTCAATGCAGAGTTGGGACATGAGAGGGAGGAGATTGGGGCCAATGATGATTGCAACTTTTTCATAAATTTCTGGGTGTTAATGGCGTGTATATTTCTATAAGTGTTGAAAGTAGGGGTTTCTTGAGTAGACTCACAGTTCTTGACAGAGAATGAAAGAAGATTATGGTGAGATAGTGGAAGAGGAGAGTTAGTAAAGTCATGTACTGCGCAAAGCCGGGAGAAGATCAGGTCCAATGTGTTCCCGTCTTCATGTGTAGGAGAATAAGCAAGCTGTGAAAGGCCGAAGGAGGAGGTTAGGGATAAAAGATGAGCGGCAGATGGGGAAAGAGAATCGCCAATTGGGATGTTAAAATTTCTCTTGATTAGAGTGGGGATGTCGCAGGATAGAAAATTTGGAAGCCAGGCAGCAAAGTGATCCAGGAACTGACGGGAGGGACCTGGAGGGCGATGGACAACCGCCACTCGCAGGGAGAAGGGCCATTAGAGTCTGACTGCGTGGGCCTCAAAAGAAGGTAAGATAAGGGAGGGTACTGGGGGAATAACCTGAAAAGTACATTTTGTTGAAAGAAACAGACCAACACCTCCATCTGATCTGTTGTCAGGTCTTGGGGTATGAGAGAAATGTAGGCCACTGTGGCACCCTGCTACAACAGGTACCACAGGACCCAAAGGGTGCATGAATGGACTTCTCCACAAGAGGCCCTCATTACAAACAAACACCTCCACCCTTCCACCTCATACCACCACGGGGAGCCCTGTTAGGGATATATATATGGCGGGTGGAGCCAGTTAGTTGGTCAGTCAGAGAGTGTGCTGTCACTGATAGCAGAGAAGATGCAGCACGTCTGCTGCTGTATTGAGGGCCCCGAGTGTGGCCGGAGGCAAAGAGGAGAGGAGGGAGGAGTTTAGGGGGCAGAGGAGCATCATAGGCTCACCCCAAGACACAAACTGGACACCAGGTCCACGCCTACAGGGTCCTCTATACCCATAGGGACTACCGGCATACCAGGAGGCTTCCAGACCCCTTGTCATCCTGAAGCTACCAGCAATAACAGCACTAGGAACCGCGTCCAGGGATAGTGGTTGCCAAAGAAATGTCCTACTACCAAGCGGTCCGGTGAGAGAGCAACACAACACAGAAGCTAGGCCAAGTTCAAGGCTGGCTAGAAGCTTAGAGAGAGGGAGACACGGATCAGGAGGCCTTATACCCGCTCACAGGGGAGAAGTCCTGAAGTGCACCCTTCCTAGCAAGTACCCTGGACCACACCTGCCGTTACACCAGTAAAGGTACTGAAACGAATTCCCTGTGTGCGTGTCCGTCCTTCCCCCTGACCTGGCCATCTCTCACCTGCATCCCTTCCATCAACTCTGCCCCGGGGGTCCGCTCTGCCTGTGGGGAGCAGAAACATCGCAGCTGCAATCTCATCACCCCCGGAGGTCTGCAGCAGCGCCGATAACCATTACCGGAAGCCACAGGTGGCGTCACGAAACAAACTGTACACTAAAAACACTTTTTTCAAGAGAGACCCCAGAGTACGGGCCCGGGAGCCGACTGCCGTGACATCGTAAGCAAAGTAAAAGGCCCGGGTACCGAGTCCCCTATATCCCCCTGGGTGACACACCACCATAGGAGAGAGCTGCAGTGGCGGTGGTGTCTGACTGCTGGATCCAGGTTTCGGTGAGAGCAAGAAGGTTGAGGGAATTAGAGAGGAAAAAGTCATGGATGTAAGAGAGTTTATTACATGCTGAGCGCGCATTCCAAAGGGCACAGTTGATTGAGACAGAAGATATGGAGGGAATATTAATGAGATTAGCAAGGTTTCTGAATGTAACAGGGAAAGAGTTAGTGTTATTATTACTGGAGGGTCCTGGATTAGGAGAAATATCACATTGTCCTTGTAGTGGGGACCCAGCAGGGTGGCCAACTAGTAATCAGCACTGGTAACAATCCGTGCACCTCAGCAGTCATTATGCTGGCACACCAACATGTATTGGCTCATGTGTGCCAGGCTGCAAAGAGACAACGACAAGCTGTTATCGTCTGTGTCCTATGTATCCCCTCAGCCACGCTCTAGTGATGCCCATGAGCAACTTTGAGTGCCACCCTGCTGTTAACATGGTTCCTCCTCATCATCATCATCATACCCATCCTCCAAAACTGTTCCCTAGCTGGACAGCTATGTACTTGCCTGCTGTTGGTACAGGAACCCACCTTCGAGCCATGTGTGGATGACTGGCCTGATAATGGTGTGATGGTCCCTGTTCTTCCTCCTCTTCCTCCTGTGCCACCACCCCATCCATCATTGCCTGAAGAATTTTTTCAAGGAGGCACAGAAGTGGGATAGTAACGCTGATAATGGAGTCATTAGCACTTGCTATGTTGGTGGAGTATTCAAAGCAGCATAATACAGCACACATGTCCCACATGGAGGCCCACTCTTTGGTTGTGAAGTGGAAGAGCAACTCACCCATGCGTGCTGCAGCTGAAACTTCACTATTGCCTGCTGCTGCTACTAGTACAGTCCATCCATCATATGCATGGTGGAGTTTCACCTTTTTGGTACATCCCATATGAGACGGTGAGCAAGATGGCTGAATTGATGCTGCCGAGCAGACAGATGAGCAGCAGCAGTGTGAGAATGCCAAAAGTGCTCACAGACATCCAAGCACTTTATGCAGCAGCTCTGACATATCAGGGTAATTTTTAAGCTCTGCATCACCAAATTCAAGACATGCACCAAGCACGGGATGTGCATGAAACTGGCTAGGCCTAATGCACAAGATTTCGCCTGTTATCACACACCACCAGGCCAGGCTTGAGGTTCAGTGGCACCAACCATGTATCACGCCGTGTGGGATCTTTCCTACAAACAGATGAGTTTCAGAACAGCCTGCTGTCATTTCCCCATGGTGGTGCGAGTGTTACACTGCCCAGATAAAGAGACGGTGGAGGAAGCAAAATAGGAGCAGGAGGCAGCATTGATACATAAACGTCCAGTAATCCTCTGTGGTGGTAGGACATATGCCAAACCGCAGTTCATCTTAGGCCTAACCACCACTACATTTACCCAGTGGGTAGTTAGGGAGATTTAACATCACTGTCCATGCTTATTGATCCACGTATCAGTGGTTATATGGATCTTGCCACCAATGGCGTTGAGCAGTGCACACCTGTTTTTGTCTGCAACATATTTGTGTAGCACAGAGATGGCCCTCTTGGAAAAGTGGTTACGCTATGGTAGCATGGCCACCTCCTATTCCTTTCGAACTGTGCCCGTTACTCGGATGGCCATCATTTGGGGTCGAGGACCTCATCATCCCCCTCATTATCTTTCACCCAGTCCTCACCTCTGCCCTCCTTGCTTGTCTGCACACTGCAGAAATCTGGAGTAGTTGGCCCTTGTGTTTCATCATCATCAGAGATGTGCTGCGGTAGTTCACTGACCGTGTGAACAAACCCTCCCAAGTACTCATCCTCCAACTGAACAAGTGGTTGGGCATCGGTGCACTCAATCTCTTCCACTTGTGGGGTAGGGCCAGGTGGATGACCCACAGAACCCTAGCCAGAGGAGTCATCAAAAAGCAGAAGTGTCTTCTGCATTACTTGGGGCTTGGACTTCTTGGCTGATTTAAAAGGGGGTGAGGTACTCAAGCCTCTGAAATTATGCAGAAAGGAAATGAAAATAGTTTCATTTGGGAACATAGCAGGCACAGATCAACTGCATCCTAACAAAAAAGAGCACAGTAGAGAAGAGAAAGAGAAAGTGACTAGCAGTTGATTTCACTGTTAGGGTACTCTGCAACTGGCTCTATAAGTGCAATCTGCACCAGGCTCTTTTAAGGTACTCTGCACCAAGCTGTATTAGGTCTTTGACTGATCCATTCAAACACATGAATATGTTTTGATCTAAACTATTTCATTGTAACCCTGGCAGTATATAGTGTCATTGCCCTGCTGGAAGGTGAGCCTATGCCCCAGTCTCTAGTGCACCGATGCCCCCGTCTCTAGGTGGACAGCCATAACAGTGCTATGTGAGATGCTGAACAGTGCTCCGTGAGATGTTCAAAGTTAAGGCTATTTTTTACAGACCCTTAGTTTGAATATTTGACACTGATCTGATACAATTGATGATCTGATACACTGCAATATGCATGTATTTCAGTGCATTAGACCTATCAGTTTTATACTGATGTTTAGCCTGTTAGATCCTTTTCATGGCATGGCATGGACTAACAGGTTATTTTATCTATAAGATCTTTAGGACAATTGTAAGGTGCCAATAAGTTTAAAGATTGAAGCCCCTCCCTTTATTAAATATACAGATTCCATTGTTGTCATTGACAGTGGCATCAACAGGATTAAATTGTCTTTATCGATGCTACCATAGAACATGGCCATTGCCGTAGGGTATATGCTGTAATCTATAGCTAATATCCACTCAACTGCAGCCGGTAGGTGAGTGCTATACACTAATTCTTCATTAGTAGAGATGAGCGTTGCTCTACTCGAACTGTTCGCCAATCTCAAATTCGAGCTGTTTTGGGCGGTGTTCGAGCCGTTCGGCGAACACGAACGATTTGAGAAAAATTCGGCTATTCGAGGTTATGTTCGATAAATGTTCGTGCACCAAAATCATAACTGGATATTTTCTCAGTAATGATGAAAATTAATGTTAATACGCAGTTTGAGTGTACAGCGGGGTGGGGGGAGGGGCAGGGGATGGATCTCTGCAGGAATAATGAAGATCTCCATTTTTTTTTCTCTTTACCGCATTTACAGTGGGGAGGTGCAATCTGTCAGCCTATCAGCAGCGCACACACGGAGCGAAGTGCTTTTTTCACACAAGCAAGGGCATGTGTCATTGGCAGTGTATGTCACATGTCCTTGCCCTATAAGACCAAGCCATTTTCCCCATCGCCACCATTTTCTCACTGCTGCAGCTGCGTGTTAGACGGCACCGCTGTTGCTGTGTGCGCTATACCTTGTTAATTTCAAGCCAATTTTCGCACAAATCTACAGATAGCTTGGGAGTAGGGAATAGTTGTGATTGCAGTCCTTTTAACCACTTCGCGCCAGAGCCTGTTTTTGCCTTCGTGACCAGGCCAATTTTTTCAATTCTGACCACTGCCAGTTTATGAAGTAATTACCCTGGAACGCTTCAACATATTCCCCTGATTCTGAGATTGTTTTTTCGTGACATATTGTACTTCATGATAGTGGTAAAATTTCTTCGATATCACTTGCGTTTATTTGTGAAAAAATCGGAAATTTGGCGAAAATTTTGAAAATTTTGCAATTTTCAAACTTTGAATTTTCATGCCCTTAAATCAGAGAGATATGTCACACAAAATAGTTAATAAATAACATTTCCCACATGTCTACTTTACATCAGCACAATTTTGGAACCCAAATTTTTTTTTGTTAGGGAGCTATAAGGGTTAAAAGTTGACCAGCGATTTCTCATTTTTCCAACAAAATTTACAAAAACATTTTTTTAGGGACCACATCATATTTGAAGTCACTTTGAGGGGTCTTTATGACAGAAAATACCAAAAAGTGACACCATTCTAAAAACTGCACCTCTCAAGGTGCTCAAAACCACATTCAAGAACTTTATTAACCCTTCAGGTGCTTCACAGGAATTTTTGGAATGTGGAAGAAAAAAATTAACATTTAACTTTTTTCACAAAAATGTTACTTTAGACCCAATTTTTTTATTTTCACAGGGGTAACATGAAAAAATGGACCCCAAATTTTTTTGTGCAATTTCTCTTGAGCGTGCTGATACCTCATATGTGAGGGATAACCACTGTTTGGGCGCACGGCAGGGTTCGGAAGGGAAGGAGCGACATTAGACTTTTTGAATGTAAAATTTGTCTGAATAATTAGCGGATGCCATGTTGCGTTTGGAGAGCTCCTGATGTGCCTAAACAGTGGAAACCCCCCACAAGTGACACCATTTTGGAAACTAGACCCCTTAGGGAACTTATCTAGATGTGTGGTGAGCACCTTGCACCCCCAGCTGCTTCACAGAAGTTTATAATATTGAGCCGTAAAAATAACATTTTCACATTTTTCCCTCAAAAAATGTTTTTCATTCCCTAATTTTGTATTATCATAAGGGTAACAGGATAAATTGCACTATGAAATTTGTTGCGCAATCTCTCCTGAACACGCCGATACCCCATATGTGGAGGCAAATTACTGTTTGGGCACATGGCAGGGTTTGAAAGGGAAGGAGCGCCATTTGACTTTTTGAATGTAAAATTTGTTTGAATAATTAGTGGACGCCATGTCACATTTGGGGAGCCCCTAATGTGCCTAAACAGTGGAAACCCCCCACAAGTGCCACCATTTTGGAAACTATACCCCTTAGGGAACTTATCTAGATGTGTGGTGAGCACCTTGCACCCCCAGCTGCTTCACAGAAGTTTATAATATTGAGCCGTAAAAATAAAATTTTCACATTTTTCCCATAAAAAATGTTTTTCATTCCCTAATTTTGCATTATCATAAGGGTAACAGGATAAATTGCACCATGAAATTTGTTGTACAATTTCTCCTGAGTACGCCGATACCCCATATGTGGGGGAAAACCACTGCTTTGGTGTACGGCAGGGTTCGGAAGAGAAAGAAGCGCTATGTTGGCTGGGATAGGCAGCAGACACCATGTCACATTTGAAGAGTCGCTGACATGCCAAAACAGCAGAAACCCCCACAAGTGACCCCATTTTGTAAACTACACCTCTCAAGGAATTCATCTAGGGAAGTAGTGAGCATTTTTTAATTTTTAAATTTATACCATTGGGCAGTGAAAAAAGCATAATTATATTTTTACCACAAAAAAATGTTTTACCCTCAGATTTTACATTTTCACACAGGGCAATGGGTAAAAATGGTGCCGAAATGTGTCACACAAATTCTTCTAAAAGTGTCAATACCCCATATGTGGCTGTATCGTACCACTTAGCCATACGGTGAGATTTGAGGGGGAAGGAGCGCTATTTGACAATTGGAGAACAAATTATTGTAGAATAGGCATTTGGATTTGGGAGCACAAAATTTTCTGAATTTCTTTTGGGGGGCAAGGACCATTTTGCTTTTCCAGAGCCTTTCTGCTACCAGTAACTTGGAAGTCCCTTATATTTTTAACAGATGATGGACCTGAGTGGGGACTAGCTTTTTTTGAGGACTGAGTTGAAGCTTTTATTGGGAACATTTTACGTAACATTTATCCGGCGCTCTAGGCTGAGCACTTACATCGGTGTTTCCATCTAATTTTCTAAGTGATGTAATTCAGATGAAACCCCTGCAGGATCCATTCACTGTAATGAGGCAGCAGAGTTACTCTGGACTCCGTCTGGCCTCTGTTTAGTGGTGTCCTTTTTTTCAGAAGTGCACAAAACTGTGGCCAACCGCACTTTTATGCACGCCTAAAACAAATGACACCGTGGGATCCCAGGCTAGACGGCATCCACAGTGGCCTATATCTGCCTCATTACAGGGAATCTTCCATCATGGGTTCTGGCTGAATCACGTATTTCAGAGATTTACACGGAAACTCTGGTGTAAGTGCTCAGCGCAGAGCACAGGATAAATGTGAGCAGAGCCTTACTGGGATCTTTGGGAGACATAATAAACAAATCAGTAGCAGGTGAATAATATTTGTTTTATTTATTTTTTATGCCGTTCCTAGTGTGATATAACTGATTAGATTACTTTATTCTTCGGGTCGGTGTGATTACAGAGATACCAGATTTATAGTGGGTTTTTATGACTGACAGCTGTCACACACTAAAATACGCTTTTTTTGCAAAATCTAGTTTTTGCATCACCATATTTTGAGAGCTATAATTTTTCCATATTTCGGCCGATAGAGTCATGTGACGGCTTGTTTTTTGCGGGACGAGTTGAAATTTTTATTGGAACCATTTTTGGGCACGTGACATTTTTTGATCGCATTCTATTCCGTTTTTTGGGAGGTAAAGTTAACAAAAACAAACACTTCAGGAATTGTTTTTTGAGTTTTTTTTTATGCCGTTCTGCATGTGGTAAAAGTGATCAGGCAGCGTTATTCTTCGGGTCAGTACGTTTACAGCGATATTACACTTACTGTATTTTTTTTATGTTTTGGCGCTTTTACACAATAAAACAATTTTATAGAAAAAAAAATATTTTTTTTGCATTGCTTTATTCTGAGCGCTATAACTTTTTTATTTTTTGGCTGATGGAGCTGTTTGGCAGCTTTTTTTTGCGGAACAAGATGACGTTTTCAGTGGTACCATTTTTATTTCTATTCTGCTTTTTGATCGAATTTTTTTCCACTTTTTGTTTGGCAATATGATGAAAAAGCATATTTTTTTGCTCCGTTTTTTATTTATTTTTATTACGGTGTGCACAGAAGGAGTTAATTAGTGTGACAGTTTTATAGCTCGGGTTGTTTCGGACGCGGCGATACCAAATATGTGTACTTTTTTTGGTTTTGTAATAATTTACGGATTTATTGGTTTAATATTTTATTTATTTATTTTTATTTATTTTGTGATTTTTTTTTTAATAGTTTAAAAACTTTTTTTTTACTTTTTTTTACATTTTTACTTAGTCCCTGTATGGGACATTAATTTTTATTTTTCTGATCACTGATCTCATGTAATGTAATACACATATATTACATTATATGAGATCTTCACTGACTGTTTCAGTCAGAGTCTCCTGTCTGACTTCAGCTACATACAGGCTGAAGTCAGACAGGAAGGACACCATATATGGCAGAGCTGGAGGCGGTCATGTGACCTCCAGCTGCCATAGCAACCCCAGGTACTCAAACGAAACGGAGGTCTTCGGAGGTAAGTAAGACGACCCCCTCTCTTCCTGCTGTCTCCTATATGCCGCGATCACTATAGATCACAGCATATAGAAGACAGCAAAGGGTTAACATCACTGGGACCTGATCTAATCAGGTCCCGATGATGTACCCTGTCAGAGCTAACGCTCTGCACCGGAATCGCAGTGCTTGCAGGACCCTGGGGGTCCTGAGCACTGCGAGACCACCCACCGTTTTTAAACGTCGGCACTGCACAGAGCCCGGCAAGCGCCGACGTTTATCTACAGTGGGCGGTCGGGAACCGGTTAAGGACTAGGTTACAGCATTTCCTACGACTTTTATCAGGCAGGTCTGTGCTCTTAAATAGATAGATTGTGGGAGTAAAGACTAATTGTAATTGGAGTCCTTTTCAGGACTAGGTTACATCAGTTCCTATCAGTTTTTGCCAGGCAGGTCTGTGCCAGTGCTGTGCAAGTTTTTTTCACAGCATTTGGCTGAATCTAGCAAAGCTAATCCTTTTTGGCCTATTGCAGAGTGTGTTAGTCAGTGGAGTAGCCTATCTGTGTTGCAAGATATACCACCTGTGTATAGAATACCAATTTTTTTACTGCACCGAGTGAAGTAAAATCTTTTGGGCATAGCATCATTCTATTAGTCCATCTATACTGACCTCCATCAGGTTGCAAATTGAATATAATTGTTTTCTGCATCTAGCTCTGAAAAAATATTTGGGCTTCTAGCAGTGTGTGGGACTTGTTCTATTAGTCCGTCTATACTGACCTCCATCAGGTTGCAAACTGAATATAATTTTTTTCTGCATCTAGCTCTGAAAAAATATTTGGCCTTCTAGCAGTGTGTGGGACTTTCTCTATTAGTCCATCTATACTGACCTCCATCAGGTTGCAAACTGAATATATTTTTTTTCTGCATCTACCTCTGAAAAAATATTGGGCTTCTAGCTGTGTGTGGGACTTGTTCTATTAATCCATCTATACAGACCTCCATCAGGTTGCAAACTGAATATAATTTTTTTCTGCATCTACCTCTGAAAAAATATTTGGGCTTCTAGCTGTGTGTGGGACTTGTTCTATTAGTCCATCTATACTGACCTCCATCAGGTTGCAAATTAAAAATAATTTTTATCTGCATCTACCTCTGAAAAAATATTTGGGCTTCTAGCTGTGTGTGGGACTTGTTCTATTAGTCCATCTATACTGACCTCCATCAGGTTGCAAACTGAATATAATTTTTTTCTGCATCTAGCTCTGAAAAAATATTTCGCCTTTTAGCAGTGTGTGGGACTTTCTCTATTAGTCCATCTATACTGACCTCCATCAGGTTGCAAATTAAAAATAATTTTTATCTGCATCCAGCTCTGAAAAAATATTTGGCCTTCTAGCAGTGTGTGGGACTTTCTCTATTAGTCCATCTATACTGACCTCCATCAGGTTGCAAATTAAAAATATTTTTTTGTCTGCATCTAGCTCTGAAAAAATATTTGGCCTTCTAGCAGTGTGTGGGACTTTCTCTATTAGTCCATATATACTGACCTCCATCAGGTTGCAAACTGAATATATTTTTTTTCTGCACCTACCTCAGAAAAAATATTGGGCTTCTAGCTGTGTGTGGGACTTGTTGTATTAATCCATCTATACAGACCTCCATCAGGTTGCAAACTGAATATAATTTTTTTCTGCATCTACCTCTGAAAAAATATTTGGGCTTCTAGCTGTGTGTGGGACTTGTTCTATTAGTCCATCTATACTGACCTCCATCAGGTTGCAAACTGAATATATTTTTTTTCTGCATCTAGCTCTGAAAAAATATTTGGGCTTCTAGCTGTGTGTGGGACTTTCTCTATTAGTCCATCTATACTGACCTCCATCAGGTTGCAAATTAAAAATAATTTTTTGTCTGCATCTAGCTCTGAAAAAATATTTGGCCTTCTAGCAGTGTGTGGGACTTTCTCTATTAGTCCATCTATACTGACCTCCATCAGGTTGCAAACTGAATATATTTTTTTTCTGCATCTACCTCTGAAAAAATATTGGGCTTCTAGCTGTGTGTGGGACTTGATCTATTAATCCATCTATACAGACCTCCATCCGGTTGCAAACTGAATATAATTTTTTTCTGCATCTACCTCTGAAAAAATATTTGGGCTTCTAGCTGTGTGTGGGACTTGTTCTATTTGTCCATCTATACTGACCTCCATCAGGTTGCAAACTGAAAATAATTTTTTGTCTGCATCTAGCTCTGAAAAAATATTTGGCATTCTAGCAGTGTGTGGGACTTTCTCTATTAGTCCATCTATACTAACCTCTATCAGGTTGCAAATTAAAAATAATTTTTATCTGCATCTACCTCTGAAAAAATCTTTGGGCTTCTAGCTGTGTGTGGGACTTGTTCTATTAGTCCATCTATACTGACCTCCATCAGGTTGCAAACTGAATATAATTTTTTTCTGCATCTAGCTCTGAAAAAATATTTGGCCTTCTAGCAGTGTGTTGGGACTTTCTCTATTAGTCCATCTATACTGACCTCCATCAGGTTGCAAATTAAAAATAATTTTTATCTGCATCTACCTCTGAAAAAATATTTGGGCTTCTAGCTGTGTGTGGGACTTGTTCTATTAGTCCATCTATACTGACCTCCATCAGGTTGCAAACTGAATATAATTTTTTTCTGCATCTACCTCTGAAAAAATATTTGGCCTTCTAGCAGTGTGTGGGACTTTCTCTATTAGTCCATCTATACTGACCTCCATCAGGTTGCAAACTGAATATATTTTTTTTCTGCATCTACCTCTGAAAAAATATTTGGGCTTCTTGCTGTGTGTGGGACTTTCTCTATTAGTCCATCTATACTGACCTCCATCAGGTTGCAAATTGAATATAATTTTTTTCTGCATCTAACCCAGCTAATAGTTTTGGCCTAATACCACAGTTTGGCCACTCAGCTCTGCTCGGTTCCCATCCATTGTTTTTTTGTGCAAACAACTCCAGAGTTGTGAATTAGTTAACCACCAAAATGAGTGGAAAAAGGCCTGCTGCTGGTGGAAAGGGGAATAGGCGTGTTCGGAAGGGGAAAAAAGGTTGTGTCCGTGGGGTAGGTGTTAAAGCAACAGTAACATCTGCAGAAGAAAGACCATCTTCCAGCCAAACTAAAATGTCTACTTCTTTTAGCGGACAATGTGATAAGATCCCTTTCTTACGGCCACGCCAATCGCTACAAATTCCAGATGAGGCACAAAAACAGCAGGTGCTTCAACGGATATCAAGTGCTCCTTTAAGTGGGCTCTCCTCCACATCAACTTCAACATCACAAATACTCCAGTCCTCAAAGGTGTCACCCCAATCGCACTTGCTTCCTCACAGCTCCCAAATCTCCAGCTGCCCGTCTGAGTATGAGGTAGAACAGATGGTTGAGTCTGCAGAGCTGTTTACTCATACTATAGCCTGGGAATCAGAGGTCGACTCCAGCGCTTCTGTGAATCCAGACGAGGAAATGATCTGCACTGATGCCCAGAATCTTTATGAATCGGATCCAGGACCAGACGCAGAAGGTTCTGACCATAATGTAGGCCCTCATTCCCAAACTGTAACTCCTGTTGGTGGAGACAATGAGGAAGACGATGATGAGACTCAAATACCTGATTGGAGCGACAACTTTAGTTTTTTGTCAGGGCAGGAACAGGTTGGCTCTGAGGACGACGGGTGTGATAACGCACAGGGTGATGATGATGAGGTTGGAGATCCCACTTACTGTCAACCCACAGTCAGCCAAGAGATGAGGTCAGCAGAGGAGGTGGAGGAAGATGCTACTGACGACGAGGTCAGGTTGCGCCTTCCTGGACAGAGACGTAGTACTGGAAGCACGTCAACAACTGCATCCTCAAACACAACTCTGCCTCTCACCACAAGTCATGGTGGCTCTTCAGGTCGCATGGGTGCTAAGCCTTGCATAGCCTGGGCATTTTTTCAGATCGATAAAGATGACCCAACTCGTGTTATCTGTAACATTTGTCAGCAAAAGCTAAGTAGAGGCCAAAAAATACATAGTTTGAGTACTTCATGCATGAACCGGCACATGGACATGAAGCATAAGTTGCAGTGGGAAGCTCAGTGTGCTACAATGCGGCCTAGCCGGCCGGGCCAACCACCGTCTGCCATATCTTGTGCATCCGCGGCCTCTTCATCCTCTGTGACTGGGGGGACAGCAGTCACACCTGTTTTGGGGCGCAGACCTGCCACCTCTTTACCCGCAACAGCCAGCGTGATTGGCAGGTCATCATTTTCTTTGGAGGTGGTAACACCAGCTGGTGTTGAGCGCTGTCCGACATCGATAGCACCACCTTTGGATCATGGCAACCTAACATGTCCGCCTGCATCTTCCTCACAGACCGGCAGTTTGCCGGGGACACCCTTATCAACCCCGTCTAAGCACAATAGCCAGCCCTCGGTCCCTCAGATGTGGACAAGTAAAAGACCATTTCCTCCTAGCCATGAGAAAGCTAAGAGGTTGAATTTCACCATCTGCAAGCTCTTGGCTACAGAAATGCTGCCTTTCCGCCTGGTGGACACAGAGGATTTTCGAGACCTTATGTCCGTCGCAGTGCCCCAGTACCAGATGCCCAGTCGGCACTACTTCTCAAAGAAAGGTGTGCCTGCGCTCCACCAGCATGTCGCACACAACATAACCGCTTCTTTGAGAAACTCTGTGTGTGACAGGGTGCATTTCACCACAGACACTTGGACGAGTAGGCACGGACAGGGGCGTTACATGTCGCTGACTGGGCACTGGGTAACTATGGTGACAGCAGGACAAGGGGCTGCTGTCCAAGTCTTGCCGTCCCCACGAGTTGTGCGTCAATCCTCTTTATGTCAAAGTTCCTCCACTGCTTCTGCCTCCTCAACCTCCTCTCGGTCTTCCACCTGCACCCAAAGCCTGTCTGGTCATGCCACAAGCTTTCTAACTGCGCAGAAGGGATCCTGCACACCTCCTTACTATGCTGGCAGTAGGGCTCAACGTCATCAGGCGGTTTTTACTTTGAAATGTCTGGGAAATGTGAGTCACACAGCTGAGGAGTTGTGGTCAGCTCTGGAGAACCAATTTCATGAATGGTTGTCTCCACTGGACCTGAAACCAGGGAAGGCCGTGTGCGACAATGCTGCAAACCTGGGTGCGGCCCTTCGCCGGGGCAATGTCACACACGTGCCTTGTATGGCTCACGTGTTGAACCTGGTTGTCCAGCAATTTTTAACCCACTATCCCAGACTAGATGGCCTTCTGCAGAGGGCACGGTCGCTGTGTGCTCACTTCCACCGTTCCCATCCCGCAGCTCAGCGACTTACATCTCTACAGAAGTCGTTGGGCCTGCCACTTCACCGGCTAAAATGCGATGTGCCTACCCGGTGCAATTCAACTCTGCACATGTTGCAGCGACTGTGGCAGCACCGACAAGCCCTGGTGCAATACGTTCTGACGTATAGCCTGGGCCAGCGAGATCCGGAGGTGGGGCAAATCACGCTGGAGGAGTGGTCTCAGATCAGGGACCTATGCACCCTTCTGCACAGTTTTGAAATGGCGACGAAGATGTTTAGTGCTGACGATGCCATTATCAGCATGACTATTCCGGTGATTTACATGCTGGAGCACATGTTAAACAGAATTCGGAGTCAGGTGGTGGCACAAGAGGAGGTGGAGGAAGCAGAGGAGGAGAAGTTGTATGCGGAAGGGCTAACATCTGCAAGGTCCAGACGGTCGGCAGCACCATGGCGGCAGGCATGTGAGGGTGGGGGAGATGGGTTTACCAGGGCGCATGGTAGCAGCCAAACTAGTGAGGAAGGTGCAGGAGCCCAGGAAGAAGTGGAGGACGAACTGATGGAAGACTCATCAGATGAGGGAGACCTTGATCACATTTCTGTTGTGCGAGGTTGGGGGGAGAGGACAGAGGAAGGAAGCATGATTGTTACCTCGCCACCAACACAACAGGGACTTGGTGCTCCTGGATGCGCAACACACATGACTGCCTTCTTGCTGCACTACCTGCAACATGACCCTCGAATTGTGAGAATTAGAAATAATCCTGACTACTGGGTTGCCACACTGTTAGATCCCCGGTACAAAAGAAAATTTGCAGAAATGATTCCTGCCATAGAAAGGGATGCACGCATGCAGGAGTATCAGCAGAGACTGTTGCAGAATCTTACATGTGCTTTTCCACAAAACACCAGTGGTGCACGTAGTGAATCTCACAGTTCCAGCTTGCCAACCGTGGGACCGTCAAGTGTTCAGCACTCAAACCGTAACAGAACCACAGTATCTGCTGGTAACATCAATTTTGCGGAATCATTTCACCACTTTTTTAGCCCATCCTTTGCAAGGCCACAGGAGACAAGAAGTCTGACACATAGTCAACGCCTAGAGACGATGGTACAGGAGAATCTCCAAGTAAACATTGAAGCCATGACTGTGTCACTGGACCCTTGCTCTTTTTGGGCTTCCAATCTGGATAAATGGCCGGAGCTAGCCACTTACGCCTTGGAGATCTTGTCATGCCCCGCAGCCAGCGTTCTGTCTGATCGTGTGTTCAGCGCTGCTGGGGGTGTGCTGACAGATAAGCGCACGCGGCTCTCCACTGATAATGTAGACAGACTCACGTTCATAAAGATGAACAAATCATGGATCCGAAATGACTTTTCTACACCTGTGTCATCGTGGGGAGAGTAAAAGCTTGATGATTGGTTAAAATCACCCTACCAACCGTTTTAAGCTTTCAAATTACTAATCATGTTTATCTGTATCTTGACTGGAAAATAATTTGGACTTTGTAGCAGTGTGCAGCACTGATCCTATTAGCCCATCTATACTAAGCTCCACCAGATTTAAAATTAATAATAATTTGTAGCTGCATCTAGCCCGGAAAATAATTTTGGGGCTCCGAGATGCGCAAGACACATAAGTGCCTTCTTGCTGCACTACCTGCAACATGACCCTCATATTGTCAGAATTCGAAGTAATCATGACTACTGGGTTGCCACACTCTTAGATCCCCCAAACTTTTCGATCAACCTATTCATTTTAATAAAGACCATAAAATGGTCATTTTTGAAATTGTAAGCATTAGCAGGTTATTAGAAACTGAAATCAAACAGTTTTCAACTCAAAACTTTATTCTAGGTGATGTTACATTTTCACATAGGACCCCTTGTTCGAAAGGAGCTTCTGAACTCTCTCGTCCACTGAATTTGTCAGGTTTTGGATGGTTTCTGCTTCAATTGTTTTGCATGAGGACAGAATACCCTCCCAGAGCTGTTGCTTAGATGTGAACTGCCTCCCGCCATCATAGACACTCCTTTTGATGATGCTCCTGAGGTTCTGAATGGGGTAGAGGTCAGGGGAGCATGGGGGTCACACCATAAGTTTGTCCCCTTTTATGCCCATATCAGCCAGAGATGCAGATGTTTTATGTGCAGCATGAGATGGTGCATTATCATGCAAAAAAATGATCTTGCTGTGAAATACATGTTTCTTCTTCTTGAACTATGGCAGGAAGTGCTGTTTGAGAAAATCCACATACATTATGGAGTTCATCTTTAGCGCCTTCAGGGATCCTAAAGGGGCCGACAATCTCTCTCCCCATGATTCCAGCCCAAAACATTACTCCACCTCCTCCTTGTTGGCGCTGTAGCCGTGTTTGCGTGGGGTGTCCATCAACCAGCCATCCTCCACTCCATCCATCTGGACCATCGAGCGCTGCACGGCACTCATCCGTGAACAAAACAGTTTTGAAATCAGTCTTCATGTAATGTTGGCCCACTGGAGCCGTTTCTGCTTGTGTGAAGTGGATAGAGGAGGTCGACAGGATGGCATATGCACAGCTGCAAACCTCTGAAGGACCCTGCATCTTGTTGTTCGGGGGACGTTGGAGGCACCAGCAGCTTCAAAAACTTGTCTGCTGCTATGACAAGGCTTTTTTGCCGCTGCTCTTTTAACCTGACGTAATTGCCTGTAGGAAAGAGTCCTCAATTTGCCCTTATCAGCACGCACACGTGTGTACTGTGAATCAGCTACATACTTCTTGATTGCCAAGACACTTCATCCTGATCATCGCACAATGTTGATTGTAGTCATGCCTTGACCTAAACACTCCACAATTTGTTGCTTCTCAGCAGCCGACACATCCTTTTTCTTTCCCATTTTGGCAGAAAATGTAGGCTGCTTAATAATGTGAGACAGCCTTCTTAAGTAGTCTTGCCTTTCATTGGACACACCTGCCAAACTAATTAGCACAGGTGTCTGCAATTGCTTACAGTGATATAAAGAGCCCTGACACACATCACCATCAATGAGTTTAACTGACAAACAAACAAATTCTTCCCTTATCACTCCTAAACACTTTTTGCATAATAATTTGGAACACAGTGTACATGTGCTTCTCCACAAAACACCAGTGGTTCACATAGTGAATCTTACAGTTCTAACTTGCCAACCGTGGTCTGTATGGAGTTGTTCAATAAAGGGCCCAAAATTAAGATAACATATGTAACGTGTCTGGGAGGCGGAACCTCAGAGCTACTATACAAGGAGGCGGTCCTTGTAAGGTGGCGACCAGGGAAGACGGGCTGGAAGTCTCAGCAGGTGAACGGGACAGTCTCTGAGTGAACGGGACAGTCTCTGAGTGAACGGGACAGTCTCTGAGTGAACGGGCTGGAGGTCACGGCAATGACCGGGGCAGTCTCTAGGTATAGGGTTGGTACGACCTGTGGCGGCTGAAGATAGACGTGAGCTCCCAGGTGAGCAGGCGAGAGTCTCTGGATGAACGGGTGGTCACAGCAAGTGACGGCGGAGCCTCCAGGAAGACCAGCGGACAGGCAACAGATGAGTGCTCCCAGGTGAGCGGGCAGAAGTCTCTGGACAGGCGGGTGGTCACAGCACGTGATGGCAGAGCCTCCGGGTAGGCAAACAGACAGGTAGCAGAAGAGCGCTCCCAGGTGAGCGGGCAGGAGTCACTGGACAGGCAGGTGGTCACAGCACGTGACGGCGGAGCCTCCAGGTAGGCTAGCAGGCAGATAGCAGATGTGCGCTCCCAGGTGAGCGGGCAAGCTGGTCCATAGACAGACTGACAGGAGTTGGAAGGCAGACCGTCGGACCTCAGGCAGGCAGGCAGGTAGCTGATGTGCGCTCCCAGGTGAGCGGGCAGGCTGGTCCTTAGACAGACTGACAGGATTAGTAAGGCAGACCGTCGGACCTCAGACTAGCAGGCAGGTAGCAAGTAATCAGGCAGGAATCTGGCAGGTAACTGGCAGGTAACTGGCAACGGGACCTGAGGGCTGAAGCACAGGTGAGACACAGGTGCAAACAACATTGCTCGGGCACCTCCATTTTGGAGGAGGTGCCTTATATACGGTAAAGTCCTCCGGTCATTGGCCGGGGACTCCTTAGGACGGCGCGCGCGGCCCCTTTAAGAGGGAGGGAGGGCGCGCGCGCGCGCCCTAAGCACAGTGGCCGGGAAGGAGCGCGGGCTGCCAGCAGAGCGGGAGAGGGACGCCGGGCATGGAGCAGAGCGGTGAGGGGAACAGAGTCCCTGCCTAGCAGAGGGCAGGGACGCCGGCACTACAGTACCCCCCCCTTTAGGCCCCCCCTTTTTTAGGCCAGATAGAAATTTAGCTAGGATGAGAGGGGCATGGATGTTCTCCCGGGGCTCCCACGTTCTCTCCTCAGGACCAAACCCCTTCCAATCTACCAGAAAAAAGGTCTTTCCTCTTACCCTTTTGGTGGCAAGAATGTTCTCTACCTCAAACTCGTCCTCAGCAGAAACCGGAGCAGGAGGCGTACCTGTAGACTTGGAAAAAGAGTTAAGCACCACGGGTTTGAGGAGAGATACATGGAAGGAGTTGGGGATCCGTAAGTTGGCCGGGAGTTTCAATTTATAGGCCACCGGGTTGATCTGACTGATGACCTCCAGAGGACCGATGAACCGAGGCCCTAACTTGTAAGAAGGTATCTTGAGTCGAACATATTTAGATGAGAGCCAGACTTTATCTCCTGGACGAAATTGTGGAGGATCCAGGCGTTTTTTGTCAGCGTGTCTTTTCATACTCTCGGAAGACAGAAGGAGTGCGGACCAGGTACTCTCCCATATGGAGGAAAATTTGCTAACGAGAGATTCCGCAGCCGGGTTGTCCACAGAGGTGGAGACAGGAAAAGGAATCCGAGGATGCTGACCAAAGACTACAAAAAACGGGGATTTGGAGGAGGATTCGCTCTCGTGATTATTATAAGAGAACTCGGCCCATGGTAGGAGATCCACCCAGTCAGAATGGTGGGCATTAACGAAGTGCCGGAGGTAACTGGTCAGGTTCTGATTGATCCGCTCCACTTGACCATTGGACTGTGGGTGGTAAGCGGAAGAGAAGTCCAGGGTGACGTCTAGTAGTTTACAAGTGGCTCTCCAGAAACGTGAGGTGAACTGTACGCCACGATCCGACACGATGTGGAGGGGCAGGCCATGAAGACGGAAGATGTGGCGGATAAAGTCTTTAGCCAGCTCGGGTGCAGACGGAAGGCCTGGCAGGGGAATAAAGTGAGCCATCTTGGAAAAGCGGTCAGCGACCACCCAAATGACCGAACAACCGGCAGAGACGGGGAGATCAGTTATAAAGTCCATTGCTATATGCTGCCAGGGGGCAGCAGGTACAGGAAGCGGAAGGAGGCGTCCGGCTGGCAGATGTCTCGGGACTTTGTTGCGGGCTCAGGACACACAGGCAGAAACAAAGTCTATTATGTCCTTGTGCAGGGTAGGCCACCAATAGTGCCGGGCAATAAGCTGGAGGGTCTTTTTCTGACCGGCGTGGCCAGCTAGTTTAGACGAATGGCCCCAGTGTAGGATCTTCTCCCGATCAGGTACTGAAACAAACGTCTTACCGGGAGGGAGACGATTTAGACTCACGGGAGCCACCTGCATTACTCTGGCGGGATCGATGATATGTTTAGGTTCTTCCTCGAGATCGGACACCAGAAAGGATCGGGACAAGGCGTCTGCTTTGACGTTTTTGTCAGCCGGGCGAAAATGAAGAACAAAATCAAAACGAGCAAAAAACAAGGACCACCGGGCTTGGCGCGGGTTAGGTCTCTGGGCATGCTGGAGGTAAGCCAAGTTCTTGTGGTCAGTGTAAATTATTACCGGATGAAGAGCCCCCTCGAGTAGGTAACGCCACTCCTCCAACGCCAGTTTGATGGCCAATAACTCTCGGTCTCCTATGGAATAGTTGCGCTCAGAAGAGGAGAAGAGTTTGGAGAAGAAGCCACAAGTTACCATTCTCCCGGAAGATGATTTTTGAGTAAGTACCGCTCCGGCTCCAGAGGAGGAGGCGTCAACTTCCAGGAAGAACTGCTTGTTGCCGTCCGGGCGATGCAGCACCGGGGCGGAAGAGAAGGCCTGTTTTAGGGAAAGAAAGGCCTCCTCTGCTCCGGGCGGCCACTCTTTGGGATTAGTACCCTTACGGGTGAGTGCGGAAATTGGGGCAGTCCGGGAAGAGAAGTGCGGGATGAAGAGGCGGTAATAGTTGGCGAAGCCCAGGAACCATTGAATAGCCTTCAACCCCTCTGGTCGGGGCCATTTCTCGATGGCAGACAGTTTCTCAGGATCCATTTGTAGGCCGGTCTGAGAGATAATGTAGCCCAGAAACGGAAGCGAGGTCTGCTCAAAGAGGCACTTCTCATATTTAGCGTAGAGATGGTTCTGCCTGAGCCTGAGCAGGACCTGACGAACGTCCCTCCGGTGAGTCTGGAGATCCGGAGAGAAGACCAAGATGTCGTCCAGGTACACCACTGCGCAGGAGTAGAGAAGGTCCCGGAAGATGTCATTGACCAACTCTTGAAAGACGGCAGGAGCGTTACAAAGACCAAAGGGCATTACCAGATATTCATAGTGGCCGTCCCGGGTGTTGAATGCCGTCTTCCATTCATCCCCCTGACGGATACGAACCAGGTTATACGCCCCACGGAGGTCCAGTTTGGTGAAGATTCTAGCCCCCCTCAGACGATCAAATAACTCCGGAATGAGCGGAAGGGGGTACTTATTCTTCACCGTGATCTGGTTAAGGCCTCTATAGTCTATACAGGGACGGAGAGAGCCGTCCTTCTTTTTGACGAAAAAGAAGCCTGCTCCCGCCGGGGAGGTAGATTTCCGAATGAATCCCCTGGCCAGATTTTCCTCAATATATTCGGACATCGACCGGGTCTCAGCAGCGGATAATGGATAAATACGCCCACGGGGAGGAGAAGTACCAGGTAACAGGTCGATAGGACAGTCGTATGGTCTATGAGGGGGTAGTGTCTCTGCCTCCTTTTTATTAAAGACATCAGCATAAGACCAATAAGGAATCGGAAGTCCAGGTAGATTAGCTGGGGTAGGAGAAGGACGGACGGGATGAACGGGAACCAGACAGGTCTTATGGCAGCCCTGTCCCCAGCGAAGGACTTCTCCGGTCTGCCAGTCAAGAACGGGTGCATGTTTCTGGAGCCAAGGTAGGCCTAGCAAGAGGGCGTGAGAGAGTCCAGGCAGAACATGGAAGGAGATACTTTCAGAATGCAGCATTCCCACCTGCAGAGTAATGGATTCGGTGATGAGTTGGATGGGGCGTGGTAAGAGCCCCCCATCCACGGCAGCAACAGACAAGGGTACAGCCAGAGGTTGGTGGGGATGCGGTATTTCTCTACCAGGGACTGTGAAATAAGATTCCCGGCTGCTCCAGAGTCAAGTTGGGCTAGTTCGAAATAACAGTTCTCCCCGTAGACGATTGAAACTGACAACAGCAGGGATGGAGAGGATTTATTCTTGTCTAGGTGGACCTCTCTGAGCGAACCTAGACACAGGCGTTTCCCGATCTCTCCGGGCAGGCACGGATCCGGTGCTCCTTACTGCCACAGTAGAAGAAGGTCCCCTCGGCACGACGTAAGTCCTGACGGGTCTTGACCATCTTGGTCTGGTCGACCTGCATAGGCTCAGGAGGGTGTACCTGGTTAGAGACAGAAGGAGTGACGGGTTTCTGAAAAGTAGGAGCTAGACGTGGTAACCTCCTCTCACGGGTGACCTCTCTGGCACGCTCCTGGAACCGTAGGTCAATCCGGGTGGCAAGAGTTATTAAGTCATCGAGAGTGGTAGGAATGTCCCGACCGGCAAGTTCATCTTTAAAACGGCCGGACAGACCCTCCCAGAAGACGGAAACCAGAGCGTCGTTATCCCAGGCCAGCTCCGAGGCAAGGGTACGGAACCGTATGGCATATTGGCCCACGGTGAGACTTTCCTGACGGAGGCGTAGCAACGATGATGCGGATGAGGTCTTCCGTCCGGGTTCGTCGAACACTTTCCAGAAAGCCGTGAGAAAAGCAGGCAAGTTGGACACCAGGGGGTCTCCTCTCTCCCATAGAGGATTTAGCCAGGCCAGGGCCTCCCCGGTGAGATGGGACATGATGAATGCAATTTTGGCTCGGTCGGAGTTAAACTGGTGGGACAAAAGTTCAAAGTGCAGGGTGCACTGATTTATGAAGCCCCGAGCCTGAGCGGAGTCGCCTCCGAAGCGAGGAGGTGCAGAAAGCCGGGGTCCAGGGTAGGATACCATGGTATTAGTGGGCAGCGGAGCTGCCGGATTGCGAGACATGGCACTGGCGGAGGTTGCTGGTGGAGCAGTCAGAGTGTCCAGGCGAGTATTGACATTCCGCAGGTGACCCATTATGGACTCCTGTTGGGACCTTTGACGGGACAGTTCATGACACAGGTCCGAGAGCGAGGGAGCTTGGGTGCCACCGGGTTCCATGGCCCGAGCAAACTGTAACGGGTCTGGGAGGCGGAACGTCAGAGCTACTATACAAGGAGGCGGTCCTTGTAAGGGAGCGGGTGGCGACCAGGGAAGACGGGCTGGAAGTCTCAGCAGGTGAACGGGACAGTCTCTGAGTGAACGGGACAGTCTCTGAGTGAACGGGACAGTCTCTGAATGAACGGGCTGGAGGTCACGGCAAGTGACCGGGGCAGTCTCTAGGTATAGGGTTGGTACGACCTGTGGCGGCTGAAGATAGACGTGAGCTCCCAGGTGAGCAGGCGAGAGTCTCTGGATGAACGGGTGGTCACAGCAAGTGACAGCGGAGCCTCCAGGAAGACCAGCGGACAGGCGACAGATGAGCGCTCGCAGGTGAGCGGGCAGAAGTCTCTGGACAGGCGGGTGGTCACAGCACGTGACGGCAGAGCCTCCAGGTAGGCAAACAGACAGGTAGCAAAAGAGCGCTCCCAGGTGAGCGGGCAGGAGTCACTGGACAGGCAGGTGGTCACAGCACGTGACGGCGGAGCCTCCAGGTAGGCTAGCAGGCAGATAGCAGATGTGCGCTCCCAGGTGAGCGGGCAAGCTGGTCCATAGACAGACTGACAGGAGTTGGAAGGCAGACCGTCGGACCTCAGGCAGGCAGGCAGGTAGCTGATGTGCGCTCCCAGGTGAGCGGGCAGGCTGGTCCTTAGACAGACTGACAGGATTAGTAAGGCAGACCGTCGGACCTCAGACTAGCAGGCAGGTAGCAAGTAATCAGGCAGGAAACTGGCAGGTAACTGGCAGGTAACTGGCAACGGGACCTGAGGGCTGAAGCACAGGTGAGACACAGGTGCAAACAACATTGCTCGGGCACCTCCATTTTGGAGGAGGTGCCTTATATACGGTAAAGTCCTCCGGTCATTGGCCGGGGACTCCTTAGGACGGCGCGCGCGGCCCCTTTAAGAGGGAGGGCACGCGCGCGCGCCCTAAGCACAGTGGCCGGGAAGGAGCGCGCGCTGCCAGCAGAGCGGGAGAGGGACGCCGGGCACGGAGCAGAGCGGTGAGGGGAACAGCGTCCCTGCCTAGCAGAGGGCAGGGACGCCGGCACTACAACATAGATGGGAGAGGTCTCTATGAATAGGAATTCCTAAGTATTTGATACCCTGTGAGGGCCAGGCAAAGGGAAAGTTGGACTGGATGGAATCCTATATGGATTTGGGGAGGGAGACATCGAGGGCCTCAGACTTCGCTGCATTGATTTTAAAATTTGACCATGTAACAAAGTGATCTATTTCAGCCATAACAGCATGGATGGATATATGTGATTGAGTGATATATACTAGTACATCATCAGCAAATAGAGAGCACTTGTACTCGGTGCCTCCCACCTCAATCCACCTAATATTGGGGTTATGGCGAATTGATGAGAGCAGGTGCTCCGTCACTAGGATGTATAAGAGAGGGGACAGAGGACATCCCTGCCTTGTCCCATTGGTGATTGTGAAAGGTGATGAAAATGTTCTGATGCACCCCCTGGGCCTTGGGACACCCGGAGCCGGACCCTTTTTGGTGGATGCTGGTGGTTGTAGTCTTCGTGGCAGCAACCCGGTTCCGTGGCTCAGGGTGGTCAAACCAGTGGCGGAACTATTTATGTGGTTTTGATGTTTAAATGTCCGACTGCGCCACCCGTGGATTGCGGTCAGAGTGAACCGCCGCTGCAGGGCAGACCGCTGAGGCTGGTGTTGTGGGTGCAGCAGAGCGTAGCATAACTCCCCACGGGAGGAGTATAGCCTCAGGGCAGTATATGCGGAGGATGGGGGTGATGGTGCTGGGCAGCAGCAGTAACGACACGGAGTCAGTGATGCAGTCCAGGGCCTTTACTCACAGTTCTTATTATCCAGACCACGTCTGCAGGTAACGGCTGCCCACGTCGTACTGTGCTCACCAGGTGAGGGGCTCAGACAACTCCCAGATAACTTTGGAGCGCTTCACAGGACCCCCTTTGTGTGTCCTTTGTCTGGCCTTTCTTACCAACCCTTCTGTCCGGCTGCCTCGGGCCTCCTCTTGGTAAACTTGGCGCCAGTTTCCCTGACCCTATGTGCTGCCCTCCTAGCGGGTGTAGCGAGGGGTTGCGCCACATAAAATGTCACAGCCTCCGGTTTCTAGCTGAGGGTTGTTTCCTGCCTCCACTAGTTTCGGGGACCGGTCTCCCCCTTTGGCCTGACCCCTCCATGCAGGTGGATTCGGGCGTGCGGTGGCGACTCGCCCGTCCGCACCCCTGGGATCCCTTCGTTCCTCGTTCCTGGAGCCTTCTCCGCTCCTCTTCCTTCCTTCTCCCTCTTCCAGGCCTGGGCCTCTGTTACTAGGCCCGCCTCCGGAGCCGAGCTCATGCAGAGCCCCTGCTCCCTGCCACTTCTGCTCAGACTTCTCTGCACTGAACTAAGATGGTGCCCACCTTTTATACTCCCTTCTCAATGCACCCAGGAACTGCTTCCTCCCTGCTCCTGCACTACAGGGTTCCCCTTCCTCAGTGTTCCCTCCCCCCACTCCAGCCAGGGACAGGGACTGTCGTGCCCATCTCAGGGGCATATTGGTCGCCCTGCCCCACGGCAATGTGGTGTAATGCATGCACGTGTCGGGTCCTGATCCACACTCCATCCTTACCTGAGAGTGAGATATCACACCTCTGGGTGAGGTGCAATACCTCTGTAGCAACCGAGCCCTCAGGGTGCTACAGTTCCATTTATCTTCAGCTTAGGTGACGTATTGCGATACAGGGCCGTGATTTTGGCTATAAAAGGGTCCCCTAGACCCCTACAACAAGCTTTTTAAGAGAATCATATATGGCGTGCCAGGAGACTCTATGGAATGCTTTCTCAGCATCCAACGAGAGTATCTAATTACAAATTTTTAACTGCATCTAGCCCAGGAAATACTTTGTGCCTAGTAGCAGTGTCTGCTAGTCAGCGGATTATCCCGGCTGTTAAGCAAGCTACACCACCTGTAGTTTGGACACTTAAATTTTTCAAAGGAAATGCTTCGGGACCACGGGATACTCAGTGAAGAGCATCAGGAGGCACCCCAAGGCATAGGGGCTGGGACTGGCAGTAGGATGCCTTGCGGTGGACAGCCGAGCTCGATCCTTATAAAAGCTTTTTAACTGCAGCTGCTTTAGTGGACGCTACTGGAGCTGGAATTACGCGGCTGCTGGCATGAGACTTGCCCTCCAATAGATTCTTTCCTTGTAAATGGATTTAAAGTGTATTCATTCAAATTAGAGAGACAATTTAAATTAAAAAGCTTAGAGCTGCCTCCACCACAGGGGGGCTCGCTCGACCCACCAGCGGACAGGCACCAGTATTGGGAGAGGGGGGCTGGCCGTCAGGGTTCACCGCGGCTCTGGCACAAACCCGGCGACACGGAGGTGGCACGGGCAGGAGCGGACTGAACGTGTCGGCTTCTCACTTTTTGGATTTTAGAAGGGCATGACATGCCTATATCTGTGTCTCCCCCTCCTTTTACTCCTCCACCTCTTTTCTTTTCTCATGACTATATGTACTTGTCACTTTTCCATGTGTTAGTTGTGTCTTCTGAGCAGTTTGTCAGCTTTTGGACACCTTTGAAGGTGTTTTCTATGTGTTTCTATGTGTTTTTGTTTGCCTGCCATTGGTTTTAACGGTGTTCGAAGGTGTTCGACGAACAGTTCGGCGAACACACGGGTGTTCGACGAACCGAACCGAACTCGAACACTACGGGGGTGGCTCAACACTACTCATTAGAGAGAAAAATGGTTGTATGACTGTAACCTTATACTGTAATAATTAAATCGCTGCACTCCTTAAATAGGGTGCTCAAGTAGGGGCCAAACCCTTTGTCTTGTAAAATAATCTTGGCACTCAGAAAACTTGTAATGGTGAAAATTTATTGCAGTCCATAATATACATATAAACTTTTCGGTCACAAGGACCTTCTTCAGTAGACGTTATATAGACTGTGAAAGGATACGCGGTTAGGATGGAACCTGGATAGAGGTATCCGCTCGTTGCTGTGGATACCGCGTTGTGACGCCTTACCCCCTGACACACAGTACCAGGCAGTCCATATCGGACCCCTATCCAGGTTCCATCATAACCGCGTATCCTTTCACAGTCTATATACCGTCTACTGAAGAAGGTCCTTGTGACCGAAACGTTTATATGTATATTATGGACTGCAATAAATTTTCACCATTACAAGTTTTCTGTGTAACCTAATACTGAGCTGAAGTACTGTGTTTGATTGTCTTTTCTTTACCCTCTATGAACAACTTCCCATTTCCTTTATTAGGCTATGTTCAAAATGCAGGTGTGCTGTACTTTTGCTTATTTTTCACGTATTTTTGCAGCTTTATTGCTGCATTTTTTGTGTGTAGATTACATTATTAATTTGTCCACAGTACATGCATAATTTAGTTGGTTTTATTCACCATAAACAGCAAAAGATGCTACAAAAACTCAGAAAAAAACTATTATGATAAAAAAAATTGACATGCTGAAAGAATTAAAAAAACATTGCAGTACCAAATTCAGTCAGAAAAAAAACAAGTTTGTGCATGAGATTTCTGAAATCTCATAGCTTTTGATGATACTGTAAAATGCAGCTTAATTTCTGCAGAAAAAAAATTGAAGCAAAAAAACACTGCAAAAACACTACGTGTGAACATAGTCTTAGAAGTGCTGTTGCACATACTCTACTCTTGTATTTTTTCTACACATGTAATGTAAACCTAAAGAGTACCTATTACCAATCTGGGGCTGCCCTTATATTTAATAAAAAATTTGCATAACCAGACTGGAGATTTTATTAAATGTATACTGCTGACAAAACTACTCAAAAGGGCTATTAATGCCCCCCGAAAGGGCCTGGCGTTTTACGAGAGATATACCGTATTTTTTGGACCATTTTTTCCCGCAAATTTTGGGAGGAAAATGGGGGGTGTATCTTATGGGAGTTGCAGTTGTGGTGAAGCGGGAAAAAATGGCCTCCGAGATCCCAGTCTGTGCATGCACCATTTCCCTGTTGATCATGGCTTCAGGAAGATGGCCACGGCAACTGGAAAAGCAGCACACGCCGCTCTGCCTCACAGCCTGCAGGCAGACACCAGCCCCGCAGCATCTCACCTCTTCTGCTGCCACCGCCGGGTTCCTGAGGAAGGGAATGGAGGACCCTGCTTACTACGATCATGCTCCACCACGACCTCAACTCCCAGCTGTTGGAGCACCCCAGGTCCGCAGCATTCCTCCACTTCCGGAATGGACCATGCCTCCTGTGTCCCCCGCTCCACCGCCCACCAGGTAAAATACATATTCGGACTATAAGATGGACCCCCATCTTATAAAACATATTTTTTTCCTCTTTTCACCCCAACATTTGGGGTGCGTCTTATGGTCCGAAAAATATGGTAAGTCATTTTTTTTGTGCTATTATTTATGATTTATGCCTTGGGAACTTTCCTCACAGGGATTCTCTTAGGACACATTTTTTAACTACTTCTCATATTTACCATATGATCAATGCCCCGTAAAGACCAAAAAATTGCACCAAATAAAAAGGCCCATATCTCTGGAACCATATATAGCTGATTTAAAGAAAATAAAAAAAAGCCAGATTGCCCAGTGGAGTAGCTGGAATCAGGCTGAGTTCACACGATGCGCTTTTCATGCGTTTCCGCGGCGTTTTTGCAGTTGCGGAAACGCCACGGAAACGCATGAAAAACGCATGGTAGAAGGGCAGCAATGTTCCCCAATGGAAATCCGCATGTGCTGTGCCCATGATGCGGATTTTTCCGCAGCGTAAACGCTGCGGTCAAAAATCCGCAGCATGTCAATTAATTTTGCGGAAACGCTGCTCTTTTGCCGCCATTGACTTGCATTAGATCGCATGGAATCCGCATCACTGTATATGTTGATGCGCTTTTCATGCGGTCTAATGTGCGGATGGTACCCGGGTGTGGAGGAGAGGACTCTCATCCAGACCCAGGTACCATTAAAAAAAAAGAATAAAATAAAAAATATATATATTCTCACCTTCTGACGGCCCGCACAGCGTCCTCCTGGCTTCCCGGGCACTTCGCGGTTGAATGAAGGTCCTTCGCTGACGTCAGAGTCATGTGACGGGTCACGTGACGCTGACGTCGGAAGGTCCTAAAGTCTTCACTGCCGGCAGCCGGGACCGATGAAGCAGGACACCGGGGGCCATCAGAGGGTAAAGTATAGATTTATTTTTTATTTTTTAACATTCACACACTATATAAATCCATGCCGGTTGCATGGATTTATATAGTGTGAAGTTGACAAGCACTTTCCAAGTGATGCTAAAATCGCTTGGGAAGCGCTTGTCAACCCGCATGCGGAAATGAAAGTGAAGACCGCTTCATTTCCGCATGTCCCTGGCAGGAAACCGCATGTACAATCCGCATGCGTTTTTTCCTGCCAGAGAGATGCAGAAACGCTCAGGAAAAAATCCTGAGCATTTCTGCATCGTGTGCACATACCCTAAAATAGGATAAAAAACTGATCACTTTTGACTGGATGACAGGTCCTCTTGCAGACTGAGAGACCCTTATAGTTTAATTTTACAAGAACTGTTTTACTTCTATTGACAAACTAAATTTTTCTTAGTTCTAGGAATTATGCTTGAATTTTTAAGTTTTATTATTAGTGGTACTATAAATAAGGATAATCTATTTGAATTTTGTTGGCAGTAGCAAAAATGAAGACACAATTGTTTTATTAGTCTTCCAGTATAAATTAAGAGGGAGACTTCTTAGACCTTTAATCTTACAAAGTAAGATTTATTTAGTTCAATAAAACAGCCATGATCTCACAAAGCACACTAGATGTCATTTCCATTGCAAGAAGTTTGTGGCACCTGATTTATTATGTATTAAGCTTGGACAAACTGTACTTGTATAGTCAAACAGCAATCTCAGACATAATAATTAGGTCCGTGCATAGAATCTTTCCCTGGCTTCATTCTAGGTCTGGGCATTATTATGTCTTCTTCCTACAAAGAAAAAGTCAATATTTCTAATAAATTAGCTAAACATTTGTAATTGACTTGTATTTACATAAACAGGCACAATTTTGCTCTTAAAACCATTGTCATTCGGTTCAAACATTAGAGAAAAATATCAACGGAACTTATTACAGGTTAACAAATCAATTCTATGTGAATCAAATTTGGGTTGAATGACAAAGGAATTCACAGAACCAAGTAAATTTAGAAAAAAAAATATTTGGCTTGTGTAAATCGCAAAATATAGCTGCTATTATTACACATTGCAAAAGATTGTGTTGTCAAAGGAAAGATTACATGAACCTTGATACTTCTGGGCAGGTTTCCCTATAGTTGCTGACAGCCATCATGGTATAGTACAGTCAAGAAGAAGTGACTATCAGAGCCTGTATAAAAGCAGAAGCAAGAAAGGCAGCAGCGATTTTGTGCTAAATTTAGAAAGTAAGAGTAAGTAACAATTTACAGTTCAGTAATATTTAAAGGGAGAGAAAGCCATAAAACACTCAGCAAACTGTACAACCAGTACATAACAGCACAGCACTGAAAAATATTGGTGTGTGAGGGAAAGAGAATAATACAAATATTGATAGAGATAGGAGAGTCACTGGGTTACCGATTACCATCTGTTTACCCACAGTCAGATACATTAAGGTCACTGTGACATTACCAAGACTATGTTTGCATTAAAGCATTTTATAGGGGTAAAATACAGCCCTTGGAGACCTCATAGTGTCATACACATATTTTAAAGCAGTTGGAGGCTATGCAGCACTTTTGATTAAGCGGCAAATTGATTTGCTGGAAATCAAATTTTCTAGGAAAATTTGTCAAAGCTGGCAAATTTGAATTTCAAAAAAGTCACTCATCTCTAGCACTTTTCTATCTACTTTTGTCAGTAAAAATCATCTTTGTTGTGTGCACATATAGCAGTGGTAAAGTTTGCATTTGTGCTTGGAAACAGAGTAGGAGTAGGTGTATCAGGCGATCATTGGATTGAAGTCGTACTTCAATAAATTTAAAAAAAATAAAAGGTTAATTCACCAGTAGTTGTCTAGCTGTGTAATTTGCTTCATCCCAACTCAGTTGCATTAATACATTTTGGCCTTTTTTATCATGGGCTGCTGTGTCATGTAATCCCCATTATGACCACTATTCTAGAGTTTACTGTACAGAGGAGTCCCATCTCACATAAGAGCTATGGGAATAAATCTGCATCAAATCATTCCAAGCAGCTTTCATATACCCTCCTTTCCCAGCGAACTCCACCCTAAGTTTTTCCCCTTATGTCCCCAATGCATAGAATGCTGCTGAATATACACTGCTCAAAAAAATAAAGGGAACACTCAAATAACACATCCTAGATCTGAATGAATGAAATATTCTCATTGAATACTTTGTTCTGTACAAAGTTGAATGTACTGACAACAAAATCACACAAAAATCATCAATGGAAATCAAATTTATTAACCAATAAAGGCCTGGATTTGGAGTTACCCCCAAAATTAAAGTGGAAAAACACACCACAAACTGATCCAACTTTGATGTAACGTCCTTAAAACAAGTCCAAATGAGGCTCAGTATTGTGTGTGGCCTCCACGTTCCTGTATGACCTCCCTACAATGCCTGGGCATGCTCCTGATGAGGTTGCGGATGGTCTCCTGTGGGATCTCCTCCCAGACCTTGACTAAAGCATCCGCCAACTCCTGCACAGTCTGTGGTGCAACGTGACGTTGGTGGATGGAGCGAGACCTGATGTCCCAGATGTGCTCAATCGGATTCAGGTAGGGAGAAGTAGCGGACCAGTCCATAGCTTCAATGCCTTCATCTTGCAGGGACTGCTGACAAACTCCAGCCACATGAGGTCTGGCATTGTCCTGCATTAGGAGGAACCCAGTGCCAACCATACAAGCATATGGCCTCACAAAAGGTCTGAGGATCTCATCTCGTTACCTAAAGGCAGTCAGGCTACCTCTGGCGAGCACATGGAGGGCTGTGCGGCCCTCCAAAGAAATGCCACCCCACACCATTACTGACCCACTGCTTAACCGGACATGATGAAGGATGTTGCAGGTAGCAGATCGCTCTCCACGGCGTCTCCAGACTCTGACACGTCTTTCACATGTGCTTAGTGTGAACCTGCTTTCATCTGTGAAGAGCACAGTGCGCCAGTGGTGACTTTGCCAATCCTGGTGATCTGTGGCATTTCGTATACCCATGTGTGGATGTGAAAAGGTGCATGGAAATACACCTCGCAAAAAAAGACACTGGATTTGAGTTTATGTTATGCTGCTACCATTCGGTGGTGTATAGAAGTCTGGCCCAATCCAGCCCTTGCTCATTTTTATAAGAGTCAGCCTGTCAGCATTTTCAGTTGACAGGCAGATGAGCTTATCAGTTTTAATTCCACCAGCGGCACTAAAAACCCGCTCTGATAAAACGCTAGCTGAAGGGCAGGCCAGGACCTCCAAAGCGTAGAGAGACAGTTCATTCCACGTATCCAGCTTGGATGCCCAATAATTAAAAGGCACAGAGGAATCACGGAGGATGTTGGTACGGTTGGCAAGGTAATCCCTCAGAATCTTCCCAAACTTTGCACTCCTTATCAGAGTACTCTGCGCCTCAGGGCCTGTGCGATGGGAGGGGCTGAGAAAATTCTCCCAGAACTTTAACAGTGTTCCCCTGCCTCTGCTGAATTGGAGTTGTGTCTCTCTCGCCTGTAGTCCTTGGTTGTCCAATGAACTGTGACCTCTGCCACCAGTGATTTCAGATGGGAATTTTTTTAATAGTTCCGCAGCAAGGGCCTTCTGGTACTGCCCCATTGTTGTAGACCTATCCACCTAGGGAATAAGAGATAGAAAGTTCTCCTTGTAGCGTGGGTCTAGAAGTGTCACCAACCAGTAATGACTGTCACCTAAAATTTTGAGAACGCGAGGGTCATGGGAAAGAAAGCGTAACATTAACTCAGCCATGGGTGACAGACTGCTAACAGGCAAGACTTCCGTGTCCTCACCAAGAGGAGGACTGACCATGCTCTCCTCCTCCTCTCTGTCCTCAGGAAATCCACGCTGAACAGGCGGTATGACAGTTGTGCAGGTTGTACCGTCTATAGCGCATGAAACTAGCTCCTGTTCTTCCTCCTCCCCCTCCTGTTCCTCATTGTCACCCAATCCACGTTGGGATGAGATGAGGCTGAGCTGTGTGTAATAGCCCTGTATGGTTCTTTGCTCTATCTCATCATGCTCCGCCTGCAATGCATCCTCTTTGATTGTGAGCAGAGAACATTTCAGAAGACAGAGCAGTGGGCTGGTGACACTAATTATGGTGTCATCGCCGCTCACCATCTTGCTGGAGTCCTCAAAGTTTTGGAGGATGTTACATATGTCTGACATCCATGTCCACTCCATCTTATGTGTGGAGTCAGAAATGAATACCGACCGCCTTGTTGATGCTCGTACTCAACAATTGCCCTCTTCTGCTCACAAATCCTTCCCAACATCTGCAGTGTAGAGTTCCAACGCGTGGGGACATCACACACCAGTCTGTGAGTCAGAAGATGCAAACGCTGCTGAAACATGGCAAGGGCAGCGGAAGCTATAGGTGACTTTCTAAAATGGGCATACAGGCGGGGCACTTTAACAAGCAGGTCCTGCAGCTCTGGGTAGGATTTTAGAAACCGCTGAACCACGAGCTTAAGCACATGGGCCAGGCATGGTACATGTGTGAGCTCGCCTCGCCTCAGAGCCGCCACCAGGGTCCGGCCATTGTCACACACGACCATGCCTGGCTGTATGTTTAGCGGTATAAGCCTCAGATCTGCCTGCTCTTTCAGAGCTGTCCACAACTCTCCAGCATTGTGCGGTTTGTTACCTAAGCATATTAGCTTCAGCACAGCCTGTTGCTGCTTGGCTGTGGCAGTCCTGCAGTTCTTCCAGCTTGTGACTGATGTGGTCATTTCGGAGATGGAGGCTGAAGAGGAGTAGGAGGCTGAGGAGGATGAGGTGCAGTAGCTGTAGACTGTGGGGACAACTTTTATTGACCTAGGGCCCGCAATCCTTGGCATCAGGAGGATGTGTTCAGTCCCAAGGTCCTACTGGCTCCCGGCTTCCGCTATGTTAACCCAGTGTGCCGTCAGCAAGATAACCGTCGCTGCCCACAATCACTTGTCCACGTGTCCGTTGTAAGGTGGACTTTCCCAGGAACTGCGTTGTTGAGGGCATGGCTAATGTTTTGGGACAGCACACCGGGAGAAATAGTGTCGGCTGGGGACCGAGTACCGAGGGACTGCTGCCGCCATCAGGTTGCGGAATGCTTCCGTCTCCACGAGCCTAAAAGGCAACATTTTGAACGCAAGCAGTTGTGAAATGTGGAAATTTAGCAGTGTGGACTGTGGGGTGTTGGCTGCGTATTTGCGCTTGCAATCCAAGGACTGGGGTATGGACAACTGAACACTGCGCTGGGAGAAGAACATGGACGTGCTTACTAATGATGCTACTTGAGAGTGTGCAACGACAGGTGCAGGGCAGGAGGCATCTTTGCATGCACCATGGACAGGGGATTGGCTTGCATGCACAACAGCAGAAGAAGCAGTGGTGCCACCCGCAGACACTATTTCTGGACCCTGGGGTTCAGCCCACAAAGTCGGGTGCTTCACTGCCATGTGCCTGATCATGCTGGTGGTGGTCAGGCTGGTAGTTTTGCCACTCCTGCTGATGCTTGCCTGGCAGATGGTGCAAATGGCCTTTTTGCTGTTATCGGCAGAGTCTATAAAAAGCTACCAGACTCGGGAAGACCTTACAGTTGTACTGGCTACTTCCTTCGTGTTGATGTTACGGGGGAACGGCTTCCAGCCTTCTGTCTGCAGCCACCACACTGCTTCTTCCTGCCTGTTGGGGTGCTCTGCCTCTTTCCCCCTGTGTGCTGCTGTCCTCGTTCTGCTTGTCCTCCTGTCAGGTTGGGTCAGTTACTATATCATCCACCACCTCGTCTTCCACCTCCACACCATGTTCCTTCTCCTGACTTTCTGGAAATTGTGTCTTATCTTGTGACACTTTCCCCCCGTCGCCTTCATGTGACCGTGGCTGCTCAAATATTTGGACATCGCTACATGCGATCTCCTCTTGCCTCGCTTCAAGTGGACAGGGCGAGAGGCCCGAATCTTAAAATGGAAAAGTGAACAGCTCTTCAGAGTGTCCAATTGTGGGATCAGTTGTCTCCAGGCACTCGGCATAGTGGGAGGAAGGAGGATCAGGGTGAGGAATATGCAGTCCAAACTCATGGCTACTAAGACTTGACCGTGTGGAAGACAGGGTGGTGGTGGTGGTGGCAAAGTGATTGGAAGCATTATCCGCTATCCAACCAACAACCTTTTGACACTGCTCTGGGTTCAGCAGTGGTGTGCTGTGGTCCCCTAGGAATTGGGACAGGAAGGTCGTGCAAGAAGATGTGGGTGTTTGTTGTGGCACAATTTCAGCTTGCCCACGGCCTCAGCCTCGACCTGCTTGCACCATCACCATCATGTCCAGTTCCCCGTCCCTTGCCACGCACCTTGCCCATTTTAAATGGAGGACAATATCTTCCACGCTCAATAAAAATGGCTGAATTTGGAGCGAACATATATGTGATCCGTGTGATGGAGAAACCACAGTTTTAAATACCTGGCCTGTAGGAAGCTATTTTGAACAGCAAACTGGTGTCAAATACTTTGCTGACACACTGAAACAAATTTTTAATGGAGGCCAGAAATGGCAGTATTTTCAGAAAACGTATATGTGATCCGTGTGACAGAGAAACCATAGTTTTAAATATCTAGCCTGTAGTTAGCTATTTTGAACAGCAAACCGGTGTCAAATACTTCGCTGACACACTGAAACTAATTTTTAAAGGAGGCCAGAAATGGCAGCATTTTCTGAAAACGTATATGTGATCCGTGTGACGGAGAAACCACAGTTTTAAATACCTAGCATGTAGGTAACTATTTTGAACAGCAAACAGGTGTCAAAAACTTCGCTGACACACTGAAGCTAATTTTTAATGGAGGCCAGAAATGGCAGTATATTATGAAAACGTATACGTTATCCGTGTGATAGAGAAACCACAGTTTTAAATAGTTTGATTTTTAGCACTGTAATACGGAAAGGACCTAGCTATATTCTGCACAGCCAACAAGCAAATGGTGCAGAAAAACGGTGTTCTCTGGATTGCTTTTTAAGCAAATAATGAGGATTAAGATCCAAAGAAAAATTATTCCTGGCCCCTGAGACCTGGGCCTATGTCTAGAAATGTCTAACAGCAGCAGCTGGAATGGAGCCTCTTGTGCTATATGCATTGCAGTCTGCTATATAAACTGCCTGCCTTCCTACCTATATACTGTATTTTTTGGACCATAAGACGCACTTTTTTCCTCCAAAATTTTTATAGTCCGAATGTTGGGGGGGTGTATATTTATGTGTGGTGTGGGGGGAGCGGTATCGGTGGCGGAGCAGGGCACAGGAAGCAGCAGCCGCCTACTGCAGCCTACACTGTCCCCGCTGCTAAAGAAAATGAATATTCACTGCTCCCCATGCCCTTGGGTCGTGGGGAGCACTGAATATTCATGCTCCTTAATAGCGGTATACAGTGTAGCCGCGCTGCGGCTCCTGCTGCTGCCGGCTATCTCCTGTGCCCTCTGTTAAAGGGCATGAATATTCAACCTCTCTCCATGCCCATGGGAGTGGGGAGGGGGTGAATATTTATGCCCTTTAATGAGCGGGCACAGGAGATAGCCGGCAGCAGCAGCAGCCGCAGCGTGGCTCCGCTGTGTGCCGGCTATGAAGGAGAGTGAAGTCACTGCTCCCCACGCACACAGTCCCGGCATGGGGAGCAGTGAGTTCCGGCAGCTGATCTCACCTTGTGAGCCGCGCATTGCAGTGACTTCATGTGCGGCTCACATGGAGAGATCAGTGCAGGCAGACCAGACGCAGCACTGGAGGAGAGAAGAGAGGTGAGTAGGAGTGTTTTGTTTTTTTTAATGTGCAGCCTGATGGGGATTAGGGGTGCCATGCATACCAGGACAGGGATGAGGGGTGCCATGCATACCAGGACAGGGATTAGGAGTGCCATGCATACCAGGACAGGGATTAGGGGTGCCATGCATTCCAAGACAGGGATTAGGGTTGCCAAGCATACCAGGACAGGGATGAGGGGTGCCATGCATACCAGGACAGGGATGAGGGGTGCCATGCATACCAGGACAGGGATTAGAAGTGCCATGCATTCCAGGATAGGGATTAGCGGTGCCATGCATACCAGGACAGGGATGAGGGGTGCCATGCATACCAGGACAGGGATGAGGGGTGCCATGCTAACCAGGACAGGGATGATGGGTGCCATGCATACCAGGATAGGGATTAGGGGTGCCATGCATACCAGGATAGGGATGAGTTGTACCATGCATACTAGGACAGGGATGAGGGGTGTCATGCATATCAGGATAGGTATGAGGGGTGCCATGCATACCAGGATAAGGATGAGGGGTGCCATGCATACCAGGATGGAGGGATGCCAGGCATACCAGGATGGGGATGAGGACCACATATAAAAGGAAGGGTGGCGGCATATATACCAGGTTGGGGGATATTGTCAGAATTGGGGGACATTACTCCTATACCAGTGTCAGCAGAAGACCCCCTCCCCCTTAAAAGTGCATCATGACCACATTTTTTGATTAAATTTTTATTTTTTTATTTTCCTCCTCTAAAACCTAGGTGCGTCTTATTGTCCGGTGAGTCTTATAGTCTGAAAAATACAGTACACTGCCTGCTTGATATCTCTGCAGATGGATAGTCCTCAGAAGGACTGTTTGTTGAGATGGATATGTGTAATATACTTCTGTTCTACCTACGCTACCTAATAAACAAGCAAACCTATCCCTACCCTAGCTCATCAGCACCTCTCCCTGCACTGTCTGATTGCTGAGTAGACTGACGAGCATGGCAGAGCCAGGTCAGATATAGACCTGATGACGCTGTGTGGCCAGCTAATCACTGTAATGCCACAACCAACATGGCCGCGGCATTACAGTGAGTGGCAGGCAATCCCTGCATATTCATTGGCTCTGTAACGAGCACCAAACATGCAGGAAGGGGACTCAAGCATCCGACTGAGCATCTCGCAAGTACTCGGCGAGCTCCGAGCATCTCGAGTACTGAGATGCTTGGGTGAGTACTGAGTACTTGTGCGTATGCTATCACTACTGCATACACTTTCACACCAGTAAAGTGCATGGTATGACAGAGTCACTGGTGATATATGTGAGGGGAGATATGTTTCACTTTGTCTACTAGCGTCAGTGAACTAAACCTACAAATTTCCCTCCAACATGTTATGTGTTGGGGGTTAAGGTAAAGTGCCCAGGATGCAGATGCAGAATGCTGCATTTTTTTTCCGCATCTTCTTGGCAGGATAAAAACACATGCGGATTTTACATGCATTTTTCCTGCCAGGTAGAAGCGTTTGTCAAGTGTTTTTGCATGCATTTCTGCATGCAGGTTATCAAACGCTTTTCCTAGCGATTTTAGCATCACTTGGAAAAGTGCTTGACAACTTGGTCACACTACATAAATCCATGCAACCAGCATCGATTTATATAGTGTGACCAAGTAATAGTAAAAAAAAAAGAATAAGAATGGTAAATAAAAAAAATAAACTTTATACTTACCTTCTGATGGCCCCCTGTCTTTCCTCCGCTGCGTCTGGTATCTTGTACGGCTTGCGGTGGTGTGAAAGGACCTTTCATGGCGTCATTTACTCATGTGACATGTCATGTGACCGCAGATGTCAGCGGTCACGTGACCTGTCACATGACTAAATTACGTCATGAAAGGTCCTTTTAGATCATCGCGAGCCGCCCAACACACAGGACGCATCACTAAGGAGACCGGGGGCCATTCGAAGGTAAGTATAATCTTTATTTTTTATTTTAAATTCTTTTTTAAACATGTACCATGGTACCCAGGTCTGGAGGAGAGTCTCATCTTCTCCAGACCCGGGTACCATCCGCACATTGAATCACTTAATATCCACATGTGCACATGCAGTCATGCGGATATTAAGCGATTAATGCAAGTCAATGGCAGCAATTACGCTGCGTGTTCACAAAATTATTGGACATGTTGCGTATTTTTCCGCACATGCGGATTATCATTGGGGACCATGGGGCACATATTACCAAGCATTTTTTAAGCGTTTTCGCTGCGGTAATTCCACGGCAAAAGTGCTTGAAAAACGCATAGTGGACATGCAACCTAAACCACCAGGGACTGGTTTTTCATGAATGATGTTGAGAAGGGCGGGAGGTCATTCACCATATTGCCACCTCAGGGTCTGGCTGGGCAAGTTAAATGCTCAGTCACTGTTTTTTTTTCTCTGTTGCGAGTTTTGAGGAGGAAGTTTCCAGATTGTGGAACTTCAGCTCAGGAAGAGTTGAAGTGTGCTGCAACTTAAGCGGGCGCACACATATTGACTGTGCTATCGTTTATATTTTGTTTTGCCGTTATGCCAGCAAGGCTGTGTTTATTTTGCTGAACCTGCAGTGCTTTATGCCATTTTAAATAAACCTGCAGATGAAAGCATTCCTGAGTCTGCTTCTGAAAGCACCCGAGTGAGTCGCCATACCACAGTTGGTGCGAGAGTGCACGCAAGATTCCAGGAACACGTGTACCTGTCACAGAGAATGGTGGATGTCCTGGGGAAAGGTCGTCAGCCAGCAAGAGACGTCCAGCAGCATGGAGGAGCTAATCAAGAACCTGGTCCAGAGCCAACAGCAGCAGCACCTTCAGCACCCGCAGAGCCAGCAGCAGCACTGGGAGCAGCTACAGCAGCACTGAGAGCATCAGCAGCAGAGCCAGCGGCACCAGCAGCAGCAGCACTGAGAGTAGCAGGAGACTAATAAACTGCTGATGCAGTAGATCCAACAGCAGCAACGGCAGATCTAAATCCTAACAGGGGAGGTCCGCAACAGAGAAACCGCCCCTCCCCCAACTCCAGGTGATGCCTTATATGTCTGGAGCTATGCAAAAGATAGCCCCAGGTGATGATGTTGAGGCATTTTTAATTGTGTTCGAAAAGGGTCGCAGAGCGGGAAAAGCTGCCGCCGGAGCAGTGGGCGGAGGTGCTGGCCCCCTATTTAACGGATGAACCCCAAATGGCCTACTAGGACCTGGCCCTACAAAATGCACATGTGTATGCCAAGTTAAATACAGAAATATTTGCACGCTCATGAGTGACTATGTCTGTCAGAGCACAAAGGGTCCACCACTGGGAGTATGTTGGCGACAAACCTCCTCGCTCGCAGATGTTTGACTTGCTACATCTAGTCCAGAAGTGGCTGCAGCCAGAGTCTTCCACACCTTCCCAGATGGTTGAGCGTGTGGTGATAGACAGGTTCATCCATTCCCTTCCCAGGACGGTGCAGACCTGCGTTGCCCAGGGTGACCCTCGGAATGCGGACGACCTTTTGGGCCTAGTAGAGAGGTACCAAGTGGTCGAGAAATCCCCCCGGAAACCGGACATAGTCACATCCTCATACTGGAGTACCCAAAAGGGGGCGGGCTCACCACGTAAGAGGTCTAGAGTCACAAACGGTGGTTGTCCCAATTCTGCTGAGGGCCCTGCAAAGACTGTTGTTAAGAATGTGGTCTGTTGGCATTGTCATAATCCTGAACACATAGCCGCCTGGTGCCATATGTCCCCAGAACCAATGGACTGCAGCCTAGGCCTGCATTGTTCCTATTACGCCTATCCGGCCTGTAGTGTCGACAGTCAACCTGGTGAGGAGCCTCAAGCATGTGCCGTATCCATTAATGGGGTGATGGTGCTTGGACTATTGGACTCTGGGAGTCTGGTGACCATAATCAGTGCTACCCTTCCCCACCAGCTGATCCCTGCCAAAACCGTGAGCATTCACTGGATACATGGGGATGCCAAGGACTACCCTGTGGCCAGGGTAACAGTGGGAACAGACTGAGGTGCACAGCCCCACGAGGTCAGGTTGGTCAAGGACCTGATACATCCCGTCATATTGGGGTGGGATTTCTCTTTATTTTGGGACTTGTGGAAAAGGGGGGTCTGTATCGTCGAGTTGCTCGGGGAAAGCCCAGATCCCTTGGGAAGAAGCCCCGTTGAAGTCAAAGGTGGAAGAGTTCCCCTTGTGGGTCCTTGACTTGGAAGAGGACTAGACTGTGACCGATGAGGCCGACCTCCCTGAATTAGAGGTGTCCGGAGAGAACTTTGAGTCTGCTAAAGCTCGGGACTTACCCTTAAACGGGGTGTGGGACAATTTTACTGTCACGGTTCCACATCTCACTGGGTCTGGGATGCTGTTACTGACAGCTCAGACGTCCAATCTTGTACAGAGACATGCTGGAGCTGTCAGTATTGTGATTGACAGCTCGACCTTCCAATCTGGTACAGGGGCGTGCAATAGCTGTCAGTGTGGTGATTGACAGCTTGGCTGTCCAACCTGGGACTGGGAGGCACTGGCTATCTTCAGGTGTTCATTATTCCAGTTGAATGCCTGGCTACTTAACTGATCTGTTTCCCCCAGATCTCTGCCAGATGTACAGTACAGACCAAAAGTTTGGACACACCTTCTCATTTAAAGATTTTTCTGTATTTTCATGACTATGAAAATTGTACATTCACACTGAAGGCATCAAAACTATGAATTAACACATGTGGAATTATATACTTAACAAAAAAGTGTGAAACAACTGAAAATATGTCTTATCTTCTAGGTTCTTCAAAGTAGCCACTTTTTACTTTGATGACTGCTTTGCACACTTTTGGCATTCTCTTGATGAGCTTCAAGGCCGGAAGTTTAACCTGGTGTCAGACCATGCCCCTTTGAGATAGTTGAGGGGAAATAAGGGTAAGAATACCCGGGTGACTAGGTGGTTCTTAGGTCTCAAGGACTTTAATTTTCACGTGGAGCATAGACCCGGGAAGTTACGTGGTAATGCTGATGCCCTCTCCAGAATTCCCTGTGTGGTTTCTGAAGGTGCCCCAACCCCCGGGTTTGGACAGAGGGTGGGAATATGTGACAGAGTCACTGGTGATATATGTGAGGGAGATATGTTTCACTGCAGCTACTAGAGTCAGTGAACTAAACCTACAAATTTCCCTCCAGCATGTTATGTGTTGGGGGTTAAACCACCATTTTTAAAGGGAGTTGTTTTTCGCGAATGACATTGAGAAGAGCGAGAGGTTATTCATTATATCTCCACGGTTGTGTTTATTTTGCTGAACCTGCAGTGCTTTATGCCATTTTAAATAAGACTGCAGAAGAAAACGTTCCTGAGTCTACTTCTGAAAGCAGCAGAGTGAGTCGCCATACTACAATGAGTAATAAATGCTAAAAGATATTTATATTTATACCACAACAATAAAGACCACCCTAAATACTTCTCTAGAGCAGTACACATAGACACTTTGAAGCACAGACAGCAGCAGCAGCATAATATAATTTGTAGATAAGGTACAGTTTGGTACCAAGTGCATCCAATGCAGTTAATTTGTTAGAAGTATAATCAAGGTAGAAATCTGTCTTGTCGAACAATATTGGTAATAAATATGTGTCATATACTTATGACTTATTTTAGCCTTCCATGTATTCTACTTACATCACTGCAGATGCTGAAAGTTGATAAACAGCTGATTTATGGCCACATCAACATTAAGATCAACTTTGATGGAATCAGCAGTCATAGATTGGCAGATAAAAGTTCAAAAAAAGATAGAAAAAAGAGTAACAAATTTTCCATGAGAAAGTGCTGACACATTATCAATTTACTTATGTTGCAGTCAGCAATATGCAGGGAATTTAAAAGCAAGCATAAGCCAAAGGGTGCAAATTTTTTGATGAAATCCATTAGTTAATTTTTTTTCAACCCAAAATACATGTGTTTAAGGAGTTCATATCTTGGACATTGAGCAACACCAAATATAGTACCAGAATCAACTCAATAGCAAAAAGCTAAGCAAAATGACTCCAAAAAAGAAAAATAAGTGGATTAAGCAAAAATCCAAACAATATTGCAAATTATATTTAATTTATCTAAGAAATATAACAATTAATTGAAAACTTATAAAAGTAAATGTAGGTACCAAAACGTGAAAAAATGTGACTATAATAGGACATCTATCATAACATCCAATCTATAGGATCGCAAGTAGTAAAAATAGATAAAATAAGCTGCATTAAACAAACAGTATAGATATGCAATAAAATAGCAGAGCATCCAATACAAATCCTAAGCAAATTTGCTAATATATGGATAAACAAAAAGAGCTATATTATCTATTGCATTATAAATAAAAAGGACTATGCCAAGCCTCCCAGTTACTGATATACAGTACAATAACTTGGCCAATTGTGTATGAAACATCACCAATGAAGTTCACAAAGAGATAGGCAAGGCATAAAAGCTGTCCATTCCTTTAACATTACTGCAAAAGTGTATACTGAAAGCACAGGAGACATACAACTGGAGACATACGTTTTTTGGACAAAAATGTTTCTGTGAAATAGTAGCTGTCTACTTCTGTAGCTAAAAGTGAAACAAAACAATGTAATAATGTGCCGAAGTCTTTACATTTTGCTTTCTTCCTTCAGTTCCTTTATTTTTTCTTGGAATATTGGTGAAATGTTTGATATGACATCTTACTGTGAAAGGAAACATAGTTACATGAAATGTCAAATGCATAAAGGAACATTCACATACAGAAAATGTGTTGGAAAAATATCGTATCACTTAAAGTCTGTTCCCTAGATCTAAACATCTGTAGATCAATGGGACAGTCACAGAAATTCTGTAACGATAGCCCATAAACAGGGCAGGATGACAGCATCTACTTCACAAAGTGCTGATAACAAGTATAAGTTTGTAAACTGAGTAAAGAAAAAAGAATTCAAAACGGTAGCATATTTTTTTTATTATTATTTTGTCAGTGTTGAGGCCGTAGAGTCAGACGATTATACTAAAAGCAGGCTTATGGCTGTGTTCTCTAAATTAACTTGACTAAAAAGACCAAAGTGACACTAGAAAATAATCATGCATTTGTCATTATGAAAACATGCTGCAACAGCAATATATTCATTAATGTAATTATTGAAACATAAATGTCTGGATTGAAGTATATTTCTTAATTCTGTAGTTTGGTGTCATTTTACTCGAGCCAAATGGAAATGCACTTCATTTGTTTGGAGTCCTTGGTATAACATTTATCAGTATGCATTGACATCCCTTTTTAGCTCTAGTGGTGTATTTGCCTACTGTACACCTTCCAGCGCAAGGGCATCCCAATGAGAATCAATGAGAGACATGTGGTATGTGGCATACAGCTGCAACAGTCTGAGCTGTAAGCTGAGCACATGGGTCAGGAGACTATTCCTTTTCAAACTCTGAGCATAAAAACAATAATCACATTGAAATTGCAAAAAAAGTGCAATTCCACAATTGTTTTTTTTTTTTTTTACTATACCACTATATGATAAAAGTGACCTGGCAATGTCATTCTCTAGGTCAGCACAAGTACGCAGATCCCAAACATGTATAGCTTATTTTTATTTAAGCAGTGAAATTTTTTTGACAATTTGTGAAAAAAATCTTTTGCTTGTGTCGCCATTTTTCCTAGACCCGTAATGTTTTTATTTTTCAGAATATGAGGTTCTGTGAGGTATTATTTTTATTGCCATGAGCTGATCTTTTTACTGATACCATTTTGCGGCAGATATGATGTTTTGATCACCTCTTATAGTGATGTTGCAGGGGACCAAAAAACATAATTCTGGCATTTTGATTTTTTTTTCATTGTGCCATTTACTGTTCAGATTATTTTAGTTTATACATTGCTAGCTCAGACTTTTATGAATGCAGCAAACAAAAATGTGTATTTTTTTCATTTATTTGTAATGAGGCCAAAGTTTTTCATTTTTTAAAAACTTATTTTAACTTTTTACTGTAATTAGCAGTCCCCTTAGTGGACTTGAAGCTGCGATCGTCTGATCGCTTGTGCTATACATGCTATGTATAGAGAAAATCATGATCTCCTATGAACGCTAACCACAGGCTTACTTTCATAGGAGGATCGTTATGACAGGACTTCAGCCCACTTCTGGCTGTAAGGGTGACCCATTGGCGCCTTGCTATTACATCACAGGCGTGCCGATGGGCACATGGAATTTAAAACAACAAATATTTATAGAGAGCACCACTCAAATATATTGGGATCAGCCTATCACATACCAGTACTGAATATTGAAAAATAAAAGAAGTAGAGTTCTAGTCCTCTTCCTCTCTGAAGAGGCTATTTGCATATTTAATTTCCCAGAGAAACATGCATGGCATATAAGTCTCCTCACTCTGACAAGCCAGGGCTGGCTTGTCACTCTCCACAACGAAAAACGTTACATTTTAGATACATGTACATGACATGCTGGGTACGGGAATTTGAAACAGGCTCAGGAAGTTAATTTTGTACATTTGGCATCTTCACATAACAGCAGCAATCCTATATGAGCGCCAATCACTGCTGTTAACTGCTGTCAATCCCTGACATACAGTACAGACCAAAAGTTTGGACACAACTTCTCATTTAAAGATTTTTCTGTATTTTCATGACTATGAAAATAGTACATTCACACTGAAGGCATCAAAACTATGAATTAACACATGTGGAATTATATACTTAACAAAAAAGGGTGAAACCACTGAAAATATGTCTTATATTCTAGGTTCTTCACAGTAGCCACCTTTTGCTTTGATGACTGCTTTGCACACTCTTGGCATTCTCTTGATGAGCTTCATGTGTTAATTCATAGTTTTGATGCCTTCAGTGTGAATGTACAATTTTCATAGTCATGAAATGAGAAGGTGTGTCCAAACTTTTGGTCTGTACTGTATGCATTTAAGGGCTCCATCCTCCCTCACCTACCCCATGGTGTGATGGGTTAAGTTAAACTAAGAGTCTAAAAAAATAACTAAAAAACATAAAAATTTTAATCAACCCTCTTGCAGTAAAAATAAAAGTAAAAAAAAAATACATATTTAGTATTGCTGTATCTTTAAAAGTCTGATTTGTCAAAATATATAATCATTTGACTCATGCATAAATGCCTTAAAGCAAAAAACAAAGTTGCTAAATTGAAATGCAAGAATTTACATGTTTGGACTTATCCTCAAAATACATTGAAAAGAGATCAAAATGTCACATATACCTAAAAATGGTATTCAGCTCGCTACACAAAAAACAAGCTTGCACACAGTAACACTTATGGAAAATTAAAGTTATGAGGTTCATAAAATGGAGACACAAACCAATTTTCTCTTTAAAAGAGTTTCTGAATTTTTTTTTCACAACTAAAATAAAAAAAATAAAAATATTACAAGTTTTACACATCTGGTATCTCTACAATAGTATTGACCTGTAGAAACATGGTGCCTGGTCATTTTTTTTACCATCGAACAAACACTATAAAAGCAAAACAAAACAAGAAAATAGCAATGGAAGACTTGTGTTTTTTCGCCACTTCTCTGCACTTAGATTTATTTTTCCCAGTATAATTGAATGGTAAAATTAATTGCGTCATTCAAAACTACAACTTATCCATCAAAATACAAGCCCTAATATGGCTATGCCCCCAGAAAATAAAAAAATAATGGCTCTTAGGACACAGGGGAAAAAAAAGCTCAGAAGCAAAAATTGGCCTGATGAGAAGGGGTGATTTGCCATAGTTTATAATATATAATTGCTGTAATGAAAATCAACACTCTATTCACTGAGCTCCTGGCATGCTTATGGTGAGCTTCTGTAGTTACTTAGCATTCAATCTGACTAAGTGGGCGCAAAGCAGAACTCTTAGCTGCAGTTCAATTGACCTCAATGGGTGGGAAACTGCAGAAAGAATCGACATGCTGCGTATTTAAGCGCAATGACAATGCTGAGCGGAAAATTATGGATCATGTGCACAGCACTTCAGGATTGTCATTGCATTAGCTGGCAGATGGATTACTTAGCATTTTTGGTGCATTTCCTTGTGGAAAAAGTGCAGAGAAAATGCATAAAAAAATGCACAGTGTGTACATCTATCTATATAATTGTCTTATCCCGTCTGTCTGTCTGTCTGTCTTTCTGTCTGTCTGTCTGTCTGTCCTGCAAATCCCGGGTTGCTGATTGGTCCGGCCGCGGCCAATCAGCGACGCGGCATTTCATAAAAACATGGCGGCCATTAGCGGCTCATGTGTGGCACGGAGGTCAGCGGAGATGCAGCCAGGAGATGCAGCCGGCTGCTCGCAGCATAAGTCCCCCGACCGCAGGCGCCGCTGACCTACATGCGGCTATTGTCGGAAGATCAGCGGCTACGGCCGCTTATCTCCTGAGGACAAGTGTGACGCCCCTCCCCTCCCCTCCTCTACCTTCCCCTCCCCTCTTCTCCCCTCCTTTCCCCTCCTCTCCCCTCCTCTCCTCTTCCTTCCCCTCTCCTCCCGTCCCTCCCCCCGCTCGATCAGGACCCCGGCACCCTGCGTCATACTTACCCCTCCCCTCCCCTCCTCTCCCCTCCCCTCTCCTCTCCTCCCGTCTCTCCCCCCGCTCGATCAGGACCCCAGCACCCGGCGTCATATTTACCCCTCCCCGTGCCTGCGCAGAAGCTCCTGTGTCTTCCGCTGCAGCTCTGTGACGTCTCAGTTTAGAGGGCGCGGTGACGTCTTTACACCGCGCTCTCTCCTGACAGGTCACAGCGCAGAGCAGGAATATGCCGACTACGCTGGAGTCCAGAGAAGCAGTGATGTGAGTATTGGATTTTTTTTTTTTGTATGGGGCCATAGGGGACCTGCATGGGGCACTATGGGGGCATGGGACATCCTGCATGGGGTATTATATTGGGGGGATGTGACAGCCTGCATGGGGCATTATACGGGGGGAGAGGTGACATCCTGCATGGGGTATTATATAGGGGGATGTGACATCCTGCATGGGGTATTATATACGGGGGATGTGACATCCTGCATGGGGTATTATATGCATGGGGTATTATATACGGGGAATGTGACTTCCTGCATGGGGCATTATAAAGGAGGGTCGGGAGATATATGCTAGATTACCCGATGCGTTAGAATCGGGCCACCATCTAGTAGCCTTATACTTGCTTTAGATAAAACTGTTAAAGTCTCTCATCATAGTATTGCCGAAATTGTCCAGACTTCCAAAATGACCTAAACAAGCCCAGCAAGTTTTACATATGACATTTAAGAACACAAAAACATATTAATAACATCTAATTTCACCAGTAATGGGATGATTCCTAAACTTAACTGAAATGGAAAGAAATTATATTTGAGTCTATGGATTAGTTTCTTTACATGTTTGGTGATTTTGGCTTTCACAACAGGGAGCTGTTTTAATCTCAGGATTTGTGTCTGAAAACTTGCCAGTCTCAGTTGTCATACAGCAATTTAGAATTGTACAAAGAACATAAAGCATTGCACAACACTTAGACAAGTAGGGAATTTAGCTTATATTTCCAACAAATCAGCTACTGTACAAAATCTATCTTATTATCTATGGCATATGGTATGTACAATGTCATACACTACTGTCATTATCTTGTGAGCTCATTTCTAATCCTAATACTAGAATAAATAGATTACTAAAATTCCTGATGTGTGATTTTTCTATTGTACTTTCCTGTAGCATAAAAAAGTAACTCCGGACAAATTACAGACTTCTTTGAATACACATCTCGCCTTTTGCTAAATAATATAAGAAAATACAAGATGTGCTTTCATATGACGTCTTTTGGAGCAGATCAAATTGTCTCAATGCCAGGGTTTTGCCCGACCTTTACAATACAAGGACAAGTATACCACCGTATCGGTTCTTTAATTCCTACGTCCATTTCGCAACCACAATTTTTACAAGTTTATTTCATAGGTGACGAAGAAGAACAAATCAACAGGCGTACTGAGTGCGTGCAAAGCGTAGATAGAAACATAGTTAAAAATTACAACGAGTACTTCACGACCACAACATTTTGGTGCATGAATTTAAAACGGCTAGAGACAGAAAGATCAATGACGATCATTTCAAAGTAGTGATTCACCCAGACCGTGTTCCATGTGGTCAACATGAGAGACGATTCAATGCCCCTACTACAAATGAAATAGCTGCTGTAATAGTTAGTAGCGAACAAACTATGTCTCGGGACATCGTTGTGCAGCCGCCCGATGGCATGCTCACTAGGGTTCCCGATACACATAGATTCTATGACGCTCTCGAGTACCCAATAATTTTTTGGAAAGTACAAGAGGGGTACAGCATTGATATTCCTCAGATAAATCCAATTACCAAACAAGCAATGCCAAGCAAAAAGGTGTCCTGCAAAGATTTTTATGCCTTTCACTTGATGGTCCGTCGCAGCGATTTTAATTTGATGCTTAAGTGTAGGCTCCTACTTCATCAGTTTCTGGTCAACATGTATGTAAAGATGGAAAGTGAGCGCTTAAGGTTCATTTCTTTAAATCAAAAAAAACTGCGGGCAGAAAATTATATTCACTTGCAAGATGCAATAAGAAATGATGCGGATTTGGATCCAAATAACTTAGGTCAGATGGTGATTCTCCCATCATCATTTGTAAATAGCCCGAGATACCTACACGAATACACACAAGATGCGTTCACATACGTACGTAATTATGGGAGGCCTGATTTATTTATTACAATGACTTGCAACCCCGCTTGGCCAGAAATCACCAAAGAGCTTATGGCTGGTCAAAATTCAACGGACAGACATGACTTAACAGCTCGAGTATTTAGAATAAAAGTACAGAAGTTGGTAGCTCTACTTACAAAAGGTAACATATTTGGTGATATGCAATGCTTCATGTACTCGATCGAGTGGCAAAAGCGAGGTTTGCCTCATGTGCACTTACTGCTGTGGTTAAAGGAAAAATTGCATCCGAACCAAATTGACGAAATCATATGTGCTGAGATACCAAACCAAGAAACCGATCAAAAGCTCTATGATACAGTGACATGAATATGATTCACGGGCCATGTGGTACATTCAATTCTTCATCGCCATGCATGAAGGAAGGAAAATGTACCAAAAAATATCCGAAGAAGCTTTTAAAAGATTCTCAAACCAATGACAAAGGTTATCCTTTGTACAGGCGCAGAGCACCAGAGAATGGTGCACGCACGACCATTATAAAAACCCGTAGAGGAACACAGGAAATATTGGTGGACAATAGCTGGGTGGTCCCATATTCTCCACTCTTATCAAAAAAATTTAATTCTCATTTAAATGTAGAGTTCTGTAATACGGTACAGGCGATAAAATATATTTGTAAATATATTAATAAGGGTAGCGACCAGGCTATTTTTAACATCCGCCAGCAAGGGAATGTTAACATTGACCCAAGAGATGAGTTGCAGACCTTTAGAACTGGCCGATATGTTAGTAGTAACGAAGCAGCGTGGCGGATCTTAGGTCTGCCTCTGCACGAGAGACACCCAACCGTCACTCATCTCGCGATTCATTTACCCAATGGCGAGAGGGTTTACTTTACGGAAAATAATTTTAGAGAGAGATTAGAAGCACCACCTAAAACTACACTAACTGCATTTTTCCTGTTGTGCCAAAGTGATACGTTTGCAAAAACATTACTTTACATTGATGTGCCTTGCTACTATACTTGGAATGTGGCACGGAAGCAATGGAAACGTCGTTTACAAGGAACACCTGTCGATGGCTGGCCAGGTGTGAAGGCAGGAGACGCTCTAGGTCGCATTTACATGGTGCCCGTTAGCAATTTTGAATGTTGTTGCTTGCGTATGCTGCTGAATGTAATAAGGGGTCCAACCAACTTCTCGGATTTAAAATAATTTGAAGGTCAAGAACTTGCAACTTTTCGGCAGGTGTGTGAGAAGATGGGGTTGTTGGAAGATGATAACCACTGGGATACCACCTTAGAAGAGGCCGTGCTATGTCGCTCCCCGGCGCAAATAAGAGAGCTGTTTGCCTTATTGATATGCACTTGCGGTTTATCCAATCCTCTACAACTCTGGCACAAGTATAAAACTGTGTTATCAGAGGATATCATGCACAGATTTGAAAGACTGGATCACGTTAACGATGATCTCTGTTTCAATGAGGCGTTGGGGCTTATCGAGGATGAAATATTAATAATTTCTGGAAAGAAATTGTCCGATTTTGGTCTACCCTCACCGCGGCGTAGAGGAGAGCTGTCGAACGAGTTGATAAAAGAGCTAAGCTATGATACCAACCAGTTGGACGCTCACGTTTGCGAAACTGGCCACTTTTGCTACCTGATCAAAGAGAGATTTATCACAAAATAGTAGGACGAGTTGAGAATGGTGAAGGCGGACTTTTTTTCCTTGATGCCCCGGGTGGTACAGGAAAAACTTTCTTGCTTAATTTACTTTTAGCAAAAATTCGTAGCGGTCATAACGTTGCATTAGCTGTGGCTTCCTCTGGAATTGCTGCAACATTGCTAAGCAGGGGACGGACGGCACATTCAGTCTTTAAATTACCTATTAATCTGGTGAACGAAGAAACCCCATCGTGTAATATCAGCAAGAGCAGCGCCCGTGGACTCCTTTTGCAACAGTGCAAACTAATCGTGTGGGACGAGTGCACAATGTCACACAAACGAGCCATCGAAGCTCTTGATCGTTGTCTACAAGACTTACACAGTAAACAAACAATAATGGGTGGTGTGGTTGTTTTATTGGCTTGGGACTTTAGGCAAACTTTGCCTGTCATCGAGCGAGGCACTGTAGCAGGCGAAATTAATGCATGTCTGAATTCCTCATATTTATGGACCAAAGTTGAAAAGCTGCACCTCACCACCAACATGCGTGTCCAGTTATTCAGTGATCTAGAGTCGGGCGCGTACGCTGAGAAACTGCTCGAGATCGGTGAAGGTCGAATCGAAACTGACGAAGAAGGTATGGTTCTATTCACTAACCAATTTTGTCATGTTGTGGATTCGGAAGACGCACTTATTGCTCAAGTTTTTCCAAATTTGCAACAAAACATTCACGATGAAAATTGGCTATGTGAAAGAACTATACTAGCACCAAGAAATGAAACAGTTGCGAAAATCAATAAAATTATCTTGGACCAAGTAACCAGCGATGCAACAACCTACAACTCTATCGACACAGTCATGTCATCTGAAGACTGTACGAGCTACCCCTTGGAGTTTCTTAACTCTTTGGAGCTATCCAGGGTCCCATCTCATAAGCTCGAATTAAAGGTCGGTATACCCATTTTGTTAATGCGCAACTTGGACGCCCCGAGATTATGTAATGGCACTAGATTGCGAGTCACTGAACTAGGCAGGCACATTGTAAAGGCCACAATTTTAACTGGAGAAGCTAAGGGTGAAAATATTCGTATACCGCGCATCCCAATAATACCCAATAACTTACCCTTTAATTTCAAACGTTTGCAGTTCCCACTTAAAGTTGCATTTTCAATGACCATCAATAAATCGCAAGGGCAAACTTTGAAGGTAGCGGGGATACATTTAGGCACGCCCTGTTTTTCCCACGGTCAGCTATACGTAGCTTGCTCACGTGTTTCTAAATCGCAAAATCTACATATTTTCGCTGAACGAAAGAAATCAAATAACATAGTTTACAGGAGTATATTGCAGTAAAAACACATAGATAAATTACCTGCAGATGTCCATTATTCCAATTACATACTAATTCTTTACTAACACGAACAATATTAAACGCAAGTAACTTCAGTCCGTCCTGTTTATTAATCAGTGTTTAGTAATCCGTTTGTGATGAAATTTGATATGGATAATTTCAAGCCTGGGGAAGGACATAGGGCTACTTTTTATAAACACACCATACAGGCGAAGATTATATAAAACTGTAAACCTGATTGACTGACACACCTAGCGGTCAACGCACAGCCGAAACCACTGAACTTAGCATCTTTAAATTTGCAGATAGGTTCTATTATAGCTTAAATGAGCACTAAGAAAGGAATTTTGATAATTCCACCCTCAAGAGTTTCCCTCTTCATATTATAGGGGTTCAAAGATTGTATGGAATCCGTCAGTTTTGAAGTTAGACATCTGAAATTTTGGATGTACGAGTAACTAAATAAGATTATTTTTTTTACTATTAAGATTATTTTTTTTTACTATTAAAATGATCTGTCATGAAACTTAATGTGGCAGACCAAATTCCACGTGAGCGAAGCTGCGGGTAAAAGCTAGTATATATATAAATCTACTAAATTTAAAACTATATCACTGATCTGAGTTGATAAACTATATAAAATATAATCTTTTAACTTTTAATCCAAAATAATAAAGTATGTTTATTTACATATCCACTGTGCTAGGTGCAGGTCATTCAGCAGCATTTAATATACGGTGACTTAAAAAAGTATTCATTGCGATTTCCTGTCATATACTTACACAAAGAAGCAAGAATTTATAAAGTGTATGGATTTCATACATGGTTTTCTATATATTTTAAAAATATAAATCTGAAAATTGTGATATATTGTAGAGAATAATATAATAAATGACAACCAGCATGGATTCATGAAAGATAGGTCATGTCCAAACAACATGTTGGGTTTCTTACAGGAGGTGAGTGCAAGGCCCCACTATCAGTATTTGGTCAGTATTTGCTCAGTATTTTTTCTCAGGAGTGTGAGCCAATACCTTTTCTCTGATTGATCCTCACCTGGTTGTGGCTCCCACTCCTGCGAAAAAATACTGACCGAATATTGACCAAATACTGATAGTGGGGCCGTGGCCCAAATCTGGATATTGGTAATGCGGCTGATGTGATCTATCTGGACTTTGCTAAGGCATTTGATACTGTACCACAAAACAACCTTATACTGAAATTACAGAAGCAAGGACATGGGGAAACTATGCGCAGATGGGTAAGGAATTGGCTAAATGACAGGAAGCAAAGAAAATGTTTCATTCTTTCAATGGGATATAGTCAGCAGTGGGATACCGCAAGGATCTGTGCTGGGACTGATGTTTTTTAACCTCTTTTTTAATGACCTTGTGGATGAGATTGAGAGTAAAGTGTCAGTCTTTGCTGACGACACCAAACTATGTAGGATACTAAAATCTGACCTTGACATTACAATATTGTAAAATGACCTGGATTAGTGATGAGCGAGCACTAAAATGCTCGGGTGCTCATTGTTCGAGTGGAGCAAATTGGAATGCTCAAGTGCTCGGTCCGAGTAACGAGCCCAATTTAAGTCTATGGGAAACTCGAGCATTTTTTGGCAACTCTCCCCGGCGGTCTGTGGAGGGCTTAAAATTGCCCAAATCAATGGGAACAGTACTCAAATGGCAGGGGAACAGCATGGGGAAGACCCTTGGAAGCATTTCTGACTCCCTGGTCACTGCTGTCAACATTGTTGTCACTATTATGCCACTTTTATGGACTCACAATGAAACATACAAAAACGAAAACAAAATTTTCCTCGGAAATATGATAAGGAACATCCTTTCCAGGGTATTGACTTGTACAGTATATAAGGCAAAATAAATATACAAAAACAAAAATGCTCCTCCACAAATTGGGCTATGTTCACACATAGCGTTTTTGATGCATTTTTTGCACTTTTGCATTGCTTTCAACCTAGACAAATGCATTTACCGGGAAATGTTATTTTAACATTTTACAACCTTATCTGGCCATGTGGTGTGTGACACATCATCAGATACGTCCTGTTTCATTTATGATGGAGGGACTCTGAAAGTCACAAAGCCTATTTTTATAGGGCCATCAGGTGGCCCTTACAATTCTTCAAGGACCAGCAGTCGACCCTCGCTATTGTTAGAGAGCCATCAGCATGCTGTGCTTTGCTGCTCCCATTACTAACGAGTCTCCTATACTGTTTTTGCATATGCCGTCACTGCAAGGGCAGCCAAAAATTTGGAAGCAACCCAATACCCCTTTGAAGAAACATAGAGGAGGGTCTCAGTAAAAAAAATGTTCCCATTATAAAGTAGCGGGTAATATATAGTGGTAATGCCCATGCTGTTACTTCAAGGGCTGCCAAAATTTGGGGAAAACCCCACTAACAATTTAAAGACACATAGAGCTAGACCACAGTAATGACATGTTCCCATTAGAAAGGAGAGGGTCTGCTATACAGTTATAGGGTATGCACTGAATCCAGTGGCTGCCAAAATTTAAGAAAAACTACAATAGCAATTTAAAGACACATAGAGGTGGGCCTCAGTAATGACATATTTCCATTAAAAAGGAGCGGCTCTCCCATACTGTTTACCTATGAGGTGACTGCAATGGCTGTCAAAAATTTGGAGGCACTCCAATGCCCCTTGCAAGAGACGCAGAGGTCAGAGGGCCTCCTGAAAACAATGTTCCCATTATTAGGAAGTGGGTCTCCGATATTGTTTGCCTATGCAGTGAAGCAACGGCTGCCAAAAATTTAGGAAAAACTCCATTTCCCTTGCAAGAGACAAAGATATTTTGATATGGTTCATGTGGTGGTGATATGGAACATATTGTGGAGATATGGTGGTGGAGGATGAGGATGCGGAGAAGGAGGGGGACAAGAGTTAATAGACAATAGAAGCGTATATCTATGTCTGGGTGTGAAGAAACAGGTGCATGGGAATAGAGTTAGACCTCCCAAAAAAAAGACACTGGGTTGAAGTTTAGGTTACGCTGCTATCATTCGATTGTATTGAGAAGTCTAGCCCAATTCAGCCCCTGTACATTTTTATAAGAGTCAGCCTGTCAGCATTTTCAGTTGACAGTCGGATGCGCCTATCTGTTATAATTCCGCCAGCGGCATTAAAAACCCCCTCTGACAAAACGCTGGAGGCAGGGCAGGCCAGAACTTCCAAAGCGTAGATAGCCAGTTCATGCCATGTGTCCAGCTTGGATACCCAATAATTATAAGGTACAGAGGAATCACGGAGGACGTTGGTACGGTCGGCAAGGTAATCCCTCGCCACCTTCCAAAACTTTTCCCTCCTTGTGAGAGTACCCCACGCCTCAGGGCTTGTGCCATGGTGGGGTCTGAGAAAACTGTCCCAGAACTCTGACAATGTTCCCCTGCCTCTGCTGGATTGCATTTATGTCTCTCTCTCCTGTACTCCTTGGTTGTCCAACGAACTGTGACCTCTGCCGCCAGCATTTTCAGATGGGCAATTTTTAAATAATTCCGCAACAAGGGCCTTCTCGTACTGCCCCATTTTATTAGGCCTGTCCTGTGCAGGAATAAGAGACAGAAAGTTCTTCTTGTATCGTGGGTCTAGCAGTGTCAACAACCAAGAATGACTGTCACCCAAAATTTGGAGAATGCGAGGATCACAGGAAAGGCAGCATAACATAAATTCAACCATGTGTGCCAGACTGCAAAGAGGCAAGACTTCCGTGTCCTCACCAAGAGGACGACTGACCATGCTCTCCTCCTCATCCTTCTCCATTTCCTCCTCTTCCCTGTCCTCAGGCAATCCACGCTGAACAGACGATATGACAGTTGTGCAGGTAGTACCATATATAGCAAAGGAAACTAGCTCCTGTTCTTCCTCCTCCTCCTCTTCTTCCTTATTGTCACCCAATCCATGTTGGGATGAGATAAGGCTGGGCTGTGTGGCATCAACCTGTATGGTTCCTTGCGCCATCTCATCATGCTCCGCCTGCAATGCATCCTCTTTAATTGTGAGCAGAGAGTGTTTCAGAAGACAGAGAAGTGGTATGGTGTTGAAAATTACAGTATGGCATCATTGCCGCTCACAATCTTGGTGGAGTCCTCAAAGTTTTGGCGGATGGTACATATGTCTCACATCCATCTCCACTCCTGAGGTCTTATGTGTGTAGTCTGAACTGAATACAGATGATCTTGTTGCTGGTAGTCAACAACTGCCCTCTTCTGCTCACAAACCCTTCCCAACATCTGCAATATAGAATTCCAATGTGTGGGGACATCACAGATCAGTCGGTGAGCTGGAAGCTGCAAACACTGCTGAAGCACGACAAGGGCGGCGGAAGCTGCAGCTGACTTTCTAAAATGGGCACATACGCACAAGCAAATCCGGCAGACCCGGGTAGATTTTGAGAAACCACGAGGTTAAGCACATGGGCCAGGCATTGTACGTGTGTGAGCTCGACTCGCCTCAGAGCCGCCACCAGGTTCAGGCTATTGAAACACATGACCATGCCTGGCTGTAGGGTCAGCAGTGTTAGCCACAGATCTGCCTGCTCTTTCAGAGCTGTTCACAGCTCTTCAGTGTTGTGCGGTTTGTCACTTAAGCATATTAGCTTCAGCACAGCCTGTTATCGCTTGGCCAAGGCAGTGCTGCAGTGCTTCCAGCTTGCGACTGTTGTGGTCATTTTGGAGATGGAGGCTGAAGATGAGGAGGAGGAGTAGGTGCAGGAGCTGTAGAATGTGGGGGAAACCCTGATTGACCCAAGACCCGCAATCCTCAGCATCGGGAGGACGTGTTCCGTCCTAAGGTCCAATTGGGTGCCGACTTCCACTATAGTAACCCAGTGTTCTGTCAGCGAGATGTATTGTCCCTGCCCACAAGCACTTGTCCACGTGTCTGAGGTTAGGTGGACTTTCCCAGTACCTGCATTGTTGAGGGTACGGTTAATGTTGCGGGAAATGTGCTCGTGTCATGCGGGGAAGGCACACTGAGAGAAATAGTGGCGGCTGGGCACCGAGTACCGAGGGACCGCCGCCACTATCAGGTTGCGGAAAGATTCATTCTCCACAAGCCAGAAAGGCATTATTTTGAGCGCAAGAATTTGCGAAATGTGTGAATTTAGTAGTGTGGTCTGTGGGGCGTTGGCTGCATATTTGCGCTTGCGTTCCAAGGACTGGGTTAGGGTCAACTGAACGCTGTGCTGGGACAAGGATGTGGACATGCTTGCTGATGCTGTTAGTTGAGAGTGTGCAATGACACGTGCAGGGCAGGAGGCTTCTTGGCATGCGCCATGGAGAGGAGATTGCCATGCACGCACAACAGCAGAAGAAGCAGTTGTGTAACCCGCAGACACTGCTTCTGGACCCTGGGGTTCGGCCCACTTAATCGGGTGCTTTTCTGCTATGTGCATGATCATGCTGGTGGTGGTTAGGCTGGTAGTTTTACTACCCATGCTGATGCTGGCCTGGCAGGTGGTGCAAATGGCCTTTTTGGGGTTATCTGCAGAGTCTTTAAAAAACGACCAGACTCGGGAAGGCCTAACAGTTGTACTGGCATCTTTAGTCGTTTTGGCGTTACGAGGAATGCTTTTCCGCTTGTGTTTGCGGCCACCACACTGCTTCTTCCTGCCTGTTGTGGTGCTATGCCTCCCTCCCCCTGTGTGCTGCTGTCCTTGCTCTTTATGTTCCCCTGCCAGGTTGGGTCAGATAGTATATCATCCACCACCTCGTCTTCCACTTCCGCACCCAGGTCCTCCTCCTGACTTTATGGCAATTGTGCCTCATTATCATCATCCACCTCTGGTGACAGTAATTGCACTTTCCCACCGTTGCCTTCGTGTGACCGTGGCTGCTCCAATATTTGGGCATCGCTACATGTGTTTTCCTCTTGACTCGCTTGAAGCTGGCTGGGCGTGAGGCCCGAATCTACAAATGGAAAAGTGAATAGCTCTTCAGAATGTCCAAGTGTGGGATCAATTGTCTCCGAGCACTCGGCATGGTGGGAAAAAGGAGGATCAGGGTGAGGAATATGCGGTCCAGATTCCTTAATGTGTGGAAGACAGGGTGGTGTTGGTGGTGGCAAAGTGACTGGAAGCATTATCTGCTATCCAACCAATAACCTTTTGACACTGCTCTGGGTTCAATAGCGGTGTACTGCGGTCCCTAGGAATTGGGACCGGAAGGTCGGGCAACAAGATGTGAGTGTTTGTTGTGGCACAATTTCAGTTTGCCCACGGCCACGTCCTCGGCCTCTACATGCACCATCACCATCACGTCCACTTCCCCATCCCTTGCCACGCACCTTGCCCATTTTAAATGGAGGACAATATTTTCCACGTTCACGAGAAATGGCTGATTTTGGAATGCAGTTATATGTGATACGTCTGACAGAGAACCACGGTTTTAAATAGCAGGCCTGTAATTTACTAATATTATTCTACACAGAGACCTAGTGTGAATAGCTTGACCAACACACTGCAACAAAATGGAAGGCATAAATTGCTGATTTTGGAACACTGTTATAGCTTGACTTACACACTGCAACAGAATGGAAAAGGAGACCAATATTTTCAATGTTCAGTTTAAATTTCTGGATTTTTATAGGTGAAATATGGAACATATCTGGCCGTATTCTGCAGTGCTAACAAGAAAATGGAGCAGAAAAATTGTGTACTCTAGATTACTTTTTAAGCAAACAACCAGGATTAAGATAAAAAAAATATGCCCTGGCCCCTGATATCTGGCGCTATGTCTACAAATATCTGTAATTATTACAGGAGCAGACAGGACGTTTAATGGACCCTCTTGCGCTATATGCACTGCAGTCTGCCACATACACTGCCTGCCTGCCTAATTCCTGCCTAGCACTGATTATATGCAGCTGGATTAATCCTCAGAAGGACTATTAGTTCAGATGGATATATATTTATTGTAGATTACGTATACTAACAGGACTTTCGATGGACCCTCTTGTGCTGTATCATGCACTGCAGTCTGCCACATACCCTGCCAGCCTGCCTAACTCCTGCTATCACCACTGAATATATGCAGCTGGATTAGTCCTCAGAAGGACTGTTAGTTCAGATGGATATATATGTATATTTATATATATATATATGTGTTGTGGAATACCTATACTAACTATAAACATGCAAATCTCTCCCTGACACAGCAGCACTTCTCCTTACTCTGCCTGTTTCCGGGGTAGACTGTGATGAGCATAGCGACACCAGGTCTTGTATTGACCTGATGACGCTGTGTGGCCAGCCAATTACTGTAATGCCCACAACCAACATGGCTACGACATTACAGTGAGTGACAGGCAATCCCTGCATGTTCATTGGCTCTCAAAAGAGCACCAATCATGCAGGGAGGGGACCCGAGTTCCTGCCTGAGCAACCCGGAAATACTCGCCGAGAGCCGAGCTTGTCGAGCACAGTGATACTCGGGCGAGTACCAAACAGTGGTGAGCACGTTCGCTCATCACTAAATGTAACATCACTGCTTCACTCAAAGCACTGAAACTGCTGTCTGGAGCTGGACCCAAGGAAATAGGATTCTTATTTTATGTATATTGTGGTCTACTTTCCAGAAACTGGACAACTCATTCAAAGCCAGCAGAATTGTTAATATACATTGAATGATAATATGGCTGTTAGGTAGAGATGAGTGAATCATTTCAAAGCAAGCTGAACTCCTTTGCATTTTACAAAGGTTCGGATTTTACAGGGACCCAAATATTTTACAATCCGATTCACATGAATCAAGCAAAATGGCACTCGGCAATTATTTTGCATGTTACTTTTTAAATCAAGGAAAGATTTAAATATTAGAAAAAAATATGATACTCACTTGGCCTCTCATCTTAATGATGCCACAGCTCTAAGAAGTCTGTGTGTTGGAGCTTGTGAGTGCCCAACAAATGTCGTGAACACTTCTCTGTGGTAGTGGAGCTGAAAAGAAGCATGTCTTGATTTACAGATTGTGCCTGAAACAACTAATGCCCATGCTGTGGTGTGAGCACAACTGTGTTAATTTACTGTGCGTACCCTGACAAAAGAACTATGTATTTTATTATACATTTTGAGCTGAAGAAAGGCTGTTATGTTTAGATTTTCTTATGCTATTGCAAGCATTTTCATTTGGAGTGTGGAGAAATGCAATAAATCACATCTTGTTTTTCACCAAGGCCTGTTCCTGTACTAAGTAAGTGCCTAGTGCTGAACGTGAATCCTTGCAATTGGTGGAGAATGCACGCACATCCCCAAAGAGCACAGGTGATTACATTTTAAAGCTGAATGTCCTGGGTAAAGGCACCTACAGCATTGCAAACTCATTCTGAAAGCATGGTGCACCTTATTAAGCAATTAATCCAGGTGCAGCAGCTACAGCAGCAGCAAGAGCGGCATCAGCAGCATCAGTTACAGCAACCACAGCAGTTACAGCAGCATCAACAGTATTAGCAACAGATTCAGCAGCAGTTGCAATAGCAGCAGCATCTGCAGCAGTTGGCTGTCCAGACAGAAGGTGTCCTGGCCAGGGAGACAATACTAAGACCTTGCCCTTCAGGATTCCAAAGAGTGCAAAAAGCTGAAGGTGAAGATTATGACACATTTGGGCATAACTCTGTCAGTCCAGGTGTACCACTGGCACTACCCCAGTTGTTTGACCTGTTATACCTGGTGCAAAAATGGCTGCTGTCTGTTGCCTGCTCTCTGGCACAGATGGTGGATAGAATGGTAATGGACAAAATTATCCACTTACTATGCAAAGCTATGTTTCCCATGGAGATCTCCAGAATGCTGATGACCTTGTGGGCCTTGGCTGTGAAGAATACCCTGAGGGATGCTCAAAGACCCAGGGTGGGTCAGAGCCAGGTTCAAGTGGTACATCTTTTATCACTGGTCATTGGAGGTGTCATGCCCCAGGTAATATATCAGCCTTTTGTCCCCTGGAATCAGAATCCATAGACTGCTCCGTAGGCTGATGATTCTCATATTTTGCAAAACCCACATCCAGTACTGTATTGCAACCTGGTAAGGGACCTCAGCTGTGCCAGGTAACAGTGAATGATGTTACTGTGACTGGACTAAGGGAGTTGTGTGACCCTAGGAAGGCCACACTTCCACATGTGCTAGCTAAGTAGCTAACTGTCACTATAGGAGTAGTCATAACCATGAATACCTAAGCTACTACAATGTCCTGCACATGGGGTAAGTAACATCAGTGAATCAAAACAACAATGCTACATTTCTAATTGGAGGTATTTGGTAATATTATTTTTATTACACCTACTGCATATTGGGACAGGATCTTGGAGATGAGAAGATGCCTTTAAGCCTGGGGATTGGGTTCTTGTGTTAGTGCCCACAATGGAGAGAGACTTCTTTACACAGAGCCAGGGACCATATAAGGTGGTGGAAAATGTGGGAGAGGCCAATGTGTCATCAAGCATGATCCTTCCTCTGGGGTCAATTTAAAACCCTGGAGGCTCTGCGTGTTGGCAGACAGTTCCCAGCCGCCGGCTTTAGGCACAGGGGGTATGTAGGAAAGTCAGGTAGGATAAGATTAAAACCAAGCACTGGAGGCTTTAAATATGCACACTTGGCTGGCTATGTCTAAGGCCAAGTCCTGTGTGTTTTAGTCAGTCAGCTGGAGGGAGCTGAACAGTTTGTGTGTTAGAGCTGGAGAATGTCAAGCAAATGTGAGCTGTCTGGGAGGTGAACACTTCTCTGTAGTAGAGGAGCTGAAGAGAAGCCAGTGTTTATTTTTTGCCCCACAATTGACAAAGACTGGCGCGCGCCCCCGGTCGGACTTGACCAGCACTCGGACCGCTGTGCACCAGTACTTTGACTGCAGCGGCCAGCCGTGGGGCACATGTACATTCTTTGCTGTAACTCAACTTTTACATGAATTCTATAAGTGGACCATAAACTTGCCCTCAAAGCTGAGCATAGAAAAAAGAGTTATCATCTATTAAAAACAGGTAAGCTAAAAATGTTACTTGCTGTTCCTAAACTGTACAGGAACTATGAAATTAAAAATAATTTTTTGACAACTTATAAAAAACAATATAAATGTTACATAATAAGCAGTTTTTTTCTTTATTTATTTTACTGGAATTGCATCTTATGTTAATGAAATTTTAAAACATTAGTTGATAAAACTTCTTTTTTTTAGATATTTTTCTATTTTTTTTTATAGCTGGCACTTTGATTATCTGGATTGCACATTATCTGTCTTCTCTCACTTTGGCCATGGCCTTTATCCAAAGGGAAATCTGTGTGCTCCCATTGTGTTTGCATGGGATTCCTCCTAGTACTCTACTTTATTTCCATACTTTAATTACAGCAAAAGTTAAAAAAAAAGTCTCCATCTAAACTGTCTAGATATACTGGAGCATTTACAGTACATTTATATCTAATTTAGTGGAAACATGCATTTTAAATAAAATTGAAGTGAACCTGAATTAATTTGCCTGAAAGGCTTTAGCACATGCTAATATTGTAATAAAGTGAATCTGATAGGCTTTGAATAGCAGTCATCCACATAATATCATGGCATTGAGGAATAGTTCAAAAGTCACAATTTGCATCACATTTCCATTGTAATGTGAACATAAATGACTATCGTATATTAATGAGGTAATGTGTTTTGCCTGTAGCAAATAAAAAACATAGTAGTGTATTGCAAATGTGCCTATTGATGTCCTACTGGGATCCAAGAAAAATGTGATGTAATAGTTAAATATTACCAATTATGTGTTGACTTTGTTGGCTCATAAAAGGTAAGGCGCATGGATCAGATGTGTATTACAAAAATGTCAATACTTTGATATGCTAAAATGCAGCTATGGTATTAAGTAATGAGATGTGGAAAAAAACATTTTTTTACTGTATCTTCTTTTTCCAACTTCAGTTTAGCACTCCACGTTGTTAATATTCTGAATATAACAGCTAAGCCATTCCAGTACTGTGTTAGTGACAGATGATGTGACAATGTCCTCTGCCTTAAAGAGCATATGTCACTAAAATGCTTATTTTCTCTGTTTTTGCACAAATCTGAGTTAAATTATATAATATATATATTTAGCTCTATCTCTGTCCAGCTTTTAGACATCTCAAAAAATACTTCAACCTGACAAGGTCTAGCAGTGAGAAAGAACACTTAGATCTCAAAATCAAGAAAGTCACATTCCCCTTAGTTAAACATTTTTAAAGGAACTTTTATTACTAAAGATGATAAAACACAATAAAAAGGTTGTAATCTAAAAGTAGTAACAAATGTGCAAATAAAAAGAGCAATAACAAGACAGAATATAAAAACATTAATAAATCACAAATGCAAAAACAAATGTGTCACTACTAATGATTAGTGTTGAACAAGCACTAAAATGCTCGGGTGCTCGAAGCTCGGGCCGAGCTCACTGTGATACTCGGGTGCTCGACCCGAGCAACGAACCCAATGTTAGTCTATGGGAGACCCGAGCATTTTTGCGGTGGCACCCCCGGCTGTCTGTATAAAACCTAAAAAGTGCCCAAAACGATAGTGACAGTGCTCAAATGACATGGGGACAGCATGGGGATCGCCCCAGGAAGCATTTATGACCCCCAGGTCACTGCTGTCAACAACGTGGTCAGAGGTATTAAGCCACTTTTACGGGCTCACAATAAAACATCCAAAAACGAAGCTGAAACTGTTTTCCTGTGAAATATGTTAAGGAACATCCTTTCCAGGTTAAATACTTGTGTATAAGGTAAAATAAATAACCAAAAACAAAAATACTCCTCCATACCTTGGGCTATGTTCACAAGTAGCATTTTTTATGCATTTTTGCACTTTTGTATTCCTTTCAACCGTGACAAATGCATTCACCGGGAAATGTCATTTTAACATTTTACAACCTTATCTGGCCATGTGCTGTGTGACACATGCATACAGTGCTAAAAATACATGGGAACAGCATGGGGAAGACCCCTGGAAGCATCTCTGACACCCAGGTCACTGCCTAAAAGTGTGCCCATTAGAAGTGAACCTTTCTGCATCAGAAGATGCAGACTTGCAACTATCCCCTTGCAAGTCCTTGTCCCAGGGCAGTGTTCAATTGTACCTCCCCCATTCCTTGCAATGCAAGCGCAAATATGCAGCCAATCACCCACCCACCCGCAGGCTGAAATACTATACTGCTAGCTTGCACTTGAAATGGGGCCTTTTAGTTTTGAGTAGGGTGAAGCTGGCCACTACCTCATGGTTGTGTCGGCAGCGAGGTCTTCATACTCAGTCCCCAGCCACCACTATTTGTCCCGGTAACCTTCCCCACACTTTTCTTAGCCTGGCCTGCTTTAGGGCAGCATTGGACGAGCCCACCAGAAAACCAGAGACTCCTCCGGTGGGCCCTGGCTTCTCCATTTGGGGAGTTGAGAGTGCCAAGGTGAGGAGCATGATGATGATGATAGAAGCTAGCATCTGCTTTGTTTTCTTGGAATGCAAGCATAAGTGTGCAGCCTGCCACCCACCCACCCCCAGGCTGCAATACCATACTGCTAGCTTGCTTGCACTTGAAATGAAGCCTTTTAGGTTTGTGGAGGCAGAAGTCGGCCACCATGTCATCGCTGCGTCGGCGGCCTGATATCCATACTCAGTCCCCAGCCGCCCGGCGGCCGGGTGTCCACACTTGGTCCCCAGCCGCCAGGGGGCGGCCCGGTGTCCATACTCAGTCACCAGCCGCCCAGCGGCTGCATGCCCACACATGGACCCAGCCGCCTGGGGGAAGCCGGGTGTCCATAAACGTTCCCCAGCCGCCCCTATTTGTCCCGGTGCGCCTTATACATAAGCGTGCATACCAAAACATTACCTGTGCCCTCCCCAGTGCATTTAGTGGGAAGGACAGCCTAACCACAAACACGTGGACAAGTGAATGTGGCCAGGGATGGTCCATCTCACTGACACCTTCACAATGGGTTAATATTGTGGAAGCCGGGACACAATTGGACACTGGGATGCAACACGTCCTCTAGACATAGAGGATTGTGGGTCCTGGGTAAATCAAGCTTCAACACAAAGTTCAGAAGGTAGACAGCAGCAGTGGTCGGCCTCCTACACTACGAGTAAATTATTAAGGATCATGAGGCCATTCATCTCCTTAGCTTTCTCTTCCTTGGAATGCAAGCACATGTATGTATTAGCGGCTAGGCCTTAGGTGGTCAGCGTTTTGGCGCATATCCTCCGAGTATTGCTGGTTGTTTTCCTGCTACTATCCCAGTTCTATGACTCCCGTTAAAACAAAGCTTCAGGTGATGAATGATAGATAACGTGGTAGCAAAGGAGAAAGAGTAGGAGGAACAGAGACCATTCACATCAATATCAGTCCAGTCAACCACACATGTCTTGTAGGATATGTTTCTGTACCAAAGGGAGCTGTTCGGCTACAGAGTTATAGGGCATACAGTGAGTGCAATGCCTACCAAAAATTTCGAGGCACTCCAATGCCCCTTGGAAGTGACATGGAGGTCAGAGGGCCTTAACTAAACCATTTTTTCCATTTATAGCAACTGGTTCTCCTGTACACTATTGGCCTAAGCAGTGAATGGAAGGCTTTCCAAAAATTATGAGGAACTGCAATGCCCCTTGAAACAGACGTGGATTACAGCGTACTTAAAACCTTCCTCCCATTATTGAGGAGTGGGTCTCCCTTAGTGTTCGCCTATGCATTGAAAAGAAAAAGCTGACTAAAACTAGGAGGAAATGCAATGCCCCTTGGAAGAGACGTGGAGGTCACAGTAGCTTAACAAGACGGTTTTAATGCCCCTTGGAAGAGACGTGAAGTTCAGAGTGGTTTAACAAGACGGTTTTAATGCCCCTTGGAAGAGTGGTGGACGTCCCAGTGGAATAAAAAGACAATATTAATGCCCCTTGGAAGAGTGGGGGAGGCTACAGTGGAATAAAAGGACAATATCAATGCCCCTTGGAAGAATGGTCGAGGGCCCAGTGGAATAAAAAGACAATATTAATGACCCTTGGAAGAGACGTGGAGGTCACAGTAGCTTAACAAGAAAATGTTAATGCCCCTTGGAAGAGATGTGGAGTTCAGAGTGGTATAACAACACGGTTTTAATGCCTCTTGGAAGAGACGTGGAAGTCACAGTAGCTTAACAAGACAATTTTAATGCCCCTTACAAGAGCCATGCAGTACAGCATTTAAAAAAAAATATTCCCATTATTGGGGATTGGGTCTCCAATAGTCTTTGCCTATGCCTTCCAAGCAAAAGCTGCCAAAAATTATGACGGAGGAACTTGCAATGTCCCTTACAAGAGCCATGCAGTACAGCATATTAAAAACATTATTCCCATTATTGGGGAGTGGATCTCCCATGATCTTTGCCTATGCCTTCCAAGCAAAAGCTGCCAAAAATTAGGACGGAGGAACTTGCAATGCTGGCAACACGGAACACGGTCACCCTGGTGGTATAGTGGTGGTGGAGGCTGAGGATAAGGAGAAGAGAAAAAAACAGCTGAAATGAGGAAGCGTATACCCATGTGTGGGTGTGAAGCAGTGCATGGGAATACACCTCCTGAAATAACACAGTGGATTTGACTTTATGTTACTCTGCTGTCATTTGGTGGTGATGAGAAGTCTGGCCCAATCCAGCCCTTGTTCATTTTGATAAGGGTCAGCTTGTCAGCATTGTCAGTTGACAGGCGAGTGTGCATATCAGTTATAATTCCCCCAGCGGCACTAAAAACACGCTCCGATAACTCGCTAGCGGCAGGGCAGGCCAGGACCTCCAAGGTGTAAAGAGCGAGTTCATTCCAAGTGTCCAGCTTGGATACCCAATCATTTAAAGACACAGATGAATCACGGAGGACGCTGGTACGGTTGGCAAGGTACTCCCTCACCATCTTTTGAAACTTTCCACCCCTTGTGAGAGTACCCCGCGCCTCAGGGCCTGTAAGCTAGGCAGGTATCAGAAAACTGTCCCAGAACGTTGACAGTGTTCCCCTGCCTCTGCTGGATTGGAGTTGCGTCTCTCTCGCCTGTATGCCTTGGTTGGGCAACGAACTGTGACCTCTGCCGCTAGCGTGTTCAGATGGGAATTTTTTTAACAGTTCTGCAGCAAGGGCCTTCTGGTACTGCCCCATTTTTTAGACCTCTCCACCTCAGGAATAAGAGAGTGAAAGTTCTCCTTGTAGCGAGGGTCTAATAGTGTCACCAACCAGTAATGATGTCACCCAACATTTTGACAACGCGAGGGTCACGGTTAAGGCAGCGTAACATAAAGTCAGCCATGCGGTGCCAGACTGGTAACGGGCAAGAATTCCGTGTCCTCACCAAGATGACGACTGACCATGCTCTCCTCCTCCCCCCTGTCCCCAGGCCACCCACGCTGAACCGACAGTATGACAGTTGTACAGGTACTACTGTCTACAGCGCATGATACCAGCACCTTTTCTTCCTCCTCCTCCTCTCCCTCCTTGTCCCTCAATGCACGTTGGGATGAGATGAGGCTGGGCTGTGTGTAATCACCCGCTACGGCTTCTTGATCCATCTCATTATACTCTGGCTGCAATGCCTCCTCTTTAATTCTCTGCAGAGAGCGTTGCAAAAGACGGACAAGTGGGATGCTGATGCTAACGATGGCGTCATCGCCACTCACCATCTTGGTGGACTCCTCAAAGTTTGTAAGGATGGTACATATGTCAGACATCCAGGTCCACTCCTGAGGTTTATGTGTGGAGTGTGAACTGAATACCGACGGCCTTGTTGGTGCTGGTACTCCACAACTGCTCTCTTCTGCTCACAAATCCTTTGCAACATGTGGAGGGTAGAGTCCCAACGTGTGGGGACATCACACACCAGTCGGTGTGACGGAAGCTGCAAACACTGCAACACAGCAAGGGCGGCGGAAGCTGTAGCCGACTTCCGAAAATGAGCTGACAGGTGGCATCCTCTGACCGCCGGGGGAGTGTATGCTCCAGTAATGAGGGGGAGGGGGGAAGTGTAGGGCAGGGAAGACAGGTTCTGGTAGTGGGTGACTCTATTATTAGGGGGACAGACAGGGCAATCTGTCACAAAGACCGGGATCGCCGAACGGTGTGCTGCCTCCCTGGCGCTCGAGTCCGGCACATCGCGGATCGGGTTGACAGGTAACTGGTGGGGCTGGCGAAGACCCAGCGGTCATGGTCCACATCGGCACCAATGACAAAGTGAGTGGAAGATGGAGGGTCCTTAAAAATGATTTCAGGGACCTAGGTAGGAAGCTTAGGGCAAGGACCTCCAAGGTATTTTTCTCAGAAATACTACCAATCCTGCGAGCCACACAGGAGCGCCAACGGGAAGTTAGGGAGGTGAATAAGTGGCTAAAGAGTTGGTGCAAGGCAGAAGGGTTTGGGTTCATGGAGAACTGGGCCGACTTCGCGGTCGGCTACAGGCTCTACCGTAGGGACGGGCTGCACCTCATTGGGGAGGGTGCAGCGGTGTTGGGGAAGAAGATGGCTAATAGGTTGGAGGAGTTTTTAAACTAGAGACGGGGGGGGAAACCAAGGAAATAGGTGGGATGTGAGGCAAGCAAGGGGGAAGGGGAGAAGTGAATATAATGAGGGTGGAGAGGGGGGTGGGGATAGTACAGTTAGATCGTTAGAGAAGAATAGGATGCTAAATAACCCCAAAGTTTTATCTTGCATGCTGACAAACGCAAGAAGCCTGACCAATAAGGCGGATGAGCTGCGGGCGCTTATATCGGAGGAGAGGTATGACATCGTAGGTATAACAGAGACTTGGCTAGACGATAGCTACGACTGGGCGGTACATTTATTAGATTATAGTTTATTTAGAAGGGACCGGAAACAGGGGAAAGGCGGAGGAGTCTGCTTATATGTAAAGTCATGTCTAAAACCCAGACTAATGGAAGATATAGGAGAGGGAGAAGAGGGGGTCGAGTCCATGTGGGTAGAGATAGAGGGGGCAAAAAATAATAATAAAATATTACTGGGGGTCTGCTATAAGCCACCAAATATAACAGAGGAGAATGAGAATCTGCTATTAGGACAAATAGACAAAGTAGCAAAACATAATGAAGTGATTGTAATGGGGGATTTCAACTACCCGGATATTGACTGGGAAACAGAAACCTGTAGATCTCAGAAAGGAAAAAGGTTCTTGACAAATATTAAGGATAATTATCTCTCCCAACTAGTGCAGGAACCAACGAGAGGGAAGGCCTTGTTGGACTTAATATTGACTAATAGGCCTGATAGAATAACTGAGGTACAGATAGGGGGGCACCTAGGTAATAGAGATCATAATATTATCGACTTCAAAATGCCCTTCAGTAGGGTTATCAATAAGGGAACAACAAAAACATTAAACTTTAGGAGGGCGAAGTTTGATCAGCTGATAGAAAACCTTCAACTTATTGACTGGGACAAAGTACTTAATCAATGGAATACGAATAGTAAATGGGAAACCTTCAAAAGAATTCTGAATACTCAGTGCGAGAGGTATATACCGTATGGGAATAAAAGGGCCAGAAATAAGAGGAAACCAATATGGTTGAACAAGAACGTAAAAGGGCCGTTAAATAGCAAAAAAGAGGCATTCAAGAGATTTAAACAGGAAAACAGTAAGGAGGCACTAATGTGTTACAAGGAAAAAACGAGAATCTGTAAAAAACAAATAAAAAGAGCGAAGGAGGAAACAGAGAAACGTATTGCTAGGGAAAGTAGATCAAATCCCAAACTGTTCTTTACGTATATAAATAGTAAAAGGATTAAATCGGATAATATTGGACCGATAAAAAGTGAGGAAGGCAAAATCATAGAGAAAGATGAGGATAAAGCTAATCTATTAAATAATTTTTTTTCGACAACTTTCACAAAGGAAATAGAACTAACAGGTGAAATGAGAAGTGACAAGCTTAATCCTCCACTAAGCATGACAAATCTAACCCAAGTTTAGGTACAGAAATGCCTCAGTAACATTAAAATAAACAAATCACCAGAACCTGATGGCATACACCCACGGGTACTAAGGGAACTAAGTAATGTGATAGACAGACCGTTATATCTTATATTTAAGGACTCTGTTGAGACTGGGTCTGTGCCACTTGATTGGCGACAGGCGAATGAAGTGCCAATATTCAAAAAGGGAGCGAAAAGTGACGCCGGAAACTATCGGCCGGTGAGTCTGACATCCGTTGTGGGCAAAATTTTTGAAAGCTTCATTAAAGAGGCAATTATGGAGCATCTTGATGCTAATAATCTTTTAATCCTGAACCAACATGGATTCACGAGGAATCTCTCCTGCCAAACAAACCTGATTGACTTCTACGAGGAGGTTAGCTCTCGAGTAGATCAGGGGGAACCAGTGGATGTCGTGTATCTCGACTTCTCAAAAGCGTTCGATAGCGTGCCACATAATAGGTTGGTATACAAAATGAGAATGATGGGGCTGGGGGAAAATGTCTGCAAGTGGGTAGCTAACTGGCTAAAGGATAGAAGGCAGAGGGTGGTTATAAATGGAATATACTCAGATTGGGTAAGCGTCACTAGTGGGGTATCACAGGGGTCTGTACTAGGCCCAATGTTATTTAATATCTTTATTAACGACATAGTCAACGGGATAAATAGTAAACTATCAATATTTGCAGATGACACAAAGTTATGTAAAACAATTAATACAAAAGAGGACAGTGCAGACCTACAGAGGGATTTGGATAAGCTGGGTAGGTGGAGCATTAAATGGCAAATGAGGTTTAACGAGGAGAAATGTAAGGTCATACATATGGGAAGGAAAAATGGAAGTCACCAGTACTCACTGAATGGGAAATCATTGGGGAATTCAGAGATGGAGAAGGACTTGGGCATCTTGATTGATAGCAAACTAAATTGGAGTGCCCAAAGTCAGGCCGCTGCTGTAAGAGCAAACAGGGTAATGGGATGTATCAGAAGAGGTATAGCTGCAAAGGATGAGAACATTGTTCTTCCACTGTACAAAGCACTGGTCAGACCACACTTGGAATACTGTGCTCAGTTATGGGCCCCAATATATAGAAAGGATATAAATGAGCTTGAAAAGGTACAAAGGAGGGCAACAAAATTAATAAAGGGAATGGAGGGACTGCAATACCCAGAGAGGTTGGCAAAACTAGGACTATTCAGCCTGGAAAAGAGAAGGTTGAGGGGGGACATAATAAATGTGTACAAATATGTTAGGGGACAGTATAGAGATCTTGCCCGGGATTTGTTCAAAAGGAGGGATATTACGGTAACAAGAGGGCATTCACTAAGACTGGAAGAGAAAATGTTTCAGCACCAGCATAGGAAGGGGTTCTTTACGGTAAGAGCAGTGAGAATATGGAATTCACTGAGTGAGGAGACGGTAATGTCAGATTCATTACACCAGTTCAAGCGGGGACTGGATGCATTTCTAGATACCAGGCAGATTTCAGCATATACTTAAAAATAAAATAAAATAGTAGGTTGATACAGGGATTTATTCTGACTGCTGGTTTCAGAGTCGGGAGGGAATTTTTCCTCAGGTGAAGATTGGCTAAATTATTTGGGGTTTTTGCCCTCCTCTGGATCAACTTTAGCAATTAAAGAACTAACAGGTCGAACTTGATGGACGCAAGTCTTTATTCGGCTTTACAAACTATGTTACTATGTTACTATGTTACTTTGACGAGTAGATCTGGCAACTCAGGGTACGATTTAAGAAACCGCTGAACCACGAGGTTAAGCACATGAGCTAGGCATGGTACGTGTGTGATCTCGCCTCACCTCAGAGCCGCCACCAGGTTACGGCCATTGTCACACACGCCCATGCCTGGATGTAGGTTCAGCGGTCTCAGCCACAGATCTGCCTGCTCTTTCACAGCTGTCAACAACTCACAAGCAGTGTGAGGTTTATCACCTAAGCTCATGAGTTTCAGCACAGCCTGTTGCCGCTTGGCTGAGGCAGTACTGCAGTACTTCCAGCTTGTAACTGATGTGGTGATATCTGAGATGGAGGCAGAACATGAGGAGGAGGAGGAGGATGATGCACAGGAGCTGTACACTGTGGGGGCAACAATGACTGACATAGGGCCCACAATCCTCGGTGTGGGGAGGATGTGTTCAGTCCCAATGTTCGACTGGGTCCTGGCTAGAGATGAGCGTTGTTCTACTCGAACTGTTCGCCAATCTCAAATTCGAGCTGTTTTGGGCGGTGTTCGAGCCGGTCGGCGAACACGAACAATTTGAGAAAAATTCGGCTGTTCGAGGTTATGTTCGATAACTGTTCGTGCACCAAAATCATAACTGGATTTTTTCTCAGTAATGATGAAAATTAATGTTAATACGCAGTTTGAGTGTACAGCGGGGCGGGGGGAGGGGCAGGGGATGGATCTCTGCAGGAACAATGAAGATCTCCATTTTTTTTTCTCTTTCCCGCATTTGCAGTGGGGAGGTGCAATCTGTCAGCCTATCAGCAGTGCACACACGGAGCGAAGTGCTTTTTTTCACACAAGCAAGGGCATGTGTGATTGGCAGTGTATGTCACATGTCCTTGCCCTATAAGACCAAGCCATTTTCCCCGTCGCCACCATTTTCTCACTGCTGCAGCTGCGTGTTAGACGGCACCGCTGTTGCTGTGTGCGCTATACCTTGTTAATTTCAAGCCAATTTTCGCACAAATATACAGATAGCTTGGGAGTAGGGAATAGTTGTGATTGCAGTCCTTTTAAGGACTAGGTTACAGCATTTCCTACGACTTTTATCAGGCAGGTCTGTGCTCTTAAATAGATAGCTTGTGGGAGTAAAGACTAATTGTAATTGGAGTCCTTTTCAGGACTAGGTTACATCAGTTCCTATCAGTTTTTGCCAGGCAGGTCTGTGCCAGTGCTGTGCAAGTTTTTTTCACAGCATTTGGCTGAATCTAGCAAAGCTAATCCTTTTTGGCCTACTGCAGAGTGTGTTAGTCAGTGGAGTAGCCTATCTGTGTTGCAAGATATACCACCTGTGTATAGAATACCAATTTTTTTACTGCACCTAGTGAAGTAAAATCTTTTGGGCATAGCATCATTCTATTAGTCCATCTATACTGACCTCCATCAGGTTGCAAATTAAAAATATTTTTTTTCTTCATTTATCTCTGAAAAAATATTTGGGCTTCTAGCAGCGTGTGGGACTTGTTCTATTAGTCCATCTATACTGACCTCCATCAGGTTGCAAATTAAAAATAATTTTTTTCTGCATCTAGCTCTGAAAAAATATTTGGGCTTCTAGCAGTGTGTGGGACTTGGTCTATTAGTCCATCTATACTGACCTCCATCAGGTTGCAAATTAAAAATATTTTTTTTCTTCATTTAGCTCTGAAAAAATATTTGGGCTTCTAGCAGTGTGTGGGACTTGTTCTATTAGTCCTTCTATACTGACGTCCAGCAGGTTGCAAATTGAATATAATTTTTTCTGCATCTAGCTCTGAAAAAATATTTGGTCTTCTAGCGGTGTGTGGGACTTGGTCTATTAGTCCATCTATACTGACCTCCATCAGGTTGCAAATTAAAAATAATTTTTTTCTGCATCTAGCTCTGAAAAAATATTTGGGCTTCTAGCAGTGTGTGGGACTTGGTCTATTAGTCCATCTATACTGACCTCCATCAGGTTGCAAATTGAATAAAAAAATTTTCTGCATCTAGCTCTGAAAAAATATTTGGGCTTCTAGCGGTGTGTGGGACTTGGTCTATTAGTCCATCTATACTGACCTCCATCAGGTTGCAAATTAAAAATAATTTTTTTCTGCATCTAGCTCTGAAAAAATATTTGGGCTTCTAGCAGTGTGTGGGACTTGGTCTATTAGTCCATCTATACTGACCTCCATCAGGTTGCAAATTAAAAATAATTTTTTTCTTCTTTTAGCTCTGAAAAAATATTTGGGCTTCTAGCAGTGTGTGGGACTTGTTCTATTAGTCCTTCTATACTGACGTCCAGCAGGTTGCAAACTGAATATAATTTTTTTCTGCATCTAGCTCTGAAAAAATATTTGGGCTTCTAGCGGTGTGTGGGACTTGGTCTATTAGTCCATCTATACTGACCTCCATCAGGTTGCAAATTAAAAATAATTTTTTTCTGCATCTAGCTCTGAAAAAATATTTGGGCTTCTAGCAGTGTGTGGGACTTGGTCTATTAGTCCATCTATACTGACCTCCATCAGGTTGCAAATTGAATAAAAAAATTTTCTGCATCTAGCTCTGAAAAAATATTTGGGCTTCTAGCGGTGTGTGGGACTTGGTCTATTAGTCCATCTATACTGACCTCCATCAGGTTGCAAATTAAAAATAATTTTTTTCTGCATCTAGCTCTGAAAAAATATTTGGGCTTCTAGCAGTGTGTGGGACTTGGTCTATTAGTCCATCTATACTGACCTCCATCAGGTTGCAAATTAAAAATAATTTTTTTCTGCATCTAGCTCTGAAAAAATATTTGGGCTTCTAGCAGTGTGTGGGACTTGGTCTATTAGTCCATCTATACTGACCTCCATCAGGTTGCAAATTAAAAATAATTTTTTTCTGCATCTAGCTCTGAAAAAATATTTGGGCTTCTAGCAGTGTGTGGGACTTGGTCTATTAGTCCATCTATACTGACCTCCATCAGGTTGCAAATTAAAAATAATTTTTTTCTGCATCTAGCTCTGAAAAAATATTTGGGCTTCTAGCAGTGTGTGGGACTTGGTCTATTAGTCCATCTATACTGACCTCCATCAGGTTGCAAATTGAATAAAAAAATTTTCTGCATCTAGCTCTGAAAAAATATTTGGGCTTCTAGCGGTGTGTGGGACTTGGTCTATTAGTCCATCTATACTGACCTCCATCAGGTTGCAAATTAAAAATAATTTTTTTCTGCATCTAACCCAGCCAATAGTTTTGGCCTAATACCACAGTTTGGCCACTCAGCTCTGCTCGGTTACCATCCATTGTTTTTTTGTGCAAACAACTCCAGAGTTGTGAATTAGTTAACCACCAAAATGAGTGGAAAAAGGCCTGCTGCTGGTGGAAAGGGGAATAGGCGTGTTGGGAAGGGGAAAAAAGGTTGTGTCCGTGGGGTAGGTGCAGAAGAAAGACCATCTTCCAGCCAAACTAAAATGTCTACTTCTTTTAGCGGACAATGTGATAAGATCCCTTTCTTACGGCCATGCCAATCGCTACAAATTCCAGATGAGGCACAAAAACAGCAGGTGCTTCAACGGATATCAAGTGCTCCTTTAAGTGGGCTCTCCTCCACATCAACTTCAACATCACAAATACTCCAGTCCTCAAAGGTGTCACCCAAATCGCACTTGCTTCCTCACAGCTCCCAAATCTCCAGCTGCCCGTCTGAGTATGAGGTAGAACAGATGGTTGAGTCTGCAGAGCTGTTTACTCATACTATAGCCTGGGAATCAGAGGTCGACTCCAGCGCTTCTGTGAATCCAGACGAGGAAATGATCTGCACTGATGCCCAGAATCTTTATGAGTCGGATCCAGGACCAGACGCAGAAGGTTCTGACCATAATGTAGACCCTCATTCCCAAACTGTAACTCCTGTTGGTGGAGACAATGAGGAAGACGATGATAAGACTCAAATACCTGATTGGAGCGACAACTTTAGTTTTTTGTCAGGGCAGGAACAGGTTGGCTCTGAGGACGACGGGTGTGATAACGCACAGGGTGATGATGATGAGGTCGGAGATCCCACTTACTGTCAACCCACAGTCAGCCAAGAGATGAGGTCAGCAGAGGAGGTGGAGGAAGATGCTAGTGACGACGAGGTCAGGTTGCGCCTTCCTGGACAGAGACGTAGTACTGGAAGCACGTCAACAACTGCATCCTCAAACACAACTCTGCCTCTCACCACAAGTCGTGGTGGCTCTTCAGGTCGCATGGGTGCTAAGCCTTGCATAGCCTGGGCATTTTTTCAGATCGATAAAGATGACCCAACTCGTGTTATCTGTAACATTTGTCAGCAAAAGCTAAGTAGAGGCCAAAAAATACATAGTTTGAGTACTTCATGCATGAACCGGCACATGGACATGAAGCATAAGTTGCAGTGGGAAGCTCAGTGTGCTACAATGCGGTCTAGCCGGCCGGGCCAACCACCGTCTGCCATATCTTGTGCATCCGCGGCCTCTTCATCCTCTGTGACTGGGGGGACAGCAGTCACACCTGTTTTGGGGCGCAGACCTGCCACCTCTTTACCCGCAACAGCCAGCGTGATTGGCAGGTCATCATTTTCTTTGGAGGTGGTAACACCAGCTGGTCTTGAGCGCTGTCCGACATCGATAGCACCACCTTTGGATCAAGGCAACCTAACATGTCCGCCTGCATCTTCCTCACAGACCGGCAGTTTGCCGGGGACACCCTTATCAACCCCGTCTAAGCACAATAGTCAGCCCTCGGTCCCTCAGATGTGGACAAGTAAAAGACCATTTCCTCCTAGCCATGAGAAAGCTAAGAGGTTGAATTTCACCATCTGCAAGCTCTTGGCTACAGAAATGCTGCCTTTCCGCCTGGTGGACACAGAGGATTTTCGAGACCTTATGTCCGTCGCAGTGCCCCAGTACCAGATGCCCAGTCGGCACTACTTCTCAAAGAAAGGTGTGCCTGCGCTCCACCAGCATGTCGCACACAACATCACCGCTTCTTTGAGAAACTCTGTGTGTGACAGGGTGCATTTCACCACAGACACTTGGACGAGTAGGCATGGACAGGGGCGTTACATGTCGCTGACTGGGCACTGGGTAACTATGGTGACAGCAGGACAAGGGGCTGCTGTCCAAGTCTTGCCGTCCCCACGAGTTGTGCGTCAATCCTCTTTATGTCATTTTTCCTCCACTGCTTCTGCCTCCTCAACCTCCTCTCGGTCTTCCACCTGCACCCAAAGCCTGTCTGGTCATGCAACAAGCTTTCTAACTGCGCAGAAGGGATCCTGCACACCTCCTTACTATGCTGGCAGTAGGGCTCAACGTCATCAGGCGGTTTTTACATTGAAATGTCTGGGAAATGTGAGTCACACAGCTGAGGAGTTGTGGTCAGCTCTGGAGAACCAATTTCATGAATGGTTGTCTCCACTGAACCTGAAACCAGGGAAGGCCGTGTGCGACAATGCTGCAAACCTGGGTGCGGCCCTTCGCCGGAGCAATGTCACACATGTGCCTTGTATGGCTCACGTGTTGAACCTGGTTGTCCAGCAATTTTTAGCCCACTATCCCAGACTAGATGGCCTTCTGCAGAGGGCACGGTCGCTGTGTGCTCACTTCCGCCGTTCGCATCCCGCAGCTCAGCGACTTACATCTCTACAGAAGTCGTTGGGCCTGCCACTTCACCGGCTAAAATGCGATGTGCCTACCCGGTGGAATTCAACTCTGCACATGTTGCAGCGACTGTGGCAGCACCGACAAGCCCTGGTGCAATACGTTCTGACGTATAGCCTGGGCCAACGAGATTCAGAGGTGGGGCAAATCACGCTGGAGGAGTGGTCTCAGATCAGGGACCTATGCACCCTTCTGCACAGTTTTGAAATGGCGACGAAGATGTTTAGTGCTGACGATGCCATTATCAGCATGACTATTCCGGTGATTTACATGCTGGAGCACATGTTAAACAGAATTCGGAGTCAGGTGGTGGCACAAGAGGAGGTGGAGGAAGTAGAGTAGGAGGAGTTGTATGCGGAAGGGCTAACATCTGCAAGGTCCAGACGGTCGGCAGCACCAAGGCGGCAGGCATGTGAGGGTGGGGGAGATGGTTTAACCAGGGCGCATGGTAGCAGCCAAACTAGTGAGGAAGGTGCAGGAGCCCAGGAAGAAGTGGAGGACGAACTGATGGAAGACTCATCAGATGAGGGAGACCTTGATCACATTTCTGTTGTGCGAGGTTGGGGGGAGAGGACAGAGGAAGGAAGCATGATTGTTACCTCGCCACCAACACAACAGGGACTTGGTGCTCCTGGATGCGCAACACACATGACTGCCTTCTTGCTGCACTACCTGCAACATGACCCTCGAATTGTGAGAATTAGAAATAATCCTGACTACTGGGTTGCCACACTGTTAGATCCCCGGTACAAAAGTAAATTTGCAGAAATTATTCCTGCCATAGAAAGGGACGCACGCATGCAGGAGTATCAGCAGAGACTGTTGCAGAATCTTACATGTGCTTTTCCACAAAATACCAGTGGTGCACGTAGTGAATCTCACAGTTCCAACTTGCCAACCGTGGGACCGTCAAGTGTTCAGCACTCAAACCGTAACAGAACCACAGTATCTGCTGGTAACATCAATTTTGCGGAATCATTTCACCACTTTTTTAGCCCATCCTTTGCAAGGCCACAGGAGACAAGAAGTCTGACACATAGTCAACGCCTAGAGACGATGGTACAGGAGTATCTCCAAGTAAACATTGAAGCCACGACTGTGTCACTGGACCCTTGCTCTTTTTGGGCTTCCAATCTGGATAAATGGCCGGAGCTAGCCACTTACGCCTTGGAGATCTTGTCATGCCCCGCAGCCAGCGTTCTGTCTGAACGTGTGTTCAGCGCTGCTGGTGGTGTGCTGACAGATAAGCGCACGCGGCTCTCCACTGATAATGTAGACAGACTCACGTTCATAAAGATGAACAAATCATGGATCCGAAATGACTTTTCAACCCCTGTGTCATCCTGGGGAGAGTAAAAGCTTGATGATTGGTTAAAATCACCCTACCAACCGTTTTAAGCTTTCAAATTACTAATCATGTTTATCTGTATCTTGACTGGAAAATAATTTGGGCTTTGTAGCAGTGTGCAGCACTGATCCTATTAGGCCATCTATAATAAGCTTCACCAGATTTAAAATTAAAAATAATTTTTAGCTGCATCTAGCCTGGAAAATAATTTTGGGGCTCCGAGATGCGCAAGACACATAAGTGCCTTCTTGCTGCACTACCTGCAGCATGACCCTCATATTGTCAGAATTCGAAGTAATCATGACTACTGGGTTGCCACACTCTTAGATCCCCCAAACTTTTCGATCAACCTTTTCATTTTAATAAAGACCAAAAAAATGGTCATTTTTGAAATTATAAGCATTAGCAGGTTGTTAGAAACTGAAATCAAACAGTTTTCAACTCAAAACTTTATTCTAGGTGATGTTACATTTTCACATAGGACCCCTTGTTCGAAAGGAGCTTCTGAACTCTCTCGTCCATTGAATTTGTCAGGTTTTGGATGGTTTCTGCTTCAATTGTTTTGCATGAGGACAGAATACCCTCCCAGAGCTGTTGCTTAGATGTGAACTGCCTCCCGCCATCATAGACACTCCTTTTAATGATGCTCCAAAGGTTCTGAATGGGGTAGAGGTCAGGGGAGCATGGGGGTCACACCATAAGTTTGTCCCCTTTTATGCCCATATCAGCCAGAGATGCAGAGGTTTTATGTGCAGCATGAGATGGTGCATTATCATGCAGAAAAATGATCTTGCTGTGAAATACACGGTTCTTCTTCTTGAACCATGGCAGGGAGTGCTGTTTGAGAAAATCCACAAACATTATGGAGTTCATCTTTAGCGCCTTCAGGGATCCTAAAGGGGCCGACAATCTCTCTCCCCATGATTCCAGCCCAAAACATTACTCCACCTCCTCCTTGTTGGCGCTGTAGCCGTGTTTGCGTGGGGTGTCCATCAACCAGCCATCCTCCACTCCATTCATCTGGACCATCGAGCGCTGCACGGCACTCATCCGTGAACAAAACAGTTTTGAAATCAGTCTTCATGTAATGTTTGGCCCACTGGAGCCGTTTCTGCTTGTGTGAAGTGGATGGAGGTCGACAGGATGGCGTATGCACAGCTGCAAACCTCTGAAGGACCCTGCATCTTGTTGTTCGGGGGACGTTGAAGGCACAAGCAGCTTCAAAAACTTGTCTGCTGCTATGACAAGGCTTTTTTGCCGCTGCTCTTTCAACCTGACGTAATTGCCTGTAGGAAAGAGTCCTCAATTTGCCCTTATCAGCACGCACACGTGTGTACTGTGAATCAGCTACATACTTCTTGATTGCCAAGACACTTCATCCTGATCATCGCACAATGTTGATTGTAGTCATGCCTTGACCTAAACACTCCACAATTTGTTGCTTCTCAGCAGCCGACACATCCTTTTTCTTTCCCATTTTGGCAGAAAATGTAGGCTGCTTAATAATGTGAGAGAGCCTTCTTAAGTAGTCTTGCCTTTATTGGACACACCTGCCAAACTAATTAGCACAGGTGTCTGCAATTGCTTACAGTGATATAAAGAGCCCTGACACACATCACCATCAATGAGTTTAACTGACAAACAAACAAATTCTTCCCTTATCACTCCTAAACACTTTTTGCATAATAATTTGGAACGCGGTGTACATGTGCTTTTCCACAAAACACCAGTGGTTCACGTAGTGAATCTTACAGTTCTAACTTGCCAACCGTGGTCTGTATGGAATTGTTCAATAAAGGGCCCAAAATTAAGATAACATAGATGGGAGAGGTCTCTATGAATAGGAATTCCTAAGTATTTGATACCCTGTGAGGGCCAGGCAAAGGGAAAGTTGGACTGGATGGAATCCTATATGGATTTAGGGAGGGAGACATCGAGGGCCTCAGACTTCGCTGCATTGATTTTAAAATTTTACCATGTAACAAAGTGATCTATTTCAGCCATAACAGCAGGGATGGATATATGTGATTGAGTGATATATACTAGGACATCATCAGCAAATAGAGAGCACTTGTACTCGGTGCCTCCCACCTCAATCCACCTAATATTGGGGTTATGGCGAATTGATGAGAGCAGGTGCTCCGTCACTAGGATGTATAAGAGAGGGGACAGAGGACATCCCTGCCTTGTCCCATTGGTGATTGTGAAAGGTGATGAAAATGTTCTGACGCACCCCCTGGGCCTTGGGACACCCGGAGCCGGACCCTTTTTGGTGGATGCTGGTGGTTGTAGTCTTCGTGGCGGCGATCCGGTTCCGTGGCTCAGGGCGGTCAAACCAGTGGCGGAACTATTTATGTGGTTTTGATGTTTAAATGTCCGACTACGCCACCCGTGGATTGCGGTCAGAGTGAACCGCCGCTACAGGGCAGACCGCTAAGGCTGGTGTTGTGGGTGCAGCAGAGCGTAGCATAACTCCCCACGGGAGGAGTATAGCCTCAGGGCAGTGTATGCGGAGGATGGGGGTGATGGTGCAGGGCAGCAGCAGTAACGACACGGAGTCAGTGATGCAGTTCAGGGCCTTTACTCACAGTTCTTATTATCCAGACCACGTCTGCAGGTAACGGCTGCCCACGTCGTACTGTGCTCACCAGGTGAGGGGCTCAGACAACTCCCAGATAACTTTGGAGCGCTTCACAGGACCCCCTTTGTGTGTCCTTTGTCTGGCCTTTCTTACCAACACTTCTGTCCGGCTGCCTCGGGCCTCCTCTTGGTAAACTTGGCGCCAGTTTCCCTGACCCTATGTGGTGCCTTCCTAGCGGGTGGAGCAAGGGGCTGCGCCACATAAAATGTCAGAGCCTCCGGTTTCTAGCTGAGGGTCGTTTCCTGCCTCCACTAGTTCGGGGACCGGTCTCCCCCTTTGGCCTGACCCCTCCACGCAGGTGGATTCGGGCGTGCGGTGGCGACTCGCCCGTCCGCACCCCTGGGATCCCTTCATTCCTCGTTCCTGGAGCCTTCTCCGCTCCTCTTCCTTCCTTCTCCCTCTTGCAGGCCTGGGCCTCTGTTACTAGGCCCGCCTCCGGAGCAGAGCTCATGTAGAGCCCCTGCTCCCTGCCACTTCTGCTCAGACTTCTCTGCACTGAACTAAGATGGTGCCCACCTTTTATACTCCCTTCTCAATGCACCCAGGAACTGCTTCCTCCCTGCTCCTGCACTGCAGGGTTCCCCTTCCTCAGTGTTCCCTCCCCCCACTCCAGCCAGGGACAGGGACTGTCGTGCCCATCTCAGGGGCATATTGGTCGCCCTGCCCCACGGCAATGTGGTGTAATGCATGCAGGTGTCGGGTCCTGATCCACACTCCATCCTTATCTGAGAGTGAGATATCACACCTCTGGGTGAGGTGCAATACGTCTGTAGCAACCGAGCCCTCGGTGCTACAGTTCCATTCATCTTCAGCCTAGGTGACGTATTGTGATACAGGGCCGTGATTTTGGCTATAAAAGGGTCCCCTAGACCCCTACCCCAAGCTTTTTAAGAGAATCATATATGGCGTGCCAGGAGACTCTATGGAATGCTTTCTCAGCATCCAACGAGAGTATCTACTTACAAATTTTTAACTGCATCTAGCCCAGGAAATACTTTGTGCCTAGTAGCAGTGTCTGCTAGTCAGCGGATTATCCCGGCTGTTAAGCAAGCTACACCACCTGTAGTTTGGACACTTAATTTTTTCAAAGGAAATGCTTCGGGACCACGGGATACTTGGTGAAGAGCATCAGGAGGCACCCCAAGGCATAGGGGCTGGGACTGGCAGTAGGATGCCTTGCGGTGGACAGCCGAGCTCGATCCTTATAAAAGCTTTTTAACTGCAGCAGCTTTAGTGGACGCTACTGGAGTTGGAATTACGCGGATGCTGGCATGAGACTTGCCCTCCAATAGATCCTTGTAAATGGATTTAAAGTGTATTCATTCAAATTAGAGGGACAATTTAAATTAAAAAGCTTAGAGCTGCCTCCACCACAGGGGGGCTCTCTCGACCCACCAGCGGACAGGCACCAGTATTGGGAGAGGGGGGCTGGCCGTCAGGGTTCACCGCGGCTCTGGCACAAACCCGGCGACACGGAGGTGGCACGGGCAGGAGCGGACTGGCCGTCTCGGCTTCTCACTTTTTGGATTTTAGAAGGGCATGACATGCCTATATCTGTGTCTCCCCCTCCTTTTACTCCTCCACCTCTTTTCTTTTCGCATGACTATATGTACTTGTCACTTTTCCATGTGTTAGTTGTGTCTTCTGAGCAGTTTGTCAGCTTTTGGACACCTTTGAAGGTGTTTTCTATGTGTTTCTATGTGTTTTTGTTTGCCTGCCATTGGTTTTAACGGTGTTCGAAGGGGTTCGACGAACAGTTCGACGAACTGTTCGGCGAACACACGGGTGTTCGACGAACCGAACTGAACTCGAACACTACGGGGGTGGCTCAACACTAGTCCTGGCTTCCACTAAGTTTACCCAGTGTGCCGTCAGGGAGATGTACCATCCCTGGCCACAAGCACTTGTTCACGTGTCCGTTGTCAGGTGGACACTCCCAGTAACGGCATTGTTGAGGGCACGGCAGATGTTTTGGGACATGTGCTTGTGTAGTTCGGGGATGGCACACCAGGTAAAATAGTGTCGGCTGGGGACCGAGTACCGAGGGATGGCCACTGCCATAAGGTTGTGGAAGGATTCCGTCTCCACCAACCTTAAAGGCAGCATTTCCAACACAAGGAGTCGTGAAATGTGCGAATTTAGAACTGTGGCCAGAGGGGCGTTGGCTGCGAATTTGCGCTTTTGTTCCAAAGTCTGGGATATGGACAATTGAACGCTGTGGTGGGACGTGGACGTGGACGTTGATGCTGTTTCTTGAGAAACTGCCATAACAAGTGAAGACTGAGAGGAGGGGGCATCTTTGCATGCAGTAAGGACAGGGGATTGCCTTGCATGCAGAACAGGGGGATTCTCTTACACGCACAACAGCGGAAGAAGCAGTGGTGACAACAGCTGACACTAGTCATGTCGGGTGCTTTGCTGACATGTGCCTGATCATGCTGTTGGTGGTCAGGCAGGTAGTTTTGTCACCCCGGCTGATGCTGGCCTGGCAGGTGGTACAATTAGCCTTTTTGGGGTTATCAGCAGAGTCTTTAAAAGAATTCCAGACTCTTTTACACCTACCGGTTGTACTGGCAACGTCCCTCGTGTTGGTGTTACGGGTAACGGTTGCCTGCCTTCCTTCTGCGGCCACCACACTGCTCCTTCCTGCCTGTTGGGGTACTCTGCCTCCCTCCCCCTGTGTGCTGCTGTCCTCATTCTATGTGTCCTCCTGCCACGTTGGGTCAGTTACTAGATCATCCACCATCTCCACCTCTTCCACTTCCGCACCACGGTCCTCCTCCTCACTTCATGGCAATTGTGTCTCGTCATCGTCCACCTCTTGTGACAAATTGCCAGCGTCGCCTTCCTGTGGCCATGGTTGTTCAAATATTTGGCCATCGCTACATGAGATCTCCTCTTCCACTGCTTCAAGCGGGGCAGACGAGGGGCCCAAATATGGAATTGGACCAGAGAACAGCTCTTCAGAGTGTCCAACTGTGGGATCAGTTGCTGTCTGACGACACTCGGCATGGTGGGGGGAAGGAGCATTAGGGTGAGGAGGAGTATGCGGTCGAGACTCACGGCTACTTAGACTTGACCGTGTGGAAGACAGACCGGAGGTGGTGGTGCCCAGGTGACAGGAAGTATTATCTGCTATCCATTTAATAACCTGTTCACACTGATCAGTTCGCAATAGTGGTGTTATTGTGTGCTTCCCTAGTAATTCGGACAAGAACTGGGAGCGAGAAGATGTGGCTGTTGGTTGTGGCACATTTTCACCTTGGCCACGGCCCCGTCCTCTGCATGCACCATCACCAGAACGTCCAGTTCCACATCCCATGTCACGTGCCTTGCCCATTGTAAATGAAGTAAAATAGCTTACACTCACACTATCAATGGCAAAAGGGTAACAAAAAGGAGATTAGAACTGTGGAAGAGGAAAACCACAGTTCTAGTTCTCTGGCCTACACCAGAATCTATTAAACAGAAATATTTGTGTCTGAACTGTCAGCGAGACACTCAAACTGTTTTTCTTTATGTAAAAAAGGCAAAAAGGTGGATAACACCCAGATTTGAACCATGGAAGAGGAAAACCACAGTTCTATTTCTCTGGCCTACACCAGAATCTTTTAAACAGATATATTTGTGTCTGAACAGTCAGCGAGACACTCAAACTGTTTTTTTTTTATGTAAAAAAGACAAAAGGTGGATTACACCCAGATTTGAACCGTGCAAAAGGAAAACCACATTTCCAATTCTCTGGCCTACACCAGAATCGTTTAAACCGATATATTTGTGTCTGAACAGTCAGCGAGACACTCAAACTGTTTTTTTTTATGGAAAAAAGGCAAAAAGGTGGATAACACCCAGATTTGAACTGTGGAAGAGGAAAACCACAGTTCTAATTTTTCTGGCATACACCAGAATCCTTTAAACAGATATATTTGTGTCTGAACAGTCAGCGAGACACTCAAACTGTTTTTTTATGTAAAAAAGGCAAAAAGGTGGATAACACCCAGATTTGAACCGTGGAAGAGGAAAACCACAGTTCTACTTCTCTTGCCTACACCAGAATCTTTTAAACAGATATATTTGTGTCTGAACAGTCAGCAAGACACTCAAACTGTTTTTTTTTTATGTAAAAAAGGCAAAATAGTGGATTACACCCAGATTTGAACCGTGGAAGAGGAAAACCACAGATCTAGTTCTCTGGCCTACAGCAGAATCGATTAAACAGATATATTTGTGTCTGAACAGTCAGCGAGACACTCAAACTGTTTTTTTTAAGTAAAAAAGGCAAAAAGGTGGATAACACTCAGATTTGAACCATGGAAGAGGAAAACCACAGTGCTGTTTCTCTTGCCTACACCAGAATCATTTAAACAGATATATTTGTGTCTGAACAGTCAGCGAGACACTCAAACTGTCTTTTTTTTTATGGAAAACAGGCAAAAGGGTGGATCATACCCATATTTGAACAGTGGGAGAGGAAAACCACAGTTCTATTTTTCAAGCATACACCAGAAACTTTTAAACAGATATATTTGTGTCTGAACAGTCCGCGAGACATTCAAACTGTTTTTTTTATGTAAAAAAGGCAAAATGGTGGATTACACCCAGATTTGAACCATGGAAGAGGAAAACCACAGTTCTAGTTCTCTGGCCTATACCAGAATCATTTAAACCGATATATTTGTGTCTGAACAGTCACCGAGACACTCAAACTGTTTTTTTTTATGTAAAAAAGGCAAAAGGGTGGATTATACCCAGATTTGAACCGGGGAAGAGGATAACCACAGTTCTATTTCTCTGGCCTACACCAGAATCTTTTAAACAGATATATTTGTGTCTGAACAGTCAGCAAGACACTCAAACTGGGTTTATTTAATATAAAAAAGGCAAAAAGGTGGATAATGCCCAGATTTTAACCGTGGAAGAGGAAAACCACATTTCAATTCTCTGGCCTACACCAGAATCGTTTAAACCGATATATTTGTGTCTGAACAGTCAGCGAGACACTCAAACTGTTTTTTTTTATGGAAAAAAGGCAAAAAGGTGGATAACACCCAGATTTGAACTGTGGAAGAGGAAAACCACAGTTCTAATTTCTCTGGCATACACCAGAATCCTTTAAACAGATATATTTGTGTCTGAACAGTCAGCGAGACACTCAAACTGTTTTTTTATGTAAAAAAGGCAAAAAGGTGGATAACACCCAGATTTGAACCGTGGAAGAGGAAAACCACAGTTCTACTTCTCTTGCCTACACCAGAATCTTTTAAACAGATATATTTGTGTCTGAACAGTCAGCAAGACACTCAAACTGTTTTTTTTTATGTAAAAAAGGCAAAATAGTGGATTACACCCAGATTTGAACCGTGGAAGAGGAAAACCACAGATCTAGTTCTCTGGCCTACAGCAGAATCGATTAAACAGATATATTTGTGTCTGAACAGTCAGCGAGACACTCAAACTGTTTTTTTTATGTAAAAAAGGCAAAATGGTGGATTACACCCAGATTTGAACCGTGGAAGAGGAAAACCACAGTTCTAGTTCTCTGGCCTATACCAGAATCATTTAAACCGATATATTTGTGTCTGAACAGCCACCGAGACACTCAAACTGTTTTTTTTTATGTAAAAAAGGCAAAAGGGTGGATTATACCCAGATTTGAACCAGGGAAGAGGAAAACCACAGTTCTATTTCTCTGGCCTACACCAGAATCTTTTAAACAGATATATTTGTGTCTGAACAGTCAGCAAGACACTCAAACTGGGTTTATTTAATATAAAAAAGGCAAAAAGGTGGATAATACCCAGATTTGAACCGTGGAAGAGGAAAACCACATTTCAATTCTCTGGCCTACACCAGAATCATTTAAACCGATATATTTGTGTCTGAACAGTCAGCGAGACACTCAAACTGTTTTTTTTTATGGAAAAAAGGCAAAAAGGTGGATAACACCCAGATTTGAACTGTGGAAGAGGAAAACCACAGTTCTAATTTCTCTGGCATACACCAGAATCCTTTAAACAGATATATTTGTGTCTGAACAGTCAGCGAGACACTCAAACTGTTTTTTTATGTAAAAAAGGCAAAAAGGTGGATAACACCCAGATTTGAACCGTGGAAGAGGAAAACCACAGTTCTACTTCTCTTGCCTACACCAGAATCTTTTAAACAGATATATTTGTGTCTGAACAGTCAGCAAGACACTCAAACTGTTTTTTTTTATGTAAAAAAGGCAAAATAGTGGATTACACCCAGATTTGAACCGTGGAAGAGGAAAACCACAGATCTAGTTCTCTGGCCTACAGCAGAATCGATTAAACAGATATATTTGTGTCTGAACAGTCAGCGAGACACTCAAACTGTTTTTTTTATGTAAAAAAGGCAAAATGGTGGATTACACCCAGATTTGAACCGTGGAAGAGGAAAACCACAGTTCTAGTTCTCTGGCCTATACCAGAATCATTTAAACCGATATATTTGTGTCTGAACAGCCACCGAGACACTCAAACTGTTTTTTTTTATGTAAAAAAGGCAAAAGGGTGGATTATACCCAGATTTGAACCAGGGAAGAGGAAAACCACAGTTCTATTTCTCTGGCCTACACCAGAATCTTTTAAACAGATATATTTGTGTCTGAACAGTCAGCAAGACACTCAAACTGGGTTTATTTAATATAAAAAAGGCAAAAAGGTGGATAATACCCAGATTTGAACCGTGGAAGAGGAAAACCACATTTCAATTCTCTGGCCTACACCAGAATCATTTAAACCGATATATTTGTGTCTGAACAGTCAGCGAGACACTCAAACTGTTTTTTTTTATGGAAAAAAGGCAAAAAGGTGGATAACACCCAGATTTGAACTGTGGAAGAGGAAAACCACAGTTCTAATTTCTCTGGCATACACCAGAATCCTTTAAACAGATATATTTGTGTCTGAACAGTCAGCGAGACACTCAAACTGTTTTTTTATGTAAAAAAGGCAAAAAGGTGGATAACACCCAGATTTGAACCGTGGAAGAGGAAAACCACAGTTCTACTTCTCTGGCCTACACCAGAATCTTTTAAACAGATATATTTGTGTCTGAACAGTCAGCAAGACACTCAAACTGGGTTTATTTAATATAAAAAAGGCAAAAAGGTGGATAATGCCCAGATTTGAACCGTGGAAGAGGAAAACCACATTTCAATTCTCTGGCCTACACCAGAATCGTTTAAACCGATATATTTGTGTCTGAACAGTCAGCGAGACACTCAAACTGTTTTTTTTTATGGAAAAAAGGCAAAAAGGTGGATAACACCCAGATTTGAACTGTGGAAGAGGAAAACCACAGTTCTAATTTCTCTGGCATACACCAGAATCCTTTAAACAGATATATTTGTGTCTGAACAGTCAGCGAGACACTCAAACTGTTTTTTTTATGTAAAAAAGGCAAAATGGTGGATTACACCCAGATTTGAACCGTGGAAGAGGAAAACCACAGTTCTAGTTCTCTGGCCTATACCAGAATCATTTAAACCGATATATTTGTGTCTGAACAGCCACCGAGACACTCAAACTGTTTTTTTTTATGTAAAAAAGGCAAAAGGGTGGATTATACCCAGATTTGAACCAGGGAAGAGGAAAACCACAGTTCTATTTCTCTGGCCTACACCAGAATCTTTTAAACAGATATATTTGTGTCTGAACAGTCAGCAAGACACTCAAACTGGGTTTATTTAATATAAAAAAGGCAAAAAGGTGGATAATACCCAGATTTGAACCGTGGAAGAGGAAAACCACATTTCAATTCTCTGGCCTACACCAGAATCATTTAAACCGATATATTTGTGTCTGAACAGTCAGCGAGACACTCAAACTGTTTTTTTTTATGGAAAAAAGGCAAAAAGGTGGATAACACCCAGATTTGAACTGTGGAAGAGGAAAACCACAGTTCTAATTTCTCTGGCATACACCAGAATCCTTTAAACAGATATATTTGTGTCTGAACAGTCAGCGAGACACTCAAACTGTTTTTTTATGTAAAAAAGGCAAAAAGGTGGATAACACCCAGATTTGAACCGTGGAAGAGGAAAACCACAGTTCTACTTCTCTTGCCTACACCAGAATCTTTTAAACAGATATATTTGTGTCTGAACAGTCAGCAAGACACTCAAACTGTTTTTTTTTATGTAAAAAAGGCAAAATAGTGGATTACACCCAGATTTGAACCGTGGAAGAGGAAAACCACAGATCTAGTTCTCTGGCCTACAGCAGAATCGATTAAACAGATATATTTGTGTCTGAACAGTCAGCGAGACACTCAAACTGTTTTTTTTATGTAAAAAAGGCAAAATGGTGGATTACACCCAGATTTGAACCGTGGAAGAGGAAAACCACAGTTCTAGTTCTCTGGCCTATACCAGAATCATTTAAACCGATATATTTGTGTCTGAACAGCCACCGAGACACTCAAACTGTTTTTTTTTATGTAAAAAAGGCAAAAGGGTGGATTATACCCAGATTTGAACCAGGGAAGAGGAAAACCACAGTTCTATTTCTCTGGCCTACACCAGAATCTTTTAAACAGATATATTTGTGTCTGAACAGTCAGCAAGACACTCAAACTGGGTTTATTTAATATAAAAAAGGCAAAAAGGTGGATAATACCCAGATTTGAACCGTGGAAGAGGAAAACCACATTTCAATTCTCTGGCCTACACCAGAATCATTTAAACCGATATATTTGTGTCTGAACAGTCAGCGAGACACTCAAACTGTTTTTTTTTATGGAAAAAAGGCAAAAAGGTGGATAACACCCAGATTTGAACTGTGGAAGAGGAAAACCACAGTTCTAATTTCTCTGGCATACACCAGAATCCTTTAAACAGATATATTTGTGTCTGAACAGTCAGCGAGACACTCAAACTGTTTTTTTATGTAAAAAAGGCAAAAAGGTGGATAACACCCAGATTTGAACCGTGGAAGAGGAAAACCACAGTTCTACTTCTCTGGCCTACACCAGAATCTTTTAAACAGATATATTTGTGTCTGAACAGTCAGCAAGACACTCAAACTGGGTTTATTTAATATAAAAAAGGCAAAAAGGTGGATAATGCCCAGATTTGAACCGTGGAAGAGGAAAACCACATTCAATTCTCTGGCCTACACCAGAATCGTTTAAACCGATATATTTGTGTCTGAACAGTCAGCGAGACACTCAAACTGTTTTTTTTTATGGAAAAAAGGCAAAAAGGTGGATAACACCCAGATTTGAACTGTGGAAGAGGAAAACCACAGTTCTAATTTCTCTGGCCTACACCAGAATCCTTTAAACAGATATATTTGTGTCTGAACAGTCAGCGAGACACTCAAACTGTTTTTTTATGTAAAAAAGGCAAAAAGGTGGATAACACCCAGATTTGAACCGTGGAAGAGGAAAACCACAGTTCTACTTCTCTTGCCTACACCAGAATCTTTTAAACAGATATATTTGTGTCTGAACAGTCAGCAAGACACTCAAACTGTTTTTTTTTATGTAAAAAAGGCAAAATAGTGGATTACACCCAGATTTGAACCGTGGAAGAGGAAAACCACAGATCTAGTTCTCTGGCCTACAGCAGAATCGATTAAACAGATATATTTGTGTCTGAACAGTCAGCGAGACACTCAAACTGTTTTTTTTATGTAAAAAAGGCAAAATGGTGGATTACACCCAGATTTGAACCGTGGAAGAGGAAAACCACAGTTCTAGTTCTCTGGCCTATACCAGAATCATTTAAACCGATATATTTGTGTCTGAACAGCCACCGAGACACTCAAACTGTTTTTTTTTATGTAAAAAAGGCAAAAGGGTGGATTATACCCAGATTTGAACCAGGGAAGAGGAAAACCACAGTTCTATTTCTCTGGCCTACACCAGAATCTTTTAAACAGATATATTTGTGTCTGAACAGTCAGCAAGACACTCAAACTGGGTTTATTTAATATAAAAAAGGCAAAAAGGTGGATAATACCCAGATTTGAACCGTGGAAGAGGAAAACCACATTTCAATTCTCTGGCCTATACCAGAATCATTTAAACCGATATATTTGTGTCTGAACAGTCAGCGAGACACTCAAACTGTTTTTTTTTATGGAAAAAAGGCAAAAAGGTGGATAACACCCAGATTTGAACTGTGGAAGAGGAAAACCACAGTTCTAATTTCTCTGGCATACACCAGAATCCTTTAAACAGATATATTTGTGTCTGAACAGTCAGCGAGACACTCAAACTGTTTTTTTATGTAAAAAAGGCAAAAAGGTGGATAACACCCAGATTTGAACCGTGGAAGAGGAAAACCACAGTTCTACTTCTCTTGCCTACACCAGAATCTTTTAAACAGATATATTTGTGTCTGAACAGTCAGCAAGACACTCAAACTGTTTTTTTTTATGTAAAAAAGGCAAAATAGTGGATTACACCCAGATTTGAACCGTGGAAGAGGAAAACCACAAATCTAGTTCTCTGGCCTACAGCAGAATCGATTAAACAGATATATTTGTGTCTGAACAGTCAGCGAGACACTCAAACTGTTTTTTTTAAGTAAAAAAGGCAAAAAGGTGGATAACACTCAGATTTGAACCGTGGAAGAGGAAAACCACAGTGCTGTTTCTCTTGCCTACACCAGAATCGTTTAAACAGATATATTTGTGTCTGAACAGTCAGCGAGACACTCAAACTGTCTTTTTTTTTATGGAAAAAAAGCAAAAGGGTGGATTATACCCATAATTGAACAGTGGAAGAGGAAAACCACAGTTCTATTTCTCTGGCATACACCAAAAACTTTTACACAGATATATTTGTGTCTGAACAGTCCGCGAGACACTCAAACTGTTTTTTTTATGTAAAAAAGGCAAAATGGTGGATTACACCCAGATTTGAACCGTGGAAGAGGAAAACCACAGTTCTAGTTCTCTGGCCTATACCAGAATCATTTAAACCGATATATTTGTGTCTGAACAGTCACCGAGACACTCAAACTGTTTTTTTTTATGTAAAAAAGACAAAAGGTGGATTACACCCAGATTTGAACCGTGCAAGAGGAAAACCACATTTCCAATTCTCTGGCCTACACCAGAATTGTTTAAACCGATATATTTGTGTCTGAACAGTCAGCAAGACACTCAAACTGTTTATTTTTATGTAAAAAAGACAAAAAGGTGGATTACACCCAGATTTGAACTGTGGAAGAGGAAAACCACAGTTCTAATTTCTCTGGCATACACCAGAATCCTTTAAACAGATATATTTGTGTCTGAACAGTCAGCGAGACACTCAAACTGTTTTTTTATGTAAAAAAGGCAAAAAGGTGGATAACACCCAGATTTGAACCGTGGAAGAGGAAAACCACAGTTCTACTTCTCTTGCCTACACCAGAATCTTTTAAACAGATATATTTGTGTCTGAACAGTCAGCAAGACACTCAAACTGTTTATTTTTATGTAAAAAAGACAAAAAGGTGGATTACACCCAGATTTGAACCGTGGAAAAGGAAAACCACAGTTCTGTTTCTCTGGCATACACAAGAATATTTTCAACAGATATATCTGTGTCTGAACTGTCAGCGAGACACTCAAACTGTTTATTTTTATGTAAAGAAGGCAAAAAGGTGGATTACACCCAGATTTGAACCATGGTAGAGGAAAACCACAGTTCTAGTTCTCTGGCCTACACCAGAATCTTTTAAACATATATACAGTTATATGAAAAAGTTTGGGCACCCCTATTAATCTTAAGCTTACTGTTTTATAAAAATTGGTGTTTTTGCAACAGCTATTTCAGTTTGATATATGTAATAACTGTTGGACACAGTATTGTTTCTGCCTTGAAATGAGGTTTATTGTACTAACAGAAAATGTGCAATCTGCATTCAAACAAAATTTGACAGGTGCATAAGTATGGGCACCTCACCAGAAAAGTGACAATAATATTTAGTAGATCCTCCTTTTGCAAAAATAACAGCCTCTAGTCGCTTCCTGTAGCTTTTAATGAGTTCCTGGATCCTGGATGAAGGTATTTTTGACCATTCCTCTTTACAAAACAATTCCAGTTCAGTTAAGTTTGATGGTCGCCGAGCATGGACTGCCCTCTTCAAATGATCCCACAGATGTTCAATGATATTCAGGTCTGGGGACTGGAATGTCCATTCCAGAACATTGCAATTGTTCCTCTGCATGAATGCCTGAGTAGATTTGGAGCGGTGTTTTGGATCATTGTCTTGCAGAAAGATCCATCCCCTGCGTAATCTCAACTTTATCACTGATTCTTGAACATTATTGTCAAGAATCTGCTGATACTGAGTGGAATCCATGCGTCCCTCAACTTTAACAAGATTCCCAGTGCCGGCATTGGTCTCACAGCCCCAAAGCATGATGGAACCTCCACCAAATTTTACTGTGGGTAGCAAGTGTTTTTCTTGGAATGCTGTGTTTTTTGTCGCCATGCAAATCGCCTTTTTGTATGACCAAACAACTCAATCTTGGTTTCATCAGTCCACAGGACCTTCTTCCAAAAGAAATTGGCTTCTCCAAATGTGCTTTTGCATACCTCAGCCGACTCTGTTTGTGGCGTGCTTGCAGAAAAGGCTTCTTTCGCATCACTCTCCCATACAGCTTCTCCTTGCACAAAGTGCGTTGTATAGTTGACCGATGCACAGTGACACCATCTGCAGCAAGTTGATGCTGCTGCTCTCTGGAGGTGGTCTGAGGATTGTCCTTGACTGATCTCACCATTCTTCTTCTCTGCCTTTCTGATGTTTTTCTTGGCCTGCCACTTCTGGCCTTAACAAGAACTGTCCCTGTGCTCTTCCATTTCCTTACTATGTTCCTCACAGTGGAAACTGACAGGTTAAATGTATCCTTCCCCTGAACAACTATGTTGAATAATCTTTGTTTTCAGATCATTTGAAAGTTGTTTTGAGGAGCCCATGATGCCACTCTTCAGAGGAGATTCAAACAGGAGAACGACTTGCAAGTGGCCACTTTAAGTAGCTTTTCTCATGATTGCATACACCTGGCTATGAAGTTCAAAGCTCAATGAGGTTACAAAAGCAAAAAAAGTGCTTTAGTACGTCAGTAAAAAGTAGGTAGGAGTATTTAAAACAAGAAAATGATAAGGGTGCCCATACTTATGCACCTGTCTAATTTTGTTTGAATGCAGATTGCACATTTTCTGTTAGTACAATAAACCTCATTTCAAGGCAGAAACATTACTGTGTCCAACAGTTATTACATATATCAAACTGAAATAGCTGTTGCAAAAACACCAATTTTTATAAAACATTAAGCTTAAGATTAATAGGGGTGCCCAAACTTTTTCATATAACTGTATTTGTGTCTGAACAGTCAGCGAGACACTCAAATTGTTTTTTTTAATGGAAAAAAGGCAAAAAGGTGGATAACACCCAGATTTGAAGTGTGGAAGAGGAAAACCACAGTTCTAAATTCCTGGCGTATACCAGACTTTTTTCAATATATGTATTTGTGTCTGAACAGTCACCAAGACACTCAAACTGTTTTTTTTTATGGAAAAAAAGGCAAAAAGATGGATAACACCCAGATTTGAACCGTGGAAGAGGAAAACCACAGTTCTAATTTCTTGGCGTATACCAGACTTTTTTAAATAGATATATTTGTGTCAGAACAGTCAGCGAGACACTCAAACTGTTTTTTTTATGGAAAAAAGGCAAAAAAGTGGTTAATACAGAGATTTGAACCATGGAACTGCAAAACCACAGTTCTAGTTATCTGACCGAATCCAGACTCTTTTAAACAAATATATTTGTGTCTGAACACTCACAGACACACTCAATTTTTTTTTTTTGGGGGGGGGGATACCTAAAGGTTAATAAGATGGGTATTTGTACAGTCTGACTGAGGAAAAAAAAAAAAAAGAGGATTTAGATGAAAAAAAAAAAGGATTTTTCCTGGCCCCTGAGACCTGGGGCTAAGTCTAGCAATTTGAGCAGCAGCAGCACACAGGACGGTAATGCAGTGTTTGTTGGTATAACCACTGCGTCTCCTATACAGCCTGCCTGCCTGCCTGATATCTGGGATGCATATTAGTCCTCAGAAGGACTGTTTGTTTGATTTTGCAGGCTTTAGAGACCCTACACTACCTATTTCGCAGTATAAATCTCTCCCTAGTTCAGCAGCACTCTCCCTACACTGTCTGATCCAGAGCGACTGTGTTCAAGATGGCGGCGCCCAGTTTTAAATACTCGAGGTGACGCTGTGTGGCCAGCCAATCACTGTAATGCCCACAACCAACATGGCTGCGGCATTACAGTGACTGGCTGGCAATCCCTACATGTTCATTGGCTCGGGTCTCCGCCAATCATGCAGGGCAGAGACCCGAGCTCCCGCCCAAGTAAACCGAAAATGCTCGGTGCTCGCCGACCATCACGAGTAGTGAGATGGTCGGGCGAGTACCGAGCAATGTCGAGCATGCTCGCTCAACACTACTAGTGATGTGTTACACATATGCTGTGCTAAGAAAAAAACAATAGAATTGACAAATATTAAAACAAAAAGAAATTGGGGGCAAGTGTGTCAACCTGGCAATGGACACAAGAGAAAATGAGCAAGAAATGGGAAAGCTCACTTGACGGCTTTTAACATGCCTCTAGTTTTAATAAACTAATAAAAGATCCCTTGATTCATAGTTAAATTTTTTCATTCATCCAACTTTGTTCACCTTGTTATGAATACAGGTATCCGAAGAAGCGTTTTATGAATGTTTCCAAATACAAAGGAAATATCTTTGTACAAATACCCAAAGCTTTAAAAGGTTGGAAGTAGTAAGGCTTACTGGGAACCAGAATTTTGAATTCTCTGGTTGCCAAGGTGGGATTTCAGGAATATTAAGTTGTCATTGGCTATAGCGTTGTAGTACTCAGCAGATCAAGTCATGGAGAGTTTTCAAATGAGGCTCCACAACTAGTGAGCGTATAATAAATCTAATGAAGCAACTTAACCTGAGTAAGATTTAGCATAGACAAATAGAGGGAAAGAATACAATAAAAAACAAACAGTACAAGGGGAACCTTCCCAAAACTTACTGTATTTATTAGGGTACTGCTTCATAGAGGCATCAAATCTGTGACTCTGGAAGATTTTGTAGGTAAAGAAGATGAGACTTAAAGGGCTTGCATGATCGTCTTATTTTCAGGAGTGCATTGTTCCTCTGCTTCCCAGTTTCCTATTTGCTGAGAGTGATGCGCTCCTAAAGATTAATAGATCAGACCAGCAGTACGGTTATGCCACTGATTTGAACTCTAAACTGTGCAATCTCCCATAACGCAAGTACAGGCAACTTTGCCTTTACAGCTTAACAAGAGTGTAGAATCATTAACGCTTTCCAGATCCAGTGATCTGGCCAGCTTCAAGGGTCTTCTTGCAGGCTGTATAGCAAACAGCTTGCAAGAGCAAACTTTTTGGCTAGGAAATTGGCCAACTCTGATAAATCAATAATCTAGGAAATAATAGGTAAATTGCAAAGTTACTCAGTTTTAAAAACACCATTTGAAGGGAACCTATCATTCAATTCATGCTGCCCAAACCATAGACTGCATGACTCAGAGCCCAGCTGTGAGACTGTAGGCTTGTTTTACTTTGAAAATCTCTCTCTTTCTCTCTTTGTGCTCTTCTCTCTTCTTTTTTCCCTCCCCTCCCCCTCTCACTCTCTCTCATTTTAGTGGACAAGTTGGTGAACCCGGTTGAATTTTCAAAGATCCACTCATTTCTATTAGTTGTGTGTCTTTCTTTGGCCCCTGGTGGGCTTTTCAAACTATGCTCTCTAAGAGTTTCAGAGGACATTTGTAACATCCATGGAGGCATGCCGGCATGGCTACCCATCCCCCACCATGCAAGGCCACTGTCTTACTCACCAGTCCAGGCTATGCAGTGTCTTCCTCTGCTTGCTGTGTGCATGTATCTTGGCTGCATGCTTAGGGCGGCGGTGCCAGTACTTCCTGATTGTTAAAGGAACAGTGCACTCATTTCTAATATGTCCCCAGCATATTGCTAAGAGGCATTGGGTACTTAAGGCACCTCTACCCCTTGGGAATTGTCTGAGATACATTATCTTTCAATGTGTTCTGTGCAACTGCTAAGTTGCAAGGTCCTCTCCTGTATCTAGTCTGTTTCTGCAACCCTTAGGGCTGAGTACCCAGGCCTTTGCCTGTATCCTGTTCTTGTGTCAGTTCCTGTCTGAACTGTGTCCTTTCCCGGAACCTGTTGTCATCTATGTCTGATCTTTTCCTTTACCTCCTATGTCTGTTCCAGTACCTTTCTCATAACCTGCAGTGTCTGTACAAGAACCTATCTCCAATCCAATGTCTCTGTTCGCCCGGTTTGCAAGTTGTGTGTCCGCTCGCTACTTCATAGTAAGTACCTTGTGTGAATCTGGCTCTGTCTGTCCCATTACCCTGTCCTTGTATTTATCCTCTGTGTACTTGCTATTTTCCTGTGCTTTCCTGACCCTGTCTGTTCCATGTGAACAGAACCCTGTCTTGCCTGACCGCACTTGCGGTATTCCTACCTGTATGCACCTGTGAATCGGTTCCTATATTCCAGTCTGTACTGGGCCCAATCCGTTCCTGTATCCTAGTCTGTACTGGGTCTTACCCAGCCAGTCTACCTGCCTGTCTGTATACCAGCCATGCCTGCTAGCACCTGCCTGCCAGTCTGTATACCAGCCGTGCCCGCCAGCACCTGCCTGTCTATAAATCAGCCATGCCCACCAGCACCTGCCTGTCAGTATATCAGCCGTGCCCGCTAGTACCTACCAGCCTGTCTGTATACCCGCCGTGTCTGCCTGTACCTACCAGCCTGTATGCCAGCCGGACCCGCCTAGACCTGCCAGTGCTCATCTGTATGTCAGCCAGACCTCCCCACATCTGCCAGGGCTTATCTGCATATAAGATAAACCCGCCAGTACCGGCATACCTCGCTGTGGGTCAGCAGCCGTGCGACCGAGGTCTGCCCTGGTGTAGCACCTGGTCGACCTCCCTTGTCACTCCTCGGGTCACGGAGTAATCAAGCCACTGTAAATCCGTGGTCAGATTTGGTGAGGTCCCTAGTCACACCCCTCCAGGCACTCCTCAGTCTGTGGCCCAGTGAGACCACAATCCACGCTCCCACCAGACGGTCCAGGCGTGATTGTTACAACACTTTTGACTGCAATTATGCTGCCTCTAGATTAGACAGCATGAATCAATTGACAGGTTCCATTTAAGGCATTAAGACAACCCCTTTAAGTCACAAAGAAATTTTTGGCAACGATTTTGCCTCCACTTTAAAAGTTAAATTAATTGATGCATTAAGAAACATATTTTGAACTTTCCAACTATTCTCCCCAGTTTACTTATTTTATTTGATTTTAGCAAAGCGGTTTCACTGCTAAATTCATCCAGACTGAACCCTTAAATCATTTTTATAATGCTATATTCACATATCCATATCCATGGATTTCCTTACCTGAACCTAACAGCCTCCTCATGTATACCTATTGAGGCTGTCAAGTTTGAGTTAAGACACCTGCAAAAAATCCATGCATGATGGTGTATACTTAGACCATGACACACAGAAGTATGAATGAGGACTCTTCTGTTTCCATGATGAGAGTTGAATTGAAGCAGAGCACATGATTACCACAGTTCCGTACAAAGTCCTTCTCACTGCTGAGGCTGGAAGGGAAGGGGAATCAGATCCCTTTCATTAGTAGTCATCAATACCTACAGTGGAACAACCATATATGTAATTCTTAAGAAAGATAAATGATGTACGTAGGATAACTCCTTTATTATGAACCTCAATTTGAGTAACTTTTCATATGATGATAGTAAGGGTATTTTCACACTGATTTCTTGACATCTGTCATTTTTGGTCCTTTTTTGACACAGTTTTTGATACTATTTTTATGTATTTTAATTCAGTTGCCAAGTTTGGAGTAATTTTTAGAAAGAAATGTTTTGAGAATTGTCATAATACTTTTTTCCAAGTTATGAAAGAACATCAACAGTACCATTTCTGCTAAAGCTGCATGGGTTACAGTACAGCGCAAAAATCTGCTGCAAGATCTTAGTAGGAAAAACTCAATGTGAATATAACCTCAGTGTTACTGAACATGGAAATATTGCTGTTTCTATTTTAATCAGCGTATTAATTGTGAAGATGTTAATGAATTATTGATTCAATTGTCATGCCTGTAGCAATAACTGAATTGACAACAGTAATGACACAGGGGTAGAGAAATCAGATTATTCACTTGCTTGACAGCTAATTGTTTGTTTTCAAGGCCCTGGAAATGTTTAAACATTTAACTGGTGTCAAAATAATCTGCAAAAGTTTACTCTGTGAGAAGGTATGTTAAATATAAACATTAACAGATTTCAGGATAATGATCTTCACAGTAATAGAACATTTTTATATTTGCATTCATTTTCTATTCAGATTGAGTGGCTGTTTCATTATAATACATTAGTCTCTAAAGGCTATTTCATTTTACGATGAAACAGAAGATAGAGATATCTTGCTATGCAGAGACTGAAACGTTCACAATAATTTCATATTCACATTTAACTTCTGGTTTTATCTGTTTCGCTTGCATAATTATATAAGAAATATAATGAGTCCAATTTGTCTCTATTAATACTTCATTTTAAAAAAAAAACAATTTAAAATTAGTTTTCATATTGTCAGTATTTGTTTTCCACCATGAATATAGAGAGTTACTGTCACTGAGGGTGAGAATGATTCAGTACATATAATAATATAAATAATATTTTTATTTATATAGTGCTAACATATTCCGCAGGGCTTTTACAATTCAGACAATTTACAGATATTATGGGCACTGTCTCCATTGGGGCTCACAAACTAGATTCCTTATCAGTATGTTTTTGGAGTTTGGGAGGAAACTGGAGAACCCAGAGGAAACCCACACTAACACGGGGAGAACATACAAACTCTTTGCAGATGCTGTCTTTGGTAGGATTTGAACCAAAGACCCCAGCCAATCACATACTATGATCAAAATGTAAAACTTTTTAAGCAACCTGTTACTATTCTTTCCAATTCACAGCCAATAATTGAATTGAATTTTATTGGCTCTCATGTAGCATTTTCCAGTGTAAAACAGAGTATACTTAGGCCATGTTCACACATTGAGTGTTTGATGAATTTTTTACCTCATTATTCTCAGGAGTGGAACAATCAGAGGAAAAGTATATTAGAAACATGTGCACCACTTCTGCATTTTTCACCCACTCCTGGTTTTGGCTTTCAAATACCGAGCTAAAAAACTCACCAAATACTCAAAGTGTGCACTTGATCTTATGCTCCACAGTGCAGTTAAACCCAATGCCATCAAATAATGAAACTGGAAAGGATAATATAATAATAATAATACTTTTTATTTTTATAGCGCCAACATATTCCGCAGCACTTTTTCAATTTTAGGGGGGGCTTATACAGACAATACAGAAAAAGCATATCTCAAATCGAAAGGAGTGAGTGCCCTGCTCGCAATCTTACAGTCTATAAGGAAATAGGGGGGGGGGGACACAAAAGGTGCAATGTACATTGTAATGCAGCGACTTGCTGGCATTACGGTAATGGTCCAGGATGTGTTTTTCCTGATCATGTACCTTCCCCCTCAGGTGACTGGTCACATGACTGTGACATAGCACATGTCCTGCACGCACAGAATGTCTGTCTGATCACATGACTGTGACATCAGCAAGGTCCTGTCAGTATGTGTGTGTGTGTGTGCACGGGATGCATATATAAACCCTGCTTGATGGGAGGCAGGTGTGTTCTGTGAGAGGCATGAGGCCTGTTCCCCATGTCTGTGGGACACCGTTCGTGTGAGGCCTAGTGAGGCCGAGAGTGAAGCCTGGCAGCCTGAAAGGTCGAGCCTGGATCCTGTGCGTGGATGCCAGTGACCTTTTAGGGAGAGCCGGCTTGGCATACAAGAGTCCTGAAAGGCGCAGACTAGATGTGAGTGAAAACATACCAGTAGCCTTCGAAGGTACGAGGGCTGGAGACCCCCACCTGGGAAGCCTAAAAGTGAAAGTGGTGGCAAACTAAACCTGGAACCGTTAAGACCCTGCAAAAGGTAAAAGCGGTACGTTATATGGACATTGTGATATATGGACATTGTTATCGTTTGCTGAAGCCAAGTGTTATAGTATACCTGGAGCCAAGTGGGCATAGCTGCCACTGGAAAGGCTCGTGGACTTTATATGTGTGAACTGCGGTTTATGAAGTGCAATAATAAACTGCTGAATTGAGAAATACCAGAAGGACATTGCACGTGTGCTTAATTTACCCGGTGCAGCGAGTATCCCCCATTATGATGACTAGTGCTGCCTTACATATGGTTCGAGAATGCAGGTAACTGCAGCCCGGTTGCTAGCGGCAATGACAACCCAGTTGCTAGGGGCATCCTCAGCCCGGTTGCTAGGGGCAACGGCACAGAACGACGAGTGTGGATTAAAGCATCTGGCTGCAACTCGGTCGGGTTGCGAAGATTGGCGTCGCAGTCAAATCTGGTTTGCTGTGGCTCGGCGGGGCTCACGAAGTTTAAAGCATCTGGCTGCAACTCGGTGGGGTTGCGAAGGTTGTCGTCGCACTCAAATCCGGTTTTGCTGTGGCTCGGCGGGGCCACGAAATTTTTCCAGGGAGAGCGGTGTGTGAATAGTGTCCTGAGGAAATGCAGGAGCAGATAAAAATGGCTGTGAAAGGAGCAGCAACTGAGTCTGAAGCTATTTAGCGATTAGAACGATTAAAGTGCCTGTTAAAACCGGAGCAGGTATTTGAGAAACGTCTACTGGACATGAAAGTGGACATGGTGCAGGAACCACAGGAACCGTGGGCACCGTATAGAATGGTGGCAGTGGACCATTCTGTGAACTCTCCGGGGGCGCCAGTGTTGTCCCAGAGTGCCCGGGGAGGTGGTAAGAGCTGTTGTGAACTGAGTGCTAAGACTATTGTTGATTTTTCTTGTAAAAGTTCCCCTGCCGATGTGGTTGTTAAAAAGGGGGCGGAGTCTAAAAAAGGGGCGGTTGTTCAAAACAGCGTAGAGGATAGAAAATCAAAAAAAATTACTGGTGGTGGGTTGGTACCTCCTAAAAATGACAATGTGACCGTTGATAAAGGGGTAGCTCCAGTAGAAGGGGGTGACGTCAAAGTGGGAGGTGACCTGTTAGTCCACAACACCATGGGGAGTGACACAGACCCCGTAGCTGACGGTGACACTGCGAAAGTAGAAGGAGAGGTCAGTCAGGAGGGGCTAGACAAGGTGAGGAAGTCCCCATCTCGTAGACCGCGCAAGGGCCACAAAAAGGTTGCTCCTGTAGACTTGGCTGAAAATGAAAATAAAGAGAATGTAGTACTGTGTGCCTTTGCTTCTAGTGTGGATCCTCCATTAGAGGTAGAAGAGGAGGTGACGTTGCCAGTAGCAACCTCCGGTACGGTGCCGAGTCAGAAGGATCTGACAGCCCTGAAAGAGGAGGCGGCCAGTCGTGACCAAGAGCTGAAGCCTATCGGCCAGCAGGATCAGAGTGACGTGCAGCAATTATGTGAAAACCTGGGGAACGTGTCCTCAGACCAGTTGATCCTGGAGTCTGAACAGCAGAAAATACACCAGCTTATGAGGAACTGGCAGCGAGACGTGGAGCAATGCCACGCGGAAATTAACCAGTGGAAGGAAATGTTCTACGCAATTAAGGAGGACCGCCGCAAAATCAAGGAAGAGGTTTTGCAGTTGAAGCTTGAGAAGGAGGCGCGGCAGGATGGTGTTTCTGGACGCGATCAAATCGTAGAACGACTGCGCAAACAGCTCAACCAGGAGCTGTGTGACTCCAAGAAGGAGTCTGGTGAACGCAGTAGGGAACTGCAACAGAGTAAGAGAGATTATGAGGATCTCCTCAAGGTGAAGGAAAAACTAGAGGAGGATAAGGCGGGTGCAGAGCAAGTGCGCCAAGTGGTTGAGACCACTCTGCAAGACACCCGTGAGGAGAATGATGATCTCCGGGGAAAGACCCTAGATCTGGAAGCTCAGGAGAAGGAGCTACAGATGTCCTGTGATACTCTCCAGAAGGCGGAGATGTACCTTAAGGAAACAGTCAGCAAGATGAAAGCTGAGCGAGAGAGGATGGAGGAGTCCATCGGAAAAGCCACAGACCAGGGCCAGGAGTTGACCGCTGGTCATGGGAGGTATGAAGCAGATGCCTCCTCGAGTGATGTGGGCTCGGAGGGTTCGGTGGATGTCGGAGCCGAGATCAAGCAGCTCAAGGAGTTGCTACAAACCCAGTGGACGCAAGAGAAGCGTGAGAGACTGGCTATTGAGAGCCGAGTGGGCGCATTGGAGACGGAGAGGTCTGAGAGAACTCTGCTGCTGGAAGAGCAGTTGAAGCAGGAAGATCTTCAGAGACAGGCCGCTGAGAGGCGAGTGGCGGAGCTAGAGGAAGAAGTTTCCGGGCTCAAAAGTCGCCTGACAAAGTATCACTCAGTTAACGAGGCCTTCTTGGAGAAGGAAAAGGGCAAACACGTTGCACTCACTCCCTTATACCATGAGAAGGTGGACCTGAGGAGAGCTAAGAGAGTGTTAACCACAGATAAATATGAGATGGAAGTGGTCAAGACGAAAATTGGTGAATTTGTAGCTGTGAGTCAGCTCAGGGGAAGCGTAAAGGGGGAAGAAGCTGAAAGTCAGTTGTCCCTGAACCCTGAGCTGGTTGATCGTATGGAAACCACTGGTGAGGCCTAAATATCTTGGTACAAGTGCCTCGAAGATGTGCCCGAGGATTTGAGGGAAGAATGCACCAATGAGTCCGTGCATGACGAGTTTAAGAAGGCCGTGGGAGCCTGTAAGGTGTACTTGACCTCAGAAGCTAAACAGCTGGTGGTCCTGTCCACAACCGAAGTCACAATGAAGAGGGTGGCTATCCTAAGTGACATGCACTGGCGATGTATTCGCACAAAGCGGTTTCTCCGGTTGAAGACAGAACAAGCCGTTAGACAACTGGAGTTGATGAGGAAAGCTCACAGTATGCGTGAAGAGGTCATCTGGGTGCCTCATGTTCTGGTGAGGAAGCTCGTTGTGAGAAATGGTCGAGCCATGCAGATGATGGTCAAGAAGTCTGGGGTGGTGAAAGTAAGCAGTCCACGTGATCGTCAGGACTGGATACCCGACGAAGACGGCTTGGTATCATTCTCCGCTGTAGGAACAGAAGAAAGCCTGGGATATATGCGTATGCTGTTGGAGTACCGAGTGACCTACCTGTGAGAGGTAGAACAGTTGAATCTCGCTAGACTGCGAGTGGATAGACAGCATCATCTGAGTAGCAGAAGAGGACAGCCGTCTACAAATTATGAGACCAGACAGAGAAAGGGCCCCTTAAATAACAGAACAGCTATAGCTGGACTTAGGGACCTTTCAAGATGTCCTGAGAGTAGTGGGCGTGGGTTTAGAGGTAGTGAGACCTCCAGTAACTCAGGTTTGAGCAGCCCATACAAACGACCCAATAGAGGAAGGGACAGTACGGAGTCAAACCGGACCTTAGATACCAGGGCATGTGAGTCACACCGCTGTATGACTGACCGCTGGGAGCGGGGGAGACCTGACAAGGTTACAACTGACCGCTGGGAGCGGGGGAGACCTGACAAGGTTACGTCTGACCGCTGGGAGCGGGGGAGACCTGACAAGGTTACAACTGACCGCTGGGAGCGGGGGAGCTCTGACAAGGTTACGACCCGGAAAAGTGACCTGACAAAGTCAGTGACAGTGACAAATGGTAGGTCCCTAAGGAATGGGCTAATGTTGACTAATGTTCCAGGGGCTGAGTAGCACAATTATAAAGTACATGGTCTCTATGTGAACTGGGGGTTATAATGTCATTGTGTATATTATGTGTTCAACCCCACAAGTTTGAACAGAGCTGGGGGTGATAGTGGTTGTGTATATTATGTGTTCAACCCCACAAGTTTGAACAGAGGGGGGGGATATGTAATGCAGCGACTTGCTGGCATTATGGTAATGGTCCAGGATGTGTTTTTCCTGACCATGTACCTTCCCCCTGAGGTGACTGATCACATGACTGTGACATAGCACAGGTCCTGCACGCACAGAATGTCTGTCTGATCACATGACTGTGACATCAGCAAGGTCCTGTCAGTATGTGTATGTGTGCACGGGATGCATATATAAACCTTACTTGATGGGAGACAGGTGTGTTCTGTGAGAGGCATGAGGCCTGTTCCCCTTGTGTGTGGGACACCGTTCGTGTGAGGCCTAGTGAGGCCGAGAGTGAAGCCTGGCAACCTGAAAGGTCGAGTCTGGATCCTGTGCGTGGATGCCAGTGACCTTTGAGGGAGAGCCGGCTTGGCATACAAGAGTCCTGAAAGGCACAGACTGGATGTGAGCGAAAACATACCAGTAGCCTTCGAAGGTACGAGGGCTGGAGACCCCCACCTGGGAAGCCTAAAAGTGAAAGTGGTGGCAAACTAAACCTGGAACCGTTAAGACCCTGCAAAATGTAAAAGCGGTACGTTATATGGACATTGTGATATATGGACATTGTTATCGTTTGCTGAAGCCAAGTGTTATAGTTTACCTGGAGCCAAGTGGGCATAGCTGCCACTGGAAAGGCTCGTGGACTTTATATGTGTGAACTGCGGTTTATGAAGTGCAATAATAAGCTGCTGAATTGAGAAATACCAGAAGGACATTGCACGTGTGCTTAATTTACCCGGTGCAGCGAGTATCCCCCATTATGATGACTAGTACTGCCTTACAACATATATTGTATAATTCAGCCTTGATATACTAATTAGGATGAATAATAATACATGGACTGGTCGCCAGCCAGTATGTGTACAGTCCTGACTGAGACTATTAAGTGCATGTATGGTATGAACCTGAAATTGAAAAAGATTTTAATATAGGCCAAAACTGGCGCAAAATCTAATCTTATATTTACCTATACTGTGGTACCATTAATGTTTCATTGAGCACTTAAAAAACATAACAGTTTTGATCAATGACAGTAATTCATATATGAACTTGGGAGAGGGAAAGGACAGGAATTTCCACCAGCATTGAGCAACTTGATTCTAAGCTAATTGAATTTTTTATGAACTTTTTGCAAACTTGGACCCTAATGATTTTGAATTTCTAGGGATTTCATTTACGTGAATCCAGCAAAATGACAGCCAGTAGGCCAACATGTTGCTACATGTCTCCAGAAGCACGAGCTGGGCACAATGTATGGGAACTACAATGCAGTGGCACTACAATGTGTGGGCACTACAATGGCAATTTTGCAACTTTCACTCAGCAACATCCTCTGCTGCTTATTTCTGGCAAACACCCATGGCATCAAAATCGTCACTACACCTGTGAATAAATTTCGCGAAGGGGTGTAATTTCCAAAATGGGTTCACTTGAGGGGGGATTCTTCTCTTCTGGCACTTAGAGGTTCTGTATATGTAGTCCGCCAACTATTCTGCTATCATTTGTTCTCTGAGAGACAAATAGCACTTCTTACTCCCGAGTCTCGAGTGTGTCTTAACCGTACTGTACAGCGATATATGGGATATTTCCAAACTCAGCAGAAATTGTGTGAAAAATTGTGGTGCTAATTTTACGCATTTCCCTGTGTGAAAATGCCACCTCCCAATGGTAAAAAATTATTTGAGGAACATGTGGTGTCAATATGCTCACTTCACCCCTAGATGTATACATTGAAAACTGTATTTTGTAAAATGGGGTCACTAATGGAGGAGTTTTGATGTTATGCCACCTCAGGGGCTCTGCCAACATGACATAGCCCCCTCAAACCATTTCATCAAAAACTGAATTCCAATATGGCACTCTGTCCTGTGGCGCCCCTGAGGGTTCAGTCGCACAGAGGTACTGCACCTCACCCAGAGGTGTGGTGTCTCCTTCTCTCAGGTAAGGAGGGAGTGCTGCCCAGAACCCCAACACCCGCATCCAACACTACACTACTCCAGGCCGGCTGGAAGGGCAAGATTCACTGTGTTCCTGCTGAGCCCTGTCTCTGGCTGGAGTGTGGGGAGCCAAAGAGAGGGGGAACCAGTAGTGGGTGTGGGTGGAGGATGTAGGTAGGGGAGCACCATTATAGGAGGTATATAAAGGGAAGCCATCTTAGGGTGGCAGGCAAGACAGAGAAGTGAGTGAGCAGTAAGGAGGGGAGCAGAGTCTCTTCAGGAGCTCTGCTCCACAAGTGGGGCCTAGTGATAGAGGCTCAGTAGGGAAGCAGATGAGAAAGGCTCCATTTTACAGAAGGGATCACAGGGGGTACGGTGAGTGCAGGACGGCACCCGTACGCCCCGAATCTGTCAGGTGTCAGAGGGATCAGTCCGCGAGAAGGGGACCGGCCCCTGGACCAGCCGTGTTACTCCAGGTCTCGGCTGGAAAAACCGGAGGCTTCTGCACTTCCATGGTGCAGTTGCCACAGTCTCACCCTAGTCACTGTGAAGGGCATCAAGTAGGTCCGGGAACTCCAGGTTGCCCAGAGGAACTTCAGAGCACCCGATCGAGACTGAGTGTGGGGAAGCGAGGGGCAGGAGGGAGAAGACCCAGCGTCAGAAGTCGGTCTAGTAAGGAACATAAAGAACGCTGGGTTCGGTCAAGCGCTCCTGATATATCTGAGAAAGTGCTGAACCCCTGGTCTGGTAGACGCAGTGCGACGCAGAGGCGGATTCCCGTCCAGAATACCTGAGAAACTTGAACAAGAACTGTGAGTAAAACTCGGATGACTGCACTCCACTGCCTCCGTCAGTTTTTTCAGCTGTGCCATCTCTCTCTTCTGCACTACAAGCCCCAGCATCACCACCCATCATCAAACTCTACACTGCCCTGAGGCCCGCTCCACCTGTGGGGAGCTTTTCCATTCTAGCTGCCCTATCAACTGCCTCAGAGGTCTGCAGCAGCGCTGCTACAAATTACTAGAAACCACAGGTGGCGTCACGATCAAACTACAAATTCCATATAAACAACCCCCCTTTTTGTTGACCACCCTTGGCCACGGACCGGGCCAACCACTGTGACATATTCCCCCCAGCATCCATAGGCCCGGACACCGAGTACCCCACTGCCCTCGGGGCGCGTCAGTCCCTTCTTAGCTTTGTACCATGCCTCAAAAGTAGTTTTTGACCACATATGGGGTATTTCCGTACTCAGGAGAAATTAACAAATTGTACTGTTCATTTTCCCGTTTAATCACTTTTTGAGATTTTTCCATTGACTCAGCCCAATGTTATACAATTCTGTAAATCGCCTGAGGATTAAAAATACTCAATACACCTCTATATGAATTCCTCAAGAGGTGTAGTTTCCAAAATCGGGTCACTTGTGGGAGTTTCTGCTGTTTTGCACAAAAATAATTAGTCATGTTTCATTAGACACCTATTCACCGGTGTACACCACCAAAAAGATATGTAAAAATATTGGGGAAGGAGAAGAAGAAAAGATGTAAATATAGAAAAGTAAATAAAAAATATATTATTTATTAGAAGTTGCTATTAAAATTGATTTGATAGTAAAATTTACAAATCACATGCATCTACAGATGCATATAAGGTCACCATCTAGATGGTCCTTGAAAGTGACCCACAAATTCCCTGTTGAGTTGTGATGTGAGAAGGATGTTAATGGGAATGCCTAACCCAGTCCTTTATAATAAATGGGTTATGGCTGTATATTCTACACATTGATGTTCCCCAAGTGGAAAAGGGTGATAACTGTCTCTATAAAGTCAATAATATGTCAAAAGTGTTAAATATACACCTTGACTTTACTTTTGTCAGACAAATAATGCTTCCATATGCAACTCAAGATTAATGATAAGCATGGAATACAACATTAAATTATCTATCATAGGTTAAATTCCTACATGGGTAAGAGACTTTATTATTGACTGGGCACAATTGCTGTGTGGTCTAGTCGCACCCAACTCAGAGCGCATAGACCATATAGCTGCTTGTACAATCAGTTCAATATATGTTCAATATATCTCAGTAAGTGCAACTATAATCACATAGAGGTAATAGCCTCTATGTGATTATATGTATGTAATTTTTCATTTCCAAGGCTAAATGTTATAAAATTCTGTGAAACCACTGTGGGTTCAAGGTGCTCACCACACCTCTAAATATGTTCATTGTGATTTGTACTTTCCAAAATTGGGCCACTTGTGGGGAGTTTCCTCTGTTTACGTATAGAAGGGGCTCTACAAATGTGACACGGTATAATTTTCCATCACATATGAGGTATGAATGTATCCTGGAGAAATTGCACCCGAATTAATATTGTCCATTTTCTCCTCTTACGCTTATAAAAATCAAAAATTTGGGGCCAAAGCAACATTTTTGTGGGAAAAATGTGATTATTTTCACGGCTCAACATTTTAAAATTCTGAAGCACCTGTTGGTTCAAGGTGCTCACTATACCTGTAAATAGTTGAATTCATGTATTAATTAAGTGCTCTGGTGCACACTGTATGTCTAGCACAATGTACAGTATTGTCCTGCCTGAAGTAGTCTTCATGGAAGAATTGCAGCCAAAATCCATACTTTCAATATGGAAACAATGCCAAATGACTTAACTATGCATAAATACTGGAGTGCAAAATAATATAACATTTTAAATATTTAAAGAGGTGGGCATTTTAATCAATAGATCTTGGAATATTGATACATTCCACAATTGGATGTGTTAAATAAATATTCCTTTGCTGATATTATAAATATGTCCCTGCTATGTACTGTGTAATAGCTGTGTCTTACCATGCTGAAATATGATTTGAACATACCACAGCTCCTGGCCAGGAGAGGAAGCAAAAGAGAGGGTACAGATATTACAGCCAGGAGGAGCAGCTGCTGATTTCTGTGAGATAAACATTTCCCTGCCTGTTTAAAAACTTGTTTTACCTCACAGAAAATATAATTTGTGATCCCATGCTGTCCTGTCTGTATACTCTTTTGCTTCCTCCCCTGCCCAGGTGCTATGGTATGTTCAGACCATGAACTGCGGCAGCCCTGCATGGTTGGACACAGCCATTATAAAGCACATAGCAGGGGCACATTTATAAGATTATCTCAGCATAGAAACATTTTTTAAACACATCCGACTGTGGAAAGTATTCATATCCCAAGATCTAGTTATTAAAATATACTTTGTTCTTGGGTCAACCTCTTTTACTGTAACAGAAGGCAGTTTGTGTGCAGAATGTCTGGAGATCAGTATAAACATTTCTGTAAGCAGATAACAGTGAAGTAATCTGGAGGTTCATTGCAATTTTGGGGCTGCATTTCAATGGAGTTGGGGATTTGAGCAGGATAAATAGTGTTTTCAATGCTGAGAAATAGAGACAAATACTTATCAATCATGAAATACCATCAGGGAGTTTTGTGATTAGCTCCATGTTTATTTTTTTGCAGGATAAAGTCCCCAAACATACAGCCAATGTTAATAAAAACTATCTCAACATCATAGTCTCTGTGTGGGATTACATGAAGAAAAAGAAGTATTTGTGCAAGCGACATCCACAGAAGATTCGTGATTAGTTCTCAAAGATGTTTGGATAACTTCAAATCCTGTGCAAGTGTGCCTAGACAAATTGATGTTGTGATGCTGTTTTGAAGGCAAAGGATGGTCACACCAAATATTGATTTGAATTAGATTTCTCTTTTGTTCATTAATTTTGTTAATTGATAAAAATAAATTAACACTTCTATTTTTGAAAGCATTCTTAATGTGTAGCATTTCTCCTCACCTACCTAGAACATTTTCATAGTACTATATATCTGATGGCAACATTCCAAGATATGAGCTGTTTGCGAGGTCCAGAATCCTTCTACTATGTTAATCTGCCCATCCAAATAATTGCAAAAGTTCTGATGTAAAGACTTGTAACACAATAAACATGTTTTTTCTTTGTTACTTTTTTGAGTGAAAAAATGGCGGTGCAGTCTCTGCACCAAGTATAGAGTATGGAAAAGAAAGTCTTACTTACGGTGGGTACGAAAAGTATTAAATGTTTCACTCTTTGTTTCATTGCAGCCATTTGGTAAATTCTAAAAAGTTCATTTTTTTCTCATAATATGTTGAGGGAGGGCAATGGCCCCTCACGGTTGACCAAGTGAGTGTCAAATTATTATGTTATAAGTAGTGTTGAGCGATACCTTCCGATATCAGGAAATATCGTATCGGATTGGATCGGACCGATACCCAAAAAGTATCGGATATCGCCGATTCCGATACTGGAAACCAATGCAAGTCAATGGGACACAAATATCGGAATGAAAATAAACCCTTTCTTTCCTTGTAGGTTAATTCTACATGAAGTAAAACAACTAAGAATAATGTAGAAGGTATTACATGAAAAGCCGGCAATTCGTCAGCGGCATACACCAGTACCCGACAATTTAGAACAGAAAAAATAGAGCTTCACACATAGATTAGATAGATAGAAACATGTCAGTCACATATATATGAAGTACAGTGACAGTGTTGCTTACTGTACTTGTCATTTAGTGTAAAGGATTTATTTAAAAAAAAAATTGTGTTTTCATGCACTGTCTCTTTAAAAAAGCCGGCTGGCAATTCAGCAGCGGTACCTGACAATTTATAACAGACAGAATAGAGCTTCACACATAGATTAGATAGATAGAAACATGTCAGTCACATATATATGAAGTACAGTGACAGTGTTGCTTACTGTACTTGTCATTTAGTGTTAAAATAAAGGATTTATTTAAAAAAAAATTGGCGTGGGGTTCCCCTTAATTTTAGTCTCTAGCGGAGGTTAAGCAGACGGCTGGGGCAGATGTTTGAAGCCTGGGAAGGGGGTAATACCCACGGAGCTTCCCAGGCTACTAATATGAGCCCCCAGCTGAATACCTAGCCTTTACTAGCTATTAAAATGGGGGACCCCCTCAAAAAAATGACGTGGGGTCCCCCCTAATTTAATAGCTAGCAAAGGCTAGGCAGACAGCTGGGGGCTGACATTAATAGCCCAGGAAGGGTGCCATGAATATTGGCCCCCTCCCAGGCTAGAAACACCAGCCGTCAGCCGCCCCAGAAATGGCGCATCCATAGGATGCGCCAATTCTGGCACTTAGCCTCGCTCTTCCCACTGCCCTGTAGCGGTGGCAGTGGGGTAATAGTGGTGGGGTTCATGTCAGCGCCAGCTGCCATGAAGCCCTGGTTAGTAATGATGGGCGTCTATAAGACACCCCCATTACTAACCTACAAAGTGTTAAAAAGAAAAAACACACTACACCCAGAAAAAAATAATTAATTTGAAATAAAACACACAATTTTATTTAATTATTAGTTTACTAAAAAAAAATAGTTACCTGTCCACGATCCTGCGCTGATCTCCCATGCACAGCTGTCACATCTGGAGATGGTGAAAGCTGTGCATGGCTGCTGTAAGCTCACACTGCCGGGAACACGTCTGCTCCCGGCAGCAGGAGCCACTGACTGAGGTCACCGGAGTGCATTCAGGCAGCGCAGCTCCGGAGACCTCCTTTAAGGCACTGCTGTACCGTGGGAATTTCTCACAATACAGCAGGGCCGTAAAGGAGCTAACCGGAGCAGCGCTGCCTGAACTCCGGCGAACCCGCTTATGCAATGACGGGGCTGCTTTACGGCCCCGTCATTCTAGCGGCGGCAGCGGTTCAGAGCGGTCACATTCTATGTGGCTGCTCTAAACTGGAGATCATCGTGGGACATTCGTGGACTACTACGGAGGGGTAAGGATAAGGTTGTGGTTTATTATTTTATATTTTATTACAGGAGATCGATGGCTTGGGGGAATTAGGTGTCTAGGTGAGTATAGGTGTAGTTTTTTATTTTTTACTTTATTTTAGGTTGCGATCGGCGGGGACAGGTAATGTATAAACTAATTTATTTTAGGTAACCACTGGCCACCAATGACATGTATTTAAAATTTATTTGGGACACAGTAGGGCAATTTAAATAGCAGGATCAGGCTGATGGGAACTACTGCTCCCATCAAGCTGATCCTGCTGGCACGAGTGGACGGGGGACAGACATAGGCCGATGGGAGTAGTAGTGTCACATCGGCCTATGTCTGCCTGCACGCACACACCCACAGACATCGCACAGACACCGCACACACTCGCAGACACACGCACAGACACCCCGCGCACAGACACCCACACACACCAATCATGACGGGCTTATCGTCTGGGAGGTGAGGCTGACCTGTGCATCCGTGCCAAAGTTCATGTGAGTTCATGCAATGCAGTCAAGCATGAACTCACGTGAACTCTCTGATGGCACCGTGGCGACTTCAAATGAACAGCTGATCGGCATCACCTGATACCTCAGCTGTTCATTTGAAATAACCGGCGTGAAAGCGCAGCACAGAACGGGAAAGCCGGCGGTGAAGTCTTTTCACTGCCGGCTTCCCCGCCCAGGTCCTTCGCTCCCCGCTCCTTGGTGCTGCGCTCCCCGCCTGGTCCTAACTTACGATCGGGATGGGAGGTGGCGAGGGGAGCGGAGGATCCGGGTGGTAGGCTGCGGGGAAGCAGTATGGGGCTGTGTGATTGTTTAAAAGCCGGCGGCTTTTTACCGCCCGCTGGCTTTTAAACGATCAGGAGAATTCTACCACGCTGGGATGGCATTCTGATGACAGGCTGGATCTCAGCTGAGCGCTGCCATCCAGCTTGTCATCCTTCAGAGACACTGCAGAGCGCAGGCATTATGGGAACTTCCGATTCCGGTATTCGATATTGTAAAAGTATCGGAATTAAGTATCGGAATTCCGATACCACGAATATCGGCCGATACCCGATATTTCAGTATCGGAATGCTCAACACTAGTTATAAGGTTGATTGCAATCCACAGAAAACCAGACGGAGACCGTGCTCTGTATGGGAGGATTCAAAGAATCTCTAATCCCGTTTATTTCTACTTAGCATTTTATATTGTTTTGAGTATATCGATAACCAATCATCTACAGCCGTACTACAGTACTACAGGCTTGAGCCAATGTTAGTGCAATTATTACGGAAACACATATGTGGTCATATTATCGTTAGTTCGAAGCACAATGGAAATTTACAAGTTTACCCATCCTGGCTCAGACTAGTCAGATAACGGGAGCAGGGTGATTCACAGAATGTTCTTGTGAGAAAAGGTTAGTGTGAGAAAGTTGCATGAGAAAAGAAGGAAAAAATGTATGTTATGCAAGGAGTGATAATAACATGAATTTAAAGCAAGAAGACAAAATGGAGTTGCTCTAGCATGAGTATCAATATGTCCTTTACACTTGGATACCATGAATATTAATATGTCCTTTACTTTCCCCCCTAAAAATTATGTTATTATCAACAATAGAGGTGTTTTCCCAGGGTCATGTTTTGAGCCTGAGGGACATTAGTCTCCACTCAATTAGTGTCCTTGTTACCAATTGAGGCTGTCGCGGCATGTCCTTCCCCTCTTGTTTGTTGACATAATCATAAATCATAAATCAGATCTTCAGACGTGAGGTTGGTTGGGGCATGCGGGTAAAGGTCATCATTCCCTTGTCGTTCAGGTCCTCAATGCTGGTTACATCTGAGAGGTCTGTGTATAGTAGCACTGGTTGTCGGTTGACAGCGTCCTCCTTGCTCTCTGATGACTGGCAGGTTTTCCTCATGTAAAATGGGATACAATAAAAGACTAGTTTTAGTAAGACATATATTAACAAGATGTAAGCAGCAATATGCAACACTCCTTGTAATATTCTAGGAATCCATCCACCAATCACTTTAAACCAATTAGCAGGATTTAAAAAGGAAAATGTATCAAACCACCAATTGTCTTTGGTCAATTCATTATGTTTATTATATTCTTCCCTGAGTTTTCTAATGTCTTCCATTTTAGTCTTTAACCGTATGGTAGAGTTGGGGTCAATATAGTGACAACAGGCTGGGCCTAAAACCTGACACATCCCTCCTTGAGCTGCTGTCAAATAGTCCAGCACTAAAGTATGTTGATTGGCCACTATAATAAGTTGATTCTGCACTGCAACAGTAGTATTAATTACTTCCAATATACTCCAAATCTGGTATTCTAAGTAGTCAGTGACTTCCACTAATTTATCCCACATTTGTGTTACCATAGGGTAGAGGAAGACAGTACTGGCTATCTTATTGGGTATACTCATTTGCACTAAATGAGGTCTTCCTGATGGGCATGGGGTGTTGTCCTTAGCACGTTTATAGATGGTATGAAGAGGGATGGCTCTCAAATCTACTTTACTATGGGGAATAAGATAAGTGGCTGGAGTTAGCCGGGCCAACGTACAAGTCCCTCCTACTCCGACTGGGAGCCATTTGTACGCATTATTCCCACAGACCAAATATGTGGTTGATGGCTGGTCCCATAAAGCAGAGTGCTGTAATACTAATTTATGTACCAAATCGATTAAAACGGTGTTTTTTGATAGCATACACCATGAAGACATTTGTCCCAGGGGCCTACAATATCCAACATCCGGATTGCCACATGTTGGATCACTAGGCTTATATTCAGAAAATTCATGTTTTACTGCTGTTGGGGTTGTCAGGAGCACTTGGTATGGTCCGTCATACAGTGGTTCTACTCCGTGTTTCCGAACATGCTTCTTCACATACACATAATCTCCAGGTTTGAGGGTATGACAACCTTCTGAATCAGCTGGATCTAGAATAGAAGATTATACTAACGCATGGGTGTTAGTTAGTGCTTTGGCAAGCTGAATCACATATCGCATAACATGATCTGTTTCTTCTGATAACTGTTGTGGGGTAAATCGAGCTATAACTGGTTGTGACCCAAATAGTTTCTCATAGGGTGACAGTTTGTGTTTCCCTATGGGGGTGGTGCATATGTGATAAAGTGCAATGGGAAGAAGCTCAGGCCACTGGGCCGTAGTCTCCTGCAGCATTTTGGTCAATTGCCTTTTCAGTGTGCCATTCAATCTTTCCACCTTGCCACTTGACTGTGGATGGTAAGGAGTATGTAACGCCACTGTTAATCCAATCATGGTAAGTATTTCTTGATATACACATGCGGAAAAGGCTGGTCCTTGATCACTTTCGATAACTTCTGGGACTCCATACCGGCAAACAACTTCAGAGACCAGCTTCTTGGCGGTGGTAAGGTTGAAGCCTCTACCAATGTATCTTCAGTTGTGACAGCATATCCAGTATGAAACCTGCCAGAGGTGTCAACATATCTAGATCCATCCGTATATAATGTAAGTTCTGGATCATCCAAGGGTACTTCCCCCACTAGAACAAGTGGAGTTGACTCCGCAGTAATTTGTTCCAGACAATCATGCAGTGGAGCCTCTTTCCCCTCTCCTTCAGGTGCTGGCAGCAGGGTGGCCGGGTTTATAGTGGTGCACCGGTGTAATTTCACATTTTCTGGCAAAATCAACGAACACTGCAGCCATAGATGTCTCTGTGTGGACAGATGTTTAGGTTCCTGTAAAGCCAAAACAACCGCAATATCGTGTGGAGCATAAATGTGAGTCTCATGTCCAAGGATGATGTCCGCCATCTTTTCAAGTAACTGCTGTGTGGCAAGAACCACTCGTAGAAAGCTGGGGGAGGCCCTGGCTACCGGGTCCAGATGCGCTGAGTAACACCCGACTGGGTGCTGCTTTGTACAGTGTCTCTGTGTGAGTACCCTGGCTGCATGCCCTCCTGTCTCAGAGAGATACAAATGGAAAGGTTGAGCATAGTCTGGGTTTCCAAGGGCAGGGGCTGTCATTATTTTTGATTTTAGTTGCTCAAAGGCTTGTTGCAGCAGTTCTTGGTGGTCCTTGTTGTTTACATCAGCCAGAGTGTCTTCTTTTAGTGCATCATATAGGGGTTGCATCAGACGTGAGGCGTCTGAGATCCATTGTCTGCAATATGTGCATAGTCCAAGGAACCGTTGCAGCTCTATGGGATCTTTTGGGAATGGTAGCAGGTATATGGCCTTCTTTCTTTCTTCTGTGAGGTTTCTGGCACCCTGCGTAAGGCAGTGGCCTAAGAAAACCACTTGACCGAGGCAAAACTGAAGTTTCGAGGCTGAGACTCGACAATTCAGTTTTGCTAGATGCTTGAGGAGGCTAACACTGGCCTGATGGACATTTGCTACGTGGGGGCACACAAAAGAAGATCATCCACGTATTGTAATAGTACTACCTCAGAGTTGTCCAGCTGCCACGGCAGCAGACAGCTAGACATGTTCTTTGAAAACTGATTAGCGCTATTCTGCGCACCCAGCGGCATCACCATCCAAGTCAATTGACTGCCCTGATATGTAAATGCAAACAGAAACTGACAGTCTTTGTGTAGTGGAATGCTGAAAAAGGTGTTTGCTAGATCAATTACTGTAAACCAGTGTGCTGTAGATGGCATTTGTGAGAGAAGTGTATGTGGGTTAGGCACCACAGGAGTTTCCAAGACTGTCGCTGCATTTAGTACATAAACCCTTGATAAAGGCGGATATTAACAGCTGGCAATGAGTTTTAGTATGTAAGGAGAACCCAAGGTCCTTATAGACCTGCAAAAGGCGCCCATAAAACTTCTCAACCGACTCTCCCTTCTCTTGAGTGACATCTGTGAGGGTGGTGGATTGATCAGCCAGCTTATCCTGAGCCCATATTTTAAGGGCTTGACAGAAGTCAACCCCACTCTCATACGTATTGGCGTCTAATGCTCTGTCACACACTGATCATGATGATCTTCCTCATACACATTCTGGGTGTAGTGTGTATTGCGGAGTGTATTCCGGGTGTACCAAGATGGCCACCACCAGAAGGAAGCACACTACAGGAAGGGAGCGTTCCACTGGGAAGAAGCACACCCACTGACATCTGGTCAGAGGCCGGAGGTGATGCAAAGGGTATAGTAACATGGCCACTGCAGGATGAGCATGAGGCACTAGGAGTGGCTTGGGTAGTAGCAAGGGGTGGACCTCTTGGATGGGGTGCGTGACATGCAACACAATTATCTGCTAACAATGGATTCTGCTGGCCACAATTAGTACAGGTCAATCCCCCCCTGTCCGCCATTATTGGGCGGTGGCTGGAGAGCAGTATCTTTGTAAAACACATAATATGGCATCTTTCCCTTATTGTCTGTATTTTATTCCTCCACCCACCCTTCTTTGACAAATTCTCAGCTGTTCTATATCAAGCCACAGCTATTTGTTACAATCCTTTATCTTTTAGCTTGCCCTTTTTCTTCTTCATAATTAACCGGCCCTTATCTGATAGCTCGCATATTTTAGTTAACTGTTTAGGTTTCTGCACATACTTTTTCCCTTCTTTCGATAAACTCAGCCTTTTTTTCCACATCAGCTTCATTTTGTAGCACAAAACAGCCAATCTTTGTTACAGCTCTAGATAATTCTCCCTTCTTTACATAAAATGATTGAAATAACCAGGCTTCATCTCCTCCTCTATTTCAACATGCCCCTCACCACAAATCTCATGTGCAACTTTCCTAAACTTTTCAGCATCATCCAGCAATCCATAGTCAACTAATCTACCCCTTTTCTGCCGAATGCCTTCGTCCCACAACGCAGGTTGAAGTCTCCCCTCCACAGGAAAATTTAACACCTTAAACACTTTTGGTGCATTCTTAAATGATCTTTTCCCCTCTCGACTGACCATGATATTCATCACATCCTCTCCCTCCTGCAGGGGAGACAATTTCTCTCTGCTCCACAGAAAAATTGATTAATCACTACAACTGACAAAAGATCCTTAATTTGTGCACAGCAGGAGTCCGGCCGGACCTCATCCGCTGTTCCACTGACTTCACTTCACCCCTTCCCTTCGGGGGAGTCTCGAACGGCTCAGATGAAAGGAGGAGAGCTCTCGTCCGCAGCTCTCTGGACACTAGATATATCTATGTCTGTGTGCGTGTCCTACCCAATCTTCGATCACCTGCTGTGACTGTACCTAACAGTGTTCAGTCTCCTAAGGATCTTTGTCAGAAGTTAAGGAAGATTTACACAATATTCACTTGTCAATCCGAGGTGATACTGCTTTGAAAATTATCAATATCAGACCCCTGATGGGACTACACCCCTTATAGTCTCACCTTTGACTATATCCAACCAAGACGTCCGGAGATACTGCAAACAAACACACACCACATGGAAACCACGCCAAACGGTCAGTATCACTAGTAAAGAACTCGTGCACTTACTGTGGCTTTTTGTGGTGGATGATCAGTCCCAATTCAAGTGGGGGAGGCTGAAAGCAAGTCTCTCTTTGTGGACGTCCAGGGGTGGTGGGGCGTCCCTGGTTAGGGATCTGAGTCATGGCACCAAGCTGTTGAGGGAGGGCAATGGCCACTCACGGTTGACCAAGTGAGTGTCAAATTATTATGTTATAAGGTTGATTGCAATCCACAGAAAACCAGATGGAGACAGTGCTCTGTATGGGAGGATTCAAAGAATCTGTAATCCCGTTTATTTCTACTTAGCATTTTATATTGTTTTGAGTATATCGATAACCAATCATCTACAGCCGTACTACAGTACTATAGGCTTGAGCCAATGTAAGTGCCATTATTACGGAAACACATATATGGTCATATTATCGTTAGTTCGAAGCACGATGGAAATTTACAAGGTTACCCATCCTGGCTCAGACTAGTCAGATAACGGGAGCAGGGTGTCTCACAAAATGTTCTTGTGAGAAAAGGTTAGTGTGAGAAAGTTGCATGAGAAAAGAAGGAAAGAATGTATGTTATGCAAGGAGTGATAATAATATGATTTTAAAGCAAGCAGACAAAATGGAGTTGCTCTAGCATTAGTATCAATATGTCCTTTACACTTGGATAGCATGAATATTAATATGTCCTTTACAAATATACACTCTGCACTCAATCTTGACTGAAAAAAAACATAAATGTAGAAATTTTGCAAATTTATTAAAAAAGAAAAATTGAAATTAACATTAATGAGAAAAAAAAAGAACTTTTTAGAATTTACCAAATGACTGCAATGAAACAAAGGGTGAAAAATTTAAAGGGGTCTGAATACTTTCCGTACCCACTGTATGTTATTATTTATTGAAATGAATTCTCCTTTTTATAAAAAGTATATTATAAAACCTTAAGTGGGAGGAAAATGTAGAATAATCTATGCAATTATTGTCAAATAAAGAAAAGCTTTTTCAATCTAAACAGGCAACCTAATGCTGCTGAGTAATTCTGAGGACAGTCATATAATTGTACCAGTGAATTGAGTGTTATATTTTATCTGGAATCCCACATATCATGCTTTTATATTATGAGACATCAAATTAACCCACATTGCATTCACTTTACTTTTAAAAAGTTCATGTCGAGAAAGATAACTTAAAGACAACAGAGGTTTGAATGTGAAACAAGGGTTATTGTTTTTTTTTATTTTGTGTGCATATACTGTACTTTTACAAAATTCAACCCAGTTAGACTAGAAGCCGTGAGTTAAGAATTCCTGCTAGTCTGGGCAATTAGGATTTCCTTCACAGAAAGTGATGAAATATGTCTTAAGCCTAAGTGGGGTCTTTATGTGCAGTGTTGCAGAGCTGGCTTAGTGCTTTTCCTACATAGTCATAGTCTCAAACACCAGATGTACTTTGAGCGCTAGCACAATTTTAATAACATAGAGCAGCAGAATCATAACATGTAGTTTCAAGTTAATTTGTCACCAAATTTTACAATGCAAACTGCATACAAGTATTTGATACACTGCCAATTTTGCAAGTTTTCCCACCTACAAAAAATGGAGAGATCTGTAATTTTTATCGTAGGTACACTTTAACTATGAGAGACAGAATATAAAAAAAAATCCATGAAATCACATTGTTTGATTTTTACATAATTAATTAGCATTTTATTGCATGAAATAAGGATTTGATACAATAGAAAAACAGAACTTAATATTTGGTACAGAACCCTTTGTTTGCTATTACAGAGGTCAGATGTTTCCAAGTTCTTGACCAAGTTTGCATACACTGCAGCAAGGATTTTGGCCCACTCCTCCATACAGATCTTCTCCAGCTGCCGCTAGGAAACATTTAGTTTCAGCTCCCTCCAAAGATTTTCTATTGAGTCCAGGTCTGGAGATTGGCTAGGCAACTCCAGGACCTTAAAATGCTTCTTACGGAGCCACTCCTTAGTTACTCTGGCTGTCTGTTTCAGGTCATTGTCATGCTGAAAGACCCAGCCACGACCTATCTTCAATGCTCTTACTGAGGGAAGGAGGTGGCTGATCAAAATCTTGACCCCATCCATCCTCACTTCCCCTTTGAAGAAGAGCATCCCCAAAGTATGATGTTTTTCCCACCATGTATCACAGTTGGGATGGTGTTCTTGGAGTTGTACTCAACCTTTTTATTGCTCCAAATATGGATAGCGGAGTTGATACCAAAAATTGATCTCATCTGACCACATGACCTTCTCCCATGCCTCTTCTGGATCATCCAGATGGTTATTGGCGAATTTCATACGGGCCTGGACATGTGCTGGCGTTAGCAGGGGGACATTGTGTGCCCTGCACGAATTTATCCGTGACAGCGTAGTGTGTTACTAACGGTAATTTTTGAGACTGTGATCCCTGCTCTCTTTAAGTCTTTGACCGGGTCCTCCTTGTGTAGTTCTAGGATGATTCCTGATGTCTCTCAGAGTTATTCTTACCCGATGAGTTGAGATTTTGCATGGAGCCAAAGAATGAGAAAGATTGACAGTCATCTTGTGTTTCTTCCATTTTCTAATAATTGCTTCAACAGTTGTTGCCTTCTCAACAAACTGCTTGTCTATTGTCTTGAAGCCCATCCCAGCCTTGTTCAGGTTTACAATTTTGTCTCTGGAGTCCTTAGACAGCTGTTTGTTCTTGGCCATAATGGAGAGTAGTGATGAGCGAGCATGCTCTCTTCTGCTCTGTACTTGCCCAAGCATCTCACTGCTCGAAATGCTCGGCACTCGGTGAGTTGTTATGGGATGCTCGGGCGGGAGCTCGAGTCCCCTCCCCGCATGTTTGACGCAGGTTTAACAGAAAATAAACATGCGGGGATTGCCTGCCACTCACTGTAATGCCACACCAATGTTGGTTGGTCTACTTCAGACCCGGTGACCGTATGCTGGTCACAGTCTACTCTTCAAACAGGCAGAGTAGGGAGAGGAGCTTCTGAGCTAGGAAGAGAATTGGCGGTTTATTAGTTAGGTATAGGTATTCCACTACCACAGCAATATTGTTGGTACCCCTCGTTTAATGAAAGAAAAACCCACAATGGTCACAGAAATCACTTGAATCTGACGAAAGTAAAAATAAATTAAAAATCTATGAAAATGATCAAATGAAAGTGAGACATTGCTTTTCAACCCCGCTTCCACAGAATTAAAAAAAAAATTAAACTCATGAAATAGGCCTGGACAGAGATGATGGTACTCTTAACTTAATATTTTGTTGAACAACCTTTTGAGGCAATCATTGCAATCAAACGATTCCTGTAACTGTCAATGAGACGTCTGCACCTCTCGACAGGAATTTTGGCCCACTCCTCATGAACAGGGGCGGAACTACCGCCCGTGCAGCCGGTTCATTGAACGGGGGCCCCGAGGGAGAGGGGGCCCCTCCAGCCTCCAGCAGGGCCGCCATCAGGGCATGACTGCCCTGACTCCAGTATGGGGCCCGGCCGGTAGGGGCCCCCTCGGGGGCCCCCCTCTTGTGCGTCTCTCTCCTCATGGGGCCCCCGGCCCCATGCTATGCGCCGGGTCCGGGACATTTCAGCGCTGAGCTGCGCTGTTGCAGCAGCGCCTTCATGATTCCCCTGACTTCCGGTCATGTGACGGTGCCGTCACATGACCGGAAGTCAGGAGAACCTGCTGTCAGCGATTTGGACGAGCGCCAGGATTCTGCAGGGATCGCATGGGGGTAAGTATAACAAGTTTTATTTTTTTTTAAAATACAATTAACTAGGAGTGGAGAGATGGGAGATGCACATGTGTGTGTGTGTGTGTGTGGGGGGGGGGGAGATGGGAGATGCACATGTGTGTGGGGGGGGGAGATGGGAGATGCACATGTGTGTGGGGGGGGAGATGGGAGATGCACATGTGTGTGGGGGGGGATGGGAGATGCACATGTGTGTGGGGGGGGGATGGGAGATGCACATGTGTGTGGGGGGGAGATGGGAGATGCACATGTGTGTGTGTGTGTGTGTGTGTGGGGGGGGTGGGAGATGCACATGTGTGTGTGTGGGGGGGAGATGGGAGATGCACATGTGTGTGGGGGGGGGATGGTAGATGCACATGTGTGTGGGGGGGGAGATGGGAGATGCACATGTGTGTGGGGGGGGAGATGGGAGATGCACATGTGTGTGGGGGGGGAGATGGGAGATGCACATTTGTGTGGGGGGGAGATGGGAGATGCACATGTGTGGGGGGGAGATGGGAGATGCACATGTGTGGGGGGGAGATGGGAGATGCACATGTGTGGGGGGGGGAGGGAGATGCACATGTGTGGGGGGGAGATGGGAGATGCACATGTGTGGGGGGGGAGATGGGAGATGCACATGTGTGGGGGGGGATGGGAGATGCACATGTGGTGGGGGGGGAGATGGGAGATGCACATGTGTGGGGGGGAGATGGGAGATGCACATGTGGGGGGGGTGAGAGAGGTGCACATGTGGTGGAGGGGGATGAGAGAGGTGCACATGTGGTGGAGGGGGATGAGAGAGGTGCACATATGGTGGAGGGGGATGAGAGAGGGGCACATGTGGGGGAGGGGGATGAGAGGGGCACATGTGGGGGGGGGGACGAGAGGGGCACATGTGGGGGAGGGGGGTGAGAGAGGGGCACATGTGGGGGAGGGGGTGAGAGATGTGCACATGGGGGGGATGAGAGCTGCACATGGGGGGGTTTGAGAGCTGCACATGGGGGAATTGGGAGTAGGGGGATAATGAGCTGCACATAACGAATGTGGGGTGGGGGAGAGTAAATGATAAATGATGATGGGGTGGGGAGAGCACGGACATGATATAATGAATTGGGGCAGGGGGTGCATGTAAATATTGAATGCGGGGAGCAGGAAGTATAGAGTAGGGGGCGTTGCGGATGCAGGAGTGTGACTGGTAACAAATTGGCGGAAAGAGTAGAGGTTCTAATTAAATTATATATTAAGTGCCTATTTACAGTTAATGGGGGCACAGTGGTGGATTACAATTTATATTTGGAATGGTAGGTTGCATAATAACTAACCATATATTGATGGTGGATGCACGTCTGTATTCAGCTGCATAATGTAGAAGTTGGGGAATGTGCTCTAGATAACTGTGTTATTTTATGCAGAGACGAGTCCTGGCTGGAAGACGTGATGGCGGTCTGTGCTGGATGAAGGAGAAAAGCGAAGATGAAGGACTTCACCTAGAGACGTCACCGGTGAGTCAGTCTATTACATGTACACTGTGTATAATGTCACTGGTGATCACTGTATTACCTGTACACTGACACTATATACAGAGCTCCTGTGTATAATGTCACTGGTGATCACTGTATTACCTGTACACTGACACTATATACAGAGCTCCTGTGTATAATTTCACTGGTGATCACTGTATTACCTGTACACTGACACTATATACAGAGCTCCTGTGTATAATGTCACTGGTGATCCCTGTATTACCTGTACACTGACACTATATACAGAGCTCCTGTGTATAATGTCACTGATGATCACTGTATTACCTGTACACTATATACAGAGCTCCTGTGTATAATGTCACTTGTGATCACTGTATTACCTGTACACTGACACTATATACAGAGCTCCTGTGTATAATTTCACTGGTGATCACTAGATTACCTGGACACTTACGTTATACATACCATGTATAGAGCTCCCGTGTATAATGACACTTATGGTAATATTAGTAATGTGGTGGTAATATTAGTAATGTAGTGGTAATATATGGTCTGGTCATGGTGTGGCAGTTTTTCTCCCTTCTGTGTGGTATTATTCGGTCACTATGTTGTGGTAATATGTGGTCTGGTCATGGTGTGGCGGTATTCCCTGTATGTGGTATTATTGGTCATTTAAAAAAAAAATGTATATGACACATTCCCTTAAAGAAAACTAAATAAAAATATATCTAAAAAGAGTATTGGATATTTTAAGAAAATTTTAATAGGTTAGAGTAGGGCCCGCCCAGAAGAGTCTACCTTATCGTGGTGGCGGCTTTAAAAATCTTTTGGCCAAAACAAAAGCTGATGGCTATGTATGTGGCGCCGTCACATGGCCGAACGTCAGGAGAACCTGGTGGCAGCGACGTGGACGAGCGCCAGGATTCTGCAGGGATTGCATGGGGGTAAGTATAACAAGTTTTATTTTTTTTAAATACAATTAATTAACTAGGAGTGGGGGGAATCAGAGATGCATGGGGGGGTGAGAGATGCACATCGGGGGGTGAGAGATGCACATGGGGGGGTGAGAGATGCACATGGGGGTGAGAGATGCACATGGGGGGGTGAGAGATGCACATGGGGGGGTGAGAGATGCACATGGGGGGGTGAGAGATGCACATGGGGGGGTGAGAGATGCACATGGGGGGGTGAGAGATGCACATGGGGGGGTGAGAGATGCACATGGGGGGTGAGAGATGCACATGGGGGGGGTGAGAGATGCACATGGGGGGTGAGAGATGCACATGGGGGGGATGAGAGATGCACATGGGGGGGATGAGAGATGCACGGGGGGTGAGAGCTGCACATGGGTGGGATGAGAGATGCACATGGGGGGGTGAGAGATGCACATGGGGGGTTATGTTTACATAACTTTGTTGCCTTATGAAGGGCAGGGGGGGCCCCCCAAAATTTCTTGCACAGGGGCCCACTACAGTCTGTGTCCGCCCCTGGTTGATAGCAATACAAAAGTGCAAAAACGCATAAAAAATGCTACTTGTGTACAAAGGTGTGGAGGAGTATTTTTGTTTTTGGTTATTTATTTTACCTTATACACAAGTCTTTACCCTGGAAAGGAAGTTCCTTAACATATTTCACAGGAAAGCACTTTCAGTTTAGTTTTTGAACATTTTCTTGTGAGCCCGTAAAAGTGGCTTAATACCTCTGACCACGTTGTTGACAGCAGTGACCTTGGGGTCAGAAATGCTTCCTGGGGCGATGCACATGCTGTCCCCATGTCTTTTGAGCACTGTCACTATCGTTTTGGGCACTTTTTAGGCTTTCTACAGACTGCCGGGGGTGCCGCCGCAAAAATGCTCGTGTCTCCCATAGACTAACATTGGGCTCGTTGCTCGGGTCGAGCACCCGAGTATCACAGCGAGCTTGGCCCGAGCTTCGAGCACCCGAGCATTTTAGTGTTCGCTCAACACTAGTCTCGACTATTGCAACTCTCTACTAATCGGTCTCCCTCTTACTAAACTATCCCCTCTCCAATCTGTCCTTAACGCAGCAGCAAGTATCATATTCCTCGCCAACCGCTACAATGATGCCTCTTCCCTATGCCAGTCATTGCATTGGTTACCCATCCAATATAGAGTTCAATTTAAACTTATCAAACTTACCCAAAAAGCACTCCATGCTTCAGTACCCCCCTACATCTCCTTCCTTGTCTCAGTCAACCACCCTTCACGTGCCCTTCATTCTGCCAATGGCTTAAAACTAAAATCCTCCATAATCCGAACTTCCCAATCCTGTCTCTAAGATTTCTTGCGTGCTGCGCCAATTCTTTGGAATGCACTACCCAGGACAGTTCGATTAATTCCCAATACCCACAGTTTCAAGCGTACCCTAAAAACCCATTTCTTAAGACTGGTGTATCGCCTAAACACACTATCTGTCCGTCCCAGTTTTCCCCCATATTAAAATCTTCTTCAATTTAAGGTTCATACCATCCATATACTTAATAGCCTCAGTTAGGACTGTACACATACTGGCTGGTGACCAATCCATGTATTATCATTTATCCTATTTAGTATATCAAGGCTGCATTATACAATATATGTACACTTTACCTTTTGTGTCTCCCCCATTTCCTCATAGACTGTAAGCTTGCGAGCAGGGCCCTCACTCCTTTTGATTTGAGAAATGCTTATTCTGTATTGTTTGTACAAGTCCCCCCTAAAATTATAAAGTGCTGCGGAATATGTTGACGCTATAAAAATAAAAATTATTATTATTATTATTATTACCATCCTTTATGTCACTGGAGCGGAATCGAAAAATGCAGGAATACAAGCGCACGCTGGTAGATGCACTATTGACGGCATTCCCATCTGACAGCGAAGGCTTAGGTGACGCACAAGGCAGTAGAAGAGGAAGAGGTCACCAACACAACTAGCGCATCGGCACCACCTCACCAGAGAGGGTTAGCATGGCCGAAATATGTAAGACCTTGCTCAGCATGCCACAACATCCAGAACCACCATCTGATACGGTCCGTACTAGCAGGAGGCAGCATTTCAACAACATGGTGGGAGAGTATGTGTCCACATGTCTACACGTACTGAGTCATGGGTCTGCACTATTTAACTTCTGGGTCTCCAAATTGGACACATGACCTGAGCTTGCCCTTCATGCCTGGTCTGCCCTGCTGAAACAGTGATGGGTCTGCCCTATTTAACTTCTGGGTCTCCAAATTGGAAACATGGTCTGAGCTTGCCCTTCAAGCATGGTCTCCCTGCTGAAAAGTGTACTATGTAACATGTGTATAGCAGGGCAGAGGGTGTGATCACAGACAGGTGTATCCACCTGTCCACAGCCAACAAGGGCAAGCTTGCATTCATTAAAATGAACCAGGCGTGGGTTTCACCATACTTGTCCATACCATTTGCATGACAATTGTCCTGCTCTTACCCTCATTTTGCTTCCTTTTGTACATGCCTACCCCTTACTACCACCATTTAACAGCACAAAAGTTTAAGTCCATATTGGATTCAGGGTCAAGTTCGGGTCAAGTTCTGATACCTGAACCGTAATTTGGACTATAGTTCGACTGAACTCGATGAACCTGAACATCCACGGGTCTGCTCATCCCTACTATTAGTACAAAGACTCAAGAAAAATTACATGGCTCATAAAAATCAATGTGCAAAAGCCACGATCTCAAAGCCAAATTCTTCGCTCCCTCCGTATTAAATCCTGCTGTGTGTCCAAGCTACAGCTCAACGAAATTGGAATGATTGAGCATTTCTATAGCAATTTTTACCCAGATAAGACCCTATTGACACTAATGCACTTTTTGTCATTTCCAGTTTCCTTACAAGATACAGCTAGCATTCACATGGGCGTCATTGATGCAGTAAGGAGATCCTACTTAATATTTTACTGGGTGCATTTATTCAGAATCACAAGCTGGGTATTAAATTGGTATATTTTCATTTTCACTCTGCAACATCAAGTGTGTTCTAATATCTGGAAAACATCTGTGGGGTCATAACAATCACTCCAATTTCAAAATAGGGACACTTTTGTTCTTTCTGTGCTGTCCTGGCACCTTAGAGGTTATGCAAATAGCAGCCTGCAAACTATTTTATTATAATCTGCTCTCCAAAAAACTTATTTTCTGAACCCTGCCTTGTTGCCAAACAGTAGTGTTTGACCACATATGAGGTATTGCCATACTCAGGAGAAATAGCGTACCAACTTGTGAGATCCATGGTCTCCTGCTCTCCCTTGAGAAAATTTAAAATTTAGGGCTAATACTAAATTTTAGTGTAAAATAGTGTAATTTTTAATTTTCCTCTGGGACTTTGCGATCTCGCATCTGTAGTGTATTCCAACCCAATTTGCACCCTAAAAGTCAAATTAAATGCCCAAACTGTAGTTTCCAATCACATATAATAGTATATTTGTTTGTTGAGCATAAATATGCATAACACTATCGTGTTTTGCGATCTCGCATCTGTAATGTATTCCAACCCAATTTGCACCCTAAAAGTCAAATTAAATGCCCAAACTGTAGTTTCCAATCACATATAATAGTATATTTGTTTGTTGAGCATAAATATGCATAACACTATCGTGCATTTATCGCGCGATTTCCACATGCGGAAATGCCTTGCGTTTTTAATTGCACTGCAAAGGCTATTCCGCTTGAAGAAACGCAAAATTAATCAACATGCTGCAGATTTTTCCCCGCATCAAAAACGCTGCGGAAAAATCCGCAGGATGGGGATTGAACTTGCGGAATCCCCTTGGGGACCATATAACATAGCGTTTAACAAGCGTTTTCGCTGCGGAAATTCCGCAGCATATCCGCTTGAAATTCGCTACGTGGGCACATACCCTAAAGATGCAGACTGGATGTGCGAGCCCGCATAAATGTCAGGGACGTGAAGGGGTTATCTACTTTCTGTGTTAAGGCTATCAGTTTTAAGCGTATCACAATTCAAAGTTTAAACATTTTTAATTTTTCTACATTTTCAGAAAATTTATGATATTTTCATAGATGAATAGAAGATATGTTGACTTGAATTTACATAAAGTACAATGTGTTTTGGAAAGAAATCCAAGAATGACTGGAATATATTGATGCATTCAAAATGTTAGGCGTTGGGCTGTTGCTGGATTCAAAATGTGTCCAGACCCTTCTGTGGTCTCCCATTCCAGTCCAGCCAGGGCTGATGCTGCTCAGCATCATCATCAACCCCAACGCCTAGCTGGTCCACAAGATGTACAGATTGTCTCTTAGGTATTTGAGCCTAGCAATGTTAAGCATAGGTTGCGCAGGGAGACAGGGCTGTTGGAGCCTAAGTCCAGAATTCGCCGGGCTGAGCATGCCGGTGACCTGGCGGACCGTGATTGGTGGCTTGGAAACCACGTGACCCGGTGATCTGGCACTGCCTGATTGGTCCACGGGTGGCGTCACCAATTTTGCGATGGTGGGCAGGGCTTAGTCTTTAAAAGGCCCGCCCACAAACATGGCGGCGCGCTCTGATCAATGAGCAAGTGATGCTGTTGTGTGGACGACTGTGTTCCACGTAGTTTCCATAGGCAGGTGTAGTGGAAATAGGCAGGTAGCTTCGTCTAGCAGTCTGGCTCTGCCAAAGGGGTCGCCTAACACCCCGAGCAGCCTGCAGAAGTCCTATCCACGGCTATCGCCTGTCAGCCACGTGGAGTAATACCCTTCAGTCCAGTAGCACGCCGGCTGGAGGCACGTGTACCCGTCGGCGTAGTCACACACGCATCCTAGCGCCGCCAGTGTAGTTCCTGTGCTGTAACAGGACTACAGATAGTTTTTCACCACATATCTCTCGTGCTGCTAACAGAGAAGGTGCGAATTGCTATACCCATTCCAGTGTGCAGTAACACGGAAGAGTTTATCATTTAAGTTGGTTGCTTTCCTTTTCACCCGGAAAGTGTTCGGTAGCAGTCCACCAGGCTGCATCGCGGACCCCGGGGTCGGTTGCGTTCCATTATAATTCAGTTGTTTGCAACCGCCCTCCTAACAGTATCAGAGCACAGGGTCTTGCCGAACATGGCTGACAACCAGCAACTGCAGCACTATATCCAGCAGCTTGAGACCAGACTTAGGACTCTGGAACAAGCTGACCCGCTAGCTCATATCACTGCAGTAGCTACCCAGGCGGCTTCTCAAGCAGCCAATCTGGTTAACTTGGCTGCAGTGAATGCTGCGACAGCTGCAACTTCCCCATTACCCCTTTTTGCTCTCCCGGAAATATTTTCTGGAGTCAGTAAATCCTGCAGGGGTTTTATTAATTTATGCTCCATTCAGTTTGAGATGATGGAGGCACGGTTCCCCTCCGAAAGAGCCAAAGTGGGTTATGTCATCTCATTACTCTCCCACAGGGCTCTGGAGTGGGTTACTCCTCTATGGGAGCGGAATTATCCGGTTGTAGAAAATACGAGTCTTTTCCTTAAGACTAGAGATGAGCGTTGTTCTACTCGAACTGTTCGCCAATCTCAAATTCGAGCTGTTTTGGGCGGTGTTCGAGCCGTTTGGCGAACACGAACGATTTGAGAAAAATTCGGCAGTTCGAGGTTATGTTCGATAACTGTTCGTGCACCAAAATCATAACTGGATTTTTTCTCAGTAATGATGAAAATTAATGTTAATACGCAGTTTGAGTGTACAGCGGGGTGGGGGGAGGGGCAGGGGATGGATCTCTGCAGGAATAATGAAGATCTCCATTTCTTTTTCTCTTTCCCACATTTACAGTGGGGAGGTGCAATCTGTCAGCCTATCAGCAGCGCACACACGGAGCGAAGTGCTTTTTTTCACACAAGCAAGGGCATGTGTCATTGGCAGTGTATGTCACATGTCCTTGCCCTATAAGACCAAGTCATTTTCCCCGTCGCCACCATTTTCTCACTGCTGCAGCTGCGTGTTAGACGGCACCGCTGTTGCTGTGTGCGCTATACCTTGTTAATTTCAAGCCAATTTTCGCACAAATCTACAGATAGCTTGGGAGTAGGGAATAGTTGTGATTGCAGTCCTTTTAAGGACTAGGTTACAGCATTTCCTACGACTTTTATCAGGCAGGTCTGTGCTCTTAAATAGATAGGTTGTGGGAGTAAAGACTAATTGTAATTGGAGTCCTTTTCAAGACTAGGTTACATCAGTTCCTATCAGTTTTTGCCAGGCAGGTCTGTGCCAGTGCTGTGCAAGTTTTTTTCACAGCATTTGGCTGAATCTAGCAAAGCTAATCCTTTTTGGCCTATTGCAGAGTGTGTTAGTCAGTGGAGTAGCCTATCTGTGTTGCAAGATATACCACCTGTGTATAGACTACCAATTTTTTAACTGCACCTAGTGAAGTAAAATCTTTTGGGCATAGCATCATTCTATTAGTCCATCTATTCTGACCTCCATCAGGTTGCAAATTGAATATAATTTTTTCTGCATCTAGCTCTGAAAAAATATTTGGCCTTCTAGCAGTGTGTGGGACTTTCTCTATTAGTCCATCTATACTGACCTCCATCAGTATAGATGGACTTTCTCTATTAGTCCATCTATACTGACCTCCATCAGGTTGCAAACTGAATATATTTTTTTCTGCATCTACCTCTGAAAAAATATTGGGCTTGTAGCTGTGTGGGACTTGTTCTATTAATCCATCTATACAGACCTCCATCAGGTTGCAAACTGAATATAATTTTTTTCTGCATCTACCTCTGAAAAAATATTTGGGCTTCTAGCTGTGTGTGGGACTTTCTCTATTAGTCCATCTATACTGACCTCCATCAGGTTGCAAATAAAAAATAATTTTTATCTGCATCTAGCTCTGAAAAAATATTTGGGCTTCTAGCTGTGTGTGGGACTTTCTCTATTAGTCCATCTATACTGACCTCCATCAGGTTGCAAATAAAAAATAATTTTTATCTGCATCTAGCTCTGAAAAAATATTTGGGCTTCTAGCTGTGTGTGGAACTTGTTCTATTACTCCATATATACTGACCTCCATCAGGTTGCAAATTGAATATAATTTTTTTCTGCATCTAGCTCTGAAAAAATATTGGGCTTCTAGCTGTGTGTGGGACTTGTTGTATTAGTCCATCTATACAGACCTCCATCAGGTTGCAAACTGAATATATTTTTTTCTGCATCTACCTCTGAAAAAATATTGGGCTTGTAGCTGTGTGTGGGACTTGTTCTATTAATCCATCTATACAGACCTCCATCAGGTTGCAAACTGAATATATTTTTTTTCTGCATCTACCTCTGAAAAGATATTGGGTCTTCTAGCTGTGTGTGGGACTTGTTCTATTTCTCCATCTATACTGACCTCCATCAGGTTGCAAATTGAATATAATTTTTTTCTGCATCTAGCTCTAAAAAATATTGGGCTTCTAGCTGTGTGTGGGACTTGTTGTATTAGTCCATCTCTACTGACCTCCATCAGGTTGCAAACTGAATATATTTTTTTCTGCATCTACCTCTGAAAAAATATTGGGCTTCTAGCTGTGTGTGGGACTTGTTCTATTAATCCATCTATACAGACCTCCATCAGGTTGCAAACTGAATATAATTTTTTCTGCATCTAGCTCTGAAAAAATATTTGGCCTTCTAGCAGTGTGTGGGACTTTCTCTATTAGTCCATCTATACTGACCTCCATCAGGTTGCAAATTAAAAATAATTTTTATCTGCATCTAGCTCTGAAAAAATATTTGGGCTTCTAGCTGTGTGTGGGACTTGTTCTATTACTCCATCTATACTGACCTCCATCAGGTTGCAAATTGAATATAATTTTTTTCTGCATCTAGCTCTGAAAAAATATTGGGCTTCTAGCTGTGTGTGGGACTTGTTGTATTAGTCCATCTATACTGACCTCCAACAGGTTGCAAACTGAATATAATTTTTTTCTGCATCTAGCTCTGAAAAAATATTGGGCTTCTAGCTGTGTGCGGGACTTGTTCTATTAATCCATCTATACAGACCTCCATCAGGTTGCAAACTGAATATATTTTTTTTCTGCATCTACCTCTGAAAAAATATTGTGGCTTCTAGCTGTGTGTGAGACTTGTTCTATTTCTCCATCTATACTGACCTCCATCAGGTTGCAAATTGAATATAATTTTTTTCTGCATCTAGCTCTAAAAAATATTGGGCTTCTAGCTGTGTGTGGGACTTGTTGTATTAGTCCATCTATACTGACCTCCATCAGGTTGCAAACTGAATATATTTTTTTCTGCATCTACCTCTGAAAAAATATTGGGCTTCTAGCTGTGTGTGGGACTTGTTCTATTAATCCATCTATACAGACCTCCATCAGGTTGCAAACTGAATATAATTTTTTTCTGCATCTAGCTCTGAAAAAATATTTAGCCTTCTAGCAGTGTGTGGGACTTTCTCTATTAGTCCATCTATACTGACCTCCATCAGGTTGCAAATTAAAAATAATTTTTATCTGCATCTACCTCTGAAAAAATATTTGGGCTTCTAGCTGTGGGTGGGACTTGTTCTATTAGTCCATCTACACTGACCTCCATCACGCTGCAAATTCAAAATAATTTTTTGTCTGCATCTAGCTCTGAAAAAATATTTGGCATTCTAGCAGTGTGTGGGACTTTCTCTATTAGTCCATCTATGCTGACCTCCATCAGGTTGCAAATTAGAAATAATTTTTTTCTGCATCTAGCTCTGAAAAAATATTTGGCCTTCTAGCAGTGTGTGGGACTTTCTCTATTAGTCCATCTATACTGACCTCCATCAGGTTACAAATTAAAAATAATTTTTATCTGCATCTAGCTCAGAAAAAATATTGGGCTTCTAGCTGTGTGTGGGACTTGTTCTATTACTCCATCTATACTGACCTCCATCAGGTTGTAAATTGAATATAATTTTTTTCTGCATCTAGCTCTGAAAAAATATTGGGCTTCTAGCTGTGTGTGGGACTTGTTGTATTAGTCCATCTATACTGACCTCCATCAGGTTGCAAACTGAATATATTTTTTTCTGCATCTACCTCTGAAAAAATATTGGGCTTCTAGCTGTGTGTGGGACTTGTTCTATTAATCCATCTATACAGACCTCCATCAGGTTGCAAACTGAATATAATTTTTTTCTGCATCTAGCTCTGAAAAAATATTGGGCTTCTAGCTGTGTGTGGGACTTGTTCTATTAATCCATCTATACAGACCTCCATCAGGTTGCAAACTGAATATAATTTTTTTCTGCATCTAGCTCTGAAAAAATATTTGGCCTTCTAGCAGTGTGTGGGACCTTCTCTATTAGTCCATCTATACTGACCTCCATCAGGTTGCAAATTAAAAATAATTTTTATCTGCATCTACCTCTGAAAAAATATTTGGGCTTCTAGCTGTGTGTGGGACTTGTTCTATTAGTCCATCTACACTGACCTACATCACGCTGCAAATTCAAAATAATTTTATGTCTGCATCTAGCTCTGAAAAAATATTTGGCCTTCTAGCAGTGTGTGGGACTTTCTCTATTAGTCCATCTATACTGACCTCCATCAGGTTGCAAATTAGAAATAATTTTTTTCTGCATCTAGCTCTGAAAAAATATTTGGCCTTCTAGCAGTGTGTGGGACTTTCTCTATTAGTCCATCTATACTGACCTCCATCAGGTTGCAAATTAAAAATAATTTTTATCTGCATCTAGCTCTGAAAAAATATTGGGCTTCTAGCTGTGTGTGGGACTTGTTCTATTACTCCATCTATACTGACCTCCATCAGGTTGCAAATTGAATATAATTTTTTTCTGCATCTAGCTCTGAAAAAATATTGGGCTTCTAGCTGTGTGTGGGACTTGTTGTATTAGTCCATCTATACTGACCTCCATCAGGTTGCAAACTGAATATATTTTTTTCTGCATCTACCTCTGAAAAAATATTGGGCTTCTAGCTGTGTGTGGGACTTGTTCTATTAATCCATCTATACAGACCTCCATCAGGTTGCAAACTGAATATAATTTTTTTCTGCATCTAGCTCTGAAAAAATATTGGGCTTCTAGCTGTGTGTGTTACTTGTTCTATTAATCCATCTATACAGACCTCCATCAGGTTGCAAACTGAATAGAATTTTTTTCTGCATCTAGCTCTGAAAAAATATTTGGCCTTCTAGCAGTGTGTGGGACTTTCTCTATTAGTCCATCTATACTGACCTCCATCAGGTTGCAAATTAAAAATAATTTTTATCTGCATCTACCTCTGAAAAAATATTTGGGCTTCTAGCTGTGTGTGGGACTTGTTCTATTAGTCCATCTACACTGACCTCCATCACGCTGCAAATTCAAAATAATTTTTTGTCTGCATCTAGCTCTGAAAAAATATTTGGCCTTCTAGCAGTGTGTGGGACTTTCTCTATTAGTCCATCTATACTGACCTCCATCAGGTTGCAAATTAGAAATAATTTTTATCTGCATCTAGCTCTGAAAAAATATTTGGGCTTCTAGCTGTGTGTGGGACTTGTTCTATTACTCCATCTATACTGACCTCCATCAGGTTGCAAATTGAATATAATTTTTTTCTGCATCTAGCTCTGAAAAAATATTGGGCTTCTAGCTGTGTGTGGGACTTGTTGTATTAGTCCATCTATACTGACCTCCATCAGGTTGCAAACTGAATATATTTTTTTCTGCATCTACCTCTGAAAAAATATTGGGCTTCTAGCTGTGTGTGGGACTTCTTCTATTAATCCATCTATACAGACCTCCATCAGGTTGCAAACTGAATATAATTTTTTTCTGATTCTAGCTCTGAAAAAATATTTGGCCTTCTAGCAGTGTGTGGGAGTTTCTCTATTAGTCCATCTATACTGACCTCCATCAGGTTGCAAACTGAATATAATTTTTTTCTGCATCTAGCTCTGAAAAAAATATTTGGCCTTCTAGCAGTGTGTGGGACTTTCTCTATTAGTCCATCTATACTGACCTCCATCAGGTTGCAAACTGAATATATTTTTTTCTGCATCTACCTCTGAAAAAATATTTGGGCTTCTAGCTGTGTGTGGGACTTGTTCTATTAGTCCATCTATACTGACCTCCATCAGGTTGCAAATTGAATATAATTTTTTTCTGCATCTAACCCAGCCAATAGTTTTGGCCCAATACCACAGTTTGGCCACTCAGCTCTGCTCAGTTCCCATCCATTGTTTTTTTGTGCAAACAACTCCAGAGTTGTGAATTAGTTAACCACCAAAATGAGTGGAAAAAGGCCTGCTGCTGGTGGAAAGGGGAATAGGCGTGTTGGGAAGGGGAAAAAAGGTTGTGTCCATGGGGTAGGTGTTAAAGCAACAGTAACATCTGCAGAAGAAAGACCATCTTCCAGCCAAACTAAAATGTCTACTTCTTTTAGCGGACAATGTGATAAGATCCCTTTCTTACGGCCACGCCAATTGCTACAAATTCCAGATGAGGCACAAAAACAGCAGGTGCTTCAACGGATATCAAGTGCTCCTTTAAGTGGGCTCTCCTCCACATCAACTTCAACATCACAAATACTCCAGTCCTCAAAGGTGTCACCCCAATCGCACTTGCTTCCTCACAGCTCCCAAATCTCCAGCTGCCCGTCTGAGTATGAGGTAGAACAGATGGTTGAGTCTGCAGAGCTGTTTACTTATACTATAGCCTGGGAATCAGAGGTCGACTCCAGCGCTTCTGTGAATCCAGACGAGGAAATGATCTGCACTGATGCCCAGAATCTTTATGAGTCGGATCCAGGACCAGACGCAGAAGGTTCTGACCATAATGTAGACCCTCATTCCCAAACTGTAACTCCTGTTGGTGGAGACAATGAGGAAGACGATGATGAGACTCAAATACCTGATTGGAGCGACAACTTTAGTTTTTTGTCAGGGCAGGAACAGGTTGGCTCTGAGGACGACGGGTGTGATAACGCACAGGGTGATGATGATGAGGTTGGAGATCCCACTTACTGTCAACCCACAGTCAGCCAAGAGATGAGGTCAGCAGAGGAGGAGGAGGAAGATGCTAGTGACGACGAGGTCAGGTTGCGCCTTCCTGGACAGAGACGTAGTACTGGAAGCACGTCAACAACTGCATCCTCAAACACAACTCTGCCTCTCACCACAAGTCGTGGTGGCTCTTCAGGTCGCATGGGTGCTAAGCCTTGCATAGCCTGGGCATTTTTTCAGATCGATAAAGATGACCCAACTCGTGTTATCTGTAACATTTGTCAGCAAAAGCTAAGTAGAGGCCAAAAAATACATAGTTTGAGTACTTCATGCATGAACCGGCACATGGACATGAAGCATAAGTTGCAGTGGGAAGCTCAGTGTGCTACAATGCGGCCTAGCCGGCCGGGCCAACCACCGTCTGCCATATCTTGTGCATCCGGGCCTCTTCATCCTCTGTGACTGGGGGGACAGCAGTCACACCTGTTTTGGGGCGCAGACCTGCCACCTCTTTACCCGCAACAGCCAGCGTGATTGGCAGGTCATCATTTTCTTTGGAGGTGGTAACACCAGCTGGTGTTGAGCGCTGTCCGACATCGATAGCACCACCTTTGGATCAAGGCAACCTAACATGTCCGCCTGTATCTTCCTCACAGACCGGCAGTTTGCCGGGGACACCCTTATCAACCCCGTCTAAGCACAATAGCCAGCCCTCGGTCCCTCAGATGTGGACAAGTAAAAGACCATTTCCTCCTAGCCATGAGAAAGCTAAGAGGTTGAATTTCACCATCTGCAAGCTCTTGGCTACAGAAATGCTGCCTTTCCGCCTGGTGGACACAGAGGATTTTCGAGACCTTATGTCCGTCGCAGTGCCCCAGTACCAGATGCCCAGTCGGCACTACTTCTCAAAGAAAGGTGTGCCTGCGCTCCACCAGCATGTCGCACACTACATCACCGCTTCTTTGAGAAACTCTGTGTGTGACAGGGTGCATTTCACCACAGACACTTGGACGAGTAGGCATGGACAGGGGCGTTACATGTCGCTGACTGGGCACTGGGTAACTATGGTGACAGCAGGACAAGGGGCTGCTGTCCAAGTCTTGCCGTCCCCACGAGTTGTGCGTCAATCCTCTTTATGTCAAAGTTCCTCCACTGCTTCTGCCTCCTCAACCTCCTCTCGGTCTTCCACCTGCACCCAAAGCCTGTCTGGTCATGCCACAAGCTTTCTAACTGCGCAGAAGGGATCCTGCACACCTCCTTACTATGCTGGCAGTAGGGCTCAACGTCATCAGGCGGTTTTTACTTTGAAATGTCTGGGAAATGTGAGTCACACAGCTGAGGAATTGTGGTCAGCTCTGGAGAACCAATTTCATGAATGGTTGTCTCCACTGGACCTGAAACCAGGGAAGGCCGTGTGCAACAATGCTGCAAACCTGGGTGCGGCCCTTCGCCGGGGCAATGTCACACACGTGCCTTGTATGGCTCACGTGTTGAACCTGGTTGTCCAGCAATTTTTAGCCCACTATCCCAGACTAGATGGCCTTCTGCAGAGGGCACGGTCGCTGTGTGCTCACTTCCGCCGTTCGCATCCCGCAGCTCAGCGACTTACATCTCTACAGAAGTCGTTGGGCCTGCCACTTCACCGGCTAAAATGCGATGTGTCTACCCGGTGGAATTCAACTCTGCACATGTTGCAGCGACTGTGGCAGCACCGACAAGCCCTGGTGCAATACGTTCTGACGTATAGCCTGGGCCAACGAGATCCAGACGTGGGGCAAATCACGCTGGAGGAGTGGTCTAAGATCAGGGACCTATGCACCCTTCTGCACAGTTTTGAAATGGCGACGAAGATGTTTAGTGCTGACGATGCCATTATCAGCATGACTATTCCGGTGATTTACATGCTGGAGCACATGTTAAACAGAATTCGGAGTCAGGTGGTGGCACAAGAGGAGGTGGAGGAAGTAGAGGAGGAGGAGTTGTATGCGGAAGGGCTAACATCTGCAAGGTCCAGATGGTCGGCAGCACCAAGGCTACAGGCATGTGAGGGTGGGGGAGATGGTTTTACCAGTGTGCATGGTAGCAGCCAAACTAGTGAGGAAGGTGCAGGAGCCCAGGAAGAAGTGGAGGACGAACTGATGGAAGACTCATCAGATGAGGGAGACCTTGATCACATTTCTGTTGTGCGAGGTTGGGGGGAGAGGACAGAGGAAGGAAGCATGATTGTTACCTCGCCACCAACACAACAGGGACTTGGTGCTCCTGGATGCGCAACACACATGAGTGCCTTCTTGCTGCACTACCTGCAACATGACCCTCATATTGTCAGAATTCGAAGTAATCATGACTACTGGGTTGCCACACTCTTAGATCCCCCAAACTTTTCGATCAACCTTTTCATTTTAATAAAGACCAAAAAAATGGTCATTTTTGAAATTATAAGCATCAGCAGGTTATTAGAAACTGAAATCAAACAGTTTTCAACTCAAAACTTTATTCTAGGTGATGTTACATTTTCACATAGGACCCCTTGTTCGAAAGGAGCTTCTGAACTCTCTCGTCCATTGAATTTGTCAGGTTTTGGATGGTTTCTGCTTCAATTGTTTTGCATGAGGACAGAATACCCTCCCAGAGCTGTTGCTTAGATGTGAACTGCCTCCCGCCATCATAGACACTCCTTTTGATGATGCTCCAGAGGTTCTGAATGGGGTAGAGGTCAGGGGAGCATGGGGGTCACACCATAAGTTTGTCCCCTTTTATGCCCATATCAGCCAGAGATGCAGATGTTTTATGTGCAGCATGAGATGGTGCATTATCATGCAAAAAAATGATCTTGCTGTGAAATACACGGTTCTTCTTCTTGAACCATGGCAGGAAGTGCTGTTTGAGAAAATCCACATACATTATGGAGTTCATCTTTAGCGCCTTCAGGGATCCTAAAGGGGCCGACAATCTCTCTCCCCATGATTCCAGCCCAAAACATTACTCCACCTCCTCCTTGTTGGCCGCTGTAGCCGTGTTTGCATGGGGTGTCCATCAACCAGCCATCCTCCACTCCATCCATCTGGACCATCGAGCGCTGCACGGCACTCATCCGTGAACAAAACAGTTTTGAAATCAGTCTTCATGTAATGTTTGGCCCACTGGAGCCGTTTCTGCTTGTGTGAAGTGGATAGAGGAGGTCGACAGGATGGCGTATGCACAGCTGCAAACCTCTGAAGGACCCTGCATCTTGTTGTTCGGGGGACGTTAGAGGCACCAGCAGCTTCAAAAACTTGTCTGCTGCTATGACAAGGCTTTTTTGCCGCTGCTCTTTTAACCTGATGTAATTGTCTGTAGGAAAGAGTCCTCAATTTGCCCTTATCAGCACGCACACGTGTGTACTGTGAATCAGCTACATACTTCTTGATTGCCAAGACACTTCATCCTGATCATCGCACAATGTTGATTGTAGTCATGCCTTGACCTAAACACTCCACAATTTGTTGCTTCTCAGCAGCCGACACATCCTTTTTCTTTCCCATTTTGGCAGAAAATGTAGGCTGCCTAATAATGTGAGACAGCCTTCTTAAGTAGTCTTGCCTTTCATTGGACACACCTGCCAAACTAATTAGCACAGGTGTCTGCAATTGCTTACAGTGATATAAAGAGCCCTGACACACATCACCATCAATGAGTTTAACTGACAAACAAACAAATTCTTCCCTTATCACTCCTAAACACTTTTTGCATAATAATTTGGAACACAGTGTACATGTGCTTTTCCACAAAACACCAGTGGTTCACGTAGAGAATCTTACAGTTCTAACTTGCCAACCGTGGTCTGTATGGAGTTGTTCAATAAAGGGCCCAAAATTAAGATAACATAGATGGGAGAGGTCTCTATGAATAGGAATTCCTAAGTATTTGATACCCTGTGAGGGCCAGGCAAAGGGAAAGTTGGACTGGATGGAATCCTATATGGATTTGGGGAGGGAGACATAGAGGGCCTCAGACTTCGCTGCATTGATTTTAAAATTTGACCATGTAACAAAGTGATCTATTTCAGCCATAACAGCATGGATGGATATATATGATTGAGTGATATATACTAGGACATCATCAGCAAATAGAGAGCACTTGTACTCGGTGCCTCCCACCTCAATCCACCTAATATTAGGGTTATGGTGAATTGATGAGAGCAGGTGCTCCGTCACTAGGATGTATAAGAGAGGGGACAGAGAACATCCCTGCCTTGTCCCATTGGTGATTGTGAAAGGTGATGAAAATGTTCTGACGCGCCCCCTGGGCCTTGGGACACCCGGAGCCGGACCCTTTTTGGTGGATGCTGGTGGATGTAGTCTTCCTGGCGGCGACCCGGTTCCGTGGCTCAGGGCGGTCAAACCAGTGGCGGAACTATTTATGTGGTTTTGATGTTTAAATGTCCGACTACGCCACCCGTGGATTGCGGTCAGAGTGAACCGCCGCTCCAGGGCAGACCGCTGAGACTGGTGTTGTGGGTGCAGCAGAGCGTAGCATAACTCCCCACGGGAGGAGTATAGCCTCAGGGCAGTGTATGCGGAGGATGGGGGTGATGGTGCAGGGCAGCAGCAGTAACGACACGGAGTCAGTGATGCAGTCCAGGGCCTTTACTCACAGTTCTTATTATCCAGACCACGTCTGCAGGTAACGGCTGCCCACGTCGTACTGTGCTCACCAGGTGAGGGGCTCAGACAACTCCCAGATAACTTTGGAGCGCTTCACAGGACCCCCTTTGTGTGTCCTTTGTCTGGCCTTTCTTACCAACCCTTCTGTCCGGCTGCCTCGGGCCTCCTCTTGGTAAACTTGGCGCCAGTTTCCCTGACCCTATGTGGTGCCTTTCTAGCGGGTGTAGCGAGGGGCTGCGCCACATAAAATGTCACAGCCTCCTGTTTCTAGCTGAGGGTCGTTTCCTGCCTCCACTAGTTTCGGGGACCGGTCTCCCCCTTTGGCCTGACCCCTCCACGCAGGTGGTTTCGGGCGTGCGGTGGCGACTCGCCCGTCCGCACCCCTGGGATCCCTTCATTCCTCGTTCCTGGAGCCTTCTCCGCTCCTCTTCCTTCCTTCTCCCTCTTCCAGGCCTGGGCCTCTGTTACTAGGCCCGCCTCCGGAGCAGAGCTCATGCAGAGCCCCTGCTCCCTGCCACTTCTGCTCAGACTTCTCTGCACTGAACTAAGATGGTGCCCACCTTTTATACTCCCTTCTCAATGCACCCAGGAACTGCTTCCTCCCTGCTCCTGCACTACAGGGTTCCCCTTCCTCAGTGTTCCCTCCCCCCACTCCAGCCAGGGACAGGGACTGTCGTGCCCATCACAGGGGCATATTGGTCGCCCTGCCCCACGGCAATGTGGTGTAATGCATGCAGGTGTCGGGTCCTGATCCACACTCCATCCTTACCTGCGAGTGAGATATCACACCTCTGGGTGAGGTGCAATACCTCTGTAGCAACCGAGCCCTCAGGGTAATACAGTTCCATTAATCTTCAGCCTAGGTGACGTATTGCGATACAGGGCCGTGATTTTGGCTATAAAAGGGTCCCCTAGACCCCTACCCCAAGCTTTTTAAGAGAATCATATATGGCGTGCCAGGAGACTCTATGGAATGCTTTCTCAGCATCCAACGAGAGTATCTAATTACAAATTTTTAACTGCATCTAGCCCAGGAAATACTTTGTGCCTAGTAGCAGTGTCTGCTAGTCAGCGGATTATCCCGGCTGTTAAGCAAGCTACACCACCTGTAGTTTGGACACTTAATTTTTTCAAAGGCAATGCTTCGGGACCACGGGATACTCGGTGAAGAGCATCAGGAGGCACCCCAAGGCATAGGGGCTGGGACTGGCAGTAGGATGCCTTGCGGTGGACATCCGAGCTCGATCCTTATAAAAGCTTTTTAACTGCAGCAGCTTTAGTGGACGCTACTGGAGCTGGAATTACGCGGCTGCTGGCATGAGACTTGCCCTCCAATAGATCCTTTCCTTGTAAATGGATTTAAAGTGTATTCATTCAAATTAGAGAGACAATTTAAATTAAAAAGCTTAGAGCTGCCTCCACCACAGGGGGGCTCGCTCGACCCACCAGCGGAAAGGCACCAGTATTGGGAGAGGGGGGCTGGCCGTCAGGGTTCACCGCGGCTCTGGCACAAACCCGGCGACACGGAGGTGGCATGGGCAGGAGCGGACTGAACGTGTCGGCTTCTCACTTTTTGGATTTTAGAAGGGCATGACATGCCTATATCTGTGTCTCCCCCTCCTTTTACTCCTCCACCTCTTTTCTTTTCTCATGACTATATGTACTTGTCACTTTTCCATGTGTTAGTTGTGTCTTCAGAGCAGTTTGTCAGCTTTTGGACACCTTTGAAGGTGTTTTCTATGTGTTTTTGTTTGCCTGCCATTGGTTTTAACGGTGTTCGAAGGTGTTCGACGAACAGTTCGACGAACAGTTCGGCGAACACACGGGTGTTCGACGAACCGAACCGAACTCGAACACTACGGGGGTGGCTCAACACTACTTAAGACCCTAAAAAGTATATTCCTAGGTCCTCAGGTCACGCATTGATACGGCTCTTAAGCTTTTTGCGTTGATCCAGGGTTCGTCCACCGCCAGCCACTATGCCATCCAGTTTAGAACCCTAGCAGCTGAACTGGATTGGTCTGAGCGGTCGCTTATCCCGGTGTTCTGGAAGGGTCTGGCTGGGCATATTAAAAATGCTCTATCTACCAGAGAGATCCCAACCTCCCTGGAGGAGTTAATCTTTCTTGATAACCGAATAGATTTTCATAATGCAGAACACAAATTAGAGTTGGAGGTTCCCAGACCCCAGTATCGGTTGGCACCGTCCTTCTCTAGATCCGTTTCCAAACCCGGGACTCCCGACCCGGAGCCTGAGGCTATGGATATATCCCGAACTGAGTCTAGTCCCTCTCGTTCCCGACCTGCACATCTCTTGGAGTGCTCCATAAATATGGGTTCCAAGCAGTCAGGAGAACGAGTAGGTCTTACCACCATTAGAGGAGGTGTGTTAGATTCTGGGGCTTCCTCCTCCAAATTATTATATAAGGTGACATTGTCCTTTGATACATCTGCAGTTACTGTCACAGCGTGGGTGGACTCTGGTGCTGATGGCAATTTTTTGTCATCTACGTTTGCCCAGAGGCACGCCATTCCTATAGAGTTACTGCCAAGACCAATGAGCATTAGAGTAGTCAATGGTTCACTCCTGGACACGCAAATCACCCACCAGTCGATTCCTCTCACAATGTAATTTCCTCAGGGCCACCAGGAAGTCATCTCCTTTCCTATTATTCCAGGTGGATTAGATGAGGTGTTATTGGGTCTCCCCTGGTTACGTTGTCATATTCCACACATTGACTGGAATACAGGGAGAATTTCTTCCTGGAGTGAGAATTGTGTGTCTCAGTGTATGGTCACAGTCACCTGGAGGGTAGTCTCTGATCCCTCTACCGTTGTGGCTTCCGGTACAAATTCTTTGTCTGTCCCCAGGACCCGGGTCTTGTCAGACTATGTCAAAAGGAACTCTCAGGTAGAGAGGGTGGCTGCAGTGTCCTCTAACCAGGTTACGTCGGGGAAGACGTTTGTTCCCCCTAATTTACAAAATGCGGTGCTCTCCTGGGCTCATGCCCCTAAGATCGGAGCTCATCTGGGGGTTAAACGTAACACTAAGTCCCTTCAACGGTCCTATTGGTGGCCCCGGTGGCGCCAGGACGTCAAGGAATTTGTTCTCGCGTGTGCCTTCTGTGCGAGAGATAAATCACTCCATCAAAATCCGTCTGGTCTTCTCCATCCGTCACCCGGGATGGACTCCACAGATAGAGAGTCGGTTGACACTTCCTGTTGTCCTGCCCCCATATTCTATCCGGGCAACAGAGTGTGCCTCTTGGCTCGCAATTCTAAATTATGTGAGAGATCTGCTAAGTTTGCTCCTCGCTTTATTGGCCCGTTCAAAATTTTGGCCCAAGTAAACTCTGTAATATACCGGTTACAGTTACCACGACACCTGAGGAGTCACGACACTTTTCATGTGTCGCTTCTTAGACCCGTTCACCTGTCAGAACTCGGTGTACCCCAACCTGCTTCAGACACCAGGGGTGATAATCTCGAGCTGCAGGCTATTATGGGGTCTATGATGGTTCGTGGGAAAAAAGGGTACCCTGTACACCGGACGGGTCACGGATCTGAGGATCTTCTCTGTGAACCGGTGGACCACATACATGCTCCCCTGCTCTTTGAGGAAAATGAGCGTCAAGTGGACGGGGATGTTAGAAGGTGGGATAATGTTAGGTGTCGGGCTGTCGCTGGATCCAAAATGGGTCCAGAACCTTCTGTGGTCTCCCATTCCAGTGCAGCCAGGGATGATGCTACTCAGCATCGTCATCAGCCCCAACACCTAGCTTGTCCACAAGATATACAGATTGTCTCTTGGTTATTTGTGCCTAGCAATGTTAAGCATAGGTTGCGGAGGGAGACAGGGCTGTTGGAGCCTAAGTCCAGGATTTGCCGCACTGAGCATGCCCGTGACCAATGGTGTGACGGTGGGCAGGGCATAGTCTTTAAAAGGCCCGCCCACAAACATGGCAGCGAGCTCTGATCATTGAGCAATTGATGCTGCTGTGTGGATGACTGTGTTCCACGTAGTTTCCATAGGCAGGTGTAGTGGAAATAGGCAGGTGTAGTGGAAATAGGCAGGAAGCTTTGTCTAGCAGTCTGGCTCTGCCAAAGGGGTCGCCTAACACCCCGAGCAGCCTGCAGACATCCTATCCATGGCTATCGCCTGTCAGCCACGTGGAGTAGTACCCTTCAGTCCGGTAGCACGCCGGCTGGAGGCACGTGTACCCGTCGGCGTAGTCACACACGCATCCTAGCGCTGCCAGTGTAGTCCCTGTGCTGTAACAGGACTACAGATAGTTTTTCACCGCATATCTCTCATGCTGCTAATGGAGATAGTGCGAATTGCTATACCCGTTCCAGTGTAAAGTAACACGGAAGGGTTTATCATTTAAGTTGGTTGCTTTCCTTTTCACCCGGAAAGTGTTCGGCAGCAGTCCACCAGGCTGCATCGCGGACCCCGGGGTCAGTTGCGTTTCATTATTATAAAGTTGTTTGCAACCACCCTCCTAACACAAATGTTTTTAACACATGAAGTGAAAGATCTCTGCCGATCTGATGATTGAAAAAACAGGACATGATCGCGGACGCCCAAACTTGCTGCTGGGAAAAGGGGTTAAAGGATATAGACTACGAACGTGCTCAGTGATACTCGGATATCACTCAAGTATCTGGGTGCTCGGATGTGCTTTTTACTCGGCGAGCATTTGGCGGTGCTTGATTTCAAACTCAAATCCCTGCCCGCGGGGATTGCCTGCAAGTAACTGTAATGCCATTGCCATCTTGGAAGTGGCATTACTGTGATTGGCTGGCCATATGACATCATTGGGGATTCTAAAAAGACAGGTGCCACCAAGCTTTGCACACTGATGCCATTGCACAGCTTGGTGACAGTTGTTATTAGAGGGAGAGAGTGCTTGTCCAGGCATCTGAGTGCACAGTATAATGAATCAGAGTCCCTTAGCGTTGACATTGGTGCTGAAGCTAAACCATCATACTAAGAGCCCTTGTAGGAGATAATCCTTTGCTTTGCTGTTTGTGTCACATACATTCTGCATTCAGTCTAGGGACTGAGAGAGAAAGTTACAGGAGCAGAGAGAGTGGCTGAATGCAGTCTGTAGGCAGCGATTAGGGCTTTGCAGTTCCTTGCTAAATATAAAGTTGCGGCAGTTGCTTTTTTGTGAAAAAAAAATATATTGTGATCCATTGAGTATTACATGCTTTGTGGTAGAGATTGGTGTTATATAACACTCCTAAAAGTGTTGATTTTTTTGGCTGGATTAAGTTACTCACCCATAGAGTATTCCATGCTCTGGGGCACATTTTTGTGCTATATAACATTTCAAGAAAGCACTGAAAATGTTTCCTGCATTCAATTACTCACCCATAGAGTATTCTGAGCTCTGGGGTACATTTCTGTGATATATAACACTCAAACAAAGCATTAAAATAATTGCTTGATTAAATTACTCACTTTTACAGTATTCCGAAATCTGGGGTACATTTCTGTGATATATAACACTCCAAAAAAGCGTTAAAAAAAAATTTCTGGATTAAATTGCTGGATTAAATTACTCACCCATAAAGTATTCCATGCTCTGGGGTACATTTCTGTGATATACCGCATTTTTCGAACTATAAGACGCACTTTTTTCCTCCACAATTTTAGAGGAAAGTTGGGGTGTGTCTTATTGTCTGGATGTATGGTGCCTTCATTGTCTGGCTGTGCATGGTGGGGTGATAAAGAGCACTAGTGGTGGAGGAGCAGGTCACAGGAGGCAAAAGTTACTTGCTACAGCTAACGCGGCACCCGCTGTTAAAGATAATGAACATTCACTGCTCCTCACACCCATGGGAGTGGAGAGCAGTGAAAATTAATTTTCCTTAATAGCGAGCACAGTGTTAGCCACAGCCGTGGCTTCAGCAGCTGCTCGGCAATCATGTGTGCCCGTTATTAAAGAGAATGAATATTCACTGCTCTACATTCCAATGGTCGTGGGGAGCAGTGAATATTTATTCTCTCATTCTCTTTAATAGCGGGCACATGTGATCGATGAGCTGCTGCAGGAGCCATGGCTGTGGCTAACACTGTGGGCAGCAGTGAATATTCTGACAGTTGACCTCAATGTGTGAGGGCGCATGTCAGTGATGTCATGCGCTGTTTACACGCTGATGTCAGCGGCTGGTATCAGAACATTATGCCGCTGGAACAGAGGTAAGGTGAGTGAAATCCTTTATTTTTTTATGTGTGCGGCATGAGGGGCCATATATACCAGGATGGGGATGGGGGGCATGTATACAAGGATGAGGGCCATATATAACAGGATGGAGGGCCATTTATACCAGGTTATAAATACTAGGATGGGGAAGCCTACTTAAACAGTCGCTGCTCACAATTAAACATGAAGCTATGCATGGAGACAAGGTGGAGATGGATGAAGACATGAGACAGAGAGATACTACCCAGCCCAGCCACATCTCATCTCCTCAGCGAAGATTGGGTTACAATTAGGAGGTTGAGGCTGAGGAGGAGGAAGAAGAGGAACAGGAGTTGGTGACTAGCGCAACAGAGTCTAGTACTCACACAACGTTCTTCCCATCTCTCCTACGTGGATGGGCTGAGGATGGGAATGAGGAGGAAAAGAGGGTGGAGGAGGAGGAGATGAAGCGTTGTCATCATGATGGAGATAGGGAAGTGTTGTCATTAGGGAGCTTGGCACATAGGACCGCCTTTATGTATGCTGCCTTTCCTGTGACCCTCGCATTACATTCATCTTGGACAAAAAAAAGTACTGGTTGATCACCCTACTAGACCCACACTACAGAGAGACCTTTCCATCTTTGTTACTGAGGCAAAGAGGTCTTCTAAAATGGTGCTATACCAAAAGGTCATTGTGGAAATTATGTTGAAAAAATTCTGAGCAGACAATGCAAGCGGCAGGGGGCAAGCTGGCTTGCTCAACCAAGGAGTAGAGGTGAGGGAGACACAGAGCAGAGGCAGAGGTACATTGTCAAAGGCCAGGGCTAATTTCATGACACCAGCCTAGCATCCAGGACCTGAAAGCTGTGTATTTTTAACAAGGAAGGAAAAGTTTTAAAAGATGGTGAAGCAATACCTGGCCGACAAAACCAGAGAACTCCCGAATTCTACTGCGACCTTCAGCTTTTGGCTCTCAAAGCTGGACACCTGGCAAGAGCTGTTCCTCCGTGCCTTGGAGGTGTTATGCTGCCCATCCAATAGCGTCTTGTCTGAGCTGGTTTTTTTTTGCCACCGAAGAAAGTTATAACAGATAGGCGCTTTCGCCTGTCAACAGAAAGTGCTGACAGGCACACTGATAACAATGAACACAGCCTGGATTAGATTTGACTTTTCCACACCATCAGATGACAGCAGTACATAAAGTGTTTTTAATGTTCAATATTTGAATGAGGCTTGCCAACTTTTACCTTCTAGGGTCTATGACAGAATGACCCTACTTTTTTTGTGGCTTTGCACTATGAGTGTAGAAGTATCACAACTACACTTTCTTAATTTTTTATGAGGCACTACAGTTGGTTCCTTCAAGGGTGTTTAGTTACATAGTTACATAGTTACATAGTTTATAAGGCCGAAAAAAGACAAGCGTCCATCCAGTTCAGCCTATTTCTTGTGCACTGCAGCTATTCCGCAGCATTGATCCAGGGGAAGGCAAAAAAAAAAAAACATGCGGTATAGGCCAATTTACATCATTGAGGAAAAAATTCACTTCCCGACACCAATCTGGATTAATTAACTATCACTAAGCATAACATGTAATTTTATTGTTCTCAAGAAAGGCGTCCAGGCCTCTCTTGAACTCATTAAGTGAGTTGGACATCACCACTTCCTCTCCCAGAGAGTTCCAGAGTCTCACGGCTCTGACCGTAAAGAATCCCCTTCTATGCTGGTGCAGGAACCTCCTTTCCTCCAGACGCATAGTGTGTCCCCTCGTCTTTGTCACCATCCTTGGTATAAACAGGTCATGGGAGAGATCTCTGTACTGCCCCCTGATGTATTTATACATGTTTATGAGGTCTCCCCTAAGCCTTCTCTTTTCCAACGTAAATAGGCCTAATTTTGACAACCTCTCTGGGTATTCTAGTCCCTCCATTCCCTTTATTACCTTAGTCGCCCTCCTTTGTACCCTCTCTAGCTCCAATATGTCTTTCCTGAGCACCGGAGCCCAGAACTGTGCACAATATTCTAAGTGCGGCCTTACCAGCGCTTTATTCAGAGGAAGAACAATGTTCTCATCATATGCCCCTATTCCTCTTCTGATGCATGCCATGACTCTATTTGCCTTCGCAGCTGCTGCCTGACACTGGGCACTCTAATTTAATTTGCTATTAACCAAGACGCCCAGGTCCTTCTCCATGTCAGATTTCCCCAACGTTTTCCCATTTAATATGTATGGGTGACTGCTGTTTTTCTTTCCCATGTGCATGACCTTACATTTATCAGCATTGAACCCCATTTGCCATTTTTTGGCTCAACTCCCCAATTTATCTAAATCCTCCTGTAGCTGTGCCCTATCCTCATCTGCATTAACTACTTTACAAAGTTTAGTATCATCTGCAAATATTGCTATTTTACTATGCAACCCTTCCACTAGATCATTAATAAATATATTAAATAATATAGGGCCCAAGACAGACCCTTGAGGCACCCCGCTAGTAACCCTGACACACCCTGAGCTTACTCCATTGATAACCACCCTCAGCTTTCTATCACTCAGCCAGCTATTTACCCACTTGCACACATTATCCCCCAGACCAAGCATTCTCATTTTATATACCAACCTTTTGTGTGGCACGGTATCAAATGCTTTGGAGAAGTCAAGGTATACAACATCCACTGACTCTCCCCGGTCCAGCTGTGAGCTCACCTCCTCGTAGAAGGCAATCAGGTTTGTTTGGCAGGAGCGATCTCTCATGAATCCATGTTGATATGGAGTTAGACAGCTATTATCATTAAAATATTCTACAATAGCATCTCTAAGAAATCCTTCAAACAATTTACCCACAACAGACGTTAAGCTGACTGGTCTATAGTTCCCAGGGTCACTTTTAGACCCCTTTTTGAATATTGGTACCACATTTGCTTGGCGCCAGTCTAGTGGGACAGTCCCTGTCCGTAAAGAGTGCTTGAATATAAGATACAGCGGTCTGTCTATCACATTACTTAATTCTTTTAGTACCCGGGGGTGTATGCCATCTGGCCCTGGTGACTTGTCTATTTTGATATTATTTAGGCGTTTCTGAACTTCCTCCTGGGTTAGGTGGGTGACATTTAGCGGAGGGTTTACTTTATCACTTTGCATTTCCTCCGATAAATTGTTTTCTTTTGTGAAAACAGTGGAGAAGAAGCTATTGAGTAGGTTTGCTTTACCCTCATCGCCCTCTATGATTTTACCCAGGTTATTTTTCAATGGGCCAACTCCATCAGTTTTAATCCTTTTACTGTTTATATAGTTAAAGAACATTTTGGGATTTGTTTTACTTTCCTTGGCAATTAGTCTCTCTGTCTCCTCTTTTGCTATTCTTATTTGTTTCTTACAGATTTTGTTTTTTTCCCTATAAGTTATTAGCGCTTCCTCGCTGCCTTCTTGTTTAAGTTTACCGAAAGCCCTTTTTTTGTTTTTCATTGCCCTCTTGACTTCCTTATTTAGCCACATTGGCTTCCTCCTATTCCTAGCCCTTTTATTCCCATAAGGTATGTACCTTCTACAGTGACTATGTAGGACTGTTTTGAAAATTTCCCATTTTCTATCCATGCTCCTATTACTGAAGATACTATCCCAGTCTATAAGGTGAAGGGCATCTCTTAGCTGATCAAACTTTGCCCTCCTGAAGTTCAGTGTTTTTGTGACTCCCTTGCTGGGCACCCTACTGAAGCACATGTGGAATTGTATAATGTTGTGGTCACTATTTCCCAGGTGCCCCCCGACCTGCACCTCAGTTATTCTGTCTGGCCTGTTAGTTAATATTAAGTCTAAAAGGGCCGTCCCTCTAGTTGGTTCCTGCACAAGTTGTGACAAATAATTGTCTTTGATAAATGACAGAAACCTGTTTCCTTTCTGAGATCTACAGCTTTCGGTTTCCCAGTCTATATCGGGGTAGTTGAAGTCCCCCATAATAATCACCTCGTTATTTTTTGCTACTTCGTCTATTTGTCTCATTAATAGACTTTCCGTGGCTTCTGCTATATTTGGTGGTTTATAACAGACTCCTATGATAATTTTATTATTGTTTTCTGCCCCATGTATCTCCACCCATAAGGACTCGACCTCCTCATTTCCCTCCCATACATCCTCCCATATTGTAGGCTTTAGACACGTCTTTACATATAGACAGACTCCACCCCCTTTCCGACTTCTTCGATCCCTTCTAAACAGACTGTAACCCTGTAAGTTAACTGCCCAGTCATAGCTTTCATCCAACCATGTTTCGGTTATTCCCACTATATCATAGTTACCTGTAGATATTTCTGCTTCCAGTTCATCCATCTTGTTTGTCAGGCTCCTGGCATTTGCTAGGACGCAGTTTACACGATTTTGTTTTGTTCCAATCTTCTCCCTGTGGATTGTATTAGAAATTTTCTTACCTCCCTTCCAAGTATCTTGTCTTGGACCTTCTTTGTCGCACTTCATATCTTTCATTAGTATGTTCTCTGGTTGCATGTTCATGTCCGGCGTTTTTCTTCCCATCCCCTCTTCTTCTAGTTTAACGCCGTCCTGATGAGTGTTGCGAGTCTCCTGGCGAATGTGTGTTTCCCAGGTTTGTTGAGGTGTAGTCCGTCTCTGGCAAGGAGTCCGTCATAGAGGTAATTCACACCGTGGTCCAGGAATCCAATGACCCTGCTTGCAATTATTGGCAGTCTTTGCACTATGTGTAGAGCTTTTATGAGTGTAAGAGTACCAAAACTACACTTTGTTTACAATATTTGATTGAGGTAATACAGTTGGTCCCTTCAAGGGTGTATGGATGACCCTGCTTCTTATTTTGGGCAGGATTTGCACTTACTACATAGCCTTTATGAGTCTAGGAGTACCACTACATGACAATTTGAACAGAATGTGTATGAGGCCCTCTTTTATGTCTAATACAGAGTGTATCTGATTCCGCATTCTTTGGCACTTCTTTCTTCCTTTATAAATTACACTGAAATTTCCAATTTTTTTTAATAAAAAATTCAATTTTGGTTTACTTAAATTATATATTTTTTTAAAATCCTTTGTCAATCTAGCCTTATATACAAGTCATTATATAGGAAAAGATGTTTCTTAACATTTTTTTTCCTGTAAACTCCAATTTCTTATCGATTTTGAATGTTTTATTGTCAGTACTTAAAGTGCAGTAAAAGTGTGATACCATTGTTCTCAACAGCAGTCTGAGAGTCAGAGATGCTCCAGGAGTCTTCCCCATGCAGTTCTCCTTCCATTCAGCACTTTTTCCATCCATTTCAACTTTTTCACTGTCCCCCAGGCCTCTTTGTAGGGTCTGACAGAAAAATGCTTTTCCATTGACTCCCATTTTACTTGAAATGAGCACCCAAGCATTAGAAATTGCTCAAGTCGAGTAACAAGCATCCGAGTATTTTACTGCTTGCTCATTTCTAATATAGATACTTTAATTTTTCATGCTCAGTGCTAACAAACATTTTTAGAACTTGGTTTTATTAAAAAGGTTCAACCTTTTATTTTTTATATTCTCATACATTGCAATATGCTCAGTACTGTTCTGTTTAAAATCCATCAGATGAGCATTTTGATAGCTTGGTCCATAATTGACGCCCATAAGGCTAACATCTTTCAACCAAATAAAATAACTGTTAATCAGAAAGGATTTCATACTTTTTTCTGTAAATACCCTACATTTGTTTATTGAGTTTATATCTGAGTTAGTTTCACTTGACTTCAGAAGGAAACCTCTACCTCAAGGCAGGCAACAACATGAAAAATTTTAGCAGTGAGATTAATGGGAAATGATAAAAACATTTTTTGCTTAAACTTGTTGACGACTTTTATTCGACTTCAGTTTACAAATTTCCATTGCGTGTATGCTTCACAAATGCTCTGCTTTTTCATTCTTTGATTATAGCAGGTGTACTCTCCTTGTTCTGTGCAGATCTAATTATCTTTGGTAATGCTCTTTTGGCTCAATCTTCATGAATCATCGAGGAAGTGTGTAATTAGGAAGCATGTCCCAGGACTTTGAAAACATGCATGTACATAAAAATATATTAGTCAGGCTTGTATTAGCACAGATGTTCAGAATTGTAATTTATTATGAAAGGTAACACAAAGTGACTAACACTGCAAGACACAATGCTAAAGAAAGGATCTCTTTAACACACAGTGGTTTAACACACACTTTTCTTAAAAATGTAATTTTTCTGTAACATTTATCATGACATTTTTTTTTTATATTTTTAGGCCAATGCTCCTGATTTTTTTCCATTGGCTTATTGGAAGGACTTGAAAAATGGCAGGAAAAACATGTAATGTAACATGTAAATGCTTTTGTTATGTATATCCCTATCACATGTAAAGCGCCATGGAATAAATGGCGCTATAATAATAAATAATAATAATAATAATAATAATATTTGCAGAATTCTGTCAAATTAAGAAACCACTATAATTACTATAAATAACAATGCATGTTATATATAAAAACACATATAAAAGACATTTATTTTTTTCAAGCAATTTAAAACATAAGAAAAGGATAGTGTGCAAAGGAGTCATTTATAAATAGCATGAAAAAAATGGTCAGAGTTCTATAGAAACAAATTTAAGTGCTTGATCTAAGTTAGTGTGTATACTATGAAATAGCATAACTTTTGTAAATTTTATAAATGAAAATATTGGCATAATATTTTATGTATTTTCATTTTTCTATATGGCAAAGCAACATTAAAGAGCAATGGTTAAAATTCAATTACCAGAATTATTTCCTTGATTCCAAAGGTAGCACACGAAAAAGGTTAATGTTTTGGCCCTCCCATCTATGATGGAAGAAAAAGGTTAGATTCGTATAATTAGATAAGCACCCCCATCAAAATTTGTATCTTATTAATATATTGCAATCATCATATTATATGGCACTGTGTACTTACAATTGCTCTTTTTGCCCTTTTACCTAGCTAATTCTTTTATTTTCCATAAGGTGTATGACATCACATGATTAAAAACTGACTAGCTGAATCCTTCTAAGCTCTATGTAGAAACAGGAAGTCAATTTCCCCTGTATGAGTCACAGATCACTGCAAAATTCCATGGCAGGGGTTGGAGCAGGAAGGGGGGATGCAATTTCTAAGTTCTTGCTAGCTAGTGTGAGGAAGACAGAATCTCTAGCAAAAGATATATTTAATCTGTAGTGTTTAGCAAAGGTTAGTGTTGAGCGAGCATGCTTGACACTGCTCGGTACTCGCCCAAGCATCAGGCTACTCGGGATGTTCAGCGAGCACCGAGCATTTCCGGGTTACTCGGGCGGGAGCTCGGGTCTCCGCCCGGCATGTTTGGCGCTCTTTACAGAGCCAATGAACATGCAGGGATTGCCAGCCAGTCACTGTAATGCAGCAGCCATGTTGTTTGTGGGCATTACAGTGATTGGCTGGCCGCACAGCGTCACCTCGAGTATTTAAAACTGGGCGCCGCCATCTTGGACACAGTCACTCCGGATCAGACAGTGTAGGGACAGCGCTCCTGATTTAGGGAGAGATATATCCTGCAAAATAGTTAGTGTAGGGTCTGTAAAGGCTGCCAGATCAAACAAACAGTCCTTCTCAGGACTAATATCCTTCCCAGATATCAGGCAGGCAGAAAGGCTGTATAGAAGACGCAGTGGTTATACCAGCAAGCGCTGCATTACAGTCCTGTGTGCTCCTGTTGCTGAAATTGCTGGACTTAGCTCCAGGTCTCGGGGGCCAGGAAAAATCCTTTTTTTTTCATCTAAATCCTCTTTTTTTTTACTCCTTCACACTGTACAAATACCAGTCTTATTAACCTTTTGGTGTCCCCCCCCCCAAAAAAAAGTGTGTCTCTGTTTTTTCAGACACAAATATATCTGTTGAAAATAGTGTGGTGTAGGTCTGAGAAATAGAAGTGTGGTTTTGCAGTTCCATGGGCCATTTGTATCTAAAAAAAACAGTTTGAGTGTGTCGCTCACTGTTCAGCCGCAAATATATATATTTAAAAAAGTCTGATATATACCAGTAAATTATAACTGTGGTTTTGCTGTTCCACGGTAAAAAATCTCTATTATCCTGTTTTTGGCATTTTTTGCCGTAAAAAAAATAAATAATAGTGTCTCCCTGATTTTTCAGACACAAATATATCTGTTGAAAATAGTCTGGTGTAGGCCCGAGAGATACAAGTGTGGTTTTGCAGTTCCACGGTTCAAACCTCTGTATTATCCACTTTTGGGCCATTTGTATCTAAAAAAAAACAGTTTGAGTGTGTCGCTCACTGTTCAGCCGCAAATATATATATATCTTAAAAAGTCTGGTATACACCAGTAAATTATAACTGTGGTTTTGCTGTTCCACGGTAAACAATCTCTATTATCCTGCTTTTGGCATTTTTTGCCGTAAAAAAAAAAAAAATAGTGTCCCCCTGATTTTTCAGACACAAATATATCTGTTGAAAATAGTCTGGTGTAGGCCCAAGAAATACAAGTGTGGTTTTGCAGTTCCACGGGTCAAATCTCAGTATTATCCTGCTTTTGGGATTTTTGGCCATAAAAAATAAATAATAGTGTCTCCTGATTGTTCAGACACAAATATATCTGTTGAAAATAGTCTGGTGTAGGCCCGAGAAATGCATGTGTGGTTTTGCAGTTCCACGGTTCAAATCTCTGTATTATCCTGCTTTTTGCATTTTTGGCCATAAAAAATAAATAATAGTGTCTCCTGATTGTTCAGACACAAATATATCTGTTGAAAATAGTCTGGTGTAGGCCCGAGAAATACAAGTGTGGTTTTGCAGTTCCACGGATCAAATCTCTGTATTATCCTGCTTTTGCATTTTTGGCCATAAAAAATAAATAATAGTGTCTCCTGATTGTTCAGACACAAATATATCTGTTGAAAATAGTCTGGTGTAGGCCCGAGAAATACAAGTGTGGTTTTGCAGTTCCACGGTTCAAACCTCTGTATTATCCACTTTTGGGCAATTTGTATCTAAAAACCCAGTTTGAGTGTGTCGCTCACTGTTGAGCCGCAAATATATATATTTAAAAAAGTCTGGTATACACCAGTAAATTGTAACTGTGGTTTTGCTGTTCCGCGGTAAGAAATCTCTATTATTCACCTTTTGGTATTTTTTCCGTAAAGAAAAACAGTAATAGTTTCTCCCTGATTGTTCAGATTGTTTAAAAGAGTCGGGTGTAGGCCAGAGAAATAGATCTGTGGTTTTCCTCTTCCACTGTTCTAATGTACTTTTTCTTACCCTTTTTCCATTGATAGTGCGAGTGTAAGCTATTTAACTTCCTTTACAATGGGCAAGGTGCGTGGCAAGGGACGTGGAAGTGGACGTTCTGGTGATGGTGCATGCAGAGAACGGGGCCGTTGCCACGGTGAAAATGTGCCACAACCAACAGCCACATCTTCTCGCTCCCACATCTTGACCGAATTATTAGGGAAGCACAGAACAACACCAGTATTGCAAACTGATCAGTGTGAACAGGTTATTAATTGGATAGCAGATAATACTTCCAGTTACCTGGGCACCACCACCTCCGGCTTGTCTTCCACACGGTCGACTCTTAGTAGCCGTGAGTCTCGACCGCATACTCCTCCTCACCCTGATGCTCCTTCCTCCCACCATGCCGAGTGTCATCAGACAGCAACTGATCCCACACTTGGACACTCTGAAGAGCTGTTCACTGGTCCATTTCCATATTTGTGCCCCTCTCCTGCTCCGCTTGAAGTGGTGGAAGAGGAGATCCCATGTAGCGATGCCCAAATATTTGAACAGACACGGCCACAGGAAGTCGACGCTGGCAATTTGTCACAAGAGGTGGACAATGACGAGACACAATTGACAGGAAGTGAGGAGGAGGATCGTGGTGCACAAGTGGTAGAGGAGTAGATGGTGGATGATCTAGTAACTGACCTAACATGGCAGGAGGACATGCAGAGTGAGGCCAGCAGCACACAGGGAGAGGGAGGCAGAGCACCCCAACAGGTAGATAGAAGCAGTGTGTTGGCCGCAGACAGAAGGTGGGCAACTGTTCCCCATAACACCAACTCGAGGGACATTGTCAGTACAACGGTAGGTCTTCCAGAGTCTGGAATTTTTTTAAAGACTCTGCTGATAACCCCAAAAAGGCAATTTGTACCACCTGCCATGCAAGCATGAGCAGGGGTGACAAAACTACCAGCCTGACCACCACCAGCATGATCAGGCACATGGCAGCAAAGCACCCGACTTTGTGGGGCGAAACCCAGGGTCCACGACGAGTGTCAGCGGGTGTCACCACTGCTTCTTCCGCTGTTGTGCATGCAATAGAACCCCCTGTTGTGGGTGCAAGGCAATCCTCTGTCCATACTGCATGCAAAGATGTCCCCTCCTCTCAGTCTTCACTTGTTATGGCAGTTTCTCAAGAAACCGCATCAACTCCACATCCACGTCCCACCGCAGCGTTCAATTGTCCATATCCCAGACCTTTGAACGAAAGCGGAAATACGCAGCTAACGCCCCACAGGCCACAGTCCTAAATTCGCACATTTCACGGCTGCTTGCATTGGAAATGCTGCCTTTAGGCTGGTGGAGACGGAATCCTTCCGCAACCTTATGGCGGTGGCCGTCCCTCGGTACTCGGTACCCAGCCAACACTATTTTGTCCGGTGTGCCATCCCCGCACTACACAAGCACGTGTCCCAAAACATCTGCAGTGCCCTCAACAACGCAGTTACTGGGAGAGTCCACCTGACAACGGACACGTGGACAAGTGCTTGAGGCCAGGGAGGGTACATCACCCTGACGGCACACAGGGTAAACATAGTGGAAGCCGGGACCCAGTCGGACATTGGGACGGAACACATCCTCCCCACACCGAGGTTTGCGGGCCCTATGTCAGTCAGAGTTGCCCCCAAAGTGTACAGCTCCTGCGCATCATCCTCCTCCTCATGTTCAGCCTCCATCTCAGATATCAACACATCAGTTACAAGCTAGAAGCACTGCAGTACTGCCTCCGCCAAGCGGCAACAGGCTGTGCTGAAACTCATAAGCTTAGGTGAGAAACCTCACACTGCTTGTGAGTTGTGGACAGCTGTGAAAGAGCAGGCAGATCTGTGGCTGAGACTGCTGAACCTACATTCAGGCATGGTCGTGTGTGACAATGGCAATTACCTGGTGGCGGCTCTGAGGCGAGGCGAGATCACACACGTAGCATGCTTGGCTCATGTGCTTAACCTCGTGGTTCAGCGGTTTCTTAAATCGTACCCCGAGTTGCCAGATCGGCTCGTCAAAGTACACCGCCTGTCAGTTCATTTTTGCAAGTGGGCTACAGCTTCGGCCTCCCTTGCTGTGTTGCAGCAGCGTTTCCAGCTTCCGTCACACCGACTGGTGTGTGATGTCCCCACACGTTGGAACTCTACCCTCCACATGTTGCAAAGGATTTGTGAGCAGAAGAGAGCAGTTGTGGAGTACCAGCTGCAACAAGGCTGTCGATATTCAGGTCAGACTCCACACATAAGACCTCAGGAGTGGACCTGGATGTCTGACCTCTGTACCATCTTGACAAAATTTGAGGAGTCCACCCAGATGGTGAGTGGCGATGACGCCATCATTAGCGTCTGCATTCCACTTGTCTGTCTTTTGCAACGCTCTCTGCAGAGAATTAAAGAGGGGGCATTGCAGCCAGAGTATGATGATATGGATGAAGAAGCCGTAGCGGTCGATTACACACAGCCCAGCCTCATCTCATCCCAACGTGCATTGGGGGACAATGAGGGAGAGGAGGAGGAGTAGAAGGAGGAGGAAATAGAGGAGCTTGTATCATGTGCTGTAGATGGTAGTAGCTGTACAACTGTCATACCGTCAGCATGGGTGGCCTGAGAACAGGGGGGAGGAGGAGGACGAGGAGAGCATGGTCAGTCGTCATCTTGGTGAGGACACGGAAGTCTTGCCCGTTACCAGTCTGGCACGCATGGCTGACTTTATGTTACGCTGCCTTAACCATGACCCTCGTGTTGTCAAAATGTTGGGTGACAGTCATTACTGGTTGGTGACAATTTTAGACCCTCACTACAAGGAGAACTTTCATTCTCTTATTCCTGAGGTGGAGAGGTCTGCAAAAATGGGGCAGTACCAGAAGGCCCTTGCTGCAGAACTGTTAAAAAGATTCCCATCTGAATACGCTAGCAGCAGAGGTCACACTTTGTTGCCCAACAAAGGTGTACAGGCGAGAGAGATGCAACTCCAATCCAGCAGAGGCAAGGGATCACTGTCAACGTTCTGGGACAGTTTTCTGAGACGCGCCCAGCTTACAGGCCCTGAGGCGCGGGGTACTCTCACAAGTAGTGGAAAGTTTCAAAAGATGGTGAGGGAGTACCTTGCCGACCGTACCAGCATCCTCCGTGATTCCTCTGTGCCTTTTAATTATTGGTTATCCAAGCTGGACACTTGGAATGAACTCGCTCTGCCGCTAGCGTGTTATCAGAGCGTGTTTTTAGAGCCGCTGGGGGAATTATAACTGATAAGCTCACTCGCCTGTCAACTGACAATGCTGACAAGCTGACCCTTATCAAAATGAACAAGGGATGGTTTGGGCCAGACTTCTCATCACCACCAAATGACAGAAGAGTAACATAAAGTCAAATCCACTGTGTTTTTTCGGGAGGTGTATTCACATGCACCGCTTCACAGCGACACATGGGTATACGCTGCCTCATTTTGGCTGTTTTATGTTCTTCTCCTTATCCTCAGCCTCCACCACCACTATACCAACAGGGTCACCGTGGTCCATGTTGCCATTATTGAAAGTTCCTCCGTCCTTATTTTTGTCAGCTTTTGCTTGGATTGCATAAGCAAAGATTGTGGGAGACCCACTCCCCAATAATGGGAATAATATTTTTAAGATGCTGTACTGTATGGCTCTTGTAAGGGGCATTGCAAGTTCCTCCATCCTAATTTTTGGAAGCTTTTGCTTGGAAGGCATAAGCAAATACTATGGGAGACCCACTCCCCCATAATGGGAATGATGTTTGTAATATGCTGTACTGCATGGCTCTTGTAAGTGGCATTGCAAGTTCCTCCATCCGAATTTTTGGCAGCTTTTGCTTGGAAGGCATAACCAAATACTATGGGAGACCCACTCCCCAATCATAGGAATAATGTTTGCAATATGATGCACTGCATTGCTCTCGTAAGGGGTATTGCAAGTTCCTCCAACCTAATTTTTGGCAGCTTTTGCTTGCAAGGCATAAGCAAATACTATGGGAGACCCGCTCCCCAATCATGGGAATAATGTTTGTAATATTCTGTACTGCATGGCTCTTATAAGGGGCATTGCAAGTTCCTCCGTCCTAATTTTTGGAAGCTTTTGCTTGGAAGGCATAAGCAAAGACTATGGGAGACACACTCCCCAATAATGGGAATAATGTTTGTAATATGCTGTACTGCATGGCTCTTGTAAGGGGCATTGCAAGTTCCTCTGTATTAATTTTTGGCAGCTTTTGCTTGGAAGGCATAAACAAAGACTATGGGATACACACTCCTCAATAATGGGAAAATTGTTTGTAACATGCTGTACAGCATGGATCTTGTAAGGGGCATTGCAAGTTCCTCCATCCTAATTTTTGGCAGATTTTGCTTGGAAGGCATAAGCAAATACTATAGGAGACCCACTCCCCAATAATGGGAATCATGTTTGTAATATGCTGTACTGCATGGCTCTTTTAAGGGGCATTGCAAGCTCCTCCATCCTAATTTTTGGAAGCTTTTGCTTGGAAGGCATAAGCAAATACTATGGGAGACCCACTCCCCAATAATGGGAATAATGTTTGTAATATGCTGTGCTGAATGGCTCTTGTAAGGGGCATTGCATGCTCCTCCATCCTAATTTTTGGCAGCTTTTGCTTGGAAGGCATAAACAGATACTATCGGAGACCCACCCCCCAATAATGGGAATAATGTTTGTAATATGCTGTACTGCATGGCTCTTGTAAGGGGCATTGCAAGTTCCTCCATCCTAATTTTTGGCAGCTTTTGCTTGGAAGGCATAAGCAAATAATAATGGAGACCCACTCCCCAATAATGGGAATAATGTTTGTAATAAGCTGTACTGCATGGCTCTTGTAAGGGGCATTGCAAGTTCCTCCATCCGAATTTTTGGCAGCTTTTGCTTGGAAGGCATAAACAAATACTATGGGAGACCCACTCCCCAATCATGGGAATAATGTTTGTAATATGCTGTACTGCATGGCTCTTGTAAGGGGTATTGCAAGTTCCTCCCTCCTAATTTTTGGCAGCTTTTGCTTGGAAGGCATAAGCAAATACTATGGGAGACCCACTCCCCAATCATGGGAATAACGTTTGTAATAAGCTGTATTGCATGGCTCTTGTAAGGGGCATTGCAAGCTCCTCCGTCCTAATTTTTGGCAGCTTTTGCTTGGAAGGCATAAGCAAAGACTATGGGAGACCCACTTCCCAATCATGGGAATAATGTTTGTAATAAGCTGTACTGCATGGCTCTTGTAAGGAGCATTGCAGGTTCCTCCGTCCTTTATATGGCAGCTTTTGAATGGAAGGCATAAGCAAAGACTATGGCAGACACACTCCCCAATAATGGGAATAATGTTTGTAATATGCTGTACTGCATGGCTCTTGTAAGGGGTATTGCAAGTTCCTCCCTCCTAATTTTTGGCAGCTTTTGCTTGGAAGGCATAAGCAAATACTATGGGAGACCCACTCCCCAATCATGGGAATAACGTTTGTAATAAGCTGTACTGCATGGCTCTTGTAAGGGGCATTGCAAGTTCCTCTATCCTAATTTTTGGCAGCTTTTGCTTGGAAGGCATAAGCAAATACTATGGGAGACCCACTCCCCAATCATGGGAATCATGTTTGTAATATGCTGTACTGCATGTCTCTTGCAAGATGCTACACTCTATGGCTCTTGTAAGGGGCATTAAAAGCGTCTTGTTAAGCTACTGCGACCTCCACCACTTTTCCGAGGGGCATTAAAAATGTCTTCTTAAGCTACTGTGACCTCCCCTGGAGGGGCGTAACTAAGTATCTGCCCGATCCGACCAAGGTCGCACGATGGCATACGACGCCAGTGCACCACGGAGGAACCGAGCAGAGGAACCAGGGTCTACTCCAGGTCAAACTCCGGACACGGCTGTTGACCCACACCGGGGAATACAGGAACAGGCACACTAGAGCGCAGGCTGGGTAGGGTCCAGTACAGACTGGGAGACAAATTCGAAACCGCAGACGCGGTGGACAGGGCATAGCAAAGCGAAAACCGCAGACGCGGTGGACAGAGCTGAGCAAAGCGAAAACCGCAGACGCGGTGGACAGAGCTGAGCAAAGCGAAAACCGCAGACGCGGTGGACAGAGCTGAGCAAAGCGAAAACCGCAGACGCGGTGGACAGAGCTGAGCAAAGCGAAAACCCCAGACGCGGTGGACAGAGCTGAGCAAAGCGAAAACCGCAGACGCGGTGGACAGAGCTGAGCAAATCGAAAACCGCAGACACGGTGGACAGAGCTGAGCAAAGTGAAAACCGCAGACGCGGTGGACAGAGCTGAGCAAAGCGAAAACCGCAGACGCGGTGGACAGAGCTGAGCAAAGCGAAAACCGCAGACGCGGTGGACAGAGCTGAGCAAAGCGAAAACCGCAGACGCGGTGGACAGAGCTGAGCAAAGCGAAAACCGCAGACGCGGTGGACAGAGCTGAGCAAAGCGAAAACCGCAGACGCGGTGGACAGAGCTGAGCAAAGCGAAAACCGCAGACGCGGTGGACAGAGCTGAGCAAAGCGAAAACCGCAGACGCGGTGGACAGAGCTGAGCAAAGCGAAAACCGCAGATGCGGTGGACAGAGCTGAGCAAAGCGAAAACCGCAGACGCGGTTGACAGAGCTGAGCAAAGCGAAAACCGCAGACGCGGTGGACAGAGCTGAGCAAAGCGAAAACCGCAGACGCGGTGGACAGAGCTGAGCAAAGCGAAAACCGCAGATGCGGTGGGGACAGGGCTTTGTACTCACGGAGCAGACTAGAAGGGAAAGGCAAAACCAGATACCCACAGGGTACTTGCAGAGAAGTAGCGAGTGGACCACAAACTCACAAACAGAAGTACAGTGACAACGAGCAGGAGTTAGGTACGAGTTCAGACTCTGCAGAAAAAGGGAAAGTACGGACATAGAGAAAAACAAAACAGGCTAGGAGAGTATTCAGACAAGAGGAGACACAGCAGCAAGATATAGGAGCGGGTTCACACAGGCCTGGAAATACAGCCTCAGGGATAGGCAGAAGACAACAGGCTAGAAGATAATACAGACAGGACACAGTTCAGACACGGGAACTGATACCGAAGGCAGGAAACATAAACGGGACCTGGCATATCAGTGACCAAAGGCCAACTGACAGAACACAATGCTCAGGCAGGGATTCATTGGAGCAGCTGGGTTAAATACCAGATGGCAGACAGCAATAGGCTGAGGACGCACAAGGGGTGTGTCTGCAGCAGGTACAAAAAGCAGGAAGTGATCGGGCGCCGCCCTTAAGCAGCAGACACAGAGGCAAACAGACAGCATGGAGGGAAGCCAGGCTAGCAAACTGGACTGGAGATCAAGTGCGCGCTCTTGCACAGTGGGAGATGGACCACTATGCAAGGACGCCGCCACGTATGTTACACACGTCTCTTCTGAGGGGCATTAAAAGCGACTTGTTAAGCTACTGGGACCTCCACATCTCTTCTGAGGGGCATTAAAAGCGTCTTGTTAAGCTACTGGGACCTCCACGTCTCTTATGAGGGGCATTAAAAGCATCTTGTTAAGCTACTGTGACCTCAACGTCTCTTCTGAGGGGCATTAAAAGCATCTTGTTAAGCTACTGGGACCTCCACGTCTCTTCTGAGGGGCATTAAAAGCGACTTGTTAAGCAACTGGGACCTCCACATCTCTTCTGAGGGGCATTAAAAGCGTCTTGTTAAGCTACTGGGGCCTCCACGTCTCTTATGAGGGGCATTAAAAGCATCTTGTTAAGCTACTGGGACCTCCACGTCTCTTCTGAGGGGCATTAAAAGCATCTTGTTAAGCTACTGGGACCTCCACCACTTTTCCGAGGGGCATTAAAAGTGTCTTGTTAAGCTACTGGGACCTCCACGTCTCTTCTGAGGGGCATTAAAAGCATCTTGTTAAGCTACTGGGACCTCCACGTCTCTTTTGAGGGGCATTAAAAGAGTCTTGTTAAGCTACTGGGACCTCCACATCTCTTCTGAGGGGCATTAAAAGCGTCTTGTTAAGCTACTGGGACCTCCACGTCTCTTCTGAGGGGCACTAAAAGTGTCTTGTTAAGCTACTGGGACCTCCACGTGTCTTCTGAGGGGCATTTAAAGCATCTTGTTAAGCTACTGTGACCTCCACGTCTCTTCAAAGGGGCATTAAAAGCGTCTTCTTAAGCCACTCTGAACTCCACAGCTCTTCCAAGGGCCATCGAAATGTTGTTTTTAATTACCTCTAACCGCCACGACTCTTCCAACGGGCATTGCATTTCCTTGTCTTTTTATTCCACTGTGAACTCCACCATTCTTCCAACGGCATTGCATTTCCTCCTAATTTTAGTCAGCTTTTCCTTTTCAATGCATAGGCGAACACTAAGGGAGACCCACTCCCCAATAATGGGTAGAAGGTTTTTAGTGTGCTGTAATCCACGTCTGTTTCAAGGGGAATTGCAGTTCCTCATAATTTTTGGAAAGCCTTCCAGTCACTGCTTAGGCCAACAGTGCACAGGAGACCCAGTTGCTATAAATGGAAAGAACGGTTTAGTTAAGGCCCTCTGACCTCCATGTCATTTCCAAGGGGGATTGGAGTGCCTCAAAATTTTTGGTAGGCATTGCACTCACTGCATGCCCTATAACTGTGTAGCTGAACCTCTCCTTTTGGTACAGAAACATATCCTACAAGACATATGTGGTTGACTGGCCTAATATTGATGTGAATGGCCCCTGTTCCTCCTGCTCTTTCTCCTTTGCCACTACCTCATCCATCATTTATCACCTGAAGCTTTGTTTTAACGGGAGTCATAGAACTGGGATAGTAGCTGGAACACATCCAGCAATCCTTGGAGGAGGTAGGATATGCGCCAAAACGCTGAACACCTCAGGCCTAGCTGCTACTACATATATGCGCTTGTATTTCAAGAAAACAAAGCAGATGCTAACTTCTATCATCATCATCATCATGGTCCTCACCTTGGCACTCTCAACTCCCCTGATGGAGAAGTCAGGGCCCACTGGAGGAGTCTGGTTCTCTGGTGGGCACGTCCAATGCAGCCCTAAAGCAGGCCGGGCTAAGAAAAGTGTGTGGGGTGAAGTTGACAGGAGAAATAGGGGCAGCTGGGGACCATTTATGGACACCCGGCTGCCCCCAGGCGGCTGGGGACCGAGTATGGACACCCGGACGCCCCCTGGCGACAGAGGACCGAGTGTGGACACCTGGCCGCCAGGCGGCAGGGGACTGAGTATGGATTCCAGGCCGCCAATGCAGCCATGACGTGGTGGCCAGATTCCACCTCCACATGCCTAAAAGGCCCAATTTCAAGTGCATGCAAGCAGTATGGTATTGCAGCCTGGGGGTGGGTGGGTGGTTGGCTGCATATTTGCGCTTGCATTGCAAGGAATGGGGGAGGTACAATTGAACACTGCCCTGGGACAAGGACTTGAGCGGGGATAGTTGCAGGTCTGCAACGACAGGTGCAGGGCGGGAGGCATCTTCACATGTACCATGAACAGGGGTTTGGCATGCACACTCTACTGCGGAATAGGCTGTCCTCCCACTAAATGCACTGGGGGGGGCACAGGTAATGTTTTGTTATGCGCGCTTAATCTTATGTATAAGGCACACCGGGACAAATAGGGGCAGCTGGGGAATGAGTATGGATACCTCGCTGCCGAAGCAGCCATAAGGTAGTGGCCAAATTCGGCCTCCTCCAAACTAAAAGGCCCCATTTCGAGTGCAAGCTAGTAGTATGGCATTGCAGCCTGGAGGTGGGTGGGTGGCAGGCTCCACACTTACGCTTGCATTCCAAGAAAGCAAAGCAGATGCTAACTTTTATCATCATCATCATGGTCCGCACCTTGACACTCTCAACTCCCCTGAGGGAGAAGCCAGGGCCCACCGGAGGAGTCTGGTTCTCTGGTGGGCTCGTCCAATAATGCACTAAAGCAGGCTGGGGTAAGAAAAGGGTGTGGGGGGATGTTCCAAGGAGAAATCGGGGCGGCTGGGGACCGTTTATGGACACCCGGCTGCCCCCAGGCGGCTGGGGACCGTGTGTGGACACCCGGTCGCCCCCTGGTGGCTGGGGACCAAGTGTGGAAACCCGGCTGCCGGGCGGCTGGGGACTGAGTATGGATTCCAGGCCGCCAACGCAGCCATGACGTGATGGCCAGATTCCGCCTTCACATGCCTAAAAGGCCCAATTTCAAGTGCAAGCAAGCAGTATGGTATTGCAGCCTGGGGGTGGGTGGGTGGTTGGCTGCATATTTGCACTTGCATTGCAAGGAATGGGGGAGGTACAATTGAACAGTGCCCTGGGACAAGAATTTGCACGGGGATAGTTGCGAGTCTGCATCTTCTGATGCGGCAGGGATCACTTCTGATAGGCACACTTTTAGGCAGTGACCTGGGTGTCAGAGATGCTTCCAGGGGTCTTCTCCATGCTGTTCCCATGTCTTTTTAGCACTGTATGCATGTGTCACAAAGCACATGGCAAGATAAGGTTGTAAAATGTTAAAATGACATTTCCCGGAGAATGCATTTGTCACAGTTGAAAGCAATACAAAAGTGCAAAAACGCATAAAAAATGCTACTTGTGAACATAGCCCAAGGTGTGGAGGAGTATTTTTGTTTTTGGTTATTTATTTTACCTTATACACAAGTGTTTACCCTTTGAAAGGAACTTCGTTAACATATTTCACTGGAAAGCAGTTTCAGTTTCGTTTTTGAACGTTTTATTGTGAGCCCTTAACTGTGGCCTAATACCTCTGACCACGTTGTTGACAGCAGTTACCTGGGGGTCAGAAATGCTTCCTGGGGCGATCCCCATGCTGTCCCCATGTCATTTGAGCACTGTCACTATCGTTTTAGGCACTTGTTAGGCTTTTAAAAGACTGCCGGGGGTGCTGCCACAAAAATGCTCGGGTCTCCCATAGACCAACATAGGGCTCGTTGCTCGGGTCGAGCACCCGAGTATCACAGCGAGCTCGGCCCGAGCTTCGAGCACCCGAGCATTTTGTTGCTCGTTCAACACTAGCAAAGGTACATGAAAAGACCCATGTAATATCACTGCAGATTTGGTCTTAAGATATGCTGCCAGCTTCAGCTCAAGAAACAGCCATGGATTGCATAAAGCAAGCTTTATCTAAACCTTAAAGTTGTTGGTAATTAAAGTTTTAAGCTTTTCCTATTCCTCTGAGGATGGAGAAACAAAGCATTCTGAATTTGGAATGCTTTTAAACTATAAAGATAGATGGAGATTGCTTGCTCTTTTGACATCTAGAAGATGTAATCTCTGTGCTTCATGTTTTTGAGGATTCGGAAAGAAAGCAGGCAAATTAATATCTTAATTGTTACGCACCTGTTTTGGGTATCCCAGGCTCGGCTTTCTTCCCCTGGCTCTGCTGCACTCTGTTGTGCTCCCATGTTAGGTTTTGCAAGTTGTCCAGTGTGGCTCGATGACATCATCTCCCTAGTAGTGTTGAGCGAATTTGTTCGGCGAATGTTTGAAAGTTTCAAATTCGGCACGATTATGGCACGTTCAGATTTGTGATCACAAAGACGAGCAAATTTTCATAAAATCTGAAAAGTTTGATGAATTTGCACGGGACCACGAATACAGGGCAACCACAGCATTTTGAACAGTTTTGCAAGTGTATGATGAGCGGTGACGTGCTTGGTGAGTGTGGGGGCTGTGGAGTGCTTAGAACAGGTCAAATCAGGGGGGCACTGTTCTTTTTTTTCCTGTGGGCGGTAACTTTAACTGAGGAAAGTGCGGTCAGCCAATCATAGAGCAGGAAGCATCTACACTGTCCAGACATAAGGGCTTCTGCAATTGGCTGCAGAAATCACATGTCCTCTCAATATAAAAAGTGGCCATGTTCCCTCAGCGCCATTATATCCATGTCACTGCTGGAGACAGACACAACTCAGTGTTCTCCTGTGTAATGACAGATATTAGCTAGATAGATGGGCGATGGTGTGGAAGTCAGATAGTGTAGATAATTCCTGGCCTGTGTACCACTGCAACCACTGGTGCTGCACATTTTTGGTGTTCTTGTGCAAGTACTGAGATTCTGACAGAAAAAGAGGGCCCATGCCATACAATTGTGCTATGCACGGCGGGTATAGAGCTCCATGTCTCAGTATAACTTGAATCTTTTTTTTGCACTTGCTAATGTGATCAAGCTAGCGCAGTGCACCTTTTCATTTAGTGAGGTTGAAATTGTGCTCTGCACAGTCTGCAGAGCTTCTTATTGCAGAGCACAAAATCTGATTTTTTTTCTGTTGCTATTGTGATATTGAAAGCTGTGTGCTCTAAAGTTTTTTTTATTCTCAGATATTATTTTAGTGGAGCTGAACTTCAGGGGGTTTCAGAGTAAAAATATAATTTTTTTCTCTTGTTACGCCCAGTCCAAAGAATATTTTTTCCTGTGCCAAAATTCATACAGTGCTATACGCCAGCTGCTATGTCAGTGGCGGTCAAATTCAGCTTGTATGCATAGTCAAACCTATCTATATTTTTGGTTGGCAGGCAGAGTCCACCAAAGGTTTTTTTACTCTGGCAAAGTTGATCCAGTCTGCTAAAAGGTAGATCCTATTTTAGTGACGTTGAACTTGTCCTGGTTTCACAGTAAAAAAAACAAAACTTGTCTTACTAGGCCCAGTCCAAAAAATATTTTTTCCTGCGCCAAAAGACATACAGTGCTACAGTATAAGCCAGCTACTACGTCAGTGGCATTCAAAGTCAGCTGAATGCAGAGCTTATGCAGAGTAACCCAAAAATATTTTTTGCTCTGAGTAAAGTGATACAGCTGGCTAGATCTGAGTTTCAAATATTTTGGAGCATATATTGTATGTCATACAGGCCTCATCCACATTCAAAAAAAAATTTTCTTCTGTTCCTAAATTAATACAGCAGGGGATATCTCTGTTTAAAATTGTTTGGAGAATATCTCGTTGGTTTTATCGGCCTCATGCACACTAACAAATTTATTTTGTCTGTTAGTAACATTAAACAGCAAGCCATATCTTACCTTGCTATTTAGTGTAGCTGAAATTCAGGCGTTTGCTGAGCTATTGCGCAGGAAAAAAACATATTTTTCTTTAGTTAATTGTGTGCTCTTACCACTGTATCTGACCAACATAAGTGGGAAAAAGAGAGAGCGTGGTGGAAGGGGGAATAGGCTGGGTGTTCAAGGTGTACGTGGGGTATGTGTTAATGTTAGTCAAAGCACTAGTGAACCAACACAAACAGGTCCTATCCAAAGACAACTGACAACTTATGTTAGTAGACGGCCTACTGCACTCCCTTCCTTTGGCAGCCGCACAGCAATACGCCTTGTTGATAAGGCCCAGAAAGAGCAGGTGCTCCAGTGGATGGCAAGCTCTACTTCCAGTGCCCTCTCCTCTTCTTCCTCCACCTCAACATCACATGCAGTGCAGTTCACAGAGGGGGCACCCCAATTAATAATAATAATAATTTTTATTTTTATAGCACCAACATATTTTGCAGCACCTTACAATTTTAGCGGGGACTTATACAGACAATATAGAATAAGCATATCTCATATCGAAAGGAGTGAGGGCCCTGCTCACAAGCTTACAGTCTATGAGGAAATGGGGGAGAGAGAAAAGGTAAAATGTACATATATTGTATAATGCAGCCTTGATATACTAAACAGGATAAATAATAATACATGAACTAGTCGTCAACCAGTATGTGTACAGTCCACACCGAGATTATTAAGTGCATGGATGGTATGAACCTGAAATTGAAGATTTTAATATGGGCCAAACTGGGAAAGATAGTGTGTTGAGGTGATAGGCCAGTCTAAAGAAATGAGTTTTTAGGGTCCGCTTGAAACTGTGAGTATTGAGAATTAATCAAACTGTCCTGGGTAGTGCATTTCAAAGAATTGGCGCAGCAAGTGAGAAATCTTGGAGACAGGAGTGGGAAGTTCGGATTATGGAGGATTTTAGTTTTAAGTCAATGGCAGAATGGAGGACATGGGTAGGATGGTAGACTGAGACAAGGGAGGAGACGTAGGGGGGTGCAGAAGCATGGAGTGCTTTGTGGGTTAGCGTGATAAGTTTATAATGAACTCTATATTGGATGGGCAAGCAATGCAATGAATGGCACAGGGAAGAGGCCTCTGTGTAGAGGTTGGCGAGGAATATGATCGTGGCTGCTGCGTTAAGGACTGATTAGAGAGGGGAGAGTTTAGTAAGGGGGAGACCGATAAGTAAAGAGTTGCAATAGTCGAGACAAGAATGAATAAGAGCTGCAGTAAGAGTTTTTGCCGAGTCAAAGGTAAGAAAAGTCCTTATTCTTGAGATGTTTTTGAGGTCTAGATGACATGAGCGAGCGAGTGATTTAATGTGAGGAGTGAAGGAAAGATCTGAATCAAAAATTACCCCAAGACAGCGGGCTTGTTGCTGGGGAGTAATAGTTGAGCCACAAACGGAAATGGCAATTTTATGCATAGAAAGGGTAGTGGAGGGAGAAAATACGAGTAGTTCAGTTTTTGACAGATTCAGTTTTAGATAGAGGGAGGACATAATGTTAGACACAGCAGAAAGACAATCATTGGTCTTTTGTAATAATGCAGGGGTGATGTCTGGAGAAGAGGTATATAATTGGTTGTCATCAGCATAGAGATGGTACTGAAAGCCAAATTACTGATTGTTTGTCCAATAGGAGCAGTGTATGAGGAGAAAAGAAGGGGGCCTAGGACTGATCCTTGAGGAACCCCGATGGTAAGGGCAAGGAGAAAGGAGGAGGAGCCGGCAAAAGACACAGAGAAGGAGCGGTCAGAGAGGTAGGAGAAGAACCAGGAGAGAACAGTGTCCTTGAGCCCAAATAGAGCGAAGCATAGTGAGGAGGAGCTGATGATCCACAGTGTCGAATCCTGCAGAGTGATCTAGGAGAATTCACAGGGAATAGTGATCATTATATTGAGCTGTTAGAAGATCATTAGAGACTTTAGTGAGGGCAGTTTCAGTAGAATGTAAAGAGCGGAAACCAGATTGTAAAGGGTCAAGAAGAGAGAAATATCTGAGAGATAGTGGATTAGACTGGAATGGACCAGGAGTTCCAAGAGTTTAGAAATAAAGGGAAGATTGGAAACAGGTCTGTAGTTGGCCATGCATTTCTGGTCAAGGGATGTTTTTTTAAGTAATGGATGTATGCTGGCATATTTAAAAGAAGAAGGAAAGATACCAGATGAGAGGGAGAGGTTGAAAATTTTAGTTAGGTGAGTGGTGAAAGCTGGAGAATGGGACAGAAAGAGATGTAAGGGAATAGGGTCACTGGTGCAGGTGGCAGGGCAAAAAGATGCAAGGAGCCTGATCACGTCAGCTTTTGTGACTGGTTCAAAGTCAGAAAGTGAGCAAGATACAATGTGGGGTGGGGGAGAGCATGCATAACATTTGGGGATTGGGAGAAAATTTCCTGTCAGATATAGTCAATTTTTTCAAAAATAATTAGCCACATCCCCCCGTGTCACAACTGGCCAACTGTCCAACTGACTATAGCGAACCACAGATAGTGAGTCTGTAGAACTCTTCACCCATTCTACATCATGGGCATCAGAAGTGTACTCCAAACAGTCACAGAGTCAAGGGGAGGAAAGCATCTGCACCAATGTCCAAAATTTTTTTAGCCAGGATCCGGGGCTAGACAAAGTAGGGTCCGAGCAGGTTCATTAGCCTCGTCAACAGACGTTAACCACAGGGGAGGGAGGTGATCCCGATGAGACTCAGATACCTGAGACTCATGCAGACTGTACTGTGCTGTCAGGGCAACAAGAGGAGAGGGGTCACTCTGAGAGTAAGGAATGGGATAACACATTGGATGATAACGAGGTTGAAGATCCTACTTGGTGTGAACCCAGAGTCACAGAGCCGAGTAGCCCATCTGAGGAAGTGGAGGAGGAAGACTAGGAGGTTACATTTCACCCTATGATGCAGACAGAGTATTGCAAGCACAAGCAACACTGCATCCTTAGCCACAACCGTGGCTATGGCCAGCAGCGGTCACGGGTCTGCAGCTCGCAGGGGCAGCAAGGGTTGCCTAGCATGGGCCATTCTTGTTACTGCAAAGGATAAGCCAACTCACATTATCTGCAAACTTTGCGATAAAAAACTCAGCGGAGGGAAAAACTGCAATAATTTGATTACTACATGCATAAACATTCACATTCCAAAACAACATTCTTTACGCTAGGAATCTTACCGTGCTGAAATGCGGACCAGCGCACCTCAACAACCATCAGCTGCCCCATCAAATACATCCACTGCTTCTTCCTCCTCCTCTGATACCATGCCAAATATTGTCACGCAGGTCTCCCATCGCAGAAACTCTGGTTCGTTACACCCTCCAGTCAGGCTGAGTGACAGCCCGTCAACTGTAATGGAAGCGGACACGCCTGCTGTGTTTGTTTCTCTGAGCACACCGCATGTTTCTCAATCCACCGTAACATCTGCACCTCACTCAAGCTCCACCAGTTTTTTTGGTTCATCATACTCCGCTCTCTCTGAGCACCTTAGCCAGCCCTCGGTCCAGCAGTTGTGGTCACGTAAAAGATTGTTTCATCCTACGCATGATTAAGCTAAGAGATTGAACTCCACCTTCTCCAATCTGTTGGCCACAGAAATGGTGGTCTTAGGTCCTATTTTTTTAAGTGTAAACACTTCCGAATGAGCCTGCATCTCCTGGGTTGGCTGTAGTGGGACAGGTATGGGTCTGCGTTAAACTACTTGTAGCCTGATGACATTGATGCCACTTTGGTGGTGTTAGGCCCTCATTTAGGGCACTGTGAACACTCCTGGTTAGGTTTCCATCTCCTGGGTTGGGTGCACTGGAAGAGGTGTGCGTCTTATTTACACTATTTCTACAGTAGTGAAAATGATGCCACTTTGCTGGCGTCTGCCACTGATTTTTTTAAATGTGGGGAATTCTGATTGGGTCTCCATCTATTGGGTAGGCTGTAGTGGAACCATCTTGTTCTGCAGTCTAAGTTGCGTAAGGTTGCGAACCAGTCCTTGCTGCACTCCTGATACAGACTCTGCCTGCTGCACTCCTGATACAGACTCTGCCTGCTACACTCCTGATACAGACTCTGCCTGCTGCACTCCTGATACAGGCTCGGCCTGCTGCACTCCTGATACAGGCTCTGCCTGCTGCACTCCTGATACAGGCTCTGCCTGCTGCACTCCTGATACAGGCTTGGCCCGCTGCACTCCTGTTGCAGACTCTGCCTGCTGCACTCCTGATACAGACTCTGCCTGTTGCACTCCTGATACAGACTCTGCCTGCTGCACTCCTGATACAGGCTCTGCCTGCTGCACTCCTGATACAGATTCTGCCTGCTGCACTCCTGATACAGACTCTGCCTGCAACACTCCTGATTCAGACTCTGCCTGCTGCACTCCTGATACAGACTCTGCCTGCTACACTCCTGATACAGACTCTGCCTCCTCCACTCCTGATACGTGCTCGGCCTGCTGCACTCCTGATACAGGCTCTGCCTGCTGCACTCCTGATATAGGCTTGGCCTGCTGCACTCCTGTTGCAGACTCTGCCTGCTGCACTCCTGATATAGGCTCTGCCTGCTGCACTCCTGATACAGACTCTGCCTGCTGCACTCCTGATACAGGCTTGGCCTGCTGCACTCCTGTTGCAGACTCTGCCTGCTGCACTCCTGATATAGGCTCTGCCTGTTGCACACCTGATACAGACTCTGCCTGCTGCACTCCTGATACAGACTCTGCCTGCAACACTCCTGATACAGACTCTGCCTGCTGCACTCCTGATACAGACTCTGCCTGCTGCACTCCTGATACCCTCTGCACCATCTAGTCTGTCCTACTGGGTCCAGCTGCTGCGCGTACATTGGTCTGTCCTGGAGTGTCACCTGGCGTTCATCGGGAGGCAAGTCTAACCTCACCATCAGAGGCTTTAGTGAACAGTCCCGTGCTCAGTTAGTCACGCCCCTCCAGGCTCTCCAGGGCCTGTGGTACAGTGGTTCCACAAACCACGTCTGTGACAGTGTGCCCTCGCAGGCAGGGTCCTCTCTCCTGTTGTACAATTTGGTGACCCCTTTTGACATGTAAAGCGCAACTAAATAAATGTCGCTGCCACAGTAATAATAATTATAGTACTTGTAATCTGGGTCAATTGATGGAACTTTCCTGGAATCTACATCTAATTTAATGTGTTTTGACAGCTTTTGATCCCTTTTCTAGATGTTGTATATGCATTTTTTTGGTCCACCCATGGACTCCTCTGGTATTCGGAAATGCTCGACGAACATTCGGCAAATTAATTTGGCGAATATCAATTTGTTTGGCAAACTTTTCTGAACCGAATATTGAAATATTCTCTCATGCCTACTCCTTATGCCTATTTAAGGCCAACTACAACAGACACCTTTGTTTTAGGATTAAGACTCCTAGGCCCGTGGTCAGTTTTTCAGTGTCCTCCCCCATCAGCTCCTATTTTGTATCTACCATTTTGACCATATCCTCTGCCTTGCTGCCTGACCTTGTAGTAATTTATATTGTGTTGTTGAAATCTGTTAATGCTGAATTTTCATTTCTGAACTACAACTGTAGTTCCTCTGCCTCGGTGCTGTATTCAACTTACCATGTCTCTCTTTAACTGCCATCATGTTCCTGTGGTCTCCAGTGTGCCAAGTCCTTGCTACCCATGTGTAAGGAAAGCCCAACAGGTTTTATTATAATGAATTCTTTTTTACAAGAAGAAATGAAAGATCTTGTAATTCTGATACATTCTTGGCTTATTAAATGGCTACAAGAAAAAGTTTCTTCTAAAATAGGAATTATAGGTTGACTTCAAGTAACAGTTCAAAGGACGGTCCACTAGAGACTTGAGCACTAGTGATAGGTCACATGCTGGCACTTGGGGACCTGTCAGGAGGGCATATAGTTTTTTACAGCTTTAAAGAATTTTATTAACATGGACTAATTGGATAAGGAATTGTCAAGAAGGGAGTTTTCCACTGAGAAATGGACTTTATAATAATTATCCAGTATCTGCTTTTAACAGCCGCGGACAGAGATGAGTTCTGACCGCAGCTGTTAACCATTTAAATGCTGCTGTCAATCTCTGATCATGATCACAGGGTGCTGATGGGTTAGTATGAAAGCCAGGGGCTTTCTGAAGGCCTCCCTCATCAGCATCTTGGTATTGCTCTGAAGTTTATCTATATGCTGAGCTTCAAAGGAGATCAACATTTACACTATATGTTGCAATACTGTTGTATCTGTAGAGTGTAAGCAATTGAGCGACCACAGGTTAAAGATACCAACAAAGTAAAAAGTATAAACAGCATTTTAAAAAGTTTTTAAAAATATAAAAAAATGTTTTAAAGTTCGAATTACCCATCCTTTCCCATATTAAAAATAAAGAAATAAAAAAATTACACATATGTGGTATCGCTACATTTATAAAAGTCTGATTTATAAAAATATAAACCTAATTAACACATAATGTAACTGCCGCAATAAGAAAAAAATAAAAAATGTCTGAAATATGAGATTTTTTGGTCACTACTCCACTATGAAAACATCATATGTAGCTAAACATGGTGTCAATAAAACCATCAGTTCATCATACAATAAACAAGACTTCACCCAACTCACTCAAGGAAAAAAACCTGTTATGGGTCTCAGAAAATGACAAAATAAATCAAAAATATTATTTTTTATAAATTTCAGATTTTTTTTTACAACAAAATAAAAAAATATAAAAGTTTGGTATTGCCATAATCATACTGATGTGTACAATCATGACTTAGAGTAACTTTTACCACAGAATGGAATGGAATTGCATTTTTTTCATCAAGGATTTCACCATAATTTAAATTTTGTTTTCTCATTTTTCAGTACATTGAATGGTAAAATGAATGATGCCATTGAAACCTAGAGCTCATTCCACAAAAAAGAAATCCATCATACATTTATGTGGAGAAAAATAAAAAAAGTTTTGGCTCTTGGAAAGCTGGGAGGAAAAAAAAGTGCAAAAATGAAAATTGGCTGTATGTAGATAGAAGGAGTTAATGGTGTCAAGGAGGAGTGTCAGACTTTCTTATCCAAGCAGTTCAGGATGTCATTTCTGGGGACTCTATCTTCAATATCCCTGGATAGCTGGCTAAGCCGAGTTCAATTTTATAATGGATAAAGAAGAGTAGCTTCGCTTAAGGAAGGAGTCTACTTTCCCGTCCATTAAGTCTTTCAAAAGAGTAGAAAATATGGACATATTCTGCAATTTGTGCCCTGGATAAATTAACATTGGGAGAACCCTTCCATTCTTCAAAATACACAGAATCTAAGAGATAAATGGCTTTAAATATTGACGCAACATCTAATTTCTTCTCTGGATGCTTTCAATCTGCCAGTAAGTGCTCATTTAGAACTGGGTAGTGCAGGAAAAATTACCCTTTCCTATTAGGAAAAAAAAACAGTCTCTCCTCTTTTGGTCTGTCTTCTTTGGTGTTTTCGGATTCTACTGTATGGTTAATATTGTTTTTAAAACAGATGATAATTTGTGTTTATGGAAAATGAATAGGTCATTAGGAAAATCTTCATTAGAGGAATCTTTAAAGAGCCCACTCTCAGAGACAGATTGTGTGTCCATTACAGACTCCTGAGAAAATAATACAGGAATATCTCAGTTTTAGATTTTTTATAAGAAGAAGAAAATTCAGAGACAGATATCTTTCACTATCCATATGCAAAGCATGTTCTTTCTTTGGATTACACATAGATAGATGTCATATTTGCAGAGGCCTTAAAATGCTGAAATAGCAGAAACCCCCCACAAGTGACCGTAATTGGAAACCACACTCTTCAAGGAATTTTTTTTTAAGCTTGCAGTGACCTTTTTGAACCGACAGGTACTTCACTAAAGTTTATAACACTGGGATATGAAAATGAAACATTACATTTTTTCCCACAATAATTTTGTTTCAGCCCCATATTTTTTTTACTTTCACAATGGTAGCAGGAGAAAACTGACCAAATAATCTATAAAATAATTTTTCCTAAGTACGCAGATATCCAATATGTGGTTGGAAAGTACTGTTTGGGCACACAGCAGGGCTCCTAAGGGAAGAAGCGCTATTGAACTTTTGGACCACAATTTTGGCTTCAATTTTTTATGGACACAATGTTGCATTTACAGTGCCCCCAAGGTGCTGAAACAGTAGAAACCCAGACATGTGATCTTATCATGAAATTTATTTAGTGGTAATGTTTTGGACTCACGGGTTCAGGTCCAGAACACTGCAATACCCTATGTGTGGTCAAAAACTACTTTTTGGACTTACCGCAGGACAGTAGGAAAGAAAGAAAAGCTATTTGGTTTTTAGAGTGCAAATTTGTCTGGAATAGTTTGTAGTCTTCAGCTGCAGAGCACTCAAATTGTCAAAACAGCAGAAAGCTGTGTGTTGAACTTATTGATAACACAGGTGCTCTACAGAATTTTGTGATGTTCAATCATGGAAACAAGCAATTACGTTTTTTTAACTAAAATTTTCCATTAGCCTACAATCTTTTATTTTCACAAGCAGTAGAAATAAATGGATCCCATAATTATAAAGCAATTTTTCTTCAATGTGACAATACCCAATATATAGTTAAAATTACTGTTTGTGCACATGCGAGGGCTGGAAGAATCGGTATTTGGCTTTTATATCATAAATTCAAACAACAGTCTGTAGGCGTCACTTCCAGAGCCCCCGAAGTGCCGGAACAGCAGAAAACCACGAAAGTTACCCCATTTTGTAATTCTTGTAGGGGTGTAGTGAGGAATTTTATCCCAAAAGAGTCTTACAATGGCTGTGAAAAAATTACATTTGCTACAATAATAAGTTGATTTAGCTCAACATGTTTCAGCTTTACCATTACGCTATTTCTCTGAAGAACAGAAATACCTTATATATGGTCATGCACTACTATTTTGGCACCCGGCATGGCTTCAAAAGTGAAGGAACACTTGTAGGGGCTCAGAGTTTCAAGCAGTCATTTGTGGACATTATTTGCAGAGCCCCTAAATTGACAAAACAGCAGAAATCTTCAAAAAGTGACCATTTTTTGCAAATTACACTCAGGGAATTCATCTACTGCCGAGGCTATTTTGACCTGAGTGGCAAATGACAGTGGGTGTTGCAGAATGATAATCTCAAATATGCCATTAAGTGCCTAATAAATAGCTCCCAGTTTATACTTCTGGAAACATGTACACTATACAGTGGCTTGCAAAAGTATTCTCTCCCCTTTATCCTTGGCATTTTTCATATTTTGCTTCCTCACAACCTGGAATTCCACAGTTTTTTTTTTTAACTTTTGCATCAGTTCACGCAAAGAACATGCCTACAACTGTGAACATTTGTTTGTTTTTTTGTGAAGCAAATAACAAATAAGATAAAATAACCAAAAATTTCAGTGTGCATATCTATTCACCCCCCTCTACTTTGTAGAGCCTCCTTTAGCTGCAAGTCCCTTTGGATAAGTCTGTATGAGCTTTCCACATCTTGCAATTGGAATTTTGACCATTCCTCAAGGCAAAACTGCTCCAGCTCCTTCAAGTTAGATTGTTTTCACTGGTGAACAGCAAACTTCAAGTCTGACAACAGATTCTCAATTGGATTAAGTTCTGGGATTTGTCTAGGCCACTCCAAAACATTTACACGCTTCCCCTCAAACCACTCGAGTGTTGCTTTAGCAGTACACTTTGAGTCATTGTCTTGTTGGAAGGTAAACCTCCGTCCCAGTCTCAAATCACTGACAGACGGAAACATGTTTTGCTCAAGAATATCCCTGTATTTCGCACCATCCATCTTCCTCTTGACTCAGACCATTTTCCTTGTCTCTGCTGCCAAAAAACATTCCCACAGCATGATGCTGCCACCACCATGTTTCACGGTGGAGATGGTGTTCTTGTGGTGATGAGCTGTGTTTGAAACCAGACATAGCGCTTACATTGGTGGCCAAAAAGTTAAATTCTGGTCTCATCTGACCACAGCACATTCCTCAGTACATTTGGGGAGTCTCCCATATGTCTTTTGGCAAACTCAAAACAAGCCTTGCAATTTTTGTATGTAAGTAAAAGCTTTTTTCTTCCCACTCTTCCATAAAGGCCACCTCTATGGAGTATACAGCTAATTGTGGTTGTGTGGACTGATACTCCAGTCTCTGCTTGGGAACTCTGCAGCTTCTTCAGGGTTATCTTTTGTCCTTACCCGGGCTGAGGGTTTTGATGGGTGGCCCTCTGCTGTTGTGATACCATGTCCTTTAAATTCAATGATAATGGATTTGATGGTGCTTCGGGGGATCATCAGTGATTGGGAAATTTTTTTTTACAACCAAATCCTGACTTGTACTTCTCAACAACTTTGTCCCTGACTTGTTTGGATATTACCTTGGTCTTCATGGAGTTGTTTGGTTAATGGTGCCTCTCGCTTAATGATGTTGCAGTCTCTATGGCCTTTAATAAAAAGGTGTGTATATACAGACAGACCAGGTCACACTTAGATTTCACACAGGTGGACTTCCTTTCACTAAGCACTAACTTATAAAGTTAATTGCTTGCACCAGATCTTTTTAGGAGCTTCATAGCAAAAGGGGTGAATACATATCCACATGGCAATTTTTAGTATTTTGAGCTCATAAATTTAATTTATGCCAATATGCTTCTCACTTCACTTCACCAACTTAACACTATTTAGTGCTGATGCATCATACACAAATCGGTTTACAAAACTATCTAAACATAGGTTGTAATGTAACAAAATGATTAAAAAGCCAAGAGGGTGAATACTTTTGCAAGCCGCTGTAAATTGTTAAACAATTTCTCATTTTCAGATAGTTCATCAAATGTTATCAGTGAACACTGGTCCGACAGTGGCCTAAACAAAGAGATGTATGGACCGTTTGGTAAAAGTGATAAGAAACATGATTCTTTGGGTCAGTACAATCACAGTGATACCACATTTATATATTCTTTTATGTTTTACTTCTTTTGCACACTAAACACTATGTTTTCCAGACAATTTGTTTTTGCATCACCATATTCTGATAGCTATAATATTTTTACATTTTTTTGTCAAAATAAGAGAGCCAAATAAAGGATTATTTTTTGCAAGATGAGATTACATTTTCAGCTATAGCACTTTTTTTTATATAAATGCATTTTTGATCACTTTTTATTTATTGTTTTAATGTGTCAGGATGATAAAGTCATAATTTTGGCCAGTTATTTAGTTATTTATAAGCATAGATCGCAACCACTATAGCCGAATGTCAGCTATGATTTACAACTGACACCTAAGGATGATCATTGATGCATCAAAATTGGCTCCGTCACTAAAGGGTTAATAATAGAAATTATACTAAACAAAAATGTTACCGTAAAGATAATATCTATAGTATAGAATGGTAGAATGATGAAATGATCCAGGATGATTTTACATTTTAATTTATAGCTTATCCAGTATAAACAAAATGCATAATTATTTAATAGAAGGTGTTGAATTGGAACAAATATCTGGATTTCTGAGACTTACAAATATTAAAGGATTATAATGTACACAAATGGAGCATAGAGTTAAACACTGTACTTACAGTTATGTTAATGTTTAGATTAGGTAACAACAACACAATTATGTATTTAGCACCTTTCCTTTCAGAAAACCTCTGTCTGAACCTGTTTTTCTAACTAAATGCATTGTATTATTAATACTAACATAATTTATCTCTTTATATCTCCAATGACCTGGCTCCGGGATGTCTGTACAATCACAAGTTCCTGTTCTTAGATTAAGCCAAAATCTCAGCAAAATTGAACAAGTCTAACTAGTTCTTGATTCTTTAGACAAAATCTAAGATCTTTCCATTGAAATATTTATTTCTTTTCATTTCATTTTCTGTTTTCAATAAAAAAGGGGTGCCATTGGGCAACTTGATGTGACAGTTTGAGGGGTCACCCAGGTGGCGGCATTTTACCTTAGCCTCCCCTGGAGTCGAATTTGCCCATTTTCTGATCCGGCTGTTAAACTGACAGCTGGCGAGAAGAACATGTTAAATGTCAGCAAACATCATTAAATTGTTCTTGCTTTTTTCTGGTGTTACTACAATTGAAGTACTGACCGATGGCTCTTCTAAGTCAGGGCAACGTCAGCAGTATTATCAGGTCAGCTGCTGATGCTGTTAACATCACTCCTGCCTGTGCAGCAAAGGAGGGGGCCAGTAGCAATATAAGCACTCGCATGGAACCAAGGAACCAAAGGAACTGGAGTGTTATGGGTGGGGGGAATCATGTCAGGGTACAGTATGAGGAAAGGAGGAATGTGGGAGGGAACAACATTGGATGGGGAAGGGGAAATGTGTGAGGAAAGAGAATGGGAGGAATTCTTAAGGAGACAGTATGGGGAGAGGAGGGGAAATGTGTGAGGAGACAATATGGAGGATGGGAAATATTTGAGGAGACAGTGGGAGAAATGATTAAGGAAAAAGTAAGGAGAGTGGGAGAAATGTGTTAAGAGAAAATTTGGAGGAATGTGTGAGGAGACAGTAATGAGGTGAAAATGTGTGATGCGTTGTTTGGGGGGAATGGTATGGAAAGAGAGGAAATGTGTTAGGAGACAGTAAGGGGATCTGTGAGGAGACAATATGTGGGTGGAAATGTGTGAAGTGGCACAGTTTAGTGACTGGGTCGGATGGGGGGCAGTATAGAGAGGACTAGTGATGAGCAAGCATACTTACAAGCACTCGGTACTTGCCCGAGCATCTCAGTACTCGAGATGCTCGGGCAGATGCTCGGGTCCCCTCCATGCCTGTTTGGCGCTTTTTAGATCACCAATCAACATACAGGGATTGCCTATCACTCATTGTAATTCCGCAGCCATAATGGTTGTGGCATTACAGTGATTGGCTGGCCGCACACCGTCATCAGGTTTATATCAGACCTGGTGCCACTGTGTTAGTCACAGTCACTCTGGAATCAGGCAGAGTAGGGAGAGGTGCTGCTGCATCAGGGAGAGATTTGGTTGTGTATTAGGTAGTGTAGGGAGAAAAACCGGACATTACACATATCCATCTTAACAAACAGTCCTTCTGAGGACTAATCCATCAGCAGAGATATCAGGCAGGCAGGATATATAGGCAGGCAGTGTATATAGCAGACTGCAGTGCATATAGCACAAGAGGCTTTATTCCAATTCTGCCTTCTGCTGCTGTCAGATATTTCTAAACAAAGGCCCAGGTCTCAGGGGCCAGGAATACATTTTTTTGGATCTTAATGCTCATTATTTGCTTAAAAAGCAATCCAGAGAACACCGTTTTTCTGCACCATTTGCTTGTTGGCACTGCACAATACAGCCAGGTCCTTTCCATATTACAGCGCAAGAAATCCAGCTGTTTAAAATTGTGTTTTCTCCATCACACGTATCACATATACGTTGTCAGAAAATACTGCCATTTCTGGCCTCCATTAAAAATTTCTTTCAGCGTGTCAGTGAAGCAATTCACACCAGTTTTCTGTTCAAAATAGCTACCTACAGGCCAGGTATTTAAAACCCTGTTTTCTCCGTCACACGCATCACATATACGTTGTCAGAAAATACTGCAATTTCTGGCCTCCATTAAAAATTTCTTTCAGTGTGTCAGTGAAGCAATTCATACCAGTTTGTATTTCAAAATAGCTACCTGCAGGCCAGGTATTTAAAACTCTGTTTTCTCCGTCACACGGCTCATATATATGTTGTCAGAAAATACTGCCATTTCTGGCCTACATTAAAAATTTATTTCAGTGTGTCAGTGAAGCAAATCACACCAGTTTGCTTTTCAAACTAGCTACCTACAGGCCAGGTATTTAAAACTCTGTTTTCTCCGTCACACGGATCACATATACGTTGTCAGAAAATACTGCCATTTCTGGCCTCCATTAAAAATTTCTTTCAGTGTATCAGTGAAGCAATTCACACCAGTTTGCTGTTCAAACTACTTACCTACAGGCCAGGTATTTAAAACTCTATTTTCTCCGTCACATGGTTCACAAATAAGTTCGCTCCAAACTCAGTCATTTGTAGAGAGCGTGGAAGATACTGTCCTCCATTTAAAATGGGCAAGGCACATGGCAAAGGATGGGGAACTGGACGTGATGGTGATGGTGAATGCAGAGGCCAAGGACTAGGCCGTGGGCAAGCTGAAATTGTGCCACAACAAACACCCATATCTTCTCACCCGACCTTCCTGTCTCAATACCTAGGGGACCGCAGCACACCACTATTGAACCCAGAGCAGTGTCAAAAGGTTGCTGGTTGGATAGCGGATAATGCTTCCAGTCACTTAGCCACCACCACCACCTTGTCTTCCACACTGTCAAGTCTCAGTAGCCATGAGTCTGGACCGTATATTCATCACCCTGATTCTCCTTCCTCCCACCATGCCAAGTTCCTGGAGACAACTGATCCCACACTTGGACACTCTGAAGAGCTGTTCACTTTTCCATTTATTGATTTGGGTCACTCGCTCGGTCCGCTTGAAGCGGGGCAAGAGGAGATCGCATGTAGTGATGCCCAAATATTTGAGCAGCCACGGTCACAAAAAGGCGACTGTGGGAAAGTGTCACAAGAGGTGGACGATGATGAGACACAATTGCCAGAAAGTCCGGAGGAGGACCTGAGTGCGGAAGTGGAAAACGAGGTGGTGGATGATATAGTGACTGACCCAACCTGGCAGTAGGACATTGAGAGCGAGGACAGCAGCACACAGGGGGAGGGAGGCAGAGTACCCCAACACGCAATAAGAAGCAGTGTGGTGGCCGTAGACAAAAGGCAGGCAACCCTTCCCCGTAGCACCAACAAGAAGGAAGTTGCCAGTACAACTATTAGGTCTTCCCGACTCTGGTTGTTTTTTAAAGACTCTGCTGATAACCCCAAAAAGGTCATTTGCACCACCTGCCAGGCCAGCAACTGCAGGGGTGGCAAAACGACTAGCTTGACCACCACCAGCATGATCCGGCACATGGCAGCAAAGCACCCGACTTTGTGGGCCGAACCCCAGGGTCCAGGAACAATGTCTGCTGGTGGCATCATTGCTTCTTCCGCTGTCGTGCATGCAAGCCAATCCCCTGTCCATGGTGCAGGCGAAGATGCATCCTGTCCTGCACCTGTCATTGCACACTCTCAAGTAGCAGCATCAGGATGCACGTCCACATCCTTTTAACAGTGCAAGGAACAGTTGTCCATACCCCAGTCGTTGGATCGCAAGCGCAAATACCCAGCCAACGCCCCCACAGGCCACACCATTAAATTCTCAAATTTAACGACTACTTGCCCTCGAAATGTTGCCTTTTAGGCTTGTGGAGACGGAGACATTCCATAACCTGATGGCAGCGGCCGTCCCTCGGTACATGGTCCCCAGCCGCCACTATTTCTCCCGGTGTGCTGTCCCTGCATTTCACAAGCACGTGTCCCAAAACATTAGCCGTGTCCTCAGCAACGCAGTTACCAGGAAAATCCACCTAACCACGGACACGTGGACAAGTGCTTGTGGGCAGGGATGGCACATCTCGCTGACGGCACACTGGGTTAACATAGTGGAAGCCAGGACCCAGTCGAACCTTGGGACGGAACATGTCCTCCCGACGCCAGGGATTGCAGGCCCTAGGTCAATCAGGGCTGCCCCCATGGTCTACAGCTCTTGCACCTAATCCTCCTCAGCCTCCTCCTCCGCTTCAGCATCCATCTCCGAAATGACCACATCAGTCACAAGCTGGAAGCACTGCAGCACTGCCTCGGCCAAGCGGCAACAGGCTGTGCAGAAGCTAATATGCTTAGGTGACAAACCGCACAATGCTGAAGAGTTGTGGACAGCTCTGAAAGAGTAGGCAGATCTGTGGCTCACCGCTGAACCTTCAGACAGGCATGGTCATGTGTGACAATGGCCGGAACCTGGTGGCGGCTCTGAGGCGAGGCGAGCTCACACACGTACCATGCCTGGCCCATGTGCTTAACTTCGTGGTTCAGTGGTTTCTCAAATCCTACCTGGAGCTGCCGGATCTGCTTGTTAAAGCACGCCGCCTGTGTGCTCATTTTAGATGGTCACCTACAGCTTCTGCCGCCCCTGCTGTGATTCAGCAGCGTTTGCAGATTCCGGCTCACCGACTGGTGTGAGACGTCCCAACGCGTTTGAACTCTACACTGCAGATGTTGGGAATGATTTGTGAGCAGAAGAGGGTAGTTATTGAGTACCAGCATCAACAAGGACGTCGGTATTCAGTTCAGACTCCACACATAAGACCTCAGTAGTGGACATGGAGGTCAGACATATGTACCATCCTCCAAAACTTTGAGGACTCCACCAAGATGGTGACGGGCTATGACGCCATAATTAAAGTCACCATCCCGCTTCTCTGTCTTCTGAAACCCTCTCTGCTCACAATCAAAGAGGATGCATTGCAGGCAGAGCACGATGAGATGGAGCAAGGAACCATACAGGGTGATTACACACAGCCCAGCCTCATCTCATGCAAACGTGGATTGGGTGACAATGAAGAAGAGGAGGAAGAGGAGGAAGGACAGGAGCTAGTTTCAAGCGCTATACATGGTACTACCTGCACAGCTGTTCAGCATGGATGGCCAGAGGACAGAGAGGAGGAGGAGGATAGCATGATTAGTCATCCTCTTGGTGTGGACACGAAAGTCTTGCCTGTTAGTAGTCTGGCACGCATGGCTGAGTTTATGTTACGCTGCCTTTCACATGACCCTTGCGTTCTCAAAATTTTGGGTGACAGTCATTACTGGTTGGTGACACTTCTAGACCCACTCTACAAGGAGAACTTGATATCTCTTATTCCTGAGGCGGACAGGTACAAAAATGGGGCTCTACAAGAAGGCCCTTGTTGCGGAACTATTAAAAAAATTCCCATCTCAAAACGCTGGCAGCAGAGGGCACACTTTGTTGGACAACCAAGGAGTACAGGCGAGAGAGACACAACTTCAATCCAGCAGAGGCAGGAGAACACTGTCGAAGTTCTGGGAGAGCTTTCTCAGACCCTCCCATCGCACAGGCCCTGAGGCGCGGGATACTATCACAAGGATTGCAAAGTTTGGGAAGATGATGAGGGAGTACCTTGCTGACTGTAACAATGTCCTCCATGATTCCTCTGTGCCTTATAATTAATGGGTATCCAAGCTAGATACGTGGAATTAACTGGCTCTCTATGCCTTGGAGGCCCTGGCCTGCCCTGCCACCAGCATTTTATCAGAGTGGATTTTTTGTGCCGCTGGTGCAATTATAACTGATAAGCTCATCTGCCTGTCAACTGAAAATGCTGACAGGCTGACTCTTATAAAAATGAACAAGGGCTGGATTGGGCCAGACATCTATACACCACCAAATGGTAGCAGCGTAATACAAACTCAAATCCTGTGTCTTTACTTGGGAGGTGTATTCCCATGCACCTTTTCACACCTAGACATGGGTATACGCTTCCTAATTTTGGCTATTTGCTCTTGTCCTCCTCTTTCTCCTCATCCTCCACCACCATATCACCAGGGTAACCGTGGTCCGTGATGCAACTCCCACATAATTTTTTAAAGAGTGTTTTTTTTTTTATACAGTATGTTCATGTATACCCCCCAGGGGTAAATGGGTAAATGTTTGTCAACCCATACACTTAGTACATGGGCATTACAAGTATACGAGGCCCACTCTTTTCTAATGGGAATATTTTTTTATGAGGCACTCAACGTCTCTTCCAAGGGGCTTTGTAGTGCCTCCAAATGTTTGGTAACCCTTGCTTTCACTGCATAGGCAAACAAAATGGGAGACACATTTCCTAATAATGTGAACATTGTTTTCAGGAGGCCCTCTGACTTCCACGTCTCTTCCAAGGGGCATTGGAGTGTCTCCAAATTTTTGGCAACCCTTGCATTCACTGCATAGGCAAACACAATGGGAGACCTACTTCCTATTATTGGGAATGTTGTTTTCTGGAGGCCCTCCTCTAAATCTCTTCAAAGGGGTATTGGGGTGCATCCAAATTTTCAAAGTGGTATTGGGGTGCGTCCAAATTTTGGGCAGCCCTGTCACTCACTGCATACGCAATAACAGTATAGGAGACCCATTTTTTAGTAATGGAAACAATAAAACATAGCCGGCTGATGGCTCTCTAAGAATAGTGAGGGCCAACTGCTGGCCCTTTAAGAATAGTAAAGGCCGCCTGATGGCCCTATAAAAATAGGCTTTGTGACTCTCTGAGTCCCTCCTTCATAAATGAAACACGATGTGTCTGATGATATCTCACACACCACATAGCCAGATAAGGTTGTCAAATGTTAAAATGACATTTCCTGGTGAATGCGTTTGTCACGGTGGAAAGCAATGTAAAAGTGAAAAAACACATCAAAAACGCTATGTGTGAACATAGCCCAAGGTGTGGAGGAGCATTTTTAGTTTTGGTTATTTATTTTTCTTTATATACAAGTCATTACCCTGGAAAGGATGTTCCTTAACATATTTCCCAGGAAATTCCATTTTGGTTTCGTTTTGGTATGTTTTAATGTGAGTCTGCAAAAGTGGAGTAATACCTCTGACAACATTGTTGACAGTGGTGACCTGGGAGTCAGAAATGCTTCCAGGAGTCTTCCCCATGCTGTTCCCATGTAATTTGAGCACTGTTACCATCGATTTGGGCAATTTTTAGGCCCTCTGCAGACCGCCGGGGGGAGCCACCTGAAAAATGCTTGAGTTTCCCATAGACTTACATTGGGTTCATTACTCGGGGCGAGCACCTGAGTATTCCAATGTGTTCGACCCCAGAATCGAGCACCTGAGCATTTTAGTGCTCACTCTTCACTAGAGAGGACCAATGCTAGAGGACAATGTAGGAAAGAAAAATGTGAGAGGACAATATGGAGGAAGATAAGTATGAGAGACAGTATTAAGGGGCATAGTATGAGGAGACAATATGAGGCGGAGAAAAGACTGAGGGGACACAGTATGTAGTGAGCAGTAGTCTGGGTTGTAGGGCATGGCAGTTTTCAAAGGGACCTGCATGGGGGACTGTGTATAAGCACAGTATGGAGAGGATCATATGCAGAGAAGGGAGTGTGAGGTGGAGGCATAGTATAGAGATTGGGCAGTTTAGGGGGGACACAGTATTAAGAGGGGTTCCAGTATAGAAAAGCAAGGACAGCGAGGAAAGACAACAGTGAGGGGCAGTTAATCATGGGGGCAACATAGGACAGATATTGTTTTTTAGCAGCTTTTCTTAGCGGCATTATAATGACAATAGTATTTTTAAGGGCCCCGTGCTGGGATGTGCTGCAGAAAATTGAAAATGATGGAAGTCTGTAGAGACAAACCCTGGATGTGAAAAATCATCATGGCATATGGACAAGATAATAGAAGAAAAGGAAAGGAACGACTACAATCAAGGAAGATGTCATCTAGAAGGTACCTGGATGAAAATGTTTATTTCTTATACTCCATGTGATTCATCAGGACTCTGGCTCCTGTGTGGTCCGCAGTCTGATAATGTCTGTTATCAATAACACCTAGTTTCACCTTACCATTGATAAGAACATATTAGAGTTGTAGGCTCATGCATTAGAATTGCATATCGGGTTGACCTGATATCACAATTGATCACTGTTGTAAGCTTGGAACTGTACTAATGGTGGTTCTCGTGCTGTATTCATGTACTGAAGATGATTCTGGTGAAGTATTTCTGTACTTATGGTGGTTCTGTTGATGTATTACTGTACTGATGATTGTTGTGATACTGTTTCTCTGAGCTGATGGTGGTTCTAGTGATGTATTTCTGTTCTGCTGATGGTTCTGGTAATGTATTCATGTACTGTTGATGCTTCTGGTGATGTTTTCCGGTACTGTTAGTAATTATGGTGACGCATTCCGGTACTATTGGTAGTTCTGGTGATATGTTAATGTACTGGAAGTGGTGCTGGTGCTTTATTTCTGTACTTTTTTTGTTCTTATCCTGTACACATACAGCAATCCATAATTTGCATATAATATGATACATGGCTATGTTAAAGTATTCTGTAAATTAAAAAGTTCAGAATTACTATACTTGTATTTATGCTTGGAGCATTAATTATAAAATTCACCACTGTAGCATGTTGTGAAGACATGGGGTCTCAGACAACACATGGTGAGGGTTAAACAGTGTGGCAATACTTTATTGAACCACCAAACAGACAATAACATATTTAACTTTCCCAGCAAATACCCAAGATGGTGCAAAATTACACAGTCTAAAACCTTTGCTGTCCCGCTGGTAATAGAGCAACTGTGACTTTGGGACTTCCAGGGCCCTCTACCTCAACCAGTGGCCCCCCCACTTTTGGCGGGCACCAACAGAGAAGAGGTAGTGGCAAGCTTAGGAAGCTGACAGTAACCGGATTGTCCCAACCTGGCTAACCCAAACATATCCATGGGACCGGTTGACCTCAGGATTACAATCCTTGCTTTCCCCAAATGTCTCCATGGGACCAGGCGACTGGATAGTTCCAACCTGGCATCTCAGAACATATCCATGGGGCCAGGTGACCAGAGAGTCACAATCTTGGTTTCCCCAAGCATCTCCATAGGGTCAGTGATGGTCAATGGAGCAGATCTGTATCCTTCCAGCCAGGGCAGCCAGATGTTCCCTTAGGCTGGCATTCTGAAGAATCCAAATCTGTGTCCCTTGGGATGGAGACCTGCTACCAAGCTGCTGTCCTGAAGAGTCTCTCTGATTATCCTTCCTCACATCTGTGGCTCAGGTCATCATTCACAGATCAGGAAGGAAGGTGCAGGGCTCATGTCTCATTGTTTGAGCATTTAATCAATTTGCATAACTTATACTCCTCTGCTCTGCGAGTCACCAAGCCACAGGGTCCACACAACAGTTAATCAACATATAAAGCAAGCATTCATTGTTCACAGACCAAGAGAAGTCAACATTCAGAGTTATAATAAGGTTTCAATGGTGCTTTGATAGGTTAGCCTATTGTGGCCTGCAGTAAAACAACTTACCACAAGTGGTCCAAGGGTATGTATAAAAAATACTTAAGAACTAGAGCTGGACCCAAAGGTATAGGAAGGAGGTGACCAGTGGATAATGAAATCAGTAACAATTTATAAAAAACTTAATTGCAGTAAAACTTTTTAATAATATTAATAAATCTTTAAAAGACAGGGAGGGGGAAAATGGCGGCTATATAAGAGGCAAATTTTCTTCTGTGTTGAATTGGTTCTAAACCGATTAGGGAGCGAATCTTCAACTGGTAAAGAAGAGATGGTAGGTGTTTTAGTCCTTTGAAGGGTATTAGCCTTCCAATGGACTGGATTGATCTGCAGGGTATTTTGTATAGTTTTTTGGCTTTTAGTAAGAAGATTCTTACATACTATGCATTTACCACAAGGAAAAAAAACTGCCATATCTGTGGTAGAAGGGAAGATGAAAGGACATTGACGCTTGGGCTTTTGAATTGTAGGTGCAATGAAATTGCCCAGGGTACAAGCTTTTTTTAATATAAACCGGGGGTTTTGGGGTATATTATCATATCATTTTACCTATCCTCTGAATAATTTCCATCAGACGTCTAATTTAACCACTACCTTGCCTTTCTTCCACAGTTCTCGTGTACTGCACTCACATAGTCCACAGATCCGTCCTCCTCTCTCAAGTCCTCCCTTCAAGGGAACCCTGCAGATAAATCCAGTACATTGGAAGGATAATACCCTTCAAAGGATTAAAATACTTACCATCTCTTCTTTGCCAGGTGAGTATTCGCTCCCTAATCGGTTTAGAACCAGTTCAACACAGAAGAAAATTCGCCTCTAATATAGCGGACTACCGCAATTTTCCCTATCCCTGTCTTTTAAAGATTTATTAATATTAAGAAGTTTTACTGCAATTATGTTTTTAATAAATTGCTACTGATTTCATTATCCACTGGTCTCCTCCTTCTTGTACCTTTGGGTCCAGAGCAACATTCAGACTGGACAAAAGTCCATGTTTCTTCTTCTACCCGAAGAAAGAAAAACACAAAAATTCAAAAGTCAGCATAAACATAATAGTGTATTTCTCCTGGCCTAACATCTGTCTAATTAAGATTAGAAGCTGTGTTTTCATACTTTCACGTGCCAGCCAACTTCTCTTCCTTCTTCTCTCAATGAAGCTAGAGCAGTAGTTTTTTAATAAACACAGAGAAAATTAGAAAGAGCAGCTAGCCGGCAAATGACTGTAAGTATGCAAATCGCATTATGTCTACTAAAACCACTTAAGTTGTGTATAGAAGGGGGAAACAAACTGGATTTTTTCACTTATCTAATGTATACTAACATAATGTAACATTCTTGCGATATCTTATAAAATCAAACATAAAAATCAATATAGAATTTTGTAGTTGATTAACTTTAGCTTTCTAAGGGGCAATCTTTTGTGTTGAACAAATAGTTATGCTAGATATAATTTAAGACTTGAACCCTTTCCCAATCAGGTGATACTCCATTTTAATTTTAGCTTCATTCTTTCCTCCCCTTCTTACAAGAACCATACAATGTTATTTTTTTGTCAACATAGTAGTATGTGTTTGTATTTGCAGGAAGTGTTGCAGTTGTTGGTAGTAGTTTATTGGGTCGATGCATTTTGAAGTCATACTGACTCCTTCTTCAAGCCAAAAATGACAGGATGTCACTGACAGGTAAAGGTGAATGGCACACAAATCACCCATTGGGTGTGTCCACATGTCAGGGTCATTGTTCAGGCTGTGTTTAAAAAATGTCAAAAAATATACATAGAAGTGGAGAAAGTGGTGAGGCGGAATAAGTTCAATTAAATTGTGGTTTTTGAAACCACGAAAGGGCAAGAAAAAGGTTTCTTTGAAAAAAAAATTGTGTTGGAATCATATACAGTATCTATCTCTAGGTTGATAGACTGTTGTGTGGGAGCTGCTAGCCTAGGGGACTGAATGGGAGACTGTGGTTCTATGTGGGATGAGAATTACTGTAGATGTAGTGATTTACAAGTGGGTGCTTTTAAGAAGTGTTTGAAAAAGAAGGAAATGAAATGTTTTGTAAAAAAATGTATTGCTTGAACAGTTTCTTGAAAGATAATTACTAGAATATTCTGTTGCTGTGGAATATTCTGGGAGATTAAACCCTTTAAAGCCCAAGGCATACTAATACGTATCTGCGCCCTGGGCTTTAAGAGCCAGGTACGTATTAGTACGCCCTGTTGATTTCGCCCGCACGCAGGCTGTGCGGGCGCGATCGCCAGCTCAGGTGTCAGCCGATTGTCATGGTCCCGCACCGCACCTGGCACATTAACCCCTGCAATGTTGCGATCGAAGTCGATCGCAGCAATGCGGGGGTAAGCGGATCACCTCTCCTGCCAGCGTCCAGCGCTGTCTGCCACGGCTTCACGGATGTTGCCAAGAAGACCCAATGTCGTCATGACAACATCCAGTCACCAGACAGCAGGAGATACTTTGGTCATGCGCAGTGCATGACCAAAGTATCTTCTGCATCTGCAGCGCTGACAGCCTGTACAAGCACAGGGATGGTTTTCTATCCCTATGCTATACAGGCGATCAGAGTAAAAAAAGTGAAAGTCCCATAGTGGAACAAAGTATAAAAGTAAAGAAAGTGATAAAAAATAAAAAAAATTAAAAATTGTAAAAATATAAAAAAAAATAATAATAATCCACCAAAAATAAAAATATAAAGTACCCATAAATAAATATTATTATTATAAAAAAAAAAAAAACAATAAAAGTACACATATTTGGTATCGCCGCGTCCGGAACGACCAGACCTATAAAACTGTCCCACTAGTTAACTCCTTTAGTGAACACGGAAAAAAAAAAAAAATGAAGCAAAAAGCAATGTTTTATCATCATACCGCCAAACAAAAAATGGAATAACACGCGATCAAAAAGACGAATATAAATAAAAATGGTACCGCTGAAAACATCACCATGTCCTGCAAAAAATAAGCTGCCATACAGTTCTATCAGCCGAAAAAGAAAAAAGTTTTAGCTCTCAGAATAAAGCGATGCAAAAAAATATTTTTTTCTATAAAATAGCTGTTGTTATGTAAGACCCCCAAAACATAGAAAAACGATATAAATGTGGTACCACTGTAAACATACTGACCCGAAGAATAAAGCTACCTTATCAATTTTACCACATTCGGAACAGCATAAAAAAAATGTTAAAAAAAAACAATTCATGAATTGTTGGTTTTTGTTTATTCTGCCTCCCGAAAATCAGAATAGAAAGCGATCAAAAAATCTCATGTGCCTGAAAAAGGTACCAATAAAACCGTCAACTCATCCAGCAAAAAACAAGGCATCACATGGTTCTGTCAACCAAAATATGGAAAAATTATAGCTCTCAAAATTTGGCCATGCAAAAACTAGATTTTACCAAAAAATGTGTGTTTTAGTGTGTGACAGCTGTCAATCTTAAAAACCCGATATGATTCTGGTATCGCTGTAATTGCTCCGACCCGAAGAATAAAGTTGTCTAATCACTTATACCGCACAAGGAACAGCGTAAAAAATATACTCTAGGGTTAGGGTTGTGCTAGGGTTAGGGTTGGACTAGGGTTGGGCTAGGGTTAGGGTTCGGTTAGGGTTGGGCTAGGGTTAGGGTTGGGGTTGGGGTTAGGGTAAGTGTTGGGCTAGGGTTAGGGTTGGGCAAGGGTTAGGGTTAGGGTTGGGTTAGGGTTGAGGTTAGGGTTGGGTTAGGGTTAGGGTTGGGCTAGGGTTAGGGTTAAGGTTGGGGTTAGGGTTGGGCTACGGTTAGGGTTGCCCAAGCAATGGTTTTCCCCCACATATGGGTTATTGGTTTTCTCAGGAGAGATTGCACAACAAGTTGCATGGTGCAATTTCTCCTGTAACCCTTATGAAAATGCACAACTGTGGGCTGAAAAACATTTTTGTGGGATAAATGTGAAAATTTTATTTTCACGGTTCCATGTTATAAAACTTCTGTGAAGCACATTAGGGTACAAGGTGCTCAACACACAGCTAGATAAGTTCCCTGACGGGTCTAGTTTCAAAAATGGTGTCACTTCTGGGTGGTTTACACTATTTAGGCACATCATGGGCTCTCCAAACACAACATGGTGTCCGCTAATTATTCACGCAAATAGTACATTCAAAAAATCAAATGGCACTCCTTCCTTTCCGAGCCCTGCCATGCGCTCAAACAGTAGTTTTCCCCCACATATGGGGTATCATCATGCTCAGGAGGAATTGCACAACAAATTGCATGGTGCAATTACTCCTGCTACCCTCATGAAAATGCAAAATTGGAGGCTGAAAAATATTTTTGTTGCAAAAATGTGAAAATTTTATTTTTACGGCTCAATGTTCTAAACTTCTATGAAGCACCTGGGGGTTGAAGGTGCTCACCACACATCTAGATAAGTTCCCTGAGGGGTCTAGTTTCCAAAATGGTGTCATTTGTGGGGGGTTTCCACTGTTTAGGCACATCAGGGGCTCCTCAAACGCAAAATGACGTCCGCTAATTGTTCAAGCAAATTTTACATTTGAAAAGTCAAATGGCGCTCCTTCTCTTCCAAACCCTGATGTGTGCTCAAACAGTGTTTTTTACCCACATATGGGGGTTGTGAGTGCTTAGGAGAAATTGAAAAACAAATTTCGGAGTCCATTTTTTTCTGTTACCCCTGCAAAAATAAAAAAAATTGGGTCTACAGTAACATTTTTGTGAAAAAAGTTAAATGTTAATTTTTTTCTTCCACATTCCAAAAATTCCTGTGAAGCACCTGAAGGGTTAATAAAGTTCTTGAATGTGGTTTTCAGCACCTTGATGGGTGCAGTTTGTAGAATGGTGTCACTTTTGGGCATTTTCTGTCACAAAGACCCCTCAAAGTGACTTCAAATGTGATGTGGTCCCTAAAAAAATGGTTTTGTAAATTTTGTTGGAAAAATGAGAAATCGCTGGTCAACTTTTAACCCTTATAGCTCCCTAATAAAAATAAAAAAATTTTGGTTCCAAAATTGTGCTGATGTAAAGTAGACATGTGGGAAATGTTATTTATTTACTATTTAGTGTGACATATCTCTCTGATTTCAGGGCATAAAAAATCAAATTTTGAAAAATGCTAAATTTTCTAAATTTTTTCCAAATTTCCATTTTTTTCACAAATAAACACAAGTGATATCAAAGAAATTTTACCACAATCATGAAGTACAATATGTCATGAAAAAACAATCTCAGAATCAGGGGGATCCATTGAAGCGTTCCAGAGTAATTACCTCATAATTTGACAGTGGTCAGAATTGTAAAAATTGGCCTGGTCAGAAACGTGCAACCCCTTTGGGTTGTAAAGGGGTTAAATGGATAATTTCTGTATCCCATTGTAAAAAAACAACAACTTTCTGCATGTGCACCCCTATTAATCTTTTTGCACATTTTCTGTTAGTACAATAAACCTCATTTCAAGGCAGAAACATTACTGTGTCCAACAGTTATTACATATATCAAACTGAAATAGCTGTTGCAAAAACACCAATTTTTATAAAACATTAAGCTTAAGATTAATAGGGGTGCCCAAACTTTTTCATATAACTGTATAAGCCTATATATAAACATCTGCAGGGCAAACTCTTGCCCTAAAAACAGATATTTTTTTAGTTGGTTTTATTAAAGCCAAAAAAGTCTGTTAGTGCTGTGTGTTGTTAAAAAGGCTGTTTAATACCAATGGTTACTTACCGCATATATAATGAGTAGTGTTGAGCGAGCATGCTCGACACTGCTTGGTACTCGCCTGAGCATCTCACTACTCGGGATGTTCGGCGAGCACAGAGCATTTTTGGGTTACTCAGGCGGGAGCTCGGGTCTCCGCCCTGCATGTTTGGTGGTCTTTATAGAGCCAATGAACATGCAGGGATTGCTAGCCAGTCACTGTAATGCCACAGCCATGTTGGTTGTGGGCATTACAGTGATTGGCTGGCCACACAGCGTCACCTCGAGTATTTAAAATCGGGCGCCGATATCTTGGACAGAGTCGCTCCGGATCAGACAATGTAGGGAGAGTGCTGCTGAGCTAGGGAGAGATTTATACTGCGAAACAGACAGGTTGAGTATGGTCTCTAAAGCCTTCAAAATCAAACAAACAGTACTTCTCAGGACTAAAAGCCATCCCAGATATCAGGCAGGCAGGCTGTATAGGAGACACAGTGGTTATACCAGCAAACACTGCATCACAGTCCTGTGTGCTTCTGCAGCTCAAATTGCTAGACTTAGCCCCAGGTCTCAGGGGCCAGGAAAAATCCTTATCGTTTCATCTAAATCCACTTTTTTTTTTCCTCAGTCAGACTGTACAAATACCCATCTCATTAACCTTTTGGTATCCCCCCCCCCAAAAAAAAAATGTTTATTGTGTCTGTGAGTGTTCAGACACAAATATATTTGTTTAGAAGAGTCTGGTTTTGGCCAGATAACTAGAACTGTGGTTTTGCAGTTTCACAGTTCAAATCTCTGTATTATCCACTTTTTTGCCTTTTTTCCACTAAAAAAAAAAGTTTGAGTGTCTCGCTGACTGTTCAGACACAAATATATCTATTTATAAAAGTCTGGTATATGCCAGGAAATTAGAACTGTGGTTTTCCTCTTCCACGGTTAAAATCCGGGTGTTATCCACATTTTTGCCTTTTTTCCATTAAAAAAAACAGTTTGGGTGTCTCAGTGACTGTTCAGACACAAATATATCTATTTAAAAAAGTCTGGTATGTGCCAGGAAATTAGAACTGTGCTTTTCCTCATCCATGGTTCAAATATGGGTGTTATCCACCTTTTTGCCTTTTTTTTCCTTAAAAAAAAAACAGTTTGAGTGTCTCGATGACTGTTCAGACACAAATATATCTATTTAAAAAAGTCTGGTATACGCCAGAAAATTAGAACTGTGCTTTTCCTCATCCACGGTTCAAATCTGGGTGTTATCCGCCTTTTAGCCTTTTTTCTATAAAAAAAACAGTTTGAGTGGTCTTGCTGACTGTTCAGACACAAATATATCTGTTTAAAAGATTCTGGTGTAGGCCAGAGAAATAGAACTGTGGTTTTCCTCTTCCACAGTTCAAATCTGGGTGTTATCCACCTTTTAGCCTTTTTTCATTAAAAAAAACAGTTTGAGTGTCTTGCTGACTGTTCAGACACAAATATATCTGTTTAAAAGATTCTGTTGTAGGCCAGAGAACTAGAACTGTGGATTTCCTCTTCTACGGTTCAAATCTCCTTTTTATTACCCTTTTGCCTTCGATATTGCTAGTGTAAGCTATTTTACTTCATTTACAATGGGCAAGGCGCGTGGCAAGCGACGTGGAACTGGACGTTCTGGTGATGGTGCGTGCAGAGGACGGGGCCGTGGCCAAGGTGACAATTAGAGATGAGCGGTGTTCGACTAGAACTGTTCGCCAATCTCAAATTCGAGCTGTTTTGGGCGGTGTTCGAGTTGTTCGACGAACCCGAACGATTTGCAAAAAATTCGGCTGTTCGAGGTTATGTTCGATAACTGTTCGTGCACCAAAAGCGTGTCCTGCATGTCTGGCGCTATTTAGAGCACCAATCATGCAGGGATTGTCTGCCACTCACTGTAATGCCACAGCCATGGTGGTTGTGGCATTAGAGTGATTGCCCAAATCAATGGGAACTGTGCTCACAGTGAAACATGAAAAGCCGGCAATTCAGCAGCGGCATACACCGGTACCCGACAATTTAGAACCGAAAGAATAGAGCTTCACACACAGATTAGATAGATAGAAACATGTCAGTCACATATATAAGAAGTACAGTGACAGTGTTGCTTACTGTACTTGTCATTTAGTGTAAAGGATTTATAAAAAAAAAATTAGTGTTTTCATGCACCGTCTCTTTAAAAAAGCCGGCCGGCAATTCAGCAGCGGTACCCGACAATTTAGAATAGAAGGAATAGAGAATCACACATAAATTAGATAGATAGAAACATGTCATTCACATATATAAGAAGTACAGTGACAGTGTTGATTACTGTACTTGCCATTTAGTGTAAAGGATTTATTAAAAAAAATATTAGTGTTTTCATGCACCGTCTCTTTAAAAAAGCAGGCCGGCAATTCAGCAGCGGTACCCGACAATTTAGAATGGAAGGAATAGAGAATCACACATAAATTAGATAGATAGAAACATGTCATTCACATATATAAGAAGTACAGTGACAGTGTTGATTACTGTACTTGTCATTTAGTGTAAAGGATTTATTAAAAAAAATATTAGTGTTTTCATGCACCGTCTCTTTAAAAAAGTCGGCCGGCAATTCAGCAGCGGTACCCGACAATTTAGAATGGAAGGAATAGAGCATCACACATAGATTAGATAGATAGAAACATGTCAGTCACATATATATGAAGTACAGTGACAGTGTTGATTACTGTACTTGTCATTTAGTGTTAAATTAAAGGATTTATTTAAAAAAAAATTAGCGTGGGGTTCCCCTTAATTTTAGGCTCTAGCGGAGGTTAAGCAGACGGCTGGGGCAGATGTTTGAAGCCTGGGAAGGGGGTAATACCCATGGAGCTTCACAGGCTACTAATATCAGCCCCCAGCTGAATGCCTAGCCTTTACTAGCTATTAAAATGGGGGACCCCCCAAAAAATTGACGTGGGTCCCCCCTATTTTAATAGCTAGCAAAGGCTAGGCAGACAGCTGGGGGCTGATATTAATAGCCCAGGAAGGGTGCCATGAATATTGGCCCCCTCCCAGGCTAGAAACACCAGCCGTCAGCAGCCCCAGAAATGGCACATCCATAGGATGCGCCAATTCTGGCACTTAGCCTCGCTCTTCCCACTGCCCTGTAGCGGTGGCAGTGGGGTAATAGGGTTGGGGTTGACGTCAGCTTATAATGCCAGCTGACATCAAGCCCAGGTTAGTAATGGGGAGGCGTCTATAAGACACCCCCATTACTAACCCCATAGTCAAAGTTAAAAAAAAACACAAACACCCAGAATAAAGTCCTTTAATTGAAATAAAGACACAATTCTTTATTGTTCTAAATTAAACCATACTTACCGTCACGCCCATTCCAGCTGAAGCCAACGATCCCCTGCAATAAAAGAAAAATAATAAAGCAACATCATCCTTAGCTTTCCATGGTTCCCACGACAGCTTCAGCTCTGCTACATTGAGATGACAGGCTGGACCGCAGCAGAACGCTGCCATCCAGCCTGTCATCCCGCGGACACTGAGAAGCGCAGGCATGCTTGCGCTCCTCAGCGTCTCTCTGTGACGGCATCCAGATGAGCCGAGGTCATGTCCAATGAACTCGGCTCAACTCATGCACGTCACTGACAGCGTGGGAAAATTCTCACGCTGAAGCGCTGAGTGCAGGAGAATTCTCCCACGCTGTCAGTGACGTGCATAAGGTGAGCTCATGTCCAATGAACTCAGCTCACCTCATGCACGTCACTGACAGCGTGGGAAAATTCTCCTGCACTCAGCGCTTCAGCGTGAGAATTCTCCCACGCTGAAGCGCTGAGTGCAGGAGAATTTTCCCACGCTGTCAGTGACGTGCATGAGGTGAGCCGAGTTCATTGGACATTAACTCGGCTCATCTGGATGCCCTCACAGAGAGACACTGAGGAGCGCAAGCATGCCTGCGCTTCTCAGTGTCTGCGGGATGACAGGCTGGATGGCAGCGTTCTGCAGGTCCAGCCTGTCATCTCGATGTAGCAGAGCTGGAGCCGTCCTGGGAACCATGGAAAGGTAAGGATGATGTTGCTTTATTATTTTTCTTTTATTTCAGGAGATCGTTGGCTTCAGCTGGAATGGGCGTGACGGTAAGTATGGTTTAATTTAGAACAATAAAGAATTGTGTGTTTATTTCAATTAATTGACTTTTTTCTGGGTGTTGTGTTTTTTTTAAATACTTTACTAGAAATTCATGGTGGTCTTGTCTAATATTGGCGTGACCCCATGAATTTCGGGCTTAGGGCCAGCTGATAATGTCAAGCTGGCCCTAACCCCTTTATTACCCAGTGAGCCAACGCATTAGGGCCCTGGATGAGTTGGGTACAGCGCCAGAAGATGGCGCTTCTATGAACGCGCCATTTTCCGGGGTGGCTGCGGACTGCAATTTGCAGCGGGGGTGGCCCAGAAAGCTTGGGCCTCCCTGCGCTGCGGATTCCAGCCCCCAGCTGCCTAGTTCTACCTGGCTGGATTCAAAAACAGGGCGAAGCCCCAAGTCAATTTTCTTTAAATTATTTCATGAAATAATTAAGAAAAAAAGGGCTTCCCTATATTGTTGTGTCCGGCCAGGTACAAATAGGCAGCTGGTGGTTGGGGGCAGCCCGTTCCTGCCTGCTGCACCTGACTGGACACAAATATAGTGCGAAGCCCCACGTCAATTTTTTTTAAATTATTTCATGAATTTCCTGAAATAATTGTAAAAAATTGAAGTGGGGCTTCGCACTATATTTGTGTCCAGCCAGGTACACCAGGCAGGAACGGGCTGCCCCCAACCACCAGCTGCCTATTTGTACCTGGCCGGACACAACAATATAGGGAAGGCCTTTTTTTCTTAATTATTTCATGAATTTCATGAAATAATAAAAAAAAATTGAAGTGGGGCTTCGCACTATATTTGTGTCCAGCCAGGTACAGCAGGCAGGAACGGGCTACCCCCAACCATCAGCTGCCTATTTGTACCTGGCCGGACACAACAATATAGGGAAGGCCTTTTTTTCTTAATTATTTCATGAATTTCATGAAATAATTAAAAAAAAAATACGTGGGGCTTCGTCCTATTTTTGTGTCCAGCCAGGTACAACTAGGCAGCTGGGGGCTGGAATCTGCAGCGCAGGGAGGCCCAAGCTTTCTGGCCCCCCCCCCGCTGCAAATTGCAGTCCGCAGCCACCCCGGAAAATGGCGCATTCATAGAAGCGCCATCTTCTGGCGCTGTACCCAACTCATCCAGGGCCCTGGTGCGGTGGCTCACTGGGTAATAAAGGGGCTAGGGACAGCTTGGTATTATCAGCCGGCCCTAAGCCCAAAATTCATGGGGTCACGCCAGTATTAGACATGACCGCCATGAATTTCTAGTAAAGTATTTAAAAAAAACACAACACCCAGAATAAAGTCCTTTAATTGAAATAAACACACAATTCTTTATTGTTCTAAATTAAACCATACTTACCATCACACCCATTCCAGCTGAAGCCAACGATCTCCTGCAATGAAAGAAAAATAATAAACCAACATCATCCTTACCTTTCCATGGTTCCCAGGACGGCTCCAGCTCTGCTACATCGAGATGACAGGCTGGACCGCAGCAGAACGCTGCCATCCAGCCTGTCATCCCGGAGACACTGAGAAGCGCAGGCATGCTTGCGCTCCTCAGTGTCTCGCTGAGACGGCATAAAGATGAGCCGAGGTCATGTCCAATGAAGTCGGCTCACCTCATGTACGTCACTGACAGCGTGGGAAAATTCTCACGCTGAAATGCTGAGTGCAGGAGAATTCTCCCACGCTGTAAGTGACGTGCATGAGGTGAGCAGAGATCATTGGACATGAACTCACCTCATGCACGTCACTGACAGCGCTTCAGCGTGAGAATTTTCCCACGCTGTCAGTGACGTGCATGAGGTGAGTTCATGTCCAATGATCTTTGCTCACCTCATGCACGTCACTGACAGCGTGGGAGAATTCTCCTGCACTCAGCGCTTCAGCGTGAGAATTCTCCCACGCTGAAGCGCTGAGTGCAGGAGAATTTTCCCACGCTGTCAGTGACATGCATGAGGTGAGCTGAGTTCATTGTACATGACCTCGGCTCATCTGGATGCCGTCACAGAGAGACGCTGAGGAGCGCAAGCATGCCTGCGCTTCTCAGTGTCCGCGGGATGACAGGCTGGATGGCAGCGTTCTGCTGCGGTCCAGCCTGTCATCTCGATGTAGCAGAGCTGGAGCTGTCCTGGGAACCATCGAAAGGTAAGGATGATGTTGGTTTATTATTTTATTTTTATTACAGGAGATCGTTGGCTTCAGCTGGAATGGGCGTGATGGTAAGTATGGTTTAATTTAGAACAATAAAGAATTGTGTGTTTATTTCAATTAAAGGACTTTATTCTGGGTGTTTGTGTTTTTTTTAACTTTTACTATGGGGTTAGTAATGGGGGTGTCTTATAGACGCCTCTCCATTACTAACCTGGGCTTGATGTCAGCTGGCATTATAAGCTGACATCAACCCCAACCCTATTACCCCACTGCCACCGCTACAGGGCAGTGGGAAGAGCGAGGCTAAGTGCCAGAATTGGCGCATCCTCTGGATGCGCCATTTCTGGGGCGGCTGACGGCTGGTGTTTCTAGCCTGGGAGGGGGCCAATATTCATGGCACCCTTCCTGAGCTATTAATATCAGCCCCCAGCTGTCTGCCTAGCCTTTGCTAGCTATTAACATAGGGGGGACCCACGTCATTTTTTTGGGGGGGTCCCCCATTTTAATAGCTAGTAAAGGCTAAGTATTCAGCTGGGGGCTGATATTAGTAGCCTGGGAAGCTCCGTGGGTATTACACCCTTCCCAGGCTTCAAACATCTGCCCCAGCCGTCTGCTTAACCTCCGCTAGAGACTAAAATTACGGGGAACCCCACGCCAATTTTTATTTTAATAAATCCTTTATTTTAACACTAAATGACAAGTACAGTAACCAACACTGTCGCTGTACTTATTATAAATGTGACTGACATGTTTCTATCTATCTAATCTATGTGTGAAGCTCTATTTTTTCTGTTCTAAATTGTCGGGTACAGATGCTGAATTGCCGGCCGGCTTTTTTAAAGAGACGGTGCATGAAAACACTAATATTTTTTTTACTAAATCCTTTACACTAAATGACAAGTGCAGTAACCAACACTGTCACTGTACTTCTTATATATGTGACTGACATGTTTCTATCTATCTAATCTATGTGTGATGCTCTATTCCTTCTTGTCTAAATTGTTGGGTACCGGTGTATGCCGCTGCTGAATTTGCCGGCCGGATTTTTTAAAGAGAGTGTCTTCTGAGCAGTTTGTCAACTTTTGGACACCTTTGCAGGTGTTTTCTATGTGTTTCTATGTGTTTTTGTTTGCCTGCCATTGGTTTTAACGGTGTTCGACGGTGTTCTAAGGTATTCGACGAACAGTTCGACGAACAGTTCCTCGAACATCCCGGTGTTCGACGAACCGAACCGAACCCGAACACTATGGGGGTGGCTCAACACTAGTGACAATGTGCCACAACCAACAGCCACATCTTCTCGCTCCCAGTTCTTGACTGAATTACTATGGAAGCACACAACAACACCACTATTGCGAACTTATCAGTGTGAACAGGTTATTAATTGGATAGCAGATATTGCTTCAAGTCACCTTGGCACCACCACCTCCGTTCTGTCTTCCACACGGCCGTGAGTCTCGACCGCATACTCCTCCTCACCCTGATGCTCCTTCCTCCCACCATGCCAAGTGTCGTCAGACAGCAACTGATCCCACAGTTGGACACTCTAAACAGCTATTCACTGGTCCATATCCATATTTGTGCCCCTCGCCTGCTCCGCTTGAAGTGGTGGAAGAGGAGATCCCATGTAGCGATGGCCAAATATTTGAACAGCCACGGCCACAGGAAGGTGACGCTGGCAATTTGTCACAAGAGGTGGACGATGACGAGACACAATTGCCACAAAGTGAGGAGGAGGACCGTGGTGCGGAAGTGGAAGAGGAGGATGTGGTGGATGATCTAGTAACTGACCCAACGTGGCAGGAGGACACGCAGAGCGAGGCCAGCAGCATACAGGGGGAGGGAGGTAGAGTACCCCAACAAGCAGGAAGAAGCAGTGTGGTGGCTGCAGACAGAAGGTGGGCAACCGTTCCCCATAACACCAACACGAGGGACGTTGCCAGTACAACTGGTAGGTCTTCCAGAGTCTGGAATTTTTTTAAAGACTCTGCTGATAACCCCAAAAAGGCCATTTGTACCACCTGCCAGGCCAGCATCACCAGGGGTGACAAAACTACCAGTCTGACCACCACCAGCATGATCAGGCACATGTCAGGAAAGAACCCAACTTTGTGGGGCGAACTCCAGGGTCCACGACCAGTGTCAGTGGGTGTCACCACTGCTTCTTCTGCTGTTGTGCATGTAAGAGAGCCCCCTGTTGTGCGTGCAAGGAAATACCCTGTCCATCTTGCATGCAAAGATGCCCCCTCCTCTCAGTCTTCACTTGTTATGACAGTTTCTCAAGAAACAGCATCAACGTCCACGTCTACGTCCCACCGCAGCGTTCAATTGTCCATATCCCAGACCTTTGAACGAAAGCGGACATTCGCAGCCAACGCCCCACAGGCCACAGTCCTAAATTCACACATTTCACGACTGCTTGCGTTGGAAATGCTGCCTTTTAGGCTGGTGGAGACGGAATCCTTCCGCAACCTTATGGCGGTGGCAGTTTCTCGATACTCGGTCCCCAGCCGACACTATTTTGCCCGGTGTGCCATCCCCGCACTACACAAGCACGTGTCCCAAAACATCTGCCGTGCCCTCAACAACGCAGTTACTGGGAGAGTCTACCTGACAACGTACACGTGGACCAGTGCTTGTGGCCAGGGATGGTACATCTCCCTGACGCCACACTGGGTAAACATAGTGGAAGCTGGGACAAAGTCGGACCTTAGGACGGAACACATACTCCCGACACCGAGGATTGCGGGCCCTATGTCAGTCAGAGCTGCCCCCACAGTGTACAGCTTCTGCGCATCATCCTCCTCCTCCTCCTCCTCTTGTTCAGCCTCCATCTCAGATATCACCACATCAGTTACAAGCTGGAAGCAGTGCAGTACTGCTTCAGCCAAGCAGTAACAGGCTGTGCTGAAACTCATAAGCTTAGGTGATAAACCTCACACTGCTTGAGAGTTGTGGACAGCCATGAAAGAGCAAGCAGATCTGTGGCTGAGACCGCTGAACCAACATTCAGGCATGATCATGTGTGACAATGGCCGTAACCTGGTGGTGGCTCTGAGGTGAGGCGAGATGACACACGTTCCATGCCTTGCTCATGTGCTTAACCTCGTGGTTCAGCGGTTTCTTAAATCGTACCCCGAGTTGCCAGATCTGCTAGTCAAAGTACGCCGCCTGTCAGCTCATTTTCGGAAGTCGGCTACTGCTTCCGCCGCCCTTACTGTGTTGCAGCAGCATTTGCAGCTTCCGGCACACCAACTGGTGTGTGATGTCCCCACATGTTGGAACTCTACCCTCCACATGTTGCAAAGGATTTGTGAGCAGAAGAGAGCAGTTGTGGAGTACCAGCTGCAACAAGGCCATCGATATTCAGGTCAGACTCCACACATAAGACCTCAGGAGTGGACCTGGATGTCTGACATATGTACCATCCTGACAAACTTTGAGCAGTCGACCAAGATGGTGAGTGGCGATGACGCCATCATTATCGTCAGCATCCCACTTGTTTGTCTTTTGCAACGCTCTCTGCAGAGAATTAAAGAGGAGGCATTGCAGCCAGAGTATGATGAGGTGAATCAAGAAGCCGTAGCGGGCGATTACACACAGCCCAGCCTCATCTCATCCCAGCGTGCATTGGGGACAATGAGGGAGAGGAGGAGGAGGTAGAACAGGAGCTGGTATCATGCGCTGTAGACGGTAGTACCTGTACAACTGTCATACCGTTGTTTCAGTGTTGATGTCCTGAGGACAGGGGGGAGGAGTAGGAGGAGGAGAGCATGGTCAGTCATCATCATTGTGAGGACACGGAAGTCTTGCCCGTTACCAGTCTGGCTCGCATGGCTGACTTTATGTTACGCTGCTTTAACAGTGACCCTCGTGTTGTCAAAATGTTGGGTGACAGTCATTACTGGTTGGTGACACTTTTAGACCCCCGCTACAAGGAGAACTTTCACTCTCTTATTCCTGAGGTGGAGAGGTCTACAAAAATGGGGCAGTACAAGAAGGCCCTTGCTGCAGAACTGTTAAAAAGATTCCCATCTGAATACGCTAGCAGCAGAGGTCACACTTCGTTGCCCAACCAAGGCGTACAGACGAGAGAGACGCAACTCCAATCCAGCAGAGGCAAGGGATCACTGTCAACATTCTGGGACAGTTTTCTGAGACCCGCCCAGCTTACAGGCCCTGAGGTGCGGGGTACTCTCACAAGGAGTGTAAAGTTTCAAAAGATGGTGAGGGAGTACCTTGCCGACCGTACCAGAGTCCTCTGTGATTCCTCTGTGCCTTTTAATTATTGGGTATCCAAGCTGGACCCTTGGAATAAACTCGCTCTGTACGCCTTGGAGGTCCTGGCCTGCCCTGCCGCTAGAGTGTTATCGGAGAGTTTTTTAGTGCCGCTTGGGAAATTATAACTGATAAGCGCACTCGCCTGTCAACTGACAATGCTGACAAGCTGACCCTTATCAAAATAAACAAGTGCTGTATTGGGCCAGACTTCTCATCACCACCAAAGACAGCAGAGTAACATAAAGTCAAATCCACTGTGTTATTTCAGGAGGTGTATTCCCATCCACCGCTTCACACCCACACATGGGTATACGCTTCCTCCTTTCGGCTGTTTTTTGCTCTTCTCCTTATCCTCAGCCTCTACCACCACTTTACCACCAGGGTGACCATGGTCCGTGTTGCCAGAATTTCAAGTTCCTCCGTCCTAATTTTTGGCAGCTTTTGCTTGGAAGGCATAGGTAAAGACTATGGGAGACCCACTCCCCAATTTTAGGAATAATGTTTTTAATATGCTGTACTGCATGGCTCTTGTAAGGGGCATTAAAATCGTCTTGTTAAGCTACTGTGACCTCCAGGTCTCTTCCAAGGGTCATTGATATTGTCTTTTTATTCCACTGGGACCTCCACGTCTCTTCCAAGTGGCATTGATATTGTCTTTTTATTCCACTGCGACCTCCATCACTCTTCTAAGGGGCATTAAAACCATCTTTTTAAGCTACTGTGACCTCCACGTCTCTTCCCGTGCAGTTCCTCATAATTTTTGGAAAGCCTTCCATTCACTGCTTAGGCCAACAGTGTACAGGAGACCCAGTTGCTATAAATGGAAAAAACGGTTTAGTTAAGGCCCTCTGACTTCCATGTCACTTCCAAGGGGCATTGGAGTGCCTCGAAATTTTTGGTAGGCATTGCACTCACTGTATGCCCTATAACTGTGTAGCCGAACTGCTCCTTTTTGTACAGAAACATATCCTACAAGACATGTGTGGTTGACTGGCCTGATATTGATGTGAATGGTCCCTGTCCCTGCTCTTTCTCCTTTGCCACCACCTCATCCATCATTCATCACCTGAAGCTTTGTTTTAACGGGAGTCATAGAACTGGGATAGTAGCTGGAAAACATCCACCAATCCTCGGAGGTGGTAGGATATGCGCCAAAACCATGACCACCTCAGGCCTAGCCGCTACTACATACAGTACATCTGCTTGCATTCCAAGGAACAGAAAGCTAAGGAGATGGATGGCCTCATAATCATGAATAATTTACTCGTTGTGTAAGTGGCTGACCACAGCTGCTGTCTACCTTCTGAACTTGGTGTTGAAGCCTGATTGACCCAGGACCCGCAATCCTCTATGTCTGGAGAACTTGTTGCATACCAGTGTCCAACTGTGTCCCGGCTTATACAATATTAACCCAGTGTGAAGGCATCAGTGAGATGGACCATACCTGGCCTCATTCACTTGTCCATGTGTTTGTAGTTAGGCTGTCCTTCCCAATAAATGCACTGGGGAGTCCACAGGTAATGTTTTGGTATGCGTGCTTGTGTATAAGGCGCACTGGGACAAGTAGGGGTGGCTGGGGACCGTTTATTGACACCTGGCCGCCCCCAGGCGGGTGGGGACAGTGTGTGGGCACCTGTCCGCGGGGCAGCTGGGGACTGAGTATGGACACCGGGCCACCCCCTGGCGGCTGGGGACCAAGCGTGAACACCCGGCCGCCGGGCGGCTGGGGACTGAGTATGGATACCAGGCCGCCGAAGCAGCCATGACGTGGTGGCCAGATTCCGCCTCCACATGCCTAAAAGGCCCAATTTCAAGTGCATTCAAGCAAGCAGTATAGAATTGCAGCCTGGTTGGTGCATACTTGCGCTTGCATTGCAAGGAATGGGGGAGGTACAATTGAACACTGCCCTGGGACAAGGACTTCAACGGGGATAGATGCAAGACTGCAATGACAGGTGTAGGGCGGGAGGCATCTTCACCTATGCCATGAACAGGGGGTTGGCGTGCACACACTACAGCGGAATAGGCTGTCCTTACCACTAAATGCACTGGGGAGGGCACAAGTATTGTTTTGGCATGCGCACTTGTGTATAAGGTGCACCGGGACAAATAGGGGAGGCTGGGGACCGAGTGTGGACACCCGGCCGCCGGGCGTCTTGGGACTGAGTATAGATACCAGACCGCTGAAGCAGCCATGACATGGTGGCCGGCGTCTGCCTCCACAAGCCTAAAAGGCATCATTTCAAGTACAAGCAAGCTAGTAGTATGGTATTGAAGCCTGGGGGTGGGTGGATGGCAGGCTGCACACTTATGCTTGCATTCGAAGAAAACAAAGCAAATGCTAACTTTTATCATCATCATCATGCTCCTCACCTTGGCACTCTCACCTCCCATGATGGAGAAGCCAGGGCCCACCGGAGGAGTCTGTTTGTCTGGTGGGCTCGTCCAATGCTGCCCTAAAGCAGGCCAGGCAAAGAAAAGTGTGGGAAAGGTTACCGGGACAAATAGTGGCAGCTGGGGTCTGAGTATGGAGACCTCGCTGCCGAAGCAGCCATGAGTTAGTGGCCAGCTTCGGCCTCCTCCAAACTAAAAGGCCCCATTTCAAGTGCAAGCTAGCAGTTTAGTATTGCAGCCTGCGGGTGGGTGGGTGGTTGGCTGCATATATGCGCTTGCATTGCAAGGAATAGGGGAGGTACAATTGAACACAGCCCTGGGACAAGGACTTGCATGGGGATAGTTGCAAGTCTGCATCTTCTGATGCGGCAAGGATCACTTATGATGGGCACACTTTTAGGCAGTGACCTGGGTGTCAGAGATGCTTCCAGGGGTCTTCCCCATGCTGTTCCCATGTCTTTTCAGCACTGTATGCATGTGTCACACAGCACATGGCCAGATAAGGTTGTAAAATATTAAAATGACATTTGTCATGGTTGAAAGCAATACAAAAGTGCAAAAACACATAAAAAATGCTACTTGTGAACATAGCCCAAGGTGTGGAGGAGTATTTTTGTTTTTGGCTATTTATTTTACCTTATACACATGTCTTTACTCTGGAAAGGATGTTCCTTAACATATTTCACAGGAAAACAGTTTCAGTTTCCTTTTTGAACGTTTTATTGTGAGCCTGTAAAAGTGGCTTAATACCTCTGACAACTTTGTTGACAGATGTGACCTAGGGGTGAGAAATGCTTCCTGGGGCGATCCCCATACTGTCCCCATGTCATTTGAGCACTGTCACTATCGTTTTGGGCACTTTTTAGGCTTTCTACAGACTGACAGGGGTGCCGCAGCAAAAATGCTGGGGTCTCCCATAGTCTAACATTGGGCTCGTTGCTCGGCTCGAGCACCCGAGTATCGCGGTGAGATCGGCCCAAGCTTCGAGCACCTGAGCATTTTAGTGCTCGCTCAACACTAATGATGAGGTCACTTTAACATGTTTAAGAGTCGCCAGGGTGTTATGTATTTCTTCTGGGTAATTGAAGGCTTACAGTATAAGTCATGGCAATTAGCAGCAAATCAGGTCACTGTAAATCTAATTTTAGGAAAAACTGTTGAATCCTGCAAATTCAAATTCAAAAGATTTGATCATCAGTAGGGATCTCACAAGCCCCATAAACTCTTTTACTATTAAAACATTGAAGCTATTATGTTTCTGCAAGATCTCATGATTTGAGCTAGACCAGTGCTGCTGCAAATTCACTACAATTACCAATAAGTAACTGCTGTAATGATGCTTTTGATTCTTATGGTCATCAAAAATGTTTAACTGATGCTTTCAGGGATTTAGAAAGCCACACACCTACAGTATGTGTAAAGATCTGAGGTTGTGGGTTGTAAGTAATCACCTCGGCAGGTTAACGATGCAACAATACTTTATTGATCACAGCCATGGTAATAAAGCAATTCCAGGTAAATGGCCAAAATACAGTTCTCTCAGTCCTCAAGTTCCCAATTAGGGTTCAGAAGTTCCACTGGTTTTGTATAAGGCCATCCTCACTGTCTCCCAACTTTTTGTTGGCCCTCAGATTTCATATCTCCAGCCAGTATAGTCTGTAGCGACAGTCTATAATCCTCTAGACAGCAGATAAAACGATGAATGAACATGTATCCAGATTTTGTATCTCCAGCCAGTATAGTCTGTAGCCACAGTCTATAATCCTCCAGACGGCAGATAAAACGATGAAAGAACATGTATCCAGTTGCAACAGTCCTTTTAAGAAAGTTTAAATCCAACCGACATAATCCATAATGGTAACATGTTTATCCATCCATCCTTCCAAGTCCACGGTTTCCATCCTCTTCCTTCAATCCTTCCAAATAACTTTTACTAAAACATGTCTCTCCTTTCTTCCACTGGGATCAGTCCCCTCCCAGGTCAGAAGTGATCACGCCGTCCCCCTCAAATATTCACTGTTAGCTAAACAATGAAGAATATTCTTGAAGCCTTCATCTGGGACTGCATCCCCAGTGGTGATGGCTCCACTGTGTCTACAATCTACACACATAATGAGATTATTGGCTGCTGGAATAATGGTTAAATACTCCTGATATACAGATATCCTGAGATACAGATTAGTGGAATGCGGGACATTTTACAAGTGAATCTAGTGCACATACTGACAAGTGAGCAGAACTATATAAAACATAACAAGTAAATCACTAATAAAACACAATAATAATATTGACAAAAATGATGATCTGTTGCTGGAAAAGTTTCATAGCCTTTAGTAAGTGGGCAGCTCCTCACATACCTCCCCCACTTTTTCAGCACGGACACGAATGTAAGAGTTCTCGCCTTTATGAGAATGAAACTTTGTATCATCCCGTTTTCTCAAAGCATATTCCATGTCGCCCTTGAGAATATTCTCCACAGTCCCCATTACGTCAGTGTAATAGACATCTACAGCTTCTCTCAAATGGTCTTTCAGATATTGCCAACTTCCCGATGGGGGAAGCCCTGAAGCGAGGACTTTGTATTTAGCTCTCTGTATCAGGGGTCTGTCCCTTCCACGGGGTCCTCCATATCCCCCCACTGATCCCTGGTTTGTCCTGGGAAACTCACCATATGTCCAATGAGAACCAAACTTATATCCATTGCGACCAACCCCAGAGTGCTGACACCCAGTTAGGGGGATGGTCACTTGGCAGCCTGGTAATGGGAGCTCTGGGGGGACAGTATCTGGGCTGACCAGGGTGATGGTAGATCCAGTGTCCTGAAGTCCTTGGGCCTCCTCCCTGATGTAATTTACCTCCCCCAGATTACATTCCTTCATTGTGACAGTCATTGCATTTTGTGTTTCACTCACCGCTGACATGTTGATATTGCTCCTTTCCCTATCGGCTGATGCAGTGTAAACCGGTCCTTGGCTTCTGGTTATGACATTGGCCCAGTGGCATACCAATCCTGCTCCCAGATTGTTTCCCAGCAACACATCTACTGGTAGGTACCGCACTACTCCTACATCCACCAGTCCATGACTGTGACCTCAGTCTAAATGTAGTCGGGCCCTCTGAATGTTAAAAGATTCTCCTCCGGCTATATTGACTAACATATGGCTGCTGGGGACAATACATTGGTCCGGTACTAAATGATCTTTTATCAATGTGACTGAGGCCCCAGAGTCACCGAGCCCCACAGCCTCCACACCCTCTACCCAGACAGTTAGAACCCTCCTGTTTGTTTTTTCCATCTTGTGTTTTGCGGTCTGCCTATATATTCCAGCTCCGCCCTTTTGGCTGTGCTGGACTTCAGTGTTGTTTGACTTTTTTGCTAGCCAGGTGCTTCTGTGCCTATCTCTGTCAGTTTGCTTGGTCCTTCAGTGACCTCTAGTACCTTTTTGCTCAGTTTATCTTTGTGTTCTGCAACAACCTTCTCTGTTCAGGAGGTGTCCCATTTTTGTTCCAGTCCTTAGTTCTTTTAGGGACCCCTTCCTTTATGCTATAGGTCTTCATTCAGACTAGCCGAGGACTAAGGCGGGTCTGTTCGCATGGAACAGGCAGCCTGCTACATCGTAGGGATTCAGCTTAGTCTTACTGTAGGGACAGCTTTCCCCTTTCTTTGCTTAGTACTTGTTGCAGATCATAACACAGACCAGCTGCAGATGCTTGTTAATAGACTCTGAGGTGTCCCATCTAGTCCGGGACACTTCTCCTTGTACCACATATGCCTCTTCTTCTTCCGGTCGGGGTAGTGGGATCCTCTCTCCCTCAGCATTCCAGCCCCATTGCAGCACAGTGTTTACAGGTTGGGAATGCAGATGATGTGGACTAGAACGTTCCCGGCATTCCATGGCAAAGTGTCTCATGCGTCCACAGTTATGGCAGTTAAGCCCTCCTCTCTCCAACAAGGGCCATACTTGGGGGCTTGGGCAACCTCCCCCTCTTTGTGAAGTCTGAACTCCCTGCCATTCCTCCTCTGGCCAGTCCATGGGTTTCAATGGCCTCCCTGTAAGCTCCTGTTCCCGACTTACTGGGACTGTACTTCCACATTGCCCGGGTCGATTAGCAGACCAATCATCAGCCAATCTGAGTGGTTTTCTATCTGCCACCCATTCTTTTTAATTACCTGGGAGCTGTGACATAAATTGTTCCATGATTATATCCATCACATGTTCTGATTCCCGAGCCCTCAGTCCTTCTATTTACAGAGTGCATGCTGTACGTAGTATGTTGGCAAACTCCCGATGTGTGTGCAGCGGGCTTGTTAGTCTCCCGAAACTTCCTCCGGTAGGTTTTCGGCGTAACAGCATACCTCTGTAGTAATGTGCTGTGAATGGTATAGTAACATCTCAGATCCCCTGAAGACAAGTTATTAAAAGCTTCTCTTGCTTTTCTAGCCAGGGCAATGCTCAAAAATCTGGGCCAGTAACTGACTGACACCTCATGCAGCAGACAGAGGTTCTCAATTAACCGGAGATGTTCATCAATATCCGAGGCGTCCTCATTGAACTGTGGTTTATCCCGGTACCTAAAAGATGCAGGCCTCTCTCTCCTGTTATTCTACTGTCCTCTGAAATGGAGTGGGTTGGGGTACTGCTACATGCACACCCAGATATTTGCTTAACACTGCCGCCCACTCTATCTACGTAGCCCGATCTCCTAGCACTTCCAGCATCCGCCTCAACTCAGTCAGTCGATCCTCCACCATCTGGATGACAGCCCAGGGTTGTTGTGCCTCATCCACGTCTGAACTGACCTCCTCATGTGGTTGTTCCTGGTCCCAATTGTCCAAGCGTTGCATTAGGGTCGCCTGACTGTCCTCCATCAAGACGAGTGTATCAGCCTCCTCCTTTAAAAATTAAGCTTTACCATGTTTCATCAGCAGTTGGTCTGGGTAGAGGGCATGGAGGCTGTGGGGCTTGGTGACCCCGGAGCCTCAGACACATTGGTAAAAGACCATCTAATATCATACCAATGTATTGTATTGTCCCCGGCAGCCATATATTAGGCAATAAAGCCAGAGAAGAATCTTTGAACATTCAGAGGGCCCGACTACATTTAGATTGGTGTCACAGTCATGGACTGGTGGATGTAGGTGTAGTGCAGCATCTACCAGTAGATATGTTGCTGGGAAACAATCTGGGAGCAGGATTGGTGTGCCATTGGGCCAATGTCATATCCCAAAGCCAAGGACCTGTTCACCCTGCGTCAGCAGAGAGGGAAAGGAGCAATCTCAACATGCCAATGACTAACCCCCCGCCAGTGGTGAGTTATACACAAAATGCAATAACTTTTACCATGAAGGTATGTAACCTGTGGGAGGTAACTTACATGACGGAGGAGACCAAGGACTTCAGGACACTGGTTCTACCATTACACTCGTCAGCCCAGATATTTTCCCCCCAGGACACTATTTACCTGCCAGAACACTATTGCCACCAAATAACCATCCCCCTAGCTCGAGGTCAACACGCTGAGGTTGGTCATAATGGATACAAGTTTGGTTCTCATTTGGGTATGTGTGGAGTTTCCCAGAGCAAACCAAGGATTAGGGAGAGGATATGGAGGGCACCGCTAAAGGGACAGACACCTGACCCAGTGTAGTAAATACAGAGTCCTCGTCTTAGGGCTTCCTCCTTCGGGGAGTTGGTGGGATCTGAAAGATCATATGGGAGAAGTTGGAGAGGTCTACTATGCTGATGTATACCAGGGTGGAATGGGAACTGTGGAGTTTATTCGTAAGGATGACATACTTTGTGGAAACTGGATGATACAAAGTTTCATTCTCATTAAGGTGAAACCTCTTATGTTCATGCCCGAACTGAAAAAGTGGGGGAGGTATGGGAGGAGTTGCCCACTTACTAAAGATTATGAGACTTTTCCATTACGGAGCTCCGTTTCCGTCAATATTATTATTGTGTTTTATTAGAGATTTGCGTGCTGTTTTTTATTAATGTTCTGCTTGTTCATCAGTTTATGTACACTAAGTTTACTTGTAAAGTGTCCAACATTCCAGTAATCTCATTAGTATCTCTGGAGCCTCTAACCATTGTTCAAACAGCATCTAGGCCCATTGTGTGAGTGCTGAAAGAAGATCCGGCAGAGCCGTCATCACAGGGAGTCTCAAATGCAGATGCAGGTGATGGATTAGATCGGAGAAAAATACCTTCACTAATGCACTCTTAGCTTTGGGGGAGAGGGGGAGAGCAGTTCTTCCCATTCAGGGGGCTGATCCCAGTGAAGGAGAAAAGAATCCTTATTAGTGGGGAGTTGGTGGAATGACATTTAAGGAATATGATTGAGACAGAGGACCTGGAAGGATGGATGCATGGCATATGGAGTGTTGGAGATCAGTTACTGACTGGGTTGGATAAATGTTCCAGTTGTGGGATCTGTCATTTGGATTTAAATAGTGATGAGAGAAAATGCTCGCCACTGCTCAATACTCGCCCGAGCATCACTGTGCTCGAGAAGCTCGGCACTCAGCGACTACTTCTGGATTGCTCAGGCGGGAACTAGGGTCCCCTTCCTACATGTTTGGCGCTCTTTAGTGAGCCAATGAACATGCAGGGATTTCCTGCCACGCACTGTAATTCCGTAGCCATATTGGTTGTGGGCATTACAGTGATTGGCTGGCCGCACAGCGTCTATATAAGACCTGGAACCCCTATGCTCGTCACAGTCTACCCCAGAAACAGGCAGAATAGGGAGAAGTGCTGCTGAGTCAGGGCGAGACTTGCTTCTTTATAGTTAGTATAGATATTCCACAACATATATATACAGTATATCCATCTGAACTAACAGTCCTTCTGAGAACTAATCCAGCTGCATATATTCAGTGGTGATAGCAGGAGTTAGGCAGGCAGGGTATGTGGCAGACTGCAGTGCACGATACAGCACAAGAGGGTCCATTGAACGTCCTGTTAGTATAGGTATTCCACAACATACATATATATATCCATCTGAACTAACAGTTCTTCTGAGGACTAATGCAGCTGCATATAATCCGTACTAGTCAGGCAGGCAGTGTATGTGGCAGACTGCAGTGTATGATACAGCACAAGAGGGTCCATTGAACATCCTGTCTGATGCTGCTGTAATAATTGCAGATATTTGTAGACATAGCACCAGATTTCAGGGTCCAGGGCAATTTTTTTTTCTTAATCTTAATCCTGGTTATTTGCTTAAAAAGCAATCCAGAGTACACCATTTTTCTCCTCCATTTGCTTGTTAGCACTGCAGAATTAAGCCAGATCTGTTCCATATTTCAGCTATAAAAATCCAGAAATTTGAACTGAACATGGAAAATATTGGCCAACCTTTCCATTCTCTTGCAGTGTGTTGGTCAAGCTATTCACACTAGGTATCTGAGAAGAATAGTATTAGTACATTACAGGCCTGCTATTTAAAACCATGGTTCTCTGTCAGACATATCACCTATAAGACTGTTCCAAAATCAGCTATTTCTTCCATTTCGATTCTATTGCAGTGTGTCGGTCAAGCTATTCACACTAGGTCTCCGTGTAGTATAATATTAGTAAATTACAGGCCTGTAATTTAAAACCGTGGTTTTCTGTCAGACATATCACCTATAAGACTGTTCCAAAATCAGCCATTTCTTCCATTTCCATTCTATTGCAATGTGTCGGTCAAGCTATTCACTCTAGGTCTCTGTGCAATTTAATATTAGTAGATTACAGGCCTGCTATTTAAAACTGTGGCTCTCTCTGTCAGACATATCACCTATAACACTGTTCCAAAATCAGCCATTTCCTCTGTTTCCATTCTGTTGCAGTGTGTCAGTCAAGCTATTCACACTAGGTCTCCGTGTAGAATATTAGTAAATGACATGCCTGCTATTTAAAACTGTGGTTCTCTGTCAGACAAATCACCTATAAGACTGTTCCAAAATCAGACAATTCTTCCATTTTCATTCTATCGTAGTGTGTCGCTAAAGCTATTCACACTAGGTCTCTGTGCAGAATTATATTAGTAAATTACAGGCCTGCATTTTAAAATTGTGGTTCTCTGTCAGACGAGTCGCATATAACTGTGTTACAAAGTCAGCCATTTCACGTGAACATGGAAAATATTGTCCTCCATTTAAAATGGGCAAGATACGTGGCAAGGGACAGGGAAGTGGGCCATGGGCAAGCTGAAATTGTGCCTCAACAAACACCCACATCTTCTTGCTCGACCTTCTTGTCCCAATTACTAGGGGACCGCAGTACACCACTATTGAACCCAGAGCAGAGTGAAAAGGTTGTTGATTGGATAGCAGATAATGCTTCCAGTCACTTTGCCCCCACCACCACCCTGTCTTCCACATGGTCAAGTCTCAGTAGCAGTGAGTCTGGACTGCACATTCCTCACCCTGATCCTCCTTTCTCCCACCATGCTGAGTGCCCAGAGACAGCTCATCCCACACTTGGACACTCAGAAGAGCTGATCACCTCTCGCCCGGCCAGCTTCAAGCAAGTCAAGAGGAGAATGCGTTTAGCGATGCTCAAATATTGGAGCAGCCACGGTCACACAAAGGCAAAGATGGGAAAGGGCAATTACTGTCGCAAGAGGTGGATGATGATGAGAAACAATTGAAAGTAAGTCAGGAGGAGGACCAAAGTGCGGAAGTGCAAGATGAGGTGGTGGATGATATAGTAACTGACCCAACCTGGCCGGGGGAAGTGCAGAGCCAGGACAGCAGCACACAGAGGTAGGGAGGCATAGCACCACAACAGGAAGGAAGAAGCAGTGTGGTGGCTGCAGACACAAGGTGGGAAAGCATTCCTTGTAATGCCAACACGACGGAAGTTGACAGTATAACTGTTAGGTCTTCCCGAGTCTGGTTATTTTGTAAAGACTCTGAAGATAACCCCAAAAAAGCTAGTTGCGCCACCTGCCAGGCCAGCATCAGCAGGGGTAGATAAACTAGCAACCTGACCACCACCAGCATGATAAGGCACATCGCAGCAAATCAACTGACTAAGTGGGCCGAACCCCAGGGTCCAGCAACAGTGTCTGTCGGTGACACCACTGCTTCTTCCGCTGTTGTGCGTGCACGCCAATCGCCTGTCCATGGTGCATGCCAAGATGCCTCCCGCACTGCACCTGTCATTGCACACTCTCAAGTAGCACCATCAGCAAGCAAATCCACATCCTTGTCCCAGGGCAGCGTTCATTTTTTCCCACCCCAATCCTTGGAATGAAAGCGCAAATATGCAGCCAATGCCCCACAGATCACACTACTAAATTCACACATTTCATAAATGCTTGTGCTCGAAATGTTGCCTTTTAAGCTTGTGGAGATGGAAGCTTTTCACAACCTGATGGCGGCGGCCGTCCCGCGATACTCGGTCCTCAGCCTCTACTATTTCTTCTGGTGTGCTGTCCCTGCATTACACGAGCATGTGTCCCACAACATTACAGTTTTTGGGAAAGTTCACCTAACCACGGGCACATGGACTAGTGCTTGTGGGCAGGGATGGTACATCTCTCTGACGGCAAACTAGGTTAATATAGTGAAAGCCAGGACCCAGTCAGACCTTGGGACGGAACACGTCCTCCCTATGCCGAGGATTGCGGGACCTGGGTCACTCAGAGTTTCCCCCACATTCTACAGCTCCTGTATCTCCTCCTCTTCAGCCTCCATCTCCGAAATGACCACATCAGCCACAAGCTTGAAGCACTGCAGCACTGCCTCGGACAAGCGGCAATAGGCTGTGCTGAAGCTAATATGATTAGGTGACAAACCCCACAACAATGAAGAGTTGTGGACAGCTGTGAAAGAACATGCAGATCTGTGGCTGACACCATTGACCCTACAGCCAGGCATGGTCATGGGTGACAATGGCCAAAACCGGATGGTGGCTCTGAGGCGAGCTCACACACATATCATGCCTGGCCTATGTGCTTAACCCAGTGGTTCAGCGGTTTCTCAAAACCTACCCATATCTGTCGGATCTGCTTGTCAAAGTACTCCGCCTGTGTGCCCATTTTATAAAGTCACCTACTGCCCTTGCCGTGCTTCCGCAGTGTTTTCAGGTCCAGCTTACCGACTGATCTGCGATGTCCCCACGCGTTGTAACTCTACATTGCAGATTTTGGGCAGGATTTGTGAGCAGAAGAGGGTAGTTGTTGACTACCAGCATAAACAAGGCTATCGGTATTCAGTTCAGACTACACGCATAAGACCTCAGTAGTGGACATGGATGTCAGACATATGTACCATCCTCCAAAACTTTGAGGACTCCACCAAGATGGTGAGAGGAGATGACGCCATAATTAGCATCACCATCCCGCTTCTCTTTCTTCTGAAATGCTCTCTACTCACAATTAAAGAGGATGCATTGCAGGTGGAGCATGATGAGATGGAGCAAGGAACCATACAGTGTGAATCCACACAGCCCAGCCTCATGTCATCCTATCGTGGATTGGGTGACAATGAAGAAGAGGAGGAGGAAGAGGAAGAACAGGAGCTCGTTTCTTGCTCTATAGATGGTACTACCTTCACAACTGTCATATTGTCTATTGGCCTGAGGACAGGGAGGAGGAGGAAGAGGAGGAGGATGAGGAGGAGAGCATGGTCAGTCGTTCTCTTGATGAGGACACGGAAGTCTTGCTTCTTTGCAGTCTGGCACACATGGCTGAGTTTATGTTACGCTGCCTTTCCCTTGACCCTCGTGTTGTCCAAATTTTGAGTGACAGTTATTATTTGTTGGTGACACTTCTAGACCCCCGCTACAAGGAGAACGTTCTGTCTCTAATTCCTTTGCAGGACAGACCTAATAAAGACCTACTTGTCTTGCAAGGGGCATTGGAGGCCTTCCAAATTTTTGGCAGCCGTTGGATTCACTGCATAGGCAAACAGTATGGGAGACACACTTCCTAATAATGGGAACATGGTTTTCAGGAGGCCCTCTGAACTCTACATCTCTTGCAAGGGACATTGGAGTTCCTCCAAATTTTTGGCAGCCGTTGCTTCACTGCATAGGCAAACAGTATGGGAGACCCACTTAGTAATAATGGGAATATGTTTTCAGGAGAACTCCGAACTCTACATCTCTTGCAAGGGGCATTGGAGTTCCTCCAAATTTTTGGCAGCCGTTGCTTCACTGCATAGGCAAACAGTATGGGAGACCCACTTCCTAATAATGGGAATGTTTTTTTCAGGAGGCCCTCTGAACTCTACGTGCCTTGCAAGGGGAATTGGAGGCCCTCCAAATTTTTGGCAGCCATTGGATTCACTGCATAGGCAAACAGTATGAGAGACACACTTCTTAATAATGGGAACATTGTTTTCAGGAGGCCCTCCAAACTGTCCATGTCTTGCAAGGGGCATTGGAGGCCCTCCAAATTTTTGGCAGCCATTGGATTCACTGCATAGGCAAACAGTATGGGAGACACACTTCCCAATAATGGGAACATTGTATTCAGGAGGCGCTCTAACCTCTACGTCTCTTGCAAGGGGAATTGGAGTTCCTCCAAACTTTTGGCAGCCGTTGCTTCCCTGCATAGGAAAATAGTAGAGGAGACCCACTTGATAAAGGTAACATTTTTTCAGGAGGTCCTCTGACCTCTATGTCTCTTGCAAGAGGCATTGGATTTCCTCCAAATTTTTGGCACCCATTGCAGTCACTGCATAGGCTAACAGTATGGGATACCCTCTCCTTTCTAATGGGAATATGTTGTTAGTGAGGCCCACCTCTATGCATCTTTAAATTGTTATTGGGGTTTTTCCTAAATTTTGGCAGCCATTGGACTCACTGCATACCCTATAACTGAATAGCAGTCCCTCTCCTTTCTAATGGGAACATGTCATACTCGTTACTGTGGCCCCGCTCTATGTGTCTTTAAATTGTTAGTGGGGTTTTTCCTAAATTTTATCAGCCGTTGGACTCACTACATATACTATTACTGTATAGCCGACCCTCTCCTTTCTAATGGGAACATGTTGTTACTTTGGCCCAGCTCTATGTGTGTTTAAATTGTTAGTAGGGTTTTTCCTAAATTTTGTCAGCCATTGGCCTCACTGCATACCCTATAAAGGAATAGCAGACTCTCTCCTTTCTAATGGGAACATGTTGTTACTTTGGCCCAGCTCTATTAGTCTTTAAATTGTTAGTGGGGTGTTTCCTAAATTTTTGCAGCCGTTGGACTCAATGCATACCCTATAACTGTATAGCAGACCCTCTCCTTTCTAATGGTAACATTTTGTTACTTTAATCCAGCTCTATGTGTCTTTAAATTGTTAGTGGGGTTTTTCCTAAATTTTGGTAGCCATTGAACTTACTGCATACCCTATAACTGAATAGCAGACCCTCTCCTTTCTAATGGGAACATGTCATACTTGTTACTGTGGCCCAGCTCAATTTGTCTTTCAATTACTAGTGGGGTTTTTCCTAAATTTTGCCAGCCATTGGACTCACTGCATACCATATAACTGTATAGCAGACCCTCTCCTTTACAATGGTAACATGTCGTTACTGGGGCCCAGCTCTATGAGTCTTTAAATTGTTATTGGGGTTTTTCCTAAATTTTAGCAGCCGTTGGACTCACTACATACCCGATAACTGTATAGCCGACCCTCTACTTTCTAATGGGAACATGTCGTACTCGTTGCAGTGGCCCAGCTCTATGTGTCTTTAAATTGTTTTGGGGGGTTTTCCTAAATTTTGGCAGCCGTTGGACTCACTGCATACCCTATAACTGTATAGCAGACCCTCTCCTTTCTAATGGGAACATGTCGTTACTTTGGCCCAGCTCTATGTGTGTTTAAATTGTTAGTGTGGCTTTTCCTAAATTTTGGTAGCCACTGTGTTACAGATCTGGGTGGTAGAACCTCTGTGCTGCGGTGCAAGGAGGGACCAGAGGGGCATAACAAAGTATCTACTCGGCCTGACCAAGTTCACACTGCGGCTCAATCGACTCCGTGAACCAGGGAGGGACCGAACAGAGGGACCAGGTGCCATTCTGGGACCGACCTTGTATGAGAGCAGGTGACTCTCACGAGTCAGAAGGCGGGAACTGACCGGTACAGTGGAAGAGCACAGCAGGCAGGCTGACAGGTGGTCCGGGTAGACAGGCAGGCTGATTCAGCTGGTAGCCAGACAGGTGCTCCGTGTAGGTAAGCTGGCGGGCACAACGGGTAACAGGCAGGTGCTTCCAGGAAAGCAGGCAAGCGGACACGGCAGGTAAAGGCAGGTGCTTCCAGGTAAGCAGGCAAGCGGGCACGGCAGGTAACAAGCAGGTGCTTCCAGGTAAGCCAGCGGGCGGGCACAGCAGGTGACAGGCAGGTGCTTCCAGGTAAGCAGGCTGGCGGGCACGGCTGGTAACAGGCAGGTGCTTCCAGGTAAGCAGGTGGGCAGAGCCCATAGACAGACTGGCAGACTGGACTGTAGGCAGACTGTCGGGCTGGAAAGTAGTCAGACTGGGTGACTGGACTGAAGAACAGATTGGCGGACAGGACTGACTTGCAGAAGAACTGGGGGCTGAAGCAAAGTAAGTATAACAGAGCAACAACCTTGCACATGCACCTCCATATTGGAGAAGGTTCCTTTTATAGAGAAAGTCCTCTGGCCATTGATCGGGGTCTTTTTAGGACGGTGCGCTTGGCCCCTTTAAGAGGAAGGGAGTGCGCGCGCACCTTAAGCACAGTGCCAGGGAAGCTACGTGCACCAGCAACATCAGCAGGGAGGCCAGAAGACGATGGACTAGGACTGCGGCGGTAGGGAGGATGGCATCTCTGCCTGGCAGGGTGCAGAGACGCCGATGCTACAGTACCCCCCCTTTACGCCCCCTCTTTTTTAGGCCAGCAAGAAATTCTTTAAGAAGAAGAGGGGCATGGATGCTCTCCCTGGGTTCCCAAGACCTCTCCTCCGGGCCAAACCCCTTCCAATCCACCAGAAAAAAAGGTTTTTCCTCTTCTCCTTTTTGTTGCCAAAATGTTCTCTACCTCATAGATGTCCTCAGCGTAGACTGGCGCTGGAGTGGTTCCTGGATCATTAGAAAAAGAATTAAGAACAACTGGTTTGAGGAGAGATACGTGGAAGGAGTTGGGAATCCGTAAGGTGGCCGGGAGTTTTAGCTTGTAAGCCACGGGATTGATTTGCTTGAGAACCTCAAACGGACTGATGAACTGAGGACCCAACTTATACGATGGTATTTTGAGCCGAACATGTTTGGAGGAGAGCCAGACCCTGTCTCCCGAACGGAATTGAGGTGGATCCAGACGTCTCTTATCGGCATGTTTCTTCATCTGCTCAGAGGACAGAAGAAGTGTGGATCTAGTGTTCTCCCAAATAGTAGAAAATTCGCTGACCAGAGACTCCGCGGCAGGATTGTCCACAGAAGCGGAGACGGGAAATGGAATCCGGGGGTGTTGGCCGTAGACCACAAAGAATGGGGATTTGGAAGAAGACTCATTCTCATGGTTGTTATAGGAGAACTCGGCCCAGGGCTGGAGCTCAACACAATCGTTATGCTGAGCATTGACGAAATGTCGGAGAAAGCTGGAAAGGACCTGGTTGATACGTTCCACTTGACGATTGAATTGGGGAAGATAAGCAGAGGAGAAATCCAGAGTGACATCCAGCAGCTTACACGTAGCTCTCCAGAAGCGCGAAGTGAACTGAACCCCGCGATCAGACACAATGTGGAGGGGAAGGCCGTGGAGACGAAAGATATAATGGATGAAGTCCTTAGCCAGCTCAGATGTGGACGGGAGACCAGGCAGATGGATGAAGTGTCCCATTTTAGAAAAGTGGTCAGCGACCACCCAAATGACAGTACAGCCGGCAGAAACAGGGAGATCTGTAATAAAGTCCATAGCTATGTGTTGCCACGGGGCGGAATGTACGGGTAAAGGAAGGAGACGGCCGGTGGGAAGATGCCTGGGAACTTTGTTATGGGCACAGGAGGAATAAGCTGTGACGAAATCCGCAACATCCTTGCGTAGAGAGGGCCACCAGTAATGCCGGGCGATGAGCAGGAAGGTCTTCCTCTGGCCTGCATGGCCGGCTAGTTTGGACGAATGACCCCAGAGAAGAACCTTCTTATGATCCGGAACAGCTACAAAAGTGTTACTGGGTGGAAGATGAGACAGGTCAAAGGGGGCCACGGTCACTACTCTGGAGGGGTCGATGATATGCAGAGGCTACTCCTCTTGGTCGGAGGACAAGAATGAGCAGGATGGAGCTTCGGCTTTAATGTTCTAGTCCGCAGGGCGGTAATGTAGAGTAAAGCAGAATTGGGCAAAGAACAGAGACCATCAGGCCTCGCGTGGATTGAGTCTCTGGGCATTTTGTAAATAGGCCAGGTTTTTGTGGACTGTGTAAATGATTACCGGGTGCAGAGCCCCTTCCAGCAGGTAGCGCCACTCCTCCAGTGCCAATTTGATGGCAAGCAGCTCATGATCTCCTATGGAGTAGTTGTGCTTGGATGAGGAGAAGAGCTTGGAGAAGAAGCCACAGGTTACCAGTCTTCCGGACGGGGATTTCTGGGAGAGTACAGCTCCGGCTCCGGAGGAGGAAACATCAACCTCCAGGAAGAACTGCTTGTTGCAATCTGGACGGTGCAGCAAAGGGGTGGAGGAGAAGGCTTATTTAAGGGAGACGAAGGCCTCCTCCACTTCGGAAGTCCATTCTTTGGGATTTGCTCCCTTACGGGTATACGCGGAGATGGGAGCGGTCCGGGAGGAGAAATGAGGGATGAAGAGGCGGTAATAATTTGCGAAGCCTGGGAATCGCTGAATCGCCTTCAACCCCCCCAGTCAAGGCCATTTTAAGATGGCAGAAACCTTCTTGGGATCCATCCGAAGAGCAGTCTCGAAGATAATATATCCCAGGAATGGAAGAGAAGTCTGCTGGAAGAGACATTTCTCAAATTTGGCATAGAGACGATTCTGTCGGAGCCTTAGCAGAACCTGACGAACATTCCTCCGGTGTGTGGGCAGATCTGGAGAGAAGACCAAGATATCGTCCAGGTACACCACTATGCAAGAATACAAGAGATCTCGGAAGATGTCATTAACCAGCTCCTGGAAGACGGCTGGAGCATTACAGAGACCAAAGGGCATCACGCGGTATTCATAGTGACCGTCCCGGGTGTTGAATGCCGTCTTCCACTCGTCTCCCTGGCGGATCAGGACCAAATTGTACGCCCCACAAAGATCAAGCTTGGTGAAGATCATCACGCCTTTAAGGCGGTCGAACAGCTCCGAGATGAGAGGCAGGGGGTACTTATTCTTGATGGTAATCTGGTTTAGGCCCCTGCAGTCGATACACGGTCGTAGTGAGCCGTCTTTCTTTTTAATGAAGAAGAATCCTGCTCTGGCCGGGGAAGTAGATTTCTGAATGAATCCCCTAACAAGATTCTCCTCAATGTACTCAGACATGGCCCGGGTCTCAGCCAACGATAAGGGGTAGATACGCTTGCGGGGAGGAGATGCACCGGGTACCAGGTCGATTGGGCAATCATGCGGCCTATGGGGTGGTAGAGTTTCAGCCTCCTTCTTGTCAAAGACATCCGCAATTGGACCAGTAGGGTGCCGGCAGACCAGGTAGATTAGCCGGAGAAGACAGAGGTCGAGCCGGATGAACCGGAACCAGGCAGGTCTCATGGCAATCCTGCCCCCAACGGAGCACCTCACCAAATCACCAATTCAGGATGTGTTCATGTCTCTGTAGCCAGGGTAGACCTAGCAATAGGGAGAGAGAGAGTCCGGATAGCACATGAAAGGAGATCCTCTCCGAGTTCAGCATTCCCACCTGTAGGGTTACTGGCCCTGTGACGATCAAGATGGTCTCCGGAAGGGGTCTCCCATCCATGGAAGCGACTGCCAATGGTTCGGCCAGACGTTTGGTAGGAATCTGATACCGCTCCTCAAGGGCCTGAGAAATGGGATTCCCAGCGGCTCCGGAATCCAGGTGGGTGGTCTCAAAGAAGCGGGTCTCATCACTGGAAATAGAAATGGATAGCGTCAAGGCCGGAGAGGATTTACTCTTGCCTAGGACGAGCGGTCCTAGACACTGGAGTTCCCCGCTTCACCGGACAGGAACGGATCAGATGTTCCTTACTGCCACAGTAGAAGCAGCTCCACTCGGCTCGTCGTGTCTCTTGGCAAGACTTGACCATCTTGGTCTGGTCAATTTGCATGGGTTCGGGCAAGCGTGACTGGGGAATTGCTGGTTGGGAGGCAGGTTTCAGGAATACCGGAACGAGACGAGGAAATCTTCTCTCCCAGGTAGTCTCCTTAACTCGTTCCAAGAAACGGATGTCAATCCGGGTAGCTAGTGACACCAGGTCATCCAGGGTGGAAGGGATGTCATGACAGGCTAAGTCATCCTTGATCCATACAGAAAGACCCTCCCAGAAGGTGGACACTAGGGCCTCATTGTTCCAGGCAAGCTCAGATGCGAGGGTACCGAACTGTATGGCATACTGGCCCACGGTGAGACTCCCTTGGTGGAGATGGAGAAGAGAGGAGGCAGTAGAAGTCTTTCATCTGGGCTCATCAAAGACCTTCTGGAAGGCAGTGAGGAAAGCCGGAAGATCGGACACCAGGGGATCCCCTCTCTCCCATAAAGGGTTTAGCCATGCCAATGCTTCCCCGGTGAGGTGAGACATGATGAACGCCACCTTTGCCCGGTCGGAGGGAAACTGATGTTCCAGGAGTTCAAAGTGCAGCGTGCACTGGTTTAGAAAACCCCGACATAAGACGTGGTCACCACTAAAATGTGGAGGCGCAGAGAGCCGGGGACGAGGGACGGATGCCATGACACTAGTAGGCTGAGGCGCCGATGGAGCGGATGCCGCTCGGCTCGAGACACACACAGATGGGATGGGCAGAGTGTCCAGGCGGGAGTTGACCGACCGCAGGTTGGTCAGGATAGTTTCCTGTTGGGATCTCTGACGAGAAACCTCCTGGTACAGGTCAGAATGCGAAGGAGCCTAGGAGCCACAACAGTTCCATGGCCCGTGCAAACTGTTAAGGATCGGGGTGGTGGAACCTCTGTGCTGCAGTTCAAGGAGGGACCAGAGGGGCGTGACAAAATTTCTACTCGGCCTGACCAAGGTCGCACGGCGGCTCAGTCGACTCGGTGAACCAGGGAGGGACCAAGCAGAGGGACCTGGTGCCAATCTGGGACCGACCTTGTATGACAGTAGGTAACTCCCACAGGTCAGAAGGCGGGAACTGGCCAGTACAGCGGAAGAGCACGACAGGCAGGCTGACGGGTGGTCCGAGTAGACAGGCAGGCTGATTCGGCTGGTAGCAAGACAGGTGCTCCGGGTAGGCAAGCTGGCGGGCACAACGGGTAACAGGCCGGTGATTCCAGGTACGCAGGCAAGCGGACACGGCAGGTAAAGGCAGGTGCTTCCAGGTAAGCAGGCAAGTGGGTATGGCAGGTAACAGGCAGGTGCTTCCAGGTAAGCAGGCGGGCGGGCACGGCAGGTGACAGGCAGATGCTTCAAGGTAAGCAGGCTGCTGGGCACGGCAGGTAACAGGCAGGTGCTTCCAGGTAAGCAGGCGGGCAGAGCCCATAGACAGACTGGCGGACTGGACTTTAGGCAGACTGTCAGGCTGGAAAGTAGTCAGACTGGATTGAAGAACAGACTGGCGGAGGACCTGAGGGCTGAAGCAAAGTAAGTATAACAGAGCAACAACCTTGCACGGGCACCTCCATATTGGAGGAGGTGCCTTTTATAGAGAAAGTCCTCTGGCCATTGGTCGGGGACTTTTTAGGACGGCGCGCATGGCCCCTTTAAGAGAGAGGGAGCGCGCGTGCGCCCTAAGCACAGTGCCATGGAAGCTGCGTGCACCAGCAGCAGCAGGGAGGCCAGAAGACACCGGAGCAGGACCGCGGCGGTAGGGGGGGTGGCGTGTCTGCCTGGCAGGGAGCAGAGACGCTGATGCTACACATTAGACTCACTGCATACCCTATAACTGTATAGCAGAACCTTTCATTTCTAATGGGAACATGTTGTTACTTTAGCCCAGCTCTATGTGTCTTTAAATTGTTTTTGGGGGTTTTACTAAATTTTGGTATCCGTTGGACTCACTCACTATAACTGTGTAGCAGACCCTCTCCTTTCCAATGGGAACATGATGTTACTTTGGCCCAGCTCTATGTGTGTTTAAATTGTTAGTGGAGCTTTTCCTAAATTTTTACAGCCGTTGGACTCACTGCACACCCTATAACTGTATAGCAGACACTCTCCTTTCTAATGGGAACATTTCGTTACTTTGGCCCAGCTCTATGTGTCTCAAAACTGTAAATGGGGTTTTTCCTAAATTTTGCCAGCCGTTGGACTCACTGCGTACCCTATTACTGAATAGCAGACCCTCTCCTTTCTAATGGGAACATGTCGTACTCGTTACTGTGGCCCAGCTCTCTGTGTGTTTATATTGTTAGTGGGATTTTTCCTAAATTTTGTTAGCCATTGAATTCACTGCATACCCTATAACTGTATAGCAGGCTCTTTCCTTTCTAATGGGAGCATGTCATTACTGTGGCCCAGCTCTATGTGTCTTTAAATTATTAGTGAGGTTTTTCCCAAATTTTGGTAGCCCTTGCAGATACAGCATGGGCAATACCACTATAGGAGAACCGCTCCTTTATGATGGGAACATTTTTTTTACTGAGACCCTCCTCTATGTCTCTTCATAGGGATATTGGGTTGCGTCCAAATTTTTGGCAGTCCATGCAGTCACTGCATATGCAATAACAGAATAGGATACCCACTCGTTAACAATGGGAACAGCAAAGCATTCCCGGCTGATGGCTCTCTAAAAATAGTGAGGGCCGACTGCTGGCCCTTTATGAATAGTAAGGGCCACCTGAATGCCCTATAAAAATATGCTTTGTGACTTTCAGAGTCCCTCCATCATAAATGAAACAGGATGTGTCTGATGATGTGTCACACACCACATGGCCAGATAAGATTGTAAAATGTTCAAATGACATTTCCCGCTGAATGCATTTGTCTTTGTTGAAAGCAATGTATAAGGTGTGGAGGAGCATTTTTGTTTTTGAATTTTTATTTTGCCTTATATACAAGTCATTACCCTGGAAAGGCTGTTCCTTAACATATTTTCGTTTTTGTATGTTTTATTGTGAGTCCGTCAAAGTGGCGTAATAGCCCGGACAACATTGTTGACAACAGTGACCTGGAAGGCAGAAATGCCTCCAGGGGTCGTCACCATGCTGTTCCCATGCCATTTGAGCACTGTTTCCTTCGATTTGGGCAATCTTAGGCCCTCTGCAGACTGCCACGGGGAGCCGCCGGAAAAATGCTTGGGTTTCCCATAGACTTACATTGGGCTCATTACTCGGACCGAGCACTCGAGCTTCTTTAAATTGCTCGACTCGAACAACGAGTACCCGAGCATTTTAGTGCTATCTCATCTCTACATTTAAACTTTCTTAAAGGATTGTTGCTACTGGATACCTGTTCTATCGTTTTACCTGTTGTCTGAAGGATCGAGGACTGTGACTACATACTATACTGGCACAAAGGCAGTGGAGCTACCATCCCAGAAAGTGAATTTTGTGGACTGAGAAAATTGTATTTTGGACATTTACCTGGAACTGCTATATTACCATGGATGTGAGGAATAATGTATTGTTGCATCGTTAACCTGCCTAGGTGATTATTAAAACCCATAATCTCAGAGCTTCACATGGCATTTCAACCATTCTTACGTGCATAACTTGGTGGAATTCAATATTGCACATGTTGAAGTATCTGAACCAGCAGCGTATCATGCGTATCATGCGTACTGGAGCATGGGTTTTAAATTCACCATTGACAGCTAATAGGAGACTCATGATGCCTACTATAGCCCTTCAAAGCGACAACTACATTTTTCATCACCCTCATATTTATATTAAAATAATGTTTACAAGTATGTAACAGTGTATTGAGGTAGAACAGTAACCTCTACATGTTTGTTGATGCCCTGGGGTTCTTGGGGATCCCAATTATATTCAGCAGGATGTAGAAGAAAAAGAGTAGCATCAGGTTGATTTAAAAGGTGACATACAGATAGCCCAAACAAAGGCATAGGTTGGGGCTGACAGTGTGGAATTGATAGCTATTAATGCACTGATTATAATGACCAACCATTTCAGAAGTGAACTAATAAGGCGACCAGTTGTGTTGACAAGCATGGCAAGCTGCATGCTTGATTGTTTGTCGGATGACAGGTGAATTGTAAGCATGAAAAGGGATGGCTATAGGATGGACGTTTCATATAAACCTTTGCAATAAAAGCAAAATGGGGGAATCATTTCCGGCTTTCAAAAGGGAGTAAAAATGACACATTACCAGGAAAAACTGTGTTCCCTGCTCAGCAAAAGTTTTAAACTGGGCAGCATAATATCAAAATTTAAAGAATCTGGCAAGTTTAAAGATTCTGGAAAATTTTAATTTAAAAACATTCTCTCATCTCTAGTATAAAAAAGTCCTTCCATGAACTTTTATTTTGTGTTAACATATATCTGTGTAGAATACTGTCAATATTTTATTATACTCACCTGATGTCTTCTCCAGGAAGCACCGTTTTGCTCTTCTAAGTGACATAACCACTTTTCAAACTCTCTCGATCACACTGCAATCTGCGTGATTCATATATTGCTTTTATAATGTATTGTAACTCTATGGAGCATCAGATTGAAGCTCAATAGGCTTACTATTGTAAAATAGACTTCCAGCACACACACAGATCATAAACTGAGCTGTATAGCGTGAAGAGTTTTGATGTCACTCAGAAGAGAAGATAGAGGTAGGAGAATATATTAATACACTCAAACTACAGTATATACACATAATCAGGCAAAAAAAGTTAATGGGAGTGCTTTTTAATGGCTTTAATTGTCTGTGGATTGTTTAAAAGAAAATAACAATTTTATGCTGTGAAAATGCAGAAGAAATTGTCATTGTATTTTCTATGCTCCTGCACTATACAAGTAACATTTGCTCCCATTGTAGGGTGTAATTCCAATCTAAATTATTGCATTTCCTTAAAAAGTTCACAATTTAAAGCAATTTTCAGAACCGAAATGTTTCAAAGTATGTTTGAAAGTACCACACCCATGTTTGTTAATAGTGGAGCAATCATGTTGGAAGCATTATCGATAATTAGAGCATTAAGTAAAGTCAGATAACGAGATAATCTATATCAGAGATATCAAGTTCTATGCTTTTAAGAGGTAATTATTTTAAATACCATTATTAAAGAAAATGACAGGTGAAGGCTCAATTATGAAATCATTTACGTAGTATCTGTATCACTAAGCTTCTCAAAGTGAGCTACTGTATTTTTATATATTTCAGATAGGTCAGATTAATTAAGATAAAGGTTTTAATTTATCATCTGGGTCACATATATACAGCATATATACTGTACATAGAGAACTATGTGTGTATGCACATACATTTACAACACACTATTGTATTTAGATTATATATATGTATATATATGTATATATATATATATATATATATGTATATATATATGTATATATACACACACACAGTGGGTATGGAAGGTATTCAGACCCCTTTAAATTTTTCACTCTTACTTTTCACTTCTGACCATGTGATATTTCAGTTTTTTTGTTTGTTTTTTTAAAAATTGCAAAAATTTCTACATTTCTGTTTTTTTCAGTCAAGATGGGGTGCAGATTGTACTTTAATGAGAAAAAAAATGAACTTTTTAGAATTTACCAAATGGCTGCAATGAAACAAAGAGTGAAAAATTTAAAGGAGTCTGAATACTTTCCATACCCACTGTATATATATGTATGGCCTAAGAGAAATAAAATGAACATACAACCTAAAAAGCAATAGTTCTAATAAATAAAATTGGATACTTACTACACATTGTTTTTGATTTAAAAAAAGTGTAAAAACCATCCCACCAGCACCAAGGTGTTCCCAGTCAGGACAGTCCTAACCGCTAGTATTAGAACCTTGTCATGTGTCAAAAATTACCTCAATGTGAAAAAGGGCTGAAACAAAACCTAAGATAGAAACAAATGAACATAGTGCTAGTGCCTATAAACCACATAAGGTACTCAGTAAACACTTTTTGGATGAAAAAAAGGCATAAAAGCCATCCCACCAGCACAAATGTATACTCAGTCAGGACAGTCCTAATTTCTAGTAATAAAACTCTATATTTTATAGATGTACAATTACAGCAGACACAGGGGTCTTTAGAAGTCCCCTGGAAGCCTTAACAACACTCAACAATTGCAGGGAGGGAATAGAGAAAGAGGGTGATGGAAGGGACACCCTCCCTTTTTAAACCACTCAAAAATAACAGCATATTCTAAGGGGTTAAATTGCTGCAATTGGAACTTGTGTCAATAAAAGTAGTTAGATTTGGGTGTTGGCACCTATAAACAATAAACAGAGTCTGTTTAAATGCCAAGCGACATTCAGCAGATCCATGGCAGCTGGTGGTAGCAAAGACTTGGCCAAAGACTTGACCAAGGAGTTTAATGTTGGCACTTATTTCCACAACTATATAAGGATTTTTTAAGAGAAATTACATTTCAGCACAGAATAATTCTTGTTGTAGTGGCAGATGCTGCTCCTTAACCCCTTCACCCCCCAACCTGTTTTCAGCTTCCTGACCAGGTCAAATTTTACAATTCTGACCAGTGTCACTTTATGTTTCATCAACTCTTGAATGCTTCAAAGGATTATGAGTTTGTTTTTACGTGACACATTGCACTTTATGTTAGTGGTAAATTTAGTTCAATATTTTTTTGCATTTATTAGTGAAAATATCAGAATTTTGTCAAAAAGTAAACCAGATATTTATTAACTGTTTTGTGTGATATAACCAACATTTTCCACATGTCTACTTTACATCAGCATCATTTTTCAACATAACTTGTTTTTGTTAGGAAGTTAGAAGGGTTAAAAGTTGATCTGCAATTTCTCTTTTTTCCAACAAAATATACAAAACCATTTTTTTTAGGGACCACATAGGCTTTGAGGGCCTATGTGACAGAAAATACGTGTTTTTACGTGACACATTGCACTTTATGTTAGTGGTAAATTTAGTTCAATATTTTTTTGCATTTATTAGTGAAAATATCAGAATTTTGTCAAAAAGTAAACCAGATATTTATTAACTGTTTTGTGTGATATAACCAACATTTTCCACATGTCTACTTTACATCAGCATCATTTTTCAACATAACTTGTTTTTGTTAGGAAGTTAGAAGGGTTAAAAGTTGATCTGCAAATTCTCTTTTTTCCAACAAAATATACAAAACCATTTTTTTTAGGGACCACATAGGCTTTGAGGGCCTATGTGACAGAAAATACCCAAAATGATGCCATTTTAAAAACAGCATCTCACATAGTGCTTGAAACCACATTCAATAAGTTTATTAACCCTTCTGGAATTTCACAGGATTTAAAGCAATTTGGAAAGAATAAAATGAAAATTTTACTTTTCCCTCAAAAATGTTGGTCTTGCCCAAAATGTTCATTTACTGAAGGATATCAGGAGAAAATCGGCCACGCAATTTGTCTTTCAATTTCTCCTGAGTACACAGATACCCCATATGTGATGGAAAACTACTGTTTGGGTGCATGGCAGGGCTCGGAAGGGAACAAGCACCCTTTGACTTTTGGAGCGCAAAATTATAACGAATGCCATGTTGCATTTGCAAAGCCCTGAGGTGACTAAACAGTGGAAACCCCCCACTCAAATGACCCCAATTTTGAAGCTGCATCCCTTAAAGGGGTCCAAATCGATAAGTCAACCGTCACTTTGAGAGATTGCATAATTATGATTCCCCCCAGTGCACACACTGTGCGCTGTGGGGACTCGCTGTTGTCTGAGACGGGAGAGTATGTATGCATTATACATGCTTCTAGCAAGGGAAGGCAGCCTTGCTTCCCTACACTTGTATGGAGCGAGGCCGCAACCTCTAGTTGGCCACATAGCGCACAGTGCGTGTGCTGGGGGGATTCATAAGTCTGCAGTCACACAAAGTGACTGCAGACATTGATTTGGACCGGACATTGATTTGGACCATTAAGAAATTTATTTAGAGATGTGGTGAGCACCTTGACACCATGTCACATTTGAAGAACCCCTGACATGTCAAAACAGCAGAAACCAACACAAGGGACCCCATTTTGGAAACGAGACCTCTTGAGAAGCTCATCTAGGTGTGCATTGAGCATATTTAAACCTCAGGCGATTCACATAATTGTATGCGTAAAGCGTTGGGCTGAGTAAATTTTTTCCTCTAAAATGTAACTTTGGTCCCAAGTTTTTAATCTTCAAAAGGGAAAATAGGAAAAAAATGAGTGGTAAAATTTATTATGCAATTTCTCCTTAGTATGCCAATACCCCATATGTGGTCGAAAACTACTTTTGAGGCACAGTGCAAAGCTCAGAAGGAAAGGAGCCATTTTGGAGCGCAGATTTTGCTGGAATGGTTTGATGGTTCCATGTCACATTGGCAAAGCACCTGACATGCCAGAAAAGCAAATCCTAACATAAGTGACCACACTTTACCAACTATACCCCTCAACAAATTTATCTAGGGGTGCAGTCGACATATTAACACCATATGTGCCTCACAAAATTTTATACCATTGAGCTTTGAAGATAGAATAATTACATTTTGACTAGTGTTGAGCGAATTTGTTCAGCATTTCAAATTTGTGTTCGGGGTTCCCGCTTGTTCGCACCCTAAAATCGGCTCCGCCCATGAACATCCCTGATTTGCCACGCTGTCATGCAGATAACATTTGAAATGCCTAACAAATTCGCTTAACACTTATTTTGACCACTAAAATGTTGTTTTAGCCTCAAGTTTTTCATTATTATAAAGGCTAATAACAAAAAATGGATCTCGTACAGTATAAATGATAAGGCGGCTTCGGGTCGGTGCTATTACAGTGATACCAGATTTATATAAATGTTTGGCTGCTATCACACAGTAAAAGATGTTTTCTTTTTTACAAAAAAGGTTTTGCATTGCCATATTTTGAGAGTAATAAGTTTTACATATTTTTACTGACAGAGTCATGTGAGTGCTTGTTTTTTGCGGGACGAGTTGACGTTTTAAATGGTACCATTTACGGGCACATAACCTTTTTTAGCACTTTCTATTCTGACTTTTGAAAGGCAAAATGAACAAAAGCCAGCAATTCAGTTTTTTGGGACTTTTTTATGCCGTTCTTCTTATGGTAAAAGTGATAAAGCAGATTTATTCTTCGGGTCAGTACGTTTACAGCGATGCTACATTTATATATTTTTTTAATGCTTTGTCCCTTTTACACAATAAAAACTTTTTTTTAGAAAAAAGAATTGTTTTTGCATTGCATTATTCCGAGAGCTACAACTTTTTGATTTCTCCGTTGATGAAGCTGTGTAGCAGTGATATTTTTATTTATCTTTGACTTTTTGATTGCGTTTTATTCCACTTTTTGTTTGGCGATATGATGGAAAAGCGTTGCTTTTTGCCTCATATTTTATTTATTTTTTTATGATGTTTACTGAAGGTGATAACTAGTGTGACAGTTTTATAGATCGGGTCGTTCCGGAGACAGCAGTACCAAATGTGTGTACTTTTTTATTTTTGCTTTTATATTAATATATCTGTTTATTAGTATAATATTATTTTCATTTTTTTTTTTATTTCGTGATTTTTTTAACAATTTTTTCAATTTGTTTTTAACTTTTTTTAAACCTTTTTACTTGGTCCATCTATGGTACTTTAACTTTCATTACTCTGATCGCTGGTATAATGCATTTCAATGCATTATACCTTTCTGTTCTGCACTGACAGAAGTCTTGACAATGCACCGGGCATGGCCTAACAATGCCATCATAGCTGGCAGAACCAGAGGTCGTCATGACAACCTCAGGTTCCCATGTCAACAATCGCAATGACGCTGCTGGGGCACTGATTGGAAAGAAGAGGGAGCCTCCTAATTCTAGCATCCTCCTAAATGTTGTAATCAATATCGATCGCAGCATTTAGGAGGTTAAATGGCTGGGCAAAGTGCTGGCACCACACCAGGCAGTTTCAGCCAGGCCTCAGCTATTACTTACGCACTGCTTCTGCGCCCGAAGGTAAGTTTACTTACGTCAAAGGTCAATAAGAGGTTAAACAAGTAGAAAGGGAATCTATTATCAGATTTCATAGAATCATAGAATCATAGAATGGTAGAGTTGGAAGGAACCTCCTGGGTCATCTGGTCCAACCCCCTGCTCAAAGCAGGATTCACTAGATCATCTCAGACAGATGTTTGTCCAGCCTCTGTTTGAAGACGTCCATTGAAGGGGAACTCACCACCTCTCGTGGCAGCCTGTTCCACTCATTAATTACCCTAACTGTCAAAAAGTTTTTTCTAATATCTAATCTGTGTCTCTTCCCATTTAGTTTCATCCCATTGCTTCTAGTCTTTCCTTGTGCAAATGAGAATAAAGATGATCCTTCTACAATGTGACAGCCCTTGACATATTTGTAGACAGCTATTAAGTCTCCTCTCAGTCTTCTTTTTTTGCAAGCTAAACATTCCCAAATCCTGCAACCGTTCCTCATAGGACATGGTTTGCAGACCAGTCACCATTCTGGTCGCTCTTCTCTGAACTTGCTCCAGTTTGTCTATGTCTTTTTTAAAATGTGGTGCCCAAAACTGTACACAGTATTCCAGATGAGGTCTGACCAAAGAGGAGTAAAGACCGATAATGACTTCACGTGATCTAGACTGTATGCTTCTGTTAATACATCCCAGAATTGTATTTGCCTTTTTTGCTGCTGCATCACACTGTTGACTCATGTTCAGTCTATGATCTATTAGTATACCTAAGTCTTTTTCACATGTACTGTTGCTTAGCTCTATTCCTCCCATTCTGTATATGCTTTTTTCATTTTTATTGCCCAGATGTAGTACTTTGCATTTTTCCCTGTTAAAAACCATTCTGTTGGTTGCTGCCCACTGCTCCAGTTTATTTAGGTCTTTTTGAATCCTCTCTCTCTCTTCTCTAGTATTAGCTATCCCTCCTAGCTTTGTGTCATCAGCAAATTTAATCAGTTTACCCTCAATTCCTTCATCTAAATCATTGATAAAGATGTTGAACAATACAGGTCCCAGGACGGAGCCCTGTGGTACCCCACTTGAGACATTCATCCAGCTGGATGTGAAGCCATTTACAACCACCCTTTGAGTCCGATCACTAAGCCAGTTATGAATCCACCTAACAGTTGCCTGGTCCATTGCATACTTGGTCATTTTTTCAATAAGGATGATGTGAGATACTTTGTCAAATGCTTTGCTGAAGTCAAGATATACTATATCTACAGCATTTCCCTGATCCACCCAGTCAGTGATTCTGTCATAGAAGGAAATTAAGTTAGTCTGACATGACTTGTTAGTTACAAACCCATGCTGACTCTGGTTAATCACTTCATTCTTATCCACGTACTTACATACATGTTGTTTAATAATTTGTTCAAAGATCTTTCCTGGTATAGAAGTCAGACTCACCGGCCTATAGTTCCCTGGGTCCACCTTCTTCCCCTTTTTGAAGATAGGAACAACATTTGCTCTTCTCCAGTCTTCTGGGACTTCTCCTGTTCTCCAAGAATTTTCAAAGATTATGGAGAGTGGTTCTAAAATTTCTTCTACAATCTCCTTCAGTACTCTGGGGTGTAATTCATCTGGACCTGGAGACTTGAACTCATTTATGTTAGCTAAATATTCCCTCACAATCTTTCTGTTTACTGATAACTTGGATTCCTCTATTCCTTTAAAAGGACAGTGAAGATCAGTTGATGTTACATTTTCTTTCTGAGAGAAAACAGATGCAAAATAGGAATTAAAAAGTTCGGCCTTCTCAACATCCTCTCTTACCATTTCTCCATTTTCATCCTGTAAAAATCCTATAGCATCTTTGACTTTTCTTTTACTTTTGACATACCCCCAAAATCCTTTTTTATTGCTTTTGACATCTCTTGCAAGCCTTAATTCATTGTCAGCTTTAGCTAACCTGATACGTGCCCTACAGGATCTGCAGACTGCATTATAATCTTCTTTAGATATGCCTCCCTCTTTCCATTTAATAAACATTTCTTTCTTTCTTTTTAGCATGTGTTTAAGTTCTGTGTTCATCCATCCTGGTTTCCTTAAATGCTTCCCATTCTTCCTACTTTTCGGGATTGTTAACGATTGTGCTTTGAGAATCTCATTTTTAAAAATTTCCCATCCTTCCTGGACATTTTTGTCCTTAAGGACATCCAGCCATTGGATCCCTCCTATTCTCTTTCTGAGTCTCTTAAAATCTGCCTTTCTAAAATCTAACCTTGAAGTTTGAGTCTTCACATGTCTTCCTCCTCTAGTTATCCAAAATTCTATAATAGCATGATCGCTGCCTCCTAGGGTCCCAGCCACCTTTACCTCCTCAACCATTTCCTCCCTGTTTATAAGGATTAGATCCAAAGTAGCAGATCCCCTTGTTTTCTCCCCTACCTTTTGGAAGATAAAGTTGTCAGCAAGAGAGGATAAGAATTTGCTTGACCTGTTAGTTTTACTTGAGAGAGATTCCCAACAAATGTCTGGATAGTTGAAATCTCCCATGACCACTACGTCATATTTTTTGGAGAACTTGGTCATTTGATACATAAAGAGTTCATCCATATCTTCAGCTTGCCCAGGTGGCCTGTAGTAAATGCCTACAATGGTGTCCTTTCCGTTGTTCTCTCCTTGTATTCTTACCCAAACAGTTTCCAGAGAACTCCCAGTCTCTGAAGCTTCAATCTCTGTGCAGATATATGCTTTTCTAACAGATTTATATATCCCAAGATAATGCTATTTATGTAAAGGTGCTGTAATACTGAATATATCCTTACTTTTATTTTAAAAATTTGAGTTTACATTTTATAGAAAGTAATTGTTGAATTGTAATTAGAGACTTTCCGAATCGGAAAATTCACATGGGAGAGATAGAGGACTCCACTGGTCATAAGAGCTTACTCTCTGTAGGAAAGAGAATGCGGCTGACCATAAGCTTACACTCTAGAGGAATGTGAGTGGGGGGACTGTGCTGTCCATAAGAGCTTACACTCCATGGGTGACAGAGAGGTCCCTGCTGAACATAAGATTTTACACTCAGTGGGAGAGAGACTTACCCAGTTACTCTTTAGATGGTTAATGACACTGTGCCTAACGGGAAACAGGTAATCTGTGATGGTCCATGGACTGACCACCATTGTACCAGGTATGATAATCCGTAAGATGTCACAGCTGCAGGACCTTATGGAGAGGCCTGCGTGTCCACATAAAATGACTGAAGCCTGTTCTCTGATGCTTCAGCAGTGTGGTAAATTGTGCCAGGCTAGTTTTTTTTGTAAACTGCAAATCTCAAAATATTTGAATTGGCATGAAACTACAAATGTCTGGGAATTCAACATGAACTCGATCCTCCACACACTGAACCACTCATTTCTGGTCATGCAAATGAGCCATGAGTGCAGTGGACGGACAATCCCCTTACAGCTCTACTGGTTAATTTCCCTATAACATGCTTGCAGCCTCTTTCTGTCAGTAATAGATAGATCATTCTTATCCAGTTAACTGCTTCCCCTTTCTGCAATCTAGTGCAAGTGCCATCATTCTTCAGGGCAGTGCTTCCACAGTAAAATGTAGACACTGACTGTCCTCTTTACAAGGACCATCGGCATGGGAATGATCAGCAGGAGTGAAGAAGACAGCCAGTGTCAGGCACTATCTGAAAACTATGTAGTTCGTGTCAGACACTTACAGTACTGTCACTTGCAGCTCATTTGCATAAAAATTCAACAATACATTTCTCTAAAATGTAAAATGGGATTTCTAAAATAAAACTATAGATTTAATCTGCATTACAGTGCCTTGACATAGATGGCATCAACTTGGGGATTAAAAACCTAACGACATGTTCCCTTTAAAACATTCTGAAACTTTTTTATGCTTGTTTTTTTTTTAAATGCATTCACTTAAGGCTGGATTGACACAGGCAGATTTCTGTCCCATAACTACACAGAGACTATCAAAGATTAAGAAAAGGAAAGCAGATACCAAAGTGAAATCCGACATATAAAGGGATTGCATTTGGACCAGTGTTACTCAATGAGGTAGTACAGATCTGCATATTTTTGCTCAGCTGTATTTGGCATTAGAAAAAAATCGCTGCATGCTGCTATTTCACTACGAAATTGGATGGGTGCGAGGAAAAAATCAAATACATTAAAGAACCATCAGAGTGGCATCCGATCTTTACATATATATTACAGTTCTGTAACATAGGAAACTAAATGGGCCGGTAAATGATTAATAACTGCTGAGTAAAAAAACAGATTGCACTTGGATGACAAGTGAGAAAAAATCGTATTTGTTTTCTGAATGAAAATCTGACCGAGATTGTTTTATACGCTCGTCTGACCCCTGCCTTGATCTGACTTTAGTGTACTACTGGAGCAATGAAAAACATTGAAAATGGGAATGGTAGTCTCAGCCTGTGAAAAATAATACAAAGATTAAAGTGTTACTGAGGTGTAGGACCTGCAGAGTCAGAGTGACTGTGAATTGTTTGATCCATAATAAACTTCAGCATAGAACCATAATAACACATTTTAATACCCCCGTCCCAACTTTGCTATTGAAACAATTTTGAAAGCGAAATTAAGGCATGTTTGTCAGAAAAAGTGTGCTTCTAGGCTTGTGAGATGGAAAATCTATAAGGTATTTTCTTTTGTTATTCCTTTTTTTGAAGTGTATTATTTAAAAAAAAAAAAAAAAGAAAAAACTTTGCATTCCAGAAATTTAAATGGAGCTGACTACTTCACAAAATGTGTGTGTTGTAAAGAAAAATTACATTTTTTTTGCACACTTTCTTTTTGTAAAAGTCAAATGTTAGGCCCATACATGCCACCTGAATACAGCGGCCTCTTGCAAGTGCTTGCTTTTGAGACATGAATCTACTTAGATTTTCTTGTCATTTTCTTTTTGGTAAAGGCTCAAGGGATGTTTTTTTTTAAAGGACTATTTAAAAATTTTGAATACCTGTTTTAATAGTCCAGTTTATAAACTCGACACCCCGTGATCATAATGTATGCTGTTGCGTGTGAGCTTACATTTGAATAATTAGCAGCATAGCATTTTAGGGTTACATTTCATTTTTGGTCACCCCATAAAAAATCTATATATAAAAAGCAGAAAATCTGTGTGTGGTAGCCTGTTGAATACAAAACCACATTTTTCATCCGATTTGAGTCAAATTTTGCACAGTGAGTCTTTAACAGCTGACTAAAAATACTGCGAATATTAAAACTCAAAATCTACCCCCTTCACTTAGGCTCTATAGAAATAAAGGAGAAAATAGGTGTCTGTGGGTTGAATGCAAAACCACCGTTTTGCCCAAAATATCTTAAAGAATTAAAGCAACAGAGTCAAAAGAGTCGCTCTTAAATGGGCATCAACCATATAGTCGCTAAGGTGGGGGCACCTGACAAGTCGCTCTAAAGTCTGTAATAATAGCAACAGCAATTGCAGAAGTAACTGGGGCCTCATTTATCAGAATTGACTCACAGCAAGATTGTTTTAGTTGCCTATAGCAACCAGAGTGAACCTTTCAGCATTGAAGCTGCTTAGATAAAGTGAAAGCTGCGCTCTGATTGGTTGCTATGGACAACTTGAACATTCTGATTGTGAGGCAGTTTTCATTGCTGAGATTTGAGATCATTCAGGGCATACATTTTCTGCTTTATATACAGTTGTGTGAAGAAGTGCTTGCCCCCTTCCTTATTTGTTATTATTTTGCATGTTTGTCACACTTAAAGGTTTCAGATCACAAAACAAATTTAAATATTAGACAAAGATAACACAAGTAAACACAAAATGCAGTTTTTACATGGAGGTCTTTATTATTAAGGGAAAAAGAAATCCAAACCTACAGGGCCCTGTGTGGAAAAGTGATTGCCCCCGACCCAAAACATAAATTAACAGTGGACTTTCACATCTTTGGGAAGCTGAGTTGAATTTCCCTAACCACACACAGGCCTGATTACTGCTACACCTGTTCTCAATCAAGAAATCACTTAAATAGGACTTGCCTGACAAAATTAAGTAGACCAAAAGATCCTCAAAAGCTAGACATCATGCTGTGATCCAAAGAAATTCAGGAACAAATGAGAACAAAAATTGAGATTTATCAGCCTGGAAAAGGTTATAAAGCAATTTATAAAGACCTTCATTTAAAAACTGCATTTTGTGTTTACTTGTGTTATCTTTATCTAATATTTAAATTTGTTTTGTGATCTGATACATTTAAGTGTGACAAACATGCAAAAGAATAAGAAATCAGGAAGGGGAAAATACTATTATATATAGTGAGGCTATTAATAAGGGTAATAATACTAAGGACTGTTTTTCAAAATGCAGCCCAAAAAAGGACCATCTATTGGACAAGTTAATCCAAAAACTAAGAAAGCAAAACTGTCTCATCATCTGAGACAAGTGAAGAATGCAAGTGCCGGGTTGAAAGTAAATGGATTAAACAGGCTGAATCAAAAGTCAACTGAAACATCTGAACAATGGGAATATCGTCTTCAGGAGAAACAGATGAGACAGGCTAAATCAATAGAAGCCAAAATATCTGAGCACCGGGAATGTCATCTTCTGGAAAATCGGATGAGGCAGGCTGAATCATGGGATGTGGAAACATCTAAATAAAAGGATGAACATAGTCAAAATGACTGCATACTACATATGCAATTTATGCAAAGATGTGGGCAGGCTGACTTAAGTTTGGAAGCGTTTCACTATTACCCAATTCAAGACTATAGGTCACATCTGAAAGTCATATTAGGAAAAATGGACATATTATGCAAACACTGTCAAGCAAAAAAATTAACTTGGAATCGACTGGTATGTGCTGCTCAAATGGCAAAGTCAGTTTGCCACATTTAAGTCAACCTCTCAAACCACTTCTTTCATGCATATTGGGAACAACTAGTGCGTCCAAGCATTTTCTGCAAAATATTAGGAGATACAATTCATCTTTGAAGATGACATCCTTTGGTATTACAGCTGGACTCAAGGAAGCAGGATTTATGCCAACTTTATGCCAACTTTTAAATACAGTATATTACATAACATGTTTGATGCTTCCTGCAGCAAATGAAGACCCAAAATTTTTTCAAATTTAGTTTTTGTGAGACAAAGAGATGCAAGCTCATCGATGTTGTGATGCTATATCTGAGACAAAAAAAGACATTGTTTTGAATTTCCAAAGATTTTTCCATCAACACAATCAGTAAACCCTTTTAAAACAGCTTTAGTTGTTGTTTGCTTCAGTATTACGACAAATTTGTAGAAATATACAACTGTTAATGCCAAACTAACAAAAAAGAACATTTTAAACGCTGAAGATGTCAACTTCAGGGTGAAACTGAAAAAGTAACTTTAGCAAGCGTGAACAAAAATTTAACATATAATTTTCAGCGAGTGAAGCCGCGAGTATTTTGCTAGTATATAAATAAAGTACAAAGTCCAATTTAACAACCATACGTACAATAACAATACTACGGTTTGGTGTCGCAAGTTCACTTACATTCATGCATGCAGCAATTAATAAGTGTACTATTCCATACACATGCGAGCATCATGAGTATTTAATAGTGGCATATTTATCAAAAAAAAACTGCTGGACTAATATTAATGTGATCGCTAACTGCAACTACAACAAACCACCAAAAAGACACCACGATCGAAAAAAGTCCTCAACTAGAATCATATATAAAAATATAAAGTTTATAAAACATATACTTAATGATTCAAACAGTTATATACGGCAAATGTAAAAGCGGATGGCTAGAAGGCCATGTGCAACAGCCGACAAGACATGTCGACCACCCGAGAAGCAGCAAAAGATGTAAAAAATGATTCAATGCTCCATTGCCAACATTTGGCTAATGGTATGATCCTAAACCATAGCATAGTTATATCCCATAATACTGGTACTTATGGACAACAATTGGTGTACATTATATTATTTAGGGTCCACATTTACCTTGGGTGCAAGGATCGGTTAAAAATGCTGCCTGTTGGGTGGGCGCACGTCTGCCCCAACACACGTTTCGGCGAACCTTCGTCAGGGGGCGGTGCTATCACATCACCGCAACCTATTTATACATATATCACCTAATGAGTACCAACTAGTACCATAGTGACGCATGCCACGTCTCCATACTCTGGGTGGTCCTACGGCATCGGCATCCACGTGACAGCAGCGTCAGAGTCACATGACTCCCACAGGTCCTCATGTAGAGATGTCGAAGGCCGAGGACCGCATGGAGACCACGACGCGCAGGCGTGCCGGTGCCCAGGAAGATACTGTAAGGGGGGGGAACAAACCTAATATAAGGGACCCATAAAACCATCAAATCATCGACATCATATGGCATATACTGTCTTGAACAGAATATATGTGTATACAACATGGAATAGCCAGAATAGATGGGTATTTCTCTTTTTGACAACATAGTTAAATGTCCAAATGCACGTACAGTACAGACCAAAAGCTTGGACACACATTCTCATTTAAAGATTTTTCAGTATTTTCATGACTTTGAAAATTGTACATTGACACTGAAGGCATCACAACTATGAATTAACACATGTGGAATTATAAACTTAACAAAAAAGTGTGAAACAACTGAAAATATGTCTTATATTCTATTTTCTTCAAAGTAGCCACCTTTTGCTTTGATGACTGCTTTGCACACTCTTGGCATTCTCTTGATGAACTTCAAGAGGTAGTCACTGGAAATCGTTTTCACTTTACAGGTGTGCCTTGTCAGGTTTAATAAGTGGGACTTCTTGCCTTATAAATGGGGTTGGGACCATCAGTTGTGTTGGTGCAGAAGTCAGGTGGATACACAGCTGATAGTCCTACTGAATAGACTGTTAGAATTTGTATTATGGCAAGAAAAAAGCTGCTAAGTAAAGAAAAAGGAGTGGCCATTATTACTTTAAGAAATGAAGGTCCGTCAGTCCAAAAAATTGGGCAAACTTTGAAAGTGCACCAAGTGCAGTTGCAAAAACCATCAAGCGCTACAAAGAAACTGGCTCACATGAGGACCGCTCCAGGAAAGGAAGACCAAGAGTCACCTCTGCTTCTGAGGATAAGTTTATCCAAGTCACCAGCCTCAGAAATCGCAGGTTAACAGTAGCTCAGCTTAGAGACCAGGTCAATGCCACACAGAGTTCTAGCAGCAGACACATCTCTTCAACAACTGTTAAGGGGAGACTGTGCAGCAGGCCTTCATGGTAAAATAGCTGTTAGGAAACCACTGCTAAGGACAGGCAACAAGCAGAAGAGACTTGTTTGGGCTAAAGAACACAAGAAATGGACATTAGACCAGTGGAAATCTGTGCTTTGGTCTGATGAGTCCAGATTTGAGATTTTTGGTTCCAACCACCGTGTCTTTGTGCGACGCAGAAAAGGTGAACGGATGGACTCTACATGCCTGGTTCCCACTATGAAGCATGGAGGAGGAGGTGTGATGGTGTGGGAGTGCTTTGCTGGTGACACTGTTGAGGATTTATTCAAAATTGAAGGCATACTGAACCAGCATGGCTACCACAGCATCTTGCAGCGGCTTGCTGTTCCATCCAGTTTGCGTTTAGTTGGACCATCATTTATTTTTCAACAGGACAATGACCCCAAACACACCTCCAGGCTGTGTAAGGACTATTTGACCAAGAAGGAGAGTGATGGGGTGCTACGCCAGATGACCTGGCCTCCACAGTCACCAGACCTGAACCCAATCGAGATGGTTTGGGGTGAGCTGGACCGCAGAGTGAAGGCAAAAGGGCCAACAAGTGCTAAGCATCTCTGGGAACTCCTTCAAGATTGTTGGAAGACCATTTCCGGTTACTACCTCTTGAAGCTCATCAAGAGAATGCCAAGAGTGTGCAAAGCAGTCATCAAAGCAAAAGGTGGCTACTTTGAAGAATCTAGAATATAAGACATATTTTCAGTTGTTTCACACTTTTTTGTTAAGTATATAATTCCACACGTGTTAATTCATAGTTTTGATGCCTTCATTGTGAATGTACAATTTTCATATTCATGAAAATACAGAAAAATCTTTAAATGAGAAGGTGTGTCCAAACTTTTGGTCCGTGCTGTATATGGAAAAATGTGGACAGAGACAATACATGTATATACAAAGAAAAAACAGAATATATCATAGTAATAAACATATGCATATGCACCACTCAATTTTCACGGATGGCAGCCCTAATTCCTTTCAATATGCATTAGATCACTAGGAAACCTACTGAGTTTGTTTTAAATTATTTTTCTGGTATCCATCTCATAATATTCACAAGGCGTTTCAGTACATAGGTCAATAATTTGATGCCATCTATGATAAAGAGCCATGCACACACATAATTGATTACTTTTCAATAGAAAACATCTGGACACCTATAACAAAAGGGGGGTATATCATATCTTTAAATTCTCATAATGATGGATAATTGCTCAATGAAGACAGTAGGCCAATGGATCCCACAGTATGAATAAGGAGAAACATATGTTGGTTGCGTGATTATCTAAAAATAGATGAAAAAAGAATAAAACAGTTAAAAACACCTAAAAACAACAGTTGACATGTGGTTGCACATGGGCGATCAAATAAACGGAACAAAACTAAGGTTTTCGTTTAATCCCTTGGGGTGCACTGTATCCAGAGTTCAGATTCATCTGGACTCTAGTCTCGCCAAACGTTGGTTAATCTTACCCCCTCTAACAGTAACTTGTAACTGGTCAATTCTCCTTACTTTCAATTGCATACTATCACAATTATGCATTGCTTTAAAATGACGGGGTATGGTCCTGAGCGTGGATGCATCCGAATGGTCTGCGGCAGCCTCAATGCCTAATACATGTTCCCTGATTCTCACTTTAAATTGACGAGTAGTCAAACCAACATATGTAGTTGCATCTCACTAAATTAGAATATCATCAAAAAGTTAATTTATTTCAGTTCTTCAATACAAAAAGTGAAACTCATATTATATAGAGTCATTACATAGAGTCATTGTTTTCATTGGCAGTAAGCCAAAATCTTCAACATTACCAGAAATAAACACTTGAAATAGATCACTCTGTTTGTAATGACTCTATATAATATATGAGTTTCACTTTTTATATTGAAGAACTGAAATAAATTAACTTTTTGATGATATTCTAATTTAGTGAGATGCACCCGTATTATGCCACATGCAGATGTGGCAAAATACATGACACATCTGAATGCACATGTGATTTGTTTCTGGATGTTGTATGTTTTGGAAGCAGAGGAGTTGTAAAATGTACCAGCTAGTGATGAGCGAGCATGTTCGCTACTGCTCGGTGCTCGACCGAGCATCTCACTGCTAGAGATGCTCGGCACTCGCCGAGTATTTCTGTGGTTGCTCGGCGGGAGCTCGGGTTTCCTCCCTGCATGTTTGGCGCCCTTTAGAGCGCCAATGAATATGCAGGGATTGCCTGCTGTAGCGCCGGCGTCCCTGCCCTCTGCTAGGCAGGGACGCTGTTCCCCTCACCCCTCTGCTCCGTGCCCGGCATCCTCCTCCCGCTCTGCTGGCAGCGCGTGCTCCTTCCCGGCAACTGTGCATAGGGCGCACGCGCGCGCGCTCCCTCCCTCTTAAAGGGGCCGCGCGCGTCGTCCTAAGGAGTCCCCGGCCAATGGCCGGAGGACTTCACCATATATAAGGCACCTCCTCCAAAATGGAGGTGCCCGAGCAATGTTGTTGCACTGTTCACTACTCTGCTTCAGCCCTCAGGTCCCGTTGCCAGTTACCTGCCAGATTCCTGCCAGTTTGCTGTCTGATTCCTGCCTGATATTCCGCTTACCTGCCTGCTAGCCTGAGGTCCGACGGTCTGCCTACTGACTCCGGTCAGTCTGTCTAAGGACCAGCTTGCCCGCTCACCTGGGAGCACACTTCTGCTACCTGCCTGCTAGCCTGAGGTCCGACGGTCTGCCCTCCAACTCCTTTCAGTCTGTCTATGGACCAGCTTGCCCGCTCACCTGGGAGCGCACATCTGCTACCTGCCTGCTAGCCTACCTGGAGGCTCCGCCGTCATGTGCTGTGACCACCCGCCTGTCCAGAGACTCCTGCCCGCTCACCTGGGAGCGCTCATCTGCTGCCTGTCTGCTAGTCTACCTGGAGGCTCCGCCGTCACGTGCTGTGACCACCCGCCTGTCCAGAGACTCCTGCCCGCTCACCTGGGAGCGCTCATCTGCTGCCTGTCTGTTGGTCTACCTGGAGGCTCCGCCGTCACATGCTGTGACCACCCGCTTATCCAGAGACTCTCGCCTGCTCACCTGGGAGCTCACGTCTACCATCTGCCTGCTAGCCTACCTGGAGGCTCAGCCGTCACAGGTCGTACCAACCCTTTACCCAGAGACTGCTCCGGTCACTTGCCGTGACCTCCTGCCCGTTCATCCAGAGACTGCCCCGGTCACTTGCCGTGACCTCCTGTCCGTTCACCCAGAGACTGTCCCGGTCACCTGCTGTGACTGCCTGCCCGTCTTCCCTGGTCGCCACCCGCTCTCTTACAAGGACCGCCCCCTTGTATAGTAGCTTAGAGGTTCCGCCTCCCAGACCCGTTACATCTGCCACTCACTGTAATGTCATAGCCATGTTGGTTGTGGCATTACAGTGATTGACTGGCCGCACAGAGTCAAAAGGTCTATATCAGACCTGGCGCCGCCATGCTCGTCACAGTCAATCCGGAATCAGACAGTGCAGGGAGAGGTGCTGCTGAGCTAGGGAAAGATTTGCTTGTTTCTATCTCGTGTAGGTGTACCAAACTATATTAGAGACACATATCCATCTCAACAAACAGTCCTTCTGAGGACTAATCCATCTGCAGAGATATCAGGCAGGCAGTGTATGTAGACAGGCAGGCAGTGTTTATAGCAGACTGCAGGGCATATAGCACAAGAGGCTCCATTCCAGTTTTGTCTGCTGCTGCTGCTGTTAGATATTTCTAGAAATAGGCCCAGGTCTCAGGGGCCAGGAATATTTTTTTTGGATCTTAATCCTCCTTATTTGCTTAAAAAGCAATCCAGAGAACAGAGTTTTTCTGCGCCGTTTGCTTGTTAGCACTGCAGAATATAGCCAGGTCCTTTCCATATTGCAGCGCTAAAAATCCAGCTATTTAAAACTGTGATTTGTCCGTCACATGGATCACATATAATTGCGATGAAAATACTGCCATTTCTGGCCCCCATTAAAAAAAATTTCAGTGTGTCAGTGAAGCAATTGACACCAGTTTGCTGTTCATAATAGTTACCTACAGGCCAGGCATTTAAAACTGTGTTTTCTCCGTCACACGGATCATATATACGTTTTCAGAAAACACTGCTATTGCTGACCTCCATTAAAAATTTGTTTCAGTGTGTCAGTGAAGCAATTCATACCAGTTTGCTGTTCAAAATAGTTACCTACAGGCCAGGTAGTTAAAACTGTGTTTTCTCCGTCACACGGATCACATATTCGTTTTCTGAAAATACTGCCATTTCTGGCCTCCATTAAAAATTTGTTTCAGTGTGTCTGTAAAGCAATTGACATCAGTTTGCTGTTCAAAATAGTTACCTACAGGCCAGGTATTTAAAACTGTGTTATCTCCGTCACACGGATCACATATAAGTTCACTCCAAATTCAGTCATTTGTAGTGAGCGTAGAAGATATTGTCCTCCATTTAAAATGGGCAAGGCATGTGGCAAGGGACGGGGAACTGGACGTGATGGTGATGATGGGGCATGCAGAGGCCCAGGCCGTGGTCAAGCTGAAATTGTGCCACAACAAACACCCACATATTCTCGCTCGACCTTCCTGTCCCAATTAATAGGGGACCGCAGAACACCACTATTGAACACAGAGGAGTGTGAAAAGGTTATTGGTTGGATAGCAGATAATGCTTACAATCACTTAGCCACCACCACCTTGTCTTCCACATGGTCAAGTCTCAGTAGCTGTGAGTCTGGACAGCATATTCTTCACCCTGAACCTCCTTCCTCCCACGATGCCGAGTGCCCAGAGACAACAGATCCCACACTTGGACACTCCGAAGAGCCGTTCACTTTTCCATTTATAGATTCGGGCCTCTCACCAGGTCCACTTGAAGCGGGGCAAGAGGAGATCGAATGTAGTGTGAGGCAGTGACCGGGATCGTATACGAGGAACGTTATATCTCCCCCAGAATGTGTACAGAGACCTATTCAAACCATTGGAGTGCATTGCAGTCACAGACACACCTGCGGCTGCAAAGCAGGAATGAAGGTGAGCATTGACCTAGTCAGGCTATCTGGCTAAGGCAGATTAGTAAAAACCCGGCAGGGCCTTCATTTCTTGGAGGAGGTCACAGGAGGCAGTGGGGCGGCCTCCTCCCTCCAACCTGGGTTTTCCAGTGGCTCTTGCCACAGGTCCTTTAAAAACCCTGCACTAACGGTTAGTGTTGTTATATGTTGGAGCCTGCTAGGAGCACAGCAGGGAATATCAGCCAGATTGAGGGTGGCTGAACCCTTGCCTGGGAAACCTCTGCACCTGTCAGGCTCTGAGCAGCCCGGCGCGGCCGTTGCCCACGGCAACCATTGTTTAAAGACTCATTTTAACCCAGCTGCGAACCGGAGGACTGTCCAGTTTACCCGTGAGTTTCTGGATAAAGCTGTTATTGTTGGACTTGCTTGGGTCACTGCCTCAGTTACTGCATGGTGTGAACACCGCCGCCTTACAGTTTGGTGGAGAATGTGGGCATAGTGACTGAGGCATACCCCACCGGCCGCTGCATGACCACAATCCGGCCAGCTACCTTTCAGCCCCACCCCATGGACAAAATGGACGAGCTGTTATAGCAGCTGGTACTTACTCAGCAGCAGCAGCTGCAGTCTCAGTGGCACCAGCAGGAGCAGTGCCAGAGTCTCCAACAGCAACAGCAGGAGTGGGAACGGCAACAGCAGGCGTGGGAACAGCAGCATAATCAACAGCAGCAGCTACTGTACCAGCAGCAGCAAAAAACAAATGAACTGTTGCTGCAACAGATTGTTGCCCTGCGGGAGACGCCGACAGCTCCAGCCCCAGAACTTCGCGAGGCCCGGGACAAGGTTCGCTCCGCATTGAGGAAGATGGGACCGGAGGACGACTTGGAAGCCTTCCTGACCATTTATGAGTGCACAGTGGAGCGGGAAAACCTACCAGCCGGCCAGTGGGCAGAAGTGGTGGCTCCGTTTCTGGTCAGCGATGCCCAAAAGGCCTACTTCGACCTCAGTCGGGAGGATGCCCTGGACAACCAGAGGCTCAAAGGTGAGATCCTTGCACGACTGGGGGTCAATACATACGTGAGGGCTCAGCGTGTATTTTCATGGGCCTATGTGGAGCACCAACCTGCCTGGTCTCAGGCTTATGACCTTCTGCAGCTGGTAAAGAAGTGGCTCCAGCCTGAGACTTTGTCTCTAGCCCAGATGGTGGAGAGGGTGGTGGTTGACCAGCTGGTTAGGACTCTGCCGGCCACTATCCAATGTTGGGTGGGGCAAGGGGACCCCGGCACCCTCGACCAGGTGGTCAGTCTGATCAAGCGCTACTCGGCCACTCAGGACTTCATTCGAGACTCTGCCCCCTCTCGGCTGTCACGCCTATCCCTGTCAACCCAGGAACCGGAAAGGGATCGCGTCCCTCTGCTGAGGACAGCCAGCATCGTGCCCGTGCTGAAGGGGTACCCCGGAGTGTGAGTGGCAGGAGACCGGTTCACTCCCAAACAGTCATAAGACCTAACAGTACCTCCAACATTAGGTGCTGGTGGTGTCAGGGGCCAGGGCATGTGGTTGCTAACTGTCCCCTGACTATGGAACCCATGGACTGGGGGTATAACCGCCGGGTCTCAATGCATGCCCAGACCATCTGCACAGTGAGCGCCGACCCCCAGGACAGTGAACTCCAACTATGCCAGGTGCTGGTTAATGGGTACCCCACGGAGGCCATCCTAGACTCAGGGAGCATGGTGACTTTGGTACATGGGTCGCTGGTGGTAGGTGACAACCCCAGTGGATGGCCAGTCGGAGTTGTGTGTATCCATGGGGACCTCTGAGAGTACCCAACTGTGGGGGTAGTTTTGTCCACGCCATGTGGAGATATAAAACATGTGGTGGGGGTGGTAAAAACTCTTCCCTATGGGACTGTGTTGGGAAGAGACTTGCCCCTCTTCTGGACTCTGTGGAAAAACAAAATCCACTCTCCCCCGGTAAAATGTATTACAGGCGCTGTACCCGTTGAACCCGAGTCAGGGGAACCTGCCGTAGGGGTGTCCAACATAGGGACAGAGTGTGACCCCGATAGGTTTCCCTTAGAGGTGCTGGCAGGAGAGGTCAAGGAAACCCCATCGATCCCCAAGCTGGAAGTGTCCCGGGACACGTTTGGGACGGCTCAGCTACAGGATCCCATCCTGACTCAGGCGCGGGTAAGGGTGGTAGAGGTAAATGGCGTAGCCCTACAGCCCGGTGCAGATACTGTATTTCCACGCATGGTAGTCAATGGTGAGTTGCTCTATAGGATAGACAAGACCAGGGATGAGGTCGTGGAACAGTTAGTGGTACCTCAGTCGTACCGTTGGGTGGTTCTATATTGAGCACACACACACCTGCTGGGTGGACACTTAGGGGTTAAAAATATGCAAGAACTTATCTTGCAGTGGTTCTTTTGGCCGGGGATTTACACGGAGGTCCAAATGTACTGCGAATCCTACCCTGAATGTCAGTTAACCACACCCACCGCAAGTTTCCGTAGTCCATTGGTACCCCTGCCAGTGATAGAGGTACCTTTTGAACAGATTGCAATGGACTTGGTAGGGCCCATTGCAAAATCCGCCCGTGGCCACCAACATATACTGGTGATCGTCGACTATGCCACCCGGTACCCGGAGGCTATACCGCTATGCCACACCTCGGCAAAACTGATTGCACGGGAGCTGTTTGCCATGTTCTGTCGCTTTGAACTACCTAAGGAGATCCTAATGGATAAGGGGACCCCTTTTATGTCCAAAGTGACAAGGGAACTGTGCAAATTGCTAAAAATTAAACAATTGCACACCTCGGTGTACCACCCTCAAACCGACAGGCTAGTAGAACGGTTCAATAAAACCCTCAAATCCATGTTAAAAAAGGTGGTTTCTAAGGACGGAAGGGATTTGGACATGTTGCTACCCTATTTGATGTTCGCCGTCCATGAGGTACCCCAGGCTTCCACAGGATTCTCTCCCTTTGAGTTATTGTACAGCAGACACCCTAAGGGTCTGTTGGACATAGCCAAAAAGACATGGGAACAAGAGCCGACTCCACATAGGAGTAAAACTGAACACGTGGCTAGTATGTAGGATCGGATCGCGGCGGTCATGCCCATCGTGAAAGAACATCTGTTAGTTGCCCATGCAGCCCAGAGGCGCACATATAATAAAAGAGCCAGAGTCAGGTCTTTTAACAAGGGTGATCGGGTGTTGGTACTGGTACCCACAGCCAAGAGAAAGCTCATGGCCAAGTGGCAAGGGCCCTATGAGGTTCGAGAAAAAGCGGGGGAGGTAAATTACCGGGTGAATCAGCCCAGAAGGAGGAAACCTGAGCCACTTTATCATGTAAACCTGCTAAAGCCTTGGAAATATCGAGAGTGTTTAGTTGCAGATGTCACTCTGGGCATATCACTTTTAGAGTGCTCTACCTTCAGCCAGGGAAGCATCCGGGGGAGCAGCGGTGGGAGGCTGGCTCACTGGTGCAGCACAATACCGACGTGTTCTCAGAACTACCGGGTAGGACTATGGTTCTCCAACATGACATTGTCACCGAACCTAGGGTAAGGGTGCAAATGAGACTGTACCGGGTACCTGAAGCCCAGAGACAAGCCATCACGGCTGAGGTAAAACAAATGCTTCAGTTAGGCATCATAGAAGAATTACGGAGTGAGTGGGCTAGCCCCATCGTACTGATTCCAAAACCAGACGAATCGCTACGCTTCTGTAATGATTTCCGGAAATTGAATGAAGTGTCAAAGTTTGACCTCTATCCAATGCCCATGGTGGACGAGCTGATTGAGAGACTTGGGCAGGCCCAGTACTTTACCACGCTCGATCTCACCAGCCCAACTTTAAGGAAACCTTCATTTTACTGACAGATGCCTTCAAGGTAGGCCTAGGAGCGGTATTGTCACAAAAAGTGAATGGTGAAGAGCACCCGGTCACCTACTTGAGTAGAAAACTTGTCCCCGCAGAGAAAAACTATAGCGTGGTAGAGAAGGAGTGTGTGGCTATTAAGTGGGCCTTGGAATCGCTACATTATTATTTACTCGGGCGTCAGTTCCGCTTGGTGACGGACCACTCACCCTTAGTATGGATGAGGAATGCCAAGGAGAGGAATGCGCGAGTCACCAGGTGGCTCCTGTCACTGCAAAATTTCAGTTTCTCTGTAGAACTTCAACCTGGGAAGTCGCAAGCAGACACGTACGCCCTGTCCCGGCACCCTGTATGATGGCAAATGTTCAACCCAACAAGTTTGAACAGAGGCGGGGGGATATGTGAGGCAGTGACCGGGATCATATATGAGGGACATTATATCTGCCCAGAATGTGTACAGAGACCTATTAAAACCATTGGAGTGCATTGCAGTCACAGACACACCTGCGGCTGCAATGCAGGAATGAAGGTGAGCATTGACCTAGTCAGGCTATCTGGCTAAGGCAGATTAGTAAAAACCCGACAGGGCCTTCATTTCTTGGAGGTGGTCACAGGAGGCAGTGGGGCGGCCTCCTCCCTCCAACCCGGGTTTTCCAGTGGCTCTTGCCACAGGTCCTATAAAAACCCTGCACTAAGGATTAGTGTTGTTATATGTTGGAACCTGCTAGGAGCACAGCAGGGAAGATCAGCCAGATTGAGGGTGGCTGAACCCACGCCTGGGAAGCCTCTGCACCTGACAGGCTCTGAGCGGCCCGGCGTGGCCATTGCCCACGGCAACCATTGTTTAAAGACTCATGTTCACCCGGCTGCGAACCGGAGAACTGTCCTGTTTACCCGGGAGTTGCTGAAAAATGCTGTTTATGCTGGACTTGCTTAGGTCACTGCCTCAGTTACTGCACGGTGTGAACACCGCCGCCTTACAGTTGCAATGCCCAAATATTTGAGCACGGTCACATGAAGGCAATGGTGGGAAAGTGTCATAAGAGGTGGACGATGATGAGAAACAATTGCCATAAAGTCAGGAGGAGGAACAGAGTGCGGAAGTGGAAGACGAGGTGGTGGATGATATAGTAACTGGCCCAAGCTGGCAGGAGGACATGCAGAGCGAGGACAGTAGCACACAGGGTGAGGGAGGCAGAGCACCCCAACAGGCAGGAAGAAGCAGTGTGGTGGCCGCAGAAAGAAGGCAGGGAACCTTTCTGTTATGATAGGCTACAAGCACTAAGGAAAGACAGGAGATCTGTCCCTACAATAGAACTAAGCTAGATCCCTACGATATAACGGGGAACCTGATCCTGCGATCAGACCCGCTAAAGTCCTCAGCTAGTCTGAACGAAGACCTATAGATGTGGGGGAGGGATCCCTACAAGAACTAGGGACTGGGAGAAAGATGGACAGCTCCTAGCAGAAATTGTAGCAGTAAAAAGACAAACACACAACATAGAACATAAAGGTCAAAAAGACCTAGCTAAACTGACTGAGAAAGGTTACAAATCACCTGGCTAGCTTAAGAGTAGAAATTACAATGAAGTCCAGCATGGCCAGAAGGGCGGAGCAGGATTAAATAGGCAAAATGGTCATGTGACCAGCAAAATAGAAAAAACCTAACAGGAGAGTTCTAACACGTTCCTCGTAACACCAACATGAAGGAAGCTGCCAGTACAACTGTTAGGTCTTCCCGAGTCTGGTTGTTTTTTAAAGACTCTGCCAATAACAGCAAAAAGGCCATTTGCACCACCTGCCAGGCCAACATCTGCAGGAGTGGCAAAACTAGCAGCCTGACCACCACCAGCATGATCAGGCACATGGCAGCAAAGCACCCGACTTTGTGGGCCAAACCCGAGGGTCCAGGAACAGTGTCTGTGGGTGGCACCACTGCTTCTCCTGATGTTGTTCATACAAGCAAATCCCCTGTCCATGGTGCATGCGAAGATGTCTCCTGCCTTGCACCTATCATTCTCAAGTAGCAGCATAAGGAAACAGGTCCATGTCATTGTCCCAGTGCAGCGTTCAGTTGTCCATGCCCTAGTCCTTGGAATGCAAGTGAAAATACGCAGCCAACGCCCCACAGGCAACACTACTAAATTCCCACATTTTTCGACTGCTTGTGCTAGAAATGTTACCTTTTAGGCTCTTGGAGACGGAAGGATTCCGCAACCTGATGGCGGCGCCGTTCCTCTGTATTCGGTCCTCAGCCGCCACTATTTCTCCCGGTATGCCATCCCCACATTACACAAGCACGTGTCCCAAAACATTAGCCGTGCCCTCAACAACACAGTTACAGGGAAAGTCCACCTAACCACGGACACGTGGACAAGTGCTTGTGGGCAGGGACGGTACATCTCGCTGACAGCACACTGGGTTAACATAGTGGAAGCCAGGACTCAGTCGAACCTTGGGACGGAACACGTCCTCCCGACGCCAAGGATTGCCCGCCCTAGTTCAATCAGGGTTGACCCACAGTTTACAGATCCTGCACCTCATCCTCCTCAGCCTCCTCCTCCTCTTCAGTCTCCATCTCCGAAATGACCACATCAGTCACAAGCTGGAAGCACAACAGCACTGCCTCGGCCAAGCGGCAACTGGCTGTTCTGAAGCTAATATGCTTAGGTGACAAACAGCACAATGTTGAAGAGTTGTGGACAGTCTGAAAGAGCAGGCAGATCTGTGGCTCACATCGCTGAACCTACAGCCAGGCATGGTCGAGTGTGACAATGGCCGGAAACTGGTGGCGGCTCTGAGGCGAGGCGAGCTCACACACGTACCATGCTTGGCCCATGTGCTAAACCTTGTGGTTCAGCGGTTTCTCAAATCCTACCTGGAGCTGGCGGATCTGCTTGATAAAGTACGCCAACTGTGTGTCCATTTTAGAAAGTCACCTACAGCTTCCGCCGCCCTTGCCGTGTTTCACTGATGTGTGATGTCCCCACGCATTGGAACTCTACACTGCAGATGTTGGGAAGGATTTGTGAGCAGAAGAGGACAGTTGTTGACTACCAGCATCAACAAGGCCGTCGGTATTCAGTTCAGACTCCACACATAAAACCTCAGGAGTATACTTGGATGTCAGACATATGTACCATCCTCCAAAACTTTCAGGACTCCACCAAGATGGTGAGCGGCGATGACACCATAATCTCGCTTTTCTGTCTTCTGAAACGCTCTCTGCTTACAATCAAAGGGGATGCTTTGCAGGCAGAGCACAATGAGATGGAACAAGGAACCATACAGGGTGATTACACACAGCCGTGCCTCATGTCATCCCAACGTGGATTGGGTGACAATGAAGAAGAGGAGGAGGAGGAGGAAGAACAGGAGCTAGTTTCATTTGCTATAGACGGTACTACTTGCACAACTGTCATACCGTCTGTTCAGCGTGGATGGCCAGAGGGCAGAGGAGGAGGAGGAGACCATGGTCAGTCATCCTCTTGGTGAGGACACGGAAGTCTTGCCTGTTAGCAGTCTGGCACGCATGGCTGAGTTTATGTTAAGCAGCTTTTCCCATGACCCTCGCATTCTCAAAATTTTGGGTGACAGTCATTACTGGTTGGTGACACTTCTAGAGCCACGCTACAAGGAGATCTTTATATCTCTTATTCCTGAGGCGGACAGATCTACAAAAATGGGGCAGTACCAGAAGGCCCTTGTTGCAGATCTATTAAAAAAATTCCCTTCTGAAAACGCTGGCAGCAGTGGTCACAGTTTGTTGGACAACCAAGGAGTACAGGCAAGAGAGACACAACTTCAATCCAGCAGGGGAACACTGTCAAAGTTCTGGGAGAATTTTCTCAGCCCCTGCCATCGCACATGGCCTGAGGTGCGGTGTACTCTCACAAGGAGTTAAGGAAGATGCTGAGAGAGTACCTTGCTGACAATACCAACGTCCTCCATGATTCCTCTGTGCCTTACAATTATTGGGTATCCAAGCTGGATACATGGAATGAACTGTCTCTCTCTTGGAGGTCCTGGCCTGCCCTGCCGCTAGCGTTTTATCAGAGCGGGTTTTTAGTGTTGGTGGATTTATAACTGATAAGCGCATCCGCCTGTCAACTGAAAATGCTGACAGGCTGACTCTTATAAAAATGTTTCAGGGCTGGATTGGGTCAGATTTCTCAACACCACCGAATGATAGCAGCGTAACATAATCTCAAATCCAGTGTCTTCTTTTGGGAGGTGTTTTCCCATGCACCTTTTCACACTCAGACATGGGTATACGCTTCCTGATTTTGGCAATTTGCTCTTCTCAAATTTTTGGCAACTCTTGCATTCACTGCATAGGCAAACACAATGTAAAACCCACATCCTAATAATGGGAACATTGTTTTCAGGAGGCCCTCCTCTAAGTCTCTTCAAAGTGGTATTGGGGTACATCCAAATTTTGGGCAGCCCTGCCACTCACTGAATACTCAATAATAGTATAGGAGACCCACTCTTTAGTAATGGGAACGACAAAGCATAGCCGGCTGATGGCTCTCTAAGAATAGCGAGGGCCGACTGCTGGTCCTTTAAGAATAGTAAAGGCCGCCTGGTGGCCCTATAAAATTAGGCTTCGTGACTTTCAGAGTCCCTCCTTCATAAATGAAACAGGATGTGTCTGATGATGTATCACACACCACATGGCCAGATAATGTTAAAATGACATTTCCCAGTGAATGCATTTGTCATGGTTGAAAGCAATGCAAAAGTGCAAAAACGCATCAAAAACGCTATATGTGAACATAGCCCAAGGTGTGGAGGAGTATTTTTGTTTTTGTTTTTGGTTATTTATTTTGCCTTACATACAAGTCATTACCCTGGCAAGGACGTTCCTTAACATATTTCCCAGGAAAATCTATTTTGGTTTAGTTTTTGCATGTTTTATTGTGAGTCCGTAAAAGTGGCGTAATACTGCTGACAATATTGTTCACAACAGTGAACTGGGAGTCAGAAATGCTTCCAGGGGTCTTCCCCATGCTGTTCCCATGTCATTTGAGCATTGCTCCCATCGATTTAGGCAATTTTTAGGCCCTCTGCAGACCGCCGGGGAGCCACCTGAAAAATGCTCGAGTTTCCCATAGACTTACATTGGGCTCGTTGCTCTGGTCAAGCACCCGATTATTCCATTGTGTTCGACCCAAGCAATGAGTACCCCATCACTATTCTTCTTCTGTTGGAAATAAAGTATGAAGATGGTCATCAAAATAGTATTTTTTGAACATCAGTCTCCTAGGGAAAGGATGTAAGTCTTTTATAGCTGTAAATTTGTCAAATTTCAACTTGGGAGCATATGTTAATCCCGTGCTTAATAATGCTAAATCAACCTCATTAAACTGATTTTCACTAAGATTAATTACCTTGTTATCCTTTTTGTCTGTCTCTGGTGACTTATACTATTGTCGTTTATATGGGTGAAAATTCAATTCAGGTATCCTCTTAAGATTGAGCCCAGATCTTGTAACCACTGATAATGATGATGACACTGAAGAGTCACTCAGGGAAGATAATGAGGAATTAGATGGTATGCGTTGGACACGTGAGGTCTGGGTAGATGTCTTTCTCCACAGATACACGGAATTGGAGCTAAAGTCTCTCTGATCCCTTAATATTTTATTTGATTGTGTTTCTTTGATTCTTGGTTTCTTGGATTTTTTGTACACAGGAATCGAGATCCTTCTCTATTTGAGAATTAAACTCAGAAATATGGTCAGCTAGACACATAGCCCTTAGGGCAAATTGTGCCTCATCAATTGCTTTATCTAAACTATTGATAGTCTTGGTATTATATTCTGCAAGCAATTGCATAAGGGTAAATGAACATTTACTGCATGCCCCCTCCCATCCCGAGATGAATTCTTGGTCTTCAAGGACAAACATAGGCATTACCAGCAAATGCAATCCTCTCAGGTTCAATTTACTTGTTATGTATTTTTGTAGAAATGCTCGATTCCATCAGAGTTTAGTATGCCTGGGGAGCATCTGTTGGATCTCGTTTACTTGGTTGTCCCATTTAAGATCACCCACCTGCAACCCATTCACACCATCAGCTCCAAATGCCTAATTAATTTGATCGAGCCAAGTTCGTTCCTTGGTAGTGTTGAGCCACCCCCGTAGTGTTTGGGTTCGGTTCGGTTCGTCGAACACCGGGATGTTCGAGGAACTGTTCGTCGAACTGTTCGTCGAACACCTTAGAACACCGTCGAACACCGTTAAAACCAATGGCAGGCAAACAAAAACACATAGAAACACATAGAAAACACCTTCAAAGGTGTCCAAAAGCTGACAAACTGCTCAGAAGACGCTTTCTTTAAAAAAGCCGGCCGGCAATTCAGCAGCGGCATACACCGGTACCCGACAATTTAGACAAGAAGGAATAGAGCCTAACACATAGATTAGATAGATAGAAACATGTCAGTCACATATATATGAAGTACAGTGATAGTGTTGGTTACTGTACTTGTCATTTAGTATTAAAATAAAGGATTTATTATTAAAAAAAATTGGCGTGGGGTTCCCCTTAATTTTAGTCTCTAGCGGAGGTTAAGCAGACAGCTGGGGCAGATGTTTGAAGCCTGGGAAGGGGGTAATACCCACGGAGCTTCCCAGGCTACTAATATGAGCCCCCAGCTGAATACATAGCCTTTACTAGCTATTAAAATGGGGACCCCCCCCAAAAAATGACTTGGGGTCCCCCCTAATTTAATAGCTAGCAAAGGCTAGGCAGACAGCTGGGGGCTGATATTAATAGCCCAGGAAGGGTGCCATGAATATTGGCCCCCTCCCAGGCTAGAAACACCAGCCATCAGCCGCCCCAGAAATGGCGCATTCATAGGATGCGCCAATTCTGGCACTTAGCCTCGCTCTTCCACGCTGCCCTGTAGCAGTGGCAGGGGGTAATAGGGCTGGGGTTGATGTCAGCTTATAATGCCAGCTGACATCAAGCCCAGGTTAGTAATGGAGAGGCGTCTATAAGACACCCCCATTACTAACCCCATAGTCAAAGTTAAAAGAAAACACAAACACCCAGAATAAAGTCCTTTAATTGAAATAAAGACACAATCCTTTATTGTTCTAAATTAAACCATACTTACCGTCACGCCCATTCCAGCTGAAGCCAACGATCTCCTGCAATAAAAGAAAAATAATAAAGCAACATCATCCTTACCTTTCCATGGTTCCCACGACAGCTTCAGCTCTGCTACATCGAGATGACAGGCTGGACCGCAGCAGAAAGCTGCCATCCAGCCTGTCATCCCGCAGACACTGAGAAGCACAGGCTTGCTTGCGCTCTGCAGTGTCTGGCTGTGACGGCATAAAGATGAGACGAGTTCATGTCCAATGAACTCGGCGCACCTCATGCACGTCACTGACAGCGTGGGAAAATTCTCATGCTGAAGCGCTGAGTGCAGGAGAATTCTCCCATGCTGTCAGTGACGTGCATAAGGTGAGCTCATGTCCAATGAACTCAGCTCACCTCCTGCACGTCACTGACAGCGTGGGAGAATTCTCCTGCACTCAGCGCTTCAGCGTGAGAATTCTCCCACGCTGAAGTGCTGAGTGCAGGAGAATTTTCCCACGCTGTCAGTGACGTGCATAAGGTGAGCTCATGTCCAATGAACTCAGCTCACCTCCTGCACGTCACTGACAGCGTGGGAGAATTCTCCTGCACTCAGCGCTTCAGTGTGAGAATTCTCCTACGCTGAAGCGGTGAGTGCAGGAGAATTTTCCCACGCTGTCAGTGACGTGCATGAGGTGAGCCGAGTTCATTGGACATTAACTCGGCTCATCTGGATGCCCTCACAGATAGACACTGTGGAGCGCAAGCAAGCCTGCGCTTCTCAGTGTCTGCGGGATGACAGGCTGGATGGCAGCGTTCTGCTGCGGTCCAGCCTGTCATCTCGATGTAGCAGAGCTGAAGCTGTCATGGGAACCATGGAAAGGTAAGGATGATGTTGCTTTATTATTTTTCTTTTATTTCAGGAGATCGTTGGCTTCAGCTGGAATGGGCGTGACGGTAAGTATGGTTTAATTTAGAACAATAAAGAATTGTATGTTTATTTCAATTAAAGGACTTTTTTCTGGGTGTTGTGTTTTTTTTAAATACTTTACTAGAAATTCATGGTGGTCATGTCTAATATTGGCGTGACCCATGAATTTCGGGCTTAGGGCCAGCTGATAATGCCAAGCTGGCCCTAACCCCTTTATTACCCAGTGAGCCACCGCATCAGGGCCCTGGATGAGTTGGGTACAGCGCCAGAAGATGGCGCTTCTATGAACGCGCCATTTTCCGGGGTGGCTGCGGACTGCAATTTGCAGCGGGGGTGGCCCAGAAAGCTTGGGCCTCCCTGCGCTGCGGATTCCAGCCCCCAGCTGCATAGTTGTACCTGGCTGGACACAAAAACAGGGCGAAGCCCCACGTCAATTTTCTTTATATTATTTCATGAAATAATTAAGAAAAAAAGGGCTTCCCTATATTGTTGTGTCCGGCCAGGTACAAATAGGCAGCTGGTGGTTGGGGGCAGCCCGTTCCTGCCTGCTGCACCTGACTGGACACAAATATAGTGCGAAGCCCCACGTCAATTTTTTTTTAATTATTTCATGAATTTCCTGAAATAATTTAAAAAAATTGAAGTGGGGCTTCGCACTATATTTGTGTCCAGCCAGGTACAGCAGGCAGGAATGGGCTGCCCCCAACCACCAGCTGCCTATTTGTACCTGGCCGGACACAACAATATAGGGAAGGCCTTTTTTTCTTAATTATTTCATGAATTTCATGAAATAATTAAAAAAAATTGAAGTGGGGCTTCGCACTATATTTGTGTCCAGCCAGGTACAGCAGGCAGGAACGGGCTGCCCCCAACCACAAGATGACTATTTGTACCTGGCCGGACACAACAATATAGGGAAGGCCTTTTTTTCTTAATTATTTCATGAATTTCATGAAATAATTAAAAAAAAAATACGTGGGGCTTCGCCCTATTTTTGTGTCCAGCCAGGTACAACTAGGCAGCTGGGGGCTGGAATCTGCAGTGCAGGGAGGATCAAGCTTTCTGGGCCCCCCCCGCTGCAAATTGCAGTCCGCAGCCACCCCGGAAAATGGCGCGTTCATAGAAGCGCCATCTTCTGGCGCTGAACCCAACTCATCCAGGGCCCTGGTGCGGTGGCTCACTGGGTAATAAAGGGGTTAGGGCCAGCTTGGTATTATCAGCTGGCCCCAAGCCCAAAATTCATGGGGTCACGCCAGTATTAGACATGACCGCCATGAATTTCTAGTAAAGTATTTAAAAAAAACACAACACCCAGAATAAAGTCCTTTAATTGAAATAAACACACAATTCTTTATTGTTCTAAATTAAACTATACTTACCATCACGCCCATTCCAGCTGAAGCCAACGATCTCCTGCAATAAAAGAAAAATAATAAACCAACCTCATCCTTACCTTTCCATTGTTCCCACGACAGCTTCAGCTCTGCTACATCGAGATGACAGGCTGGACCGCAGCAGAACGCTGCCATCCAGCCTGTCATGCCGCAGACACTGAGAAGAGCAGGCATGCTTGCGCTCCTCAGTGTCTCGCTGTGACGGCATAAAGATGAGCCGAGGTCATGTCCAATGAACTCTGCTCACCTCATGCACGTCACTGACAGCGTGGGAAAATTCTCACGCTGAAGTGCTGAGTGCAGGAGAATTCTCCCACGCTGTCAGTGACGTTCATGAGGTGAGCTCATGTCCAATGAACTCAGCTCACCTCATGCACCTCACTGACAGCGTGGGAAAATTCTCCTGCACTCAGCGCTTCAGCGTTAGAATTCTCCCACGCTGTCAGTGACGTGCATGAGGTGAGCCGAGTTCATTGGACATGACCTCGGCTCATCTTTATGCCGTCACAGAGAGACAATGTGGAGCGCAAGCAAGCCTGCTCTTCTCAGTGTCAGCGGGATGACAGGCTGGATGGCAGCGTTCTGCTGCGGTCCAGCCTGTCATCTCGATGTAGCAGAGCTGAAGCTGTCGTGGGAACCATGGAAAGGTAAGGATGAGGTTGCTTTATTATTTTATTTTTATTACAGGAGATCGTTGGCTTCAGCTGGAATGGGCGTGACGGTAAGTATGGTTTAATTTAGAACAATAAAGAATTGTGTCTTTATTTCAATTAAAGGACTTTATTCTGGGTGTTTGTGTTTTTTTGTAACTTTGACTATGGGGTTAGTAATGGGGGTGTCTTATAGACGCCTCTCCATTACTAACCTGGGCTTGATGTCAGCTGGCATTATAAGCTGACATCAACCCCAGCCCTATTACCCCCTGCCACCGCACCAGGGCAGCGTGGAAGAGCGAGGCTAAGTGCCAGAATTGGCGCATCCTATGAATGCGCCATTTCTGGGGCGGCTGACGGCTGGTGTTTCTAGCCTGGGAGGGGGCCAATATTCATGGCTCCCTTCCTGGGCTATTAATATCAGCCCCCAGCTGTCTGCCTAGCCTTTGCTAGCTATTAAATTAGGGGGGACCCACGTCATTTTTTGGGGGTGGGTCCCCCATTTTAATAGCTAGTAAAGGCTATGTATTCAGCTGGGGGCTGATATTAGTAGCCTGGGAAGCTCCGTGGGTATTACCCCCTTCCCAGGCTTCAAACATCTGCCCCAGCTGTCTGCTTAACCTCCGCTAGAGCCTAAAATTAAGGGGAACCCCACGCCAATTTTTTTAATAATAAATCCTTTATTTTAATACTAAATGACAAGTACAGTAACCAACACTATCACTGTACTTCATATATATGTGACTGACATGTTTCTATCTATCTAATCTATGTGTGAAGCTCTATTCTGTCTGTTATAAATTGTCGGGTACAGACGCTGAATTGCCGGCCGGCTTTCTTAAAGAGACGGTGCATGAAAACACTATTATTTTTTTTAATAAATCCTTTACACTAAATGACAAGTACAGTAAGCAACACTGTCACTGTACTTCATATATATGTGACTGACATGTTTCTATCTATCTAATCTATGTGTGATTCTCTATTCCTTCTATTCTAAATTGTCGGGTACCGCTGCTGAATTGCCGGCCGGCTTTTTTAAAGAGACGGTGCATGAAAACACTATTATTTTTTTTGATAAATCCTTTACGCTAAATGACAAGTACAGTAAGCAGCACTTTCATTGTACTTCGTATATATGTGGCTGACATGTTTATATCTATCTAATCTATGTGTGAAGCTCTATTCTTTCGGTTCTAAATTGTCGGGTACCGGTGTATGCCGCTGCTGAATTGCCGGCTTTTCATGTTTCACTGTGAGCACTGTTCCCATCGATTTGGGCAATCACTGTAATGCCACAACCACCATGGCTGTGGCATTACAGTGAGTGGCAGACAATCCCTGCATGATTGGTGCTCTAAATAGCGCCAGACATGCAGGACACGCTTTTGGTGCACGAACAGTTATCGAACATAACCTCGAACAGCCGAATTTTTTGTAAATCGTTCGGGTTCGTCGAACAACTCGAACACCGCCCAAAACAGCTCGAATTTGAGATTGGCGAACAGTTCTAGTCGAACAACGCTCATCTCTATTCCTTGGCCCTAAAGTCCATCTCTGTAAGAAAGAAAAAATCTGTGCAAAACACAGTATTAATGATGAGTGTACTATTATTGTACTATGTGTAATACTATACACATGCGAGCATCATGAGTAATTAATAGGGGTATATTTACTAGTGATGGGCGAGCACTAAAATGTTCGGGTGCTCGATGCTCGGGTCGAGAAAATTGGAATGCTCCGGTGCTTTTGCATTGCTTTCAACAAAGACAAATGCATTCACTGGGAAATGTCATTTTAACATTTTACAGCCTTATCTGGCTATGTGGTGTGTGACATCATCAGACACATACATACAGTGCTGAAAACACATGGGAACAGCACCCCTGGAAGCATCTCTGACTCCCAGGGCATGGCCTAAAACTGTGCCCATCATAAGTGATTCTTGGCGCATGCGAAGATGCCTCCCACCATGCACCTGTCGTTGCAGACTTGCAACAATCACCGTCCATATCCTTGTCCCAGTGCAGTGTTCAGTTGTCCCTATCCCATTCCGTAGAATGCAAGCGCAAGTATGCAGCCAGCCACTCACCTACCCACAGGCTGTAATACTATACTGCCACATTTTTGACAGCTACTTGCACTTTATATTTGGCCTTTTAGGCTTGTGGAGGTGGAAGCTGTCCACAACCTTATGGCGGCGGCGACCGGGTATCCATACTCGGTCCCCACTATTTGTCCCGGTGACATCTCCACCTTCCACAAGCATGGGTCCTACAACATTATCAGTGCACTTACTAGAAAAGACCGCCTTACCACAAACCTGTGGTCAAGTGAATGTGGCCAGGGATGGTACGGAGCCAGTCCACAGCTTGTCGATGAGTTGTATTTCACCACAGCCATATTTTTTAGCTTGGTGAAAGGACTGATTTTTGGGAAGCCGTATCTCCTCCAACTGTCATTTCTCCCAGGAAGTCCTCTAATGCTGCTGTCACTTGAAATGTGGCCTTTTAGGCTCGTTGAGGCAGAAGTTTTTCACAATCTCGTGGCAGCGGTAGCCGGGTGTCCATACTCGGTCCCCAGCCGCCTCTATTACTCCCAGAATCGTCTCCACCTTCCACAAGCACGGGTCCCACAACATTACCCATGCCCTCTCCAGTGAACTTACTGGGAAGGACCGCCTAACCACAAACACGTGGTCAAGTGAATGTGGCCAGGGACAGTACAGAGTCAGTCCACAGCTTGTCGGTGAGTTGTATTTCACCACATCAATATTTTTTAGCTCGGTGAAAGGACTGACTTTTGGGAAACCGTATCTACTCCAGCTGTCATTTCTCCCAGGAAATCCTCTAAAGCTGCTTGCACTTGAAATGTGGCCTTTTAGGCTCATGGAGGTGGAAGCCTTTCACAAACTCATGCCGGTGGTGGCTGGGTGTCCAAACTTGGTCCCCAACTGCCACTATTTCTTCCGGTATCGTCTCCGCCTTCCACAAGCAAGGGTCCCTGAACATTACTGCTGGTACTTTTCTGTGGGAATCTGCTTGCCTCCTACCAGCCAGAAATATTTCCAGTGAACTATGGTATGACGCCATGGTATTAGTACTGCTCCCAGTACCAGTAGCTAAGCCATCCCCAATTTCCTTCTCAGGAATTCTATTTGGTAGACTGATTGGCTGCTCAAATATATTAGTTTCTCACAAAGGAGCTGAAGATGGTGTGGCAGTAGGTGCAAGTTTCTCCAGCCTGTTAGATGTCAGAGGGTGAACGGCCGCTGGGATCTTGGGTTCAAATCCCAGCAAGGACAACATCTGCAAGCATTTTGTATGTTCTCCCCATGTTTGCGTGGAGGTCCACCTCAGTAAAAAAGAAGCCATAGAACCTTTCCACCCACTTTTCTAAGCCAGGACTGCTTCTCAGAAGGGTTGGACAGTCCCACCTGAGAATCCTCGGGTGGGCCCTGGTTTCTCCATCAGGAAAGTTCAAGAAAGCACAAACTTTGCAGCAGCTATGGGGCTCTTGAGCGGAGGAGAAAGGTGAGCCCTCAGAATCATATCCTCTGGTGGGTGCAATGTTTTTCAGTTTGAAACTGCTTCTCAGTGGGAGTTGTATTTCACCACAGCCATATTCTTTAACTTGGTGATAGGACTGGCAGAGAGGGAAACCATATCTACTCTGGCTGTCATTTCTCCGTCACAAGGTTCCGCCCATTGTCACACATAAACATGCCTGGCTGTATGCTCAGCAGTGAAAGCCACAGATCAGGCTGCTGTGTTACAACTTTCAACAACTCTGCAGCACTGGGCGGTTTGTCACCTAAGCATTAAGCATGTTATCTTCAGCACAGCATGTTGTCGCTTGGTCAAGGCAGTGCTGCAGTGCTTTCAGCTTTTGACTGATGTGGTCATTTCGGAGATGGAGGAGGAGGTGCAGGAGCTGAACAATGTGATTACATTGAGGTTACATTGGCGACTCTGGTTTTTATACTAAAGAAAGATTCTATTGTTTTTTTTTTTTTTACGTTATTTTTTAAGACAAAAGCATCACCCGGAAATGTCATTTTAACATTTTACAACCTTATCTGGCCATGTGATGTGTGACGCATCATCAGACACATCCTGTTTCATTTATGATGGAGGGACTCGGAAAGTCACAAAGCCAATTTTCATCAGGTGGCCCTTACTATTCTTAAAGGGCCAGTAGTTGGCCCTCGCTATTGTTAGAGAGCCATCAGCAGGCTATGCTTTGCTGTTCCCATTATTAACGAGTGGGTCTCCTATACTGTTATTGCGCATGCAGTGACTGTAAGGGCTTCAAAAAATTCGGACTCAACCCAATACCCCTTTGAAGAGACATAGTGGAGGGTCTCAGTAAAAAAAATGTTCCCATTATAACGGAGCGGGTCTCATATATTGGTAATGCCCATGCTGTGACTGCAAGGGCTGGGAAAGTTTTTGGAAAAAAAACACTAACAATTTAAAGACACATAGAGTAGGGCCACAGTAATTACATGTTTCCATTACAAAGGAGAAGGTGTGCTATACAGCTATAGGGTATGCAGTGAGTCCAACGGCTGACAAAATTTAGGAAAAACCCACTAACAATTTAAAGGCACGTAGAGCAGGGCCACAGTAACAACATATTCCCATTAGAAAGGAGAAGGTCTCCCATACTGTTTGCCTATGCAGTGAAGCAACGGCTGCAAAAAATTTGGAGGAACTCCAATGCCCCTTGCAAGAGACGTAGAGGTCAGAGAGCCTCCTAAAATCAATGTTCCCAATATTAGGAAGTGGGCCTCCCATAGTGTTTGCCTGTGCAGTGACTGCAAAAGCTGGCAAAAATTTAGAGGAACTCCAATGCCTCTTGCAAAACACGTAGAGGAGGTGATATGGTAGATATGGTGGTGAATGATATGGTGATGGAGGATGAGGAGAAGGAGGAGGACAAGAGCAAATCTGACAAAATCTGGAAGCGTATACCCATGCTTTGGTTGTGAAGATATGCATGGGATTAGACCTCCCAAAAAAAGACACTGTATTTGAGTTTATGTTATGCTGATATCATTCGGTGGTGTTGAGAAGTCTGGCCCAATGCATCCCTTTTCATTTTTATAAGAGTCAGCCTGTCAGCATTGTCAGTTGACAGGCGGATGCACTAATCAGTTATAATTCCACCAGCCGCACTAAAAACCCATCTCTGACAAAACGCTAGTGGCAGGGCATACCAGGACCTCCAAGGTGTAGAGAGCCAGTTCATGTCACGTGTCCTGCTTGGATACCCAATAATTATAAGGCACAGATGAATCACGGAGGACGTTGGTACAGTCGGCAAGGTACTCCCTCACCATGGTCCCAAGCTTTACACTCCTTGTGAGAGTACCTCGCGCCTCAGGCCTTTTAAGATGGGAGGGTCTGAGAAAACTGTCACAGAACTTTGACAGTGTTCCCCTGCCTCTGCTGGATCGTTGTGACTCTCTTGCCTGTACTCCTTGGTTGTCCAATGAACTGTGACCTCTGCCACCAGTGTTTTCAGATGGGAATTTTTTTAATAAAACCGCAGCAAGGGCCTTCTGGTACTGCCCCATTTTAGTAGACCTGTCCGGATCGGGAATAAGAGATAGAAAGTTCTCCTTGTAGCGTGAGTGTAGATGTGTCACCAACCAGTAATGAATGTCACCAAAATTTGGAGAACGCGAGGGTCATGGGAAAGGCAGCTTTACATAAACTCAGCCATGCGTGCCAGAACTACTAACAGGCAAGACTTCCGTGTCCTCACCAAGAGGACGACTGACCATGCTCTCCTCCTCCCCCCTGTCCTCAGGCCATCCATGCTGAACAGATGGTATGACAGTTGTGCAGGTATTACCATCTATAGCGCATGAAACTCCTCCTCCTCTTCTTACTCATTATCACCCAATCCATGGTGGGATGAGGTGAGGCTGGGCTGTGTGTAATCACCCTGAATGGTTCCTTGCTCCATCTCATCTTGCTCCGCCTGCAATGCATCCTCTTAGATTGTGAGCAGAGAGTGTTTCAGAAGACAGAGAAGTGGGATGGTGATGTTAATTATGACGTCATCACCGCTCACGATCTTGGTGGAGTCCTCAAAGTTTTGGAGGATGGTACAGATGTCTGACATCCATGTCCACTCGTGAGGTCTTATGTGTGGAGTCTGAACTGAATACTGACGGCCTTGTTGATGCTGGTACTCAACAACTGCCCTCTTCTGCTCACAAATCCTTCCCAACATCTGCAAGGTAGAGTTCCAACGAGTTGGGACATCACACACCAGTCGGTAAGCCGGAAGTTGCAAACGCTGCTGAATCACGGCAAGGACGGCGGAAGCTTTAGCTGACTTTCTAAAATGGGCACACAGGCGGTGTACTTTGACCAGCAGATCTGGCAGCTCCTGTTAGGTTTTGAGAAACTGCTGAACCACACGGTCAAGCACATGGGCCAGGCATGGTACGTGTGGTAGTTCGCCTCGGCTCAGAGCCATCACCAGGTTCAGGACATTGTCACATACAACCCTGCCTGACTGTAGGTTCAGAGGTGTCAGCCACAGATCCTCCTGCTGTTTCAGAGCTGTCCACCACTCTTCTGCTTTGTGCAGTTTGTCACCTAAGCATATTAGCTTCAGCACAACCTGTTGCCACTTGGCCGAGGAAATGCTGCAGTGCTTCCAGCTTGCGACTGATGTGGTCATTTCGGAGATGGATGCTGAAGAGGAAGAGCAGGTGCAGGAGCTGTAGAATGTGGGGCCACACTGATTGACCCAGGGCCCGCAATCCTTGGCATCGGGAGGACGTGTTCCGTCCCAAGGTCTGACTGGGTCCCGGGCTTCCACTATGTTAACTCAATGTGCCGTCAGCGAGATGTACCATCCCTGCCCAGAAGCACTTGTCCACGTGTCCGTGGTTAACATAGTAACATAGTAACATAGTTTGTAAAGCCGAATAAAGACTTGCGTCCATCAAGTTCGACCTGTTAGTTCTTTAATTGCTAAAGTTGATCCAGAGGAGGGCAAAAACCCCAAATGATTTGGCCAATCTTCACCTGAGGAAAAATTCCCTCCCGGCTCTGAAACCAGCAGTCAGAATAAATCCCTGTATCAACCTACTATTTTATTTTATTTTTAAGTATATGCTGAAATCTGCCTGGTATCTAGAAATGCATCCAGTCCCCGCTTGAACTGGTGTAGTGAATCCGACATTACCGTCTCCTCACTCAGTGAATTCCATATTCTCACTGCTCTTACCGTAAAGAACCCCTTCCTATGCTGGTGCTGAAACCTTTTCTCTTCCAGTCTTAGTGAGTGCCCTCTTGTTACCGTAATATCCCTCCTTTTGAACAAATCCCTGGCAAGGTCTCTATACTGTCCCCTAACATATTTGTACACATTTATTATGTCCCCCCTCAACCTTCTCTTTTCCAGGCTGAATAGTCCTAGTTTTGCCAACCTCTCTGGGTATTGCAGTCCCTCCATTCCCTTTATTAATTTTGTTGCCCTCCTTTGTACCTTTTCAAGCTCATTTATATCCTTTCTATATATTGGGGCCCATAACTGAGCACAGTATTCCAAGTGTGGTCTGACCAGTGCTTTGTACAGTGGAAGAACAATGTTCTCATCCTTTGCAGCTATACCTCTTCTGATACATCCCATTACCCTGTTTGCCCTTACAGCAGCGGCCTGACTTTGGGCACTCCAATTTAGTTTGCTATCAATCAAGATGCCCAAGTCCTTCTCCATCTCTGAATTCCCCAATGATTTCCCATTCAGTGAGTACTGGTGACTTCCATTTTTCCTTCCCATATGTATTACCTTACATTTCTCCTCGTTAAACCTCATTTGCCATTTAATGCTCCACCTACCCAGCTTATCCAAATCCCTCTGTAGGTCTGCACTGTCCTCTTTTGTATTAATTGTTTTACATAACTTTGTGTCATCTGCAAATATTGATATTTTACTATTTATCCCATTGACTATGTCGTTAATAAAGATATTAATTAACATTGGGCCTAGTACAGACCCCTGTGGTACCCCACTAGTGATGCTTACCCAATCTGAGTATATTCCATTTATAACCACCCTCTGCCTTCTATCCTTTAGCCAGTTAGCTACCCACTTGCTGACATTTTCCCCCAGCCCCATCATTCTCATTTTGTATACCAACCTATTATGTGGCACGCTATCGAACGCTTTTGAGAAGTCGAGATACACGACATCCACTGGTTCCCCCTGATCTACTCGAGAGCTACTCGAGTTAGGTGGACTTTCCCGGTCACTGCATTATTGAGGGCACAGCTAATGTTTTGGGACACGTGCTTGTGTAATGCAGGGATGGCACACTGGGAGAAATAGTGGCGGCTGGGGACCGATGTCCAAGGGACAGCCGCCACCATCAGGTTGCGGAAAGCTTTGTCTCCACATGCCTAAAAGGTAACATTTCGAGCGCAAGCAGTCGTGAAATGTGTGAATTTAGTAGTTTGGCCTGTGCGGCGTTGGCTGCATATTTGCACTTGCGTTCCAAGGACTGAGGTATGGACAACTGAACGCTGCACTGGAACAAGGACGTGGACGTGCTTACTGATGGTCCTAGTTGAGAGTGTGCAATGACAGGTGCAGGGCAGAAGGCATCTTCGCTTGCGCCATGGACAGAGGATTGGCTTGCATGCCCAACAGCAGAAGAAGCAGTTGTGCCACCCGCAGCCACTGTTCCTGGACCTTGGGGTTCGGCCCACTTAGCCGGATGCTTTGCTGCCATGTGATCATGATGGAGGTGGTCAGGCTGGTAGTTTTGCTAGCCCTGCTGAAGCTGGCCTGGCAGGTGGTGCAAATGGCCTTTTTGGAGTTATCGGCAGAGTCTTTAAAAAACAACCAGACTTGGGACAACCTAACAATTGTACTGATAACTTCCGTTGTGCAGATATTACGGGGAACGGTTGCCCACCTTCTGTCTGCGGCCACCACACTGCTTCTTCCTGCCTGTTGTGGTGCTATGCCTCCCTCCCCCTGTGTGCTGCTGTTCTCGCTCTGCATGCCCCCCTGCCAGGTTGGGTCAGATACTATATCATAAACCACCTCGTCTTCCACTTCCGCACCCTGGTCCTCCTCCTGACTTTCTGGCAATTGTGTCTCATCATCGTCCACCTCTTGTGACAGCTTTCCACCATCGCCTTCATGTGACCGTGGCTGCTCAAATATTTGGGCATCGATACATGTGATCTCCTCTTGCCCCACTTCAAGTTGACCGGGCGAGAGGCCCGAATCTATAAATGGAAAAGTGAAAAGCTCCAAGGTGTGTCTAAGTGTGGGATCAGTTGTCTCCGGGCACTCGGCATGGTGGGAGGAAGGAGGATCAGGGTGAGGAATATGCTGTCCAGACTCCCGGCTACTGAGACTTGACCATGTGGAAGACAGGGTGGTGATGGTGGTGGTGGCTAAGTGACTGGAAGCATTAACTGCTATCCAACCAATAAATTTTTGACACTGCACTGTGTTCAATAGTGGTGGTCTGTAGTCCCCTATTAATTGAGACAAGAAGGTCAAGCGAGAAGATGTGTTTGTTGTGGCACAATTTCAGCTAGCCCACAGCCTCTGCCTCTTCCTTTGCATGCACCATTATCACCATCAAGTCCACTTCCACATCCCTTGCCACGTGCCTTGCCTTTATAAATGGAGGACATTATTTTCCACATTCACTACAGATGGCTGGATTTGAACCGCTGTGATATGTCATACGTGTGACGGAAAACCACAGGTTTAAATCGCTGTCCTGTAGGTAACTATTTTTAACAGTGACCTCGTGTCAAAAACTTCACTGACACACTGCAACAAAATTTCAATGGAGGCCAGAAATGGCAGAATTTTCAGCGCAATTATATGTGATCCGTGTGACGGACAAACCACAGTTTTAAATGGATGGATTTTTAGCGTTGTAATATGGAAAGGATCTGGCTCTATTCTGCTGTGCCAACAAGCAAATGGAGCAAAAAAAATGGTGTTCTCTGGATTGCTTTTTAAGCAAATAATCAGGATTAAGATCCCCAAAAAAATATTCCTGGCCCCTGATACCTGAGGCTATTTCTAGAAATATCTGTAAAAGCACCAGCAGCAGACAGAACGGGAACTCATTTTTATTAGCAGACAGAACTGGAATCGACCCTCTTGCTATTTGCACTGCAGTCTGATACATACACTGCCTGCCTGCCTAGCACTGATATCTATGCAGCTGGATTAGTCCTCAGAAGGACAGTTAGTTGATATGGATATGTGAATAATATATGGTGGTATAACTACACTAACTAAGAAACAAGCAAATCTCTCCCTAGCTCAGCAGCACCTCTCCCTAGACTACCTGATTCCGGAGTAGACTGTGACGAGCATGGCAGTGCCCGGTCTGATATAGACCTGATGACACTGTGGGGCCAGCCAATCACTGTAATGCCACAACCAAGATGGCTACAGTAAAGAGCGCCAAACATGCAGGGAGGGGACCCGACCTCCCACCGAGCAACCCCGGAAATACTCAAACGCCTAGCATCTCGAGCAATAAATTAAAAAACTTTACAATAAAATGTATTAAGAGGCGATCAAAACATCATATCTACGTTAAAATGGAATCAGTAAATACGTCAGCTCAGGGCGCGAAAAATAAGCCCCCACACAGCACCTGATCCCGAAAAATGGAAACACTACGGATCTCAAAAATTACACAAGCAAAATGTTTTTCTTTCAAATTTTGGAATTTCTTTTCCCCACTTAAATAATAAAAATCCTATGCATGCATGGTATTTGAGCTCTCGTACTGACCTGTAGATTCAAATTGCTAGGCCAGTTTTACTATTTAATGAACATGGTAAATAAAAAACCCAAACAATTATGGACTTGCACTTTTTTTGCAATTTCAATGTACTTGGAGTTTTTCCCGATTTTCAGTCCATCACAAGATAAAATGAATGGTTTTGCTCCAAAGTACATTTCATCCTGCAAAAAACAAGCCTATATACAGCTATGGGGATGGAAATATACAAAAAGTTGTGGCTCTTGGAAAAAGGGAAGGAAAAAATGAAAGTTCAAAAATGGAAAATCGCAATGTCATGAAGGGGTTAAAGTTTATGGAGATCTGTGAGGCATGTATGAAACTATGAAGATATACTTTGTACTTCAGAGTTTCATCCAAGTTTCATTAGTTTTTAACTGAGACATTGATAAGAGTAAATGGATAAAAAAAAAAAACGTTCAGACAGTCTACCTGCTTAAATGAAAAACAAGGTATGAGAAAAAAACTGATGCAGCTAGTATGCACTTACAATGACTCATGAGAAAAAAAATCGGTCTCTTTGTTTTATATGGTAACACTCACACGGATTTGAGAATCTATCCTTAAAGTATTTTTTTGTTTGAAGCCTGCTGAAAGTAACAGAAGTGTCCATTGATGGCAGCCTGGTTAAAGTACAAAGAACAGCTAAGAAATAATATATCTTTCATGACCATGTGTTTGTGAATAATGTATAATAAAGCAGGAGCTCAACTGTAACTTTTTGTAATATTTTTGTAGATTTTTTACATTTTTAAAGCAAAACCTAAGAAATGGGCTGACACAGCTATTAGTATCAGTACAATGTGAAGGTGCACATTCAGACTGTGGTCATTAACAGACAAACCTAGGATAAAAACAATGAGCAAATATCCTGCAGAAGAAAATAAATAGGAAGGGTGCTTTAACATGGCATCTAGGGACACGTTCGCTGGTCCCGTTAGGGCAAACGTCCGAACCCCCTGCTAGCCTCAATGGGGCCACTGAACGGGTGCATAGACACAATGTGAAAGCACCCTAATAGTACATGTAAATAATTAATTAATGACATCAATGATCATAGATACAGCTAGGATGCATAAGTGGATATCTTAGACACAATGCTTTGGAATAAAACAACAAGTAATCCAGAGAAAATAACTTTTGTAAGCTTTCTTCAATATAACTATTGATTATACATTGCATACAAAGTTATTATATAAGCATATATTGTTAATACAATAGTTTTCTGATATTTATAGAGGCCACAATTATGTGTTCTGTTTATTCAAATACTTTGATAAAGGCCCTATACTGGCAAAATGTTGGCAATTTTTGTTTTTCACAGGTCGGATTGCAATAAATTCTTTCATTTAGATTTACCCTCATGTGTGTCAAAGTACCTTTTTAATATTGACGATATTAGCATTCTTCTGAGCATCAACCTATAATAGCAATGAGAGAGCACTTAATCATTCTTATATAGTGATAAAATGCACAGCCCAAAAAAGATGGGCGACACCCATATATGTACAAAGAACAAGGGAATAAAGCAAAACTAAATAAATATAGGAACAAGTTGAAAAGCCCTTTTTATTTTATATATTTCTTTCAGGAATTTTTGCCCCATACAGGAGTTTATTTAGAAATACTTGAAAAAAATCATACCTAGAACATGCTGCATTTAAAAATAAAAATAAAAGAGAGTTAAAAATGCTAACATACAAAATCAGCATAAAAATCTTATTAACAAGGTCACAAAAATAATCAATGTTTGGACTTTCTTTCTTTTATCGCAAACAAGGCTGAATAAATGCTGTGAGTCAAATGAAACTTTTAAGTGCAACTCATCTTTTATATATTTTTATACAGTGCAGCCCTTTAAACTTCCTGTAGATGGGTGGTGGTCTGGATCCCAATACACCCACTCATCACTAAAATCAGTAAGCAGAAGTACAGATGAAGTCTACGGGTTTGTACACCAAAGTGGGCGCACTCTTTCATGAGTGTACCAACTGTAGAGTACAGATCAATATACTTTATGTACATCAATAAGCATACACTCATGCAGGACATAAGCTCTTCTGTACTGTGGACAGTCTGTGAACCTCCAGGCATTTGAGAGGCGATTCATGCAGCCCAAACAGATTTATACAGCTGACATGTGCCCGCAACAGCCGCGGGTGGAATCGCAATCCACCCGCCGGTCAACCAGTTAAATGCCGCTGTCAATCTCTGACAACGGCATTTAACATCGCCGCGCCAGAAGTGCAGTATTGGCCCCGCCCATCGGTGACCCTATCACATGATCACGGGTCACTGAGGGTTGGCATGACAACCCGGGATCTGCAGAAGACCCCTGTGGTTGTCATGTCCTCATTGCTATGAGCACCACCCAGTGTCCGGCGCTGATAGCAAGTGAGCATTTCTGCTACATACAGGGGATCTGCTCGTCCCCTGTATGCAGCAGAAGTGATCAGACAATTGCTGCTTCTAGTCTCCTATGGAGATTATTGAAGCAAGCAAAAAGTGTAAAAAAATGTTTTTAAAAATATAAAAAAAATAAAAAATATATAAAAGTTTAAATCACTCCCCCTTTCGGCCTATTCAAAATAAAATAATAAAAAGAAAAACCCACAAACACAAATTTGGTATCGACGTGTTTAGAATCGCCCGATCTGTCAATATAAAAAAAGAATTAATACGATCAGTAAACGGCGTAGCAAGAAAAAAATTTTAAACGCCAGAATTAAGTTTTTTTGGTCGTCACAACATTGCAATAAAATGCAATAACGGGCGATCAAAACATCAGATCTACCCCAAAATAGTGTAAAAATTAATTCATCGCACACTCATAGGAAGTTTTGCTTTTTAGTGCCAATTTATTTATACAAATGAAATGTAGGAAAAATAACAGTGGTGAAGGCGACAATAGGTAAACGTTTCGACCACACTGGCCTTATTCATTAAGTCGCTATTGTATCAAGTTTGTTTTAGTAGAAAGGCACCATAGAATGTAGAGAGAAGTTCCAGTCAGAAGCTTAACAAAAGACAGGGGTTCATCAGCCTGTGGAGAGCTGCAGATCCTGTATCAGGGGTGTCTCTAGATGGGGAGTCCCATAAATGGTAGAAGTGGAGGGTACAGGCAGCGTTCCCAGGTTAGGCTTTTGTTAAGCTTCTGACTGGAACTTCTCTCTACATTCTACATTGTCGCCTTCACCACTGTTATTTTTCCTACATTTCATTTGTAGAAATAAATTGGCACTAAAAAGCAAAACTTCCTATGAGTGTGCGATGAATTAATTTTTACGTGATTTGAGGACATTTCCAGTCCATTGCATCTGCACCTCAACTCTATTTGACAGTGTGCACGCTAATTTTCTATTTACTTTATCCCAAAATAGTGTCAGTAAAAACGGCATCTCATCGCGCAAAAAATAAGCCCTCACCCAGCTCTAGATCACAAAAAATGGAGACGCTACAGGTCTCGGAAAATGGCGCCATTGTTTTTTTTTTTTTTTTTTAGCAAACTTTGGATTTTTTTTCACTACTTAAATTAAAAAGAACCTATACATGTTTGGTGTCTATGAACTTGTAATGACCTGGAGAATAAGACTAGTAGGTCAGTTTTAGCATTTAGTGAACATTGTAAAAAAAAAAAAAAAAAAAACAACTGTAGAATTACATTGTTTTTGCAATCTCACTGCTCTTGGAATTTTTTTCCCATTTTCCAGTACACGATATGGTAAAACCAGTAATTTCGTTCAAAAGTACAACTTATCCCGCAAAAAATAACACCTCACATGGCCATACTGACTGAAAAATAAAAGAGTTCTGGCTCTGGGAACAAGGGGAGCAAAAAACAAAAATGAAAAAACAGAAATTCCCATGGTTGTTAAGGGGTTAATCTCCTGCAGCAGTACTGGAAAGAGTTGGCAGTGGGTTGTGCATGACTAGTCTAGTCTCTGGCTTTGGTCCTCGGCTAGATCTTCAAAATATATTTTCTGTGAAATGCCGGAGCATCTGCTTGACAGATTCACTTTAAATGCAAAAATACAAAAATGGAGAAACCTCATATTTATCAAGTCCTGTACCATATTTCCCCAACATTTGCGAATCTACCATTTTTTCAAAAATAAAACTGGAGATGAGCCAGTGGTATACAATGAAGATGAGGACCACATTCAAAATGGAGCCTCCATTGGTGTATATTTGCTTGCAACAGACATTCCATGTGCTTGCTGTAATAACCATTTTATGTCGATGCATTAGTGCAATAAAAGGTGCAGTGAGCAAATTTACCATTTGTGTTTTCACGGATTTTGTTTTTTTTCTTGTCTCCATGCTCTTTTCATGAGCCATGGTACAGCAGCCACACATGCAGTACATATGGTGAAGGGAGCCCACTCAGCAGCAAAAGGGAAAAGACCAACTATAGATAGGCACTTGATGGACACAGGCCTACTTGCATTTTCATATACTAACCCTAACGATATGTACAGTGAAGGAAATAATTATTTGATCCCTTGCTGTTTTGTAAGTTTGACCACTGACAAAGACATGAACAGTCTACAATTTTAAGAGTAGGTTAATTTTAACATGGAGAGATAGAATATCCAAAAAAGAAATCAAGAAAATCACATTGTATAAATTAGATTTTTTTTTTTTGCATTTTGCAGTGAGAAATAATTATTTGATCCCCTACAAATCATTATGAGTTCTGGCTCCTACAGACCATTTAGATGCTCCTAATCAACTCGTTACCTGCATTAAAGACAGCCATCTTACATAGTCACCAGTATAGAAGCTCCTGTCCGCAGACTCAATTAATCAGTCAGACTCTAACCTCTACAACATGGGCAAGACCAAAGAGCTTTCTAGGGATTTCAGGGACAAGATCATAGACTTGCACAAATCTGGAGTGGGCTACAAAACCATAAGTAAGACGCTAGGTGAGAAGGAGACAACTGTTGGTGCAATAGTAAGAAAATGGAAGAAATACAAAATGACTGTCAATCGACATCGATCTGGGGCACCACGCAAAATCTCACCTCGTGGGGTATCATTAATCATAACGAAGGTGAGAGATCAGCCTAAAACTACACGGGGGGGAACTTGTTAATGATCTCAAGGCAGCTGGGACCATAGTCACCAAGAAAACCATTGGTAACACATTAGACCTTAAAGGTTTAAAATCCTGCAGTGCCCACAAGGTCCCTCTGCACAAGAAGGCACATGTGCAGGCCCATCTGAAGTTTGCCAATGAACACCTGGATGATTCTGTGAGTTATTGGGAGAAGGTGTTGTGGTCAGATGAAACAAAAATTGAGCTCTTTGGCATTAACTCAACTCGCCGTGTTTGGTTGAAGAAGAAGGATGAGTACCACCCTAAGAATATTGTCCCAACCATGAAGCATGGTGGGGGAAACATTATACTTTAGAGGTGCTTTTCTGCAAAGGGGACATGACGACTGCACTGTACTGGAGGGAAGATGGATGGGGTCATGTTTTGCGAGATTTTGGCCAACAACCTCCTTCCCTCAGTAAGAGCATTGAAGATGGGTCGTAGCTGGATTTTCCAGCAACACAATGACCCAAAACATACAGCCAAGGCAACAAAGGAGTGTCTCAAAAAGAAGCACAGTAAGGCCATGGAGTGGCCAAGCCAGTCTCCAGACCTTAATCCCATAGAAAACTTATGGAGGGTGTTGAAGCTCCGAGTTGCCAAGCAACAGCCTCAAAATCTTAATGATATAGAAATGATCTGCACAGAGGAGTGGGCCAAAATTCCTCCCGACATGTGTGCAAACCTCATCATCAACTACAAAAAACATCTGACTGCTGTGCTTGCCAACAAGGGTTTTGCCACCAAGTATTAAGTGTTGTTTGCCAGAGGGATCAAATACTTATTTCTCACTGCAAAATGCAAAAACATTTATCTAATTTATACAATGTGATTTGCATGGTTTTTTTTAGATATTCTATCTCTCGATGTTAAAATTAACCTATTATAATTAGCAAAAGATAAAAAGATGTCTCCTTATTATACCTTATTAAAAACAGCTGGATGCTGGACAATACTAGACACAAAGCATGTAAAAAGACACACACAGTGCACTGATTGAAAAAATGATAACAAATGTTAGGTCAGCCTAATTGAGACTTGACCTAGCTAAACCAAATGGTAAGATGTGGTGGAACCCCTAACAATATAAGGCCCTCCAGGAAAAAATGTGTCTCACCAATGGTCATAAGGCCCATACAAACTGAAAATCATGTGACACATACACTACAACAAATTGAAAAATAGTACACATAAACCGACGCACTAAATACGTAATAACAGCAGATAGTTATTAGAGTATGATAATGGATAGTGGTTAGGCAATGTCATATACCACTCGGACCATACAGATCTACCATCTCTAATTGTACCAAAAAATTAGACCAGTGTACATTGAAGGCTACCTGGTTAAATAGTCACAGCAATATATCTGAGTCAGTGGGTACAGCTACCTTTCACAAACTGCTGTATAACCACACAATCACCAGATTTGCGAAAAAATAGGAGACACTCATAGCTCAATAGAAAGAACCCACTACTTAGCTTTCCAGTATTTTTAGCAGTGCTCCAATATTAAAGGAGGGCTCCCGACATATTTCTCCTTCATCATCAGGGGAGTGCATAGCCCATTCATAGCCCAATGTTCTGCGCCATCACAGAGGTACATATGCTTAGAAGAGATTGTCGCTGTGTCCTTTATACATGCCGCATGCTGACCGCCGGCATGCGGCATGCTTCCGGATTCTCATGTGTCAGCTGGGTGATGCACATCCTGCCGGATACATACTCACATCCGGCTCTTGCAGCGCACCGTGAAACGCATAGTGCTGCGCATGCACGGGCACGGATCCCGCAGTTATCTCATGCGCACGCGCACCTACTCAGATCCGAGGCCACTATACTTCCAAGCAATCCGCCATGGAGACAGCTCCAGCCCCAAACATAAACCACATTAGAAGAACCGCCTTATAAGACAGTAATAACGCCAATGTAGATGATCATGCCTGCCCACATGGGCCTGTCAAAATGATCATAAACTACAGGGAAAAGGTCAGTTCCTGGATATGATAAATAGACATCTAACATACCAGACCAAAAATGCATGGAAAAAACATATAGAGGCCAAGGAGGTCAGTCTCATCAAATACAGATTAGATATACAATTAGATGGTATGCTGGGGTCCCTGAACTCGCATGTCGTGCTAAAAATGTGACTAAAAAAGGTGGGAGAGGACATAGTGATATATATATAAATATATATTTTCTATAATAGGGTCAGTACAGGGACCCAGTTAGTGAGGGACAGCCATTGAGTGGGGGCGCCATTTGCCCAGTCCCCCTAGGGTGCCAACCTAGGGACTAGCTTAGAGAGGGCTTAGTCCATAGAACTAGCAATAGTTCCTCTCTCTGTCCCCTTCCCACTCATTCCTCAATATGTCCTTTCCCTCCTTTTTTAGTCATGAGCGGGTGCGCGTGCGCACGAGATGACTACAGGATCCGTGCCCGCGCATGCGCAGCACTATGCATTTCACGGTGTGCTGCAAGAGCCGGATGTGAGTATGTATCCGGCAGGATGTGCGTCACCCAGCTGACACATGACAATCCGGAAGCATGCCGCATGCCGGCGGTCAGCGTTCGGCATGTATAAAGGACACAGGGACAATCTCTTCTCAGCATATGTACCTCTATGATGGCGCAGAACATTGGGCTATGAATGGGCTATGCACTCCCCTGATGATGAAGGAGAAATGCGTCGGGAGCCCGCCTTTAACCTTGGAGCACTGCTAAAATTACTGGAAAGCAAAGTAGTGGGTTCTTTCTATTGTGCTATGAGTGTCTCTTATTTTTTCGCAAATCTAGGGATTGTGTGGATATGCAGCAGTTTGTAAGAGGAAGCTGTACCCACTGACTCAGATATATTGCTGTGACTATTTGACCACGTAGCCTTCAATGTGCACTGGTCTAATTTTTTGGTACAATTAGAGATGGTAGATCTGTAAGGTCTGAGTGGTATATGACATTGCCTAACCACTATCCACTATCATACTCTAATAACCATCTGCTATTATTACGTATTTAGTGCATCGGTTTATGTGTACTGCTTTTTAATTTGTGGTAGTGTATGTGTCACATGATTTTCACTTTGTATGGGCCTGTTGACCATTGGTGAGACACATTTTTTCCTGGAGGGCCTTATATCGTTAGGGGTTCCACCACACCATACCATTTGGTTTAGCAAGGTCAAGTCTCAATTAGGCTGACCTAACATTTGTTATCATTTTTTCAATCAGTATACTGCGTGTGTCTTTTTACATGCTTTGTGTCTAGTATTGTCCAGCATCCAGCTGTTTTTAATAAGGTATAATAAAGAGACATTGTTTTATCTTTTGCTAATTATAATCTAATATTGGATACCACATTTTAGACCGTGCATGTCTTTGTCAGTAGGTAAAATTACAAAAACAGCAAGGGATCAAATACTTATTTCCTTCACTGAACAGTACATCCTTGCAGTAACCTACAAACCATAGCTGTGCATCATGTTCACTTGTACAGTGCATGTTCCATAGGAAAATAATACTGTTGCACTGTTTCACATATTAATAAATAAGCCCCTTTCATTTTTTTTTTTATTATAGCTTTATACATAAGGAATCCAATTTATGAAGCTTGCACAATAAATGTGTGTCTGGACTTCAAAATGTGAAGCTTTTTCTTAACTATTATTTTTTTTATAAAGGTCATAGTTAGGTATGAGCGGACTTGAACTTTAAAGTTTGGCGTTCGTACCGGACAGTTACTGTCTGTTGCTAAATGTCGAACACGGGCTTTCCCCAGAAGTCCATTGCAGAGAAAGAGAGAGAGAGAGAAAAAAAAGACACAATATTTTCCAATTCAAAAGCCCGGGTCCCACTGTTTTCAATGGGGTTCTGATTCAAGTTCGGGTACAGTTTTTGTACCCAAACCAAACTTTCGAATAAAGTTTAGGTCAGGTACCAGAACCCAAACATCCATGGGTCCACTCATCCCTAGTCATAATTTTTCTTTATAAATAGATCTCATGCGCCTTCATGTAGTGCCATTTTTTTGTTTTTAGTAGCAAGGACAAAAAATTTCAATATTGTGTCAAACAAGGGGGATTAAGTTTCCACCATCACTGCTTGCTGAGTTACCAGGTAATATTAGGCCACGTTCAGTATTTAGTCAGTATTTTACATCAAGATTTGTAAGCCAAAATCAGGGGTGGAACAATCAGAGGAAAAGTATACTAGAAACACATGCACCACTTCATTATTTTTTACCCACTCCAGGTTTTGGCATACATATACTGATCGAATTACTGACCAAATACTGACCGTCTGAACGTGGCCTAATAGAAATACGTCACCACTTCTGCAGTTCTCACCCACTCATGATTTTGGCTTATAAGTACTGATGTTAAATACTAACCAAATACTGAAAATGTAAGCGTGGCCTTATAGACAATGAAATATACAGATAGTAAACTCATATGGGGCTTCTTAACTTTTTCATAAAAATCCATGCAAATAACATGTTAGGAAAATATAGCTTTAATTTAAAGACATATAAACAGTTTTGGTACAGAACAGACGTGATGCTGTAAATCCATTGATTTTTTTTCTTCTTACATTGTTTTTTTTTTCCAAATAAAACATTTGCATTTTGCTCGCTATATACAATGAAATATCACATGGACATTCAGTGCTTACATTTAATGTCTTGAGAAGCAGACTGAGGCTGGTTATATGTTAACTACACAACTCAATAATCAGAAATTAAATTGATGGAAATATGAGGCTAAAGTTCCTAGCAGAATCTGGGGATCGTAATGCTTAATAATCCCTAGCAAATAAATATTATACCACGCCATAAAGGGTATTGCTAAATCTGCTCCTGTGGAAAATCTGTCACTACACTTAAAAGTTATGTTTTAATTCCATCCAAGCAGGGACAAAAAAATAAGAGATACAGCTAAAGAGAATGAATAAATAAAGAATATATCACTGTGCTACATCTCCAACCTAAAACGGATATTAAGCTAGATGCAAACTGAACAGTGGGGGACCAATCTGGCTCTTTTAGACATTTAGAATGACATATAAACCAAGCAATCCTTTGTAAATATAAAAGTGAAAATTCACAGAGACAAGCATTGTGTGTTATGATTGTCAAGTAAGTGCATATATCGTCCATAATAAAAAAAAATAGATCCAAATATTGTGGATGATATATCACTCACACACACACTAAATACAGCAAATAGTAAGAAACCTCTCACAAATGCAACCAGTCATGGTTGCATAACACCTTGCATCATGTGTAATATTAATGAATCTTTGCTTGTAAATGAATTGCACTTCTTGTTAATCCCTTTTTAAATCTCTCCCTTACAGCTTGAGGTACGATAACATACATTCAGTGTATCAAATTTGTCTCTTTTTTTTTGCATTTCAATAGAAATATAGAAAGGTTACATTTATTTTATGCAAATGGTATATGACAATAAAACATTAAAAATATATAATATATATTATTTTTCAGTTCTGGGCCCCCTGCTGGGTATCAACTAACCAACATCTTTGATGCATTTGGTTTTTGCAGGTGAGAGACATAAGTTGTACATGTGTACCAAACAGATAATGACTTCAGTAAGTAGTAGTGCTATATGCAATATGTATAAAAAAAACTTTACAAGTTTTGTTGCTTTAAGTAAAAAAGCTGTAAAGAGATATTTACATATATATTACTATATGGTATAAATTAGTGGTCCTTCATGATAACCATTACCAACACATTGTGTTACTTGTAATTTCCATCCTCCAACATGTATTGATCAGGAAAAAAATCTTTTAAATGTTAGAAATCTCAATTGGCTTTTTATCAAGTATATGGAAGTCAATTTTGCCATTTAGTGGGATTTGAACTTCCAAGTTTTCATTTATTCTATGATCTTTCTTTCCTTTTCTCAAGCAAATATACATTGCCATCAGAGTGACAAGAATGACAGATCCCAAACAAAATACTGATAGAGTGACGAGTGTAGGGACACAGGAATCTGCTTCAATCTTTTTATGAGTAGGCTCAATTGCTATTTGTGGTTCTTTCTCTTCTATATTGATATCAGGATCTTTCTTTAACAAGTTCTCAATGTAGCTCTCATTGCTTACAGTATCATTGACAAACAAATTGACCATAACTGTGGAGAAAAGCGGTTCGGGATAACCATGATCAGTTACTTTTACTAGCAATCTATATAAGCCATAGTCATCCCTCATTAAGGCCTCCTCTAATGTTATGTTACCTGTTTTGGAATCTATCCTAAAATATTCAGGTCTAGGCCCCCTCCTTCCTATAATACTGTATGCTATGACTGCATTCATCCCTGTGTCCTTATCAACAGCATACACTTCAGTAACAGGAGAACCAGGTAGAGTTGAAGGAAGGACCAGAAGATATGACATATTGGACTGTGGGAATAGGACCATTGGGGGGTTGTCATTAACATCCAGAAGTAATATGGTTATTTTAGCTGTAGAAGACAAAGTAGGGTCACCGCCATCAGAAGCTTCGACCCAAAGAGTATAAGAACTCTGTTGTTCTCTATCCAGTGATACCTTTGCTCTCATGAGTCCTTTGCCAGTGTCGATGACAAAAATGTCACTTCCATTCACTATAGAAAGAGCTATCCAGCCATTCTGTCCAGAGTCAGCATCTGTGACGCTAATTACTCCAATTTCACCAAAGCCCGGAAAGTTCTCAGGAACAAAAAAACTGAAATCTTTGCTGATGAAACGAGGACTGTTGTCGTTTTTGTCTAGAACTGTAATATGAACAGTGGCTATGGATTCTCTTGGAGGGTGGCCAGAATCTTTTGCTTTAACAGTAAACCTGTATTTCTCTTTTTCTTCACGATCCAGCATAGTTGTAACTGTAAGAATTCCAGTTTGCTTATCAAGAAGAAAATATGCAGGTGCATCAGATCCCAAAAAGTAAGAAACTTGACCTCTTTCTCCACTGTCAGCATCAGTAGCATGTAACTTGGCTAAAAAAGCATTAGGTTGGTTGTTTTCTTCAATTGTGACTTCTATGGTGGGTTGTGTGAAAACAGGGGCATTGTCATTCTCATCAAGAATATACACTTGCATCGGTTTCCTAACTTTAGACCCATCCAAACTAAGTGCAACCACTGAAATATTATACATGCGTTTTGTTTCATAATCTAAAGTATTCGCAGTCTCAAGCAAATATTCATTTGTATAGGTTTTGTATGCAGAAAGTCGGAATGGTCCTTCTCCTTCTAAATAACAATTCACCTTGTACCTGCCATCAGGATCTTTGATAGTAAAAAATGCAATAGGAGAATTAACAGGTTCTAACTCCTTTAAATAGACAATTCCATTTTCTTCATTTGCAATATAGCGGGGTACAACCTCAGGTGGTCGGAGTGCCACTTTAGTAATGGAAATGAATACACTCATAACAGCTGGGATGCAGCCTGGACCATTGCCAAGTATTGTTAATTTGTGTTGTTGAATGGTGTTGCCATCTACTTTTTTGAAAAGTTTTATTACTCCTGTATTTTCATCCAAATAGAAAAGTTCTTTTGAAGACGGTGGAACACGTTCGCTGAAGGCATACGTAATTATTGCATTGCTACCTAGATCAATGTCCACTGCTTGTACCTTGGTTACTTTCATACCAACACTTGAGTTTCCAGGAATAGTCACATTAATAGTAGATTCACTGAACTGTGGACAATTATCATTGACATCACTAATGAGAATAGAAAGTGTAGCAGATCCTACAAGGGGTGGGTTGCCGCCATCTTCAGCAATAATTATAGTTTTGTACTCAGACTTGACCTCTCTGTCCAAGGTCCCCATTATTATTAGGTAAGGTGTCCTTTCCCCACTCTCATTCTCTTCCACATCTAATGTAAAAACACCATAGTAGTCCACTAACCTGTAGGTCTGGACCCCGTTCAGTCCTCCATCAGGGTCATAAGCTGGATGCTCTATAACCAGCCTTGTGTTAACAGGCGCATTCTCTGGGACAGTAATATAAATCTGTACTACTGGAAACACAGGAGCGTTATCATTCACATCAATGATGGCAATCTTTACTTTGATGAGCCTAAAATATTCCTGTGGCAAAATGATTATATCAAGGAGAAGGACACAGTCCTGAACACCAGGGTTCTGTGGGCAAAGAGCTTCTCTGTCCAACTCCTCTGCTGATGTGTATAGCTCCCCCGTGCTGTTATCAAGCGTCACATACTTCCCACTTAGCCCTTTAGATGCCAGGCTGAATGAAAGAGGGGGGTCAGTTAACAGACCAAGCTGCAGATCACGCACAATGTTTCCAATGAGAATCCCCTTGGGTAATCCTTCGTGTAGCATGTATAGCAATTCAGAAGCTGTGCTGTAACTTGCTGAACTAATTGTGGGTCCAGTCAAGGGAGCAATCAGGCACAGGAACAAAAAGTGCTGAAATAAAAGACACATATGTGTATAAATACAGACACCACAATGATGATAAATAATAATAATAATAATAATAATAATAATATTGCCTGGCATGTTTGTTGTATGATACAATGATAAATATAATAATACTCTTACCTAGCATGTTTTCTATATGATACCACGTAATACTACTACTAATAATAATACTCTTGCCTAGCATTTTACTGTATGATACGATATTATAATAGCTAAAATACAATCATAAATATTTTCTATAATTAAGGCTAAAATTGATCACTTAGATCTATAATAAATGTAATATTGATATAATCTTTTCACTATGCTTCGGTCATCACTGTATGTGCTTTGTAAATGACATTTATTCCAGTATAACACAACATCCTTCACAATTCACACATCATGGTTAGAAATTACACAGAGCTGTCCAAACATTGCTAAAACAACTAGTTGCACAGTATTTGTGCTGTTAGATCACCTACCTGTACATGGCTTAGACTGGTCCTGGTTGGACTGGCTTGTCGCCCCATATCCAGGTTAAAAGGCTTTAGAAGCCAGCTCAGTACTCCTGTGTGCTGTGTGATCCTTTCATTCCCTTGGTAGTTTAATCCCAATGAAACTGCAGTCATTTAGTTCCTGGTGTTAAAGACACAGACACTCCCTCTCTGCTCATGCAAATCTCTGGACAGCCTCAGCCAATAGCCACAGATGCATCAATTAACAAAGCGTTCAAAAGGGATGGTCTACTGCTGACCGGACCATGAAAAGCAATATTTGGCTTCAAGAAGAAAGTGTGCGCAGACTTATAGAAAACTTAGACGGAACATAAATTGTAGTTTGAGTGCAATACATAGATAGGATATATACTGGGATCAACAAAGTCATAATCATTTGTTTCCATGGTGCACACTGATAAATCACCAAATCTTGCTACATTATATACTAGCCTAAAGTAAAACTATAGATAATGTCAAGTATCAAAGAGCAGCTGTGTGTGTATATATAGATAGATATATATCTATATAAATAGACATATATATAAATATATATATATATATATATATAATGTAAGCATCTATCAGTCTAGCTATATATCTTTATATCTATACTTATAAATATAGATATGTCGAATGACACATATGTTGATATGTAGCAGACCTGAGAAGGTGATTGCCTTTGATTTCCGATAGTACTGCAGGTAGTCCTAATACAATATCTTAATTTGATAAATTACAACTCTGCAGCAATGAGGTAGTTACATAACAAATTAGGCTCTGCTGGATCCATATATGAAATAGAAGAGAGCTGACTACATCTGGATAACTAAGTCTCACCTGCTGATATCTGCTGTGCATCAAAAACTGATGACAGTGCACAGCACAGCCCTCCCTCCTACTCACAGTATGCTGGCTTGTGTGGTCATTCCATGTTTTAATTCCTTTCTTGTTCTGCAATTGCTTTGGCTGGAAAGAAAGGATTGCCATCCCCCGGATGCTGTTACTTGAAATGTTCAGTTCAGACATGAGACCAGATTTATCACATTTTCGACTATGTGTGCTGGCTTGTAAGTGGAATCCGTGCACCAGGCAGCTGTGGCAGCTGAGTTAACTATTTAAATGCTGATGCATGAGGGGCTATTCCAGGTTATAAAGCAAGAAACATTTATTAAAATGTTAAATATTTATACTGATGCACAAAATAAAAACAATAATAATACTAATAATATTTAAAAAAAAAAATTCTCCATAAGACCACTTCTTTGAGAAGACCATCCTTTCAGGACAGATTTTCCATATGATATAAATTTCTTGTTTGAGAATATCACTCACCCAGACCACTATGTTTCAATTTTAGGTGGTAATTTCAATAAGGATTCGCTGTAAGCATATAAATACTGAATATCTATGATATTATTAACCCCTTAATGCTCCCATGTGTGGTATGGGCACAAGAGCTGAGCCAGCACTGTGCGCATGATGTGAGGATTCAAAAGTCAGCAGTGACAGCAGACTTGAGCCCCAAACCTAGGCAACCCTTTTAAGGGCTCGTGCACATGACTACATTTTCTTTCCGAGTGCTATCTGTTAAAAGAACGGATCACATTCGAATCATTGTTATTCCGTGGGGCACTACAAATGAATGACTTTCTTAACAGATCAAATCGTGTGAAATAAAAGAGCAGCACGCACAATTGCATGAGACTCATCTATTCAAATCTGGGTGTGATAAAAAAATCGGATGCAATACAGAGCCACAGTATAAGCATACAAATTTTATGGATATATTGTAATTCTGTAACATAATAAAATGTAAATTGTCCTGTAAATGATTACTAGCTGCTTCTATAAAGAAACGGATTGTACACGGATGACAAGTGAGAAAAAAATATCATCCAACTTTTCTGGATGAAATGCTAACTGATTTTTAATACGGTCATGTAAACCTACCCTAATAATGAGCTAGGGGATAAGAGATCTTGAACAGTAGACCCCTATGGTCTCTGTCTGACCCTGCTCAATTGTGGGTCATTTTGTGGACTGCAGCTCTCAGTCAAAATCAGTAGCGCTAGAAAATAACCACTATTGTGAAAATGATGCCTTCTACCAATATATATATCAGGCAATATATAAAGGAAGTTAGAGTTTCTGGTTTTGAAAAATGATTATTTAAAGTGAACCTGACAGCTGGTAGCATGTATTAGACACTGGCGGAATGATTTCAGCCAGGTATGTTTGACTCTGAAACACTGTGGTGTGTTGGAGAAAAACATCCTTTAAAAGCCACTCGGGACTGAGCCGCGCCTGAGACTAGTCGGACAGGTGGGTCCCTGACGGTTTCTCCCCCATCGCTGCCCTGGATTGACAAGTACCTACCTACCATAGAGCAATAGGATTTCCTCACCACTATATATGCTGCAGATAAGCCAGTGACCAGGCTTTTTAGTATTTATCATCTCCCCTGATGAATCAAGCTTCTTGAGGAAATGCGTTGGGAGAAAACCAGGGGTGTTCTCCAATTAGGGATTTAAACAAGGAATCATTGTCTCACTTGAATCTTTCAATTGAAAGTACTCCTGATGGTCTTCTGACACATTTGTGAGATTGTTTCTAATTCTAATTTTATGACATTGTGTTTTTTATATTCATAGGGCTTTGATTTAAAATCCAAAAAGCATTTTTGGAATTGGAGACAGTAATGATTTAATGTTATTATATCCCTAAACAGGGTGTTTTTAAAGTTATATTAAAAGTTATATTTTATACCTTCTTGTTTGCTGGTTATAGCTCTTTAAATGTGCCATTAGAGAATTCTAGGTAAACAGATGGGGTAGGCTTCCTTGTGGTCTAACAGAGCAGAAAGGTCTTTTTCTTTCTTCCAAAATATCTGTACGCTACAATATATGGACTAAAATAAATGCTCGATATGTCAATTTCTCTTGCTCTAAATATGTATTTTCTTTGGTGTTTTTTTCCCGTAGACCTGAAAGAGATGCAGAAAATCCACAGATAAAATATGCATATGCATTGTTAGTGTGTTTCCCCAGTGGAAACTTAGTAATAAAATATGTAACACGTGCATGACTTTATCAATAAAGTTTTACCAAAGCTAGCTAACTCAGCAAACCGGTAGTTACAAATCTAAGTCGGTATATTTAAATTTTAACATACCAAAAAGAGCCCAAAACCACAGCTAAAAAAAGTGATAAAAACACATTAAAAATTCACTTAAAAAAAACATAAAAAATGTAAATTGTTAATTAGTGTAGGAATGTTGCAGAAAATCTCCAGCATCAAAAACTCATCAAGTATTCTTCGTAGGAACCTAGCCTAATCATGTGTATGTAGATACACCCATGGGACATGTAAATGTGTCTAATTTTTACCTTTAGGAATTTTTTTTTATTTTGTACACTACATTCATCATAAAAACGCTCAAGGATATTTACCAGCTGTAGGTACATTTAGGCTCAATATTTCAAAGCACCATCTAGTGGTAAAAAAATTCAATGCAGTAATTTACATTCTCAAATATACAGAAATTACATAAAGAGTCTCATTACAGTGTCTAAACTAAAGCCAGGTAAAGCATTAAGGTGCTAGCAAGAAGAGATAAGCCGATCAATCGACGAAAAATGGAAGTCTAGCCGAATTTTCTGAAATCTGCGGTTTTACGAAAATTCAAACATAATATGCAATAAGATTCGTAATTTGCAATTAAAAAAAAATATTCCTCATACAGATTCACACATACTGCACACTCAGTGAGTGGACTATTTGAGTCTATAGTGACAGGGTGGGCTTACCCATTTTGCCCTGCAGCAATCTGATCATATGGCGTAGCACAACCACTCAGGGGAGCTGTCACAGGCAGCACAAAACATAGTGGTCAGCCACAGACCTCAATTTTATTCCTGTCTTATGTAGGAATAGGAGCTCAGAGCACGCAGAACTGTAATAGATAAAGACAACAAAAAAGGTCTATGGCGGTAATTAGCCGCTAGACAAGAAGAGATTCTGACAAATCAATTACAATTAAAATGACAACATTTTATTGATATAAATATAAAATAAGAAAACTTTAAAATGAGGCAAGGGAAACCTCCAAAAACAGGGAATGGACACACACAAGGTACACTGCGTATGCAATAGATGTAAATAAAGTGTATACACCAAAATAGAGCTCTTAAAGAGGTTATAATAAATGACCAGTGTAATGGTCAGAGACTTCTATAATTCAAAATATAGCGTCAGTGCGCCCTAAAGAGCTAATTAATGGTGCATATAAGGTTACATGATGAAAGTTATATACACAAGGGTAACGTTTTTAAAGAAGATATAAAGGACCAATATAATGGTCTAAGGATTCTATAGCTCAAATATAGTGCCCGTACGATCTAAAGAACAAATTCATACGTGATTGAACAGTGAATCCTAGGTCTCACGCCACTGACAGCTGCTAGAGTCTCCGAATCCCATTGTATAAATGCAATAACAGGTGTAGCCACATACTTTACACTATGTGTGAAAATTGGCAACCTATATAAATAGACTAGGGGAGTCAGGAGTAAGACAGACGTATGGGCAATGGAGAGAGAGCACAGGTGTATGATAGCCTGCGGGGGGCATAAAGCAAGAAACGTTACTACCAGGAAGTAGGAGTATATAGTAGCCTGCAGGGGGCATAGAGCAAAAAACGTTACTACCTGGAAATAGAAGTACTGCAACGCAGCGGTCATCTGCGTTGCAGTACTTCTATTTCCAGGTAGTAACGTTTTTTGCTCTATGCCCCCTGCAGGCTACTATATACTCCTACTTCCTGGTAGTAACGTTTCTAGCTTTATGCCCCCCCGCAGGCTATCATACACCTGTGCTCTCTCTCCATTGCCCATACGTCTGTTTTACTCCTGACTCCCCTAGTCTATTTATACAGGTTGCCAATTTTCACACATAGTGTAAAGTATGTGGCTACTCCTGTTATTGCATTTATACAATGGGATTCGGAGCCTCTAGCAGCTGTCAGTGGCGTGAGACCTAGGATTCACTGTTCAATCACGTATGAATTTGTTCTTTAGATCGTACGGGCACTATATTTGAGCTATAGAATCCTTAGACCATTATATTGGTCCTTTATATCTTCTTTAAAAACGTTACCCTTGTGTATATAACTTTCATCATGTAACCTTATATGCACCATTAATTAGCTCTTTAGGGCGCACTGACGCTATATTTTGAATTATAGAAGTCTCTGACCATTACACTGGTCATTTATTATAACCTCTTTAAGAGCGCTATTTTGGTGTATACACTTTATTTACATTTATTGCATACGCAGTGTACCTTGTGTGTGTCCATTCCCTGTTTTTGGAGGTTTCCCTTGCCTCATTTTAAAGTTTTCTTATTTTATATTTATATCAATAAAATGTTGTCATTTTAATTGTATTTGATTTGTCAGAATCTCTTCTTGTCTAGCGGCTAATTACCGCCATAGACCTTTTTTGTTGTGTTCAGTTTTGAAGCTGTCTGACTTTATGCTTTTTGGACTCCTTTTGGTGTAATAGATAAAGGCCTAATGTGATTGTGATGTAGTACTTCAGTGCTGATTGAAACTGAGAGTGATAGTCTCAGTCTGTGATTAGAAATCTAAGATTCAAGTGATATTGAGGAAAATGTGCCGATGCAAAAGTTTGGCCACCCATGCTCTCACTGAAGTTTTCCTTATTTTTCCAGACGTTATCTTGACGTTCAGTGTTCCTGTTAACTGCCATTTCTTAATTACATTTCAAACTGAGGAAAGGGCAACTTGAAAACGCTTTGCTATCTTCTTATAGCCTTCTCCTGCTTTGTTGGCCTCCACCATTTTCATTTTCAGAGTGCTAGGAAGATTGTTAGAAAAACTCATGGCTGTTGGTTTTGGCACAAGGTTAGAGGAGGCTGTGTTTTTATGAAGCTGGGAAATTTGCATCAACTGGTCTTTCCTAACTATGATAGTGAACAAGCCATAATCCTAACAGGCTAGTTAAGGTCTGAAACCCTGGTCAAAGGTATTTGAGCACACAAATCTCCAAGGGTGCCCAAATGTTTGCATTGGCACATTTTTCTTTTTGCAATTTTTAATGAAAAAAGTAACAACAGATATATATTTTTTTCCTAAAGGAAATGTGTCATCTTTGATTTTAGGCCTTTTAGAGATCATTTCATCTCCAACTTGCGTAACTGTTCACAATAACAGTAATTTTGACTAGAGGTGCCCAAACTTTTACATGCCATTGTACCTTCCAACTTTTACAGAACAGAGAGACAAACCATGTGGTCGCTGCAAATTTTTAATACGTTCCTTGCCACACTAATTTACCATTTCTTTCTACCCTCGCAGAAGGAGATGTCAGAGGGGGCAGTGGCAGTGAGCCTAGTGAGGGATATTATTATTATTATTATAGCACCATTAATTCCATGGTGCTTTACATGGTTAAAAGGGGTTTACATAGCAAATGACAAGTACAATAATTTGAACAAAATATTCAGCAGATGCTCTTGACTGCAGGGTGTAGAACCAAGTCCAGAACTGTCTCACTGTATCCAGGATGGTTGGGACTAGCAATTAGCGGATTGCTTCATGCTACACCAGTCCAGGTTAGTGGTGTCTGTCGGTTTGATGGGATGCCCGCCAATATCTTACCTTCCAATGTATATGTGTGCCTTTGATTAGTCAGTGCTGATGCAACGTCAATTGTGCGTCCACCTTATCTGTAGTTGTGACCTATGGATTTATTTTTTGTTCATTAATTCATAGTCATAGTAGCCAGAACTTTCTCATCTTTATATAGCTTCACTATATGACACTTGGCTTTTTTGCGTCTGTAAGTCCGTGTTCACACGTTGTATATAGAATGTGTTTTTTGTTTTCTATAGATGTCTGATCCAAACTACGTAATAACAATCTTCCCTGGTTATTGCAGTTTTGATGCTTTTTTATGCCTTTTCCCCAATATTTGATGCTTCTTTGGTACAGATGTGTAGCAGTGTTTTAATGTGTTTTTTATAGTACGGAAAAGCTTTGATTTTGCACTTAAAGGGACTGCAGTTTTTTTTTCTCCAAATAAAAGCCTCTTCAGAATAAAACAGCAACAAAACTGCACAGTGCAACAGCATCTTTACACTCGCTGTGGGTAACAGTGTTTATGAATTCACATCCAATTTTCTTGGGCAGTTAAACCCAGCGGAATTTCTGTGCAAAAAAAGCAGCAGAAAAAACATAACATTTACGCTACATGTGAATACAGCATACATGACCAAGCAAAGCGGATGTAATTTAATTTCCTGCCTCCGTGCATCCAAAGACACTGTTGTTTGGTGCAGTTTTGGTGCATAAATCTGAATTCACTGGTTGCTTCAGTTTGTAAAATAAAGTGTGATGCCTGTGTTTTGGGAACTGACATTTTGTTTAAAGAGAAATCTCTCAAATCCTGAAATTTAAACAAATGTGTAAACATTGTAACATAGGTTGAAAAAAAGTCCTAGGTCCATCAAGTTCAACCTTCCTCCCCAATTGTACTCCCTAGTCTAACATTACTCTAACTAACTAACTAACTGGGACTAGGCCTCACAATGTATTATTATTACAATTTTTATTATTGCTGCACTACTACACTTAAAAATGTACCTGTTTATAATTTTTTTTTAAATTAATATTATATTTTGTATTACTCTTGTGATTCTAATAATGGTATTACTAAAATCCCTATGCCTAAATATGTTGATCCAGAAGAAGGCAAAAATCCTAGCACACATTCAGACAATTTGTGTCAGGCTAAGTGCCCACGATGCAGAAATGCTGCAGAATTTTTCCGCATCTCCCTGGCAGGAAAAACGCATGCGGATTTAAAATGCATTTTTCCTGCCATGTAGAAGCGTTTGTCAAGCACTTTTGCATGCATTTCTGCATGCGGGTTAACAAGCACGTTTCCAAGCGATTTTAGCATCACTTGGAAAGTGCTTGATAACTTGGTCACACTTTATAAATCCATGCAACCAGCATGCATTTATATAGTGTGACCATGTTAGAAGTTAAAAAAAGAATAAGAATGGTAAAAAATAAAAAAAAAACATTATACTTACCTTCTGATTGCCCCAGTCTCCTTCTCTCGTCTCCCTGGCGGCTCGCGATGGTCTAAAAGGACCTGCCATGACGTCATTTAGTCATGTGACAGGTCACGCGACCGCCGACGTCAGCGGTCGCGTGACCCATCACATAACTAAATGACGTCAAGGAAGGTCCTTTTAGACGATCGCAAGCTGCCGAGGAGCGAGGACGCATTGCTATGGAGACCAGGGTCCTTCAGGAGGTAAGTATAATGTTTATTTTTATTTTAAATTCTTTTTTTTACAGGTACTTATGGTACCCGGGTCGGGAGGAGAGTCTCCTCTTCTCCAAACCTGGGTACCATCCGCACATTGAATCGCTTAATGTCACTCTCCACAAGGAGAAACGTTACCCCTAAACCTCAGTCCAGAGCCTCTCACCTAGCCAAATCAGTTCTCATACTTTACAAAGAGGCAATTTGCATATCTACATTTATCTACATCTGCCAAGTGTTTGCCCATTCAGTCGTCTTATCCAGATCATTCTGCAGTATCAAAATGTCAAGATCATATTTTAATATCCTACATAGTTTGGTGTCATCAGCAAAGACTGACATTTTACTCTCAATCCCATCAGTAAATAATAAAGAGGTTAAAGAGAATTGGTCCAAGCACCAATCCCTGTGACACCCCACTGGTGACTATATCCCATTTAGAGAATGTACCATTTATGACGACTCTTTGTTTCCTATCATTTATCCAATTCCTTACTCATCTGTATATAGTTCTCCTAAGTCCTTGCTTCTGTAGCTTCAGTATATGGCTGTTATGTGGTACAGTAGCAAATGTCTTGGCAAAGACCAGGTTAATCACATCAGCTGCATTACCAACATCCAACAAAAAAACACAGCATGAATTTGTGCTGATTATCATTTATTATATTATTCTCTGTAATATAACTCTGCAGGTCATCTCTTATGATGCCCTCAAAAACTTTGCACACTACCGATGTCAGACTTACTGGACGGTAGTTACAGTGGTGGCCAAAAGTATTGGCACCCCCGCAATTCTGTCAGATAATACTCAGTTTCTTCCTGAAAATGATTGCAATCACAAATTCTTTGGTATTATTATCTTTATTTAATTTGTCTTCAATGAAAAAACACAAAAAGAATTGTCCTAAAGCCAAATTGGATATAATTCCACACCAAACCTAAAAAAGGGGGTGGACAAAAGTATTGGCACTGTTTGAAAAATCATGTGATGCTTCTCTAATTCGTGTAATTAACAGAACCTGTAACTTACCTGTGGCACCTAACAGGTGTTGGCAATAACTAAATCACACTTGCAGCCAGTTAACATGGATTAAAGTTGACTCAACCTCTGTCCTGTGTCCTTGTGTGTACCACATTGAGCATGGAGAAAAGAAAGACGACCAAAGAACTGTCTGAGGACTTGAGAAACCAAATTGTGAGGAAGCATGAGCAATCTCAAGGCTACAAGTCCATCTCCAAAGACCTGAATGTTCCTGTGTCTTCCGTGCGCAGTGGCATCAAGAAGTTTAAAGCCCATGGCACTGGGGCTAACCTCCCTAGATGTGGACGGCAAAGAAAAATTGATGAGAGAATTCAATGCAAGATTGTGCGGATAGTGGATAAAGAACCTCGACTAACATCCAAACAAGTTCAAGCTGCCCTGCAGTCCGAGGGTACAACAGTGTCAACCCGTACTATCCGTCGGCGTCTGAATGAAAAGGGACTGTATGGTAGGATACCCTGGAAGACCCCACTTCTTACCCCGAGACATAAAAAAGCCATGCTGGAGTTAGCCAAAACTTACCTGAGAAAGCCTAAAACGTTTTGGAAGAATGTTCTCTGGTCAGATGAGACAAAAGTAGAGCTTTTTGGGAAAAAGCATCAACATAGAGTGTACAGGAAAAAAAAAGAGACATTCAAAGAAAAGAACACGGTCCCTACAGTCAAACATGGCGGAGGTTCCCTGATGTTTTGGGGTTGCTTTGCTACCTCTGGCACTGGACTGCTTGACCGTGTGCATGGCATTATGAAGTCTGAAGACCACCAACAAATTTTGCAGCATAATGTAGGGCCCAGTTTGAGAAAGCTGGGTCTCTCTCAGAGGTCATGGGTCTTCCAGCAGGACAATGACCCAAAACACACTTCCAAAGCACTATAAAATGGTTTGAGAGAAAGCACTAGAGACTTCTAAGGTGGCCAGCAATGAGTCCAGACCTGAATCCCATAGAACACCTGTGGAGAGATCTCAAAATGGCAGTTTGGAGAAGGCACCCTTCAAATATCTGGGACCTGGAGCAGTTTGCCAAAGAAGAATGGTCTACAATTCCAGCAGAGCATTGTAAGAAATTCATTGATGGTTGCCGGAAGCGGTTGTTCACAGTTATTTTGGCTAAAGGTTGTGCAACCAAGTATTAGGCTGAGGGTGCCAATACTTTTGTGTGGCCCATTTTTGGAGTTTTGTGTGAAATGATCAATGATTTGATTTTTGCTTCATTCTCTTTTGTGTTTTCTCCTTGCAAGCAAATTAAATGAAGATAGTAAGACCAAAGAATTTGTGTTTGCAATCATTTTCAGGAAGAAACTGAGTATTATCTGACCGAATTGCAGGGGTGCCAATACTTTTGGCCACCACTGTACCTGGATCCACCCTCTTACCTTTCTTAAATATCGGTACCACATCGGCTTTCCTCCAACCCTGTGGTATCACCTACCAAAGTGTGCAAATTGTATAAAATCATTTTTTGAGCCTGCTTCATTACTCCAATAGTCTACAGTCATGGCCAAAAGTTTTGAGAATGACACCAAAATTATATTTTCACATGATCTGCTGGCCTCTGGTTTTTATTAATATTTGTCTGATGTTTATATCACATACAGAAATATAATTGCAATCATATTATGAGTACCAATAGGTTATATTGACAGTTAGAATGAGTTAATGCAGCAAGTCAATATTTGCAGTGTTGCCCCTTCTTCTTCAAGACCTCTGTAATTCTCCCTGGCATGCGCTCAATCAACTTTTGGACTAAATCCTGACTGATAGCAGTCCATTCTTGCATAATCAATGCTTGCATTTTGCCAGAATTTGTTGGTTTTTGTTTGTCCACCAGTCTCTTGATGATTGACCACAAGTTCTCAATGGGATTAAGATCTGGGGAGTTTCCAGGCCATGGACCCAAAATCTCTATGTTTTGTTCCATGAGCCACTTAGTTATCACCTTTGCTTTATGGCAAGGTCCTCCATCATGCTGGAAAAGGCATTGTTGGGCGCCAAACTGCTCTTGGACGGTTGGGAGAAGTTGCTCTTGGAGGACATTCTGGTACCATTCTTTACTCATGGCTGTGTTTTTAGGCAAGACTGTGAGTGAGCCGATTCCCTTGGCTGAGAAGCAACCCCACACATGAATGGTTTCAGGATGCTTTACAGTTGGCATGAGACAAGACTGGTCGTAGCGCTCACCTCTTCTTCTCCGAATAAGCTGTTTTCCAGATGTCCCAAACAATCGAAAAGGGAATTCATCAGAGAAAATGACTTTGCCCCAGTCCTCAGCAGTCCACTCCCTGTACCTTTTACAGAATATCAGTCGGTCCCTGATGTTTTTTCTGCAGAGAAGTGGCTTCTTTGCTGCCCTCCTTGAAACCAGCCCTTGCTCAAAGAGTCTCCGCCTCACAGTGCGTGCAGAAGCATTCACACCAGCCTTCTGCCATTCCTGAGCAAGCTCGGCACTGCTGGTAGTCCGATCCCGCAGCTGAAACAGTTTTAAGATACGGTCCTGGCGCTTGCTGGTCTTTCTTGGGCGCCCTGGAGCCTTTTTGACAACAATGGAAGCTCTCTCCTTGAAGTTCTTGATGATGCGATAGATTGTTGACTGAGGTGCAATCTTTGTAGCTGCGATACTCTTCCCTGTTAGGCCATTTTTGTGCAGTGCAATGATGGCTGCACGTGTTTCTTTAGAGATAACCATGGTTAACTGAAGAGAAACAATGATACCAAGAACCAGCCTCCTTTTAAAGTGTCCAGGGATGTCATTCTTACTTAATCATGACTGATTGATCGCCTACCCTGTCCTCATCAACACCCACACCTGTATTAATGGATCAATCACTAAAACGATGTTAGCTGCTCCTTTTAAGGCAGGACTGCAATGATGTTGAAATGTGTTTTGGGGGTTAAAGTTCATTTTCTGGGCAAATATTGACTTTGCAAGTACAGTAATTGCTGTTAAGCTGATCATTCTTTGACATTCAGGAGTATATGCAAATTGCCATTACAAAAAATGAAGCAGTAAACTTTGGAAAAATTACTATTTGTCTCATTCTCAATACTTTTGGCCATGACTGTAATGTTAGACACATATTCACGACACCTGAATACCGCAGCCAGTTATGCATGATTGCTGTTGGGAAGTGCCTCTACCTAGATTTCCTGGTCCCATCCTATCTGGTAAAGGCATGTGGACTCTTTTTTATTTATTTTCTTTTTAAGTGAAAAAAAACAATATAAACCTGAAACTTAAACACTTCAAAAGACTACCTATTACAGTGTCTACGTTGCTTAAAATAACTTGTTGAGCCCTCTTTATTGCTTGAATGAGTCTAATATTAGACGAGTACACATGTCACCAGAGTACAGCTGCCAGTTGTACATGCTTGTAACTGATTCTCCCTAAGTGATGTCATTTGCGGGGGTGCACTGGGCTCTACACACCAGGTATTCTTAGGCTATGTGCCCACGATGCAGAAATGCTGCGGATTTTTTCCTGAGCGTTTCTGCATCTCCCTGGCAGAAAAAACGCATGTGGATTGTACATGCATTTTTCCTGCCAGGGACAAGCAGAATTGATGCGTTCTTCACATGCATTTCCGCATGCGGGTTTTCAAGCACTTTCCAAGCGATTTTAGCATCACTTGGAAAGTGCTTGACAACTTGGTCACACTATATAAATCCATGCAACTGGCAGGGATATACATATATAGTGTGACAGAAAAAATGGTAAAAAATAAAAAAAAAATATCATACTTACCTTCTGATGGCCCCCGGTGTCTTTATCCGATGCGTCCTGGCTTGCCGGCAGCTCGTGGTAGACTAAAGGATCTGCCGACGCCAGCTGTCGCGTGACCCGTCACATGACTAAATGACGTCAGGGCAGGTCTTTGAGTCCACCGCGAGCTGCCGGAAGCAGAGACAAGGACACTGGGAGCCATCAGAAGTTAAGTATAATGTATATTTTTTATTTTATTATTCTTTTTTTTTACAGGTACTATGGTACCCGGGTCTGGAGGAGATTCTCCTTATCTCTAAACCCGGGTACCATCTGCCCATTGAAACGCATGGAATCTGCTTGTACAGATGAAGTGGTGCGGATTCCATGCGTTCCAATGCAAGTCAATGGCGGCGAAAACACCGTGCTTCCGCAAAATAATTGGTAGTGCTCTGTATTTTTCCGCAATGATAATCCGCAGTGGAAATTTCCGCAGCATGTGCACAGCACATGCGGATTATTATTGGGGATCATGGCAGATTCGGGGATGAGGGATGCCATGCATACCAGGATTGGGGATGAGGGGTGCCATGCATACCAGGATTGGAGGGTGAGGGGTGCCATGCATACCTGCATTGGGGATGAGGAGTACCATGCATACTAGGATAGGAATGCGGGGTACCATTCATACCAGGATGATGGATGGGGTGCCATGCATACCAGGATGAGGGGTGCCATGCATACCAGAATAGTGATGAGGGGTACCATGAATACCAGGATAGGTATGAGGGGGCCATACATACTAGAATTGGGGATGAGGGAGCCATGCATACCAGGATGAGGGGTTGAGTGCCATGTATATCAGGATTGGAGAGTGAGGAGGCCATACATACCAGGATTGGAGCATGAGGGGTGCCATTCATACCAGAATGGGGATGAGGGGTGTCTTGTATACCACGATGAGGGGTACCATACATACCAGAATAGGGATGTGGGGCATCATTCATACCAGGATGAGGGATGGGATGCCATGCATACCAGGATGAGGGATGGGGTGCCATGCATACCAGGATGAGGGGTACCATGCATATCAGAATAGGGATGAGGGGTACCATGCATACCAGGATCGGAATGCGGGGTACCATGCATACCAGGATTGAGGGATGAGAAGGCCATACACACCAGAATTGGGATGAGGAGTGTCATGTATACCAGGATAAGGGTTACCATACATACCAGAATAGGGATGCGGGGTACCATTCATACCAGGATGAGGGATGGGGTGCCATGCATACGAGGATGAGGGGTACCATACATACAAGGATAGGGATGTGGGGTACCATGCATACCAGGATGAGGGATGAGGAAGCCATGCATACCAGGATGAGGGATTGGGTACCATACATACCAGGATTGGGGGATGAGGGCTGCCATACATACCAGGATTGGGATGAGGGGTGCCATGTATATCAAATTTGGGATGAGGGGACCATGCATACCAGGATTGGGGATGAGGGGTGCCATGCATACCAGGATTGGGGATGAGGGGTGCTATGCATACCAGGATTGGGGGTGAGGGGTGCCATGCATACCAGGATTGGTGGTGAGGGGTGCCATACATACCAGGGTTGGGGATGAGGCGTGCCATGCATACCAGGATAGAGATGAGGGCAGCACATAACAGGATGGGGGCAGCACATATCAGCAAGGGAGACCATATACCAATAAAAATGCTCACCACCCATGCGTAGAACGGGCTCAATAGCTAGTGTATATATATATCATTCATTCATAAGTAACGGTACATCCAATGTTGGGAAAGGGTTAATACAAAGTTTGTTGGAATGGCAGTGATGATTTAAGCAAAAATGTATACATTTTTAAATGCTCTCAAGACAAGGATGCGCCCAAATTAAGTTTAGCAATGGAGGCCTTATGATTTCTGTACTAGTTCTATTTGACTGCCATTACTCATACATTGTATATCTTAAATGTTAATCCACTGTATATGATTATAAAGCCATATCTAAATATTTCTCTTATGTCTTGTACCTTTACAAAATATTGCTAACGTCATATTGTCTTAGCAAAAATAATTGCAAGATGTTTAAATGTAGTATAGATGGCTTACCTTAGTCACCTTATTTAATGAATAAACATTATATACATCCAAAGATGTTTTGTATGCATATATAAAATGATGGGAAATGTTCGGTAAATTAATTTAACCTTGGCTGCCACCTACAGGGAAATAGAGAAATGTATATGCCTACTGATTTTACTGATTTCATACAAATTTAGTGGTAGCTTTTTTTTCCAAAATTTAAATTGCTAGTGACCTTTTAGCAAAATTCCATTTCAAGTACAAATACATTATGAATGGCATTACATGCCCCAGAATATATGTCACTACTCCCTATATTCTATGAGCTTTATTAAATTGAAAAACAGTTAAAGCCGCAAATAGTATAAAACAATAAAATGCTATTCCATGTTCAGGAGGCCGAGTTGTTGCTGTTTTTCTATGTAGATTCAAGACAAACATTACATAATTTACATTATTCGATATGTAGATCGGACTTTCAAAAATCCTATATCTACATGAATGTTGTAAACTTGTTGCAAAAAAATCATTACAATTTTTCACCCCTTACAATGTGAACATTTTTTCCCAAAATGACATGTTATTTTACATGCAATATTAATTATTAACACCTTCATGACTTTATACGTATCCATATGTCCTGGTTGGGAAGGACTTCTTGACCTAGGACGTACAGATACGTCCTGGCTATTTTGCATTCACAGACTCTGCGGTCACGTGATCGTCGCCGGGTGGTCAGTGAATGTGACAGCTGACATCCAGCTCTCACTGTTAGGAGCGGTTCCCACACTGCTCCCAGAAGTTCAACCCCCTAAATGGTGTGATCGATATTGATCGCAGCATTTAGAAGGCAGTTAGAGGGCTCCCTCTCCCCTCTGATTAGCATCCCCGCACTGTTATCGCAAGGACCCAATTATTGCAATGTTAACCAAAGGTTGTCATGACTAGGCTAGCAAGCTTGTTAGACCATGCTCATAGCTCATGGCTTATAACAGCAATTAGACTACTAAAAGTGAAAGTCCCATGGAGGGACTAAGTAAAAAAATAAAAAATTGTAAAGAGATTAAAAAAAATCACAAAATAGTAATATATATATGTATATATATATATATATAGTACCGATAAATAAGTATTTTTATGTAAAAAAACAAAACACATATTTTGTATTGCTGTGTCTGGAACAGCCTGACCTATAAAACTGTTACACTAAATAACCACGTCAGTGAACACCGTAAAAGAATTAAAAAAAATGGGGAAAAACTATTTTTTTTCATCAAGCCGCTGAACAAAAAGTGGAATAAGACACGATCAAAAAGACTAATATAATTTAAAATGGTGTTGCTGAAAACGCCATCTTGTCCTGCAAAAAACAAGCCACAATACAGCTCCATTAGCGGAAAAAAAAAAAAGTTATAGCTCTCAGAATAAAGCGATGCGAATATAATTATTTTTTCTATAAAATGGGTTTTATTATGTAAAAGCGCCAAAGCATAAAAAAAATATATATTTGGTACCGCTGTAATTGCAATGACCAGAAGAATAAAGCTGCCTTATCAATTTTACCACACATGGAATTTTGTAAAAAAAATCTTGCAAAAATATAATTCCTGAATGGCGGGTTTTTGTCCATTCTGCCTCCCAAAAATCGGAATAGAAAGCGATCAAAAAATGTCATGTGCCCGAAAATGTCACCAATAAAAACGGCAACTCTTCTCGCAAAAAACAAGCCCTAAAATAACTCTGTTGGCGGAAGTATGGAAAAATTATAGCTATCAAAATATGGTAAAGCAAAAACTAGCTTTTGCAAAAAAAAGCATTTTTTGTGTGTGACAGCAGCCAATCTTAAAAAAACTATATAAATCTGGTATCACTGTAATCGCACCGACCTGAAGAATAAAGTAGTCTAATCACTTATACAACACGAGGAGCAATGTAAAAAATAAATAAAACCAATTCTTGACCTGCTGTTAATTTGTTCATTCTGTCTGTCAAAGATCGCAGTAAGGCTCGGCGCACACTTATCCTACACTCTACGCTGAGCGCTTACACCGGGTTTTCCTCTTAAATTCTTGATTTAGACGGAACCCCCAATTGAAGATTCCATATAATGAGGCAGATGGTGGCACTCTGGATGCCGTCTGGTCTGTGATCCAAAGTAACTCTGCTGCCTCATTGTAATGAATGGATCTCTCGGGGGTTTCATCTGAATCACGTCATACAGAGATTAAGATGGAAACTCCGATGTAAGTGCTCAGCGTAAAGCACAGAATAAAATGTTATGCAAAATGTTCCCAATAAAAGCATCAACGCAATCCATAAAAAAGCAAGTCCCCAGTCAGGTCCATCATCTGTCATCGGAAATATATGGGACTTCCACGTTACTGGTAGTACGGCTCTGGAAAAGCAAAACGGTTCCACGCCCCCCAAAGTGATCCAGTGAATTCTGCACCACCAAATCCAAATGCCCCTCTCCCTTCTGAGCCCCACAGTGTGCCTAAAACACGTTTAGCGTCCACATGTCTGGCATTTCTATAGCGATGAAAACTCACCTAATTTATTGGTGCATGTCTCCAGAAGCACGAGCTGGGCACTACAACATACTGACACTACAATGTATAGGCACTAAAATATATCGGCATTACAATAGCAGATTTGCAATTTTCACTCATCTATTGCTGCTTATTTCTGGAAAACACCCATGGAGTCAAATCATCACTTCACCTGTAGAAAAATTCCCAAAGGGGTATTATTTCCACAATGTGGTTAATTGAGGGGGGTATTCTGCTCTTCTAGCACTTAGGGACTCTGTATATGGGGTCTGCAAACTATTCTAGGAAAATCTGCGCTCAAGGATGCAATTAGCACTCCTTCTCTCCTGAGTCTCGTCATGTGGCTAAGCCGCACTGTACAGCCACATATGGCATATTTCCACATTTAGCAGATATTGTGTGTAAAATTTTGGTGCCATTTTTTCCCATTTCCCCCTTGTGAAAATGTAAAATCTGTGAGTAAAACAAAATTTTTGTGGTAAAAATATAATTATTTTTTCTTCAATGCGCAATGGTATAAAATTCTGTGACACACCCGTGGTGTCAATATGATCACTGGACCCCTAGATGAATTCATTGAGAGGTGTAATTTGTAAAATGGGGTCACTTATGGGGGGTTCTGTGGTTCTGGCACCTCAGGGGCTCTTCCAGAGGGTCATGGCACCCGCAAACCATAACAGTAAAATCTGCGCTATAATATTGTGCTCATTTGTAGCTTTGCACTGTGCCTGAAAAGTAGTTCCCTATTACAATTAGGGTATTTGCGCTCTCAGGAGATATTGCACAACAAACTGAGAAGTCCATTTTTTCCTAATACCCCTTATAAAAATTAAAAATTTGGATTTAAAACAACATTATATGTAACTATTCTTTTTTTACCGCTCAATGGAATAAATTTCTGTGAGGCACATGTGGTGTCAACATGCTCATTGCACCCCTAGATTAGTTCATTGAGAGGTGTTGTTTGTAAAATGACATAATTTACGAGGCATTTCTGCTGTTCTGGCACCTCAGGGCTCTGCCAATGTGACATGGCACCCTCAAACCACTCCAGCAAAATCTGAACTCCAACATGGTGCTTCTTCCCTTTTGAGCTTTGCACTGTGCTTCAAAAGTAGTTTTCGACCACATATGTGGTATTAGTGTACTTATTCGAAATTGTACAACAAATTTTATGCTCCATTTTCTCCTGTTACCCTTGTGATCATGAAAAATTTGGGGCAAAATCAATATTTTTGTGGGAAAAATTTATTTTTTCATTTTCACAGTTATAAACTTCTGTGAAGCACCTGTTGGTTCAACACTCTCACCACACATCTAGATAGATTCCTCCAGTGGTCTAGTGTACAAAATGGGTTCACTTGTGGGTGGTTTCCACTGTTTAGGCACATCAGGGGCTCTACAATCACGACATGGTGTCCTCTAACGATTCCAGACAATTTTGTGTTCAAAATGTCAAAAAGTGCTCCTTCCATTCCGAGCCCTGCGCTACTCCCAAACAGCTGTTTTCCAACACTTGAGGGCTATCGGCGTACTCAGGAGAAATTGCACAACATATTTTATGGTGCAATTTCTAATGTTATCCTTAAGAAAATAAAAAAATTGTGACTAAAAGAACATTTTTGTTGGAAAAATTTGATTTTTTTATTTTCACAGCTCAACGTTATAAAATTCTGTGAAACAGTTTCCCCCCACATATGGAGTATCAATGTACTCAGGAAAATTAGCACAACACATTTTGTTTTCTCCTGTTACCATTGTGAAAAGAAACAAATTGAGGCAAATGTTACATTTTTCTGAAAAAAGTAAAATGTTACTTTTTTCCTTCCACTTTGCATTAAGTTCTGAGAAGCACCCAAAGGTTTAATACACTTCTTGAATGTGCTTTTAAGCACTTTGAAGGGTGCAGTTTTTAGAATGGTGTCACTTTTGTGCATCTTCTGTCATATAGCCTCCTAAAGTCACTTGAAATGTGATGTGGTCCCTAAAAAAATGGTTTTGTAAATTTTGCAAGAAAAATGAGAAATTGTTGATCAATTTTTAACCCTTATAACTTCCTAACAAAAAAATATATTTTAAAAATATCCAGATTTAAAGTAGAGATGTGGTAAATGTTATTGTAACGAAACAGCTTCTAAACGTAACCCCTTTAACTCCGAGGGTGGTTTGCACGTTAATCACCAGGCCGATTTTTACAATTCTGACCACTGTCACTTTATGAGGTAATTAGTCTGGAACGCTTCAATGGATCCCACTGATTCTGAGACTGTTTTTTCTTGACATATTGTACTTCATGATAGTGGTAAAATTTCTTCGACATCACTTTTGTTTATTTGTAAAAAAAATGGGAATTTGACCATCGATTTCTCAATTTTACAACAAAATTTACAAAACCATTTTTTTAGGGACCACATCACATTTGAAGTGACTTTGAGGGGCCTTTGTGACAGAAAATACCCAAAAGTGACACCATTCTAAAAACTGAACCCTCAAGATCCTCAAAACCACATTCAAGAAGTTTATTAATCCTTCAGGTGCTTTACAGGAATTTTTGGAATGTGGAAGAAAAAAATTAGCATTTATTTTTTTTCACAAAAATGTTACTTTAGACACCAATTTTTTTTTTTGCAAGAGTATCACTAAACAATGAATGCCAAAATTTATTGTACAATTCCTCCTGAGCATGCTGATACCCCATATGTTGCGGAAAACCACTTTTTGGGCGCACGGCAGGGTTCGGAAGGGAAGGAGCACCTTTTGGCTTTTTGAATGTAAAATTAGCTTGAATAATTAGCGGACGCCATGTTACGTTTGGGGAGCCCCTGATGTGCCTAAACTGTGGAAACCCCCCCCACAAGTGACGCCATGTTGGAAACTAGACCCCCCAGGGAACTTTTCTGGATGTGTGGTGAGCACCCTGAACCCCAAGGTGCTTCATAGAAGTTTAGAACACTGAGCTGTAAAAATAAAATTTTCACATCTTTCCAACAAAAATTGTTTTTCAACCCCCAATTTTGCATTTTAATAAGAATAACAGGAGAAATTGCTCCCTGCAATTTGTTGTGCAATTTCACCTGAGTAAGCCGATACCCCATATGTGGGGGAAAACCACTGTTTGGGCACACGGCAGGGTTCGGAAGGGAAAGAGCATCATTTGACTTTTTGAATGTAAAATTTGCTTGAATAATTAGCGGATGCCATGTTGCGTTTGGGGAGTCCCTAATGTGCCTAAACAGTGGAAATTCCCCCCCAAGTGACTCCATTTTGGAAACTACAACCCTCAAGGATTTGATCACGGGGTATAGTGAACATTTTGATCCCAGAGGTACGACACTGAATTTGATAACATTAGGTCATCATATTGAATAAGTTGTCATTAGTCTTGAGTGCAAGTTCTCGCTACTTGACTTTGCATCGGGTACTCGGGTCTTCACCAAGTATTGCGGGTGCTCAAGTGACAGGCTCGAGTCCCCGCCCGCATATTTCATGGTTATTAGACACCCAAAAAAAACCATGCTTGGATCGCTCGTGCATGGCAGACAATCCCTGTAAGGTTTTATTGGCTGCAAAATATATGGGACGGAGACTAGAGCATGTCACTCAAGCACCCGTTATACTCGATGTATACCCGAGCACCCAATGCAAAGTAGCGAGCACTTGTGCTCAACATTAGTCGCCATATCGCCGTCATTTTATTCCTTTACTTTTGAAAAAATCCCAACCCCAACACAAGCCTAACCAGAACCCTAATGCAACCCCATAATACTAACCCTAACCCCATACAAACTGAACCCTAACCCAACCCTAGCCCAACCCTAACCTTAGCCCAAACCTTATCCTAGCTCAACCCTAACCCTAGCCCAACCCTAACCCTAGCACAACCCTAACTCTAGCCCTAGTACAACCCTAACCCTAGCACCACACTAACCCTAGCACAACTCTAACCCTTGCCCAACCCTAACCCTAGCACAACCCTAACCCTAGCACAACCCTAGCCCAACCCTAACCCTAGCACAACCATATCCCTAACCCTAGCACAACCCTAACCCTAACCCTTGCACAACCCTTACCCTAGCACAACCCTAACCCTAGCACAACCCTAATCCTAACCCTAACACAACCCTAACCCTAGCACAACCCTTATCCTAACCCTAGCATAACCCTAACACTAGCACAAACCTAACCCTAACCCTAGAATTTATTTTTTATGCCTTTCCTCATGTGGTATTAGTGATTAAACGACTTTATACAGCGATACTAGATTAATATCGGGTTTTTATGATTGATAGCTGTCACACACTAAAAAAACGTTTTTTTTTGCAAAGACTAGCTTTTGCATCGCCATATTTTGAGAGCTATAATTTTTTCATATTTCAGCGGAGTCATGTGATGGCTTGTTTTTTGCAGGACCAGTTGACGTTTTTATTGGTACTTTATTCGGGCAAGTGACATTTTTTGATCACTTTCTATTCCGATTTTTGGGAGGCAGAATAAACAAAAACCAACAAATCAGGAATTGTTTTTTTTTTTTATGCCGTTCTGCGTGTGGTAAAATTGATAAAGCAACTTTATTCTTCGGGTCAGTACATTTACAGCGGTACCACATTTATATATTTTTATGTTTTGGCGATTTTACACAATAAAAACTATTTTATAGAAAAAAGAATTGTTTTTGCATGCGCAAGACCAAAGTAACTTCCTGCCTCCTGGTGACCCGGATGTTTTCATGATGACATTGGGTCACCATGACAGCATCCGGGACCAGACTCAGACGTTGCGGGACGCTGACAGAGAAGGCTTACCTCCTCTTGCCACCGGAATGCTGCGATCCATTTCGATCGCATAACAGGGGTTAATGTGCTCCCTCCACATAGCACCGGGCGTCAATTGTAACAATCAGCTGACACCCAGCGGCGATCTTGCCTGCACTGCTTGTGCGCAGGCTAAATCGCCAAGGCGTGCTAATACATATCTGGCCCATAAGGCCCAGGGCACAGATACGTATTAGTACACCTTGGACCAGAAAGGGGTTAATCAGCCAGACGTTTAGATTTGTTAAACCAAGAGAAATACACTATTGTGTTTGTGTTGACTTGTGAATGTATGAGGTTTTTTTGGGCTGGACATAAAGGACATACTATTGTAGGTATAAACCTGAATGTTGACTTCTCTTGGTTTGGAAACAATAGTATTTGTTAATATGTTAATTACATATTGTACTAAAGCCAGCTAGTTGTTGATTTAAAGAGCCCCCCTTCTATACCAACTATGTAAATTGATTAAATGCACAACCAATGAGACCTGAGCCCTGTGGAATAATATCATCCCCAAACCTTGACCTGTAGATGTGTACTTGAAAGGACATATGCCTCTGTAGCAGAGAATTGAAAAAGAGAATCAAAGATCAGACAGACTCTTCAGGACAGCGGTTTGGTAGAATGGCTCCATCCAGAGAGACACAGATTTGGTTTCCAGCCTAAGGGTACATGGCCCTGACTGGAAGGATACAGATCTGCTCCATTGACCATAAGAGAACTCATGGATACATTTGGGGAAAAGCAGGTTGGGACGATGAAGTCACCTGGTCCCATGGATATGTTGTTTGGGGTTGCCAGGTGGGACCCTCTGATCGCCTGGAACTAGTGATGAGCAAGCGTGGTCTCTCTTGCTTTGTGCTTGCGAGAGCATCTCACTGCTGCAAATGCTCGGCTCTCAGCAAGTACTTCTGGGATGCTTGGGCAGGAGCTCGAGTCCCCGCCTCACATGTTAGGTGCTGTTTTAACAACGGATTAATATGCGGGGATTGCCTGCCACTCTCTGTAATGCTGCAGCCATGTTTGTTGTGGCATTACAGTGAATGGCTGGCCACATAGCATCTATGGTTCTATATCAGATCCGGTGACCCTATGCTCATCACAGTCTACCCTTCACACAGGCAGAGTAGGGAGAGGTGCTGCTTAGCTAGGGAGAGAATTGGCAGTTTATTAGTCAGGTATTAGGTATTCTACAGCAATATATATCTATCTGAAATAACAGTCCTTCTAAGGACTAATTAAGCTGCATATATTACTGGTGATAGCAAGAATTAGGCAGGCAGAGTTTGTAGACACTGTATACAGCAGAATAGAGTCCATTCTGTGTGCTGCTGTTACAGATATCCATAGCCCTAGATATCAGGGCTAATTTTCTTTTGCTCTTTATGTTGATTATTTACATCTACAACGCCACTACCTAAAATCATGGTCATCAGATATGATCCGATATTACTGCGTTATTAATCGTCACATATTTTGGAGCGTGCCAAATATTACACTCCAGTTAAATACTGCCACTTGTGCTTGTTCAACCTATTCACACCTGGTTGCTGACCAATACCGTATCTATTAGTCCACTGCCTAAAACCATGGTCATCAGACGTGATCCGATATTACTGCTGTAATAATCGTGAAATTTTTTGGAGTGTGCCAAATATTACACTCCATTTAAAGTCTGCCAGTTGTGTGTTGTTCAACCTATTCACACTTGGTCACTGACCAATATCATATCTGTAAAGCCACTGTCTGAAACCATGGTCATCAGAAGTGATCAGATATTACTGCGCTAATAATCCAGAATTTTTTGGGAGCGTTCCAGTTATTGCACTCCATTTAAAGTCTGCCAGTTGTGTGTTGTTCAAAACTATACACATTTGGTCGCTGACAATTGCCAATACCATAGTACAAGGCCACTGCCTAAAATCGTGGTCATCAGACGTGATCAGATATTACTGCGCTAATAATCCTGAATTTTTGGGAGTGTGCCAAATATTATACTCCATTTAAAGTTTGCTAGTTGTGTGTTGTTCAAAACTATTCACACTGGGTCGCTGACCAATAGCATATCTGTCAACAATGTTGTCACAGTATTAAGCCACTTTTACAGACTGAAAGACTTTCATTTCCTGGTAGAAATGTTAAGAAACATTATTTGCAGGGTCATAACTTGTATATAAGGCCAAATAAATAACAAAAAAAAAGCTCCTCCACACCTTGGGCTATGTTCACATGTAGTGTTTTTGATGCGTTTTTGTACTTTCACATTGCTTTCAATGGTGAAAAATACATTCACCAGTAATTGTCATTTTAACAATTTACTAACTTATCTGGCCATGTGGTATGTGAGACATGATTAGAAACATCCTGTTTCATTTATGAAGGACGGACTCAAAGTCATAAAGCCTATTTTTACAGGGCCATCAGGTGGCCCTTACTATTGTTTCAAGGGCCAGCAGTCGGCCCTCACTATTGTTAAAGGGAATCTAGCACCCTCTGGGTGATATCAAACCTCTACCATGGGCATTGAGGTGATAGAAAAGTAAATCTATACTTACCTGTATGGCCCATAGCATAGGCCTGATTGCAGAGAAATCTGGTTTTATAAAGTCTGTTTTCCAGAGGCTTGGCGTCCGGGGGACGCCAAGCAAAACCCTCCTATCTGCTTACTATTCCCCTAAATCACTGCCTCTGTGCTAAATTACCATTCTCCCCCTCCCCTGCACATCACAGGGCTCTGTGACAGGCCCTGTGATGTGCCCTGCTCTGCCTCCCCTACCGCGTGAGCACAATGCGCCGCTCCCATGGAGCGCGCTTTATTTCCCTCTGGCCCCATTTGGCTGCGTATTGCGCCGCAGCCTTTTATTGCGCAAGCGACGGTTCTGCTCCGCTGGCATTACGCAGCCAAATACTCACATAGAGTGCGCTTTGCTTCCTCCCAGCCCTATCTCCCCGTGCACTGCCGTGGCACCGGGGAGTTATTGTCACTTTCCGGTGCCTGAACAATAGAAACCTGCAGTGCAGAATACAAGTATACGGGGCCAGGAATACGGGGCCAGGAAGAAGCAAAGCATGCTCTATGTGAGCGGCGCTTTGCGCATGCCCGGGAGTCAGGGAGCAGAATGCATGTCACAGGGCCTGTCACAGGAGGCGGGATATGATAATTAAGCAGAGAGGCGGGGATTTAGGGGAATAATATGCAGATAGGCGGGGATTTCTTGGCGTCATCCGGACGCCAAGCCAGTGGGAAGAAGACTTGATTACAGTGCTTTTCTCTGCAATCAGACCTCTGCTATGGGCCATACAGGTAAGTATAGATTTACTTTTCTATACCCTGTATGGCCATAGTAGAGGTCTAATATAGCCCAGAGGGTTGACAGATTCCCTTTAACCTTTCTCTTTCTTCGGGTACCTTCACCTCTTCATTCAAACATGCAATCATAACCCCTTTTCTTAAAAAGCCATTCCTTGACCAAAACTGATCTGCTAATTACAGACCGGTCTCTAATCTTCCTTTCCTCTGTAAAGTCCTGGAGCACTTGGTCCACTCCCGTCTCATCAGCTATCTTTCAGATAACACTCTTCTCGTTCTTTTACAATCTGGTTTCAGCTCTTCACACTCTACTGAAACTGCCCTCACTAAAGTCTCTAATTATCTACTAACAGCTAAACCAATTGGCACTACTCCCTGCTGTTTCTCCTGGATCGCTCTGCCGCATTTGACACTGTGGATCACCAGCTCTTCCTCACTATGCTCCGCTCTGTAGGCCTTAAGGACACCATTCCCTCTGCCTCATATTCCCTCTTCTCGGGCCATCCACGCTGAACAGATGGTATGAATGTGGTGTGGGTAGTACCATCTGTAGACAGGAAACCAGATCCTGTTCCTCCTCCTTCTCCTCACTATCACCGAATCCACATTGAGATGAGACGAGGCTGGGCTATGTAGCATCACCCTGTATAGTTCCTTGCTTCAGCTCATCGTGCTCCGCCTGCAATGCCTCCTCTTTAATTGTGAGCAGCGAGCATTTCAGTAGACAGAGAAGCGGGATGGTGATGGTAATTATGGCATCATCGCTGCTCATCATCTTGGTGGAGTCCTCAAAGTTTTGGAGGATGGCACAGATGTCAGATATCCATGCCCACTCATCTGCTCTTAAGTGCGGAGGCTGACCTGAATTCCGACGGACATGTTAAAGCAGGCACTCAACACCTACCCTCTGCTACTCACAAATCCTTCCCAACATCTGCATGTTGATTTCCAGTGCGTGCTCATATCGCACACCAGTTGGTGAGCTGGAAGCTACTGACGCACTCCCAGGGTGGCGAAAGCTGTAGCTGACTTTCTGAAATGGGCAAACACATGGCGTACTTCCTCAAGCAGCTCAGGAATATCAGGGTTGGTTTTGAGAAACCGCTGAACCACTAAGTTGAGCACATGGGCCAGGCATGGTACGTGTGTGAGGTTGCCAAGCTTCAGAGCCACCACCAGGTCCCACACATTGTCACACACGACCATGCTTGGCTGTAGGTTCAGCAGTGAGAGCCACAGATCTGCCTGCTCTGATACAGCTTTCAACAACTCTGCAGCGGTGTGCAGTTTGTCACCTAAGCATATTATCTTCAACACAGCCTGTTGCCACTTGGCCGAGCAGTGCTGCAGTGCTTCCAGCTTCCGACTGATGTGGTCATTTCAGAGATGGAGGCCGAATAGGAGGAGGAGCTGCAGGAGCTGTAGAATGTGGGGGCAAGCCTGATTGACACAGGGCCTGCAATCCTCTGTGTTGGGAGGACATGTTCCATCCCAGGGTCTGACTGAGTCCCGGATTTCACAATATTAACCCAGTGAGCCATCCGTGAGATGTACCGTCCCTGGCCACCATCACTTCTCCATGTGTCCGTGGTTAGGTGGACCTTTCCAGTAAATGCATTGGTGAGGATACGGGTAATGTTCTGGGACCCGTGCTTGTATAAGGCAGGGACGGCACACCGAGAAAAATAGTGGCGGCTGGATGCCGAGTACCAAGGGACAGCCATCGCCATGAGGTTGCCCAAAGCTTCCGCCTCCATGAGCCTAAAAGGCAAAATTTCTAGTGCAAGCATTTGTGAAATGTGGCAGTTTTGTATTGTGGGTGGCTGCATATTTGTGCTTGCGTGCCAAGGACTGGGGTAGGGATAACTGAACACTGCATTGGGACAAGGACGTGGACTCTGATGGTGATGGTTGCAAGTGTGTAACGGTATTCAATTGACAGGTGTACAATTCTTTGTACAATCTAAATGGGGGTATTTTTTGAGTTCTGATTAATGTGGTAACTCCAAATTAGTCTACTTTCATAAAAATGGAGCTATGTATCTAAACATTGACATTAACCTGGGAGGCATCTTTGCCTGCATCATGGGTGGAGGCTTGGTGTGCACGTACAACAGGGGAAGAGGCAGTGGTGTCACCCGCAGATACTGTTTTTGGACTCGGACGTTAGACCAAACTACTCGGGGGCTCTGCTGTTATGTGCCTGAGCATGCTGGTGGTGGTCAGGCAGGTAATTTTGCTGCCCCTGCTCATGCTGGCATGGCAGATGTTGCAAATGGCCTTTTTGGGTTAACTGGACAGTCTTTAGAAAAGAACCAGACTCGGGATGACCTAGCAGTTGAACTAGCAACTTTCCTAGTATTTGTGTTTCGGGGAACAGTTGCCCGCCTTGTGTCTGTAGCCACCCCACTGCTTCTTCCTGCCTGTTGTGGTGCTATGCTTCCCTCCCTCTCTGCGCTTCTGTCCTTGCTATGCATGTCACCTTACCAGTTTGGGTTAGTGACTTCATCATCCACCACCTCATCTTACACTTCTATACCCTGGTTCTCCTCCTGACTTTCTGTCAATTGTGTCTCATCACCATCTACCTATTGCGACAGTAATTGCACTTTCCCTCTATCACCCTCATGTGACCATTGCCTCTGAAATATTTGAGCATTGCTACATGTGATCTCCTGTTGCCACGGTTGAAGCGGACCGAGTGAGCGACCAGAATCTATAAATGGAAAGATGAACAAAACAGCTCTTTGGAGTGTCCAAGTGATGGATCAGTTATCTCAGGGCACTCGAAGTGGTGGGAGGAAGGAGGATCAGGGTGAAGACTATGCCAACTCCAAGTAAAAAAAAATGTCCTGGATCCTCACAAACCTCAAACGAAAATCTGCAAAAAAAATTGTGCATGCCCTCATCATCTCCCGCCTTGACTACTGCAACCTCCTGCTCTGTGGCATCCCTTCTAACACTCTTGCAAACCTCCAATCTGTCCTAAACTCTGATGCTCAACTAATCCACCTGTCCCCCTGCTATTCCCCGGCCTCTCCTCTCTGTCAGTCCCTTCACTGGCTCCCCATTGCCCAGAGACTCCAGTTCAAAACCATAGCTTTGGCATGCAAAGCCATCCACAACCTGTCTCCTCCATACATCTATGACCTAGTATCATGGGACTTACCTGCACGGAACTTCAGATCCTCACAAGATCTCCTTATCTACTTTCCTCTTCTCTCCTCTTCCCACAATCGCAGACAAGATTTCTCCCATGCATCCCTCCTACTCTGGAACTCTCTACCCCAACATATCAGGCTCTTGCCTACCGTGGAATCCTTCAAAAGGAACCTGAAGACCTACCTCTTCCAACAAGCATACAACCTGCAGTAACCACCGGTCCACCATACCGCTGCATGACCATCTCCACCCTCACCTACTGTATCCTCACCCATCCATTGAAGACTGTGTGCCCTTGCGGGCAGGGTCCTCTCTCCTCCTGTACCAGTTGCCGTCACATTTTTTGTTCAAGATTATAGTAATTGTTTTTGCTATGTATACCCCTTTTTCACATGTAAGACGCTATAATAATAAATAATAATAATAATAATGTGGTCCAGACTCATGGCTACTAAGACTGGACCGTGTGGAAGACAGGGTGGTGGTGGTGGCAAACTGACTGGAAGCATTATCTGCTATCCAACCAAAACAACCTTTTCACACTGTTCTGGCTTCAATAGAGGTGTTCTGTGGCCCCCTTCAAAGCGGGACAGGAAGGTAGGGTGACATGACGTGGGTGCTTGTTGTGCTCCCTCAGCAGGTACAGTTTCATCTTGCCCTCGGCCTCGACCTCTGCATGCACCATCACCATTACGTTCACTTCCCCGTCCCTTTCCACGTGTCTTGCCCATTTTAAATGGAGTTTAATATTTGGCACATTGCCAAAAAGTCTGTATTATTACCGCAGTAATATAGTATCACGTCTGATGACCACGGTTTTAGGCAGTGACCTGGGATGCAAGAAGATGCTTCCAGGGGTTTTCCCCATGATATTCCCATGTCATTTCAGCACTGTATGGATGTGTCTGATCATGTCTCAGACACCACATGACCAGATAAGATAGTAAAATGTTAAAATGACATTTACTGGTGAATGCATTTTTCAAAATTGAAAGCAATGCAAAAGTACATAAAAAATGCTTCATGTGAACATAGGCCAAGGTGTGGAGGAGCATTTATGTTTTTGGTTATTTATTTTGCTTATATACAAGAACAAGTCATTACCCTGGAAAGAATATTCCCTAACATTTTTTCCAGGAAAATCCATTTTGGCTTAATTTTTCTATGTTTTATTGTGAGTCTGCAAAAGTGTCGTAATATTCTGACAACATTGTTGACAGCAGTGACCTGGGAGTCAGAGATGCTTCCAGGGGTCTTCCCCATGCTGTTCCCATATCATTTTAGCCCTGTTCCCATTGATTTGACAATTTTTAGGCCCCCTGCAGACCACCGGGGGAAAGGGGGCTAGATGGACTGTCAGCTCCTAAGCTTGCCGCTACCTCCTCTCTGTGGGGGCCCGCCAAAAGTGGAGGCCACTGGTTGAGGTAGCTGGCCCTGGAAATTCCAAAGTCGCAGCTGCTCTATTCTCGGCGGGTCAGCGGAAGGGTGAGACTGTGTAATTTTGCACCATCTTGGGTATTTGCTGGGACTGTTTGATGTGTTTATTGTTTGGTAGTTCAATAAAGTATTTCCACACTGTTTTACCCTCACCCTGTGTTGTCTGAGTAGAATTATGACCACGGAAGACCCCAGGTCTTCACAGTTATTTATTAGCTATTTTGTGTGACATAACTCTCTGGTTTATGGGCATAAGAATTAAAAGTTTGAAAATTGCGAAAGTTTCAATATTTTTGCCAATTTTCTGATATTTTAACAATAAATGCAAGTCATATTGAGCAAATTTTACCACTATCATGAAGTACAATACATTACTAGAAAAGAGTCATAGAAACACTGGGATCCATTGAAGCATTCCAGAGTTATTACTACTTAATGTGATACTGGTCAGAATTGTAAATTTTCACCCGGTTATGAAAACTGGATAAGGGGTGACGGGGTTAAGAAAGCATCAGCACTGGAATGTGAACTAATCCACTACAGGATTTAACCACAATGCCCCAGGGCTTTGCAAAATAACTACACAACATCACAACTACAGCCAATTACAACCAAACTCTGTGCTCTGCAGTGATGCCAAGGTAGCCGACGACAGACTGCAACATGCAAACAAAGACAAGGCAGAGAGGCAGTGCTGGAGCAGTGGTGGACAAATATAGTTGAGTTTGCTATTTTTAACGTCAGCAGGCTTGAAGAATTAAAAAAAATATATACAGTATTTCTTAGAAAACTTTATTTATTCCAGACTTTTGCAGTGTTTGCACCATTATGTGGACAAACTTACTATAAAATATATAGTATGATGTGAACTGACTGGAGAGTTTAAAATTCACTGAAAACTAAGTAGCGGCTGCATTTACTCTATACATTTACACCAGACTGTGAACTAATGATTAGTGGCAGCATTTTCACAGACTGTTGACAGGCTGCAGCATTTCCACTAGACTGTGAATTAACCAATGGGGGAATTTACACTACACTAATCATGAAGCAAATGCAAGAGCTAAATGAAATTGTGTACTAACCACTGCAGTGCTTACATTTGACTTTTGACTATAGAATACACAACTACAGAATTTACACTAGACTGGCGACTGAGTGACATTATTGTATACAATATACTGTGGAATGACCAACTGCAGCATTTACACCAGACAGTGAACTAATTGACTGAAAAAAAAACACTTTTAGGTCTTCTTCACACGTCCTGATATTTCCAGTACTGGAAAAAACAGTACCGAAGCTATCCGTGTCAGTGTGACTGTGTGTGTCATCCATGTATCTTCCATGTGCCATCCATGTGCACTATCTGTGTGACCCATATTGGAATAGAATGTGGAATATTAATGACAGATGTTTAGGTGTTAAAAATGTGCAAAAATAAAGAAAGCTAGATAGTTATCCGTGAGATACATAATCAGTGCATTGTGTGTGCAGTTTTGTGTACATGTATTAAGCTAATAAATAAATGGAAAAAATGACATAGGGTCCCCCTCATTTTTCATAACCAGCAAAGGTAAAGCAGACAGCTGTGGGCTGATATTATCTGGCTGGGAAGGTCCATGGATATTGGGCCCTTCCCAGCCTAAAAGTACCTGCCTATAGCCACCTGAGAATTGGCGCATCCAGGTGCGCCAGTTCTGGTGCTTTGCTCTGCTCTTCCCATTTTCCCTGTTGCATTGGCAATCAGGGTAATGGTATTAGGGTTGATGACAGCTGTCATTTGTAAAAATATCACAGCTAGAATCAAACCCCGGGTTAGTAATTGCCCAGTAATCAAAGGAAAAAAACATACACGCAAAAAAATTTGCACTCCTCCATACTATCTGGTTCACCAATTTATTGAAAAAAAATCCCACGCAGTTCCACCAGGTCTCGCTGAGTACAACGTGAGCCAGCAATGCTGATGAGAATTATAGCCAGTACCCATCGCCTGTGAATTAGCAGAAAGTTTATGGCTATTTACACACACCGGAGGCAGATTCGGGGAAAGTGGACAACTTCAGAGTGGCGTGGGAACATTTTTGCTTATTAATTGTTGAATGAGGGACTGTGCTTATTGCTCTCTTTTTATGTTTTTCAGGTATCCATTTCGGGACAACATCGGCTTCAGTGGATTACGGTGGACCTGCGTGGGATTTGTTTTTTCTATAAATTATTGAACCATGGATAGTGTGGGGAGACTTTATTCAAATAAAGGTGTTTTTTTATTACTGGGTTAGTAATATGGGTGTCTGTTAGACACCTCTCCATTATTAACCCCAGAGTTTGATACCAGCTGTGATTTTTGACAAAGCACAGCTGAGCTGACATCAACTCCAATACCATTGCCCTGATTGCCAACACACCAAGAGCCGGGAAAAGTACCAGAATTAGTGCATCTAATGGATTTGCCAATTCTGGGGCAGCTGAGGGCTTGTATTTTTAGGCTGGGAAGGGCCTAATATCCATTGACCTTCCAAGACTGATGATAGCCTGCAGCTGTCTACTTTACCTTTGCTGGTTATAAGAAATAGGTGGGACCCAACGTCATTTTTTTCAATTATTTATTTATTAGCCTAATACAAGTACAGTACATTACACATGCAAGGCACTAATTATATCTCATGGATATCTATCTACCCCATCTCTATCTGTCTATCTATCTCTATTTTTGCACATCTTTAACACTTAAAAATCTGTCATTTCTATTCTACATTTTATACCAGTATATGTCACATGGATGGCGCAGGTATGTCACACTGTATGTCATCTGTGTGAATGTGTGCAGAACGTATTGGCATCCGTGAGACATGTTTACGTGTGGGCCACATGGACACTTTTTCCGTGTGAATACAAGGACATGTTTGCAGCCCCATAGATTATAATGGGTGTACGTGTGTATGTGTCTGCAGTTTGTGTGAAAACTGTCACTACACGTACTGGAAACACTGACATGTGAACTGGTCCTTAGAGTAAGTTATGATTTTGGCTACTGCAGATACTACTACAAGAAGAACAGAAACTTTCTGCACCTCAGTTTAACTCAGCATGCAGTATGCTCTCCCTAGTAACAGCTCAGCCATAATCCTCTGTTAGGATTTATATCTATAAATGTGTATCAGGCTCCCAGAAATAAGAAACAATTTCTGAACATCTCGTTTCAACATCTGAAAATTGATGAGCCAAATTAATATTTTGTCAGGGTTGACGATAGGGAAAACAGGGTAGGCAGGACCTTTGGTAACATAACGGTCCTTTACCCTGCAGGGCCCTACAAGAACTGCACAGGAATAGACAGACTGATAAGATCTCTAGAGTGTGAATGTGCTCTGCATATACACATGTACAGGTGCTTCTCACTAAATTAGAATATCATCAAAAAGTTAATTTATTTCAGTTCTTCAATACATAAAGCGAAACTCATATATTATATACAGTCATTACCAACAGAGTGATCTATTTCAAGTGTTTATTTCTGTTAATGTTGATGATTATGAATTACAGCCAATGAAAACACGAAAGTCATTATCTCAGTAAATTAGAATACTTTATAACAACAGCTTGAAAAATGTTTTTAAAATCCGAAATGTTGGTCTACTGAAATGTATGTTCAGTAAATGCACACAATGCTTGGTTGGGGCTCCTTTTGCGTAAATTACTGCCTCTCTATATAATATATGAGTTTCACTTTTTGGATTGAAGAACTGAAATAAATTAACTTTTTGATGGTATTCTAATTTAGTGAGATGAACCTGTATGTATATATTATTTGCATATACTGTACATATGTGGGCTATGTCTATATACATATCTGTATCTCTGCTATGTATATGTGTGTGGGCTGCTATGTACATGTGTGTGTCTGTGCTAAGTATATATATGCAATGGCATGTAAAAGTTTGGCCAAAAATTACTGTTCTGAAATGATCTCTAAAAAGGCTAAAGTTAAAGATGACACATTTCTTTTGTATTTTATGCAAAAAAATATATATTGTAATTTTTTTTTCATTTTAAAAATTACAAAAAGGAAAATTTAAAAGTTGGGGCATCCTTGGAGATTTCTATGCTCAGATAACTTTGACCAAGGTTTCAGACCTTAATTAGTCTTTTAGCATTATGGCTTGTTTACTATCGTATTTAGGAAAGGCCAGGTGATACAAATTTCCCAGCTTTATGAAAACCCAGCCTCCTCTAACCTTGTGCCAAAAACAACAGCCATGGGTTTTTCTAAGCAGCTGCCTAGCACTCTTAAATATGAAAATGGTGTCTATAATAAAGTCTGGAAGACTAAACAAAATTTCAGTGAGAGCTACTCTTAGGATTGCTAGAGATTTAAATCAGATCCCCCAATTGACTGCAAAAGACCTTCAGAAAGATTTAGCAGACTATGGAGTTGTGGTACATTGTTCTATTGTTCAGAGACACATGCACAAATATGGCCTTCATGGAAGAGTCATCAGAAGAAATCGTCTCCAGCATCATCACCATAAAATTCAGCGTCAGACGTGTTTTCAAAAGGAGGTGCTACTAGGCATTAACCATGCAGGGTGCCCAAACTTTTGCACTGGTCCATTTTCCTTTTTGTAATTTTTAAAATGTAGACGAAAAAAAATAAAAATATATATATATAATATATACATATATACTGTATATATATTATACTGGCTTCCAAAAGTATTCACCCCCTTTGCTTTTTTCTTATTTTGTTACATTACAACTAGTGAGAAGCGAGCATGCTCACTGCTCGAGATGCACGGTGCTCGCCGAGTATTTCTGGGTTTGCTCAACGGGAGCTCGGGTCTCCGCCCTGCATGTTTGGCGCTCTTTACAGAGGCAATGAACATGCAGGGATAGCCTGCCACTCACTGTAAGGCAGCAGCCATGTTGGTTGTGGTATTACAGTGATTGGCTGGCCGCACAGCATCATCAGGTCTATATCAGACCTGGCGCTGCCGTGCTCGTCACAGTCACTCTGGAATCAGACAGTGTAGTGAGACGTGCTGCTGATCTAGGGAGAGATTCGCTTGTTTATTAGGTAGTGTAGGTAGAACAGAAGTATATTACACAAATCCATCTCAACAAACAGTCCTTCTAAGGACTAATCCATCTGCAGAGATATCAGGCAGGCAGTGTATATAGCAGACTGCAGTGCATATAGCACAAGAGGCTCCATTACAGTTTTGTCTGCTGCTGCTGTTAGACATTTCTAGACATAGGCCCATGTCTCAAGGGCCAGGAATAATTTTTTTTTGGATCTTAATCCTCATTATTTGCTTAAAAATCAATCCAGAGAACACCGTTTTTCTGCGCCATTTGCTTGTTGGCACTGCAGAATACAGCCAAGTCCTTTCCAAAATACTGCGCTAAAAATCCAGCTGTGGTTTGTCCGCCATACGGATCACATATAATTGTGCTGAAAATAATGCCATTTCTGGCCTCATTTAAATTTTATTGCAGTGTGTCATTGAACTAATTGACACGAGGTAGGCGCTGATAAAAATAGTTACCTATAGGCCAGCTATTTAATACGCTGTTTTCTCCGTCACACGGATCACATATACGTTTTCAGAAAATACTGCCATTTCTGGCCTCCATTAAAAATTTGTTTCAGTGTGTCAGTGAAGCCATTGACACCAGTTTGCTGTTAAAAATAGTTACCTACAGGCCTGCTGTTTAAAACTGTGTTTTCTCCGTCACAAGGAGGACATATGCATTTTCTGAAATACAGCCATTTCTGGCCTCCGTTAAAAATTTGTTTCAGTGTGTCAGCGAAGTTTTGACACTGGTTTGCTGTTCAAAATAGTTACCTACAGGCCAGCTATTTAATACTGTGGTTTGTCCGTCACACGGATCACATATAAGTTTGCTCTAAATTCTGCCATTTGTAGTGAGCGTTGAAGATATTGTCCTCCATTTAAAATGGCAAGGCACGGGGCAAGGGACGGGGAACTGGACGTGATGGTGACGGTGCATGCAGAGGCCGAGGCTGTGGGCAAGCTGAAATTGTGCCACAACAAACACCCACATCTTCTCGCTCGACCTTCCTGTCCCAATTAATAGGGGACCACAGAACACAACTATTGAATACAGAGCAGTGTAAAAATGTTATTGGTTGGATAGCAGATAATGCTTCCAGTTACTTAGCCACCACCAACACCACACTGTCTTCCAGACGGTCAAGTCGCTGTGACCGCTTATTCTTTACCCTGAACCTCCTTACTCCCACCATGCCGAGTGCCCAGAGACAACTGATCCCACACTTGGACAAAGAGCTGTTCACTTTTGGTCACACGCAGGCGACGGTGGGAAAGTCCCACAAGAGGTGGACAATGATCAGACATAATTGGCAGAAAGTTTGTAGGAGGACCAGGGTGCGGAAGTGGAAGACGAGGTGGTGGATGATATAGTAACTGACCCAACCTGGCAGGAGGACATGCAGAGTGAGGACAGCAGCACACAGGGGGAGGGAGGCAGAGCACCCCAACAGGCAGGAAGAATCAGTGTGGTGGCTGCAGACAGTAGGCAGGCAACCGTTCCCCTTAACACTAATACAAGGGAAATTGCCAGCACAACTGTTACGTCTTCCCGAGTCTGGTTGTTTTTAAAGACTGTGTCAATAACCCCAAAAAGGCCATTTGCACCACCTGCCAGGCCAGCATCAGCAGGGGTGGCAAAACTACCAGCCTGACCACCACCAGCATGATCAGGCACATGGCAGCAAAGCACCCAATTTTGTGGGTCAATTCCCAGGGTCCAGGAACAGTGTCTGCAGGTGGCACCACTGCTTCTTCCCCTGTTGTGCATGCAAGCCAATCCCCTGTCCATGGTGCATGCGAAGATGCTCCTGCCCTGCACCTGTCATTGAACACTCTCAAGTAGCAGAATCAGGAAGCACGTCCGCGTCCTTGTCCCAGCGCAGCATTCTGTTGTCCATACCCCAGTCCGTGGAACGTAAGCGCAAATACGTAGCCAATACCCCACAGGCCAGACTACTAAATTCCTGTAACATACCTGGCGGCATGCTGGTATGGCTTACCATCTCCCACCATGCAAGACCGCCAACTTACCTATCAGTCCTGGCTGCACACTTTGCTCCATTACTTGCTGTGTGCATGTCTCTTGTCTGATTGCTTAGGGCGGCGGCGCTGTTACTTCCTGATTCTTAAAGTTACTGTGTGCACAGTCCTAATGCATCCCCAGCCTGTTGTTGTGAGCCACTGGATACTTAAACCCCCTCCACCCAGTAGGAGGTGCCTGAGCATTACTTTCTTTCAGTGTGTTCTCTGCAACTGAGTTGCCAGGTCCTGTCGTCCCGTCCTGTATCTTGTCTGTTTCCGCCACCCTGGGGGCTGAGTACCCAGGCTCATAACCTGTATCTGTGACTTCTAGTCTATTCCTGCCACCCTGGGGGCTGAGTACCCAGGCTCGTTCCTGTATCTCGTTGCAGTGTCAGTTCCTGTCTGAACTGTGTCCTAGCCTGCTATCTGTTTGTCTCTATGTCCGATCCTTCCCTTTTCCTGCAGTGTCTGAACTAGTACCTAACTCCAACTCGTTGACTCTGTACTTCTGTTTGTGAGTTTTGTGTCCACTCGCTACTTCATTGCAAGTACCTTGTGTGTATCTGGTTGTTCTTGTCCCGTTTCCCTGCCTCCGTTTCTACCCCCTGTGTTCTAGCTATCTTCCTGTGTTTCCCAACCTGTTCCATGTGAACAGAGCCCTGTCCTGTCTGCCTGCATCTGCGGCTCTGCTCCACTTGTCCTCCGCACCTGCGGTTCCGCTCTGCTCCGCTTGTCCTCCGCATCTGCGGTTCCGCTTTGCTCTGCTCCGCTTGTCCTCTGCACCTGCTGTTCCGCTCTGCTCTGATCTGCTTGTCCTCCGCACCTGCTGTTCTGCTCTGATCTGCTTGTCCTCCGCACCTGCGGTTCCACTCTGCTCTGCTCCGCTAGTCCTCCGTGCCTGCGGTTCCTCTATACTTTGCTCAGCGTGTCCTCAGCGCCTGCGGTTTTGCCCTTCTCTGCTCCGCTTGTCCTCCGCACCTGTGGTTCTGTTTTGCTTTGCTCCGCTTGTCCTCAACACATGTGGTTCCGCTTTGCTCTGCTTCGCTTGTCCTCCGCACCTGCTGTTCCGCTCTGCTCTGTTCCGCTTGTCCTCTGCACCTGCGGTTCCACTCTCCCCTGCTCCTCTTGTCCTCCGTGTCTGCGGTTCTGCTCTGCTTTGCTCCGCTTGTCCTCCATGCCTGCGGTTTCGCTCTGCTCTGCTTGTTCTCCACCCCTGCGGTTCCCCTCTGCTCTGCTCCGCTTGTCCTCCACACCTGCAGTTCTGCTCTGCTCTTCTTGTCCTCTGCGCCTGCAGTTCTGCTCTACTTTGCTTGTCCTCCGTGCCTGTGGCTCTGCTCTGCATGTCCACCACACCTTCGGCTCTGTTCCTGTATCCCAGTCTGTACTGGTCCCTTTACAGCATGCTTTCCTACCTTCCAGTATCAGCCTGTCTGCATACCTGCCATGCCTGCCAGTACCCACCTGTCCGCATACCTACCGTGCCTGCCAGTACCCACCTGTCTGCAAAGCAGCCGTGCCTGCCAGTACCCACCTGTCTGCATACCAGCCTAACCTGCCAATTCCTGCATTCTTCGGTGTGGATCAACAGCTGTGACAGGGGTCTGACCTGGAGTAGCTCCTGGGCCATCTCCCACGTCCCTCCTCGGACCACAGAGTCGATTAAGCCGCCGTGTGTTCGTGGTCGGATCTGACAAGGCCCCTAGTCACGCCCCTACAGGCACTCCTCGATTCGTGGCCCAGTGGGATTACTAACCACGCTCACGCCAGTCAGTCTGGGCATGAGCATAACAATTCCCACATTTCGCGACTGCTTGTGCTCGAAATTTTGCCTTTTAGGCTCATGGAGATGGAAGCATTCCGCAACCTGATGGTGGAGGACGTCCCTTGGTACTCGGTCCCCAGCCGCCACTATTTCTCTCGGTCTGCCGTCCCCGCATTATACAAGCATGTGTCCCAAAACATTAGCCATGCCCTCAACAACGCAGTTACCGGGAAAGTCCACCTAACCACGGACAAGTGGACATGTGTTTGTGGGCAGGGACGGTACATCTCGTTGACGTCACACTGGGTTAACATAGTAGAAGCTGGGACCCAGTCGAATCTTGGGACGGAACACATTCTCCCGATGCCAAGGATTGCAGGGCCCTAGGTCAATCAGGGTTGCCCCCAAAGTCTACAGCTTCTGCACCTCATCCTACTCAGTCTCCTCCTCCTCTTCAGCCTCCATATCTGAAATGACCACATCAGTCACAAGCTGGAAGCACTGCCGCACTGCCTCGGCCAAGCGGCAACAGGCTGTGCTGGAGCTAATATGCTTAGGTGACAAACAATTCAGAAGAGTTGTTGACAGCTCAAAAAGAGCAGGCAGATCTGTAGCTCACACCACTGAACCTATAGCCAGGCATGGTCGTGTGTGACAATGGCCAGAACCTGGTGGCGGCTCTGAGGCGTGGCGAGCTCACACACGTGCTATGCCTGGCCCATGTTCTTAACCTCGTGGTTCAGCGGTCTCTCAATTCCTACCCAGAGCTTATGGATCTGCTTGTTAAAGTACGCCACCTGTGTGACCATTTTAGAAAGTCACCTACAGCTTCTGCCACCCTTGCCGTGTTTCCGCAGCGTTTGTAGCTTCCGGCTCATTGACTGGTGTGTGATGTCCCCATGCATTGGGACTCTACACTGCAGATGTTGGGAAGGATTTGTGAGCAGAAAAGGGCAGTTGTTGAGTACCAGCATCAACAAGGCCGTCGGTATTTAGTTCAGACTCCACACATAAGGCCTCAGGAGTGGACATGGATATCAGACATATGTACCATCCTCCAAAACTTTGAGTACTCCATCAAGATGGTGAGCGGCGATGATGCCATAATTAGCGTCACCATCCCACTTCTCTGTCTCCTGAAAAACTCTCTCCTCACAATCAAACAGGAAGCATTGCAGGCAGAGCACGATAATATGGAGCAAGGAACCATACAGGGTGATTACACACAGCCCAGCCTCATCTCATCCCAACGTGGGTTGGGTGACAATGAGGAAGAGGAGGAGGAGGAGGAAGAACAGGAGCTAGTTTCATGCACTATAGACTGTATTACCTGCACAACTGTCATACTGTCTTTTCAATGTAGATGGCCTGAGGACAGAGAGGAGGAAGAGGAGAGCATGGTCAGTCGTCCTCTTGGTGAGGACACGGAAGTCTTGCATGTTTGAAGTCTGGCACGCATGGCTGAGTTTATGTTACGCTGTCTTTCCCATGACCCTCGCGTTCTCAAAATTTTGGGTGATTGTCATTACTGGTTTGTGACACTTCTAGACCCGTGCTACAAGGAGAACTTTATATCTCTTATTCCTGAGGCGGACAGGTTTACAAAAATGGGGCAGTACCAGAAGGCCCTTGTTGTGGAACTATTAAAAAAATTTCCATCTGAAAACACTGGCGGCAGAGGTCACAGTTCACTGGACAACCAAGGACTACATGCGAGAGAGACACAACTCCAATCCAGCAGAGGCAGGGGAACACTGTCAAAGTACTGGGAGAATTTTCTCATCCCCCACCATCACACAAGCCCTGAGGTGCGAGATTCTCAAAGAGTGCAAAGTTTGGGAAGATGCTGAGGGAGTACCTTGCCGACCGAACCAACATCCTCCGTGATTCCTCTGTGCCTTATAATTATTGGGTATCCAAGCTGGATACGTGGAATGAACTGGCTCTCTGTCCATGGAGGTCCTTGTTTGCCCTGCCACCAGTGTTTTCTCAGAGCGGGTTTTTAGTGCCGCTGGTGGAATTATAACTGATAAGCGGATCCGCCTGTCAACTGAAGATGCTGACAGGCTGATTCTTATAAAACTGAACAAGGGCTGGATTGGGCCAGGCTTCTCAAAACCACCGAATGATAGCAGCGTAACAAACTCAAGTCCAGTGTCCTTTTTTGTGAGGTGTATTCTCATGCACCTCTTCACACCCAGACATGGGTATACGCTTCCTGATTTTGGCTATTTGCTCATGCCTCCTCCTTCTCCTCATCCTCTGCCACCATATCACCAGCGTGACCGCGGTCTGTGATGCAACACCCACATAATTTTTTTAACGGGTGTTTATGATGCTCGTAAAAAAAAAATGTATACAGTATGTTCATGTATACCCCCCAGGGGTTAATGTTTGTCAGCCAATACACTTAGTGCAAGTATAGGAGACCCGCTCCTTTCTAATGGGAACATTTTTTATGAGGCCCTCCTCCACGTCTCTTCCAAGGGGCATTGGAGTGCCTCCCAATTTTTGGCAGCCCTTGCATTTACTGCGTAAGCCAACACTATGGGAGACCCACTTCCTAATAATGGGAACATTTTTTTCATGAGGCCCTCTACGTATCTTCCAAGGGGAATTGGAGTGCCTCCCAATTTTTGGCAACCCTTACATTCACTGCATAGGCAAACACAATGGGAGACCCGCTTCCTAATAATGGGAACGTTGTTTTCAGGAGGCCCTCTGGCCTCAACGTCTCTTGCAAGGGGCATTGAAATGCCTCCAATTTTTGGGCAACCCTTGTATTCACTGCATAGGCAAATAGTATGGTAATCTTACTTCCTAAAAATGGGAACATTGTTTTCAGGAGGGTCTCCTCTAAGTCTCTTCAAAGGGGTATTGGATTACGTACAAATTTTCAAAGGGGTATTGGGGTGCGTCCAAATTTTGGGTAGCCCTGCCACTCACTGCATATGCAATAACAGTATAGGAGACCCACTCTTTAGTAATGGGAACAACAAAGCATAGCCAGATGATGGCTCTCTAAGAATAGTGAAGGCCGACTGCTGGCCCTTTAAAAATAGTAAAGGCCACCTGATGGCCCTATAAAAATAGGCTTTGTGACTTTCAGAGTCCCTACTTCATAAATGAAACAGCATGTGTCTGATCATGTCTCTCACACCACATGGCCAGATAAGGTTGTAAAATGTTAAAATGACATTTCCCATTGAATGCATTTATCAAGGCTGAAAGCAATACAAAAGTGCAAACACGCATCAAAAACACTATGTGTGAACATAGCCTATGGTGTCTAGGATTATTTTTGTTTTTGGTTATTTATTTTGCCTCTTATACTAGTCATTACCCTGGAAAGGATGTTCCTTAACATATTTCCCAGGAAAATCCATTTTGATTTCGTTTTTGTATATTTATTGGAAGTCCGTAAAAGTGGCGTAATAACTCTGACAACATTGTTGACAGCAGTGACCTGGGAGTCAGAAATGCTTCCAGGGGTCTTCCCCATGCTGTTCCCATGCCACTTGAACACTGTTTCCATCTATTTGGGAAATTTTTAGGCACTCTGCAGGCCGCCGGGGGGAGCCACCTGAAAAATGCTCGAGTTTCCCATAGACTTGCATTGGGCTCGTTGCTTGGGTCAAACACCCGAGTATTCCAATTTGCTCGACCCGAGCAACGAGCTCCCGAGAATTTTAGTGCTCGCCCATCACTAATTGCAACCTGTGTTTAAATGTTTCTATAAACTGATTTGTGTGATGCATCAGCACTAATTAGTCTAAGTTGGTGAAGTGAATTGAGAAAAATAAAGGTATAAATTTAATTTATGGGATCAAATAACTAAAAATTGGCATGTGTATGTGTATTCACATCTTTTAAAGCCCCTAAAAATTCCTGGTGTAAGAAATTATCTTCATAAGTTACATGAATAGTGTAAGGACGTTGTCTTGTGTAATCTAAGTTTCACAGGGTCTGTCAGTCTATACACACCTTTTGTGAAAGGCCACAGAGGCTGCAACACTATTACGCAAGAGGCACCACTAACCAAACAACACCATGAAGACCAAGGAAATCTTCAAAACAAGTCAGGGACAAAGTTGTTGAAAAGTACAAGTCAGGGTTGGGTTATTGAAAAATCCCAATCTCTGATGATCCCCCAGAGCACCATCAAATCCATTATCATCAAATGGAAAGAACATGATGCCACAACAAACCTGCCAAGAGAGGTCTGCCTACTAAAACTCTAAGCTTGGGCAAGGAGGGCATTAATCAAAGAGGCAGCGCAGAGACCAAAGGTAACCCTGAAGGAGCTGTAGAGTTCCCAAGCAGAGACTGGAGTATCTGTCCATACGACCACAACAAGCTGTACACTCCATGAAGGTGGCCTTTATGGAAGAGCGGGCAGAAAAAAGCCTTTACTTACACACAAAAACTCAAAATTAACCTTACAGTTTGCCAAAAGACATGTGGGAGACTCCTCAAATATATTGAGGAAGGTGCTGTGGTCGGATGAAACCAAAATTTAGCTTTGGTAAATGCTGGGTCTGGCGCCAAACCAACACAACTAATTACCCCAGGAACATCATCCCCACAGTGAAACATGGTGGTAGCAACATCAAGCTGTGGGAATGACTTTTTGGCAGTGAGGACAAGGAAAATGGTCCAAGTTGAGGAGAAGATGGATGGTGAGAAATACAGGGATATTCTTAAGCAAAACCTGTTTCAGTCTGTTAGTGATTTGAGATTGGTACAGAGGTTCACCTTCCAACAAGACAATGACCCAAAGCATACAGCTATAGCAACACTCAAGTGTTTAAGTCTACATGTCTAAATGTTTAGGAGTAGCCTAGTCAAAGTCTTGACCTTAATCCAATTGAGAATCTGTGGTCAGACTGTTATGAATCATGGTTCTGTGCTTCCACCTGTGAATGGAGCAGGTCCGGTGCTATGCTACTCCAGTTGCAAGTGCCGCGATTGTCCTGACCCTGAAGGCGGAGCTACTACGCATGCAGGGAAACGGCCCCAAACTTGTGGAGTGTCGCGTTCTGGTGCTGTGGGATGTGTGAGGACACAGAACGCTGTTGTGTCTGGTGCTGAGCAGTGGTGGGATTATGTTCAGTCTGCTGCTGAAGCTAGCAGGGAGTGGCTGTCTGGGGATGATACAGTGTTGGCCAAAAGTATTGGCACCCCTGCAATTCTGTCAGATAATACTCAGTTTCTTCCTGAAAATTATTGCAATCACAAATTCTTTGGTATTATTATCTTCATTTAATTTGTCTTCAATGAAAAGACACAAAAAGAAATGTCCTAGAGCCAAATTGGATACAATTTCACACCAAACCTAAAAAAGGCGGTGGACAAAAGTATTGGCACTGTTTGAAAAATCATGTGATGCTTCTCTAAGTCGTGTAATTAACAGCACCTGTAACTTACCTGTGGCACCTAACAGCTGTTGGCAAATACTAAATCACACTTGCAGCCAGTTAACATGGATTAAAGTTGACTCAACCTCTGTCCTTTGTCCTTGTGTGTACCACATTGAGCATGGAGAAAAGAAAGAAGACCAAAGAACTGTCTGAGGACTTGAGAAACCAAATTGTGAGGAAGCATGAGCAACCTCAAGGCTACAAGTCCATCTCCAAAGACCTGAATGTTCCTGTGTCTTCCGTGTGCAGTGTCATCAAGAAGTTTAAAGCCCATGGCACTGTGACTAACCTCCCTAGATGTGGACGGAAAAGAAAAATGTGTCATGTGTGACTAGATCCAATGCTCACATGACTCAGACCTGCTTTTCTGATGGGCAGCCCAGTATATATATACTCTGTCTGTCCAGCAGTTCATCAGCTTTGACAAATAGCATAGTGTCATGCTCGAAACGCGTAGCTGGATCCTATGATGTGATTTATCCATTGAATTTTTATCTTATTACCTGAACTGATCTGAACTATTTTTCTATCAATAGAAAAAAAAATGTTGGGAAATTTTCTCCTTGAAGCCAGTTTTTTCTTACATTTATACTGTTTCTACTACGTGAGACCACACGTTACTAGGCTTCCCTGCACCAGGAGCATGTGAGAACCAGGTGAGCTGAATTTATTTTATTTTTTAAATCCCATAGAACACCTGTGGAGAGATCTCAAAATGGCAGTTTGGAGAAAGCACCCTTCAAATATTAGGGACCTGGAGCAGTTTGCCAAAGAAGAATGGTCTACAATTCCAGCAGAGCATTGTAAGAAACTCATTGATGGTTACCGGAAGCGGTTGTTCGCAGTTATTTTGGCTAAAGGTTGTGCAACCAAATATTAGGCTGAGGGTGTCAATACTTTTGTCCGGCCCTTTTTTGGAGTTTTGTGTGAAATGATCAATGATTTGATATTTGCTTCATTCTCTTTTGTGTTTTTTCCTTGCAAGCAAATTAAATGAAGAGAATAATACCAAAGAATTTGTGATTGCAATCATTTTCAGGAAGAAACAGAGTATTATCTGACAGAATTGCAAGAGTGCCAATACTTTTGGCCACCACTGTACATGGCAATCATCTCATGGCTGAATTCCATAAGAGGTTTCCAGACTAGGTGGGTGATGAGAGCCCAGAGGTCTCTCCTAGGGAGAGGGGTACTATTATGAATCATGGTTCTATGTTCCCACCTTGAAATGGAGCAGGTCCGATGCTATGCTACTCCGATCGCAAGCGCTGCCATGGTACTGGCCCTGGAGGAGGAGCTACTACATGTGCAGGGAAACGGTCCCAATCTTGTGGAGAGTCTCATTCTGGTGTTGTGGGATGTGTGAAGACGCAGGATGCTGTTGTGTCTGGCACTGAGCAGTGGTGGGATTATGTTCAATCCGCTGCTGAAGCTAGCAGAGAGTGGCTGCCTGGGCATAATTGGGAGGTAATCAACACCTGATCATTAGGCGGGCTATTTAACTCCGCTCACTGCTCAGTCCTTTGCTGTTTATTGCAGTTTGCAGTTCCCTATGTGCTTGGTGGTGTGTGGTACTAGCATCAGGTTTTGCTATCTTTCCAGGAGTTTTCTCATTTTTTCTTTTGTTTTCACTTTCTGGGGCTCTTGGAGAGGTGCTCACCTGGTACTCATCTAGTTACCAGATGCCTGCTGTCTGGCGACAATGGGCCTGAGAAGGGCTCTGCTAAAGTTCCCCTTCCATTTCTCCAGCAGATAGCAAGATGCATATCTTCAGACATACACAGTGTGCTGCTACGTAGGTGCATACTACAGATTCTACTGCAGGCACAAATTTAAAATTGCAGTGCCTCTAACACACCCAGCTGCCAGACAGCTTGAAACATTGCTTGCGTAATTACTGTATAGGGTCCCCCAGTTGCCGGGTGCCTTAGCTGCATTGCATCTTTAAATCTGCAGCCACATCACAATATGTAAAATGTGCCACACAAGTTACACTTTTTGATGCGGCCACAGGTGATTTAAAGGTAATTGACTCTAAAGCAACAGTTATTGGGGGACCGACCTATCACTGCTATAGTGCCTATATTGTTTTTAAATATCTCATACACTATTTATTGATAGCAACCAATGAAGCTTTTGTCCTTGCTCGTAGTCCTTTTATAAGTAGCTTCAAATGAATTTATTTTAAGAACAATAATTATTGCAAGAATTGGAAAAAATTAAAGGGTTTGATTCAGAGTTAGGGATAAGACATTGCAGAGGCTAGCAAGAGTCCTGTTTGGCTCTGTAACTTTGACGGCTTTTGCAGGTGAGCATATAAATTGGACGTGTGCTGTCCGATTTTTGATCAGATAGTACCCGGACAGCACACTGATGCATATTATTCAATAGGGCTGTTCACATTTTTCTCTAGGTCCTACTGTCCATAAGAGGAAATATCTCAGGATGCACTACTTTTTTTTGCACATATCGCATGAGACTCACCCATTTAAGTTTATGGGTGCATAGAAAAATGGATCACACACAGAACATTGGTGTGACATTGAAAATTTTCAGATACTTTTCTGTTACTAACCTAGGAAACTGTTTTTGTGTTTTTGTGTAGATGAAAGTAAATGGATAGCACACGGACATCACATGGATGTCACAAAGACATAAAAAATAGACACATGGATGGCGCATAGTTAAAAATCAGAATCGTCTGAGTTTTCTGGATGACACTAGGACAATTTTTGATATGCTTGTCTGCAGTCAGCCTAAAAAGAATAAGAAACTTTTGCTTAAATAAACTTGAAAAACTGAATAAAAGCAGAGCGACACCTAGGGAAATATTGTGAACACAACAGTTTTGACTGGACCATAGTTCTCATGTAAAGTTGTTGTGAGAGTCACAACTGTGATCGCTTATTGTAGAAAATTCTAGGCATTTTTACAGGTGCAGCAAATAGGTAAACCAGCCATAAAAGATAAAAGACTCCAGGATCCATTCCTCAGATCAGATGAGCTGTGTATTTATTGTCTTCAAAAATGCATATCAAGGGAAAAAAAAACTTTGTCAGACACACAAGGCTAGTATGTATACACATGTGAGTATGCCATCTTAGGCCTCATCCACATGCCCATGTTTTAACATGTACATGAAAAAATGGTACTGATATTTTTGATCAATTTGTTATCAGCGTTTTTCACGGATGGATAATTAAATCAATTATAATGCTTCTCAGTGTTTAATATGGACAGCACAAGGAAGGTACATGTGTGTGCTGTACGTGTCTTTTATGGACCCATAGACTTGTATTGTCAATTTTCTTTCATGATATTGGAGGAAAATGGACATGTCTCTGTGAGTTTTGTACAGACACATTCTCCTTGAAAAAAATCATGGACATGTGAACTGCACCATAGATTATAATAGGTGCATATTGTATCTGTGAAAAAAAAAGATAAAGCACGTATGTGCAACACGGACATCTAATGAGATCCAATGTAGAGTTAAAAAAGCACCACATGTATAAGGATGGAGAAAGGAGGGCTAACAAATAGATTGACAGGTTAATTAAAATTAATGATAAAAGTCTTTTGATTGATATGTTAAAAACCATGCAGAGGTATAAGCAATATTGTTTAAAAATGACACATACATGCACTGCCAGCCTCATCAGCTGCTTCATTGACATCAGCACAACTGCCCTGTATGCTTCTCCTAACCTTGTTTCGTTATTATTCTCACTTTAACAAACGAAAACAAACAACTGAGATTCGAAAATTTACAATTTCATTTAGTTGAATAATAATTCTGCACACATAGATATTCTCCTAAGAAAGACAAAAAACTCAAGTTCTCTTAAATCTCTAGGTTTCAGGTTTATTAACCTTCATTGTAGTTGTTTAATAATACAATTAATTGTCAAAACTACAATTTGCCTATTAATTGTGCACACAGTGTCTTTAAAGCATCACTGTTCTTTTTCTTGCATTATGTATTTTCTGGTTTGCTGATAGGGCCCCAATTCCCCGAAATATGTTGTTTCTGTCAGACTACATTTTACTTTAACCCCTTTACTACCCAAGGTGGTTTGCATGTTAATGACCAGGCCAATCTTTACAATTCTGACCACTGTCAATTTATGAGGTAATTACTCTGGAACGCTTCAACGGATCCCGCTGATTCTGAGATTATTTTTTCATGACATATTGTACTTCATAATTGTGGTAAAATTTCTTCAATATCACTTGCATTTATTTGTGAAAAAAAACTGAAATTTGGCAAAAATTTAGAAAATTTTGCAATTTAAAAATTTTAATTTTTATGCCCTTAAATCAGAGAAATATGTCACACAAAATAGTTAATAAATAACATTTCCCACATGTCTACTTTAGATCAGCATAATTTTGGAACCAAAATTTATTTTTATTAGGAAGCTATAAGGGTTAAAATTGACCAGCGATTTCTCATTTTTCCAACAAAATTTACAAAACCATTTTTTTAGGGACCACATCACATTTGAAGTTAATTTTAGAGGTCTTTATGACAGAAAATACCCAAAAGTGACACCATTATAAAAACTGCACCCCTCAAGGTGCTCAAAACCACATTCAAGAACTTTATTAACCCTTCAGGTGCTTCACAGGAATAGTTGAAATGTGGAAAAAAAAATTAACATTTTACTGTTTTCACAAAAATGTTACTTTAGACCCAATTTTTTTTATTTTCGCAGGGGTAGCAGGAAAAAATGGCCCCCCAGATTTGTTGTGCAATTTCTCTTGAGCACGCAGATACTCTATATGTGGGGAAAAAAACACTGTTTGTGTGCACGGCAGGGTTTGGAAGGGAAGGAGCGCCATTTGACTTTTTGAATGTAAAATTTGCTTGAATAATTAGTGGATGCCATGTTGCGTTTGTGGAGCCCCTGATGTGCCTAAACAGTGGAAACCCCTCACAAGTGACACCATTTTGGAAATTAGACCCCTCAGGGAACTTATCTAGATGTGTGGTGAGCACCCTGAACCCCCAAGTGCTTTACAGAAGTTTATAACATGGAACTGTGAAAATAAAAAAATCAAACTTTTTCCACAAAAATTATGTTTTAGCCCCAATTTTTTTATTTTCACAAGGGTATGAGGAGAAAATGGACCCCAAAAACTTTTGTGCAATTTCTCCTGAGTATGCGAATACCCCATATGTGGGGAAAATACAGTGTTCGGGCACATGGCAGAGTTCAGAAGGGAAGGAGCACTGTGTGACTTTTTGAACGTAAAATTGGCTGGAATTGAGAGCGGGCGCCATGTTGCATTGTTTGGAGAGCCCATGATGTGCCTAAAGAGTGGAAACCTATATCAAATGACCCCATTTTGGAAACTACACCCCTCAAGGATTTTATCAAGGGGTATAGTGAACATTTTGAACCCAGAGGTACGACACAGAATTTGATAACATTAGGTCATCATATTGAATAATTTGTCAATAGTCTTGAGCGCAAGTGCTTGCTACTTGAGTTTGCATCGGGTACTCAGTTATGCACCATGCATCTCGTGTGCTCCAAAGACATGCTCGAGTCCCCGACAGCATTTTTCACAGTTATTAGACACCCAAAAAAACCATGATAGTATCGCTCGTGCATGGCAGGCAATACCCGCAACGTTTTTTTTGGCCCCAAAGAATATGGGGCGGAGACTCGAGCATGTCACTCGAGCACCCGCGATACTCAGTGCATACCCGAGCACCCGATGCAAACTCAAGTAGCGAGCACTTGTGCTCAACACTAGTCGCCATATCGTCATCTTTTTTTTTTCACTTTTTAAAAAAATCTCAACCCTATCCCTAGCACAACACTAACCCTAACCCTAGAGTTTATTTTTTACGCTGTTCCTACACTTATTTAAAAACACTAAAAAACTACACACATGATAATCAACACCCAAGATCCACAATACATGATTGGCCGTATGCAGAATGCAAATCTAATAAATAATTTAGGTTCATATAATAATCATATACAATTGATTACAAGGTACATATATGAGGAATCCCAATAATAATAAATGTTAGCTCTGGCATGCCATAAAGTAGTATCATCAATAGTGTTGAGCGAGCACTAAAATGCTCGGGTGCTCAAAGCTCGGGCCAAGCTCACTGTGATACTCGGGTGCTCGACCCGAGCAACGAGCCCAATATTAGTCTATGGGAGACCCGAACATTTTTGCAGCGGCTCCCCCGGCAGTCTGTAGAAAGCCTAAAAAGTGCCCAAAACGATAGTGACAGTGCTCAAATGACATGGGGACAGCATGGGGATCGCCCCTGGAAGCATTTCTGACCCCCAGGTCACTGCTGTCAACAACGTGGTCAGAGGTATTAAGCCACTTTTACAGGCTCACAATAAAACGTTCAAAAACAAAAGTGAAAGTGCTTTCCTGTGAAATATGTTAACCCCTTAACGAACATGGGTCTTTCTGTTTTTGTGTTTTCCTTTTTTGCTCCCCTTCTTCCCAGAGCCAGAACTTTTTTAATTTTCATTCAATATGGCCATGTGAGGGCTTACTTTTTGCGGGACGAGTTGTACTTTTAAACACCATCACTGGTTTTACCATATCGTGTGCTGGAAAATGGGAAAAAAATTCCAAGTGCAGTGAAACTGCAAAAAAAAATGCAATTCCACAGTTGTTTTTTGGGTCCTTTTTTTACCATGTTCACAGATTGCTAAAGCTGACCTGCCATCGTTATTTTCCAGGTCGTTACGAGTTCATAGACACCAAACATGTATAGGTTCTTTTTTATTTAAGTGGTGAAAAAAAATCCAAAGCTTGCTAAAAAAAACAAAAATAATGATGCCATTTTCCGAGACCCTTAGCTTCTCCATTTTTCGGGATCTGGGGCCAGGTGAGGGCTTATTTTTTGCGTGCCGGTCTGACGTTTTTATTGATACCATTTTGGGGTAGATCCGATGTTTTGATCGCCCGTTATTGCATTTTATTGCAAAGTTGTAGAGACCAAAAAAACTTAATTCTGGCGTTTAAAATTTTTTTCTCGTTACGCCGTTTACTGATTGTATTAATTCTTCTTTTGTATTGATAGATCGGGCGATTCTGAACGCGGCGATACCAAATATGTGTATGTGTTTTTTTTTTTAAATATATATATATTATTTTGAATGGGGCAAAAGGGGGGTGACTTAAACCTTTATATATTTTTTATTTTTTTTATTTTTTTAAAAACTTTTTTTTTACACTTTCTGCTTGCTTCTATAGTCTCCAGAGGAGACTAGAAGCAGCAGTTGTCTGATTGCTTCTACTGCATACAAGCGATGTGCAGATCGCTTGTATGCAGGAGAAATGCTCACTTGCTATGAGCGCTGACCACTAGGTGGCGCTCATAGTAATTGAGACATTACAACCACAGGCGTCTGCTGCAGACCCTGAGTTGTCATGCCCACCCATTGGTGACCCGCGATCATGTGACGGGGTCACGGAATGGGCGGGGCTTAGGACTCCCGGAAGCGCGATTTAAATGCCACTGTCAGAGATTTAACATGTTAACAGCCGCGGGTGGATGGCGATTCCAATAATCAGCTGACATGTGATCGCTTCAGTGCGGGCTCACCGCCGAAGCCCCCGCTGAACCAACCTTCCCGACCTGGTGCGTACTATTACTGACCAGGTCGGAAAGGGGTTAAGAAACATCCTTTCCAGGGTAAAGACTTGTGTATAAGGTAAAATAAATAACAAAAATCAAAAATACTCCTCCACACCTTGGGCTATGTTCACAAGTAGCATTTTTTATGCGTTTTTGCACGTTTGTATTGCTTTCAACCGTGACAAATGCATTCACCGGGAAATGTCATTTTAACATTTTACAACCTTATCTGGCCATGTGCTGTGTGACACATGCATACAGTGCTAAAAAGACATGGGAACAGCATGGGGAAGACCCCTGGAAGCATCTCTGACACCCAGGTCACTGCCTAAAAGTGTGCCCATGCAGACTTGCAACTATCCCCGTGCAAGTCCTTGTCCCAGGGCAGTGTTCAATTGTACCTCCCCCATAACTTGCAATACAAGCGCAAGTATGCAGCCTGCCACCCACCCACCCCCAGGCTGCAATACCATACTGCTAGCTTGCTTGCACTTGAAATTGGGCCTTTTAGGCATGTGGAGGTGGAATCTGGCCACCACGTCATGGCTGCGTCGGTAGCCTGGTATTCATGCTCAGTCCACACACAGTCCCCAGCCGCGTGGGGGTGGCAGGGTGTCCATAAACGGTCCCCAGCCGCCCCTATTTGTCCCGGTGCGCCTTATACAAAAGCGCGCATACCAAAACATTACCTGTGCCCTCCCCAGTGCATTTAGTGGGAAGGACAGCCTAACCACAAACACGTGGACAAGTGAATGTGGCCAGGAATGGTCCATCTCACTGACGCCTTCACACTGGGTTAATATTGTGGAAGCCGGGACACAGTTGGACACTGGGATGCAACACGTCCTCCAGACATAGAGGATTGCGGGTCCTGGGTTAATCAGGCTTCAACACAAAGTTCAGAAGGTAGACAGCAGCAGTGGTCGGCCTCCTACACAATGAGTAAATTATTCATGATCATGAGGCCATCCACCTCCTTAGCTTTCTGTTCCTTAGAATGCAAGCGCATGTATGTAGTAGCAGCTAGGCCTGAGGTGGTCAGCGTTTTGGCGCATATTCTACCTCCTTCGAGGATTGCTGGATGTTTTCCTGCTACTATCCCAGTTCTATGACTCCCGTTAAAACAAAGCTTCAGGTGATGAATGATGGATGAGGTGGTGGCAAAGGAGAAAGAGCAGGAGGAACAGGGACCATTCACATCAATATCAGGCCAGCCAACCACACATGTCTTGTAGGATATGTTTCTGTACCAAAAGGAGCGGTTCAGCTACACAGTTATAAGGCATACAGTGAATGCAATGCTTACCAAAAATTTCGTGGCACTCCAATGCCCCTTGGAAGTGACATGGAGGTCAGAGGGCCTTAACTAAACCATTTTTTCCATTTATAGCAACTGGGTCTCCTGTACACTGTTGGCCTAAGCAGGGAATGGAAGGCTTTCCAAAAATTATTAGGCACTGCAATGCCCCTTGAAACAGATGTGGATTACAGCGTATTAAAAACCTTCTACCCCTTATTAGGGAGTGGGTCTCCCTTAGTGTTCGCCTATGCATTGAAAAGCAAAAGCTGACAAAAATTAGGAGGAAATGCAATGCCCGTTGCAAGAGTCATGGAGGTTAGAGGTAATTAAAAACAACATGTCAATGCCCCTTGGAAGAGCTGTGGAGTTCAGAGTGGTTTAACAAGACGGTTTTAATGCCCCTTAGAAGAGACGTGGAGTTCAGAGTGGTTTAACAAGACAGTTTTAATGCCCCTTGGAAGAGATGTGGAGGTCACAGTAGCTTAACAAGATGGTTTTAATGCCCCTTGGAAGAGACGTGGAGTTCAGAGTGGTCTAACAAGACAGTTTTAATGCCCCTTGGAAGAGTGGTGGAGGTTACAGTGGAATAAAAAGACAATATCAATGCTCCGTGGAAGAGACGTGGAGGTCACAGTAGCTTAACAAGATGGTTTTAATGCCCCTTGGAAGAGTGGTGGAGGTCGCAGTGGAATAAAAAGACAATATCAATGCCCCTTGGAAGAGTGGTGGAGGTTACATTGGAATAAAAAGACAATATCAACGCCCTGTGGAAGAGACGTGGAGGTCACAGTAGCTTAACAAGATGCTTTTAATTCCCCTTGGAAGAGTGGTGGAGGTCGCAGTGGAATAAAAAGACAATATTAACTACCCTTGGAAGAGACGTGGAGGTCACAGTAGCTTAACAAGACAATTTTAATGCCCCTTACAAGAGCCATGCAGTACAGCATATTAAAAACATTATTCCCATTATTGGGGAGTGGGTCTCCCATAGTCTTTGCCTATGCCTTCCAAGCAAAAGCTGCCAAAAATTAGGATGGGGGAACTTGCAATGTCCCTTACAAGAGCCATGCAGTACAGCATATTAAAAACATTATTCCCATTAAAGGGGAGTGGGTCTCCCATAGTCTTTACCTATGCCTTCCAAGCAAAAGCTGCCAAAAATTAGGACAGAGGAACTTGCAATGCTGGCAACATGGACCACGGTCACCCTGGTGGTATAGTGGTCGTGGAGGCTGAGGATAAGGAGAAGAGCAAAAAACAGCCGAAATGAGGAAGCGTATACCCATGTGTGGGTGTGAAGCGATGCATGGGAATACACCTCCCGAAATAACACAGTGGATTTGACTTTATGTTACTCTGCTGTCATTTGGTGGTGATGAGAAGTCTGGCCCAATCCAGCCCTTGTTCATTTTGATAAGGGTCAGCTTGTCAGCATTGTCAGTTGACAGGAGAGTGCGCTTATCAGTTATAATTCCCCCAGCGGCACTAAAAACACGCTCCAATAACACGCTAGCGGCAGGGCAGGCCAGGACCTCCAAGGCATACAGAGTAAGTTCATTCCAAGTGTCCAGCTTGGATACCCAATAATTAAAAGGCATTTAGGAATCACGGAGGACGCTGGTACTCCCTCACCATATTTTGAAACTTTCCACTCCTTGTGAGAGTACCCTGCGCCTCAGGGCCTGTAAGCTGGGCAGGTCTCAGAAAACTGTCCTAGAACATTGACAGTGTTCCCCTGCCTCTGCTGGATTGGAGTTGCGTCTCTCTTGCCTGTATGCCTTAGTTGGGCAGCGAACTGTGACCTCTGCCGCTACCGTGTTCAGATGGGAATTTTTTTAATAGTTCTGCAGCAAGGGCCTTCTGGTACTGCCCCATTTTTGTAGACCTCTCCAACTCAGGAATAAGAGAGTGAAAGTTCTCCTTGTAGAGGGGGTCTAAAAGTGTCATCAACCAGTAATGACTGTCACCCAACATTTTGACAATGCGAGGGTCAAGGTTAAGGCAGCGTAACATAAAGTCAGCCATGGGTGCCAGACTGGTAACGGGCAAGACTTCCGTGTCCTCACCAAGATGACGACTGATAGTGTTGAGCGATCACTAAAATGCTCGGGTGCTCGAAGCTCGGGCCGAGCTTACCGTGATACTCAGGTGCTCGACCCGAGCAACGAGCCCAATGTTAGTCTATGAGAGACCCGAGCATTTTTGCGGCAGCACCCCCGGCAGTCTGTAGAAAGCCTAAAAAGTGCCCAAAACGATAGTGACAGTGCTCAAAAGACATGGGGGCAGCATGGGGATCGCCCCTGGAAGCATTTCTGACCCCCAGGTCACTGCTGTCAACAATGTGGTCATAGGTATTAAGCCACTTTTGCGGGCTCACAATAAAATGTTGAAAAACTAAACTGAAACGGTTTTCCTGTGAAATATGTTAAGGAATTTCCTTTCCAGGGTAAAAACTTGTGTATAAGGTAAAATAAATAACCAAAAACAAAAGTACTCCTCCACACCTTGGGCTATGTTCACACGTAGCATTTTTCATGCATTTTTGCACTTTTGTATTGCTTTCAACCGTGACAAATGCGTTCACCGGGAAATGTCATTTTAACATTTTACAACCTTATCTGGCCATGTGCTGTGTGACACATGCATACAGTGCTGAAAAGACCAGGGATCAGCATGGGGAAGACCCCTGGAAGCATCTCTGACCCCCAGGTCACTGTCTAAAAGTGTGTCCATCAGAAGTGATCCTTGCCGCATCAGAAGATGCAGACTTGCAACTATCCCCGTGCAAGTCCTTGTCCCAGGGCAGTGTTCAATTGTACCTCCCCCATTCCTTGCAATGCAAGCGAAAATATGCAGCCAACCACCCACCCACCCGCAGGCTGCAATACCATACTGCTAGCTTTCACTTGAAATGGGGCCTTTTAGTTTGGAGGAGGCCGAAGCTGGCCACTACCTCATGGCCGCTTCGGCAGCGAGGTATCCATACTCTGTCCCCAGCCGCCCGGCGGCAGGGTGTCCACGCTTGGTCCCCAGCCGCCAGGTGGCGGCCAGGTGTCCATACTCGGTCCCCAGCTGCCCTGATTTCTCCTGTCACCTTCCCCCACACTTTTCTTAGCCTGGCCTGCTTTAGGGCAGCATTGGACGAGCCCACCAGAGAACCAGACTCCTCCGGTGGGCCCTGGCTTCTCCATCAGGGGAGTTGAGAGTGCCTAGGTGAGGAGCATGATGATGATGATAGAAGTTAGCATCTGCTTTGTTTTCTTGGAATGCAAGCGCATGTATGTAGTAGCGGCTAGGCCTGAGGTGGTCCGCGTTTTGGCGCATATCCTACCTCCTCCGAAGATTGCTGGATGTTTTCCTGCTACTATCCCAGTTCTATGACTCCCGTTAAAACAAAGCTTCAGGTGATAAATGATGGATGAGGTGGTGGCAAAGAAGAAAGAGCAGGAGGAACAGGGACCATTCACATCAATATCAGGCCAGTCAACCAGATATGTCTTGTAGGATATGTTTCTGTAACAAAAGGAGCGGTTCGGCTACACAGTTATAGGGCATACCATGAGTGCAATGCCTACCAAAAATTTCGAGCCACTCCAATGCACCTTGGAAATGACATGGAGGTCAGAGGGCGTTATCTAAACCTTTTTTTCGATTTATAGCAACTGGGTCTCCCGTGCACTGTTGGCCTAACAGTGAATGGAAGGCTTTCCAAAAATTATGATGAACTGCAATGCCCCTTACAAGAGCCATGTGTGGCACCCCAGGGGTCTGGTCACCACAGTAATAGAGATATTACGCTGGAGAGCAAGTGGGAGGTTTCCTGGTCAGGATCCCTTAAACATGCAACATCCTCCTGCCCCAGTCCTGGGAGGGGAGAATTCTGCCCTTATAAACTGGGACGGGGTTGAGTGAGTCAGAGAACAGTCAGAGTCAGAGTGAGAGCAAGGGAAAGTAACAGCAAGGAGCTCTGTAGGAGCTAGGAGCTAAAGACCAGGGGCTGGAAGCTGAGCAGAGCTCGCCCTGGCAGAAGACAATAGGAACCGGACACAGGAGTCCGAAGCTGTGAGGACTTATATATCCAGCAGCAGAAACCAGCCGGCAGGGGATTTCAGGTCCTCTGGCCATAGAAGCCCGGAGGCTCAGTCACAAGCAAGGGACCAGCACCGCCGTCGTGGAGCGGAGGCTAACAGAAGGCCCCAAGTCACCAGCCATACGGGTGAGCACTACACAGTACAGTCAGGGACGTGGGCTACTTCTACCTGCTTACAGCAAGGTAGCCAGGAAGAGTGCAGACAGACGGGGAGGCCTACAACTCCACCTGGCCAGGGGAACTCCTGCTTGCTCACAGACTGACCAGGCCTCTTATGCCAGCCAGTACTTCCGGGAGGGTCTACCTTTTAATAAAGACCCTGAAATGCTCTGCAAAGACTCTGAGTCGTTCCTGCTGCGCTCGTGCACCATCACCCCCATCATCCACACTCACTGCCCTGATGCTATACTCCTCCCGAGGGGAGTTATCCCATTCTATGCTGCGCACACAACACCAGCCTCAGCGGTCTGCCTCGCAGCGGTGGTACTCCCTGACCGCAATCCACGGATGGCTTAGTCGGACAATTAACCTCAAAAACTAAGAAAGATTGCACTGGTTTGACCAGCCAGAGCCACGGGACCTGGTTAACGCCACGGAGACTACAGACCCCAGAGACCCGGCACCGGGTATCCCACACACGTATACACACGGCCCAGGGGGCGCTTCACATGCAGTACAGCATATTACAAACATAAGTCCCATTATTGGGGAGTGGGTGTCCCATGGTATTTGCTTATGCTTTCCCAGCAAAAGCTGCCAAAAATTAGGACGTAGCAACTTGCAATGCCCCTTACAAGAGCCATGCAGTACAGCATATTACAAACATAAGTCCCATTATTGGGGAGTGGGTTTCCCATAGTATTTGCTTATGCTTTCCCAGCCAAAGCTGCCAAAAATTAGGACGGAGCAACCTGCAATGCCCCTTACAAGAGCCATGCAGTACAGCATATTACAAACATAAGTCCCATTATTGGGGAGTGGGTGTCCCATAGTATTTGCTTATGCCTTGCAATCAAAAGCTGCCAAAACTTAGGACGGAGCAACTTGCAATGCCCCTTACAAGAGCCATGCAGTACAGCATATTACAAACATAAGTCCCATTATTGGGGAGTGGGTGTCCCATGGTATTTGCTTATGCTTTCCCAGCAAAAGCTGCCAAAAATTAGGACGGAGCAACTTGCAATGCCCATTACAAGAGCCATGCACTACAGCATATTACAAACATAAGTCCCATTATTGGGGAGTGGGTCTCCCATAGTATTTGCTTATGCTTTCCCAGCAAAAGATGCCAAAAATTAGGACGGAGCAACTTGCAGTGCCCCTTGCAAGAGCCATGCAGTACAGCATATTACAAACATAAGTCCCATTATTGGGGAGTGGGTGTCCCATAGTATTTGCTTATGCCTTGCAAGCAAAAGCTGCCAAAAATTAGGACGGAACAACTTGCAATGCCCCTTACAAGAGCCATGCAGTACAGCATATTACAAACATAAGTCCCATTATTGGGGAGTGGGTGTCCCATAGTATTTGCTTATGCCTTGCAAGCAAAAGCTGCCAAAAATTAAGACGGAGCAACTTGCAATGCCCTTTACAAGAGCCATGCAGTACAGCATATTACAAACATAAGTCCCATTATTGGGAAGTGGGTGTCCCATGGTATTTGCTTATGCTTTCCCAGCAAAAGCTGCCAAAAATTAGGACGGAGCAACTTGCAATGCCCCTTACAAGAGCCATGCAGTACAGCATATTACAAACATAAGTCCCATTATTGGGGAGTGGGTCTCCGATAGTATTTGCTTATGCTTTCCCAGAAAGAGCTGCCAAAAATTAGGACAGAGCAACTTGCAATGTCCCTTACAAGAGCCATGCAGTACAGCATATTACAAAGATAAGTCCCATTATTGGGGAGTGGGTCTCCCATGGTATTTGCTTATGCTTTCCCAGCAAAAGCTGCCAAAAATTAGGACGGAGCAACTTGCAATGCCCCTTACAAGAGCCATGCAGTACAGCATATTACAAACATAAGTCCCATTATTGGGGAGTGGGTCTCCCATAGTATTTGCTTATGCTTTCCCAGCAAAAGCTGCCAAAACTTAGGATGGAGCAACTTGCAATGCCCCTTACAAGAGCCATGCAGTACAGCATATTACAAACATAAGTCCCATTATTGGGGAGTGGGTCTCCCATAGTATTTGCTTATGCTTTCCCAGCAAAAGCTGCCAAAAATTAGGATGGAGCAACTTGCAATGCCCCTTACAAGAGCCATGCAGTACAGCATATTACAAACATAAGTCCCATTATTGGGGATTGGGTGTCCCATAGTATTTGCTTATGCCTTGCAAGCAAAAGCTGCCAAAAATTAGGACGGAGCAACTTTCAATGCCCCTTACAAGAGCCATGCAGTACAGCATATTACAAACATAAGTCTCATTATTGGGGAGTGGGTGTCCCATAGTATTTTCTTATGCCTTGCAAGCAAAAGCTGCCAAAAATTAGGACGGAGCAACTTGCAATGCCCCTTACAAGAGCCATGCAGTACAGCATATTACAAACATAAGTCCCATTATTGGGGAGTGGGTGTCCCATAGTATTTGCTTATGCCTTGCAAGCAAAAGCTGCCAAAAATTAGGATGGAGCAACTTGCAATGCCCCTTACAAGAGCCATGCAGTACAGCATATTACAAACATAAGTCCCATTATTGGGAAGTGGGTGTCCCATGGTATTTGCTTATGCTTTCCCAGCAAAAGCTGCCAAAAATTAGGACAGAGCAACTTGCAATGCCCCTTACAAGAGCAATGCAGTACAGCATATTACAAACATAAGTCCCATTATTGGGGAGTGGGTCTCCGATAGTATTTGCTTATGCTTTCCCAGCAAAAGCTGCCAAAACTTAGGACGGAGCAACTTGCAATGCCCCTTACAAGAGCCATGCAGTACAGCATATTACAAACATAAGTCCCATTATTGGGGAGTGGGTCTCCCATAGTATTTGCTTATGCTTTCCCAGCAAAAGCTGCCAAAAATTAGGATGGAGCAACTTACAATGCCCCTTACAAGAGCCATGCAGTACAGCATATTACAAACATAAGTCCCATTATTGGGGATTGGGTGTCCCATAGTATTTGCTTATGCCTTGCAAGCAAAAGCTGCCAAAAATTAGGACGGAGCAACTTTCAATGCCCCTTACAAGAGCCATGCAGTACAGCATATTACAAACATAAGTCTCATTATTGGGGAGTGGGTGTCCCATAGTATTTTCTTATGCCTTGCAAGCAAAAGCTGCCAAAAATTAGGACGGAGCAACTTGCAATGCCCCTTACAAGAGCCATGCAGTACAGCATATTACAAACATAAGTCCCATTATTGGGGAGTGGGTGTCCCATAGTATTTGCTTATGCCTTGCAAGCAAAAGCTGCCAAAAATTAGGACGGAGCAACTTGCAATGCCCCTTACAAGAGCCATGCAGTACAGCATATTACAAACATAAGTCCCATTATTGGGGAGTGGGTGTCCCATAGTATTTGCTTATGCCTTGCAAGCAAAAGCTGCCAAAAATTAGGATGGAGCAACTTGCAATGCCCCTTACAAGAGCCATGCAGTACAGCATATTACAAACATAAGTCCCATTATTGGGAAGTGGGTGTCCCATGGTATTTGCTTATGCTTTCCCAGCAACAGCTGCCAAAAATTAGGACGGAGCAACTTGCAATGCCCCTTACAAGAGCCATGCAGTACAGCATATTACAAACATAAGTCCCATTATTGGGGAGTGGGTCTCCGATAGTATTTGCTTATGCTTTCCCAGAAAGAGCTGCCAAAAATTAGGACAGAGCAACTTGCAATGTCCCTTACAAGAGCCCTGCAGTACAGCATATTACAAACATAAGTCCCATTATTGGGGAGTGGGTCTCCCATGGTATTTGCTTATGCTTTCCCAGCAAAAGCTGCCAAAAATTAGGACGGAGCAACTTGCAATGCCCATTACAAGAGCCATGCAGTACAGCAAATTACAAACATAAGTCCCATTATTGGGGAGTGGGTCTCCCATAGTATTTGCTTATGCTTTCCCAGCAAAAGCTGCCAAAACTTAGGACGGAGCAACTTGCAATGCCCCTTACAAGAGCCATGCAGTACAGCATATTACAAACATAAGTCCCATTATTGGGGAGTGGGTCTCCCATAGTATTTGCTTATGCTTTCCCAGCAAAAGCTGCCAAAAATTAGGATGGAGCAACTTGCAATGCCCCTTACAAGAGCCATGCAGTACAGCATATTACAAACATAAGTCCCATTATTGGGGATTGGGTGTCCCATAGTATTTGCTTATGCCTTGCAAGCAAAAGCTGCCAAAAATTAGGACGGAGCAACTTTCAATGCCCCTTACAAGAGCCATGCAGTACAGCATATTACAAACATAAGTCTCATTATTGGGGAGTGGGTGTCCCATAGTATTTTCTTATGCCTTGCAAGCAAAAGCTGCCAAAAATTAGGACGGAGCAACTTGCAATGCCCCTTACAAGAGCCATGCAGTACAGCATATTACAAACATAAGTCCCATTATTGGGGAGTGGGTGTCCCATAGTATTTGCTTATGCCTTGCAAGCAAAAGCTGCCAAAAATCAGGGCAGAGCAACTTGCAATGCCCCTTACAAGAGCCATGCAGTACAGCATATTACAAACATAAGTCCCATTATTGAGGAGTGGGTGTCCCATAGTATTTGCTTATGCTTTCCCAGCAAAAGCTGCCAAAAATTAGGACGGAGCAACTTGCAATGCCCCTTACAAGAGCCATGCAGTACAGCATATTACAAACATAAGTCCCATTATTGGGGAGTGGGTCTCCCATAGTATTTGCTTATGCTTTCCCAGCAAAAGCTGCCAAAAATTAGGACGGAGCAACTTGCAGTGCCCCTTGCAAGAGCCATGCAGTACAGCATATTACAAACGTAAGTCCCATTATTGGGGAGTGGGTGTCCCATAGTATTTGCTTATGCCTTGCAAGCAAAAGCTGCCAAAAATTAGGACGGAGCAACTTGCAATGCCCCTTACAAGAGCCATGCAGTACAGCATATTACAAACATAAGTCCCATTATTGGGGAGTGGGTCTCCCATAGTATTTGCTTATGCTTTCCCAGCAAAAGCTGCCAAAACTTAGGATGGAGCAACTTGCAATGCCCCTTACAAGAGCCATGCAGTACAGCATATTACAAACATAAGACCCATTATTGGGGAGTGGGTCTCCCATAGTATTTGCTTATGCTTTCCCTGCAAAAGCTGCCAAAAATTAGGATGGAGCAACTTGCAATGCCCCTTACAAGAGCCATGCAGTACAGCATATTACAAACATAAGTCCCATTATTGGGGATTGGGTGTCCCATAGTATTTGCTTATGCCTTGCAAGCAAAAGCTGCCAAAAATTAGGACGGAGCAACTTTCAATGCCCCTTACAAGAGCCATGCAGTACAGCATATTACAAACATAAGTCTCATTATTGGGGAGTGGGTGTCCCATAGTATTTTCTTATGCCTTGCAAGCAAAAGCTGCCAAAAATTAGGACGGAGCAACTTGCAATGCCCCTTACAAGAGCCATGCAGTACAGCATATTACAAACATAAGTCCCATTATTGGGGAGTGGGTGTCCCATAGTATTTGCTTATGCCTTGCAAGCAAAAGCTGCCAAAAATTAGGACGGAGCAACTTGCAATGCCCCTTACAAGAGCCATGCAGTACAGCATATTACAAACATAAGTCCCATTATTGGGGAGTGGGTGTCCCATAGTATTTGCTTATGCCTTGCAAGCAAAAGCTGCCAAAAATTAGGATGGAGCAACTTGCAATGCCCCTTACAAGAGCCATGCAGTACAGCATATTACAAACATAAGTCCCATTATTGGGAAGTGGGTGTCCCATGGTATTTGCTTATGCTTTCCCAGCAAAAGCTGCCAAAAATTAGGACAGAGCAACTTGCAATGCCCCTTACAAGAGCCATGCAGTACAGCATATTACAAACATAAGTCCCATTATTGGGGAGTGGGTCTCCGATAGTATTTGCTTATGCTTTCCCAGCAAAAGCTGCCAAAACTTAGGACGGAGCAACTTGCAATGCCCCTTACAAGAGCCATGCAGTACAGCATATTACAAACATAAGTCCCATTATTGGGGAGTGGGTCTCCCATAGTATTTGCTTATGCTTTCCCAGCAAAAGCTGCCAAAAATTAGGATGGAGCAACTTGCAATGCCCCTTACAAGAGCCATGCAGTACAGCATATTACAAACATAAGTCCCATTATTGGGGATTGGGTGTCCCATAGTATTTGCTTATGCCTTGCAAGCAAAAGCTGCCAAAAATTAGGACGGAGCAACTTTCAATGCCCCTTACAAGAGCCATGCAGTACAGCATATTACAAACATAAGTCTCATTATTGGGGAGTGGGTGTCCCATAGTATTTTCTTATGCCTTGCAAGCAAAAGCTACCAAAAATTAGGACGGAGCAACTTGCAATGCCCCTTACAAGAGCCATGCAGTACAGCATATTACAAACATAAGTCCCATTATTGGGGAGTGGGTGTCCCATAGTATTTGCTTATGCCTTGCAAGCAAAAGCTGCCAAAAATTAGGACGGAGCAACTTGCAATGCCCCTTACAAGAGCCATGCAGTACAGCATATTACAAACATAAGTCCCATTATTGGGGAGTGGGTGTCCCATAGTATTTGCTTATGCCTTGCAAGCAAAAGCTGCCAAAAATTAGGATGGAGCAACTTGCAATGCCCCTTACAAGAGCCATGCAGTACAGCATATTACAAACATAAGTCCCATTATTGGGAAGTGGGTGTCCCATGGTATTTGCTTATGCTTTCCCAGCAACAGCTGCCAAAAATTAGGACGGAGCAACTTGCAATGCCCCTTACAAGAGCCATGCAGTACAGCATATTACAAACATAAGTCCCATTATTGGGGAGTGGGTCTCCGATAGTATTTGCTTATGCTTTCCCAGAAAGAGCTGCCAAAAATTAGGACAGAGCAACTTGCAATGCCCCTTACAAGAGCCATGCAGTACAGCATATTACAAACATAAGTCACATTATTGGGGATTGGGTGTCCCATAGTATTTGCTTATGCCTTGCAAGCAAAAGCTGCCAAAAATTAGGACGGAGCAACTTTCAATGCCCCTTACAAGAGCCATGCAGTACAGCATATTACAAACATAAGTCCCATTATTGGGGAGTGGGTGTCCCATAGTATTTCCTTATGCCTTGCAAGCAAAAGCTGCCAAAAATTAGGACGGAGCAACTTGCAATGCCCCTTACAAGAGCCATGCAGTACAGCATATTACAAACATAAGTCCCATTATTGGGGAGTGGGTCTCCCATAATATTTGCTTATGCTTTCCCAGCAAAAGCTGCCAAAGATTAGGACAGAGCAACTTGCATTGCCCCTTACAAGAGCCATGCAGTACAGCATATTACAAACATAAGTCCCATTATTGGGGAGTGGGTGTCCCATGGTATTGCTTATGCTTTCCCAGCAAAAGCTGCCAAAAATTAGGACGGAGGAACTTGCAATGCTGGCACCCTGGTGGTATAGTGGTGGTGGAGGCTGAGGATAAGGAGAAGAAGATTAAACAGCCGAAACGAGGAAGCATATACCCATGTGTGGGTGTGAAGCGGTGCATGTGAATACACCTCCCGAAATAACACAGTGGATTTGACTTTATGTTACTCTGCTGTCATTTGGTGGTGATGAGAAGTCTGGCCCAATCCAGCCCTTGTTCATTTTGATAAGGGTCAGCTTGTCAGCATTGTCAGTTGACAGGCGAGTGCGCTTATCATTTATAATTCCCCCAGCGGCACTAAAAACACGCTCCGATAACACGCTAGCGGTAGGGCAGGCCAGGACCTCCAAGGCGTACAGAGCGAGTTCATTCCAAGTGTCCAGCTTGGATACCCAATAATTAAAAGGCACAGAGGAATCACGGAGAACGCTGGTACGATCGGCAAGGTACTCTCTCACCATCTTTTGAAACTTTCCTCTCCTTGTGAGAGTACCCCGCGCCTCAGGGCCTGTAAGCTGGGCGGGTGTCAGAAAACTGTCCCAGAACGTTGACAGTGTTCCCCTGCCTCTGCTGGATTGGAGTTGCATCTCTCTCGCCTGTACGCCTTGGTTGGGCAACGAACTGTGACCTCTGCCGCTAGAGTGTTCAGATTTGTTCAGATTTTTTTAAGAGTTCTGCAGCAAGGGCCTTCTGGTATTGCCCCATTTTTGTAGACCTCTCCACCTCAGGAATAAGAGAGTGAAAGTTCTCCTTGTAGCGGGGGTCTACAAGTGTCACCAACCAGTAATGACTGTCACCCAACATTTTGACAACGCGAGGGTCACGGTTAAGGCAGCGTAACATAAAGTCAGCCATGCGTGCCAGACTGGTAACGGGCAAGATTTCCGTGTCCTCACCAAGATGATAACTGACCATGCTCTCCTCCTCCTCTTCCTCCTCCCCCTGTCCTCAGGCCACCCACGCTGAACCGACGGTATGACACTTATACAGGTACTACCGTCTACAACGCATGATAGCACCTCCTGTTCTTCCTCCTCCTCCTCCTCCTCTCCCTCATTGTCCCCCAATGCACGTTGGGATGAGATGAGGCTGGGCTGTGTGTAATCGCCCGCTACGGCTTCTTGATCCATCTCATCATACTCTGGCTGCAATGCCTCCTCTTTAATTCTCTGCAGAGAGCATTGCAAAAGACAGACAAGTGGGATGCTGACACTAATGATGGCGTCATCGCCACTCACCATCTTGGTGGCCTCCTCAAAGTTTGTCAGGATGGTACATATGTCAGACATCCAGGTCCACTCCTGAGGTCTTATGTGTGGAGTCTGACCTGAATATTGACGGCCTTGTTGCAGCTGGTACGCCATAACTGCTCTCTTCTGCTCACAAATCCTTTGCAACATGTGGAGGGTAGAGTTCCAACGTGTGGGGACATCACACACCAGTCGGTGTGCCGGAAGCTGCAAACGCTGCTTCAACACAGCAAGGGCGGCGGAAGCTGTAGCCGACTTGCGAAAATGAGCTGACAGGTGGCGTATTTTCACGAGCAGATCTGGCAACTCGGGGTACGATTTAAGAAACCGCTGAACCACGTGGTTAAGCACATGAGCCAGGCATGGTACGTGTGTGATCTCACCTCGCCTCCAGAGCCGCCACCAGGTTACGGCAATTGTCACACACGACCATGCCGGGATGTAGGTTCAGCGGTCTCAGCCACAGATCTGCCTGCTCTTTCACAGCTGTCCACAACTCACAAGCAGTGTGAGTTTTATCACTTAAGCTTATGAGTTTCAGCACAGCCTGTTGCCGCTTGGCGGAGGTAGTACTGCAATGCTTCCAGCTTGTAACTGATGTGGTGATATCTGAGATGGAGGCTGAATATGAGGAGGAGGAGGAGGAGGATGCGCAGGAGCTATACACTGTGGGGGCAACTCTGACTGACATAGGGCCCGCAATCCTCGGTGTGGGGAGGATGTTTTCCGTCCCAAGGTCCGACTGGGTCCCGGCTTCCACTATGTTTACCCAGTGTGCCGTCAGAGAGATGTACCGTACCTGGCCACAAGCACTTGTCCACGTGTCCGTTGTCAGGTGGACTCTCCCAGTAACTGCGTTGTTGAGGGCACCGCAGATGCTTTGGGACACGAGTTTGTGTAGTGCGGGGATGGTACACCGGGCAAAATAGTGTCGGCTGGGGACCGAGTACCGAGGGACGGCCACCACCATAAGATTGCGGAAGGATTCCGTCTCCACCAGCCTAAAAGGCAGCATTTCCAATGCAAGCAGTCGTGAAATGTGCGAATTTAGGACTGTGGCCTTTGGGGCGTTAGCTGCGAATTTCCGCTTTCGTTCAAAGGTCTGGGATATGGACAATTGAACGCTGCGGTGGGATGTGGACGTGGACGTTGATGCTGTTTCTTGAGAAACTGCCATAACAAGTGAAGACTGAGAGGAGGGGGCATCTTTACATGCAGTATGGACAAGGGATTGCCTTGCACACACAACAGGGGGTTCTGTTGCATGCACAAGAGTTGAAGAAGCAGTGGTGACACCCGCTGACACTGGTCGTGGACCCTGGGTTTCGCCCCACAAAGTCGGGTGCTTTGCTGCCATGTGCCTGATCATGCTGGTGGTGGTCAGGCTGGTAGTTTTGTCACCCCTGCTGATGCTGGCATGGCAGGTGGAACATATGGCCTTTTTGGGGTTATCAGCAGAGTCTTTAAAAAAATTACAGACTCTGGAAGACCTACCGCTTCTACTGGCAACGTCCCTCATGTTGGTGTTATGGGGAACGGTTGCCTGCCTTCTGTCTGCGGCCACCACACTGCTTCTTCCTGCCTGTTGGGGTACTCTGCCTCCCTCCCCCTGTGTGCTGCTGGCCTCACTCTGCATGTCCTCCTTCCACATTGGGTCAGTTACTAGATCATCCACCACCTCCTCCTCTTCCACTTGCGCACCACGATCCTCCTCCTCACTTCCTGGCAATTGTGTCTCGTCATCGTCCACCTCTTGTGACAGATTGCCAACGTCGACTTCCTGTGGCCGTGCCTGTTCAAATATTTGGGCATTGCAACATGGGATCTCCTCTTCCACCACTTCAAGCGTATCAGGCGATGGGCCCAAATATGGAAATGGACCAGTGAACCGCTCTTCAGAGTGTCCAAGTGTGGGATCACTTGCTGTCTGACGACACTCGTCATGGTGGGAGGAAGGAGCATCAGGGTGAGGAGGAGTATGCGGTCGAGACTCACGGCTACTGTAGCATACCTGGCGGCGTTCTTGCATGGTGTTCCATCTCTCATCATGCAAGATCGCAAACTTCATCTCCCGCCCAGCTTCCTGGTCTGGCTTCTTTCCTTGTGCTCTGCTCTGCTCCACTTTGGCTGCATAGGGCGACGCCCGTTGAACTTCCTGTTTCTTGTACCTGCTGCGGACACGCCCCTGTTGCACCTTCAGCCTATTGCTGTCCATCTTTGGGTATTTATACCACCTTCTTCCTCAAGATGGCGCCTGAGCATTGTTTCTTGTCAGTTGGCTTTTTGTCTCTGACATGCCAGGTCCTATCCTGTTTTCCTGCCTGTTTTCCAGTTCTGTGTCTGAACTGTGGTCTGTTCTTGTGAACACGCTTCTTGCCTGTTCTTTCGCCTTCTAGGGGCCGTATTCCTAGATCTGCCTGTCTGTGCCTTGCGGTATCTGTTCCCGTCTGAACAGAGTCCTGTTTGTGTCTCTGCCTTGCGGTATCTGTTCCCATCTGAACAGAGTCCTGTTTGTGTCCCTGCCTTGCGGTATCTGTTCCCGTCTGAACAGAGTCCTGTTTGTGTTCCTGCCTTGCGGTATCTGTTCCCGTCTGAACAGAGTCCTGTTTGTGTTCCTGCCTTGCTGTCTCTGTTCCCGTTCCTCTGTTCCCTGTTGTCTGTGCCTCGTTTCTACTTTAACCTTGTCTCCCTTTTCCCTCTATGTCTGTTTTCTGCGTCTTTCTGCAGAGTCTGAACCCGCTCCTATATTCCTTCTCGTCATCTCTGTACCTCTGTTGTGAATTTAGTGTACGCTTGCTACTTCTATGTAAGTACTGTGCGTGCTTCTGGTTCTGCCTTTCCTTCTCCGTCTGTTCTTTGTGAGCAGAGTCCTATCCCCTTGCCTTGTTTACCGCTCTGCGGTGTCCGCTCTGCTCCTGCTTAGCTTGCCGCTCTTGCGGTTTCTGCTCTGCTCCTGCCTTGTTTACCGCTCTGCGGTGTCCGCTCTGCTCCTGCTTAGCTTGCCGCTCTTGCGGTTTCTGCTCTGCTCCTGCCTTGTTTACCGCTCTGCGGTGTCCGCTCTGCTCCTGCTTAGCTTGCCGCTCTTGCGGTTTCTGCTCTGCTCCTGCCTTGTTTACCGCTCTGCGGTGTCCGCTCTGCTCCTGCTTAGCTTGCCGCTCTTGCGGTTTTCACTCTGCTCTTGCCTTGCTTGCCGCTCCTGCAGTTTCTGCTCTGCTCTTATCTTGCTTACTGGTTCTGCAATTTCCGCCCCGCCCTGCTTCTGCCCGCTGCTCCGGCAGTCCTGTCCTGCCCTGCTTGTGCTCGCTGCTCCTGCAGCCCCGTCCTGCTCTGTTCTTGCCCACCGCTTCGGGCATTCCCTCTCTGCTGTGGTTGTCAACCGCATCTGCGGTTCTGTGACCCAGTCTGTACTGGGTCTTAACCTCTCTGTGCTCCAGCCCGTCCTTTCGGCCAGTACCTCCCTGCCTGCATACTCGCCTGTATCCACCCATCTGCATACCTGCCGTGTTTGCTTACATCCACCAGTCTGTGCCAGCCTAACCTGCCTGTTCCAGTAATCCCAGTGTGGGTCAACCCCCGTGTCCGGAGTTTGACCTGGAGTAGCACCTGGTCCCTCTGCCCGGTTTCTCCCTGGTGCACTGGCGTCGTATGCCGTCGTGCCACCTTGGTCGGATCGGCCAGATACTTAGTCACGCCCCTCCAGGCACTCTCCGGTCTATGGTCCAGTGGAACCACAACACCCGCACACGCCAGTCAGTCCGGGCGTGTGCATAACAGCATGCTCAGGCCATGGTTCCCGTTGAGCCCCACGGCCTTCGCTCTCTGAGACGTTTTCCAGCTAATACGTGCATTAAAAATAAATAAATAATTTTTTTTTTTTTCTCTAGCTGAGTTCCAGGCTAATTTCGCACCCGTCCAGATGGAGCTTTCTGCACCCGTTCCTGCGGATCCGCCACAGTACTATGGGGATCCAAAACAAAGTCGTGCATTTGTGGAGCAATGCATGCTGCACTTCAAGTTCTACCCTCTTTCTTTTCCTTCTGATTGGTCTAAAGTGGCATTTATATTTGACTACCTACCGGGGGATGCCTTGAAGTGGGTCACCCCCCTATGGGAAGCTTGGGATCCTATCGTCCTTGACCTGCAGGCCTTCCTGGTGGCCTTCCTAATGGTCTTCGATGACCCCAACCCTGGAGTCCCTGCTGAAGCTGCACCTGCTCCCGCGGATCCACCACGGTACTACGGGGATCCAAAACAATGCCGTGCGTTTGTGTGGCAATGCTTGCTGCAGTTCCGGTTCTATGCTAATGCTTATTCTTCTGATCGGGTTAAGGTGGGATTTATAATGTCCAACCTAGCGGGTGATGCCTTGGAATGGATCAACCCCCTATGGGAAGCACAGGATCCTATCGTTCTTGACCTACAGGCCTTCCTGGTGGCCTTCCTTTTGGCTTTCGATGATCCTAACCCTGAAGCCCCTGCTGAAGCTTCACTTCCCTGTATCCCGGAGCAGCCCCGACGGGTAATGTGCATAGGTAGCGCACAAGTTCTCCTGCCCGAAAAGACTGTTGCTTGCCCTGAATCCTCTCAGGATGACTACACTCTCCGGAATACTGCTCCCAACCTCAAGAGGCAGTCCAGACGTGCTAGACGCAGAGGCAAGCCGTCACGCCAGGGTCTGTCCTCCCTGAGACCTCCTGACCCCAACCTTGAAGTCCCTACTGAAGCTTCATCTTCCTGTATCCCGGAGAAGCCCCAGCGGGTGATGTGCGTGGGTGGTGCACTAGTTCTCCAGCCAGAAGAGACTGCTACCCATCCAGAGTCCACACAGGAGAGCTTCCTGCACCTGGCATCAGATTCTACACCCACTTTAACCAGTGTGCATGTCCAAGGATGCTCCGAAGCTGTGTTTACCTCCGAGTCTGTACACCTTTACTACCTGGCGGAGGACCCCTTGTTGCCTCCTGAATCCTCCGGGATACCACTCGATGACAATTGGAGAGAGACTTCCCTACACCCGGTACCCGATACTTCGTCCGCTCAGTCCTGTGGGCCTGACAATGGGTGCCTCAAAGTGGTAGTTACTCCCGAGTCTCTACACCCCTCTGACCAGGCGGAGGACCTCCAGTTGTCTCCAGAACCCTTCGGGGTGCTACCTGGTAGCGAAAGGACAGAGACTCTCCTATTCTCTGTACCTGATACCTCGCCCGCTTCTTCCAGTGAGTCCGACCTAGTGTACTCCGAAGCAAAGGTTACCCCCGAGTCTCTACACCCCTCCGATCAGGCGGAGGACCTCCAGTCGTCTCCTGAACCCTTCGGGGTGCTACCTGATAGCGAATGGACTGAGACTCTCCTTTACTCGGTACCTGATACCTCGCCCGCTTCTTCCAGTGAGTCCGACATAGTGTACTCCGAAGCAGAGGTTACCCCCGAGTTTCTACACCCCTCCGACCAGGCGGAGGACCTCCAGTCGTCTCCTGAACCCTCCGGGGTGCTACCTGATAGCGAATGGACAGAGACTCTCCTTTACTCGGTACCTGATACCTCGCCCGCTTCTTCCAGTGAGTCTGACCTTGTGTACTCCGAAGCAGAGGTTACCCTCGAGTCTCGGTATCCCTCCAACCTGGCGGAGGACCCCCAGTTGTTTCCTGAATCCTCCGGGGTACCACCACATAACAAAGAGGCAATGTCTTCTCTACACCTTGTACCTGATACTTTGCCCATTTCATCCTGTGAGCTTGACAAGATGTACCCCGAAGCAGAGGCTACCCCCGAGTCTCTGCACCCCTCCAACCCGGCAGAGGACCTCCAGTTGTCTCCTGAACTTTTTGGGGTGCTGCCTAAAAATAAATGTAGAGAGACTTTTTTGTGTGCTGTTTCTGGTACTTCACCCGTTTCATCTGTTGCTGAAGATGGCTGGATGGGAAGTCGCATCCCAGCCATCCAGATTATGAGACCAGTTTTGTCTCCTCCTGTGGACAATAGAAGTAATCTCCTTGAAGAGAGGGATTGGCCCCCAAATTCCCTGCGGAAGATCCTTGCAGGCCTGAAGAAGAGGGGGCGTAAGGGGGGGGGGGTACTGTAGCATACCTGGCGGCGTTCTTGCATGGTGTTCCATCTCTCATCATGCAAGATCGCAAACTTCATCTCCCGCCCAGCTTCCTGGTCTGGCTTCTTTCCTTGTGCTCTGCTCTGCTCCACTTTGGCTGCATAGGGCGACGCCCGCTGAACTTCCTGTTTCTTGTACCTGCTGCGGACACGCCCCTGTTGCACCTTCAGCCTATTGCTGTCCATCTTTGGGTATTTATACCACCTTCTTCCTCAAGATGGCGCCTGAGCATTGTTTCTTGTCAGTTGGCTTTTTGTCTCTGACATGCCAGGTCCTATCCTGTTTTCCTGCCTGTTTTCCAGTTCTGTGTCTGAACTGTGGTCTGTTCTTGTGAACACGCTTCTTGCCTGTTCTTTCGCCTTCTAGGGGCCGTATTCCTAGATCTGCCTGTCTGTGCCTTGCGGTATCTGTTCCCGTCTGAACAGAGTCCTGTTTGTGTCTCTGCCTTGCGGTATCTGTTCCCGTCTGAACAGAGTCCTGTTTGTGTCCCTGCCTTGCGGTATCTGTTCCCGTCTGAACAGAGTCCTGTTTGTGTTCCTGCCTTGCGGTATCTGTTCCCGTCTGAACAGAGTCCTGTTTGTGTTCCTGCCTTGCTGTCTCTGTTCCCGTTCCTCTGTTCCCTGTTGTCTGTGCCTCGTTTCTACTTTAACCTTGTCTCCCTTTTCCCTCTATGTCTGTTTTCTGCGTCTTTCTGCAGAGTCTGAACCCGCTCCTAAATTCCTTCTCGTCGTCTCTGTACCTCTGTTGTGAATTTAGTGTACGCTTGCTACTTCTATGTAAGTACTGTGCGTGCTTCTGGTTCTGCCTTTCCTTCTCCGTCTGTTCTTTGTGAACAGAATCCTATCCCCTTGCCTTGTTTACCGCTCTGCGGTGTCCGCTCTGCTCCTGCTTAGCTTGCCGCTCTTGCGGTTTCTGCTCTGCTCCTGCCTTGTTTACCGCTCTGCGGTGTCCGCTCTGCTCCTGCTTAGCTTGCCGCTCTTGCGGTTTCTGCTCTGCTCCTACCTTGTTTACCGCTCTGCGGTGTCCGCTCTGCTCCTGCTTAGCTTGCCGCTCTTGCGGTTTCTGCTCTGCTCCTGCCTTGTTTACCGCTCTGCGGTGTCCGCTCTGCTCCTGCTTAGCTTGCTGCTCTTGCGGTTTCTGCTCTGCTCCTGCCTTGTTTACCGCTCTGCGGTGTCCGCTCTGCTCCTGCTTAGCTTTCCGCTCTTGCGGTTTTCACTCTGCTCTTGCCTTGCTTGCCGCTCCTGCGGTTTCTGCTCTGCTCTTATCTTGCTTACTGCTTCTGCAATTTCCGCCCCGCCCTGCTTCTGCCCGCTGCTCCGGCAGTCCTGTCCTGCCCTGCTTGTGCTCGCTGCTCCTGCAGCCCCGTCCTGCACTGTTCTTGCCCACCGCTTCGGGCGTTCCCTCTCTGCTGTGGTTGTCTACCGCATCTGCGGTTCTGTGACCCAGTCTGTACTGGGTCTTAACCTCTCTGTGCTCCAGCCCGTCCTTTCGGCCAGTACCTCCCTGCCTGCATACTCGCCTGTATCCACCCATCTGCATACCTGCCGTGTTTGCTTACATCCACCAGTCTGTGCCAGCCTAACCTGCCTGTTCCAGTAATCCCAGTGTGGGTCAACCCCCGTGTCCGGAGTTTGACCTGGAGTAGCACCTGGTCCCTCTGCCCGGTTTCTCCCTGGTGCACTGGCATCGTATGCCGTCGTGCCACCTTGGTCAGATCGGCCAGATACTTAGTCACGCCCCTCCAGGCACTCTCCGGTCTATGGTCCAGTGGAACCACAACACCCGCACACGCCAGTCAGTCCGGGCGTGTGCATAACAGCTACTAAGAGTTGACCGTGTGGAAGACAGACCGGAGGTGGTGGTGCCCAGGTAACTGGAAGTATTGTCTGCTATCCAATTAATAACCTGTTCACACTGATCAGTTCTCAATACTGGTGTTGTTCTGTGCTTCCCTAGTAATTCGGTCAAGAAGTGGGAGCGAGAAGATGTGGCTGTTGGTTGTGGCACATTTTCACCTTGGCCACGGCCCCGTCCTCTGCACGAACCATCACCAGAACGTCCACTTCCACATCCCTTGCCACGCGCCTTGCCCATTGTAAATGAAGTAAAATAGCTTACACTTGCACTATCAATGGAAAAAGGGTAATAAAGAGTAGATTAGAACCGTGGAAGAGGAAAACCACAGTTATTGTTTACTGGGGTATACCACACTTTTTTAAATAGAGATATTTGCGGCTGAACAGTGAGCGACACACTCAAACTGCTTTTTTTTTAGATAACAAAGGCCCAAAACTGGATAGTACAGCGATTTGACCCGTGAAACTGCGAAACCACACTGGGATGTTGGGCCTACACAAGACTATTTTCAACAGATATATTTTTGTGTCACAACAGTCAGGAGGCACTATTGTTTTTCTTTACAGAAAAAACTACCAAAAGCTGAATAATAGAGATTTTTTACCGTGGGATGGCAAAACCACAGTTATTGTTTACTGGGGTATACCACACTTTTTTAAATAGAGATATTTGCGGCTGAACAGTGAGCGACACACTCAAACTGCTTTTTTTTTAGATAACAAAGGCCCAAAACTGGATAGTACAGCGATTTGACCCGTGAAACTGCGAAACCACACTGGGATGTTGGGCCTACACAAGACTATTTTCAACAGATATATTTTTGTGTCACAACAGTCAGGAGGCACTACTGTTTTTCTTTACAGAAAAAACTACCAAAAGCTGAATAATAGAGATTTTTTACCGTGGGATGGCAAAACCACAGTTATTGTTTACTGGGGTATATCACACTTTTTTAAATAGAGATATTTGCGGCTGAACAGTGAGCGACACACTCAAACTGCTTTTTTTTAGATACCAAAGGCCCAAAACTGGATAGTACAGCGATTTGACCCGTGGAACTGCGAAACCACACTGGGATGTTGGGCCTACACAAGACTATTTTCAACAGATATATTTTTGTGTCACAACAGTCAGGAGACACTACTGTATTTCTTTACGGAAAAAACTACCAAAAGCTGAATAATAGAGATTTTTTACCGTGGGATGGCAAAACCACAGTTATTGTTTACTGGGGTATACCACACTTTTTTAAATAGAGATATTTGCGGCTGAACAGTGAGCGACACACTCAAACTGCTTTTTTTTTAGATACCAAAGGCCCAAAACTGGATAGTACAGCGATTTGACCCGTGGAACTGCGAAACCACACTGGGATGTCGGGCCTACACAAGACTATTTTCAACAGATATATTTTTGTGTCACAACAGTCAGGAGACACTACTGTTTTTCTTTACGGAAAAAACTACCAAAACCTGAATAATAGAGATTTTTTACCGTGGGATGGCAAAACCACAGTTATTGTTTACTGGGGTATACCACACTTTTTTAAATAGAGATATTTGCGGCTGAACAGTGAGCGACACACTCAAACTGCTTTTTTTTAGATACCAAAGGCCCAAAACTGGATAGTACAGTGATTTGACCCGTGGATCTGCGAAACCACACTGGGATGTCGGGCCTACACAAGACTTTTTTCAACAGATATATTTTTGTGTCACAACAGTCAGGAGACTCTACTGTTTTTCTTTACGGAAAAACTACCAAAAGCTGAATAATAGAGATTTTTTACCGTGGGACGGCAAAACCACAGTTATTGTTTACTGGGGTATACCACACTTTTTTAAATAGAGATATTTGCGGCTGAACAGTGAGCGACACACTCAAACTGCTTTTTTTTTTTAGATACAAATGGCCCAAAATGGATAATACAGAGGTTTGAACCGTGGAAGTGCAAAACAACACTTCTCTAGCCTACACCAGACTATTTTCAACAGTTATATTTGTGTCTGAAAAATCAGAGACACGCTTTTTTTTGAGGGGGGGGGGAGGGGGGACACACCAAAAGGTTAATAAGATGGGTATTTGTACAGTGTGAAGGAGGAAAAAAAAAGGAGGATTTAGATGTAAAAAAATAGATTTTTCCTGGCCCCCGACACCTGGTGCTAAGTCCAGCAATTTGAGCAACAGGAGCACACAGGACTGTAATGCAGCGTTTGTTGGTATAACCACTGTGTCTCCTATACAGCCTGCCTGCCTGGTATCTGGGATGGATATTAGTCCTGAAAAGGACTGTTTGTTTGTTCTGGCAGCCTTTACAGACCCTACACTAACTATTTCGCAGTTTATATCTCTCCCTAAATCAGCAGCGCTGTCCCTACACTGTCTAATCCGGAGCGACTGTGTCCAAGATGGCGGCGCCCGGTTTTAAATACTCGAGGTGACGCTGTGCAGCCAGCCAATCACTGTAATGCCCACAACCAACATGGCTGCAGCATTACAGTGACTGGCTGGCAATCCCTGCATGTTCCTTGGCTCTGTAAAGAGCGCCAAACATGCAGGGCGGAGACCCGAGCTCCCGCCCGAGTAACCCGGAAATGCTCGGTGCTCGCCGCACATCCCGAGTAGCGTGATGCTCGGGCGAGTACCGAGCAGTGTCGAGCATGTTCGCTCAAAACTAATCATCAATGCCAATAACTCTATACCGAACCTCACATTTCATATAATGATACCCAGCTAATTCTCAATGTACACTATGCAATCCCAGTCGCAAACCTTCATTGTATACCAGGCCATGCCATGAACATAACCATGCATATGACAAATTATATATATTTATATCTTTTTTACATAGTCTGAATAAACCAAACCACAATCAAATCATTGCATAAGGATAGCCATATCACCACCCGAAAGTCAAGTGTGGGTTATGTGATAAACCCAATCAATGCATATAAATAGCCATATCACCAAGAATCATGTGTGGATCAGATGATAAGCCCCACGCGTATCGCTGTGAAACACAGCTTCATCAGGCAAATTATGTGTGAAACAGAGGGTATACCAGTGTATATAAGCCCATGCAATTAGAAAAATTGGTTGCGATGGTTGCGCCAGACCTGCCGTAGGCATAGGAGAGCCCGTCAAAGGTAATACTTTTTAATCGGCGCCATAGCAGACGCCTGGGCATGCGCACTTTGTATAGGAAGTGATGTCACAACAAACCTTGGCCGTAACCAGGGAAGCTGAATACCAGCCTCGTATCTCCAACAATAAAGCACTCTCCATAGTGCACAGACGCATGCAAAGGACACCAATCCATGTTGATGTGGTAAACATCCAGGGAACACACTTATAAACAACAATTCTAATATGGATCAAAAGTTTATTAAAGAAAACCACATAAATGTATTCATAAAGCAAATATTTAGATTCCACTATTTGACTTTTATAATTGACAGCTGTCACACGCTAAAAGACGCACTTTTTTTCAAAATCTAGTTTTTGCATCGCCATATTTTGAGAGCTATAATTTTTCCATATCTTGGCCGACAGAGTCATGTGACAGCTTGTTTTTTGCGGGATGAGTTGACGTTTTTATTGGTACCATTTTCAAGCACGTGACATTTTTTGATTGCTTTCTATTCAGATTTTTTCCAATTCAGAAATTATTATTATTATTTTTTTTTTATGCTGTTCTGCGTGTGGTAAAATTGATAAGGTAGCTTTATTCTTCAGGTCAGTACGTTTAGAGCGGTACCACATTTATATTGTTTTTCTATGTTTTGGTGCTTTTACGCAATAAAAGTAATTTTATAGAAAAAAATATTTTTTTGCATCGCTTTATTTTGAGAGCTATAACTTTTTTATTTTTAGGCTGATGGAGCTGTATGGTGGCTTATTTTTTGTGGGACAAGATGACGTTTTCAGCGGTACCATTTTTTTTTATATTTGTCTTTTTGATCGCGTTTTATTCCATTTTTTGTTTGCCGGTATGAAGATAAACCATCGTTTTTTGCTTTGCTTTTTATTTTTTACTGTGCTCACTAAAGGCGTTAACTAGTGGGACAGTTTTATAAGGGGACAGTTTTATAAGTCAGGTCGTTCCGGCGATACCAAATATGTGTACTTTATTGTTTGTTTTTTTTCATAATAATATTTATTGATGGGTGCATTATATTTTTATTTTTGGTGGATTCTTTTTTTATTTTTTATTTTATATTTTTACAGGCTGCCAGCGCTACAGATGCAGAAGATACTTTGGTCATGCACTGCGAATGATCAAAGTATCTCCCTGCTGTCTGGTGACCCGGATGTTGTCATGGCGACATCCGGGTCACCATGACAACTACAGAACCCGGCCTCAGACAGCGCGGGATGCTGTGATTGACTTCGATTGCAGCATTGCGGGGGTTAATGTGCCGGGAGCGGTGCAAGACTACTCCCAGCACATAGTACCGGGTGTCAGCTGTGGCAATCAGCTGACACCCAGCGGGGATAGCGCCCGCACAGCCTGTGTGCGGGCAAAATCAACAGGGCGTACTTATACGTACCTGGCTCTTAAAGCCCAGGGCGCAGGTACGTATAAGTATTTCCTGGGCTTTAAAGGGGTTAACAATAAAATAAATCTAAACATCTACTGCTGAGTCGTCTGCATTTTCTTTAATCTCTGCACACCCATGGTGGCTAGCCATCACTTGACAAAGTACAATCAACTCTTCAAGTATATACTTTCTGGTTGTTCTTCCTCCTTAGTAAAGGCCCCGTCACACTTAGCGATGCAGCAACGATCCCGACAACGATACGACCTGTCAGGGATCGTTGCTGCGTCGCTATGTGGTCGCTGGTGAGCTGTTTAACAGGCTTGCAGCGACATCGTAGAAAGAATCTTTCCATGATGTCCTGCTCCTGGTTACGAGCCTGCTGAAGCAGGAGCAGGCTGGTAACCATGGTAAACATCGGGTTACTAGGGGCACACGTGCACCTAGTAACCCGTTGTTTATCATGGTTACCACTCTGCTATGTTGAGCAGTTACCGCTCACTTTAGTAGGCTCGTAACCATGATAAACAATGGGTTACTAGGGGCACGTGTGTCCCTAGTAACCCGATGTTTATCATGGTTGGAGCCTGTTAAAGTGAGCGGTAACCTCCCGCTCACTGTAGCAGAGTGGTAACCATGATAATCAATGGGTTACTAGGGGCACGTGTGCCCCTAGTAACCTGATGTTTACCATGGTTACCAGCCTGATCACTGCTCCCGCTGGTCACACACAGCGATGTGTGCTGACCAGCGGGAGGGCAACGACCAAAAAAAGGTCCAGGACACTTTGCAGCGATCAGCAACCTCACAGCAGTGGCCTGATCGTTGCAAAGTGTCACACATAGCGACATCGCTGGTGAGGTCGCTGTTGCGTTACCAAAACCGTGACACAGCAGCGATCTCGCTAGCGATCTCGCTATGTGAGACGCGGCCTTAAGGTACAGAACTGCAAGCAAGATCGGGACATTGACTGCATTGATCAAGCAATACTCTCAACAGAAGTGTTGTAACCATCATTAGCTCAACAGAAGTTGAGCCTTTTTTTATTTTGCTCATGAAATGTTCTATTCCCATAATGTACTTATCCTATGAGTACTAATGATGAGCGAGGACTAAAATTTTCGAGTTCTTGATTCTCGAATGGAGCAGATCGGAAGGAGGAGGGCCTCATACACATTTTGCTAATATTATTAGGTAATGGGACTACTAGACCCATAAACCCTATGCCCTAAATTCAGGGGCTGCCAAAAATTAGAAGGAGGGGCTACAATGCACAACGTGCAAGGGCTGAAAAAGATTTACCCTTGGGGGTATACATATATACAGTGGGGGAAATAAGTATTTGATCCCTTGCTGTTTTTGTAGGTTTGCCCACTGACAAAGACATGAAAAAATTAAGAGTGAGGGTCACATGATGACTAAAAATTATGAGCGAGGGCTGCCTTTTTACCCTCTAAAAATTATGAGCAAGGGCCGCATGATGACCCTATAAACATTTTGAGCGAGGGACACATGATGACCCTGTAATAATTTGGAGCGGGAGGCCGCGTGATGACCCTGTAAAAATTTAAAGTGAAATGCAGCATGATATCCCTTTAAAAAATTGGAGCAAGGACCACATGATAACCCTGCTGATATAGTGGAGAAGGAGAAGGAGAAAGACAAGAAAAAGGATAAACCATGAATCGTGTATAGTGATGGGCTAATCCCTGACTGACTGGGTCTGGCAGGTTCAGCCGAACGCCGAACAGTTTATTAAAAGTTTGGGTTTGGGTAAGATCATTACTGCTGATCAGAGAGCTTCAGTTCCCACGCTGACAAATGACCGTGTACATCGTTTTTTTTCCATGCTGTCTTGTGCGTGACAGCGCGGCAAACACTGCCTCTGATGGTAAGATTAATACCACCGGTCAGAGCGCTGCGGTTCCCACGCTGTCAGATAAAATATGTACCTTCTGTCACAAGCATCGGCAGATGGGAATACTACACCAATCAGCATATGGCCTGCTATCGCAGATAATAGAGCAGGCGCGGCTGATGGGAGTATTCATTTGCCGGCGCCTGCTCTAAAAGTAAATAAATGAAAAAAAATGGCGTGGGTTCCCCTGTATTTTTGATAACTAGTCACGCAAAACTGACAGCTGCGGGCTGCAACTCTCAGCTGTCGACTTTAGCAAGGTTGGTTATCAAGAATAGAGGGGTCCACGCACTGCTTTTTTAAGCATTTAAATAAATCAACTTAAAAAAAAATAGCGTGGGGTCATCCTCATTTTTGATAACCAGCCAAGCTAAAGCAGACATCTGGGGGCAGGTAAGGGGCCATGGATATTGGTGCAACATTTCTGGGGCACCTGAGAGCTGATATTTTTAGCCTCGGATGGGACCAGCATCCAAGGCCCCTTCCCTGGCTATTAATATCAGCTCACAGCTGTCTGCCTAGACTTTGCTTGTTAGGTGACATAGGGGAACCCTACGTCAATTTTTCTGGGGTCCTCCTGTAATCCAGCCATTAAACGCTAAGCAAACAGCTGTGAGCTGTTCCCTGGCAAAAATTGGAGCAAGGACCGCATGATAACCCCGCTGATATTGTGGAGAAGGAGAAAGACAAGAAAAAGGAGAAACCATGAATCGTATAGTGATGGGATAATCCCTGACTATTTGGGTCCAGCAGGTTCAACCGAACGCCGTACAGTTTATTAAAAGTTTGGGTTTGGGTAAGATCATTACCGCCGATCAGAGAGCCAGGGAACATTTGGGCCTAATGGCCTCTTTCTAGGCTATTAATATCAGCCCGCAGCTGTCTTTGTAGCCTTTGCTGGTTGGATTTTATAGGGGGAACCCATGTCAAATTTTTTTGGGGGCGGGCCCCCTGTAATCTATCCAGTAAACACTAATCATGCAGCTGTTGGCTGTTATTAATAGCCAGGGAACATATTTGGCTAATGGTCCCTTCTGTGGCTAGTAATATCATCCCCCAGTGGTCAGCTTTCCCTCTGCTGGTTAGGAAAATTATGCGGAGCCCACGCGTTTTTTTTTTTATTTCTATTTTTGATAACCAGCCTTGCTAAAACTGACAACTGAAGGTTGCAGCCCGCAGCGGTCAGTTTTGCCTGGCTGGTTATCAAAATACAGGGGAGAAAAATGCCATTTTTTTTATTCATTTATTTATTTATAATGCTGGCACCAGCATATGAATACACCCATTATCTGTGACAGCAGGCGTAGGCTGATTGGTTTGGTAGTAAACTTTTTACATCCGGTCACATCTGCGGGCTGACATGTTCATCTGACATCTTGGGAACTGCAGCACTCTGATCGGTGGTGTTAATCCTATCGCTGATCAGAGGCAGTGTTTGCCATGCTGTCATGCACATGACAGCATGGCAAACAACCTATGTTCGGGCCCTTCAATCCCACACTGTAATCTGACAGTGTAGGAACCACAGCGCTCTGACCAGTAGTATTAATCTTACCACCGGTCAGAGCCGTCTGGGTTTTTCGTGTTGTCAGAGGAACACCCGGTTTTCGGTGTGCCAAAATTGAACAGTGGCACGGACTTCCTGGTGATGTCCGTGTTGAGGGTCCGTGCCCAAACAGTAGGTGTTTGGTACGGACCCTGAACTTTACTGTTCGGGTTCACCCATCTTTAATCGTTTACCCTTTTTGGGTGGGGAGGGGTGCATGGGAATATACCAGAAAAAAGGAACATTTGAATTGGCTTAATGTTCCGCTGTTGTCATCTAGTGGAATTGAGAATTCTGGGCCAATCCAGGCCTTGTTTATTTTGATAAGCGTAAGCCTGTCAGCATTTTCAATTGATTGCATCTGCCATGAATCCGAGGTCAGTCCTGGTGTAGCACCTGGCCTCGCCTCCCCAGGCTCTGCTCAGATTGCGGAACCATCAGTTGCCATGCATCTGGGGTCAGCTTTGGTGTGGCACTTAGTCACACCCTTCCAGGCTCTCCTCGGGTCCCGACACAGTGGTTCCACTACCCAGTCCATTACAGTTTGCTCAGGCCATGGAATCCGCTGGCTTCCAGAACCCCTCTATCTCATATCTTTACCAAGAGGTCTACCGCCAGAAAGAGCAGCTGGATAAAATCCCTTCCTACCTGTGGACAGTGACCACCCATTTAGATGTGCTGGCAACTCCGGCTGCATCCGCTCCTCCCCAAGCTGCAGCAACCTCGGACGTGACCCATCAGCCTGTCAGCTATGTTCCCAGTACTAGACCTCATCTCTCTGCTCCTCCACATTATGGCGGTGACCCTGCCCTATGTCAGGAGTTCATAAAATCAGTGCACGCTGCACTTCAAACTCTTGGCTCTTCAGTTTGCTTCAGATAAGGCCAAAGTGGCTTTCACTGTCTCCCATTTCACTGGCAAAGCTCTGGAATGGCTCAATCCCCTATGGGATAGAGGGTACTCTTTAGTTTAAAACCTCTAGTCTTTTCTTGAAGCCTTCTTTAAGGTCTTTGATGAGCCTGGCCACGTTAGCTCTGCATCATCTTCTCTACTCAGACTGCACCAGGGAAACCAGACTGTGGGCCAGTACGCTGTCCAATTCTGTACTCTGTCCTCCAAGCTTGCCTCGAATAATGAGGCATTAGTAGCCATCTTCTGGGAGGGTCTTTTCGGGAGAATCAAGGGCGAGCTGGCCGGATGCTGGCTGGTCTTTTGCAACTCGGATTGACATCAGGATTCAGGAGCATTCCAAAGAGGTAACCCGCGAGAGAAGACCTATGTGCCTGGCTTCTACCTTTCAAAGGCTGATCCTGCAGCAAGCCTCAGCCTCAACATCCTCCTCAGAGTCCATGCAAATTTACCAGGTGACAATGGCCAAGAATCGTCAGGAGGCCTGTCGTGCCGAGGTAAGCTGCTACTATTGTGGCAGTCCTAAGCATGTAATCTGCTCCTGTCCAGTTAAACCAGGAAACTTCAGAGCCTAGGGTCTGTTGGAGAGACCAACCTGAGGGAGAATCACCACTCTCCATCACTGATTCTGTCAGTATTCATTTCCTGTGGCAACATCCGTTTTGTCTAGTCAGCCCACCTGGACTATGGTTCCACCAGTAATCTCGTCCAACACGCCCTTGTGGAGCGATATAAAATCCAGATCCAATGTCTACAGGATCCGTTGGTGGTTTCATTAATGGATGGAAAACATCTTTCTGAGACGATATTTTTCGCTATCGAGCCTGTGGAACTTCAGGTAGGAATATTACACTCTGAGGAGATTCCTCTTCATGTGCTGCCGGATTTGTCTTACCCTCTGTTTCTAGGTCTGACAAGACTGCAAAAGCATGAGCCTGTCTTGGATTGGTAATCCGGAGAAGTACTCCTTTGGGGACAATAGTGCCATGACAGTTGTTTCATTTCCATTCGTCCTGCTCAACCTCCGGCCTCTCCATCTAACTTACCTGGCTTGCTTGCTGCATATTGGACGTATGCTGACATCTTCGACAAAAAGGAGGCTTAGACACTACAGCCTCATCGGCCATATTACTGTCCCATTGATCTGCTTCCAGGCGTATCTCCTCGACGTGGTGGAATCTTTCCCCTGTCGCAGGCTGAGACCCGAGCCATGTCTTAGTATATTAAAGATAATCTAGCCAGGGTCTTTATCCAGAAGTCAGCCTCACTTCAACCTTGTATCAATTATAGGGGGCTCAGTTAAATAACAATCAAGAATAAATATCCTCTGCCTCTTATCTCTGAGCTGTTTGATTTTCTTAAAGGTTCCAGAGTCTTCACAAATACGACCTGATTCGAATTCGCCAGGGAGACGAATGGAAGGCGGCCTTTGACCCCCGCGATGGACATTATGAGTATCATGCTATGCCATTTGGACTCTGTCATGCCCCTGCAGTCTTCCAAGAACTGGTGAACGACACCTTTGGGGACCTCCTCTACTTGTGTGTGGTAGTTTACTTGGATGACATCTTGGTATTTCCTCTCGATCTGCCTACACACAGGAGGGATGTTCGTCAGATTCAGCAGAGGTTAAGAAAGAAACAATTAAATACCAAGTATGATAAGTGCATCTTTGAGCAGACCTCTCTTCCGTTTCTTGGGTATATCATCTCTGAGACCAGTCTTAAAATTCTGAGAAGGTGTCTGCTGTCCTGACTGAGATCAAGAACTTTGTCTGGTTTGCTAATTACTATCACCATTTCATACCACAATTCTCCTCTTGGACTGCTCCAATCTCTGCCCTGACCTACAAGGGGAATAATCCTAGGGTGTGGACTCCTGAGGTTAATAGTGCCTTTGTCTCCTTAAAGCAGGCCTTAGTATCCGAGTGTTCCATCATTTGGGTAGTTGTGGATCACTTTTCCAAGATATTCAAAGATTGTCCATTTCACTCCATTGTCCAGTCTCACGTCTGCTCCAGTGCTTGCTGAAAAGTTCATACTACATATTTTCTGCCTCAATGGTTTACCTCTCTATATAGTCTCTGATAGAGGTGTCCAGTTTATATCTTGCTTCTGGAGGGCTACCTGTAAACTGCTGGATGTCACTTTGGATTTCTCTTTGGTTTACCATTCACAGTCCAGTGGCCAAGTAGAATGGGTCAACCAGTTCCTGACCAACTTCCTGCAGCACTTCCTCAATGCCCACCACAATGATTGGGTAGGACTCCCACCTTGTGCCGGATTTTCATACAATAACCATGTAAGTGAATATTCTGCTAAATCTCCGGTTTTTGAGGTCTACGGTCAACATCCCAATATTCTGTTCCCTGTCTCTGCTACTACTGACATTCCTGCTGCTGAGTCCCTCGTCCAGGACTTTTCTAAAATCTGAGAAGACACCAAGACCACCTTATTGAAATCCTCTGAAGGGATGAAAAGACACGCAGAAAAGAGATGTCTGGATCCGCCTTTGTTTCATCCAGGGGACAATGTTTGGCTGTTATCAAAGTATTTGCGTCTCAAGCTATCCTCAATAGTGTTGAGCGATACCTTCCGATATCAGGAAATATCATATCGGATTGGATCGGACCGATACTCAAAAAGTATCGGATATCGCCGATTCCGATACCGGAAACCAATACAAGTCAATGGGACTCTAATATCGGAATGAAAATAAACCCTTTCTTTCCTTGTAGGTTAATTCTACATGAAGTAAAACAACTAAGAATAATGTAGAATGTATTATGCGAAAAGCCGGCAATTCATCAGCGCATACACCGGTACCCGACAATTTATAACAGAAAGAATAGAGCTTCACACATAGATTAGATAGATAGAAACATGTCAGTCACATATATATGAAGTACAGTGACAGTGTTGCTTACTGTACTTGTCATTTAGTGTAAAGGATTTATTAAAAAAAATAATAGTGTTTTCATGTACCGTCTCTTTAAAAAAGCCGGCCGGCAATTCAGCACCGGTACCCGACAATTTATAACAGACAGAATAGAGCTTCACACATAGATTAGATAGATAGAAACATGTCAGTCACATATATAAGAAGTACAGTGACAGTGTTGGTTACTGTACTTGTCATTTAGTGTAAAGGATTTATTTAAAAAAATAATAGTGTTTTCGTGCACCGTCTCTTTAAGAAAGCCGGCCGGCAATTCAGCATCTGTACCCGACAATTTAGAATAGAAGAAATAGAGAATCATACATAGATTAGATAGATAGAAACATGTCAGTCACATATATATGAAGTACAGTGACAGTGTTGATTACTGTACTTGTCATTTAGTGTTAAAATAAAGGATTTATTTAAAAAAAAATTGGCGTGGGGTTCCCCTTAATTTTAGTCTCTAGCGGAGGTTAAGCAGACAGCTGGGGCAGATGTTTGAAGCCTGGGAAGGGGGTAATACCCACAGAGCTTCCCAGGCTACTAATATGAGCCCCCAGCTGAATACCTAGCCTTTACTAGCTATTAAAATGGGGGACCCCCCAAAAAAATGACGTGGGGTCCCCCCTAATTTAATAGCTAGCAAAGGCTAGGCTGACAGCTGGGGGCTGATATTAATAGCCCAGGAAGGGAGCCATGAATATTGGCCCCCTCCCAGGCTAGAAACACCAGCCGTCAGCCGCCCCAGAAATGGCGCATCCATAGGATGCGCCAATTCTGGCACTTAGCCTCGCTCTTCCCACTGCCCTGTAGTGGTGGCAGTGGGGTAATAGGGCTGGGGTTGATGTCAGCTTATAATGCCATCTGACATCAAGCCCAGGTTAGTAATGGAGAGGCATCTATAAGACACCTCCATTACTAACCCCATAGTCAAAGTTAAAAAAAAAACACAAACACCCAGAATAAAGTCCTTTAATTGAAATAAAGACACAATTCTTTATTGTTCTAAATTAAACCATACTTACCATCACACCCATTCCAGCTGAAGCCAACGATCTCCTGCAATAAAAGTAAAATAATAAAGCAACCTCATCCTTACCTTTCCATGGTTCCCACGATGGCTCCAGCTCTGCTACATCGAGATGACAGGCTGGACCGCAGCAGAACGCTGCCATCCAGCCTGTCATCCCGCAGACACTGAGAAGCGCAGGCATGCTTGCGCTCCTCAGTGTCTCTCTGTGACGGCATCCAGATGAGCCGACAATGAACTCGGCTCACCTCATGCACGTCACTGACAGCGTGGGAGAATTCTCCTGCACTCAGCACTTCAGCGTGAGAATTTTCCCGCGCTGTCAGTGACGTGCATGAGGTGAGGTCATGTCCAATGAACTCAGCTCACCTCATGCACGTCACTGACAGCGTGGGAGAATCTCACGCTGAAGTGCTGAGTGCAGGAGAATTTTCCCACGCTATCAGTCACGTGCATGAGGTGAGCCGATTTCATTGGACATGACCTCACCTCATGTACGTCACTGACAGCGTGGGAAAATTCTCACGCTGAAGCGCTGAGTGCACGAGAATTCTCCCACGCTGTCAGTGACGTGCATGAGGTGAGCTGAGTTCATTGGACATGACCTCGGCTCATTTTTATGCCGTCACAGAGAGACACTGAGGAGCGCAAGCATGCCTCCGCTTCTCAGTGTCCGCGGGATGACAGGCTGGATGGCAGCGTTCTGCTGCGGTCCAACCTGTCCTCTCGATGTAGCAGAGCTGAAGCTGTCGTGGGATCCATGGGAAGGTAAGAATGAGGTTGGTTTATTATTTTTCTTTTATTGCAGGAGATCGTTGGCTTCAGCTGGAATGGGCGTGATGGTAAGTATAGTTTGATATAGAACAATAAAGAATTGTGTCTTTATTTCAATTAAAGGACTTTATTCTGGGTGTTGTGTTTTTTTTAAATACTTTACTAGAAATTCATGGCGGTCATGTCTAATATTGGCGTGACCCCATGAATTTCGGGCTTAGGGACAGCTGATAATGCCAAGCTGGCCCTAACCCCTTTATTACCCAGTGAGCCACCGCACCAGGGCCCTGGATGAGTTGGGTACAGCGCCAGAAGATGGCGCTTCTATGAACGCGCCATTTTCCGGGGCGGCTGCGGACTGCAATTTGCAGCGGGTGGGGCCCAGAAAGTTTGGGCCTCCCTGCGCTGCAGATTCCAGCCCCCAGCTGCCTAGTTGTACCTGGCTGGACACAAATATAGGGCAAAGCTCCACGTATTTTTTTTTTTAATTATTTCATGAAATTCATGAAATAATTAAGAAAAAAAGGGCTTCCCTATATTGTTGTGTCCGGCCAGGTACAAATAGGCAGCTGGTGGTTGGGGGCAGCCCGTTCCTGCCTGCTTTACCTGGCTGGACACAAATATAGGGCGAAGCCCCACATCAATTTTTTTTTAATTATTTCATGAATTTCCTGAAATAATTAAAAAAAAATTGACGTGGGGCTTCGCCCTATATTTGTGTCCAGCCAGGTACAGCAGGCAGGAACGGGCTGCCCCCAACCACCAGCTGCCTATTTGTACCTGGCCGGACACAACAATATAGGGAAGCCCTTTTTTTCTTAGTTATTTCATGAATTTCATGAAATAATTAAAAAAAAAAATATGTGGGGCTTCTCCCTATTTTTGTGTCCAGCCAGGTACAACTAGGCAGCTGGGGGATGGAATCTGCAGCGCAGGGAGACCCAAGCTTTCTGGGCCCCCCCCCCGCTGCAAATTGCAGTCCGCAGCCACCCCGGAAAATGGCGCGTTCATAGAAGCTGGATGCTGTACCTGGCTGGCATACAAAAATATGGCAAAGCCCACGACAAAATTTTTGGGAAAAATTAATTAAAAAATAAATAATAATTTAGGGACTGCATCTTTATTAACTCCTCAAATGTCATTTAGTGTTAAAATAAAGGATTTATTTAAAAAAAAAATTGGCGTGGGATCCCCCATAATTTTAGTCTCTAGCGGAGGTTAAGCAGATGGCTGGGGCAGATGTTTGAAGCCTGGGAAGGGGGTAATACCCACGGAGCTTCCCAGACTACTAATATCAGCCCCCAGCTGAATACCTAGGCTTTACTAGCTATTAAAATGGGGGACCCCCCAAAAAAATGACGTGGGGTCCCCCCTATTTTAATAGCTAGCAAAGGCTAGGCAGACAGCTGGGGGCTGATATTAATAGCCCAGGAAGGGTGCCATGAATATTGGCCCCCTCCCAGGCTAGAAACACCAGCCGTCAGCCGCCCCAGAAATGGCGCATCCATAGGATGCGCCAATTCTGGCACTTAGCCTCGCTCTTCCCACTGCCCTGGTGCGGTGGCAGGGGGTAAAAGGGCTGGGGTTCATGTCAGCGCCAGCTGCCATGAAGCCCAGGTTAGTAATGATGGGCGTCTATAAGACACCCCCATTACTAACCTACAAAGTGTTAAAAAGAAAAAACACACACTACACCCAGAAAAAAATAATTTATTTGAAATAAAACACACAATTTTATTTAATTCTTAGTTTACTAAAAAAAAATAGTTACCTGTCCACGTTCCTGCGCTGATCTCCCATGCACAGCTGTCACATCTGGAGATGGTGACAGCTGTGCATGGCTGCTGTAAGCTCACGCTGCCGGGAACACGTCCGCTCCCGGCAGCGGGAGCCACTGACTGAGGTCACCGGAGTGCATTCAGGTAGCGCTGCTCCGGAGACCTCCTTTACGGCACTGCTGTACCGTGGGAATTTCTCACGATACAGCAGGGCCGTAAAGGAGCTGACCGGAGCAGCGCTGCCTGAACTCCAGCAAATCCGCTTATGCAATGACGGGGCTGCTTTACGGCCCCATCATTCTAGCGGCGGCAGCGGTTCAGAGCGGTCACATTCTATGTGGCTGCTCTGAACTGGAGATCATCGTGGGACACTCGTGGACTACTACGGAGGGGTAAGGATAAGGTTGTGGTTTATTATTTTATATTTTATTACAGGAGATCGATGGCTTCAGGGAATTAGGTGTCTAGGTGAGTATAGGTGTAGTTTTTTATTTTTTACTTTATTTTAGGTGGCGATCGGCGGCTACAGGTAACGTATGAACTAATTTATTGTAGGCAACCACTGGCCACCAATGACATGTATTTAACATTTATTGGGGACACAGTAGGGCAATTTAAATAGCAGAATCACTCTGATGGGAACTACTGCTCCCATCAAGCTGATCCTGCTGGCACGAGTGGACGGGGGACAGACATAGGCCAATGGGAGTAGTAGTGTCACATCGGCCTATGCCTGCCTGCACGCACACACCCTCACACATCGCACAGACACCGCACACACCCGCAGACATCGCGCAGACACCGCACACACTCGCAGACATTGCACAGACACCGCACACACCCGCAGACATCGCGCAGACACACGCACACACACCCACACACACCAATCATGACGGGCTGATGGTCTGGGGGGTGTGGCTGACCTGTGCGACCGTGGGAAAGTTCATGTGAGTACATGCAATGCAGTCAAGCATGAACTCACATGAACCCTCTGAGGGCACCGCGGCGACTTCAAATGAACAGCTGATCGGCATCACCTGATACCTCAGCTGTTCATTTGAAATAACCGGCGGGAAAGCGCAGCACAGAACGGGAAAGCCGGCGGTGAAGTCTTTTCACTGCCGGCTTCCCGCCCGGGTCCTTCGCTCCCCGCTCCTTGGTGCTGCGCTCCCCGCCCGGTCCTAACTTACGATCGGGCTGGGAGGTGGCGAGGGGAGCGGAGGATCGGGGTGGGAGGCTGCGGGGAAGCTGTTAGAACCTTGCTGTTAGGTTTTTTTTCCTTTGCTGGTCACATGACCTTGTTGGCCTATTTAATCCTGCTCCGCCCTTCTGGCTTTGCTGGACTTCATTGTATATCTACTTTCTAGCTAGCCTGTGCTCTGTATCTAACTCTGTTAGTTTGCTTGGTCTACGGACCTCTAGGTTCTATCTATTTTGTTTGTTCGTCTGTCTGCTGCTATTTCTGTTAGGAGGTGTCCCATATTCCTCCCAGTCCTTAGTACTTGTAGGGATTCCCTCCCCAAATCTATAGGTCTCCGTACAGACTAGATTAGGACTTTAGCAGGTCTGATCGCAGGATCAGGTTCCCTGTTACATCGTAGGGATTCAGCTGAGTCTTATAGTAGGGACAGATCTCCTCTCTTTCCTTAGCTTTGGTAGCAGAACATAACAGTAAGTCCAGCCTGTAAATTCTCTAAGGAAAGATTTTTTTTTGTTCCATCATGGTGTCGGTTCAGGATTTGGCTAAACACCTGCAGGGACTCTCTCTGGAAGTGGCCGAGCTCCGTCAGCACGTGAGTAACTGTCCTGGAGCATATTTCTTGGAGCCTAAGGTATGTTTGCCGGATTTATTTTTTGGTGAACATCGAGAATTTTTTTCATTTAAAAATGCTTGCTTATTGTATTTTCGTTTGAGACCCAAGTCCTCTGGGGATGAATCCCAGCGCGTAGGGTTCATAATGTCACTTTTGCGCAAAGAGCCTCAGGAGTGGGCCTTTTCTTTGCAACCTAGTGATACATGCTTCAGATCAGTGGATAGTTTTTTTTCTGCTTTAGGACTATTATATGATGATCCTGACCATGTGGCATCAGCTGAGACTGAGTTGAGACGTTTAAAACAAGGATCAGGTAATATGGAAAAATATTGTACACATTTTCGTCGTTGGTCCACTCAAACAGGGTGGAACGATTCTGCTCTGAAAAGTCTATTTCTTGCTGGGCTCAGTGAAAAGGTTAAAGACCTGCTAATTGCTTATCCTACACCTGAGGATTTGCAACAGGCTATGCAATTAGCTATACGGGTGGACAGAAGACTGCGTGCTAGGGTTAATGAGAGCAAATCCTCTGCTATGTCAGTTTCTGGTTATGATAATGTGTGTACTAACAGTGGTGAACCGATGGAGATTGGATCGGTGGCACCTCGCTCTCAAGAAAAACACCGTCGTTTTTCAGAAGGCTTGTGTTTCTATTGTGGAAAATCTGGTCATTTGATTAAAGGCTGTGAGCTTCGTATGAAGAAAGAAAAAAAAATGGTCAGTCACGCCCGTATTGCCTGTTTAAATTCCAAGGGTATATTTTTAGCTGCTTCCACGATTGCTCAGGAAAAATTAATGGAATTTCGGGTGTTTGTTGATTGCGGGTCTACACTGAATGTTATTGATGGGGGATTCGTGGAAAAACTCAATTTAAAACCTGAACCTTTATCATCCCCCATTGCTGTGGTTTCTGTGGATGGCTCCCCTTTGAAGAATATTACTCTCAAGGTCAGTGAATTTCCTCTCACTATTAATGGTGTTCACCATGAGAAATTGGATTTGGTAGTGTTGAATAACTTGCCTTCTCCAGTAATATTGGGTTTGCCCTGGTTGAAATTTCACAATCCTGTACTGGATTGGTCTACCAGTGAAATTAAATCCTGGAGCCATAAATGTTATGACAAGTGTTGTAACGGGCGTATTGCAGCTTTGGATAGGGGAGAATTGCCTGTTCCTATTCAGGATTTTTGGAGAGTTTTTTCTGAGAAAGAATCGCAGGTTTTGCCTCCCCATAGAGACTATGATTGTTCTATTGAATTTGTCCCTGGAGCGACTCTTCCTAAAAGTCGTTTATTTAACCTTACTATTCCTGAGAGGAAGGCTTTGGAGGAATACATACAGACAAGTTTGGCCGCCGGTCACATTAGGCCCTCTAAGTCTCCTGTGGCGGTTGGATTTTTTTTTGTAAAAAAAAAGGACGGCGGTTTACGTCCTTGTCTGGATTTTCGTGAGATTAACAAAATTACGGTACGCAATCCTTACCCACTGCCATTGATTCCTGATCTGTTTAACCAGTTATTGGGGGCCAAGTGGTTCTCTAAAATTGACCTTAAGGGGGCATACAATCTGTTGCGCATGAAGGAGGGTGATGAATGGAAGACTGCTTTTAACACTCCTGTGGGTCATTTTGAGAATCTGGTTATGCCTTTTGGTCTTACTAATGCTCCTGCATTTTTTCAGAATCTGATTAATGACATCCTTAGACCTTTGATCGGTAAAAATGTGGTTGTGTATTTGGATGACATTTTGATTTATTCGCCAGATCTGGAGTCTCATTGGCGGAGCGTGCGTGAGGTATTACAGTTATTAATGGACAATTCGCTTTTTGCTAAGCTGGAGAAATGTGAGTTCGCTGTACAGAGAATTAGTTTTTTGGGCTACATTATCTCCAGCAAAGGTTTTGAGATGGATCCGGTTAAGGTTCAGGCTGTGCAGGAATGGCCTAGGCCTATTGGTTTGAAATCAATACAGAGGTTTTTGGGTTTCGCCAATTACTATAGAAAATTCATAAAAAAATTTTCTAGTATTGTCAAACCTCTGACTGATCTCACCAGGAAAGGTGCTGATGCGGTTCAGTGGTCTTCTGAGGCCATTGAAGCTTTTGTGTATCTCAAGGAGAGGTTCACCTCTGCTCCCATCCTTATGCAGCCTGATGTTACTAGGCCGTTTTTGGTTGAGGTTGATGCTTCCTCTGTGGGGGTTGGCGCAGTATTGTCTCAGGATAACGGGGATGGATTACATCCCTGTGCATTTTTTTCAAAAAAATTTTCGGAGACTGAATTGAATTACGATATTGGTAATCGGGAATTATTGGCTATTAAACTCGCATTTGAACACTGGCGCCACTTCTTGGAAGGTGCGGAATTTCCCGTTCAGGTTCTTACGGATCATAAAAATCTGATATATCTTGACGCTGCCAAGCGCCTGAATGCCCGTCAGGCTAGGTGGGCACTGTTTTTCTCGCGGTTTAATTTCTCCGTTACTTACATCCCTGGTACTAAGAATGTTAAGGCGGATGCCTTGTCTCGCAGTTTTTCTCCCATAGTCGGTGCTGAGAAAGAGGAAAACATTTTACAAGAAGGTGTTGTGATAGCTGCTTTAGACTCCGTTTTGGAAGATGAGATTCTTAAAGCTCAGGAGAATGCCCCATCTAACACTCCTCATGGGAGGTTGTTTGTGCCTGGGACCTTTAGGAGAGATTTGTTTGTTGAGTGTCACGAATCTCGGTTGGCAGGTCATCCCGGAATCTCTGAGACCAAGAGACTGGTGGGTCGCAGTTTTTGGTGGCCTGGATGGCAGAAGGAAGTCATTAAGTGGGTGCGCCAATGTACTATATGTGCTAGATCTAAGTCCTCACATACTCCTGCTGCGGGGTTGCTTTGTCCTTTGGAGGTCCCCAGTGCTCCTTGGACACATTTGGCTATGGACTTTATAACTGACCTTCCCCCCTCTGAGGGTTTTACTGTCATCTGGGTGGTCGTGGACCGTTTTAGCAAGATGTGTCACTTGGTTCCCTTCGTCAAACTGCCCTGCGCTAAAACTCTCGCTAAGGCCTTTGTCAAGGAAATTGTCAGACTTCATGGCGTTCCTACTGACATTGTTTCTGATAGGGGTCCTCAGTTCGTGGCTCGTTTTTGGCGTGCCTTTTGTGACAGGTTGGGAATTCATTTGTCGTTTTCGTCCGGATATCATCCTGAATCTAATGGCCAGACAGAAAGGAAAAACCAGGATGTTGAGCAGTTCTTGCGTTGTTTTGTGGCAGACAATCAAGAGGGGTGGTCTGAGTTTCTGCCACTTGCCGAATTTGCTCTGAACAATCATACATCTTCTTCTGCTGGTTGTTCGCCTTTTTTTTGTTGTTCTGGGAGACATCCGTCGTTTGGGTCGTTCTCCAAGTTGGGATCTGCCGTGCCTGAGGAGGAGAGTTTTTCCGGTGATTTGGAAAGAGTTTGGACGGATGTGCGTGGTAATCTTCAGGAGGCCAACAGAAAATCTAAAGACTACTTTGATAGGAAACGACAGGAGGTTTTGTTCGCTGTTGGTGACATGGTTTGGTTGTCCTCTAGGAATCTGCGGTTGAGGATTCCTTCTAAGAAATTGGGTCCCAAGTTTGTAGGGCCCTTTAAGGTGCTTCAGGTTGTCAACCAATCTGCTGTTAGGTTGGAGGTTCCTACCTCCTGGAGAATTAATCCGGTCTTTCATGTCTCTCTGTTAAAAAAAGCTGTTGTGTCGGATGGTGACGCCTCTGCCTCTGTTCCTCCGGTGGTGGAGGACGGGGAATATGAAATTTCTCGCATCCTTGACTCTAGACGGTATAGAGGTAGTTTGCAGTATCTTGTGGCCTGGAAAGGTTTCGGACCCGAGGATAACTCTTGGGTGAGGTCAGATGATGTTTCCGCGTCCAGACTTATCAGAGCGTTTCACAGGAGATTTCCTGATAAGCCTGGTCCTAGGGGATCCGGAGGATCCTCTTAGAAGGGGGGGTACTGTTAGAACCTTGCTGTTAGGTTTTTTTTCCTTTGCTGGTCACATGACCTTGTTGGCCTATTTAATCCTGCTCCGCCCTTCTGGCTTTGCTGGACTTCATTGTATATCTACTTTCTAGCTAGCCTGTGCTCTGTATCTAACTCTGTTAGTTTGCTTGGTCTACGGACCTCTAGGTTCTATCTATTTTGTTTGTTCGTCTGTCTGCTGCTATTTCTGTTAGGAGGTGTCCCATATTCCTCCCAGTCCTTAGTACTTGTAGGGATTCCCTCCCCAAATCTATAGGTCTCCGTACAGACTAGATTAGGACTTTAGCAGGTCTGATCGCAGGATCAGGTTCCCTGTTACATCGTAGGGATTCAGCTGAGTCTTATAGTAGGGACAGATCTCCTCTCTTTCCTTAGCTTTGGTAGCAGAACATAACAGAAGCAGTATGGGGCTGTGTGATTGTTTAAAAGCCGGCGGCTTTTTACCGCCCGCCGGCTTTTAAACGATCAGGAGAATTCTCCCACGCTGGGATGGCATTCTGATGACAGGCTGGATCTCAGCTGAGCGCTGCCATCCAGCTTGTCATCGTTCAGAGACACTGCAGAGCGCAGGCATTATGGGAACTTCCGATTTCGGAAAAAGTATCGGAATTAAGTATCGGAATTCCGATACCGCGAATGTCGGCCGATACCCGATATTTCAGTATCGGAATGCTCAACACTAATCCTCATATAAATTGGACCCTCGCTTCATTGGCCAGTTCGAGGTTCTCAAACAGATTAATCCTGTAGCCTACATGCTCAAATTCCCGGCCTCTTTATGGATCTGAAATTTATTTCACATGTCTCTCCTCAAGCCTTTCATCCTCAGTTCCTTCTTCATAAATCCAGGTACCATTCCTGCCCCAGTCATCTCAGAGGACGATTTTGAGGTACAGAATATTCTGGCCACCAAGAGGGTAAAAGGAAAAACTTTTTTCTTGTGGATTGGAGGGGATTCGGTCCTGAGGAGAGGTTATGGGAGCCCTGGGAGAACATTCTTGCCCCTCTCCTGCAGAAATTTCTTGCGCGCTTGAAGGAGAAGGGGCATAAATGGAGGGGTACCTGCACGCTGCCCCTCTACCCCAGAAGATACCAGGGCATTGTACTTAGGGTGTGCGCATGTGGTTTCGCCCTCTTAAAGGGACAGGAAGCATCATCCTAAAGTGTACCCAATGAATGGCTGAGAGACACTTATAATTTAAGGTACCTCCACCTGATGTGAGGTGGCTGAGCAACGTGTTAGTTTTGCCTTGCATGCTTTCTAGTTCTCAGGTCTCCAGTGCTCGTATCCCAGTATACCTGTCCTGTATACCCATTCCTGCCTGTGTTACAGTTCTGTCTTCGTGCTAACCTGCCTGCCTGTATATCTTTCTTGTCCGCCAGAACCTGTCTGGCTGTATGTCAGCCATGCCCACCAGCACCTGCCTGCATGTGTACCTGCTGTGTCCGCCAGTTACCCAGCAACTCGTGAAATTGACTTAAAAAATAGTCTTTATTTTGAAAACATTAAAAACATGAGACCATAGTGCAAATATGCCTCTGTACGCTTTTATTTGCACTATGGTCTCATGTTTTTAATTTTTTCAAAATAAAGGCTATTTTTTAAGTCAATTTCACGAGTTGCTGGATAACTACCCTTTCATCACTGCCTAATGTCTCCCAGATGGGGATCTTTACAATCCGAGCACCATGCCTCATGAGAAAGTGGACCGAGCAGGCTGACCCAGGTGAGCTGAAATATATATATTTTTTTACATTACCTGCTGTGTCCGCCAGTACCAGCCTGTCAGTGAATCATCCATGCCAGTTGCCATACCTGTCATGTCTACCTGTACTTGCCAAGTCTACCCATTACTGGCCATTCCAGCTTCCTGTCCCTGGGCGGTCAGCTGCTGTGCATCCAAGGTCAGCCCTGGTGTAGCACCTGGTCTCGCCCCTCCTCATGCTGTCCTCAGATCACGGCACAATCAGTTGCCATGCATCCTGGGTCAGCCTTCGTGTGGCACTTAGTCATGCCCTCCAGGCGCTCCTCGGGTCTCGGCACAGTGGTTCCACCATGAGTCTGATACAAAAGTCCCTTACAACTCTTTTAATCTTTTAAAAGTTGTTGGGACTTTTGGGAAAATCTGCCCACTCTCTTAGTCACTATATCTTTCTTTCAGTTGAAGTGCACATTTACTTTAAAAAAATCAGGTAAATGGGGAGCAATAATATACACTGCTTTTTTATAGTCATTATGTTTTATCTCTAATTTTAGTTCAACCAATCAGAATGTTCACATGCAGGAGAAGGAATGGATCAATACTTGGATTTTCAACCCTGAACATAAACATAAATGAGGGAAGCGAGAGAAGAAACGGAAAGGGTCAAACCAAGGTCCATTAGAAAGAATGGTGCTGCAATCTCATGTGTGCGAATTCATAATAAATGGGGCTTATATTATCATTTATTCTGATGCAGAGTACTTTTACTATTTAATAAGAGGTTGCTGCATATTATATGCGAGTCTAAGTAAATTCCCCTCATAATTTATATTTTAAAGTTATATTACCAGTCAGAAGAACAAATAGCAACATGTATGTAGGACCCTGCTCCACAATAATTTTATTAAAAAGAAGCATATTTTTTGCATTTAATGTTCTTTTTCAATCATCTTTTCCACTTTTCTAAAAAGTTGGCGAGGCAATCAGTAGCCCAATGGATTTCCTACCAATTATGTGAGAAATATTGGTCTTAATTAAATGTGCCCTATAGTGTGTTGATCAACAAAGACTTGAGTTTCCATAACTATATTTACAGCACAGACACAAATCAGATGTCTAGGAAACTTGTATTTTTGCCTTTTCATGTATTCACCATGCATTAGTATTCCATTCTGTGCACAAAATGAAATCTGAAATGTAATAATGACTTTCATATTGTATTAACAAGGCTGTGATACTGTAGAAATATGATACTTTGAAAATTGCCAATATGTACATTTTCATTATTTGCCTCTTATCACATTAGTGCAGGAGCACAATTCATCATTCTAAAGACTACAATTTTTTTCATCGCCTGAAAAATAGGAAAATCATGAATTTTAAAAAGGCTGCTAAGTTGGACTCTTGTTAGCGCTTATTAGGTTGTATGGTTAAAGGTAAATCTCTGACATCTCATGTCAAATTGTTATTTTTATGTACTGAATATGGTACCTTATAAACTCCACGTGTAACAGTAACAATATGCAAGGGTTAGCTGGGAAATCCCATAACCTTGAAAAAAAGAGTAAAGATAGTACAGTATGTTATTTAATACAATCCATGGATGAGTTTATTATAAAAATATTATGATTATAATGATTTGGATTTTGGCTTAACTACTTGAAGCATAAGCTCTTTTATATGAGTGTTTTATTGGTTAGAGATTTCTTTTTACTGCAGTAATTTATTGATAGCGCTTTACAACATGTTGACTCACTGGAAATTTCTAAGAATAATGTAAAAGTGCCAATCTGTAGTTAAAGTCTGAATCCATTGAAAACTTTTTTTAACTACCAGATCAGGAAGATAGATAGGTATTAATTTGCTCCTCACTTGTGGTCCCACCACTGGGATTTCCACTGATTCTAAGAACAGAGCTCACTGTATTCAAATAGGACACATAAGAGCATGATTTTTGTGGTCGGTAGTAGAGATGAGTGAGTAAATTGGAGTGGAATTGAATTCTACTTGAATTTTCCAAGTAGAATTCAATTCCACTGGCCATCATTTTTATGAACCATAAAAGCCCATCAAAATGTTAAAAAAAACAAAAAATACTTGTACTGATCCCTCCAGACCCTCAGCCCCTCACTACCATTTTTTGCATCTTTAGATTGGCGTCAGCAGTTGTGAAATCCCTGGGTCTTGGCTGCTAGCTGAAGCTTCAGGGTCTACTAGGCCCAGAAGGGTGCCTGCAAATGTTGCAATCCACGCTAAGACGTTTCACAACACAGCGTGTGCCAAGAACTTTGTGGGCGCAAGTGCAGTACCCTTGTGGGCCTAGCAAACACGGAAGCCATAGACTAGCAACTGCTACCAATGCCAATCCAAAGATTTGACGAGGATCGGACAGGTGGTTGTGAGCAGCTCTGGGGCCAGAGAGGTGAGCAATGAAGTGAGTATAAAGATTAATATTATTTTTTTATTACTTTTTTATGCAGACATTAAATTTGCGGAGAGTAACTTCTCCACTAATTGAATACCAGGGATAAAATGCACAAACAAGTGAATTTAAATTTTGCCAGATCTGCTCATCTTTAGATGGTAAGGTTCCAAATATGGATGAATAAATCATTTTGCAGAACCTTTGTCCAGCGGCCACATCAGTATTCCATGGCAACAAGACAGGGACCGTGCAAACTGCCTTCTACCTGCTGGCATTCTCAGCTCATCTTTTGATTAGCCAGCCTGGTACGATGTCTTTATTGCATAATATGCACTATGCCTGCAGGTAAGAGACAGTTTTATGCGCTACCACTCGGCAGACTTTGCAATGTGCAGCGCTTGCATACACTCATCTCCTGGCGGTCTTCAGCAAAATTGCACCGGTTGCGGTGCATGCACAGATAGAGACCTCGGTTCAACGACGAGCTGAGACCTCAATCTGCACTTGTGTCACCATCAGTGCATTTTGCTGAAGACTATGGGATGTCAGTCTGCACATGCATGCTACCGGCGCCAGTTTGCTGAAGGCCGCCGAGAGATGAATGTGCACAATTGCAGTCCATGGCAAGGGCAGCGCTAGCTCGAACTTTAAAGAAAAAGATGCTTATTCAAATGCAGAGGGGTCACTGCAGAACCTAAATCAGTATAACAGTGCCATTATGGCCATGCCTTAATTTTAACATAGTAATTTGTGATGACAGGTTCCCTTTAAAGGCAACCTGTCTTGCATTATATTCATTGAAATCCCTGGTGTTTCTATTCAAATGAGTCCAATGGATGGTCCAACTCTGTATAACTCTGCATGCATTTAATCAATATTAGGACCACCATCTGGACTCATGCATAAAAACACCAGGTATTTAAATGAATAAAATACAAGCTATCAGATCAGATACTATTTTTAACATGACAAGTCCTTTCCAGCAAACCTACATAGCATTTTGACAGCTTCTCCATTTCTTTACCAGGCTGTTTACAAATCAGAATGCATGTACAATTTGAAAGGTTCCCTTTAACACTGTAGAGATTTAGTTTGTTTAAAGGATAATTAGATAAAGCAATCATGAACATTACAGATGGCATGCTAAGCTATTAGTATAGCAGGCTTTGGTTCATTGCGCTATTATAACGGTTTGTTTCTATGATATACTTCCAAAATAAAAGCATAGAAAGCCATGGCATGCTACATACATAATAGCAATGTATGTCGTCTGTACGTTAACGATTGTCACATCTGCACCAATGTCTAACTTGACACTAATTTCAAATGGCTACTCAGCAACTTCCATGTGCTTAGATTTTGGGATTACTGAGACTGTAGGGTGAACTGCACACTTTAAGCTAAATTGTAAATATGTTTTCCATGTGTATAGTTGATGTCCTACCTGTAGGATACTGTAAGTTATCATTGTGTGATTGTTGGGTCACCTCACTACCGTACCCAACACAGCAATACTTATGTGCATGCAACCTAATAATAAAGACCATATATATTGTATCATTGAAAACCTCCTTGAGTAACTAATTTCTTGAAGGAAAGATGTAGAAGGCTGCAAAAACCTAGCCAGATATATTTTTCTAAACTGAGTTGTGACAAAAGGATAACGAACAATAACACGATAACATATGATGTAACATGTGGCTTCTCAACTTGAAGGCAATATAGAACTGTAATATGGCAATACTTGGATTGCAAGCATTTGCAGTAGGGGAAGGCATTTATCACAGACATTACGCTCTTGACCTGCCAAGCCAAAAAAATTAGACTTTCATTCATCTCAGTCATTTTGAGTGTCATTTATCATGGTCCTCAGATTTTGTGCAAATAATATAGAAAGACTGCATTGTGCAGAAATAAGTGCAACCTAAGGCCTCATTCAGACATCTGATTTTCACGCACCAGTGTTATCCGTGGTTTTCACAGACAGCACTTGTACTTGTGATAGTCTATAGGGCCATTCCATGAAGAAAATCGAGGAGAAATGGCAGATTTTGTTCTGATCGGCAATGCAAGTCTATGAGTCAATGAAAAAATCGGACTGCACTTGGATGACATCCGAGTGTGATCCGAATTTCATGGACTGTCAGAAAAGAGAAGTTGGAGAAACTTTACTTTTTTCTTCCTTATGAGAAAACCTGATGACACTTGGACCACACTATGATCAAACTCAAATTAAAATCTGTTCAAAATAATCGATCTGTTTTCTTGTACATGAGAAAATTGGAAGTTTAAATGAGGCTTAATGGGGTATTACCATCTCCAAGACCCTATCCCAATATGTGGTATGTGTATTGATAATAATATTAGCAAATACCTCCAATTAGAAATGTAGTATAGTTGGATGTCACTTTATTTTCGCTAGACCGCAAATTCCCAAACATCCATTCATGTCTTCAGACAGATCTTTTACACATAATGTGCTGTTCTAGTAAAGGGCATGATGTAACTAGTTCACTTCCACTATGTGTCTTTGCCAAATAATACAAAATACATTTGCAATCTTTTTCTTATTGTTAAGGATAAAGGAATATAGTTTTCCCAATAAGTCAGCTGTATGTACAAGCCTAATGCTGCTCCCACAGATGTAGAAGCCAAACAACAAGGGTGGAGTTTTATTTCCCTTCATGTGTCAGAGGAATTGTCAAGATTTTTATACCCTTTGCATTTGATAAATGATTTTATGACTTTTTAAAATGAGTTTTGTCAATATGACAAATAGTCAAAATGGCAAACTGCTTGTAAAAAACAAGCAACTTTGCAACTGACCTGTTGTGAAAAATTCTATCCTTTTTTACAGCTGAAGATTTTTTTGTTTTAACCAACTGACATTTTTTTTGTCCCTATTTACTATTTTTTCAAGAAGAGTTAAGTCACTTGGCTTTGTTTGCATGTCGAAGTTATGTTTTTTGGCCACAATACTTTCATGAAGACCTCTTCTGGCCAGACTTCTCTCAATAGAAGATGTATCTAGCTGGGTACTAATGGTTGCTGCCAATTCTGAGCCAATGGCACTACTGGATATCTTCCAGTTTCGAAGGGAATTAAGCATGACATTTCTTTCTTCTGCTTCGCTACATTTCCTTGGCCAACTACTGCATCTACAGTCCTCAACATTACCTGTTTCTTGACGTCCTCAATGCTGAGAAATACAGACAGAAACGTATCCATTTTGCAATACGATCAGGGGTGTATCTGACTGACTTCAAGTGAATTCTTAAGCAGGACAAGGACCCCAAACAAAAGTCAATGTCATTAACAGCTGTTTGTAGTGCAAATAAGAAAAAGACTCCCGGAAGTGATGACATAGCCCCACAAAGCCAAGATCTCAACTTTATCGATCTGTCAAGGAGCAGTTGAAAGAACAGAAGGATTTGTGCAAGCCTACATCCACAGAAGATTTGTGGTTAGTTTTCCAAGATGTTTGGAGCAACTTTCCTCCTGAATTGCTTCAATACCTGTATATAAGTGTACATAGAAGAATTGATGCTTGGATGAAGGCAAAGAGTGGCCACATCAAATATTGATGTGATTTAGATTTCCCTTTTGTTCATTCACTTTGCCTTTTGTTACCTGATGAAAATAAACTAACACTTCTATCTTTAAAAACATTCTTATTTTGCAGCAATATTTTCCACACTTGCGCAAAACCTTTGCACAATACAGTATGTTTGAATTGGCTTTTAGCAACTTGAAAATGATCTGTCATAGCTGCAGTGGTTTATAGCTGATATAAAGTATGGACATCTACAATGAACTATGTGATATTTAGCTTTTACTGCTTTCTTACCCTCAAAAACATTAGGCTAAGAAATGTTATAGATTTCCGCATAATTCTACAACAAAAATGTGCAATAAAGCAGAACAGAGGCATCATGTGGAGTAAGTGAATGTCTAGACTATTTGCAATAAACTGGGGGTTGGACATTGAATTTTATTAAAAACAAGAATGAAAGAATACAAAAAAAAATTAGTCTTCGATGCATACTTCCTTATCACATAGACAAATGAGTACCTCCCTCCTCAGACTGTGGAAGCTCTCATTGGCCAACTAATTTACACTTTTTTAGTCTCAAGCCTTCAGTGTCATTCAGTCTTTATACTGTACTGGAGAATTTGAATCTCAAACGATCCTCTCATCTCTAATATATATTCATACACAGAGTATATATAAGAGATGAGTGGATTTTTTGAAATTCAAATCCGCCTGCTTAGCTGAGTGTTTTTCAAAGATTTTAATTCCAAAACTGAAAAGCGTCTAAGTGGAAAAAAAATATGTGTATAATACTTGGAAGTCTTCTAGGATTCTATTGAATCCTTTTTTGATCTGTTTAATGCAAAATTACAGACTCATTAATATACAAATTACCTTAATCTATATGGTCAGGGGAAAACAAATGTTAATCTGTGGTAGCCAACAGTATATTCAACAACAGAACAACAGACTGCAGTATCAGACTTTTTAGGCTAGTTAAATCCTATAAATGGTCCAAAAATTATCCCTTTTAGGGAGCAGATACTTGTCTTGCTGGTGTTTATTCACAGACAGTGAAAATTGGAGAAACTGCTTTTTCACGCGGTAGGGTGGAAGAAATATCCCTGTTTGGTGAGTATAAAAAGCTTTGTTTTTTGCTGGTCGATGATGCAATAGCTTTTCAAAAGTTGTCTGAAAATCATCCTTTTGTTTAGGGAGCAGGAACAGGTGCTTATTTAAAAATGAAGACTTAATGGCTTCTCAAGCAGGAGTATGCTTCCCAACAGCAGTACAGTATACTTACAAAACACAGTAGGCAGCTAGGATATGTGTGACTGCCGTGGCTCTGCTGTGGCAGCAGCCACATAGTGTAAAAATATGGCAAGGCTGGCAAAGTAGTAACCACAGGGGAAGTCCTGATAGCAACAGTACTATAGAATAGAGGACATTATGGACAATGAATAGATGCCTGGTGGCAGTAGAACAGCTGTGTAGAAGACAAAAAGATGGTATGTCCAATGTAATCAGTGACATCAGGAATAGGTGAATGAAAGTGGGCACAGTTTGACAAATGTTTGGTTTTCCACAATTGAAGAGGATAATTTGGTCTCACATGGTATGACAAAGGCACTGGCTGCACTGAATTGCTTCTCTCACAACACACTGGAGGTTGGACATGACAATACATCCATACCAAACTGTTACACATCTCTTATAGGTCTGGGTTCTGCTCTCTTCACCCTGAACTCTTTTATGCTCCACGTTGGCCTTTGCAGGTTGCCCAGCATGTGACATCATCTCCCTGGGCCTTTAAAAGCCCACTTAGACACACACCTGTGTCTTATTATTAAGACTCTAGTGTTTCGTGTGCTCCACCATTTGTGCTCCAACTCTCATCCTGCATACCTACAGCTCAGTAGGTTAACCTTCATTTTGCCATTTCTACATTCACCCTTGCTTCATTACACTGCACTTGTACTTCTGGTCCTGTGTCTTGTGCAAGTGCCAAGACCATGTTTCCAGCATTCCTTATCTATCTGCTGCATCGACGCTCGGGGCCTATGTGCCATCCGGACCTTGGGCTTGGAGGATCTACATCATCAGATGAATCAAAATACAAACTAATCCACTTCTTGCTACCAATCCAGCTTGCTGATTCAGAAATCTATGGTGTCGGAGCTCAGCAATTTTGAAGAGAAAGGACACAGGGCAGGTATGACTCAACCTGGCTCTGCAAGCAATGCAACTCTGCTGATGTGCATCATGTTGTTGCAGCAGGAGATAGAACATCTGGACCATCATATCATACATACTGTAATTTCTGCTGTATGGTTATTTGTTGTAGCTGCAGTGCTGTAACAGCTGGGGTAGGTTTCACTTGACAGCCAAAAAGGCAAATATTGCTGCTGTTAACGGCTACCACATTTTTTCCATGGTGTTTTTTCTCTCATGCTACTATATCCCCACGTAACCAGTAAAAATATAGAAATCAGCTAAAAATGCAGGGCAGGGTTCAGGTGAAGGCCAAAAATGTTAGTGCAAAACAGCCTGTAATATCCGATTGCCATGAATGTGTCAAAAGCTGACCTATACAGTTAAATGTCTTGATTTACTGTAATAATTTGCAGCTTAATTTCACAGGCCATAAATGAACAACTTAACAACAGATTCCAGAAGGCAGGAGCACAGCCTGAATATGCTGCAGGAGCCAACAGTCAGGCACCTCGGGAGCCGGGTGGCCGGGTCTCCCTTCCCCCCATTGAGTCTGGGCCACCTGACTGCCTGGGCTTTTTTGTGAACAGGTCGCATATAAGAATTTGCATCATCTTGGTATTGAATCAGATCGTGTCCAAAATTCCACAAATTCTGCAACCAATTTTTCCACACGGAACCCATACTTTTATCCGATTCATTCACGGGCTCCAATTCTAGATAGGTTTCAAAATTTAGTACAGAAGGATCTAAAAAATTTGTATCTATCTAGCAATAGAACAAAAAAATAAAAACGCATACTTATCGCAAAAAGACATCTGGAAATACCATACTTAGAGCCAATTCTTGTTACCCCAGGCACACTATTTTAGGTGTCCCTGTAGGGGAAATGATCCGAGCAAAAAAAAAATTGTTCCGATCTTGAACAATTTGATATAGAGAGAAACAATATTTGTGACAGACTTAGGAATCAAGGGTACAGCCAATGGTCATTGGATAGAGCTACCAAAATTGTTGATACTAAACAACGTCAGGACTTATTAAATAAACACAGCAGAAAGAATACAACTTTGGATAATCCTGTATTTGTTACAGCATATAGTAAGGAATTTAATCAGATTAAAAGTATTGTTAACAAATATCTTCCTATGCTATATAGTCACACCCATCTTAATCAAATACTGTAGGATGGATGTTCATTTTCAGCTAAAAAATCCCCTACCCTCTCCAAACTTCTTTCCCCCAGCCTAATTTCCAGAGAAACGCAATCTAAAAACATTTCGCTCACACCTACAGGTTTTCACAAATGCGGCAATAACAAATGCATACCATGTAAATATGCCAAACAGACAAAAGATGTATATCTAACGGCACGGAATAAAATACCCCACATCAGACTGTTCATTAATTGTAGTACTAAATATATAGTTTATTGCATTCACTGTTTAGAATGTGATGTTAGGTATGTCGGCTGCACCACTTGTAAATTAAGACAGAGAATTAATGAACACATAAGCAGGATTCAGTGAACCCTGAAGCCATTAACCCTTCCAATGTTTCCAAATATTCCCTAGGAAACATAATGTCAACTTGAAACACTTCCAATTTATTGGATACTAACGTTAAACACCTCTTACCCTGAAGGTTTGAATAAACTAACAGATTTGATTCTGCATTATTAGTAAGGGTATAAAATAACCTTATTACCACTTGTATTTTAATGCAACATATCTTTGTATTTTAGTGGGTTTTGTGTCTTTCTTCACTACTCAGGTGCTGCATTTATTAATTAGTTTTTGCTCCATGTGTGTATAGGTGTGGCTATCTGAGAGAGTTTTTATTCTGTCTGAGTTTCATTCCCATAGTAGGTTATGAATAAGAAGTATCACTTCGAAACGCGTCAACCAACATCTTGAATGCATCTCCCTTTAGACTATTTCCTCAGATGATATACTTTTCCGTAAATTTATGTGGATTTTTTATGGAACTATATACCATTCAAGGATGAATTTTCCTTAATAAAATATACGTTTTATTGGAAGTGCTTGATCTACTGCCTTTGTTATATGGACTGTTTCCTTTGTAATTTGAATCCATGCACACGTGCATCTGTGAATAGGTGAGCTGATCGTCTATATTCTTTCTCAGTCCACATTATACTAGTAGATAATACTGATACTGTTGCTGCAGTAGTACACCATGCTCAAAATTAGGCCTTTTTCTATCCCTATGTAGGATGAGCGCTTCATTTTGACCTTTTATCCCTACACAGTAAAATCGTAATATGGCTCTTATTGGCCAATACTCATCTTTTATAGTCCCTATATTGTTCCCCATTGATTGGCTGTGCTAGAACTTTTGATGTGATAGCTGCAAGCACTATAGTTCAACTGTGTCTGACATTGTTAGCCGACCCTATAAGTCTTAAATAAAAAATATACATTAGTCATATTGAGATAGTGAAAAATAAAGTGGATTATCCAATTATTGTGGAGGAGTGAACCCAGTGTGTCCAAAATTCTACATATTGATCTAGGACACTTTTATGAATAACTCACAGGTCTATCCATGTTTTAAAATGTTGTCAATTCTGCATTGATTGTACTACCTAGCATATAAAAACATGTCCTCTATGAACAAAATTGTAAAATTACTGTATGTTATAAACATGAGCAGATTGGAACAAGGATGGCAGGAAAAAAATTGAATTTCTGAAACTGCAATACAGGTAGTCCTCAGAACTAGATGGGTTCGGTAGGTTTGTTTCCAATCTTAATTTGTATATAAGTTGAAACAGGTACAGGGATGAAAAAGAAAAGCAAAAACTAATACTTCATTATTGACCTATACAGTAGGTAACTATGCTTTCAATGCTTTCAATCAATGATATGAGCTAATTATGTTTTTTCAGACTACAATGAAATAAAAAGTTTGTGGACTCATACTGTTAATTCATAGTACAAGGACATTCTTTCAGGTTATGTCAGCTCCATTGGATAACTTAGCCCTAAACCTAATGCATATGATACAGTGTGATGTATATACACTGCTCAAAAAAATAAAGGAAACACTTAAACAACACAATGTAACTCCAGGTCAATAACACTTCTGTGAAATCTACCTGTCCAGTTATGAAGCAACGCTGATTGTGAATCAATATCTCCTGCTGTTGTGCAAATGGAACAGACAACTGCTAGAAATGATAAGCAATTAGCAAGATACCCCCTATAAAGGAGTGGTTTTGCAGGTGGTTGCCACAGACCATTTCTCTGTTCTCAACCTTTTTGGCTGTTGCTTTGGTCACTTTTTCATATTGCCATTGCTCTTACACCTAGAGATACAGTAGCATGAGTCGGTGTCTACAGGATAACCCACAGAAGTTGCTCAGCTAGTACAGTTCATCCAGGATGGCACATCAGTGCGAGCTGTGGCAAGAAGTATAGTTGTGTCTGTCAGCACAGTGTCCAGAGCATCTAGCAGATACCAGGAGATGGGGAGGGAGCCATAGGAGGGCAACAACCCTGCAGTATGACCGTTACCTCTGCCTTTGTGCAAGGAGGAACAGGAGGAGCCAAAGCCCTGCAAAATGACCTCCAGCAGGCCACAAATGTGCATGTGTCTGCACAAACGGTTAGAAACCGACTCCATGAGGGAGATATGAGGGCTCGACGTCCACAGATGGGGGTTGTGCTCACAGCCCAACACCGTCCAGGACGCTTTGCCACAGAACACCAGGATTGGCAAAGTCGCCACTGGCGCCCTGTGCTCTTCACAGATGAAAGCAGGTTCACACTGAGCACATGTGACAGACGTGACAGAGTCTGGAGACGCCGTGGAGAGCGATCTGCTGCCTGCAACATCCGCTAGCATGACCGGTTTGGCAGTGAGTCAGTAATGGTGTGGGGTGGCATTTCTTTGGAGTGCCGCACAGCCCTCCATGTGCTCACCAGAGGTAGCCTGACTGCCATTAGGTACCGAGATGAGATCCTCAGACCTCTTGTGAGACCATATCCTGGTGCGGTTGGTCCTGGGTTCCTCCTAATGCAGGACAATGCCAGACCTCATGTGGCTGGAGTGTGTCAGCAGTTCCTGCAAGATGAAGGCATTGAAGCTATGGACTGGCCCGCCCATTCCCCAGACCTGAATCCGATTGAGCACATCTGGGGACATCATATCTCGCTCCATCCACCAACGTCACGTTGCACCACAGACTGTCCAGGAGTTGGCGGATGCTTAGTCCAGGTCTGGGAGGAGATCCCACAGGAGACCTTCCGCAACCTCATCAGGAGCATGCCCAGGCGTTTTAGGGAGGTCATACAGGCATGTGGAGGCCACACACAATACTGAGCCTCATTTTGACTTGTTTTAAGGACATTACATCAAAGTTGGATCAGCCTGTAGTGTGTTTTTCCACTTTAATTTTGGGGGTGACTCCAAATCCAGGCCTCCATTAGTTAATAAATTTGATTTCCATTGATGATTTTTGTGTGATTTTGTTGTCAGCACATTCAACTTTGTACTGAACAAAGTATTCAATGAGAATATTTCATTCATTCAGATCTAGGATGTGTTATTTTAGTGTTCCCTTTATTTTTTTGAGCAGTGTATATATACACACATACAAAACAATATATTATGCATATATACACATTGTTCAACATGTTTTCTCTTTCTGCTGGACCTTCTCATGCAAATATAGAGCCATAATCTGCAACACAATGAAGCAGGAGCTGTAGTTTTTCGCTAAGCAAATCAGGAAGATCAGCTTGCCTGCATGTGACTGTAAATTTGCAAATCGCAAGAGTCTCGTTACGACTACTCAAACAGTTTCAGCTCTGTATACTGTAGGAGGCTGGTGCCAAACTGTGTATAGGAGGAAACCGCCAAATTTTTGCTACTAGTGTAAGAAAACCTAGATCCACCTATGCAAATACTGAAACCTGCTCATTTTGAGTCTTTAAAAATATCTAACACTTCTTGATTATAACTCACTTAAACTTCTGGAACAACCTACTACTGTATATAGCCTTCTCTCAAAAAGATTGCTTTCCTCAAATTAATCCTCAATTCTCTTCACTTAAAGGGGGTGTCCACTACAATGACAACCCCTTCTAGATCTGAATGTTTGGCCCTGTTAAAATAAAAACGTCTAAAACTCACTTCCGGTGCCGACGCTGTTCAAGCGGTATCGGCACTCGCGTTCCCGGGGCTCATGTGAGTTTGAATTCACATGAGTCATGTCAGTCCTGTGCCCAATCAGTGCTGGCATCACTGTCCCTCTTTTGGATATATAAGTAATCAAGGGGAAGTGAAAGCTGCCGCTGGCCACTCACTTCCTCTTGATTACTTACACATCTGAAGGCAGGCATAGTCACGCCAGCACTGATTGGGTGCAGGGCCCATGTAATGTAACAACCCCCTGGGAATGTGAGAGCCAGCACCACTGGAACGGAGCTAGCACTGGAGGTGAGTATAGGTGTTTTTATTTTAACAGGGCCAAACATTCAGATCGAGAAGAGGTTGTCCTAGTAGTGGACAATCCTTTTAATTGTATTCATATACCCCAATGAAACTAGAAAACTCTTTTTGCTTCCTAAAACTCCTCCCAGCTAAAGAGCTTGTCTAAGAGTTAACCTCTCTATGGCCTGTGCCTACAAAATTACTTTCGACTTCTCAACACCATCACATTTTAAAAAACATATTATACAATAAATAGTTGCATTAAACATCAACATTTAAAGAACACATTAATATAGTATATATTCTACTGCCATATTCTTACATAGTCCCCTTATTTAACTGTTGCTATTAGTGATAAGCGAGCGCTAAAATGCTTGAGTACTTGTTGCTCTGGTCAAGCAAATTAAAATGCTCGAGTGCTCGGTCTGAGTGAAATGAAAGTCTATGGGAAACTTGAGCAATTATTCGGTGGGCCCCCCCCCCGGCGGTCTGCAGAGGGCATAAAAATTGCCCAAATTGATGGTAACAGTGCTCAAATGATATGGAAACAGCATAGTGAAAACCCCTGGAAGCATCTCTAACTCCCAGGTCACTACTGTCAACAATGTTCTCAGAGTATTATGCCACTTTTACAGACTATAAAACATACAAAAACTAAACCAAAATGTATTTTCCTGTGAAAAATGTTAAGGAACATCCTTTCCAGGGTAATGATTTATATATAAGGCAAAATAAATAACCAAAAATAAAAATGCATCTCCACAACATGGGCTATATTCACATGTAGAGTTTTTGATGCATTTTTGCACTTTTGCATTGTTTTCTTCAAGGAAAAATACAGTCACCAGTAGTGTTGAGCATTCCGATACTGAAATATCGGGTATTGACCGATATTCGCGGTATCGGAATTCCGATACTGAGTTCCGAGACTTTTACAATGTCGGATACCGGAATCGGAAGTTCCCATAATGCAATGAGCCAGTGTGATTTTATTCAGCCAATGAGGATCCTAAGAAGTGTGGGTACATCCTGTGGAATGTTAGACATGTTAACTAATGGCATGGCTGTGATTAGCTGCTGAAATGATGTCATGATGCACTATAAAAGCCGCCACCTCCATTTTGGGCTCACTCTGCTGTGAATTCAGTTAGGGATAGGACGCTGTTGTTCTGAGGGACTGTGTTAGCTACCTATTTGCTCTATTGTGCTTTACCCAAGCTACTTTATAAACCGCTGTGCCTTGCAGCGCTAGTGCACAGTGCTCTGTACTGTTCACGGCTGTCTGCGAGGTCTCTGTGTGTGAGTGCAGCTCATGCTGTAGTGTGTTCTGCAGCCACTTCTGGTTGTAGTCCGCTCAGCGTGCGTCACTGCCTCATACATTGTCCTTTTTTGCTAATTGCTCATTTTTCCTGATTTCTCCTATTAGTGTGGTGATTCCATCTGTATCCAGCTAGATTGGTTCCAAACACACTATATAGGAGTAGATAGAGAAGCTTTATTTTACCTTGCAGCGCTAGTGCACAGTGCTCTGGACTGTTCACGGCTGTCTGCAAGGTCTCTGTGTGTGAGTGCAGCTCACGCTGTAATGTGTGCTGACGCCACGTCCGGTTGTAGTCCGCTCAGCGGGCATCACTGCCTCATACATTGTCCTTTTTTGCTAATTGCTCATTTTTCCTGATTTCTCCTATTAGTGTGGTGGTTCCATCCATATCCAGCTAGATTGGTTCCAAACACACTATATAGGAGTAGATAGAGGAGCCTTTCTGCTGCCTTGTGCCCTACAGCCCCAGCCAGATTAGCTAATATTAATACCTATTTTTTATAGCCTCATATATTGCATTGTAGGTTACCTTCCTGCATTGTAATAGCTGCAAAAAGTTTGTGATACTATCGGTATTACATCTTTAGGCACATCCAGTGTCTCTTTGTGACAAAAAAAACCTAAATAAAGTTCACCAAACACTCCACTTTACAGTTGTGTAGGCCACTTTAGCTCATATTAAAGTATAGTCCACACTTTATAAAATTTGTGTTTCTTATACCTGTTAGCAGCTGTTCAGGAATAAGCACACTAAGCCCTTAGTATTTTTCTGCCTATCTTTATCAGTCTACCAAGATGAAGGAGGCAGGGAGTAAGGCTCGTGGGCGTGGGCGTGGAGTTTCTGCAGGGAGAGGACGTGGGGATTCTGTGCCTGCTGCGGGCACCAGTGACTCAGCATCCCCCAGTTTTACCAGGCAACAGTCCTTTATGCGCAGCTTTGTAGGAGGTCGCTCTAACCCACTGCTGCGGGAGGACCAAATTGAAGCCGTTGTCGGATGGATGGCAGCTAACGCATCGACTTAAATTAGTTCCAGATCCTCTCAGGTCCTGAGCACTGAAGAGCACTCATCACCTGCCAAATTGCCCAGGCAGTCAGAGAGCCCTGGACAGGAGCCATCTCTACTTCTGTTCTCTGAATCTCTTGGCTTGGAAAGAGGGGGCCAGCCAAGCAGAATTCTATAATTAGAAGAAGAGGTAGTATGCAGTGATGTGCAACCGCTTTGTCTCTCTGAATCTGAAGAGACGGGTGGGCCAGTGCCTATGGTCAGCAGCACACTTCAGTACGCATCTGATGATGAGACTCAGGTGCCACTTTCTGGTGCATACTGTGCTGTTGAGACTACCCACATGTGCTCAACTTGGTCATGCAGAGTTTTTTGAGGGACTATTCGGATCTTGATGCACTGCTGCACAAGGTCCGCATAGAATGCGCTCACTTGTGGCGTTCCAGCAACTCAAGATCACTCATTGCAGCTCTTCAGCGCCGATTATGCCTTCCTGAACATCGCATCATATGTGACCTACCCACCAGGTGGAATTCAACGTTACATATGTTGGAGAGGTTGTGTGAGCAGGAGGCAGCAGTAATAGAGTACCAGTTGCTGCAGGCGCAAACAAGTCGCAGTGCGCGCCGTTCACACTTCACCACCGCTGAGTGGGCCTCTATGAAGAACATTTGCCACGTTTTGCGTGTCTTCGATTATTCCACGTGGATGGCGGGTGCAGATGATGCACTAGTCAGCATGACTATCCCCCTTATCTGCCTGCTTGAAAAAACACTGCAAGCACTAAGGGAGGAGGTTTTGGAAGAGGTGGAGGATGAGGAGTCACAAATGCCATCTGCTTCTGTACAGTCTGCGCAACGTGGTTCCTCACAAAGGCCTAGGCAGGGAACACTTTGTGAAGAGAATGAGGAGGAGTCAATGGAGGAGGAAGACATCTGTCCAGAGGAGGGAGGTACACAATGCTCTAGTAGTCAGTATCTAGAGCGAGGGTGGGGTGATGCAGAGCAGGCAGAGATCACGCCTCAAGCAGGGGACAGCGTTTCTTGGCCAGTTGACAGTCTGCAGCACATGGTTGATTTCTTGCTGCAGTGCCTGAGAAACGACCACCGCATCGCCCACATTCTCAACACGGTTGATTATTGGGTGTCCACTCTCCTAGATCCTCGCTACCGGGACAACTTCCAAAGCCTCATAACACCGTTGAACTGGGAGCGTAAAATGCGGGAGTACCAAGACACACTGGTGCATTCCATCATGTTCTCCATTCCAACCGAGAGCAGTACAGCTAGTGCTTTACAAAGCAGCTCAGTGCGTTGAGGCAGTGGAGGAAGCTATGCACAAAGAGGGAGCAGAAGCAGCGCCTCAGCACAAGGCAAGACCAGTATGGCCCAAATGTGGCAAAGTTTTGTGTCCCCGCCACACCAAATGTCTACACCATCACAGACGGCTCCAGTCAGCAGGCGACAACGTTTCCGTCAGATGGTGACAGACTACATGTCTTGCCCTCTCATTGTACTCCCAGACGGCTCTTCCCCCATCAAGTTTTGGTTCTCTAAGCTGGATACATGGCCAGAGGTTAGCCAGTATGCATTGGAGGTGCTGGCTTGCCCTGCTGCTAGTGTATTATCGGAACGCGTCTTTAGTGCCACAGGGGGTGTACTAACAGACGGTCGCATGTGCCTATCCTCCGATAACGTTGACCGGCTTATTTTTCTGAAAATGAAAAAGGCCTGAGCTCCAACACCGCCAGTTGCTGCTCAGAAGTGCCGTCTGCACAGTCAACACTTGCTCCAGTGTTATTGGGGTTCAGTAACATCAGCTGATCCCCTGCTGTGTGCCTGGCAATATCTCCTGCTCTGTCCACATCCACACTACTACAGATTTTAAACTTGCTCCAATTAGGCCTCTGGCTCCACTCTGTTTTTAGTATTTACCCTGAGCTCCAACACCGCCAGTTGCTGCTCAGAAGTGCCGTCTGCACAGTCAACGCTTGGTCCAGTGTTATTTTGGTTCAGTAACGTCAGCTGATCCCCTGCTTTGTGTCCGGCAAATTCTCCTGCTCTGTCCTCATCCACTCTACTACTAATTTAAAACTTGCTCCAATTAGGCCTCTGGCTCCACTCTGTTGTTAGTATTTACCCTGGGTTCCAGCACTGCCAGCTATTTCCCAGCAGTATCTTTGGCACAGGTACTCCCTCCTGCCCAGCCTGGTTCCAGCACGCCAGCTGTTTCCAGGTAGTGTCAACGTCACTTTTCCTCCAATATGTTGTCCTGTTGTGTTGCGGTCAGGTTAGCCGACTCTATGGTGCCTGCAGTTTAGGTGACTCCTATGTGGGCTGCGGGATCTGGCAATGAAGGCTGGTTCCATAGTGCCAATAGGACAAGCACCCCCTGTAGGACAGTGGGTTTCGGTAACTCCGGCCGGCTCGCGGCCTTGCAACTTTTTTTTTCATGGGTACATTCTGCTACCCATCCAAGTTCCAGTACCCTCAGCTGGTTCTCGGCAGTGCCTTTGGCTTAGGTGCCTCCCTCTTGGTATCCGAGTTCCACCAACGTATGCTGGTCCTTGGTAGTGCTTTCTGGCACAGGTACCTCCTGCTTAGTAACCGGGTTCCAGTACCATCAGCTGGTCCTCGGTAGTTCCATTGGCTCTTGTACCTTCTGCTACTCATCCGGGTTCCAGTACCGTCAGCTGGTTCTCGGCAGTGTCTTTGGCTCTTGTACCTTCTGCTACCCATCCGGGTTCCAGTACCGTCAGCTGGTTCTCGGCAGTGCCTTTGGCTTAGGTGCCTCCTTCTCGGTATCCGAGTTCCACCAGCGTCTGCTGGTCCTTGGTAGTGCTTTCTGGCACAGGTACCTCCTGCTTAGTAACCGGGTTCCAGTACCGTCAGCTGGTCCTCGGTAGTTCCATTGGCTCTTGTACCTTCTGCTGCCTATCCGGGTTCCAGTACTGTCAGCTGGTTCTCGGCAGTGTCTTTGGCTCTTGTACCTTCTGCTACCCATCCGGGTTCCAGTACCGTCAGCTTGTTCTCGGCAGTGCCTTTGGCTTAGGTGCCTCCTTCTCGGTATCTGAGTTCCACCAATGTCTGCTGGTCCTTGGTAGTGCTTTCTGGCACAGGTACCTCCTGCTTAGTAACCGGGTTCCAGTACCGTCAGCTGGTACTCGGTTGTTCCATTGGCTCTTGTACCTTCTGCTACCAATCCGGGTTCCAGTACCATCAGCTGGTTCTCGGCGGCGTCTTTGGCACGGGTACTCCCTCCTGCCCAGCCTGGTTCCAGCATGCCAGCTGTTTCCAGGTAGTGTCAACGTCACTTTGCCTCCAATACGTTGTCCTGTCGTGTTGCGGTCGGGTTAGCTTACTCTATGGTGCCTGCCGTTTAGGTGACTCCTATGTGGGCTGCGGGATCTGGCAATGAATGCTGGCTCCATAGTGCCAATAGGACAAGCACCCCCTGTAGGACTGTGGGTTTCGGTAACTCCGGCCGGCTCGCGGCCTTGCAACTATTTATTTCATGGGTACCTTCTGCTACCCATCCGAGTTCCAGTACCGTCAGCTGGTTCTCGGCAGTGCCTTGGGCTTTGGTGCCTCCTTCTCGGTATCTGAGTTCCACCAACGTATGCTGGTCCTTGGTAGTGCTTTCAGGCACAGGTACCTCCTGCTTAGTAACCGGGTTCCAGTACCGTCAGCTGGTCCTCGGTAGTTCCATTGGCTCTTGTACCTTCTGCTACCCATCCGGGTTCCAGTACCGTCAGCTGGTTCTCGGCAGTGTCTTTGCCTCTTGTACCTTCTGCTACCCATCCGGGTTCCAGTACCGTCAGCTGGTGCTCGGCAGTGCCTTTGGCTTAGGTGCCTCCTTCTCGGTATCTGAGTTCCACCAACGTCTGCTGGTCCTTGGTAGTGCTTTCTGGCACAGGAACCTCCTGCTTAGTAACCGGGTTCCAGTACCATCAGCTGGTCCTCGGTAGTTCCATTGGCTCGTGCACCTTCTGCTACCCATCCGGGTTCCAGTACAGTCAGCTGGTCTTCGGCAGTTCCTCAGCCTTCTTGTACCTTCTGCTACATTTCCAAGTTCAAGCTTTCTGTAATGGTTTTTGGTAATCACTCTGGATCTCCCTGACGACGACCCTGAAGATGACGACCCTGAAGACGACGACCCTGAAGACAACGACACTGAAGACCACCCCGAAGAAGATGAGGACACCGAAGACGACGACCCTGAAGACAACGACCCTGAAGACCACCCCGAAAAAGACGAGGACCCTGAAGACGACGACCCGGAAGACGATGACCCTGAAGACGACGACCCTGAAGACCACCCCAAAGAAGATGAGGACCCCAAAGACAACGACCCTGAGGATGACCCTGAAGACCACCCCGAAGAAGACGAGGACTCCGAAGACAACGACCCTGAAGACGAGGACCCTGAAGACCACCCCGAAGAAGATGAGGACCCCGATGATGACGACCCTGAAGACGACCCCAAAGAAGACCAAGAAGATGACCCTGAAGAAGATGACCAAGAGGACATAGAATAAGAAGACAACCACCAAGATACAGAAGAACAAGAGACAGAAGACCAAGAAGCAGTAGAACAAGAAGCTGCAGAACAAAAAGTGGAAGAACATTAAGCATAAGACTAAAAATCAGAGCAAAAGATATTATCTAAATTATAAGCAGTAGAAGACTAAGCAGTGTATGGGAGTGAGTCTGTTCCTCCTCGGGGTGCCCCTGGAAAAGACCTGCTGCTGCAGGCCAAACTGAACGCTGACAGATCCTGTTGTAAATCTTTTGTGACAGGCAGAACGGAAGGTGTAATCTTCAAACTTTTATAGATAACAACTACAGCAATGCCTGTCACAAATAAGAATATGATGAAGAAGAAGATAAAGAAGATGAAGATGTAGAATATGAAGAAGAATAATAGTTGAATAATAAGAATATGAAGAATGTAAAAAAAAAGAATAATAGGAAGAAGGTGAAGAAGAAGAAGATGAATAAGGTGAAGAAGAAGTTGAAAAAGATGCTGCTGCTGAGGATGATGAAGGAGAAAGTGTGGGAGAAGTAAAAAAGAAGGTGAAGAGCATGGAAGTGGTGCAATATAAATATCTGACCAAATATAAAAAAGCTTAACATAGTCAATATCTTTGTAACTCCGAACGTCTTAAAAAAAATATTAATTCCTGCTATTACATTTGATTGGGCTAAACCTCTATGCCTTTAATGTCTCCTCCACCTCCCCCAATAAATTCTACATTATTCTTAGTTGTTTTCCTTCATGTAGAATTAACCTACAAGGAAAGAAAGGAGTTATTTGTGTCCCATTGACTTGCATTGGTTTCCGGTATCGGAATCGGCGATATCCGATATTTTTTGGGTATCAGTCCGATCTAATCCGATCCGATATTTCACGATATCGGAAGGTATCGCTGAACACTAGTCACCAGTAAATGTCATTTTAACATTTTACAACTTTATCTGGCCATGTGGTTTGTGAGACATTAACAGACACATCCTGTTTCATTTTTGAATGAGGGACTCTGAAAGTCACAAACACTTTTTTTAGAGGGCCATCAGGCAGCCCTTACTTATCTTAAAGGGCCAGTAGTCGTCCCTCACTATTGTTAGAGGGCCATCAGCCGGCTATGCTTTGTTGTTCCCATTATTAACGAGTGCCTCTCCTATACTGTTATTGCATATGCAGTGACTGCAAGGGCTGCCAAAAATTTGGAGGCATCCCAATGCCCCTTTGAAGAGACATAGATGAGGGCCTCAGTGAAAAAATGTTTCCATTATAAAGGAGTGGGTCTCCTATAGTGGTAATGCCCATGCAGTGACTGCAAGGGCTGCCAAAATTTGGGAAAAACCCCAATACCAATTTAAAGACACATAGAGCTTGGCCACAGTAACAACATGTTCCAATTAGAAAGGAGAGGGTCTGCTATACGGTTATAGGGTATGCAGTGAGTCCAACAGCTGCCAAAATTTTGGAAAAACCCCAATACAAATTTAAAGACAGATAGAGCTTGGCCACAGTAACAACATGTTCCAATTAGAAAAGAGAGGTTCTGCTATACGGTTATAGGGTATGCAGTGAGTGCAACAGCTGCCAAAATTTAGGAAAAACCCTACTAAGGACAGTAAGGACATGTTCCCATTAGAAGGAAATGGTCTTCTATACAGTTATGATTCCAACAGATACCAAAATTTAGGAAAAACCCTACTAACAATTTAAAGACACATAGAGTTGGGCCACAGTAATGACATGTTTCCATTAGAAAGGAGAGGGTCTGCAATACAGTTATAAGGTATGCAGTGAATGCAATAGCTGCAAAAAATTTGGAGACGTAGAGGTCGGAGGGTCTCCTGAAAACAATGTTCCCATTATTAGGAAGTGGGTCTACCATACTGTCTGCCTATGCAGTGAATGCAACGGCTGCCAAAAATTTGGAGGCACTCCAATGTGCCTTGCAAGAGACGTAGTTATGGTGATATGGTAGATATGATGGTGATATGGTGTTGAAGGATGAGGAAGAGGAGAAGGAGGAGGACAAGAGCAAATAGACAAAATCAGGAAGCGTATACCCCTGTCTGGGTGTGAAGGCAGAGGTGCATGGAAATAGAGTTAGACCTCCCAAAAAAAAGACACTGTATTTGAGTTTATGTTACACTGCTATCTTTCGGTGGTGTTGAGAAGTCGGGCCCAATCTAGCCCTTGTTCATTTTTATAAGAGTCAGCCTGTTAGCATTTTCAGTTGACAGGCACATGCGCCTATCGGTTATAATTCCAGTAGCGGCACTAAAAACCTTCTCTGGCAAAACGCTAGCGGCATGGCAGGCCAGGAGCTCCAAGGCGTAGAGAGCAAGTTCAAGCCGCGTGTCCAGCTTGGATAACCAATAATTATAAGGCACAGAGGACGTTGGTACAGTCAGCAAGGTACTCCCTCACCATCTTCTGAAATTTTTCCCTCCTTGCGAGAGTGTCCCATGCCTCAGGGCCTGTGTGACGGGAGGGTCTGAGAAAACTGTCCCAGACAGTGTTCCCCTGCCTCTGCTGGATTGCATTTGTGTCTCTCTCGCCTGTACTCCTTGGTTGTCCAACGATCTGTGACCTCTGCCGCCAGCAAGTTCAGATGGGAATTTTCTAAATAATTCCGCATCAAGGGCATTCTTGTACTGCTAAATTTAATTCAGCCTGTCCTGCGTAGGGATAAGAGAAAGAAAGTTCCCCTAGCAGCATGGGTCTAAAAGTGTCACCAACCAGTAATAACCGTCACCCAAAATTTGGAAAAGGTGAGGGTCACGGGAAAGGCAGCATAACAAACTCAGTCATGTGTCCCAGTCTGCTAACAGGCAATAATTCCATGTCCTCACCAAGAGGATGACTGACCATGCTCTTGTCCTCATCCTCCTCCTTCTCATTGTCCTCAGCACATCCACGTTGAACAAAGGGTATGTCAGTTGTGCAGGTAGTACTGTCTATAGCGCAGGAAACTAGCTCATGTTCTTCCTCCTCCTCCTCTTCCTCATTGTCACTCAATCCACGTTGGGATGAGATGAGTCTGGGCTGTGTGGAATCCTGTATGGTTCCTTGCTCCATCCCATCGTGCTCCGCCTGCAATGCATCCTGTGAGCAGACAGCGTTTCAAAAGACAGAGAAGCGGATTGGTGACGCTAATTATGGCGTCATCGCCCCTCACCATCTTGGTGGACTCCTCTAAGTTTTGGAGGATGGTACAGATGTCTGACATCCATGTCCACTCCTGAGGTCTTATGTGTGGAGTCTGACATGAATACTGATGGCCTTGTTGATGCTGGTCGTCAACAACTACCCTCTTCTGCTCATAAGTCATTCCCAACATCTGCAATGTAGAGGTCCAAAGCATGGGTACATCGCACACCAGTCAGTGAGCCGGAAGCTGCACATGCTGCTGAAGCATGGCAAGGGTGGCGGGACCTGTAGCTGACTTTCTAACATGGGCACAAACACGGCATACTTTGACAAGCAGATCTAGCAGATCTGGGTAGGTTTTGAGAAACCGCTGAACCACGATGTTAAGCACATGGGCCTGGCATGGTACGTGTGTGAGCTCACCTCACTTTAGAGCAGCCAACAGGTTCAGTCCATTGTCATATACGACCATGCCAGGCTGTAGGGTCAGCAGTGTCAGCCATAGATCTGCCTGCTCTTTTAGAGCTGTACACAATTCTTCAGTGTTGAGCAGTTTGTCACTTAAGCATATTAGCTTCAGCACAGCCTTTTACCGCTTGGCCGAAGCAGTGCTACAGTGCTTCCAGCTTGTGACTGATGTGGTCATTTTGGAGTTGGAGGCTGAAGAGGAGGAGGAGATGCAGGAGCTGTAAAATGTGGGGGCAACCCTAATTGACCTAGGGCCCGCAATCATCGGCGTTGGGAGGACGTGCTGGGTCCCGGCTTCAATATATTAACCCAATGTGCCGTCAGCGAGATGTACCGCCCCTGTCCACAAGCACTTGTCCAGTTTTCCGTGGTTAGGTGGACTTTTACAGTTACTGCTGTGTTGAGGGCACGGCTAATGATGTGGGACACATGCTCTTGTAATACGCGGACGGCACACCGGTAGGAATAGTGGTGGCTGGGGACCGAGTACCGAGGGATGGCCGCCACCATCAGGTTGTGAATAGCTTCTGTCTCCACGAGCCTGAAAGGCAACATTTCCAGCGTAATCATACGTGAAATGTGTGAATTTAGTAGAGTGGCATATGGGGCATTGGCTGAGTATTTGTGCTTGCGTTCCAAGGACTGGGGTAGGGACAACTGAACGCCACGTTGAGACAAGGACGTGCACATGCTTGCTGATGGTGCTAGTTGAGTGTGTACAACGACACGTGCAGGATGGGAGGCATCTTTACATACGCCATGGACAGGGGATTGGCATGTAGGCGCAACAGCGGAAGAAGCAGTGGTGTCACCCGCAGACACTTTTTCTGGACCCTGGGGTTCAGCCCACTAAGTTGGATGCTTTGCTGCCATGTGCCTGATCATGCTGGTGGTGGTCAGGCTTCTAGTCTTGCTGATGATGGCCTGGCAGGTGGTGCAAATGGCCTTTTTGGGGTTATCTGCAGAGTCTTTAAAAAACAACCAGACACGGGAAGACCTAGCAGCTGTACTGGCAACTTCCGTCGTGTTGGTGTTACGGGGAGCGCTTTCCCGCTTTGTGTCTGCGGCCAGCACACTTCTTCTTCCTGCCTGTTGTGGTGCTACGCCTCCCTTCCCCTGTGTGCAGCTGTCCTCGCTCTTCATGTCCCCCTGCCAGGTTGGGTCAGTTACTATATCATCCACCAACTTGTCTTCCACTTCCGCACCTGGTCCTCCTCCTGACTTTCTGGCAATTGTGTCTCATCATCATCATCCACCTCTTGAGACAGCAATTGCACTTTCCCACCATAGCCTTCATGTGACCGTGGCTGCTCAAATATTTGCGCATTGCTACACGCCCTTTGGTGGTGTCAGCTTTTAATTTTTGGAAATAGGGAAACTCCTGGTTGTGTCTCTTTCATGCGGGTTGCCTGTAGCAGTACGCCTCCCAGACTGGCAGGCCTCAACTTACTTTAAGTCAACTACCCGTGTTACTATCCTTAAATTTTTGTACCAACACTAATCTATGAAACTGATTTTTCTGCCTTCTGAGTGTGGCTGAGCATGAAAGCAGGTTGAGCTGTTGCATGTGGTATCAGGGCTCCAAGCACCTCAGACCTACACCGATCCCTCACTCATGTCATCTTAATTTGAAGTTCAATTCAAAACTGGAAATGTTGCCCGAGACACTGATACCTCATGCATGGCCTATGACTTATTGCTGCTGTGCCATTATAAAATTTGCACTGTGGGTAAATTGAGACCATTTTCCTGGTGTCTGTCCCTAATTTGATCTGTTGTGGCAGCTTTTGGGCCCGTTTGAAGGTGTTGTGTATGCATTTGGTTTTGACTCCCATTGAATCCAAAGGGGTTCGGTGAATAAATCGGCCAATATTGCAAATTCGGCGATCATAATCCAAACCGAACATTGAAATATTCGCTCCTCTCTACTCAAGAGGCAATAATTCAGAGTATAAAAAGATACATAAATTTAGATATGATACTAGGTCTAAGGGGTAACGTTTCTCCTTGTGGAGAGTGACATACCGGCTCTGGCAAGTCAAGGTAAGAAGGCTTATTCGCCATGCAATGCTCTTCTTGGAAATTTAATATGCAAATTGCCTTTTCAGAGAAAAAGAGGACTTGAATTCTATAGCGCCACCTATTGGAAGCAGCAATCCTACAAGTCACAATCAACCCTTTAACGAGTCATGCAATATGACTTAGGATAAAAGACAAATCAGATTCTCAATTTGCAGACACAGTGTTTCGGGCTGTTGGCCTTCATCAGTGTAAAGTATGAGAACTGATTTGGCTAGATGAGAGGCTCTGGACTGAGGTCTAAGGGGTAACATTTCTCCTCGTGAAGAGTGACATAACAGCTCTGGCACATACTGGGATACCCACTAGGGAGTGGGTTCACCATGGAAGGGGTCTAGAGCCTCCACTTGGGGACGTCCCACTTCCACTGAAGGTGCCACAAGGAATGTTGTTAAAGATATAGTCTGTTGGCAATGTCAAAACCCGGGACACGTAGCCACCCATTGTCATATGTCCCCTGAACCCATGGACTGCAGTGTGGACTGTCGACCCAGCGAGGGACCGCAGGCATGTGCCGTATCCATTAATGGAGTAAAGGTGCTTGCACTATTGGACTCTGGGACTCTGGTGACTTTAAACAGAGCTACTATTCCCCACCAGTTGATCCCTTCCAAAACTGTGGGCATTCGGTGCATCCATGGCGATGCCAGGGACTATCCCGCAGCCACAGTGACAGTGAGAACAGACTGTGGTGCCCAGTCCCACGAGGTCGCGGTGGTTAAAGACCGGATACATCCAGTCATACTGGGCCATAATTTTTTTTTAATTTGGTACTTGTGGGGGAAGGGAACCTGACTAAGTAGCATGGGGAAAAAACAGGTGCCTGGAGAAGAACCCCCGACGAAGTCTCAAGTGGATGAGTTCCCACAGTGCGTCCTTGCCGGTGATGAGGGCGAGACGGTGACTGAGGAGGCCGACCTCCCTGAGTTAGATGTGCCTGGAGAAAACTTTGAGACTGCTCAAGTTCGAGACCTGACTTTAAAGGGGGCATTTGACCAGGTTACTGTATGTAATGGGGTTGCCTAAGAGCCGGGGGCCGATACCAGATTCCCCCACTTTTCAGTTCAGGGAAAGTTTATATCGGGTGGCTAAACTAAGGGGCTGTAAGACAGTGGAACAGTTGTTAGTGCCGGGACCGTACCGACGGAGGGTACAGGAAATGGCACACTCATATATTCTGGGGGGACACCTAGTGGTGGAAAAACTCAGGAGAAAATATTGAGGAGGTTTTATTGGCCAGGATGTTACCGTCAGATCTTAAACTATTGTAGGTCCTACCCAACCTGCCAGATAACCGCGCCCACCTCCCACTTCCATAGCCCCTTAGCTCCATTACCTGTGATAGAAGTTCCCTTTGAGAGGATTGTCTTAGTTAAATCAGCCCGGGGCCACCAATTTATCTTGGTCATCATGGACTATGCGACCCGGTACCCCGAAGCGGTACCATTAAGGAACTTGTCCTGTAGGAGCATAGCTCGGGAACTTGTCCACATCTTTGCCAGGACCGGCCTGCCAAAGGAAATCCTGACGGACCAGGGAACCCCATTCACGAGCAATGTGATGAAAAAACTGTGTAAAGTATTTCAAATTACCCAGCTCCGAACCTCCATTTACCATCTGCAGACTGATGGCCTGGTGGAGAGCTTTAATAAGACTCTGAAAGCAATGCTCAAAAAGGTTGTTGAGAAGGATGGTCGAGACTGGGACAGCCTGCTTCCATTTCTACTGTTTTCCATCAGGGAATTTCCCCAAGCCTCCACTTGTTTCTCTCCGATTGAGCTTCTATATGGCCGGCATCCATGGGGTCTCCTAGATATCGCCAAGAAAACCTGGGAGGCCGAGGTCACCCCCTACCGGAGAATCATCGAACATGTCTCCCAGTTACAGGAGAGAATGGCGAAAGTGATGCCCACCGTGAAGGAACATCTCCTCCGGGCGCAGGAAGCCCAGGCAAGGGTATATAACCAGTCGGCAAGGCTGAGACAGTTCCAGCCTGGGGATCATGTTCTGGTTCTCATTCCCACTGTCAAAAGTAAATTCCTGGCCAAGTGGCAAGGCCCGTATGAGGTGGTGGGGAAACTCAGTGAAGTGAAGTACCGAGTCCACCAGCCTGGCCGAAGAAAGCCGCACCAAGTATACCATATGAACTTGATCAAGCCATGGCAGGACCGGGAACCGGTGGGAACTCCTAGCCTGGGAGCCACTCCTAAAGGCAAGGTGGAAGAGGTCACTATAGAACAGATTTGTTCTCAGAGTTGCCGGGGCATACTCAGGTGGTAGAGCATGACGTACTGAAGAGCTACATGTAAGAGTGAATCTGAAGCCATACCAGATTCCGGAAGCACACCGGTAGGTGATCTCCGATGAAGTAAAGAGGATGATAGACCTCGGGGTGATAGAAGAGTCAAAGAGTGGGTGGTCGAGCCCAATCGTCCTCGTGCCAAAACCCAATGGAGAATGGAGGTTTTGTAATGACTATCGCCGGCTGAATGAGGTGTCCAAGTGTGACGCGTACCCGATGCCTCGCATCGACGAATTCAGTGAGAGGTTTGGACCGCCAAGGTACATCACCACTCTTGACCTGATGAAGGGCTACTTGCAGATCCCCATGTCCCAGGCGGCCAAGGAGAAGACAGCTTTCTCGACACCTGATGGGTGCTTTCAATATACTCGGATGCCGTTCGGACTACAGGGGGCCCCAGCCACCTTCCAGAGGTCTATGGATCGGATCCTCGCCCCACATAAGAAGTATGTCGCAGTCTATCTTGATGGCATTGTAGTCTTTAGCCCAGACTGGGCTAGTCATCTACCTAAGCTACTGGCCATTCTGGATGCTCTAAGGAAGGCGGGATTTACTGTAAATCCGAAAAAATGTGCCGTCGGATAAGAGGAGGCCAAGTACTTGGGCTATGTTGTCGGAAGAGGCGAAATAAAGTCGCAAGTAAATAAAGTCAAGGCAATCCAGACCTAGCCGAAATTGCTCTCCAAGAAGCAAGTGAGAGCGTTCCTGGGAATGGTGGGATATTATCGGCGGTTTATCCCAAATTTTGCCATGATGGCCGCGCCACTGACGGATCTCCTAAAAGGCACCAGATCAACCATGGTGAAGTGGACGGAGAAAACAGAGACCGCGTTTCAACTGTTGAAGTCAGCATTGTGTAAACAGCCGGTCCTGGTCACACACGACTTCAAGAAAGAGTTTGTGGTCCAGAAAGAAGAGTTTGGTGTAGGAGCCATACTCTCTCAAGAGATAAATGGGGAAGAGCATCCCATTCTCTATCTGAGCCGGAAGCTTTCGTCCTGTAAGAAAAACTACGCAATAGTAGAAAAGGAGTGTTTAGCCATAAAGTTGGCCGTAGATACACTAAGATACTACCTACTAGGCCGGAAGTTTAAGTTGGTTTCAGACCATGCCCATGAGATGGTTGAGGAAAAAGAGGGGTAAAAATGCCAGGGTAACTAAATGGTTCCTAGCTCTTCAGGACTTCAACTTTCACGTACAGCATAGGCTCGGGAAGTTACACGGGAACGCTGATGCCCTTTCTAGAATTCCCTGTCTGGTATCGGAAGGTGCCCAAACCCCCGGCTTTGGGCAGAGGGGGGGGATATGTAACGGAGTCACTGGTATGATTTATGTGGGAAGGTAAGTGTCACACAGGTTGCTAGCCTGTGTGAACTGAAGTCAATTAACTTTCTGCCAGCATGTTATATGCTGGAGGGTTAACTCACTTAAAGGGCGTGCTTTTAGGGGATGACATATTGATGGGAGGGATGTCATTCCTCATACCTCCACCTCAGGGTGTGTCTGAGAAACGTTTAAATGTTCAGTCCTGTTTTTCTCTCTGTGTTGTGTTTGAAGAGGTTAGGTCTCCAGACTGGACCGCCATAGCTCAGGAGGGAGCTGAGGGCTGGACATAACCTGTGTGGGCGTACTGCACACACATATATGGACTGTGCTATGGTTTATCTATTGTTTTGTTGTTTTACCAAGTTAAGGCTGTGTTTATTTTGCTGGAGTGCAGAGCTTTATACTGGTTAATAAAGCCTGCAAAGAAAACCCGGGTTCCTGAGTCTACTTCCGGACGTGGTCGAGCGAGTCGTCCTACCACAATATATACAATAAGTATATGGTTCAAAACTTGACTGTAACATGTTATGCATTACACAGAGACACACATATTGCTGTTCCAGGTGGAAGCACAAAACTTATGAGAAGCATAGCAATTCTTCACCACAATTGAATGAGGCCATTCATTTCATGCTTACTTTCTTTCCTCAGCTCACTTCCCTGTAGTACCCTTGCTCCAACCTAGCAACTCCAATATCTCTAATATTTCCAGTTCTGACTCTATCCTTTCAACTCCCGCATCTACTTAGGCTCCTCACAAACCCACAACTGTGTGCTCTGTCCAGAACTCTCTAGACACCCAGACATGCCTGCTGTTTCTAAATAAAAACTGCCATGATGCTATCCACTTGCTGGCTTGCTACTTAATTATATTCATCTGTGAAGATCTGAGGTTGTGGGTTGTAATGATCACCTAGGCAGGTTAATATTGCAACTATTTTTTATTCCTTACGTCCATGGTTTTACAACATCTCTGGGTAGATGGCTAAAATACATTGCCCTCAGTCCAAAAGATCCCCTCCCGGTAGTCCCAATGCCCCCGTACAAGGCATTACTCACTTTCTCCCAACTTTTATTTGGCCCACAGATTTTGTAACTACCACCACTATAGTCTGTAATCCTGCAGATAACATATAACATAACCATAGCACATGTATCCAGCAGTAACAGTCCTTAAGAAAGTTCCTGAAATCCAGATGACAGATCCCTCAACCATAGTATGTGTATCCAGCCCAGCCGGCAACCGATCTCCAAACTCCATAGGCCATCCATTCATGGGCACCAGCAACTCAGCAATGGATTCCCACCCCTCAACATCATTTCCCCATATCCTCACTAAACGAGTAGCTTATTGTCCTCCCTCCCTGGGATCAGCTCCCTGAATAGGGAGAAGTATTCACACACTCCCCCCAAAGCTAACTGTGCATTGGTGGAGGTACTTTACTCAGGCCAAACCCATCACCTGGAACTGCATGTAAGACCTAATGTGGTGACAGCTCCGCTGGGTCTACTATCCCATCCACACAATGGGACTAGTGCCTGCGAGAACAATGGTTTGAGGCCCCTCAGACACTAACAAGATTAATAGAATGATTGCTTTCCTTGATTACCAATCTTGGGTCTGGCCTTATGTATGCATAAGATCCAGCCTGCACTTCTTCCTCTGCTTACTGTCACTGAATGGAAACATTGATTCCAGAGGCTGAACTCTTGAGCAAGCGAGTCTCTAATAAAACACTGCATGCAAATATCTAATAAAATACAGCAATAAGATTGCCGTAACCAGTGTTCCGTGCTGGAAGAAATCTGCATCTCTTAGAGCCGTGGATTCCGCTCTACGTTCATTGGTCCAATAGTCTGTAGAACAAGGCCAGCTCCTAACATCATCTAACACAGTGAAACCAGCAAAACTCCCCTTTTTGCTTCCTAAAGCTCCTTCCAGCTTTAAGGCTTGGCTAAGTCTTAACCTCTCTGTGCCTGCAATGTTACTTTTACTTTCCAATACCTACACAACTGAAGAAAGATATCATATAATAAACAATAGCATTAAACATCAACATTTAAAGAATGCATTAATATAGTAAAACATAGCACCAATAATATTTTAAGGGGATGTTCTTCTCCCATCCAGACTTGCTTGCTGTTTCCAGATGCAAATTACACAAACTGTACAAAAAAAATCTTGATTTTTAATTTTATTTCACTGTTTATAATATTGAACATGTCTTTTCTTTAATTTTTTTAAATGGTTTTATTCTTACAAGTTAACAAGTTATACAGTTTTATGAAAATGATGGGTTACCTCTAAGCCTAAATAATAATGATGGCTCCCAACATTTAGGTACCATTCTTTCTATTTTTATACTTATATGACTTGTATGTTCATGTAATTTGCAGATTCCACCCCCCATGTAATCTCTACTCTTGAGAAGATCTCATCTCTCCATATTTCTGCTACTCACACTTCCTATGCCTTTTTTAATCTCCATAAAACCTTTGTTTAAAAGATATTTTCCTACTTTCTATGCAATGCATATTCTTTCATCCTACTTTAACCTTCTGAGTTGATTAGATTGGTAATGCCCTTAAAGTTATTGTCTATTTGTCTCCCTAGTTGCAAGTCCAAAGATGTTATAGGAACTGTCTTTTTTCTTCTAGATTTGCCTCTATTTATGGATGACATTCTATATGTTTCTTTTTTTACTTTTTTATGTATACTGTTTTATTCTATCTATTATTCTGGCTCCTTCCACCTGCTTCCTATGTATAGTTCCGTAACATTTTATGGCACAAAATTAATTTTATTACTAATATAAATAAATATAAAAGTTGCAAGGCATTACATGTAATATATCTCCCGATTTCAATTCTGGATTTTAAAACAAAGTCAAAAGAATATAACTTAGGAAACAAGTCATTCTTTTTTTTTTCTTTCTTTTTAAGAAAAAGAAAACGTCTCACTGCATTTCAAATGTCAAGTGCAGAAGATTTCATATCAAGGTGCCCACTAATGTTTTAAAAGAATTGGACAATCTGGATATTATTAAAGTAAAAGAGAAAAAGCTGTCAACTGAACAGAAAAAAGAAATCAGACTTTGCAGGATGAGAAAAACAATCTTACCACATACTTTTTAAAAGTAAACATCAAAGATTAGTACCATCTCCAACATTATACAGATTATTGTGATTCTGGTCAGAGAAACAGTGGCCAGATTTCAAGCAAAAAAAATATAACATGTTAAAATTTATTAGGTGACTAGAAAAAAGTATTATGGATTGATGAATTTGTTGTACATGTATGGATCAGGGAGAAGAATGTGAGATGAACAGAGAATGAAAGAATGCTGGAGAAATACTCTTTCATCTCTGTCAAGCATGGAGAAGGAATTTATGATATAGAGCTGCTATGGATCTAGGATGGTGGAACATTTAGAGAGAATAAAACAGTAGAAAGGCTACCACACTTTTTTACAATGTCATATCATTATCAATGGTCAACATCTGCTAGGAAAAATTTCATGATGCAGAAGATTCCACGATCTGAAAAATAATTCTAAACTTTTAATAAGAAACAGTGAGACATGGTTTGGCATATAATGGACTAGGTGATACAATTGCTAGATTCCAAAACTATTGTGCTTTTGTGAGAAAAGCTTTACAGTTACGTCAGATAAAATGCCCTAGAAGTCAGTTACTGTTCTACAGAAGCTGTGAATTGAAATTTCCACTGAGTATTTTCAATAAGTGACTGCAAAAATTTTAAATACTGTATCTAAAACAATGCAATTCCTGAAAATGGAGAATTCAGAAATAAATGTTTATATAGTTAATTATTTGACAATAAACTTATATTTTAATAATTCTTCCACTAAAAAAAAACAACTCATTCCAAGCATTGAACGTAATGATATGTCCTATTTTGAAGTGATTTCCCACAAATAGAGTAGAAGTACCGGTACGTCTTGTAGGAGAACGATCACTGTGTCAAAAGACACGGTGATCATGGTGAAAATTACTGCTGTCCCCAACACATTTGCTGAGGTGCACATTCCCAAAAGGGACATCTGCGTATACATGTCCTTAATCCACTTCAAGGGGAGACTTAAAGCGGTTGTCCAGGCATTCAATATAATCTGTGTGTGTATCTAGGTTGCAGAATGCTGACAGTTCGCAATTTACGCCCTGCCAGCATTCTGCTCCATTGCCTAGATACAAATATGCATGTGACCAGCCTCACTCCTGATTGTGGAGAAGCTGGTGAAAACCCAACATGAGTTTTCCTGTCTGGCAGATTTTAGTCAGTGATGTCACAACAGACACCACCCCCAGTCTCTGCCAGACCCTCCCCCTGCTCCTGTGACAGACACCACCCCCATCTCTGCATGACCATCCTTCTCTTCCAGCTCCAGCCTCCATGCAGTGCCCAGTGCGAGCCAGCGAGGCAGCAGGGGAATGACTCAGCTAATTGGACAAACCAGTCCAATCAGCTGTTACAAGAGACAGACTTCCTGAATTGAATGGTGGAGAAAGAATAACATTGAAAGCTTTCTCCACTGCTCATTATCAGGAAAGTGTGAAGTTCCTGCCAGGACCTTTAGGTTACATGACAGCCTCATGTGACCAGATGCCAAATACCCAGCGCTGTCCTGAAACCCCAGAAAGAAAGGGCTACTTCCTATCTATCTATCTATCCATATATCTATCTATCTATCTATCTGAAACCAGAAATTTACATACACTATATAAAAAGAAACATTGGTTTTTCTTAATATCTGACATGAAATCAGAATAAACCATTCCCGTTTTAGGTACATTTTTTAGGTCAGTTAGGATTACCATAATTTTTAATATTTTCCAAATGCCAGAATAATGAGAGGGAGAATGTTTTACATCATTTTTATTACTTATTGCAAAGTCAAAAGTTAACAAACATTTCATTAGTATTTGGTACCATTGCCCTTAAACTGAATGACTTGGGTCAGACGTTTGGGATATCCTTCCACAAACTTCTCACAATAGTTGGTCAGAAATTGGGCCCATTCCTCCTGACTAAACTGGCATAACTGATCCAGGTTTGTAGGTCGCCTTGCTCGCACCTGCCTTTTCAGCTTTGCCCATAAATTTTCAATAGGATTGAGATCAGAGCTTTGTGATGGCCACTCCAAAACATTGACTTTGTACTCCTTAAGCCACTTTGTTACCATTTTGGCAGTATGCTTCTGGTCATTGTCCATTTGGAAGACCCATTTCCGCCCAAGCTTTAACTTTCTGGCTGATGTCTTGAGATGTTGCTTCAGTATTGTCGCATAATCTTCTTTACTCAAGATGCCATCTATTTTGTAAAGTGCACAAGTCATTCCTGCAGCAAAACAACCCCACAACATGATCCTGCCACCCGCATGTTTCACAGTTGGGATGGTGTTTTTAGGCTTCCAAGCTTCTCCCTTTTTCCTTCAAACGTAATGATGGTCATTATGCCCAAAAGGTTAAATTTTAGTTTCATCAGATCACAGGACATGTCTCCAATAATTACGGTATTTGTTCCTGTGTGCATTTTCAAACATTAATCTGGCTCTTTTATGTTTCTTTTGGAGCAATGGCTTCTTCCTGGCAGAGTGGCCTTTCAGCCCATGTTTATACAGTACTCGTTTCACTGTGGATACTGACACAATCTCACCAGCTTCTGCCATCATCTTCACAAGGTATTTTGCTTTTGTCCTTGGGTTGATATGCACATGTCAGACCAAAGCATGTTCATCTCTGGGACACAGAACCCATCTCCTTCCTGAGCATTATGATGACTGTGCAAGTTCACAATTCTCTTCCTGATATCTTGGCTGATTTCTTTAGACTTTTCCATGATGCTACACAAAGAAGCAATGTGTTTCAGGTGTCCATTAAAATGCATTCACAGGTGTCTCCAAACTAATGACATCATCATATGGGCAGTCCAGAAATGTTTAAAGGCATAGTAATTAGTGATAAGCGAGCGTGTTCTGTTAACCCTTTTGGGTGCTTGCCTAGTATTTGCGGTGTGCATGAATGTTATGTTAGAATCACTGTGTGTGGACGATTTGCGACTGTTTGACACCTTTAATACATGTGAGGAATGCCTAACAAACAGGTATTCCTCACATGTATTAAAGCTGTCAAACAGTCACAAATCATGTACACGGAGTGACAAATATAACATTCAAGCATACCAAAGATACTCGGAAAACACCCGAGCATGCTCGTAAATCTTGAGTAATGAGCATGCTCGCTCATCACTAATAGTAATCTTAGTGTATGTAACCTTTTGACTTTGCAGTAAGTAATAAAAATGCCTTAAACATTCTCTCTCTCATTATTCTGGCACTTGTCAAATAATAAAAATTATTGGAATCCTAATTGACCTAAAACAGGAAAGGTTTATTCTGATTTCATGTCACATATTGAGAAAAATATCTATCTACAGTATCTATGTATCTATGTATCTATCTATCTATCCATTCATTCATATATCTATCTATCCAAAAAATTACAAAGGCAGAACTCCATAGTCCAATAAGTGACAATTTATTGACCCATCATGTCAGGGTCAGGGCGATGTTTCGTTCCACACTGAGGAGCTTTTTCAAGCTTGAGAAAGATCACCAGTGTGGAGCGAAATGTCGCTCTGACATTATGGGTCAATAAATCGTCACTTATTGGACTATGGAGTGCTGCCTTTTAGTGTTGAGCCACCCCCGTAGTGTTCGAGTTCGGTTCGGTTCGTCGAACACACGTATGTTCGCCGAACTGTTCGTCGAACACCTTTGAAATCCGTTAAAACCAATGGCAGGTAAACAAAAACACATAGAAACACATAGAAAACACCTTCAAAGGTGTCCAAAAGCTGACAAACTGCTCAGAAGACACAACTAACACATGGAAAAGTGACAAGTACATATAGTCATGCGAAAAGAAAAGAGGTGGAGGAGTAAAAGGAGGGGGAAAAACAGATATAGGCATGTCATGCCCTTCTAAAACCAAAAAAGTGCGAAGCCGACACGGCCAGTCCGTTCCTGCCCATGCGTCCTCCGTGTCGCCGGGTTTGTGCCAGAGCCACGGTGGACCCTGAGGCCAGCCCCCCTCTCCCAATACTGGTGCCTGTCCGCTGGTGGGTCGAGCGAGCCCCCCTGCCGTGGAGGCATGTCTAATCTTTTTAATTTAAATTGTCTCTCTAATTTGAATGAGTACACTTTAAATCCTTATACAAGGATCTATTGAAGGGCAAGTCTCATGCCAGCAGCCACAGTAATTCCAGCTCCAGTAGCGTCCACTAAAGCTGCTGCAGTTAAAAAGCTTTTATAAGGATCGAGCTTGGCGGTCCACCGCAAGGCGTCCTACCGCCAGTCCCAGCCCCTGTGCCTTGGGTTGCCTCCCCCATGCTCTTCACTGAGTGTCCCGGGGGCCCGAACCATTTCCTTTGAAAAAATTAAGTGTCCAAACTACAGGTGGTGTAGCTTGCTTAACAGCTGGGATAATCCGCTGACTAGCAGACACTGCTACTAGGCACAAAGTATTTCCTGGGCTAGATGCAGTTAAAAATGTGTAATTAGATACTCTCGTTGGATGCTGAGAAAGCATTCCATAGAGTCTCCTGGCACGCCATATATTGTTCTCTTAAAAAGCTTGGGGCAGGGGTCTAGGGGACCCTTTTATAGGCAAAATCACGGCCCTGTATCGCAATACGTCGCCTTGGCTGAAGATAAATGGAACATTTTCATCACCTTTCATAATCACCAATGGGACAAGGCAGGGATGTCCTCTGTCCCCTCTCTTATACATCCGAGTGACGGAGCACCTGCTCTCATCAATTCGCCATAACCCCAATATTAGGTGGATCGAGGTGGGAGGCACTGAGTACAAGTGCTCTGCATTTGCTGATGATGTCCTAGTATATATCACTCAATCACATATATCCATCCTTGCTGTTATGGCTGAAATAGATCACTTTGTTACATGGTCAAATTTTAAAATCAATGCAGCGAAGTCTGAGGCCCTCGATGTCTCCCTCCCCAAATCCATACAGGATTCCATCCAGTCCAACTTTCCCTTTGCCTGGCCCTCACAGGGTATCAAATACTTAGGAATTCCTATTCATAGAGACGTCTCCCGTCTATGTTATCTTAATTTTGGGCCCTTTATTGAACAACTCCATACAGACCACGGTTGGCAAGTTAGAACTGTAAGATTCACTACGTGAACCACTGATGTTTTGTGGAAAAGCACATGTACACTGTGATCCAAATTATTACGCAAAAAGTGTTTAGGAGTGATAAAGGAAGAATTTTTTTGTTTGTCAGTTAAACTCATTGATGGTGATGTGTGTCAGGGCTCTTTATATCACTGTAAGCATTTGCAGACACCTGTGCTAATTAGTTTGGCAGGTGTGTCCAATGAAAGGCAAGACTACTTAAGAATGCTGTCCCACATTATTAAGCAGCCTACATTTTCTGCCAAAATGGGAAAGAAAAAGGATGTGTCGGCTGCTGAGAAGCAACAAATTGTGGAGTGTTTAGGTCAAGGCATGACTACAATCAACATTGCCAAGACACTTCATCCTGATCATCGCACAATCAAGAAGAATGTAGCTGATTCACAGTACACACACGTGTGCGTGCTGATAAGGGAAAATTGAGGACTCTTTCCTACAGGCAATTACGTCAGGTTACAAAAGCAGTGGCAAAAAAGCCTTGTCATAGCAGCAGACAAGTTTTTGAAGCTGCTGGTGCCTCCACCATCACACGAGCAACAAGATGCAGAGTCCTTCAGAGGTTTGCAGCTGTGCGTAAGCCATCTTGTCGACCTCCTCTATCCAATGTACACAAGCAGAAACGGCTCCAGTGGGCCAAACAATACATGAAGACTGACTTCAAAACTGTTTTGTTCACCGATGAGTGCCGTGCAATGCTCGATGGTCCAGATGGATGGAGTGAAGGATGGCTGGTTGATGGACACCCTATTCAAACACGGCTACGACGCCAACAAGGAGGAGGTGGAGTAATGTTTTGGGCTGGAATCATGGGGAGAGAGATTGTTGGCCCCTTTAGGATCCCTGAAGGGGTAAAGATGAACTCCATAATGTATGTGGAGTTTCTCAAACAGCACTTCCTGCCATGGTTCAAGAAGAAGAACTGTGCATTCAGTAGCAAGATCATTTTCATGCATGATAATGCACCCTCTCATGCTGCACATAACACATCTGCATCTCTGGCAGATATGGGCATAAAAGGGGACAAACTTATGGTGTGACCCCCATGCTCCCCTGACCTCAACACCATTGAGAACCTCTGGAGCATCATCAAAAGGAGTGTCTATGATGGCAGGAGGCAGTTCACGTCTAAGCAACAGCTCTGGGAGGGTATTCTATCCTCGTGCAAAACAATTGAAGCAGAAACCATCCAAAACCTGACAAATTCAATGGACGAGAGAGTTCAGAAGCTCCTTTCGAACAAGGGGTCCTATGTGCAAATGTAACATCACCTAGAATAAAGTTTTGAGTTGAAAACTGTTTGATTTCAGTTTCTAATAACCTGCTAATACTTATAATTTCAAAAATGACCATTTTTTTGCTCTTTATTAAAATTAAAAGGTTGATCGAAGAGTGTGAGGGATCTAAGAGTGTGCCAACCCAGTAGTCAGGATTATTTAGAATTCTGACAATCTGAGGGTCATGTTGCATGTAGTGCAGCAAGAAGGCACTCATGTGTCTTGCGCATCTAGGAGCCCCAAAATTATTTTCCGGGCTAGATGCAGCTAAAAATTATTATTAATTTGAAAGCTGGTGGAGCTTAGTATAGATGGCCTAATAGAGTCAGTACTGCAAACTGATACTAGGCACAAATTATTTTCCAGCCAAGATAAAGATAAACATGATTAGTAATTTTAAATCTGGTGGAGTTTAGTATAGATGGCCTAATAGAATCAGTACTGCACACTGCTACAAGGCCCAAATTATTTTCCAGCCAAGATACAGATAAACATGATTAGTAATTTTAAATCTGGTGGAGTTTAGAATAGATGGCATAATAGAATCAGTACTGCACATTGCTACAAGGCCCAAATTATTTTCCAGCCAAGATACACATAAACATGATTAGTAATTTTAAATCTGGTGGAGTTTAGTATAGATGGACTAATAGACTCAGTACTGCACACTGCTACAAGGCCCAAATTATTTTCCAGCCAGGATACAGATAAACATGATTAGTAATTTGAAAGCTTAAAACGGTTGATGAGGTGATTTTAACAAATCATCAAGCTTTTACTCTCCCCAGGATGACACAGGGGTAGAAAAGTCATTTTGGATCCATGATTTGTTCATCTTTATGAACATGAGTCTGCCTACATTATCAGTGGAGAGCTGCGTGCGCTTATCTGTCAGCACACCGCAGCAGCACTGAACACATGTTCAGACAGAACGCTGACTGCGGGGCATGACAAGATCTCCAATGCGTAAGTGGCGAGCTCCGGCCATTTATCCAGATTGGAAGCCCAAAAAGAGCAAGGGTCCAGTGACACAGTCATGGCTTCAATGTTTACTTGGAGATACTCCTGTACCATCGTCTCTAGGCGTTTACTATTTGTCAGACTTCTTGTCTCCTGTGGCCTTGCAAAGGATGGGCTAAAAAAGTGGTGACATGATTCCGCAAAATTGATGTTACCAGCAGATACAGTGTTTCTGTTACGTTTTGAGTGCTGAACACTCGACGGTCCCACGGTTGGCAAGTTAGAACTGTGAGATTCACTACATGCACCACTAGTGTTTTGGGGAAAAGCACATGTAAGATTCTGCAACAGTCTCTGCTGATACTCCTGCATGCGTGCATCTCTTTCTATGACAGGAATAATTTCTGCAAATTTACTTTTGTACCGGGGATCTAACAGTGTGGCAACCAAGTCGACAGGATTATTTCTAATTCACACAATTCGAGGGTCATGTTGCAGGTAGTGCAGCAAGAAGGCACTCATGTGTCTTGCGCATCCAGGAGCACCAAGTCCCTGTTGTGTTGGTGGCGAGGTAACAATCATGCTTCCTTCCTCTGCCCTCTCCCCCCAACCTCGCACAACAGAAATGTGATCAAGGTCTCCCTCATCTGATGAGTCTTCCATCAGTTCATCCTCCACTTCTTGCTGGGCTCCTACACCTTCCTCACTAGTTTGGCTGCTACCATGCGCCCTGGTAAAACCATCTCCTCCACCCTCACATGCCTGCCGCCTTGGTGCTGCCGACCGTCTGGACCTTGCAGATGTTAGCCCTTCCGCATACAACTCCTCCTCCTCTACTTCCTCCACCTCCTCTTGTGCCACCACCTGACTCCGAATTCTGTTTAACATGTGCTCCAGCATGTAAATCACCGGAATAGTCATGCTGATAATGCCATCGTCAGCACTAAACATCTTCGTCGCCATTTCAAAACTGTGAAGAAGGGTGCATAGGTCCCTGATCTGAGACGACTCCTCCAGCGTGACTTGCCCCACCTCTGGATCTCGTTGGCCCAGGCTATACGTCAGAACGTATTGCACCAGGGCTTGTTGGTGCTGCCACAGTCGCTGCAACATGTCCAGAGTTGAATTCCACCCGGTAGGCACATCGCATTTTAGCTGGTGAAGTGGCAGGCCCAACGACTTCTGTAGAGATGTAAGTCGCTGAGCTGTGGGATGCGAACGGCAGGAGTGAGCACACAGTGACCGTGCCCTCTGCAGAAGGCCATCTAGTCCGGGATAGTGGGCTAAAAATTGCTGGTTCTCCAGAGCTGACCACAACTCCTCAGCTGTGTGACTCACATTTCCCAGACATTTCAAAGTAAAAACCGCCAGATGACGTTGAGCCCTGCTGCCAGCATAATACGGAGGTGTGCAGGATCCCTTCTGCGCAGTTAGAAAGCTTGTGGCATGACCAGACAGGCTTTGGGTGCTGGTGGAGGACCGAGAGGAGGTTGAGGAGGCAGAAGCAGTGGAGGAACTTCGAGTTAAAGAGGATTGACGCACAACTCGTGGGGATGGCAAGACTTGGTGGACAGCAGCCCCTTGTCCTACTGTCACCATAGTTACCCAGTGCCCAGTCAGCGACATGTAATGCCCCTGTCCATGCCTACTCGTAAAAGTGTCTGTGGTGAAATGCACCCTGTCACGCACAGAGTTTTTCAAAGAAGCTGTGATGTTGTGTGCGACATGCTGGTGGAGCGCAGGCACACCTTTCTTTGATAAGTAGTGCTGACTGGGCATCTGGTACTGGGGCACTGCGACAGACATAAGTTCTCAAAAATCCTCTGTGTCCACCAGGTGGAAAGGCAGCATTTCAGTAGCCAAGAGCTTGCAGATGGTGAAATTCAACCTCTTAGCTTTCTAGTGGCTAGGAGGAAAAGGTCTTTTACTTGTCCACATCTGAGGGACGGAGGGCTGGCTGTTAGACGTGCTTAGATGGGGTTGAGAAGGGTGTCCCCAGCAAACTGCCAGTCTGTGAGGAAGATGCAGGCGGACATGTTAGGTTGCTTGATCCAAAGGTGGTGCTATCGATGTCGGACAGCGCTGAACACCAGCTGGTGTTTCCACCTCCAAGGAAAATGATGACCTGCCAATCACGCTGGCTGTTGCAGGTAAAGAGGTGGCAGGTCTGCATCCCAAAACAGGTGTGACTGCTGTCCCCCCAGTCACAGAGCATGAAGAGGCCGCAGATGCACAAGATGTGGCAGAAGGTGGTTGGCCCGGCTGGCTAGGCCGCATTGTAGCATAGTGAGCTTCACGCTGCAACTTATGCTTCATATCCATGTGCCAGTTCATGCATGAAGTACTCAAACTATGTATTTTTTGGCCTCTACTTAGCTTTTGCTGACAAATGTTACAGATAACACGAGTTGGGTCATCTTTATCGATCTGAAAAAATGCCTAGGCTATGCAAGGCTTAGCACCCATGCAACCTGAAGAGCCACCACGACTTCTTGTCAGAAGCAGAGTTGTGTTTGAGGATGCAGTTGTTGACGTGCTTCCAGTACTACGTCTCTGTCCAGAAAGGCGCAACCTGACCTCGTCGTCACTAGCATCCTCCTCCACCTCCTCTGCTGACCTCATCGACTGGCTGATTGTGGGTTGACAGTAAGTGGGATCACCAACCTCGTCATCATCACCCTGTGTGTTATCACACCCGTCGTCCTCAGAGCCAACCTCTTCCTGCCCTGACAAAAAACTCAAGTTGTCACTCCAATCAGGTATTTGAGTCTCATCATCGTCTTCCTCATTGTCTCCACCAACAGGAGTTACAGTTTGGGAGCAAGGGTCTACATTATGGTCAGAACCTTCTGCGTCTGGTCCTGGATCCGAGTCATAAAGATTCTGGGCATCAGTGCAGATCATTTCCTCGTCTGGATTCACAGAAGCTCTGGAGCCGACCTCTGATTCCCAGGCTATAGTATGAGTAAACAGCTCTGCAGACTCAACCATCTGTTCTACCCCATACTCAGTCGGGCAGCTGGAGACTTGGCAGCTGTGAGGAAGCAAGTGCGATTGGGGTGACACCTCTGAGGACTGGAGTATTTGTGATGTTGAAGTTGAGGTGGAGGAGAGCCCACTTAAAGGAGCACTTGATATCCGTTGAAGTACCTGATGTTTTTGTGCCTCATCTGGAATTTGTAGTGATTGGCGTGGCCGTAAGAAAGGGATCTTATCACATTGTCCGCTAAAAGAAGTAGACATCTTAGTTTGGCTGGAAGATGGTCTTTCTTCGGCAGATGTTACTGTTGCATTAACACCTACCCCACGGAAACAACCTTTTTTTCCCTTCCCAACATGCCTAATCCCCTTTCCACCAGCAGCAGGCCTTTTTCCACTCATTTTGGTGGTTAACTAATTCACAACTCTGGAGTTGTTTGCACAAAAAACAATGGATGGGAACCGAGAAGAGCTGAGTGGCCAAACTGTGGTATTGCTCCCAAAAGTATTGGCTGGGTTAGATGCAGATAAAAATTATTTTGAATTTGCAACCTGGTGGAGGTTAGTATAGATGGACTAATAGAACAAGTCCCAGACACTGCTACAAGCCGAAATATTTTTTCAGAGCTAGATGCAGAAAAAAATTATATTGAATTTGCAACCTGGTGGAGGTTAGTATAGATGGACTAATAGAACAAGTCCCACACACTGCTACAAGCCGAAATATTTTTTCAGAGCTAGATGCAGAAAAAAATTATATTGAATTTGCAACCTGGTGGAGGTTAGTATATATGGACTAATAGAACAAGTCCCACACACTGCTACAAGCCAAAATATTTTTTCAGAGCTAGATGCAGAAAAAAATTATATTGAATTTGCAACCTGGTGGAGGTTAGTATAGATGGACTAATAGAACAAGTCCCACGCACTGCTACAAGCCGAAATATTTTTTCAGAGCTAGATGCAGAAAAAAATTATATTGAATTGGCAACCTGGTGGAGGTTAGTATAGATGGACTAATAGAATAAGTCCCACACACTGCTACAAGCCAAAATATTTTTTCAGAGCTAGATGCCAAGAAAAATTATTTTGAATTTGCAACCTGGTGGAGGTTAGTATATATGGACTAATAGAATGATGCTTTGCCCAAAAGGTTTTACTTCACTAGGTGCAGTAAAAAAAATTGTATTCTATACACAGGTGGTGTAGCTTGCAACACAGATAGACTTCTCCACTGACTAACGCACACTGCAAGAGGACAAAAAGGATTTGCTTTGCTAGATTTAGCCAAATGCTGTGAAAAAAACTTGCACAGCACTGGCACAGACCTGCCTGCCAAAAAGTGATAGGAACTGATGTAACCTAGCCCTCAAAAGGACTGCAATTACAATTAGTCTTTACTCCCAACCTATCTATTTAAGAGCACAGACCTGCCTGATAAAAGTGATAGGAACTGATGTAACCTAGCCCTCAAAAGGACTGTAATTACAATTAGTCTTAACTCCCAACCTATCTATTTAAGAACACAGACCTGCCTGATAAAAGTCGTAGGAAATGATATAACCTAGTCCTTAAAAGAACTGCAATCACAGCTATTCCCTACTCTCAAGCTATCTGTAGATTTGTGCGAAAATTGGCTTGAAATTAACAAAGTATAGCGCACACAGCAGCAGCAGTGCCGTCTAACAAGCAGCTGCAGCAGTGAGAAAATGGTGGCGACAGGGAAAATGGCTGGGTCTTATAGGGCAAGGACATGTGACATACACTGCCAATGACACATGCCCTTGCTTGTGTGAAAAAAAGCAGTTTGCTCCATGTGTGCACTGCTGATAGGCTGACAGATTGCACCTCCTCACTGTAAATGCGGGACAGAGAAAAAAAAATGGAGATCTTCATTATTTCTGCAGAGATCCATCCCCTGCCCCTCCCCCCGCCCCGCTGTACACTCAAACTGCGTATTAACATTAATTTTCAGCATTACTGAGAAAAAATCCAGTTATGATTTTGGTGCACGAACAGTTATCGGACATAACCTCGAACAGCCGAATTTTTTTCAAATTGTTCGTGTTCACCGAACGGCTCGAACACCGCCCAAAACAGCTCGAGTTTGACCATAACCATTCACACATCTCCACCTTCCATCTCAGACCAGCAGAGGGAGCCCGTTAGGGATAGATAAATAGGGAAGGTGGAGCCAGGCAGCAGTTAGTCTATTCTGGTTTAGCAATTAGTCCAATACAGTCTGAGAAGAGTTACCTTAGAGGACAAAAGCCTGTTCCAGTTACTGCAATTGCTATCCTGCAGTGGAGCTTATCCAGACCAAGACTCGGTGTAGCTCAGGGAAGTGAGCTTTTGGTGTGCCGGCGCCATAAGATTGGTGAAGCACGGCAAGCTTCCGTTAGTGTGAGTAGCCTAGTGAGGGCCCGAGTAGGCCGAAGGCGAGTGGAGAGTTGGTACATAGGGGGCAGAGAAGCTTAACTAGCTCACCCCGAAGCTTTAACCGGACACCGGGTCCGAAGTTTACTGGGATCTCTATGACCCAGTAAGGCATAACCGGAATCCCTGGAGAAAAACAAGTCCCAGGATCGCTAAAGTGCTGATACGTAACAGAGCCAGGAAACACATAGGCCCCGCAAGCTGAGGAGCGTGTATTCCAAGAAAAGTTCCTACCACAAGGTCAGCCAGCGCAGGACAGAGACAAAGTTAGGCCTAGCTCCAGGCAGGTCAGAAACTTACTACGCAGAGGCAAGTAACAGGAGGCCCTGCAACCGCTCATTGGGGAGGATCCTGATATGCACCCTTCACCCTACAGTGCTCCGGGACGTGCCTGAATTTCCATCAGTAAAAGGTACTGAAGTGACTATCGTGTCTGTCCCTGTTCTTGCTGGGTCTCGCCTGTACTGCATTCCCCTTATCCGTACACAGCCCTGAGGCCCAGCTCCACCTGTGGGGAGCTATACCATCCAGCTGCCTTATCATCGGCCTCAGCGGACTGCGCAGCGCTGGTTACTCTCACCAGATACCACAGTGTCACGAACTTTCTTAAAATTAATTAACAGCCACCCTTTTTAAGAGAGACCCCAGGGTACCGGCCCGGGAGCCGACCACCGCGACATCCCTAAAGGCAAAGGCCCGGGTACCAAGTCATCCCCTTCCCCCTGGGCTGGTCAGTTCTGCAGCAGCTGAAGTGTATTATGAGGTATATAAGTAGATATACACACACATACTTACATTCTTGCAAACACAAATCACTATAGACTCTTCACTTCACAGTACTCATATGTCAGGGGTAATGTGGAGACATGAAGCTCTATCACCACTGTAGATTTGGAGTGCAGTGATTGTGCTGTTTTCCACATTTCCGCAGATCACAGGACACTGTTCTGTTATAATAATAATAAAAATGTACAAACTGTGCTAGAATACCTCAGGGTACACCCACAGATTTAGGGATTACAAAGGGATTGGCAACAGGATTGAACCCCCTGAATGGCCCCCTGTCCCAGGAGTGAGTGGGAAAATTTTGGGAAAATTGGTGCACCCACTGCTGGATTAGGGTTATCTCCTTTATGTGAGTAACTTCTACACTAGTGTCCCACTCTTCAAGTCCCTCTCTGCCAGCGATACCGCAGCATGCTGTACTGTGCTCAGAAAGCAGAGAGGCCTCCCAAGGTCACTAGCTGGGTAATAGCAAAGCTAATGTAGCTGTAAACAGGTGATCGGATGCAATGGCACAGAAGATGAAGACACAATGGTAACTTAACCAAATATTATTTACTAATCTACCATAACAGTTCAAGTGATTAGGATACAGAATTAAGAAGGATTGACAAATTGAAATCTAGTAAAATATTTTACAATGGAAATGTATATTCCTAAAACAATTCTAACAATAAAACTTTATCATACAAGCCAATAAACAATAATGATGGGTAATGGCATTTCAGTCCTAATACCCTGGTCTATCAATGCTTTACAGTAAGTCCCGTTCTCTTCATCGTCGTCACTTATTCAGTATGTTGGTAGTAACAATCACTGTACAGGCCCTAACAGGATTCAGTGGTACTACTCCATTAAGCCACAGGTCTCTCATCGACTTGTCATTTCAACAATGCCTTTACTCCAGCCGTCTCCGTTTCCTGAAGGGCGGCCCCAGGTCACCTCTGTACCGCAATTTTCACGCTACCTCTCTCTCGGGTCATCTCGATTCATCTGATTGGCTCTCTCTCTCGGATCCCTCTTCCTCACTCAAGGCTGAGGCTTCACTTCACTGGTCAGTCCGGTGCTGGTAGTTGAGGCTATAAGCTAGCTGAGCTACTTCCATACATCTGTCCTGAAGTTCAGCTGTTGACTCCTCCTCTTCTTTGTCTTCCTGGGCCTTTAATAATTCTTAACTGCAACACAGCAATTACATGACCTTGTGTGTTTTCTTATCTCTTCCCTTCAGGAAACTCATGATTTGCTTTGAAGTTCCTGCTTGTTTTCTTTTTGTTCCTGTTCTTACAATCCCTGGCCGCTACATGGCGATGTTTACTTATTTTAGCTTCAGACATTCTCGATTTCCTTACATAGCGACAACCTGCTATTGGTCAAGTATAAGAGAAAGAAGGATGTCCTAATCCTGACACCTTCCAGCATCCTCACCATTGTACAAGGTACATCTACACAGGTCCCCAAGACAAAATGTGTCCTGGGGTACATTAAGAACATGTGTGGAGTTGATCTTTTTGATCAAGTCCTACAGCCTTACAGTGCCACGCAGAAAACTAATCACATTGTACAGATCGCACTGTATAATGCTTACATGCTATCAAGATCTGCAGGCCACTCCTTCAATTTTAGAAGGTAGTGATCATGGCCCAAATACTTGTAAGCAAGGAAGCAGAGTTACCCAGTACTTCGGAACTTAAGGTGCACATATTGTACCATGGCAACATTCCCCTAATGAGGTCTCTCAAACTGCAAAGTGGGGAAGGTCGCAAAAAAATATTGAGTTTGTTACAAAACTGTAATAAGGAAGGACACCAGTTGGCAATGCGACGCCCCAAAAACCTAGCCTGTGAAGAAAAGATTCACTGTAATGTTTTGCAACACTTGATGAACTCTGTACAACTTACAGTACATATGCCAACCTTATGTACCTTACACAACTTACATATGCCACCATAATATAAAATTCACATACCAGGAAAACCAAATATAAAATTATATCTCAATGCACCTCTAGAACAATATAGGGTAACTTTTGGAGGGTTTCTGCTGTTTTGGCTCTTCAAGGGCTCAGCATATGCGACATGATGGTCGCAAGCAATACCATCAGAGTCTGTGCTCCAAAATGTTGCTCATTCTTTTGGAGCTTAGTAGTGTGCCTAAACAGCAGATTTCTACAACATATCAGTTATCCACAGGCGTTTCAGTGTACTTAGGAGAAATTACACAACACATTTAGTCACAAATTTTCTTCTGTTACCCTTATGAAATGAAACATATTGGGCAAAAGCAAAATTTTTGAGGGAAAAATTTCACTTTTCATTTTCATGCGGTGAAGTTTTTAAAATGGTATCACTTTAGGGTATTTTCTGTCATATAGGCCCCTCAAATTCACTTCAAATGTGGTTTTCCTAAAACTATAAGTTTTACAAATTTTGTTGGAAAAATGAAAAATTGTTGATAAATATTTAACCTTTCTAACTTCCTAACAAAAAAATATGTTGAAAAAGGATGCTGATGTAGAGTAGACTATCTGGTTTAAAGGTATACAAATTGAAAGTTTGAAAATTGCAAAATTTGTATATTTTTGATATTTTCAGAAATAAAAGCCAGTCATATTGACCTAAATTTGATACTCAAGAAAAAAACAATTAAAAAGCAATCTCATAATCACTGGGATATGTTAAAGCATTGCAGAATTATTACCACCTAAAGTGACACTGGTCAAAACTGAAAAATATGGCCTAATTAGGAATATGAAAACAAGCTTAAGCAGTAAATGGTTAAAAAGCCCCTAAAAATGTTAGGTCCCCTGTAGAGATGAGCGTTGTTCTACTCGAACTGTTCGCCAATCTCAAATTCGAGCTGTTTTGGGCGGTGTTCGAGCCGATCAGCGAACACGAACAATTTGAGAAAAATTCGGCTGTTCGAGGTTATGTTCGATAACTGTTCGTGCACCAAAATCATAACTGGATTTTTTCTCAGTAATGATGAAAATTAATGTTAATACGCACTTTGAGTGTACAGCGGGGCGGGGGGAGGGGCAGGGGATGGATCTCTGCAGGAACAATGAAGATCTCCATTTTTTTTTCTCTTTCCCGCATTTGCAGTGGGGAGGTGCAATCTGTCAGCCTATCAGCAGCGCACACACGGAGCGAAGTGCTTTTTTTCACACAAGCAAGGGCATGTGTCATTGGCAGTGTATGTCACATGTCCTTGCCCTATAAGACCAGGTCTGTGCCAGTGCTGTGCAAGTTTTTTTCACAGCATTTGGCTGAATCTAGCAAAGCTAATCCTTTTTGGCCTATTGCAGAGTGTGTTAGTCAGTGGAGTAGCCTATCTGTGTTGCAAGATATACCACCTGTGTATAGAATACCAATTTTTTTACTGCACCTAGTGAAGTAAAATCTTTTGGGCACAGCATCATTCTATTAGTCCATCTATACTGACCTCCATCAGGTTGCAAACTGAATATAATTTTTTTCTGCATCTAGCTCTGAAAAAATATTTGGGCTTCTAGCAGTGTGTGGGACTTGGTCTATTAGTCCATCTATACTGACCTCCATCAGGTTGCAAATTAAAAATAATTTTTTTCTTCATTTAGCTCTGAAAAAATATTTGGGCTTCTAGCAGTGTGTGGGACTTGTTCTATTAGTCCTTCTATACTGACCTCCAGCAGGTTGCAAATTGAATATAATTTTTTTCTGCATCTAGCTCTGAAAAAATATTTGGGCTTCTAGCGGTGTGTGGGACTTGGTCTATTAGTCCATCTATACTGACCTCCATCAGGTTGCAAATTAAAAATAATTTTTTTCTGCATCTAGCTCTGAAAAAATATTTGGGCTTCTAGCAGTGTGTGGGACTTGGTCTATTAGTCGATCTATCCTGACCTCCATCAGGTTGCAAATTAAAAATAATTTTTTTCTTCATTTATCTCTGAAAAAATATTTGGGCTTCTAGCAGCGTGTGGGACTTGTTCTATTAGTCCATCTATACTGACCTCCATCAGGTTTCAAATTAAAAATAATTTTTTTCTGCATCTAGCTCTGAAAAAATATTTGGGCTTCTAGCAGTGTGTGGGACTTGGTCTATTAGTCCATCTATACTGACCTCCATCAGGTTGCAAATTAAAAATAATTTTTTTCTTCATTTATCTCTGAAAAAATATTTGGGCTTCTAGCAGTGTGTGGGACTTGTTCTATTAGTCCATCTATACTGACCTCCATCAGGTTGCAAATTAAAAATAATTTTTTTCTGCATCTAGCTCTGAAAAAATATTTGGGCTTCTAGCAGTGTGTGGGACTTGGTCTATTAGTCCATCTATACTGACCTCCATCAGGTTGCAAATTGAATAAAAAAATTTTCTGCATCTAGCTCTGAAAAAATATTTGGGCTTCTAGCGGTGTGTGGGACTTGGTCTATTAGTCCATCTATACTGACCTCCATCAGGTTGCAAATTAAAAATATTTTTTTTCTGCATATAGCTCTGAAAAAATATTTGGGCTTCTAGCAGTGTGTGGGACTTGGTCTATTAGTCCATCTATACTGACCTCCATCAGGTTGCAAATTAAAAATAATTTTTTTCTTCATTTAGCTCTGAAAAAATATTTGGGCTTCTAGCGGTGTGTGGGACTTGGTCTATTAGTCCATCTATACTGACCTCCATCAGGTTGCAAATTAAAAATAATTTTTTTCTGCATCTAACCCAGCCAATAGTTTTGGCCTAATACCACAGTTTGGCCACTCAGCTCTGCTCGGTTACCATCCATTGTTTTTTTGTGCAAACAACTCCAGAGTTGTGAATTAGTTAACCACCAAAATGAGTGGAAAAAGGCCTGCTGCTGGTGGAAAGGGGAATAGGCGTGTTGGGAAGGGGAAAAAAGGTTGTGTCCGTGGGGTAGGTGCAGAAGAAAGACCATCTTCCAGCCAAACTAAAATGTCTACTTCTTTTAGCGGACAATGTGATAAGATCCCTTTCTTACGGCCACGCCAATCGCTACAAATTCCAGATGAGGCACAAAAACAGCAGGTGCTTCAACGGATATCAAGTGCTCCTTTAAGTGGGCTCTCTTCCACATCAACTTCAACATCACAAATACTCCAGTCCTCAAAGGTGTCACCCAAATCGCACTTGCTTCCTCACAGCTCCCAAATCTCCAGCTGCCCGTCTGAGTATGAGGTAGAACAGATGGTTGAGTCTGCAGAGCTGTTTACTCATACTATAGCCTGGGAATCAGAGGTCGACTCCAGCGCTTCTGTGAATCCAGACGAGGAAATGATCTGCACTGATGCCCAGAATCTTTATGAGTCGGATCCAGGACCAGACGCAGAAGGTTCTGACCATAATGTAGACCCTCATTCCCAAACTGTAACTCCTGTTGGTGGAGACAATGAGGAAGACGATGATAAGACTCAAATACCTGATTGGAGCGACAACTTTAGTTTTTTGTCAGGGCAGGAACAGGTTGGCTCTGAGGACGACGGGTGTGATAACGCACAGGGTGATGATGATGAGGTCGGAGATCCCACTTACTGTCAACCCACAGTGAGCCAAGAGATGAGGTCAGCAGAGGAGGTGGAGGAAGATGCTAGTGACGACGAGGTCAGGTTGCGCCTTCCTGGACAGAGACGTAGTACTGGAAGCACGTCAACAACTGCATCCTCAAACACAACTCTGCCTCTCACCACAAGTCGTGGTGGCTCTTCAGGTCGCATGGGTGCTAAGCCTTGCATAGCCTGGGCATTTTTTCAGATCGATAAAGATGACCCAACTCGTGTTATCTGTAACATTTGTCAGCAAAAGCTAAGTAGAGGCCAAAAAATACATAGTTTGAGTACTTCATGCATGAACCGGCACATGGACATGAAGCATAAGTTGCAGTGGGAAGCTCAGTGTGCTACAATGCGGTCTAGCCGGCCGGGCCAACCACCGTCTGCCATATCTTGTGCATCCGCGGCCTCTTCATCCTCTGTGACTGGGGGGACAGCAGTCACACCTGTTTTGGGGCGCAGACCTGCCACCTCTTTACCCGCAAAAGCCAGCGTGATTGGCAGGTCATCATTTTCTTTGGAGGTGGTAACACCAGCTGGTCTTGAGCGCTGTCCGACATCGATAGCACCACCTTTGGATCAAGGCAACCTAACATGTCCGCCTGCATCTTCCTCACAGACCGGCAGTTTGCCGGGGACACCCTTATCAACCCCGTCTAAGCACAATAGCCAGCCCTCGGTCCCTCAGATGTGGACAAGTAAAAGACCATTTCCTCCTAGCCATGAGAAAGCTAAGAGGTTGAATTTCACCATCTGCAAGCTCTTGGCTACAGAAATGCTGCCTTTCCGCCTGGTGGACACAGAGGATTTTCGAGACCTTATGTCCGTCGCAGTGCCCCAGTACCAGATGCCCAGTCGGCACTACTTCTCAAAGAAAGGTGTGCCTGCGCTCCACCAGCATGTCGCACACAACATCACCGCTTCTTTGAGAAACTCTGTGTGTGACAGGGTGCATTTCACCACAGACACTTGGACGAGTAGGCATGGACAGGGGCGTTACATGTCGCTGACTGGGCACTGGGTAACTATGGTGACAGCAGGACAAGGGGCTGCTGTCCAAGTCTTGCCGTCCCCACGAGTTGTGCGTCAATCCTCTTTATGTCATTTTTCCTCCACTGCTTCTGCCTCCTCAACCTCCTCTCGGTCTTCCACCTGCACCCAAAGCCTGTCTGGTCATGCCACAAGCTTTCTAACTGTGCAGAAGGGATCCTGCACACCTCCTTACTATGCTGGCAGTAGGGCTCAACGTCATCAGGCGGTTTTTACATTGAAATGTCTGGGAAATGTGAGTCACACAGCTGAGGAGTTGTGGTCAGCTCTGGAGAACCAATTTCATGAATGGTTGTCTCCACTGGACCTGAAACCAGGGAAGGCCGTGTGCGACAATGCTGCAAACCTGGGTGCGGCCCTTCGCCGGGGCAATGTCACACACGTGCCTTGTATGGCTCACGTGTTGAACCTGGTTGTCCAGCAATTTTTAGCCCACTATCCCAGACTAGATGGCCTTCTGCAGAGGGCACGGTCGCTGTGTGCTCACTTCCGCCGTTCGCATCCCACAGCTCAGCGACTTACACCTCTACAGAAGTCGTTGGGCCTGCCACTTCACCGGCTAAAATGCGATGTGCCTACCCGGTGGAATTCAACTCTGCACATGTTGCAGCGACTGTGGCAGCACCGACAAGCCCTGGTGCAATACGTTCTGACGTATAGCCTGGGCCAACGAGATTCAGAGGTGGGGCAAATCACGCTGGAGGAGTTTTCTCAGATCAGGGACCTATGCACCCTTCTGCACAGTTTTGAAATGGCGACGAAGATGTTTAGTGCTGACGATGCCATTATCAGCATGACTATTCCGGTGATTTACATGCTGGAGCACATGTTAAACAGAATTCGGAGTCTGGTGGTGGCACAAGAGGAGGTGGAGGAAGTAGAGGAGGAGGAGTTGTATGCGGAAGGGCTAACATCTGCAAGGTCCAGACGGTCGGCAGCACCAAGGCGGCAGGCATGTGAGGATGGGGGAGATGATTTTACCAGGGCGCATGGTAGCAGCCAAACTAGTGAGGAAGGTGCAGGAGCCCAGGAAGAAGTGGAGGACGAACTGATGGAAGACTCATCAGATGAGGGAGACCTTGATCACATTTCTGTTGTGCGAGGTTGGGGGGAGAGGACAGAGGAAGGAAGCATGATTGCTACCTCGCCACCAACACAACAGGGACTTGGTGCTCCTGGATGCGCAACACACATGAGTGCCTTCTTGCTGCACTACCTGCAACATGACCCTCGAATTGTGAGAATTAGAAATAATCCTGACTACTGGGTTGCCACACTGTTAGATCCCCGGTACAAAAGTAAATTTGCAGAAATTATTCCTGCCATAGAAAGGGATGCACGCATGCAGGAGTATCAGCAGAGACTGTTGCAGAATCTTACATGTGCTTTTCCACAAAATACCAGTGGTGCACGTAGTGAATCTCACAGTTCCAACTTGCCAACCGTGGGACCGTCAAGTGTTCAGCACTCAAACCGTAACAGAACCACAGTATCTGCTGGTAACATCAATTTTGCGGAATCATTTCACCACTTTTTTAGCCCATCCTTTGCAAGGCCACAGGAGACAAGAAGTCTGACACATAGTCAACGCCTAGAGACGATGGTACAGGAGTATCTCCAAGTAAACATTGAAGCCACGACTGTGTCACTGGACCCTTGCTCTTTTTGGGCTTCCAATCTGGATAAATGGCCGGAGCTAGCCACTTACGCCTTGGAGATCTTGTCATGCCCCGCAGCCAGCGTTCTGTCTGAACGTGTGTTCAGCGCTGCTGGTGGTGTGCTGACAGATAAGCGCACGCGGCTCTCCACTGATAATGTAGACAGACTCACGTTCATAAAGATGAACAAATCATGGATCCGAAACGACTTTTCTACCCCTGTGTCATCCTGGGGAGAGTAAAAGCTTGATGATTGGTTAAAATCACCCTACCAACCGTTTTAAGCTTTCAAATTACTAATCATGTTTATCTGTATCTTGACTGGAAAATAATTTGGGCTTTGTAGCAGTGTGCAGCACTGATCCTATTAGGCCATCTATAATAAGCTTCACCAGATTTAAAATTAAAAATAATTTTTAGCTGCATCTAGCCCGGAAAATAATTTTGGGGCTCCGAGATGCGCAAGACACATAAGTGCCTTCTTGCTGCACTACCTGCAGCATGACCCTCATATTGTCAGAATTCGAAGTAATCATGACTACTGGGTTGCCACACTCTTAGATCCCCCAAACTTTTCGATCAACCTTTTCATTTTAATAAAGACCAAAAAAATGGTCATTTTTGAAATTATAAGCATTAGCAGGTTGTTAGAAACTGAAATCAAACAGTTTTCAACTCAAAACTTTATTCTAGGTGATGTTACATTTTCACATAGGACCCCTTGTTCGAAAGGAGCTTCTGAACTCTCTCGTCCATTGAATTTGTCAGGTTTTGGATGGTTTCTGCTTCAATTGTTTTGCATGAGGACAGAATACCCTCCCAGAGCTGTTGCTTAGATGTGAACTGCCTCCCGCCATCATAGACACTCCTTTTAATGATGCTCCAAAGGTTCTGAATGGGGTAGAGGTCAGGGGAGCATGGGGGTCACACCATAAGTTTGTCCCCTTTTATGCCCATATCAGTCAGAGATGCAGATGTGTTATGTGCAGCATGAGATGGTGCATTATCATGCAGAAAAATGATCTTGCTGTGAAATACACGGTTCTTCTTATTGAACCATGGCAGGAAGTGCTGTTTGAGAAAATCCACATACATTATGGAGTTCATCTTTAGCGCCTTCAGGGATCCTAAAGGGGCCGACAATCTCTCTCCCCATGATTCCAGCCCAAAACATTACTCTACCTCCTCCTTGTTGGCGCTGTAGCCGTGTTTGCGTGGGGTGTCCATCAACCAGCCATCCTCCACTCCATTCATCTGGACCATCGAGCGCTGCACGGCACTCATCCGTGAACAAAACAGTTTTGAAATCAGTCTTCATGTAATGTTTGGCCCACTGGAGCGGTTTCTGCTTGTGTGAAGTGGATAGAGGAGGTCGACAGGATGGCATATGCACAGCTGCAAACCTCTGAAGGACCCTGCATCTTGTTGTTCGGGGGACGTTGGAGGCACAAGCAGCTTCAAAAACTTGTCTGCTGCTATGACAAGGCTTTTTTGCCGCTGCTGTTTCAACCTGACGTAATTGCCTGTAGGAAAGAGTCCTCAATTTGCCCTTATCAGCACGCACACGTGTGTACTGTGAATCAGCTACATACTTCTTGATTGCCAAGACACTTCATCCTGATCATCGCACAATGTTGATTGTAGTCATGCCTTGACCTAAACACTCCACAATTTGTTGCTTCTCAGCAGCCGACACATCCTTTTTCTTTCCCATTTTGGCAGAAAATGTAGGCTGCTTAATAATGTGAGAGAGCCTTCTTAAGTAGTCTTGCCTTTCATTGGACACACCTGCCAAACTAATTAGCACAGGTGTCTGCAATTGCTTACAGTGATATAAAGAGCCCTGACACACATCACCATCAATGAGTTTAACTGACAAACAAACAAATTCTTCCCTTATCACTCCTAAACACTTTTTGCATAATAATTTGGAACGCGGTGTACATGTGCTTTTCCACAAAACACCAGTGGTTCACGTAGTGAATCTTACAGTTCTAACTTGCCAACCGTGGTCTGTATGGAATTGTTCAATAAAGGGCCCAAAATTAAGATAACATAGATGGGAGAGGTCTCTATGAATAGGAATTCCTAAGTATTTGATACCCTGTGAGGGCCAGGCAAAGGGAAAGTTGGACTGGATGGAATCCTATATGGATTTAGGGAGGGAGACATCGAGGGCCTCAGACTTCGCTGCATTGATTTTAAAATTTTACCATGTAACAAAGTGATCTATTTCAGCCATAACAGCAGGGATGGATATATGTGATTGAGTGATATATACTAGGACATCATCAGCAAATAGAGAGCACTTGTACTCGGTGCCTCCCACCTCAATCCACCTAATATTGGGGTTATGGCGAATTGATGAGAGCAGGTGCTCCGTCACTAGGATGTATAAGAGAGGGGACAGAGGACATCCCTGCCTTGTCCCATTGGTGATTGTGAAAGGTGATGAAAATGTTCTGACGCACCCCCTGGGCCTTGGGACACCCGGAGCCGGACCCTTTTTGGTGGATGCTGGTGGTTGTAGTCTTCGTGGCGGCGGTCCGGTTCCGTGGCTCAGGGCGGTCAAACCAGTGGCGGAACTATTTATGTGGTTTTGATGTTTAAATGTCTGACTACGCCACCCGTGGATTGCGGTCAGAGTGAACCGCCGCTACAGGGCAGACCGCTAAGGCTGGTGTTGTGGGTGCAGCAGAGCGTAGCATAACTCCCCACGGGAGGAGTATAGCCTCAGGGCAGTGTATGCGGAGGATGGGGGTGATGGTGCAGGGCAGCAGCAGTAACGACACGGAGTCAGTGATGCAGTTCAGGGCCTTTACTCACAGTTCTTATTATCCAGACCACGTCTGCAGGTAACGGCTGCCCACGTCGTACTGTGCTCACCAGGTGAGGGGCTCAGACAACTCCCAGATAACTTTGGAGCGCTTCACAGGACCCCCTTTGTGTGTCCTTTGTCTGGCCTTTCTTACCAACACTTCTGTCCGGCTGCCTCGGGCCTCCTCTTGGTAAACTTGGCGCCAGTTTCCCTGACCCTATGTGGTGCCTTCCTAGCGGGTGGAGCAAGGGGCTGCGCCACATAAAATGTCAGAGCCTCCGGTTTCTAGCTGAGGGTCGTTTCCTGCCTCCACTAGTTCGGGGACCGGTCTCCCCCTTTGGCCTGACCCCTCCACGCAGGTGGATTCGGGCGTGCGGTGGCGACTCGCCCGTCCGCACCCCTGGGATCCCTTCATTCCTCGTTCCTGGAGCCTTCTCCGCTCCTCTTCCTTCCTTCTCCCTCTTGCAGGCCTGGGCCTCTGTTACTAGGCCCGCCTCCGGAGCAGAGCTCATGCAGAGCCCCTGCTCCCTGCCACTTCTGCTCAGACTTCTCTGCACTGAACTAAGATGGTGCCCACCTTTTATACTCCCTTCTCAATGCACCCATCAACTGCTTCCTCCCTGCTCCTGCACTGCAGGGTTCCCCTTCCTCAGTGTTCCCTCCCCCCACTCCAGCCAGGGACAGGGACTGTCGTGCCCATCTCAGGGGCATATTGGTCGCCCTGCCCCACGGCAATGTGGTGTAATGCATGCAGGTGTCGGGTCCTGATCCACACTCCATCCTTATCTGAGAGTGAGATATCACACCTCTGGGTGAGGTGCAATACGTCTGTAGCTACCGAGCCCTCGGTGCTACAGTTCCATTTATCTTCAGCCTAGGTGACGTATTGTGATACAGGGCCGTGATTTTGGCTATAAAAGGGTCCCCTAGACCCCTACCCCAAGCTTTTTAAGAGAATCATATATGGCGTGCCAGGAGACTCTATGGAATGCTTTCTCAGCATCCAACGAGAGTATCTACTTACAAATTTTTAACTGCATCTAGCCCAGGAAATACTTTGTGCCTAGTAGCAGTGTCTGCTAGTCAGCGGATTATCCCGGCTGTTAAGCAAGCTACACCACCTGTAGTTTGGACACTTAATTTTTTCAAAGGAAATGCTTCGGGACCACGGGATACTTAGTGAAGAGCATCAGGAGGCACCCCAAGGCATAGGGGCTGGGACTGGCACTAGGATGCCTTGCGGTGGACAGCCGAGCTCGATCCTTATAAAAGCTTTTTAACTGCAGCAGCTTTAGTGGACGCTACTGGAGCTGGAATTACGCGGCTGCTGGCATGAGACTTGCCCTCCAATAGATCCTTGTAAATGGATTTAAAGTGTATTCATTTAAATTAGATGGACAATTTAAATTAAAAAGCTTAGAGCTGCCTCCACCACAGGGGGGCTCTCTCGACCCACCAGCGGACAGGCACCAGTATTGGGAGAGGGGGGCTGGCCGTCAGGGTTCACCGCGGCTCTGGCACAAACCCGGTGACACGGAGGTGGCACGGGCAGGAGCGGACTGGCCGTCTCGGCTTCTCACTTTTTGGATTTTAGAAGGGCATGACTTGCCTATATCTGTGTCTCCCCCTCCTTTTACTCCTCCACCTCTTTTCTTTTCGCATGACTATATGTACTTGTCACTTTTCCATGTGTTAGTTGTGTCTTCTGAGCAGTTTGTCAGCTTTTGGACACCTTTGAAGGTGTTTTCTATGTGTTTCTATGTGTTTTTGTTTGCCTGCCATTGGTTTTAACGGTGTTCGAAGGTGTTCGACGAACAGTTCGACGAACAGTTCGGCGAACACACGGGTGTTCGACGAACCGAACCGAACTCGAACACTACGGGGGTGGCTCAACACTAGTCCCCTGTACTTAATTGAAGCTTCCATTTGGTGTTTATTGGAAAACAGATGGAGGAACTATTTAATTGTTTTGGGGGGCAGATTGCTACAATGGATATAACATGATTCGGCCCCAAATGAGCATCTCTGAGAGAAAACGGTGAAAAACCTGATGACAACTATTTTTTGATCAATTTTGATCCATTGAATTTGGTTAGACTAGAAAAGTGAGCTTGATGCAACTTAGATCCATGCTCGTAGCCTTAGAGACTTTTAATAATGTTTTTTCTTTTTATTAAACATATGAAGGAGAATTGTTGCCCTATTTTTTTTCTTTATTATATATCAATAGAAGAGTCACAAATCATCATCTGGACCCTGATTCACTAAGACTAGCATTTTATAAGCCAGCCTTAATGAAGGGGAGTGATGAAAAAAGAGGAACCTGATAAATAGGTCAATACCACTTAATTATTTAGGCACATCTTACAATTGAGGCACCTCCATGTGCCTCAGCAGAAATTTTACAATTGAGTTACACTTCTGGCATAGTGTACACCACGTATGGTCATAAATTAGATAGGCCAGCATTGCCACACCCCTATGTTGCCTCAGCTGTGTTCACTTTAGTAGAGCTGGCACTGACTGACTTGAAAATGACAAAAGTGTCAAAATTTTTACACAACTTTGTGTTGCCTACAATTTTTCAAACTGTTTTACTCCAGTTTTCTGGTACAAACACTTTGGTGAATTGACCCCTTAAAGTAATTTTGTTCTCAGTCTCTGTAATGTGTAGTAATATGAATAAAATATCTATATATCCTGCCATTAGATAGATAATTCCGCAGTGTTCATAATCTCTTTTTCATGGGTTAATATTAGAGATGAGCGGTGTTCTACTAGAACTGTTCGCCAATCTCAAATTCGAGCTGTTTTGGGCGGTGTTCGAGTTGTTCGACGAACCCGAACGATTTGCAAAAAATTCGACTGTTCGAGGTTATGTTCGATAACTGTTCGTGCACTAAAAGCGTGTCCTGCATGTCTGGCGCTATTTTGAACACCAATCATGCAGGGATTGTCTGCCACTCACTGTAATGCCACAGCCATGGTGGTTGTGGCATTACAGTGATTGCCCAAATCGATGGGAACAGTGCTCACAGTGAAACATGAAAAGCCGGCAATTCAGCAGCGGCATACACCTGTACCCGACAATTTAGAACCGAAAGAATAGAGCTTCACACATAGATTAGATAGATATAAACATGTCAGCCACATATATACGAAGTACAGTGAAAGTGCTGCTTACTGTACTTGTCATTTAGCGTAAAGGATTTATCAAAAAAAATAATAGTGTTTTCATGCACCGTCTCTTTAAAAAAGCCGGCCGGCAATTCAGCAGGGTACCCGACAATTTAGAATAGAAAGAATAGAGAATTACACATAGATTAGATAGATAGAAACATGTCAGTCACATATATATGAAGTACAGTGACAGTGTTGGTTACTGTACTTGTCATTTAGTATTAAAATAAAGGATTTATTATTAAAAAAATTGGCGTGGGGTTCCCCTTAATTTTAGGCTCTAGCGGAGGTTAAGCAGACGGCTGGGGCAGATGTTTGAAGCCTGGGAAGGGGGTAATACCCACGGAGCTTCCCAGGCTACTAATATCAGCCCCCAGCTGAATACATAGCCTTTACTAGCTATTAAAATGGGGGACCCCCCCAAAAAAATGACGTGGGGTCCCCCTAATTTAATAGCTAGCAAAGGCTAGGCAGACAGCTGGGGGCTGATATTAATAGCCCAGGAAGGAAGCCATGAATATTGGCCCCCTCCCAGGCTAGAAACACCAGCCGTCAGCCGCCCCAGAAATGGCGCATTCATAGGATGCGCCAATTCTGGCACTTAGCCTCGCTCTTCCACGCTGCCCTGGTGCGGTGGCAGGGGGTAATAGGGTTGGGGTTGATGTCAGCTTATAATGCCAGCTGACATCAAGCCCAGGTTAGTAATGGAGAGGCGTCTATAAGACACCCCCATTACTAACCCCATAGTCAAAGTTAAAAAAAACACAAACACCCAGAATAAAGTCCTTTAATTGAAATAAAGACACAATCCTTTATTGTTCTAAATTAAACCATACTTACCGTCACGCCCATTCCAGCTGAAGCCAACGATCTCCTGCAATAAAAGAAAAATAATAAAGCAACCTCATCCTTACCTTTCCATGGTTCCCACGACAGCTTCAGCTCTGCTACATCGAGATGACAGGCTGGACCGCAGCAGAACGCTGCCATCCAGCCTCTCATCCCGCAGACACTGAGAAGCGCAGGCTTGCTTGCGCTGCTCAGCGTCTCTCTGTGACGTCATCCAGATGAGCCGAGTTCATGTCCAATGAACTCGGCTCACCTCATGCACGTCACTGACAGCGTGGGAAAATTCTCACGCTGAAGCGGTGAGTGCAGGAGAATTCTCCCACGCTGTCAGTGACGTGCATAAGGTGAGCTCATGTCCAATGAACTCAGCTCACCTCCTGCACGTCACTGACAGCGTGGGAGAATTCTCCTGCACTCAGCGCTTCAGCGTGAGAATTCTCCCACGCTGAAGTGCTGAGTGCAGGAGAATTTTCCCACGCTGTCAGTGACGTGCATAAGGTGAGCTCATGTCCAATGAACTCAGCTCACCTCCTGCACGTCCCTGACAGCGTGGGAGAATTCTCCTGCACTCAGCGCTTCAGTGTGAGAATTCTCCCACGCTGAAGCGCTGAGTGCAGGAGAATTTTCCCACGCTGTCAGTGACGTGCATGAGGTGAGCCGAGTTCATTGGACATTAACTCGGCTCATCTGGATGCCCTCACAGAGAGACACTGTGGAGCGCAAGCAAGCCTGCGCTTCTCAGTGTCTGCGGGATGACAGGCTGGATGGCAGCGTTCTGCTGCGGTCCAGCCTGTCATCTCGATGTAGCAGAGCTGAAGCTGTCATGGGAACAATGGAAAGGTAAGGATGATGTTGCTTTATTATTTTTCTTTTATTTCAGGAGATCGTTGGCTTCAGCTGGAATGGGCGTGATGGTAAGTATGGTTTAATTTAGAACAATAAAGAATTGTGTGTTTATTTCAATTAAAGGACTTTTTTCTGGGTGTTGTGTTTTTTTTAAATACTTTACTAGAAATTCATGGTGGTCATGTCTAATATTGGCGTGACCCCATGAATTTCGGGCTTAGGGCCAGCTGATAATGCCAAGCTGGCCCTAACCCCTTTATTACCCAGTGAGCCACCGCACCAGGGCCCTGGATGAGTTGGGTACAGCGCCAGAAGATGGCGCTTCTATGAACGCGCCATTTTCCGGGGTGGCTGCGGACTGCAATTTGCAGCGGGGGTGGCCCAGAAAGCTTGGGCCTCCCTGCGCTGCGGATTCCAGCCCCCAGCTGCCTAGTTGTACCTGGCTGGACACAAAAACAGGGCGAAGCCCCACGTCAATTTTCTTTAAATTATTTCATGAAATAATTAAGAAAAAAAGGGCTTCCCTATATTGTTGTGTCCGGCCAGGTACAAATAGGCAGCTGGTGGTTGGGGGCAGCCCGTTCCTGCCTGCTGTACCTGGCTGAACACAAATATAGTGCGAAGCCCCACGTCAATTTTTTTTAAATTATTTCATGAATTTCCTGAAATAATTTAAAAAAATTGAAGTGGGGCTTCGCACTATATTTGTGTCCAGCCAGGTACAGCAGGCAGGAACGGGCTGCCCCCATCCACCAGCTGCCTATTTGTACCTGGCCGGACACAACAATATAGGGAAGCCGTTTTTTTCTTAATTATTTCATGAATTTCATGAAATAATTAAAAAAAAAGTACGTGGGGCTTCGCCCTATTTTTGTGTCCAGCCAGGTACAACTAGGCAGCTGGGGGCTGGAATCTGCAGCGCAGGGAGGCCCAAGCTTTCTGGGCCCCCCCCGCTACAAATTGCAGTCCGCAGCCACCCCGGAAAATGGCGCGTTCATAGAAGCGCCATCTTCTGGCGCTGTACCCAACTCATCCAGGGCCCTGGTGCGGTGGCTCACTGGGTAATAAAGGGGTTAGGGCCAGCTTGGTATTATCAGCTGTCCCCAAGCCCAAAATTCATGGGGTCACACCAGTATTAGACATGACCGCCATGAATTTCTAGTAAAGTATTTAAAAAAAACACAACACCCAGAATAAAGTCCTTTAATTGAAATAAAGACACAATTCTTTATTGTTCTAAATTAAACCATACTTACCATCACACCCATTCCAGCTGAAGCCAACGATCTCCTGCAATAAAAGAAAAATAATAAACCAACCTCATCCTTACCTTTCCATGGTTCCCACGACAGCTTCAGCTCTGCTACATCGAGATGACTGGCTGGACCGCAGCAGAACGCTGCCATCCAGCCTGTCATGCCGCAGACACTGAGAAGCGCAGGCATGCTTGCGCTCCTCACTGTCTCGCTGTGACGGCATCCAGATGAGCCGAGGTCATGTCCAATGAACTCGGCTCACCTCATGCACGTCACTGACAGCGTGGGAAAATTCTCACGCTGAAGTGCTGAGTGCAGGAGAATTCTCCCACGCTGTCAGTGATGTGCATGAGGTGAGCTCATGTCCAATGAACTCAGCTCACCTCCTGCACGTCACTGACAGCGTGGGAAAATTCTCCTGCAATCAGCGCTTCAGCGTGAGAATTTTCCCACGCTGTCAGTGACGTGCATGAGGTGAGCCGAGTTCATTGGACATGAACTCGGCTCATCTGGATGTCGTCACAGAGAGACGCTGAGCAGCGCAAGGAAGCCTGCACTTCTCAGTGTCTGCGGGATGACAGGCTGGATGGCAGCGTTCTGCTGCGGTCCAGCCTGTCATCTCGATGTAGCAGAGCTGAAGCTGTCGTGGGAACCATGGAAAGGTAAGGATGAGGTTGCTTTATTATTTTTCTTTTATTGCAGGAGATCGTTGGCTTCAGCTGGAATGGGCGTGATGGTAAGTATGGTTTAATTTAGAACAATAAAGGATTGTGTCTTTATTTCAATTAAAGGACTTTATTCTGGGTGTTTGTGTTTTTTTTAACTTTGACTATGGGGTTAGTAATGGGGGTGTCTTATAGACGCCTCTCCATTACTAACCTGGGCTTGATGTCAGCTGGCATTATAAGCTGACATCAACCCCAACCCTATTACCCCCTGCCACCGCACCAGTGCAGCGTGGAAGAGCGAGGCTAAGTGCCAGAATTGGCGCATCCTATGAATGCGCCATTTCTGGGGCGGCTGACGGCTGGTGTTTCTAGCCTGGGAGGGGGCCAATATTCATGGCTCCCTTCCTGGGCTATTAATATCAGCCCCCAGCTGTCTGCCTAGCCTTTGCTAGCTATTAAATTAGGGGGGACCCCACGTCATTTTTTTTGGGGGGTCCCCCATTTTAATAGCTAGTAAAGGCTATGTATTCAGCTGGGGGCTGATATTAGTAGCCTGGGAAGCTCCTTGGGTATTACCCCCTTCCCAGGCTTCAAACATCTGCCCCAGCCGTCTGCTTAACCTCCGCTAGAGCCTAAAATTAAGGGGAACCCCACGCCAATTTTTTTAATAATAAATCCTTTATTTTAATACTAAATGACAAGTACAGTAACCAACACTATCACTGTACTTCATATATATGTGACTGACATGTTTCTATCTATCTAATCTATGTGTGATGCTCTATCTTTCTGTTCTAAATTGTCGGGTACCGCTGCTGAATTGCCGGCCGGCTTTTTTAAAGAGACAGTGCATGAAAACACTATTATTTTTTTAAATAAATCCTTTACACTAAATGACAAGTACAGTAAGCAACACTATCACTGTACTTATTATATATGTGACTGACATGTTTCTATCTATCTAATCTATGTGTGAAGCTCTATTCTTTCTGTTCTAAATTGTCGGGTACAGATGCTGAATTGCCGGCCGGCTTTTTTAAAGAGACGGTGCATGAAAACACTAATATTTTTTTTAATAAATCCTTTACACTAAATGACAAGTGCAGTAACCAACACTGTCACTGTGCTTCTTATATGTGTGACTGACATGTTTCTATCTATCTAATCTATGTGTGATGCTCTATTCCTTCTTGTCTAAATTGTCGGGTACCGGTGTATGCCGCTGCTGAATTTGCCGGCCGGCTTTTTTAAAGAGAGTGTCTTCTGAGCAGTTTGTCAGCTTTTGGACACCTTTGCAGGTGTTTTCTATGTGTTTCTATGTGTTTTTGTTTGCCTGCCATTGGTTTTAACGGTGTTCGACGGTGTTCTAAGGTGTTCGACGAACAGTTCGACGAACAGTTCCTCGAACATCCCGGTGTTCGACGAACCGAACCGAACCCGAACACTACGGGGGTGGCTCAACACTAGTTAATATAAAACCTCATAGAAAAAAAATCTTTCTATGCCTCCTTGGTGAAACATACACAGCTGTTACATGCATGTGTGCATAAAACGTAAAAGTCTTGCAAAACTGAAATGGTGACTTTTTCAAAATAGGGAAGGATGGAAATTTTTGATAACAATGTACAAAATATTTTTTATGTTATATACATTCATACAAAAGATGTGTGTGGGCATCTAGCAGCAATAGCAGTGAAATTGGCAGAAGCAACCACACAGGATAGAATAGGAGGTGCCAGGCAAGGAGTTGTCAGGCAGTGTAATTCCACCTCTGGCGGTCCTGGCAGCAGAAGTACAGAATAATACTGTAATATACAGTGGGAAGACAGGTGATGTTTGACTGGTGCAGCTATCTATCATCAGTGACAATCGCTGCAGTAGAAGCTGCATCGTACAAAAATATGATGGGAAAGGCAAGGAGATTTCTGACAGTGTAAGTACATCAAAGGCAGCCATTGCAGCAACAGTACGGTATTGCACTATAAAAACACAGTGGAAGAGCAACAAATGTGTTAATGGCATGACTGTCAAGTGGCAGTACAGCAGCAGAAGCTGCATGGTATAAATATATGACTGACCAGGCACAGAGATATCTGGCAGTGTAGCGCTAGGCTAGACAGCAGCCCGGCTAAGTGTGGGCCATCGGCACTGGTGGCAGTACAACAAATAGAAGACAACAGACAGGCAGGCAGAGGGTACAGCCGACCTATTCATCAGCATCAGATATAGTTGAATGAAACTTGGTACTGATTCGTGCCTGATTCATTTTTACCATCATAAGGTTATTCCATGGAGATGGAGGATAACAGGATTCACTTGAGTTTGAAAAGGAGAACCAGTCGCTCCAATTTCTCTCTGTGACAGCATACTGAAGGCTGGACCTGACAGGACTCCTATAGAACACTGGGCCAATTCTTTCCCTATGTCCATTCTCCTGAGCAATATGTCCACAGGATCAGGACTCAGGGAATCTGAAAGAAAAAGGACATAGTCCAGGTATGACTGTATCTTACTGTTTAACTGGGCTGGTGTGTCTCTGTTTACTGATGTGCTCCAGGTTGGTGCTGGAGCAGATAAAACATCTGGACCATCATCTCAAATATGCTGTAGTTGCTGCTGCTACCTCAACTAGTGGAGAGTGTTCCCTCTGCGGGAGAGGATATAGGTCTCCTTGTCATCCTGGTCAGCTGAGTAGTTGACAGGTGTCAGCACTCCAAAAGTTTTTCCAAGCAGGAAATTCAGCTTATCAAGGTAATATGCAAATCTGTACTCCCTTTTAGAAAAAAAACCACCATTTTATCTTTATAGTGATTGCCAAAATGGATGGCTGACTAATAGTCACCCTTTTGCTTGATGATAATGATACACCTTTCTTACCACAAGAATTCCACCATATATCTTGCTGGCTGTGACCCCACGATTAAAAACCCAGTGCTGCTGGGAGAAATAAAGTTAATTTCCTCCCAGTTTTAGTTCGGCTGCATAGCGTCAGAATGCTATTAACCTGAGGGTTAATATCTGCAGATTAATAGCATTTTTTAACATGATAGGTTCTCTTTAATGTGCTGATAGAAAGATGTATTTCCTAGCCCATGCGATCCTGAACATACCCAGCTTATTTTCCTACTGCAGAGCCTGGAGACTGTCAAAGATTTTTCTGTCTGCAACGTGTCAGAGAACTTTTACAGCCAAGATATCAACAAATATGACTTGCCATCATCACAAACAGATCTTTTAGACACTGTTTAGCCTCCTCCTATAGTAGCACTTGTGGTATCACCTACTTCAGAGCAGTCTGCAGAAGAAGTAGATTTTGACCAAGGAGGATATTTTAGTCACACATCACCTCTGCTGTATATTGTCAAGGCAAACACTCTATGCTCACCTCCTCAGCACCCCTGTCTGGTTCCCAGGTTATGCAGACCGTCATCATCATTGTTGTCATCCCTGACAGTTGCCTCTGTGTGGAAAATGTCCTCAGTTCCTTGCCCCATCATCCTTTCCCTGATTCCCACCTTGAAATTTAATTTAGCTCAGAATGGTACTTACACTGTAGGTGTCCCTACTATCATGTTTAACCAGCCAGTAACACAGCTAGGCATTCGAATTATGTCCTCCATCTCATCTGTTAATCTTTTCCAATACATCAACTGGAAAACGTTCTGATGTTGCATCTTCCTTAGCCTGTGGTGTGTTGTAGGTTACGGGACTAAGGGGAAGAACAGATACTGGTGTTATTAATGTAATTAAAATTTCATTATTTAAATTAAGAGTTATTGTGGAAAAGGAAATGAACTGAGCAGATCACTGACTTAAGCTGACAGCGTCACTGTCAGAGTGATGTGGCATATATTCCATTGAGCGTTCCAATTCTTCTCCACTAAGACAATTGTCATAGGCAATGGAGGCCAATTTTTCACTAAATATACATTTTGGACACAGGTATAACAGTTACAAAATATTGTATCCACATTTATTCCACCATGGAAACTTGTGGAATCATCAAGATATTTTATGTAGAATAAACATGAGGGCCAATATGGCTAATACAACAACAGTTTGCCTATAGCATTACATGAACGTGTCTCCAATTTTCCAACTTAAACAAGTATGCCAAAACAAACCTGTATGGTAAAATGACTCAATTTAAAGTAATAATTTATTTTTAGATTTATTCTGTTTCTTCTTTGAAATTGCAACATGGAAGTTGAAAAACAATGTTTTATTGTCGTATTACTTTGGACCACTAATTAACAAATCCTGAGGATATAACTTCGGTACATTTCCACTTATTTCTGAAAATATTGTATGGTCTATGAAAAAAATTTAAGGGTGCCAATAATGGTGAGCAGCACTGTATCGGTGTAATATTGGACTATTAAAAAGTGTAAAACAAAACAACGTTTTTAAACACTCACAAATTGTGAGCTACATGGTTAAATCAAAATTTCTGGAATGCTGAAATGTTTATTTTGTCTGTAAAAAGCAAAATATATATATACAACCCCTGGCAAAAATGATGGAATTACTGGGCTCGGAGGATGTTCATTTAGTTGTTTAATTATGTTAAAAAAAAGCAGATCACAGACATGGCACAAAACTAAAGTCATTTCAAATGGCGACTTTGGGGCTTTAAGAAACACTAAAAGAAATCACGATAAAAAATGTAGTACTCAGTAAGGGTAATCTTTTCAGACCAAGCAGAGAGAAAAATTATGGAATCACTCAATTCTGAGGAAAAAAATTATGGAATCTTGAAAAACAAACACACAAAAGAACACTCCAATACATCACTAGTATTTTGTTGCACCACCTCTGGCTTTAATAACAGCTTGCAGTCTCTGCGGCATGGACTTACTGAGTGACAAACAGTACTCTTCATCAATCTGGATCCAACTTTCTCTGATTGCTGTTGCCTGATCAACTTTGCAGGTTGGAGCCTTGTCATGGACCATTTTCTTCAACTTCCACCAAAGATTTTCAATTGGATTGAGATCCGGACTATTTGCAGCCATGACATTGACCATATCTGTCTTCTTTCAAGGAATGTTTTCACAGTTTTTTCTCTATGGCAGGATGCATTATCATCTTGAAAAATGATGTCATCATCCCCAAATATCCTTTCAATCGATGGGATAAGAAAACTGTCCAAAATGTAAACTTGGACATTTATTGAAGATGTAATGACAGCCATCTCCCCAGTACCTTTACCTGACATGCAGCCCCATATCATCAATGACTGTGGAAATTTGCATGTTCTCTTCATGCAGTTATCTTTATAAATCTCATTGGAACGGCACCAAACAAAAGTTCCAGCATCATCACCTTGCCCAATGCAGATTCGCGATTCATCACTGAATATGACTTTCATCCAGTCATCCACAGTCCACGATTGCTTTTCCTTAGCCTATTCTAACCTTGTTTTTTACTTTTTAGGTGTTAATGATGGCTTATGTTTAACTTTTCTGTATGTAAATCCCATTTCCTTTAGGTGGTTTCTTACAGTTTGGTGACAGACGTTGACTCCAGTTTCCTCCCATTCGTTCCTCATTTGTTTTGTTGTGCATTTCCTGTTTTGGAGACATATTGCTTTAAGTTTCCGATCTTGATGCTTTGATGTCTTCCTTGGTCTACCAGTATGTTTGCCTTTAACAACCTTCCCATGTTGTTTGTATTTGGTCCAGATTTTAGACACAGCTGACTGTAAACAACCAACATCTTTTGCAACATTACATGATAATTTAGCTTATCTTAAGAGTTTGATAATCCTCTCCTTTGTTTCAATTGACATCTCTTGTTTTTGAGCCATGATTCATGTATGTCCACTTGGTGCAACAGCTCTCCAAGGTGTGATCACTCCTTTTTAGATGCAGACTAATGAGCAGATCTAATTTGATGCAGGTTTTAGTTTTGTAAATGAAAATTTACAGGGTGATTCTATAATCTTTTCCTCAGAATTGAGTGATTCCATAATTTCCCTCTGCTTGGTCTGAAAAAAAATAGCCTTAATGAGTACCACATTTTTAATCTTGATTTCTTCAATGTTTCTTAAAGCCCTAAAGTTGCCATTTGAAATGACTTTAGTTTTGTGCCATGTCTGTGATCAACTTTTCTTCAACAACATTTTTGCCACGGGTTGTACATATACAGTATACCCATATGTATATATATAAATATACATAAATAAGATATGAAAATAAACTTTTAAGAAAAAAATTCTAAGCAAATACAATATTATGTCGCATATGACTTGCCCATCTAATAAGCCAGGAAGCACACTTTATCTGATATATTTGCTTTGGTTTCATTGTTTTTCTTCAGTACAAAAATTAATACTAAAGGTATTTAAACTTCCCTCCTTGTTTGTAGTCAATCAAAAATGAAAAAAAAAAGTGGTATTAATGAGATGCTTTACTGAAGTATATCACAGATCAATGCATTCACAGTCACATACTCTGCATCTTACTATCATTTGAATCTTTGGATTTTTATTCACAGACTCCCAGACTGACACTGTGTTATTCAAATACTGAGACTGCTACTCCCATTATTTATAATTTAACCCCTTTATGACCTTGTACGTTAGAGTACATCCAAGGTCATATCCCTGCATTTCATGCAGGTTCCAGTGCTGAGCCCGCATGTTTTCAGGCACATGACAGCTGATCTGTACAACAGACATGTGCCCCTAAAAGCCATGGGTGGAATCGCGATCTTCCCGCGGCTGTTAACATATTAAATGCCACTGTCAAACTCTGAGAGTGGCATTTAACATGCACGTGCCGGAAGTGCCCATCGGCACCTGTGTCACATGACTGCAGGTTTCTTATGGCTTGGCATGACAACCTGGGGTCTGCAGGAGACCCCTGCGGTTGTCATTGCTGGGATGCTATGAGCGCCGCTCAGCAGTCGGGCTCATAGCAAGTGAGCATTTTTGCTACACACAGCAGGGCTTCAGCCATGAAGACTATGGAAGCTAGTGAAAAGTAAACAATTTTTTTAAAAAAATATTTAAAAAAATATAAAAGTTCAAATCTCCTCCTTTCCTCCATTCAAATAAAATAATAAAAAAATCAAATATACACATATTTACCATGTTCAGAATCACCCGATCTATCTAAAATAATTAATCCGATCAGTAAATAGCGTAATAAAAAAAAAAATCAAAACACCAGAATTATGGTTTTTGGTTGCCACAACATTGATATAAAATGCAATACCAGGCGAATAAAAGATCGTACCTACCCCAAAATGATATCAATAAAAACATCAGCTTGGTGAGCAAAAAATAAGCATTCATTCAGCCCCAGATTCTGAATAATGGAGATGCTACGGGTCTTAGAATATTGCAACCTTTTTTTTGCAAACTTTGGATTTTTTTTTCCCCATTTAAATAAAAAATAACCTATACATGTTTGGTATCTAAAAATTCGTAATGACCTGGAGAACCATAATGGCAGGTCAGTTTTAGCATTTAGTGAACATGGTAAAAAAACAAACAATTATGAAATTGCACTTTTTTTTACAATTTCAGCGCACTTTGAAATTTTTCCCATTTTTCAGTACACAATATGATAAAACAAATGGTGTTGTTCAAAAGTACAACTCGTCCAGCAAAAAACAAGCCCTCACATGGCCATCGGTCCAAGTGAAAAAGGAAAAGAAGAGAGCACTCATCGGTCCTTAAATCATCCTTTATTCCATATTCTTAAAAGCTCGGTACAGGGAGTATGTAAGACACATGTCAGGACGATGGCCATTTGGCGCAATCCGCACTTCTACGGGTCCAAGGAGCTTTTAAGAATAAGGAATTAAGGATGATTTTAGGACCAGTGAGTGCTCTCTTCTTTTCCTTTTTCACTTTGACTGATGTGAAAAATCTGCTTGTTTCTTGAGAAGCACCCGGTCTCAATAGGGTGAGGTGTCTTAGCTGACCTGCCATTGTATTATTGATTGTAGACTGTTTTCACAGAAATTGGTGCCGTTTTTTTTGCTCACCTTCTGCTGGTGCAACTCACATGGCCATATTGTCGGAAAAATAAAAAAGTTATGGCCCTAGGAAGACAGGGAGCAAAAAACGAAAAAACTCAAAGTTTTTCCTTATCAAACACAACAATTAACTTTTGGAATTATAGTGGAATAATATAATATGCATGTAAAAGCACTAAAAAGCATATGGCCCAGTAGCCTAATTTGAATATGTAATAACAAAGGATAAAAAACCTTGAATAAAACAGATAATAAAGTATGATGCAAACAAAAGTGCCCACAAACACAATATGATAGCCCCATAGTGAAGTCCTCCCCACGTACAGTTTGATGACCCTACTGTACCCCTTGTACCACTCTGTATAAATCCTCCCAACAAAAAATGGTGACCCCATCACAGTATGTTTCTCTAACTGTAATCTCCACACAGCCCTCTGTAAAGTATAAAGGCCCCACATGGTGCTCCATACTATATAATGGCCCACATGATGCACCATACTGTATAATGGCCCCACATGCTGCTCAGTACTGTATATTGGCCCCACATAGTGCTCCATATTTTATAATGGCCGCACATGGTGATTCATACTGTATATTGGCCCCACATGGTGCTCCATACTGTATATTGGTCCTACATGGTGCTCCATACTGTACAATGGGCCCCGCATGGTGCTCCATATTTTATAATGGCCCCACATAGTGCTCCATACTGTATACTGGCCCACGCATGATGCTCCATACTGTATAATGGGCCCTTCATGGTGCTCCATACTTTATAATATGCCCCACATGGTGCTCCATACTGCATAATAGGCCCCACATGGTGCTCCATACTGTTTAATTGGCTCCACATGGTGCTCCATACAGTATAATAGGACCCACATAGTGTTTCATACTGTATAATTAGACACAAATGGTGCTCTATACTGTATAATGGGCCCTACATAGTGCACCATATTGTATAATCGGCCCCACATAGTGTTCCATAGAATGTAATGGGCCCCACATAGTGCTCCATATTGTATACTGGCCCACACATGATGCTCTATACTGTATAATGACCCCGCATGATGCTCCATACTGTATAATGGCCCAACATGATGCTCCATACAATATAATGGCCCCACATGATGTTCTATACAGTATAATGGCCCCACATGATGCTACATACAGTATAATGCCCCACATGATGCTCCATACAGTTTAATGGCCACACATGATGCTCCATACTGTATAATGGCCCCACATGATGCTCCATACTGTATAATGAACCCACATGATGCTCCATACAGTATAATGGTCACACATGATGCTCCATACAGTATAATGGCCCCATATTAAAAAAATAAAATAATTAAATAACTATTCACCTCTGCTCGTTCCAACACTGATGTAAACTCTTCATATATCACAGTCCTATCTTTGGGCACACGTACCATCTCCTCAGTGAGTGATCCACACAAATCAAATTGCACATTTTTTACATTTGCCAGGACATGCCAATTTCATGTAATTCGACTTGAACTCAATTTGTGACAGATTAATTTGATCATATCTATCATTAACTAAATGTTTGTTGATTTAAAAGTTTTGGCTTGAGTAGAGTGGACTATCCACTGACATTGAAAGAATGTGTCTCAAGTAGACAATTAGGCACCCTTGTATTGAATATATTTTGACTTCTTTAAGCAGTTAATATTGCTTCTCCTAACACATCTCAATGCTGTCTTTGTTTACAGACTTTCCTACTTCTAGCTTGGGGAAATACACTTAAATAGAATATTGGGGGAAAAGCAAGTTCAATAGCCTGTACTGTACTTGTGGTGTTGAGGTCATATGTAAAGCCCTCACTATAGCCATTCAATTCAAAATTTGAAAGCCCTTTGAAAGTTTAAAAATGGCTTATTAGGTTACAATTGCTGCATCTATTTGAATGTATTACATTTTTACAAATGGCTTCTTAATAATAATGTGAGGTAATCAGACAGTTTCATGGACAGTTTTTGTCAGTTAAATCAGAATTCACAAGGAAGATGAATAAACAAAAAATGCTTATTTTCTACTTGAAAGCATTTAGCTTTTATAGCACAGTGACTAAAGAGCTAAATGTAATCACTTCTCTTCTAGAAGAGTCTTGCAGCCGCTTAGTCTGTTCTATGTATAAACATCTGTCTGAATCACAAATAGTCAAACAGCCCGCTGTGGAGATTCAACAGCGATCACGCAGAATGTATAAGGTAAAAAGCAAACAAGCACATATTTGTGTTATTAAAGCTGTAATTCTAACAAGCTGACTTACAGATATAAAAAAAGATAAACAGTAAAATATTGATGCTTCAATTATGTTCCCAGTGTGTAAAAAAATGTATTATTTATTAATCACTTAGTAATCCCTGTACTTTAATTTAAATATATTTTACACTACATTAAAATATTCAATAATTAAATTTAGTACATTAACCCCTTACCGACTTCCATCATACATGTGTGCAGTAAGTTAATAGGGACTGTATGTAGTGTGCCAACGTGGTGAACTTGCCCCATACCAGGAAGCTAATGGCATTGTGTCACAGTCAGGACCTGCCTGCAACAGCCGCAGATAGAGAGGAGTTCCGTTAACCTGTTAAATGTTGCTGTCAAACCCTGACAGCGGAATTAACAGCGCACCATGATCTGGAGAATTTGTGAATACCTCCCGCACTGCAGATAAAAATCTGGTAAAAATACTTACAATATCGTTGGATAGGACCCTATTTGCGCTACTTTCTCCCTAGAGTTATACTAACAGCGTACCGGGATGGGGGCGCATCATACTATGCACCCATCGTCCTGCCCATGACGTGAACAACAGGTGATGATGGGTTGCTATGATAGCCGGGGGTTTCTTGAAGACCTCTATGTCTTTAATTACAAGGACATCCTTTGAAACCCAGACTATGGTTAGGTTTCAAAGATGACTGTGATTTTTACTTTATGCAGCAAAGTATTGGTGGTATTGCTCTATAGAGTGAAAGCGATCAGATGAGGGCATGCTATAGTCCCATAAGGGGACTAATAAACACTGAAAAGTTAAAAAGATTTAAAAAATTCAAAGCTAATGGAAGTTCTACACATTTTTTTCTTGGGTTTTGTCTATGAAATGGCCACGGTGTGAACGTGCTCTTACACACTGCACGTATACCAACTTATGCTGCAGCTCATTTTTTTGATTTTGCTGTAGTTTCTTGTACTTTGTATAAAGAAGTGTGTGGTCCCTCTTTCTGAGCTAGGCTTTTCATTTACAGTTGTGCTCAAAAGTTTACATACCCCGTCAGAATTTTTCCTTTCTTGGCCTTGTTTCACAGTATATGAATGATAACAAAAAAACTTTTTTCCACTCATAGTTATTGGTTGGGTGAAGCCATTTATTGTCAAACTACTGTGTTTTTTCTTTTTAAATCTTAATGACAACCGAAAACATCCAAATGACCCTGATCAAAAGTTCACATACCCCAGTTCTTAATACTGTATATTGCCCTCTTTAACATCAATGACAGCTTGAATTCTTTTGTGGTAGTTGTGGATGAGGTTCTTTATTTTCTCAGATAGTAAAGCAGTCCATTCTTCTTGTCAAATAGCCTCCAGTTCCTGTAAATTCCTGGGCTGTATAGCATGAACTGCACGCTTGATAGCTCCCTAGAGTGGCTCCATGATATTGACGTCAGGAGACTGAGATGGCCACACCAGAACCTTCACTTTGTTCTGCTGTAGCCAATGACAGGTCGACTTGGCCTTTGTGTTTTTGATCGTTGTTATGTACGTCCCATGCGCAGCTTTCGGGCTGATGAATGCAAATTTGCCTCCAGTATTTGCTGATAACGTGTGCATTCATCTTTCCTTCAACTTTTACCAAGTTTCCTGTGCCTTTGTAGCTCACACATCCCCAAAATATCAGCGATCCACCTCCGTGCTTTACAGTAGGAATGGTGTTCCTTTCATCATAGGCCTTGTTGACCTCTCTCCAAATGTAACGTTCATGGTTGTTGCCAAAAAGTTCAATTTTGGTCTCATCACTTCAAATTACCTTGTTCCAGATGTTTTGAGGCATGTCTCTCTGCTGTTTGGCATATTGTAGGTGAGATACTTTGTGGCATCTGCGCAGTAATGGATTTCTTCTGGCGACTCGACCTTGTAGCCCATTTTTCTTCAAGTGCCTTCTTATTGTGCATCTTGAAACAGCCACACTGCTAGTTTTCAGAGAGTCCTGAATTTCAGCTGATGTTATTTGGGGGTTTTTCTTTGCATCCCGAACAATTTTCCTGGCAGTTGTGGCCGAAATTTTTGTTGGTCCACCTGACCGTGGTTTGGTTTTTACAGAGCCTCAGATTTTCCATTTGTTAATCACAGTTTGAATGCTGCTGACTGGCATTATCAATTCTTTGGATATTTTTTTGTATCCCTTTCCTGTGTTATACAGTTCAACTACCTTTTCCCGTAGATCCGTTGACAACTCTTTTGATTTCCCAATGACTCACAATCCAGAAATGTCAGTGGCTGGATGAAAGATGCAAGAGTCTGTCTGGATCCAAGAAACTCACTCCGCTTTTGTGCACACACTGATTACAAGTAAACAGTTGACAGGTGAGGATATTACCTTTGGTAGCCATTCAAACCCATTTGTTTCAAATTCGGTGCATGTTATCTGGCCAAAATCACCAGGGTATGTGAACTTTTGATCAGGGTCCTTTGGATGTTTTTGGTTGTCATTAAGATTTAAAAAGAGAAAACACAGTAGTTTGACAATGAATGGCTTCAACCAACCAATAACCATGAGTGGAGAAAAAGTATTTTTGTTATCATTCATATTCTCTGAAACAAGGCCAAGAAAGGAAAAATTCTGTCGAGGTATGAACTTTTGAGCATAACTGTATATACCTTCCCATGGACAGGTGGCTCATCAGTTGGGACTCTCTCCTGCTATTCCCTTGTCCACATTGAGGTCGCCTGAAACAAGGTAAGGTTTAGATAGTAAAGACAGGATAGGACCATCCTGACTGGGTACACATTGTTGTGGGGGGATGGATTTTACGTTTTTTCATCAAATAGTGTTTACCAAGTACCCTATGTTATTGACATGTACTAATACCATTTGCTTATTTACTTACAATAGAGTATTTGATCATTTTGTTTTTTTCTTGGGTTTTGATGAGGAAAATTATTGTGCTAGGTCTTTTTTTACCACACAATGTACTCCACAAAAAACAATTCCTAATAAACAATGACAGAATTGGGTCTTTTTCGCAATTTCACCTCATCTCAAATTTAGTGTAATTTTTTTCCTGTTTCAAAGTACATTGGTAAAATGAATGGTGTCGATCAAAAATACAACTCAACAGGAAAATAGGGCTCACATATCCTTAGTAATAAATTAACTTACAGGTGCACAATTACACTATGTGGCCAATATAAGAACATCACACACTGTGACTAATGAATACATGAACTCCAATATGAACTCCAAATATTAATAATGTTAGGTACTTAGCATTTTTTAATCAAAGAGCACAAAAGCCATTGAACCACGTCTATGACCACATAGGATACAGTGGGGAAAATATGAGAATTTAGAGGTCTATAATTTTTAATTAAGTACTCTTCTACTGTGAGAGACAGAATATTAAAAAAAAATCAAAAAATCACATAATATGATTTTTACATAATTAATTTGGATTTTATTACATGAAAAAAATTTGATACAATGGGAAAATAGAACTTAATATTTGGAAGAGAAACCTTTGTTTTCAATAACAGAACTCAGACGTTTCCTGTACTTCTTGACCAAGTTTGCACACACTGAAGCAAGGATTTTGGCCCACTCCTCCATACAGATTTTCTCCAGATCTGTCAGGTTTTGGGTCTGTCACTGGGGAACATTGGGTTTCAGCTCCCTCCAAAGATTTTCTATTGGGTTCAGGACTGGAGACGGGCTTGGCCACTCTAGGACCTTCAAATAATTCTTACAGAGCCACTTCTTAGTTGCCCTGGCTGTGTGTTTTGGGCCATTGTCATGCTGGAAGACCCAGCCATGACCCACCTTCAATGCTCTTACTGAGGGAAGGAGGTTGTGGGCCAAAATCTCGAGGTACATGACCCCATGCGTCCTCTCTTCAATATGGTGCAGTCATCCTGTCCCCTTTGCAGAAAAGCACCCCTAAAGTATGATATTTCCCCCACCATGCTTCACGGTTAGGGCGGTGTTCTATTTAGGTCTCATCTGAATATATGACCTTCTCCCATGCCTTCTCTGGATCACCCAGATGGTCATGGCTGAATTTCAAATGGACCTCGACATGTGCTGGTGAGCACAGTGTGCAAAGGGACCTTACGTGCCCTGCAGGATTTTAATCCATTACGGCATAGTGTGTTACTAATAATAATGTTTGAGACTGTGGTCCCAGCTCTCTTCACGTCATTGACAAGGTCATCCTGTGTAGTTCTGGGCTGATTCCTGACCTTTTTCAGAATCATCTCTACCCCACAAGATGATTGCATGGAGCCCCAGACAGAGGAAGAATGACAGTCTGTCACAAGTGTGTCAGAAGTGACAGGCAGTCACCCTGCAGTTGGTTGCAGGAGATCTCTAAGTTTGGCATTAAAGACACCTTCTTAGAGGCTGTCTCTCTAGGATCCAGCAGCTACCTTCTTCTGGTTAATTAACACTCTGGCCTGGGTGCATAAATACCTGCTGTCTGCTAGAGGGAGGTTCCGGCGATACTCATTACCCTTTGTGAAGGCTTGGAGCAAGTGCGTTACTGCATCCTCTCTGGAGCTATGAGGACGGGTGTTCCTCTCTCTGAAGTCGACTAGCCTTGTTTGTTCCCCCTTGTTGTCTTTAGTGCTCAGTTGGGATCGACTAGCACTCATTCCCCTCCTTTTCCTAGCCAGGATCAAACGCCAAGGAAAGACAGGGAGAGGTTCATGTACGGCGATTGGTGAAGAGCCAATATACGGACGCTAGTGGAGACAGGGTGATACTAGATCAGCCTAGGAGGTCTCCTCTCACCCCTTCCCCTAGTGTCTGGGCTCCCTTTCCCTCTTCACTTTGTGTTGCACTAAGTCTTTCCCACACCTTACATGACATTAACGCCGGCCGAGCATATTTTGAAAAAAAACAACTGACACTTTGGATTTTTGTGTGTGTTTTTTGGGCGTGGTTTTCTCTGGAGGTGTATGACCTCCGCTGTGAGGTTCAGCAGCGGCTACAGGTCACTAACATGGGGGTCTCAGCAGGTAGGCCTGTCCAGCCTGAACCCAAAGTTGCCATCCCTGACAGATTTTCAGAGGTAGAGACAAGTTTTTTGCATTCAAGGAGGCCTGCAAACTGTATTTTAAACTTCATCCTTACTCCTCTGGAAATGAGGAGCAACGGGTTGTAAATGTGATCTCTCTTCTACACAGCGTTTTCTTTACCACAAGATTCAGTTTGTCTCCAGTTTGTGGAGGGGTTTTTCGGGCCTCTGGCTCTCATCTATGATGACCCTGACCGAGTCGACTTGGCTGAGTCTAGGCTACATCGCTTTCAGCAGGGGAATTGGTCAGTGGAGACGTACAGTTCTGAATTCCATAGATGGGCAACGGATTCCAAATGGAATGACTCAGCCGTTAGAAGTCAATTTTGTGAGGGTCTTACTGAAAGGTTGAAAAATGCCTCAGCAGTATGTGAAACTGCTCAGTCCTTGGAGGCTGCCATGTCGTTGACCATATGTCTTGATAGACACCTTCAGGACAGACGGGTGAGACCACCTTCTCCAGGGCCTTCTTGTCGGGGTTGTGTACCTCTGCCGGATGAGTGGTCTGGGGGTGAACCAGTAATGTGGGAGGTAGAGGAACCCATGCAGTTAGGGGGTGTCTCTGCATCATACATTTCCCCGGAGATTCACAAGAAAAAAGGCATATGTTTTTTTGGGGGGAAAAAGGGACATTTTGTTGGGACCTGTCCTTCAATTCCTAATCAAAAGGAGACTCGATTAACGTTTGGTAATCTGGAGTTGGATAAACAAGGCGTGAATTTGTTGCTAACCTGCAGTTCCCGGTTGGTCCTGACAACAGAGGTGGTGCTAAAGAGCAAAACCGAGAAAATTTCTGTGTTTATTGACAGTGGAGCCGGAGTCAGCATGGTTGATGCTGAGTTTGTGAAAGCTCATAGTCTTGCTTGCTGTACTTTAGCTAAACCTATTTCCATCTTCGCCATCGACTCGGCGCCACTTGCACAGAAAGCATTCATTCAGATTGCTCATAATGTAAACCTGAGGATGGGGTCAGTTCATTGTGAAATGATCCCTTGCTATGTACTTGACAATCTTCCCACACCTATTGTACTGGGTGTTCCTTGGCTTGTTAAACATAATCCTTTGGTAGATTGGCAAATGTTTGAATGGGGAGATTACTGCTATGAGAACTGTTTAGATATTTCCCTTGCTACTGTCTCTATGGAAATTTTACCTGATTTTCTGTCTGGTTTTGAGGACATCTTTTCTGAGACGGGGTGTCAGGATTTGCCTCCTCATCGTGCATATGACTGTCCTATTAGCCTAACCCCGGGATCTAAACTCCCGAAGTCCAGACTGTATAATCTTTCTAGCCCTGAGAGACAAGCCATGAAGGATTTCATTGCGGAAAGTCTGGAGAAGGGTCATATCAGACCCTAATTTTCGCCTGTGGCGGCAGGGTTCTTCATTGTAAAGAAAAAAGATGGCAGTATACGTCCCTGTTTAGATTTCTGGGAATTAAATCAAATTACTATCCGTGATTTATACCCTCTTCCTCTTGTTCCTGAGCCAGGTTGTAGGAGCTAAGGTATTTTCCAAGTTAGATTTAAGGGGAGCCTACAATCTGGTTAGAATCAGAGAAGGGGACAAATGGAAAACAGTGTTCAATACCCATGAAGGGCATTTCGAGAGTCTGGTTATGCCTTTTGGTTTGACCAATGCATCTGTGGTATTCCAGCATTTCAGAAATTATATTTTCCATCATTTGGTGGGGAGGTTTGTGGTGGTCTATCTGGATGATATTTTGGTTTACTCACTTGATTTTGAGATGCATGTTAAGCAGGTGATCCAGATATTAAGAGATAACAAACTTTATGCCAAACTGGAAAAATATGTTTCTGCTGTTTAGGAGGTGCAGTTTTTGGGGTACTTGTTGTCATCTTCAAGTTTTTCGATGGATCCGGAGAAGATCCATGCAGTCCTTGATTGGGACCGTCCCGAGAACCTAAAGGCTCTACAAAGTTTTCTGGGCTTTACTAATTTTCACCAGAAATTCATCGAAAATTACTGTAATTATGAAACCCCTTACTGACATGACTAAGAGGGGGTCTAATTTTTACAAATGTTCGGATGCTTCCCTCCAGGCTTTTCCTTCCTTAAATAATAATTTTGCCACTGTGCCTATACTCAGTCAACCTGATATTTCCCAACCCTTTATTGTAGAGGTTCATGCGTCGGATGTTGGGGTTGGGGCTGTGCTGTCTCAGGGTCCGTCCCCTGGTAAATGGTGTCCATGCACCTTCTTTTCTAAACAATTGTCTTTGGCTGAGAGAAATTGACGTGGGTAATAGGGAACTTTTGGCAATCAAATTGGCATTCAGATAATGGCGACATTGGATGAAGGGGGATTTCCATCCTATTACTGTTATTACTGACCATAAGAATCTGTAATATCTCCAGTCAGCTAAACGTCTCAACCCTAGGCAAGCCAGATGGTCACTATTTTTTTACTAGGTTCAATTTTGTTGTCACTTTTCGTCCAGGGGTCAAAAAGGTCAAGGCTGATGCTTTGTTCCGGAGCTTCCCTGGTGGTGGTGACCATGAGAACCCTGTCCCGATATTACAGAAGGGGGCAGTCATTTTGGCACTTTATATTGAACTGGAGGGTGAGGTATTGGAGGCTCAAGGAGACACCCCTGCCTCCTGCCCTTCAGGAAGGTTATTTGTACCATCTAATCTGCACCGCAAAGAAATTAAGTAACATCCTAACTCTGTGCAAGCTGGGCATCAAGGTGGTAAGGCAACCGCGGACCTCCTCTCATCATTTTTGGTGGCCAGGGTTGCATCGGGATGTGAATGAAAACGTATCTGCTTGTAGTATTTGCGCGCATGCTAAAATTTTGCATACCCGTCCGTCTGGTACTCTTCTTCAGCTATCAATCCCTAGTAGGCCATGGACACACTTGTCCATGGATTTTATTACTGACTTACCAGTTTCGGCAAGCGAAACGGTGGTTTTGGTGGTTGTAGATAGGTTCAGTAAAATGGTTCAGTTTGTCATATTACCGGCACTTCATATGTGTCTATGTAGACATAAAAATAAAAAAATGATGGCTTTTGGAAGAAGGGGGCGGGAAACAGATAATCAAAGCATAAATTAACCATTTAGGGAAAGGGGTTAAATTCAAAGTGTAGGGAACATGCAATTCCACTATTTTTTTTTAGGTTTCCTTTTTGCAATATTCAATGTGCAGTAGAAATGACCTAGCAACTTGCTTCCTCTGAACAGATCGAATATAGCAATATCAAACTTAAACAAAATATATATATTTTTATTTTAGTAGGCTGAAAACAATCTGGACTTTGTAAAAAATTGTTTTTTTCATAATTTTCTAAGATATAGCTTTTTTATTTTTCAATCAATGGAGCTGTGAGAGTTTTGTTTTTGTAAAATATTTATTAGTAACATTTTGGGGCACATTTGGTGTTTTGATTGATTTGCATTACTTGGGAAAGCTGCTCATAACAAAAATCAGCAATTCTGGCTTTTTTATTTTTTTTCTTTGTGACGTTTATCTTATAGGTTAGATAATTTTACATTTTGACACAATAGACTTTTAAGAAGTGTCACACCGATTGAGTCTTTCTTTATCTAATTTATTTTTCCGTCTGGATGGAGAAAAAGGAGGCCATTGTGTGATCACTTCTACTACACACTGCAATACATTAGCATTGCAGAATGTGTTAAAAATAACGTTCCCCTACAAAGCTCACAGGACTACTGACTAGAGATGAGCGTTGTTCTACTCGAACTGTTCGACAATCTCAAATTCGAGCTGTTTTGGGCGGTGTTCGAGCCGTTCGGCGAACACGAACAATTTGAGAAAAATTCGGATGTTCGAGGTTATGTTCGATAACTGTTCGTGCACCAAAATCATAACTGGATTTTTTCTCAGTAATGATGAAAATTAATGTTAATACGCAGTTTGAGTGTACAGCGGGGTGGGGGGAGGGGCAGGGGATGGATCTCTGCAGGAACAATGAAGATCTCCATTTTTTTTTCTCTTTCCCGCATTTGCAGTGGGGAGGTGCAATCTGTCAGCCTATCAGCAGTGCACACACGGAGCGAAGTGCTTTTTTTCACACAAGCAAGGGCATGTGTCATTGGCAGTGTATGTCACATGTCCTTGCCCTATAAGACCAAGCCATTTTCCCCGTCGCCACCATTTTCTCACTGCTGCAGCTGCGTGTTAGACGGCACCGCTGTTGCTGTGTGCGCTATACCTTGTTAATTTCAAGCCAATTTTCCCACAAATCTACAGATAGCTTGGGAGTAGGGAATAGTTGTGATTGCAGTCCTTTTAAGGACTAGGTTACAGCATTTCCTACGACTTTTATCAGGCAGGTCTGTGCTCTTAAATAGATAGATTGTGGGAGTAAAGACTAATTGTAATTGGAGTCCTTTTCAGGACTAGGTTACATCAGTTCCTATCAGTTTTTGCCAGGCAGGTCTGTGCCAGTGCTGTGCAAGTTTTTTTCACAGCATTTGGCTGAATCTAGCAAAGCTAATCCTTTTTGGCCTATTGCAGAGTGTGTTAGTGAGTGGAGTAGCCTATCTGTGTTGCAAGATATACCACCTGTGTATAGAATACCAATTTTTTTACTGCACCTAGTGAAGAAAAATCTTTTGGGCATAGCATCATTCTATTAGTCCATCTATACTGACCTCCATCAGGTTGCAAATTGAATATAATTTTTTTCTGCATCTAGCTCTGAAAAAATATTGGGCTTCTAGCTGTGTGTGGGACTTGTTCTATTAATCCATCTATACAGACCTCCATCAGGTTGCAAACTGAATATATTTTTTTCTGCATCTACCTCTGAAAAAATATTGGGCTTATAGCTATGTGTGGGACTTGTTCTATTAATCCATCTATACAGACCTCCATCAGGTTGCAAACTGAATATATTTTTTTCTGCATCTACCTCTGAAAAAATATTGGGCTTCTAGCTGTGTGTGGGACTTGTTCTATTAATCCATCTATACAGACCTCCATCAGGTTGCAAACTGAATATATTTTTTTTGCATCTACCTCTGAAAAAATATTGGGCTTCTAGCTGTGTGTGGGACTTGTTCTATTAATCCATCTATACAGACCTCCATCAGGTTGCAAACTGAATATATTTTTTTCTGCATCTACCTCTGAAAAAATATTGGGCTTCTATCTGTGTGTGGGACTTGTTGTATTAGTCCATCTATTCTGACCTCCATCAGGTTGCAAACTGAATATATTTTTTTCTGCATCTACCTCTGAAAAAATATTGGGCTTCTAGCTGTGTGTGGGACTTGTTGTATTAGTCCATCTATACTGACCTCCATCAGGTTGCAAACTGAATATATTTTTTTCTGCATCTACATCTGAAAAAATATTGGGCTTCTAGCTGTGTGTGGGACTTGTTCTATTAATCCATCTATACAGACCTCCATCAGGTTGCAAACTGAATATATTTTTTTCTGCATCTACCTCTGAAAAAATATTGGGCTTCTAGCTGTGTGTGGGACTTGTTCTATTAATCCATCTATACAGACCTCCATCAGGTTGCAAACTGAATATATTTTTTTCTGCATCTACCTCTGAAAAAATATTGGGCTTCTAGCTGTGTGTGGGACTTGTTGTATTAGTCCATCTATACTGACCTCCATCAGGTTGCAAACTGAATATATTTTTTTCTGCATCTACCTCTGAAAAAATATTGGGCTTCTAGCTGTGTGTGGGACTTATTGTATTAGTCCATCTATACAGACCTCCATCAGGTTGCAAACTGAATATATTTTTTTCTGCATCTACCTCTGAAAAAATATTGGGCTTCTAGCTGTGTGTGGGACTTGTTCTATTAATCCATCTATACAGACCTCCATCAGGTTGCAAACTGAATATATTTTTTTCTGCATCTACCTCTGAAAAAATATTGGGCTTCTAGCTGTGTGTGGGACTTGTTCTATTAATCCATCTATACAGACCTCCATCAGGTTGCAAACTGAATATATTTTTTTTCTGCATCTAACCCAGCCAATAGTTTTGGCCTAATACCACAGTTTGGCCACTCAGCTCTGCTCGGTTCCCATCCATTGTTTTTTTGTGCAAACAACTCCAGAGTTGTGAATTAGTTAACCACCAAAATGAGTGGAAAAAGGCCTGCTGCTGGTGGAAAGGGGAATAGGCGTGTTGGCAAGGGGAAAAAAGGTTGTGTCCGTGGGGTAGGTGTTAAAGCAACAGTAACATCTGCAGAAGAAAGACCATCTTCCAGCCAAACTAAAATGTCTACTTCTTTTAGCGGACAATGTGATAAGATCCCTTTCTTATGGCCACGCCAATCGCTACAAATTCCAGATGAGGCACAAAAACAGCAGGTGCTTCAACGGATATCAAGTGCTCCTTTAAGTGGGCTCTCCTCCACATCAACTTCAACATCACAAATACTCCATTCCTCAAAGGTGTCACCCCAATCGCACTTGCTTCCTCACAGCTCCCAAATCTCCAGCTGCCCGTCTGAGTATGAGGTAGAACAGATGGTTGAGTCTGCAGAGCTGTTTACTCATACTATAGCCTGGGAATCAGAGGTCGACTCCAGCGCTTCTGTGAATCCAGACGAGGAAATGATCTGCACTGATGCCCAGAATCTTTATGAGTCGGATCCAGGACCAGACGCAGAAGGTTCTGACCATAATGTAGACCCTCATTCCCAAACTGTAACTCCTGTTGGTGGAGACAATGAGGAAGATGATGATAAGACTCAAATACCTGATTGGAGCGACAACTTTAGTTTTTTGTCAGGGCAGGAACAGGTTGGCTCTGAGGACGACGGGTGTGATAACGCACAGGGTGATGATGATGAGGTTGGAGATCCCACTTACTGTCAACCCACAGTCAGCCAAGAGATGAGGTCAGCAGAGGAGGTGGAGGAAGATGCTAGTGACGACGAGGTCAGGTTGCGCCTTCCTGGACAGAGACGTAGTACTGGAAGCACGTCAACAACTGCATCCTCAAACACAACTCTGCCTCTCACCACAAGTCGTGGTGGCTCTTCAGGTCGCATGGGTGCTAAGCCTTGCATAGCCTGGGCATTTTTTCAGATCGATAAAGATGACCCAACTCGTGTTATCTGTAACATTTGTCAGCAAAAGCTAAGTAGAGGCCAAAAAATACATAGTTTGAGTACTTCATGCATGAACCGGCACATGGACATGAAGCATAAGTTGCAGTGGGAAGCTCAGTGTGCTACAATGCGGCCTAGCCGGCCAGGCCAACCACCGTCTGCCATATCTTGTGCATCCGCGGCCTCTTCATTAGAGATGAGCGTTGTTCTACTCGAACTGTTCGCCAATCTCAAATTCGAGCTGTTTTGGGCGGTGTTCGAGCCGTTCGGCGAACACGAACAATTTGAGAAAAATTCGGCTGTTCGAGGTTATGTTCGATAACTGTTCGTGCACCAAAATCATAACTGGATTTTTTCTCAGTAATGATGAAAATTAATGTTAATACGCAGTTTGAGTGTACAGCGGGGTGGGGGGAGGGGCAGGGGATGGATCTCTGCAGGAACAATGAAGATCTCCATTTTTTTTTCTCTTTCCCGCATTTACAGTGGGGAGGTGCAATCTGTCAGCCTATCAGCAGCGCACACACGGAGCGAAGTGCTTTTTTTCACACAAGCAAGGGCATGTATCATTGGCAGTGTATGTCACATGTCCTTGCCCTATAAGACCAAGTCATTTTCCCCGTCGCCACCATTTTCTCACTGCTGCAGCTGCGTGTTAGACGGCACCGCTGTTGCTGTGTGCACTATACCTTGTTAATTTCAAGCCAATTTTCGCACAAATATACAGATAGCTTGGGAGTAGGGAATAGTTGTGATTGCAGTCCTTTTAAGGACTAGGTTACAGCATTTCCTACGACTTTTATCAGGCAGGTCTGTGCTCTTAAATAGATAGGTTGTGGGAGTAAAGACTAATTGTAATTGGAGTCCTTTTCAGGACTAGGTTACATCAGTTCCTATCAGTTTTTGCCAGGCAGGTCTGTGCCAGTGCTGTGCAAGTTTTTTTCACAGCATTTGGCTGAATCTAGCAAAGCTAATCCTTTTTGGCCTATTGCAGAGTGTGTTAGTCAGTGGAGTAGCCTATCTGTGTTGCAAGATATACCACCTGTGTATAGAATATCAATTTTTTTACTACACCTAGTGAAGTAAAATCTTTTGAGCATAGCATCATTCTATTAGTCCATCTATACTGACCTCCATCAGGTTGCAAACTGAATCTAATTTTTTTCTGCATCTAGCTCTGAAAAAATATTTGGCCTTCTAGCAGTGTGTCGGACTTTCTCTATTAGTCCATCTATACTGACCTCCATCAGGTTGCAAATTCAAAATAATTTTTATCTGCATCTACAGTACCTCTGAAAAAATATTTGGGTTTCTAGCTGTGTGTGGGACTTGTTGTATTAGTCCATCTATACTGACCTCCATCAGGTTGCAAACTGAATATATTTTTTTCTGCATCTACCTCTGAAAAAATATTGGGCTTCTAGCTGTGTGTGGGACTTGTTGTATTAGTCCATCTATACTGACCTCCATCAGGTTGCAAACTGAATATATTTTTTTCTGCATCTACCTCTGAAAAAATATTGGGCTTCTAGCTGTGTGTGGGACTTGTTGTATTAGTCCATCTATACTGACCTCCATCAGGTTGCAAACTGAATATAATTTTTTTCTGCATCTAGCTCTGAAAAAATATTTGGCCTTCTAGCAGTGTGTCGGACTTTCTCTATTAGTCCATCTATACTGACCTCCATCAGGTTGCAAATTCAAAATAATTTTTATCTGCATCTACAGTACCTCTGAAAAAATATTTGGCCTTCTAGCAGTGTGTCGGACTTTCTCTATTAGTCCATCTATACTGACCTCCATCAGGTTGCAAATTCAAAATAATTTTTATCTGCATCTACAGTACCTCCGAAAAAATATTGGTCTTCTAGCTGTGTGTGGGACTTGTTGTATTAGTCCATCTATACTGACCTCCATCAGGTTGCAAACTGAAAATATTTTTTTCTGCATCTACCTCTGAAAAAATATTGGGCTTCTAGCTGTGTGTGGGTCTTGTTCTATTAATCCATCTATACAGACCTCCATCAGGTTGCAAACTGAATCTAATTTTTTTCTGCATCTAGCTCTGAAAAAATATTTGGCCTTCTAGCAGTGTGTCGGACTTTCTCTATTAGTCCATCTATACTGACCTCCATCAGGTTGCAAATTCAAAATAATTTTTATCTGCATCTACAGTACCTCTGAAAAAATATTTGGGCTTCTAGCTGTGTGTGGGACTTGTTGTATTAGTCCATCTATACTGACCTCCATCAGGTTGCAAACTGAATATATTTTTTTCTGCATCTACCTCTGAAAAAATATTGGGCTTCTAGCTGTGTGTGGGACTTTTTGTATTAGTCCATCTATATTGACCTCCATCAGGTTGCAAACTGAATATATTTTTTTCTGCATCTACCTCTGAAAAAATATTGGGCTTCTAGCTGTGTGTGGGTCTTGTTCTATTAATCCATCTATACAGACCTCCATCAGGTTGCAAACTGAATCTAATTTTTTTCTGCATCTAGCTCTGAAAAAATATTTGGCCTTCTAGCAGTGTGTCGGACTTTCTCTATTAGTCCATCTATACTGACCTCCATCAGGTTGCAAATTCAAAATAATTTTTATCTGCATCTACAGTACCTCTGAAAAAATATTTGGGCTTCTAGCTGTGTGTGGGACTTGTTGTATTAGTCCATCTATACTGACCTCCATCAGGTTGCAAATTGAATATAATTTTTTTCTGCATCTAACCCAGCCAATAATTTTGGCCTAATACCACAGTTTGGCCACTCAGCTCTGCTCGGTTACCATCCATTGTTTTTTTGTGCAAACAACTCCAGAGTTGTGAATTAGTTAACCACCAAAATGAGTGGAAAAAGGCCTGCTGCTGGTGGAAAGGGGAATAGGCGTGTTGGGAAGGGGAAAAAAGGTTGTGTCCGTGGGGTAGGTGTTAAAGCAACAGTAGCATCTGCAGAAGAAAGACCATCTTCCAGCCAAACTAAAATGTCTACTTCTTTTAGCGGACAATGTGATAAGATCCCTTTCTTACGGCCACGCCAATCGCTACAAATTCCAGATGAGGCACAAAAACAGAAGGTGCTTCAACGGATATCAAGTGCTCCTTTAAGTGGGCTCTCCTCCACATCAACTTCAACATCACAAATACTCCAGTCCTCAAAGGTGTCACCCAAATCGCACTTGCTTCCTCACAGCTCCCAAGTCTCCAGCTGCCCGTCTGAGTATGAGGTAGAACAGATGGTTGAGTCTGCAGAGCTGTTTACTCATACTATAGCCTGGGAATCAGAGGTCGACTCCAGCGCTTCTGTGAATTCAGACGAGGAAATGATCTGCACTGATGCCCAGAATCTTTATGAGTCAGATCCAGGACCAGACGCAGAAGGTTCTGACCATAATGTAGACCCTCATTCCCAAACTGTAACTCCTGTTGGTGGAGACAATGAGGAAGACGATGATAAGACTCAAATACCTGATTGGAGCGACAACTTTAGTTTTTTGTCAGGGCAGGAACAGGTTGGCTCTGAGGACGACGGGTGTGATAACACACAGGGTGATGATGATGAGGTTGGAGATCCCACTTACTGTCAACCCACAGTCAGCCAAGAGATGAGGTCAGCAGAGGAGGTGGAGGAAGATGCTAGTGACGACGAGGTCAGGTTGCGCCTTCCTGGACAGAGACATAGTACTGGAAGCACGTCAACAACTGCATCCTCAAACACAACTCTGCCTCTCACCACAAGTCGTGGTGGCTCTTCAGGTCGCATGGGTGCTAAGCCTTGCATAGCCTGAGTACTTCATGCATGAACCGGCACATGGACATGAAGCATAAGTTGCAGTGGGAAGCTCAGTGTGCTACAATGCGGCCTAGCCGGCCGGGCCAACCACCGTCTGCCATATCTTGTGCATCCGCGGCCTCTTCATCCTCTGTGACTGGGGGGACAGCAGTCACACCTGTTTTGTGGCGCAGACCTCCCACCTCTTTACCCGCAACAGCCAGCGTGATTGGCAGGTCATCATTTTCTTTGGAGGTGGTAACACCAGCTGGTGTTGAGCGCTGTCCGACATCGATAGCACCACCTTTGGATCAAGGCAACCTAACATGTCCGCCTGCATCTTCCTCACAGACAGGCAGTTTGCCGGGGACACCCTTATCAACCCCGTCTAAGCACAATAGCCAGCCCTCGGTCCCTCAGATGTGGACAAGTAAAAGACCATTTCCTCCTAGCCATGAGAAAGCTAAGAGGTTGAATTTCACCATCTGCAAGCTTTTGGCTACAGAAATGCTGCCTTTCCGCCTGGTGGACACAGAGGATTTTCGAGACCTTATGTCCGTCGCAGTGCCCCAGTACCAGATGCCCAGTCGGCACTACTTCTCAAAGAAAGGTGTGCCTGCGCTCCACCAGCATGTCGCACACAACATCACCGCTTCTTTGAGAAACTCTGTGTGTGACAGGGTGCATTTCACCACAGACACTTGGACGAGTAGGCATGGACAGGGGCGTTACATGTCGCTGACTGGGCACTGGGTAACTATGGTGACAGCAGGACAAGGGGCTGCTGTCCAAGTCTTGCCGTCCCCACGAGTTGTGCGTCAATCCTCTTTATGTCAAAGTTCCTCCACTGCTTCTGCCTCCTCAACCTCCTCTCGGTCTTCCACCTGCACCCAAAGCCTGTCTGGTCATGCCACAAGCTTTCTTACTGCGCAGAAGGGATCCTGCACACCTCCTTACTATGCTGGCAGTAGGGCTCAACGTCATCAGGCGGTTTTTAGTTTGAAATGTCTGGGAAATGTGAGTCACACAGCTGAGGAGTTGTGGTCAGCTCTGGAGAACCAATATCATGAATGGTTGTCTCCACTGGACCTGAAACCAGGGAAGGCCGTGTGCGACAATGCTGAAAACCTGGGTGCGGCCCTTCGCCGGGGAATTGTCACACACGTGCCTTGTATGGCTCACGTGTTGAACCTGGTTGTCCAGCAATTTTCAGCCCACTATCCCAGACTAGATGGCCTTCTGCAGAGGGCACGGTCGCTGTGTGCTCACTTCCTCCGTTCGCATCCCGCAGCTCAGCGACTTACATCTCTACAGAAGTCGTTGGGCCTGCCACTTCACCGGCTAAAATGCGATGTGCCTACCCGGTGGAATTCAACTCTGCACATGTTGCAGCGACTGTGGCAGCACCGACAAGCCCTGGTGCAAAACATTCTGACGTATAGCCTGGGCCAACGAGATTCAGAGGTGGGGCAAATCACGCTGGAGGAGTGGTCTCAGATCAGGGACCTATGCACCCTTCTGCACAGTTTTGAAATGGCGACGAAGATGTTTAGTGCTGACGGTGCCATTATCAGCATGACTATTCCGGTGATTTACATGCTGGAGCACATGTTAAACAGAATTCGGAGTCAGGTGGTGGCACAAGAGGAGGTGGAGGAAGTAGAGGAGGAGGAGTTGTATGCGGAAGGGCTAACATATGCAAGGTCCAGACGGTCGGCAGCACCAAGGCGGCAGGCATGTGAGGGTGGGGGAGATGGTTTTACCAGGGTGCATGGTAGCAGCCAAACTAGTGAGGAAGGTGCAGGAGCCCAGGAAGAAGTGGAGGACGAACTGATGGAAGACTCATCAGATGAGGGAGACCTTGATCACATTTCTGTTGTGCGAGGTTGGGGGGAGAGGACAGAGGAAGGAAGCATGATTGTTACCTCGCCACCAACACAACAGGGACTTGGTGCTCCTGGATGCGCAACACACATGAGTGCCTTCTTGCTGCACTACCTGCAACATGACCCTCGAATTGTGAGAATTAGAAATAATCCTGACTACTGGGTTGCCACACTGTTAGATCCCCGGTACAAAAGTAAATTTGCAGAAATTATTCCTGCCATAGAAAGGGATGCACGCATGCAGGAGTATCAGCAGAGACTGTTGCAGAATCTTACATGTGCTTTTCCACAAAATACCAGTGGTGCACGTAGTGGATCTCACAGTTCCAACTTGCCAACCGTGGGACCGTCAAGTGTTCCGCACTCAAACAGTAACAGAACCACAGTATCTGCTGGTAACATCAATTTTGCGGAATCATTTCACCACTTTTTTAGCCCATCCTTTGCAAGGCCACAGGAGACAAGAAGTCTGACACATAGTCAACGCCTAGAGACGATGGTACAGGAGTATCTCCAAGTAAACATTGAAGCCACGACTGTGTCACTGGACCCTTGCTCTTTTTGGGCTTCCAATCTGGATAAATGGCCGGAGCTAGCCACTTACGCCTTGGAGATCTTGTCATGCCCCGCAGCCAGCGTTCTGTCTGAACGTGTGTTCAGCGCTGCTGGTGGTGTGCTGACAGATAAGCGCACGCGGCTCTCCACTGATAATGTAGACAGACTCACGTTCATAAAGATGAACAAATCATGGATCCGAAACGACTTTTCTACCCCTGTGTGATCCTGGGGAGAGTAAAAGCTTGATGATTGGTTAAAATCACCCTACCAACCGTTTTAAGCTTTCAAATTACTAATCATGTTTATCTGTATCTTGACTGGAAAATAATTTGGGCTTTGTAAAAGTGTGCAGCACTGATCCTATTAGGCCATCTATAATAAGCTCCACCAGATTTAAAATTAAAAATAATTTTTAGCTGCATCTAGCCCGGAAAATAATTTTGGGGCTCCGAGATGCGCAAGACACATAAGTGCCTTCTTGCTGCACTACCTGCAGCATGACCCTCATATTGTCAGAATTCGAAGTAATCATGACTACTGGTTTGCCACACTCTTAGATCCCCCAAACTTTTCGATCAACCTTTTCATTTTAATAAAGACCAAAAAAATGGTCATTTTTGAAATTATAAGCATTAGCAGGTTGTTAGAAACTGAAATCAAACAGTTTTCAACTCAAAACTTTATTGTAGGTGATGTTACATTTTCACATAGGACCCCTTGTTCGAAAGGAGCTTCTGAACTCTCTCGTCCATTGAATTTGTCAGGTTTTGGATGGTTTCTGCTTCAATTGTTTTGCATGAGGACAGAATACCCTCCCAGAGCTGTTGCTTAGATGTGAATTGCCTCCCGCCATCATAGACACTCCTTTTAATGATGCTCCAAAGGTTCTGAATGGGATAGAGGTCAGGGGAGCATGGGGGTCACACCATAAGTTTGTCCCCTTTTATGCCCATATCAGCCAGAGATGCAGATGTTTTATGTGCAGCATGAGATGGTGCATTATCATGCAGAAAAATGATCTTGCTGTGAAATACATGGTTCTTCTTCTTGAACCATGGCAGGAAGTGCTGTTTGAGAAAATCCACATACATTATGGAGTTCATCTTTAGCGCCTTCAGGGATCCTAAAGGGGCCGACAATATCTCTCCCCATGATTCCAGCCCAAAACATTACTCCACCTCCTCCTTGTTGGCGCTGTAGCCGTGTTTGCGTGGGGTGTCCATCAACCAGCCATCCTCCACTCCATCCATCTGGACCATCGAGCGCTGCACGGCACTCATCCGTGAACAAAACAGTTTTGAAATCAGTCTTCATGTAATGTTTGGCCCACTGGAGCCGTTTCTGCTTGTGTGAAGTGGATAGAGGAGGTCGACAGGATGGCGTATGCACAGCTGCAAACCTCTGAAGGACCCTGCATCTTGTTGTTCGGGGGACGTTGGAGGCACCAGCAGCTTCAAAAACTTGTCTGCTGCTATGACAAGGCTTTCTTGCCGCTGCTCTTTTAACCTGACGTAATTGCCTGTAGGAAAGAGTCCTCAATTTGCCCTTATCAGCACGCACACGTGTGTACTGTGAATCAGCTACATACTTCTTGATTGCCAAGACACTTCATCCTGATCATCGCACAATGTTGATTGTAGTCATGCCTTGACCTAAACACTCCACAATTTGTTGCTTCTCAGCAGCCGACACATCCTTTTTCTTTCCCATTTTGGCAGAAAATGTAGGCTGCTTAATAATGTGAGAGAGCCTTCTTAAGTAGTCTTGCCTTTCATTGGACACACCTGCCAAACTAATTAGCACAGGTGTCTGCAATTGCTTACAGTGATATAAAGAGCCCTGACACACATCACCATCAATGAGTTTAACTGACAAACAAACAAATTCTTCCCTTATCACTCCTAAACACTTTTTGCATAATAATTTGGAACGCAGTGTACATGTGCTTTTCCACAAAACACCAGTGGTTCACATAGTGAATCTTACAGTTCTAACTTGCCAACCGTGGTCTGTATGGAGTTGTTCAATAAAGGGCCCAAAATTAAGATAACATAGATGGGAGAGGTCTCTATGAATAGGAATTCCTAAGTATTTGATACCCTGTGAGGGCCAGGCAAAGGGAAAGTTGGACTGGATGGAATCCTATATGGATTTGGGGAGGGAGACATCGAGGGCCTCAGACTTCGCTGCATTGATTTTAAAATTTGACCATGTAACAAAGTGATCTATTTCAGCCATAACAGCATGGATGGATATATGTGATTGAGTGATATATACTAGGACATCATTAGCAAATAGAGAGCACTTGTACTCGGTGCCTCCCACCTCAATCCACCTAATATTGGGGTTATGGCGAATTGATGAGAGCAGGTGCTCCGTCACTAGGATGTATAAGAGAGGGGACAGAGGACATCCTTGCCTTGTCCCATTGGTGATTGTGAAAGGTGATGAAAATGTTCTGATGCACCCCCTGGGCCTTGGGACACCCGGAGCCGGACCCTTTTTGGTGGATGCTGGTGGTTGTAGTCTTCGTGGCGGTGACCCGGTTCCGTGGCTCAGGGTGGTCAAACCAGTGGCGGAACTATTTATGTGGTTTTGATGTTTAAATGTCCGACTACGCCACCTGTGGATTGCGGTCAGAGTGAATCGCCGCTGCAGGGCAGACCGCTGAGGTAGGTGTTGTGGGTGCAGCAGAGCGTAGCATAACTCCCCACGGGAGGAGTATAGCCTCAGGGCAGTGTATGCGGAGGATGGGGGTGATGGTGCAGGGCAGCAGCAGTAACGACACGGAGTCAGTGATGCAGTCCAGGGCCTTTACTCACAGTTCTTATTATCCAGACCACGTCTGCAGGTAACGGCTGCCCACGTCGTCCTGTGCTCACCAGGTGAGGGGCTCAGACAACTCCCAGATAACTTTGGAGCGTTTCACAGGACCCCCTTTGTGTGTCCTTTGTCTGGCCTTTCTTACCAACCCTTCTGTCCGCTGCCTCGGGCCTCCTCTTGGTAAACTTGGCGCCAGTTTCCCTGACCCTATGTGGTGCCTTTCTAGCGGGTGTAGCGAGGGGCTGCGCCACATAAAATGTCAGAGCCTCCGGTTTCTAGCTGAGGGTCGTTTCCTGCCTCCACTAGTTTTGGGGACCGGTCTCCCCCTTTGGCCTGACCCCTCCACGCAGGTGGATTCGGGCGTGCGGTGGCGACTCGCCCGTCCGCACCCCTGGGATCCCTTCATTCCTCGTTCCTGGAGCCTTCTCCGCTCCTCTTCCTTCCTTCTCCCTCTTCCAGGCCTGGGCCTCTGTTACTAGGCCCACCTCCGGAGCACAGCTCATGCAGAGCCCCTGCTCCCTGCCACTTCTGCTCAGACTTCTCTGCACTGAACTAAGATGGTGCCCACCTTTTATACTCCCTTCTCAATGCACCCAGGAACTGCTTCCTCCCTGCTCCTGCACTACAGGGTTCCCCTTCCTCAGTGTTCCCTCCCCCCACTCCAGCCAGGGACAGGGACTGTCGTGCCCATCTCAGAGGCATATTGGTCGCCCTGCCCCACGGCAATGTGGTGTAATGCATGCAGGTGTCGGGTCCTGATCCACACTCCATCCTTACCTGAGAGTGAGATATCACACCTCTGGGTGAGGTGCAATACCTCTGTAGCAACAGAGCCCTCAGGGTGCTACAGTTCCATTCATCTTCAGCCTAGGTGACGTATTGTGATACAGGGCCGTGATTTTGGCTATAAAAGGGTCCCCTAGACCCCTGCCCCAAGCTTTTTAAGAGAATCATATATGGCGTGCCAGGAGACTCTATGGAATGCTTTCTCAGCATCCAACGAGACTATCTAATTACAAATTTTTAACTGCATCTAGCCCAGGAAATACTTTGTGCCTAGTAGCAGTGTCTGCTAGTCAGCGGATTATCCCGGCTGTTAAGCAAGCTACACCACCTGTAGTTTAGACACTTAATTTTTTCAAAGGAAATGCTTCGGGACCATGGGATACTCAGTGAAGAGCATCAGGAGGCACCCCAAGGCATAGGGGCTGGGACTGGCAGTAGGATGCCTTGCGGTGGACAGCCGAGCTCGATCCTTATAAAAGCTTTTTAACTGCAGCAGCTTTAGTAGACGCTACTGGAGCTGGAATTACCGAGGCTGCTGGCATGAGACTTGCCCTCCAATAGATCCTTGTAAATGGATTTAAAGTGTATTCATTCAAATTAGAGAGACAATTTAAATTAAAAAGCTTAGAGCTGCCTCCACCACAGGGGGGCTCGCTCGACCCACCAGCGGACAGGCACCAGTATTGGGAGAGGGGGGCTGGCCATCAGGGTTCACCGCGGCTCTGGCACAAACCCGGCGACACGGAGGTGGCACGGGCAGGAGCGGACTGGCCGTGTCGGCTTCTCACTTTTTGGATTTTAGAAGGGCATGACATGCCTATATCTGTGTCTCCCCCTCCTTTTACTCCTCCACCTCTTTTATTTTCAAATGACTATATGTACTTGTCACTTTTCCATGTGTTAGTTATGTCTTCTGAGCAGTTTGTCAGCTTTTGGACACCTTTGAAGGTGTTTTCTATGTGTTTCTATGTGTTTTTGTTTGCCTGCCATTGGTTTTAACTGTGTTCGAAGGTGTTCGACGAACAGTTCGGCGAACACACGGGTGTTCGACGAACCGAACCGAACTCGAACACTACGGGGGTGGCTCAACACTACTACTGACGTCCTGGCAATGGGGACCTTTAGCGTGTCCCAGGCAGCAATGAAACCCCATTGTTATGATTGTGGAGGTCTGGTAGCTGCCCAAATGGGCACCCATGATTATGTAAGTTCAATGCTACTGTTAGAGATTCAAAATGGTATTTAAGTGGTTACACGGCAGTAATCGGAACAAGCTCTGATTGTTACTGTTAGTTGCACGTCCTGGACGTATAACATATCTTACATCTGCCCTGCATCCAATTGGCTTAGTTCCTGAGCCAGTCCCCTACACCCAAACCTTCTCCATGATGTAGTTTTTCATCCTGGGGAGGGAAGGTGTGAAAATAGCTGGCTTGGTGTGTTGGATTTTTCTCTGTTTACACGTTTAACAAATTGAACTGAACTGAATATAATTTAGAAATGAGATGCCTGCAATACATACTCTACTCATATATTTCAAAGCAAACACACATTAGACACACCCAGTACATACTGACTCCACTAACATATTAGACATATGCAGTACATACCCACCACTCACATATCAGACACATGTAGCACACACACACAGCTTAAAGACCAGATACATGCAGCACAAACACGATTTACATATGAGACACATGCAGCACACACATTGCTCACATATCAGACGACTGCAGCACTTACATCGCTCACATATTAGACACATGCAAAACTCACCTATTACAAATCTGAGACATGAACCAGACACTGCTCACATATCTGACAAATGCAGCACACACCACTAACATATTAGACATATGAAGCACAAACAGAGCTTAATTATCACACACATGCAGCACACACCACTCACATACCAGAATCAGGCAGCATGCAGCACACACCGCTCATATTTTAGACATGTACTGAAGCCCTCGGAGCCCTAAGCAGAGGGGAGCATAACTTTGGGAGCGGTGGGCCTTTAACGCCTGCAGGTTTGTTTGCAGAGCTGTGTAGAATTTAATCAAGAGTGATTCTGCCTTAGGAGGGAGGATCACAGTAATAGCTCTGCCTGGTGTCTTATTGCATGGAGGGTGGGCTTTCAGGGGGGAGGTATGGTAACTCTTTCTCTTTGTATGATCTCTCTTTCTCTTTTTGGAAGAGGTGGAGAACATGTCACCCGCTCTCCCGCCCTGTTATAATCACAGTTCTACAATGCTTTATTTAACCGTGACTTGTATAATGATGAATGCTTTATGATATTTATTTAATTATCCATTTTAACTGCTACATGTACAGTGATGAATGCATTATTGTATTTATTTAATTATCCATTGTATATCTTGTATCATGTTCAATTTTATCATGGGTATAAAGAGTTAAGTTAGCATTAACCTTCTAAGCCCAATGGAAGGGCAATCCTTCAGCCATGGTTCCCTAGAGGTTTCCTCCAAAGGGGGTTTTTCCTCTCCTGAGAGCTGTAGGATTACTCTTTGTTAGTCGGAGGTTTGCCAATCTTTGTCCCCTTGATGCTTTTGCAGGGGCATCTACTTTTTAATTGTACCAAAGTGAAATAAAAGTTTTATTAAAAAAAAAGCTAAAAATGTAATATGTCACTTGCAATGTATAACTTGTCACAGCTTTGTGGTTTAGGAGTCAGGTGGAAGTTGCAGACAAGTTAAGGTGGACTCATTTCAACTAAAAGAGGATGTAAAACCTCATGGTGGTGAACAGGCTCGGCTATGGGGGGCCAGCCTGAAGGATGCCGTATTGGTAACGTCTATGAAGGGCAGGCACGGTGGTTAAGCACAGGAGTGAGGATAATAGGGTTATTGGTACCCTGAAAGTTACTGGCTCTGTTTGAGTGGCAACCCATTTTGACATCCAAAATAATGTGATGTGTATTTAATCCAGTGTCGAGGTTTACTGTAGTTATAGATGGTTTTAAGATGGAGTGGGGGTCCTTCCCCATATCCAAAAGTTAAGCAAACATACCGATCATATGTCAGACACATGAAGCACACACATGCACACACACACACGCACACGAACACACACACACACATCACTTGCATTTTAGAGACATTGGATAGTATATGTAGGGTAGTTAGGCCTAATACTCTTGACTAAATTTATATTGGTAAAAGCACATACATATAATGCATTATAAACATCATCTAAACATATTATAAGCATCACTTAGTCATATTGTAATTCTTACCTACTTTCTCCTGCTTGTAGGAAACATACATTTTTCCATCTGTGGTTGCAGCAGGGCCACAGTACAACCAAGCCCTGTTCCCATGCAGGCATATCTAAGTACACAATGCATCACTAAGCTCTACACCAAAAACTGACTAAAATATACATTTGTGCAAACGATTTTATTTATTTATCAGCATGCAGATTACCAAGAGGGCTGCAGTAACAATTCTGAAGTGGAGTAGATTCATCTATCTTCTGCTGCAGCAGCACTGCAGCATGTTTCCAAGCTAAAGCAATCTTTTATGCTGCTTCATTTGAAACAGAATATTTCCCTTTCACTCCACTGTGAATGCGTGTTGCCAACTCAGCTGAGTTAGGTGAGTTCAGAAGCTGTGTAATTAAGACAAAAATGTACTTTAGGGTGGGGTCACATGAGCTTTGACTCTCACATGCCAAAGAATTTGTTATGCTTGATGAAACTCGACTCAAATGTTGTCAGTTTGAACTGTCAGTTAACTGTGATTCGCTTCTCTCACATGAAAGAATAGTATCACTGATGTGGAGAAGACGGAGAGATTAATTTATCAATCTTCTCCATTGTCTGTATCCACATAAATTGGACTGCACTCGGATGACATCCGAATGCAGTCCAATGTTGTATATGAACCCATAGACTTGTATGGGTACATGTGATCAAATTTGCGGAGCTACTCACAGCATGCTGCCATTGTTATTTCGTGCTGAATCCGCTTGAGATAAAATCACAGATTTGCACTGCCTCATAGTATAAGTGCTATCCAATAAAACATCGGCTAGCACTAGCCCGAGTTATACACTCCTGTGAGCGAGCCTTTAGTCCATGACTGAAGTGAAATACGTCAATTTTATATACAAATCCAAGAAGCATAATTCCTAGAGAGCATATATAGAGCAGAGGTACATATTCCAGTAGAGCTGGCCACTTGCTCTGTAAGCTTCAGAACATTAAGAAAGATGAAGAACAACACATCATAATAAGCAGGTTTGCCTATAAATATGTTTATTGTGTTTTTTCCAGTCCCAAAAAGACACAATGTATTGATGAATTTATTTTTTGTGAGTGAAACATTTCGGGTCACAGACCTTTTATAAGACTGAATATAAACACAAATATATAGTACAGTATCAGAAAGTATAGGAAGAATACAGGATAACAAATCTTGTGCTCAATAAACTAAATTGGATGATTATTCATTGTAATTTGTAAGGCAAAAATAGCCCGGATATTGAGGATACCTTACTAAAATTTATAACAGACTCAGAAACCAAAAAACTGCAATGCAGGATCAAGAGCAAATTATGTTAAAGGAGACCTGACACCTGATATGTTCTGCCTGATCATAGAACAACATGTATCAGACACTGGCTGCATGATTTCAGCCTGGTATGCTTGATTCTGGAATGCTGCAACATTTCAGAGACCCAAACCGCAGAGGAGACTAATCGGATAGGTGGGTCCCCGGTGGCTTCTCCCCTCCTGTTGCCAATGATTGATGGGTCTCTCCCCCTATACTGTATAGGGAGAGACCATTCATTCCAAGGGAGCGGGAGAGGAAAAGCAACCGGAGACCTAACTTCTTATGCAACTCTTTTCTCAGTGGCTATTAAAGTATGTTTTTCTCTGAAACTCTGCAGAATTTCAGAGTCAAACATACATGGCTGAAATCACACAGCCAGTGTCTGATACATGTTGCCCATGGGATTGGGAAGCATGCAGCAGTTGTCAGGTTCCCTTTATAAAGTCAAAGGTGGATATTTTAATTCAAAATAATACATAAGACATACTGTAAAAGGAAATTTCCATATAATGTCATTTGCGTGGATGAAAACAGAGGGTGAAAAAATGCTCTAAAAAATGACTCAAATGGTTCATAAGGAACAAGAATACATAATAAAAAAAATCCTGTTGTATGGAAATGTAAGAGAGTAACCTAAACTAAGAAAGGTGAATTGAATTACATTTCTGATGCGGGTGCACAATTGATGAAATATGTGCTGTGACAAAGTCACTGGCAAAGTACTGGAGGGGAGATATGTAGAACTGAGATTGTTAGCTCCAGTAATATAAATACATAAAAAAAGTTCCAGCACAAGAAGTGAAGAGAAGGGTTAATCAGCCATGTTTAGTGCTAGGGTGATTAAAGACCTGTAGAGAGGGAGGAGGTCAGAGGATAAATTTCCTTTTAGAACATTTTGTGCGGGTTGGGCCTGGAGGTAAAAGTGCTGGAGCTGTATTGCCATATGGAGGAAAGCTAAATATTGGATTGTTTGTTCCTGAAGTGGGCAGTTACCCGTAGCAACAAAGACTGTGCCATACATTATGTTTTATTTTCCTTAGGCCGGGAGGCTGTGATTGTTTTGCTAACTTTGCTGGGGTTTATGCAGTACTCTTAATAAACCACAATGGAGGGTTTGAAGAGTGTTCCTGTGGCTACTAGTGATGAGCGAGCATGCTCGCTACTGCTCGATGCTCACCCTAGCATATCACTGCTCAAGATGCTCGGCGATCGCCGAGCATTTCCAGGTTGCTCGGGCGGGAACTCGGGTCCCATCCCTGCATGTTTGGCGCTCTATAGAGAGCCAATGAACATGCAGGGATTGCCTGCCATACACTGTAAAGCCGTAGCTTGTTGGTTGTAGGCATTACAGTGATTGGCTGGCCGCACAGCATCATCAGGCGCACAGCGTCATCTATATCAGACCTGGTGCCACCATACTCGCCACAGTCACTCCGGATCAGACAGTGTAGGGAGAGCTGCTGCTGTGTCAGGGAGAGATTTGATAGTGTATTAGGTAGTGTAGGGAGAAAAACCATACATTACACATATCCATCTTAACAAACAGTCCTTCTGAGGACTAATCCATCTGCAGAGACATCAGGCAGACAGGATCTATAAGCAGGCAGTGTATATAGCAGACTGCAGTGCATATAGCACAAGAGGCTCCATTCCAATTCTGCTTTCTGCTGCTGTTAGATATTTCTATACAAAGGCCCAGGTCTCAGGGGCCAGGAATACTTTTCTTTGGATCTTAATCCTAATTATTTGTTTAAAAAGCAAACCAGAGCACACCATTTTTTCTGTGCCATTTGGTTGTTGGCACTGCAGAATACAGCCAGGTCTTTTCCATATTATAGCGGTAGAAGTCCAGCTATTTAAAACCGTGCTTTCTCCATCAAATGGATCACATATACATTGTCTAAAAATACTGCCATTTCTGGCCTCCATTAAAAATGTCCTTTAGTGTGTCATTGAAGCAATTCACTGCAGTTTGCTGTTCACACTACTTACCTACAGGCCAGGTATTCAAAACTCTGTTTTCTCCATCAAACGGATCACATATACGTTGTCAGAAAATACTGCCATTTCTGGCCTCCATTAAAAATTTCCTTTAGTGTGTCATTGAAGCAATTCACCGCAGTTTGCTGTTCAAACTACTGAGCACTGCCATCCAGCTTGTCATCCTTCAGAGACACTGCAGAGCGCAAGCATGCCTGATCTCTGCAGTGTCTATGAATGATGGCATGCTGGATGGCAGTGCTCAGCTGTGATCCAGCCTGTCATCTCAATGCCATCCCAGCGTGGGAGAATTCTCCTGCTCAAGCGCTGAGCGCTGAGAATTTTCCCACACTGTCAGTGACGTGCATGAGGTGAGCTGAGTTCATTGGACATGAGCTCACCTCATACACGTCACTGACAGAGTGGGAAAATTCTCCTGCACTCACCGCATGCGCAGGAGAATTTTCCCACACTGTCAGTGACGTGCATGAGGTGAGCTGAGTTCATTGGACATGAACTCGGCTCATCTGGATGCCATCACAGCCAGACACTGAGGAGCGCAAGCATGCCTGTGCTATTCAGTGTCTGCGGCATGGCAAGCTGGATGGTAGCGTTCTGCTGCGGTCCAGCCTGTCATGTGAATGTAGCAGAGCTGAAGCTGTCGTGGGAACCATGGAAAGGTAAGGATGATGTTGCTTTATTATTTTACTTTTATTGCAGGAGATCGTTGGCTTCAGCTGGAATGGGCGTGATGGTAAGTATGGTTTAATTTAGAACAATAAATAATTGTGTCTTTATTTCAATTAAAGGACTTTATTCTGGGTGTTTGTGTTTTTTTGTAACTTTGACTATGGGGTTAGTAATGGGGGAGTCTTATAGACGCCTCTCCATTACTAACCTGGGCTTGATGTCAGCTGGCATTATAAGCTGACATCAACCCCAGCCCTATTACCCCACTGCCACAGCTACAGGGCAGTGGGAAGAGCGAGGCTAAGTGCCAGAATTGGCGCATCCTATGGATGCGCCATTTCTGGGGCGACTGACGGCTGGTGTTTCTAGCCTGGGAGGTGGCCAATATTCATGGCACCCTTCCTGGGCTATTAATATCAGCCCCCAGCTGTCTGCCTAGCCTTTGCTAGCTATTAAAATAGGGGGGACCCCACGTCATTTGTTTTGGGGTCCCCCATTTTAATAGCTAGTAAAGGCTAGGTATTCAGCTGGGGGCTGATATTAGTAGCCTGGGAAGCTCCGTGGGTATTACCCCTTTCCCAGGCTTCAAACATCTGCCCCAGCCGTCTGCTTAACCTCCGCTAGAGACTAAAATTACGGAGAACCCCACGCCAATTTTTTTTTTAATAAATCCTTTATTTTAACACTAAATGACAAGTACAGTAATCAACACTATCACTGTACTTCTTATAAATGTGTCTGGTACTGATGCTGAATTGCCGGCCGGCTTTTTTAAAGAGACGGTGCATGAAAACACTAATATTTTTTTTAATAAATCCTTTACACTAAATGACAAGTACTGTAAGCAACACTGTCACTGTACTTCTTATATATGTGACTGACATGTTTCTATCTATCTAATCGATGTGTGATACTCTATTCTTTCGGTTGTAAATTCTCGGGTACCGGTGTATGCCGCTGCTGAATTGCCGGCTTTTCATGTTTCACTGTGAGCACTGTTCCCATCGATTTCGGCAACCACTGAAATGCCACAACCACCATGGCTGTGGCATTACAGTGAATGGCAGACAATCTCTGCATGATTGGTGCTCTAAATAGCGCCAGACATGCAGGACACGCTTTTGGTGCACGAACAGTTATCGAACATAACCTCGAACAGCCGAATTTTTTGCAAATCGTTCGCGTTCGTCGAACGACTCGAACACCGCCCAAAACAGCTCGAATTTGAGGTTGGCGAACAGTTCTAGTCAAACACCGCTCATCTCTAGTGTATTTAAATTCTTAGTGGGGTTTTTCCTAAAATTGGTCAGCCGTTGGACTCACTGCATAACCTATAACTGTATAGCAGACTCTCTCCTTTCTAATGGGAACATGTCGTACCTTGTTACTGTGGCCCTGCTCTATGTGTCTTTAAATTCTTAATGGGGTTTGTCCCAAATTTTGGCAGCCCTTGCAGTCACAGCATGGGCATTACCACTATAGGAGACCTGCTCCTTTATAATGGGAACATTTTTTTTACTGAGACCCTCCTCTATGTCTCTTCAAAGGGGTATTGGGTTGCGTCCAAATTTTTGGCAGCCTTTGCAGTCACTGGATATGCAATAACAGTATAGGAGACCCACTTGTTAATAATGGGAACAACAAAGCATAGCCGGCTGATGGCTCTCTAACAATAGCTAGGGCCGACTGCTGGCCTTTTAAGAATAGTAAGGGCTGTCTGATGTCCCTATAAAAATAGGCTTTATGACTTTCAGAGTCCCTCCGTCATAAATAAAACATGATGTGTCTGATGATGTTTCACACACCACATTGCCAGATAAGGTTGTAAAATGTTAAAATGACATTTCCCGGTGAATGCATTTGTCTTAAAAAATAACGTAAAAAAAATCAAAACAATAGGATCTTTCTTTAGTGAACATACAACAGCCTTAATTACATGCCCAAAAGCAAACATAGCTGATAAACCATAAAGGCCAGGTCAGCATAAACTCTACTCTAAAAACGTACTAAACCAGGAGAGAAACAAGAGTAGCTTGAATAAAAAACAGTCTTTATTAGATACATAAATATCAAAATAAGTATTCAAGTCATAGCATTAACATAAATGGGGATACAGAAGGAGTTAAGTGGTAGCAGCACAAAAGAGCCTGTGAACCCCATGCATCCGCTTTGTGCAAGTAGTTTGCAGACTGGGGGCTCCTAAGATAAGGCACCCATCATATTCAAAGAAGATGGACAGGGGGTATTGAATCATACGTGATAATCAGGACAAAGAAGAGAGTCCATTGTAATATTTAATAGTCCACAGTCCGGGTAGATATAAATTAAGAGAAAGAACCTTACCAGAGGAGGTAGAACACAGGACTAAAGTGCTGAGTGCAATATGCCCATGGGGGGGAGCGCCTCAACGCGCATTTCACCTGGGTGAATGTGGCTTTCTCAAGAGACTCTTGATATTTATGTATCTAATAAAGACTGTTTTTTAATCAAGCTACTCTTGTTTCTCTCCTGGTTTAGTAGGATCTTTCTTTAGTATAAAAAACAGCATCACCAATTTAACCTCAATATAATCACATTATTCAGCTCATGCACCTACTCCTCCATCTCTGAAATGACCACATCAGTCACAAGCTGACAGCACTGCAGCACTGCCTTGGCCAAGCGGCAACAGGCTGTGCTGAAGATAACATGCTTAATGCTTAATTGACAAACCACCCAGCGCTGCAGAGTTGTTGAAAGCTGTAACACAGCAGCCTGATCTGTGGCTCTCACCGCTGAACTTACAGCCAGGCATGGTCATGCATGACAATGGGTGGAACCTGGTGACGGAGAAATGACAGCCGGGTAGATACAGTTTCCCTCTATGCCAGTCCTTTCACCGAGCTAAAGAATATGGCTGTGGTGAAATACAACTCCCACTGAGAAGCTGTTTCAGATTGAAAAACATTGTGCCCACCAGAGGATTTGATTCTGAGGGCTAACCTTTCTCACCTGCTCACGAGCCCCATAGCAGCTGCAAAGTTAGTGCTATCATGAACTCTCCTGAGATAGAAGCCAAGGCACACCAGAGGATTCTTTGTTGGGACTGTCCAACCGTGCCGAGAAGCATTCCTGGCTAAGAAAAGTGTGTGGGAAGGTTCCTGGACACTCTATGGCTGCTTTTTTACTGAGGAGGAAACACACGCAAATGCGGGGAGAACATACAAAGTCCTTGCAGATGTTGTCCTTCCTGGGATTGGAACCCAGGATCCCAGTGCTGCAAGGCTTCAGTGCTAACCACTGATGCAATGTGTTGCCGTTCACCCTCTAATATCTAACAGGCTGGAGAAATTTGCACCTACTGCCACTCTATCTTCAGCTCCTTTGTGAGAAAATGTATTTGGGCAGTCACTCAGTCTACCAAATAAAATTCCTGAGAAGGAAATTGGGGATGGCTTCGCTACTGGTACTAGGGGCAGTGCTAATACCATGGCGTCATACCATAGTTTGCTGGAAATATTCCAGGCTGGTAGGAGGCAAGCAATTTCCCACAGAAAAGTACCAGCAGTAATGTTCAGGCCACATTTCAAGTGCAAGCAGCTTTAGAGGACTTCCTGGGAGAAATGACACGGAGGGTAGATACGGTTTCCCTCTATGCCAGTCCTTTCACCGAGCTAAATACAACTCTTAGCAAAAAAAAGTTGTGGACTGGCTCCGTACCGTCCCTGGCCATATTCACCTGTCAAAGTGTTTGTGGTAAGGCGGTCCTTCCCAGTAAGTGCACTGGGGAGGGCACGGGTAATGTTGTGGGACCCGTGCTTGTGGAAGGCGGAGACAATACTGGGAAATATAGTGGTGGCTGGGGACCGAGATGGACACCCGGCCACCGCCAGCATGAGGTTGTGAAAAGCTTCCGCCTCCACAAGCTTAAAAGGCCATATTTCAAGTGCAAAGAGCTGCCCAGAAATCTGGCAGTTTAGTGTTGTGGCCATTGGGTGGGTGGGTGACTGGCTGCCTACTTGCACTTGCATTCCAAGTAACAGAAAACTAAGCAGATGGTGGCCTCTATAATCATCATGGCCTCACCTCAGCACTATGAACTCTCCTGAAGGAGAAACCAGGGCCCGCCAGAGGAGTCTCCTGCTCTCAGTTGGGCCCGTCCAACCCTGCCGAAAAGCAGCCCTTGCTAAGAAAAGTGTGGGGGAAGGTCCCTGGACACTCTATCGCTGCTTTTTTAATGTGGATCAGCCATGCTTATGCATGTTATTTCTCAAAACGCATTGCAGATCAGGCCATTGTCCAACTCTGTATTCAAGAAATAAAATGCGCAAAGAAAGATGTGTGTGTGTCAAAGCACCACCGACAAGTGAGAGTTGATGTTGGATGAGCTGCCATTGCTTTTGCAACAAGCTCAATTACAAGACTTCCAGGGAAAAATGACATGCAGGGTAGATACGGTTTCCCTCTATGCCAGTTGTTTCACCGAGCTAAATACAACTCTTAGGAAAAAAAGTTGTGGACTGGCTCCGTACAGTCGCTGGCCACATTCACCTGTCCATGTGTTTGTGGTCAGGCGGTCCTTCCCAGTAAGTGCACTGGGGAGGGCACGGGTAATGTTGTGGGACCTGTGCTTGTGGAAGGTGGAGGCGATAACGGGAAATATAGTGGCGGCTGGGGACCGAGTATGGACACCCGGCAGATGCCGGCATGAGGTTGTGAAAAGCTTGCGCCTCCACGAGCTAAAAAGTCCATATTTCAAGTGCAAAGAGCTGCCCAGAAATCTGGCAGTTTAGTGTTGCGGCCTGTGGGCGGGTGTGTGGCTGGCTGCATACTTGCACTTGCATTCCAAGTAACAGAAAACTAAGCAGATGGTGGCCTCTATCATCATCATGGCCACACGTCAGCACTATGAACTCTCCTGAAGGAGAAGCAAGGGCCCGTCTGAGGAGTCTCTGTTTCTCTCGTGGGCCTGTCCAACCCTGCTGAAAACCAGCCCTGGCTAAGAAAAGTGTGGGGGATGGTTCCCGGACTCTCTATGGCTGCTTTTTTAATGTGAATCGGCCATGCTTATGCATGTTATTTCTCAAAACGCATTACAGATCAGGCCATTGTCCAACTCTGTATTCAAGAAATTAAATGCGCAAAGAAAGATGTGTGTGTGTCAAAGCACCACCGACAAGTGAGAGTTGATGTTGGATGAGCTGCCATTGCTTTTGCAACAAGCTCAATTACAAGACTTCCAGGGAAAAATGACATGCAGGGTAGATACGGTTTCCCTCTATGCCAGTCCTTTCGCCGAGCTAAATACAACTCTTAGCAAAAAAAGTTATGGACTGGCTCCATACCGTCCCTGGCCATATTAACCTATCCACGTGTTTGTGGTTAAGCGGTCCTTCACAGTAAGTGCACTGGGGACGGCACGGGTAATGTTGTGGGACCCTGCTTGTGGAAGGCAGAGGCGATACCGGGAAATATAGTAAGGGCTGGGGACCGAGTATGGACACATGGCCGCCGCCGGCATGAGGTTGTGAAAAGCTTCCAACTCCACGTGCCTAAAAGGCCACATGTCAAGTGCAAGCAGCTGTCAAAAATTTGGCAGTATTGTATTGCAGCCTGTGGGTGGGTGGGTGGCTGCCTGCATACTTGTGCTTGTAGGGACAACTGAACGCTGCAGTGGGACGGTGATTGTTGCAAGTCTGCAACGACAGGTGCATGGCGGGAGGCATCTTTACATGCGCCAAGGATCACTTATGAAGGGCACACTTTTAGGCAGTGACTTAGGAGTCAGAGATGCATCCAGAGGTCTTCCCCATGCTGTTCCCATGTCTTTTCAGCACTGTATGCATGTGTCTGATGATGTGTCACACACCACATGGCCAGATAAGGTTGTAAAATGTTTAAATGACATTTCCTCGTGAATGCATTTGTCTTGGTTGAAAGCAATTCAAAAGTGCAAAAACGCATCAAAAACGCTACGTGTGAACATAGCCCAAGTTGTGGAGGAGTATTTTTGTTTTTGGTTATTTATTTTGCCTTATATACAAGTAATTACCCTGGAAAGGATGTTCCTTAACATATTTCCCAGGAAAATCCATTTTGGTTTTGTTTTTGTATGTTTTATTGTGAGTCCGTAAAAGTGGCGTAATACTCTGACCACGTTGCTGACAGCAGTGACCTGGGAGTCAGAGATGCTTCCAGGGGTCTTCCCCATGTTGTTCCCATGTCATTTGAGCACTGTTCCCATCGATTTGGGCAATTTTTAGGCCCTCTGCAGACCACCGGGGGGAGCTGCCAGAAAAATGCTTGAGTTTCCCATAGACTTACATTGGGCTCATTGCTCGGGTCGAGCACCCGAGTATTCCAATTTGCTCGACCCGAGCAACGAGTACCCGAGCATTTTAGTGCTCGCTCATCACTAGTGTCTACCTCTATGTGCAGCTGAGTAAACCCATCTACCACAAATACAAATTGATCTTTAATGAATTTGGTGTATATTTTTCCAATTCACATTGGATGAATCAGCCCCTTAAGGTATATAAATGAAATATTTTTATTTTTAAAATATCTTTCCTATAAAGTCACGTTTTGCTTAATTTTTCATTACTTGACATACTTTTCTTAATCAAGTATATTTTGGCTAGAAATTCACTGATATTCCCTTAAAATAATTTATAATTGTCACATTCCATGCTTTCACAATTGTCATAACTACAGTTACACAGTACACAAATGTGAGGTAACTTTCACCGTTGTGCAATACCAAGACAATGCTGATTGTTATTTTGAAACAGTTAACTGCCAGCAGCTGGGGCAAGTGTGCAGTTGTGCATCTGACATGATTGTGTGTTCTCAATAGAAATAGCCAACAACTTTTATATAATAGGTGTGATAATTTGATGGTAAACTCTATATAAACATCTGGAAAAGGTGTAAATTAAGTTTTTGCTCAACACAATTCACATTAACATTGATAATAACAGCCATGATAACCAATTGCAGCCAGTTCTTTATACATTTTACAATATATTCATAACAAAATATTATTCTACCATCCATTTAAATATGGTTTCTTAATGTTTTCTTAAGATTTTCCTTTAGAGGAGTTGTATGGGAAAAATTTTCTCATTACCAGAAGGATGGATTCTTTAAAAGACCAAAACTAAATCATACTTAAGTCATCACTTGTAACCCTCCTGGATCCCGCCCAGCTTGCTCTGTGTTTTAAGCTTTCTGTTCAACCAGTCACAGGTTTGTGATAGGCTACAGCGGTTAGGTGACTTGATCTGCGTATCATTAGAAAAACATCTAATGACACGCGTTTAATGTCATCTAACTACTGCAGCTCAGGCTGGTTGATATGGTTTACTGGTTATGGCAACTTGTTCACACTATTGTTTGTTAGTTACTATTATGGATGGAGAGACTGATGAATGTTTGGGTCCTTTGCGTTTGGACAAAATTTATATAAAAATTTACCAGAACGGTATCGGAACTTAATCCCGAACACAAATTCCATTCAAGTGAATGGGGGGGGCCTGAAAACATCTGGCGGTTCCCATGGTGTCCTCTGCGTGATAGCATGGGAAACAGCGGCTCTGACTGGTGGTAGCCTTATTGAAGTCACTGCCAGAGGACAGCGTGAGACCAGCAGCTGTGACCGGTGGTGACATGGTTACCGCCAGTCAGGCGCTGGCTGGTAACTACTACTTTCATCATTGGGGGCCTGGTCTCACAGGCAACTCTTATGAGAGTATTCACCAGCCCGCACCTGTGCATAGCGACTCCATAGGGGCCGAAGTCTTTCATCTAATAAAGTTTTTTTCTCAGTGTGTGTTTATTTATTTTTACTACTGGGTTAATAATGGGCGTGTCTGACTGATACCTCTCTATTACTAAGCCCAAAACCAACTACCCCGATGGCCACCACAGCTGGGCAATGGAGAAAAGCTGAGGTTAAGTGCCAGAATTGGCGCATCAAGTATAATGCGCCACTTCTGGGCTGGCTGAATGCTGATATTTGTAGGTTGGGAATGGCCCAATAACCATCGGCATTTCCAGCCAATTAATATAGGCTGCAGCTGTCTGCTTTCCCTTAGCTGGTTATTAAAAATAAGGTGGACACCACTTAGTTTTTTTCATTTATTTATTTATTATTATGAGTCACCCCCACACCAAAAACAATTGATTGAGCCTCGCACTGAGAACGTTCTGAGAACGAGGCTCAATAGGGTTACTCGGGGTCAGTGGCAGAAAATAGCATATGAGAACTTTAGGTTCAGACTGCTGTCCATCTAAAAAATTGACTGTGCTTGGACCAATGTTATTCAATGGGGCAGTGCAGACGAGTGATCTTTTTTTCTGACCGAATTTAAGTTTATAAAACAATCGCTGTATGCATCAGTGTCATCCTAAGGGCTCATGCAGGTGATGATATTTTTGATCTGAGTGCTATCCAGCAAACCATCGGATCTCACTTGGACCAATATTAGTGTATGGGGCTGTGCACATGCCCGATATTTTCCTTGGACAGAGACTATCTACAATAAAAATCATTTTTTTGGGCATCATAAATATGCAGTGCCAAAAATGCTCCAAATACTCATCGTGGGAACTGTGCCTAAGAAGCTGAACACTGCATGTTGTCCACATACTCTGCCTACTAGCATATATAGTTGAATGTTTTTCTCATAATTATTTAGATTATGCGGCTGTAAAAGACATGCTGGGTTATTCATGATGTACACTAAGAAAGTCACATTTGTGAGGATACGTGTGGATTACCTCAAACCCCCTTAATCTCCTCTGACAGTCGTCATTAGCTTTTTTTTTTTTGCATAATTCACTTTGGTAATATTTATAATTATTTATATATTTATTCATGTATTTTTATACTACTTATTAGAATACTTATTGGAATTCAAGTAGAATTCAATTCAATTTGAATTTATTAGCTCATCTCTACTATATGGGTTTGTTGCACATATTTTCCCTACTACATGGGTGCTGTCTGCTCCTTATATTTTTTAAAAAAGGCTAATTACAAGTAATATGTCACCAGGATTTTGCTATATAAACTAAGAGCAGCGTAATATAGGGGCAGATACCCTGAATCCAGCGATGTGTCACTTTCAGGTTTGCTTGGATCACTGTTTTCTATGTTGCCGATCTAGTAGTTCACTTAATGCTGAGCTCTGTATAACCTTGTCAAAACAACAGATTGACAAATTTCTGTGTACACTGTGCATAAGGGCATGGCCTCACTATCAGTATTTGGTCAGTATTTTTTCTCAGGAGTGGGAGACAAAACCAGGAGTGGGTGATAAATACAGAATTGGTGACTTGTTTCTAATATACCTTTTCTCTGATTGTTCCTCACTTGGTTTTGGCTCCCACTCCTGAGAAAAAATTCTGACCGAATACTGACCAAATACTAACTAGAAAGCTGCTGGTGGTGATGGAGGCTTATACAGAGCTCTTAAATATGGAGGATTACATGGCAGCAGATTTACTGATTCTCTAAAACTGTCTCAAAACTATAGCCCAGTAAGTGACATATCTCTGGTATCAGGATCTCCATCTCTACATTATGCTACTCTCAGATGAGGTGGCAAAAACCTGGTGACAGATGCCCTTTAAATTCTCAGAACTTAATTTTCCTTGTAGATTTCAAACATCAGGGCATCACAAAGAGCAAGGTGAAATATCAAATGGCAAGCTGAATAGTAAGTAGGACATGTTTCAGACCTAGTGCTCGAAAGATAGACAGAAGCTAGATCTAAAACATATTACCCAGTAGCATCCTACTTGTTGTCCTAGAGAACAAGCCAAGAGCAGGAACAGACACATCAGACTCAAATAACAAAAAAGGCAAATGGCTTCAAATGAAAGATTAATTCTAAAATATGCTATCTTACCCATGCATTTGTACTGAATATTAGCAAATTGGGCTCATTATGACAGGATTATTAATATGTAAAGGCACTGCTTAATTTACAGTTTCAGAATTAATGGGAAATATTTGCTATTTGTAGAATACAATGCAATTGCACTGCAGAGTATGTTATAACTACAAGCTGATTCTGATTCTTCTTATACAGATAGGAAGTATTTTCCTAGATATATATTATATTGTATGGCACTAAAATATAAAAGTCAATACAATACTGAATTAAAATTATTTGCTTCCATGATGATGCTACAACATAATTCCCCAAGACCATAGCAAGCATACATTATGTGCACAATTATTAGGCAATTTGCATTTTTGTTGAATAATTGCATTATTTAACAACATCATTGCTGTCGGTCAATCTGAAAGGATAATAAACCTGAAACTTGAATATTTCCGAAAGTAGAAGTGAAGTTTTATCTTTCTTAGGTGAAAGTCTATATGTGCAGAATTATTGGGCAACTATTAGTGTGCAGATTTATTATTCAACTAAATTAAAAATGAAAATTTTCTTATCTCAATTGTTTATTTTCATCTGTTAAACTTAGAATAATAACCCAACTGCTCAAAATGTACAAAAACACATTTTTGACATCTTAACAAAATTATCATCGACTAATATAGCCACCTTTCTTTTCAATAACAGTCATAAACCTTACAAAACCTTTGGTGATTCTATGATTACAAAAACCCAATATATTAACAATTTCAAGAGTGCTGAATTGCTCTGTGAGACTTTAAACAATATTTGACTTTTCACATTCTGTTAAATTTCTTTTTTGATCCATTTTGCTGGAAGAAAACAAAGTGAATAATAATTCTGCACACATTGAGAAACGTTATTGATATTATTAGACCACTTCCTCCCTCATTACACAACTACACATCACCTGATATACTTCAAACCAATAAGTATTCAAGTTTATAGAGCTTGGCGTTAGAAAATCTGCATAACAATATATGGTCAAAATACTCATTTGACTAATAATTCTACACACAATGTAGATGAATGTCATCATGTTCATCATGTTCACTTTGTAAACAGGCATGATCTTGACCAGTTTGAGAGTAATGATGCGAGAATGGAGTATTATTGATGGAGTCTGAACATTTGTTTTGATTGTTTTCTTTTATTATTATTATTATTATTACTATTATTTTATATTTTAAGCACCAATAATCACATTTATAAATCTCAGAAAAATGTATTAAAAATATTTGTAGATGAAGCATAAGGGGTTATCTTATTAAGTTAAGTACGTTTTTAAAGTAATACAGTCTTATCATAGCATCTCCAGCTTCTCCAACCCAAGTGATGACCTATGATCACTGATGAATGTGATTTAGGTAGCAAACTCCATTGACATCATCATTTCAGGCCTAGGCCACCTTGAACACACATATGTACTTGAGTATTGACTAAGACTTGTATTTGTTACCTTCTGCCTTGGCGTTTGTCTCACCAGATTGCTTAGAAGGTATCATCTGATCAAAGTCTTGTTTAGTTCTCCAATCTACATTTATTTCCTAGCTCAGATTTGCAACTTCTGTTTTAAAGTGGACCTTTAAAGTTGACAAATCCCCGGGCCCGGATGGGATACACCCGCGAGTACTGCAGGAATTAAGTAACGTCATAGATAGACCATTATTTTTAATCTTTAAAGATTCCATAATAACAGGGTCTGTACCACAGGACTGGCGTATAGCAAATGTGGTGCCAATATTCAAAAAGGGGACAAAAACTAAACTTGGAAATTATAGGCCGGTAAGCTTAACCTCTACTGTGGGTAAAATCCTGGAGGGTTTCATAAGAGATGCTATGATAGAGTATCTGAAGAAGAATAACCTCATGACCCAATATCAACATGGGTTTACGAGGGACGGTTCCTGTCAAACTAATTTGATCAGTTTTTTTGAGGAGGCAAGTTCTGGACTGGACCAAGGAAATGCAGTGGATGTTGTGTATATGGACTTTTCAAAAGCTTTTGATACGGTTCCACACAAAAGGTTGATACATAAAATGAGAACAATGGGGATAGGGGAAAATATATGTATGTGGGTTAAGAATTGGCTCAGTGATAGGAAACAAAGGGTGGTTATTGGAAAACACTCAGACTGGGTCTCAGTTAACAGTGGGGTACCACAGGGGTCAGTATTGGGCCCCCTTCTTTTTAACATATTTATTAATGACCTTGTAGGGGGCATACAGAGTAATATTTCAATATTTGCAGATGACACTAAACTCTGCAGGGTAATCAATACAGAGGAGGACAATTTTATATTACAGGAGGATCTATGTAAACTAGAAGCTTGGGCTGATAAATGGCAAATGAGCTTTAATGGGGATAAAGGTAAGGTAATGCACTTGGGCAGAGGAAATAAAATGTATAATTATATGCTTAATTGTAAAACACTGGGCAATACTGTAACTGAAAAAGACCTGGGTGTATTGGTGGACGACAAGCTCACGTTTAGTGGCCAGTGTCAGGCTGCTGCTGCAAAGGCAAATAAAATAATGGGATGCATTAAAAGAGGCATAGATGCTCATGAGGAGAACATAATTTTACCTCTATACAAGTCATTTGTGCGACCACACTTAGAATACTGTGTACAGTTCTGGTCTCCGGTGTATAAGAAAGACATAGCTGAACTAGAGCGGGTGCAGAGAAGAGCGACCAAGGTTATTAGAGGACTGGGGGGTCTGCAATACCAAGACAGGTTATTACACTTGGGGTTATTTACTGTGGAAAAAAGAAGGCTTAGGGGTGATCTTATTACTATGTACAAGTATATGAGGGGACGGTACAAAGACCTTTCTACTGATCTTTTTACTCTAAGGCCTGAGACGGGGACAAGGGGGCATGTTCTACGTCTGGAGGAAAGAAGGTTTAATCATAATCACAGACAGGGATTCTTTACTGTAAGAGCAGTGAGACTATGGAACTCTCTGCCGCATGATGTTGTAATGAGTGATTCACTATTAAAATTTAAGAAGGGCATAGATGCCTTTCTTGAAAAGTATAATATTACAGGTTATAAATACTAGATTCCTTGATAGGGCGTTGATCCAGGGAACTAGTCTGATTGTCGTATGGAGTCGGGAAGGAATTTTTTTCCCCAATGTGGAGCTTAGTGTTTGCCACATGTTTTTTTTTTGCCTTCCTCTGGATCAACAAGTTAGGCTATGAGTTGAACTAGATGGACTTAGTCTTCCTTCAACCTTAAAAACTATGTTACTATGTTACTATGTGGTCAAAAGTAGCCATTTTTTTTCTCTAATTGTAATCCCTCTGTTCCCTGAGTATTCTGTGTAAGGGCCCATATCTCTGAAACCATATGGTGGACTGAAAAAATGAAAAATTAAAAAACAAAAGACAATCACTCAGGGAAGTAATAAGAATAATATAAAAGCAAAAACTGACCACCTTTGACCTAATAGCAAAACCTCTTTAAAGGGTATATCTGGGACTTTGTCATAAGCAAAAACTGTGCCTAAGCATTAACAGGCAGGTAGTTGCTGCCCACCTGCCTGGCACCATTCTCCACCATTCTCCACCGGCACAGAGGGGTCACTGACTTCTGCTGATGCCACGTCAACAGAGTGGCAGTTTCTTTTCCTGTTGTCAGGCCGGGAGTACGGGTGTCATGCTGATTGACTGCTGGCTCCCCACAGCTTAATTGGGGAAAGCTGGCTGTCAATCAGCATGATGCCAATAGTCCCACCCTGTAAACAGGAAGAGAAACCACTGTTCTGATGAATCAATGACTGGTGCCGGGTACAACAGGCATGTATTTCCTCTGTTAGCAACACATGCCTGTTAGCATTTAGGTACTTATTTCATTTTTAACCCCTTCACGCTGCAGCCCTTTTCAATTTTTGCGCTTTCATGTTTTGCTGCTCTTCTTCCCCACAGTCATAGCTTTTTTATTTTTTGGTCAATATGGCCGTGTAAGAGCTAGTTTTTCACAGGACGAGTTGTACTTTTTAACGGCACCATTGGTTTTACCATATTGTGCACTGGAAAATTGGAAAAAAGTTCCAAGTGAGGGTGGAATTGCAAAAAAAGTGCAATTCCACAGTAGTTTTTTGGGTTTTATATTTTACCATGTTCACCAAATGCTAAAGCTGAACTTCCATTATGATTCTCCACGTCATTACGAGTTTGTAAATGCCAAACATGCATAGGTTCGTTTTTACTTAAGTTGCAAAAAAAAATCCAAATTTTGTTAGAAAAAAAAACAAATGACGCCATTTTCCAAGACCTGTAGCATCTCCATTTTTCGGGATCTGGGGCTGAGTTAGAGCTTATTTTTTACGTGCCGAGCTGATGTTTTCATTGATATCATTTTGGGGTAGATGCAAAGTTTTGATTGTCTGTTATTGAATTTTATTGCAAAAAAATGAAATTCTGGCGTTTTGATTCTTTTTTCTTGTTACGCTGTTTACCGATCAGATTAATTCTTTTTGTATATTGATAGATTGGGCGATTCTGAATGTGGCGATACCAAATATGTGTCTATTTGTTTTTTTTATTGCTTTATTTTGAATGGGGCAAAAGGGGGGTATCTGTAGTTTTATATTTTTTTAATTTTTTTTTCTTTTAATTTTCTACTTTTCACTGGCTTCGGAAGTCTCCATGGGAGACTAGGAGCTGCGATCCTCTGATCATCTGATCGCAAAAATGATCACTTCCTATGAATGCCAACCTCTGCTCATAGCATCCCGGCAATAACAATGGCAGGAGTCTCCTGCATACCAACCCATGGGCGGGATAAGTGATGCGCTTACAGTGTGGCCATTATAATGCCACTGTTGGAGATTGACAGTGGCATTTAACATGTTAACAGCCGCAGGGGGATCAGGATTCCACCCGTGGCTGTTAAGGGGACATGACAGCTGATCATATCAGCTGTCATGTGCCAGAAAAGAAAAGATGTGTGCTCAGCGCCAGAGCTCACATCAAAGGAGACACACCATGCCCCGTACATGTAAGGCATATGTTGTGAAAATGTTAACGTCCCAGAAATCCCCTTTAAGCATTATAAACTCCTCTCTAGAGAGTCTTCATGTTACTTACCCTACTGCAAGAAAGTGTATCAAATTTCCCTTTTAATCTCTGCTGCCAGTTGCTATATAGTGTTTGCTTAGTAAGTTTTTGAACCTTTCCTCTGCTCAAAGCTTTACAATCTTTTCCCTGGACTAAGGCTATGTGCCCACATAGTGTTATTGTAGCGTTTTTGCGGCGTTTTTACGGCCTCGGAAACGCTGCAAAAACGCTTGTAAAACCATCTGCCATGCAAAGCAATGTGAATTCGGATGTGCTGTGCACATGATGCGCTAATTAGCACGCCGAATTCGCATTGCGTTGCAAAATGCAGCATGACCATTTCTAACGCTATTACACCGCAAATTCAATGACCATGAATTTCTGGCATAATCGCGGTGCGTGTGGTACCCAGGATGAAGAGGAGACTATAACTCCTCTTCATCCCGGCTACCATGCGGTGAAAAAATAAATAAAAAGGTTAAAAATTTAAAAAAACTGTATACTCACCTCTCCGGTCTCCTCCCGGCTGCATCCCCTCTCCTCGGCGTCCTGCGGTGTACTGGCAGGACCTGCGGTGACGTAATTTAATCAGCTGATGGTCACGCGATCGCTGACATCAGCAGTCAGGTGATGGTCGCGTGACCATCAGCTGACTAAATGACGTCACTGCACGTCCTGCCAGTACACTGTGGGACGCCGAAGAGAGAGGACACGGCCGGGAAGAGACCAGAGAGGTGAGTATACAGGTTTTTTTAATTTTTAACTTCTTAATTAATTTTTTTTACTTTAGATGCAGCATTTAGAAGATCTAAGTTGGTCACACAATATAAATTCATGCCAGTTGCATGGATTTATATTGTGTGACCAACTTGTGAAGCACTTTCCCAAGTGATGCTCAAAATCGCTTGGAAAAGTGCTTGAAAAAAATGCATGCGAAAACGCATGTAAAAACGCTGAAAAAACGCTTCTCCCTGGCAGAAAAAACGCATGTAAATCTGCATGCGTTTTTTTCTGCCAGAGGGAGGCAAAATGCTCTGCATTAAATTTGCATCGTGGGCACTTAGGCTGTGTGCCCACGTAGAGTTTTTCAAGCGTATATGCTGCGGAATTTCCGCAGCGTAAACGCTTGAAAAACGCATGTAGATCCGCACCCCATGGTCCCCAATGGCATTCCGCAATGTCAATGCATATGCTGCGGATTTTTCCGCAGCATATATGCTGCAGTCAAAAATCCGCAGCATGTTCATTAATTTTGCGGAAGAGCAGCGGAATCAATGTGCGGATGGTACCCAAGTCTGGAGGAGAGGAGACTCTCATCCAGACCTGGGTACCAAAGAACCTGTAAAAAAAAGAATAAAATAAAGTTTATACTTATCTTCTGATGTTTTCCCTCCGTCGCGCTGTTGTCTGAAGGACCTGCCACGTCATTGAGTCATGTGACCCACCACATGACTCAATGACGTCACCGCAGGTCCTGCACACAACAGCGTGAGCCGCTCAAGCCTCCGGACGGGGCAGAGAATGCATCAGAAGGTGAGTATAAAGTTTATTTTTTTATTTTTTACCATTCTGAACAAGTTGTCAAGCACTTTTCAAAGTGATGCTTGGAGAAGTGCTTGATAACCCGCATGCGGAAATGCATGCAAAGACGCCTCACAAACGCTTCTACCTGGCGGGAAAACCGCATGTAATATCCGCATGCGATTTTCCCGCCAGGGAGAAGCGTAAAAAATATGCTTCAGGTCCGCAACGTGGGCACATAGCCTTACCCTTAGTTTCACCAAGTAATTTAGAAAATACACAAAGGTACAATTAGACTACAGTAGCTCACAGAAATATATCTTACAAGTATGTTATTTATAATATATTCATTTATTCATTAAAAACATACACATCGGAGTGAAATAAATACAAAAACTGAAAAAAATCTCAAGGGCCACAAAGAGAATGTGTCATAATGTATATCTATGATAAGTGATTCTGTGCTTCACATACAGTACAGACCAAAAGTTTGGACACACCTTCTCATTTAAAAATGTTTCTGTATTTTCATGACTTTGAAAATTGTACATTCACACTGAAGGCATCAAAACTATGAATTAACACATGTGGAATTATATACTTAAAAAAGTGTGAATCAACTGAAAATATGTCTTATATTCTAGGATCTTCAAAGTAGCCACCTTTTGCTTTGATGACTGCTTTGCACACTCTTGGCATTATCTTGATGACCTTCAAGAGGTAGTCACCGGAAATAGTCTTCCAACAATCTTGAATGAGTTCCCAGAGATGCTTAGCACTTGTTGGCCCTTTTGCATTCACTCTGTCCAGCTCACTCCAAACAATCTCGATTGGGTTCAGATCTGGTGACTGTGGAGGCCAGGTCATCTGGCGTTGCACCCCATCACTCTCCTTCTTGGTCAAATAGCCCTTACACAGCCCGGAGGTGTGTTTGGGGTCATTGTCCTGTTGAAAAATAAATTATGGTCCAACTAAACGCAAACCGGATGGTATAACATGCCGCTGCAGGATGCTGTGGTAGCCATGCTGGTTCAGTATGCCTTCAATTTTGAATAAATCCCCAACAGTGTCACCAGTAAAGCACCCCCACACCACCACACCTCCTCCTCCATGCTTCACGGTGGGAACCAGGCATGTAGAGTCCATCCGTTCACCTTTTCTGCGTTGCACAAAGACACGGTGGTTGAAACCAAAGATCTCAAATTTGGACTCATCAGACAAAAGCACAGATTTCCACCAGTCTAATGTCCATTCCTTGTGTTCTTTAGCCCAAACAAGTCTCTTCAGCTTGTTGCCTGTCCTTAGCAATGGTTTCCTAGCAGCTATTTTACCATGAAGGCCTGCTGCACAGTCTCCTCTTAACAGTTGTTGCAGAGATGTGTCTGCTGCTTGAACTCTGTGTGGCATTGACCTGGTCTCTAATCTGAGCTGCTGTTAACCTGCAATTTCTAAGGCTGGTGACTCGGATAAACTTATCCTCAGAAGCAGAGGTGACTCTTGGTCTTCCTTTCTTTGGGCGGTCCTCATGTGAGTCAGTTACTTTGTAGCGCTTGATGGTTTTTGCAACTGCACTTGGGGACACTTTCAAAGTTTGCCCAATTTTTCGGACTGACTGACCTTCATTTCCTAAAGTAATGATGGCCACTCGTTTTTCTTTACTTAGCTGCTTTTTTCTTGCCATAATACAAATTCTGACTGTCTATTCAGTAGGACTATCAGCTGTGTATGCACCAGACTTCTGCACAACGCAACTGATGGTCCCAATCCCATTTATAAGGCAAGAAATCCCACTTATTAAACCTGACAGGGCACACCTGTGAAGTGAAAACCATTTCCGGTAACTACCACTTGAAGCTCATCAAGAGAATGCCAAGAGTGTGCAAAGCAGTCATCAAAGCAAAAGGTGGCTATTTTGAAGAACCTAGAATATACGACATATTTTCAGTTGTTTCACCCTTTTTAAGTTAAGTATATAATTCCACATGTGTTAATTCATAGTTTTGAAGCCTTTAGTGTGAACGTACAATTTTTAAAGTCATGAAAATACAGAAAAATCTATAAATGAGAAGGTGTGTCCAAACTTTTGGTCTGCACTGTATATGCTGCACTGAATATTTCCTTATTTACTATTGAACATGCTGTCTTTAGGGGAACTTTTTTGCTTTGAGATGAATTTCCTTTATACAGTTAGGTCCATATATATTTGGACAGAGACAACATTTTTCTAATTTTGGTTCCAGACATTACCACAATGAGTTTTAAACAAAACAATTCAGATGCAGTTGAAGTTCAGACTTTCAGCTTTCATTTGAGGGTATCCACATTAAAATTGGTTGAAGGGTTTAGGAGTTTCAGCTCCTTAACATGGGCCACCCTGTTTTTAAAGGGACCAAAAGTAATTGGACAGTTGACTCCAAGGCTATTTCATGGACTGGTGTGGGCAATCCCTTCGTTATTTCATTCTCAATTAAGCAGATAAAAGACCTGTAGTTGATTTTAGGTGCGGTGCTTGCATTTGGAAGGTTTTGCTGTGAAGTAAACATGCGGTCAAAGGAGCTCTCCATGCAGGTGAAACAAGCCATCCTTAAGCTGCAAAAACAGAAAAAAACCATCCGAGAAATTGCAACAATATTAGGAGTGGCAAAATCTACAGTTTGGTACATCCTGAGAAAGAAAGAAAGCACTGGTGAACTCATCAATGCAAAAAGACCTGGGCGCCCACGGAAGACCACAGTGGTGGATGATCGCAGAATAATCTCCATGGTGAAGAGAAACACCTTCACAACAGCCAACCAAGTGAAGAACACTCTCCAGGAGGTAGGCGTATCAATATCCAAATCTACCATAAAGAGAAGACTGCATGAAAGTAAATATAGAGGGTTCACTGCACGGTGCAAGCCACTCATAAGCATCAACAATAAAAAGGCTAGACTGGACTTTGCTAAAAATCATCTAAAAAGGCACAGTTCTGAAATAACATTCTTTGGACTGATGAAACCAAGATCAACCTCTACCAGAATGATGGAAAGAGAAAAGTATGGCAAAGGCGTGGTACAGCTCATGATCCAAAGCATACCACATCATCTGTAAAACACGGCGGTGGCAGTGTGATGGCTTGGGGATGCATGGATGCCAGTGGCACTGGGTAACTAGTGTTTATTGATGATGTGACACAGGACAGAAGTAGCCGAATGAATTCTGATGTATTCAGAATCTTACTGTGTGCTCAGATCAGCCAAATGCAGCCAAACTGATTGGTCGTCGTTTCATGTTACAGCTGGACAATGACCCAAAACATAAAGCCAAAGCAACCCAGGAGTTTATTAAAGCAAAGAAGTGGAATATTCTTGAATGGCCAAGTCAGTCACCTGATCTCAACCCAACTGAGCATGCATTTCACTTGTTAAAGTGTAGCGTCGGCGTCCCTGCCTCCTGCTAGGCAGAGACGCTGTTCCTCTCACCTCCCTGCTCCGTCCTCGGCGTCCTCTTCCCACGCTGCTGGCAGCACTCACCGCTTCCCGGGCACTGTGCTTAAGGCGCGGGTGCTCCCTCTCTCTTAAAGGGGCCGCGCGCCCCGTCCTAAGGAGTCCCCGGCCAATTGCCGGTGGAGCTCCCATATATAAGGCACCTCCTCCAAAATGGAGGTGCCCGAGCAAAGTTGTTGCAAAGCCTTTCACCTCTGCTTCAGCCCTCAGGTCCCTTTGCCAGTCTGCTTTCCTGCTCTGTCTACCTGCTTGCATTTCTGCGGTCCGACAGTCTGTCTACCTGCATCTGCCAGTCTGTCTATGGACCAGTCCGCCTGCGGATCAGGAAGCACCTGCCTGATACCTGCCTGATACCTGCCTGAGATCACCTGCCAGCCAGCCGAGAGACTCTTATCCGCTCACCTGGGAGCGCTCACCTGCTACCCGCCAGCTAGCCTACCTGGAGGCCCTGCCGTCACTTGCTGTGACCACCTGCCAGCCAGCCGAGAGACTCTTACCCGCTCACCTGGGAGCGCTCACCTGCTACTCGCCTGCTAGCCTACCTGGAGGCTCTGCCGTCACTTGCCGTGACAACCTGTCTGTCAAGAGACTCTTACCCTGCTGTCACTTGCCGTGACCACCTGCCTGTCTAGAGACTCTTACCCTGCTGTCAATTGCCGTGACCACCCGCCTGTCAAGAGACTTTTCCCGTCACTTGCCGTGACCTCCTGCCCTTCTACCCAGAGATTGTTCCTGTCACTTGCCGTGACTACCTGCCCGCCTTCCCTGGGAGCCACCTGCTTCCTTACAAGGACTACCCCTTTGTATAGTAGCTCAGAGGTTCCACCTCCCAGACCCGTTACAGTTTGCTCGGGCCATGGAACCCGGTGGCACCCAAGCTCCCTCGCTCTCGGACCTATGTCATGAACTTTCCCATCAGAGGTCCCAACAGGACTCCATCTTGGGCCACCTGCGTAGTGTTCACTCCCGCCTGGACACACTGACTGCCTCGTCGGTAGCTGCTTCCACTCGCTCAACTACTACCCCGGCAGCGCCCCTGCCCATCAATACCATGGCATCCTTTCCCGGTCACCGCCTTTCCGCCCCGCCTCGTTTTAGTGGAGATACCGGTCAGGCACGGGGCTTCATTAACCAGTGCACCCTGCACTTCGAACTTTAGGCACACCAGTTTTCCACCGACTGAGCCAAAGTGGCCTTCATCATGTCCCATCTCACTGGGGAGGCGCTGGCTTGGCAAAATCCTCTAAGGGAGAGAGGAGACCCCCTGGTGTCCGACCTGCCAGCCTTTCTCACTGCCTTCCGGAAAGTCTTCGACGAACCAGGACGAAAGACCTCATCCGCCTCAACTCTGCTGCGCCTCCGTCAAGGGAGTCTCACCGTGGTCCAATATGCCATACGGTTCCGTACCCTTGCTTCTGAGCTTGCGTGGGATAACGACGCCCTGGTGTCCGTCATCTGGGAAGGTCTGTCCGGCCGGATTAAAGATGAACTTGCCGGTCGGGACATTCCTACCACTCTCGATGATTTAATAACACTTGCCACCCGGATTGACATCCGGTTCCAGGAGCGTACCAAAGAGGTCACCCGTGAGAGGAGGTTTCCTCGCCTTGCTCCTACGTTCCAGAATCCCGTCACTACCTCTGTTACTCCCCAAGTGCACTCACCCGAGCCTATGCAGGTCGACCAGACCAAGATGGTCAAAACCCGTCAAGAGTCACGCCGTGCCGAGGGGAGCTGCTTCTACTGTGGCAGTAAGGGGCACTGGATCAGTTCCTGCCCGGAGAGGTCGGGAAACGCCTGTATCTAGGATCGCTCAGAGATGTCGTCCTAGACAAGAATAAACCCTCTCCATCTCTGATGCTGTAGGTCTCTATCATCTGCGGGGAGAACCGTTACTTTGAACTAGCTCAACTTGATTCTGGAGCTGCCGGAAATATTATTTCTCAGTCCCTGGTAGAGAAATACCGCATTCCCGCCAAACCTCTAGCCGAACCCTTATCTGTCGCCTCCGTGGACGGGGGTCTCTTACCGCATCCCATCCAACTTATCACCGAACCCATAGCTCTGCAGGTTGGAATGCTGCACTCTGAGAGCATCTTCTTTCATGTTCTAACTGGACTCTCTCATGCCCTTTTGCTTGGCCTACCTTGGCTCCAGAGACATGCACCCGTGCTTGACTAACAGACCGGAGAAGTCCTTCGCTGGGGACAGGACTGCCATAAGACTTGTTTAGTTCCCGTTCGTCCTTCTCCTCCCCGAGCCAATCTACCCGGCCTGCCGGTACCCTATTGGTCTTATGCTGATGTCTTTAATAAAAAGGAAGCAGAGACATTACCTCCTCTCAGTCCATACGATTGCCCTATCGACTTGGTACCTGGCGCTACTCCGCCCCGAGGGCGTATCTACCCTTTGTCCGCTGCTGAGACCCGGTCCATGTCTGAATATATCGAGGAGAACCTGGCCCGGGGATTTATCCGGAAATCTACCTCCCCGGCGGGAGCAGGCTTCTTCTTCGTTAAAAAGAAGGACGGCTCACTCCGTCCCTGCATAGACTATAGAGGCCTTAACCAGATCATGGTGAAGAATAAATACCCCCTTCCGCTCATTCCTGAATTATTTGACAGTCTGAGGGGTGCTAGAATGTTCACCAAGCTGGATCTCCGTGGGGCCTATAATCTGGTTCGTATCCGTCAGGGGATGAATGGAAGACGGCATTCAACACCCGGGACGGCCACAATGAATACCTTGTAATGCCCTTCGGTCTCTGTAATGCTCCCGCCGTCTTTCAAGAGTTGGTCAATGATATCTTCCGTGACCTTCTCTACTCCTGCATGATCGTATACCTGGACGACATCTTGGTCTTCTCTCCGGATCTCTCCACACACCAGAGGGACGTTCGTCAGGTCCTGCTCAGGCTCAGGCAAAACCACCTCTACGCTAAATTTGAGAAGTGCCTCTTTGAGCAGACCTTGCTTCCATTTCTGGGCTACATCATCTCTCAGACCGGTCTACGAATGGATCCTGAGAAACTTTCTGCCATCCAGAAGTGGCCCCGACCGGAGGGGTTGAAGGCTTTCCAGCGGTTCCTGGGCTTCGCCAACTTCTACCGCCTCTTCATTCCGCACTTGTCTTCCCGGTCTGCCCCTATCTCTGCGCTCACCCGTAAGGGCGCTAATCCCAAAGAATGGCCGCCCTAGGCAGAGGAGGCCTTCCTGTCTTTGAAACAAGCTTTCTCCTCTGCTCCTGTGCTGCACCGTCCAGACAGCAACAAACAATTCTTCTTAGAAGTAGACGCTTCCTCCTCCGGAGCCGGAGCGGTGCTCACCCAAAAGTCGTCATCCGGAAGAATGGTAACCTGCGGCTTCTTCTCCAAACTCTTCTCCTCATCTGAGCGCAATTATTCTATAGGAGACCGAGAATTGTTAGCCATTAAGTTGGCACTGGAGGAGTGGCTTTACCTGCTCGAGGGGGCTCTTCACCCGGTAATAATCTACACGGATCACAAAAACTTGGCTTATCTCCAGAGTGCCCAAAGACTTAACCCGCGCCAAGCCCAGTGGTCCTTGTTCTTCGCCCGCTTTGATTTCATTCTTCATTTTCACCCGGCAGACAAAAGTATCAAAGCTGATGCCTTGTCCCGATCCTTTTTGTTCTCCGATCTAGAGGAGGAGCCAAAGCACATCATCGACCCCGCCAAGGTAATGCTGGTGGCTCCCGTGGATCTAAATCGTCTTCCACCCGGTAAGAAGTTCTTAACAGTACCTGATCGTGAGAAAGTCCTACACTGGGGACATTCGTCTAAGCTAGCTGGCCATGCTGGCCAGAAAAAGACCCACCTGCTGATTACCCGGCATTACTGGTGGCCTACCCTGCACAAGGACGTAATAGACTTTGCCTCAGCCTGTGCGTCCTGCGCCCGCAACAAGGTTCCTAGACATCTGCCAGCCGGCCGCCTTCTACCTCTTTCCATACCTGCTGCCCCGTGGCAGCATATAGCCATGGACTTTATAACGGATCTCCCTGTCTCTGCTGGTTGTACGGTCATTTGGGTGGTCGCTGACAGCTTCTCTAAGATGGCTCACTTCATTCCCCTGCTGGGCCTTCCGTCTGCATCTGAATTGGCTAAAGACTTTATCCAACATATTTTCCGTCTTCATGGTCTCCCTCTCCACATCATATCCGACCGAGGAGTTCAGTTCACCTCTCGCTTCTGGAGAGCCTTGTGTAAATTGCTGGGGGTCACCTTGGACTTCTCCTCTGCTTATCACCCACAGTCCAATGGTCAAGTAGAGCGGATCAACCAAATTTTAACCAGTTACCTCCAGCACTTTGTTAATGCCCACCATTCCGACTGGGTGGATCTTTTACCATGGGCCGAATTTTCCTATAATAATCACGAGAGCGAGTCTTCCTCCAAATCCCCGTTTTTTATTGTCCACGGTCAACATCCTCGGATCCCGTTTCCCGTCTCCGCCTCGGTGGATAATCCGGCCGCGGAATCTCTTGTTAGCGAATTTTCCTGCATTTGGGAGAGTACCAGATCCGCACTTCTTCAGTCCTCCGAGCGGATGAAGAAACAGGCTGACAGAAGACGTCTGGATCCGCCCCAATTCCACCCTGGAGACAAAGTCTGGCTCTCGTCCAAGTATGTCCGGCTCCAGATTCCTTCCTACAAGTTAGGGCCTCGGTTCATCGGCCCACTGGAAGTTATCAAACAAATCAACCCGGTGGCCTATAAATTGAAACTCCCGGCCAACTTGCGGATCCCAAACTCCTTCCTTGTATCTCTCCTTAAACCTATTGTACTTAACTCTTTTTCCAAGTCTACAGGTACGCCTCCTGCTCCGGATTCCTTTGAAGACGAGTTTGAGGTAGAGAGCATTCTGGCCACCAAAAGGGTAAGAGGAAAGACCTTTTTTCTAGTGGATTGGAAGGGGTTTGGTCCAGAGAAGAGAACGTGGGAGCCCCGGGAAAACATCTATGCCTCGCTCATCCTTGATAAATTTCTCTCCGGCCTAAAAAAGGGAAGGCCTATAGGGGGGGTACTGTAGCGTCGGCGTCCCTGCCTCCTGCTAGGCAGAGACGCCGTTCCTCTGACCTCCCTGCTCCGTCCTCGGCGTCCTCTTCCCGCGCTGCTGGCAGCGCTCGCCGCTTCCCGGTCACTGTGCTTAGGGCGCGCGCACGCTCCCTCTCTCTTAAAGGGGCCGCGCGCGCCGTCCTAAGGAGTCCCCGGCCAATTGCCGGTGGAGCTCCCATATATAAGGCACCTCCTCCAAAATGGAGGTGCCCGAGCAAAGTTGTTGCAAAGCCTTTCACCTCTGCTTCAGCTCTCAGGTCCCGTTGCCAGTCTGCTTTCCAGCTCAGTCTACCTACTTGCATTCCTGCGGTCCGACAGTCTGTCTACCTGCATCCGCCAGTCTGTCTATGGACCAGTCCACCTGCGGATCAGGAAGCACCTGCCTGATACCTGCCTGATACCTGCCTGATACCTGCCTGATACCTGCCTGCGATCACCTGCCAGCCAGCCGAGAGACTCTTACCCGCTCACCTGCTACCCGCCAGCTAGCCTACCTGGAGGCCCTGCCGTCACTTGCCGTGACCACCTGCCAGCCAGCCGAGAGACTCTTACCCGCTCACCTGGGAGCACTCATCTGCTACCCGCCTGCTAGCCTACCTGGAGGCTCTGCCGTCACTTGCCGTGACCACCTGTCTGTCTAGAGACTCTTACCCTGCTGTCACTTGCCGTGACCACCCGCCTGTCAAGAGACTCTTACTCTGCTGTCACTTGCCGTGACTACCTGCCTGTCTAGAGACTCTTACCCTGCTGTCTTCTGCCGTGACCACCCGCCTGTCAAGAGACTGTTCCCGTCACTTGCCGTGACCTCCTGCCCTTCTACCCAGAGACTGTTCCTGTCACTTGCCGTGACTACCTGCCCGCCTTCCCTGGGAGCCACCCGCTTCCTTACAAGAACTGCCCCTTTGTATAGTAGCTCAGAGGTTCCACCTCCCAGACCCGTTACATAAAGACTAAACTTCAGACAGAAAGGTGCACAAACAAAACAGTAACTAAAAGCCACCGCAGTGAAGGCCTGGCAGAGCATCAAAAAGGAGGAAACACAGCGTCTGGTGATGTCCATGAGTTCACGACTTCAGGCAGTCATTGCCAACAAAAGGTTTTCAACCAAGTACTAGAAATGAACATTTTATTTACAATTATTTAATCTGTCCAATTACTTTTGGTCCCTTTAAAAACAGGGTGGCACATGTTAAGGAGCTGAAACTCCTAAACCCTTCATGCAATATTAATGTGGATACCCTCAAATGAAAGCTGAAAGTCTGAACGTCAACTGCATCGGAATTGTTTTGGTTAAAATTCATTGTGGTAATGTCTAGAACCAAAATTAGAAAAATGTTGTCTCTGTCCAAATATATATGGACCTAACTGTAAGTATACTCATTAATTGGGTTTTTTTTTCACTCTATATCTATTGTTAGCTTGTGTTATGGATTTTAATGTTATACTATATAGGGCACATCAGGGCATATTAGGGCCAATCTATGGTGATATAGGGCATCATTTTATTTTTAATCATCTCATTGTGCCACTTGAGATTTTTGTATTTATTTCACTCCAATTAGTGTTTTTTAATGAGTATATAATACTATAATACATAATGTATTTTTTAATGGGTGATCTGAAACCAGAAAATATTTTAATTCGAAATGCCTATTTAATGTTATAATCTAATCTCTTTTTTACTATACTTTAATTAAAAAGTCAATATTGTTCCAACGCTACTCTATCTAACTGATTTTTTTTTTTCAACTTTCTCTTTGATAATGTTTTATTCGAGAATCTCAGTACATGCTGGGATAGTCAAACAAGTCGTCATCAGGTGGCAGAGCCTAAGGCTCTGCAGGAAAAGCAGAGACCAGAGCCGTCCCCACAAAAGACTTCACATGTGGGGGCAGTACTGGTCTATGCTTTTACTTCATGCTGGGTATTCTTTTCGCAATGTGCACTGACAGTGCGCTCTCTTGGGATCTTGTTACTTCTAATCAGAGCCAGCAAACTCACTGTCACAGTGCATATTACACAGTGACAAGAATCTACTGAGCATTGTCAGAATTGATATTTGACACATGCTCAGTACTGCAGGGAATAGCCCACCACATGAAATGGACTTCACTGATGACGCTTCATTTCGGGAAGGCTGCAGTAGTGAAAAAAAAGGAGTTAAAGTAATGAGGGAACAAGAGGGACTATTTAATTAAAGTATAGTAGAAAATAGATTAGATTATGACATTAAACTGATAGGCATTTAGGATTAAATAATATCTTCGTTTCGGATCACCCCTTTAAGGTATATTTCTAGTTTTCTCTAGACTAGTTCACATTAGGAATCCTGCTGCTATTCCTGGACTGACTGCACATCTTCAGTCCCTATGTCTCTCTATGCTTATGTTACAAACTGTGAGTTCTGTTTGCCTATTGTCCCAGTCTTTGCTGTTCAACGTGTCATCCTGCAAGTCTCACCTGTTGTACCATAGCCCTCAGTTTGAAAGTTCACTCTTATCTATGTGCTTAGTGACTTCAACTCACTATGAGAGCCCTAACGCAAATGAATGACTGTCCATGCATTTCATCTCAATAGCTCTCCATTCATTTGTTTATAACACATAATGCCTTATTAAGGCATATGGACTGGGATTATCTTTAGGAGACAATTCTTTAAGTGCTGTAAAACAAAAAATACTTTCATGACTCAACTAAGGTTTTGATTTATGATGCTAATGCTTTGCCAAGTCTATTCTTAATTACACAATTTATAAAAAAAAAAGTTTGAGTGCCAGGTTAACTAATAAATGAAACTTATATACACTAAAGTATTTGTGGATCACAGAGTTGATTTTATATATTAAATAATTAGTTCAATTACATTTAATTAAACATACTAATCATGTTCGTTTTTGCATGCTAACTTGTTACAAAAGAATGTATTCACTACTGAGTACAAATGGCTCTGTATACAAATTGTGAAGATATATACTGACAATGACTGTATGAAAAGTTATTTATAATACAATCAGAATAATCTTATGAGTAATGATGAGCGAATCTGATTACATAAATTTGTCAGTTTGCCTGAATTTGGCTAGAAATTTCAGCTTTCATAAAATTTTCTTTATGCAAGTCAAAAGTGCCAGAGCAGCTCCCAACCCAGTCCTCTGCTAGCTCTATCCAGTGCTTCTTGCCTTCTTCAAACTGCAGAAGTGGGAAAGGTGAGCGTCTGGGTGAGTAAGCTAAGTATGCTATTTTTTTAACCTCTTTCTCATCCCTTTACAATCCAGGAGAATTGCAGTTGGCCAGCTGCCATTTTGCTGGATTCACAAAACACAAATCATAAAATACAAAAAATTTGGATTCACCCGAATCTGAATAAAGTTCCAGGCGAATTTGATTTGCCTCAAACTGGTTTGCTCCGCTCTTCTTACGAGCAAAGTGATATTACAACAAAGGCATAAAAATTACCATATCCCAAAATTTAGCAAAAATCTATTATGAAGGGCTGGAAAGGGCTACGCTGCCTCCCTCCCCCTCAAAGTGCACCTTGATTTCACTGGAATCTGCATTCTCAGGATGCAGTTACCGATTAATATAATTATGGAGGAGGGATCTATGGGGACCATCATACTGTGTTTTGGTGAGGCTGTGGGGGATTACACTATGTGAGATGCTGTGGGACATCATACTGTGTAGGCAATGTGGGGTTCATCATATTATGTGTAAGGCTCTGGGGTCCATCATACTGTGTTTTGAAGCTGTGGGAGTCCATACTATGTGATACACTGTGGGGAATCATACTGTGTGGATAGATGTGAGGTCTATCATACTGTGTGAGGGCTGGGAAGTCCATGTTTCTGTGTGTTGGGGACTGAAAGGGCTCATACTATGTATGTGGGAGGGTTGTGAGGACATTATACTGTGCAGGATTATTCTGTGGGGGGCTATGATGGCATTCATATTGTATTGGGGGCTCTATGGGCCAGCATACTAGGATTGGGGAGCAATCATACAATTTTGAGGTTGCGTGGTATCATGCTATGTGGAGGCTGTGGTGCCATTGTACGGAGTAGAGGTTGCTGTGGGGATTATATTTTGTGGGATGCAGTTGGGCATCATACTGTATGGGGTCCTGCGGGAGGATCATATTGTGTATGTGCATATCATACTGTGTGTGAGGGCATCATATTGTGTGAGGGCTGAATTTGATAATTCTGCGTCCGGACAGTGGGGCCATCACATTGCCTTCATACTGAATTGACGGTTAAAAGGGTAAACATACTATGTGGGGGTCTGTGAGGGATCATAATGTGTAGGGCATGATGGAGCATCATACTGTAAGTGGGACCCTGTGGGGCTGGGACCTTGCTAGACACTTAGATACAAACTCAAAGCCCAGGATCATATGTGCACTGCTCAAATCTTCTAAATCTCAGGTTATCTTTTTTTAAATAAACTTTATTTGTGAACACAGCCATGCACACATGCAGGATGTGTCTAACACAGTCTCCGTGGTGCAGCCATATGATTACCTGTGTAGCTCTCACTCACTGGTCCTTCTCTTTGGCACTAGTTATAGGAGAGGTTTCCCTGTCTATTTGCAGGGTCACTGTGCAAGGTAAATGTCAACAAGTAAGAAAGAGAAGAGGTGGGCTGGGCCATCTATCCATTTAGGAGAAGGGAGACAGCCAATGTTGAGGACAATGGATAAATATTAAACCTCTTTTTTGTATGTGACAGCTGTTCTCACATGGGAACACCTTCCCTCCTGTAATATTCCCAAGCAATCGGGATAGGGAAGGTATACTGTGTACAGTCTTGTTCAGGCTGCTGATACCTAGATACATAAGACCACCCCCCAACCCTCCTCTATGATTAAGAAAAGAGTGAGTACATATGTACAGTACAGACCAAAAGTTTGGACACACCTTCTCATTTAAAGATTTTTCTGTATTTTCATGACTATGAAAATTGTACATTCACACTGAAGGCATCAAAACTATGAATTAACACATGTGGAATTATATACTTAACAAAAAAGTGTGAAACAACTGAAAATATGTTTTATATTCTAGGTTCTTCAAAGTAGCCACCTTTTGCTTTGATGACTGCTTTGCACACTCTCGGCATTCTCTTGATGAGCTTCAAGAGGTAGTCACTGGAAATGGTTTTCACTTCACAGGTGTGCCCTGTCAGGTTTAATAAGTGGCATTTCTTGCCTTATAAATGGGGTTGGGACCATCAGTTGTGTTGTGCAGAAGTCAGGTGGATACACAGCTGATAGTCCTACTGAATAGACTGTTAGAATTTGTATTATGGCAAGAAAAAAGCAGCTAAGTAAAGAAAAACGAGTGGCCATCATTACTTTAAGAAATGAAGGTCAGTCAGTGCGAAAAATTGGGCAAACTTTGAATGTGTCCCCAAGTGCAGTTGCAAAAACCATCAAGCGCTACAAATAAACTGGCTCACATGAGGACCGCCCCAGGAAAGGAAGACCAAGAGTCACCTCTGCTTCTGAGGATAAGTTTATCAGAGTCACCAACCTCAGAAATCGTAGGTTAACAGCAGCTCAGATTAGAGACCAGGTCAATGCCACACAGAGTTCTAGCAGCAGACACATCTCTTCAACAACTGTTAAGAGGAGACTTTGTGCAGTTGGCCTTCATGGTAAAATAGATGCTAGGAAACCACTGCTAAGGACAGGCAACAAGCAGAAGAGACTTGTTTGGGTTAAAGAACACAAGGAATGGACATTAGACCAGTGGAAATCTGTGCTTTGGTCTGATGAGTCCAAATTTGAGATCTTTGGTTCCAACCACCGTGTCTTTGTGCGACGCAAAAAAGGTGAACGGATGGACTCTACATGCCTGGTTCCCACCGTGAAGCATGGAGGAGGAGGTGTGATGGTGTGGGGGTGCTTTTCTGGTGACACTGTTGGGGATTTATTCAAAATTGAAGGCATACTGAACCAGCATGGCCACCACAGCATCTTGCAGCGGCATGCTATTCCATCCGGTTTGTGTTTAGTTGGACCATCATTTATTTTTCAACAGGACAATGACCCCAAACACACCTCCAGGCTGTGTAAGGGCTATTTGACCAAGAAGGGGAGTGATGGGGTGCTATGCCAGATGACATGGCCTCCACAGTCACCAGACCTGAACCCAATCGAGATGGTTTGGGGTGAGCTGGACCGCAGAGTGAAGCAAAAGGGCCAACAAGTGCTAAGCATCTCTGGGAACTCCTTCAAGATTGTTGGAAGACCATTTTCGGTGACAACCTCTTGAAGCTCATCAAGGGAATGCCAAGAGAGTGCAAAGCAGTCATCAAAGCAAAAGGTGGCTACTTTGAAGAACCTAGAATATAAGACATATTTTCAGTTGTTTCACACTTTTTTGTTAAGTATATAATTCCACATGTGTTAATTCATAGTTTTGATGCCTTCAGTGTGAATGTACAATTTTCATAGTCATGAAAATACAGAAAAATCTTTAAATGAGAAGGTGTGTCCAAACTTTTGGTCTGTACTGTATATACAGAAGGTGTATGTCATCTGTGTATGTGCTTGTGTGTAGGCCATGTGCTTGCAATGTGTGCATAAGTGAACACATATTTAAGATGATGTAGATGCCGCCGAAACTCTCCCACCCATTGCTAACCCCCCCACTCCTAACTAGCCAATTAAATTGAAGTGTGGGCGGAGTTTGGTTAGGGTGGGCGGAGTTAAGGCCGCTGATAGCTGCAATTTTATTTCCAGTGAGAGCCATTAAGAGAAGTTAGTGGCTCTTACTGGGATGCCGGCTCCAATCAGTCACAGCAGGGAGCCGGCTCTTTGTGTCGGATCGTTCCCGACCAACTCATCACTAAAATATGGGAACAGGAAGTGATCAATGCAAACATCAGATCTGCAGTTGGCAGACAACAAGTGAAGCTACCTGCGTAATAAAGGTATATATTACTATAGTAAGAGTATGGATGCTTTTACTGGCACATACTAGCAAGATTAATGAATAAAAAATGAAATTAGTTAGGGTAGTGAATAACTTCTTTAAACCTGTATATGTCTATGTAGCATAGTGTATATGTGTTAATATATTCACCGATCACAGTCTCCTCTGGTATCCAGCAACACCCCAGTCCTCTTCAGAGTCATGTAATGGTGAATCAGACTTTCTGGGTTACACTGCACTCTATTCGTGAGCCAGAATCTATGGAGCCTTGTTCTGACATTCCATAAGCTTACATTGTAAAAACACTTTCAGGTCACACAGAGTGCAGTGTAACCCATAGGCCACGGCCCCACTATCAGTATTTGGTCAGTATTTAGTCAGTATTTTTTCTCAGGAGTAAGAGCCAAAACCAGGAGTAGGTAATAAATTCAGAATTGGTGACATGTTTCTATTGTACCTTTTCTTTGATTGTTCCTCACCTGGCTTTGGCTCCTACTCCTGAGAAAAAATACTGACCAAATACTGATATTGGGGCCGTGGCCATAGAGTCAGAGTTGACAAGACGTAATTCAGAGGAGGACTGGAGTGGTTCTGGATACCGGTGAGTATATTAACACACTGACACTCCACTATATATACAGTACATATAAAGAGATTTAGGGGAAAAAAGTTAATGGGAATGCTACTTTACCATTTCAATTTTGATGTTAATCATTGAATGGCGATCACATGGTGCTGATGAGTTACTGTGGCACCCAGGGAGCTGCTGAAGGCCCCATTAAGTACCATTTTAGTTTTTCTCTGAAGCATTTAAAATATCAAATATACACCAAAAGTATATTCAGTTCAGCATGCAAAAATCAAACTCTGGCCCAGCTGTGTAGACAAAAAAATAAATCAGTTACAGGCTTCAGAAAGTGGAAAAAGAAAATATTTTTTATATAGTTCTGAATTTTTTAAACACTAAAATGGAGAAAAAAAAACAAAAAAAAAAACTTCTGTTTGGTATCACTATAATCATACCTGGACAATCAGATTGTCAAGTTTTTTTTTTTTTACTATGGATTGAACACCATAAAAACAAACCCAAAAAATAAAAGTGGAATTGCAATTTTACTTGTCTGTTTCTAAAACTAGAAAAGATGTATGGAATTTCTGAATGCAAGTGGGAACATAGTCTAACTATGATATTACATCTTACATTCATGTTTTTTGCCAACGCGATGAATAATTATGTGGACAGCAGTTTTCAGGCAATGCACTTTTTTCCAACATGTTACACTTTGGTTCTGTTGCCATAAATAATCACAGTATTAACTTTGGTGTTAAATAGGACTACAAGTGACATCTACCACATTATCTGTATGCAGAAAGTTATTACTGGGTTAGCAGTGGTGTTACATAGGACTGGAAGTGACATCTACTACATTATCAGTACTCAGAGAGTTATTACGATGTTATCTGTGGTTTTACATTTTTGGGGGGGAGGATAAATGAAAAGACACGTATCGGGTTTTGGGCGCCTGTTCTTTTCTGACCCTACCAATGCCCCTGCTATAAGGTCCTTCATACTCTGTGGGGGCTGTGGGATTAAGCATACTGTGTATGTGTGTATGGGAAGGAGGGGCCATGAGGGCATAATATTGTGTGTATGGGAGGGTTGAGGGAACATCTTACTGTTTGGGAGTATAAGAGGCCATTATACTGTCTGAGAGGCTATAGTGTGATTATATTGTGTGAGGGGTTATGGTGGCCATCATGCTGTGCTGGGGGTTGTGGGGCCATCATATTGTGTGTCAGGGCATCCTGCTCTTTGAGGAGTTGTAGAGTCCATCATTCTGTGTGGGGGGCTGTTGGGTCTATTATACTCTATTAGAGCAGATTAAGTCCATTCAATTGTGTTGAGGCTGTGAAGGGATTATATTGTGTGTTGGAGGAATCTTACTGTTTGGAAGGGAATCATACTGTGTGGGGAATGTGGAAAATCACTTTGTGTGGATAGCTATAGAGACATCATATGGTTTTGGAGCTGTGGGGCCAACATAGTGTGTTGCGTGATATGAGGGATCATATTATGTGGGAGGCTGTAAGGGATCATACAGTGTGAGGGGCTGTGGCCATCATACTACATGACCCAAAACACACAGCCAGGGCAACCAAGGAGTGGCTTTGTAAGAAGCATTTTAAGGTCCTGGAGTTTCCTAGCCAGTCTCCAGACCTGAACACTCAATGTTGCCCAGCAGCAGCCCCGAAACCTGAAAGATCTGGAGAAGACCTGTATGGCGAAGTGGGCCAAAATCCTTGCTGCAGTCTGTGCAAACTTGGTCAAGAACTATAACAAAAGTCTGACCTCTGCAATAGCAAACAAAGGTTTCTGTACCAAATATTAAGTTCTGTTTTCTCTTGTATCAAATACTTATTTAATGCTATAAAATGCAATTTAATCATTTAAAAATCATACAATGTGATTTTATTGTTTTTATTTTTAGATTCTGTCTCTCACAGGTGAAATTACCTATGATAAAAATTATAGACCTCTCCATTCTTTGTAGTTGGGAAAAAAGGTGCCTTGAGTTTGCAATAAAGCACCAATTCATGATATTACCCACAATGTGACTCTTAGTGAACAATAGCTGAAGGGCAAAATATGTATTAAACAGTATATATGCATATAATAGAAAGATGTAAAAAATGTCATTTTTGTGTTTTGTTCTGTTTTCTCGTCAAAGCTTTTTTAAATTTAGAATTAAGAATGCAGCACATAAGCCACTATTTTCTGAGTACTTCATTCTCTGGTGTTTTCAAAAAGCCCAATAACTTGTTTTTCTATACCGTTAACCAATTTATACATCACATTAGGGTTTACTTTATTTTTCTTTAACAATTTTACTCTTAGAAATCATGTAACAGATTATTGTATTTCTTAATGTAATAACACAAACCAGATGAAAAAAAATTGCTCTTTGGCCAAAATTGCATACCTCGATATTGACCTTCTTCTGTATATATTACTTAGAGCTGCAAAGAAATATGTTGCTAAATTTTACAATTGTATTTTCAATACTCTACATTTTTAAAAAGTCTAATGATTGTTTTTTTTAACGATCAATGTATGCTCTACTTGTCAATGTCATTTTTCTTTTAGTCTTTCTTCTTACAAAACCCCGTTGAAAGACTAATTTCTGCACACACTGTGTAGTTGAAAATAATAATATTCTATTAAACCAAGACATTGAATTATCTAGTTACAAAGGATATTTATAGTCGATGCAATGTTCATTGCTACTACCATGATTTAATAATGATTGATGAATTGACTTCTTAAGAAATAAACTGTATCTTAGAGTATACAAGAAAACCATCTTCTCAGTGAACAATATCTGAAAACCATGTCTTTTTATCTGCTGGTTGCTGGATAACCTATTGCCAAGACGGCCAATTTTAGTAAAAGAACTGGAGATAAAATATATCACAAATCTGGTATAGATGTCCTATCATATGTGTGAAAAAATTGGAAGTATATTGGCATAGTTCATCTGTACTTTAAGAGCTGGTCTGATTAAATGGAATGATAGTCGATCTATAAAACTATCGATCTAAGACAGGGCTGGGTAAACTTTGGCCCACAATTTAACTTCTTCTTGTCCTTGGGCAGATTCCTAGGAATCTCAGTGTCTGGGCCACTGGCCTCATTTTGCTTGCCGGCCATTTAATTCCTCTCTGGACCATGTTCACTGCGGCACTTGTAACAAATGATTACATCCTGATACTAACCAGCATCATGATATTCTTTGTGGATGGAGTTACCACCCTGTGCTCCCAACACAATGATGAAGGAAGCAGTTGCAGTGCCTCTTATCTAGTGAATACAGCAGCTTGTGTATCCTCTGTGATGTATGTACAACAATCCCAGTTTCTCCTATGTGATATATATATACCAGTCCCAGCATCTCCTATGTGATGTATATACACCAGTTTCAGTGTCTCCTAAGTGATGTATATATACCTGCCCCAGTGTATCCTATGTGATGCATATACACCAGTCCCAGTGTCTTCTATGAGATGTAGATATACCAGTACCAGCGTCTCCTATGTGACGTATATAAACCAACCCCAGGGTCCCTTATGTAATTTATAAATACCAGTCCCAGTGTCTCCTATGTGATGTTTGTACACCAGTACTAGTTTCTCTGATGTAATGAATATAGCAGCCTGTGCATCCTTTGTAATGTATGTACACCAGCCCCAGGTGTCTTATATGTGAGGCGTATGCACCAGTCTAAGTGTCTCCTATGTAATGAATACTGCAGCCTGTATATTCTTTGTGATACAAATGTACACCAGCCCCAATATGATATGATGCATATACAGCATTCTCAGTGTGTCCTATGTGATGTATGTACACCAGTCCCAGCACCTTACATGTGATGTGCATACACCAGTCCCGGTATCTCATATGTCATGTATATAGACGAGCCCCAGAGTATCCTATGCGATGTACAACCCCTGGCAAAAATTATGGAATCACCGGTCTCGGAGGATGGTCATTTAGTTGTTTAATGTTGTTGAAAAAAGCAGATCACAGACTCGGCACAAAACTAAAGTAATTTCAAATGGCAACTTTAGGGCTTTAAGAAACACTAAAAGAAATCAAGATTAAAAATGTGGTACTCAGAAAGGGTAATTTTTTTTAGACCAGGCAGAGGGAATAAATTATGGAATCACTCAATTCTGAGGAAAAAATTATGGAATCATGAATCATGTGTATACACAACAGTCTCAGTGTTTCCTAAGTGATGTTTATACAACAGTCTCAGTGTCTCTTATGTGATATGTTTACAACAGTCTCAGTATCTCCTATGTAATGTATATTCAGCAGTCTCGGCGTCTCCTATGTGATGTATATACACCAGTCCCGGTGTTTTCTACGTGATGAATGTAGACAAGTCTTAGTGTCTCCTATGTAATGTACAGAGACTGACTGGCTGGTGTGGCTGTGGGCTTCATCACTTGCTTCCCTTAAGCAGTACCAGCATCCTTGGGATACAGGTACTGTTAACAGCTGTTCAGAGCTTTGTCACTTATTCCGGCAAGCCACAGGACACTTGTGTCTTGCAGCCTGCAACAGGTAATGGTAATGTCATTGCATTGCGCCACCCACATCCACTGCAAGATAGAATAGATGAGGAGACAGCAGCTGTTGTGGACGTGGAGGCTGGATTGGGTGAGCATAACTTTATTTTTCTGTGGTATGGAATGAGCATAATACTGTGTGGGGGCCAATCATGATGTAATGGAGACATTCATATATTACTGGAGCTGTGAAAGGACTATAAAATTATACAGGAGGCCCATCATACTGTATTGGGGCTTTGGAAGACCATAATACTGTAGTGGGGCTGTTGGAGTACAATAGAAATATATGGGAGGCCTAACATACTTTATTGAGAGTGTGTGTGGGCACAACCTACTGCATTGAGGGAACATCATAGTGTATAGGGAAGACAATTATACTACGAGGTTCAGTCAATAAGTAATACCTCCTATTTTTTTTCTCCTTTTAATTGGCAAGAAATTCAAATGCAATTACATAAGTTGAAAACCTCAACATTAACAATTAATTTGTCACTTTTCAATATAATCTCCATCCATTTCCACAGTCTTGGTCCACCGTTTAACAAGGGCATGTATTCCAGCATGGTAAAAAGCATTCTTGGGACTCACTGTGCACAAACTTTTCTGTATCCCAGTTGTCCAATAATTTTCATCACACTGCCTTTACTGAGGCAGATAATGCCACACAATTCATCTGCAGTCATCCGGCGGTCACCACGAATGATGTCATCTACTCGCTGAATGTTGCTTGGAGTCACTGCGGTTACTGGCCTGCCACTCCGCATTTTGTCAGCCAATGGTGATGGCCCTTAAGCTGTGTTACAGCGACGAACCCATCGTCTAACAGTACTGACATCCACTGTTGCATCACCATACACATTTTTCAGTCTCTCATGAATTCTAATGGGCGTTTCACCTTCTGCATGCAAGAATTCAATCACAGAACGTTGTCTAATACGAACATCGATGTCAGCCATTTTGCAAACGGATACAGTCCTGCCACCTCTTGGTGCAGGAAGTTGCAATTGCTGTGGATTGGAGAAGGTTTGAGGAATTGTGCCAAATTCGAATATTTAACATAACTACCTTATTTAAGGAGAAAAAAAAATAGGAGGCATTACTTATTGACTGACCCTCGTATATTGAAGCTGTGGATGAACCATAATAATATGTGGATGCGATAATAATATATGTGGGGTGCATGATGCTATATAGGTGCTGTGGGGGATCAACATATTTCAGTGGGGGACCATCATATTGTATTGAAGCTGTGGGTGACCATCATACTGTGTGGGTGGACCATTATACTGTATTGGGGCTTTAGGGCACCATCATACTGTATTGCGGGGACCATCCTACCGTATTGGGGCTGAGGGGAGGCACAATCTTACTATATTGGGGCTGTGGGGGATCATCTTACTATATGTGTGGACTATCATACTGTGTGGGAGGGTTGTGGACACCATCATGTGGTGGGCGGACCATCATACTGTGTGGGGGCTGTGGGGTACAGTGGTGACCATCATCCTGTAGGGGGTCTCTGTGGTGACCATAACACTGTAGGGATGTGATGAACATGATACTAGGTAGGGGCAGTGGTCACCATCAAGCTGTGTGGATAACTGGGGTGACCATCATACTGTGTGCGTGAACTTTGTTTACTATCATATTGTGTGAGGAACTGGGGTGACCATCTTACTGTGTAGAATTTGTTGGGCCATCATGCTGTGTACGTGGAGGAATGTTGGAACATCATTCTGCATGGGGCATATTTTGAGGCATCGTACTCTAAATGGGGCATGGAAGGGGTATGAGAGTGGGTGAGAACATTAAGGGGAGGAACAAAAGATAAAGAGTAAAAAGTGCTTGTATTGTATGGGCCAGCCTACAATATAATAAGTAGGTAATTCAAACAACACTGCATGAATCGGTCATCAGCCAGTATCTGTACAAGTACAGATGCAGACTGCTAATAAGTACATGGAGGGCGGGTAAACTATGCTACAAGGGCCCAGATGCCGCTTCTTTTCTCCTATTGCAGTCACACGCATACTCTTCAGCATTCTTCACTCCATAGCCAAGATTCTTGACAATCCCTCTGACTGACATCACTGTGCATTGTGCCGTCATTTATGCGATGGATTTCATAACGTTGTGATGGCACAATGTTCACTGCAACGGCACTGCAGAAAAGTTACATCGGAGACATTGGTTAACCAAAACACCTGGCCTGGAGTGAAAATTCCAAAGAAAAAAAGGAAGCACCATGGACCTGGATGGTGGGCTGCGGGGATGAAGGGACAGTTGAGTATTGAGGTGAGTATTCAAAGAAATAAACCTTACTGCTCCCCTCTCATGTGACAAACCTCTCCATAGAGGATACAACTTTTTTTTATGTCTTAGTGTCTTATTAACTTTAAGTCAACTCCAAGCAATGCCAAATTTGTATAATAATGTTGTATGTTTTCGATTGACTACTTTTGCATGATAAAAACACTTATAAATCCTTTTTTTTATTATAAAATTATCTAATATAAAGTTCTATAGACTGCATAGACGAGACTGTGTGCTAGTTGTTTTGGGCAACTAGCTGAAACATCGGTTATCATTTTAAACCCGGTCGATTTTTCTTTTTTGTGCTTTCATTTTTTCCATCTTCTTCTTCCAAGAACCATAAGTTTTTTTATATTTCTACCCACATAGTTGTATGATGGCTTCATTTTGTGTACTTTTGAATGACAGCATTCATGTTATCATATTGTTTATTGGAAAATTAGATTAGAAAAACTAAATTCTGCATTTGTTTTTTGGGTTGTGCTTTTATAATGTTTATTGTGTAATAAAAATGAGCTGTAAATATGAATCTCTAGGTCAGTATGATTACGTCAATAGCTTTTTTCTTATTTAAGTAGGGAAAAGAAATTTGAAAATCCGTAAAAAAAAATGTGCTTGTGTCACCATTAGTGATGAGCGAGCACTAAAATTGTCCGGTGCTCGTTGCTCGGGTCGAGCAAATCGTAAAGCTCGGGTGCTCGACCCGAGCAACGAGCCCAATGTAAGTCAATGGGAAACTCTAGCAATTTTCCAGAGCCCTCCCCCCACCCCGGAGGTCTGCAGAGGGCCTAAAAATTGCCCAAATCGATGTGAACAGTGCTGAAATGACATGGAAGCAACATGGGAAAGACCCTTGAAAGCATCTCTGACTCCTAGGTCACTGCTGTGAACAATGTTGTCAGAGTATTACACCACTTTTACGGACTGACAATAAAACATACAAAAATTAAGCCAAAATGGATTTTCCAGGAAAAAAACATCAAGGAACATTCTTTCCAGTGAAATGACTTGTATATAAGGCAAAACAAAACACAAAAAAGGTCCTCCACACTTTGGGCTATGTTCACACGTAGTGTTTTTGATACATTTTTGCACTTTTGCGCTGCTTTCAATGGTGAAAATACATTCACCAGTAAATGTCATTTTAACGTTTTCCTACCTTATCTGCTCATGTGGTGTCTGTGAGACATGATCAGACACATCCTGTTTCATTTATGAAGGAGGGGTTCTGAAAGTCGCAAAGCCTATTTTTACAGGGCCATCAGGATTCCCTTACTATTGTTAAAGGGCCAGCAGTCGGCCCTCACTATTGTTAGAGTGCCATCAGCCGGCTATGCTTTGTTGTTCCCATTATTAAAGAGTAGATCTCCTATACTTTTATTGCGTATGGAGTGACTGCAAGGGCTGATAAAAATCTGGATGCACCCCAATACCTCTTTAAAGAGACACAGAGGAAGGCTTCAGTAAAAAAAATGCTCCCATTATAAAGGAGTGGGTCTCTTATACTGTTATTGCGCATGCAGTGACTGCAAGGGCTGCCAATAATTTAGACGCACTCCAATACCCCCTTTGAAGTGTTACGCTCATGCCCGGACTAACTGGCGTGAGAGTGGTTAGTGACCCCACTGGACCATGAAACGAGGAGTGCCTGGATGGGCGTGACTAAGTATCAACTCGGTCCGACCAAGGACGCACGGCGGCTCAGTCGACTCCGTGAACCAGGGAGGAACCGAGCAGAGGGACCAGGTGCTAGTCCAGGTCAGACCCCAGTCACAGCTGTTGACCCACACCGGGGAATGCAGGAAGGGGCAGGCACGGCTGGTATGCAGACAGGCGGGTGCTGGCAGGCACAGCTGGTATGCAGACAGGCGGATACTGGCAGGCACGGCTGGTATGCAGACAGGTGGGTGCTGGCAGGCACGGCTGGTATGCGGACAGGCGGATGCTGGCATGCACGACTGATATGCAGACTGGCAGATACTGGCAGGTATGAACGCAGGCTGGATAGGGACCAGAACAGACTGGGATAAAGGAACAGAGCCGCGGGTGCGGTGGACTAGCAGAGCAGAACCGCAGACGCGGAGGACAAGTGGAGCAGAGAAGAGCAAAACAGCAGATGCGGTGAACAAGCAGAGCAGAGCAAAACCGCAGGTGCGGTGAACAAGCAGAGCAGAGCAAAACCGCAGGTGCGGTGAACAAGCAGAGCAGAGTGAAACTGCAGGTGCAGTGGACAAGCAGAGCAGAACAGAGCAGAAGGTGCAGGCAGACAGGACAGGGCTCTGTTCACATGGAACAGACTGGAAAATACAGGAAGATAGTTAGAACACAGGAGGTAGATACGGAGACAGGGAAATGGGACAAGCAGAACCAGATACACAAAAGGTACTTACAATGAAGTAGCGAGTGGACACAAAACTCACAAACAGAAGTACAGAGACAATGAGTTGGAGTTAGGTGCAGGTTCAGACACTACAGGAAAAGGGAATGTACGGACATAGAGACAAACAGGTAACTGACTAGGGCACAGTTCAGACAGGAACTGAACAAGATACAGGAATGAGCCTGGGAACTCAGCCCCCAGGGTGGCGGAAACAGACTAGAAGTCACAGATACAGATAACGGGCCTGGGTATACAGCCCCCAGGGTGGTGGAACAGACTAGAAGTCACAGATACAGTTAACAGGCCTGTGTATACAGCCCCCAGGGTGGAGGAAACAGAAAAGATACAGGACAGGACCTGGCAACTCACTTGCACAGAACACACTGAAAGAAAGTGTTGCTCAGTCACCTCCCACTGGGTGGAGGGGGTTTAAGTATCCAGTGACTAACAGCATTAGGCTGGGGAGGCATTAGGAGTGCGCACACAGTAACTATAAGAATCAGGCAGTTACCGCGCCGCCGCCCTAAGCAATCAGACAAGAGACACAGCAGGTACTGCAGCAAAGTTTGCAGCCTGGACTAATAGGTAAGATGGCGGTCTTGCATGGTGGGAGGTGGTAAGCCATGCTAGCACGCCTCCAGGGATGTTACATGAAGAGATGTAGAGGAGGGCCTCCTTAAAAAAAATTGTTCCCATTATTAAGGAGTGGGTCTCCAATAATGGTAATGCCAATGCTGTGCCTGAAAGGGCTGCCAAAGAAATGGAAGCACTCCAATGCCCCTTTGAAGAGACATAGAAGAGGTACTCATTGATAAAAAAAAATGTTCCCATTACTAAGACGTGGGTTTCCTATACTGTTATTGCTCATGCAGTGACTGCAAGAGCTACCAAAAATTTGAACGCACCCCGAAACCCCTTTGAAGAAACATAGAGGAGGGCCTCAGTAAAAAAAAAATGTTCCCATTATAAATGTCACAGGTGTGTCAGGTGTAATAGACAGTCACCCTTGATCTGGCAGTAGAAGGTCACTGCGTTTGGCATTACAGATACCTTTTTAATCCATTTTCCTTTAGGACCAAGTGGCGATCTCTCTCCTGCTTCTGATTGACACTCTTGCCTGGGAGTTAAAAATCCTCAGTTTGCTCCAGGCAATGGCCGGTGATATTTCTATGTACCTTTGTGCAGGCTTGGAGCACTAGAAGTTGGCTAGCTTCTTCTCTGGTGTCCTTGGAGGACAGTTGGTGTTACTCCTCTGGTGTCTGCTCAAGCTAAGTTTATCCCCTTTGTTTGTCTACCTTGTCTTTAGTTTGTAGTGGGGCCTTGTCAGTGTTCACCCCTTCCCCTCCCTATCTAGGGACGATCTCCATGGACATTCAGGGCTTAGGTTCCTGCTCGTCGATAGGTGTGGAACCTATATAGGGATGGTAGGGTAGGCAGGGTGATATTAGATTTGCCTAGGAGTCTCCACTCCCCCTTTACCTAGTGTTTGGGCTTCCTCCCCCTCTTCCCTCTATGTTGCACTTAGTCTTTCCCACACCTTGCGCGATATTTTCACCGACCATGCATAAATAATAAAAAAAAAAACTGACTCATGGTTTTGTGTGTGTTTTTTTTTTCCAATGTGTCTTTTTTCTTTCTCCCTTGGTTCATAGAATCTGTTGCAGAGCTGGCAGAGCAGCTTTGCAGGCTGTGTCTGGAGGTGACTTACCTCCGCTATGAGGTTCAACAGCAACAACAGCTGCTGCAGGTCCCTATTGTTGGGGTCTCTGCGGGTAGGGCGGTCCAGCTTGAACCCAAGGTTGCCCTCCTGGACAGGTTTCCAGGAAGTAGGGACAAGTTTTTTGGGTTCAAGGAAGCTTGAAAAATGTATTTTAAACATCCTTACTCCTTTGGAGATGAGAAGCAGCGAGTGGGGATTGTGATCTCACTACTGCAAGGAAATCCTCAATCCTGGGCTTTCTCTTTGCCGCAGGGTTCGGCTTGTCTCCAGTCTGTGGAGGGTTTTTTCTGGACTCTAGCCCTCATCTACGATGACCATGACTGAATCTCCTTGGCTGAGTCCAAGCTGCATCACCTTCAGCAGGAGAATCGGTGAGTAGAGATGTATAGCTCCGAATTTTGCAGATGGGCAACTGATACAAAATGAAATAACCCAGCTCTCAGATGCCAATTTTGTCAGGGCCTTACTGAAAGGTTGAAAGATGCTTTGACAGTGTATGAAACCCCAGAGTGCTTGGAGACTGCCATGTCTTTGGCCATACGTGTTGATAGACGCCTTCGGGATAGGTGGGTGAGACCACCTTCTCCGGAGCCTTCTTTTTTGGGCACTGCTCTTTTGCAGGGAAAGTGGTCTCGGGTGAACAAGTACTGGGGGAGGTGGAAGAACCCATGCAGTTAGGGGGTGCTTCTGCATCGTACGTTTCCCCTGAAATCTGCCAAAAAAAGCGTGTGTTTTTTTGTGGAAAAAATTGACATTTTATTTGGGACTGTCCCTCGATTCCTAAGCAAAAGGAAACTCGATTAACCCTTGGTAGTCTGGAGTTAGATAATCAAGGGGTGCATTTATCATCAACCTGCAGTTCTCAGATTGTCCTGACAGGAGAGGTGGTGCTAGAGAGCAAAACTGAGAAAATTTCTGTGTTTGTTGACAATGAAGCTGGAATCAGCATGGTTGATGCTGAGTTTGTGAGAACTCATGGTCTTGCTTGCTGTACTTTAGCTAAGCCCATTCCCATCTTTGCCATCGACTCAGCGCCACTTGTGCAGAAAGCTCTAACTTAGATTGTACATAATCTAAGACTGAGGGTACGGTCGGTTCATTGTGAGATAATCCCTTGCTATGTCCTGGACTCCAGTTTGTACTGGGTCTACCCTGGTTGTTGAAACATAATCCGTTGGTGGGTTGGCAATCTAGAGAGATCATTGAGTTGGGAGATTACTGTAATGACAATTGTTTAAACATTTCCCTTTCTACAGTCTCTACCTTAACTGCATTTTTGTCTGGTTTTGAGAATGTTTTTTCTGAGAGGGGGTGTCAGGATTTGCCTCCTCATCGTGCATATGACTGTCCAATTAACCTAACCACTGGAGCTAAACTACCAAAGTTCAGACTGTATAATCTTTCTAGCCCTGGGAGACAAGCTATGAAGGACTTCATTGAAGAAATTCTGGAGAAGGGACATATCAGACCCTCATCTTCGCCTGGCAGCAGGGTTCTTCTTCGTGAAGAAAGAAAGATGGTGGTCTTCGTCCCTGTTTAGATTTCCGGGAATTAAATCAAATTGCCATGCGAGATCCATACCCTGTTTCCCTGATTCCAGATTTGTTCAGCCAGGTTGTGGGAGTTAAGGTGTTCTCATAGTTGGATTTAAGGAGAGCCAACAATCTGGTTAGAATCAGAGAGGGAGATGAATGGAAAACAGCATTCAATACCCCTGAAGGGCATTTTGCGAGTCTGGTTATGCCTTTCAGTTTTACCAATGTACCTGCGGTGTTCCAACATTTCATTAATGATGTTTTCCATCATTTGGTGGGGAGGTTTGTGGTGATCTATCTGGATGATATTTTTGTTTACTCACCTGATTTGGAGACACATCGAGGGCATGTTAATCAGCTTCTTCAGATATTAAGGGATAAAAAGCTACATGCCAAACTAGAAAAGTATGTTTTTGGGGTACCTGTTGTCATCTTCGCGTTTTCAGATGGATCCGGAGAAGATCCATGCTGTCCTTGATTGCAACCATCCTGAGAATCTGAAGGCTTTACAGCGTTTTCTGGACTTTACTAATTTTTACCAGAAATGTATCCAAAATTATTCAGTAATTGTGAAACCCCTCACTGACATGGCAAGAAAGGGGTCTGATGTTTCCAAATGGCCGCATGCCGCCCTGCAGACTTTTTCCTCCCTAAAGAGCTGTTTTTCCACTGCACCTATGCTCAGTCAACCCTATATTTCCAAATCCTTTATTGTTGAAGTTGATGTGTTAGAGGTGGGGGTTGGGGCTGGGTTGCCTCATGGTACGTCCCCTTGTAAATGGCGTCCATGAGCTTTCTTTTCTAAGAAATTATCTTCGGCTGAGAGAAATTGACTTGGGTAATAGGGAGCTTTTGACAATTAAATTGTCGTTCGAACAATGGTGACATTGGTTGGAGGGGGCTGTCGATCCTATTACTGTTATCACAGACCATAAGAATCTGTCATATCTTCAATCGGCTAAACATCTCAGCCCTAAGCAAGCTAGATGGTCCCTGTTTATTACTAGGTTCATATTTGTTGTCACTTTCCATCCAGGGGTCAAAAATGTTAAGACTGATGCTTTGCCCCGGAGCTTCCCTGGTGGGGGTGATCATGGGAACCCGGCCATGATTTTGCAGAAGGGGTAGTCATTTTTGCATTGCACCCTGAACTGGAGGGTGAGGTGTTGGAGGTTCAGGGGGATGCCCCTGCCTCCTGCCCTTCAGGAAAGTTATTTGTACCGTCTAATCTGTGCCGCAAAGTAATTAAGGAACATCAGAACTCTGTGCTTGCTGTGCATCTAGGTGGTAAGGCAACTGCGGACCTCATCTCTTGTCGTTCTTCTTGGGTTGCATCGGGATGTATTTGAACACGTATCAGCTTGTAGTATTTGCGCGCGTTTTAATGTTTCACATACCCGTCAATCTGGTACTCTTCTTACGCTACCAATCCCTAGTAGGCCATGGGCACACTTGTCCATGGATTTTATTACTGACCTGTCAGTTTCTGCAGGCAAACCGGTGGTTTTAGTTTTGCACTTCCAAATGCCAAGACACTTGCTCAGGTGTTCATAAATGAGATTGTAAAGCTTCACAGGGTTCCCTCCAATGTGGTGTCAGATCGGGGGACCCAGTTTGTTTCCAAGTTCTGGCAGGCATTCTGTTCTCGACTGGGGGTGCAGCTGTCCTTTTTCTCTGCCTTCCACCCTCAGTCGAATGAACAGACCAAGCGTGTCAATCAGAATTTGGAGACCTACCTCAGATGTTTCGTTTCCGAAAATCAGGAGGATTGGGCATCCTACCTACCGCTGGCAGAATTTCACATTAATAATCATCGTCAAGAATCCACTGACAGGTCACCGTTCTTCCGTGCATAAAGTTATCACCCACAGTTGGGTACCTTTAGTGGGGGAGGAGCTTCGGGAGTTCCTGAGGAGGAACGGTTTGCTTCGTCGCTCTCCTCGGTATGGCAGGGTGTGCTGAGTAATTTAAAGATCAAGGGAGAAAGGTATAAACGTATGGCTGACAGAAAATGCTTGCCAGGTAAGGACCTGAATGTGAATGACTTTGTGTGGTTTTCTACCAGGAATATAAGATTGAAAGTTCCTTCTTGGAATCTGGGACCTAGGTTTATTGGTCCCTATAAAATAACCGCCGTTATTAATCCAGGGGCATTTCGTCTTGAACTTCCTCAGTCCCTTAAAGTCCATAGGTCCTTACTTAAAAAATAAATGAGCCCTTGCCTCTACCACTGACCCCAGTAATGGTTGATGGTAATCTGGAATTCCAGATTTCTAGGATTGTAGATTTTTTTCTCCAATGTCGTTCTATTCAATATTTGGTGCACTGGAAAGGCTATGGTCCAGAGGAGAGGATGTGGGTTTCAGCATCAGAGGTGAATGCTCCCAGATTGGTTCGCTCATTTCACACCTCTTTTCCTGAGAAGCCCGGTCCTGAGTGTCTGGAGGCCACTCGTAGAGGGGGAGTACTGTCACGGATGTGTCACCCTACATTTGGTTGCAGGAGATCTCTATGTTTGGCATTACAGACTTCTTCTCAGAGGCTGGCTGTCTCTAAGACCCAGTGGCTACCTCCCTCTGGCTAATTAGCCTGGGTGGATAAATATCTGGTTTGTCTGAGAGGGAGGTGCCTGCGATATTCATTACTACTTGTGAGGCTTTAGCAAGAGCAGTACTTTGTCCTCTCTGGAGATTGAGGCTGTGTGTGCATTTGTCTGGAGTCATCTAAAGCTAAGCTATCCCCTATGTTTGTATACCCTTGTTGTCTATAGAGTTTAGTGGAGATTGACTATTGCTCATCTCCTCCCTTCCCTAGCCTTAGGCATATGCCAGGGGAAGTCAGAGCGAGGCACTCGTGCGGCGATTGGTGAAGAGCCAATATAGGAATGGTAGTTGAGACAGGGTGACACTAGACCAGACTAGGATGTCTCCACTCTCCCCTTTCCCTAATGTCTGGGCTACCTTTCCCTTTTCCCTCTGTGTTGCACTAAGTCTTTCCCACACCTTGAGTGTGGGATCATTTGTCTCTGGGCACTCGGCATGGTGAAAGGAAGGAGGATCAGGGTAAGGAATATGTGGTCCAGACTCACGGCTACTGAGACTGGACCGTTTGGAAGACAGGGTGGTGGAGGTGGCAAACTGACTGGATGCATTATCTGCTATGCAACTAACAACCAGTGGTGTTCCGCCGCCCCCTACAAATTAGGACGGGAAAGTAATTTGACAAGATGTGGATGTTTGTTGTGCTCCCTCAGCAGGCACAGTTTCATCTTACCCATGGCCTCAGCCTCTGCGTGCACCACACCATCATGTCCACTTCGCCGTCCCTTGCCACGTGCCTTACCCATTTTAAAATGTCACGATTATTACCACAGTAATATCGGATCACGTCTGATGATGGACATGTTTCTCTGCTTCCACAATACACCAATGCGAATAAAATAAAATAAAAATCTGGCTATATTCTGATAAAAAGCAAATGGAGCAGTAAAAAAGTGTACTTTATTGATTTTAAGCAAATAATCAGGATTAAGAGCAAAAAAAAAAATTAGCCCTGATATCTAGGGCTATGGATATCAGTAACAGCAGCAGACAGAACATACAATGGACCCTATTCTGCTGTATACAGTGTCCACAAACTCTGCCTGCCTAAGTCCTGCTATCACCAGTAATAAATACATGCATCTGAGTTAGTCGTTATAAGGGCTGTTAGTTTAGATGTATATTGCTGTAGAATACCTAATACCTGACTAAATCAACCGCTAATTCTCTCCCTCATTCATCTGCAGCTCTCCCTACTCTGCCTGTCTGAAGGGTAGACTGTGACAAGTTTAGGGTCACCGGGTCTAATATAGACCCAATGACGCTATGCGGCCAGCCAATCACTGTAATGCCACAACCATTATGGCTGCAGCATTTCAGTGTGTGGCAGGCAATCCCCGCATGTTTATTCGCCGTTAAAACAACACCAAACATGTGGGGCGGGGACTCGAGCAGTGAGATGCTCAGGCAAGTACCGAACAGTTGCGAACACACTCGCTCATCACTATTCGCCATTTTCCTAGACTCTGAATCTTTTTTTATTTAATTTTTGGTTGTATCACTCTAGCTCTATTCACCTTCAAACGCCACCTCCTCCAGCTTGACTGAAAACCCCTATGATGGGTGATTTAAGACAAAGTAGTCAGCCAAGAAGGAGGAGGCGGCATTTGATATTCAAATGAGGCTGCAGATCTGAAGGTTCTCTCACTTTAGCTCTGTTCCCTGCCTAGCATCACCTCCTCCAACTTGCCTGACAGCCTCTTTAATGTGTGATTTGAGTGTGTGACTCAGACAAAGAAGTAGACAAGTAGGAGGAGATGGCATTTGGCGGGGATTAAAGCTTTGTGATAGTCGCTTCAGATCAACAAATATTTCTTCTTCATTTGCATATCAATTCAAACTCTGATTTCTCAGTAAGGAGGGAATGAGCTACCCATGTAAAGATATTAATGGATTTGTCTTTGAAAGAGCTACATGCATATATAAATAGTTTGTGATGTAAAATTATGCTTACAAATTCTCTTTAAGTTATCTCTGGTCACTATAATAGAAGTCAATGACAACTTATGTTGAACCACAAAGCAGAATGACGCATTTTCATTCATTATTCATATAAGTTACCAAAGAAGAAATCATCACAAAGAAAGACTAGAGTAAGTACAGTACAACCAATTTTCCTTCGTATATTAATAAAGTATATTAATAAAATGCCTTGATATGAATGAAAGCATTTGTAATTGTGCATTTCAATTCATATTTTCAGCTCTGTATTTATATGTTTTCATTTTTCTTTTTATAGGATTTGCTGACTGAAAATAATAATATTTTTAATCAAAAAAGCATTGAAAAGAATTTTAAACTCTTTAGGATGCATTCTCCTGTTGATTTTTTAGACAGTTTTTCTATGTTTAAAGGGAATCTGTCACAACATTTGACCAATCTAAACTTTTAAAGGGGTTCTCTGGGAAGATAAAAAAAATATTGCAATTGACATACCTTCATAAACTATTAGGATAACATGAATAGTGCTGCTTTCCACCCTCACACTATCTGTAATTCTGTGTGGTGCTGCAGTTGCTCCTGACTGCTCATCCTCCCTTATGGGACATTAAGTAACACATTAGGGGACCTGGCCTGTTCCCTGCTAGTAGCAGCAGCCAGCCCACTGATACAATCTGCTTGCATGCAAAAAAAATTCCTACAAAATTTATATCTGCTTGTATGCAAAAAAAATTCTTTCATTTTTTTTCACCACTTAAATAAAAAAAACTATACATGTTTGGTATCTGCGTACTCATGCTGACCTGGGAATCATATATACTGGGCATTTTTACCATATAATGAAAATGGCAAATAAAAAACCTTAGAACAATTGTGAAATTGTACTTCTTTTTTGCAATTTTAATGCACTAGGATTTTTTTCCCATTTTCCAGTACTCTGTGTTGTAGAATACATGATGTCATTCAGAAGTACAACTTGACAAGCAAAAAAGCCATGAAATGGCTATATTGATGGAAAAATAAAAAAGTTATGGCTACTGGAAAAAGGGGAGGAGAAAACAAATGAAAATGGAAAATGGTCATGGCATGAAGGGGTTAAAATTCTGAAAATTGGAACCTATGTATACTTCTTTTGTACAGAGCTGTTACACAGAATTAATTAAAATATACACTATTCCAAGACTTTGAATAATAAACCATCTATCTAAAAGGGAACTGTGATACAATGTGCTCATTAGAGATGATCAAATCTGCTGATATTCGAATTTGGCAGATCGTTCAAATTTTGTAGAGAAATTTGATTCATATCAAAGTTATTCAGTGCAAATTGATTGTTCCTTATTATCCTTCCAGGTCTGTCCAAAGCATGAGAAAAAAGGGGTTTCCAGCTGTGAGTAAATCTAGGTTGTCCAGGCAGCGTTACAAAATGGCGAATGTCATGACTACAGATGAGCGAATATTTCAATTTTCGGTTCGGGAAAGTTCGACGGACAAATAGACATTCTCCGACATTCGACATACATTTCCGAACACCATAAAAGTTAATGGGGGGACCAAAGAAATGCATATACAACACCTACAAATGGGCCTAAAAGCTGTCAAAACACATCAAATTAGGTATAGACACCAGGGAAGTCCCATCAATTGACCCAGAGTACAAGTACTGTAATTATTATTACTACGACAGCCACATTTATTCCGTGGCGCTTTACATGTCAAAAGGGGTCACCGACTGGTACAAGAGGAGAGAGGACCCTGCCTGCGAGGGCGCACAAACAATCTGCAAGATATGGGGGAGGATACAGTAGGCCAGGGTACAGCTAGTCGTACAGAGGTATGCTGTAGCGATGCTTACCGCAGATAGTACACTAGTCACAAGAAGTGGGTCTTCAGCTTCCTTTTCAAGGTTTCCATGGTAGTTGACTAATGTGCCCCCAGGGCAGAGGGGTACTCGGTGTCCGGGCCTATGGATGCTGGGGGGGTAATATGTCACAGTGGCTGGCCCGGTCTGTGGCCCAGGGTGGTCATCAAAAAGGGGATAGTTTATATGGGATTTGTACTTTGATCGTGACGCCACCTGTGGCTTCTGGTAATTTGTACCAGCGCTGCTGCAGACCTCTGAGGCAGTTGATAGGCAGCTAGGATGGAAAAGCTCCCCAAAGGTGGTGCGGGCCTCAGGGCAGTGTAGATTTTGACGGTGGGTGGTGATGCTGGGGCTTGTAGTGCAGTCGGGATGGCGCAGCAGGAGTAACTGACAGAGACAGGGGATTCGCTTCAATACCTTTACTGGTGCAGATGTCAGGTACGGTACAGGGTACTCAGTAGGAAGGGTGCACTTCTGGACTTCTCCCCAGTGAGCGGGTATAGGGCCTCCTGGTCCGTGTCTCCCTCTCTCTAAGCTCCAGGCCAGCCTGCAACTGTGCCTAGCTTCTGTGTCGTGTTTCTCTCTTCACCTGTCGCTTGGTAGTAGGACCTTCCGCTGGCAACCACTATCCCTGGGCGCGGGGCCTTCGTGGTTCCAGGTCCTGTAATGGGTTTAGCTTGAGGTTGGCCAGGGACTTGTAGTCCTCAGGGTATGCCGGTGATGCCTACTGGGTATAAAGGGACTCTGTAGGCGCGGACCCGGTGTCCAGTTTGTATACTTGGGGTCAGCCTATGATGCTCCTCTGCCCCCTCAACTCCTCTCTCCTCTCCTCTTTTCCTTCGGCCACACTCGGGGCCCTCAATACAGCAACAGACATGCTGCGTCTCCGCTGCTCTCAGCGTCAGCATGCTCTCTGACTCTCTGACTCTGTCTGACTTACTCCACCCTCCATATATATATCCCTAATGGGCTCCCTCAGGTGGTATGAGGTGGAAGGGTGGAGGTGTTTGTATGTAATGAGGGCCTCTTGTGGAGAAGTCCGTCCATGCACCCTTTTTGGGTCCTGTGGTTCCTGTGAAAGGCAGGGTGCCACATGACTCTCTGATGTGTTGGGGTACAGAGTTACACAGTAGTGAAGATGCACGGGACAAATCTTAAATGCAATTGTGACAAGAAGAGATAAGAGGGAAGTAGAGAAAAAGATCTTGGAAGGATGGGCGGTTACGTGTAGGTAACTAGTACAGGAAGACTAGGTCACACATGTGGAAACAGGAGGAAACAAGTTTTCAATGGCTTGGTATGCCAAAGTTAGACTTTTCAACTGGAGTGTCTGGGCAACAGGGAGCCCGCGCAGGGATTGTCAGAGGGGAGAAGCCTGGGAATAGTGGAGTGACAGGTGGATTAATTGGCCAGCACACTTTAGGATAGATTGGAGGTGTGCAAGAGTGGTAGAAAGGAGGCCACAGAGCTGGAGCTTGTTGTAAAAGAGGCAGGAGATGATGAGGGCATGCACTGGTGTTTTTCAAAATGCATGGTTGAGGAACGTGCGGATCCCAGAGATACTTTGGAGTTGGAGTCAGCAGCAAGTGGAAAGGGCTTGGATATGACATTTGAGGGACAGATTAGAGTCAAGCATGCGGTACTGGGGAGAGTGGGCAGCCATTCACTTTGATGGCTAGGTTAGTTGGGGGGGGGGTGAATGAGATGGTGGAAAGACGATGCATTCCGTTTTTTCCATTTTAAGTTTTACAAATCTAGCAGAGAAGAAAGATGAAATACAGGACAAACATTGTGGGATTCTGGTTACTGTTGAGCGAGCACTAAATGCTTGGGTACTCATTGCTCGGGTCGAGCAAATTGGAATACTCGGGTGCTCGACCCGACCAATGTGCCCAATATCAGTCTATGGGAAACTCAAGCATTTTTCAGGCGGCTCCCACCGGCGGTCTGCAGTGGGCCTAAAAAAATGCCAAAATCGATGGGAACAGTGCTCAAATGACATGGGAACAGCATGGGGAAGACCACTAGAGGCATCTCTGACTTCCAGATCACTGCTGTCAGCAACGTTGTCAGAGTATTATGCCACTTTTACGGACTCACAATAAAACATACAAAAACCGAAACCAAAATGGATTTTCTCGGGAAATATGTCAAGGAACATCCTTTCCCGGGTAATGACTTGTATATAAGGAAAAATAAATAATCAAAATCAAAAATACTCCTCTACACCTTTGGGCTATGTTCACACGTAGCGTTTTTGATGCGTTTTTGCACTTTTGCAGTGCTTTCAACCAAGAAAAATGCATTCACGAGGAAATATCATTTTAACATTTTACAACCTTATCTGGCCATGTGGTGTGTGACACATCATCAAACACGTGCATATGGTGCTGAAAAGACATGGGAAGAGCATGGGGAAGACTTCTGGATGCATCTCTGACTTCCAGGTCACTGCCTAAAAGTGTGCCCATCATAAGTGAGACTTGGCTCATGCGAAGATGCCTCCCGCCATACACCTGTCGTTGCAGACTTGCAACAATCACCATCAACGTCCTTGTACCAGTGCAGCATTCAGTTGTCCATACCCCATTCCTTTGAATGCAAGCACAAGTATGCAGCCCGCCACACACCCACCCACAGGCTGCAATACTATACTGCCAAATTTTTGACAGCTGCTTGCACTTGAAATGTGGCCTTTTAGGCTCGTAGAGGCAGAAGCTTTTCATAACCTCATGCCGGCGGTGGCCGGGTGTCCATACTCGGTCCCCAGCCGCCACTGTTTCTCCCGGTGTCGTCTCCACCTTCCACAAGCATGGGTCCCACAACATTACCCATGCCCTCCCCATTGCACTTTCTGGGAAGGACCGCCTAACCACAAACACGTGGACAGATAAATGTGGCCAGGGATGGTACGGAGCCAGTCCAAAGCTTTTTTTCGCTGAGTTGTATTTCACCACAGCCATATTCTTTAGCTCGGTGAAAGGACTGGCATAGAGGGAAACCGCATCTACTCTGGGTGTAATTTCTCCCAGGAAGTCCTCTAAAGCATCTTTTGCAGAAGCAATGGCAGCCTGTCCAACATCAACTCGCACTTCTTGGTGGTGCTTTGACACACAAACATCTTTCTTTGCGCATTTAATTTCATGACTACAGAGTTGGGCAATGGCCTGATCTGCAATTCGGTTTGAGAAATAACATGCATAAGCACGTCCGATCCACATTAAAAAAACATCCATAGTGTGTCGGGGAGCCTTGCCCCACAGTTTTCTTAACCAGGGCTGCTTCTCGGCAGGGTTGGACGGACCCACCAGAAAACAAGAGACTCCTGCAGTGGGCCCTGGCTTCTCCTTCAGGAGAGTTCATAGTGCTCAGGTGAGACCATGATGATGATAGAGGCCACCATCTGCTTAGTTTTCTGTTACTTGGAATGCAAGCACAAGTATGTTGCCAACCACCCACCCACAGGCTGCAATACTAATCTGCAGCTTTCTTGGCGGCTGCTTGCACTTGAAATGGGGCCTTTTAGCCTCATGGAGGAGGAAGATTTTCACAGCCTCATGCCAGCGGCTGCCGGGTGTCAATACTTGGTCTCCAGCCGCCACTATTTCTCCCTGTATCGTCTCCGCCTTCCACAACCACAGGTCCCACAACATTACCTGTGCCCTCCCCAGTGTACTTACTGGGAAGGACCGCCTACACACAAACATGTGATCAAGTGAATGTGGCCAGGGATGGTACGGAGTCCGTCCACAGCTTTTTTTGCTGAGTTGTATTTCACCACAACCATATTCTTTAGCTTGGAGAAAGGACTTGGGAAACCATATCTACCCGGCTGTCATTTCTCCTAGGAAGTCCTCTAAGGCTGCTTTCACTTGAAATGTGGCCTTTTAGGCTCGTGGAGGCGGAAGCTTTTCATAACCTCATGCCGGCGGCGGCCGGGTGTCCATACTCGGTCCCCATCCGCCACTGTTTTTCCCGGTGTCGTCTCCACCTTCCACAAGCATGGGTCCCACAACATTACCTGTGCCCTCCCCAGTGCACTTACTGGGAAGGACCGCCTAACCACAAACACGTGGAAAGGTTAATGTGGCCAAGGACGGTACGGAGCCAGTCCACAGCTTTTTTTGCTGAGTTGTATTTCACCACAGCCATATTCTTTAGCTCGGTGAAAAGACTTGAGAAACCATATCTACCCAGCTGTCATTTCTCCCAGGAAGTCCTCTAAAGCTGTTTTCACTTGAAATGTGGCCTTTTAGGCACATGGATGCAGAAGCTTTTCACAACCTCATGCCTCGTGTCCATATTCGGACCCCAGCCGCCACTATTTCTCCCGGTGTTGTCTCCGCCTTCTACAAGTGTGGGTCCCTGAACATTACTACTGGTACTTTTCTGTGGAAATCTGCTTGCCTCCTACCAGCCTGGAATATTTCCAGTAAGCTGTGGTACGACGCCATGGTATTAGCACTGCCCCCAGTACCAGTAGCGAAGCCTTCTCCAATTTCCTTCTCAGAAATTTTATTTGGTAAACTGAGTGGCTGCCCAAATACATTAGTTTCTCACAAAGGAGCTGAAGATAGAGTGGCAGTAGGTGCAAGTTTCTCCAGCCTCTTAGATATCAGAGGGTGAACAGTAGCACATTGGATCAGTGGTTAGCACTGAAGCCTTGCAGCGCTGGGATCCTGTGTTCAAATCCCAGCAAGGACAACATCTGCAAGGATTTTGTATGTTCTCCCCGTGCTTGCGTGGGTTTCCACCTCAGTAAAAAAGCTGCCATAGCGTGTCCGGGAACCTTCCCACACACTTTTCTTAGCCAGGACTGCTTCTTGGAAGTGTTGGACGGTCCCACCAGAGGATCCTCTGGTGTGCCCTAGCTTCTACATCAGCAGAGTTCATGATAGCGCTAACTTTGCAGCTGCTATAGGGCACTGGAGCGGGGGAGAAAGGTTAGCCCTCAGAATCAAATCCTCTGGTGGGCACAATGTTTTTCAATCTGAAACAGCTTCTCAGTGTGAGTTGTATTTTACCACAGCCATATTCTTTAGCTTGGTGAAAGGACTGGCATAGAGGGAAACCGTATCTACTCCAGCTGTCATTTCTCTGTCACCAGGTTCCGCCCATTGTCACACACGACCATGCCTGGCTGTATGTTCATCGTTGAGAGCCACAGATCAAGCTGCTGTGTTACAGCTTTCAACAACTCTGCAGCGCTGGGCGGTTTGTCACCTAAGCCTTAAGCATGTTATCTTCATCACAGCCTGTTGCCGCTTGGCCAAGGCAGTGCTGCAGTGCTTTCAGCTTGTGACTGATGTGGTCATTTCGGAGATGGAGGAGGAGGTGCAGGAGCTTAACAATGTGATTACATTGAGGTTTCTGTTTGTATACTAAAGAAAGATCCTACTGTTTTTTTTTTAAGTTATTTTTTAAGGAAAATACATTCACCGGGAAATGTCATTTTAACATTTTACAACCTTATCTGGCAATGTGGTGTATGACACATCATCAGACACATCCTGTTTCATTGATGATGGAGGGACTCTGAAAGACAAATAGAGCAGGGCCACAGTAACAAGTACGACATGTTCCCAATAGAAAGGAGAGAGTCTTCTATACAGTTATAGTGTATGCAGTGAGTCCAACAGCTGACCAAATTTAGAAAAAACCTCACTAAGAAATTAAAGACACATAGAGCAGGGCCACAGTAATGACAAATTCCCATTAGAAAGGAGAGAGTCTGCTATACAGTTATAGGGCATGCAGTGAGTCCAACAGCTCACCAAATTTAGAAAAAACCTCACTAAGAAATTAAAAACACATAGAGCAGGGCCACAGTAACGACAAAATCCCATTAGAAAGGAGATAGTCTGCTATACAGTTATAGGGTATGCAGTGAGTCCAACGGCTGACCAAATTTAGGAAAAACCCCACTAAGAATTTAAAGACATATAGAGCAGGGCCTCAGTATCGGCAAATTCCCATTAGAAAGGAGAGAGTCTTCTATACAGTTATATGGTATGCAGTGAGTCCAACGGCTGACCAAATTTAGGAAAAACCTCACTAAGAAATTAAAGACACATAGAGCAGGGCCACAGTAACGACAAATTCCCATTAGAAAGGAGAGAGTGTGCTATACAGTTATAGGGTATGCAGTGAGTCCAATGGCTGACCAAATTTAGAAAAAACCTCACTAAGAAATTAAAGACACATAGAGCAGGGCCACAGTAATGACAAATTCCCATTAGAAAGGAGAGAGTCTGCTATACAGTTATAGGGTATGCAGTGAGTCCAACGGCTGACCAAATTTAGGAAAAACCCCACTAAGAAACTAAAGACACATAGAGCAGGGTCACAGTAGCGACAAATTCACATTAGAAAGAAGAGAGTCTGCTATACAGTAATAGGGTATGCAGTGAGTCCAACAGCTGACCAAATTTAGAAAAAACCCCACTAAGAATTTAAAGACACATAGAGCAGGGCCACAATATCGAGTACGACATGTTCCAATTAGAAAGGAGAGGGTCTGCTATACAGTTATAGGGTATGCAGTGAGTCTAATAGCTGACCAAATTTAGGAAAAGACCCACTAAGAATTTAAAGACACATAGAGCAGGGCTACAGTAACAAATATGACAAGTTCACTTTAGAAAGTAGAGGGTCTGCTATACAGAAACATAAAGCAGGGCTACTATAAAGACAAATTCCCATTAGAAAGGAGAAAGTCTCCCATAGTCTCCCAATGGCCTATGTAGTGAATGCAAGGGCTGCCAAAAATTTGGAGACACTTCAATGCCCCTTGGAAAAGATATGGAGGAGGGTCTCATAAAAAAAGTTCCCATCAGAAAGGAGCGGGCCTCTTATACTTGTAATGCCCATGCACTAAGTGTGAGGGCTGAAAACATTTACCCTGGGGAGTATACTGTACATGAACATACTGTATAAAAATTTTTTTTTTACTGGCATCATAAACACCTCTTAAAAAATGATGTGGGTGTTGCATCACGGACCACGGTCACCCTGGTGATATGATGGTGGAGGATGAGGAGAAGGAGGAGGACAAGAGCAAATAGCCAAAATCAGGAAGAGTCTGGGTGCGAAAAGGTGCATGGGAATACACCTCCCAAGAAAAGACACTCGATTTGAGTTTATGTTACGCTGCTATCATTCGGTGGTGTTGAGAAGTCTGGCCCAATCCAGCCCTTGTTCATTTTTATAAGAGTCAGCCTGTCAGCATTTTCAGTTGACAGGCGGATGAGCTTATCAGTCATAATTCCACCAGCGGCACTCAAAACCCGCTCTGATAAAACTCTGGCGGCAGGGCAGGCCAGGACCTCCAAGGCATAGAGAGCCAGTTCATTCCACGTATACAGCTTGGATACCCAATAATTATAAGGCACAGCGGAATCATGGAGGACATTAGTACAGTCAGCAAGGTCCTCCCTCAGCATCTTCCCAAACTTTGCACTCCTTGTGAGAGTACCCCGCGCCTCAGGGCCTGTGCGATGGCAGGGTATGAGAAAACTCTTCCAGAACTTTGACAGTGTTCCCCTGCCTCTGCTGGATTGAAGTTGTGTCTCTCTCGCCTGTACTCCTTGGTTGTCCAATGAAGTGTGCCCTCTGCTGCCAGCGTTTTCAGATGGGAATTTTTTAATAGTTCTACAACAAGGGACTTCTGGTACAGCCCCATTTTTGTAGACCTGTCCGCCTCAGGAATAAGAGATATAAATTTCTCCTTGTAGCGAGGGTCTAGAAGTGTCACCAACCAGTAATGACTGTCACCCAAAATTTTGAGAACGCGAGGTTCATGGGAAAGGCAGCGTAACATAAACTCAGCCATGCGTGCCAGACTACTAACAGGCAAGACTTCCGTGTCCTCAACAAGAGGATGACTGACCATGCTCTCCTCCTCTCTGTCCTCCGGCCACCCACACTGAACAGACGGTATGACAGCTGTGCAGGCAGTACCATCTATAGTGCATGAAACTAGCTCCTGTCCTTCCTCCTCCTCCTCTTGTCACCCAAATCAAGTTGGGATGAGATGAGGCTTTGCTGTGTGTGATCACCCTGTATGGTTCCTTGCTCCATCTCATCGTGCTCCGCCTGCAATGCATCCTCTTTGATTGTGAACAGAGAGCGTTTCAGAAGACAGAGAAGTGGGATGGTGATGCTAATTATGGCGTCATCGCCGCTCACCATCTTGGTGGAGTCCTCAAAGTTTTGGAGGATGGTAAATATGTCTGACATCCATGTCCACTCCTGAGGTCTTATTTGTGGAGTCTGAACTGCATACCGATGGCCTTGTTGATGCTGGTACTCAACAACTGCCCTCTTCTGCTCACAAATCTTTCCCAACATCTGCAGTGTGGAGTTCCAACGCGTGGGGACATCACACACCAGTCTGTGAGCCAGAAGCTGCAAACGCTGCTGAAATACGGCAAGGGCGGCGGAAGCTGTAGCTGACTCTCTAAAATGGGCACACAGGCGGCGTACTTTAACAAGCAGATCCGGCAGCTCCGTGTAGGATTTGAGAAACCGCTGAACCAAGAGGTTAAGCACATGGGCCAAGAATGGTACGTGTGTGAGCTTGCCTCGCCTCAGAGCCACCACCAGGTTCTGGTCGTTGTCACACATGACCATACTTGGCTGTAGGTTCAGTGGTGTGAGCCACAGATCTGCCTGCTCTTTCAGAGCAGTCCACAACTCTTCAGCATTGTGTGATTTGTCACCTAAGCATATTAGCTTCAGCACAGCCTGTTGCCGCTTGGCCGAGGCAGTGCTGCAGTGCTTCCAGCTTGTGACTGATGTGGTCATTTCAGAGATGGAGGCTGAAGAGGAGGAGGATGCTGAGGAGGATGAGGTGCAGGAGCTGTAGACTGTGGGGGCAACCCTGATTGACCTAGGGCCCGCAATCCTTGGCTTCGGGATTACGTGTTCCATCCCAAGGTCTGACTGGGTCCCGGCTTCCACTATATTAACCCAGTGTGTCGTCAGCGAGATGTACCATTTCTGCCCACAAGCACCTGTCCACATGTCCGTGGTTAGGTGGACTTTCCCGGTAACTGCGTTGTTGAGGGCACAGCTAATGTTTTGGGACACGTGCTTGTGTAATGCGGGGACGGCACACCGGGAGAAATAGTGGTGGCTGGGGACCAAGTACCGATGGACAGCCGCCGCCATCAGGTTGCGGAATGCTTCCGTCTCCACGAGCCTAAAAGGCAACATTTCGAGCGCAAGCATTCATGAAATGTGAGAATTTAGTAGTGTGGCCTGTGGGGCGTTGGCTGCATATTTGTGCTTGCGTTCCAAGGACTGGAATATGGATAACTGAATGCTGTGCTGGGACAAGGACATGGACGTGCTTCCTGATGCTGCTATATGAGAGTGCGCAATGAAAGGTGCAGGGCAGGAGGCATCTTTGCATGCACCATGGACAGGGGATTGGCTTGCATGTACAATAGTGGAAGAAGCAATGGTGCCACCTGCAGATACTGTTCCTGGACCCTGGGATTCGGTCCACAAAGTCAGGTGCTTTGCTGCCATATGCCTGATCATGCTGGTGGTGGTCAGGCTGGTTGTTTTGCCACCCCTGCTGAAGTTGGCCTGGCAGGTGGTGCAAATGGCCTTTTTGGGGTTGTCTGCAGAGCCTTTAAAAAACAACCAGACTTGTGAAGACCTAAAAATTGTACTGGCAACTTCTTTCATGTTGGTGTTACGGGGAACAGTTGCCTGCCTTCTGTCTGGGGCCACCAACCTACTTCTTCCTGCCTGTTGGGATGCTCTGCCTCCCTCCTGCTGTGTGCTGCTGTCCTCGCTCCGCATGTCCTCCTGCCAGGTTGGGTCAGTTACTATATCATCCACCACCTCGTCTTCCACATCCGCACCCTGGTCCTCCTCCTGACTTTCTGGCAATTTTGTCTCATCATCGTCCACCTCTAGAGACACTTTCCCACCGTCGCCTTCGTGTGACCGTGGCTGCTCAAATATTTTGTCATTGCTACACGCGATCTCCTTTTGCCCCGCTTCAACTTGACAGGGCGAGAGGCCCGAATCTATAAATGGAAAAGTGAACAGCCCTACAGAGGGTACCAAGTGTGGGATCATTTGTCTCAAGGCACTCGACATGGTGGAAGGAATCAGGGTGAGGAATATGCGGTCCAGACTCATGGCTACTGAGACTTGACGGTCTGGAAGACAGGGTGGTGGTGGTGGCTAAGTGACTGGAAACATTATCCGCTGTCCAACCAACAACCTTTTGACACTGCTCTGGGTTCAATAGTGGTGTTCTGTGATCCCCTAGGAATTGGGACAGGAAGGTCAGGCGAGAAGATATGTGTGTTTGTTGTGGCACAATTTCAGCTTCCCCACGGCCTTGTCCTTGGCCTCTGCATGCACCATTACCATCACGTCCAGTTCCCTGTCCCTTGCCATGTGCCTTGCCCATTTTAAATGGAGGACAGTATCTTCCATGCTCACCGCAAATGACTGAGTTTGGACCAAGCTTATATGTGAACCGTGTGACGGAGACAACAAAGTTTTAAATAGCTGGCCTGTAGGTAAGTAGTTTGAACAGCAAACTGGTGGGAATTACTTCACTGACACACTGAAAGAAATTTTTAACAGAGGTCAGAAATGGCAGTATTTTCTGACAATATATATCTGATCTGTGTGACGGAGAAAACAGAGTTTTAAATACCTGGCCTGTATGTAAATAGTTTGAACAACAAACTGGTGTGAATTGCTTCACTGACACACTACAGGAAATTTTTAATTGAGGCCAGAAATGGCAGTATTTTCTGACAACGTATATGTGATCCGTTTGACGGAGAAAACAGTTTTAAATAGCTGGATATCTAGCGCTGTAATATGGAAAGGACCTCGCTGTATTCTGCAGTGGCAACAAGCAAATGGCGCAGATAAACGGTGTTCTCTGGATTCCTTTTTAAGCAAATAATGAGGATTAAGATCCCAAAAAAGTATTCCTGGCCCGAGACCTTGGCCTTTGTATAGACATATCTAACAGCAGCTGAAGGCAGAATTGGAATGGATCCTCTTGTGCTATATGCACTGCAGTCTGCTATATACCCTGCCTGCCTGATATCTCTGCTGATGGATTAGTTAGTCCTCAAAAGGACTGTTGTTAAGATGGATATGTGTAATCTACGGTTTTTCCCCCTACACTACCTAATACACAAGCAAATCTCTCCCTGACGCAGCAGCACCTCTCCCTACTCTGCCTGATTCCTTAGTTACTGTGACGAGCATGGCAGCGCCAGGTCTGATATAGACCTGATGACTCTGTGCGGCCAGCCAATCACTGTAATGCCAAAACCACCATGGCTGCGGCATTACAATGAGTGGCAGGCAATCCCAGTGAGTAGTGAGATGCTCGGGCGAGCACCGAGCAGTAGCGAGCATGCTCGCTCATCACTAATTCTGGTTAGTAAGGAGTAGTGATGAGCGAGTATGTTTTGTTAACCCTTTCGATGAGACACAGACTGTTTGACAGATTTAATACATGTGAGGAATGTTGGATATTGCTCACATGTATTAAATCTGTCAAACAGTTGCAGATCATGTTCACGGAGCGACGAAAACTTAAAGCCCGAGCACGCTGCAAATACTCGGTGCTAGCCCAAGTATAATCGGTGAAAGGGTTAACAAAACATACTTGCTCATCACTAGTAAGGTGATATCTGGTCTACAGAGGTAGATCTGTGTGTTAGCAGCATAGAGGTAATACTGAAAACCGTGAGACCATGAGCTGTCCCAGGCCAAATGTGTAGATGGAGAAAAGCCTGTGTTACAGAACTTTACCGGTGCCCTCCCCAGTGCATATACTGAGAAGGACTGCCTAACCACATAAATGTTGACAAGTGAATGTGGCCAGCGATGATATGGAGCCAGTCCACAGTGAAAAGTCAGTCACAAAGTGTCGGGGAACCTTCCCACATACTTTTCTTAGCGGGTGCTGCTTCTCAGCAGGGTTGAACGGGCCCACCAGAGAAACGGAGAATCCCCTAGTGGGCCCTGGCTTCTCCATCAGGAGTAGTGTTGAGCCACTCCCGTAGTGTTCGAGTTCGGTTCGATTCGTTGAACACCCATGTGTTCGCCGAACTGTTCGTCGAACTGTTCGTCGAACACCTTCGAACACCGTTAAAACCAATGGCAGGCAAACAAAAACACATAGAAACACATAGAAAACACCTTCAAAGGTGTCCAAAAGCTGACAAACTGCTCAGAAGAAACAACTAACACATGGAAAAGTGACAAGTACATATAGTCATGCGAAAAGAAAAGAGGTGGAGGAGTAAAAGGAGGGGGAGACACAGATATAGGCATGTCATGCCCTTCTAAAATCCAAAAAGTGAGAAGCCGACACGGCCAGTCCGTTCCTGCCTGTGCCACCTCTGTGTCGCCGGGTTTGTGCCAGAGCCGCGGTGGACCTTGACGGCCAGCCCCCCTATCCCAATACTGGTGCCTGTCCGCCGGTGGGTCGAGGCCCCCCACGGTGGGGGGGGGGAGTAACATCTGCAGAAGAAAGACCATCTTCCAGCCAAACTAAGATGTCGACTTCTTTTCGTGGACAATGTGATACGATCCCATTCTTACGGACACGCCCATCGCTACAAATTCTAGATGAGGCACAAAAACAGAAGGTGCTTCAACGGATATCAAGTGCTCCTTCAAGTGGGCTCTCCATCACCTCAATTTCAACATCACAAATACTCCAGTCCTCAGAGGTGTCACCCCAATCGCACTTGCTTCCTCACAGCTCCCAAGTCTCCAGCTGCCCGTCTGAGTATGGGGTAACACAGAAGGCTGAGTCTGCCCAGCTGTTTACTCATACTATAGCCTGGGAAACGGAGGTCTGCTCCAGAGCTTCTGTTAATCCAGATGAGGAAATGATCTGATCCGATGCCCAGAATCTTTATAAGTTGGATCCAGGACCAGATGAAGAAGGTTCTGAGCATAATGTAGACCCTTGTTCCCAAACTGTAACTCCTGTTGGTGGAGACAATGATGAAGACGATGATGAGGCTCAAATACCTGATTGGAGCGACAACTTGACTTTTCGGTCAGGGCAGGAAGAGGTTGGCTCTGAGGGCGACGGGTGTGATAACACACAGGGTGATGATGACGAGGTTGGAGATCCCACTTACTGTCAACCCACAGTCAGACAGTCGATGAGGTCAGCAGAGGAGGTGGAGGAGGATGTGACTAGCCCTGGGGATGGGGATGACTCGGTACCCGGGCATTTGCCTGGCCTTGGGGATGTCGCGGTGGTCGGCTCCCTGGCCCGTACCCTGGGGTCTCTCTTTAAAAGGGTGGATAATTGTTAATTTTATAAGAGTTCATGACGCCACCTGTGGTATCTGGTGACAAGCACCAGCGATGCAGCAGTCCACTGAGGCCGGTGATAAGGCAGCTCGATGGTATAGCTCCCCACAGGTGGAGCTAGGTCTCAGGGCAGCGTATGCAGGGGGAATGCAGGACAGGCGAGACCCAGCTGGGTCAGAGCAAGAACGGGAACGGACACGGTAGTCACTTCAGTACCTTTTACTGGTGGAAATTTAGGCACATCCCGGAGCACTGTAGGGTGAAGGGTGCATATCAGGATCCTCCCCAATGAGCGGGTGTAGGGCCTCCTGTTTCTTGCCTCTGCGTAGTAAGTTTCTGACCTGCCTGGAGCTAGGCCTAACTTTGTCTCTGTCCTGCGCTGGCTGACCTTGTGGTAGGGCCTTCTCTTGGAGTTCACGCTCCCAGTATGCGGGGCCTAAGCGTCTCCTGGCTCTGTTACATATCAGCACCTTAGCGATCCTGGGATTGTAGTTCTCCAGGGATTCCGGTTATGCCTTACTGGGTCATAGAGATACCGGTAAGCTCGGATCCTGTGTCCGGTAAATGCTTCGGGGTGAGCTGGTTAAGCTCCTCTGCCCCTTATGTACTAACTCGCCACTCGCCTTCGGCCTTCTCGGGCCCTCACTAGGCTATACACACTAACGGCAGCTTGCCGCGCTTCACTGATCTTACGGCACCGGCACACCTTAAGCTCTATCTGGGCTCCCTGAATCTAGCAAGCAGGAGCCTCGTGCTCCACTGCTGAACTATTAACTGCGTTCTCTAGACTAGACTGAGCTCCACTGCAGACTGACCTCTCTTAGGCTTCTCTACTGCAGGAACTCTTCAGAGGAACTGAACTGCCTAGCTCCACCTTCCCTATTTATATCCCTAACGGGCTCCCTCTGCTGGTCTGAGGTGGAAGGTGGAGATGTGTGAATGTTTATGGGGGCCTCTTGTGGAGGATTCCATCAATGCACTCTTGTAGGATCTGTGATACCAAGCGCAGCGGGGCATCACAGATGCTATTGACGACGAGGTTAGGTTGCGCCTTCCTGAACAGAGACGGAGTACTGGAAGCACGTCAACAACTGCATCCTCAACCACAACTCTGCCTCTGACCACAAGTCGTAGTGGCTCTTCAGGTCACATGGGCTCTAAGCCTTGCATAGCCTGGGCATTTATTCAGATCGATAAGGATGACCCAACTCGTGTTATCTGTAATATTTGTCAGGAAAAGCTAAGTAGAGGCCAAAAAATACATAGTTTGAGTATTTCATGCATGTACCGTCACATGGATATGAAGCATAAGTTGCAGTGGGAAGCTCGCTGTGCTACAATGCGGCCTAGCCAGCTGGGCCAACCACCGTCTGCCCCATCTTGTGCATCCGCAGCCTCTTCATCCTCTGTGACGGGGGGACAGCAGTCACACATGTTTTTGGACGCAGACCTGCCACCTCTTTACCCGCAACAGCCAGTGTGATTGGCAAGTCGTCAGTTCATTGGGAAGTGGAAACACCTGCTAGTATTGAGCGCTCTCCGACATCGAGAGCACCACCTTTGGATCAAGGCAACCTAACATGTCCGTCTGCATCTTCCTCACAGACCGGCAGTTGCCGGGGACACCCTACTCAACACCGTCTAAGCACAACAGCCAGCCCTCGGTCCCTCAGATGTGGAAAAGTAAAAGACCATTTCCTCCTAGCCATCAGAAAGCTAAGAGGTTGAATTTCACCATCTGCAAGCTGTTGGCTACAGAAATGCTGCCTTTCCACCTGGAGGACACAGAGGATTTTCAAGACCTTATGTCCGTCACAGTGCCCCAGTACCAGATGCCCAGTCGGCACTACTTCTCAAAGAAAGGTGTGCCTGCGCTCCACTAGCATGTCGCACACAACATCACCGCTTCTTTGAGAAACTCTGTGTGTGACAGGGTGCACTTCACCACAGACACTTGGACGAGAAGGCATGGACAGGGGCGTTACATGTCGCTGACTGGGCACTGGGTAACTATGGTGACAGTAGGACAAGGGGCTGCTGTCCAAGTCTTACCGTCCCCACGAGTTGTGTGTTAATCCTCTTTATTTTGAACTTCCTCCACTGCTTCTGCCTCCTCAACCTCCTCTCGGTCCTCCACCTGCACCCAAAGCCTGTCTGGTAATGCCACCTGCTTTCTAACTGCGCAGAAGGAATCCTGCACACCTCCTTACTATGCTGGCAGCAGGGCTCAACGCATCAGTGTTTACTTTGAAATGTCTGGGAAATGTGAGTCACACAGCTGAGGAGTTTTGGTCAGCTCTGGAGACCCAGTTTCATGAAAGGTTGTCTCCACTGGACCTGCAACCAGGGAAGGCCGTGTGCGACAATGCTGCAAACCTGGGTGCGGCACTTCGCCGGGGCAATGTCACACACGTGCCTTGTATGGCTCACGTGTTGAACCTGGTTGTCCAGCAATTTTTAGCCCACTATCCCGGACTAGATGGCCTTCTGCAGAGTGCACGGTCGCTGTGTGCTCACTTCCGCCGTTCGCATCCCGCAGTTCAACGACTTACATCTCTACAGAAGTCGTTGGGCCTGCCAGTTCACCGGCTGAAATGCGATGTGCCGACACGGTGGAATTCAACTCTGCACATGTTGCAGCGACTGTGGCAGCACCGACAAGCCCTGGTGCAATACGTTCTGACGTATAGCCTGGGCAAACAAGATCCAGAGGTGGGGCAAATCACGCTGGAGGAGTGGTCTCAGATCAGGGACCTATGCACCCTTCTGCACAGTCTTGAAATGGCGACGAAGATGTTTAGTGCTGACGATGCCATTATCAGCATGACTATTACGGTGATTTACATGCTGGAGCACATGTTAAACAGAATTCGGAGTCAGGTGGTGGGACAAGAGGAGATGGAGGAAGTAGAGGAGGAGTCGTATGCGGAAGGGATAACATCTCCAAGGTCCAGACGGTTGGCAGCACCAAGGCGGCAGGCATGGGAGGGTGGGGGAGAGGGATTAACCAGGGCGCATGGTAGCAGCCAAACTGTTGAGGAAGGTGCAGGAGCCGAGGAAGAAGTGGAGGACGAACTGGCAATGGGCATGGAAGACTCATCAGATGAGGGAGACCTTGATCACATTTCTGTTGTGCGAGGTTGGAGGGAGAGGGCAGAGGAAGGAAGCATGATTCTTACCTCGCAACCAACACAACAAGGACTTGGTCCTTCTGGATGCGCAAGACACATGAGTGCCTTCTTGCTGCACTACCTGCAACATGACCCCCGGATTGTCAGAATTCGAAGTAATCCCGACTACTGGGTTGCCACACTCTTAGATCCCCGGTACAAAAGTATATTTGCCGAAATAATTCCTGCCATAAAAAGGTATTGACGAATGCAGGAGTATCTGTTGCAGAATCTTACATGTGCTTTTCCACAAAACACCAGTGGTGCACGTAGTGAATCTCACAGTTCTAACTTGCCAACGGTGGGACTGTCGAGTCTTCATAACTCAAACAGTAACAGTAACACAGTATCTGCTGGTAACAGCAATTTTGTGGAATCGTTTCACCACTTTTTTAGACCATCCTTTGCAAGGCCACAGGAGACAAGAAGTCTGACATATAGTCAATACCTAGAGAGGATGGTACAGGAGAATCTCCAAGTGAACATCGAAGCCATGACTGTGTCACTGGACCCTTGCTCATTTTGGTATTCCAATCTTGAAAAATCGCCGGAGCTCGCCACTCACGCCTTGGAGATCTTGTCATGCCATGCAGCCAGCGTTCTCTCTGAACGTGTGTTCAGCGCTGCTGGTGGTGTGCTGACAGATAAGCGCACGCGGCTGTCCACTGAGACTGTAGACAGACTCACGTTCATAAAGATGATCAAATCATGGATTCGCAAGGACATTTCTACCCCTGTGTCATCCTTGGGAGACTAAAAGCTTGGGGATTTGGTAAAATCACCTCACCAACCGTTTTAAGCAACAGTGGGGCAATTGATGCCACTTAACCCTAGAACGCATGACCATAAAAATCTACACTTTCACATACCTGGGGCCCTTTAGGCCCGTGTGCAAATAACATGGAATAACTCAAACTCAAATGACAAACAACTATATACATGAAGAATACCTAGAGTTTCAAAATTCTAACTAAAGCAATCTTGCAGAAAATAGAAAACAATTAACTGGGCGGGCCTGCAAGGCCACAGGTATGCGTTCTAGGGTTAAGTGGTGTCTGTGCCACAATTTTGGGAGTCCCCTTGCTGTGTCTTACGTGACGTTGGCATCGTCAATTCCAGGTGGGTTGGGTCGCACCCCCCCCTTTTAACTCTAAGAAACTACATACACTATGGCTTGGGGTAACACAGATGGTTGAGTCTGAAGAGCTGTTTACTTAGAGGTCTGCTCCAAATCTTCAGTGTCTGCTAGTCAGCGTAGAATTTTTAACTGCATCTAGCCTAGGCAATACTTTGGGCGTAGTAGCCCAGCTGCGAAGCAAGCTACACCGCCTGTGTATCTAATAAGAATTTTTAAATTAATCTAGCCTAGGCAGACTGTGGGGACCCCCAATCAAACCCAGATGCTCAGCCCCCCTACGGCCCCCCTTTCATGGACAACCCAATAATGTAACTCTTACAACTGGATGGGTGAGGATCGGTCACAGCTTTATTAACTCTTTATACTCATTCCATTAGAAAGGCATTTTATTTCTAAAATAATTCAGCTTGTTGCAGCATGCCCTGGGTCCCCACTCCGGCAAGTTGGCCAACAAGTGTAACTCTCCAACATGTCCTTTCTATTTCCAGGCCACGGAGGATCCAGCATACTCGTATGCAGGACTCTGACCCCCACCCATCACTCTTAACGCTTGTTCCACTCCGTCCTGGAGTCCTGACAGGAATATGTCCAGTCCAATATCTATTAAGTGAACACCGTCGGGCTGTATGAGGCCTGCTTTATCTCCTTCCAGTTGTCGGTGTCGTATCACTACACCGCCTCTGTCTCTTCTAAATTTTGCCATCCGAATATTTATTACCCGCCTTGTCCATTCGATGGCTGTGATGTCTCGCGCACCTTGCCATACCGCTATCGGCACAATCTCTGACCATACTATAGCTAATTTTGTGAAAAATTCTCTGAAGCGCTCAGTGTCTAGTTTCATTATTGCCATTAGTTATGCGCTCTTGTGATGACCTAGGTTGTTTCCCCCGGCCTGTATAACTAAGATGACCGGACCTCTTGCCTCTCTCCCTACCTTGATTACCTCCATTAGTACCTGTGGCCATAGCAGGCCTCTAATACCTCTCCAGTTGAAATATGTGTTATGAAATTCTAATTTCCTCCCGCCTGCGCGGACTTTCGCCCTTTTTTGTGCCCAATATATATACGAGTGGCCTATCACTCACACTGTTGGCTTAGCGTCACCTGTAAAAGAAACAAACCACGTTAGGATAACAAGTCCGGTCTTATGTATCTCGCCAAACACGTGGATCGCCATCTCCCTATCCTCTGAACTTCCGTTTCTGACAGTCCTGCTCTTGCTGCTTCCGTGGCCGCACCTATGCGGAATGAGTGTGTCCCGTAATCTTTGGGGTGGTTCCCTGCCGATGTTATGCATTTATTAAATATAGCTTGGAACAGGTATCTTGATAATGGCGTTCCATCAATGTGTGATACGATGAAATTACTTTGTGATCTGATGGTTAGATATGTTTTTACTATTGTTACCCGACTCAGTGTACCGTTTGTGGGTTGTAGAAGTACCCAAGTACCCCTGCCCGCTGGAACCGTTTTCGATTGGTGTATGTGTACACGTATTGCATTATTGGCTATGACTACTTCCTGGTGTAATAAGCGTCCACTGGTGGTAATTTTGGATTGAGGGACTAATTCGCTTATACATAGCGCCCCAAAGAAGGCGATCACAAATGCAGTAGACATTAGTGTTGCTTCAAATTGTGAGTGTCATGTTAATGGTGTTAGGGATAAGATGTGAGAAATCAGTTTTAGTGACACGGGACGGGACGTCTACATTCCTGACTTGGCTGATCCCTTTTCCACCCTTTTATGGATTGTCTGATGATGAATCTTTGTCACATCTCCCCAATTCAGTAGTTGGAAGTGAAATGCTACTCCGGTCAGACACCGCTGCGCTGACGCCCCTGATATGCCCCTCATCATTAGCTGGTGGAGAAATTCTATGGTGACTTGTGATCTGGCTTGTTCACATTGGTCAACCCGTCTGCTTGCTACTAGTCGTGTCCACTCTTCCCATGCCTTACCGTATGCTTGCCACGTTGACGGGGCAACTGACGCTCTGATTAATGGCATCAACTATTCGCCACTAGATCCCATAGGGAGGGTGGGCAACTGTTGCCCGATGGGTGGGCGTTGTGGAAGAGCTCTGTGAAAATCTGCCAATTGAATTGTTATAAAGCGTTAGCAGCAGCTTTATACCCCTCAGCATAGTGGCTAGCGCGGACCCATACATTGTGTTTTAGGCACAGGAATACTAGCCTGCGTAGTAGGCCTAGCACTGGGAGAGACGATGATGCCATCTTATTAATGCAGTGCACTAGGCTGGTGTTTTGTGTTTTGAAGCGTATATTTTTGTTAGCCAGGCGCGCGCCCCATATTTCTATTGCTACCACTATTGGGAAAAAATATTTTCAGGGCTAGATGCAGCTAAAAATTATTATTAATTTCAAAGCTGGTGGAGCTTGGTATAGATGGCCTAGTACAATGAGTCCCACACACTGCTAGAAGCCCAAATATTTTTTCAGAGGTAGATGCAGATAAAAATTATTTTTAATTTGCAACCTGATGGAGGTCAGTATAGATGGACTAATAGAACAAGTCCCACACACAGCTAGAAGCCCAAATATTTTTTCAGAGGTAGATGCAGATAAAAATTATATTCAATTTGCAACCTGATGGAGGTCAGTATAGATGGACTAATAGAACAAGTCCCACACACAGCTAGAAGCCCAAATATTTTTTCAGAGGTAGATGCAGATAAAAATTATTTTTAATTTGCAACCTGATGGAGGTCAGTATAGATGGACTAATAGAGAAAGTCCCACACACTGCTAGAAGGCCAAATATTTTTTCAGAGCTAGATGCAGATAAAAATTATATTCAATTTGCAACCTGATGGAGGTCAGTATAGATGGACTAATAGAACAAGTCCCACACACAGCTAGAAGCCCAAATATTTTTTCAGAGGTAGATGCAGATAAAAATTATTTTTAATTTGCAACCTGATGGAGGTCAGTATAGATGGACTAATAGAGAAAGTCCCACACACTGCTAGAAGGCCAAATATTTTTTCAGAGCTAGATGCAGATAAAAATTATATTCAATTTGCAACCTGATGGAGGTCAGTATAGATGGACTAATAGAACAAGTCCCACACACAGCTAGAAGCCCAAATATTTTTTCAGAGGTAGATGCAGATAAAAATTATTTTTAATTTGCAACCTGATGGAGGTCAGTATAGATGGACTAATAGAGAAAGTCCCACACACTGCTAGAAGGCCAAATATTTTTTCAGAGCTAGATACAGATAAAACTTATATTCAATTTGCAACCTGATGGAGGTCAGTATAGATGGACTAATAGAACAAGTCCCACACACAGCTAGAAGCCCAAATATTTTTTCAGAGGTACTGTAGATGCAGATAAAAATTATTTTTAATTTGCAACCTGATGGAGGTCAGTATAGATGGACTAATAGAGAAAGTCCCACACACTGCTAGAAGGCCAAATATTTTTTCAGAGCTAGATACAGATAAAACTTATATTCAATTTGCAACCTGATGGAGGTCAGTATAGATGGACTAATAGAACAAGTCCCACACACAGCTAGAAGCCCAAATATTTTTACAGAGGTACTGTAGATGCAGATAAAAATTATTTTTAATTTGCAACCTGATGGAGCTCAGTATAGATGGACTAATACAACAAGTCCCACACACAGCTAGAAGCCCAATATTTTTTCAGAGCTAGATGCAGACAAAAAATTATTTTGAATTTGCAACCTGATGGAGGTCAGTATAGATGGACTAATAGAGAAAGTCCCACACACTGCTAGAAGGCCAAATATTTTTTCAGAGCTAGATGCAGAAAAAAATGATATTCAGTTTGCAACCTGATGGAGGTCAGTATAGATGGACTAATAGAGAAAGTCCCACACACTGCTAGAAGGCCACATATTTTTTCAGAGGTAGATGCAGAAAAAAATATATTCAGTTTGCAACCTGATGGAGGTCTGTATAGATGGATTAATAGAACAAGTCCCACACACAGCTAGAAGCCCAATATTTTTTCAGAGTTAGATGCAGAAAAAAATATATTCAGTTTGCAACCTGATGGAGGTCAGTATAGATGGACTAATACAACAAGTCCCACACACAGCTAGAAGCCCAATATTTTTTCAGAGGTAGATGCAGAAAAAAATATATTCAGTTTGCAACCTGATGGAGGTCTGTATAGATGGATTAATAGAACAAGTCCCACACACAGCTAGAAGCCCAAATATTTTTTCAGAGGTAGATGCAGAAAAAAATATATTCAGTTTGCAACCTGATGGAGGTCTGTATAGATGGATTAATAGAACAAGTCCCACACACAGCTAGAAGCCCAAATATTTTTTCAGAGGTAGATTCAGATAAAAATTATTTTTAATTTGCAACCTGATGGAGGTCAGTATAGATGGACTAATACAACAAGTCCCACACACAGCTAGAAGCCCAATATTTTTTCAGAGCTAGATGCAGACAAAAAATTATTTTGAATTTGCAACCTGATGGAGGTCAGTATAGATGGACTAATAGAGAAAGTCCCACACACTGCTAGAAGGCCAAATATTTTTTCAGAGCTAGATGCAGAAAAAAATGATATTCAGTTTGCAACCTGATGGAGGTCAGTATAGATGGACTAATAGAGAAAGTCCCACACACTGCTAGAAGGCCACATATTTTTTCAGAGGTAGATGCAGAAAAAAATATATTCAGTTTGCAACCTGATGGAGGTCTGTATAGATGGATTAATAGAACAAGCCCCACACACAGCTAGAAGCCCAATATTTTTTCAGAGTTAGATGCAGAAAAAAATATATTCAGTTTGCAACCTGATGGAGGTCAGTATAGATGGACTAATACAACAAGTCCCACACACAGCTAGAAGCCCAATATTTTTTCAGAGGTAGATGCAGAAAAAAATATATTCAGTTTGCAACCTGATGGAGGTCTGTATAGATGGATTAATAGAACAAGTCCCACACACAGCTAGAAGCCCAAATATTTTTTCAGAGGTAGATGCAGAAAAAAATATATTCAGTTTGCAACCTGATGGAGGTCTGTATAGATGGATTAATAGAACAAGTCCCACACACAGCTAGAAGCCCAAATATTTTTTCAGAGGTAGATTCAGATAAAAATTATTTTTAATTTGCAACCTGATGGAGGTCAGTATAGATGGACTAATAGAGAAAGTCCCACACACTGCTAGAAGTCCAAATATTTTTTCAGAGCTAGATGCAGATAAAAATTATATTCAATTTGCAACCTGATGGAGGTCAGTATAGATGGACTAATAGAACAAGTCCCACACACAGCTAGAAGCCCAAATATTTTTTCAGAGGTACTGTAGATGCAGATAAAAATTATTTTTAATTTGCAACCTGATGGAGGTCAGTATAGATGGACTAATACAACAAGTCCCACACACAGCTAGAAGCTCAATATTTTTTCAGAGGTAGATGCAGAAAAAAATATATTCAGTTTGCAACCTGATGGAGGTCTGTATAGATGGATTAATAGAACAAGTCCCACACACAGCTAGAAGCCCAATATTTTTTCAGAGGTAGATGCAGAAAAAAATATATTCAGTTTGCAACCTGATGGAGGTCAGTATAGATGGACTAATACAACAAGTCCCACACACAGCTAGAAGCCCAATATTTTTTCAGAGCTAGATGCAGAAAAAAATTATATTCAATTTGCAACCTGATGGAGGTCAGTATAGATGGACTAATAGAATGATGCTATGCCCAAAAGATTTTACTTCACTAGGTGCAGTAAAAAAATTGGTATTCTATACACTGGTGGTATATCTTGCAACACAGATAGGCTACTCCACTGACTAACACACTCTGCAATAGGCCAAAAAGGATTAGCTTTGCTAGATTCAGCCAAATGCTGTGAAAAAAACTTGCACAGCACTGGCACAGACCTGCCTGGCAAAAACTGATAGGAACTGATGTAACCTAGTCCTGAAAAGGACTCCAATTACAATTAGTCTTTACTCCCACAACCTATCTATTTAAGAGCACAGACCTGCCTGATAAAAGTCATAGGAAATGCTGTAACCTAGTCCTTAAAAGGACTGCAATCACAACTATTCCCTACTCCCAAGCTATCTGTAGATTTGTGCGAAAATTGGCTTGAAATTAACAAGGTATAGCGCACACAGCAACAGCGGTGCCGTCTAACACGCAGCTGCAGCAGTGAGAAAATGGTGGCGACGGGGAAAATGGCTTGGTCTTATAGGGCAAGGACATGTGACATACACTGCCAATGACACATGCCCTTGCTTGTGTGAAAAAAAGCACTTCGCTCCGTGTGTGCGCTGCTGATAGGCTGACAGATTGCACCTCCCCACTGTAAATGCGGGAAAGAGAAAAAAAAAATGCAGATCTTCATTGTTCCTGCAGAGATCCATCCCCTGCCCCTCCCCCCACCCCGCTGTACACTCAAACTGCGTATTAACATTAATTTTCATCATTACTGAGAAAAAATCCAGTTATGATTTTGGTGCACGAACAGTTATCGAACATAACCTCGAACAGCCGAATATTTCTCAAATTGTTCGTGTTCGCCGAACGGCTCGAACACCACCCAAAACAGCTCGAATTTGAGATTGGCGAACAGTTCGAGTAGAACAACGCTCATCTCTAATCAGGAGAGTTCATAGCACAAACCTTGCAGGTTGTGATGATGATGAGGCCATCCATCTCCCTATTATTCTGTTACTTGGAATGCAAGCGCAAATATGCAGCCAGACACCCACCCACAGGTTGCAATAGTAAACTGCCACATTTCTGGGCAGCTGCTTGCACTTGAAATGTTGCCTTTTAGGCTCATGTAGGCGGAAGCTTTTCACAACATCATGGTGGCGGCGGCCATGTCTCCATACTCGGTCCCAAGCTTGTTGTCCCTGCCTTCCACAAGCACGGATCCCAGAACATTACCCGTGCCCCTCCCCCCCAGTGCACTGACTGGGAAGGACCGCCTAACCACTGTAATGCACACGCCCGTGCTGAGCGGCGTGTGCGTGTGATTCCACTGGACCGTGCCGGAGAGTGAATGCCTGGAGGGGCGTAACCAGGTATTCACCCGATCCGATCAGGGTCGCACGACGGCATACGACGCCAGTGCACCCAGGAGGAACCGAGCAGAGGGACCAGGTGCTACTCCAGGACAGACCCCGGACACGGCTGTTGACCCACACAGGGGAATACAGGAACAGACTGGTTAGGCTGGCACACAGACTGGTGGGAATAGGCAGGCACGACTGGTATGCGGGCAGGCGGGTATGCAGGCAGGGGGGTACAGGCAAGCACGGCTAGAGTGCAGACAGGAAGGCACTAGCAGGTAGGAACACAGGCGGGATAGGACCCAGTACACACTGGGACTCTGGAACAGAACCACAGATCTGGCAGACAAACACAGCAGAGTGAGGCCGCACAGAGAGGTGAGCGAGAGCAGGGCAGGACGAGACCGCCTGGAGCGGTGAGCAAGAGCAGAGCAGGACGAGACCGCCTGGAGCGGTGAGCAAGAGCAGAGCAGGACGAGACCGCCGGGAGCGGTGAGCAAGAGCAGAGCAGGACGAGACCGCCGGGAGCGGTGAGCAAGAGCAGAGCAGGACGAGACCGCCGGGAGCGGTGAGCAAGAGCAGAGCAGGACGAGACCGCCTGGAGCGGTGAGCAAGAGCAGAGCAGGACGAGACCGCCTGGAGCGGTGAGCAAGAGCAGAGCAGGACGAGACCGCCTGGAGCAGTGAGCAAGAGCAGAGAAGGACGAGACCGCCAGGAGCGGTGAGCAACAGCAGAGCAGGACGAGACCGCCTGGAGCGGTGAGCAAGGGCAGAGCAGGACGAGACCGCCTGGAGCGGTGAGCAAGAGCAGAGCAGGACGAGACCGCCAGGAGCGGTGAGCAAGAGCAGAGCAGGACGAGACTGCCGGAACAGTGAGCAAAGGAGTCAGAGCGGAGCAAGACTGCTGGAGCAGTGAGCAAAGGAGCCAGAGCGGAGCGAGACTGCCGGAGCAGTGAGCAAAGGAGTCAGAGCGGAGCGAGACTGCCGGAGCAGTGAGGAAAGGAGTCAGAGTGGAGCGAGACTGCCGCAGCAGTGAGCAAAGGAGTCAGAGCGGAGCGAGACTGAGCAGGGGGAACAGGGCTCTGTTCACACGGAACAGACAGGAAGGGAAAGGCAGAGCCAGATACCCACAAGGTACTTGCAGTGAAGTAGCGAGTGGACCACAAACACACAAACGGGAGTACAGAGACAACAAGCAGGAGTTAGGTACGAGTTCAGACTCTGCAGAAAAAGGAAAGGAACGGACATAGAGGCAAAACAGGTAAAGGATAGGAGAGAGTTCAGACTGGAACTGAGTGTACGGAAGAGACCGACACTGCAGCGGGATACAGGAGCGGGTCTAGGAATACGGCCCCCAGAGAGGCGGGACGAACAGGCAAGGAGCGTGTTCAGACAGGACAGACAAGATACAGGAGCGGGTCTAGGTAATCGGCCCCTAGAAGGCGGGAGGAACAGGCTAGGAGCGAGTTCAGACAGGACAGACAAGATACAGGAGCGGGTCTAGGTAATCGGCCCCTAGAAGGCGGGAGGAACAGGCTAGGAGCGTGTTCAGACAGGCCTGGAAATACAGCCTCCAGGATAGGCAGACAAGAGAACACAGAACGGGACCTGGTACCTTCAGAGTGCAAGCACACACTGAATGAAACACAATGCTCAGGCAGGGATTGATTGGAGCAGCTGGGTTATATACCAGGTGACAGACAGCAATAGGCTGAGGACGCACAAGGGGTGTGACCCACAGCAGGTACAAAAAGCAGGAAGTGATCGGGTGCCGCCCTTAAGCAGCAGAAACAGACACAAACAGACAGCATGGAGGGAAGCCAGAGAGACATTCTGGACTGGAGATCAAGTGCGCGCTCTTGCACAGTGGGAGATGGACCACCATGCAAGGGCGCCACCAGGTATGTTGCAGTACCCCCCCTTACGACCCCTCTTCTTCAGGCCTGCCAGAATCTTCCGCAGGGAATTCGAGGGCCAATCCTTCACTTCAAGGAGATCAATCCCACTGTCCACAGGAAAAACTGGTCTCATCTGGTTAGCTAGGATGCTACCTCCTATCCAGCCATCCTCAGCAACAGACGAAATGGGTGGAGTACCAGGAACAGCACACAAGGAAGTCTCTCTCCACATATTTTCAGGTGGCACCCCAGAGGGTACAGGAGACAACTGGAAGTCCTCCACCGGGTTGGAGGGGAGGAGAGACTTGGGGGTAAACTCTGCTTCGAGGTACATCTTGTCAAGCTCACAGGAAGAAATAAACGGGTTATCAGGTACAGGATGAGGAAAAGTCACTGTCTCTTTGTTATCTGGTGGTACCCCGGAGGATTCAGGAAACAACTGGAGGTCCTCCGCCAGGTCAGAAGAGTGCAGAGGCTCGGAGAAAACATCTGCTTCAGAGTACACTAGGTCGGACTCACTGGACGAAGCAGGCGAGGTATCGGGTACCGAGTATAGGAAAGTCTCTGTCCATTCACCACCAGGTGGCACCCCGAAGGGTTCTGGAGACAACTGGAGGTCCTCCGCCCGGTCGGAGGAGTGTAGAGACTCGGGAGTAACCTCTGCTTCGGAGTACACTAGGTTGGACTTACTGGACGAAGCGAGCGAGGTATCAGGTACAGAGTATAGGAGAGTCTCTGTCCTTTCGCTACCAGGTAGCACCCCGAAGGGTTCTGGAGACAACTGGAGGTCCTCCGCCTGGTCAGAGGGGTGTAGAGACTCATGGGTAACCTCTGCTTCAGAGTACACTAGGTTGGACTCACTGGATGAAGCGAGCGAGGTATCAGGTACAGAGTATAGGAGAGTCTCTGTCCTTTCGCTACCAGGTAGCACCCCGAAGGGTTCCGGAGACAACTGGAGGTCCTCCGCCTGGTCGGAGGGGTGTAGAGACTCATGGGTAACCCCTGTTTCAGAGTACACTAGGTTGGACTCACTGGACGAAGCGAGCGAGGTATCAGGTACAGAGTATAGGAGAGTCTCTGTCCTTTCGCTACCAGGTAGCACCCCGAAGGGTTCGGGAGACAACTGGAGGTCCTCCGCCTGGTTGGAGGGGTGTAGAGACTCATGGGTAACCTCTGCTTCAGAGTACACTAGGTTGGACTCACTGGACGAAGCGAGCAAGGTATCAGGTACAGAGTATAGGAGAGTCTCTGTCCTTTCGCTACCAGGTAGCACCCCGAAGGGTTCTGGAGACAACTGGAGGTCCTCCGCCTGGTCGGAGGGGTGTAGAGACTCGGGGGTAACTACCACTTTGGGGTACCCATTGTCAGGCTCACAGGACGGAGCGGACAAAGTATCGAGTACCAGGTGTAGAGAAGTCTCTCTCCATTTGTCATCGAGTGGTATCCCGGAGGATTCAGGAGGCAACTGGGGGTCCTCCGCCAGGTAGTAGAGGTGCACAGACTCTGAGGTAATCACAGCTTCGGACCATCCTTGGACATGCACACCGGTTTAAGTGGGTGAAGCATCTGATGCCGGGTGCAGGAAGTTCTCCTGTGTGGAGTCTGGATGGGCAGTAGTCTCTTCGGGCAGTAGAACTGGTGCACTACCCACGCACATTACCCGTTGGGGCTTCTCCGGGATACAGGGAGATGAAGCTTCAGTAGGGACTTCAAGGTTGGGGTCAGGAGGTCTCAGGGAGGACAGACCCTGGCGTGACGGCTTGCCTCTACGTCTAGCACGTCTGGACTGCCTCTTGAGGTTGGGAGAAGTATTCCGGAGAGCGTAGTCACCCTGTGAGGATTCTGGGTGGGCAGCAGTCTCATTGGGCTGGAGGACTATTGCGCTACCCACACACATTACCCATCGGGGCTGCTCCGGGATATTGGGAAGTGAAGCTTCAGCAGGAGCCTCCGGGTTAGGATCATCGAAGACCATTAGAAAGGCCACCAGGAAGGCCATTATGTCCAGGACGATAGGATCCTGTGTTTCCCATAGGGGGTTGATCCAGTCCAAGGCATCACCCGCTAGGTTAGACATAATGGATGCCACCTTAACCTGATCGGTGGGAAAACATAGAGGGTAGAACTTGAAGTGTAGCATGCATTGCTCCACAAATGCACGACTTTGTCTTGGATCCCCATAGTAACGTGGCGGATCCGCAGGAACGAGAGCAGATAGATCCATCTGGACGGGTGCGTAATTAGCCAGGAACTCAGCTAGAGAAAAAAAAATTGTATTTATTTATTTTTAATGCATGTATTCGCTGGAAAACGTCTCAGAGAGCGAAGGCCGTGGGGCTCAACGGGAACCATGGCCTGATCATGCTGTAATGCACACGCCCGGGCTGAGCGGCGTGTTCGTGTGATTCCACTGGACCGTGCCGGAGAGTGAATGCCTGGAGGGGCGTAACTAGGTATTCACCCGATCCGACCAGGGTCACACGACGGCATACGACGCCAGTGCACCCAGGAGGAACCGAGCAGAGGGACCAGGTGCTACTCCAGGAGAGACCCCGGACACGGCTGTTGACCCACACAGGGGAATACAGGAACAGACTGGTTAGGCTGGCACACAGACTGGTGGGAATAGGCAGGCACGACTGGTATGCGGGCAGGCGGGTATGCAGGCAGGGGGGTACAGGCAAGCACGGCTAGAGTGCAGACAGGAAGACACTAGCAGGTAGGAACACAGGCGGGATAGGACCCAGTACACACTGGGACTCTGGAACAGAACCACAGATCTGGCAGACAAACACAGCAGAGTGAGGCCGCACAGAGAGGTGAGCGAGAGCAGGGCAGGACGAGACCGCCTGGAGCGGTGAGCAAGAGCAGAGCAGGACAAGACCGCCTGGAGTGGTGAGCAAGAGCAGAGCAGGACGAGACCGCCGGGAGCGGTGAGCAAGAGCAGAGCAGGACGAGACCGCCGGGAGTGGTGAGCAAGAGCAGAGCAGAACGAGACCGCCGGGAGTGGTGAGCAAGAGCAGAGCAGGACGAGACCGCCTGGAGCGGTGAGCAAGAGCAGAGCAGGACGAGACCGCCTGGAGCGGTGAGCAAGAGCAGAGCAGGACGAGACCGCCTGGAGCGGTGAGCAAGAGCAGAGCAGGACGAGACCGCCTGGAGCGGTGAGCAAGAGCAGAGCAGGACGAGACCGCCAGGAGCGGTGAGCAAGAGCAGAGCAGGACGAGACTGCCGGAGCAGTGAGCAAAGGAGTCAGAGCGGAGCGAGACTGCCGGAGCAGTGAGCAAAGGAGTCAGAGGGGTGCGAGACTGCCGGAGCAGTGAGCAAAGGTGTCAGAGCGGAGCGAGACTGCCGGAGCAGTGAGCAAAGGAGTCAGAGCGGAGCGAGACTGCCGGAGCAGTGAGGAAAGGAGTCAGAGCGGAGCGAGACTGCCAGAGCAGTGAGCAAAGGAGTCAGAGCGGAGCGAGACTGAGCAGGGGGAACAGGGCTCTGTTCACACGGAACAGACAGGAAGGGAAAGGCAGAGCCAGTACATGGATAAGAATGAAGTGATTAACCAGAGTCAGCATGGGTTTGTAACTAACAAGTCATGTCAGACTAACTTAATTTCCTTCTATGACAGAATCACTGACTGGGTGGATCAGGGAAATGCTGTAGATATAGTATATCTTGACTTCAGCAAAGCATTTGACAAAGTATCTCACACCATCCTTATTGAAAAAATGACCAAGTATGCAATGGACCAGGCAACTGTTAGGTGGATTCATAACTGGCTTAGTGATCGGACTCAAAGGGTGGTTGTAAATGGCTTCACATCCAACTGGATGAATGTCTCAAGTGGGGTACCACAGGGCTCCGTCCTGGGACCTGTATTGTTCAACATCTTTATCAATGATTTAGATGAAGGAATTGAGGGTAAACTGATTAAATTTGCTGATGACACAAAGCTAGGAGGGATAGCTAATACTAGAGAAGAGAGAGAGAGGATTCAAAAAGACCTAAATAAACTGGAGCAGTGGGCAGCAACCAACAGAATGGTTTTTAACAGGGAAAAATGCAAAGTACTACATCTGGGCAATAAAAATGAAAAAAGCATATACAGAATGGGAGGAATAGAGCTAAGCAACAGTACATGTGAAAAAGACTTAGGTATACTAATAGATCATAGACTAAACATGAGTCAACAGTGTGATGCAGCAGCAAAAAAGGCAAATACAATTCTGGGATGTATTAACAGAAGCATACAGTCTAGATCACGTGAAGTCATTATCGGTCTTTACTCCTCTTTGGTCAGACCTCATCTGGAATACTGTGTACAGTTTTGGGCACCACATTTTAAAAAAGACATAGACAAACTGGAGCAAGTTCAGAGAAGAGCGACCAGAATGGTGACTGGTCTGCAAACCATGTCCTATGAGGAACGGTTGCAGGATTTGGGAATGTTTAGCTTGCAAAAAAGAAGACTGAGAGGAGACTTAATAGCTGTCTACAAATATGTCAAGGGCTGTCACATTGTAGAAGGATCATCTTTATTCTCATTTGCACAAGGAAAGACTAGAAGCAATGGGATGAAACTAAATGGGAGGAGACACAGATTAGATATTAGAAAAAACTTTTTGACAGTTAGGGTGATTAATGAGTGGAACAGGCTGCCACGAGAGGTGGTGAGTTCCCCTTCAATGGACGTCTTCAAACAGAGGCTGGACAGACATCTGTCTGAGATGATCTAGTGAATCCTGCTTTGAGCAGGGGGTTGGACCAGATGACCCAGGAGGTCCCTTCCAACTCAACCATTCTATGATTCTATGATTCTATGATCAGATACCCACAAGGTACTTGCAGTGAAGTAGCGAGTGGACCACAAACACACAAACGGGAGTACAGAGACAACAAGCAGGAGTTAGGTACGAGTTCAGACTCTGCAGAAAAAGGAAAGGAACGGACATAGAGGCAAAACAGGTAAAGGATAGGAGAGAGTTCAGACTGGAACTGAGTGTACGGAAGAGACCGACACTGCAGCGGGATACAGGAGCGGGTTTGGGAATACGGCCCCCAGAGAGGCGGGACGAACAGGCAAGGAGCGTGTTCAGACAGGACAGACAAGATACAGGAGCGGGTCTAGGTAATCGGCCCCTAGAAGGCGGGAGGAACAGGCTAGGAGCGAGTTCAGACAGGAAAGACAAGATACAGGAGCGGGTCTAGGTAATCGGCCCCTAGAAGGCGGGAGGAACAGGCTAGGAGCGAGTTCAGACAGGACAGACAAGATACAGGAGCGGGTCTAGGTAATCGGCCCCTAGAAGGCGGGAGGAACCGGCTAGGAGCGTGTTCAGACAGGCCTGGAAATACAGCCTCCAGGATAGGCAGACAAGAGAACACAGAACGGGACCTGGTACTTTCAGAGTGCAAGCACACACTGAATGAAACACAATGCTCAGGGATTGATTGGAGCAGCTGGGTTATATACCATGTGACAGACAGCAATAGGCTGAGGACGCACAAGGGGTGTGACCCACAGCAGGTACAAAAAGCAGGAAGTGATCGGGCGCCGCCCTTAAGCAGCAGAAACAGACACAAACAGACAGCATGGAGGGAAGCCAGAGAGACATTCTGGACTGGAGATCAAGTGCGCGCTCTTGCACAGTGGGAGATGGACCACCATGCAAGGGCGCCGCCAGGTATGTTACAACCACAAATGCGTGGACAAGTGAATGTGTCCAGGGATGGTACGGATCCAGTCCACAGCTTGTCGGTGAGAGTAGTATTTCACCACAGCCATATTCTTTAGCTGGGTGAAAGGACTTGGGAAACCGTATCTACTCCAGCTGTCATTTCTCCCAGGAAGTCCTCTAATGCATCTTCTTGCATAAGCAATGGCAGCCCTTCCAACTTCAGCTCTCACTTCTCGTTGATACTTAGCCACAGTCCAAGATCTTTCTTTACGCCTTGAATTTAATCACTACAGAGTTGGACAATGGCCTGATCTGCAATGCGTTTTGAGGAATAACGTGCATAAGCAAAGCCACGGTTTAGGCCACTGAAGGTCATTAAGTGAAACTCACACAGCTTTCCCACGCACTGAAAGAGGGGTATCAAGACTTCCAAGACAGGCAAGACTTCCCTGTCCTCCCCCAGAGGACAACTGTCCATGTTCTCCTCCTCATTCTCCTCCTCCTCATTATCACCCAATAACCATTGAGATGAGATGAGGCTGGGCTGCATAGTTCCTTGCTCTACCTGCAATGCCTCCTCTTTAACTGTGAGCAGTGAGAATTTCAGTAGACAGAGAAGCTGGATGCTGATACTAGTTATGACGTCATCGCCACTCACCATCTTGGTGGAGTACTCAAAGTTTTGATGGACGGCACCGACATCCATGCCCACTCATCAGCTCTTATGTGCGGAGGCAGACCTGAATGATGATGGGCGTGTTGAAGCTGGTACTCAACAACTGCCGTCTGCTGCTCACAAATCCTTCCCAACATCTGCAACTGTGATTTCTAACATGTGATGACATCGCACAACAGTCAGTGAGCTGGAAGCTGCAAATGCTGCTGAAGCACTGCCAGGGTGGCGGAAGCTATAGCTGACTTTCTCAAATGGTCACACATGCATTGTACTTTCACAAGCAGCTGTGGCAGATCTGGGTAGGTTTTGAGAAATTGCTGAACCACTAAGTTGAGCACATTTAGTGCTCTCTCTTTACTAATGTGTAACCCTGTATGGATAACAATATCAGCACGCCGTCCCAGCGTGGGAGAATTCTCCTGCTCAACGGTGACGTCATTTGCCGGCACTGCATGCGCAGGAGAATTCTCCCACGCTGTCAGTGATGTGCATGAGGTGAGCTGAGTTCATTGGACTTGAACTCGGCTTATCTGGATGCCGTCACAGCCAGACACTGAGGAGCTTCACTGAGGAGCTTCTCAGTGTCTGCAGCATGGCAAGCTGGATGGCAGAGTTCTGCTGCGATCCACCCTGTTATGTTAATGTAGCAGAGCGGAAGCCGTCCTGGAAACCATGGAAAGGTAAGGATAAGGATAACGTTTGTTTATTATTTTACTTTTATTTCAGGAGATCGTTGGCTTCAGCTGGAATGGGCGATACGGTAAGTAGAGTTTAATTTAGAACATTAAAGAATTGTGTCTTTATTTCAATTAAAGGACTTTATTTTGGGTGTTTGTGTTTTTTTTTTAACTTTCACTATGGGGTTAGTAATTGGGGTGTCTTATAGATGCCACTCCATTACTAACCTGGGCTAGATGTCAGCTGGCATTATAAGCTGACATCAACCCTAGCCATATTACCTCACTGCCACCGCTACAGGGCAGTGGGAAGAGTGAGGCTAAGTGCCAGAATTGGCACATCCTATGGATGCGACATTTCTGGGGCGGCTGATGGCTGGTGTTTCTAGCCTGGGAGGGGGCCAATATTCATGGCACCCTTCCTGGGCTATTAATATCAGCCCCCAGCTGTCTGCCTAGCCTTTGCGAGCTATTAAAAGAGGGGGGACCCCACGTCATTTTTTTGGGGGTCCCCCATTTTAATAGCAAGTAAAGGCTAGGTATTCAGCTGGGGGCTGATATTAGTAGCCTGGGAAACTCCGTGGGTATTACGCCCTTTCCAGGCTTCAAACATCTGCCCCAGCCATCTGCTTAACCTCCGCTAAAGACTAAAATTAGGGGAACCCCTCCCAATTTTTTTTTAATAAATCCTTTATTTTAACACTAAATAACAAGTACAGTACCCAACACTGTCACTGTACTTATTATATACAGTACAGTCCAAAAGTTTGGACACGCCTTCTAATTTAAAGATTTTTCTGTATTTTCATGACTATGAAAATTGTACATTCACACTGAAGGCATCAAAACTATGAATTACCACATGTGGAATTATATACTTAACAAAAAAGTGTGAAACAACTGAAAATATGTCATATATTCTAGGTTCTTCAAAGTAGCCACCTTTTGCTTTGATGACTGCTTTGCACAATCTTGGCATTCTCTTGTTGAGCTTCAAGATGTAGTCACTGGACTACAGAGCTGATGTCGGCGGCTGCTGTAGAGAGCCACAATCGTTACGGGGTCTGTGCCTGTGGACCACAGGTGCAGAAAGGACACCGAGGGAACGGAGGACAGGTGAGAATCTTTTTTTTTTTTTCCTCTGTCATGTGAAATACAGCACACGGGGACCTTGACCACAATATGGGGGGATGGGGACCGCAGTATGGGGGGATGGGGACCGCAGTATGGGGGGACCCTGACCGCAGTATGGGGGGACGGGGACCCTGACCGCAGTATGGGGAGACGGGGACCCTGACCACAGTATGGGGGGACGGGGACCCTGACCGCAGTATGGGGGAACCTGGATGGGGGACCATGTCTGTAATATGGGGGACCATGTCTGTAATATGGGGAACATGGATGGGGGCACCATATCTGTAATATGGGGGACCAGGATGGGGGACCATGTCTGCAATATGGGGGACCATGTCTGTAATATGGGGGACATGGATGGGGGCACCATGTCTGTAATATGGGGGACCAGGATGGGGGACCATGTCTGCAATATGGGGGGCCATGTCTGCAATATGGGGGACCATGTCTGCGGGACCTTGTCTGTAATATGGGGGACATTGTCTGTAATAAGGGGGACCTGTATGGGGGACCATGTCTGTAATATGGGGGACCATGTCAGTAATATGGGGGACCTGGATGGGGGACCATGTCTGCAATATGGGGCACCATGTCTGCAATATGGGGGACCATGTCTGCAATATGGGGGACCATGTCTGCAGTAAGGGGGTCCTGGATGGTGGACCATGTCTGCAATATGGGGGACCATGTCTGCAATATGGGGGACCTGGATGGGGGACCATGTCTGCAATATGGGGGACCTGGATAGGGGACCATGTCTGCAATATGGGGGACCATGTCTGCAATATGGGAGACTGGGATGGGGGACTATGTCTGCAATATGGGGGACCTGGATGGGAGACCATGTCTGCAATATGGGGGTCCTGGGTGGGACACCATATCTGCAATATGGTGGACCTGGATGGGAGACCATGTCTGCAATATGGGGGACCTGGATGGGAGACCATGTCTGCAATATGGGGGACCTGGATGGGAGACCATGTCTGCAATATGGGGGACCTGGATGGGTGACCATGTCTGCAATATGGGGACCTGGATGGGAGACCATGTCTGCAATATGGGGGACCTGGATGGGGGACCATGTCTGCAGGATGGGAGACCATGTCTGCAGGATGGGAGACAATGTCTACAGTATGGGGGACCTGAATGAGAGACCATGTCTGCAGTATGGGGGACCTGGATGGGAGACCATGTCTGCAGTATGGGGGACCTGGATGGGGGACCTGGAGGGGAGACCATGTGTGCAGTATGGGGGACCTGGATGGGGGACCATGTCTGCAGTATGGGGGACCTGGAGGGGAGACAATGTCTGCAAGATGATTATAAGTTCAAAAGGTGTATAGAAAATAAAATGGTATCACTAAAAATGACACTTTGTCATACAAATAATGCGGCCCCCCAAATTAAATGTTTACCGTCTGCGGCCCATATGCCCAGCTGAGTTTGAGACCCCTGATCTACACTATCTGACTTCCACACATGAGCCCATCTGGGTAGCTAATATCTATCATTACACAGGAGCACACTGAGCTACATCTGTCTCCCCAGCAGTTACATGGATAGAATGGCACTGAGGGAACATGGCCGGTTTTCATATGTCTTGGCAGTACATATCATGATGTCACAACTTACATTGTGACTTCTGAGGCTTACTCTGTGCCACAAGCCAGACATCAGATGAAATTCTTGGCCGTGGGACAGGTAAGTAGAAGATATTTATTTTTATATTTTTTGTCCACTACAATTCACCAAAATTGTGAAGTGACTCACAAAAAACTGAGGCAAATTCATTTCAACTTAAACAGATTGCTAATCTCTAGTGTTCACTTCTGCTTTAGCCTGTGTGCCCACAATTAACTTTTTCAGAGTTTTTGACACTGTGTGTTTTCACTGCTTCAAAAAAGCCACATCTTACAGTTTTAGCAAAGTTGATGAGATTTATAGAAATCTCATGCCCATTGTGCTCTTTTTTTGCTCAGCGTAAAATGACCTGTAAATCATGATTCAAATCCGCAACATGTAATTTTCTCTTGCAGGTACCCTGAGTTTAATGTGCAAATTTTACCCACAGACTTGCATTAGATGTGGAAAATTTGCAAGTAAAGAAAACGTACATGCGTTTTTAGTGCGTTTCTGTGGCGGAAACATGTCACAAACGCTAGTAAGGTGAATATGACTATATCAATAAACTTTTGTCAATGACAAATACCAATAAGAATCAAAACAAAGCAGCTTTGCTTAAAACATGACACACCAAAAAGAGACAGAAAACGCAGCATCCTATACACGATAAACACGCATGTTAAAAAACCGCACACAAAAACGCAATGAACAAATGCAAGTTACCTAATTTAAATGATAGGTGCAGACAGAAATGGTGCAGAAATTCTGCAACATCAAGAACTTACCAAAAGCTCAATGTAGCCTTAAGCTTCATGAAAATCAGCAATTTCTTAACCATCCAAAAGTAGATTTTCAAACTGGAAACATATCCTAAACTGACCAAAGAGGAACATGACAAAGTCACACACATATAAGGAAATATTATCAAAGGAAAAGAAGTAAGAACAGAAAATATTCAAAACTGTAGTAAGACAAATCACTATGAAATATAATTCTTCTAGTGTCAAATGTGAACTTAAATTGGACTCAGGAAGAATTGGAAATATAAAGGAGAGGATCGGGAATGGACATACCATTGGTGTAGCTGCGCAGAGGCCCAGAGTGGATGGGTCCCATGCCAGCTGTGCAGGGCACCTTATTACAAGGACAACCTGGCCTGCTGCTCGAAGCCCGGGACATCAGTAGGCGCATTACCAGATTGCCCTCTTGATTTGTTGCTTGCTGGACATGGAGTGTTCCTGCAACTCTGCTGCTTACAGTAAAAAGTAGCAGCGGAGCTTCAGGAAACCGCACTAAGCTTCCTGCCCGGTGCTTTCTCTGTGACTCAAACATGAACAGCATGATAATGTTAGCAAGCCACCTGCATAATTTAGAATAGAGATGAGCAGATTCATCTGCAAAGAATCGAGTTCACGGTTTTACGAATTTGCGTACACAAATGAAATACTTGCAGCATCAGAGAGCAGGCTAATGTAAGGTTTTACTGCACGTGGGCCTCACCATAATGCCCTGAAGCTATGACATCTTATGGATTATAATACTTTGTATAGGGGACAGTAAGTAACTGGGCCATCTGAGATCACTGGTTTCCAATGGAACACAGTTTGTATGGCAGAGTCGTTTTCCATCTCTCTCTCCTGTAAAATATAAGCTCTCTTGGTGAATGTGGCCATATCTTTTTCTTTTTTTTAGAGTGTAAGTTCTTATTGTCAGCAAGTCCTCTCTCTCTTTCCTGTAAAGTTTCATCTATTATAGTCAGAGCGGTTCTCTCTCGTTTATCAAATGTAAGCTGTTATGGTCAACTGTTTTTTTTTTCTCTCTCCTCTGGCCCACAGATATTTTCCAATATTGGAAAAAATAGACAAAATCAATTTTTTGGGGACAATTTGGTGAAGTTGGCAAATTTCAATTTCAAAACATCTGCTAATCTCTAATTTAGACAGTACCCAGCCGGAAGAGGAAGGAAGCAATTCTGCATGGCATCTTCTGGAGAGGTGAGTGATTCTTTTATCTATCTATCTACCTATCTATCTATTTTTTATTAACACAATGGAGCGGGTAAGATAGAAGGATAAAGGGGATAGGATGCTATCAGGGACTTATAGTAAATTGGGGCAGCGGAGGATGATATACAGGGGCTTATAATGAATTGGTCGATGGGTGAGGGAGCTATACAAGGACTTATAATGAATTAGGTATTGGGGAGGATGTCATAGAGGGGTTTATAATGAATTGCAGGTGGATAGAATGCTACTCAGGGGCTTATCAAGAATTGTGGGGACTCTGAACAGGGACTTTTAATTCATTTGGGTTGGGGAGGACACAGGATAGGGATTTATAATAAATTTGGCCATGAGAGGACACAGTAGAGGGACTTAGATTAAATTGGTGGGAGTGCTAACAGTTACTAAATCATCTCAGAGAGATGTCTGTCCAGCCTCTGTTTGAAGACTTCCATTGAAGGAGAACTCACGATCTCTATTGGCAGCCTGTTCCACTCATTCAACGCTAAATATGCAAACATGAAATATGAAATTTGAATTGCATTACTGCTCTAGTAAATAGAAATAACAGAGAAATCTTAGCACATAAGTAGGTCAATTCTTGTGTACCTGGTAGCCACGGTAAGGCGCTTCTCATTACAAGGAACCTACCTAATGTGAATCCTCTCTTAGAGAATAAAGTCTGCATGTGTATGGGAAGGTAAGATTCTGCTGTAATTAAAAAATCCTGAGGCCCAGGGGTGGAGTGTTCAGTCAGAAAGTCTATGTATAAAAATATGAAAACACTGACCGTCACTTCCAAAACAGAAAATGTGTACAGGTGCTTACTAAGAGTAGCCATCTCCATACACAATTAAGATTTCTTAGTTATTTCTATTTTACAGAGCAGTAATACAATTCAAATTTCATATTTCATGTTCGCATACATAGCGTTGCAGAGTGCTACTTTATTTGTTAGTTGTACTGTTTATGGAGATGGTTACTCTTAGTAAGCACCTGTACAAACCTATTATCTGTTTTGGAAGTGACAGTCAGTTTTTTCATATTTGTATACATAGGCTTTCTGGCTGAGCTCTCTACTAGTAATGGGCAAACCCAAACACTAAATTTCAGGGTCCGTACCAAACACCTACTGTGGAAGTCCGTGTTAATGTTCGGATTTGGGTGTTTCCCGTTCTATCACTTGCGTGACAGCACAGGAAACACAGGCTCTGATCGATGGTAATGCTGACAGTACTGCTACCACCATCAGCCGTCACCTACTGCCATAGGAAACAGCGAGCGCAGGCACCGATAGATGAGAGCAGTAGTCTCCCATCCGCCGGCGCCTTCTGAAAAGTAAAAAACTTCTGAAAGTAAAAAAAAAATGTTAAAATGAATAAAAAAAATATTAAAATAAAAATAAAACACATTATACTCACCTACACTTTGTTCCCAATGTTCTCTGCCCCTACAAAAAAATGAAAAATAAAAAAACACCATATACTCACCTTAAAGCTAATCCCCGAAGCCCATGATCACCTGTAATAAAGGTAAAATAATAAAGCAACCTCATCCTCACCTGTCCGTCGCAGTCCAAATAGTTAGGGTCCTGCGATGATTCCATGAACAGAGCAGCCACATTGTAAAATGTAACCGCTCTGGTAATTTGCCGGCAATAAACTGACGCTCAGTGTATTGCCGGCAAATGAAGTCAGCGCAACTTAGTTCAACTCATTGACGCCAGGGCAAACGTGGGAAAATACTCACCACGCATGCACTGACCTCATTTATCGGCAATACACTGAGTGTCAGGCTTCACGTCGTTTTTTTTTGGGTCCCCCATTTTAATCGCCAGTAAAGGCTAAATATACAGGTAGGGGTTGATATTAATAGCCTGGGAAGCTCCTTGGGTATTACCCCCTTCCAAGGCTGAAAACATCCGCCCCAGATGTCCACTTTCCCTCTGCTACTTAATAAAATTACAGGGGACCCCATGCCATTATTTTTCCCAGAAATGTACTCATTTATTAATAAATTACATGAACAGTAAGGTACACACGCAAAGCACGGATCATATACTGTATATCACATATTTATATCTAACTGTATATCTATCTATTATCTATATATCTAGCTATCCATTATCCATCTATCTATCAATCTATTATCTATGGATCTATCTATCTATCTATCTATACAAATATATATTACACTGTTCAACAACGTTTTTGTTTCCTGCAGAAATTGGGTGAATCGTATCAGAATTGTCATGCTGAGTTCAGAAATAACTTCAGAATTGCTCTATCACATAAAATGTTAAGAAAAATACAATTATATATCTGCATTGTATACTGTCAAATTCGTAGTGGCATGTGATATTCCGAATGCAAAAGTCAGCAACAGCGATCAAGTTTAGAAATGTTTTCCCATTGATTTTCGCTTATAATCACTGTCTGATGATTCACGGACAAGATTCCAACAATAGTCACCCAGTATTGAGGGATTCCACCTTCCCTGGTACCGTTTTTCCATCTAGGAAATGTCTTGATGAAACCTTTCACCATGTTCATCACTTACAGTGCCAAGGTTTGGTGGGAAAATGTCCATGTGTGAATGAAGGAAATGTATTTTAAGTGACATGTTGCACTTCATTGACTTGTAAGCCTGAAGAAGACTATCAACCTGTTCTTTTGATAGGTATCGAAGGGTAGACATTGCCATTGTGTAGCAAGACAGCCTTCAAACTTAAGACCTATGAATCAATGAACAGTCGCCATTCCCTTGGGTCATGGTCAACTCCAAGGACAGAAAACAATCCAGTAATATCACTGCAAAAAGTGAGACTGTCAGCTTGACTGAAATATTTGGTCAAATCTTCATGACGACTGCGCAATACTGAAATTTTTGTACCTGGCTGTAACAGATTCCACCCTTGCAACCTTGATCCAAGAAGTTCAGCCTGACTCTTTGATAAACCCAAATCTCTGACCAGATCGTTGAGTCTTGCTTGAGATATGAAACGTGGAGCAGTTGCTATTGATGGTTTGAAATCTGAATCAGCAGCAGCTTCCATCTCTAATGAATCAACCGTCATTTCATTGTCATCTTCTATTCTCCACATCGGCGGTGGTTTTGGAACTGGCAGACCTTCATTGTGCGCCAGTGGTCTAATTGCAGAAGCAAGGTTGGGATATTCAATAGACCTCCTGTTCTTAGAAGTAAAACTGGATACATTGGTCATACAGAAGTAACAATCGGTTATACGGTCCTTTTGCAAATGGCATCAATATTCGCACACCCTTCAGCCAAGACCTCAAACTTGTAGCGCAAGATGAGCAGCATATATGAGGAGCCCATGCTCTGTCTTGGTCACCAATTTTGTATCTAAAATATAACTCATATGCCTTCTTAAACATTGCAGTTATACTCCTTTTCTGGGCTTTAAGGGTATAATCTCCACATATATAACAAAAGAGGTCACTGATATTGCGACATTGATGCAACATTCTGCAACTCGTTACTTATTAAACAGTTTTGCACCTTATGAAATTTTCTGCAAAACAGAAGAAACACATGAACACTACAGCGTCGTTACTGCTATTATATAATGCTACTTGGAAATAGACCAATGTCTGACAGTTGTGTCTGGGCATGCCTGAGGGTGCACAAATAATGCAATGCATGATTGGACAGGGCTTCAGTGCTGTATATCATAACAAAGAGAGTCCATATTATGAATTTCATTGGTTATTTTTACCCAAAATACACTTCTGAAAGAAAAAGTTTAATATAAGTGGCAATTTATTATGCACTATGTACAGTCCTTATCATTATAATTGTAAAATGAAAAAAATCTTGGAAATGGTACATGCTAAAGAAATTCTGATAAGATTTCTGAAACCAGCACCTCAAAATACATATAGATAACATATTTTATAACTGGAAACAGAAAAAAAGTTAAAATTTGTTGACCAATGTTATCTATCCATATCTACTGTATCTATCCATATATCTATTATCAATCTATCTATCTATATCTATATATCTATATAGCTATCCATATATCTATTATCTATCCATCTATCTATCTATCTTTCTATCTATCATCTATCTATCTATTATGTATATATCTATTATCTATATATCTATATATCCATATATCTATTATCTACAGTACAGACCAAAAGTTTGGACACACCTTCTCATTTAAAGATTTTTCTGTATTTTCATGACTATGAAAATTGTACATTCACACTGAAGGCATCAAAACTATGAATTAACACATGTGAAATTTTATACTTAGCAAAAAAGTGTGAAACAACTGAAAATATGTCTTATATTCTAGGTTCTTCAAAGTAGCCACCTTTTGCTTTGATGACTGCTTTGCACACTCTTGGCATTCTCTTGATGAACTTCAAGTGGTAGTTACCGGAAATGGTTTTCACTTCACAGGTGTGCCCTGTCAGGTTTAATAAGTGGGATTTCTTGCCTTATAAATGGGGTTGGGACCATCTGTTGTGTTGTGCAGAAGTCTGGTGGATACACAGCTGATACTCCTACTGAATAGACTGCTAGAATTTGTATTACGGCAAGAAAAAAGCAGGAGGTGGAGGTGCAGTGGGGAGAGCCACTGATTGGTCTGTTGTTTTAAAGCTTGCCACAACTCTGCTGCAGTGTGTGCTTTCTGACCTAAACAGATCAGCTTCAGCAGAGCGTGTTGCCACTTTGTCGATGCGCTGCTGAACAGGTCCCAGCTTGGCAGTGATGGGGAGGGTAATTCAGCAGAGGATGAGGAGCAGGATGAGGGGAGAGAGGAAATAGTAGTTGAAAAGGCAGAAACCCTGACAGAAGTTGGGCCTGCTATTCTTGGCGTGGGTAGGATGTGTGATGTTCCAGTTTGCGCCATTGTCCCACCAAGGTTCGCCCAGTGTGCAGTGACAGAAATGTATCATCCCTGTCCACAAAACATTGTCCAGGTGTTTGCTGTTAGGTGGACCTTCTCGGTTACAGCATTTTTGAGAGCACAGTTCAGATTTTTTTAACACATGTTTGTGTAACGCAGAGACGACACATCGGGCAAAATAGTGGTGGCTGGGAACACTGTATCGTGGGGCAGCCACAGACAAGAGATCATGGAAAGACTATTCCCACAAGACTAAATGACAACATCTCCACAGCAAACAATTTGGCAATGTGCGAGTTTAGTATTTGTGCCTGTGGGTGCGTGGCTGGGTTTCCAAGCTCTCAGGCACGGACAATTGGACGCTTTGCTGGTGACAAGGAAGTGCATGTGGTTGATGTTTGTTGTGTGTGAGCAACCGCAGCTTGTAGACAGGAGTGATGAGAGCCTGCTTACTGAACATCAGATCCTGAAGGGCATAGTCCAGGCGACATGGCATTAGTTTGAGCTGCAGATGCAGATTTGGTACCCTGGTTTTTCACCCACCTACTGGGGTGCTTGACTGCCATGTGGTTTCGCATACTGGTGGTGCTCAGGTTGCCTTTGCCCAGGCCTGTGCTCAACTTGGTATAGCAGATGCTACAGACTACAATGTTTTTCTCTGAAGGACTTTCAGAAAAAAATTCCACACAGCAGCTGAATGCTCCCTTGCCCAGACTTGGCAGACAGCGAGGGTGCTCTTGGGAACAGTTGACCCAGTTCTCACTCTGGGCAAACCACGACCCCTTGGTGCCTGTGTTGGTGCTACATATCCATCTTCCTCTGTTTTGCTGTCATGGCTATGCATGCCAATGGTCCAGGTTGAATCATTGGACTCATCATCGACCACCTCGTCTTCTATCTCATCCTCCTTCCCAGTTGACATTCTATGCTGACCTGATGGCAACTGTGTCTCATCAACAGCAGCCTCCACCTCTGGAGACAGTAAATGACGTTCTTCCAAGTGGCTTTCTTCTGGCCGTAGGACTTCAGATATTTGAGCATCAAGGCACGCCACCTCCTCTTGTCCCTCTTCAATGTTGCATTGTGATAGGCCAGAGCCATCAAAGGATACATACCAAACAGATCCTCAGAGTGGCCAAACTTGGGGTCATATGTCTCCTATGACTGATAATAGCGGGAGGAAGGAGAACCAGCTTCAGGATTGGATAGGCCAGTCTTCTGTGCATCGACAGTAGACTGTGGGGTCGTGGAAGATTTTTTGCTGCTTGGAAAATGCGTAGAGGCCTTGTCTACTCTCCAAAACAGAATCTGCTCTCGCTCTTCTGGCTTTTACACACGTTTACGTTCCAGACCGGGAAATTTTTCCAGGAATATAGTGGAAGCATCAAGCTCCTTCTTACCTGATACAGATTGAGTGCCTTTTCTTGCACCACTGACAACACTATATCCACCTCCATGTCCCTTAACAACAGGCTTTTTTGGCATTTTGGGCTTTGTTGACAGATTTTCAGATGTTGATGGCACAAGCCAAGCTAGTTGTCACAGCCAAAATAGTGGGTAAAATGGCCTGGTGTATGCTTGGTAGCAGGCAGTAGGAAATGTTTGGACTACTGCTTACCTAGGGCACTAAACGCCTTTTTAAGTGGACTAATGTAGACAGAAGGCAGGCTCTCGCCCCAAAAACAGCGAGGAAAATGGGCTAGTGCTAGCTTGGTACCAGGCAGTAGGAAATATGTGGACTACTGCTTTGCATAGTGCACTAAATGCCTTTTTAAGTGGACTAATGTGGACAGAAGGCAGACTCTCACCCCAAAAATCCCAGGGAAAATGGGCTGGTGCATGCTTGGTAGAAGGCAGTAGGAAATGTTTGGACTACTGCTTTGTCTAGGGCACTAAACACCTTTTTAAGTGGACTAATGTGGACGGAAGGCAAGCTGTCACCCCAAAAACAGCGGGGAAAATGGCCTGATGCATGCTTGGTAGCAGGCAGTAGGAAATGTTTGGACTACTGCTTTGTGTAGGGCACTAAATGCCTTTTTAAGTAGACTAATGTGGACAGAAGGCAGGCTGTCACCCCAAAAAGCCCGGGGAAAATGGGCGGGTGCTTGCTTTGTAGCAGGCAGTAAGAAATGTTTGGACTACTGCTTTGCATTGGGCACTAACCGCCTTTTTAAGTGGACTAATGTGGTCTGCAGAAGCCAGGCTCTGACCCCTAAAATAGCGGGGAAAATAGACCAGTCCTTTTAAAAAAAAGGCAGCACAAAATGCTACTACTCTGTGTGCTCGAAAAATATTCATTTGCATCTGAGAAGAGCTGTTTTAAGATGGACACTGGAAGAACACTTTAACCTCTCCCAACCTAATACACAATCTCTCCCTCCCTGTACTCTGACTTTGTTTTGTGTCTTCAACTCTGAAAAGAGCTATATTTTGGTTGTATTATGGAGCTAGTGAGCGGCTGCTTTAAACTGTCCCTGCTTGAGTATCTCTCCCTCCCTACTCTACACAGAACTAGTATACACTGCAGTTAGCCCTTAAAAGGGCTTTTGTTTTATCAAGAGGCCTAAATACTCTCCCTAGCAGCTCAGCGATCTCTCCCAATGCTTGTAGGACGCAGGCTCCGGATGCAATGTGCACAAAATGGCAGCAGCAGGGCTTAAATAGACCCTATGATGCTGGGCGGCCAGCCAATCACAGTAATGCCAGACCCACGATGTCTGCGGCATTGCTGTGATTGGTTAAGAAGTCCAGCATGTTAGTGGTTGCAAAGGAGGCACTAAAACTGCAGAGCAGGACAACTGAATATAGCGAGGCGAGTACACAAATACTCGCAATATAACGAGTAACCCGAATACCGTACTATCAGTGCAAATAGCGAATAGTAATGAATTCACTCGCTCATCACTTGATAGTACAATATATAAAGGGATATCACCATTAGTGTTGAGCATTCCGATACTGAAATATCGGGTATCGGCCGATATTCGCGGTATCGGAATTCCGATACTTAATTCCGATACTTTTCCAATATCGAATACCGGAATCGGAAGTTCCCATAATGCCTGCACTCAGCTGTGATCCAGCCTGTCATCAGAATGCCATCCCAGCGTGGGAGAATTCTCCTGATCGTTTAAAAGCCGGCGGGCGGTAAAAAGCCGCCGGCTTTTAAACAATCACACAGCCCCATACTGCTTCCCCACAGCCTCCCACCCCGATCCTCCGCTCCCCTCGCCACCTCCCATCCCGATCGTAAGTTAGGACCGGGCGGGGAGCGCAGCACCAAGGAGCGGGGAGCGAAGGACCCGGGCGGGGAAGCCGGCAGTGAAAAGACTTCACCGCCGGCTTTCCCGTTCTGTGCTGCGCTTTCCCGCCGGTTATTTCAAATGAACAGCTGAGGTATCAGGTGATGCCGATCAGCTGTTCATTTGAAGTAGCCGCGGTGCCCTCAGAGGGTTCATGTGAGTTCATGCTTGACTGCATTGCATGAACTCACATGAACTTTCCCACTGCCACACAGGTCAGCCTCACCTCCCAGACCATCAGACCCGTCAAGATTAGTGTGTGCGCGGTGTCTGTGCGTGTGTCTGCGAGTGTGTGCGGGGTGTCTGTGCAATGTCTGCGGGTGTGTGCGGTGTCTGTGCGATGTCTGCGGGTGTGTGCGGTGTCTGTGCGATGTGTGCGGTGTCTGTGCGATGTCTTCGGGTGTGTGCGGTGTCTGTGCGATGTCTGCGGGTGTGTGCGTGCAGGCAGACATAGGCCGATGTGACACTACTACTCCCATCGGCCTATGTCTGTCCCCCGTCCACTCGTGCCAGCAGGATCAGCTCGATGGGAGCAGTAGTTCCCATCAGCCTGATCCTGCTATATAAATTGACCTACTGTGTCCCCAATAAATTTTAAATACATGTCATTGGTGGCCAGTGGTTGCCTACAATAAATTAGTTTATACATTACCTGTCCCCGCCGATCGCCACCTAAAATAAAGTAAAAAATAAAAAACTACACCTATACTCACCTAGACACCTAATTCCCCGAAGCCATCGATCTCCTGTAATAAAATATAAAATAATAAACCACAACCTTATCCTTACCCCTCCGTAGTAGTCCACGAGTGTCCCACGTTGATCTCCAGTTTAGAGCAGCCACATAGAATGTGACCGCTCTGAACCGCTGCCGCCGCCGCTAGAATGACGGGGCCGTAAAGCAGCCTCGTCAATGCATAAGCGGGTTCGCCGGAGTTCAGTCAGCGCTGCTCCGGTTAGCTCCTTTACGGCCCTGCTGTATCGTGAGAAATTCCCACGGTACAGCAGTGCCGTAAAGGAGGTCTCCGGAGCAGCGCTGACTGAATGCACTCCGGTGACCTCAGTCAGTGGCTCCCGCTGCCGGGAGCGGACGTGTTCCCGGCAGCGTGAGCTTACAGCAGCCATGCACAGCTGTCACCATCTCCAGATGTGACAGCTGTGCATGGGAGATCAGCGCAGGAACGTGGACAGGTAACTATTTTTTTTTAGTAAACTAAGAATTAAATAAAATGGTGTATTTTATTTCAAATAAATTATTTTTTTCTGGGTGTAGTGTGTTTATTCTTTTTAACACTTTGTAGGTTAGTAATGGTGGTGTCTTATAGAGCGAGGCTAAGTGCCAGAATTGGCACATCCTATGGATGCGCCATTTGTGGGGCGGCTGACGGCTGGTGTTTCTAGCCTCGGAGGGGGCCAATATTCATGGCACCCTTCCTGGGCTATTAATATCAGCCCCCAGCTGTCTGCCTAGCCTTTGCTAGCTATTAAATTAGGGGGGACCCCATGTCATTTTTTTGGGGGGGTCCCCCATTTTAATAGCTAGTAAAGGCTAGGTATTCAGCTGGGGGCTGATATTAGTAGGCAGGGAAGCTCCGTGGGTATTACCCACTTCGCAGGCTTCAAACATCTGCCCCAGCCGTCTGCTTAACCTCCGCTAGAGCCGAAAATTATGGGGGATCCCACGCCAATTTTTTTTTAAATAAATCCTTTATTTTAACACTAAATGACATTTGAGGAGTTATTAAAGATGCAGTCCCTAAATTATTATTTATTTTTTAATTAATTTTTCCCCAAAAATTTGACGTGGGCTTTGCCATATTTTTGTATGCCAGCCAGGTACAGCATCCCGCTTCTATGAACGCGACATTTTCCGGGGTGGCTGAGGACTGCAATTTGCACCGGGGGGGGGGGCAGAAAGCTTGGGCCTCCCTGCAGCGCAATTTGCACCGGGGGGGGGGGCAGAAAGCTTGGGCCTCCCTGCGCTGCAGATTCCATCCCCCAGCTGCCTAGTTGTACCTGGCTGGACACAAAAATAGGGCGAAGCCCCACGTATTTTTTTTTTTAATTATTTCATGAAATTCATGAAATAATAAAGAAAAAAAGGGCTTCCCTATATTGTTGTGTCCAACCAGGTACAAATAGGCAGCTGGTGGTTGGGGGCAGCCTGTTCCTGAATGCTGTACCTGGCTGGACACAAATATAGTGCGAAGCCCCACGTCAATTTTTTTTTAAATTATTTCAGGAAATTCATGAAATAATTTAAAAAAAATTGATGTGAGGCTTCGCCCTATATTTGTGTCCAGCCAGGTACAGCAGGCAGAAACGGACTGCCCCCAACCACCAGCTGCCTATTCTTACCTGGTTGGACACAACAATATAGAGAAGCCCTTTTTTTCTTAATTATTTCATGAATTTCATGAAATAATTAAAAAAAAAAATACATGGGGCTTCGCCCTATTTTTGTGTCCAGCCAGGTACAACTAGGCATCTGGGGGCTGGAATCTGCAGCGCAGGGAGGCCCAAGCTTTCTGGGCCCCCCCACGCTGCAAATTGCAGTCCGCAGCCACCCCGGAAAATGGCGCGTTCATAGAAGCGCCATCTTCTGGCGCTGTACACAACTCATCCAGGGCCCTGGTGCGGTGGCTCACTGGGTAATAAAGGGGTTAAGGCCAGCTTGGCATTATCATCTGGCCCTAAGCCCGAAATTCATGGGGTCACGCCAATATTAGACATGACCGCCATGAATTTCTAGTAAAGTATTTAAAAAAAACACAACACCCAGAAAAAAGTCCTTTAATTGAAATAAACACAAAATTCTTTATTGTTCTAAATTAAACCATACTCACCATCACGCCTATTCCAGCTGAAGCCAACGATCTCCTGTAATAAAAGAAAAATAATAAAGCAACCTCACCCTTACCTTTCCATGGTTCCCACAACAGCTTCAGCTCTGCTACATCGAGATGACAGGATGGACCGCAGCAGAAAGCTGCCATCCAGCCTGTCATCCCGCAGACACTGAGAAGCGCAGGCATGCTTGCGCTCCTCAGTGTCTTGCTGTGACGGCATAAAGATGAGCCGAGGTCATGTCCAATGAACTCGGCTCACCTCATGCACGTCACTGAAAGCGTGGGAAAATTCTCCTGCACTCAGCGCTTCAGCGTGAGAATTTTCCCACGCTGTCAGTGACGTGAATGAGATGAGGTCATGTCCAATGATCTCAGCTCACCTCATGCACGTCACTGACAGCGTGGGAGAATTCTCACGCTGAAGTGCTGACTGCAGGAGAATTTTCCCACGCTGTCAGTGACGTGCATGAGGTGAGCCGAGTTCATTGGACATGACCTCGGCTCATCTTTATGCCGTCACAGCGAGACACTGAGGAGCGCAAGCATGCCTCCGCTTCTCAGTGTCTGCGGGATGACAGGCTGGATGGCAGCTTTCTGCTGCGGTCCATCCTGTCATCTCGATGTAGCAGAGCTGAAGCTGTCCTGGGAACCATGGAAAGGTAAGGATCATGTTGCTTTATTATTTTTCTTTTATTGCAGGAGATCGTTGGCTTCAGCTGGAATGGGCGTGATGGTAAGTATGGTTTAATTTAGAACAATAAAGAATTGTGTGTTTATTTCAATTAAAGGACTTTATTCTGGGTGTTTGTGTTTTTTTTTAACTTTGACTATAGGGTTAGTAATGGGGGTGTCTTATAGACGCCTCTCCATTACTAACCTGGGCTTGATGTCAGCTGGCATTAGAAGCTGACATTAACCCCAGCCCTATTACCCCACTGCCACCGCTACAGGGCAGTGGGAAGAGCGAGGCTAAGTGCCAGAATTGGGGCGTCCTATGGATGCGCCATTTCTGGGGCGGCTGACGGCTGGTGTTTCTAGCCTGGGAGGGGGCCAATATTCATGGCACCCTTCCTGGGCTATTAATATCAGCCCCCAGCTGTCTGCCTAGCCTTTGCTAGCTATTAAATTAGGGGGGACCCCACGTCACTTTTTGGGGGGGTCCCCCATTTTAATAGCTAGTAAAGGCTAGGTATTCAGCTGGGGGCTGATATTAGTAGCCTGGGAAGCTCTGTGGGTATTACCCCCTTCCCAGGCTTCAAACATCTGCCCCAGCCGTCTGCTTAACCTCCGCTAGAGCCTAAAATTAAGGGGAACCCCATGCCAATTTTTTTTTAAATAAATCCTTTATTTTAACACTAAATGACAAGTACAGTAATCAACACTGTCACTGTACTTCTTATATATGTGACTGACATGTTTCTATCTATCTAATCTATGTATGATTCTCTATTCCTTCTATTCTAAATTGTCGGGTACAGATGCTGAATTGCCGGCCGGCTTTTTTAAAGAGACGGTGCATGAAAACACTATTATTTTTTTAAATAAATCCTTTACACTAAATGACAAGTACAGTAAGCAACACTGTCACTGTACTTCATATATATGTGACTGACATGTTTATATTTATCTAATCTATGTGTGAAGCTCTATTCTGTCTGTTATAAATTGTCGCGTACCGCTGCTGAATTGCCGGCCAGCTTTTTTAAAGAGACAGTGCATGAAAACACTATTATTTTTTTTAAATAAATCCTTTACACTAAATGACAAGTACAGTAAGCAACACTGTCACTGTACTTCATATATATGTGACTGACATGTTTCTATCTATCTAATCTATGTGTGAAGCTCTATTCTTTCTGTTGTAAATTGTCGGGTACCGGTGTATGCCGCTGATGAATTGCCGGCTTTTCGCGTAATACATTCTACATTATTCTTAGTTGTTTTCCTTCATGTAGAATTAACCTACAAGGAAAGAAAGGGTTTATTTTCATTCCGATATTTGTGTCCCATTGACTTGCATTGGTTTCCGGTATCGGAATCGGCGATATTCGATACTTTTTGGGTTTCGGTCCGATCCAATCCAATACGATATTTCCTGATATCGGAAGGTATCGCTCAACACTAATCACCATACATAATTAGAGAATATGCTACATAATTCAGTGCATAACAATAGAGGATGCTATGTAATATACACTGTGTGCAGAATTATTAGGCAAGTTGTATTTTAGAGGTTTATTTTTATTATTGATCAACAACTATGTTCTCAAACAACCGAAAAGACTCATAAATATCCAAGCTTAATATTTTTGGAAGTTGGAGTGGTTTTTTTTCGATTTGGCTATCTTAGGAGGATATCTGTTTGTGTAGGTAACTATTACTGTGCAGAATTATTAGGCAACTTAATAAAAACCAAATATAATCCCATCTCACTTGTTTATTTTCACCAGGTAAACCAATATCAGTGCACAAAATTTAGAAATAAACATTTCTGACATGCAAAAACAAAAAACCCAAAAATTTGTGATCAATATAGCCACCTTTCTTTATGATAACACTCAACAGCCTTCCATCCATAGATTCTGTCAGTTGCTGGATCTGTTTTCGATCAACATTGCGTGCAGCAGTCACCACAGCCTCCTAGACACTGTTCAGAGAGGTGTACTGTTTTCCCTCCCTGTAGATCTCACATTTTATGATGAACCACAGGTTCTCTATGGGGTTCAGATCAGGTGAACAAGGGGGCCATGTCATTATTTTTCTTCTTTTAGACCTTTACTGGCCAGCCACGCTGTGGAGTAGTTGGATGCATGTGAAGGAGCATTGTCCTGCAGGAAAATCATGTTTTTCTTGAACGATACCGACTTCTTCCTGTCCCACTGCTTGAAGAAATTGTCTTCCAGAAACTGGCAGTAGGTCTGGGAGTTGAGCTTCACTCCATCCTCAACCCGAAAAGGTCCCACAAGTTCATCTTTGATGATACCAGCCCATACCAGTACCCCACCTCCACCTTACTAGCATCTGAGTCGGAGTGGAGCTCTCTGTCCTTTATTGATCCAGCCTCTTGCCCATTCATCTGGCCCATCAAGAGTCACGCTCATTTCATCGGTCCATAAAACCTTTGAAAAATCAGTCTTAAGATATTTCTTGACCCATTCTTGACATTTTATCTTATGTTTCTTGTTCAAAGGTGGTCGTTTTTCAGCCTTCCTTACCTTGGCCATGTCCCTGAGTATCGCACACCTTGTGCTTTTTGATACTCCAGTAACGTTGCAGCTCTGAAATATGGCAAAACTGGTGGCGAATGGCATCTTGACAGCTTCACGCTTGATTTTCCTCAATTCATGGACAGTTATTTTGTGCCTTTTTTGGCCAACACGCTTCTTGCGACCCTGTTGGCTATTTGCCATGAAACGCTTGATTGTTCGGTGATCACGCTTCAAAAGTTTGGAAATTTCAAGACTGCTGCATCCCTCTGCAAGACATCTCACAATTTTGGACTTTTCAGAGCCCGTCAAATCTCTCTTCTGACCCATTTTGCCAAAGGAAAGGAAGTTGCCTAATAATTAAGCACACCTTATATAGGATGTTGATGTCATTAGTCAACACCCCTCCTAATTACAGAGATGCACATCACCAGATTTACTTAATTGGTAGTTGGCTCTCAAGCCTAAGCAGCTTGGAGTAGGACAACATGTATAAAAAGTATCAAAGTGATCAAAATACCCATTTGCCTAATAATTCTGCACGCGGTGTATATTCACATACACACAGTATATATAGTTTCAAAATGTATGAGCCGAAAAACAAGGCAGTATAGATCAACCATAATTCAAAGAAAATAGTATATAAGGGCACTCCCAATACAATACAGTCTACAAAAAGAATGGTGTAACAATGCCCCAAAAAGAGTCATACCAGCATTATATTGATTTGAGAGTAAAAAAATCAACTTTATTGAGCATCATTAGCTATAAGGAGGTCAGACGCACTCTCCTAGGTAAGACAATAGTAAAATAGTAGGTCATAGGTAAGAATTTCACATAAACAGGGTGACAGCCAATTAGGTCCACAATAGGGCGCATGAAGGTAAATAGCTATATATATAATCAGAATATAGGTAGCATGGACAGTATGCACAATGAATACAAGTGGGTATCTGCTACAATCGTACTGCAGTAATGAAAGGGAAAGTCCCTATTCCACGTGCACAGAGTACTAACTATCAAATGTCAGTCAAAGTGTGCTGACACTGCCTGGAGGGGAGAACAAACTACACTCCGTGAAAATAAGTCATGACTCACCCATGTTGCTGTCAGGACCGGTGTCGCTCTGTATAGCCCCGATGCTTGTTTCACATGAGCTTCCTCGGGGGGCGTTGAATATAGAATCTGTAGCTTTGTTGCCATAAAAGGAGAGGGTACTTCTTGCTGTATCTACATCTTGTTTTTTTTTTCAATTTTTCAGCTGTTTTTTAATAATCCTAATGCTTCATTTTATCCTGTAATTTATGGATTAGTATTTGTAAATAATTTTGAATAGAACTGTAGTATCCTGGTAATGATTGCCTATAAAGTCTTTATAGTGATTATCTGCTTAAATGCCACAGTCACTAAAGACTAAGCCATCTAGGTGACTAGGCCAACTTTAACTGATTTAGATGAAAACTGGTGATAATTCTATAACCAACCAGCACTCTCCTAGTGGGCTCAGCTCCTGACCCCAATCAATGCAGACATTGATGAAAATATACATCATAAATCATTAATGGGTTAATAACTCCTATTGTTTAGTATTCCTTTGTTGCGACATTTTAACCATATACAAGTACGAAGGATATCAGGTGTGGTGTATGAAGCAGGCTGGTTGTGCTATATAAATGGCATCTGCCTGTCAAAACAGTGATCAAAATTAAGCACTAATTGCTTCAGTTAACCCCTGAAATGCAGTTGTCGTCTTCTTACAGGAGAATTTAAAACACGCAATCCCTATACAGCCCCATCTTAGGTGCACTTTTGGCCCCCCATCTCCAGAGTCAGTCATTATTTTTTTTTTTTCAACACATTAACACTAGAACTACTGATGGAGTCATTTTGACTCCTTTCGTTTTTTATTTCTCTTCTGTGACTACATTTTTCAGAATTCCGGCTTGAAACTCGGTGACTTTTCCTCAAATATGATGTGAAAAAAGATTTTGTGAGAATAAATAATTTTGGTGAAAAATTTGCGCGTTTTTTTCAAAATTTACCAAGAACTACTGAAGGGAGTCATTTTGACTCCCTACTATATTTTGAGGTCCTTTTGTCAGTAAATGTTGCTATAAAGTTTTGTGCATAATTTTTTCACTCTGTCTTATTTACCCTGATGTTCATATAGATGTAGTTCAATTTACATGTCAACTTTTCACATTTTCCTTGTGTTTTACCTGCTTGTATTACTGTGTAATGCTGAACAAAATAGCTTGTTTACTCTAGGCTCTTATCTTATGCTAATGAAGGGTGGTGTTTTTCTAAGGTCCTAGCAGGAGACAGTATTCTGGATAGTAACTTTACTTTCAGTTCAGCTGAAGAGACAAAGAGAACAGACGCAGACATACGAGCTCTGAAGACTCATACAGGTATGAATTGTTATGAAATAGTTTAGCTGTCTGTCAACTGATTCAGCCCACCTACTTTTGAAGGTGGCAGAACAGTTATTATTTCTTTTAGTTTTCATTTCATTTCTATTTTTCAGCAGGGAACTATATAGAATTATGGAATTTGTGAGGAATATGGAGAGAAGACGTTTGATAAAGCCTCAGGATATTCTGGCTACTTTGCAATCCATACCGGAGGATGAATCGGAATCCGAATTGCAGGAACATGTATTTGATTCTGACAGTGATGAAGATTTCATTCCTCAGAACATATCAAGTGAATCTGAAGACTCAGAAGGAACAAATCCAGAAGGTAAGTAGTTATGTGTATTTATTTGTTCTTCCACACACTGAGTTAGGGCCTGTGCACACTAGCAGAATTCTGGCTGAATAGCCATCTGGATATTCTTGCCGCAATACAGGCCGTACCTGCCCGCTCATGCCTGAAGCTCCGCTCTGAACCCCGGGCTGGAGCCGCTGTCAGGGACAGAGCAGCGCTTGCTTACGCGCGAGCACGGCTCCGTCCCAGACAGCGGCTCCAGCCCGGGGTTCGGAGCGGAGCTTCAGGTATGAAACTCCGCTCTGTACCTGAGCGGGCAGGTATGGGCCGGATTGTGGTGAGAATATCCGGTCGGATATTCCGCCGCTAATCCAGCCAGTGTGCACGGACCCTTACAAAACAAAAATTCTAAATATTCATCAACTTTTTTCCAGATATTCCAAGCACATCAACTGGGGATCGGGCTCATGCAGTTATGTTGCCTCGTGACCATCCTCCTGGTCGTGGACAGAAAAAATCAGCAAAACGTCCCAGAAATGAATGAACAACAGATAACGATGGCGGCGAAGGTAATGCAACAACAAACACCAGAGAAGGCGAATCTGAAGGAATACTAGTTTCAGCGGATGGTATTCAATGGAAACCTGTTGAAATTGGAGAACACTTGCCTGGTAGGCGTGACAGCCAAAATATTCTTCGAGAAGCACCTGGCCCTACAGGATACGCCAGAAGAAATATCATTATCGATAGTCCTTTGAGCGCATGGCGTTTATTTTTTGATTCATATATATTGACACATATAAAGAACTGTACGCTTGCAGAAGCATGCAGGAACAGTAATTTACAGTTTACTCTATCTGATGAGGAGCTAGATGCATTCATTGCGATATTCTATGCTCGTGGAATATCTGGCACGAACCGTCACTCGATTAGCAGTATTTGGTGTAATGACTGGGGAATACCGTTTTGCAAAGCGACAATGTCTAGGGACCGCTTTGTTGAAATTATGAGGTTTCTCAGATTTGATGAGAAATCTACTGTATCGGAGAGACTGCAAACGGACAAGTTTGCTCTATTTTCTACTGTGTGGGACAGGTTTATTGAAAATTGTATTGCGTGTTACAAACCTGGCCCATACATAACGGTGAATGAGCAACTTTTCCCAAGCAAAACTAGGTGTCCATTCACGCAGTACATGCCTTCCAAACCAGATAAATATGGCCACAAATATTGGCTAGCTGTTGATAAGAGGAGCAAATATCTGGCAAATGGCTTCCCTTATCTAGGCAAAGATGACACACGCCGTGCTGAGGACCGTTTAGCTGACCATGTGGTAATGAAGTTATTGGACCCGTTTTTGAAAAAAGGTCGCAATGTTACAACCGATAATTATTTTACTTCAGTAAAATTAGCTAAACAGCTAAAAAGCAAAGGAACAACCATCGTGGGAACACTGAACAAGATAAGGCGAAAAGTGCCTAAAGAAATAAAATCCATGAAAGAGGAATTGTACAACACTAAAGTGTTTAGAAATGAAGACAATTTTACACTTACAGTATATCAAGGAAAGCCCAACAAAAATGTTGTCATTTTGAGTTCCGTCCATCCAGATATTGTTGTTGCGTCTGATTCCGCTAAAAAAACTCCAGAAACGGTAAAGTTTTACAATGAAACAAAATATGGAGTAGATGTAGTGGATCAGATGGCACGAAAATATACCACACGAACATGCACAAGGAGATGGCCTGTTCATGCATTTGAAAATGCCTTAGACTTTGCGGGTATAAATGCATGGATAATATTCAAGGAGATTACCCACCAAAAAATGTCACGCAAGGCATTTTTGCAAACGCTTGTGAGAGAGTTGAGTGGTCCTTATGTCACAGATAGGGAAAAGGGTTCCACGTCCCAAGTTTCTACATGCTCAGAAGTGATGGTTCAAACAAAATTTTGCCAGATCAAAGAAAAGTGCAAGAAAAATAGATCTGTCGGAAATTGTAAGACTTGTGGTAAGTCTTTGTGTGGGCAATGTACTGCCATAAATCAAAGGCAATGCCTAAAATGCGAAACACCAAATGTTTAGAAGGTGAATTCTGCGCCATATTTTCATTTTTATGCTCCTCCACCTACATTTTCTCTGCTTTTTGTTCTTCAGTTGTTGTTTATATGTGTGCACTTGAATAAAAAAAAATGTTTGAAAAACGTCTATTATAATTATTGTTATTTTCTGTAGAAAAATAAGAAAAGCAGAAAAAAAACAATCAAAAGCATTACTGTTGGATCTCACAATAATAATACATTACAAAAAATATAATTATTAATAAATAACCACAAATGAAACTTTAAAAATAAACGAAAACAAGCAAGGAGTCAAAATGACTCCTTTCAGTAGTTCTAGGCGGGGTCACGAGTCCAGTAGTCCTAGTGTTAAACTAAACATGCTAAAGATCACCATAATCATACTGACCTGAAGAATCATATTGTAAGATCTTGTTTAATGCACAATCAACAAAATAAAAACAAAATACAAAGGGAGAATTAATTTTTTTTCTCCATTTCATCACACTTGGATTTTTTTCCAGTTTTCTAGTATATGTAAAAAAAATCAATGGTGTCATTTAATAATAATATAATAATAATTTTTATTGATATAGCGCCAACATATTCCACAGCACTCTACGATTAAGTAGGGACATGTACAGACAATAAAACAATACAATGTAACACATTTCAACAGTTACAGGAGGAGTGAGGGCCCTGCTTGCAAGCTTACAATCTACAGTATATGGAACTAGGGGGACCTAATAGGTAGAACATGGTCATCAGCCAGTATCTGTCTAAGTGTACTTAACGTGTGTTATTGGGTGCATGGAGGGTGTGTAGACAGATGAATAGGCAGAAGCAGATTAAGATTAACATTTAGGAGGGAAAAGGGGAGAGTTAGGTTAGTGAATTCACATGATAGGCTTGCCTAAACATATGTGTTTTTAAAGCACGCTTAAAAACATATGGGCTAGATCTTAGTCGGAACGTTTGGGGCAGTGCATTCCAGAAAACTGGCCCAGCACAAGAAAAGGCTTGGAGACAGAGGTGCGAGGTTCGGATTTAGGAGGATGTTAGTTTTAGATCAGTTGCAGAACAGAGCGTACGGGAAGGGTGATAGACAAAAATGAGGGATGAGATATAGCGTGGTGCAGAACTGTGGAGAGCTTTGTGGGTGAGAGAGATGAGTTTATATTGTATTCTGTAGCGAATGGATAAACAGTGCATTGACTGGCACAGGGTAGAGGCATCGGTGAAGCAGACAGATACAAATATGACTCTGGCTGCTGCATTCAGGATGGATTGGAGAGGAGAGAGTTTGGTTAGTGGGAGACCAATTAGAAGAGAGTTTCAGTAGTCCAGACGAGAGTGAATGAGAGCGACAGTAAGAGCTTTTGCAGTTACAAAGGTGAGAAAAGTTCAGATTCTGGAGATGTTTTTAAGGTGCTGGTGACATGAGCAAGTGAGTGATTGTATATGGTTGAATAAAGGAAAGTTATGTGCCAAATATGACCCCAAGAGGAAATTGCAAAGTATGGTATAGGTAGGTTAGTAGACGGAGGAAACACAAGGAGTTTAGCTTTGGAGAGATTCAGTTTCAGATAGAGGAAGGACATGATGTTAGAGACAACAGAAAGACAATCACTGGTATCTTGTATTAGAGTGGGGGTGATGTCAGATGAAGAGGTGTATATCTGGGTGTCATCAGCATAGAAATGATGCTGGAAACCAAATCTATTGATAGTTTGTCCAATAGGAGAATAATATAAGGAGAAGAGGAGGGCTTAGGACTGAGTCTTCAGGAAATCCGATAGTAGAGGGAAGATTAGAAGAAAAAGAGCCAGCAAAAGATACCGTGAAGGAACAGTCAGAGAGATAGGAGGAGAACCAGGAGTGAACAGTCACTTTGAGACCTATAGAGCGGAGCATAGTGAGGAGGAGCTTATGATCCACAGTGTCAAATGCGGCAGAGTGATCCAGGAGAATCAGCAGGGAGTAGTAACCATTGGATTTTGTTGTTAGTAGGTCATTAGAGACTTTAGTAAGTGCAGTTTCAGTAGAGTTGAAGAGCGGAAACCAGATTGTTAAGGGTCAAGAAGATAGTTATCTTAAAAATAGTGGATAAGACAGGAGTGGATCAAGTGTTCCAGGAGTTTAGAGATGAAAGGAAGATTAGAGACCGGTCTGTAATTAGCAGCTCATTTAGGTGAAACCTGATTTTTTTGTAATACAAATTGTTGAATTTTTGAAAATAATTTGATTTGCAGCAAATAAATTTAACCACACACAGCCGTTTCAGACCTTGTAGCCTACTTACATTTTTTGAAAGGTCCAAAAATTATTTATTTTTGGGTAAATGCATGCCTTGCTGTTCAGTCGGTGCAAACAGAAGAAAACATTATTATTAGTGATGAGCGAGTATGTTTTGTTAACCCTTTCGCCGAATATACTCGGGCGAGCACCGAGTAGTTACAGCTGCTTGGTTATATATTTGAATCACTCCCGTGTGCATGATTTGCGACTGTTTGACAGCTTTAATACATGTGATGAATGTGTAAGAAATAGACATTCCTCACATGTATTAAAGCAGTCAAACCGTCACAAATCATGCACACGGGAGTGATTCAAACATATCACTTCTTGGTGCTCGCCCGAGCATACTCGGCGAAAGGGTTAACAAAACATACTGGCTTATCGCTAATTATTATCCATTTGGATAGTATCAAGAGGCTCAACAAAGAAGAGATAGCTTTTTTCTGAGCTGTCCAAAAAGTATTATTTCACTAAGGGAGACAAAACACTTGTACTCTTTTTAATAAGAAGAATCTATTGTTTCAAAATTAGGAGTAAAAAATGATCCCGTTTTGGAGTTTGCAAGTTGTTTGATGATCACAAAATGATTAGACAATTACATAAACTTTTTCTCCAGCCATCCAAAAATGATCCCCTTTTTTCACTTAGCTACTAAAGTATAACACAGATCAATCAATATACTGTCACACTAAGTGACTACACAGATACAGGAGTTTCTTATATGTGACATGAATCTTCGCATTAGTATTCACAAACTGAGACTATCATTCCCATTTTCAATTTGGTAATACAGCACTGAAGTAGTACACAATAATCACATTAAGTAATTTTCTATTTTCATGGTGTGTGCTGTGAGTTTCTATCGCCACAGAGTAAAATCATAAAATGGGGTTCCTTGGCTGCTTTAATACTGGCTGTGATAGCCCTCCTGATTGGTTGGGATGGACTATGTGATCAGCTTGCTGCATGGCATTATGGAGAAGCCCTCACATTTGTACTAGATGCTATTAGCATGCTAGCTTTATCAGTGTGTGAAATGGCACTGCACCTTTTATTTTTATTTTTTCCTGCACCTCGCTAATCAAATCACTGAGTGTTGTTAGGAAATTAGGCCTCAAACTGAATCCTCCACAGGTCAATTTGCTCATCTCTAATGTCATACAAAACTAAAGCTCATCCCACAAAAAAAAAAAAAAAGAAAAGCTATGACTGGTGGAAAGAGGAGAGGAAAAAGTGAAACAATAAAAAAAATTGGCAATGACAAGAAGGAGAAAACCTTATTGTGTAAATGTATATGTTATATAATAAACCTATCTTATAAACAATCTATTTTCTGCGTCTTACTGCCTTCAATATTTGTAAAAAAAATACATTTCACAATGTCACTGCTCTTACGTCCATAATATGGGTAATAGCGCTTCAATATTTGAAAGAGGGAACATTTTTGTATTAAACTGTGCTTCAGAATTTCTGCTACTTAATCTGTGCAAATATCCAGTGATTTATTATATTTGAATTCATGAGCAGCATTCTGCCAAACTATGTTTAATAAAAAAAAAAAGGATTCGTAGTTTTATCAGCAACTTGAGGCTGTAAAGCAATGCTGGTGTGAATTCCGGAGACTTCCTGAATATACAATTGGAAAACTTCCCAGATGACACATCTGTCCTTCAATTAACATCTCTAAAGATGAGATAAAACAAGATGATGCAGACTTAGAATGGGAAAGATAGCATCTCTCACTAGTTCGAATTTTCTGCATCTGCTGCTTCACAAACTGGCAGAACAGGTTTCTACATCTTCTTTGTTATTATGCAGTTGTGTTTTTCCAAAGTAAAACTTCATCTATAAAATCTTATCCAAATGTAAATGAAGGAAAAGTTGTAAAACATGTCTTAAAGGTAAAGCAAGGTACAATTATTTTGTGATGAAAATATTTGCTATATATTTATTCAAACAGAAATCCATCAGAATGTCATTAAACAGATAGTGTATGTACATTTATTCATATAAGACAGCTAGAATGGTACTGGCATTGTTATTTATGACAAACCCAATTGCAGTTGACGGTGAGCCATTCAGCATAAGCTTTGCTACTTGATACAGTGAAGAAACTTATCCACCATATAGGTTTTGCTGCCCATCATCATAAGTTGTAAAACAGCTTTGTAGAGCTTAAAGCGCACCTGTCAGCAGGATTGTGCTCAGTAAACTACATACACTGTCAGGTGGGGGCCATTACACTGATTAAAATAATATCTTGGTTTATGAAATCCGTCCAGTGGTTCTTATGTAATCTTTACTTTCAGTTTGGATATAACGATATGCCTGTGCTCTGGGGTGGCCTATGGGGTGGGCTCTATCTGCTGCTTTGCTTACATATTCATCTGTTTGCTCTTATGACAGGTCACTGATCCTTCACTGATCTGCCTCCTATTTTACATAATGCATCTAGTAGTGCGGGGTTAGGTAAAATAGGAAGCAGTTAAGTGAAGGCACAGTGAGCTGTAATAAGAGCATACAGATGAAAGCAGATCACCAGGTAGAGCCCACCCCACAGGCCCGCCTTGAAGCACAAGCATATCATTATCTCCAAACTGAAAGTAAAGATTACATAAGAACCACAGGATGGATTTAATCAACCAAGGTATCATATTAATCAGTGTATTGTCGCCCACCTGGCAGTGTATGTAGTTTACTGAGCACAATCCTTCTGACAGGTGCGCTTTAAGCTTACAAAGATCAAATGATTAATTGTGGGGATACAACATTCTTTATGGCTGTTGAGGATTGGTATATCTATTTAGGAGGGTGCAAAGCAGGTGTACAGTAGGTGGGGGTGGATAAGCTTTGCCTGGTTGTGAAACAAGGTCTGGTGCCTAACCATGGAGGCTTCAACACCTATCCTGCTTTTGATGGTGCATTGTTTCACTCAAACACTCACCCAGTGGGCCATAAAATACATATATTGTTTATGTCTATGGCTACTATTCCAAATGTCTACTGTGTACTTTTGAGCTGAATGCCAAGTCGGGAAAGCAGCCCATGTTCTCTTGCATCTGGAGCAGTGGTACAAGTATGACAAGTAGTAGTTGTGAATGATGATAATGTTGATGATCACATTAATCAGGTACTATTTGAGGATGCAGCTTGGTTACCAGAAAGGGAAGCTTGAGGAAAAGTGGTAGAAGGATAGCCTGAACCTTGCATGTATTGCTGGCTAGCTTGTTTTTTTGCAAATGAGTATGTGTTATTGCTTCATGTGCTGAGAGAGCCGTAGATTTTAGTTTATTACATTCTGGATTTCCAAAGCTTTAATTCCTCTTGCATAGCCTACACAATGCAAAAAGTACAAAGACTTGCCATCACCATGACCATGAACAGAGTTTTCAGGTGGTATTGAGCCTCCTCGATCAACATCAGCTGCTCCTGACAAAAGAGACAGCTCTACCCTGGAAGAACTTTGGGCAAGACATGGGCTTTGATTTTCCTCATCAACACCATCACCTTCCTTCTCTGGAGACATCAGCTCCTTAGCATCCCAATCTGGTTCTCAGGTCTTGTTAACCACACAATTATCATCATGAACTGTGACTTGATTGACAGTTGCCTTAGTGTATGAAATTACCTGAACTCCTAAATCCCCTTGCCAAGTGATTCCCACTAGACCTGTCGTGACTCAGAGTGCTACTACCACCTTGACTTCAACTGTCAGTACACTTACGACCAAAGGAGATAAAACCACCTGCACAATTAGTAATTTGAATCATGTTCTTCCTCCATGCAGAAATTCTGGCAGTTCAACTCCTCGAGTAAATAAACAGGAATTAGTTGTTGTGAAATATCTTTTATAGCCATGGGGCGCTATGGCTTAGGCATAAAAGGGATAGACTGATTCAAATTGACAGTGTCGCTGTCAGAAGTAATTTCATCCTGCTGTGACTAAGATGAATAATGTACCATATATTCCTTAATGCATGTATTCCACAATTCCTCCCCACTAAAACACATGTTGGAGGAAAAAGAGGAAATTGGTTTGGTCTTACTACTGCCCAGTTTTAGTAGTGCCAGTGGGAATGGAGTTGCTGCTTCTGCTCCTGCAAGCAGCTCCCACATTCTCAGCAGTTTTACACTTTTTTTATTCTTTTGCACTACTCCATCCATTGTCAATGTCACTTTTTCTTTTTTCATACATTTTGTACAACCCAAGAATACGTTTTTGAAAATATTTTCAACCAAAATATTTCAACCCTTGCCAAAAAGGACTAAACAAAATTGATAGGTAGCTAGCTACACATTCAAAAAGTCTAATGAAATAACAGGCTGATGTATTGGTGAGGTGTGCATGGGTGTTAAATTGGACAAGTATCAAATAGATGCATAAAAAAAGATAAGTACAATTAAATGCAGTCATGGCCGAAAGTGTTGGCAGCCTTGAAATTGTTCCAGAAAATGAAATATTTCTCCCAGCAAATTATTGCATCTAGATGTTTTGTTATGCACATGGTTATTTTATTTATTTGTATTAGGACAACACAAAAAAAACAGAGTAAAAAGGCAAATTGGACATAATTTCAGACAAAACCCCGAAAATGGGCCGGACAAAATTTTTGGCACCTTTCCAAAATTATGGGTAAACAACTATGTTTTAAGCATGTGATGCTTTTTCAGATTCACCTGGGAAAAGTAACAGGTGTTGGCATATATATGTCTTCAACAAAATTTGACTCTCTTCCCAAAAAGAAAAAAATAAGAAATTCTAGGTAGGAACATGTACACAAAGCAATGTGCGGCAATAGTCCATAGTAATGGTGTGGTGTATACAGTTATCAAATTGGACTGCTAAAACTGATGTCCAAAAACAAGCATGCACAGTTAAAATTCTATATTTTTTTTACAGAGTAATTTTTTTACAAACATCAACTCCCAGCCCACAAAAGGAGCCCACATCCAAAAATCCAGCACCTGCAACATGGCGCTATATTGCTGTGGCATGTACAGATGTAAACTTTGACCAGTAAAACAAGTGTGCAAAAATTTGACATGACATGCACACTTTGTGAAGTAGACAGTTTCAGTGAAATGTCTAGACTTTGGGGAATTTTCTACTGTATATTGAAAAAATAATTATCTGTACTTTCACAAAAGAATTTTAAAGGAAATGCAAAAACTTTATACAGTTGCTTTGTGACTAGCAAGCTTGGATTTTTTTTCTGCAAAAAATAATGTGCTGGCTAGCTGTTGCTTTTTAGTGCTTTTCGAAGGAAGAAAAAAAATGTGCAATTCAAATGCAAGAAAAATGTCATCTACAATATTTTACTGATCAATCACACTATCTGGCACTTCTGCTGGCACATTTCTTATCTCTCCCTCAGCCTATAATAATAATAATAATAATAATTTTTACTTAGATAGTGCCAACATATTCTGCAGCACTTTATGATTAAGTAGGGACATATACAGACATTATAAACAATACAATGTATCACATTTCAACAGTTACAGGAGGATTGAGGGCCCTGCTCACAAGCTTACAATCTATATGGAAAAGGGGAGACACAATTGGTGGAACATGGTCATTAGCCAGTACCTGTCTAAGGGCAGTTACCGTGTGGTATTTGGTGCATGGAAGATGTGGAGACAGATGAATACGCTGGGTCAGATTAAGATTAACATTTAGGAGGGAACAGAGAAGAGTTAGGTTGGTGAATTGAGGTGGCAGGCTTGTGTTTTTAAAGCATGTTTGAAGACATGGGGGCTAGATATAAGTCGGAACGTTTGAGGCAGTGCATTCCAGAAAACTGGCGCGGTAACAGAGAAATCTTTGAGACGGAGGAGTGAGGTTTGGATTAAGGAGGAAATTAGTCTTAGATCAGTTGCAGAACGGAGGGCACGGAGGGGTGATAGACAGAAATGAGGGATGAGATACAGGGAGATACAGAACTGTGGAGAGCTTTGTGGGTGAGAGAGATGAGTTTGTATTGTATTCTGTGGTGAATGGGTAACCAATGCATTGACTGGCACAAGGTAGAGGCATCGGTGAAGTGGCCTGATAGAAATATGACCCTGTCTGCTGCATTCAGAATGGATTGGAGAGGAGACCGTTTGTTTAGAGGGAGACCAATTAGAAGAGAGTTGCAGTAGTCCAGACGAGAGTGAATAAGAGCGATAGTAAGAGTTTTTGCACTATCAAAGGTGAGAAAAGGTTGGATTCTGGAGATGTTTTTAAGGTGCAGGTGACATGAGCGAGTGAGCAATTGAATATGGTTGAATAAAGGAAAGTTGTGTGTCAAATATGTCTCCAAGACAGCGAGCTTGCTGCTTGGTAGTTATGGTGGCGCCACCGAAGGAAATTGAAAAGTCACATATAGGTAGGTTAGTAGAGGGAGGAAAAATAAGGAGTTCAGTTTTGGAGAGATTCAGTTTCAAAAAGAGGAGGACATAATAGAGGAAGGACCTGATGTCAGAGACAGTGGGCAGATAATCACTGGTGTTTTGTATTCGAGTGGGGGTGATGTCAGGTGAAGAGGTGTATAGTTGGGTGTCATCAGCATAGAGATGATACTGGATACCAAATCTGCTGATGGTTTGTCCAATAGGGGCAGTATACAAGGAGAAGAGGAGGGGACCTAGGACTGATCCTTGTGGAACCCCGATAGTAAGGGGAATATTAGAGGAAGAAGAGCCGGCAAAAGATACCGTGAAGGAGCGGTCAGAGAGATAGGAAGAGAACCAGGAGAGAGCAGTGTCCTTGCGGCCTATACAGCAGAGCATAGTGAGGAGGAGCTGGTGATCCACAGTGTCAAAAGCGGCAGAGAGATCCAGGAGAAACAGCAGGGAGTCTATGAGCTAAAGCTCGGTATTGCTTACAGACTACCAGACTCATCTTCTTCAGTGATGCAGTTGTACAACATATTCCTGTCTGGAGTATTTGTTCAATGCTTTAGTGCTTTCTCTCCCTTTCTCTATTGCTGACCGCCCTCTCACTATCCTCAATTACCCTAAAATGGCTGCTGTACTCCCTGCCTCAATTTTTATGCAGGCACCAATAATCCTTCCTGTTTGGCTACACTATGCCATGTGATAGCTGCAAGGCATTATAGTAAAGCCCACCTGAGATCTCTTGAGCCCTTTGTGGCTGATTCAACCTTCTGCAATTCATAAAATGGATTTGCTCAAATCAAATTGCAAATTGTTCAATTTCAATGGGACCTATACATTTTAAAAAAAAATTACACAAATTTAATTTGAATCAAATAGATTTGCTCATCTTTAGTTGCATACTTTTTTTCTGTATTTATTTACATAATGTACATAATTTCATGACAATCATAGCATTTATTAGAGGCACAAAAATGCAGAAATGTGTTATCTACCACTTGCAGGAAGTAACTTTTATAAATAAATTAGCTTTCAGCCATAGTGTCTAAAATCCAACATTATTCTTTACAGTTATGTATTATTCTAAAACATTTATTCTTTCCGTTTTAATTTAGTTTTTCTATAAAGGTCCACATGGGCCCCAATGAGAGTGCGCTATCTAAATATTTGTCTATGATTTCTTTAGAGTGCCCATTCTGAATAAGTGAATCCTTGACAACAGAAACTTGCTCCAAAAAACTAGCATTTTCATTACAATTACAAACAATTGCAATTAGCCTTCACTTACCTCATCTTGCCAAAAGCCATATTGCTTTTTAAATTCTTCAGTATTGCTATGTTCATTCAGTTCTATTACTGAAAGTCTTCACATTATTTATCCCCCGCATTGTCATGTGGAATTAAATGTAAATTTATGCAAAAAAAACTAATACCAGCATAATAGGATGAACTTTATTTCTTTTGGTGAAAAAAGTTAACTTTTCTGCACATATTTTTGCCTCAAATTGTTTTTAGTTATCTAATACTTAATAACTTGCATTTTAGTTTATTATTTACTGTTTATTGCATAAGCAAAATTACAAAGTTTATATATGCACTTTTATACAATCTAATTTCCACTCTGCATAAATTATTCAGAGAGGCAAAAAAAAATAGTACAATTAAAATGTAATGAATAGTGATAAGTGAGCATGCTCGCCACTATTTGTTACTCGCCCAAGCATCACAATGCTCGAGCTGCTTGTTACTCGACGAGTATTTTTTGATTGTTTGGGCAGGAGCTTGAGTCCCTGCCCCACATGTTTGGTGCATACTAGGCAGCCAATTAACATGCAGGGATTGCGTGACAGTCACTGTAATGATGTAGCCATATTGGTTGTGGCATTACAGTGATTGGCTGGCCGCATAGCGTCATTGGGTCTATAGAAGACCCAGGACGTTATGCTTGTCACAGTCTACCCGTCAAAGACACAGAGTAGGAAGAGCTCCAGCTGAGCAAGGGAGAAAATTGGCGGTTATTTTAAACAGAGATTCCACACCACTATTAGAAATCTACTCTAGTAGTCCAAGTAAGGGCTCATTCTGAATAAAATATTAATCCTGCTGATAGCACTAGTTAGGCCGAGTTTGTGGAGAGTTAGTATAGTACAGACTAGAGTCCATTGCACATTATTTCTGGAACTTCAATCAATAGCCCTAGATATCAGGGATAATAATATTCTTTTTGCTCTTAACCCTCCTATTTTTTATGAAAAGCAATATAATACACCATTTTACTGCTCCATTTGTTTGTTAGAAGCATACAGGCAGATTTGGTTGATTTGAATAGCATTGCTTTATTGTGGAAGCAGAGAAACTTTTCCATCATCTCATGTGGTCAAATATTACTGCAGCATTAGTTCTGATTTTTTTTTGCAAGCTACAAAATATTATACTCCATTTAAAGTCTGCTACTTGTGTGTCCAAAATATATTCACACTTGTTCGCTGACCAATAGCATCGCTATACCCTCACTGGGCAAAACAATTGGTCATCTGACGTGATTAAATACTGGAGTATAAATCCTGCCATTTTTTTGCAGGTTGCAAAAGATTATACTCCACTTAAAATGGGCAAGGCATGTGGTAAGGGACGGGGAAGTGGACGTAATGCTGATGGCGCATGCAGAGACTAAGGCTGTTGACAAGATAAATCTGCACCTGCTGAGGGAGCACAACAAACACCCACATTATGTTGACCTACCTTTCCTTTCCCACTTTCTAGGAACACCACTCTAGAAGCCAGAGCAGTGTGAAAAAGTTTTTGGTAGGATATTAGATAATGCTTTTAGTCAGTTTGCCACCAACACCACCACCCTGTCTTCCACACGGTCCAGTCTCAGTAGCTGTGAGTCTGGATCACATGTTCCTCACTCTGATTCTCCTTTCTCCCACTATGCTGAGTGCTCGGAGACAAGTGATCCCACACTTGGACACTCTAAAGAGCTGTTCACATTTACATTTATAGATTCTCTCCTCTTGCTCAGTCTGCTTCAAGCGGGGCAAGAGGAGATTGCATGTACCGAGTCCCAAATATTTGAGCAGCCATGGTCACATGAAGGCGAGGGTGGGAAAGTGCAATTACTGTTGCAAGAGGTGGATGATGATGAGACACAATTGCCAGCAAGTCATGAGGAGTCCCAGGGTGCGTACATCAAAGACGAGGTGGTGGATGACAAAGTCACTGACGCAACCTGGCAAGATGACATGCATAACGAGCACAGCAGCACAGAGCGGGAGGGAGGCATAGCACTGCAACCGGCAGGAAGAAGCAGTGGGGTGGCCACAGAGACAATGAGGGCAACTGTTCCCCAAAACACCAATATGAGGGAAGTTGCAAGTCAAACTGCTGGGTCTTCCCAAGTATGGCTCTTTTTTAAAGACTGTCCATATAACACAAAAATGCCATTTGCAACATCTGCCATGCCAGCATCAACAGGAGCAGCAAAACTACCAGCTTGACCACCACCAGCATGCTCAGGCACTTGATAGCAAAGCACCCAACTAGTTGGGCTGAATGCCAGTGTAACATCCCTGGTGGCATGCTGGCATGGCTTACCACCTCACACCATGCAAGACAGCCATCTTACCTGTCAATCCAGGCTGCACACTTTGCTCCAGTACCTGCTGTGTCTCTTGTCTGATTGCTTAGGGCGGCGGCGTGGCTACTGCCTGATTCTTATAGTTACTGTGTGCGCACTCCTAATGCCTCCCCAGCCTATTTCTGTGTTTTACTGGATACTTAAACCCCCTCTACCCAGTAGGGGGTGACTGAGCAACACTTTAATTCAGTGTGTTCTGTGCAACTGAGTTGCCAGGTCCTGTTCTGTATCTTGTCTGTTTCCGCCCCTGGGGGCTGTATACCCAGGCCTGTTACCTGTATCGGTGACTTCTAGTCTGTCTCCGCCACCCTGGGGGCTGAGTTCCCAGACTCGTTCTTGTATCTTATTCCTGGTTCAGTTCCTGTCTGAACTGTGTCCTAGCCCGTTACCTGTTTCTCTCTATGTCCGAACTGTCCCTTTTCCTGCAGTGTCTGAACCTGCACCTAACTCCAACTAGTTGTCTCTGAACTTATGTTGTTGAATTTTGTGTACACTCGCTACATCATTGTAAGTATCTCGTGTGTATCTGGTTTCGCATGTTCACCGCACCTGCGGTTTTGCTCTGCCCTGCTTGTTCACGGCACCTGCGGTATCGCTCCGCTCTGCTTGTTCACCGCACCTGCGGTTTCGCTCTGCTCTGCTTGTTCACCGCACCTGCGGTTTTGCTCCGCTCTGCTTGTCCACCGCACCGGCGGTTTCGCTCCGCTCAGCTTGTCCACCGCACCGGCGGTTTTACTCTGCTCTGCTTGTTCACCGCACCTGCGGTTTCGCTCTGCTCTGCGTTCACTGCACCTGCGGTTTTACTCCACTCTGCTTGTCCACCGCACCTGCGGTTTTGCTCTGCTCTGCTTGTTCACCGCACCTGTGGTTTCGCTCTTCTCAGCTTGTTCACCACACCTGCGGGTTTTGCTCTGCTCTGTTTGTCTACCACACCTGCGGGTTTTGCTCTGCTCGGCTTGTCTACCGCATCTGCGGGTTTTGCTCTGCTCTGTTTGTCTACCACACCTGCGGGTTTTGCTCTGCTCTGCTTGTCTACCGCATCTGCGGGTTTTGCTCTGCTCTGCTTGTCTACCGCATCTGCGGGTTTCACTCTGCTCTGCTTGTCTACCGCAGCTGCGGGTTTTGCTCTGCTCTGCTTGTCTACCGCACCTGCGGGTTTTGCTCTGCTCTGCTTGTCTACCGCACCTGCGGGTTTTGCTCTGGTCTGCTTGTCTACCACACTTGCGGGTTTTGCTCTGCCCTGCTTGTCTACCGCACCTGCGGGTTTTGCTCTGCTTGTCTACTGCACCTGCTGGTTTTGCTCTGCTCTGCTTGTCTATTGCATCTGCGAGTTTTGCTCTTCTCTGCTTGTCTACTGCATCTGCGGGTTTTGCTCTGCTCCGCTTGCCTACCGCACCTGCGGCTCCGTTCCTGTGTCCCAGTCTGTACTGGTCCCTATCCTGCCTGTGTTCCTACCTGCCAGTACCCACCTGTCTGCATGCCAGCCGTGCCTGCCAGTGTCCACCTGTCTGCATACCTGCCGTGCCAGCCAATTCACACCTGTCTGCATACCAGCCATGCCTGCCAGTACCCACCTGTCTGTATGTCAGCCTAACCTGCCTGTTCCTGCATTCCCCGGTGAGGGTCAACAGCTGTGACCGGGGTCTGACATAGAGTAGCACCTGGTCCATCTGCTTGGTTCCTCCCTGGTTCACCGAGTCGACTGAGCCACCGTGTGACCTTGGTTGGACCGAGTTGTTACTTAGTTACGCCCCTCCAGGCACTCCTCGGTTCATGGTCGAGTGGGATCACTAATCATGCTCACACCAGTGAGTCCGGGCATGTGCGTAACAGCAGGGTCCAGAAACAGTGTCTGTGGGTGACACCACTGTCTCTTCTCCTGTTGTACGTGCACACTAAGCCTCTGTCCATGATGCAGGCAAAGATGCCTCCCCCTTGCATCTGTCGTTGCACATTTGCAACCATAACCGTCAGCAACCATATCCACATCCCTGCCCCAGTACTTGGAACGCAGGCTCAAATTCGCAGCCACCAACCCACAGGCCACAATACTAAACTGCCACATTTCTCGACTGCTTGTACTAGAAATGTTGCCTTTTAGGCTCATGGAGACTGAAGCTTTCAGAAACCTTAAGGTGGTGGCTGTCCCTCGGTACTTCGTCGCCAGCTGCCACCATTTTTCCCAGTGTACCGTCTCCGCCTTACACAATCAAGTGTCCCTGAATATAACCTGTGCCCTCAGCAATGCAGATATTGGGAAGGTCCACATAACCACGGACACATGGACAAGTGCTTGTGGCCAGGGATAATACATTTCACTGACGGTACACTGGGTTAATATTGTGGAAGCTGTCCTCCTGATTCTGAGGATTGCGGGCCCAGGGTCCGAAATGACCATGAGTCGCAATCTGTAAGCACTGTAGAACTGCCTCAGCCAAGCGGCAACAGGCTCTGCTGAAGCTTATCTGCTTAGGTGACAAATCGCACACCACTGCAGAGTTGCTGAAAGCTGTAACATAGCAGGCAGATCTACAGCCAGGCATTGTCGTGTGTGACAATGGCCAGACCTGGTGGCAGCTCTGAAGCTTGACGATCTCGCACATGTACGATGCCTGGCCCATGTGCTCAACCTAGTGGTTCAGCAGTTTCTCAAACCCTACGCAGATCTGTCAGAGCTGCTTGTGAAAGTACCCCGCATGTGTACCCATTTCTGAAAGTCAGTTACAGCTTCCTCTTCCCTGACAGTGGATCAGCAGTGTTGGCAGGTTCCAGCTCAAAGACTGGTATGCGATGTCACCACGCATTGGAACTCAGCATTATATCTGTTGGGAAGGATTTGTGAGCAGTAGAGGGCAATTGTTAAGTACCAGCTTCAACACGCCAGTCAGTATTAGGGCAGCCTCTGCACATAAGAGCTGATAAGTGAGTATGGATGTCTGACATCTGTTCCGTCCTCCAAAACTTTGAGGACTCCACGAAGATGGTGAGCGGTGATGACAACATTATTAGCATCACCATCCCATTTCTCTGTCTACGGAAATGCTCACTGCTCACAATTAAAGAGGAGGCATTGCAGGCAGACCACAATGAGATGGAGCAAGGAACTATACAGGGTGCTGCAACACAGCCCAACCTCATCTCATATTAACGTTGATTGGGTAATAATGAGGAGGAGGAGGAACAGGAGCTTGTTTCCTGTGCTTCAGATGGTACTACCCACATCACATTCATACCGCCTGTTCAGCTTGGATTGCCTGAAGAGGGGGAGGATGAGAAGGTAGGACAAAGAGGAGGATGGGGAGGAGAACCAGGAGAAGGATTAGGAGGAAAACATGTACAGTTGTCCTCTTTGTGGGGACAGGAAAGTCTTGGCTGTTGGAAGCTAATGTTCTGCTGCCTTTCCTGTGACCCTCGCGTTGTACACATTTTGGGCAACAGTAATTACTGGTTGGTCACACCTCTAGCCCCGCGATATAAGGAGAACTTTCTAGCTCTGCTTCTCGTGGTGGGCAGGTCTAATAAAATGTTTCAGTACCAGAAGGGCCCTGCTGAAGAATTATTAAAAATATTCCCTGCTGACAACGCTGGCAGCAGAGGTCACAGTTCCTTCACAACCAAAAAGTACAGGCGAGGGAAACACAAACCAGATACAGCAGAGGCAGGGGAATATGGTCAAAAGTCTGGGACAGTTTTCTCAGACCCTCCCAGCTCCCAGACCCTGATGCGTGGGATACTCTGACAAGGAGGGAAAAGTTTTGGAAGATGCTGAAGGAGTACCTTGCTGACCTTACCAGTGACCTTTGTGATTCCTCGGTGCCTTACAACTATTGGGTATCCAACTGGACACGTGGCATGAACTGGCTCTCTATGCCTTGGAGGTCCTGGCCTGCCCTGCCTCTAGCGTTTTGTCAGAGTCTGGTTTTAGTGGTGCCGGGGGTATTATAACTAATAGGTGCGTCCGCCTGTTAACTGAAAATGCTGACAGACTGACTCATCAAATTGAATAAGGGCTGTATTGGGCCAGACTTCTCGACACTATTGGATGATAGCAGCGGAACATAAACTCAAATTCAGTGTTTTTTTTTTTGGAGGGTTAAATCCCATGCACCCTTTCACACCCAGACATGGGTATATGCTTGTAGATTTTGTCTATCTCATGATGTCCTCTTCAATATCCTTCTCCTCAGACTCCACCACCATACCACCAGGGTGACCATCATGCAACACCCACACAATTTTATTACGGGTGTTTTTGATGCCCAAAGGAACTATTTTTAGAGGCCTACCTCTAACTTTATATATAATATATTTGTATACCGCCCAGGGGTAAATGTTTTTCAGTCTATGCACTTTGTGCATGAGCATTACCAGTCTAGGAGACCCACTCTTTAATAATGGAAAACAATTTTTATGAGGCCCTTGACTCCATCTCTTCAAATTGTCATTGGAGTGCATCCTAATTTTTGGCAGCCCTTAAATTTGCTGCATACACAATAACAGTATAGGAGACTCACTCCTTAATTTTTAAAATAATTTTTATGAGGCCCTTCATTAAGTCTCTTCAAATTGGTACTAGAGTGTGTCCTAATTTTTGGCAGCCCTTGTACTTGCTAAATACGCAATAACAGTATAGGAGACACACTCCTTAATAATTTTTAATTTTTTTTATGAGGCCATTCACTACGTCTCTTCAAATTGCTATTGGAGTGCATCCTAATTTTTGGCATCCCTTGAATTTGCTGCATACACAATAACAGTATAGGATCCCCATTCCTTAATAATTTTAAAGCAATTTTTATGAGCCCCTTCACTACGTTTCTTCAAATTGGTATTGGAGTGCGTTCTAATTTTTGACAGCCCTTGAACTTGCTGTGTACGCAATAACAGTATATGAGACTTACTACTAATTAATGGGAACATTTTTTTGACTGAGACCGTCCACTACGTCTCTTCAAATTGGTATTGGAACGCAACCTAATTATTGGCAGCCCTTGAACTTATTGCATACGCAATAGCAGTATGGGAGACCCACTCCTAAATAATGGGAAGGCCAATTTAAATCGATTCTATATTCTCCAATATTAACTCCTATCTGAAATTTGTGTATGGGTGAGATAGGAATTATCACCTTAGACTCTAGCTGCTGCAAGCAAACAAAAAAAATCTATTTCCTATTGATACTGCTGTTAGATGCTTTTAGAATAGGGACAGGTACTAGGTATCATCAACTGGAAATGAATGTTCATATTCTGGTCACATACATATCTTCCACAATACAGAACTTGATAGATTTTTTCCATGCACTCGTTGACCGATTCATAATCTGTAACAGTGATCTGTAATTAGAAATTGATGAAAGCAGACAGGGTTGCAACATACCAAAAAAAACTCTTTGGAGCCAGTTAAATTCTAATTTCTATATATCTATATTACCTCTTATCTGAGAGTCATGTACGGGTGACCTATAGCAGTTGGGATAGTGTTTTACAGGCATCTAGTCAGGGATTATTGTATGATACTCTGTGCTGAAAAAAAAAATTCTATTCCCTATTGATAATGCTGTTAGCTGCTTTTAGAATAGAGATAGGTGCTAAGTATCATCAGCTGAAAATGAGTGTTCATATTCTGGTCACACATATATCTTCCACAGTGCATGACTTGATCAATCGTTTCCATGCACTTGTTGACAATTCATAATTTTCATGGTGATCTGTAATTATAAATTGATGAAAGCAGATAGGGTTGCTTGCGTTCCTTCACAGTTTGGTGGTGCAAAGTACCAAAAAAACCTTTTCAGTGCCAGTTAAATTCTATTTTCCATTGTACTGTATTACCTCTCTTATCTGAGATTCGTGTACGGGTGACCTATAGCCGTTGGGATAGCATCTTACAGGCATCTAGTCAGGGATTAATGTATTATACTCCGTGCTGAAAAAAAATTCTATTCCCTATTGATAGCGCTGTTAGTTGCTTTTAGAATAGGGACAGGTGCTAGATAGAATTATCAGCTGAGTGTTCATTCTGGATGTGTTTGATCATGTCTCACACACCACATGTCCAGATAAGCTTTAAAATGTTAAAATTACTTTTACTGGTGAATGTATTTTTTACCGTTGAAAGAAATGCAAAAGTGAAAAAACGCATCAAAAAAGCTACGTGTGAACATAGCCCAAGGTGTGGAGGAGCATTACCCTGGAAAGAATGTTTCTGAACATTTTTTCTGGAAAATTAATTTTAGTTTGGATTTTATGTGTTTTATAGTCAGTCCGTAAAAGTGGCCTAATACACTGACAACATTGTTCACAGCAGTGACCTGGGATTCAGAGATGTTTCCAGGAGTCTTCCCCATGCTTTTCCTGAGTAATTTCTGCACTGCTTCCTTCGATTTGACTAATTTTTAGCCCCCCTGCAGACCTCTGGTGGGGGGGATGGAAAAATGCTCGGGTTTGCTATTGACTTACATTTGACTCGTTACTCGGGTCGATAAACCAAGCATTACGATTTGCTTGATCTGAGTAACATTTTAGTGTTTGCTCATCACTAGTAATAAAGTTAAATTTTTTTTTTTGATTTTTCCATTTTTTTCAAATTTTGTGCACATAGAAAGTGTACCAATTATAGTTTCTAAACATTTTCACACATAGTCCACAAAAAAAAAATCAATTTGCGAATCAATCTAATGCCTGTCAGTGAATGGGTCCATGATATAATGGACTGAACACAAATGCCATCCACACTGCATCAATATGCTACTTGTTAAAACACAAATGTAATGGCTCACCAGGTTAGGTGGATTGGCTAAGCCACAAGTCCGTGTGGGCACACAGACCCTAGGCATTGATGCAGCAAGCAATAAGGCACGTGGGCAATAAGGACTGTAAATGATCCTCAAAAATCCAGGATGAGCAGGGTGGTTGTAGTGGAACCCAGCAAGAAAGAATGCAAGCATGAACACAGAAAGGAAAACAACACAAATGGTAGAGCACACCTAACATAAAACTAGGAATCTTAGAAACTCAAACCCAAGTCACAAGTGTGGGTCAGTGGGCTTTAAATAGATCTAGAGAGATGACTTAATTGATCCATGCCAGGCAACTTGCAAAGCCTGATGTGGACCACAATAGAGGGCAGCAGACCCAGGGAAAGAAAATATTCATTGGGATGTCCGGGACAGGTGTGTAATGGTATCTCCCTTCTTAGGGCCCCTCTCAGATGAGTTTGTGATAGCAGAAATAGAATGTGTGGCATGACATCTCTTGAGCACAATAAGAGCATCCATGTCCTTAGGTACCTCTCCTCAGAAGCACAAGTCATTTAAGAGTCCAGAACATGGTTGATTTCATACTCCATGATTGGATTAGAAGTAAAAGCAGGAACTGTTTTATCTGTAGAAGAGTATTTGCTGAGGGCCTGAAGATAACCTGCAGATAAAGAGTTAGAAACCAAAGAGGTAGAAGTAAAAATAGATTTAGGTTTAGTTACGTCTTCCCTGTTGTTCTTTTTGGCCATTTGTTTGGAGAAGACACTTGTGAAGGTCTAATAAGAGTCAAAACATTAAAGTTCGCAGATGCAGAGCAGAGTTTCTGAGAGCATGGTTAGGCTGTGTGCCCACTATGCATTTTTTAAGCGTTTCCGCAGCGGCAAAAACGCTGCAGAAACGCTTAAAAAATGCATGGTAGGAGGCCTGCTATGTTCCCCAATAATAATCCACATGTGCTGAGCAAATGCTGCGGAAATTTCCGCTGTGGATTATCATTGCGGAAAAAAACGCAGCACTACCAATTATTTTGCGGAAGTGCTGCGTTTTCGCCGCCATTGTCTTGCATTAGATCGCATGGATTATGCATCACTTTATATGTAGATGCGCATTCCATGAGTTCTAATGTGCGGATGGTACCCAGGTCTAGAGGAGAGGAGACTCTCCTCCGGACCCGGGTACCATAGAAAACTGTGAAAAAAAGAATAAAATAAAAAATAAAGATTATACTTACCTTCTGGCGGCCCCCAGTCTCCTTGTCCGTGCTAGCTGGCAGTTCGCGATGGACTGAAGGACCTGCGCTGACGTCATAGTCATGTGACGTCGGCAGGTCCTTCAGTGTACCGCTGCCGGCAGCCGGGACGGAGGGAATCAAGACACCGGGGGCCATCGGAAGGTAAGTATACATTATATATATATTTTTTTTACATTCTCTTGGGTCACACTATATAAATCCATGATGTTTGCATGGATTTATATAGTGTGACCAAGTTAACAAGCACTTTCCAAGTGATGCTAAAATCGCTTGGAAAGCGCTTGTCAACCTGTATGCGGAAATGCAAGTGAAGAACGCTTCACATCCGCATGTCCCTGGCAGGAAAACGCATGTACAATCCGCACGTTTTTTTCTGCCAGGGAGATGCAGAAATGCTCAGGAAAAAATCCTGAGCATTTCTGCATCGTTGGCACATAGCCTTAAGGTGAAATCTTAAAGCAAATATGTAAACAAGATGATCCCCCTGGGCAATCTGGTCAGACGACCAGTCATGGTAGCCATTGAAGTGGCAAAAGCATCTGTGTCTCAGAAAATGGAAAAATTAAACAGAAATATCCTCCATGTGTAGTGCATCAGTCTGGAGAGTTACTATCATCACTGTCTAGAATTATATACGACAACCTGGAATTGTTGAGCCATATATGGAGGTTAGCTTCAAGGTATCTGTAAAGGAAATAAATGCATTTTAAGCCTTTTGGCCAGAGAAAAGTCCATAAAATTCATTGTTGCACTGGAATCAATAAGCGCTTGTCCCATGTACAAAGAGAAACTGTAAAAAACAGACAGACATAGTCAAGAGTAATTTATTTTAAGTGGAGGAAAGAGTTAATTCTAGTGCAAAACCTCTTTCTTCACCTAGGGTCTGAAGTTTTTCCCTGTTTGGCCTTCAGTTTGAAACAATTTGTGTGATATTGATCCCTTTCACCACAATAAAAACAGGGTCCTTGTGAAAGTGATCTTTTAACCGGAGATATTCTACCCGGCCGTTCTTCATGGGTTCCGGTACAACCATTCTGCTTGGAGATTTTGAAAATGCGTTTTTTCACTCATATCATTTAAAAAACGCATGTCCACTCTTGTGGCAAGGGGAATCAGGTTATCAAGGTAAGATGCTAAATTTTTACCAGTATGTTCATCCAACTGGATAAGCCTATGTAAAAGACAGCCAGGAGAGCGTCATTGTTCCAGATGGGCTTCTCACTTCCTGGCTTGACTTACTAAGATATATTGCTATTCATATATTCACAATCTACTCTACAGATCTGATATTCTGCATATTATTATGATTTCATTACTCTGCTAATTTCCTATTCATGCCACTTTCTGTGGTTCACTCCTATTATATGCACGCTTTGTTTATAATAAATAATTGTACTACATTCATATTCCTTTTTTGTTTCATCTGAACAGATTGCTCCCATAATTGTTGGTGCATATACTGTATACAGTGGGGAAAATTAGTATTTGTTACACTGAAGATTTTGCAAGTTTTCTCACCCACAAAGAATGGAGAGGTCTGTAATTTTATCGTAGGTTCACTTTAACTGTGAGAGACAGAATCTAAAAAGAAAAACAGAAAATCCTGTTGTATGATTTTTAAATAATTAAATTGCATTTTATTGCATTAAATAAGTATTTGATCACCTACCAACCAGCAAGAATTCTGGCTCTCACAGACCTGTTGGTTTTTCTTTAATAAGCCCTCCTACTCTGTACAGATTACCTGTATTAATTGCACTACTTTCAACTCATTACCTGTATAAAAGACACCTGTACAGACAGTCAATCAATCACACTCCAACCTCTCCACCATGGCCAAGACCAAAGAGCTGTCTAACGACAACATTGTAGATGCACATAAGGCTGGTGTGGGCTAAAGGACAATAGACAAGCAGCTTGGTGAGAGGGCAACAACTGTTGGCACATTTATTAGAAAATTGCAAAATAATAAGATTTAAGAGTCCTCAGTGGTTATAACCTTTTAATTTCTAACTGTAAATATGGTAACAAATGCAAGCTATTGAGACTACTCAGGCCTCCTCATCATGTATAGAATAACACAAAATCTGAAGAATCACATATTTATACACAACAGGCACAAGAATAATGCAATAGATGAGACATGTGACGTGAAGCAGAACTATAAGTATGGGAGTGGAGAGAAAGAGTTGTGGCCATGAATATTGACAAACACCTTGACAAACACCTTGGTGGCCTCAGAAAGACCTTTTAGAATCAGGGCTACCATCCAATAACAATTGAAAACCAGATTGCAAGAGCCACCAGAATATCAAGGAATCATCTCCTACATTGCAAAACTAAACAAGAAAGAAACCGGGTGCCTCTAGTAGTCACCTACTATCCAAATTTGGAGGTGCTAAGAGAAGCTGCACGGAAACTACAATGTTTACTACAAAAATATGCCCTATTAAAATTTACTGCCCACCCATGTCTGTGTTTTAGGCAGACCTCAAATCTAAGAAGCATCACTGTCAAAAGCACCCTGCCCTCTCCACCAGCCACAGGAACCTTTTCCTGCAACTAGAAAAAGTGTAAATCCTGTCCATTTATAATAACCACGGAAATAATAAAGATCCCCAACTCACATCAGGACTACAAGATCCCAGGTACTCTCATCTGCATCACATCTAATATAGTGTAATTAATTATATGTACAAAATGTCCAGCTGGGGGTCTGTATATTAGGGAGACAGGACAAAAACTTACAACAAGGATGAAATCTCATCCCCACACAATAAAAGAAAAAATAATAGATCTACCTGTGACCAAACATTTTGGTATCCCTGATCAAAGCATCTTGTACATGAAGTTACTGGTATTAAAAGGTAACTTCAAGTGATGGGCGACCACTAAAATGCTCGGGTGCTCGTTGCTGAGGTTGAGCAAATTGGAATGATCGGGTGCTCAACCCGAGCAACGAGCCCAATGTAAGTCTACGGGAGACTCGAGCATTTTTCAGGTTGCTCCCCCAGGCGGTCTGCAGAGGGCCTAAAAATTGCCCAAATCGATGGGAACAGTGCTCAAATGATATGGGAACAGCATGGGGAAGACCCCTGGAAGCATTTTGGATGCCCAGATCACTGCTATCAACAATGTTGTCAGAGGTATTATGTAGAGATGAGCGTTGTTCGACTCGAACTGTTCGCCAATCTCAAATTTGAGCTGTTTTGGGCGGTGTTCGAGCCGTTCGGCGAACAAGAACGATTTGAAAAAAATTCGGCTGTTCGAGGTTATGTTCGATAACTGTTCGTGCACGAAAATCATAACTGGATTTTTTCTCAGTAATGATGAAAATTAATGTTAATACGCAGTTTGAGTGTACAGCGGGGCGGGGGGAGGGGCAGGGGATGGATCTCTGCAGGAATAATGAAGATCTCCATTTTTTTTTCTCTTTCCCGCATTTACAGTGGGGATGTGCAATCTGTCAGCCTATCAGCAGCACACACACGGAGCGAAGTGCTTTTTTTCACACAAGCAAGGGCATGTGTCATTGGCAGTGTATGTCACATGTCCTTGCCCTATAAGACCCAGCCATTTTCCCCGTCGCCACCATTTTCTCACTGCTGCAGCTGATTGTTAGACGGCACCGCTGTTGCTGTGTGCGCTATACCTTGTTAATTTCAAGCCAATTTTAGCACAAATCTACAGATAGCTTGGGAGTAGGGAATAGTTGTGATTGCCGTCCTTTTAAGGACTAGGTTACAGCATTTCCTACGACTTTTATCAGGCATGTCTGTGCTCTTAAATAGATAGGTTGGGAGTAAAGACTAATTGTAATTGCAGTCCTTTTCAGGACTAAGTTACATCAGTTCCTATCAGTTTTTGCCAGGCAGGTCTGTGCCAGTGCTGTGCAAGTTTTTTTCACAGCATTTGGCTAAATCAAGCAAAGCTAATACTTTATGGCCTATTGCAGAATGTGATAGTCAGTGGAGTAGCCTATCTGTGTTGCAAGCTACACCACCTGTGTATAGAATACCAATTTTTTTACTGCACCTAGTGAAGTAAAACCTTTTGGGCATAGCATCATTCTATTAGTCCATCTATACTGACCTCCATCAGGTTGCAAATTGAATATAATGTTTTTCTGCATCTAGCTCTGAAAAAATATTTGGCTCTTCAGGTCGCATGGGTGCTAAGCCTTGCATAGCCTGGGCATTTTTTCAGATTGATAAAGATGACCCAACTCGTGTTATCTGTAACATTTGTCAGCAAAAGCTAAGTAGAGGCCAAAAAATACATAGTTTGAGTACTTAATGCATGAACCGGCACATGGACATGAAGCATAAGTTGCAGTGGGAAGCTCACTGTGCTACAATGCGGTCTAGCCGGCTGGGCCAACCACCGTCTGCCACATCTTGTGCATCTGCGGCCTCTTCATCCTCTATGACTAGGGGGACAGCAGTCACACCTGTTTTGGGACACAGACCTGCCACCTCTTTACCAGCAACAGCCAGCGTGATTGGCAGGTCATCATTTTCTTTGGAGGTGGTAGCACCAGCTGGTTTTGAGCGCTGTCCGACATCGATAGCACCACCTATGGATCAAGGCAACCTAATATGTCTGCCTGCATCTTCCTCACAGACCGGCAGTTTGCCGGGGACACCCTTATCAACCCCGTCTAAGCACAACAGCCAGCACTCGGTCCCTCAGATGTGGACAAGTAAAAGACCAATTCCTCCTAGCCATGAGAAAGCTAAGAGGTTGAATTTCACCATCTGCAAGCTCTTGGCTACAGAAATGCTGCCTTTCCGCCTGGTGGACACAGAGGATTTTCGAGACCTTATGTCCGTCGCAGTGCCCCAGTACCAGATGCCCAGTCGGCACTACTTCTCAAAGAAAGGGGTGCCTGCGCTCCACCAGCATGTCGCACACAACATCACGGCTTCTTTGAGAAACTCTGTGTGTGACAGGGTGCATTTCACCACAGACACTTGGACGAGTAGACATGGACAGGGGCGTTACATGTCGCTGACTGGGCACTGGGTAACTATGGTGACAGCAGGAAAAGGGGCTGCTGTCCAAGTCTTGCCGTCCCCACGAGTTGTGCGTCAATCCTCTTTATCTCAAAGTTCCTCCACTGCTTCTGCCTCCTCAACCTCCTCTCGGTCCTGCACCTGCACCCAAAGCCTGTCTGGTCATGCCACAAGCTTTCTAACTTCGCAGAAGGGATCCTGCACACCTCCTTACTATGCTGGCAGTAGGGCTCAACGTCATCAGGCGGTTTTTACTTTGAAATGTCTGGGAAATGTGAGTCACACAGCTGAGGAGTTGTGGTCAGCTCTGGAGAACCAATTTCATGAATGGTTGTCTCCACTGGACCTGAAACCAGGGAAGGCCGTGTGCGACAATGCTGCAAACCTGGGTGCGGCCCTTCGCCGGGGCAATGTCACACACGTGCCTTGTATGGCTCACGTGTTGAACCTGGTTGTCCAGCAATTTTTAGCCCACTATCCCGGACTAGATGGCCTTCTGCAGAGGGCACGGTCGCTGTGTGCTCACTTCCGCCGTTCGCATCCCGCAGCTCAGCGACTTACATCTCTACAGAAGTCGTTGGGCCTGTCACTTCACCGGCTAAAATGCGATGTGCCTACCCGGTGGAATTCAACTCTGCACATGTTGCAGCGACTGTGGCAGCACCGACAGGCCCTGGTGCAATACGTTCTGACGTATAGCCTGGGCCAACGAGATCCAGAGGTGGGGCAAATCATGCTGGAGGAGTGGTCTCAGATCAGGGACCTATGCACCCTTCTGCACAGTTTTGAAATGGCGACGAAGATGTTTAGTGCTGACGATGCCATTATCAGCATGACTATTCCGGTGACTTACATGCTGGAGCACATGTTAAACAGAATTCCGAGTCAGGTGGTGGCACAAGAGGAGGTGGAGGAAGTAGAGGAGGAGGAGTTGTATGCGGAAGGGCTAACATCTGCAAGGTCCAGACGGTCGGCAGCACCAAGGCGGCAGGCATGTGAGGGTGGGGGAGATGGTTTTACCAGGGTGCATGGTAGCAGCCAAACTAGTGAGGAAGGTGCAGGAGCCGAGGAACAAGTGGAGGACGAACTGATGGAAGACTCATCAGATGAGGGAGACCTTGATCACATTTCTGTTGTGCGAGGTTGGGGGGAGAGGACAGAGGAAGGAAGCATGATTGTTACCTCGCCACCAACACAACAGGGACTAGGTGCTCCTGGATGCGCAAGACACATGAGTGCCTTCTTGCTGCACTACCTGCAACATGACCCTCGAATTGTGAGAATTAGAAATAATCCTGACTACTGGATTGCCACACTGTTAGATCCCCGGTACAAAAGTAAATTTGCAGAAATTATTCCTGCCATAGAAAGGGATGCACGCATGCAGGAGTATCAGCAGAGACTGTTGCAGAATCTTACATGTGCTTTTCCACAAAACACCAGTGGTGCACGTAGTGAATCTCACAGTTCCAACTTGCCAAGCGTGGGACCGTCGAGTGTTCAGCACTCAAACCATAACAGAAACACAGTATCTGCTGGTAACATCAATTTTGCGGAATCATTTCACCACTTTTTTAGCCCATCCTTTGCAAGGCCACAGGAGTCAAGAAGTCTGACACATAGTCAACGCCTAGAGACGATGGTATAGGAGTATCTCCAAGTAAACATTGAAGCCATCACTATGTCACTGGACCCTTGCTCTTTTTGGGCTTCCAATCTGGATAAATGGCCGGAGCTAGCCACTTACGCCTTGGAGATCTTGTCATGCCCCGTAGCCAGCGTTCTGTCTGAACGTGTGTTCAGCGCTGCTGGTGGTGTGCTGACAGATAAGCGCACGCTGCTCTCCACTGATAATGTAGACAGACTCACGTTCATAAAGATGAACAAATCATGGATCCGAAACGACTTTTCTACCCCTGTGTCATCTGGGGAGAGTAAAAGCTTGATGATTGGTTAAAATCACCTCACCAACCGTTTTAAGCTTTCAAATTACTAATCATGTTCATCTGTATCTTGGCTGGAAAATAATTTGGGCTTTGTAGCAGTGTGCAGTACTGATTCTATTACGCCATCTATACTAAGCTCCACCAGATTTAAAATTACTAATCATGTTTATCTGTATCTTTGCTGGAAAATATTTTGGGCTTTGTAACAGTGTGCAGTACTGATTCTATTAGGCCATCTATACTAAGCTCCACCAGAATAAAAATTACTAATCATGTTTATCTGTATCTTGGCTGGAAAATAATTTGGGCTTTGAAGCAGTGTGCAGCATTGATTATATTAGGCCATATATACTAAGCTCCACCAGATTTAAAATTACTAATCATGTTTATCTGTATCTTGGCTGGAAAATAATTTTGGCTTTTTTATAGCAGTGTGCAGTACTGATTCTATTAGGCCATCTATACTAAACTCCACCAGATTTAAAATTAATAATAATTTTTAGCTGCATCTAGCTCGGAAAATAATTTTTGGACTCCGAGATGCGCAAGACACATAAGTGCCTTCTTGCTGCACTACTTGCAACATGACCCTCAGATTGTCAGAATTCGAAGTAATCCTGACTACTGGGTTGCCACACTCTAAGATCCCCCACACTCTTCGATCAACCTTTTCAATTTAATAAAGACCAAAAAAATTGTCATTTTTGAAATTATAAGCATTAGCAGGTTATTAGAAACTGTAATCAAACAGTTTTCAACTCAAAACTTTATTCTAGGTGATGTTACATTTGCACATAGGACCCCTTGTTCGAAAGGAGCTTCTGAACTCTCTCGTCCATTGAATTTGTCAGGTTTTGGATGGTTTCTGCTTCAATTGTTTTGCATGAGGACAGAATACCCTCCCAGAGCTGTTGCTTAGATGTGAACTGCCTCCCGCCATCATAGACACTCCTTTTGATGATGCTCCAGAGGTTCTGAATGGGGTAGAGGTCAGGGGAGCAAGGGGGTCACACCATAAGTTTGTCCCCTTTTATGCCCATATCAGCCAGAGATGCAGATGTGTTATGTGCAGCATGAGACGGTGCATTATCATGCATGAAAATGATCTTGCTGTGGAATACACGGTTCTTCTTCTTGAACCATGGCAGGAAGTGCTGTTTGAGAAACTCCACATACATTATGGAGTTCATCTTTACCCCTTCAGGGATCCTAAAGGGGCCGACAATCTCTCTCCCCATGATTCCAGCCCAAAACACTACTCCACCTCCTCCTTGTTGGCTCTGTAGCCGTGTTTGCGTGGGGTGTCCATCAACCAGCCATCCTCCACTCCATCCATCTGGACCATCAAGCGTTGCACGACACTCATCCGTGAACAAAACAGTTTTGAAATCAGTCTACATGTATTGTTTGGCCCACTGGAGCCATTTCTGCTTATGTGCAGTGGATAGAGTAGGTCAACAGGATGGCGTCCGCACAGCTGCAAACCTCTGAAGGACCCTGCATCTTTTTGTTCGGGGGACGTTGGATTCACCAGCAGCTTCAAAAACTTGTCTGCTGCTATGACAAGGCTTTTTTGCCGCTGCTCTTTTAACCTGACATAATTGCCTGTAGGAAAGTGTACTCAATTTGCCCTTATCAGCACGCACACGTGTGTACTGTGAATCAGCTATATACTTCTTGATTGCCAAGACACTTCATCCTGATCATCGCACAATGTTGATTGTAGTCATGCCTTGACCTAAACACTCCACAATTTGTTGCTTCTCAGCAGCCAACACATCCTTTTTCTTTCCCATTTTGGCAGAAAATGTAGGCTGCTTAATAATGTGGGACAGCCTTCTTAAGTAGTCTTGCCTTTCATTGGACACACCTGCCAAACTAATTAGCACAGGTGTCTGCAATTGCTTACAGTGATATGTAGAGCCCTGACACACATCACCATCAATGAGTTTAACTGACAAACAAATAAATTCTTCCCTTATCACTCCTAAACACTTTTTGCATAATAATTTGGAACACAGTGTACATGTGCTTTTCCACAAAACACCAGTGGTTCACGTAGTGAATCTTACAGTTCTAACTTGCCAACCGTGGTCTGTATGGAGTTGTTCAATAAAGGGCCCAAAATTAAGATAACATAGACGGGAGAGGTCTCTATGAATAGGAATTCCTAAGTACTTCATACCATGTGAGGGCCAGGCAAAGGGAAAGTTGGACTGGATGGAATCCTGTATGGATTTGGGGAGGGAGACATCGAGGGCCTCAGACTTCGCTGCATTGATTTTAAAATTTGACCATGTAACAAAGTGATCTATTTCAGCCATAACAGCAGGGATGGATATATGTGATTGAGTGATATATGCTAGGACATCATCAGCAAATAGAGAGCACTTGTACTCGGTGCCTCCCACCTCAATCCACCTAATATTGGGGTTATGGCGAATTGATGAGAGCAGGTGCTCCGTCACTAGGATGTATAAGAGAGGGGACAGAGGACATCCCTGCCTTGTCCCATTGGTGATTATGAAAAGTGATGAAAATGTTCTGACACGCCCCCTGGGCCTTGGGACACCCGGAGCCGGACCCTTTTTGGTGGATGCTGGTGGTTGCAGTCTCCGTGGCGGCGACCCGGTTCCGTGGCTCAGGGCGGTCAAACCAGAGGCCGAACTATTTATGTGGTTGTGATGTTTAAATGTCCGACTACGCCACCCGTGGATTGCGGTCAGAGTGAACCGCCGCTGCAGGGCAGACCACTGAGTCTGGTGTTGTGGGTGCAGCAGAGCGTAGCGTAACTCCCCACGGGAGCAGTATAGCCTCAGGGCAGTGTATGCGGAGGATGGGGGTGATGGTGCAGGGCAGCAGCAGTAACGACACGGAGTCAGTGATGCAGTCCAGGGCCTTTACTCACAGTTCTTATTATCCAGACCACTTCTGCAGGTAACGGCTGCCCACATCGTACTGTGCTTACCAGGTGAGGGGCTCAGACAACTCCCAGATAACTTTGGAGTGCTTCACAGGACCCCCTTTGTGTGTCCTTTGTCTGGCCTTTCTTACCAACGCTTCTGTCCGGCTGCCTCGGGCCTCCTCTTGGTAAACTTGGCGCCAGTTTCCCTGACCCTATGTGGTGCCTTCCTAGCGGGTGTAGCGAGGGGCTGCGCCACATAAAATGTCACAGCCTCCGGTTTCTATCTGAGGGTCGTTTCCCGCCTCCACTAGTTTCGGGGACCGGTCTCCCCCTTTGGCCTGACCACTCCACGCAGGTGGATTCGGGCGTGCGGTGGCGACTCGCCCGTCCGCACCCCTGGGATCCCTTCGTTCCTCATTCCTGGAGCCTTCTCCACTCCTTTTCCTTCCTTCTCCCTCTTCCTGGCCTGGGCCTCTGTTACGAGGCCTGCCTCCGGAGCAGAGCTCATGCAGAGCCCCTGCTCCCTGTCACTTCTGCTCAGTCTTCTCTGCACTGAACTAAGATGGTGCCCACCTTTTATACTCCCTTCTCAATGCACCCAAGAACTGCTTCCTCCCTGCTCCTGCACTACAGGGTTCCCCTTCCTCAGTGTTCCCTCCCCCCACTCCAGCAAGGGACAGGGACTGTCGTGCCCATCTCAGGGGCATATTGGTCGCCCTGCCCCACGGCAATGTGGTGTAATGCATGCAGGTGTCGGGTCCTGATCCACACTCCATCCTTAACTGAGAGTGAGATATCACACCTCTGGGTGAGGTGCAATACCTCTGTAGCAACCGAGCCCTCAGGGTGCTACAGTTCCATTTATCTTCAGCCTAGGTGACGTATTGCGATACAGGGCCATGATTTTGGCTATAAAAGGGTCCCCTAGACCCCTACCCCAAGCTTTTTAAGAGAATAATATATGGCGTGCCAGGAGACTCTATGGAATGCTTTCTCAGCATTCAACGAAAGTATCTAATTACAAATTTTTAACTGCATCTAGCCCGGGAAATACTTTGTGCCTAGTAGCAGTGTTTGCTAGTCAGCGGATTATCCCGGCTGTTAAGCAAGCTACACCACCTGTAGTTTGGACACTTAATTTTTTCAAAGGAAATGCTTCGGGACCACGGGATACTCAGTGAAGAGCATCAGGAGGCACCCCAAGGCATAGGGGCTGGGACTGGCGGTAGGATGCCTTGCGGTGGACAGCCAAGCTCGATCCATATAAAAGCTTTTTAACTGCAGCAGCTTTAGTGGACGCTACTGGAGCTGGAATTACAAGGCTGCAGGCATGAGACTTGCCCTCCAATAGATCCTTGTAAAAGGATTTAAAGTGTATTCATTCAAATTAGAGAGACAATTTAAATTAAAAAGCTTAGAGCTGCCTCCACCACAGGGGGGCTGGCTCGACCCACCAGCGGACAGGCACCAGTATTGGGAGAGAGGGGCAGGCCGTCAGGGTCCACCGCGGCTCTGGCACAAACCCGGCAACACGGAGGTGGCACGGGCAGGAACGGACTGGCCGTGTCGGCTTCTCACTTTTTGGATTTTAGAAGGGCATGACATGCCTATATCTGTGTCTCCCCCTCTTTTACTCCTCCACCTCTTTTCTTTTCGCATGACTATATGTACTTGTCACTTTTCCATGTGTTAGTTATGTCTTCTGAGCAGTTTGTCAGCTTTTGGACACCTTTGAAGGTGTTTTCTATGTGTTTATATGTGTTTTTGTTTGCCTGCCATTGGTTTTAACGGTGTTCGAAAGTGTTCAACGAACAGTTCGACGAACAGTTCGGCGAACACATGGGTGTTCGACGAACTGAACCGAACTCGAACACTACTGGGGTGGCTCAACACTAGTATTATGCCACTTTTACGGACTTACAATAAAACATGCGAAACCGAAACCAAAATGGATTTTCCTAGAAAAATGTTAAGGAACATCCTTTCCAGGGTAATGACTTGTATGTAAGGCAAAATAAATAAACAAAAACAAACATGCTCCTTCACACCTTGGGCTATACGTAGCGTTTTTGATGTGTTTTTGCACTTTTGCATTGCTTTCAACCAAGACAAATGCATTCACTGGTAAATGTCATTTTAACATTTTACAACCTTATCTGGCCATGTGGTGTGTGACACATCATCAGACACATGCATACAGTGCTGAAAAGACATGAGAACAGCATGGGGAAGATCCCTGGAAGCATCTCTGACTCCGAGGTCACTGCCTAAAAGTGTGCCCATCATAAGTGATCCTTGGCAAATGCGAAGATGCCTCCTGCCAAGCACCTGTCATTGGAGACTTGCAACAATCACCCTCCACGCCCTTGTCCCAGCGCAGCATTCAGTGTCCCTACACCACTTCTTGGAATGCAAGCGCAAGTAGGACTGTTTCTCGGCAGGGTGGGACGGTCCCACCAGAGAATCCTGCTTCTCCATCAGGAGAGTTCATGATAGCGCAAACGTTGCAGCAGCTATGGGGCTCTTGAGCGGGGGAGAAAGGTGAGCCCTCAGAATAAAATCCTCTGATGGGCCCAATGTTTTTCAGTTTGAAACTGCTTCTCAGTGGGAGTTATATTTCACCACAGTCATATTCTTTAGCTCGGTGAAAGGACAGGCATAGAGGGAAACCATATCTACTCCTGCTGTCATTTCTCCCTTGCCAGACTCTGCCTATTGTCACACACGACCATGCCTGGCTGTATGTTCAGCGGTGAGAGCCACTGATCAGGCTGCTGTGTTACAGATTTCAACAACTCTGCAGCAGTGGACGGTTTGTCACCTAAGCATTAAGCATGTAATCTTCAGCACAGCCTTTTGCCGCTTGGCCCAGTGCTTTCAGCTTGTGACGACTGATGTGGTAATTTCAGAGATGGAGGCCAAACTGAAAGAGGAGGTGCAGGAGCTGAACAATATGATTACATTGAGGTAACATTGGCGAGTCTGGTTTTTATACTAAACAAATATCCTACTGTGTTTTTATTTTTTTATTTTTTGTTTTACGTTATTTTTTAAGACAAATGCATTCACCAGGAAATGTTATTTTAACATTTTATAACCTTATCTGACCATGTGGTGTGTGACACATCATCAGACACATCCTGTTTCATTTATGATGGAGAGATTCTGAAAGTCACAAAGCCTATTTTTATAGGGTCATCAGGTGGCCCCTACTATTCTTAGAGGGCCAGCAGTTGGCCGTCGCTATTGTTAGAGAGCCATCAGCCGGCTATGCTTTGTTGTTCCCATTATTAACGAGTGGGTCTCCTATACTGTTATTGCGTATGCAGTGACTGCAAGGGCTAAAAAAATTTGGACGCAACCCAATACCCCTTTGAAGAGACATAGAGGAGGGTCTCAGTAATAAAAATTTTTCCCATTATAAAGGAGCTGGTCTCCTATAGTGGTAATGCCCATGCTTTGACTGCAAGGGCTGCCAAAATTTGGGAAAAACCCCAATAACAATTTAAAGACACACATTGCTGAGCCACAGTAACGAGTACGACATGTTCCCATTAGAAAGGAGAGGGTCTGCTATACAATTATAGGGTATGCAGTGAGTCCAACAGCTGAAAACATTTAGGAACAACCCTACTAACAATTTAAAGACACATAGATCTGGGCCACAGTAACGAGTATGACAAGTTCACATTAGAAAGCCGAGGGGCAGCCAAAATTTAGGGAAAACCCTACTAACTATATAAAGACACATAGAGCAGGGCCACAGTAACGACATGTTCCTATTAGAAAGGAGAACTGGGCCACAGTGACAAGTATGACATGTTCCCACAAGAAAGAAGAGGGTCTACTATACAGTTATAGGATATGCAGTGCGTTCAATGGCTGGCAAAAGTTTGGAGGCACTCCAATGTCCCTTGCAAGAGACGTAGAGGACAGAGGGCCTCCTGAAAACAATGTTTTCATTTTTTAAGAGTCAGCCTGTCAGCATTTTCAGTTGACAGGCGGATACGCCTATCGGTTATAATTACACCAGTGGCACTAAAACCCTGCTCTGACAAAACGTTAGCGGCAGGGCAGGTCAGGACCTCCAACGATTAGAGAGCCAGTTCATGCCATGTGTCCAGCTTGGATACCCAATAATTATAAGGCACAGAGGTATCACGGAGGACGTTGATACGGTCAGCAAGGTACTCCCTCACCATCTTCCAAAACTTTTCCCTCCTTGTGAGAGTACCCCGCTCCTCAGGGCCTGTGCGATGGGAGGGTCAGAGAAAACTGTCCCAGAACTTTGACAGTGTTCCCCTGCCTCTGCTGTATTGCATTTGTGTCTCTCTCGCCTGTACTCCTTGATTGTCCAACGAATCATGACCTCTGCCATCAACGTTTTCAGATGGGAATTTATTAAATAATTCTGCAACAAGGGCCTTCTCGTACTGCCCCATTTTAGTAGGCCATCCACGCTGAAGAGCCGGTATGACATTTGTGCAGATAGTACCGTCTATAGCGCAGAAAACTATCTCCTGTTCTTCCTCCTCCTTTTCCTCATTGTCACCCAGTTCACGTTGGGATGAGATGAGGCTGGGAAGTGTGGAATCACTCTGTATAGTTCCTTGCTCCATCTCATCGTGCTCCGCCTGCAATGCATCCTCTTTTATTGTGAGCAGAGAGCGTTTCAGAAGACAGATAAGCGAGATGGTGATGCTAACTATGGCATCATTGCCGCTCACCATCTTGGTGGAGTCCTCAAAGTTTTGGAGGATGGTACTGATGTCTGACATCCATGTCCACTCCTGAAAGTCGTATGTGTAGAGTGTTAGAACCCTCCTGTTAGGTTTTTTCTATTTTATGGTCACGTGATCTGCTGCCTATTTATTCCATCTCCGCCCTTCTGGCTTTGCTGGACTTCAGTGTTACTTTGACTCTTAATCTAGCCAGGTGCTTTGTACCTAACTCTATAGTTTGCTTGGTCCTTGGACCTCTAAGTATTTTTGTCTGTTTGTCTTTTTGCTCCTCTACAACTTCTGCTAGGTGGTGTCCAATTTTGTCCTAGTCCTTAGTACTGTTAGGGACCCCTCCCTTATATCTATAGGTCTGCGTTCAGACTAGCTGAGGACGAAGGCGGGTCTGTTCACAAGGAACAGGTTGCCCACTGCATCGTAGGGAATCAGCTAAGTCCTAATGTAGGGACAGTTTTCCTATCTTTCCTTAGTTATTGTAGCAGATCATAACATAGAGTCTGACCTGAATACTAACAGCCTTGTTGATGCTGGTAGTCAACAACCGCCCTCTTCGGCTCACAAATCCTTCCCAACATCTACAATGTAGAGTTCCAGTGCATGGGGAAGTCACACACCAATTGGTGAGCTGGAACAGCAAATGCTGCTGAAGCACGGCAAGGACGGCGGAAGCTGTAGTTGACTTTCTGAAATGACAATACAAGCGGCGTACTTTGACAAGCAGATCTGGCATATCCGGGTAGGATTTGAGAAACCACTGAAATACGAGGTTAAGCACATGGGCCAGGCATGGTACTTGTGTGAGCTCACCTTGCTCCAGAACCGCCACCAGGTTCTGACCATTGTCACACATGACCATGCCTGGCTGTAAGGTCAGCAGTGTGAGCCACAGATCGGCCTGCTCTTTCAGAGCTGTCCACAGCTCTTCCGTTGTGTTCGGTTTGTCACCTAAGCATATAAGCTTCAGCACAGCCTGTTGCCGCTTGGCCAAGGCAGTGCTGCAGTGCTTCCAGATTGTGACTGATGTTGTCATTTCGCAGATGGAGGCTGAAGAGGAGAAGGAGGAGGTTTAGAAGCTGTAGAATGTGGGGTCAACACTGATTGACCCAGGGCCCGCAATCCTCGGCATCGGGAGGACGTGTTCCGTCCCAAGGTCCGACTGGGTTCCTGCTTCCACTATATTAGCCCAGTGTGTCATCAGCGAGATGTACCATTGCTGCCCGCAAGCATTTATCCACGTGTCCGTGGTTAGGTGGACTTTCCCAGTAACTACATTTTTGAGGGCACGGCTAATGTTGTGGGACACGTGCTCATGTAATGCGAGGTTGGCACACCGGGAGAAATAGTGGCGGCTGGGGACCGAGTACCAAGGGACGGTTGCCGCCATCAGGTTGCGGAAAGCTTCCGTCTCCACGAGCCTAAAAGGCAACATTTCGAGCTTAACCATTTGCGATATGTGTGAGTTTTGTAGTGTAACCTGTGTGACTGGGGTAGGGACAACTGAATGCTGTGCTGGGACAAGGACATGGACGTGCTTGCTGATGGTGCTAGTTGAGAGTGTGCAATGACACATGCCGGGCAGGAGACATCTTTGCATGTGCCATGGACAGGGGACTGTCGTGCACGCACAATAGTGGAAGAAGCAGTGGTGTCACCCGCAGACCCTGTTTCTGGACCCTGGGGTTCGGTCCACAAAGTCGAGTGCTTTGCTGCCAAGTGCCTGATCATGCTGGTGGTATTCAGGCGGCTAGTTTTGCTAACCCTGCTGATGCTGGCCTGGCAGGTGGTGCACATGGCCTTTTTGGGGTTATCTGCAGACTCTTTAAAAAGACACCAGACTCAGGAAGACCTAACAGTTGTACTGGCAACTTCGGTGTTGTTGGCGTTATGGGAAATGCTTTCCCGCCTTGTGTCTGCGGCAACCACACTGTTTTTTCCTGCCTGTTGTGGTGCTGTGCCTCCCTCCCCCTCTGTGCTGCTGTCCTCACTCTGCATGTCCCCCTGCCAGGTTGGATCAGTTACTATATCATCCAACACCTCGTCTTCCACTTGCGCACCCTGGTCCTCCTCATGACTCTCTGGCAGTTGGGTCTCATCATCATCATCCACCTCTTGCAACCGTAATTGTACTTTCCCACCATTGCCTTCGTGTGCCCGTGGATGCTGAAATATTTGGTCATCGCTACACGCGTTCTCCTCTTGACTCACTTGAAGCTGGCCGGACAAGAGGACCGAATCTACAAATGGAAAAGTGAAAAGCTATTCTGAGTGTCCAATTGTGGGATCAGTTGTCTCCGAGCATGGTGGGATTAAGGAAGATCATGGTGAGGAATATGGGGTCCAAACTCACCGCTACTGAGACTTCACCATGTGAAAGACAGGGTGGTCGTGATGGTGGAGTGACTGGAAGCATTATCTGCTATCCAACCAAAAACCTTTTGACACTGCTCTGGGTTCAATAGTGTTGTGCTGCTGTCCCCTAGCAATTGGGACAGGAAGGTCAAATGACAAGATGCGGATGTTTGTTGGGGCAAAATTTCAGCTTGCCCACGGCCACATCCTCAGCCTCTGCATGCACCATCACGCCCACTTCCTCATCCCTTGCCACGCACCTTGCCCATTTTAAATGGAAGACAATATTTTCCAAGTTCACGAGAAATGGCTGATTTTAAAACAAAGTTATATGTGATACATCTGTCAGAGAACCACGGTTTTAAATAGCAGGCCTGTAGCTTACTAATACTATTCTTCACAGAGACCTAGTGTGAATAGCTTGACCAACACACTGCAACGAAATGGAAGGCAATAATGGCTGATTTTGGAATGCTGTTATATGTGATACGTCTGACAGAGAACCATGGTTTTAAATAGCAGGCCAGTAGTTTACTAATACTATTCTTCACAGAGATCTAGTGTGAATAGATTGACCGACACACTGCAACAAAATGGAAGGCAGAAATGGATGATTTTCTTACCCTGTTATATGTGATATGTCTGACAGAGAACCACAGTTTTAAATAGCAGGCCTGTAGTTTACTAATACTATTCTTCACAGAGACGTAGTGTGAATAGCTTGACCGAAACACTGCAACAAAATGGTAGGCAAAAACGGCTGATTTTGAAATGCTGCTACATGTGATACATCTGACAGAGAACTACGGTTTTAAATAGCAGGCCTCTAGTTTACTAATACTATTCTTCACAGAGATGTAGTGTGACTAGCTTGACCAACACACTGCAACGAAATGGAAGGCATAAATGGCTGATTTTGGAATGCTTTTATATGTGATATGTCTGATAGAGAACAACGGTTTTAAATAACAGACCTCTAGTTTACTAATATTATTCTTCACAGAAACCTACTGCGAACAGCTTGACCAACACACTGCAACAAAATGGATGGCAGAAATGGATGATTTTCGAACGCTGTTATATTTGTTATGTCTGACAGAGAACCATGGTTTTAAATAGCAGGCCTGTAGTTTACTAATATTATTCTTCACAGAAACCTAGTGTGAACAACTTGACCGACACACTGCAGCAAAATGGAAAAAGAGGGCAATATTTTCCGCATTCAGTTCAAATTTCAGAATTTTTATCGCTGTAATATGGAAAAGAACTGGTTGTATTCTGCAGTGTTAATAAGCAAATGGATCATAAAAATTGTGTATTCTGGATTGCTTTTTAAGCAAATAACCAGGATCAAGATCAAAAAAATTTTTTCCCATGCCCCGATACCTGGGGCTATGTCTACAAATATCTGTAAGAACTGCAGAAGCAGACAGAACGTTCAATGGACCCTCTTGTGCTGTATCATGCACTGCAGTCTGCCACATACCCTGCCTGCCTAACTCCTGCTATCTCCACTGAATATATGCAGGTAGATTAGTCCTCAGAATGACTGTTTGTTCAGGTGGATGTATATATATATATATATATATATATATATATATATAAATATATATATACAGTACAGACCAAAAGTTTGGACACACCTTCTAATTTAAAGATTTTTCTGTATTTTCATGACTATAAAAATTGTACATTCACACTGAAGGCATCAAAACTATGAATTAACACATGTGGAATTGCATACTTAACAAAAAAGTGTGAAACAACTGAAAATATGTCTTATATTCTAGGTTCTTCAAAGTTGCCACCTTTTGCTTTGATTACTGCTTTGCACACTCTTGGCATTCTCTTGATGAGCTTCAAGAGGTAGTCACCGGAAATGGTCTTCCAACAATCTTGAAGAAGTTCCCAGAGATGCTTAGCACTTGTTGGCCCTTTTGCCTTCACTCTGCGGTCCAGCTCACCCCAAACCATCTTTGGGGTGAGCTGGACCGCAGAGTGAAGGGTTCAGGTCTGGTGACTGTGGAGGCCAGGTCATCTGGCAAAGCACCCCATCACTCTCCGTCTTGGTCAAATAGCCCTTACACAGCCTGGAGGTGTGTTTGAGGTCATTGTCCTGTTGAAAAATAAATGATGGTCCAACTAAACGCAAACTGGATGGAATAGCATGCAGCTGCAAGATGCTGTGGTAGCCATGCTGGTTCAGTATGCCTTCAATTTTGAATAAATCCCTAACAGTGCCACCAGCAAAGCACCCACACACCATCACACCTCTTCCTCTATGCTTCATGGGGGGAACCAGGCATATAGAGTCTATCCGTTCACCTTTTCTGCGTCGCACAATGACACGGTGGTTGGAACCAAAGATCTCAAATTTGGACTCATCAGACCAAAGCACAGATTTCCACTGGTCTAATGTCCATTCCTTGTGTTCTTTAGCTCAAACAAGTCTCTTCTGCTTGTTGCCTGTCCTTAGCAGTGGTTTCCTTGCAGCTATTTTACCATGAAGGCCTGCTGCACAAAGTCTCCTCTTAATAGTTGTTGTAGAGATGTGTCTGCTGCTAGAACTCTGTGTGGCATTGACCTGGTCTCTAATCTGAGCTGCTGTTAACCTGCGATTTCTGAGGCTGGTGACTCGGATAAACTTATCCTCAGAAGCAGAGGTGACTCTTGGTCTTCCTTTCCTGGGGCGGTCCTCATGTCAGCCAGTTTCTTTGTAGCGCTTGATGGTTTTTGCAACTGCAGTTGGGGACACTTTCAAAGTTTTCCCAATTTTTCGGACTGACTGACCTTCATTTCTTAAAGTAATGATGGCCACTCGTTTTCTTTAAGTAGCAGCTTTTTTCTTGCCATAATACAAATTCTAACAGTCTATTCAGTAGGACTATCAGCTGTGTATCCACCTGACTTCTGCACAACACAACTGATGGTCTTAACCCCATTTATAAGGCAAGAAATCCCACTTATTAAACCTGACAAGGCACACCTGTGAAGTGAAAACCATTTCCGGTGACTACCTCTTGAAGCTCATCAAGAGATTGCCAAGAGTGTGCAAAGCAGTCATCAAAGCAAAAGTTGGCTACTTTGAAGAACCTAGAATATAAGACATATTTTCCGTTGTTTCACACTTTTTGTTAAGTATATAATTCCACATGTGTTAATTCATAGTTTTGATGCCTTCAGTGTGAATGTACAATTTTCATAGTCATGAAAATACAGAAAAATCTTTAAATGAGAAGGCGTGTCCAAACTTTTGGTCTGTACTGTATATATATATGTATTTGTTGTGGAATACCTATACTAACTATAAACAAGCAAATCTCTTCCTGACTTAGCAGCAGCTCTCCCTACTCTGTCTGGTTCCGGGGTAGACTGTGATGAGCATAACGGTGCCAGGTCTTATGTACGCCTGATGACGCTGTGCGGCCAGCCAATCCCTGTAATGCCCACAGCCAACATGACTATGGCATTACAATGCATGGCAACCAATCCCTGCATGTTCATTGGCTCTCTAAAGTGCGCCAAATATGCAGGGCGGTAGCCCCAGTTCCCACCCGAGCAACCCAGAAATACTTGCCGAGTTTGTCGAGCACTGTGATGCTCGGGCGAGTACCGAGCAGTGGCGAGCACATTTGCTCATCACTATTGACTACTTTTCCAATTTCATTGTCCTCATCTGCGAACTCTTTGACCTGCATTATTTTGTATACCTGTCTATACAATCAAATATATACCCTGCAGGTTCTATCCATATATGTTTTTTAAATAATTTGTCTCATTAGTTTTAATATTGTGTTTGTACCTGTCATAAATTTAGCCACCAAAAACCTACTTGTGCATTTAATAAACATTGGATATTTGTCTTATAGACCTTTTATTCGAATTTTTTTTTCCAATTTTTCAATGTTTCATAACAGGTATGTAGCAAGTAAGTTTCTGACATCTATCTAACATTATTTAATGATATATAGTCTGATTATCCACCACTATGTGCACTTTATTTGTTGTTAATCATGTATTTGTCCCGTGTATCCATCTCATTTATCCCGTATAGTTGTGGTTAATAAAGTGTTTATAATTTTGGTTAAAATGACCTTTTTGTCGTTTATTTTGGCCTTAGGGCCATCTCCCCTCGGCTTAAACTCTGTAAGAGATTGAGCCAAGTGTCATCTGAGGATGATCCAATTTTCTCGCACTAGAGAATCGCAGCACAGATACGGAGAAGATGGAGAATTTCATTTTTCCATCTTCTCCATTCTGTGTGTCTGCGGATATCTGACTGCACTTGGATGAGACCCGAGTGGAGTCCAATGTTTTACACGCACCTACAGACTTGTATAGGTGCGCATGATCTGAATATTGGAGCCACTTACAGCATGCTGCAATTGTTTTCTGATGAGTGAGCCATTTAACTGATATCCATAGATGATAGAAAGGTTTGTTTCCCCCTCCAGGCTTTATTGGGTTCAGGACAAAAAGGATAAAGGTTTGTTCCAGCTACTGGGTGAAGATTAAAAAGATTTTTTTCTTTAACAAAATATTCTTAAAACATGGTAACAAGATGTGAGCAGAAAGAGGCAGGCAAAAGCGAAGTGTTTCAAACTCTATCTGGCATTCTTTATCAAAACTTGTCTGTGAGTGGCAGTGTGAACGAGCCATTTAACTGATAACCCTAGATGGTAGAAAGGCTTGTTTCCCCCTCCAGGCTTTCTTGGGTTATCTGTTGGTAGGAACATTTCCTCAGTGTTTGTACTTATGAGTAGTTCAGTCATTTTTCCAAGTGGCACACTACTTCCAGTGAAGCTTAATCTTGAGGTAAAAGGCTCAACAGTTTACCTACAGCAGTGGTGCAACAGAAGCTATTTTAATAATTTGTGCTATGATTAAAATCAGATGTTTGGAAAATGTGCTCTGAATATTTCATAATGCATGTACTTTTAAGAGACAAATGTAATTGTGAATTTTGTATAAAAGCACATATAATACATCTGGTACAAGCATGTAGCTTTTGAGACCACACTTGAGATCAAAATGTTTTTCTTTAGTACTTTGTATTTCAATACACAATTTTTCACACTGATTGACAGGATTTGTTACATTGTAAAATGTACATTGAATAATATTCTGTAGCTATTAAATGTTATTTAGTAGGTTATTAAATCACATGCCAAACAATGTATAATCCAAAGCCAAATCAATTAACAAGCAGTACACATAGCTTGTCGCTACTGGTCTGTTCATTGATGTAGATTACATTTTAATCTGCATCATATAATTCATCAACAATTATACTTGCTTTATTTAATCAACATTGTTGTGGTGACAATATACTAAGATAAGGTATATAAGGTATATACAGGTGTTTAGAGGTCCTTTTTCTGTTCCATTAGAGAAAAAGAAAAACGGAGCTCTTGCAAAAAAAATTGGCTCTGTTCATTGATCAACAAAAACAATGTCAGAAAGACCTTATTAACTATAATGTTTCTGTTACTGGTCCGGATGGTGGAACCTCTGTGCTTCAGTGCAAGGAGGGACCAGAGGGGCATGACTAAATACCTACTCAGCCTGATCAAGGTCGCACGGCGGCTCAATCGACTCCGTGAACCAGGGAGGGACCGAGCAGGGGGGACCAGGTGTCACTCTGGGACCGACTTTGTGTGAGAGCATGTGACTCCCACGGGTCAGATGGCAGGAACTGACCAGTACAGCGGATGAGCACGGCTGGAAGGCTGACGGGTGGTCCGGGTACACAACCTAACGGGCACGACTGGTAACAGGCAGGTGCTCCAGGTAGGCAGCCAGCCAGCACAACAGGTAACAGACAGGTGCTTCCAGGTAAGCAGGCTGGCGGGCACAACAGGTAACATGCAGGTGCTTCCAGGTAAGCAGGCTGGTGAGCTGTTCACCCACACCGGGGAATGCAGGAACAGGCAGGTTAGCTGGTATGCAGACAGGTGAGTACTGGCAGGCACAGCAGGTATGACGGCAGGTGGGTACTTAGCAGGCACGGCTGGTATGAAGGCAGGTGGGTACTGGCAAGCACGGCTGGTATGCAGACAGGAGGGTGCTGACAGGCACGGCTGGAATGCAGACAGGCAGATACTGGCAGGTATGAACGCAGGCTGGATAGGGACCAGCACAGACTGGGATACAGGAACAGAGCCGCATGTGAGGTGGACTAGCAGAGAAAAACCGCAGAAGCAGTGAACTAGCATAGCGGAGCAAAACCGCAGGTGCGGCGACCTAGCAGACCGGAGCAAAACCACAGGTGCGGTGAACAAGCAGAGCGGAGCTAAACCGCAGGTGCGGTGAACAAGCAGAGCGGAACAAAACCGCAGGTGCGGTGAACAAGCAGAGTGGAGCAAAACCACAGGTGCGGTGAATAAGCAGAGTGGAGCCAAACCGCAGGTGCGGTGAACAAGTAGAGCGGAGCAAAACCGCAGGTGCGGTGAATAAGCAGAGTGGAGCCAAACCGCAGGTGCGGTGAATAAGCAGAGTGGAGCCAAACCGCAGGTGCGGTGAACAAGTAGAGCGGAGCAAAACCGCAGGTGCGGTGAACAAGCAGAGCGGAGCAAAACCGCAGGTGCGGTGAACAAGCAGAGTGGAGCAAAAGCGCAGGTGCGGTGAATAAGCAGAGTGGAGCCAAACCGCAGGTGCGGTGAACAAGTAGAGCGGAGCAAAACCGCAGGTGCGGTGAACAAGCAGAGTGGAGCAAAACCACAGGTGCGGTGAATAAGCAGAGTGGAGCCAAACCGCAGGTGCGGTGAACAAGTAGAGCGGAGCAAAACCGCAGGTGCGGTGAACAAGCAGAGCGGAGCAAAACCTCAGGTGCGGTGAACAAGCAGAGCGGAGCAAAAGCGCAGCTGCGGTGAACAAGCTGAGCGGAGAAAAACCGCAGGTGTGGTGAACAAGCAGAGCGGAGCAAAAGCGCAGGTGCGGTAAACAAGCGGAGCAGAGCGGAACCGCCAGAGCGGTGAACAAGCAGAGCAGAACAGAACCGCAGGTGCGGTAAACAAGCGGAACAGAGCGGATCCGCCGGAGCGGTGAACAAGCAGAGCAGAAGGTGAAGGCAGACAGGACAGGGCTCTGTTCACATGGAACAGACTGGAAAATACAGGAAGATGGATAGAACACATGAGGTAGATACGGAGGCAGGAAAAGGGGACAAGCAGAACCAGATGCACACAAGGTACTTACAATGAAGTAGCGAGTGGACACAAAACTCACAAACAGAAGTATAGAGACAACGAGTTGGAGTTAGGTGCAGGTTAAGACACTGCAGGAAAAGGGAAGGTACAGACATAGAGAGGAACAAGTAACAGGCTAGGACACTGTTCAGACAGGAACTGAACCGCGAACAAGATACAGGAGCGAGCCTGGGAACTCAGCCCCCAGGGTGGCAGAAACAGCCTAGAAGTCAGAGATACAGGTAGCGGCCATGGGTACTCAGCCCCCAGGGTGTCGGGAACAGACTGAAAGTCAGAGATACAGGTAGCGGTCCTTGGTACTCAGCCCGCAGGGTGGCAGAACAGACTAGATACAGGACAGGATCTGGCAACTCAGTTGCAAAAGACAAACTGAGTGAAAGTTTTGCCCAGGCCCCTCCTACTGGCTGGAGGGGGTTTAAGTATCCAGTGACTCACAGCAATAGGCTGGAGACGCATTAGGACTGTGCACACAGTAGCTATAAGAAACAAGCAGAAAGCGGCTCCGACGCCCTTAGCAATCAGACAAGAGACTTGGACACAGCAGGTACTGGAGCAAAGAGTGCAGCATGGACTGACAGGTAAGATTGTGGTCTTGCATGGTGGGAGGTGGTGCACCATGCAAGCATGCCACCAGGGATGTTACAGTACCCCCCCTTTACGCCGCCTCTTCCTCCTGCCAGCAAGGATTTTCTGCAGAGAATTTGGAGGCCGATCCTACTTCTCAAGAAGATTTCCTCTTCTGTCCACTAGAGGGAACAAAGCTCGTCTCATCATCTTGGTAAATACGATGCTTCCTTCCATCGGGCCATCCACAGCAACAGATGAAGTGGGCAAGGTACCAGGAACAGGGCAAAGGAAAGTCTCTCTCCACTTATTAATATCGGGTAGCACCTCAAAGGATTCACGGGACAACTGGAGGTCCTCAACCAGGTTGGAGGCGTGCAGAGACTCGGGGTTAACCACCGCTTTGACGTACACTTTGCCAAGCTTACTGGATGAAGTGGGCGAAGTACCAGGTACAGAGTGCAGAAAAGTTTCTCTCCATTTGTTTTCAGGTAGCACCCCGGGTAATTCAGGAGACAACTGGAAGTCCTCCGCCTGGTTGGAGGGGTGCAGATACTCGGGGGTAACAACCGCCTTGATGGACTTATTGCCAGATTTGTTAGAGATGGAGGTTCCTTGCTTAGGGACCAACTTCAGTCTGGTTTCTGAGATGACACGTTTGTGAGGCGGGGCGGTTCCTAAAGCCAGATCATTGATACAATCGTCGAGACTGTGTGGGGACAACGCCTCCGCTTCCCTTCCTTCGGAGACTTCAGCGCACAGCGAGTCAGCGACTAGCAGATCTGGTGAAGAAGAAGAAACTGCTGACTGTCCTGAAGATATGGGGACTGGACACCCCTTGCACCTCAGCAGTCCCCCAGGAAACACCATGCAGGATCTCCAGACCTGAACAGGCACTTGATCTCTCGGCTCTGGATGACCTGTGGGTAAACCAAACTGCACCTGGAATGTGAACTTCTTCACGTGTAATGCTCCAATCTGGAGCTTAATTTGTATAGACATATTTTGACTGTTTCTGAGTAGGGCTTTTCCTTCCGCTGACAATGCCCAAACTGGCTTCTGGAGTTGTCGGACGGGAATCAGACACCGACTCTTCAAGGCTTTATGCCCGAAACTTCCGGTTAATCCGAGGCCTTCACTTGCCACGGAGACAGTCATGGTCATCTGTAAAGAGGAAACACTAACGCCAAGGGCAGCCTCTCCTACAGGCTAAATGTCTAGGAATTCTCCAACCTTCGCTGGACAAAGACCATCAGGGGATCCCAAACAACCGCAGTGGGATCGCAATCTGATTTTGTGACTGTGTTCGGGCCTCTGCTTTGCCTGATGAACATAGTCATCCTTCATGCATTCTGTGCGGACAGCTGTCTCTACAGGCCGGGGAACAGAAGGTCTTTGGGAGGACAGAACCTGGTGTGACGGTTTACCTCTATGCCTTGCACGTCTGTACTGCCTCTTGAGGTTGGGAAGGGAAGTATTCTGTAGAGCATTGTCATCCTGTGTGGATTCTGTGTGGGCAGCAGTCTCTTCAGGCTGGAGAACTGGTAGGCTACCTACACACATCACCCATCGGGGCTGCTCCAGGATATTGGGAAGGGAAGCTTTAGTAGAAGCTTCAGGATTAGGGTCATCGAAGACCATTAGAAAGGCCACCAGGAAGGCCTGCAGGTCAGAGACGATAGGATCCCATGCTTCCCATAGGGGGATGATCCATTTCAAGGCATCACCCGCTAGGTAGGACATCATGAATGCTACTTTAACCCAATCAGTAGGAAAATATTGAGCATAGAATTTGAAATGCAGCATGCATTGCTCCACAAATGCACGGCTTTGTTTTGAATCCCCATAGTACCGTGGTGGATCCGCAGGAACGAGTGCTGATAGATCCATTTGGGCTGGTGAGTAAATCGCCTAGGCCTCAGCTTGCGAAAAAATTTTTCCTTGGTGCATGTATTCGCCAGACAAGGATTCAAATGTCTCTGAGAGCGAAGGGCCGTGGGGCTCAACGGGAGCCATGGCCTGAGCAAACTGCTATGCTCGCGCCCGGACAGACAGGCGTGAGCGTGATTAGTGATCCCACTGGACCATGAACCGAGGAGTGCCTGGAGGGGCATAACTAAGTATCAACCAGGTCCAACCAAGGTCGCACGGCGGCTCAGTCGACTCCGTGAACCAGGGAGGAACTGAGCAGAGGGACCAGGTGCTACTTCAGGTCAGACCCCGGTCACAGCTGTTGACCCACACCGGGGAATGCAGGAACAGGCAGGTTAGCTGGTATGCAGACAGATGGGTACTGGCAGGCATGGCTGGTATGATGGCAGGTGGGTACTTAGCAGGCACGGCTGGTATGAAGGCAGGTGGGTACTGACAGGCACGGCTGGTGTGCAGACAGGCGGGTGCTGACAGGCACTGCTGGAATGCAGACAGGCAGATACTGGCAGGTATGAACGCTGGCTGGATAGGGACCAGCACAGACTAAGATGCAGGAACAGAGCCGCAGGTGCGGTGGACTAGCAGAGAAACTGCAGGAGCGGTGAACAAGCAGAGCGGAGCAAAACCGCAGGTGCGGTGAATAAGCAGAGCAGAGCAAAGCAAAACCGCAGATGCGTTTAAAAAGCAGAGCGGAGCAAAACCGCAGGTGCGGTGAACAAGCAGAGTGGAGCAAAACCGCAGGTGCGGTGAACAAGCAGAGCGGAGCAAAACCGCTGGAGCGGTGAACAAGCAGAGCGGAGAAAAACCGCAGGTGCGGTAAACAAGCGGAGGAGAGCGGAACCGCCGGAGCGGTGAACAAGCAGAGCAGAACAGAACCGCAGGTGCGGTAAACAAGTGGAGCAGAGCGGAACCGCCGGAGCGGTGAATAAGCAGAGCAGAACAGAGCAGAAGGTGAAGGCAGACAGTACAGGGCTCTGTTCACATGGAACAGACTGGAAAATACAGGAAGATGGTTAGAACACAGGAAGAAGATACGGAGGCAGGGAAAGGGGACAAGCAGAACCAGATGCACACAAGGTACAATGAAGTAGCGAGTGGACACAAAACTCACAAACAGAAGTACAGAGACAACGAGTTGGAGTTAGGTGCAGGTTCAAACACTGCAGAAAAAGGGAAGGTACAGAACGAGCCTGGGAACTCAGCCCCCGTGTGGCTGAAACAGACTAGAAGTCACAGATACAGGTAGCAGCCCTGGGTACTCAGCCCCTAGGGTGGCGGGAACAGACTAAAAGTCAGAGGTACAGGTAGCGGCCCTGGGTACTCAGCCCCCAGGGTGGCAGAACAGACTAGATACAGGACAGGACATGGCAACTCAGTTGCAAAAGACAAACTGAGTGAAAGTGTTGCTCAGGCCCCTCCTACTGGGTGGAGGGGATTTAAGTATCCAGTGACTCACAGCAATAGGCTGGGAACGCTTAAGGATTGTGAACACAGTAGCAATAAGAAACAAGCAGAAAGCCGCACCAACGCCCTAAGCAATCAGACAAGAGACATGGACACAGCAGGAACTGGAGCAAAGAGTGCAGCATGGACTGACAGGCAAGATTGCGGTCTTGCATGGTGGGAGGTGGTGCACCTTGCAAGCACGCCGCCAGGGATGTTACACATTGGCCGGGGACTTTTTAGAATGGCGCACGCGGCCCCTTTAAGAGGGAGGGAGAGCGAACGCGCGCCCTAAGCACAGTGCCTGGGAAGCTGCACGCTGTGCGCGCCACAGTAGCTGAAGGACGGGAGCCGGAAGACGCCGGACCAGGGCCGTGGCGGTGAGGGGAACGGCATCTCTGCCCAGCAAGAGGCAGAGACGCCGATGCTACAGTTGTCCATTTGGTTTTCATTTGAGTGGACATCATTTTAATTGAAAAAATAGTACAACATGCTATAGTTTGTTTCCACTGGTGAAAATAATGGAACTTGCAAAGGAGTCTCCTAATGAAGGCTCTGATGTGAGTGTGATCCTATCATCACCTACTCAGTACACTTATAAAATTGGCTTCTGATTTTCATATTTATTTATGTGTTAACCTGTTCTTTCAGCAGCCAGTTTGAGCTTTCGAGATCCAGGCAAATATTTGAAAGCTGATATGAGTCACTTTATGCGGTAATTAGCTCAGGAATATTTCAACAGATCCTAGTTATTTTGAGACTTCTTTTTCTTGACATACTGTATGTTATGTTAATTCTAAATTTAGGTTGAAATTAGTGTTGAGCGAGCATGCTCGACACTGCTCGGTACTCGCCCGAGCATCTCACTGCTCGGGATGTTCGGCGAGCACAGAGCATTTCCGGGTTACTCGGGCGGCAGCTTGGGTCTCCGCCCTGCACGTTTGTCGCTCTTTACAGAGCCAATGATTATGCAGGGATTGCCAGCCAGTCACTGTAATGCCACAGCCATGTTCTTTGTGGACATTACAGTGCCTGGCTGGCCGCACAGTGTCACCTCGAGTATTTAAAACCGGGCGCCGCCCTCTCGGACACAGTCGCACGGGATCAGACAGTGTAGGGTCAGTGCTGCTGAGTTAGGGAGAGATATATAGTGCGAAATAGGTAGTGTAGGGTCTCTAAAGCCTGCCAAATCAAACAAACAGTCCTTCTCAGGACTAATATCCATCACAGATATCAGGCAGGCAGGCAGGCTGTATAGGAGACGCAGTGGTTATACCAACAAACACTGCATTACAGTCCTGTGTGCTCCTGCTGGTCAAATTGCTAGAATTATCCCCCGGTCTCTGGGGCCAGGAAAAAGCCTTTTTTTTTCATCTAAATCCTGTATTTTTTTTATTTCCTCAGTCAGACTGTTCAAATACGCGTCTTATTAACCTTTTGGTATTCCCCCACCCCAAAAAAAAATAAAAATTGAGTGTGTCTGTAACTGTTCAGACACCAATATATCTGTTTAAAAGAGTCTGGTGTAGGCCAGATAACTAGCACTGTGGTTTTGCAGTTCCGCGGTTCAAATCTCAGTATTATGCAGCTCTTGGCCTTTTTTTCCGTTAAAAAAAACTGTAATAGTGTCTCCCTGACTGTTCAGACACAAACATATCTGTTTAAAAGATTCTGGTGTAGGCTAGATAACTAGAACTGTAGTTTTGCAGTTCCACGGTTCAAATCTCTGTATTATCCTGCTTTTGGCCATTTTTACGCAAAAAAAACAGTAATAGTGTCTCGCTGACTCTTCAGACACATATATATTTAAAAGATTCTAATGTAGGCCAGATAACTAGAACTGTGGTTTTGCAGTTCCACGGTTCAAATCTCAGTATTATGCAGCTTTTGGCCTTTTTTCCGTAAAAAAAAAACAGTAATAGTGTCTCCCTGACTGTTTAGACACAAATATATCTGTTTAAAAGATTCTGGTGTAGGCCAGAGAAATAGAACTGTGGTTTTCCTCTTCCACGGATCTAATCTCCTTTTTGTTACCCTTTTTCCATTGATTGTGCGAGTGTAAGCTATTTTACTTCATATACAATGAGCAAGGCACGTGGCAAGGGACATGGAACTGGACGTTCTGGTGATGGTGCGTGTAGAGGACGGGGCCATGGCCAAGGTGAAAATGTGCCACAACCAACAGCCACATCTTCTCGCTCCCACTTCTTAACTGAATTAGTAGGGAAGCACACTACAACACCAGTATTGCGAACTGATCATTGTGAACAGGTTATTAATTGGATAGCAGATAATACTTCCAGTAACCTGGGCACCACCAACTCCCGTCTGTCTTGCACACGGTAAAGTTTTAGTACCCATGAGTCTCGACCTCCTCACCCTGATGCTACTTCCTCCCACCATGCCGAGTGTCGTCAGACAGCATCTGATCCCACAGCTGGACACTATGAAGAGCTGTTCACTGGTCTATTTCCATATTTGTGCCCCTCGCCTGCTCCGCTTGAAGTGGTGGAAGAGGAGATCCCATGTAGCGATTCCCAAATATTTAAACAGCCACGGCCACAGGAAGTCGACGCTGGCAATTTTGGCACAAGAGGTGGACGATGATGAGACACAGTTGCCACAAAGTGAGGAGGAGGTTCGTGGTGCGCAAGGGGAAGAGGAGGAGGTGGTGGATGGTAGGTCTTCCAGAGTTTGAAATATTTTTAAAGACTCTGCTGAAAACCCTAAAAAGGCCATTTGTACCACCTGCCATGCCAGCATCAGCAGGGGTGACAAAACTACCAGCCTGACCAACACCAGCATGATTAGGCACATGTCAGCAAAGCACCTGACTCTGTGGGGTGAACCCCAGGATCCACGACCAGTGTCAGCGGGTGTCACCACTGCTTCTTCCACTGTTGTGCATGTAAGAGAACCCCTGTTGTGCGTGCAAGGCAATCCCCTGTCCATACTGCATGCAAAGATGACCCCTCCTCTCAGTCTTCACTTGTCATGGCAATTTCTCAAGAAACAGCATCAACGTCCACGTCCACGTCCCACTGCAGTGTTCAATTGTCCATATCCAAGACCTTTGAACGAAAGCGCAAATTCGCAGCCAACGCCCCACAGGCCACAGTCCGAAATTCGCACATTTCATGACTGCTTGCATTGGAAATGCTGCCTTTTAGGCTGGTGGAGACGGAATCCTTCCGCAACCTTATGGCGGTGGCCATCCCTGAGTACTCGGTCCCCAGCCAACACTATTTTGCCCGGTTTGCCATCCCCGCACTACACAAGCACGTGTCCCAAAACATCTGCTGTGCCCTCGGTAACACAGTTACTGGGAGAGTCCCCCTGACCATGGACAAGTGCTTGTGGCCAGGGATGGTACATCTCCCTGACAGCACACTGGGTAAACATAGTGGAATCCGGGACCCAGTCGGACCTTGGGACGGAACACATCCTCCCCACACCGAGGATTGCGGGCCCTATGTCAGTCAGAGTTGCCCCCACAGTGTACAGCTCCTGCGCATCATCCTCCTCCTCCTCATGTTCAGCCTCCATCTCAGATATCACCACATCAGTTACAAGCTGGAAGCACTGCAGTAGTGCCTCAGCCAAGGGGCAACAGGCTGTGCTGAACCTCATAAGCTTAGGTGATAAACCTCACACTGCTTGTGAGTTGCGCACAGCTGTGAAAGAGCAGGCAGATCTGTGGCTGAGACCACTAAACCTACATCCAGGCATGGTCGTGTGTGACAATGGCCGTAACCTGGTGGCGGCTCTGAGGCGAGGCGAGATCACACACGTACGATGCCTGGCTCATGTGCTTAACCTCGTGGTTCAGCGGTTTCTTAAATCGTATCCCGAGTTTGCCAGTTTGGTTCCTTAAAGTGCGCCGCCTGTCAGCTCATTTTCGCTAGTCAGCTACAGCTTTCGCCGCCCTTGCTGTGTTGCAGCAGCGTTTGCAGCTTCCGGCACACCGACTGGTGTGTGATGTCCCCACATATTGGAACTCTACCCTCAACATGTTGCAATGGATTTGTGAGCAGAAAAGAGCAGTTGTTTAGTACCAGCTGCAACAAGGCCATCGATATTCAGGTCAGACTCCACACATAACACCTCAGGAGTGGACCTGGATGTCTGACATATGTACCATCTTGACAAACTTTGAGGAGTCCACCAAGATGGTGAGTGGCGATGACACCATCATTAACGTCAGCATCCCACTTGTCTGTCTTTTGCAACGCTCTCTGCAGAGAATTAAAGAGGAGGCATTGCAGCCAGAGTATGATGAGTTGGATGAAGAAGCCGTAACGGGCGATTACACACAGCCCAGCCTCATCTCATCCCAACATGCATTGGGGGACAATGATGGAGAGGAGGAGGAGGATGAGGAAGAACAAGAGCTGGTAACATGCGCTATAGATGGTAGTACCTGTACAACTGTCATACCGTTGGTTCAGCGTGGGTGGCCTGAGGACAGGGGGGAGGAGGAGGAGGAGAGCATGGTCAGTCGTCATCTTGGTGAGGACACGGATGTCTTGCCCGTTACCAGTTTGGCATGCATGGCTGACTTTATGTTACGCTGCCTTAACCGTGACCCTCGCGTTATCAAAATGTTGGGTGACAGTCAGTACTGGTTGGTGACACTTTTAGACCCCCGCTACAAGGAGAACTTTCACTCTCTTATTCCTGAGGTTGAGAGGTCTACAAAAATGGGGCAGTACCAGAAGGCTCTTGCTGCAGAACTGCTAAAAAAATTCCCATCTGAACACTCTAGCGGCAGAGGTCACAGTTTGTTGCCCAACCAAGGCATACAGGTGAGAGAGACGCAACTCCAATCCAGCAGAGGCAGGGGAACACTGTCAACGTTCTGGGACAGCTTTCTGAGTCTTGCCCAGCTTACAGGCCCTGAGGCGCGGGATACTCTCACAAGGAGTGGAAAGTTCCAAAAGTTGGTGAGGGAATACCTTGCCGACCATACCAGCGTCCTCCGTGATTCCTCTGTGTCTTTTATTATTGTGTTTCCAAGCTGGACACTTGGAATGAACTCACTCTGTACGCCTTGGAGGTCCTGGCCTGCCCTGCCGCTAGCGTGTTATCGGAGCGTGTTTTTAGTGCCGTTGGGGGAATTATAACTGATAAGCGCACTCGCCTGTCAACTGACAATGCTGATATGCTGACCATTATCAAAATGAGCAAGGCCTAGATTGGGCCAGACTTCTCATCACCACCAAATGACAGCAGAGTAACATAAAGTCAAATCCACTGTGTTATTTCGGGAGGTGTATTCCCGTGTATACGCTTCCTCATTTCGGCTGTATTTTGCTCTTCTCCTTATCCTCAGCCTCCACCACCACTATACCACCAGGGTGACCGTGGTACGTGTTACTGGCATTGCAAGTTCCTCTGTCCTAATATTTGTCAGCTTTTGCTTGGAAGGCATAGGCAAAGACTATGGGAGACCCACTCCCCAATGATGGGAATAATGTTTTGAATATGCTGTACTGCATGGCTCTTGGTTGCCAGCATTGCAAGTTCCTCCGTCCTAATTTTGGCAGCTTTTGCTTGGAAGGCATAGGCAAAGACTATTGGAGACCCACTCCCCAATAATGGGAATAATGTTTTGAATATGCTGTACTGCATGGCTCTTGGTTGCCAGCATTGCAAGTTCCTCCGTCCTAATTTTGGCAGCTTTTGCTTGGAAGGCATAGGCAAAGACTATTGGAGACCCACTCCCCAATAATGAGAATAATGTTTTTAATATGCTGTACTGCATGGCACTTGTAAGGGGCATGAAAACCGTCCTGTTAAGCTACTCTGAACTCCACGTCACTTCCAAGGGCATTAAAACCATCCTGTTAAATCACTCTAACCTCCACGTCTCTTCCAAGGGACATTAAAACCGTCTTGATAAGTTACTGTGACCTCCACGTCTCTTCCAAGGGGCATTCAAACCGTCTTGTTAAGCTACTGTGACCTCCACCACTCATCCAAGGGGCACTGATATTGTCTTTCTATTCAACTGCGACCTCCACCACTCTTCCAAGGGGCATTACAACTGTCTTATTAAGCTACTGTGAGCTCCACCACTCTTCCAAGGGGCATTAAAACCATCTTGTTAAGCTACTGTGACCTCCACCACTCTTCAAAGGGGCATTGATATTGTCTTTTTATTCCACTGCGACTTCCACGTCTCTTAAAAGGGGCATTAAAACTGTCTTTCTAGGCCACTCTGAACTACATGTCTCTTCCAAGGGGCATTAAAACCATCTTGTTAAGGTACAGTGACCTCCACCACTCTTCCAAGGGGCATTAAAACCGTCTTGTTAAGCTACTGTGACCTCCACCACTCTTCCAAGGGGCATTAAAACCCTCTTGTTAAGCTACTGTGACCTCCACCACTCATCCAAGGGGCATTAAAACCGTCTTGTTAAACCACTCTGAACTCCACAGCTCTTCCAAGGGGCATTAAAACCGTCTTGTTAAACCTCTCTGAAATCCACAGCTCTTCCAAGGGGCATTGAAATGTTGTTTTTAATTACCTGTAACCTCCATGACTCTTATAACGTGCATTGCATTTCCTCCTAATTTTAGTCAGCTTTTGCTTTTCAATGCATAGGTGAACACTAAGGGAGACTCACTCCCCAAAAATGGGTAGAAGGTTTTTAGTATGCTGTAATCCACGTCTGTTTCAAGGGGCATTGCAGTTCCTCATAATTTTTGGAAAGCCTTCCATTCACTGCTTAGGCCAACAGTGTACAGGAGAACCAGTTGCTATAAATGGAAAAAATGGTTTAGTTAAGACCCTCTGACCTTCCCGTCACTTCCAAGGGGCATTGGAGTGCCTCGAAAATTTTGGTAGGCATTGCACTCACTGTATGCCCTATAACTGTGAAGCCGAACTGCTCCTTTTGGTATAGAAACATATCCTACAAGACATGTGTGGTTGACTCGCCTGATATTGATGTGAATGGTCCCTGTTCCTCCTGCTCTTTCTCCTTTGCCACCACCTCATCCATCATTCATCACCTGAAGCTTTGTTTTAACGGGAGTCATAGAACTGGGATAGTAGCAGGAAAACATCCAGCAATCCTCGGAGGAGGTAGGATATGCACCAAAATGCTGACCAGCTCAGGCCTAGTCGCTACTACCTACATGCGCTTGCATTCCAAGGAACAGAAAGCTAAGGAGATGGATGGCCTCATGATCATGAATAATTTACTCTTTGAGTAGGAGGCCGACCTCTGCTGCTGTCTACCTTCTGAACTGTGTGTTGAAGCCTGATTGACCCAGGACCTGCAATCCTCTATGTCTGGAGGATGTGTTGCATCCCAGTGTCCAACTGTGTCCCGGCTTCCATAATATTAACCCAGTGTGAAGGCATCAGTCAGATGGACCATCCCTGGCCACATTCACTTGTCCACGTGTTTCTGGTTAGGCTGTCCTTCAAATAGAGGCGGCTGGGGACCGTGTGTGGGCACCCTGCCACTGGGAACTGAGTCAGGATACCAGGCCGCCGACGCAGCCATGACGTGGTGGCCAGATTCCGCCGCCACATGCCAAAAGGGCCAAATTTCAAGTGCAAGCAAGCAAGCAGTATGGTATTGCAGCCTGGGGGTGGGCGGGTGGCAGGCTGCATACTTGCGCTTGAATTGCAAAGAATGGGAGAGGTACAATTGAACACTGCCCTGGGACAAGGACTTGCACGGGGATAGTTGCAAGTCTGCATCTTCTGATGCGACAAGGATTACTTCTGATGGGCACACTTTTAGGCAGTGACCTAGGTGTCAGAGATGCTTCCAGGGGTCTTCCCCATGCTGTTCCCATGTCTTTTCAGCACTGTATGCATGTGTCACACAGCACATGGCCAGATAAGGTTGTAAAATGTTAAAATGACATTTCCCAGTAAATGCATTTGTCACGGTTGAAAGCAATACAAAAGTGCAAAAACGCATAAAAAATGCTACTTGTGAACATAGCCGAAGGTGTGGAGTAGTATTTTTGTTTTTGGTTATTTATTTTACCTTATGCACAAGTCTTTACCCTGGAAACTAAGTTTCTTAACATATTTCACAGGAAAAGCGTTTCTTTTTAGTTTTTGAACGTTTTATTGTGAACTCGTAAAAGTGGCTTAATACCTCTGACCACGTTGTTGACAGCAGTGACCTGGGGGTCACAAATGCTTCCTGGGGCGATCCCCATGCTGTGCCCATGTCATTTGAACACTGTCACTATCGTTTTTCGTTTTGGGCACTTTTTAGGCTTTCTACAGACTGCCGGGGGTGCAGCTGCAAAAATGCTCGGGTCTCCCATAGACTAACATTGGACTCGTTGCTCGGGTTGAGCACCCAAGTATCACGGTGAGCTTGGCCCGAGCATTTTAGTGCTCACTCAACACTAGTTGAAATGCTTTATTTATTTATTTATTTTACTCACTTTTATAGTGCCATTAATTCCACAGCGCTTTACAGACATTATCGGCACAATCTAGATTACCTATCAGTATGTCTTTGGCGTGTGGGAGAAAACCGGAGAACCTGGAGCAAACCCACGCACACACAGAGAGAACATACAAACTCCTTGCAGATGTTGTCCTTGGTGGGATTTGATCATGGGACCCCAGCGCTGCAAGGCTTCAGTGATAACCACTGAGCCATTATGCTGTTCTGTTTCACTGGGGTCAGTGAGAGGGGCCTCTCAGCCTGACAGGGGTGTGAGTGAGTGTGGTGCCACATCAGTGACTGTGTGGGCCGCCTCTTCTCACTCCCTGTACCTTTCTATGCCCATGTGGACAGGGAGTGTCTGTGTAGAACTGTACCAATCTGACCTTACGTGTGCTTGAGGGGGTGCGGAAAGTCACCTTGGTGCAAAGGGCAGATCCATATCACGTGATCCGTCTGATGTAATAGTGACGACAGGTGGATGGAGAGGTGAGGATGCTTCACATGTGGTGGCAGGGGTGGGATTCTGCAGGATCTCTCTGGTGCCATTCATCACATTTGCAAAGCATCAAATGCTTTGCAATTTTGTATTAAAATATTTGACATTTGAGCAAAGATTCTGAAAAAAAAAGCAATATTCAAACTTTAAATGCTTGCACTTTTTGATAGTAATGTGTTACTAGGTTTTTGCTATCCCAATAGAGAGCAGCATGATGTAGGGTGAGAGACGCTGATTCAGATATATATCACTTTATGTGGATGCTTGGTGTAGTTTTGATAAAATAAATTTTATCTGCTGCAAATCTACCAGTTCTCTGAATGCTGAAGCCTGATCATACCACTGATTGACAGCTTTCTCTGTGCTGTATAAAAAAACATGAAAAACAACACATTTCAGGAGTTATTTTGTGAGCTACAATATGGCATACAGGAGCTTAAATAGGAAAGGATTGTCACCACAATATTTTTATTTACAATGCAGAGTCCATGCTTTTGTTCAGTGGTACTCAAACCTATCAAAGTTTGAGACAGGATTCCACGATTAGATGCATTAGGAACATTGAACTATTGGTACACAAGGGGCGTTATGAGTGCCTTTTAAATAAAAAAAATTGACTTTATAATAAGCAAAACCATCAAAGGTGGTAATATGTTGTCATGTTTTTAAGCTACATAAAGGTATTACCTACCCACCTAGATGACCTATTATTTCCAAAACTAATTGCCTAACTGCAAACTAATCTAACTACCGTATTTCTTAGATTATAAATCGCACTCCCCCTCCAAGTTTGGGGGGAAATTGGGGGTGCGTTTTATAATCTGAATGTAGCTTACCAGGGAAAGGGGGAGGCTGCAGTGAAGAGGGTTCCCAGGAAGCAGGGTTGCTGCGGCAGGAAGTTGGAGGTGGCGGCAGGAGTAGGGAGATTCTGCGGACCCCGGGCTAGAGGAGGGGGTGTTCGGCGATGTAAGGCTGCTGAGTGTTCTGGGCTTTCAGAAATTATCTTGGGAGCTGAGATCTCAATCTGCACATGTGCCACCTCCAGCGGCCATTTTCCCCAACTCCACCGCAATAAAAATCATAGGAAGTGTGGGAACTCCCAACCTTTTCTGAAAGCCCAGAGTCCACCACAGCCTTGCACTGCCGAATATCCCCTCCTTGCTGCCCGGGGCATGCAGCATCGCCCTACTCCTGCTGCCACCTCCAGCTTCATGCAGTAGTGACCCTGACTCCTGGGACTCACTTTTTGTAAGTGCATTTTTTATGGAAATATCATCCTTCAAATAAATGGAAATTTTAATTACACCACATCGCTGGAGTCTCCTCACTCACTGGATTTTGGTCTGAAGTTGTGTTCAATGCAGCAGTATGCTGCTATCTGAGCAGAAAGGAGGAAACACTGGGAAGGAGTTTATAGGTGAGCGGACTTTATTATCATCTTATGGTCCGATGCCTTTCATAATCCACAAAATCCATGCTATATAGAAAAATACCTTTAATCATGTGTCACTCAATTGCCAGTCTACTTTAAGGGCACAAGTCATAGTGTTGAAATGCTAAATATGATTTATTGGGATCAAAAATATCTAGGAAAATGGATGACACATCGATGGAAACTAACATAGAAAAATAAAGGGTGCAAGGCCGTCCAATTCTTCATGAACCGAAGGAGGAAGTATAATATCATCAAAATCATTTTATTATTATGACTGCAATAAAATGCAAACTTGTACCCCAAGTCAAAGTACAATGAAAAAAAAAAAAAAATTAAAGGGCTATTTAGAGCATGTTAGTACTACTATTTAATTTGCTTCAACTGGAAGAAACTATCCTACAGCATGAGCTTTTATTCCTGTAGAACAATTTTAACACCTAGTTTAACCCCTTTACAACCCAAGGTGGTTTGCACGTTAATGACCCGGCCAATTTTTACAATTCTGACCACTGTCAATTTATGAGGTAATTACTCTGGAACGCTTCAACGGATCCCCTGATTCTGAGATTGATTTTTTGTGACATATTGTACTTCATGATAGAGGTAAAATTTCTTCAATATCACTTGCGTTTATTTGTGAAAAAAATGGAAATTTGGAGAAAATTTTGAAAATTTAGCAATTTTCAAAATTTGAATTTTTATGCCCTTAAATCAGAGAGATATGTCACACAAAAGAGTTATTAAATAACATTTCCCACATGTCTACTTTACATCAGCACAATTTTGGAACCAAAATTTTTTTTTGTTAGGGAGCTATAAGGGTTAAAAGTTGACCAGCGATTTCTCATTTTTCCAACAAAATTTACAAAACCATTTTTTTAGGGACCACATCACATTTGAAGTCACTTTTAGAGGTCTTTATGACAGAAAATACCCAAAAGTGACACCATTCTAAAAACTGCACCCCTCAAGGTGCTCAAAACCACATTTAAGAACTTTATTAACCCTTCAGGTGCTTCACAGGAATTTTTGGAATGTGGAAGAAAAAAATGAACATTTAACTTTTTTCACAAAAATGTTACTTTAGACCCAATTTTTTTCATTTACGCAGGGGTAACAGGAAAAAATGGACCCCAAAATTTGTTGTGCAATTTCCCCTGGGCACACAGATACCCTATATGTGGGGAAAAAACACTGTTTGGGCGCACGGCAGGGCTGGGAAGGGAAAGAGCGACATTTGACTTTTTGATTGTAAAATTTGCTTGAATAATTAGCGGATGCCATGTTGCGTTTGGAGAGCCCCTGATGTGCCTAAACAGTGGAAACCCCCCAAAAGTGACCACATTTTGGAAACTAGACCCCCCAAGGCACCTATCTAGATGCATAATGAGCTCTTGCAACCCCCAGGTGGTTCACAAATTGATTCGTAAAAATGAAAGTGTTTTTTTTTCCACTTTTTCATTTTTACGAATCAATTTGTGAAGCACCTGAGGGTTCCAAGTGCTCATTATGCATCTAGATTGGTGCCTTGGGGGGTCTAGTTTCCAAAATGGGGTCACTTGTGGGGGAGCTCCAATGTTTAGGCACACAGGGGCTCTCCAAACGCAACATGGTATCCGCTAAAAATTTGAGCCGATTTTCCATTCAATTTGTTAGCGGATACCATGTCGCATTTGGAGAGCCCCTGATGTGCGTAAACAGTGGAGCTCCCCCAGAAGTGACCCCAGTTTGGAAACTAGACCCCCCAAGGCACCAATCTAGATGGATAGTGAGCACTTGGAACCCCCAGGTGCTTCACAAATTGATTTGTAAAAATGAAAAAGTGGAAAAAAAACACTTTTTCATTTTTTAAAATCAATTTGTGAAGCACCTGGGGGTTCCAAGTGCTCACTATGCATCTAGATAGGTGCCTTGGGTGGTCTAGTTTCCAAAATGGGGTCACTTGTGGGGGAGCTCCAATGTTTAGGCACACAGGGGCTCTCCAAACGCAACATGGTGTCCGCTAACAATTTGAGCCGATTTTCCATTCAATTTGTTAGCGGACACCATGTCGCGTTTGGAGAGTCCCTGATGTGCCTAAACAGTGGAGCTCCCTCACAAGTGACCCCATTTTGGAAACTATACCCCTTAAGGATTTTATTAAGGGGTTTAGCGAACATTTTGAACCCAGAGGTATGACAAAGAATTTGATAACATTAGGTCATCATATTGAATAAGTTGTCATTACTCTTGAGCGCAAGTGCTCGCTACTTGAGTTTGCATCGGGTACTCAGGTATGCACCATGTATCACGGGTGCTCAAGTGAAATGCTCGAGTCCCCGCCCACATGTTTCACGGTTATTAGACACCCCCAAAAAAACATGCGGGGATCGCTCGTGCATGGCAGGCAATCCCCGCGAGGTTTTTTTGGCCGCGAAGCATATGGGGCGGAGACTCGAGCACCCGCGATACTCAGTGCATACCCGAGCACCCGATGCAAACTCAAGTAGCGAGCACTTGCGCTCATCATTAGTCGCCATATCGTCATCTTTTTTTTTTTTTTTTTTTTTTACTTTGGAAAAAAAAAACAACCCCAACCCTAACATTAGCATAACCCCAACCCCAGCCCTAGCGTTTATTTTTTACGCTGTTCCTCATGCAGTATAAGTGATGAGATTACTTTATTCTTCGGGTCGGAGCGATTACAGCGATACCAGAATCATATCGGGTTTTTATGATTGACAGCTGTCACACACTAAAAGACACATATTTTGTAAAATCTAGTTTTTGCATCGCCATATTTTGACAGACAGAGTCATGTGATGGCTTGTTTTTTGCGGGATGAGTTGACGTTTTTATTGGTGCCATTTTAAGGCATGTGACATTTTTTGATCGCTTTCTATTCCTATTTTTGGGAGGCAGAATAAACAAAAACCAACAATTCAGGAATTGTGTTTTTTTACATTTTTATATTCAGCTCTGGGTGTGGTAAAATTGATAAGGTAGCTTTATTCTTCGGGTCAGTACGTTTACAGCGGTACCACATTTATATAGTTTTTTATGTTTTGGCGCTTTTACACAGTAAAAGCTATTTTATAGAAAAAATAATTTTATTGCATCGCTTTATTCTGAGAGCTCTAACTTTTTGATTTTTTGGATGATGGAGCTGTATGGTGGCTTGTTTTTTGTGGGATGAGATGACGTTTTCAGTGGTACCATTTTTATTTATATTTGTCTTTTTGATCGCGTGTTATTCCATTTTTTGTTTGGCGGTATGATGATAAAGCATTGTCTTTTGCTTTGTTTTTTTATTTGTTTTTTTACCGTGTTCACTGAAGGGGTTAACTAGTGGAACAGTTTTCTAGGTCAGTTCGTTACAGACACGGCAATACCAAATATGTGTACTTTTATTGTTTTTTTGTTTTTTTTTATAATAATATTTATTGATGGGTACATTATATTTTTATTTTTAGTGGATTATTATTATTTTTTTTATATTTTTACAATTTTTTATTTTTTTTTTCACTTTCAGACAGTTTTTTACTTTTTTACTTTGTCCCACTATGGGACTTTCACTTTTTTTATTCTGATCGCCTGCATGGCACAGGAATGCAGCACCATCCCTGTGCCATGCAGGCTGTCAGCGCTGGACAGGGAGAAGATAGTTTGGAGATGCACTGTGCATGTCCAAACAATCTTCCTGCTGTCTGGTGACCCGGATGTTGTCATGACGACATCGGGTCATCATGGCAACACCCGGGAAGCCGCGGCAGACAGCGCTGGAGGCCGGAAGAGGGGGTGAGTATACCGATCACCTCCCCTTGCCTCCGCAATGCTGCGATCGACTTCGATCACAGCATTGCGGGGGTTAATGTGCTGGGAGTGGTGCAGGACCACTCCCTGCACATAGTATCGGGTGTCAGCTGTGACAATCAGCTGACACCCGGCGGCGATCGCGCCCGCACAGCCTGTGTGCGCGCGCGATCGCCATGACGTACTAATACGGGTCAGGCTCTTAAAGACCAGGGCACAGACGCGTGTTAGTACGTCATGGGCTTTAAAGGGGTTAATATACTGTATCACAATTTACTATGGTTCTAAAGTCCAAAAGAGGTCCAACACACTGCTAAATCGGCATCTCTAATAAAGTGGCCATTCAATTTATAAACTTGACGCCTAGACGAGGACATACTTGTTGTAAACAACAGCAGTGTCTCAATACCTATTGCATGCAACACCTGTTCTTTAAGTAGAGTGAATGAGTGAAACTATGAACTAATTTAAATTAATTTAGGTGATACATATCTGGACAAACCCTCTAATTACTTAGACTGAGTCATTTAGAATGGTTGTTGTAATTATGTGCCAAGTTTATCAGAATTTATATACCTCCTTGGGTGTTCTTAACTTGTAGCTGAAGATTTTATTGCATGGTATTGCAAGGAACCTCTTCTGCACAAACATTAGAAAAATATGGAAAGAAAGCCATAAAGGAAATAAAGTTATTGAAATTTTGCAGCTTTTTTTAACTTTTAACTGCCCTATATACTGTAGTTAATATATTAAAAACATCGTTTCTAAATCACAATTGTTAAAAGAAAGTAGATTACACACTGACATAAGAACGTAGAAAAATCTTAAATATTAATGAGTATGAAAAGTCCCTAGCTTTTCAGCTTTAAAATCTTAAAATACTTGATACCAAACTTTTGGAATCAATCACATAAGTGGAGACAATGTCAGCAATAATTGAGATAATAAAATGATATACATAATAGAGATAGAGAAAGTTTAAATAAAGCAATTCAAGGAAAGCTTGAAAACAACATGTAATTTGCACATAGAGATTGAATTTTCATGGGGTTCTTAGTAGGTTTAAGCTACACCTACTTAATAATTACACCTTTGCTTAAGGGTAAATAGCAATAGATTTCATAATAATTACTATAAAGCATTCTGATGCTGAAGGGCAAGGTTGTGTGCCTCAAATGCACCGACAGAAAAGACAAGAAGAAATAAACTCAGCTGGGTGCTATTCTAAATACTATGTGACTCTATAATTTTCTACTTGTGCGAAAAATACTTTTAGAAAGGCTTTTCAGAAAAGCTCCTTTAAAGGGCATCACATTCACAGGACTAACACAATAGAAAAAGAAGGTAAAATCTATATTTTTTCCCACTACTATAAAATTCATTTTCATTGTTTATAGTTTTAAACATGGTTAAGCGAATAAACATACAGCACTTAAATGGCTTTTATGACTTCCACTTCATATCTGATAGGAGAGACAAGAAGCCTTCTGCTAGTAATAAGATTTTGCATGCGTTGTCAAGAACATGAAAGAATATTGTTATGTTTCTTTTATCACAATTGTAAGCGTTCTTTCAATGGATTCAATATACAAGATTTCTGGGGTTTTTTTTGTATCACATCAGTCCTAACACAACATTAATAGAGGCTTATTTTTTAAAATAGGAATACTGTAGTGGCTTTTTTTCTATTACTCTACATTTTTGTACATTCTGCTACTATTGATACTTCATTCACCATGAAAAACTGTATAAAAAAAAAAAAAAAAATCCCAAATGGCTTTTATGTTTTTTTGGGGAATTAATTATGTAACAAACATATGCTGTACAAATAAAAAAATGTAATACATTAGTCAAAAACTCCCCCATTAAAAAATATAAATATGACATTAAAATACATTGTTTTTAGCAACTGCACTTGGGGACACTTTCTTAAAGTAATGGTGGCCACTCATTTTTCTTTACTTAGCTGCTTTTTTCTTGCCATAATACAAATTCTAACAGTCTATTCAGTAGGACTATTAGGTGTATCCACCAGACTTCTGCACAACACAACTGATAGTCTGAACCCCATCTATAAGGCAAGAAATCCCACTTACTAAACCTGACAGGGCACACCTGTGAAGTGAAAACCATTTCCGGTGACTACCATCAAGAGAATGCCAAGAGTGTGCAAATCAGTCATCAAAGCAAAAGGTGGCTACTTTGAAGAACCTAGAATATAAGACATATTTTCAGTTGTTTCACACTTTTTTGTTAAGTATATAATTCCACATGTGTTAATTAATAGTTTTGATGCCTTCAGTGTGAATGTACAATTTTCATAGTCATGAAAATACAGAAAAATCTTTAAATGAGAAGGTGTGTCCAAACTTTTGGTCTGTACTGTTTATATATATATATTTATATATATAGCCTAAAATACAAAGGAAAAGTGTCATCTTTAATTTTAAGCCATTTAGAGACTATTTCATCTTCAATTTGCTTAAATGTTTACAATAACAGTAATTTTGACCAGGAGTGCCCAAACTTTTACAAGCCACTGTTTACATAAAATTCTCTCTAATTTTATATCAATACCTGGAGTTTACAATGGACTATGTCTATAATACTGTAAAAAGATTTTTTCTACATTCCCTTCATGTTCCACCATAACCTAATACAACCCATTGCTTCAGATTACAGTATTGCTTTCTGGAAAGCCTTGATGACAGCCATGCCTCTGTGCTTCTGCTTTACAGTTGTGAGTAAGAGACTTCTGAAAAAATAATTTTACTATTTTAGTTGTGTTGAGTACAAAAAAGATTTTTTAACATTAGAAATATTGTTAACTACCAGCATAATGTAATCTTTAGGAGGCAGAATGCAGGGATTGACAGTGAGGATTGACAGATACAAAGCCTGCTTCTCCACTTTGTGCACTCATATGTCAGCAGGGACTGCATCTGATGACTATGTATGCAATGACTACAAGGATTGCCAAAAATTTGGTCGCATGCCAATAACCCTTTGAAGAGACATAGTGGAAAGCATCAGTAAAAATAATTTTCCCATTATAATGGAGTGGGTCTCCTATACTGTTATTGCGCATGCAGTGACTCCAAGGACTGCCAAAAATGTGGACGCACTCCAATACCCCTTTGAAGAGACGTAGAGGAGGACCTCATAAAAAAAAATAGTTCCCATTATTAACGAGTGGGTCTCCAATAGTGGCTCTCCTATACTGGTGGTTAAGGAGAGGCTCTCCTATACTGGTAATACACATGCACTAAGTGCATGGACTGAAAAACATTTACCCCTGGGGGGTATACATGAACATACTGTATAACATAAAAAATGCTAGAGGTAGGCCTCTAAAAAATGTTTCTACTGGCATCATAAACACCGTTAAAAAAATAATGTGGGTGTTGCATATGGTGATATGGTGGTGGAGGATGAGGAGAAGGAGGAGGACAACAGAAAATAGACAAAATCAGGAAGCATATACCCATGTCTGGATGTGAAGAGATGCATGAGAATAGACCCCCCCCAAAAAAAAATCCACTGGATTTGACTTTTTGTTCTGCTGCTATCATCCGATGTTGTTGAGAAATCTGGCCCAATCCAGCCCTTGTTCATTTTGATCTGAGTCAGCCTGTTATCATTTTCAGTTCACAGGCGGATGTGCCTATCAGTTATAATGCCCCGGATGGCAGTAACAACTCGATCTGACAAAACGCCAGCTGCAGGGCAGGCCAGGACCTCCAAGGTGTAGAAAGCCAGTTCTTTGCCTGTGTCTGGCTTGGATACCCAATATTACTCAGAAAAAGAACAAGACCATATATAGGGTGGGTGTTTAATATATCAAACGCAAAACCGAGAAGGGAATTGAACTACCCAAAAAAATGTATTAATTGTATATATCTTTATTTAGAAATAGTTTTAAAATATACATAAAACACATGAAAACAAAAGGAAATATGTACAAAGAATAATTTGTGGTATCTTAACTTTACATATTCAAGTAATATTTCCTGCTCCGAGATTACATGAGAAGAGCTAAGGGTATGTGCATATGATCAGTAATTGCTGGGCCAGATGTTACAGCATAGTGGATAGGATTTGTAGAAATTCCATGTCCACTATACATCTCTTCGTGCACCTATTAGTCACCCACGGACACAGAAATGTGGCCTGTCTTTCCAGACCGCAGCATGTTAATTTCTCTTTCTAAGCAACAACTTTCCTATATATTTAGACAGAATTATGGGGGAAATACTTGTGCAGGGGGGCACATGTGCAGATTTTATCGAAGTGCCATATTTTCCAATGTGCCAGGGCAGTTAAACATAGCAGTAAACCAGAAAAGAGAAAGTTAAGGCATGCAACAAATTAAAACAATCTTGTTCCCAGTTCAATCGTACAGAAAAGTGTATTCACCCTGTGTATTTGTATAATTTATGTTCGCGCTGCTGCAGTTACTCGTATCAACTGCCCTTTCACACACTCTGTGCACATTATCCATATCAGCCCCTCTGTCCTACCCTCTCCCATATACAGCTCCCATGCTCTCTCCATAATCTTAAACCGCACAGATCCATTCAATACCACCATACAACACAAGAGTTACTCTCTTAAATCACTTAACCATCTGCTAATTTTCTCTATTTTCCTTTAGTTGCAAGAGAGATATGTCCCAGAACCCAGGCTCTTGTAAGAGTAACTTCTTCCCTGTTATACTTAAAAATCCTGTGAGTCTCATTAATTTTGTTTGCACGCATTCTGTCTTTTTTAACTGTGAACTCTGGAACTCAAAGTCAGCATGTAACAAACTCTGCTACATCCATGAGTTTTTCTTTTCAAACTCCCTTAACCTTCTGTCTCTAATTGAAATCTGGATCCAGCAGTCAGACACCACTGCCGCTGTTGCTCTCTGCAGCTAGGAGCCTCTGAAGACAAAATTATCTGACTAGTCTCAAGCCCAATTTGGTCCTGATGGATTTTAAAGCTTGTTTTTCTTTAAAGCGCCGCTCATGTATAGGACAGCATGTATCAGCTGTCAGGTTCATTTCAAGATATTTATGGCCATGTACAGTACAGACCAAAAGTTTGGACACACCTTCTCATTTAAAGACTTTTCTATACTTTAAAAATTGTACATTCATACTGAAGGCATCAAAACTATGAATTAACACATGTGGAATTATATACTTAACAAAAAAGTGTGAAACAGCAGAAAATATGTTTTATATTCTAAGTTCTTCGAAGTAGCCACCTTTTGCTTTGATGACTGCTTTGCACACTCTCGGCATTCTCTTGATGAGCTTCAAGTGGTAGTCACCGGAAATGGTTTTCACTTCACAGGCGTGCCCTATTAGGTTTATTAAGTGGGATTTCTTGCCTTATAAATGGGGTTGGTACCATCAGTTGTGTTGTGCAGAAGTCTGGCGGATACACAGCACAGAGACCTACTGAATAGACTGTTAGAATTTGTATTATGGCAAGAAAAAAGCAGCTAAGTAAAGAAAAACCAGTGGCCATCATTACTTTAAGAAATGAAGGTCAGTCAGTGCGAAAAATTGGGAAAACTTTGAAAGTGTCCCCAAGTGCAGTTGCAAAAACCATCAAAGGCTACAAAGAAACTGGCTCACATGAGGACCGCCCCAGGAAAGGATGACCAAGAGTCACCTTTACTTCTGAAGATAAGTTTATCTGAGTCACCAGCCTCAGAAATCACAGGTTAACAGCAGCTCAGATTAGAGACCAGTTCAATGCCACACAGGGTTCTAGCAGCAGATACATCTCTTCAACAACTGTTCAGAGGAGACTTTGTGCAGCAGGCCTTCATGGTAAAATAGCTGCTAGGATACCACGGGTAAGGACAGGCAACAAGCAGAAGAGACTTGTTTGGGCTAAAGAACACAAGGAATGGACATTAGACCAGTGGAAATCTATGCTTTGGTCTGATGAGTGCAAATTTGAGATCTTTGATTCCAACCACCGTGTCTTTGTGCGACGCAGAAAAGGTGAACGGATGGAACCTACATGCCTAGTTCCCACCGTTAAGCATGGAGGAGGAGGTGTGATGGTGGGGGGGTGCTTTGCTGGTGACACTGTTGGGGATTTATTCAAAATTTAAGGCATACTAAACCAGCATGACTACCACAGCCTCTTGCAACGGCATGCTATTCCATCCGGTTTGCGCTTAGTTGGACCATCATTTATTTTTCAACAGGACAATGACCTCAAACACAACTCCAGGCTGTGTAAGGGCTATTTGACCAAGGAGCAGATTGATGGGGTGCTACGCCAGATGAATGGCCTCCACAGTCATAAGACCTGAACCCAATTGAGATGGTTTGGGATGAGCTGGACCACAGATTGAAGGCAAAAGGGCCAACAAGTGCTAAGCATCGCTGGGAACTCCTTCAAGAGTGTTGGAAGATCATTTCCGGTGACTACCTCTTGAAGCTCATCAAGAGAATGCCAAGAGTGTGCAAAGCAGTCATGAAAGCAAAAGGTGGCTTCTTTCAAGAACCTAGAATATAAGACATATTTTCAGTTGTTTCACACTTTTTTGTTAAGTATATAATTCCACATGTGTTAATTCATAGTTTTGATGTCTTCAGTGTGAATGTACAATTTTCATAGTCATGAAAATACAGAAAAATTTTTAAATGAGAAGGTGTATCCAAACTTTTGGTCTGTACTGTTTATATATATATATATATATATATATACACACAGTGGGTACGGAAAGTATCCAGACCTCTTTAAATTTTTCACTCTTTGTTTCATTGCAGCCATTTGGTAAATTCTAAAAAGTTCATATTTTTTCTCTGCACCCTAACTTGACTGAAAAAACCCACAAATTGGAAATGATGCAACAAGTTTTTCACACCTAGATTTGGAGATCCTTTGCCATTATTCCTTGCAGATCCTCCCCAGTTCCATCAGGTTGGATGGTGAACGTTGGTGGACAGCCATTTTCAGGTCTCTCCAGAGATGCTCAATTGGGTTTAGGTCAGTGCTTTGGCTGGGCCGGTCAAGAATGGTCACAGAGTTGTTCTGAAGCCACTTATTTTAGCTGTGTGCTTAGGGTCATTGTCTTGCTGGAAGGTGAACCTTCAGCAAAGTCTGAGGTCCAGAGCACTCTGGAAGAGGTTTTCATCCAGGATTTCTCTGTACTTGGCCGCATTCAAGTTTCCTTTGCAACCAGTCGTCCTGTCCCTGCAGCTGAAAAACACCTCTATAGCATGATGCTGCCACCACCATGTTTCACTGTTGGGATTGTATTGGGCAGGTGATGAGCCGTGACTGGTTTTCTCCACTCATACCGCTTAGATTTATCACAAAAAAGTTCTATCTTTGTCTCATCAGACCAGAGAATCTTATTACTCATAGTTTGAGAGTCCTTCATGTGTTTTTGAGCAAACTCTGTGCAGGTTTTCATATGTCTTGCACTGAGGAGAGGCTTCCTTCGGGCCATTCTACCATAAATGCCCCACTGGTGGAGGGCTGTAGTGATAGTTAACTTTGTGGAACTTTCTCCCATCTCCCTACTGCATCTCTGGAGCTCAGTTACAGTGATCTTGGGGTTCTTCTTTACCTCTCTCACCAAGGTCTTCTCCCACGATTGCTCAGTTTGGCTGGATGGCCAGGTCTAGGAAGACTTCTGGTGGTCCCAAACTTCTTCTATTTAAGGATTATGGAGGCCATTGTGCTCTTAGGAGTAGAGATGAGCGTTGTTCTACTCGAACTGTTTGCCAATCTCAAATTCAAGCTGTTTTGGGCGGTGTTCGAACCGTTCGGCGAACACGAACAATTTGAGAAAAATTCGGCTGTTCGAGGTTATGTTCGATAACTGTTCGTGCACCAAAATCATAACTGGATTTTTTCTCAGTAATGATGAAAATTAATGTTAATACGCAGTTTGAGTGTACAGCGGGGTGGGGGGAGGGGCAGGGGATGGATCTCTGCAGGAACAATGAAGATCTCCATTTTTTTTCCTCTTTCCCGCATTTACAGTGGGGAGGTGCAATCTGTCAGCCTATCAGCAGCGCACACACGGAGCGATGTGCTTTTTTTCACACAAGCAAGGGCATGTGTCATTGGCAGTGTATGTCACATGTCCTTGCCCTATAAGACCAAGCCATTTTCCCCGTCGCCAACATTTTCTCACTGCTGCAGCTGCGTGTTAGACGGCACCGCTGTTGCTGTGTGCGCTATACCTTGTTAATTTCAAGCCAATTTTCGCACAAATCTACAGATAGCTTGGGAGTAGGGAATAGTTGTGATTGCAGTCCTTTTAAGGACTAGGTTACAGCATTTCCTACGACTTTTATCAGGCAGGTCTGTGCTCTTAAATAGATAGATTGTGGGAGTAAAGACTAATTGTAATTGGAGTCCTTTTCAGGACTAGGTTACATCAGTTCCTATCAGTTTTTGCCAGGCAGGTCTGTGCCAGTGCTGTGCAAGTTTTTTTCACAGCATTTGGCTGAATCTAGCAAAGCTAATCCTTTTTGGCCTATTGCAGAGTGTGTTAGTCAGTGGAGTAGCCTATCTGTGTTGCAAGATATACCACCTGTGTATAGAATACCAATTTTTTTACTGCATCTAGTGAAGTAAAATCTTTTGGGCATAGCATCATTCTATTAGTCCATCTATACTGACCTCCATCAGGTTGCAAATTGAATATAATTTTTTTCTGCATCTAGCTCTGAAAAAATATTGGGCTTCTAGCTGTGTGTGGGACTTGTTCTATTAATCCATCTATACAGACCTCCATCAGGTTGCAAACTGAATATATTTTTTTCTGCATCTACCTCTGAAAAAATATTGGGCTTCTAGCTGTGTGTGGGACTTGTTCTATTAATCCATCTATACAGACCTCCTTCAGGTTGCAAACTGAATATATTTTTTTCTGCATCTACCTCTGAAAAAATATTGGGCTTCTAGCTGTGTGTGGGACTTGTTGTATTAGTCCATCTATACTGACCTCCATCAGGTTGCAGACTGAATATATTTTTTTCTGCATCTACCTCTGAAAAAATATTGGGCTTCTAGCTGTGTGTGGGACTTGTTCTATTAATCCATCTATACAGACCTCCATCAGGTTGCAAACTGAATATATTTTTTTCTGCATCTACCTCTGAAAAAATATTGGGCTTCTAGCTGTGTGTGGGACTTGTTCTATTAATCCATCTATACAGACCTCCATCAGGTTGCAAACTGAATATATTTTTTTCTGCATCTACCTCTGAAAAAATATTGGGCTTCTAGCTGTGTGTGGGACTTGTTGTATTAGTCCATCTATACTGACCTCCATCAGGTTGCAAACTGAATATATTTTTTTCTGCATCTACCTCTGAAAAAATATTGGGCTTCTAGCTGTGTGTGGGACTTGTTCTATTAATCCATCTATACAGACCTCCATCAGGTTGCAAACTGAATAATTTTTTTTTCTGCATCTAGCTCTGAAAAAATATTTGGCCTGCTATCAGTGTGTGGGACTTTCTCTATTAGTCCATCTATACTGACCTCCATCAGGTTGCAAATTGAATATAATTTTTTTCTGCATCTAACCCAGCCAATAGTTTTGGCCTAATACCACAGTTTGGCCACTCAGCTCTGCTCGGTTCTCATCCATTGTTTTTTTGTGCAAACAACTCCAGAGTTGTTAATTAGTTAACCACCAAAATGAGTGGAAAAAGGCCTGCTGCTGGTGGAAAGGGGAATAGGCGTGTTGGGAAGGGGAAAAAAGGTTGTGTCCGTGGGGTAGGTGTTAAAGCAACAGTAACGTCTGCAGAAGAAAGACCATCTTCCAGCCAAACTAAAATGTCTACTTCTTTTAGCGGACAGTGTGATAAGATCCCTTTCTTACGGCCACGCCAATCGCTACAAATTCCAGATGAGGCACAAAAACAGCAGGTGCTTCAACGGATATCAAGTGCTCCTTTAAGTGGGCTCTCCTCCACATCAACTTCAACATCACAAATACTCCAGTCCTCAAAGGTGTCACCCCAATCGCACTTGCTTCCTCACAGCTCCCAAATCTCCAGCTGCCCCTCTGAGTATGAGGTAGAACAGATGGTTGAGTCTGCAGAGCTGTTTACTCATACTATAGCCTGGGAATCAGAGGTCGACTCCAGCGCTTCTGTGAATCCAGACGAGGAAATGATCTGCACTGATGCCCAGAATCTTTATGAGTCGGATCCAGGACCAGACGCAGAAGGTTCTGACCATAATGTAGACCCTCATTCCCAAACTGTAACTCCTGTTGGTGGAGACAATGAGGAAGACGATGATAAGACTCAAATACCTGATTGGAGCGACAACTTTAGTTTTTTGTCAGGGCAGGAACAGGTTGGCTCTGAGGACGACGGGTGTGATAACGCACAGGGTGATGATGATGAGGTTGGAGATCCCACTTACTGTCAACCCACAGTCAGCCAAGAGATGAGGTCAGCAGAGGAGGTGGAGGAAGATGCTAGTGACGACGAGGTCAGGTTGCGCCTTACTGGACAGAGACATAGTACTGGAAGCACGTCAACAACTGCATCCTCAAACACAACTCTGCCTCTCACCACAAGTCGTGGTGGCTCTTCAGGTCGCATGGGTGCTAAGCCTTGCATAGCCTGGGCATTTTTTCAGATCGATAAAGATGACCCAACTCGTGTTATCTGTAACATTTGTCAGCAAAAGCTAAGTAGAGGCCAAAAAATACATAGTTTGAGTACTTCATGCATGAACCGGCACATGGACATGAAGCATAAGTTGCAGTGGGAAGCTCAGTGTGCTACAATGCGGCCTAGCCGGCCGGGCCAACCACCGTCTGCCATATCTTGTGCATCCGCGGCCTCTTCATCCTCTGTGACTGGGGGGGACAGCAGTCACATCTGTTTTGGGGCGCAGACCTGCCACCTCTTTACCCGCAACAGCCAGCGAGATTGGCAGGTCATCATTTTCTTTGGAGGTGGTAACACCAGCTGGTGTTGAGCGCTGTCCGACATCGATAGCACCACCTTTGGATCAAGGCAACCTAACATGTCCGCCTGCATCTTCCTCACAGACCGGCAGTTTGCCGGGGACACCCTTATCAACCCCGTCTAAGCACAATAGCCAGCCCTCGGTCCCTCAGATGTGGACAAGTAAAAGACCATTTCCTCCTAGCCATGAGAAAGCTAAGAGGTTGAATTTCACCATCTGCAAGTTCTTGGCTACAGAAATGCTGCCTTTCCGCCTGGTGGACACAGAGGATTTTCGAGACCTTATGTCCGTCGCAGTGCCCCAGTACCAGATGCCCAGTCGGCACTACTTCTCAAAGAAAGGTGTGCCTGCGCTCCACCAGCATGTCGCACACAACATCACCGCTTCTTTGAGAAACTCTGTGTGTGACAGGGTGCATTTCACCACAGACACTTGGATGAGTAGGCATGGACAGGGGAATTACATGTCGCTGACTGGGCACTGGGTAACTATGGTGACAGCAGGACAAGGGGCTGCTGGCCAAGTCTTGCCGTCCCCATGAGTTGTGCGTCAATCCTCTTTATGTCAAAGTTCCTCCACTGCTTCTGCCTCCTCAACCTCCTCTCGGTCTTCCACCTGCACCCAAAGCCTGTCTGGTCATGCCACAAGCTTTCTAACTGCGCAATAGGGATTCTGCACACCTCCTTACTATGCTGGCAGTAGGGCTCAACGTCATCAGGCGGTTTTTACATTGAAATGTCTGGGAAATGTGAGTCACACAGCTGAGGAGTTGTGGTCAGCTCTGGAGAACCAATTTCATGAATGGTTGTCTCCACTGGACCTGAAACCAGGGAAGGCCGTGTGCGACAATGCTGCAAACCTGGGTGCGGCCCTTCGCCGGGGCAATGTCACACACGTGCCTTGTATGGCTCACGTGTTGTACCTGGTTGTCCAGCAATTTTTAGCCCACTATCCCAAACTAGATGGCCTTCTGCAGAGGGCACGGTCGCTGTGTGCTCACTTTCGCCTTTCGCATCCCGCAGCTCAGCGACTTACATCTCTACAGAAGTCGTTGGGCCTGCCACTTCACCGGCTAAAATGCGATGTGCCTACCTGGTGGAATTCAACTCTGCACATGTTGCAGCGACTGTGGCAGCACCGACAAGCCCTGGTGCAATACGTTCTGACGTATAGCCTGGGCCAACGAGATCCAGAGGTGGGGCAAATCACGTTGGAGGAGTGGTCTCAGATCAGGGACCTATGCACCCTTCTGCACAGTTTGAAATGGCGACGAAGATGTTTAGTGCTGACGATGCCATTATCAGCATGACTATTCCGGTGATTTACATGCTGGAGCACATGTTATACAGAATTCGGAGTCAGGTGGTGGCACAAGAGGAGGTGGAGGAAGTAGAGGAGGAGGAGTTGTATGCGGAAGGGCTAACATCTGCAAGGTCCAGACGGTCGGCAGCACCAAGGCGGCAGGCATGTGAGGGTGGGGGAGATGGTTTTACCAGGGCGCATGGTAGCAGCCAAACTAGTGAGGAAGGTGCAGGAGCCCAGGAAGAAGTGGAGGACGAACTGATGGAAGACTCATCAGATGAGGGAGACCTTGATCACATTTCTGTTGTGTGAGGTTGGGGGGAGAGGACAGAGGAAGGAAGCATGATTGTTACCTCACCACCAACACAACAGGGACTTGGTGCTCCTGGATGCGCAACACACATGAGTGCCTTCTTGCTGCACTACCTGCAACATGACCCTCGAATTGTGAGAATTAGAAATAATCCTGACTACTGGGTTGCCACACTGTTAGATCCCCGTAACAAAAGTAAATTTGCAGAAATTAGTCCTGCCATAGAAAGGGATGCACACATGCAGGAGTATCAGCAGAGACTTGCAGAATCTTACATGTGCTTTTCCACAAAATACCAGTGGTGCACGTAGTGAATCTCACAGTTCCAACTTGCCAACCGTGGGACCGTCAAGTGTTCAGCACTCAAACCGTAACAGAACCACAGTATCTGCTGGTAACATCAATTTTGCGGAATCATTTCACCACTTTTTTAGCCCATTCTTTGCAAGGCCACAGGAGACAAGAAGTCTGACACATAGTCAACGCCTAGAGACGATGGTACAGGAGTATCTCCAAGTAAACATTGAAGCCATGACTGTGTCTCTGGACCCTTGCTCATTTTGGGCTTCCAATCTGGATAAATGGCCGGAGGTAGCCACTTACGCCTTGGAGATCTTGTCATGCCCCGCAGCCAGCGTTCTGTCTGAACGTGTGTTCAGCGCTGCTGGTGGTGTGCTGACAGATAAGCGCACGCGGCTCTCCACTGATAATGTAGACAGACTCACGTTCATAAAGATGAACAAATCATGGATCCGAAACGACTTTTCTACCCCTGTGTCATCCTGGGGAGAGTAAAAGCTTGATGATTGGTTAAAATCACCCTACCAACCGTTTTAAGCTTTCAAATTACTAATCATGTTTATCTGTATCTTGGCTGGAAAATAATTTGGGCTTTGTAGCAGTGTGCAGCACTGATTCTATTAGGCCATCTATAATAAGCTCCAACATATTTAAAATTACTAATCATGTTTATCTGTATCTTGACTGGAAAATAATTTGGGCTTTGTAGCAGTGTGCAGCACTGATCCTATTAGGCCATCTATACTAAAGCTTCACTAGATTTAAAATTAATAATAATTTTTAGCTGCATCTAGCCCGGAAAATAATTTTGGGGCTCCGAGATGCGCAAGACACATAAGTGCCTTCTTGCTGCACTACCTGCAGCATGACCCTCATATTGTCAGAATTCGAAGTAATCATGACTACTGGGTTGCCACACTCTTAGATCCCCCAAACTTTTCGATCAACCTTTTCATTTTAATAAAGACCAAAAAAATGGTCATTTTTGAAATTATAAGCATTAGCAGGTTGTTAGAAACTGAAATCAAACAGTTTTCAACTCAAAACTTTATTCTAGGTGATGTTACATTTTCACATAGGACCCCTTGTTCGAAAGGAGCTTCTGAACTCTCTCGTCCATTGAATTTGGCAGGTTTTGGATGGTTTCTGCTTCAATTGTTTTGCATGAGGACAGAATACCCTCCCAGAGCTGTTGCTTAGATGTGAACTGCCTCCCGCCATCATAGACACTCCTTTTAATGATGCTCCAAAGGTTCTGAATGGGGTAGAGGTCAGGGGAGCATGGGGGTCACACCATAAGTTTGTCCCCTTTTATGCCCATATCAGCCAGAGATGCAGATGTTTTATGTGCAGCATGAGATGGTGCATTATCATGCAGAAAAATGATCTTGCTGTGAAATACACGGTTCTTCTTCTTGAACCATGGCAGGAAGTGCTGTTTGAGAAAATCCACATACATTATGGAGTTCATCTTTAGCGCCTTCAGGGATCCTAAAGGGGCCGACAATCTCTCTCCCCATGATTCCAGCCCAAAACATTACTCCACCTCCTCCTTGTTGGCGCTGTAGCCGTGTTTGCGTGGGGTGTCCATCAACCAGCCATCCTCCACTCCATCCATCTGGACCATCGAGCGCTGCATGGCACTCATCCGTGAACAAAACAGTTTTGAAATCAATCTTCATGTAATGTTTGGCCCACTGGAGCCGTTTCTGCTTGTGTGAAGTGGATAGAGGAGGTCGACAGGATGGCGTATGCACAGCTGCAAACCTCTGAAGGACCCTGCATCTTGTTGTTCGGGGGACGTTGGAGGCACAAGCAGCTTCAAAAACTTGTCTGCTGCTATGACAAGGCTTTTTTGCCGCTGCTCTTTCAACCTGACGTAATTGCCTGTAGGAAAGAGTCCTCAATTTGCCCTTATCAGCACGCACACGTGTGTACTGTGAATCAGCTACATACTTCTTGATTGCCAAGACACTTCATCCTGATCATCGCACAATGTTGATTGTAGTCATGCCTTGACCTAAACACTCCACAATTTGTTGCTTCTCAGCAGCCGACACATCCTTTTTCTTTCCCATTTTGGCAGAAAATGTAGGCTGCTTAATAATGTGAGACAGCCTTCTTAAGTAGTCTTGCCTTTCATTGGACACACCTGCCAAACTAATTAGCACAGGTGTCTGCAATTGCTTACAGTGATATAAAGAGCCCTGACACACATCACCATCAATGAGTTTAACTGACAAACAAACAAATTCTTCCCTTATCACTCCTAAACACTTTTTGCATAATAATTTGGAACACAGTGTACATGTGCTTTTCCACAAAACACCAGTGGTTCACGTAGTGAATCTTACAGTTCTAACTTGCCAACCGTGGTCTGTATGGAGTTGTTCAATAAAGGGCCCAAAATTAAGATAACATAGATGGGAGAGGTCTCTATGAATAGGAATTCCTAAGTATTTGATACCCTGTGAGGGCCAGGCAAAGGGAAAGTTGGACTGGATGGAATCCTATATGGATTAGGGGAGGGAGACATCGAGGGCCTCAGACTTCGCTGCATTGATTTTAAAATTTGACCATTTAACAAAGTGATCTATTTCAGCCATAACAGAATGGATGGATATATGTGATTGAGTGATATATACTAGGACATCATCAGCAAATAGAGAGCACTTGTACTCGGTGCCTCCCACCTCAATCCACCTAATATTGGGGTTATGGCGAATTGATGAAAGCAGGTGCTCCGTCACTAGGATGTATAAGAGAGGGGACAGAGAACATCCCTGCCTTGTCCCATTGGTGATTGTGAAAGGTGATGAAAATGTTCTGACGCGCCCCCTGGGCCTTGGGACACCCGGAGCCGGACCCTTTTTGGTGGATGCTGGTGGTTGTAGTCTCCGTGGCGGCGACCCGGTTCCGTGGCTCAGGGCGGTCAAACCAGTGGCGGAACTATTTATGTGGTTTTTATGTTTAAATGTCCGACTACGCCACCCGTGGATTGCGGTCAGAGTGAACCGCCGCTCCAGGGCAGACCGCTGAGGCTGGTGTTGTGGGTGCAGCAGAGCGTAGCATAACTCCCCACGGGAGGAGTATAGCCTCAGGGAAGTGTATGCGGAGGATGGGGGTGATGGTGCAGGGCAGCAGCAGTAATGACACGGAGTCAGTGATGCAGTCCAGGGCCTTTACTCACAGTTCTTATTATCCAGACCACGTCTGCAGGTAACGGCTGCCCACGTCGTACTGTGCTCACCAGGTGAGGGGCTCAGACAACTCCCAGATAACTTTGGAGTGCTTCACAGGACCCCCTTTGTGTGTCCTTTGTCTGGCCTTTCTTACCAACCCTTCTGTCCGGCTGCCTCGGGCCTCCTCTTGGTAAACTTGGCACCAGTTTCCCTGACCCTATGTGGTGCCTTCCTAGCGGGTGTAGCGAGGGGCTGCGCCACATAAAATGTCACAGCCTCCTGTTTCTAGCTGAGGGTCGTTTCCTGCCTCCACTAGTTTCGGGGACCGGTCTCCCCCTTTGGCCTGACCCCTCCACGCAGGTGGATTCGGGCGTGCGGTGGCGACTCGCCCGTCCGCACCCCTGAGATCCCTTCGTTCCTCGTTCCTGGAGCCTTCTCCGCTCCTCTTCCTTCCTTCTCCCTCTTCCAGGCCTGGGCCTCTGTTACTAGGCCCGCCTCCGGCGCAGAGCTCATGCAGAGCCCCTGCTCCCTGCCACTTCTGCTCAGACTTCTCTGCACTGAACTAAGATGGTGCCCACCTTTTATACTCCCTTCTCAATGCACCCAGGAACTGCTTCCTCCCTGCTCCTGCACTACAGGGTTCCCCTTCCTCAGTGTTCCCTCCCCCCACTCCAGCCAGGGACAGGGACTGTCGTGCCCATCTCAGGGGCATATTGGTCGCCCTGCCCCACGGCAATGTGGTGTAATGCATGCAGGTGTTGGGTCCTGATCCACACTACATCCTTACCTGAGAGTGAGATATCACACCTCTGGGTGAGGTGCAATACCTCTGTAGCAACGGAGCCCTCAGGGTGCTACAGTTCCATTTATCTTCAGCCTAGGTGACGTATTGCGATACAGGGCCATGATTTTGGCTATAAAAGGGTCCCCTAGACCCCTACCCCAAGCTTTTTAAGAGAATCATATATGGCGTGCCAGGAGACTCTATGGAATGCTTTCTCAGCGTCCAACGAGAGTATCTAATTACAAATTTTTAACTGCATCTAGCCCAGGAAATACTTTGTGCCTTGTAGCAGTGTCTGCTAGTCAGCGGATTATCCCGGCTGTTAAGCAAGTTACACCACCTGTAGTTTGGACACTTCATTTTTTCAAAGGAAATGCTTCGGGACCACGGGATACTCAGTGAAGAGCATCAGGAGGCACCCCAAGGCATAGGGGCTCGGACTGGCAGTAGGATGCCTTGCGGTGGACAGCCGAGCTCGATCCTTATAAAAGCTTTTTAACTGCAGCAGCTTTAGTGGACGCTACTGGAGCTGGAATTACGTGGCTGCTGGCATGAGACTTGCCCTCCAATAGATCCTTGTAAATGGATTTAAAGTGTATTTATTCAAATTAGAGAGACAATTTAAATTAAAAAGCTTAGACTGCCTCCACCACAGGGGGGCTCGCTCGACCCACCAGCGGACAGGCACCAGTATTGGGAGAGGGGGGCTGGCCGTCAGGGTTCACCGCGGCTCTGGCACAAACCCGGCGACACGGAGGTGGCACGGGCAGGAGCGGACTGAACGTGTCGGCTTCTCACTTTTTGTATTTTAGAAGGGTATGACATGCCTATATCTGTGTCTCCCCCTCCTTTTACTCCTCCACCTCTTTTCTTTTCGCATGACTATATGTACTTGTCACTTTTCCATGTGTTAGTTGTGTCTTCTGAGCAGTTTGTCAGCTTTTGGACACCTTTGAAGGTGTTTTCTATGTGTTTCTATGTGTTTTTGTTTGCCTGCCATTGGTTTTAACGGTGTTCGAAGGTGTTCGACGAACAGTTCGACGAAAAGTTCGGCGAACACACGGGTGTTCGACGAACCGAACCGAACTCGAACACTACGGGGGTGGCTCAACACTACTTAGGAGCCTTGAGTAATGCAGAAATTCTTTTGTTAACTTGGCCAGATCGGTGCCTTGCCACAATTCTGTCTCTGGGCTCCTTGGGCAGTTCCTTTTCATCCCATGAATCTCATTTGTAAATTTACTGGTGCCATACAAAGGGTTAATTAGGGAAAACTCCTATTTAGACCTTGCAAAAACTGACATAGAAAGCTGGAGCTAAACATCCCACAGTATAAAGAAACATTGTCAGAGTGAGTCAATTAAAAAATATCCATTTTATTAGTGCATAACATTAAAAATCTTCATCAAGAATAGAAAAAATGTGTATATATAGAGTACTTCTAGGAAAGGTTTCACGGTAAAGACACAAGAAAAAACGCATGACAGTTGCAGAAAAAATCACATATATCAGAATACTACAAGTAGTAAAGAGTAAATAGTGGAAAAAATGATGAGCAGCAAGTCATGAAATAGTTAACACTGCTAGGAAAACATACTCCTTCAAAGTGATTACGAGAAGGTCCTGCCTAATGTGAGCTCTGTTCCAGAGTTTCAGATATAAAGTAAACTAAGTGTGTTACTATCTGAAAAAGTGGCAAGTGCATATACCTATGTGTATGAGAATCGGCTGTAAAAATAATGATAACAAGCCGAGCATGGAGCAGAAATAGCAGGACCAGATTTATAGTTTAGACATGCTTACCCTCAGAGTAATAAATCTGTCCTGACTGTCACGCAGCCCCGATGCGCATTTTGCATATCTTGCTTCCTCAAGGGACTTGGACATGAATCTCATTTGGTCTGACATGCACTGTAAGCTGTGAGTTCTTATATAGACTGGTGTGTGCCTTTCCAAATCAAGTCCTAACAGTTTAAACACAGCTGGACTCCGATGAAGGAGTAGAACCATCTCAAGAAGGATCACAAGGAAATGAACAGCATGTAACATAAATACACTGCTCAAAAAAATAAAGGGAACACTCAAATAACACATCCAAGATCAGAATGAAATATTCTCATTGAATACTTAGTTCTGTACAAAGTTGAATGTGCTAACAACAAAATCACACAAAAATCATCAATGGAAATCAAATTTATTAACCAATTGAGGCCTGGATTTGGAGTCACCCCCAAAATTAAAGTGGAAAAACACAGTACAGGCTGATCCAACTTTGATGTAATGTCCTTAAAACAAGTCAAAATGAGGCTCAGTATTGTGTGTGGCCTCCACGTGCCTGTATGACCTCCCTACAATGCCTTGGCATGCTCCTGATGAGGTTGCGGATGGTCTCCTGTGGGATCTCTTCTCAGACCTGGACTAAAGCATCCGCCAACTCCTGGGCAGTCTGTGGTGCAACGTGACGTTGGTGGATGGAGCGAGACATGATGTCCCAGATGTGCTTAATTGGATTCAGGTCTGGGGAATGGGCAGGCCAGTCCATAGCTTCAATGCCTTCATCTTGCAGGAACTGCTAACACACTCCAGCCACATGAGGTCTGGCATTGTCCTGCATTAGTAAGAACCCAGGGCCAACTGCACTAGCATATGGTCTCACAAGGGGTCTGAGGAGCTAATCTCGGTACCTAATGGCAGTCAGGCTACCTCTAGCGAGTACATGGAGTCTGTGCGGCCCTCCAAAGAAATGCCACCCCACACCATTACTGACCCACTGCCAAACCGGTCATACTGAAGGTTGTTGCAGGCAGCAGATCGCTCTCCACAGTATCTGCAGACTCTGTCACGTCTGTCACATGTGCTCAGTGTGAACCTGCTTTCATCTGTGAAGAGCACAGGGCACCTGTGGAGACTTTGCCAATCCTGGTGTTCTGTGGTAAATGCCAAGCTTCCTGCACGGTGTTGGGCTGTGAGCACAACCCACATCTGTGGACATTGGGCCCTCATACCACCCTCATGGAGTCGGTTTATAACCGTTTGTGCAGACACATGCACATTTGTGGCCTGCTGGAGGTCATTTTGCAGGGCTCTGGCAGTGCTCCTCCTGTTCCTCCTTGCACAAAGGCGGAGGTAGCGGTCCTGCTGCTGGATTGCTGCCCTCCTACGGCCCCCTCCACGTCTCCTTGTGTACTGGCCTGTCTCCTGGTAGCGCCTCCAGCCTCTGGACACTACACTGACAGACACAGCAAACCTTCTTGCAACAGCTCGCATTGATGTGCCATCCTGGATGAGCTGCACTACCTGAGCCACTTCTGTGGGTTGTAGAGTTCATCTGATGCTACCACGAGTGTGAAAGCACAACCAACATTCAAAAGTGACCAAAACTTCAGCCAGAAAGCATTGGTACTGAGATGTGGTCTGTGGTCCCCACCTTCAGAACCACTCCTTTATTGAGGGTGTCTTAATAATTGCCAATAATTTCCATCAATTGTCTATTCCATTTGCACAACAGCATGTGAAATTGATTGTCAATCAATGTTGCTTCCTAAGTGGATAGTTTGATTTCACAGAAGTTTGATGTACTTGGAGTTATATTCTGTTGTTTAAGTGTTCCCTTTATTTTTTTGAGCAGTGTATGAGTGTCTGAGCAAAGGGTCTGAATACTTATGACCATGTGATATTTCAGTTTTTATTTTTTAATAAATTTGCAAAAATTTCTACATTTCTGCTTTTATTTCAGGCAAGATGGGGTGCAGAGTGTAGTTTAATGAGAAAAAAATGAACTTTTTAGAATATACCAAATGGCTGCAATGAAACAAAAACTGAAAATTTGAAAGGGGTCTGAATACTTTTCGTACCCACTGTATATATACATACATATATAAATATATATATATATATATATACATATATAAATATATATATATATATATATATATATATATATATAGTACAGACCAAAAGTTTGGACACACCTTCTCATTTAAAGATTTTTCTGTAATTTCATGACTTTGAAAATTGTACATTCACACTGAAGTCATCAAAACTATGAATTAACACATGTGGAATTATATACTTAACAAAAAAGTGTGAAACAACTGAATATATGTCTTATATTCTTGGTTCTTCAAAGTAGCCACCTTTTGCTTTGATGCCTGCTTTGCACACTTTTGGCATTCTCTTGATGAGCTTCAAGAGGTAGTCACCGGAAATGGTTTTCACTTCACAAGTGTGCCCTGTCAGGTCTAATAAGTGGGATTTCATGCCTTATAAATGGGGTTGGAACCATCAGTTGTATTGTGCAGAAGTCTGGTGGATACACAGCTGATAGTCCAACTGAATAGACTGTTCGAATTTGTATTATGGCAAGAAAAAAGCAGCTAAGTAAAGAAAAATGAGTGGCCATCTTTACTTTAAGAAATGAAGGTCAGTCAGTCCGAAAGCTTGGGCAAACTTTGAAAGTGTCCCCAAGTGCAGTTGCAAAAACCATCAAGCGCTACAAAGAAACTGGCTCACATGAGGACCGCCCCAGGAAAGGAAGACCAAGAGTCACCTCTGCTTCTGAGGATAAGTTTATCTGAGTCATCAGCCTCAGAAATCACAGGTTAACAGCAGCTAAAATTAGAGACCAGGTCAATGACACACAGAGTTCTAGCAGCAGACACATCTAAACAATAACTGTTAAGAGGAGACTTTGTGCAGCAGGCCTTCAAGGTAAAATAGCTGCTAGGAAACCACTGCTAAGGACAGGCAGCAAGCAGAAGAGACTTGTTTGGGCTAAAGAAGATAAGGAATGGACATTAGACCAGTGGAAATCTGTGCTTTGGTCTGATGAGTCCAAATTTGAGATCTTTGGTTCCAACCACCGTGTCTTTGTGCGACACAGAAAAGGTAAATGGATGTACTCTACATGCCTGGTTTCCACCGTGAAGCATGGAGGAGAAGGTGTGAAGGTGTGGGGGTGTTTTGCTGGTGACACTGTTGGGGATTTATTCAAAATTGAAGGCATACTGAACCAGCATGGCTACCACTGCATCTCACAAATGTTCTTCTGTGTGATCCAAACACCTCAAACTTTGATTCGTCTGTCCATAAAACTTTTTTCCAATCTTCCTCTGTCCAATGTCTGTGTTCTTTTGCCCATATTAATCTATTCCTTTTATTAGCCAGTCTTAGATATGGCTTTTTCTTTGCCACTTTGCCCTGAAGGCCAGCATCCCAGAATTGCCTCTTCACTGTAGACGTTGACACTGGTGTTTTGCATATTTTAATGAAGCTGCCAGTTGAGGAGCTGTGTGGCATCGATTTCTCATACTAGAGACTCTAATGTACTTGTCTTGTTGCTCAGTTGTGCAGCTGGGCCTCCCACTTCTCTTTCTGAAGGGAGTAGTACACACCGTTGTAGGAAATCTTCAGTTTCTTGTCAATTTCTCGCATGGAATAACCTTCATTTCTAAGAACAAGAATAGACTGTCGAGTTTCACATGAAAGTTCTCTTTTTCTGGCCATTTTGAGAGTTTCATAGAACAAACAAATGTAATGCTCCAGATTCTCAACTAGCTCAAAGGAAGGTCAATTTTATACCATCTCAAATCAGCCAGACCGTTTTCAGGAGGGCTAACATACTGGTGCAAGGGTTTTCTAGGGTTTTCTAAACATCCATTAGCCTTCTTACACAGTTAGCAAACACAATGTACCATTAAAACACTGGAGTGGTGGTTGTTGGAAATGGGCCTCTATACACCTATGTAAATATTGCAATAAAACAAGACATTTGCAGCTAGAATAGTCATTTACCACATTAACAACGTATAGAGTGTATTTATGATTCATTTAATGTTAACGTCATTGAAAAAAATGTGCTTTTCTTTCAAAAATAATTAAATTTCTAAATGACCCCAAACTTTTGAACGGTAGTGTATATATATATATATATAAATATATGTATATATATTGTCATCTATTACATTTTAAAAATTACAAAAAGGAAAATAGGTTGATGTAAAAGTCTGGGCACACCGTGGAGACTTCTGTGCTAACATAACTTTAATCAAGGTTTCAGACGTTAGTTAACCTGTGGATTATGGATTGTTCACCAACATCGAAACGCAAAGAATCAAATTTTATTACAAAGTGACCATATAATGATAATAACCAACGGAACGTTTCGTTTTGGCTAATTGCCTTTGTCAAGATTAGCTATTTAATAAAAATATGTATACGCCAAATTTAATAAAGGTCACAGAAAATGAAATTATATATATACAATATATATATATATATATATATATATATATATATATATTACAAATATAATTATCACGTGCAAACTGATATGAAATATAGCCAAACGGAAGATCACTTTTTTCCAGACATTAGGGGTCATATTCTAGCGTAAACGTGTGCCTGTAAAATAAAAATATATGAATATACGATAAGAGATAGGAAACAATCCTTATAATAGCAACAGTGGAAACAGGCAATCTAAGGACCCCAAGGCAATGAAAAATGGAGTAAAGGGGAACGAAAGAAGGGAGGAAATGCTGAGAACAAAAGATACCAAAATCTTCCAAGTAAGTAATGAGGGAGGAAAAGAGGGGATAAAAGAAAGGAGGAACAAAAAAGCTATGAGATAATAAGCAATAAGGTAGAACCATAGAAATAACCATAGATTACCAGAAAACTCAAGTTTACAACTGGCAGGTGTTAGAACCTTGCTCTTAGTTTTTTTTCCTTTGCTGGTCACATGACCATGTTGGCCTATTCAATCCTGCTCCGCCCTTCTGGCTTTGCTGGACTTCATTGTATATCTACTTTCTAGCTAGCCTGTGCTCTGTGTCTTGCTCTGTTAGTTTGCTTGGTCTTCTGACCTCTATGTTCTATATATTTTGTTTGTTTGTCTGTCTGCTACTATTTCTGTTAGGAGGTGTCCCATATTCCTCCCAGTCCTTAGTACTTGTAGGGATTCCTTCCTCACATCTATAGGTCTCCGTACAGACTAGCTTAGGACTTTAGCAGGTCTGATCGCAGGATCAGGTTCCCTGTTACATCGTAGGGATTAAGCTGAGTTCTATCGTAGGGACAGATCTCCTCTCTTTCCTTAGCTCTGGTAGCAGAACATAACAGTAAGTCCAGCCAGCAAATTCTCTAAGGAAAGATTTTTCTGTTCCATCATGGTGTCGGTTCAGGATTTGGTTCATCGCCTGCAGGGACTCTCTCTGGAGGTGGCCGAGCTCCGTCAGCACGTGAGTAACTGTCCTGGAGCACATTTCTTGGAGCCTAAGGTATGTTTGCTGGATTTATTTTTTGGTGAACACCGAGAATTTTTTTCATTCAAAAATGCTTGCTTATTGTATTTTCGTTTGAGACCTAAGTCCTCTGGGGATGAATCCCAGCGCGTAGGGTTCATAATGTCACTTTTGCGCAAAGAGCCTCAGGAGTGGGCCTTTTCTTTGCAACCTAGTGATACATGCTTCAGATCAGTGGATAGTTTTTTTTCTGCTTTGGGACTATTATATGATGATCCTGACCGTGTCGCATCAGCTGAGACTAAGTTGAGACGTTTAAAACAAGGATCAGGTAATGTGGAAAAATATTGTACTCATTTCCGTCGTTGGTCTACTCAAACAGGGTGGAACGATTCTGCTCTGAAAAGTCTATTTCTTGCTGGGCTCAGTGAAAGGGTTAAAGACCTGCTAATTGCTTATCCTACACCTGAAGATTTGCAACAGGCTATGCAATTAGCTATACGGGTGGATAGAAGACTGAGTGCAAGGGTTAATGAGAGCAAATCCTCTGCTATGTCAGTTTCTGGTTATGAGAATGTGTGTACTAACAGTGGTGAACCGATGGAGATTGGATCGGTGGCACCTCGCTCTCAAGAAAAAGACCGTTGATTTTTTGAAGGCTTGTGTTTCTATTGCGGAAAATCTGGTCATTTGATTAAAGGCTGTGAGCTTCGTATGAAGAAAGAAAAAAAAATGGTCAGTCATGCCCGTATTGCCTGTTTAAATTCCAAGGGTGTATTTTTAGCTGCTTCCACGATTGCTCAGGAAAAATTAATGGAATTTCGGGTGTTTGTCGATTGTGGGTCTACTCTGAATGTTATTGATGGGGGATTCGTGGAAAGACTCAATTTAAAACCTGAACCTTTATCATCCCCCATTGCTGTGGTTTCTGTGGATGGTTCCCCTTTGAAGAATATTACTCTCAAGGTCTGTGAATTTCCTCTCACTATTAATGGTGTTCACCATGAGAAATTGGATTTGGTAGTGTTGAATAACTTGCCTTCTCCAGTAATATTGGGATTGCCCTGGTTAAAATTTCACAATCCTGTACTGGATTGGTCTACCAGTGAAATTAAATCCTGGAACCATAAATGTTATGACAAGTGTTGTAATGGGCGTATTGCAGCTTTGGATAGGGGAGAATTGCCTGTTCCTATTCAGGATTTTTGGAGAGTTTTTTCTGAGAAGGAATCGCAGGTTTTGCCTCCCCATAGAGACTATGATTGTTCTATTGAATTTGTCCCTGGAGCGACTCTTCCTAAAAGTCGTTTATTTAACCTTACTATTCCTGAGAGGAAGGCTTTGGAGGAATACATACAGACAAGTTTGGCCGCCGGTCACATTAGGCCCTCTAAGTCTCCTGTGGCGGTTGGATTTTTTTTTGTAAAAAAAAAGGACGGCGGTTTACGTCCTTGTCTGGATTTTCGTGAGATTAACAAAATTACTGTACGCAATCCTTACCCACTGCCATTGATTCCTGATCTGTTTAACCAGTTAATGGGGGCCAAGTGGTTCTCTAAAATTGACCTTAAGGGGGCATACAATCTGTTGCGCATGAAGGAGGGTGACGAATGGAAGACTGCTTTTAACACTCCTGTGGGTCATTTTGAGAATCTGGTTATGCCTTTTGGTCTTACTAATGCTCCTGCATTTTTTCAGAATCTGATTAATGACATCCTTAGACCTTTGATCGGTAAAAATGTGGTTGTGTATTTGGATGACATTTTGATTTATTCGCCGGATCTGGAGTCTCATTGGCGGAGCGTGCGTGAGGTATTACAGTTATTAATGGACAATTCGCTTTTTGCTAAACTGGAGAAATGTGAGTTCGCTGTACAGAGAATTAGTTTTTTGGGCTACATTATCTCCAGCAAAGGTTTTGAGATGGATCCGGTTAAGGTTCAGGCTGTGCAGGAATGGCCTAGGCCTATTGGTTTGAAATCGATACAGAGGTTTTTGGGTTTCGCCAATTACTATAGAAAATTCATAAAAAAAATTTCTAGTATTGTCAAACCTCTGACTGATCTCACCAGGAAAGGTGCTGATGCGGTTCAGTGGTCTTCTGAGGCCATTGAAGCTTTTGTGTATCTCAAGGAGTGGTTCACCTCTGCTCCCATCCTTATGCAGCCTGATGTTACTAGGCCGTTTTTGGTTGAGGTTGATGCTTCCTCTGTGGGGGTTGGCGCAGTATTGTCTCAGGATAACGGGGATGGATTACATCCCTGTGCCTTTTTTTCAAAAAAATTTTCGGAGACTGAACTGAATTACGATATTGGTAATCGGGAATTATTGGCTATTAAACTCACATTTGAACACTGGCGCCACTTCTTGGAAGGTGCGGAATTTCCCGTTCAGGTTCTTACGGATCATAAAAATCTGATATATCTTGATGCTGCCAAGCGCCTGAATGCCCGTCAGGCTAGGTGGGCACTGTTTTTCTCGCGGTTTAATTTCTCCGTTACTTACATCCCTGGTACTAAGAATGTTAAGGCGGATGCCTTGTCTCGCAGTTTTTCTCCCATAGTCGGTGCTGAGAAAGAGGAGAACATTTTACAAGAAGGTGTTGTGATAGCTGCTTTGGACTCCGTTTTGGAAAATGAGATTCTTAAAGCACAGGAGAATGCCCCTTCTAACACTCCTCATGGGAGGTTGTTTGTGCCTGGGACCTTTAGGAGAGATTTGTTTGTTGAGTGTCACGAATCTCGGTTGGCGGGTCATCCCGGAATCTCTGAGACCAAGAGACTGGTGGGTCGCAGTATTTGGTGGCCTGGATGGCTGAAGGAAGTCATTAAGTGGGTGCGTCAATGTACTATATGTGCTAGATCTAAGTCCTCACATACTCCTGCTGCGGGTTGCTTTGTCCTTTGGAGGTTCCCAGTGCTCCTTGGACACATTTGGCTATGGACTTTATAACTGACCTTCCCCCCTCTGAGGGTTTTACTGTCATCTGGGTGGTCGTGGACCGTTTTAGCAAGATGTGTCACTTGGTTCCTTTCGTCAAACTGCCCTGCGCTAAAACTCTCGCTAAGGCCTTTGTCAAGGAAATTGTCAGACTTCATGGCGTTCCTACTGACATTGTTTCTGATAGGGGTCCTCAGTTCGTGGCTCGTTTTTGGCGTGCCTTTTGTGATAGGTTGGGAGTTCATTTGTCGTTCTCGTCCGGATATCATCCTGAATCTAATGGCCAGACAGAAAGGAAAAACCAGGATGTTGAGCAGTTCTTGCGTTGTTTTGTGGCAGACAATCAAGAGGGGTGGTCTGAGTTTCTGCCACTTGCTGAATTTGCTCTGAACAATCATACATCTTCTTCTGCTGGTTGTTCGCCTTTTTTTTGTTGTTCTGGGAGACATCCGTCGTTTGGGTCGTTCTCCAAGTTGGGATCTGCCGTGCCTGAGGAGGAGAATTTTTCCGGTGATTTGGAGAGAGTTTGGACGGATGTGCGTGGTAATCTTCAGGAGGCCAACAGAAAATCTAAAGACTACTTTGATAGGAAACGACAGGAGGTTTTGTTCGCTGTTGTTGACATGGTTTGGTTGTCCTCTAGGAATCTGCGGTTGAGGATTCCTTCAAAGAAATTGGGTCCCAAGTTTGTAGGGCCCTTTAAGGTGCTTCAGGTTGTCAACCAATCTGCTGTTAGGTTGGAGGTTCCTACCTCCTGGAGAATTAATCCGGTATTTCATATCTCTCTGTTGAAAAAAGCTGTTGTATTGGATTGTGACGCCTCTGCCTCTGTTCCTCCGGTGGTGGAGGACGGGGAATATGAAATTTCTCGCATCCTTAACTCTAGACGGTATAGAGGTAGTTTGCAGTATCTTGTGGCCTGGAAAGGTATCGGTCCCGAGGATAACTCTTGGGTGAGGTCGGATGATGTTTCCGCGTCCAGACTTATCAGAGCGTTTCACAGGAGATTTCCTGATAAGCCTGGTCCTAGGGGATCCGGAGGATCCTCTTAGAAGGGGGGGTACTGTTAGAACCTTGCTCTTAGTTTTTTTTCCTTTGCTGGTCACATGACCTTGTTGGCCTATTTAATCCTGCTCCGCCCTTCTGGCTTTGCTGGACTTCATTGTATATCTACTTTCTAGCTAGCCTGTGCTCTGTGTCTTGCTCTGTTAGTTTGCTTGGTCTTCTGACCTCTATGTTCTATATATTATGTTTGTTCGTCTGTCTGCTACTATTTCCGTTAGGAGGTGTCCCATATTCCTCCCAGTCCTTAGTACTTGTAGGGATTCCTTCCTCACATCTATAGGTCTCCGTACAGACTAGCTTAGGACTTTAGCAGGTCTGATCGCAGGATCAGGTTCCCTGTTACATCGTAGGGATTAAGCTGAGTTCTATCGTAGGGACAGATCTCCTCTCTTTCCTTAGCTCTGGTAGCAGAACATAACAGCAGGATCCCAATTTTTTTCAGGACCGTAGATTTTATCGTCAGCAACAAGGAGGGGTGGACGAAAGCATCACCACATCCTGCATGCAAACGAGATCTCAGGTACTATAGAACCTATTGTGTACAATATTTCCTCAACCAGCCTATCCCCTGTGGAATCTTCAATAGTACAAAAGGGTCTCACCTTTTGCCCAACACCACGATTTGATGACTTCACTCCGAATCGGGAATTACACCGTTTTTCTAGAACATTGAGATTAAAGGCACACTTTTCCCTCCTGGAATCACAGCAGAGGGGGAGTGATCCCCCGGGGAGTTCAGAAATCTTACCATCTATGACCCTGTTTTCTTTGAAACAATTGAATTTATTTATCGATACCTAGCTCATTGCAACCTCCATGAATATACCATCCAGTGGAGACATATACTGCTTTGGTACGTAAGGAAGTAGACACAATTCTAGGAAATATCAGAAAAGGAACTATTCAAATCCAAAAAACTGTACACAACTGGAGGAATGATCTTTGAGTTGAAAAATAATAAGAATATTGTCATAAAACCAGGTGATAAAGGGGGTTCAATTGTTACTAGCTATTTATCCCTTTCTACACCCGGGTGGCGAGCATTTTTATTGGTATATGGTCTCCCATGCTGGTATTTGTGCTGCCCCCATCCTGGTATTTGTGCTGCCCCGATCTTGGTATTTATGCTGCCCCCATTCTTGTATTTGTGCTGTCCTCATCCTGTTCCCCTATCCTGTTATGTGCTGCCCTCATCCCTATTCTGGTATGCATGGAACCCCTCACCCCCAATCCTGGTATGCATGGCACCCATCATCCCCAATCCTGGTATGCATGGCACCTCTCACCACTAATCCTGGTATGCATGGCACCCCTCATCCTTATCCTGGTATGCATGGCACCCCTCACCTCCAATTCTGGTATGCATGGCATCCCTCACCCCCAATCCTGGCATGCATGGCGCCCTTCATCCCAATCCTACCATGTATGGCGCCCCTTATCCTGGTATGCATGGCTCCCTCATCCCTATCTTGGTATACATGGTACCCCTCATCCCTATCCTGGTATGCATGGCACCCCTCATCCCTATCCTGAAGTGTATGGTACCCCTCATCCTAGTATGCATGGTACCCCTCATCCCTATTCTTGTATACATGGTACCCCTCATCCCTATCTTGGTATGCATGGCTCCTCATCTGAATCCTGGTATGCATGGCCCCCCAGATCCCTATCCTGGTTTGCCTGGTACCCCTCATCCCTATCCTAGTATTCATGGCACCCCTCATCCCTATCCTGGCATGCATGGCACGCCTCATCCCTATCCTGGTATGCATTGCATCCCTCACCCCCAATCCTGATATGCATGGCACCCCTCATCCCCAATCCTGGTATGCATAGCACCCCTCACCCCCAATCCTGGCATGCATTGCACCCCTCATCCCAACCCTGGCATGCATGGCACCCCTCATCCTGGTATGCATGGCTCCCTCATTCCCAATCCTGAAATGCATGGTACGCCATCCCTCATCCCTATGCTGGAATGTATGGTAACCCTCATCCTTATCCTGGTATGCATGGCACCCCATCCCTCATCCTGGTATGCATGGTACCCCTCATCCCCATCCTGATATAGATGGTACCCCTCATCCCTATCCTGGTATGCAAGGCCTCTTATCCAAAACCTGGTATGCACGCCTCCCCCAGATCACTTTCCTGAAATGGATGATACCCCTCATTCCCCAATCCTGGTATATGTGGCCCCCTCATCCCCCAATCCTGGTATGTATGATCCCCTCATCCCCCAATCCTGGTATGCATGGTCTCATCATCCCCCAATCCTGGTATGCATGGTCTTATCATCCCCCAATCCTGGTATGCATGGTACCCCTCACCCCCTAATCCTGGTATGCATGGCACCCCTCATTCCCAATCCTAGCATGCATGGCACCCCTCATCCCAATCCTGGCATGCATGGTGCCCCTCATCCTGGTACGCATGGCTCCCTCATACCCAATCCTGGTATGCATGGCATGCCTCATCCCTCTCCTGGTATGCATTGCATCCCTCACCCCAATCCTGATATGCATGGCTCCCCTCACCCCCAATCCTGGCATGCATGGCACCCCTCATCCCAATCCTGGCATGCATGGTACCCCATCCCTCATCCCTATCCTGGAATGTATGGTGCCCCTCATCCCTATCCTTGTATGCATGGCACCCCATCCCTCATCCTTATATACATGGTACCCCTCATCCCTATCCTGGTATGCATGGCCCTTTATCTGAATCCTGGTATGCATGCCTCCCCCAGTTCCCTATCCTGGTATGCATGGTACCCTTATACCCCAATCTTGGTATATGTGGACCCCTCATTCCCCAATCCTGTTATGTGCGGTCCCCTCATCCCCCAATCCTGGTATGTGTGGCCCCCTCATCCCCCAATCCTCGTATGCGTGGCCTCCTCATTCCCCAATCCTGGTATGTATGGTACCCCTCATCCCCTAATCCTGGTATGTATGGTCCTCTCATCCCCCAATCCTGGTATGCATGTTCTCATCATTCACCAATCCTGGTTGCATGGTACCCCTCAACCCCCCAATCCTGGTATGCGTGGCCCCCTCATCCCCCAATCCTGGAATGTGTGGCTCCCACATCCCCCAATCCTGGTATGTGTGGCCCCCTCATCCCCCAATCCGGGTATGTGTGGCCCCCTCATCCCCAATCCTGGATTTTGTGGCCCCCTCATCCCTCAATCCTGGTATGTGTGGCCCTCTCATCCCCCAATTCTGGTTTGTGTAGCCCCCTTTTCCCCAATCCTGGTAGGTGTGGCCCCCTCATCCCCCAATCCTGGTATGTGTGGCCCCCTCATCCCCTAATCCTGGTATGTGTGGCCCCCTCATCCCCCAAACCTGGTATTCATGGTACCCCCCATTCCTTTCACGCTGAACACATACGAAAAAAAAATAAACACTTATACTCACCTTTCTTCCCTGTGCTCCAGTGCTGCGGTGTCCTGTTCTGTGAGAGGCCGGGGGAGGAGTGTGACGCCGGAGTACGCGCGTGCCCATACTGCAAATGTGTCTTCAGTAAAATTGTGCCGGATAGCGCTATGCGCATGCGCCGATTCCGACGCCTTCACTCCACCCCCGGTCTCCGGCGAGAAGAGAGGCGCCATGGCAACGCTCCTCCCAGTCTGGTAAGTATGTAAGTATGGCGCTGGAGATCGCGGTAAGCGTTCAGTGCCTACGCATACCACGATCTCTGGCGCCATATACACTCCTCTTACCTGTAAAAGCTCCATGCGTGCTTCTGTCTGCAGCCAGACTGCGCGCCGCACATCTGTCTGCATGTCTGTAGAGGCTTCAGACAGAGACACGCATCCCCGGTTATATTATAGATTATGGACAAATCTAAATATTTAGCTGCGATACACTCCCAGTTATCTAACAATGATGTCTATTTACCTTTACCCCATGATCGCACATGGGAAATATCCAGAGAAATTCAGAATCTAATTAAACAGTTCAGAGATCGGGGATTTATTGATAATAAATTGAGTGAATTTCTGGTGAATGTACATCCCATTACACCAGTTTTCAACACCCTACCCAAAATTCACAAAAATCTCCACAACCCCCTAGGTCGACCCATTGTGGCCTCAACAAAGTCATTACTTTCTCCATTAGCAATTGCTTCAGAAAAGATTCTAACCCCCTTGATACAAAGCATACCGTCTTTTCTTAAAGGGTAGCTGTCACCCCCTTTGGCGATATCAGACCCCTACTATGGGCATACAGGTTATAGAAAAGTAAATCTATACATACCTATATGGCCCATAGCAGAAATCTCATTGCAGATAAAAGCACTTTAATCAATTCTTTTTTCCACAGGCTTGGTGTCCAGGCAAACCCCTCCTATCTGCTTACTATTCCCCTAAATCCCCACCTCTCTGCTTAATTATCATATCCCCCCTCCCCTGCACGTCACATGGCCCTATTCCCAACTTTGTCATATTGGGTGGATTTTGAGTGATAGGGCCTTTCATAAAATTAGACTGGAAGAAATGAGAACTAAATTCAGAAACAGGGGTTACCCCCAGCACCTTCTCCAATACCCTAGACCCTCTATTCCAATTAGTTCTCAGAAAAACACCTAGGATCTCTTTCGCCAACGCCCATCACCCACTGATGAACTTGGTTCATCAGACCATTAAAAAACATTGGCCTTTATTGCACCAATCCTATCTGGAAGTTAGGGAATTCTCCACATCTCCACTCGTGTCATAAAAGATGTATGAATTTACGTAACTGGTTGTTAGAGCTGATATTGGTTCTCGCATTAGGGTGAATCCTCAAACGTTTCTAGCAACCCCTAAGACGGCACATTTCCTTGCCTTCACTGTCTTCAATGCTCTAATGTCACCAATGGAGAGTTCTTCACACATCCCAGATCTGGAAGGAATTTTCGGATCAACGCCCTTTATACATGTGATTCTTCATTTGTTATTTACTTAATCAAGCGTCTGTGTTGTCTCGGATATGTTGGGGAGACAACCTAGCATATCTGAGACTGCATTTAACAACATAAATCTACCATAAGATGCAAAAAGACGTAATTGGCAATCTGTGCTCATTTTATCATGCCTGGACATAATGTCTCCCAGCTTCGTTTCCAAGTGTTGGAAAATGTCCCAATACCACTACATGGAGGCAAATTCTAAAATTTAAAAAAAGAGAATCCTTTTGGATTTTCAAACTGAACACTTTGGAACCAAACGGGCTGAACAGGGAATATGAGGTACAATATTAAGATTTCTGATTATGTCCATTGTCATTAAGATTGCCTTGTATACCTACATACCACAGGAACTATAGTCTACTAATGTAACTCTTTACTGTTAAGTTCACAGGCTCCATAGAACTTTTTTCTCCTTTTCCTTCCTTCTATTTATTTTTACATATCCTTCTTTTTCTTTTCTTTTTTCCCATATAGATTCATTTTCCTAATTTTTCCCTTTTTTCTCTTTCCTTCTCTCTCTTATTTCTCCCTCAACTACATCCACGGTGTCTCTATTCACTCTCGAATGCCCCTTTGCTTTCAGCTACAGTTTTCCTTGCACTGCGCAGATGCATGGTGGAACGCAATTCACCCCTCGCTTCCAGCAAGTCCCGATGCATCGATTCCGATAAATGGCGGTGACGTAATTTCCGGTCGGCAATGAAACGCAGACCAAGCCTCAATCCTGGGCTATGGTAGTGTGCTATCCTCAATTAGGATCTCCTCTTACACTTCCACCACCTGTAGCTTGTTCCTCACACCTCCTGACCCATATATAATGGGGCACAAGTCCCACACACGGACACACTGCGTACATCCACGTGGCGGTATCACATAGATGCACCCTTCTGAAATTCCTGGTCCTAAAACCTTTATTGAGCATTTCTATGATTCTTACTTACAATGGTGGCCAAAAGTATCGGCACCCCTGCAATTTTGTCAGATAATACTCAGTTTCTTCCTGAAAATGATTGCAATCACAAATTCTTTGGTATTATTATCTTAATTTAATTTGTCTTCAATGAAAAAACACAAAAAGAATTGTCCTAAAGACAAATTGGATATAATTCCACACCAAACCTAAAAAAGGCGGTGGACAAAAGTATTGGCACTGTTTGAAAAATCATGTGATGCTTCTCTAATTTGTGTAATTAACAGCACCTGTAACTTACCTGTGGCACCTAACAGGTGTTGGCAATAATTATATCACACTTGCAGACAGTTAACATGGATTAAAGTTTACTCAACCTCTGTCCTGTGTCCTTGTGTGTACCACATTGAGCATGGAGAAAAGAAAGAAGACCAAAGAACTGTCTGAGGACTTGAGAAACCAAATTGTGAGGAAGCATGAGCAATCTCAAGGCTACAAGTCCATCTCCAAAGACCTGAATGTCCCTGTGTCTTCCGTGCGCATTGTCATCAAGAAGTTTAAAGCCCATGGCACTGTGGCTAACCTCCCTAGATGTGGACGGAAAAGAAAAATTGACAAGAGATTTCAACGCAAGATTGTGCGGATGGTGGATAAAGAACCTCGACTAACATCCAAACAAGTTCAAGCTGCCCTGCAGTCTGAGGGTACAACAGTGTCAACCCGTACTATCCGTTGGCGTCTGAATGAAAAGGGACTGTATGGTAGGATACCCAGGAAGACCCCACTTCTTACCCCGAGACATAAAAAAACCAGGCTAGAGTTTGCCAAAACTTACCTGAGAAAGCCTAAAACATTTTGGAAGAATGTTCTCTGGTCAGATGAGACAAAAGTAGAGCTTTTTGGGAAAAAGCATCAACATAGAGTTTACAGGAAAAAAAAGAGGCATTCAAAGAAAAGAAGATGGTCCCTACAGTCAAACATGGCGGTGGTTCCCTGATGTTTTGGGGTTGCTTTGCTGCCTCTGGCACTGGACTTCTTGACCGTGTGCATGGCATTATGAAGTCTGAAGACTACCAACAAATTTTGCAGCATAATGTAGGGCCCAGTGTGAAAAAGCTGGGTCTCCCTCAGAGGTCATGGGTCTTCCAGCAGGACAATGACCCAAAACACACTTCCAAAAGCACTATAAAATGGTTTGAGAGAAAGCACTGGAGACTTCTAAGGTGGCCAGCAATGAGTCCAGACCTGAATCCCATAGAACACCTGTGGAGAGATCTCAAAATGGCAGTTTGGCGAAGGCACCCTTCAATTATCAGGGACCTGGAGCAGTTTGGCAAAGAAGAATGGTCTACAATTCCAGCAGAGCATTGTAAGAAACTCATTGATGGTTAACGGAAGCGGTTGTTCGCAGTTATTTTGGCTAAAGGTTGTGCAACCAAGTATTAGGCTGAGGGTGCCAATACTTTTGTCTGGCCCATTTTTGGAGTTTTGTGTGAAATGATCAATCATTTGATTTTTGCTTCATTCTCTTTTGTGTTTTTTCCTTGTAAGCAAATTAAATGAAGATAATAATACCAAAGAATCTGTGATTGCAATCATTTTCAGGAAGAAACTGAGTATTATCTGACAGAATTGCAGGGGTGCCAATACTTTTGGCCACCACTGTATTACTTATCAACTAGTAGTTTTTTTTTTCTTCCTTTCTTTTTTCCCCTCTTTTTCTCCCTCTTATTACTTACTTGGCAGATTTTGGTATCTTTTGTTCTCATCAATTCATCCCTTCTTTCGTTCCCCTTTACTCTATTTTTCATTTGAAACTTATGCTTTGGGGTCCTGAGATTGCCTGTTTCCACTGTTGCTATTATAAGGATTGTTTCCTAACTCTTATCGTATATTCACATATTTCTAGATTACAGGCACACATTTACGCCAGAATATGACCCCTAATGTCTGGAAAAAAGTGATCTTCCTAATTTTCATATGAGAATGCTTTTTTTTTTAGTTTTACACACTACTGTAATGTGCCAATAACCATGTTAAACTGTATGGATGACTAATTGAATCGAGAAAAAAATTATGAATGTAAATATTTTGAATGTGTAGTGTATGTACTTCTACACTCATAAAGGCTTTGCAGAAAGTGCAAAGCCGGGAAAAAATATAAGGAGGGTCATCCATAGACTCCAGAAGTGCAACAACTGGTAGGCCTCATTCAAAAATTTTAAAGTGTAGTTGCTTTACTCCTACACTCATGAAAGCTTTTCACAAAGTACAAAGCCAGTAAAAAATTCTAAGGAGGGTAATACAGTCTGCGTCCATCGTCTTAAGTGTCTCATCGCTTAAGTGTACAAATATGAATTAAACCAGATGTTAATATGATGTATACACACTGTACCTTGTCATCTGCCACCATCACACTCTAATCAGCATGTCTATTCATCTATTCTGCCTACAGGTATGTGACCCAACTTTCCCACCCTGATTTTTCCCTACCTCTGCTTCTACATGCACATGGTAAGTGACGCAACTTTCAAATCATGATTTCTCCCTATCTCTGCTGCTACATACACATTGTATGTTACCCAACTTTCCATCCTGATTAGTGATGAGCGAGCATGCTCTGTACTTGAGATTTACGAGCATGCTCGGGTGTTTTCCGAGCATCTTCGGCGTGCTCGAATGTTATGTTTAAGTCTCTCCGTGTGCATGATTTGCGACTGTTAGACAGCTTTAATACATGTGAGAAATGCCTCTCCAACACAACTTTCCCTCTTTCTGACCACAATCTACTTTCATTCTCCTCTCTCTCTTCTCCAGGTCCACAACCCCCACTCCACAAACCTGCACACCCTCGCAGAAATCTTAGACACCTTGATCTACACTCACAATGTGAATCCCTTCTCCCTCTTACAGACATAAGTTCCTTGCACGACGCAGATGCTGCTGCCACTTTATATAACACCACAATAGCTGCAGCTCTTGAATCTGTTGCCTCTCTCACACATACCAAAGCTCACTCAATCAACAATCAACTCTGGCACACTAGCCTGACTAAAGAGCTGAGGCGGGCTTCCAGAGTTGCTGAGCAGAGATGGAAATATCCCACTCCAACGAGCACTTCATTGCATTCAAACTGTCCCTCACTACTTTACAGTCCACACACACTGAAGCAAAACAATCATACTTCTCATCTCTCATTTCCTTCCTGACTCATAAACCTAAACAGCTATTCAACACTTTCAATTCTCTCCTCCATCCCCCAGCTCCTCCTCCTTCTCTACTCTGAAGACTTTGCCTCATTCTTCCAGCAGAAGATTGATAATATCTGAGCAAACTTTGGCCTACAACTCCCACAGCCCCGCCTCACAACTACTCAGCCCTCCTCCTCCAAAACCAGCTTCTCCACCATTACGGAAGATCAACTTCTGCTCTACTCTCAAGATCACATCTCCACCACCTGTGCACTCAACCCGATCCCATCCCACTTCAACCCAAACTTCACCACAGCCTTTACACCAAACCTAACCCAACTCTTCAACCTATCTCTAACAACGGTTGTCTTCCCCTCATGCTTCAAACATGTCTCAATCACACCCATACTCAAAAAGCCCTTTCTTGACCCATCTTCTGTGTCTAGCTATTGCAGCATATCACTTCTCCCCATATGCTTCAAAATTAGTGGAACAACACATCCATCTTGAACTGTCCTCCCATCTCTCCTCCTGCTCCCTCTTCAACTGCTTGCAATCTGGTTTCTGACTGCACCACTCCACTGAAACTGCCCTGATTAAAGTCAGCAATGACATAATAACTGCCAAATCCAACCAACACTACTCTGTCCTCCTCCTCCTGGACGTGTCCTTTGCTTTTGACACAGTGGACACAGTGGACCATTCCCTACTACTACAGATTCTCTCATCTCTCATCTCCTGGCATCACAGACTTGGCCCTATCTTGGATGTTGTCATAACTAACAGACCGAACTTTCAGCGTCTCTTACTCACACACCACTTCCTCACCTTGTCCCCTAACTGTCATTGCCCCCAAGGTTCAGTCCTAGGGCCCATGCTTTTTTCCATTTACACCTTCAGCCTGGGACAGCACATAGAGTCCCACGGCTTCCAATTTTACTTCTATGCTGATGACACACAGATCCACCTCGCTGGACCTGATATCTCCTCCCTTCTATCCCACAATGTCTGTCGACTATTTCATCCTTCCTCTCTGCTAGATTTCTACAACTTAACATGAACAAAGCAGAAATCATCATCTTTCCCTCATCTCACTCAACCCCTCCAACAAACTTATCAATTAAAGTAAATGGCTGCTCATTCTCCCCAGTCCCGCAAGCTCGCTGCTTCTGGGTAACCCTGGATTCTGACCTCTCATTCAAACCACATATCCAAGTCCTTTCCACTTCCTGCCAACTCCAACTCAAAAATATATCCCTGATCCGTACATTCCTTATTCAAGAATCTGAAAAAAATCTTAGTCCATGCCTTCATAATCTCCCACCTTGACTACTGCAACCTCCTGCTCTGTGGCCTCCCTTCTAACACTCTCGCATCCCTCCAATCTATCCCAGACGTTGCTGCCCAACTGCTGCCCCACTAATCCTCTTCCCCCTCACTATTCCCTGGCCTCTCCCCTCTGTCAATCCATTCACTGACTCCTCAATACCCAATACTCAATAACCATGGCATACAAAGCCATCCACAACTTGTCTCCTCCATACATCTGTGACCTAGTCTCTCGCTGCTTACCTGCATGCAACCTCCGGTCCTTACAAGTTCACCTTCTCTACTTCCCTCTTATCTCCTCTTCACACAATCACATACAAGATTTCTCCCGTGCATCTCTCCTACTCTGGAACACTCAACATATAAGACTCTCCCCTTCAAGAGGAACCTGATGACCTACCTGTTCCAACAAACTTACAACATACAGTAAACACCGCTTCACCATACCGCTGCATGACCACCACTGACCTCACCTACTGTATTTCCTCACTCATCGCTTGTACATTGTAAGCCCTCGCGTACAGGGTCCTCTCTTCTCCTGTACCAGTGAGTGACTTCTATTGTCTAAGATTATTATACTTGTTTTATTATGTATACCCCTTTTCACATGTAAAGCACCATGGAATAAATGGCGCTATAATAATAATAATAGTAATAATAATAATAATACATTAATCCTCTTCAGGGGTCCATTTCTTCTCCTTATTTGTGATGCTGGGGGGATTTCCTCCACATGCCTTCTAGATCCAGATTCCCAGTTTCCTGGGCAATAAGTGACCTGGCTTCCTGTTGTGCCGGAGGCACCAACATAGAAGAATAGGCAGCAGCCATCCGTCTCACCTGTACCATCGCCTGCTCCCACATAGGAGCAGGGGAATCCCAAGGACAGTACAAACTCTCGGGGTGGTAGTAGCCTGTCTTGAGCCACCTCAAGGAGCCTCTCAAAGGTCCTTTCATTAGGGAATCAGCCAGATCTGGATCACAGGCTCCTGCAACATCTGCTGTTGTGCCAGTTTCCTCTGGCTCAAATATTCCTCTAGTCACTCCCTCAGGAGTCTCGCATGGTTCTGACATCTTGTTGCCAGCAAAGGACGTTACACTGTATGGATGACTAACTGAATACAGTAAAAAAAATGTACACTTTTTGGAGTGTTGTATATCACAAAAATATACCCTAGACCACAGAATACTATATTGATGAGAAATTTAACCCTGAAAAACTCTACAATGCGTATCGGAGCCCGGTGCTTACTTTTTTGCTATTATCTGCAAAATTACTTTAGTTAGAATTTTGAAACTCTAGGTATTCCTCAAGTATGTTGTTGTTGGTAATATCCAGTTGTTCATATAATTTTTTTGATAGGCATTTTGGTGTAACAATGCTTTTTTGGGGAAAACCACATCTGTACGAAACGGGGGCCTTTTAGGCCCCTGGTATTTTTATCATGTACTCAGAAGTATTTGTGTCTCAAGTTACTTTATTTGTAGTCAGGGTTGCTGCTGGAGGGGCAAGGGGGTGGATTATGCCATGTGAGGATGTCATGTGTTTTTTGGAGGGAGTGATAAGGCCTAGAAGGAAGAAGAATCGCTTCTGCAAAAAATATGTCTGGAAAAATATCACAAAAGAGCAACTTTATGCATATGTTGGACTTTTACTGATGGCAGGGAGTCAAAAATCGTATGATCTTCCAATCAGAGAATTATTTCTGGACCCACTTTCTGATCCACACTATAAAGCGACAATGGCAGTGGACAGATATGAGGAAATTAGAAGAAACATTCGATTTGATAAGCGAACTCGAGCAGCAAGGTTCCAAACAGACAAATTAGCCCCTATCAAAGTGACACTGGTATCTTACAAAGCGAAGAAGGAGAAATCCGTTATATTACTCAGTACCATGCATTATGATTGTAGTATTGACAGCAATGACAGGAAATTGAAACCAGAAATCATCCTGTATTACAATAAAACTAAAGGAGGTATAGACAAAATGGATGAAATGGTGGGAGAATATTCATGCAAGAGGCAAACAAGACGTTGGTCTGTAGTAATTTTTTCAACTATGCTTGATGTAGCAGCCCTGAATTCATTCATTATTTATACAGAAACTCATTCAGAATTCCATGCAAGGAGGAAGGACAGGAGACGCCTATTCTTGAAGGACCTTTGCCATGAACTTGTAATGCCTGAAGCAACATGAAATGCTTGCCAAAGCAAACTAAAGAAGCAATTTAACGGTGTGGCGTAAAGTTTCAGGATATTCCAGGGCCAGGAGAAAGAAAATGAAAGCGTTGTTTCATTTGTCCAAGAAACTTAGAGAGGAAAACTGAGCGATATTGTACCACTTGTGGGAAAAATGTCTGTAAAGAACATTCTTCAGAAAAGATAACATGTGAAAATTGTTTGGAAGACCAATAGAATTGAAAAGAAAAAGTTAGAAAAGAAATGTAGCTGCAGCTAGTTTACTCTAGATTTATATACCTTTGTGTGTTTTTCATATCTTTGTTTGAAATTTGGCAAAAAAAAATGTTTTTTGTATTTTCTGCAAAAAATTATAATTAAAATGTTGTGCATTATTCATATCTTATTTTGCAATTTTGAAATAAACGTCACGCATGCTAGAGTTAATGCTTTATCAATTTTATAGATCACAGACATTTACCCCAGACCACGTAATGCTGTATGGCTGAGAAATTTAACCTTGCAAAAAGTTTTTATGTTTTTTTTTACTTTTATAGATCACAGAAATGTACCCCACACCATGGAATAGCGTATGGTTGAGAAATGTGATCCAGCAAATTTTTAAATGCTTTCTTGGAGTGTTAGATATAACAGAAATGTACCCCAGACTATGGAATAGTGTATGGGTGAGAAATGCAATCCAGTCAATTTTTTTAATGCTTTTGAGGAGTGTTAGATATCACAGAAATGTTCACCAGACCACGGAATACTATATGGCTGAGAAATTTAACCCTGAAAAACTTTTTAAGGCTTTTTCAGTTTTATAGATCACAAAATGTACCCCACACCACAGAATAGTGTACGGGTGAGAAATTTAACCCTGCCAAAGTTTTACATGCTTTTTGGAGTGTTATATATAAAAAAAATGTACCCCAAAACACACACTAGTGTATGGGTAAGAAATTTAACCAAGGAAATTTTTTCACAATGATTTTTTGGAGTGTTATATAGATATAAAAAGAGCTATAGGGATTAATTTGCCAACAGACTGAACAGCCCTAATTCCTGTCTACAGATTGTATTCTGTCACTCTCCCTGCTCTCCCTGAGACACAATCGTGAAGTGGAACAAAATTTATTGGATATTTTAAAATTTTAACAAATTAAAAACTGAAAAGTGGGGAGTGCAATTTTATTCAGCCACTGAACTTTTAGTGCAGCAAACTCCTTCCAGAAGTTCTGTGAGGATCTCTGAATAATCCAATGTTGTCCTAAATGACTGGTAATGATAAATAGAATCCACCTGTGTGTAATCAAGTCTCCGTATAAATGCACCTGCTCTGTGATAGTCTCAGGGTTCTATTTCAAGTGCAGAGAGCATCATGAAGACCAAGGAACACACCAGGCAGGTCAGAGATACTGTTGTGGCGAAGTTTAAAGCTGGATTTTGATACAAAAAGATTTCCCAAGTTTTAAACATCTAAAGGAGCACTGTGCAAGCGATCATATTGAAATGGAAGGAGTATCAGACCACTGAAAATCTACCAAGACCCGGCAGTCCCTCTAAACTTTCATCTTCAACAAGGAGAAGACTGATAAGATATGCAGTCAAAAGGCCCATAATCACTCTAGATGAACTGCAGAGATCAACAGCTGAGGTGGGAGAGTCTGTCCATAGGACAACAATCAGTCGTACACTGCACAAATCTGGCCTTTATGGAAGAGTGGCAAGAAGAAAGCCATTTCTCAAAGATGTCCATAAAAAGTCTTGTTTGAAGTTTGCCAATAGCCACCTGGGAGACGCACCAAACATGTGGAATAAGGTGCTCTGGTCAGATGAAACCAAAATCGAACTTTTTGGCCACAATGCAAAACGATGTGTGTGGCGTAAAAGCCACAAAGCTCATCACCCTCAAAACACCATCCCCACTGTCAAACATGGTGGTGGCAGCATCATGATTTGGGCCTGCTTTTCTTCAGCAGGGACAGGGAAGATGGTTAAAATTGATTGGAAGATTGACGGAGGCAAATACAGGACCATTCTGGAAGAAAATCTGTTGGAGTCTGCAAAAGACCTGAGACTGGGACGGAGATTTATCTTCCAACAAGACAATGATCCCAAACATAAAGCAAAATCTACAATGGAATGGTTAAAAAATAAACGTATCCAGGTGTTAGAATGGCCAAGTCAAAGTCCAGACCTGAATCCAATTGAGAATCTGTGGAAAGAGCTGAAAACTGCTGTTCACAAATGCCCTCCATCCAGCCTCAATGAGCTCGAGCTGTTTTGCAAGGAAGAATGGGCAAGAATTTCAGCCTCTCGATGTGCAAAACTGATAGAGACATACCTCAAGCGACTTGCAGCTGTAATCGCAGCAAAAGGTGGCACTACAAATTATTAACTCAAGGGGGCCGAATAATATTGCACACCCCACTTTTCAGTTTGTAATTTGTTAAAAAAGTTTAAAATATGCAATAAATTTCGTTCCACTTCACGATTGGGTCCCACTTGTTGTTGATTTTTCCCCCCAAAAATTCGAATTTTATATCTTTATGTTTGAAGCCAGAAATGTGGCAAAAGGTAGAACAGTTCAAGGGGTCCAAATACTTTCACAATGTACTGTATGTGATACAAACAACAAAGCAAAGGATTAGCCCTGACAAGGGCTCTTAGTATGATGGTTCTGCTTCAGCACTAGTATCAACATTACAGGACTCTGATTCGTTATACTGTGCACACACACACACACGCCTGGACAAACACGGTTTCTCTCCAATGCAAACTGTCACAGAACTGTGCAATGGTATCAGAGTGCTGAACCGGGCGGCGCCTGTTCTTTTATAATCCCTGATGATGTCAGACAACCAGCCAATCACAGTAATGCCACTACCAAGATGGCTACAGCATTACAGTGACTCACAGGCAATCGTCACATGTTTATTGGCTGTGTAACAGGCGCCAAACATGCAGGTTGGGGATTCGAATTTGAAATCAAGCACAACCCAATGCTCACCAAGTAATGATCACATCCAAACACCCAGATAATTGAGTGATATCCAAATATCACCGAGGACGTTAGCTTATCCCTAGTCTTTAGGTTCATTTTGAAGATTTCCATCGTAGACAAGAGTCTGATTTGTTGGGGTAAAGAGTTCCCGAGTAGGGGAGATGCATGGGAGAAATCTTGTATGCAATTGTGGGAAGAGGAGATTAGTAGATCTTGTGAGGATCAGAGTTTACGTGCTGATAAATACAAGGAGAAGTGGGAAGGAGATGGGTTGAAGAAAGGTGCGTATGTCATGGTTAGTGTTTTGAACTGAAGTCTCTGGGCAATGGGGACCAAGTGAAGGGATTGGCAGAGAGGAGAGGCTGGGAAATAGTGGTGGGACAGGTGGATTAGTCGGGAAGCAGAGTTTAGGATAGATTGGAGGGGTGCGAGAGTGTTAGAAGTGGAAGCCACGGAGTAGGGGGCTGCAATAATTGAGGCAGGAGATGATGAGGATATGCACTAGTGTTTTTGCAGATTCTCGGTTAAGAAACGTACATATGCAGGAAATATTTTTGAGTTGGAGTCGGAAAGTGCTTGGATATGTGGGTTGAAGGAGAAAGTAGAGTCAAGGAATACCCCGAGGTAGTGAGCTTGCGGGACTGAGGAGAGTAAGCAGTGATTGACATTGATGGATAGGTCTATTGAATGGATAGGTCTATTGAAGGGGCTTGAGTGAGATGGGGGAAAGATGATGAATTCTGCTTTGTTCATGTTAAGTGTTAGAAATCAAGCACAGAAGGATGAAATAGTGGACATATATTGTGGATTCTGGTTAGTAAGGGAGATTTCAATGGGCCCAGAGAGGTAGATCTGTGTGTCATCAGCGTAGAGATGATACTGAAAGCCATTGGATTCTATGAGCTGTCCCAGGCTGAAGGTGTAGATGGAGAAGAGCAGGGATCCTTGAACAGAGCCTTGGTAAAAGTTGCCAGGTATTTACACACATGGAAAGAAAGAAATGCTTTTAAAGTATTCCTTTTGCTTAATACTCGATCGAGCATCAGATTGCTTGGGCACGCTCTGTATTTCCTTGAGTATCCCGGGTGCTCGAGCACCGTACTTGGGTTCCCACCCCGCATGTTTTGCGCCTCTTAGACAGCCAATGAACATGCAGGCATTGCCCACAAAGCACAGTAATGTGGTTGCAATGCTGGCTAATGGCATTACTGTGATTGGCCGGCCGCATCGCGTCATGGGGTCTTATATAAGAACCAGTGACGTGATGCTCGCACAGTGTGCTCAGGAAGCAGTTCAGGGAGAGTTATTAAAGGATGGAGAGCGTAGTTTAGAGCAGGGATATAGTCAGGGCTTAATAATATTGCTATAGGAGTACTTGTATACTGCTCCTGCAGCATTAAAACAGCAGTCCTTTTCAGGGCTAAATATCTTCTTTTCTGTGGTAAAACTGCGGTTACCTGCATTCAGTGCAGTAAACATTTAGGATTAGAGGCATCTAGACAGGTTTTAATAATACTATTGCAGTAGTAGCATACCACCACTGCTGCTGCACTGTTAAAACAACAGTCATTGACAGGGCTAAATATTTTCCTTTCTGTTTTAAAACTGCTGTTAGCTCCATTCAATCACATATCAATAAATCTGGTCCTAATCTGATAGATACGTCAGAGACCCACAGGGACGCTGCACCATACGGTTGTCTGTTATATGTGCTGCCTTTAGGTATGTTTACCATCTCTTTTATTACTCTGCATCTGCACTGTTAGAGCTGTAATACTCACAAGTTGCAGTATAGCACTCTATGGCAGTATACTCATTGTATTTTTACTAGTGACTATCTAATCGGGCACAGTATCTAATATTGAATCCCTCACAGTTTGGAGGTGCTTTTTATCTTGTTCCGTTATCATTTATGTATTTTAATCAATAAAAATCTATGTGTGCTGAATTGATTTGGTCTCTGACGTATCTCTCAGATTAGGACCAGATTTATTGATAAGTGATGTTATGTTGGCTCAGCAACTACTAGTCATTATAGGACTTTATTTGAATATTTGATATGTAGTTCCATTCAATGTAGGGAAAGTTTAGGATTTGAGGCATCTAGGCAGGGTATAATATTACTATTGTATCACCGCTGCTGCTGCACACTGAAAACGACAGTTCTTGTCAGGGCAAAAAGACATTTTCTCTATTAATACTGTAAAGTTTGCAGGCATATATACCTAATTTAAAAAAGGCAAGGTTTGCGATAAGAGATGGGGAAGTGCACATGCTGCTGATGGGGAATGCAGAGGCCTAGGCCATGGGCCAGGTGAAACTGTTTGCTGCGGATGCGAAACAAATAGTGATGAGCGAGCACTAAAACGCTCGGGTGCTCGATGCTCGGGTTGAGCAAATTGGAATATTCGGGTGCTCGTCCCAACCAACGAGCCCAATGTAAGTCTATGGGAAACTCGAGCATTTTTCAGGTGGCTCCCCCCGGCGGTCTGCAGAGGGCCTAAAAAGTGCCCAAATCGATGGGAACAGTGCTCAAATGACATGGGAACAGCATGGGGAAGACCCCTGGAAGCATTTCTGACTCCCAGGTCACTGCTGTTAACAATGTTGTCAGAGTATTACGCCACTTTTACGGACTCACACCAAAACATACAAAAACGAAACCAAAATGGATTTTCCTGGGAAATATATTAAGGAACATCCTTTCCAGGGTAATGACTTGTATATAAGGCAAAATAAATAACCAAAACCAAAAATACTCCTCCACACCTTGGGCTATGTTCACATGTTGCGTTTTTAATGCGTTTTTTCACTTTTGCATTGCTTTCAACCAAGACAAATGCATTCACCAAGAAATTCAATTTTAACATTTTACAACCTTATCTGGCTATGTGGTGTGTGAAACATCATCAGAAACATGCATACAGTGATGAAAAGACATGGGAACAGCATGGGGAAAACCTCTGGAAGCATCTCTGACTTCCAGGTCACTGCCTAAAAGTGTGCCCATCTTAAGTTATCCTTGGCGCATGCGAAGATGCCTCCCGCCATGCACTTGTCATTGCAGACTTGCAACAATCACTGTACACGTCCTTGTCCCAGTGCAGCGCTCAGTTGTCCCTACCCCATTCCTTGGAATGCAAGCGCAAGTATTCAGGTAGCCAGCCACCAACCCACAGGCTGCATTACTATACTGCCAAATTTTTGACAGCTGCTTGCCCTTGAAATGTGGCCTTTTAGGCTCGTGGAGGCGGAAGCTTTTCACAACCTCATGCCGGCGGCGCCCGGGTGTCCATACTCGGTCCCCAGCCGCCACTATATTTCCCAATATCGCCTCCGCCTTCCACAAGCACGGGTCCCACAACATTACCCGTGCCCTCCCCAGTGCACTTACTGGGAAGGACCGCCTAACCACAAACACGTGGACAGGTGAATGTGGCCAGGGACGGTACGGAGCCAGTCCACAACTTTTTTTTGCTGACAGTTGTATTTAGCTCAGTGGAAGGACTGGCATAGAGGGAAACCCTATCTAGCCAGCATGTCATTTCTCACAGGAAGTCCTGTAATGCAGCTTGTTGCAGAAGCAATGGCAGCCCGTCCAACATCAACTCGCCCTTGCAGGTGTTTCTTTGACACACACACACATCTTTCTTTGCGCATTTAATTTCTTGAATACAGAGATGGACAATGGCCTGATCTGTAATGCGGTTTGAGAAATAACATGCATAAGCATGGCCGATCCACATTAAAAAAGCAGCCATAGAGGGTCCGGGAACCTTCCCCCACACTTTTCTTAGCCAGGGCTGCTTTTCGGCAGGGTTGGACGAGCCCACCAGAGAACCGGAGACTCCTCCGGCGGGCCCTGGCTTCTCCTTCAGGAGAGTTCATAGTGCCAAGGTGAGGCCATGATGATGATAGAGCCACCATTTGCTTAGTTTTCTGTTACTTGGAATGCAAGTGCAAGTATGCAGCCAGCCACCCACCCATCCACAGGCCGCAACACTAAACTGCCAGATTTCTGGGCAGCTTTTTGCACTTGAAATATGGGCTTTTAAGCTCATGGAGGCGAAAGCTTTTCACAACCTCATGCCGGCGGTGACCGGGTGTCCATACTCGGTCCCCAGCCACCACTATATTTCCCGGTATCGCCTCCGCCTTCCACAAGCATGGGTCTCACAACATTACCGCTGTCTTCCTCAGTGAACTTACTGGGAAGGACCGCCTGCCCACAAACACGTGGTCAAGTGAATGTGGCCAGGGACGGTACGGAGCCAGTCCACAGCATTTTTTGCTGAGTTGTATTTCACCACAACCATATTGTTTTGCTTGGTGAAAGGACTTGGGAAACCATATCTACTCCAGCTGTCATTTCTCCCAGGAAGTTCTCTAAAGCTGCTTTCACTTTAAATGTGGCCTTTTAGGCTCATGGAGTGGTAAGCTTTTCACAACCTTATACCGGCGGTGACCGGGTGTCCATACTCGGTCCCCAGCCACCACTATATTTCCCGGTATCTCCTCCGCCTTCCACAAGCACGGGTTCCACAACATTACCCGTGCCTTCCCCAGTGCACTTACTGGGAAGAACCGCCTAACCACAAACAAGTGGACAGGTGAATGTGGCCAGGGACGGTACGGAGCCAGTCCACAACTTTTTTTGCTGACAGTTGTATTTAGCTCGGTGGAAGGACTGGCATAGACGGAAACCCTATTTAGCCTGCATGTCATTTCTCACAGGAAATCCTGTAAAGCTGCTTGCTCTTGAAATGTGACCTTTTAGGCTCGTGGAGGCGGAAGCTTTTCACAACCACATGCCTCATGCTTCGTCTCCATACTCAGTCCCCAGCCACCACTATTTCTCTTGGTGTGGTCTCCGTCTAATACAAGCGCGGGTCCCTGAACATTACTGCTGGTACTTTTCTGGGGGAATCTGCTTGCCTCCTACCAGCCTGGAATATTTCCAGCAAACTATGGTACGACACCATGGTATTAGCACTGCCCCCAGTACCAGTAGCAAAGCCATCCCCAATTTCCTTCTCAGGAATTTTATTTGGTAGACTGAGTGGCTGCCCAAATACATTTTCTCACAAAGGAGCTGAAAGAGTGGCAGCATGTGCAAGTTTCTCCAGCCTGTTGGATATTAGAGGGTGAACGGCAGCACATTGGATCAGTGGTTAGCACTGAAGACTTGCAGCGCTGGGATCCTGGGTTTAAATTCCAGCAAGGACAACATCTGCAAGGACTTTGTATGTTCTCCCCGTGTTTGCGTGGGTTTTCACCTCAGAAAAAAGCAGCCATAGAGTGTCCAGTAACCTTTCAACACAGTTTTCTTTGCCAGGACTTCTTCTCGGCAGGGTTGGACGGTCCCACCAGAGAATCCACTGGTGTGCCTTGGCTTCTACCTCAGGAAAGTTCATGATAGCGCAAACTTTGCAGCTGCTATGGTGCTCTTGAGCGGGGGAGAATGGTTAGCCCTCAGAATCAAATACTCTGGCGGGCACAATGTTTTTCAATCTGAAACAGCTTCTCAGTGGGAGTTATATTTCACCACAGCCATATTCTTTAGCTTGGTGAAAGGATTGGCATAGAGGGAAACCATATCTACACCGAATGTCATTTCTCCGTCACCAGGTTCCGCTCATTGTCACACACGACCATGCCTGGCTGTATGTTCAGCGGTGAGAGCCACAGATCAGGCTGCTGTGTTACAGCTTTCAACAACCCTGCAGCGCTGGGCGGTTTGTCAATTAAGCATTAAGCATGTTATCTTCAGCACAGCTTGTTGCCGCTTGATCAAGGCAGTGCTGCAGTGCTGTCAGCTTGTGACTGATGTGGTCATTTCGGAGATGGTGGAGGAGGTGCATGATCTGAACAATGTGAATACATTGTTGTTAAATTGGTGACGCTGTTTTTTATACTAAAGAAAGATCCTATTGTTTTGTTTTTTTTTAAGTTTTTTTTTAAGACAAATGCATTCACCGGGAAATGTCATTTTAACATTTTACAACCTTAGCTGGCAATGTGGTGTGTGACACATCATCAGACACTTCCTGTTTTATTTATGATGGAGGGACTCTGAAACTAATAAAGCCTATTTATTTATAGGGACATCAGACGGCCCTTACTATTCTTAAAGGCCAGCAGTCGGCCATAGCTATTGTTAGAGAGCCATCAGCCGGCTATGCTTTATTGTTCCCATTATTAACAAGTGGGTCTCCTATACTGTTATTGCGTATGCAGTGACTGCAAGGGCTGCTAAAAATTTGGACGCAACCCAAAGCCCCTTTGAAGAGACATAGAGGAGGGTCTCAGTAAAAAAAAATGTTCCCATTATAAAGGAGCGGGTCTCCTTTAAGTGATAATGCCATTCTGTGACTGCAAGGGCTGACAAAATTTGGAAAAACCCCACTAAAAATTTAAAGACACACAGAGCAGGGCAACATGTTCCCATTAGAAAGGAGAGAGTCTGCTATACATTTATAGGGTATGCAGTGAGTCCAACAGCTGACAATTTTTGGAAAAACCCCACTAAGAATTTAAAGACACATGGAGCAGGGCCACAGTAAAAAGTATGACATGTTCCCATTAGAAATGAGAGAGTCTACTATACAGTTATAGGGTATCACAGAAGAGCAAGAAAACAATCAATAAGCCAATATTTTGAAAAATAATTCAATAGACTTTATTATAAATGACAAAAAGCATAATTTAGGGTAGTTATAAATATAAATATAGCCATTCTGAATCTTGAAAAGATAGCTCCACAAAGTACAGCATATATCAACTAATCCACAATTGAAAAATATATGTATGTAAACAAATGTTGACAATCAATGCACATACTAGCAGGTGCCTAATATCCCCCTAGTCGGTAAAGCGCCAAGGTAAATCACATGTGAAATCATTTCAATATAATATAATATGCAGTCCATCATAGTCCTGTCTATACATACCAGGAATTAAACTGCAGAGGAAAAAATTACAGGGCACAAGGACGTCACTTTCACTGGCTGTACACGTGGAGCAACAGCCCCGACGTGGGTTTTGGATTACCCTTCGTCAGGAGGCGTGGAGACTTGTGTGTTAAGATTCATTTAAATAAGAGCCAAAGGACCCACAGGCCGGAAGGGGCGTATGCGTAGTCATAGCTGCTATGACACTATCAGCGCTCTCATCACGCCACCACCGGAAACCAGGCCCCACGTGACCCGGAAGTGATGCATGCGTTACTAAGGAGACCACGAAGCGCGCTGGCATCCACGTCACATGGCGATGACTACAGGCCACTCGTGACCCGATAAGAACCATCACCATAGATATAGACAGACGGCAGGTGTCGAGGAGCCACAGCACGCATGCGTACAGGGTCAACATTCTAGGAAGTATACAGGCTGTATATACATTTATTAGAGAAGAAGGAGGGGGGAAAAAATGAAGAGTAGTAGACACTGGGTTTACCATAGCCCCATATACAAAAGAGAATAGATGTATATCAACTCAAGAATGGGCGATGTGAAAGATAAAAATAGTTACATCATGTATAAATATATGCATTTGAAGCCCCGAGCCAGCAAACACAAGGGGATTCCATCAGGACATCCCACAATGTGTACATACATGTGTGTTAAAAGGCACAATAAATAAGTACATGGATTAGGTACGTCCTCAATACAAGAAAAAGAGCATATTATAATGTTATAAATAGATCAGCACATGGATGTAAATACATCAATCGCATACAATGTTGCAACTCAAATCAGATCAAAGACGTCCATACCCACAAACATGTAGATGGATATCTAGATGCTTTTTCACATAGTGAGTACATCAAGCCCCGTAATATCCAATTGTATGCATCACTTATCAAATAAGTACCAGGACGGCTTCATATATGTGATGCAGAGAAGAGACGGGCAGAGCCAATTGTATGCCTCACTTGTCAAATAGGTACCGGGACTGCTCCATATATGTGGCACAGAAAAAGGAATGGGTAAAACCACAGCAGAGAAGAACAGGTAGTAAAGGGTCCTAAATAGCATAGAAAATATACAGTGCCTACAAGTAGTATTCAACCCCCTGCAGATTTAGCTGGTTGACATATGCGGAATTAACTTGGTATTGTGACATTTGTACTGTAGATCAGCCTGGAAGTGGGAAATGCACTGCAGCAAATTTTTTTTTTTTTTTTTTTAAAACGGAAAAAGTTAATTCAGAGTGTCATTTATTATTCAACCCCTCAAACCACAAGAATTCTGTTTGGTCCCCCTAAAGTATTAAGAAGTAGTTCAGGCACCAAGAATAATGAGCTTCACATGTGTGGATTAAAGATCTCTTTTGCCAGCCTTTTCTGACTATTTAAGACCCTCCCCAAACTTGTGAACAGCACTCAGACATGGTCAACATGGGAAAGACAAAGGAGCATTCCAAGGCCATCAGAGACAAGATCGTGGAGGGTCACAAGGCTGGCAAGGGGTACAAAACCCTTTCCAAGGAGTTGGGCCTACCTGTCTCCAATGTTGGGAGCATCATCCGTAAGTGGAAGGCTTATGGAACTACTGTTAGCCTTCCACGGCCAGGACAGCCTTTGAAAGTGTCCTCCCGTGCCGAGGCCAGGCTTGTCCGAAGAGTCAAGGCTAACCCAAGGACAACAAGGAAGGAGCTCCGGGAAGATCTCATGGCAGTGGGGACATTGGTTTCAGTCAATACCATAAGTAACGTACTCCACCGCAATGCTCTCCGTTCCAGACGAGCCCGTAAGGTACCTTTACTTTCAAAGCGTCATGTCAAGGCTCGTCTACAGTTTGCTCATGATCACTTGGAGGACTCTGAGACAGACTGGTTCAAGGTTCTATGGTCTGATGAGACCAAGATCGAGATCTTTGGTGCCAACCACACACGTGACGTTTGGAGACTGGATGGCACTGCATACGACCCCAAGAATACCATCCCTACAGTCAAGCATGGTGGTGGCAGCATCATGCTGTGGGGCTGTTTCTCTGCCAAGGGGCCTGGCCATCTGGTCCGCATCCATGGGAAGATGGATAGCACGGCCTACCTGGAGATTTTGGCCAAGAACCTCCGCTCCTCCATCAAGGATCTTAAGATGGGTCGTAATTTCATCTTCCAACAAGACAACGACCCAAAGCACACAGCCAAGAAAACCAAGGCCTGGTTCAATAGGGAAAAAGTCAAGGTGTTGGAGTGGCCTAGTCAGTCTCCTGACCTTAACCCAATTGAAAACTTGTGGAAGGAGCTCAAGAATAAAGTCCACATGAGACACCCAAAGAACCTAGATAACTTGGAGAAGATCTGCATGGAGGAGTGGGCCAAGATAACTCCACAGACCTGTGCCGGCCTGATCAGCTCTTATAAAAGACGATTATTAGCTGTAATTGCAAACAAGGGTTATTCCACAAAATATTAAACCTAGGGGTTGAATAATAATTGACCCACACTTTTATGTTTAAAATTTAATAAAATTCAACTGAGCAACATAACTTTTTGGTTTGTAAGATTTATGCTTCTGTTCATAAAACCTACTCTCGTTTGCAGTTTGAAGGCTCTAACTTATTTGCATCTTATCAAACCAGCTAAATCTGCAGGGGGTTGAATACTACTTGTAGGCACTGTATTAAAAACAAATAAAAAAACAATGTAAAAACAGCAACACAAATACAAATACAAGGTTCACGGCATAGAACATAACATAGGCGTTGCACAATTCAGTATTAAATAAGGGACATTTTCAAATATTCAAAGAAATGGTGCATAGCTGATGTTTTCATTCAACCCTCGTGGGTGTACAGTATTTAGGGTCCAGATCCAGAAAGACTCAATTTGGGCTAATTTCTGTCCCATCTTAGCTCCCCGTATATTTGGTGTAATGGAGTCTATCCCCCTAACTCAAAAAAGTGAGGCATCGCTATTGTGATGGATCTTATAGTGACGCGGGATCGTCTTAGTAATAAGAGATATAAAGTTCTCCTTGTAGCTTGGGTCTAGAAATGTCACCAACCATAAATGACTGTTACCCAAAATTTTGAGAACGCGAGGGTCATGGGAAAGGCAGCGTAACATAAACTCAGCCATGCGTGCCAGACTACTAACAGGTAAGACTTCCATGTCCTCATCAAGTGGATGACTGACTATGCTCTCTTCCGCCTCCTCCTCTGTCCTCTGGCCATCCATGCAGAACAGACGGTATGACAGCAGTGCAGGTAATACCGTCTAGAGTGCATGAAACTAGCTACTGTCCTTCCTCCTCCTCCTCCTCTTCCTTATTGTCTCGCTGCTGAAACACTGCAAGGGCGTTGGAAGCTGTAGTTGACTTTCTAAAATGGGCACACAGGTGGCGTACTTTAACAAGCAGATCCAGCAGCTCTGGGTAGGATTTGAGAAACCGCTGAACCACGAGGTTAAGCACATGGGCCAGGCATGGTACATGTGTGAGCTCGCCTTGCCTCAGAGCCGCCACCAGTTTTCGGCCATTGTCACACACAACCATGCCTGGCTGTAGGTTCAGCGGTGTGAGCCACAGATCTGCCTGCTCTTTCAGAGCTGTCCATAACTTTTCAGCATTGTGAGGTTTTTCACCTAAGCATATTGGCTTCAGCACAGCCTGTTGCCGCTGGGCCGAGGCAGTGCTGCAGTGCTTCCAGCTTGTGACTGATGTGGTCATTTCGGAGATGGAGGCTGAAGAGGAGGCTGAGGAGGATGAGGTGCAGGAGCTATAGACCGTGGGGGCAACCCTGATTGACCTAGGGCCCGCAATCCTTGGAGTCGGGAGGACGTGTTCCATCCCAAAGTCCGACTGGGTCCCGGCTTTCACTAGATTAACCCAGTGTGCCATCAGCGAGATGTACCGTCCCTGCCCACAAGCACTTGTCCACGTGTCCGTGGTTAGGTGGACTTTACCGGTAACTGCGTTGTTCAGACCACGGCTAATGTTTTGGGACACATGCTTGTGTAATGCGGGGACGGCACACCGGGAGAAATATTGGCGGCTGGGGACCGAGTGCCGAGGGACGGCCGCCGCCATCAGGTTGCATAATGCTTCCGTCTCCACTAGCCTAAAAGGCAACATTTCGAGCGCAAGCAGTCGTGAAATGTAAGAATTTATTAGTGTGGCCTGTGGGACGTTGCCTGCATATTTGCGCTTGCGTTCCAAGTACTGGGATATGGACAACTGAACGCTGCACTGGGACAAGGACATGGACGTGCTTCCTGATTCAGCTACTTGAGAGTGTGCTACAACAGGTGCAGGGCAGGAGGCATCTTCCCATGCACCATTGACAGGGGATTGGCTTGCATCCACAACAGCGGAAGGAGCAATGGTGCCACCCGCAGACACTGTTCCTGGACCCTGGCATTTGGCCCATAAAGTAAGGTTCTTTGTTGCCATGTGCCTGATCATGCTGGTGGTGGTCAGGCTGGTCGTTTTGCCATCCCTGCTGATGATGGTCTGGCAGGTGGTGCAAATGGCCTTTTTGGGGTTATCGGCAGAGTCTTAAAAAAACAACCAGACTCGGGAAGACCTAACAGTTGTACTGGCAACTTCCTTCGTGTTGATGTTACGGGGAATGGTTGCCTGCCTTCTGTCTGCGGCCAACACACTGCTTCTTCCTGCCTGTTGGGGTGCTCTGCCTCCCTCCCCCTGTGTGCTGCTGTCCTCGCTCTGCTTGTCCTCCTGCCAGGTTGGGTCAGTTACTATATCGTCCACCACCTCGTCTTCCACTTCCGCACCCTGGTCCTCCTCCTGACTTTCTGGCAATTGTGTCTCATCATCATCCACCTCTTGTGACACTTTCCCACCATCGCCTTCTTGTGACCGTGGCTACTCAAATATTTGGGCATCTCTACATGTGATCTCCTCTTGCCCAGCTTCAAGTGGACCGGGCGAGAGGCTCGAATCTATAAATGGAAAAGTGAACAGCTCTTCAGAGTGTCCAAGTGTGGGATCAGTTGTCTCTGGGTACTCGGCATGGTGGGAGAAAGGAGGATCCGGGTGAGGAATATGCGGTCAAGATTCACGGCTACTGATATTTGACCGTGTGGAAGACAGGGTGGTGGTGGTGGTGGCTAAGTGACTGGAAGCTTTATCCGCTATCCAACCAACAACCTTTTGACACTGCTCTGGGTTCAATAGTGGTGTGCTGCGGTTCTCTAGAAATTGGGACAAGAAGGTCAGGCGAGAGGATGTGAGTGTTTGTTGTGGCACAATTTTGGCTTGTCCTCGGCCTCTGCATGCACCATTACCATCACATCCATTTCCCTGTCCCTTGCCACGTGCCTTGCCCATTTTAAATGGAAGCCAGTATTTTCCACGCTCGCTACAAATGACTGAGTTTGGAGCGAACTTATATGTGAGCCGTTTGACGGAGAAAGCACAGTTTTAAATACCTGGCCTGTAGGTAAGTAGTTTGAACAGCAAACTGCTGTGAATTGCTTCCTGACACACTGACATTTTTTTTTAATGGAGGCCAGAAATGGCAGTATTTTCTGAAAACATATATGTAATCCGTGTGACGGAGAAAACATAGTTTTAAATACCTGGCCTGTAGGAAATTGTTTTGAACAGCAAACCAGTGTCAAAAACTTTTCTGACACACTGAAATTTTTTTTTAATGGAGGCTAGAAATGGCTGTATTTTCTGACAAAGTATATGTGAGCCGTGTGACGGAGAAAACACAGTTTTAAATACCAGGCCTGTAGGAAACTATTTTGAACAGTGATCTGATGTCAATTGCTTCATTGACACACTGAAATTTTTTTTTAATGGAGGCCAAAAATGGCAGTATTTTCTGAAAACATATATGTAATCCGTGTGACGGAGAAAACACAGTTTTAAATACCTGGCCTGTAGGTAACTGTTTTGAACAGCAAACCAGTGTCAAAAACTTTGCTGACACACTGAAAAAAAAAATTAATGCAGGCCAGAAATGGCAGTATTTTCTGAAAGTGTTTTAAATAGCTGGATTTTTAGCACTGTAATATGGAGAGGACCTGGCTGTATACTGCAGTGCCAACAAGCAAATGGCGCAGAAAAACGGTGTTCTCTGGATTGCTTTTTAAGCAAATTATGAGGATTAAGATGCAAAAAAAATTATTCCTGACCTCTGAGACCTGGGCCTATTTCTAGAAATATAACAGCAGCAAAAGGCAGAACTGGAATGGAGCCTCTTGTTCTATGTGCACTGCAGTCTGTTATATACCCAGCCTGCCTGCCTATATACACTGCCTGCCTGATATCTCTGCAGATGGATTAGTTAGTCCTCAAAAGGACTGTTTGTTAAGATGGATATGTGTAATGCATGGTTTTTCTCCCTACACTACCTAATACACGATTAAATCTCTCCCTGACACAGCAGCAGCTCTCCCTACACTGTCTTATCCTTAGTGACTGTGATGAGCATGGCGGCGCCAGGTCTTATATAGACCTGATGACGCTGTGCGGCCAGCTAATCACTGTAATGCCCACAACCAACATGGCTACGGCATTACAGTGCATGGCAGGCAATCCCTGCATGTTCATTGGCTCTCTAAAGAGCGCCAAACATGCAGGGAGGGGACCCGAGTTCCCGCCCGAGCAACCCGGAAATACTTGCGGAGCGCTGAGAACCATGATGCTCGGGCGAGTATCGAGTAGAGGCCAGCGCGTTCGCTCATCACTAGTAACAAACACGCTCATCCACAAAACTTAGCTTCCTGTCCAAATTCGCAGGGTGGCACGGGACACCAGTTTCGAAGCCAGAACAATGGGAACAGGAGGTCATTTGGATGGTAGATAATGCTTCCAGTATGTTTCCCAGTACCTCCTTATCTTCACACATTTCAAGAGGCACATGATGAGCTTGTGTGTAGTGATACCCAAATATTTGAGCATCCATGGTCAGTGAGGAACGGCAATTAGTGTCTCAATAGGTAGGTGATGATGAGACACAGTTGTCAACAAGTGCTGTTGTTAAGTCAACAAGTCAGGAGGACCAGAGTGCAAAAGTTGAAGACGAGGTGGTGGACAATGAAGTCACTGATCTAACCTGGGAAGGGGCCATGCAAAGCAAGGCCAGCAGGGTGTGGGGGGGGTCCGCAGCACCGCAACAGGCAGAAAGAGGCAGTTGGATGGTCAGAGGGAGAAGGCAGGCGACTTCTCTCCACAACACCCACACATGTCAAGTTCCCAGGCCAAGGGTTAGGTGTTCCCCAGTCTGGTGCTTTTTTAAAGATAGTGCAGATTATAAACAAATGGTCATTTGCAACCTGTGCTGTACCAAGATCAGCAAAGGCCTGACCATTACCTGCCTGACCACCACCAGCATGCTAGGGCACATGTTATCAAAACACCCGACTAGGTGGGCCAAACGCCGGCATCCGCAATCAGTGCCTGCAGGTGACACCATTTCCTCTTCCCCTGTGCTACGTGTTTACCACCTGTCATTGCACATTCGCACCATCAGCAACCACGTCCACTTCCTTGTCTCTTCCTTTCTGCTGAAAATATTTTGTTTAGGTGGCAAACAGCACACCGCCGCAGAGTTGTTGAAAGGTATAACAGACCAGACAGATCTGTGGCTCTCGCTGTTGAACCTACAACCAGGTGGCGACTCTGAAGCTTGGTAAGCTCCCACATGTACCATGCCTGGCCCACATGTGCAATTTAGTTGTTTAGTGATTTCTACAAACCTTTTTGGATGCAATTCAAAATACTAAGTAGTCACCCCCTCCATGAAATGGTAGGTTATGAGTGGTTGTCTTATCAGTATTTTGCACCTGTGTAGCTGCCATCTTTATGTGGGTTTGCTGCACCCTGGTAGTGCATTTAGTTTTGAAGATCTGGGCAGGTAAACACTGCTGCCCTTTTTTGCTGTGTTTGTTTCGTACATTTCACTGATGGCACACAGGGTTAACCTAATGGAGGCTGGGACCATTTCAGACCTTGGGATGTTACACATGCTACCGATGTCGAGGATTGCAGGCTCTAGTTCCATCAGTGTTTCCTCCACCTCCTACACTAGTTTTTGCACCCCCTCCTACTCCTCATCCTCCAGGATTGTCATCCACATCAGTGGCAAGCTGGAAGCACAGCAGCACTGTCTCGGTGAAGCGGCAACAGGCTCTGCTGAAAATATTTTGTTTAGGTGGCAAACAGCACACCGCTGCAGAGTTGTTGAAAGGTCTAACAGACAAGACAGATCTGTGGTTCTCGCCGCTGAACCTACAACCAGGCATGGTTGTGTGTGATAATGGCCGTAACCTGGTGGCGACTCTGAAGCTTGGTAAGCTCACACATGTACCAAGCCTGGCCCACCATTGCAACTTAGTGGTTAAGTGGTTTCTGAAAACCTACCCAGACTTGCCTGAGCTTCTTATGAAGGTACGCCATGTGTGCGCCCATTTTCACAAGTCAGCTACAGAAGCCGCCAGTCAAAACAAGGTTCGTTCAAATGGGTTTTTCAAGTGTGCAGGGCAAAATTGTTACAATTACATGTCAATTTGCTGAGAAAGGAAAATTGTTTATCACTTTTGACAATAATTCTTTATTCAACAAATATTGTATTAATTGCAATACCATTTATGTTGTTTAATAAATTAGTTGCATTACTTGCAATGTGCTATACATCAGATGCACTATAAGGAAATGAAAATCCTGTATTGCTGAACATGTTGTGATATAGTTAAAAAGAAGTGGATTAATACTTATGTAGCAAAACATTTTGTAGAAATGCACTCTGGCAGTTTAGATTATTTCCATTTATTTAATAGAAAGGGTCAAAACGCTTAAACAGGCTGTCAAATGAAGAACACTGTTATTAAATAAAGAAGCACTTTGGATTTTGAAAGCAAACTCCATGTTGCCCAGTTGTGTGAACTGTTGTAATGATTTACCTAATGTACAGGGTGGGCCATTTATATGGAAACACCTAAATTAAATGGGAATGGTTGGTGATATCAACTTGCTGTTTGTGGAACATTAGTATATGGGAGGGGGGAAACTTTTCCAGATGGGTGGTGACCATGGCAGCCATTTGGAAGTCGGCCATTTTGTATCCAACTTTATTTTTTTCAATGGGAAGAGGGTCAAGTGACACATCAAACTTATTGAGAATTTCATAAGAAAAACAATGGTGTGCTTGGTTTTAACATAACTTTATTCTTTCATGAGTTTTTTTTCAAGTTTATTACCACTTATAAAATGTCTTCAAAGTGCTGCCCATTGTGTTGGATTGTCAATGCAACCCTCTTCTCCCACTCTTGACACACTGATAGCAACACCGCAGGAGAAATTCTAGCACAGGTTTCCAGTATCCATTGTTTCAGAGGTTGAAGTTTTTTTCACAAATGGTGAAAATTATCCCTGTTTAGGTAATATCAAGTGCTATGTTTTTTGGTAAATGAAGAAGTGATATATTTTTTACAAGTCATTCAAAAATGATAACTTTAATTAGAAATAAATATGCTGCTTTATAAATTGAAGAAGCAATGAACTATCAACAATTAGTGAGTAAAAAAGTGCTTTTTTTTTAAATCTGCAGCAGTTTTGGTATTTAAAAAATGACTAGATAATTACAATGGCTTTTTATCCAGCTGTCCCAAAAGTATTACTTCATTTAGAGTACAGGATCAGGTTAGCGGTCTTCAAAGGGAAGAAGCAATGGTTTGTCAAAAATGCAGATGGTATTGCTAATCTAATTATTGACATCAACCATAGGTGAATCAAAGTTTGCAATGATCCAGGCCTGATTTAGTTTGCCAAAAGCAAAGTTTGCCACGCTTGCAGAAGATAACCTGCTCCATTTGAGTGTGACAAAGTCACTGACTGAGGTGAATCCTCTCTCTGAAAGTTCACTGGATGCTGGAAATGACTGTACACCCACAGAAAACTGGTTCACTTCTTGTCACTGGTCCAATCTGCTGAGACAGATATCTATGGCATCAGGGTTCAGGGTATCTGTCGACGTAGAGACACAATTTTGGTATGACTTATGACTGAACATGGCTATGCGATAATTCTCTTTTTTCTCAAGTGGATCAGGTTGGATGATTGGCAGATAAAACATTTGGTCCATCATCCTAAATTTACTGTAGCTGTTGCTATTGAATTGGCTACTTGTTGAACCTTAATGTTAAGACAGGCGGTAAAGCAATGGTTTTGCGGAAAGCTTTAGGGGTCTTTTGGTCAAATGTGTGATCAGCAGGCATCTGCTCTGTGAAAGCCTTGTCGAATACAGAGCAAAGCTTATCCTGGCATAAGCCAATTAATTCTCTCTTTGAGACACTGGAAAAAATCCCACAGTGTTATACCACAAGCATTCTAAAATACAGCTAGCCAGCACTCCTGAGGACCCCTCTAGTTCACTTTCAACACCCTGCTGCAATGATTGCAATGGTTGTTTTTTAACATCTTCCTCATCATTAGCACTCTGTCAGTCTCAACCCTTGCCTGCACCAATGAATTATCCCCCTTCACATCCACTTAGTGCTCATTCTCCTCCTCTTCCCCTCTCTTCCTCCTCTACATGCTTCATCCAAAAATACTTTGGCCAGCAATAAACTTTTGCAAGTGGCTGTTTTTCCTCCATTCCTTGCTGCATTCTAGTGAGAATTTTTTCAGGTTATATATGAAGAACATGACACAGTTGATACCACAATTTTTGTTACCAACATATATTATTTTAATTAATAATGTCCACAATCAGTAGGATGGCACTTCACAAGAATACCACAACAATATGCTTTTGAATCATGTGGATTTTAAATTAATAATTATAGGCGATCATAAGAGGGTATAGATAGGCTGTGCTCAAGGCAAATGCACAACCAAAGAAAATAACTGTGTACGACAGATATGTACACAAAAGACCAAAGTGATAAATACACCATACATTTCAATATGCCCTGTGTGTGTGCTACTATATTACTAGGATGGAAAGTAAGTATATAGGAAAGCAGATATATATACACAATAGACCAAAGTGCTGGAATACATCATATACCTCAATAAGCTCCGTGATTCAAAGCCCCATGATTCAAAAGTATATTGATATGGCAGACAAAATACTTTTTGTACCCTTATTAATGTGGTGATTCCTTCAATACATCCAGTTTTATAGATAAACTATATCTCAATTTGTCTAGTTCAGTGTCCTCTACACGGCATTCTGCTTTTTTATTGTTCTTGTTTTATGCATTTTTTGTTTCAATAAATGATGGTTTTTATTTGATGGATTGCTTCTTTCCTCTGTCTAATACAACCTTTCTGGGTTATTTGTTGTGGAATCATATCTTATAGCCTCTTTCAAGGGCTTCGATAGGCAACACACATCCCTCATCAGCTGCCTATGGGGAATCTCAGAGTTACTTACTTCAGTTTGACTCCTACATTATATAGTCCATAACTCTCAGATGCTGCAATATGTGCTGTGTCAAATTCAAATGTTATGTGATGTCACAAATCTGGCTGTGCTCTAGCAGACTGTTTTGTTTTTGCAAAGCTGTGAGGGTGTGTTTTGCCTTGTAAAAATGGTTGTAATGAGCAGACACTTTCCTGGCCAACCAGCAACAATCATTCTCAAATGAGTATATTTCTTAAATTAATGTTGCATAATTAAATTCAGAATGGGTGCCATGCAAGGAGCGTTAACTTCTTTGTCCAACTGTAAAGCAGCCAATGTGGTCACACATGACAACTTCCAGCTGCAATTGATGGGGAGCCAGCTTGAGCTTTCCCGCTTGATGGTGATTATGACACTAGATACTATTTTTGTGTGAAACCTGGCTGAAAGGATAAAGAGCATGAGGAGGAGGAGGAAACTTTGAGACATGCTCATATTGCTGACCAGCTTCCTTTCCACAAATGAGAAGGCAATGTTATTCATGAGGTAATGAAGAGCTATAGCTCCTTGCCTATGCAAGCCTGGTCTCCAATGGCTTATTTTCCACCTAAAAGACATCAGACTACCAATGATTCATCTGGCAAAAGACAGAATAGCGTGTGTTTTTTACTGAATTTTTGAAGCAAAAACTCCAAAAAACTGTTGGAGAGTTTCTTAAAGCTCAGTAAAAAACTCAACATAAACATACCTGAAGAGTTCTAAAATCTCTGTTAGATGGGTCAGATTGATCGATTTTTAGTTAACACATTCTACAGCCAGCAGTAGACAGTGTAACACAGAAGCAATAGAAGGCAAAAGGTGCAACATTTTAAATGGAATCCAATTGAAAGATTATTTGCAGCCCAACAGTCAAGCATTTAAATAAAAAAAATGACCCCAAGGTGTACATACAGTATCTTTTAAATATCTCATATAGCTACTTGATACTTGAAGGAATCCACCTGCACCTTTATATGCTGACCTTCTATGTGTATGCATTCAGCAAGTTTTTGGAAATATTTCTTTATTTAGTCCATTTTGACATGATAACATGACAAAGTCGGGGAGCTTTGTGAGCTTTACAGTATATTTATGCAGCATTATTCCTGTTCTACTCAATCTTAAATATTCTCTATTTTTTTTTTGAGCTAGCCATGGTAAAAGCAAATCTATACACTTGCAACTAAGTGAGGTTTATGGTACTAGCTTGCAATGACATTAACTTAGTTATCTGTAAAAGTCAGTATTTGGATGTATAATGTGTGCCTATATAATATTTTCTATAATAGTACCAGCATATACTGTCGACAGAATGCCTTAATGCATTCATATGCTCATGTCATGCTGTCATACTCTAACAATACCATCAGCAACCTTGTCGCTCTTGAGAACAGGTAGACATATGTGTTCACTGGAAAAATGTAGTTTCCATTCAAATAACAGTTCAGCAAGGCCAAACAGAAAAATATACTCTTGACTCCCTACTAACCTATTGTTTTACAAATTTGAATTAAATTTCAAATACATAATTGCTCTTCAATATAATAACTCCTGACAACAAGGATTATCCATCCACTCTAGCAGAATACTAGACCCTTGGTAACATGGCAGTTTTGCATTTAATCTGCAGGCATAACATAGAATAAATGTAGAAATAAATGAATAGCACTTTTGTGCTTAATACGTTCTTTTTATATAATATGGTCATTTTTTTTATAAAATGTCAGAATATCGTAAACAAAAAAAAGCATTATTTAAAGTTATTGATGTCATAAAAGAAAAATTCATTCAACATTGTCACAACTAAAAGCACTATTTGCATTATTTCTGAAGTACTTGTACATTACACTACTGCAAAGTTACACTTCTGAACAAAAAAGACTGTTTTCATCTACATTGTCAATCAAACATCAATTAGTGCTAATTTTCCAGGGTAAAGCCTAGTTAGCAGCAAATGAAGCCTAATTTATATAGTTTCCCAGAAGCTTTATTTAAGAATAAAAGGTCTAATTTTTTTAATTGTATTATTGGATGTAACTGGTACCAATTAATGTGATTCTCACGTGACAACTTCAATGAATAATAATAACCTTTGTAGAGAAGAGAAACCACATTAAGGCAATTACCTTCCTATTATTTTACCTTAATACAGTTCTGATTCACTGTATAACATGGTGCTGAACCGGTGTGCCTTGAAAACACAAACTTGAGGTTCCAAAAAGGCTGGCACTGCTTAAACGAGGTACAAAGTCTATAGACAAATTTACAATGGCCAATAATCCTTCAGATTCTAACGTTAACGGCTCATCATTCACGATATTTGTTGAACAATGTGTCCAAAAACAATCACTCATCATGCATGAAATCATTTATGCGAGCAAAAAAATACTTGTTCATCTTTTGAAAATTGTGTAATGAAAAAATAGGTTCTTAGATCATTCAATGATTAGACCAGCAATAAGGAGGAATGGAAATTCAAATCCTAAATAGGTAAGACTTTTAGTGATTGATTGACAGATTTCTCTCGTGCCAGTTTTCTGGAATGCACTACATCAGCAGATCCGATTAATACCTTGCATCCACATAATTAAGCATGCTTTAAACACATCTCTTTAGACAAGCTTATCACATCACTTCACTAATTATCTCTTCCCTCTTACATCTTTCAAAATTTTCCTCAAAATATGGTAAGGTCGCGGTGACGTTGTGATGTCACTGCATGTGCCATGACCTTATAATGTGCACTGTAGGCTGGACCTTCCGATGCGACTAGGCCTGAAATGACTATTTGTATATGCCTGCAGTCCTGTCCTAGTGTGAAAATGCAACACGCGACGGTGATAAAAAAATGCACCGAAGACCATACAGGGGACAGTGAGCAGAAAAGGTAAATGGCGAGGTAAATATTTTATTTCATTTTTTTCCCTACATCTTATGTTTGCTATGCCCTGAAGTCTCTCCACACCCAAGATCATAATAAGAGACATCCAATTTGTGGAGAAAAAAATCACTGTGAATTGAATTTCCAGATAAAATCCACGTGATTTGGTGAATTCAAATCTTGTCAGATCCACTCATCTCTACTATTAAACCATTTCATTCACTATTTTCACACTGTATATATACTTGTTTGATAAGAAAGAAAAGCTAAGGAATTAAGGAAATTGCAGAATTCATAGACATATTGTTGGTGTGAACATGATGAAAAAATCTATACAATATTTTCAAAACATATCAATTTATTCAATATTGAGAATGAGCGCCATGCACAGAAATACACGTACTTACATGCCTTGGCATGCTGTTAATGAGTTTAATAATAGTTTTTTATGAAAAGTTCTGCCACTGAAAAATATTCAATATTCACTGCTAATTGCCAACCAATAACATCCCAGATTTGCTTGATGAGAGACATGTCTGGAGAAGCTGTAGCCCATGCTAGCATGTTTATGCAATGCAGGCTGCTTATAGTAGCATAAACAACATGCAGCCTGTCATGTTGAAAAATGACTCCTGAGACAATTTGGTGAAATGGCTGTACAACTGGTTCCATGACTGGTCAATTCTGAATTGCAAGTGAAATTAGATTCCACACACTAAGGCTGTGTGCCCACGATGTGTTTTTGGTGCGTTTTTTTGGTGCGTATTTGCAGCGCGGAAACGCTCCAGAAACGCATTGTATAACTTATCCCATGACTTCTTATGACATTCTGCAAGTTCTGTGCACATGGTCAGGATTTTTTCTGCGCAGATTTTACTCACCGAAAAAATCCGGACATGAACAATTCTTGTGTGTTTCTGCATGCGTATTTGCCTATACAATGCATTGGAAAAACGCATGGCAAATCCGCATGCAAGAACGCATCAAAAACGCGACAAAAAGCATGTAAAAACTGCATGCATTTTTCTGCCAAGGAGATGCAGAAATGCTCAGGAAAATTTCTGCTTGATTTCTGCATTGTGGGCACATAGCCTAAGCATAAATTTTCCAACAGCGTCTACACAAACCATTAGAAGGTGTTTTCATGACATTGGTCTGCGAGCTATGTGTACAGCTGCAAGTGCTTAATTGACCTCACACCACCGATTTCAATGTCTATTGTAATGCAGAGCAAATGGCAATGGAGGCTGGAATGGAAGTCTATTTTCTTCAGCAATGAACCCTGCTTTTATCTTGGACACAATGATAGCTGGAGATTGGTCTAGAGACTTCATTGGCAATGCTATAAATAGGCTTTCACAAAGGAATTTGACACCATTCCTAAACCTCAATTATAGTGTGGGATGGTATAATGTATGGTAACTAGACTCCTTTAGGCTTCATGCCAGGTACACCAATAGTGGCATTACATGGATTTGGTTGTGGAATGAGCAGTATGGCCATTTCTCCAAAAGTGTCCCAGGAGTCATTTTCAACATTGCATCACCTGGTATCATGTTGTCTGTGTTCCTGTGAGTGGCCTGCAATTCCTAAACAAGCTACCATGGCCTGCAACATCTTCAGAATTGACTCCCATCAAGCATATCTGGGACATCTTTGGTTGACAGCTGCAAAGGGAGCCTCCATCATTGAATCTTTATAATTTATTTGGTGTGCTCAAGTGCTTTCAGTGTAGCAAAGCATTCTTCAGACAAACATTATTGATTTTATTGACAGCATTCTAAGGTGTTTAATATTGTGCTTTTCTGTGTATGATGTACATGCCATTTGCTGAATACATTAAAAAGTTTTTAAAAATTTTGTTTACATTTTTTCAAAACTTATTCACATATAATTAACATGTCTATCGATCTTATGAATTGCATAATTCCATGTCTTTCCCTTTGTGTTGCAGTTTCAATATTGAGGAGTATATTTAGAAGAATAAACTCGTAATACAATCCAGAGGAAAAAAATGTAAGTTTTGCACAAATATTTTCAAAACATTAACACCAACTGAAGTTCCTAAGTGGTATTTTGAGAGGAGATGCATGATGCAAAACCTGCCTAGGTCACTACAATATGGATAAATGTGTCAAGGATGGAACCTAGTGGTATAAAGCAGGTGGTACAAAAGTGGGCTAGAATATATTGGGGATCAATTTTGTGTGCTGGATTTTCTAGATTAGAATAGGGCATAACTAATTATCCTCAGTTAGGTCTTCTGAACATGGGTGTTTTTGGTGATGATTGGGTGATAACCATAGCCCCAAAAGAGGCTCATAACTAAAGAGAGTTATTTTGAACTCTCAAAGTTGATGATCTGAAAATGTCTATGCCAGTAGCAAAACTACTGGGGGGACAGAGGGGGCATTGGCCCTGAGCCCTGCACTCAGAGAGGATGACCTAGAGCTACCACTACCCTTAACTGCATCGGCGTGTGCAGCACACAGATATAATTAAGCTGTGCTGTAGAGTGGGAAGATATGATTTCCCTGCACTACCACTCTACTTTCTGTAGACCGCAGGTTGCTTTAAGCCTGTGTTCTACAAAATGGCAGGGAGATGCAGGGACAAAGGCGCCGACACGCATACAGGACATCACAGTCCCGGCCCGGTGACATCATCGCATTGCTATAGGACTCTGATGTCAAGTACATGTGCAGGCAATTTGCAATTGGACTTGTCAGGATCCTATATTAGGTGAGTATATGATGATTTATATTTTAATTAAAAACTGTGGTGTGACTGTGAGGGCATCATAAAGTATGGGGAAAATCATACATCGTAGGGACTATTGTAGGAATCCCTCATACACTGGGTTGGCTACTGTGGAGGACCTCAAACAGTGTCAGGTTTACTGTGGAGGCATCTCCTACAGTATAGAGTCTCTGTGGGGTGACCTCATTCAGTGTGAGGGTTACTGTGGGGGTCCCTCATACACTGTAGGGACTGCTGTGGGGGCCTTCATATATTGTGGGCTTTCCATAACTTTTGTAGGACATTATGCAATGTGGAAATTAATGTAAGGGCCTTTAAAAACATTAGGGACTACTGTGGGAGCCATTATACAATGTGGGAGGTAATGTAGGGACCATTATACAGTTTGAAGGCTACTGTGGAGGCCCACATACAGAGTTGGGGCCATTATATGGTGTTGGGGCTAGTGTGGGTGCCATTAAACAGTGTAGGGGCTATTTTATACTGTGGGGGCTACCATACAGTGTAAGTACTACTGTGGGGCTCATTATACTATGAATAGAGAAGCTGTGAGAGACATGGACACTGTAAATTAGGCAGGCTCTCACCGCTACTGAAATATTAAACATGGATGCTTACTGTGGTTTAGGCACACTGTGCGGCTCAGAAGGGAGGGAGGCATTTGGATTTGGGAGCCCAGAATTCGCTGGATTTCTTTGGATGGAAGAGAAATGATAGCACTTTTCCAGAGCATTTGAGCAACCAGCAATATGGAAGCCCCTTATTTTTCCGTTAACAGATGAGTGGGGACTTGTTTTTTGTGGATTGAGCTGAGCACTTGCATCAGTGTTTCCATCTAAATGTCTGAGTGACGTGATTCAGATGAAACAGAAAAACAGAGTTGACCCAGCACCACATTAATTCTGACTGTATATATGTGCCAATGTCCCAGAGCAATGCAAACGGGAACTATGAGGAAAATTGGGACTAGGAGGGCACCAAATATACTGGATTATTTAAATATAAAGACAATGTTGTACAGAATTATACAAAATTTTTATTGGTCCAAAAACATTAAACACCATGATAAAAAACATGATTAAAAAACATATAAGACAAAGACACAGCAAAGAATAAAGACAAAAAAATCCCCCCAAGAGAAAGGGAGAGTAAACAAATCTATCCTATATAATATATAATAAATTTTGTGCAGAGACAATACAATTCAATAAATACAATGCACAATTTCAATATCCCTAATATAAGAATAAGATGGTTTAGATGAGGTTATTGATAAAGAATCAGGAAAGAATATATAGAGCTAGACTCAATCCTAATCAAATATCATATAAATATTATCATCATGTACTAAGATAGTATAGGGATTGAGAAAAGTGTCAATAATAAAGCTACACAAAGAAAAAGGAAAGATATAAATAACCTACGCATTACCCCAAGTGACTATGGCTTCATCAGTGGTATATCCAAAAAAATTTTTTGTAGAATTCTGTACAACATTGTCTTTATATTTAAATAATCCAGTATATTTGGTGCCCCCTAGTCCCAATTTTCCTCATAGTTCCCATTCAGATGAAACCTCCATGGGATCCATTCACTATGAGGCAGCAGAGTTACTCTGGACTCCATTGGGCCTCTGTTCAAGGGTGTTCTTCTTTTCAGAGGTGCACAAAACTGTGGACGATCACCCTTTTATGCACGGATAAAAAGACGAATACAGGTGGATCGTGAGCAGGATGGCGTCCACAGTGTCTCCATTTGCCTCACTATAGGGAATCTTCCTTTTGGGGTTCCGTATAAGTCACATAATTCAGAGATTTACATGGGTCTTGGCGTAACTTGAGCCAAGCTGCGGCGGTGATCGCGCGGGCACAGATCCTGTGCACGGCACGATCACCATGATGTACCCATAAGTCAAAGGTCAGGAACCCCTATCGGACCATGACGTATGGGTACGTCAAAGGTTGTGAACAGGTTAAGTCAGAATTGAGGAACTGGAGTAACACAGTTGAGTTTCACAAGATATTCAGAGGCAGAACTAATCCAAGACTTTAGCAGAGCTGATTAAGCAATGTAACAGTTTTATTGCAGCCCCGCAAGCCATAGGCAATGTGCCCACGATCAGGAGCCGCTGCGGGTTTGAAGCTGCGTGTTTATGCAACGTCAAACCCGCAGTGGCCAGATGTTACAGCATAGTCCACTATGCGTCTCTGTGCACCTGCAGATCACCCGCGGAAACTGACATGCGGTGCGTCTTTCAGACCCACAGCATGTCAACTTCTCTTGCGGGTCCGCATGTGGCATGTGGACTTTCTCCATAGATTAACATCAGTGAGGAAAGTCCTCATGTGAAAAATAAATCCCGGGCACTCATTTGCATAATGAAGGCGGAAGCCGAGCGGCTGTACTGTAGCATCGGGGCCACAGGAGGCTCCGGATCATAGGCACATACCCTAACATTGAAGGAATAGTACAGCATTGGTTGCAAAGCTGGGTTTGTCTGAAGGTTCAAATAACAATAGATGAGAAAAGAAGTCTATGTAGCACCCTGAAGCATGTACTACAGACACACCACCACACTGACAATTGAAGCATTAGGAGAGCTGAAAACAAATGTCATGAATTAGGCAGCAATATTGAAAAATATAGAAATTAGTCCACAATTTGAATCTCAATAAATTAGTATGTGCTGTGTATATGATATAATTAATTTTAAATCATGTTTTATAAGAGTAATGCTTTAATAATGCTAATGGATATAGTGGAAGAAAAGTATAATTTTTCTGTCCATTTGGACAAATGTATATTTTCACTAAGGCCTTTTAGAAGTAAATCTGATCACATTCCAGTTCACAGCTTCAAAAGTATTTACTGGTTGGAAGAGGGATGCAGTAGAGATAACAGAATTGGAAGCTGATCAAACTGAACAGTGAGTTAGAATCAGATGATGAAATGGAAGATGAAAAAAGTCAGAATTCTAGGCAGAAATTAAAGCCAGTTTATAAAACCATAATCTTGGGAGCCCTATGTGAAATCAAGTAGATACTATAAGAAACAGTTGATAGAGGTAGTATCTATATAGCACCTGATACTCAAGCAAGAGTGTATGATAAATATATAAATATGTAAACCACTAAGATTATGTCAATGCTAGGCATCCAGTTGATACACCAAAATGGCACAAACATGGTTGAGACTAGAAGGAACTGTGTTGGGGAGAGGTATGAAACATAAGGTTGACATGGAACATGAAATACATTGGCACAAAATGCACAAAAAAATAAACTCCCTTATAATAATAATTTTATTTATATAGTGCCAACATATTCTGCAGTGCTTTACAATTCACAAACATTATCATCACTGTACCCACTGGGGCTCTCAATTTACATTTCTTATCAGTATGTCTTTTGAGTGTGGGAAGAAAGCAGAGGAAACCCACGCAAACACAGGGAGAATATACAAACTCCTTGCAGATGTAGTCCTTGGTGGGATTTATACCCAGGACCACAGCGCTGCAAGACTGGAGTGCTAACCACTGAGCTGCCTTATCATCTTCATTGTCTTAAATTTGATTCTGCCTCACATTGCAATAAAAACCGTAAGAAATATATTAAAAATTCCACTAGACATGTCCTGGAAAATCACCCATTTTTCCCTCAAAGGAAAATAGAAATACTAAGTAATGGCTTTTGGCTAAGCCCTACCTTTAGTTATTTCTATCTATTTCTATCATTTAGTTAAAGATCTGAAGACCCTCTTATCGTTCTAGGTAAATTTTCAGAATCAGCTGGTGTGTGTGTACATGTCAAAAAGCAGTATTTCTGACCAGTATATGACTGCATTTTTCAACAGTTTTCCCTAATATAGCCTCTGTTTCTATTTGTGAGTTTTCCCTTAATTCAACTCCAGATTGGCAGGCGATTAGCTGTTATGATGTCTGCTAAAGATAAGCAGATCTTGCTGAATTTGAATACGGCAGATTGCACAAATTTTCCTGGGAAATTCGATTCACAGCAAAGTAATTCTCCGTTAATTGAATGTCCCTTGAATATCCAAGGAGTCTCACAAGACATAAGATGTAAAAAAAAAAAAAAAAAAAAAACCTTTTACTAATCTCATTGCTCATTTGTCACCTGGTTTCTGGCCATGTTCAGTCCTCAGAGGGCACTGTGCGTTGAACATCCATGACATCACAGCATGCAACGCACAGTGACCTCTGAGACCTGAGCTCCACCAGAAGTCCCAACCTGGAGTTATCAGGCCGGGAGGTGTGACAAACACCAGGAGAAACAAGGACAGGAGCACTAAAAGGGCCATACAGATGAGCGGTGAAGTGAGTATAATTTTTTTACTTTTGACAGGTGATTATGGTTCAGCAAAATTGTGTTAATCAGAATAGAGAGCAATAGTCCTTGCCCCTTGCTGCTCACTTTTTACTTCCCTATATTGATGACATGAGAATGACTTCTACAGCCAACCACTTGACTCAGCAGTAATGCTCAGTAATAAACTGTATGTATAGCGCGTCATCATTGTATAACAGGTAAATGATAACAAGTGTGAACCAGCAGATGAGCAGTGCTGGACCTGCATTTAACTGAAAAGATGAATATATTTCATTTATTTATCATTATATTAACTTAATACACTTACCCAATTTTTTAAGATCCTGGACAACCCTTTCAATACCCTTCTAAATGAGGGAGTTTGATAACTTTCAGCAGATACATTTACTTGATTAGCTGGAGTATTATATGGATACATTCAAAAGTTCTATTGGAACAATGTTTGCAGGTTCACCTGTAATTCTCAATGAGTGTAATGAAACTAATGACAATTTGTTTGGCAATTATTAAGTGATATGATATGCATATTAAATCAGCATACAACTTGAGCTTTTAGATATTCTTACATAGATGGTAAACAAGAATCAGCACTGTTAAAATTCAATAAATCTAGTACTTTCATGTTTGAAGAGAAGAGCAAGGATATTTTGGCAAACATTTATTTGTATGTTTGTCAGAAAGTGCTCTAGATAAGCCAATTAAAATAAACAATTTGACATGCAGTGAACGGGAAGACTTTGCTGTAGTATTTTCAAAGAGCGCTGTTACTTAGATTCTACTGAAAACTGAAAAGGTCATGCTGAAACATTTTTCCCCAAAAACAACATCTTGCCTTGTTTGCTTGCTCACAGAATTGGAATGATTACATTATGTCTATATTTCAGGCATACATCTTTCTTGAAACCTACAGTATGTAAGCTTAGATATTCTGTTATAGTAAGAAGTTATAGTAAATAGTGGACAAATAAGCAACCCAGCATGTCGCAAAAGAAAAGCAAGACAAAATGTGCCATAATTTGTTGCTGTAAACTGACAGGTTTTCCTATTCATTTCTGTTTAGGTGGCTCCTAGAGATGAACAGATCAGACAAAATTTGAATTTGCCTGTCCGTACAGATTTTCCCAACAAATTTAATTTGCAGAGATGCAGAAATAATTCTCCGCAAATTTAATGTGCCTTGTTATGCACTAGGGTCCCTCAGGCTCTAATGAGGCATGGAGGGTTATGCGCAAGCATGCAAAACGTCACAACATTATGACGTCATGACATGCGACGTGACCCTGTGTGCGTATACGCTGAACTGTCCAGGGACCCATTAGAGCCGGAAGCCCTGGCCAAGCGTGAGAGGCCCAGGGATTGCAAAGGTGACAATGATGAGTGGAGGAATGGGAGAGGTGAGCCGTGAGGTAAGTATAAGGATTTTTTTTTAACCTTTAGATGGCCCTTTATGGTTCAGAAAAATGGTAATCAGTGAAGTAAACAGCAAAAAAATTGGAACCAAATTAAAAAATTAGAATGAAAATTACAAAAAAGTCAGAATTTTGGTGAATGCAGGTTTTTGTAATATTCAATTAGGATTCAATTCCACTTGAACTTTTGGTCATCTCTAGTTGCTCCCATTAGTGTCACCTATTTTAGGCCTCATTTAGGTTTAAGGGTTTTTCACGTATGGAAAAAAAAGTCAGAGTTTCATGAGTGTTTTGGATCTGAGTGTCATCAGTATTTTGTCAATATGTCAGTTTTTACTATCAGTGTTTCATTAGTGATGTTCACATATTAAAAAATAAATAAATTACAATGCTTCCTCTATTTATTGCAATGAAATCCGTTTGCTGTCCATGATTTTCTCGATGTCAAAGACTTGTATCTGTAATTTTGATTTGACTCAGATGAAAAATATACACGTCTCTGTGATTCTTTTGTGGACACAGGGTCTGTAAAAAACACTGACATGTGAATTGCACTATAGACTTTAACCCCTTTTCCCCATAGGACGTACTCATATGTCCTATCTGGGGTCCCAGCACCCCGTGCGGGCTCTGGTGCTGAGCCCGCAAGTTACTTGGCACACAGAAAGTGAGCATTTTTGCTATATACTGGGGATCAGATAATCACAGCTTCTAGTCTCCCACGGAGACTTTTTTGAAGCAAGTGAAAAGTAAAAATAAAAAATTAAAAAATCATCCCCCCTTTCTTCCCATTCAAAGTAAAACAATAAAAAAAATCAAATATATACATATTTGGTATTGCTTCATTCAGAATCGCCCAATCAATCAATATATTAACCACTTCGCGCCAGAGCCTGTTTTTGCCTTCGTGACCAGGCCAATTTTTTCAATTCTGACCACTGCCAGTTTATGAAGTAATTACCCTGGAACGCTTCAACGTATTCCCCTGATTCTGAGATTGTTTTTTCGTGACATATTGTACTTCATGATAGTGGTAAAATTTCTTCGATATCACTTGTGTTTATTTGTGAAAAAATTGGAAATTTGGCGAAAATTTTGAAAATTTTGCAATTTTCAAACTTTGAATTTTCATGCCCTTAAATCAGAGAGATATGTCACACAAAATAGTTAATAAATAACATTTCCCACATGTCTACTTTACATCAGCACAATTTTGGAACCCAAATTTTTTTTTGTTAGGGAGCTATAAGGGTTAAAAGTTGACCAGCGATTTCTCATTTTTCCAACAAAATTTACAAAAACATTTTTTTAGGGACCACATCATATTTGAAGTCACTTTGAGGGGTCTTTATGACAGAAAATACCCAAAAGTGACACCATTCTAAAAACTGCACCCCTCAAGGTGCTCAAAACCACATTCAAGAACTTTATTAACCCTTCAGGTGCTTCACAGGAATTTTTGGAATGTGGAAGAAAAAAATTAACATCTAACTTTTTTCACAAAAATGTTACTTTAGACCCAATTTTTTTATTTTCACAGGGGTAACATGAAAAAATGGACCCCAAATTTTTTTGTGCAATTTCTCTTGAGCGTGCTGATACCCCATATGTGAGGGAAAACCACTGTTTGGGCGCACGGCAGGGTTCGGAAGGGAAGGAGCGCCATTAGACTTTTTGAATGTAAAATTTGTCTGAATAATTAGCGGACGCCATGTTGCGTTTGGAGAGCTCCTGATGTGCCTAAACAGTGGAAACCCCCCACAAGTGACACCATTTTGGAAACTAGACCCCTTAGGGAACTTATCTAGATGTGTGGTGAGCACCTTGAACCCCAAGGTGCTTCACAGAAGTTTATAATATTGAGCTGTAAAAATAAAATTTTCACATTTTTCCCACAAAACCGTTTTTCATCCCTTAATTTTGCATTATCATAAGGGTAATAGGATAAATTGCACCATGAAATTTGTTATGCAATTTCTCCTGAACACGCTGATACCCCATATGTGGAGGCAAATTACTGTTTGGGCACATGGCAGGGTTTGAAAGGGAAGGAGCGCCATTTGACTTTTTGAATGTAAAATTTGTTTGAATAATTAGCGGACGCCATGTCACATTTGGGGAGCCCCTAATGTGCCTAAACAGTGGAAACCCCCCACAAGTGCCACCATTTTGGAAACTAGACCCCTTAGGGAACTTATCTAGATGTGTGGTGAGCACCTTGCACCCCCAGCTGCTTCACAGAAGTTTATAATATTGAGCCGTAAAAATAAAATTTTCACATTTTTCCCTCAAAAAATGTTTTTCATTCCCTAATTTTGTATTATCATAAGGGTAACAGGATAAATTGCACCATGAAATTTGTTGTGCAATTTCTCCTGAACACGCCGATACCCCATATGTGGAGGCAAATTACTGTTTGGGCACATGGCAGGGTTTGAAAGGGAAGGAGCGCCATTTGACTTTTTGAATGTAAAATTTGTTTGAATAATTAGCGGACGCCATGTCACATTTGGGGAGCCCCTAATGTGCCTAAACAGTGGAAACCCCCCACAAGTGCCACCATTTTGGAAACTATACCCCTTAGGGAACTTATCTAGATGTGTGGTGAGCACCTTGCACCCCCAGCTGCTTCACAGAAGTTTATAATATTGAGCCGTAAAAATAAAATTTTCACATTTTTCCCATAAAAAATGTTTTTCATTCCCTAATTTTGCATTATCATAAGGGTAACAGGATAAATTGCACCATGAAATTTGTTGTACAATTTCTCCTGAGTACGCCGATACCCCATATGTGGGGGAAAACTACTGCTTTGGTGTACGGCAGGGTTTGGAAGAGAAAGAAGCGCCGCTATGTTGGCTGGGATAGGCAGCAGACACCATGTCACATTTGAAGAGTCGCTGACATGCCAAAACAGCAGAAACCCCCACAAGTGACCCCATTTTGTAAACTACACCTCTCAAGGAATTCATCTAGGGAAGTAGTGAGCATTTTTTAATTTTTTAATTTATACCATTGGGCAGTGAAAAAAGCATAATTATATTTTTACCACAAAAAAATGTTTTACCCTCAGATTTTACATTTTCACACAGGGCAATGGGTAAAAATGGTGCCGAAATGTGTCACACAATTTCTTCTAAAAGTGTCAATACCCCATATGTGGCTGTATCGTACCACTTAGCCATACGGTGAGATTTGAGGGGGAAGGAGCGCTATTTGACAATTGGAGAACAAATTATTGTAGAATAGGCATTTGGATTTGGGAGCACAAAATTTTCTGAATTTCTTTTGGGGGGCAAGGACCATTTTGCTTTTCCAGAGCCTTTCTGCTACCAGTAACTTGGAAGTCCCTTATATTTTTAACAGATGATGGACCTGAGTGGGGACTAGCTTTTTTTGAGGACTGAGTTGAAGCTTTTATTGGGAACATTTTACGTAACATTTATCCGGCGCTCTAGGCTGAGCACTTACATCGGGGTTTCCATTTAATTTTCTAAGTGATGTAATTCAGATGAAACCCCTGCAGGATCCATTCACTGTAATGAGGCAGCAGAGTTACTCTGGACTCCGTCTGGCCTCTGTTTAGTGGTGTCCTTTTTTTCAGAAGTGCACAAAACTGTGGCCAACCGCACTTTTATGCACGCCTAAAACAAATGACACCGTGAGATCCCAGGCTAGACGGCATCCACAGTGGCCTATATCTGCCTCATTACAGGGAATCTTCCATCATGGGTTCTGGCTGAATCACGTATTTCAGAGATTTACACGGAAACTCTGGTGTAAGTGCTCAGCGCAGAGCACAGGATAAATGTGAGCAGAGCCTTACTGGGATCTTTGGGAGACATAATAAACAAATCAGTAGCAGGTGAATAATATTTGTTTTATTTATTTTTTATGCCGTTCCTAGTGTGATATAACTGATTAGATTACTTTATTCTTCGGGTCGGTGCGATTACAGAGATACCAGATTTATATCGGGTTTTTATGACTGGCAGCTGTCACACACTAAAATACGCTTTTTTTGCAAAATCTAGTTTTTGCATCACCATATTTTGAGAGCTATAATTTTTCCATATTTCGGCCGATAGAGTCATGTGACGGCTTGTTTTTTGCGGGACGAGTTGAAATTTTTATTGGAACCATTTTTGGGCACGTGACATTTTTTGATCGCTTTCTATTCCGCTTTTTGGGAGGTAAAGTTAACAAAAACAAACATTTCAGGAATTGTTTTTTGAGTTTTTTTTTATGCCGTTCTGCGTGTGGTAAAAGTGATCAGGCAGCGTTATTCTTCGGGTCAGTACGTTTACAGCGATACTACACTTACTGTATTTTTTTTATGTTTTGGCGCTTTTACACAATAAAACAATTTTATAGAAAAAAAAATATTTTTTTTGCATTGCTTTATTCTGAGCGCTATAACTTTTTTATTTTTTGGCTGATGGAGCTGTATGGCGGCTTTTTTTTGCGGAACAAGATGACGTTTTCAGTGGTACTATTTTTATTTTTATTCTGCTTTTTGATCGCATTTTATTCCACTTTTTGTTTGGCAATATGATGAAAAAGCATATTTTTTTGCTCCGTTTTTTATTTATTTTTATTACGGTGTGCACAGAAGGAGTTAATTAGTGTGACAGTTTTATAGCTCGGGTTGTTTCGGACGCGGCGATACCAAATATGTGTACTTTTTTTGGTTTTGTAATAATTTACGGATTTATTGGTTTAATATTTTATTTATTTATTTTTATTTATTTTGTGATTTTTTTTTTAATAGTTTAAAAACTTTTTTTTTATTTTTTTTTTACATTTTTACTTAGTCCCTGTATGGGACATTAATTTTTATTTTTCTGATCACTGATCTCATGTAATGTAATACACATATATTACATTATATGAGATCTTCACTGACTGTTTCAGTCAGAGTCTCCTGTCTGACTTCAGCTACATACAGGCTGAAGTCAGACAGGAAGTACACCATATATGGCAGAGCTGGAGGCGGTCATGTGACCTCCAGCTGCCATAGCAACCCCAGGTCCTCAAACGAAACGGAGGTCTTCGGAGGTAAGTAAGACGACCCCCTCTCTTCCTGCTGTCTCCTATATGCCGCGATCACTATAGATCACAGCATATAGAAGACAGCAAAGGGTTAACATCACTGGGACCTGATCTAATCAGGTCCCGATGATGTACCCTGTCAGAGCTAACGCTCTGCACCGGAATCGCAGTGCTTGCAAGACCCTGGGGGTCCTGAGCACTGCAAGACCACCCACCGTTTTTAAACGTCGGCACTGCACAGAGCCCGGCAAGCGCCGACGTTTATCTACAGTGGGCGGTCGGGAACCGGTTAAAGAATTAATCAAAAATGGCGCAACGAGAAAAAAAATCAAAACGCCAGAATTACGCCAATGTTGGGAGTGGTAGTCTGCTCCTGCAGTGTCCATGTGTAAAAATAAGAATAAAATAATAAAATCCTTATACTCACCTGTTCGAAGATGTTCCATGCTGTAATCCTCTGACAACTGATGCTGAGGAGCTGGGGAGAATGAGCTGCTCCAGCGAGCGGGGCCCTGCACTTAGCAGAGCTCACTGAGTTCATCACAGCTCTGGGGCCTGCTGGAATGAGTCATTCTCCCCGGCTCCTCGGCATCAGCGGTCAGAGGATTACAGCAGGGGACATCTCCGGACAGGTCAGTGTAAGGATTTTATTATTTTATTCTTATTTTTACACATGGACAATGCCAGAGCAGACTATTACTCCCAACATAATCCCTTGCTCATGCTGATCACAGCGCGAGCAAGGGACAATGATGAGGGCAGCGTTCAGCACCCGGCGCTTGGGAACAGAGCAAACTGTACACTGATTCCCAAGCGCTGGAATGTGTGCTCCTTTAAACAGCACATGGGTGGCACACGGTTGCCATACGTGTGCCACACACAGACACATGGGACATGGATATCTCCGGTACAGGTTTTTCTGGTACCAAAATATCCAGACGTATGAAACCGCCCTTAGCTGCACCATCGGTTCCTAATTGACAATACAAGATTGACAACTTTTCAGGCAAAGGATTTTTTTTTTAATTCTCATTATATTCATTCCATTGTAGAGAAATATAAATTTCTTGTCAGATTGATCTGTCTAATCATATGCCATTATTAAGTTTATTGTCATCACTGATACTATATTCTGATGAATCTCCTTCTTCCCTCTCTGAAGCAGAAAATGCAGCAATGGAGTTGTCCAGCCAGCAGCCACAGCTATGACTTCTTTATCCAATGCATAAGTGGGAAATCCAGCTATAGTATATGTATAATGTAGCAAAAAAAACAGAGTCTTTGAACTATCAATGTTTGTTTTCAAGCTTTAATATTCAATAAATGCAAATATTATAAAAAAAATAAGCAATAAATATAAACAGCACAAAATGTAAATTCAGATTAACCTTAACAAATAGGAAAATAAATTGAAAATAAATAGACATTTTTTTATGTAAGCACAAATATTAGAACAATTATCTGCTCAGTCTAACTTCATTACAATAGTCATCGAGTCATGCATTCTGGGACTACACTGCCATCATGTGGTCAAAATGTTAACCGCATCTCAAAAAGATCTATGAAAAGATGCAGTGGAACAGCATAAAATATTTAATTGCAAGACCTTTTAGACAAAAACCCAAATCTTTCAACCATATAGAAAAAGAAAAGAAGGCAGCACAAGAACAAGCTGTGCAAAAAAAGTGGTCTTTTTATTAGCCCAGGTGGTGAAGATTTATCTATCCCAGAACCTGTCTCAAGCAACAAATGGATATGAAATGAGAATATATAAAGCAGCATCAATCAATCATATAACCATGATTAGGCATGAGCGAACATTTCAATGTTCGGTTCGGAAAAGTTCGCCAAACAAATTGATAGTCGCAGAATTTATTCGCCGAATGTTCTTCAAACATTAACAAATCCCATAGGAGTCCATTGGGGGACCAAAAAAATGCATATACAACACCTAGAAATGGGACCAAAAGCTGCCAAAACACATCAAATTAGGTGTAGACACCAGGGAAGTGCCATCAATTGACCCAGAGTACAAGTACTATAATTATTATTACTCTGACAGCAACATTTATTCAGTTGCGCTTTACAAAAAGCGGTCACCGACTGGTACAACAGCAGAGAGGACCTTGCCTACGAGGGCGCACTGTCACAGACGTGGTTTGTGGAACCACTGTGCCATGGACCCCGGAGAACCTGGAGGAGCGTGACTAACAGAGCACCGGATGGTTCACTAGAGCCTCTTATGGTGAGGTTAGACTTGGCTCCCGGTGAAAGTCAGGTGCCACTCCAGGACAGACCAACGGATGCGCAGCAGCTGGACCCAGTAGGACAGACTATATGGTGCAGCAGGCAGAGTCTGCATAAGAACGCATCAGGCAGAGTCTGTATCAGTAGTGCAGCAGGCAGAGTCAGTATCAGTAGTGCAGCAGGCAGAGTCTGTATCAGGAGTGCAGCAGGCAGAGTCTGTATCAGGAGTGCAGCAGGCAGAGTCTGCATCAGGAGTGCAGCAGGCAGAGTCTGCATCAGGAGTGCAGCAGGCAGAGTCTGCATCAGGAGTGCAGCAGGCAGAGTCTGCATCAGGATTGCAGCAGGCAGAGTCTGCATCAGGATTGCAGCAGGCAGAGTCTGCATCAGGAGTGCAGCAGGCAGAGTTTGCATCAGGAGAGCAGCAGGCAGAGTCGGAATCAGGAGTGCAGCAGGCAGAGTCGGTATCAGAAGTGCAGCAGGCAGAGTTGGCATCAGGAGTGCAGCAGGCAGAGTCAGCATCAGGAGTGCAGCAGCCAGAGTCGGTATCAGGAGTGCAGCAGGCAGAGTTGGTATCAGAGTGCAGCAGGCAGAATCTGTATCAGAGTGCAGCAGGCAGAGTCTGTATCAGGAGTTCAGCAGGCAGAGTCTGTATCAGGAGTTCAGCAGGCAGAGTCTGTATCAGGAGTTCAGCAGGCAGAGGCTGTATCAGGAGTGCAGCAAGGACTGGTACGTAACCTTACACAACTTAGACTGCAGAACAGGAAGGTTTCACTACAGCAAACCCAATAGATGGAGACCCAATCAGGATTCCTCATATTTAAAAAAAATAGGGGCAGATGTCAGCAAAGTGGCATCAATTTCAATACTGTAGAAATAATGAAAATAAGACCCACACCTCTTCCAGCACAGCCAACCCAGGAGATGGAGACCTAACCTGAAGTGTTCACATTGCCCTAAATGAGGGCCTAACACCACCGAAGTGGCATCAATTTCACTAGAGTATAAGTACTGCAAAGGAGGCCAAAACTAGTTCCTCTACAGCCAATCCAATAGATGGAAACCCAATCATGATTATCCACATTTCAAAAAATTAGTGGCAGACACTAGCAATGTCTATTTAATTTCACTACAGTAGAAATAGTGTATATAAGACCCACACCTCTTCCAGCACAGCCAACCCAGGAGATGGAGACCTAACCAGAAGTGTTCGCATTGCCCTAAATGAGGGCCTAACACCACCGAAGTGGCATCAATGTCATCAGACTACAAGTAGTTTAACGCAGACCCAAACCTGTCCCACTACAGCCAACCCAATGGATGGAGACACAATCGGAATTCTCCACATTTCCCAAAATTAGGGTGTAAAACCTACAGCAGCAGCAGCAAGAGCAGGCACAGAAGCCATATCACAGATTCCAATTTCAAGAGATCAGTGCAGCACACTCAAAACGACAATATCGCCTGCTCTGTACAGTATGCAATTGGGGTGAAAAAGTCCTTGGAGATCCATGACTTGTTCATCTTGATGAAAGTTAGGCGGTCTACACTTTCAGGGGACAGCCGGGTGCGCTTATCCATCAAGACACTACCAGCAGTGCTGAAGACATGTTCAGAGAGAATGCTGGCTGCCGGGCATGATAAAACCTCCAAGGCATGAGAGGCGAGCTCAGGCCTTTCATCTATTTTTGATGACCAAAATGTAAAAGAGTCAAAATCCTCCCTGATGGTATTCATATTAAGCTCTAGATACACCTCCACCATCCTCTCAAGTCGTTCACCACGTGTCAGACTTGTATCTGTTGTGCTGGTGCAAAAAATGTGTGAAAGGACTCCGAGAAATTGCTTCTGCCACTTACTGTGCTGTTGCTGCTAATGTTTTGGTGTTGACGAACTGACTGTCGGAGGTAGAAAGACTACATCTGCGATGCACACTGTGTGCCTCACTGTTATCTTGGGGAAAACCTCTATTAAGGTTGCTTAAAAGATTGTTTCGATACTGCAACATAAGCGGGTCCCTTTCCAGGGCAGGAAGCATCTGGTAAAATTGACTTTTATAATGTGGATCTAACAGAGTGGCAACCAAGTAGTCAGCATTATTTCGAATCCTAGCTATTTGGGGATCATGTTGCAGATCAAGAAGGCACTCATATGTCGGGCTCTTCCAGGAGGTCCAAAGCCAGGCTGTATTGTGGGCTGTGTAACACTGATGCTCGTTTCCACTGTCTCCTCCTGCCAACCACATTCAAACGAGAGGGGATGATTTTCCTCTTCACCCTCTGACAGCTGCTCGCCCATCACCTCTTCCTCCTCCATTAGTTCCTCGGCTCTTGCACCTTCACTAACAGTTTGCCTGGTATCACCAATACCCCTCGATCGCTGTAATCCACCATCACTTGGCATCCGCCTGTGTGACGACAGTCTGGAAATTTTAGACATTGGTATCCCTTTTGCATCCTCCTCTTCTTCGGGGGCCACCACCTCCTGCCACAGGTTATTCAAACTTTGCTCCAGCATGTATATGACCGGAATAGTGATGCTGATGATGGCATCGTCAGCGCTAACCAGTCTAGTAGCCATTTCAAAACCATGCAGAACGGTGCAGAGGTCCTTAATTTGTTCCCACTCTGCAAACGTGATATGCCCCAAGTCTGTACTGCATTGCGCCAGGCTATACGTCATGACATACTGCGTCAGGGCTCATTGCTTCTAGCACAGTTGCTGCACCATGTGCAGAGTGTAATTCCACCGCGTCGGCACATCGCAGATCAACCTGTTAACTGCCACGGACAAAGATCTCTGTATCAATGCAAGCCGATGACATGAGGGGTGCAAACAGCGGAAGTGAGCACACAGCTTCTGTGAAGCAGCTCATCCAGGTTAGGAAAGTGACGGAGAAATCGCTGTACCACCAGGTTGAGGACGTGAGCCATGCAAGGCACGTGTGCAAGCTTGCCTCAGCCTAGGGCCGTTAACAGGTTCGCACCGTTATCGCACATGGCCTTCCCTGGCTCTAGGTTCAGCAGAGACAACCATTGCTCAAACCGAGCCTAGAGAGCTGCCCACAACTCTTCACCTGTATGACTGCAATCCCCAAGGCATATTAATTTGAAGACTGCCTGATTACGGTGAGCCCTGAGGGCCCGGAGGTGGTGTGTATTCGCTCCGCATCCTTGGAACGCGTGGCTCGTTAAGGCATAGGTTGAGTGTGCAGCTGGAGGCCCTAGAGGAAGTGGAGGATGCAGAAGCAGTGGAGGAAGTTGGAAATACAGAGGTTTCTTCTGCAAGCCTTGGGGATTCAAGATGTGTGGAGCAGCCCCTTCCCCACATCCACCAGAGTCACCCAGTGCCCAGTCAGCGAGATGTAACGCCCTTGGCCATGCTTACTCATCCTGGGATCTGTGGTGAAATGCACCCTGGCACACGTAGATTTAGACAAGGAACGGGTGATGTTGTCTGCGACATGCTGGTGTAGCGCAGGCACAGCTTTCTTAGAGAAGTAATGGTGACTGGGCAACTGGTACTGGGAGGCTGCGACGGCCATCAGTTTTCGGAAACTGTCTGTATCTACCAGGCGGAAAGGCAGTATTTCCGTGGCCAACAGATTGGAGACGGTGGAGTTCAAAGTCTTAGCTTTGTCATGCGTAGGATGAAACAATCTTTTACATGACCACAAATGTGGGACTGAGGGCTGACTAAGAGAGGGCAGAGTATGGTGAACCGGAAAAATTGGTGGAGCGTGAGTGAGGTGCAGATGTTACGGTGGATTGAGAAACATGCGGTGTGCTTGGTGAAACAAACACAGCAGGCGTGTCCGCTTCTGTTACAGCTGATGGGCTATCACTCAGCCTGACTGGAGCAGGTAAAGAACCAGAGTTTCTGCGATGGTAAACCTGCATGACAATACTTGGCACGGCAACAGAGGAGGAGGAAGAAGCAGCGGATGGATTTGATGGGGTAGGTGATGGTTGTTGAGGTGCGCTGGTCCGCATTTCAGCGCGTTAAGATTCCCAGCGAATAGAATGTTGTTTGAGCATGTGAACATTCATGCATGTAGTAGTCCAATTATTGCAGTTTCTACTGAGTTTTTTATCGCAAAGTTTGCAGATAACGTGAGTTGGCTCATACTTTGCAGTGACAAAAAAGGCCCATACTAGGCAACCCTTGCTGCCCCTGCAAGCTGCAGACCTGTGACTGCTGCTGGTTGTGGCTAAGGATGCAGTACTCCTTGTGCTTGCATCACTCCGTGTCTGCACCGTAGGGCGAAATGTAACCTCCTCGATTTCCTCCTCCACATCCTCAGATGAGCTACTCGGCTGCGAGACTCTGGGTTCACACCAAGTAGGATCTTCAACCTCGTTATCATCCAAAATGTTTTCCCATTCCTCACCCTCAGAGTGACCCCTCCCCTCTTGTTGTCCTGACAGCACAGTACAGTCTGCATGAGCCTTAGGTATCTGAGTCTCATCGGGATCACCTCCCTCCCCTGCGGTTAACGTCTGCTGACAAGAGTCAGGAACCTGCTCGGACTCTACTTTTTCCTGCCCAGAATCCAAGTTAAAAAAAATTTGGGCATCGGTGCAGATGCTTTCCTCCTCTTGACTCTGACTGTTTGGAGTACACTTCTGATGCCCATAGAGTAGAATTGGTGAAGAGTTCTACAGACTCGCCCATCTGTGGTTCGCAACAGTCAGTTGGGCAGTTGGCCAGTTGTGACGCGTGGGGAAGCATGGGTAATTGGGGTGCCACCTCTGTGGACTGTACTGCTTGTGATGTTGAGGTGGAGGAAGAAGAGAAGAGGCCACTGGAAGCAGAGATTGCCATCCACTGGAGAACCTGTACTTTCTGGGTCTTATCAACAAGGCGTATCGCTGTGCTGCTGCCAAAGGAAGGGAGTGCAGTAGGCCGCCCACTAACATAAGTTGTCAGTTGTCTTTGGATAGGACCTGTTTGTGTTGGTTCACTAGTGCTTTCACTAACATTTCCACGTATCCCACATACACCTTGAACACCAAGCCTATTCCCTCTTCCACCACACCCTCTCTTTTTCCCACTCATGTTGGTCAGATACAGTGATAAGAGCAAGCAATTAACTAAAGAAAAATATGTTCTTTTCCTGTGCAGAAGCTCAGCACACACCGGAATTTCAACGACACTAAATGACAAGGTAAGGTATGGCCTGCCGTATAACATTACTAACAGAAAAAAGAAATTTGTTAGTGTGCATGAGGCCAATAAAACCTACGTGATATTTTCCAAACTATTTCAAACTGAGATGCTGTATTACTTTAGGAACAGAAGAATTTTTTTTTTGAATATGGATGAGGCCAGTATGACATAGAATATTTCAAACTCAGATCTAGCCAGCTGTATCACTTTACTCAGAGCAAAAAGTATTTATTCGTAATCCCATGACAGCACCACGAGAGAGAGGATCCGCCCATCAAGGACAGGAAACCTACAGGTTAAAAAGGGCGGCACTTCTCTCCCGCCTCAGTTTAGGTTTCCTGTCCTTGATGGGAGACCTCTCAGACTTACCTGCAGGATGAACCCCAGATGGAATCGACAGGGTTTTTGGATCGGTGAAGTTTCCTACCCTAGTCGGTCCTGGACCTCTGGAGACGCCACGGCAGGGCTCATTGGGGCATTTCCGTGTGTGTTGCGGTGGGCGTGACATCCCCTCTCATGGAGGTAGATGTCCGCCATGTGTGGAGCCGCATGTGGGCATCCTCCCCCCGCTACACTATGCAAGAGATCTGGGCCGCGCTGGCAGGGAATTTGACAGGTGCGGCCCTGTGACGTGTTTCCGGTGCGTCAGAGACTCCACCGGAAGTGGGCGGAACTCACGCGCGACCAGGGAGACGCATGCAAACATGGTGACGCCGGAGCAGGAGGAAAGTCCAGGGGCGTTCCACTAGTACTGCTAACAGCAGTGAATAGCCCACCAAGGGAGGGGGGGTGAATTCCTTCTGAAGCCCATAAAAAAAATAAAAAAAAAACCACACAGGTACCAGGTATGGCCAGTAAAAAAGGTTCCTGGCAACATACAGAGGTGCTTCCCAGCCCATTGTTTTTGCCTTGGTAAACATGGGAGATACACTGGAGCACCTATCACCTCAGCAAGAACAACTGCTGCAGGAGCAGCCCTCTTGGGAGTCCTCACAACTGGCGGTGCAACGACGTTCCCGGTCAGGGTCCAATCGTTCAACTAGAAAGTTCACCGCAAAAAGCAGGAAAGAAGGTCCGGTTGTTCGGCGTGATTCTCCGCCGGTTAAGATGGATTCTTCTGCTTCTATGGTACCACATATTCCAAGGGGTAAGTGGAATCTTCGTGAAAGTTCTACTAATTCTTCTTCCTCCTTCTCTATCTATAACTTTCTTTCAGAGCAAAAAATGTTCATTTAAGACTAAACATAAGGAATGTGCCCTATGCAGCAATCCGCTCCCTGATGCATATGTTAAGAAATTGTGCCAACCTTGTATTCACAAGGTAATGACGGAAGAAACCCCGGGGTTTTCCTTAGGCCTAAAGACTTTAATTAAAGAAGAAATAGGCAAGGCTTTGCAATGGAATTCTGAGACCAGGTAAGTTCCTCAGGACCCTCAGCCAGGCTCGGACTCTGATATCTCAGACATTTCTTCCTCTTCCCTCTCTTCCTCTGATAGCGAGTCGGATAGACAGTGTTTTCCTCTGCAGGAGGTTGATGCCTTGGTGAAAGCTGTCCGAACTACCATGGGCATTGTAGACATGAGACCAGAAAAATCTGTAGAGGATGTAATGTTCGGGGGATTAGATCAGAAAAAGAAGAGATGTTTCCCCATAAATACAAAAGTCAAAGATCTCATTGATAGAGAGTGGCAAAAGTCAGACAGGAAGGGCAGCATTCCTCCCTCTTTCAAAAGGAGGTATCCATTTGATGATGCCGCATGTACCTCTTGGTCAAAAGCACCAAGGTTAAATGTTGCCATTGCTAAGGCATCAAAAAAGTCTTCTCTCCCCTTTGACGACATGGGAGCATTAAGAGACCCTCTGGACAGACGAGTCGATACCTTCCTGAAAGGTGAATGGGAGACAGCTGCAGGAGCCCTGAAACCAGCAGTGGCAGCCACCTGCACATCCAGAGCCCTGATGGTTTGGCTGGAACAGCTAGACAATCAACTAAAGGAGGGTGTCTCCAGGAAGGAGATTATTTCTTCCCTTCCCCTGGTCCAGGGTGCAGCGGCCTTACTTGCTGATGCGTCTGCGGACTCGGTTAGATTGGCAGCAAAATCATCAGCTCTATCAAATGCTGCTCGGCGAGCCCTATGGATTAAATGCTGGCCTGGAGATGTACAAATGAAGTCTAGACTTTGTACAATTCCTTGCGAGGGGGAATATCTTTTCGTCGAGACCATGGACGAACTGTTGGAAAAAGCCGGAGATCCTGAGAAGGGATTTCCATCAGTACCTCTACCCTCTTTTAAGAAATCGTTTCGGAAAAAGAAATTTGTCCGAAGAAGATTTTTCAGAGAACAAGACAAATTCAAAGAAAGAGGTCGCAAAGGTAGAGGCCTACTTTTTGGTTCTTCTTCCAAAAATGAGCAGAAGTCAGGGGAATCACAATCGGCCCAGGTGGGAGGGAGATTGTCGTTATTTTTCCCGGCATGGGAATGTATTTCACATAGTAATTGGATTTCGAGCCTTATTAGATTTGGTCTTAAATTTCAATTTCAAACTCTTCCTTACAGAAGATTCATGATTGTTCCCTCTAGTACCTCCCCAGAGCGGCAGACTGCCCTTGTATCGGAAATTCAAGTCCTAATAAAGAAAAACGTCCTGATTGAGGTTCCAGAATCAGAAGAGGGTCACAGATTCAACTCCCCGCTCTTCCTGGTCCTCAAACCGGAAGGGTGTTTCAGGACAATCATAAATTTAAGATCTTTAAATAGCTTTCTTAAAATAGACACCTTTAAAATGGAATCCTTAAAAACGATATTAAAATTACTTTTTCCCCACTGTTATATGGTAGTTCTGGATCTTAAAGACGCATATTACCATGTTCCCATTCATAAGGATTATCAAAAGTATTTGAGGGTGGCCATTGAAATAAGAGGGGTGGTTAAACACTTTCAGTATACCGCACTTCCCTTTGGGTTAGCTATAGCCCCGCAACTTTTTACCAAACTAGTGGCAGAGGTTATGGCCCATATAAGAGAAAAGGACATCTTAATAATCCCTTACCTTGATGATTTCCTGATAGTGGGGAACTCCTTTGTTCAATGCGAGGCCCACCTTCAGGTAACTATTTCTGTCCTAGAAGGACTAGGTTGGTTTCTAAATCTGGAAAAATCTAGGTTGACTGCACTAAAAGCTCAACAGTTTCTAGGGGTCATTTTAGATTCTGAAAGGCAGTTATGCTATTTATCAGGAGAAAAGATTGCAAAAATCCAGGGCTTAGTAAGACATTGTATGGATAGACCCTCTATGTCACTCCATAAAGCCATGTCATTACTAGGGTCCCTGACTTCAAGTTTTACCGCAGTGTGTTGGTCCCAATTTCACTCAAGGGCACTTCAATGGGATATATTGTATAACAACTCAATCCTAGATGGACATCTAGACCGGGAGTTTACCTTGGCCCCTCGCTTCTTATAATCCCTTCGTTGGTGGTTGGTACACACTAATCTTTCTATGGGAGTCCCTTGGGAATGTAAACCTACTGCTGTCTTGACTACAGATGCAAGTGCTACAGGTTGGGGAGCTCATTTTGAAGGTAACTTAATTCAGGGGACCTGGTCAGAAAATGAGGTACGGTTTTCCTCAAATGTTAAGGAACTTTTGGCGGTTGATTATGCGTTCAATAAGTTCCTTGTATATTTACAAGGCCTGGATGTCCGTATACTCTCGGACAATCAAGTCTCAGTAGCATATATAAATCATCAAGGGGGAACCCGTTCAAAAGACTTAATGAGAGTAGCAGACAGACTTCATCAGAATGCAGTGGATCATTGTCTCTCCCTTTCTGGTGTTCATCTAAGAGGGAAAGAAAGCGGCATAGCAGATTTTCTCAGCCGTACTTCCATAAAAGAAGGAGAATGGTCCTTGAACCCTCAGATATTCTCCAGGATTGTGGCAATGTGGGGTCTTCCAACAGTGGACTTGTTTGCAACAAAATTCAATCGAAAGGTGGCAACGTTTTGTTCCCTAAACCCCAGGGAAAGGGCCCTGGCAGTGGACGCCTTCATGGTTCCCTGGGAGTTTCCTTTGGCGTATGCATTCCCTCCCATGATCCTACTTCTGTCAGTCATAAGGAAGATCAGGGCAGACATAGCCAGAATAATCCTCATATGCCCCTTTTGGCCCAAGAGACCATGGTTCTCTTGCCTCCGGAGAATGTCCATATCAGCCCCCTGGGTTCTTCTGGAGATTCCGGACCTTCTCTCTCAGGGTCCGGTTTCCCATCCTCCAGCCTCAAATCTCCATTTAACGGCATGGAATTTGAAAGGGCGCTGTTAACCAGCAAAAGTTTTTCCACAAATGTAGTAAACACTCTCTTATGTAGCACAAAACCCATTACTACCCGCATCTACGCTAGGACTTGGAGGAAGTTTCTGTCCTTTTCGAAATTTAAACCAGAGGATGGCCCCCCTATTGGGAAAATACTAGAATTTCTGCAGCGGGGTTTAGAACAGGGCCTTACCCCTAGTACATTGAAAGTACAAGTTTCGGCTTTGGGAGCTTTGTTTTCTTCCGAAATAGCGGCTAATTATTGGGTAGCACGGTATATAAAAGCCTCTTTTAGGTGTAGACCTATTATTAAAACTAAAAACTCTCCCTGGGATTTAAATCTAGTCCTAAATGCCTTGACTAACCCTCCCTTCGAGCCCCTAGATTCAGCCTCCCATAAAATTATTCTTCTTAAAACAGCCCTGTTAGTTGCCCTGACTTCAACCAGAAGAGTAGGTGACATACAGGCTCTTTCTATATCCCCACCACTTACTCAAATTCTGGATGATAGAATTGTATTAAAGCCTGACCCAGCCTTTCTTCCAAAAGTAGTCTCACGATTTCATTGGACTCAGGAGATTAATCTTCCAACTTTTTGTTTTCCCCCTAAAAATCAGAAAGAGGAGAAACTACACACACTGGATGTTAGGAGTAGCGTACTTAAATACCTGGAGGTTTCACACAGCTTTACGAAAGAGTTCCCTATTCATATGCCATCAGGGGGCTAGGAAAGGTTGTAAAGCTTCAAAATCTATGATTGTGAGGTGGATTAGAGAGGCTATCGCCCTCGCTTACTCTTCAGGGGATAAGGAAGTACCGGAGGGGTTAAGGGCTCACTCCACCAGAGCAGTAGCAACCTCCTGGGCGGAGAAGACGGGGGTTTCCATCGAAGACATATGTAAGTCTGCTACCTGGTCTTCTCCCTCCACCTTCTATAGGCATTATAGATTGGATTTAGGTGTCTCTTCTGATCTCTCCTTTGGGAGAAGGGTGCTTCAAGCTGTGGTCCCTCCCTAATCTCTTTTCGTCTCTGTAATTCTCTCATGGTGCTGTCATGGGAGTATGAATAAAGCCTTAGTTACTTACCGGTAACGGGATATTTTGGAGCCCATGACAGCACCCTTATATTCCCTCCCTACACTTGTGTTTTCACACTCCGGTAGAGTTATTTTCCTATTTTGCGCCCTCGGGGGAAGTTAGTTAAAGTAATTGGCTTAAAATGAATTTGTTTTGCTGTAATTAACCTTGGCGGTCCTCTCATGCTCTGTTAACTAAACTGAGGCGGGAGAGAGTTGCCACACTTTTTAATCTGTAGGTTTCCAGTCCTTGATGGGCGGATCCTCTCTGTCGTGGTGCTGTCATGGGCTCCGAAAAATCCCGTTACCGGTAAGTAACTAAGGCTTTTTGAGTTACTCTGCATAAGCTTTACGTCCAGCTGAATTTGACCGCCACTGACGTAGTAGCTGGTTTATAGCACTGTATGACTTTTGGCACAGGAAAACATATTTTTTTGACTGGGCCTAGTAAGAGAAGTTTTTTTTTTTTTTACTGTGAAACAAGGACAAGTTCAATGCCACTAAAATAGGATCTGCCTTTTAGCAGACTGGATCAACTTTGCCACAGTAAAAAACCTTTGGTGGACTCTGCCTGCCAACCAAAAATATACATAGGTTTGACTGTGTGTACAAGCTGAATTTGACTGCCACTGAAGTAGTAGCTGGCTTATAGCACTGTATGACTTTTGGCACAGGATAAAAAAATTTTCGGACTGGGCGTAGCAAGAGAAAAAATGTATTTTTTTACTCTGAAACCACCTGAAGTTCAACTTCACTAAAATAATATCTGACACTAAAAAAACTTTAGTGCACACAGCTTTTAATATCACAATAGCAACAGAAAAAAAACTGATTTTGTGCTCTGCAATAAGAAGCTCTGCAGACTGTGCAGAGCACAATTTCAAAACTAAATGAAAAGATACCCTGTGCTTGCTTGATCACATTAGCAAGGGCAAAAAAAGATTGAAGGTATACTGAGACATGGAGCTCTATACCAGCAGTGCACAGCACTACTGTATGGCATTGGCCCTCTGTTTCTGTCAGAATCTCAGTACTTGCACAAGAACACCAAAAATGTTCTACACCATCGGTTGCAGAGGTACACAGGTCAGAAATTATCTACACTATCTGACTACCATACAAGCGCCCATCTATCTAGCTAATATCTCTCATTACACAGAACACTGAGCTGCATCTGTCTCCAACAGTGACCTGGATATAATGGAGATGAGGGAACATGGCCGCTTTTTATATAGAGAGGACATGTGATTTCTGCAGCCAATTGCAGAAGCCCTTATGTCTAGACAGTGTAGATGCTTCCTGTGCTATGATTGGCTGGCCGCGCTTTCTTCAGTTAAAGTTATCGCCTACAGGAAAAGACAAAAAACAGTGCGCCGCTGATATGACCTGTTCTAAGCTCTCCACAGCCCCCAATCACCTGGCACATGTCACCGCTCATCATACACTTGCACTATGCTAACAAAACTGTTCAAAACGCTGTGGTTGCCATGTATTCACGGTCCCGCGAACTTTTCCGATTTTAAGAAAATTTTGCATTCGATCACCAATCCGAATGTGCCATATTCATGCCGAATTGAAACTTTCGAACATTTGCCGAACAAATTCGCTCAACACTAATCATGATATCATTAACATTATTCTATAAATATTCACAGCTTTTATATAGTGAAGCAGCATAATACATATATAAATGTGTTAGACTGTGCCAATTAATATTAGTAGTGATAGAAGTAATATCTCTCTCTAAGTTGATATCTCTCTATGGGATTATCTCCCTTTAAAGGATGGTGTCTGGAACCTTCATGATTCTTTATGCGCATGCACGATTCAATCTTATGACGTAGCCATCTGCCTCCTCCAACATTGTGACCGGAACAATTATAAACATGCACAGCAGCTATTATTGGCGCTCCATATAACTTCAAAGGATCGTGTATATTTTTTTGTTGGGTGTGTCGCTTCTCTAATTATGTTTTTACAAGTGAATCACTATGAATTGTTAATACACTTTGCACTTTATTATTTAGTATATGATATTTGGATTCAGGGGCAGACACTGACAGTTTGAGGCCCCCTGCAAGAAATGTGTCTTGGCCCCCCTCCCTACCCGGCATGCCGCTTATGATCAGGGCAATCTGGCCGTGAGACCCCAGGAGCCTTGGGCTACGTGCAATAGGCTAGGTTTCCCTCATTCTTGCCACCCTGCAAGCAGGGGCAAACATAGAAATCACAGGGCCCCATAGCAAAAGTTCTATTTGGGCCTACTCACACCTCTAAAAAATAATTATTATTTTTTTCACTGAGATACATACACACATTTACATAAACATATACTGTACATACATATACTGTACATACACACATACCGTACATACACACATACTGTACATACACACACACACTATATACATACTGTACATATATATACCGTACATACACATACACACACATACATATACTATACAAACATATACCGTACATACACACACATACTGTACATACATACTGTACATACACATATACCTTACATACACACATACTGTACATATATATACCGTACATACACACATACAGTATATATACTATACATACACATATACCGTACATACACACACATACATATACTGTACTTACACATATACTGTACATACACACACAAACTGTACATACACAAACTGTACATACACCCACGTATGCATACACATATATCGTACATACACACATACATACACATACACACATACTGTACATACATACAGACACATACCGTACATACACAGACACACATATGCATACACATATACCATACATATACACATGTATACAGAGAAACATACACACACACGCACACACTGTACATATATGCACAGAGATACACATAGATACACTTACATAATGACACATGTATTCATACACAAATACTACTCTTCTACAGTTAGGTCCATATATATTTGGACACAGACAACATTTTTCTAATTTTGGTTCTAGACATTACCACAATCAATTTTAAACAAAACAATTCAGATGCAGTTGAAGTTCAGACGTTCAGCTTTCATTTGAGGGTATCCACATTAAAATTGGATGAAGGGTTTAGGAGTTTCAGCTCCTTAACATGTGCCACAATATTTTTTAAAGGGACCAAAAGTAATTGGACAGATTAAATAATTGTAAATAAAATGTTCATTTCAAGTACTTGGTTGAAAACCCATTGTTGGCAATGACTGCCTGAAGTCTTGAACTCATGGACATCATCAGACGCTGTGTTTCCTCCTTTTTGATGCTCTGCCAGGGCTTTACTGCGGTGGTTTTCAGTTGCTGTTTGTTTGTGGGCCTTTCTGTCTGAAGTTTAGTCTTTAAGAAGTGAAATGCATGCTCAATTGGGTTGAGATCAGGTGACTGACTTGGCCATTCAAGAATATTCCACTTCTTTGCTTTAATAAACTCTTGGGTTGCTTTGGCTTTATGTTTTGGGTCATTGTCCATCCGTAGTCTGAAACGACGACCAATCAGTTTGGCTGCATTTGGCTGGATCTAAGCACACAGTATGGCTCTGAATACATCAGCATTCATTCAGCTGCTTCTGTCCTGTGTCACATCATCAATAAATACTAGTGACCCAGTGCCACTGGCAGCCATGCATGCCCAAGCCATCACACTGCCTCCGCCTTGTTTTACAGATGATGTGGTATGCTTTGGATCATGAGCTGTACCACGCCTTCACCATACTTTTCTCTTTCCATCATTCTGGTAGAGGTTGATCTTGGTTTCATCTGTCCAAAGAATGTTCTTCCAGAACTGTGCTGGCTTTTTTAGATGTTTATTAGCAAAGTCCAGTCTAGCCATTTTATTCTTGATGCTTATGAGTGGCTTGCACCGTGCAGTGAACCCTCTGTATTTACTTTCATGCAGTCTTCTCTTTATGGTAGATTTGGATATTGATACACCTACCTCCTGGAGAGTGTTGTTCACTTAGTTGGCTGTTGTGAAGGGGTTTCTCTTCACCATGGAGATTATTCTGCGATCATCCACCACTGTTGTTTTCTGTGGGCACCCAGGTCTTTTTGCATTGATGAGTTCACAGTGCTTTCTTTCTTTCTCAGGATGTACCAAACTGTAGATTTTGCCACTCCTAATATTGTAGCAATTTCTCGGATGGGTTTTTTCTGGTTTTGCAGCTTAAGGATGGCTTGTTTCACCTGCATGGAGAGCTCCTTTGACCGCATGTTTACTTCACAGCAAAACCTTCCAAATGCAAGCACCACACCTCAAATCAACTCCAAGCCTTTTATCTGCTTAATTGAGAATGTCATAATAAAGTGATTGCCCACACCTGTCCATGAAATGGCCTTGCAGTCAATTGTCCAATTACTTTTGGTCCCTTTAAAAACAGGGTGGCACATGTTAAGGAGCTGAAACTACTAAACCCTTCATCCAATTTTAATGTGGATACCCTCAAATGAAAGCTGAAAGTCTGAACTTCAACTGCATCTGAATTGTTTTGTTTAAAATTCATTGTGGTAATGTCTAGAACCAAAATTAGAAAAATGTTGTCTCTGTCCAAATATATATGGACCTAACTGTATATCAGGTGTTCAAATGAGATGTGTAGGTCAGAGATCAGCAGGAGAGGGTGGCAGCAACTACTGTGGGGGATGCAGACACAGCAGACAGGACTGTTAGGGCTCTGCTGCTGCCGTACTGTCCTGTGCAGTGAGCCTCCTCCCCCAATCTCTTCTTTACAAGATGCTGCTGGAAGGAACAGAGGGAGCAGAATACTCACAATCACTAACGCTCTTCCTCCATTGTCCCCACCCCTGTGTGCTGTGCGCCGGGGCCCCTGGCTGCAGGTGAGTACTCACCATTGGGACGCGCCATGCAGGAGCCAGAGGCTGCAGCCAATGAGCGTTCTCATCTGTGATCTGCTGGGGAAAGGGTTCATTGGCCTGCTCTCTGTCCCTGCATGACACACCCACTTTTTGAAGTCTTACATTCTGCGTGTCCTCTCTCCCCGGCTCTGGGTAATCGGAATGATTACAGGGAGTGAGAGGGGCCCCATGCTGCTTGACACAGGGCCCATTTTACTCTGCCTGTAATCTTTACTAAGTGTCGCCATAGCAGTTGTGTGGGCTGCTGCTATGGCCAGTATGCCTGCAAGGGCCCCCCCTCCACCTCCGGGCCCCAGTGCAGTTGCACCGGTTGCACCAGTGGTATGTCTGCCCCTGTTTGGATTAAATATATCTACTGTGTATACTATAGATACACATCTATATATACATGTATTATACACTGTATTAAGGCTGTTTTGATTATTTATGAAAAAATATTAGTGATACCATGATTATGTGTTTGATTGAAACCTCTACATATTCTTATTGCATTGTAACACCAGCGTACCTGCATGCCTCTACTCCTCCCACGCCACAGGGATTCCAACTTACTCACCTCCCAGGCTGCCCTGCTGCTTCTCCTGTTTCATCTTCTGTGTCCCAGGGTCTGCGCCCGCCATGTAGGTTCCATGGCAGAGTGCTTAGGGCATGCGCAAACACGCTTCCTGTCTCTTAAAGAGACAGCACACACACTCCTAATGTGTCCCCAGCCAATAGCTGGGAGGCACTTAATACGTAAAGCATCTCCACCTGTTGGAAGGTGCATAAGCAATAATTGTAGTTAGTCAGTCAGTCTGCAAGCTTGCTATCATGTACCTGTACCTGTACCTGTGCCAGTCCAGTTAAACCAGTACAAGTATCAGTTCTGCTTTCCAGTATCTGTCTTGTCTAAGAGAATCCTGAAACCACTCCAGTGGTACCGGAACCTGAAACCGCTCCGGCAGTACCTAAACCTGAACCCGCTGCGGCGGTATCTGAACCTGAAATCACTCTGGTGGTACGTGAGCCTGAAACCGCTTCGGCAGTACGTGAACCCATCAGAACCAGTGTCTACATCATTACCATCTGTATCTGATCCTGCCTTGGACTTGGAGTCCGTTTCTGCTATTCTGACCCTTGGGGTCAGCTGGTGCCTAGGGCTCTGCCTTAAGGTACCTAGCAGCTCAAGTCTAACTCCACCATCAGGAGCTCTAGTGAATACCTGGTAGCTACTTAGCCTCGCCCCTCCAGGATTAGTCTGGCCCGTGGCACATTGGGTCCACAATCCACCAGCGTGACATGCATAACCATTTATTGCTGGAGAAAGGTTCTTGGATAGAAACAAAACGTTGTCACATGGCACGGTTTTCAACTTGACTTTTTTTCTGGTCTGCTTATCAAAAAATCACAGACAGACAATTTTGTTTATGGACACATTGGAAAACCATAATAAATCCATATGATTATAAGTGATACAAGTATACAGCCCAAAATTCTGATATAAAAACACCAGCTGCATTCACTGTAAACTGTAAGATAATGATAACTACAGTCAAATTCATCTGTATAATTTTTTTCAGCCTCAAAAAAAACATGGACAGCTCAATTTTTTACGAACAGGTCAAAAAAGTGCCCTAGTTTTATGTACTGGCTAGAAATTTCTGATTGGTTGGCAACCCTGCTACATGGGCTCATAAAAGGTCCACTATTTGCCCAGCTTGTTGGAGTGCAGCTTCCGTTTCTTTTTCTTTTCCCAAAAGATCAATGAATATTTTACAAATGTTTTTCTTTTTAGTTATAAAAAATAATATATTTTTTAAATGTATTTTGTTTGTTTTAATCTTAGATAGTTTGTCTTATTATGTCTTATTAATTAATAAATACATTCATATAACTTTTAGCATCATATCTGGAGCAACAGGAAAATAATTTGATGACATTCAACAATTGAAAAGCAGCCAAATGTAAGTATTTTCAGCTCAACTATAACAGTGTCTGAAGTCACTCGTAATTTTGTCTCGTCATCACATATTAATTTTATTATCTTTAAAAGAAACTAGATTACTATTAACAATGCAACACTCAGAATGTCTGAGAATTGGTTGAAATCACCTTGGCAATGTAAGCAATGACACTTCTCTAACTATCTAATGAGGTGTTCAGAATCTCAGAATGGAAAGAAAACAAGAGATGTTTGAAACATACTTTCAAAGCTAGTGATTTCATCCATACGCTGCATCTTTTACCCTTGCCTCCAGGAATAGAATAAATTTGACTTAAAATGTATTTTTTTAAATGGTGATGTACCTATGCTGTTTAAAATTTACCTTTTACGCTCTGCATTTTTCAAAACAGATACATTAATAGAAGAACATTCTCCATCAAGGATCGAAAATAGAAATGGAAATCTGTGTCCCTTAGTTGTCCTTTTGTGTGACGGTTAACATATTCTCTTTAGTGGTTTCTGAGTTATCTTGGTGTAACAGATCCAGGATTATCACAGGTAATGACAATCATTACACTGCCTAGAGGGGATATCAAGTTGCCTTTCTCTGACCTTACATGGCACATGTTTTGTTTTTTACCACAATGCCAACGCAGAACATTATCTTTATTTTTTTAAGGAATGCACGGATAAATTTAAAATGTAACCGGTATTTTAATTTTTAATTTTTTTAATCAATAATACACATAAAAATAAAAAAAACTTTGCAATATACAGTACAGACCAAAATTTTAGACACACCTCATTTAAAGATTTTTTTGCATTTTCATGACTATGAAAATTGTACATTTACACTGAAGGCATCAAAACTATAAATTAACACATGTGGAATTATATACTTAACAAAAAAGTGTGAAACAACTGAAAATATGTTTTATATTCTAGGTTCTTCAAAGTAGACACCTTTTGCTTTGATAACTGCTTTGCACACTCTTGGCATTCTCTTGATGAGCTTCAAGAGGTAGTCACCGGAAATGGACTTCCAACAATCATGAAGGAGTTCCCAGAGATGCTTAGCACTTGTTGGCCCTTTTGCCTTCACTCTGCGGTCCAGCTCACCCCAAACCATCTCGATTGGGTTCAGGTCTGGTGACTGTGGAGGCCAGGTCATCTGGCGTAGCACACCATCACTCTCCTTCTTGGTCAAATAGCCCTTACAGAGCCTGAAGGTGTGTTTGAGGTCATTGTCCTGTTGAAAAATAAATGATGGTCCAACTAAACGCAAACCGGATGGAAAAGCCTGCCGCTGCAAGATGCTGTGGTTGCCAGGCTGGTTCTGTATGCCTTCAATTTTGAATAAATCCCCAACAGTGTCACCAGCAAAGCACCCCCACATCATCACACCTCCTCCTCCATGATTCACGGTGGGAACCAGGCATGTAGAGTTCATCCGTTCACCTTTTCTGCGTCGCACAAAGACACGGAGGTTGGAACCAAAGATCTCAAATTTGGACTCATCAGACCAAAGCACAGATTTCCACTGGTCTAATGTCCATTCCTTGTGTTCTTGAGCCCAAACAAGTCTCTTCTGCTTGTTGCCTGTCCTTAGCAGTGGTTTCCTAGCAGCTATTTTACCATGAAGGCCTGCTGCACAAAGTCTCCCCTTAACAATTGTTGAAGAGATGTGTCTGCTGCTAGAACTCTGTGTGGCATTGACCTGGTCTCTAATCTGAGCTGCTGTTAACCTGCGATTTCTGAGGCTGGTGACTCGGATAAACTTATCCTCAGAAGCAGAGGAGACTCTTGGTCTTCCTTTCCTGGGGCAGTCCTCATGTGAGCCAGTTTCTTTGTAGCGCTTGATGGTATTTGCAACTGCACTTGGGGACGCTTTCAAACTTTTCCCAATTTTTCGGACAGACTGACCTTCATTTCTTAAAGTAATGATGGCAACTCGTTTTTCTTTACTTAGCTGCTTTTTTCTTGCTATAATACAAATTCTAACAGTCTATTCAGTAGGACTATCAGCTGTGTATCCACCAGACTTCTGCACAACACAACTGATCGTCCCAACCCCATTTATAAGGCAAGAAATCCCACTTATTAAACCTGAAAGGGCACACCTGTGTAGTGAAAACCATTTCCGGTGACTACTAGAGATGAGCGTTGTTCTACTCGAACTGTTCGCCAATCTCAAATTCGAGCTGTTTTGGGCGGTGTTCGAGCCGTTTGGCGAACACGAACAATTTGAGAAAAATTCGGCTGTTCGAGGTTATGTTCGATAACTGTTCGTGCACCAAAATCATAACTGGATTTTTTCTCAGTAATGATGAAAATTAATGTTAATACGCAGTTTGAGTGTACAGCGGGGTGGGGGGAGGGGCAGGGGATGGATCTCTGCAGGAACAATGAAGATCTCCATTTTTTTTTTCTCTTTCCCGCATTTACAGTGAGGAGGTGCAATCTGTCAGCCTATCAGCAGCGCACACACGGAACGAAGTGCTTTTTTTCACACAAGCAAGGGCATGTGTCATTGGCAGTGTATGTCACATGTCCTTGCCCTATAAGACCAAGCCATTTTCCCCGTCGCCACCATTTTCTCACTGCTGCAGCTGCGTGTTAGACGGCACCGCTGTTGCTGTGTGCGCTATACCTTGTTAATTTCAAGCCAATTTTCGCACAAATCTACAGATAGCTTGGGAGTAGGGAATAGTTGTGATTGCAGTCCTTTTAAGGACTAGGTTACAGCATTTCCTATGACTTTTATCAGGCAGGTCTGTGCTCTTAAATAGATAGGTTGTGGGAGTAAAGACTAATTGTAATTGGAGTCCTTTTCAGGACTAGGTTACATCAGTTCCTATCAGTTTTTGCCAGGCAGGTCTGTGCCAGTGCTGTGCAAGTTTTTTTCACAGCATTTGGCTGAATCTAGCAAACCTAATCCTCTTTGGCCTATTGCAGAGTGTGTTAGTCAGTGGAGTAGCCTATCTGTGTTGCAAGATATACCTCCTGTGTATAGAATACCAATTTTTTACTGCACCTAGTGAAGTAAAATCTTTTGGGCATAGCATCATTCTATTAGTCCATCTATACTGACCTCCATAAGGTTGCAAATTGAATATATTTTTTTTCTGCATCTAGCTCTGAAAAAATATTGGGCTTCTAGCTGTGTGTGGGACTTGTTGTATTAGTCCATCTATACTGACCTCCATCAGGTTGCAAACTGAATATATTTTTTTCTGCATCTACCTCTGAAAAAATATTGGGCTTCTAGCTGTGTGTGGGACTTGTTGTATTAGTCCATCTATACTGACCTCCATCAGGTTGCAAATTAAAAATAATTTTTATCTGCATCTACAGTACCTCTGAAAAAATATTTGGGCTTCTAGCTGTGTGTGGGACTAGTTCTATTAGTCCATCTATACTGACCTCCATCAGGTTGCAAATTGAATATAATTTTTATCTGCATCTAGCTCTGAAAAAATATTTGGGCTTCTAGCAGTGTGTGGGACTTTCTCTATTAGTCCATCTATACTGACCTCCATCAGGTTGCAAATTAAAAATAATTTTTATCTGCATCTACCTCTGAAAAAATATTTGGGCTTCTAGCTGTGTGTGGGACTTGTTCTATTAATCCATCTATACAGACCTCCATCAGGTTGCAAACTGAATATATTTTTTTCTGCATCTACCTCTGAAAAAATATTGGGCTTCTAGCTGTTTGTGGGACTTGTTGTATTAGTCCATCTATACTGACCTCCATCAGGTTGAAAACTGAATATATTTTTTTCTGCATCTACCTCTGAAAAAATATTGGGCTTCTAGCTGTGTGTGGGACTTGTTCTATTAGTCCATCTATACAGACCTCCATCAGGTTGCAAACTGAATATATTTTTTTCTGCATCTACCTCTGAAAAAATATTGGGCTTCTAGCTGTGTGTGGGACTTGTTGTATTAGTCCATCTATACTGACCTCCATCACGTTGCAAATTAAAAATAATTTTTATCTGCATCTACAGTACCTCTGAAAAAATATTTGGGCTTCTAGCAGTGTGTGGGACTTTCTCTATTAGTCCATCTATACTGACCTCCATCAGGTTGCAAATTAAAAATAATTTTTATCTGCATCTACCTCTGAAAAAATATTTGGGCTTCTAGCTGTGTGTGGGACTTGTTCTATTAATCCATCTATACAGACCTCCATCAGGTTGCAAACTGAATATATTTTTTTCTGCATCTACCTCTGAAAAAATATTGGGCTTCTAGCTGTGTGTGGGACTTGTTCTATTAATCCATCTATACAGACCTCCATCAGGTTGCAAACTGAATATATTTTTTTCTGCATCTACCTCTGAAAAAATATGTGGCCTTCTAGCAGTGTGTGGGACATTCTCTATTAGTCCATCTATACTGACCTCCATCAGGTTGCAAACTGAATATAATTTTTTTCTGCATCTAGCTCTGAAAAGATATTTGGCCTTCTAGCAGTGTGTGGGACTTTCTCTATTAGTCCATCTATACTGACCTCCATCAGGTTGCAAATTCAAAATAATTTTTTGTCTGCATCTAGCTCTGAAAAAATATTTTGCTTCTAGCTGTGTGTGGGACTTGTTGTATTAGTCCATCTATACTGACCTCCATCAGGTTGCAAATTAAAAATAATTTTTATCTGCATCTACAGTACCTCTGAAAAAATATTTGGGCTTCTAGCTGTGTGTGGGACTTGTTCTATTAGTCCATCTATACTGACCTCCATCAGGTTGCAAATTGAATATAATTTTTATCTGCATCTCGCTCTGAAAAAATATTTGGCCTTCTAGCAGTGTGTGGGACTTTCTCTATTAGTCCATCTATACTGACCTCCATCAGGTTGGAAATTAAAAATAATTTTTGTCTGCATCTACCTCTGAAAAAATATTTGGGTTTCTATCTGTGAGTGGGACTTGTTCTATTAATCCATCTATACAGACCTCCATCAGGTTGCAAACTGAATATATTTTTTTCTGCATCTACCTCTGAAAAAATATGTGGCCTTCTAGCAGTGTGTGGGACTTTCTCTATTAGTCCATCTATACTGACCTCCATCAGGTTGCAAATTCAAAATAATTTTTTGTCTGCATCTAGCTCTGAAAAAATATTGGGCTTCTAGCTGTGTGTGGGACTTGTTGTATTAGTCCATCTATACTGACCTCCATCAGGTTGCAAACTGAATATATTTTTTTCTGCATCTACCTCTGAAAAAATATTGGGCTTCTAGCTGTGTGTGGGACTTGTTCTATTAATCCATCTATACAGACCTCCATCAGGTTGCAAACTGAATATATTTTTTTCTGCATCAACCTCTGAAAAAATATTGGGCTTCTAGCTGTGTGTGGGACTTGTTGTATTAGTCCATCTATACTGACCTCCATCAGGTTGCAAACTGAATATATTTTTTTCTGCATCTACCTCTGAAAAAATATTGGGCCTTCTAGCAGTGTGTGGGACTTTCTCTATTAGTCCATCTATACTGACCTCCATCAGGTTGCAAATTCAAAATAATTTTTTGTCTGCATCTAGCTCTGAAAAAATATTGGGCTTCTAGCTGTGTGTGGAACTTGTTGTATTAGTCCATCTATACTGACCTCCATCAGGTTGCAAATTAAAAATAATTTTTATCTGCATCTACAGTACCTCTGAAAAAATATTTGGGCTTCTAGCTGTGTGTGGGACTTGTTCTATTAGTCCATCTATACTGACCTCCTTCAGGTTGCAAATTGAATATAATATTTATCTGCATCTAGCTCTGAAAAAATATTTGGCCTTCTAGCAGTGTGTGGGACTTTCTCTATTAGTCCATCTATACTGACCTCCATCAGGTTGCAAATTGAATATAATTTTTATCTGCATCTAGCTCTGAAAAAATATTTGGCCTTCTAGCAGTGTGTGGGACTTTCTCTATTAGTCCATCTATACTGACCTCCATCAGGTTGCAAATTAAAAATAATTTTTATCTGCATCTACCTCTGAAAAAATATTTGGGCTTCTAGCAGTGTGTGGGACTCATTGTATTAGGCCATCTATACCAAGCTCCACCAGCTTTGAAATTAATAATAATTTTTAGCTGCATCTAGCCCTGAAAATAATTTTTCCCAATAGTGGTAGCAATAGAAATATGGGGCACGCGCCTGGCTAACAAAAATATTCGCTTCATAACACAAAACACCAGCCTAGCGCACTGCATTAATAAGATGGCATCATCGTCTCTCCCAGTGCTAGGCCTACTACGCAGGCTAGTATTCCTGTGCCTAAAATACAATGTATGGGTCCGCGCTAGCCACTATGCTGAGGTGTATAAAGCTGCTGCTAACGCTTTATAACAATTCAATTGGCAGATTTTCACAGAGCTCTTCCACAATGCCCACCCATCGGGCAACAGTTGCCCACCCTCCCTATGGGATCTAGTGGCGAATAGTTGATGCCATTAATCAGAGCGACAGTTGCCCCGTCAACGTGGCAAGCATACGGTAAGGCATGGGAAGAGTGGACACGACTAGTAGCAGGCAGACGGGTTGACCAATGTGAACAAGCCAGATCACAAGTCACCATAGAATTTCTCCACCAGCTAATGATGAGGGGCATATCAGGGGCGTCAGCGCAGCGGTGTCTGACCGGAGTAGCATTTCACTTCCAACTACTGAATTGGGGAGATGTGACAAAGATTCATCATCAGACAATCCATAAAAGGGTGGAAAAGGGGTCAGCCAAGTCAGGAATGTAGACGTTCCGTCCCGTGTCACTAAAACTGATTTCTCACATCTTATCCCTAACACCATTAACATGACACTCACAATTTGAAACAACACTAATGTCTACTGCATTTGTGATCGCCTTCTTCGGGGCGCTATGTATAAGCGAATTAGTCCCTCAATCCAAAATTACCACCAGTGGACGCTTATTACACCAGGAAGTAGTCATAGCCAATAATGCAATACGTGTACGCATACACCAATCGAAAACGGTTCCAGCGGGCAGGGGTACTTGGGTACTTCTACAACCCACAAACGGTACACTGAGTCGGGTAACAATAGTAAAAACATATCTAACCATCAGATCACAAAGTAATTTCTTCGTATCACACATTGATGGAACGCCATTATCAAGATACCTGTTCCAAGCTATATTTAATAAATGCATAACATCGGCAGGGAACCACCCCAAAGATTACGGGACACACTCATTCCGCATAGGTGCGGCCACGGAAGCAACAAGAGCAGGACTGTCAGAAACGGAAGTTCAGAGGATAGGGAGATGGCGATCCACGTGTTTGGCGAGATACATAAGACCGGACTTGTTATCCTAACGTGGTTTGTTTCTTTTACAGGTGACGCTAAGCCAACAGTGTGAGTGATAGGCCACTCGTATATATATTGGGCACAAAAAAGGGCGAAAGTCCGCCCAGGCGGGAGGAAATTAGAGTTTCATAACACATATTTCAACTGGAGAGGTATTAGAGGCCTGCTATGGCCACAGGTACTAATGGAGGTAATCAAGGTAGGGAGAGAGGCAAGAGGTCCGGTCATCTTAGTTATACAGGCCGGGGGAAACAATCTAGGTCATCACAAGAGCGCATAACTAATGGCAATAATGAAACTAGACACTGAGCGCTTCAGAGAATTTTTCACAAAGTTAGCTATAGTATGGTCAGAGATTGTGCCGATAGCGGTATGGCAAGGTGCGCGAGACATCACGGCCATCGAATGGACAAGGCGGGTAATAAATATTCGGATGGCAAAATTTAGAAGAGACAGAGGCGGTGTAGTGATACGACACCGACAACTGGAAGGAGATAAAGCAGGCCTCATACGGCCCGACGGTGTTCACTTAATAGATATTGGACTGGACATATTCCTGTCAGGACTCCAGGACGGAGTGGAACAAGCGTTAAGAGTGATGGGTGGGGGTCAGAGTCCTGCATACGAGTATGCTGGATCCTCCGTGGCCTGGAAATAGAAAGGACATGTTGGAGAGTTACACTTGTTGGCCAACTTGCCGGAGTTGGGACCCAGGGCATGCTGCAACAAGCTGAATTATTTTAGAAATAAAATGCCTTTCTAATGGAATGAGTATAAAGAGTTAATAAAGCTGTGACCGATCCTCACCCATCCAGTTGTAAGAGTTACATTATTGGGTTGTCCATGAAAAGGGGGCGGTAGGGGGGCTGAGCATCTGGGTTTGGTTGGGGGTCCCCACAGTCTGCCTAGGCTAGATTAATTTAAAAATTCTTATTAGATACACAGGCGGTGCAGCTTGCTTCGCAGCTGGGCTACTACGCCCAAAGTATTGCCTAGGCTAGATGCAGTTAAAAATTCTACGCTGACTAGCAGACACTGAAGATTTGGAGCAGACCTCTGAGTAAACAGCTCTTCAGACTCAACCATCTGTGTTACCCCAAGCCATAATGTATGTAGTTTCTTACAGTTAAAAGGGGGGGTGCGACCCAACCCACCTGGAATTGACGATGCCAACGTCACATAAGACACAGCAAGGGGACTCCCAAAATTGTGGCACAGACACCACTTAACCCTAGAATGCATACCTGTGGCCTTGCAGGCCCGCCCAGTTAATTGTTTTCTATTTTCTGCAAGATTGCTTTAGTTAGAATTTTGAAACTCTAGGTATTCTTCATGTATATAGTTGTTTGTCATTTGAGTTTGAGTTATTCCATGTTATTTGCACACGGGCCTAAAGGGCCCCAGGTATGTGAAAGTGTAGATTTTTATGGTCATGCGTTCTAGGGTTAAGTGGCATCAATTGCCCCACTGTTGCTTAAAACGGTTGGTGAGGTGATTTTACCAAATCCCCAAGCTTTTAGTCTCCCAAGGATGACACAGGGGTAGAAATGTCCTTGCGAATCCATGATTTGATCATCTTTATGAACGTGAGTCTGTCTACATTCTCAGTGGACAGCTGCGTGCACTTATCTGTCAGCACACCACCAGCAGCGCTGAACACACGTTCAGAGAGAACGCTGGCTGCATGGCATGACAAGATCTCCAAGGCGTGAGTGGCGAGCTCCGGCGATTTTTCAAGATTGGAATACCACAATGAGCAAGGGTCCAGTGACACAGTCATGGCTTCGATGTTAACTTGGAGATTCTCCTGTACCATCCTCTCTAGGCATTGACTATGTGTCAGACTTCTTGTCTCCTGTGGCCTTGCAAAGGATGAGCTAAAAAAGTGGTGAAACGATTCCACAAAATTGCTGTTACCAGCAGATACTGTGTTACTGTTACTGTTTGAGTGATGAAGACTCGACAGTCCCACCGTTGGCAAGTTAGAACTGTGAGATTCACTACGTGCACCACTGGTGTTTTGTGGAAAAGCACATGTAAGATTCTGCAACAGATACTCCTGCATTCGTCAATACCTTTTTATGGCAGGAATTATTTCGGCAAATATACTTTTGTACCGGGGATCTAAGAGTGTGGCAACCCAGTAGTCGGGATTACTTCGAATTCTGACAATCCGGGGGTCATGTTGCAGGTAGTGCAGTAAGAAGGCACTCATGTGTCTTGCGCATCCAGAAGGACCAAGTCCTTGTTGTGTTGGTAGCGAGGTAAGAATCATGCTTCCTTCCTCTGCCCTCTCCCTCCAACCTCGCACAACAGAAATGTGATCAAGGTCTCCCTCATCTGATGAGTCTTCCATGCCCATTGCCAGTTCGTCCTCCACTTCTTCCTCGGCTCCTGCACCTTCCTCAACAGTTTGGCTGCTACCATGCGCCCTGGTTAATCCCTCTCCCCCACCCTCCCATGCCTGCCGCCTTGGTGCTGCCAACCGTCTGGACCTTGGAGATGTTATCCCTTCCGCATACGACTCCTCCTCTACTTCCTCCACCTCCTCTTGTCCCACCACCTGACTCCGAATTCTGTTTAACATGTGCTCCAGCATGTAAATCACCGTAATAGTCATGCTGATAATGGCATCGTCAGCACTAAACATCTTCGTCGCCATTTCAAGACTGTGCAGAAGGGTGCATAGGTCCCTGATCTGAGACCACTCCTCCAGCGTGATTTTCCCCACCTCTGGATCTCATTGGCCCAGACTATACGTCAGAACGTATTGCACCAGGGCTTGTCGGTGCTGCCACAGTCGCTGCAACATGTGCAGAGTTGAATTCCACCGTGTCGGCACATCGCATTTCAGCCGGTGAACTGGCAGGCCCAACGACTTCTGTAGAGATGTAAGTCGTTGAACTGCGGGATGCGAACGGCGGAAGTGAGCACACAGCGACCGTGCACTCTGCAGAAGGCCATCTAGTCCGGGATAGTGGGCTAAAAATTGCTGGACAACCAGGTTCAACACATGAGCCATACAAGGCACGTGTGTGACATTGCCCCGGCGAAGTGCCGCACCCAGGTTTGCAGCATTGTCGCACATGGCCTTCCCTGGTTGCAGGTCCAGTGGAGACAACCTTTCATGAAACTGGGTCTCCAGAGCTGACCAAAACTCCTCAGCTGTGTGACTCACATTTCCCAGACATTTCAAAGTAAACACTGATGCGTTGAGCCCTGCTGCCAGCATAGTAAGGAGGTGTGCAGGATTCCTTCTGCGCAGTTAGAAAGCAGGTGGCATTACCAGACAGGCTTTGGGTGCAGGTGGAGGACCGAGAGGAGGTTGAGGAGGCAGAAGCAGTGGAGGAAGTTCGAGATAAAGAGGATTAACACACAACTCGTGGGGACGGTAAGACTTGGACAGCAGCCCCTTGTCCTGCTGTCACCATAGTTACCCAGTGCCCAGTCAGCGACATGTAACGCCCCTGTCCATGCCTTCTCGTCCAAGTGTCTGTGGTGAAGTGCACCCTGTCACACACAGAGTTTCTCAAAGAAGCGGTGATGTTGTGTGCGACATGCTAGTGGAGCGCAGGCACACCTTTCTTTGAGAAGTAGTGCCGACTGGGCATCTGGTACTGGGGCACTGTGACGGACATAAGGTCTTGAAAATCCTCTGTGTCCTCCAGGTGGAAAGGCAGCATTTCTGTAGCCAACAGCTTGCAGATGGTGAAATTCAACCTCTTAGCTTTCTCATGGCTAGGAGGAAATGGTCTTTTACTTTTCCACATCTGAGGGACCGAGGGCTGGCTGTTGTGCTTAGACGGTGTTGAGTAGGGTGTCCTCGGCAACTGCCGGTCTGTGAGGAAGATGCAGGCGGACATGTTAGGTTGCCTTGATCCAAAGGTGGTGCTCTCGATGTCGGAGAGCGCTCAACACTAGCAGGTGTTTCCACTTCCCAATGAACTGATGACCTGCCAATCACACTGGCTGTTGCGGGTAAAGAGGTGGCAGGTCTGCGTCCAAAAACATGTGTGACTGCTGTCCCCCCAGTCACAGAGGATGAAGAGGCTGCGGATGCACAAGATGGGGCAGACGGTGGTTGGCCCAGCCGGCTAGGCCGCATTGTAGCACAGTGAGCTTCCCACTGCAACTTATGCTTCATATCCATGTGACGGTACATGCATGAAGTACTCAAACTATGTATTTTTTGGCCTCTACTTAGCTTTTGCTGACAAATATTACAGATAACACGAGTTGGGTCATCCTTATCGATCTGAATAAATGCCCAGGCTATGCAAGGCTTAGAGCCCATGTGACCTGAAGAGCCACTACGACTTGTGGTCAGAGGCAGAGTTGTGGATGAGGATGCAGTTGTTGACGTGCTTCCAGTACTCCGTCTCTGTTCAGGAAGGCGCAACCTAACCTCGTTGTCAATAGCATCTGTGATGCCCCGCTGCGCTTGGTATCACAGATTCTACAAGAGTGCATTGATGGAATCCTCCACAAGAGGCCCCCATAAACATTCACACATCTCCACCTTCCACCTCAGACCAGCAGAGGGAGCCCGTTAGGGATATAAATAGGGAAGGTGGAGCTAGGCAGTTCAGTTCCTCTGAAGAGTTCCTGCAGTAGAGAAGCCTAAGAGAGGTCAGTCTGCAGTGGAGCTCAGTCTAGTCTAGAGAACGCAGTTAATAGTTCAGCAGTGGAGCACGAGGCTCCTGCTTGCTAGATTCAGAGAGCCCAGATAGAGCTTAAGGTGTGCCGGTGCCGTAAGATCAGTGAAGCGCGGCAAGCTGCCGTTAGTGTGTATAGCCTAGTGAGGGCCCGAGTAGGCCGAAGGCGAGTGGCGAGTTAGTACATAAGGGGCAGAGGAGCTTAACCAGCTCACCCCGAAGCATTTACTGGACACAGGATCCGAGCTTACCGGTATCTCTATGACCCAGTAAGGCATAACCGGAATCCCTGGAGAACTACAAGTCCCAGGATCGCTAAGGTGCTGATATGTAACAGAGCCAGGAGACACTTAGGCCCCGCATACTGGGAGCGTGAACTCCAAGAGAAGGCCCTACCACAAGGTCAGCCAGCGCAGGACAGAGACAAAGTTAGGCCTAGCTCCAGGCAGGTCAGAAACTTACTACGCAGAGGCAAGAAACAGGAGGCCCTACACCCGCTCATTGGGGAGGATCCTGATATGCACCCTTCACCCTACAGTGCTCCGGATGTGCCTGAATTTCCACCAGTAAAAGGTACTGAAGTGACTACCGTGTCCGTTCCCATTCTTGCTCTGACCCAGCTGGGTCTCGCCTGTCCTGCATTCCCCCTGCATACGCTGCCCTGAGACCTAGCTCCACCTGTGGGGAGCTATACCATCGAGCTGCCTTATCACCGGCCTCAGTGGACTGCTGCAGCGCTGGTGCTTGTCACCAGATACCACAGGTGGCGTCATGAACTCTTATAAAATTAACAATTATCCACCCTTTTAAAGAGAGACCCCAGGGTACGGGCCATGGAGCCTACCACCGCGACATCCCCAAGGCCAGGCAAATGCCTGGGTACCGAGTCATCCCCATCCCCAGGGCTAGTCACATCCTCCTCCACCTCCTCTGCTGACCTCATCGACTGTCTGACTGTGGGTTGACAGTAAGTGGGATCTCCAACCTCGTCATCATCACCCTGTGTGTTATCACACCCGTCGCCCTCAGAGCCAACCTCTTCCTGCCCTGACCGAAAAGTCAAGTTGTCGCTCCAATCAGGTATTTGAGTCTCATCATCGTCTTCATCATTGTCTCCACCAACAGGAGTTACAGTTTGGGAACAAGGGTCTACATTATGCTCAGAACCTTCTTCATCTGGTCCTGGATCCAACTTATAAAGATTCTGGGCAGCGGATCAGATCATTTCCTCATCTGGATTAACAGAAGCTCTGGAGCAGACCTCCATTTCCCAGGCTATAGTATGAGTAAACAGCTGGGCAGACTCAGCCATCTGTGTTACCCCATACTCAGACGGGCAGCTGGAGACTTGGGAGCTGTGAGGAAGCAAGTGCGATTGGGGTGACACCTCTGAGGACTGGAGTATTTGTGATGTTGAAATTGAGGTGATGGAGAGCCCACTTGAAGGAGCACTTGATATCCGTTGAAGCACCTGCTGTTTTTGTGCCTCATCTAGAATTTGTAGCGATGGGCGTGTCCGTAAGAATGGGATCGCATCACATTGTCCACGAAAAGAAGTCGACATCTTAGTTTGGCTGGAAGATGGTCTTTCTTCTGCAGATGTTACTCCCCCCCCCACCGTGGGGGGCCTCGACCCACCGGCGGACAGGCACCAGTATTGGGATAGGGGGGCTGGCCGTCAGGGTCCACCGCGGCTCTGGCACAAACCCGGCGACACAGAGGTGGCACAGGCAGGAACGGACTGGCCGTGTCGGCTTCTCACTTTTTGGATTTTAGAAGGGCATGACATGCCTATATCTGTATCTCCCCCTCCTTTTACTCCTCCACCTCTTTTCTTTTCGCATGACTATATGTACTTGTCACTTTTCCATGTGTTAGTTGTGTCTTCTGAGCAGTTTGTCAGCTTTTGGACACCTTTGAAGGTGTTTTCTATGTGTTTCTATGTGTTTTTGTTTGCCTGCCATTGGTTTTAACGGTGTTCGAAGGTGTTCGACGAATAGTTTGACGAACAGTTCGTCGAACACACGGGTGTTCGACGAACCGAACCGAACTCGAACACTACGGGGGTGGCTCAACACTAGTGACTACCTCTTGAAGCTCATCAAGAGAATGCCAAGAGTGTGCAAAGCAGTCATCAAAGCAAAAGGTGGCTACTTTGAAGAACCTAGACTATAAGACATATTTTCAGTTGTTTCACACTTTTTTTTGTTAAGTATTTAATTCCACATGTGTTAATTTATAGTTTTGATGCCTTCAGTGTGAATGAACAATTTTCATAGTCATGAAAATTCAGAAAAATCTTTAAATGAGAAGGTGTGTCCAAGCTTTTGGTCTATACTGTGCATATATATATATATATATATATATATATATATATATATATATATATATATACACTGCTCAAAAAAATAAAGGGAACACTCAAGTAACACATCCTAGATCTGAATGAATTAAATATTCTCATTGAATACTTTGTTCTGTACAAAGTTGAATGTGTTGACAACAAAATCACACAAAAATCATCAAAGAAAATCAAATTTATTAACCAATGGAGGCCTGGATTTGGAGTCACCCCCAAAATTAAAGTGGAAAAACACACTACAGGCTGATCCAACTTTGATGTAATGTCCTTAAAACAATTCAAAATGAGGCTCAGTATTGTGTGTGGCCTCCATGTGCCTGTATGACCTCCCTACAACTTCTGGGCATGCTCCTGATGAGGTTGCAGATGGTCTCCTGTGGGATCTCCTCCCAGACCTGGACTAAAGCATCTGCCAACTCCTGAACAGTCTGTGGTGCAACGTGACGTTGGTGGATGGAGCGAAACATGATGTCCCAGATGTGCTCAATCGGATTTAGGTCAGGGGAACGGGCAGGCCAGTCCATAGCTTCAATGCCTTCATCTTGCAAGAACTGCTGACACTCTCCAGCCACACTCGAGCCATATCTAACATTCTGATTGTCATCCTGACGTGTTAAGAGTTTCAGACATGCTGTCTATTTGCATGGTAAATTACATAGCCAAAGTAAATTGGGAGTTTGCAGCTAGTTCTTGGGTGGATGGAAAGAAAAATTTACAAAAAAAATAAATTTTATCATTAAACCCCTTTAAGAAATTATTAAAATGTGCAAATAACTTGGAAATAGATATTTAGTAAATGAGTGCCTCCCAACTTACTTTGGCTATGTAATTTACCATGTAAATAGACAGCGTGTCTGAAACTCTTAACATGTCAGGATGACAATCAGAGTGTCAGATATTAAAAGTAAAACACCCCTGTAGTTTGTGTGCTAAATAGGCATAATTACAAAAGAAAAAATAACATTCTTATTGGGTTTTAAACCAAGCCATTGTAGTTTCAGAAGCTGATGTATTACCATTGAGCTATCCAGTCAAGAGATACTGACTTGGACCTTTCTTGTCTTATGAGATTAACCATGAAAATACTCAGGATGACTAAAAGTCATTGTGATTCTGATTCTGATGTTTGGAGAAAGTCACACATCAGACTGACACATCAAAATCAAACATCATTTGAATTTGGCTTGGGGGATGTATTTCAGAAAATCATATAACCACAAAGAACACTTAGCTTTTCTCAACTGAGTTGATATCTCAGTGGTTAGTGCACTGGCTTCTAGACATAGTGTTTTGGGTTCATGTCCCATCAGCGAACAGTGAATATTTTTTTATTATTATTACAGTTGTAAAACTCACTTGTCGGGATGACTTGTCGGGATGATTTGTCAGGATCACTTGTCAGGATCACTTGTCAGGATCAGTTCTCAGACAGGGTATTTAGCCTCAAACTGACATCATTCTGATGTTTGATTTTGATATCTGATCATGTCTAATAATGGACAATGTATGCCTGGCCCATGTGCTTTACCTCGTGGTTCAGCGGTTTCTCAAAACCTACCTGGATCTGCCGGTTTTGCTTGTCAAAGTATGTCTCGTGTGTACCCATTTTAGAAAGGCAGCTACATCATCCGTCGCCCTTGCCATGCTTCAGCAGCATTTGCAGCTTCCAGCACACCGACTGGTGTGTGATGTCCCCACGCATTGGAACTCTATATTGCAGATTTTGGGAAGGATTTTGTGAGCAGAAGAGGGAAGTTGTTGACTACCAGCATCAACAAGACCGTCGGTATTCTGGTCAGACTCCACAGAAAAAACCTTAGAAGTGGACATGGATGTCAGACATCTGTACCATCCTCCAAAACTTTGAGGACTCCACCATGATGGTGAGCGGCGATGACGCCATAATTAGCGTCACCATCCCACTTCTCTGTCTTCTGACTTCTGCTCACAATTAAAGAGGATGCATTGTAGGCGGAGTACGATGAGATAGAGCAAGGAACCATACAGAGTGATTCCACACAGCCCAGCTTCCTCTCATCCTAACGTGGATTGGGTGACAATGAGGAAGAGGAGGAGGAAGAACAGGAGGTAGTTTCCTGCGCTATACACGGTACTACATGCACAACTGTCATACCGTCTGTTCAGCGTGGATGGCCTGAGTACAGGAAGTAGGAGGAGGAAGAGGTTGAGGAGGAGAGCATGGGTCCTTGGTGAAGTCTTGCCTGTTAGCAGTCTGGCACACATGGCTGAGATTATGTTACGCTGCTTTTCCCGTGACCCTTGCATTGTCCAAATTTTGGGCTACAGTCATTACTGGTTGGTGACACTTCTAGACCCATTCTACAAGGAGAACTTTCTGTCTCTTATTCCATTGCAGGACAGGCCTAATAAAATGGTGCAGTACGAGAAGGTTCTTGTTGCGGAATTATTAAAAAAATTCCCATCTGAAAACACTGGTAGCAGAGGTCACAGTTCGTTGGACAACCAAGGAGTACAGACGAGAGACACAAATGCAATCCAGAAGAGGCAGAGGAACACTGTCAAAGTTCTGGGACAATTTTCTCAGACCCTCCCATCTCACAGGCCCTGAGGTGCGGGATACTCTCCCAAGGAGGGAAAAGTTTCGGAATATGGTGAGGGAGTACCTTGCCAACCGTTCCAACGTCCTCCGTGATTCCTCTGTGCCTTATTGCGTATCCAAGCTGGACATGTGGCATGAACTGGCTCTCTAAGCCTTTGAGGTCCTGGCCTGCCCTGTCGCTAGCTTTTTGTCAGAGCGGGTTTTTAGTGCCGCTGGTGGAATTTTAACCGATAGGTGCATTCGCCTGTCAACTGAAAATGATGACAGGCTGACTCTTATAAAAATGTACTGGCTGGATTGGGCCAGACTTTTCAACACCACCGAATGATAGCAGCGTAACAAACTCAAATACAGTGTCTTTTTTTTTGGAGGTCTAACTCTTTTCCCATGCACCTCTGTCTTCACACCTAGACATGGGTATATGCTTCCTGATTTTGTCTATTTGCTCTTGTCCTCTTCCTTCTCCTCATCCTCATCCTCCACATCCTCCTGAATATCACTACCATATCGCCATATCTACGTCTCTTGCAAGGAACATTGTAGTTTCTCCATATTTTTGGCAACCGTTGCACTCACTCCATAGGCAAACAGTATGGGAGATCCACACCTTTTTAATGGGAACATGTCATACTCGTTACTGTAGCCCATCTCTATGCGTGTTTAAATTGAAAGTGGGGTTTTTCCTACATTTTGGTAGCCGTTGGACTTATTCCATACCCTATAACTGTATAGCAGACCTTCTCCTTTCTAATGAGGACATGTCATTACTGTACCCCAGCTAAGTGTGCCTTTAAATTGTTAGTGGGGTTTTTCCCAAATTTTGGCAGCCCTTGCAGTCACAGCACGGGCATTACCACTAAAGGAAACCCTCTCCTTTATAATGGGAACATTTTATTTTACTAAGACCCTCCTCTATGTCTCTTCAAAGGGCTATTGGGGTGCATCCAAATTTTTGGCAGCCCTTGCAGTCACTGCATATGCAATCACAGTATAGGAGATCCACTCTTTAATAATGGGAACAACAAAGCATAGCCGACTGCTGTCACTTTAAGAATAGTAAGGCTGTAAAAATAGTGTTTGTGACTTTCACAATCCCTCATTCAAAAAATGAAACAGGGTGTGACTGATGATGTTTCACACACCACATGGTCAGATAAGGTTTTAAAATGTTAAAATGACATTTCCCAGTGAATGCATTTGTCACTGTTGAAAGCAATGCAAAAGTGCAAAAACGCTACATGTGAACATAGCCCAAGATGTTGAGGAGCATTTTTCTATTTGGTTATTTATTTTGCCTTATATACAAGTCATTACCCTAGAAAGGAAGTTCCTTAACATATTTACCAGGAAAATCCATTTTGGTTTTGTTTTTGTATGTTTTACTGTGAGTCAGTAAAAGTGGAATAATACCTCTGACAACGTTGTTGACAGCAGTCACCTGAGAGTCAGAAATGCTTCCAGGGGTCTTCCCCATGCTATTCCCATGTCATTTGAGCACTGTTCCCCTTCGATTTGGACAATTCTGCAGACCGCTGGGGGGAGCCGCCGGAAAAATGCTCGAGTTTCCCATAGACTTACATTGGGCTCGTTACTCGGACCGAGCACTTAAGCATTCCAATTTGCTTGGCTCGAGCATTTTAGTGCTCACTAATCACTAGTAGGAACCCATGAGTGAAGTGCATATTCCCTCGGGGAAGAGGTTGAAGAAGACACCAGGTCAGGTGAGACCTGTGATGTAGTTAGTAACTATAAAAGGCCCAGGAGGGCAGTGAAGGGGAGATATCGGTGCCTGGACCTGTAGCAAGATGGATATGTTGTGCAGCGGATTTGGCTTATACGAGTAATCAGATCCGAGTGAAGGACTGAGTAACCAGATGCGAGTGAAGGACCGAGTAACCAGATGCGAGTGAAATCCCGAGTAACCAGATGCGAGTGAGTGATCCAGCAACCAGATGTGAGTGAAGGACCCAGTAAATAAATCCGGGTGACCAGAGCCAGAGACAAGAGACCAGAACTGGGAGAGCTGAGCCAAGTGAGCAGAGTCAGAGCAGAGAGATGACTAGGCCGCAGCAGAGGGAAGTCACTTCCAGTGTAGACATATGATACAATGTGGGTACTCGGGCCATGCTTTAGGGAATGAAGGCAACCAGTGTGACAAGTGGGCCATGTAACTGATCAACCAGGGACTTGCTGACTAGCGGGTACTATCATCGACCCCCGTCAGGGCCTCTCTGGCATTATGCATTACCTAGAGAATGACGTAGTGATAGTGTAGCTCTTTAGGTCGGGGTATTAGGACAAAGACTTGACTGACAATAGCAGTTATTGTTATTCAGTGGTAAAAATAGAACAATAATGTGAAAAGCATTGTGTCAATATCCTGCTAATCTGAATTACAATATTCTTTTAGTAGCATAACTTGTTTCATTTTCAGTTTTTGCACTATCCCCTGATATTGTGTTAAATGTACACCTTTTATTGTGTTAACTGAATAAATAGTTGTTGGTACAAGTACCACTGTCTCCTCATTGTCTGCGCTGTTGCATCTACGTACCTGTTAACACATACACTACATCTTTTGTATTTTCTCTTAACCACTTCAGGCTTATACATGGAATTAAAAAAGTCAGTGGCAAAGCCATCGCAAAATATGTCTATAGTGTCATTGTTTTCCTGAAGCGCCTTTGCTTCAAAAATCACACAGGTTTGCATATACCTTAAGGCCAGTTTTAGATGTCTCACATATAGGTATACAGGTATATATGTGGCAGAAAAGTTTGGGTCAAAAGACCATGGGAACATCATATTTTGTACTCAGACTATGAATGTTGGACGTGTACAATTGACCTTCAGCTGCATCTAGCTGAGCAATGCTTCTTATCATTGGATCCTGGATTTCTAGTCCAAATCATTTCAACATTGTGAAATATTGCCTCATTCTTTTTCAACTGTAGCTTCCCATGTGTTCACATTTAGAGTATTTGACCAAATAGTAAGTTTATAAAGTACAGCAAAATAAATTCACTTGAACAGTCTGAAGTCACCTCAATGACAAATGAGAGAAGGTATCGTTATTTTTAGTCTTTTTATTCCACAGGTTTAATTCCCAGATCAGGAAAATGAATTCTGCCTAAAACAGAAATGACTATTTGCCCTGAGGTCACGAATATTCTCTGAGATACATATGTGCATACTTACTATCCATAATTCAGTTTATTAGAATGTGATTAATGTCACTTTAGTTCTCATTCTTATACAAGAACGGCTGGATTTCTGTTCCATGAAATGTGACAATGCTGAACAGTCAATTGAGGAAAATGATAGCAGAGTGACGGCGATAGATACAAGCTGACATGCAGCATGTGTAAGGAATTGTAATAGAAAGTGCCCTGCCAGAAAGTTCTTTCCTTTCCCAAGGCAATTCTTGTCCTGATGTCGTTGCCCCAACTAGCAAATGTTAAACAGGTTTTGTTATTAGACAGAAGACCAATTCATTTTACATATTTTAAATGTCACAGTACTATATAACTCCATAATATATTTATTGTTAGCAAATAATTTTAAAGCGATGGTATGAGCTAACAAATTATTTTTATCTGTTTGTGACATAAAGCAAAAGTCTAGATTGGTGTCTTCCAGACCAAATTCAGAACCACATGACTTAGAGGGATGCTGTGTCCATAGAAAATATACAGTGGTTATTATGGGGAGGGATACAAGAAGCATCAAGATTGCATTCACAAGTCAGGAAGTTGGACTTGAGAGAGAAACACATAGTGATGTGGGTTTATGTGAGTAATGAAGAGGGGTCAGTATACATATTGTAGGGGTTCATGCTCTTTGGTAGCCACTTGGATACATGTGGCACAGGGTTTTATATAAAAACAGCATGTAGTTTATTGTCTATAATAAATTTTACAGCTCCAAAATTAAAACAACCTTCCTTCAGTATCAATGGATAACATAAACAATCCTTTTCTTCAGGCAGAATCAAACAACATAAATGTAGCAGCCTCATCAACCTTGGAATTCCCAGCAGCAGCATCACTTGAGTTCAACACGTTCACCAAACAAACATCTCTCTGTTTGGCTCCAGCACACCTCTCTTTTCAAAGCACACTCCTCCAGTCTCAATACAGTCCACACTGCTAAGCTAAGTCAGCTCCTGTTGATAGACCTGTAAACCCCAGACTAAATAACAGAATCAACTTATCCCAGCCAGGTTCTTTTGGTTACTCAAAATATGCTCACCAAAATCCAGTGACTGGTTCAGCTTACATTACCGACACATATCTACCATCCAGACATTACCTCCTGCTTTCCTACAATATATAATTATGGAGAAGAATACTAATCCCTGATTTTATGAATTAAAGGTTTCATTATGCATGTTGGTGGAACTGATTCATCACATTCCAAGATATTGTCTGCTTTATGTAACATTATCAACATAAAAAGCAGCCCAGTCTGTTATTATGCCTAAATAATACATGTAAAGTTAAAAATATAGTACCATGTTTTAAAATGGCAAACAAAAACATGACTCTGTAATGTTTAAATAAAACAAAAAACTATTTAATTCACTGGTTCCTTAAGGTAATTTCTAACAAGTAGGGGTAGTTCAAAATCCAAAATCCCTTTAAAGATGTCTTCTATTTGTTATCAGGCCATGGTCAAAAGTGATTGGACAAAAAAGACAAGGAATACACAAATACTGTACATACATTAATGGACAGTAAACTACATGTGTCCATCAGTAACACATGGTGGTGTTGCGGGATCGCAGGGCCCTCCGTTACCTCCCTCCATCAGGAAGGCGGCAGTGAAGAAGAGGTGAGGCGGGCCGGTATCTGGCTTGGGGCCAGGGCCTGGCTGGGTACCGGGGCCGGTGTCTGGCTTTTAGGCAGAGCAGCGTTAGCGGCATTCCGGTGGCAGCGGCCATCTTCCTGAAGCTGTGATCTACAAGAAAATGGCCACCGGAGCCGGAGCATGCACTCTGCCACGCCGGAGCCCATTTTCCTGTAGATCACAGCTTGAGGTAGATGGCCGAGGCCACTGGAAAGCTGCTCACGCTGCTCTGCCATACCGCTCACAGCAAGACACCAGCCCCGGTACCAGGCCCCCAGCACCAGGTACAAGTCTCCCAGCACCAGGCCCAAGGCCCCTAGCACCAGGCACCAGGCCCCCAGCACCAGGCCCCCAGGAACCAGGTCCCCAGGAACCAGGCCCCCAGAACCAAGCCCCCAGCACCATGCCCCCCAGGCACCTGGCCCCCAGGCACCAGGCCCCCAGCACCAGGCCCCAGCCAACAGCCAGACACCGGCCCTCAGCCAGGCACCGGCCTCGAAGCATCTCACCTCTTCTGCTGGAGCTGCTGGGTTCCTGAGGAAGGGAACGGAGGGCACTGCGAACTTGCTTCACCACCATACCAACTCTCCGCTCTTGGAGCATCGGCTTTACGCATCCAGGGTCCTCAGCATTCCTCCACTTCCACCGGCTTCCTGAAGGATCCTGCCTCCTGTGACCCCCGCTCCACCGCCCCCCCAGGTGAGATACCTATTCACACTATAAGACTGACCCCCATCTTATAAAAAATATTTTCTTTCCTATTTTCCACCCCAAAATTTGGGGTGCGCCTTAAGGTCTAGTGAGTCTTATAGTCTGAAAAATACGGCACAAAATGTCAAATAGTCTCAAATCACCTTGCAGGTAAGGTCAGATAGTGTGGTGCCACATTATCTGATCTAACCTGCAAGGTAATTTGAGACTACATATGGCATTTACCCCTAGATGTTATGAGATACATCTACATATTTACTTTTTCTATAACACTAGGTCAGTAATTCAGCTATATTGAATACTACGTGTTTACTATTCTATTTGCCCTCCTCTCCAACTTTGGTGCATTATTTCTTTTGGCTGTTTACTACTTATTGTCAGCGCATTATTTTATTTCTATACTGTCTTTAAGACTCCAACACTGCATTGTTTGAACCTGTGAGTTGATTATTTTTCAATGACATTGTCTTCACAGCTATCTTAGCGCTACATTGGGGTGAGGTATATTCATTTTAGTTAACAAACAATACTGAGTTGACTACCTTTTACAATTACATTGTCCTGACAAGTTTTTATCTTGTGTTTTTTTGACCAGTTACTTTGTCCTCACACATTCTGTACGATGCTTTTTCCGTTACCCCATCTCTTATACTGTTTTTTATACACAACCATCTACATGTGCATCATATCAGTTGACTACTTATCCAATTACATTGTCCTCACTTTAGTCAGTATATATTGTACCATAATTATCTCTTGTGACAAACATATTCATTGTCACCATATGTTATGTCTGTTGGAGTAAAAATATAAATTGGGCATTAACAATTCACTTGATGCTTTGTGTATGTATTTTGTACACAAAAGTTTATTTGCAGCCCCCATCCTTTTAGTATTTTGCAGCTCTTTGTATATGTTTTTATGATTCATTTTATGGACTTATAAGACCTCTTCTATTGGCATACAGGTGCTAGAAATGTAAATCTATACATACCTGTATGGCCCATATTAGAGGTCTGCTTGCTTTTATATATCTTTTTATAAAATCCATTTTCCAGGCTTGGCGACTGGGGGACGCCAAAAAATGCCCACCTACCTACTTAATTTAAATATTTTCCCCTCTTCTGCCCTCCCCTGCACGTCACAGTGCCCTGTGACGTGCACTCTAGATCTGCACATCCCGCGCATGCGAAATGCGCCTGTAACTTATGACATGTTTTTTTTCTCCCTGCCCTATTTTACTGCTGTGCTCTAGTGCGCAGGGGCCAGGGAGTCACTGTGACTTCCGCTCCAGTAACCTCCGGCGTGCGCAACAATAAGGTTTGGTCCCCACTTCCTCCCGGATAGTTGATAACTATCAGGATGTGGGGGAAATGTTTTTCTTTTATTTTTTTAAGATAATGGGAAATATCAGTAAGAAAATAAGGGAAATAACTGTCTGTTTTTCCCATTTCTATTTTTTATGACCACAAATGATTCTCTCAGGTAGGGTGTTCACACAAGCACTGGATTCTTGTATAAAAACAATGTGTTGTTTATTTCCTCTGGTTGCACAGTACCAAAACAAAACCATAAATATACATCCCTTGCCTGGTCCAGATGGTGAGCTAGTCCCAGTTCAGTCCAATAAAACAGTTATTGTCCATAGAAACCACTGATACTTGCAGTTTGGTGCACACAGCCTGTGCAGACTCTTCTCAAAGATCGATTCTGGCTTGTTTCCCTCTTCAGCTCCAACACAAATCCAGTCTGGTCAGCTTCCCCTTGCTGACTGACTAAAGTAAACACCTAGCCTGGTTATATGCAGAGCCAGCCAGGTGCACTTAATCAGAACCTGTATAGCTAAGATTAAACCCTGACCTACCTGGCTTTGCTACACTTGGTATAGCATTTGAAATATGGTGATAATCAGTATCCACTCACTACTTTTCTATGGATTTTATATATTTGAAATAAAATGTCAAATTTAACCTATTTGGATCTAGTTAGACAAACCCACCTCCTGTTTCCATCAGGTTTTTATACCCCAAACTAATCCCAGCTATGTAATTGTCATGCAAATGAACTGCAAGTGCAGTGGGCAGGCAATGCATGTACAACTCTGTTGTCTCTCATCCCTATTCCTCTCCTGCTGCGTGTCTTCAGTCAGTGATTGACAGATCACTCTTTTTTAGTGACCTGCCTCTCCCACCTGAGATCTAGTGCTTAAACAGTAAAGTCCTGATGGAATGACTGTCAGTGTTTTGCACAGTTTGCAAATCATGATTAACACAAGCCATCCTTTTCACTAGAACAACCTGAACAATAACAAGCAGCAGGATTGAAGAAAATGGTTAATCTCGGATACAATTGACAAGCAATGCAAATTGTGCCAGACAGTTAGAATCTTCTTCATCACGACATTACTGTTTGTGCACCAGCCTGGGGAATGAGGGTGCTTGCATTAGACCTTGGGCTGGAAAGCCATGTCACAGAAAGAAGAATGATCTGTCAATCACTGACAGGCGACAGACGGTAGGCAGAGAAAAGGGAAGAGGTTCAGAAAAGCTGTAATGCAGTGCCCATCCACTGCACTTACGGGTCATTTACATAACAATTCAACAATAAATTTATCTAAAATGTATACTCCGATTTTAAAATTAAGGTATGAATGTACTCAGCTTTACAGCACCTTTATATTGATGGCATTAGTAAAACAAAATCTGATGCATTTCCCTTTAAACCTTGATATTTCATTATTTGTGGAAAATACTTAGATTTATATTTTAACTTGGAAAATGATTAACCTACTTTTTTCTATTAATTCATAATAACTCTTATAATATAAATTATTGAATATATGAAATAAAATGCATAGAATCGAGGATGGACTTCCTTAAATAATAAAAAAAGAGAAATTACAAGATAATAAGACTGCCACACTTCTGCCAAATAACTTTCAAGCGCAACTGCTTTAACTTAAAGAGATTTAAGGACCTGTGAAACTTCAATTACAGATTTACTGAAAGAATATTTTTACTCTATGTGAAAAAGAGAAAGCTTAAGAGAAGGTTTCTAAAGAGGATTAAATAGATCATAGATTTTTTTTTCTGCTGAAAATAATGTTGCAGTGGTAATAACTTAAGATATTTGTATTTAAAAGATATTTCCATAAAACTGTGAATGAATACAATATGGTTATTAGTGATTAGCAGACAATTATTAAATTGTCATCTTAAGAGGTCAACCCAAATCGATCTGTCTTAAATGATCCATATGTTGTGCACCGATAACAATAATCTATTCGATTCTCCATGTTTCTATATCAACCATTCCAAGTCTTTTGTTAGGTATTGATTAAACTGAAGAAGAAGAATTGTATTGTTATCTGCAACACCTTTAATTTATTTTTGTAAAGAAGCATAGGTGTGTAAAAGCAAAATATACTTGACTGCAAATCATTGTATGACTTTCTGTTTAATCTTTGTTTAGTCATTTGCATTAAACTCATCTGTCCAAATTCTTAAATTCAGTCTTTACAAGTACAAACTTGCAGTATAAGTTCCCGTAGGATTTTAGGATATTAATCAGTGAAGCTATTCAATACATTTTCTCTACATTGCCAAACAAATAGTGATGAGCGAGCATGCTCGCCACTGCTCAGTGCTCGCCCGAGCATCTCACTGCTCGAGATGCACGGCGCTCGTCGAGTATTTCTGGGGTTGCTCGGCGGGAGCTCAGGTCCCCTCCCTGCTTGTTTGGCGCTCTTTAGAGCACCAATCAACATGCAGGGATTGCCTGCCACTCACTGTAATGACGTAACCATGTTGGTTGTGGCATTAAAGTGATTGGCTGACCGCACAGCGTCATCAGGTCTATATTAAACCTGTCGCCGCCATGTTCGTCACAGTCACTCCAGAATCAGACAGTGTAGGGAGAGGTGCTGCTGCATCAGGGAGAGATTTGCTTGTGTATTAGGTAGTGTAGGGAGAAAAACCGTAAAATACACATGTCCATCTTAACAAGCAGTCCTTTTGAGGACTAACTAATCCATCTGCAGAGATATCAGGCAGTCAGTGTATATAGGCACGCAGGCAGGGTATATAGCAGACTGCAGTGCATATAGCACAAGAGGCTGAAATCCAATTCTGCCTTCTCCTGCTGTTAGATATTTCTATACAAAAACGCAGGTCTCAGGGCCCAGTAATACATTTCTTTGGATTTTAATCCTCATTATTTGCTTAAAAAGCAATCCAGAGAATACCGTTTTTCTGTGCCATTTGCTTGTTGACACTGCAGAATACAGCCAGGTCCATTCCATATAACAGCGCTAGAAATCCAGCTATCTAAAACTGTGTTTTCTCCGTCAAATGGATCACATATACGTTGTCAGAAAATACTGCCATTTCTGGCCTCCATTAAACATTTCCTTTAGTGTGTCAGTGAAGCAATTCACGGCAGTTTGCTGTTCAAACTACTTACCTACAGGCCAGGTATGTAAAACTTTTTTTTCTCCATCACACGGATCACATATACGTTGTCAGAAAATGCTGCCATTTCTTGCCTCCAATAAAAATTTCCTTTATTGTTTCAGTGAAGCAATTCACACCAGTTTGCTGTTCAAACTACTTACCTACAGGCCAGGTATTTAAAACTCTGTTTTCTCCGTCACACGGATCACATATATGTTGTCTGAAAATACTGCCATTTCTTGCCTCCATTAAAAATTTCCTTTAGTGTGTCAGTGAAGCAATTCACAGCAGTTTGCTGTTCAAACTACTTACCTACAGGCCACGTATTTAAAACTCTGTTTTCTCCATCACACGGATCACATATACGTTGTCAGAAAATACTGCCATTTCTGGCCTCCATTAAAAGTTTCCTTTAGTGCGTCAGTGAAGCAATTCACACCAGTTTGCTGTTCAAACTACTTACCTACAAGCCAGGTATTTAAAACTCTGTTTTCTCCATCACACGGATCACATATACGTTGTCAAAGAATACTGCCATTCCTGGCCTCCATTAAAAATTTCCTTTAGTGTGTCAGTGAAGCAATTTACAGTAGTTTGCTGTTCAAACTACTTACCTACAGACCAGGTATTTAAAAGTTTGTTTTCTCCATCACACGGAACACATATAAGTTCGCTCCAAACTCAGTTATTTGTAGTGAGCGTGGAAGATACTGTTCTCCATTTAAAATGGGCAAGGCAAGTGGCAAGGGACGGGGAACTGGACGTGATGGTAATGGTGCATGCAGAGGCCAAGGACAAGGCCTTGTGATGTGACGCTCGCAGCCCTGCCCTGTGAAGATGGAGGGGGTACTCGGAGCCGGGTCAGATGTCGAGGGGATGTAGCCGTGGCCTGGACCCGTTCCGTGCCCTTGGCCATCACATTTAAAAAATAATGGGCTATCGGTGTTGGTGAGGATGAGTGGTGGAATTGAGACTACGCCACCTGCGGTGCCTGGTGATGCGCCACCAGCGCTGCTAGCAGTCCTCTGAGGCTGGATGTTAGGGCAGCTTGAGATGTCATGACTCCCCACAGGCGGAGCAGGGCCTCAGGGCAGGGGAGCAGGAGAATGGAAGGAGTAGATATAGGAATACTCTGGTGGTGTGTGGTGCGGTGCAGAATAAAGAGTCTGGAGGCCTTAGGAGTAGTCTTCCAGGTCTTTTACTCACGTTATTGTAAGCAGCAGCAAGGCTTCTCCCTGATCCTCACGGATTACTGTGGTCACCAGAGACGAGGGCTCAGCGCACCCAGGATATTCAGGCACTCCGATCAGGACACTCTGAGTGTTCCTAAACTGTCCCTTTTTGACCTCTCCTGTCCATGTACGTGCAAAGGCTGGGTCTCCCTCCGGACTATGCACAGATTTGGGGCACGGCGGCGATTGCTGTTCCGTCCGTCCCGCGATGGGATCCACTGTAGCCTTCCGGGCTTCTCTAACAGAGACGTGAAGTGGCAAAGTCAGATGTCGGGGGCCGGTACCCCTCTTGCAGCAGGAATCATTCTGGCTGGGCCAGAGTGGAGAGTACAGGTGGCATATGCCACTCCATCCGTACTCCCTGGGATCGTTTTGCTTGTGGAGCTGTTTCACTATAGCTCCCGACCTTCTTGAGCAAGGGAACTCTACCGGGGTAGAGACACTGTTAACTCATATCCGCTCCTCGTGTCAAGGTCAGAGCACGAGGACCGTGCATCTACAACATGTTGCAGGCTCCAACACATGGCCGCTGCCAGCTGTGAAGATTACACTCCATCAGTAGGAATTAAGAATCAAGAACGGAACCAAGAACCTTGTGCTCAAGATGGCTGGCTATTATATAGCAAATTATGTGTGCAAACTAAAACTGTGTTCTACCCTTCACCCACTACATGGTTCCCCCTACTTTTGGGTCCCCTCACTTGTGATCCTGCTGAGGTGGCACTATGGTGCATACTTGCCTCCCATAGGTCAGGAGTGTGTGTAGTGTTGAATGTAGATTAGGGTCCTGACCAGTGGACCTTCCTTACCTGGGTGAGGAGACACTACACCTGCTGACAGGCTGCAGTATCCCCCCTTGTGGTGACCGAACCCTCAGGGGCGCCACACTTGGACAAGCTGAAATTGTGTCACAACAAACACCCACATCTTCTCTCCTGACCTTCCTGTCCCAATTTCAAGTGGACCGCAGCACACCACTATTGAACCCAGAGCAGTGTGAAAAGGTTGTTGGTTGGATAGCAGATTCTTCCAGTCACTTAACCACCACCACCAACACCCTGTCTTCCACATGGTCAAGTCTCAGTAAGTGTGAGTCTGGACCGCATATTCCTCACCATGATCCTCCTTCCTCCCACCATGCCGAGTGCCCAGAGAAAACTGATCCCACACTTGGACACTCCGAAGAGCTGTTCACTTTTCCATTTACAGATTCAGGCCTTTTGCCCGGTTCACTTGAAGCGGGTAAAGAGGAGATCGCGTGTTGCGATGCCCAAATATTTGAGCAGCCGCGCTCACACGAAGGCGACGGTGTGAAAGTGTCACCAGACGTGGACTATGATGAGACACAATTGCCAGAAAAACAGGAGGAGGACCAGGGTGCAGAAGTGGAAGACGAGGTGGTGGATGATATAGTAACTGACACAACCTGGCAGGAGGACACGCAGCACATAGGGGGAGGGAGGCAGAGCACCCCAACAGGCAGGAAGAAACAGTGTGGTGGCCGCAGACAGAAGGCAGGCAACCGTTCTCCGTAACAGCAACATGAAGGAAGTTGTCAGTACAACTGTTAGGTCTTAGCGAGTCTGGTTGTTTTTTAAAAATTCTGCCAATAACCCCAAAAAGGCCATTTGCACCACCTGCCAGGCCAGCATCAGCAGGGGTGGCAAAACGACCAGCCTGACCACCACCAGCATGATCAGGCACATGGCAGCAAAGCACCCAACTTTGTGGGCCGAACCCCAGGGTCCAGGAACAGTGTCTGCAGGTGGCACCATTGCTTCTTCCGCTGTTGCGCATGCAAGCCAATCCCCTGTCCATGGTGCATGTGAAGATGCTTCCAGCCCTGCACCTGTCATTGCACACTCTCAAGTAGCAGCATCAGGAAGCACGTCCATGTCCTTGTCCCAGAACACCGTTCAGTTTTCCAAATATGCTGCCAACGCCCCACAGGCCACACTACTAAATTCTCACATTTCACGACTGCTTGCTCTCGAAAAGTTACATTTTAGGCTTGTGGAGACGGAAGCATTCCGCAACCTGATGGCGGCGGCCGTCCCTCAGTACTTGGTCCCCAGCCGCCACTATTTTTCCCCATGTGCCGCCACCCGCATTACACAAGCACGTGTCCCAAAACATTAGCCGTGCCCTCAACAACGCAGTTACCGGGAAAGTCCACCTAACCACAGACACGTGGACAAGTGCTTGTGGGCAGGGATGGTACATCTCGCAGACGGCTTACTGAGTTAACATAGTGGAAACCGGGACCCAGTCGGACCTTGGGGCGGAACACAGCCTCCCGACGCCAAGGATTGCGGGCCCTAGGTCAATCAGGGTTGCCCCCGCGGTCTACAACTCCTGCACCTCATCCTCCTCTGCCTCCTCCTCCTCTTCAGCCTCCATCTCCAAAATGACCACATCAGTCACAAGCTGGAAGCACTGCAGCACTGCCTCGTCCAAGCGGCAACAGGCTGTGCTGAAGGTAATATGCTTATTGGACAAACCGCACAATGCTGAAGAGTTGTGGATAGATCTGGATGAGCAGCCAGATCTGTGGCTCACACCGCTGAACCTACAGCCAGGCATGGTGGTGTGTGACAATGGCCGGAACCTGGTGGAGGCTCTGAGGTGAGGCGAGCTCACACATTTACCATGCCTGGACCATGTGCTTAACCTCGTGGCTCAGCGGTTTCTCAATTCTTACCCGGAGCTGCCAGATCTGCTTGTTAAAGTACACCACCTGTGTACCTATTTTAGAAAGTCAGCTACAGCTTCCGTCTCCCTTGCCGTGTTTCAGCAGCGTTTGCAGCTTCCGGCTCACAGAATGGTGTTTGATGTCCCCACTTGTTGGAACTCTACACTGTAGATGTTGGGAAGGATTTGTGAGCAGAAGAGGGCAGTTGTTGAGTACCAGCATGATCAAGGCCATCAGTATTCAGTTCAGACTCCACACATAAGACCTCAGGAGTGGACATGGATGTCAGATATATGTACCATCCTCCAAAACTTTGAGGACGCCATCAAGATGGTGAGCGGCGATGATGCCATAATTAGCATCACCATGCCGCTTCTCTGTTTTCTGAAACACTCTCTGCTCAAAATCAAAGAGGATGCATTGCAGGCGGAGCACGATGAGATGGAGCAAGGAACCATACAGGGTGATTACACACAGCCAAGCCTCATCTCATCCCAACATGGATTGGGTGACAATGAGGAAGAGGAGGAGGAGGAGGAAGGACAGGAGCTAGTTTCATGCAATATAGATAGTACTACCTGCACAGCTGTTATACCGTCTGTTCAGCGTGGATGGCCAGAGGACAGAGAGGAGGAGGAGGAGGAGAGCATGGTTAGTCATCCTCTTGGTTAGGACATGGAAGTCTTGCCTGTTAATAGTCTGGCATGCATGGCTGAGTTTATGTTACACTGCCTCTCCCATGACCTTCGCGTTCTCAAAATTTTGGATGACAGTCATTACTTGTTAGTGACAATTCTAGACCCACGCTACAAGGAGAACTTTACATCTCTTATTCCTGAGGCGGACAGGTCTACAAAAATGGGGCTGTACTAGAAGGCCCTTGTTGCGTAACTATTAAAAAATTACCATCTGAAAACGCTGGCGGCGAGAGAGACACAAATGCAATCCAGCAGAGGCAGGGGAACACTGTCAAAGTTCTGGGAGAGTTTTTTCAGACCCTCCCATCTTACAGGCCCTGAGGCGCGGGGTACTCTCACAAGGAGTGCAAAGTTTTGGAAGATGCTGAGGGAGTACCTTGCCGACCGTACCAACATCCTCCGTGATTCCCCTGTGCCTTATAATTATTGGGTATCCAAGCTGGATACGTGGAATGAACTGGTTCTCTATGCCTTTGAGGTCCTGACCTGCCCTGCCGCCAGCGTTTTACTGCAGCGGGTTTTTAGTACTGCTGGTGGAATTATAACTGATAAGCGCATCCGCCTGTCAACTGAAAATGCTGACAGGCAGACTCTTATAAAAATGAACAAGGGTTGGATTGGGCCAGACTTCTCAACACCACCGAACGGTAGCAGCGTAACATAAACTCAAATCCAGTGTCTTTTCTAGGGAGGTGTATTCCCATGCACCTTTTCACACCCTCACATGGGTATACGCTTCCTGATTTTGGCTATTTGCCCTTGTCCTCCTCCTTCTCCTCATCCTCCACCACCATATCACCAGGGTGACCGTGGTCCGTGATGCAACACCCACATAATTTTTTTAAAGGGTGTTTATGATGCTCGTAAAATATTTTTTTTATACAGTATGTTCATGTATACCCCCCAGGGGTATAAATGTTTGTCAGCCCATAAACGTAGTGCATGGGCATTACAAGTATAGGAGGCCCGCTCCTTTCTAATGGGAACATTTTTTTATGAGGCCCTCTAACTCTCTTCCAAGGGGCATTGAAGTGCCTCCAAATTTTTGCCAGCCCTTGCATTCACTGCATAGGCCAACACTATGGGAGACTCTTTCCTTTCTAATGGGAATTTGTCGTTACTGTGGCCCTGCTCTATGTGTCTTTAATTTCTTAGTGGGGTTTTTCCTAAATTTGGTCAGCCGTTGGACTCACTGCGTACCGTATAACTGTATAGCAGACCCTCTCCTTTCTAATGGGAACATGTCGTACCTTGTTACTGTGGCCCTGCTCTATGTGTCTTTAAATTCTTAGTGGGGTTTTTCCTAAAATTGGTCAGCCGTTGTACTCAGTGCATATCCTATAACTGTATAGCAGACCCTCTCCTTTCTAATGGGAACATGTCGGACCTTGTTACTGTGGCCCTTCTCTATGTGTCTTTAAATTCTTAGTGGGGTTTTTCCTAAAATTGGTCAGCCGTTGTACTCAGTGCATATCCTATAACTGTAGAGCAGACCCTCTCCTTTCTAATGGGAACATGTCTTACCTTGTTACTATGGCCCTGCTCTATGTGTCTTTAAATTCTTAGTGGGGCTTTTCCTAAAATTGGTCAGCCGTTGGACTCACTGCATACCCTGTAACTGTATAGCAGAATCTTTCCTTTCTAATGGGAATTTGTCGTTACTGTGGCCCTGCTCTATGTGTCTTTAATTTCTTAGTGGGGTTTTCCTAAATATGGTCAGCCATTGGACTCACTGCGTACCGTATTACTGTATAGCAAACCCTCTCCTTTCTAATGGGAACATGTCGTACCTTGTTACTGTGGCCCTGCTCTATGTGTCTTTAAATTCTTAGTGGGGTTTTTCCTAAAATTGGTCAGCCGTTGGACTCACTGCATACCCTATAACTGTATAGCAGGCTCTATATATACATGCTCGACACTGCTCAGAACTCGCCCGAGCATCTCACTACCCAGGACGTTCAGCGAGCACCGAGCATTTTCGGGTTACTCGGGCGCGAGCTCGGGTCTCCGCCCTGCACGTTTGGCACTCTTTACAGAGCCCATGAACATGCAGGGAATGCCAGCCAGTCACTGTAATGCCGCAGCCATGTTGGTTGTGGGCATTACAGTGATTGGCTGGCTGCACAGCATCACCTCGAGTATTTAAAACCGGGTGCCGCCTTCTTGGACACAGTCGCTCCGGATCAGATGATGTAGGGAGAGTGCTGCTGAGCTAGGGAGAGATTTATACTGCAAAATAGGTAGTGTAGGGTCTCTAAAGTCTTCAAAATCAAACAAACAGTCCTTCTCAGGACTAGTATCCATCCCAGATATCAGGCAGGCAGGCAGGCTCTATAGGAGACGCAGTGGTTATACCAACAAACACTGCATTAAAGTCCTGTGTGCTGCTTGTCAAATTGCTAGACTTTGCCCCAGGTATCAGGGGCTAGGAAAAATCCTTTTTTTTTCATCTAAATCCTCTTTTTTTTTTCCTCAGTTAGACTGTACAAATACCTGTCTTATTAACCTTTTGGTATTTTTCCCCCTAGAAAAAAAAAAAATTGAGTGTGTCTGTTAGTGTTCCACCTTTTTGCATAAAAAAAAAACAGTTTCAGAGTCTCGCTGGCTGTTCAGACACAAATATATCTGCTTAAAAGATTCTGGTGTAGGCCATAGAACTAGAACTGTGATTTTCCTCTTCCACGGTTCAAATCTGCGTGTAATCCACATTTTTGCATAAAAAAATACAGTTTGAGTGTCTCGCTGACTATTCAGACACAAATATATCTGTTTAAAAGATTCTTGTGTTGGCCAGAGAAATAGAACTGTGGTTTTCCTCTTCCACGGTTCAAATCTGAGTGTAATCCACCTTTTTGCATGAAAAAAAACAGTTTCAGTGTCTCGCTGACTGTTCAGACACAAATATATCTGTTTAAAAGACTCTGGGGTAGGCCAGACAATTAGAACTGTGGATTTCCTCTTGCACGGTTCAAATCTGCGTGTATTCCACCTTTTTGCATAAAAAAAAAATGTTTCAGTGTCTCGCTGACTGTTCAGACACAAATATATCTGATTGAAAGATTCTGGTGTAGGCCAGAGAAATAGAACTGTGGTTTTCCTCTTCCACGGTTCTAATCTCCTTTTTATTACCCTTTTGCCATTGATAGTGCGAGTGTAAGCTATTTTACTTCATTTACAATGGGCAAGGTGCGTGGCAAGGGACGTGGAACTGGACGTTCTGGTGATGGTGCGTGCAGAGGATGGGGCTGTGGCCAATGTGAAAATGTGCCACAACCAACAGCCACATCTTCTCGCTTCCAGTTCTTGACCGAATTACTAGGAAAGCACACTACAACACCAGTATTGCCAACTGATCAGTGTGAACAGGTTGTTAATTGGATAGCAGATACTACTTACAGTCACCTGGGCACTACCGCCTCCGGTCTGTCTTCCACATAGTCAAGCGTTAGTAGCCGTGAGTCTCGACCGCATACTCCTCCTCACCCTGATGCTCCTTCCTCCCACCATGCCGAGTGTGATCAGACAGCAATTGATCCCACAGTTGGACACTCTGAAGAGCTGTTCACTGGTCCATTACCTAATTTGGGCCCCTCGCCTGCTCCACTTGAAGTGGTGAAAAAGGAGATCCTATGTAGAGATGGCCAAATATTTGAACAGCCACGGCCACAGGAAGGCAACGCTGTCAATTTGTCACAAGAGGTGGACGATGACGAGACATAATTACCACGAAGTGACGAGGAGGACCGTGGTGCGGAAGTGGAAGAGGAAGAGGTGGTGGATGATCCCGTAATTGACCCAACGTGGCAGGAGGACACGCAGAGCGAGGCCAGAAGCACACAGGAGGAGGGAGGCAGAGTACCCCAACTGGCAGGAAGAAGCAGTGTGGTGGCCGCACACAGAAGGCGGGCAACAGTTCCCCGTAGCACCAACACGAGGGACATTGCCAGTACAACCGGTAGGTCTGCCAGAGTCTGGAATTTTTTTAAAGACTCTGCTGATAACCCCAAAAAGGCCATTTGTACAACCTGCCATGCCAGCATCAGCAGGGGTAACAAAACTACCTGCCTGACCACCACCAGCATGATCAGGCTCATGTCAGCGGGAGTCACCACTGCTTCTTCCGCTGTTGTGCGTGTAAGAGAACCCCCTGTTGTGCGTGCAAGGCAATCCCCTGTCCATCCTGCATGCAAATATGCCCCCTCCTCTCAGCCTTCACTTGTAATGGCAGTTTCTCAAGAAACAGCATCAACGTCCACGTCCACGTCCCACCGCAGCGTTCAATTTTCCATATCCCAGACCTTTGAATGAAAGCGCAAATTTGCAGCCAATACCCCATAGACAACAGTCGTAAATTTGCACATTTCACGACTGCTTGCATTGGAAATGCTGCCTTTTAGGCTGGTGGAGACGGAATCCTTCCCCAACCTGATGGCGGTGGCCATCCCTCCGTACTCGGTCCCCAGCCGACACTATTTTGCCCGGTGTGCCATCCCCGCACTACACAAGCACGTGTCCCAAAACATCTGCCGTGCCCTCACCAACGCAGCTACTGGGAGAGTCCACCTGACAACGGACACATGGACAAGTGCTTGTGGCCAGGTATGGTACATCTCCCTGACGGCACACTGGGTAAACATAGTGGAAGCCGGGACCCAGTCGGACCTTGGGACAGAACACATCCTCCCCACACCGAGGATTGCGGGCTCTATGTCAGTTAGAGTTGCCCCCACAGTGTACAGCTCCTGCACATCATCCTCCTCCTCCTCCTCATGTTCAGCCTTGATCTCAGATATCACCACATCAGTTACAAGCTGGAAGCATTGCAGTACTGCCTCAGCCAAGCGGCAACAGGTTGTTCTGAAACTCATAAGCTTAGGTGATAAACCTCACACTGCTTGTGAGTTGTGGACAGCTGTGAAAGAGAAGGCAGATCTGTGGCTGTGACCGCTGAACCTACATCCAGGCATGGTCGTGTGTGACAATGGCCGTAACCTGGTGGCGGCTCTGACGCAAGGCGAGATCACACACGTACCATGCCTGGCTCATGTACTTAACCTCGTGGTTCAGCGGTTTCTTAAATCGTACCCCGAGTTGCCAGTAGTGTTGAGCCACCCCCGAAGTGTTCGAGTTCGGTTCGGTTCGTCGAACACCCGTGTGTTCGCCGAACTGTTCGTCGAACACCTTCGAACACCGTTAAAACCAATGGCAGGCAAACAAAAACACATAGAAACACATAGAAAACACCTTCAAAGGTGTCCAAAAGCTGACAAAGTGCTCAGAAGACACAACTAACACATGGAAAAGTGACAAGTACATATAGTCATGCGAAAAGAAAAGAGGTGGAGGAGTAAAAGGAGGGGGAGACACAGATATAGGCATGTCATGCCCTTCTAAAATCCAAAAAGTGAGAAGCCGACACGTTCAGTCCGCTCCTGCTCGTGCCACCTCCGTGTCGCCGGGTTTGTGCCAGAGCTGCGGTGAACCCTGACGGCCAGCCGCCCTCTCCCAATACTGGTGCCTGTCCGCTGGTGGGTCGAGCGAGCCCCCCTGTGGTGGAGGCAGCTCTAAGCTTTTTAATTTAAATTGTCTCTCTAATTTGAATGAATACACTTTAAATCCATTTACAAGGATCTATTGGAGGGCAAGTCTCATGCCAGCAGCCGCGTAATTCCAGCTCCAGTAGCATCCACTAAAGCTGCTGCAGTTAAAAAGCTTTTATAAGGATCGAGCTCGGCTGTCCACCGCAAGGCATCCTATTGCCAGTCCCAGCCCCTATGCCTTGGGGTGCCTCCTGATGCTCTTCACTGAGTATCCCGTGGTCCCAAAGCATTTCCTTTGAAAAAATTAAGTGTCCAAACTACAGGTGGTGTAGCTTGCTTAACAGCCGGGATAATCCGCTGACTAGCAGACACTGCTACTAGGCACAAAGTATTTCCTGGGCTAGATGCAGTTAAAAATTTGTAATTGGATACTCTCGTTGGATGCTGAGAAAGCATTCCATAGAGTCTCCTGGCACGCCATATATGATTCTCTTAAAAAGCTTGGGGTAGGGGTCTAGGGGACCCTTTTATAGCCAAAATCACGGCCCTGTATCGCAATACGTCACCTAGGCTGAAGATATATGGAACTGTAGCACCCTGAGGGCTCGGTTGCTACAAAGGTATTGCACCTCACCCAGAGGTGTGATATCCCACTCTCAGGTAAGGATGGAGTGTGGATCAGGACCCGACACCTGCATGCATTACACCACATTGCCGTGGGGCAGGGCGACCAATATGCCTCTGAGATGGGCACGACAGTCCCTGTCCCTGGCTGGAGTGGGGGGAGGGAACACTGAGGAAGGGGAACCCTGTAGTGCAGGAGCAGGGAGGAAGCAGTTCCTGGGTGCATTGAGAAGGGAGTGTAAAAGGTGGGCACCATCTTAGTTCAGTGCAGAGAAGTCTGAGCAGAAGTGGCAGGGAGCAGGGGCTCTGCATGAGCTCTGCTCCGGAGGCGGGCCTAGTAACAGAGGCCCAGGCCTGGAAGAAGGAGAAGGAAGGAAGAGGAGCGGAGAAGGCTCCAGGAACGAGGAATGAAGGGATCCCAGGGGTGCGGACGGGCGAGTCGCCACCGCACGCCCGAATCCACCTGCGTGGAGGGGTCAGGCCAAAGGGGGAGACCGGTCCCCGAAACTAGTGGAGGCAGGAAACGACCCTCAGCTAGAAACAGGAGGTTGTGACATTTTATGTGGCGCAGCCCCTCGCTACACCCGCTAGGAAGGCACCACATAGGGTCAGGGAAACTGGCGCCAAGTTTACCAAGAGGAGGCCCGAGGCAGCCGGACAGAAGGGTTGGTAAGAAAGGCCAGACAAAGGACACACAAAGGGGGTCCTGTGAAGCACTCCAAAGTTATCTGGGAGTTGTCTGAGCCCCTCACCTGGTGAGCACAGTACGACGTGGGCAGCCGTTACCTGCAGACGTGGTCTGGATAATAAGAACTGTGAGTAAAGGCCCTGGACTGCATCACTGACTCCGTGTCATTACTGCTGCTGCCCTGCACCATCACCCCCATCCTCCGCATACACTGCCCTGAGGCTATACTCCTCCCGTGGGGAGTTATGCTACGCTCTGCTGCACCCACAACACCAGCCTCAGTGGTCTGCCCTGGAGCGGCGGTTCACTCTGACCGCAATCCACGGGTGGCGTAGTCGGACATGTTAACATCAAAACCACATAAATAGTTACGCCACTGGTTTGACCGCCCTGAGCCACGGAACCGGGTTGCCGCCACGGAGACTACAACCACCAGCATCCACCAAAAAGGGTCCGGCTCCGGGTGTCCCAAGGCCCAGGGGGCGCCTCAGAACATTTTCATCACCTTTCACAATCACCAATGGGACAAGGCAGGGATGTTCTCTGTCCCCTCTCTTATACATCCTAGTGACGGAGCACCTGCTCTCATCAATTCGCCATAACCCCAATATTAGGTGGATTGAGGTGGGAGGCACCGAGTACAAGTGCTCTCTATTTTCTGATGATGTCCTAGTATATATCACTCAATCACATATATCCATCCATGCTGTTATGGCTGAAATAGATCACTTTGTTACATGGTCAAATTTTAAAATCAATGCAGCGAAGTCTGAGGCCCTCGATGTCTCCCTCCCCAAATCCATATAGGATTCCATCCAGTCCAACTTTCCCTTTGCCTGACCCTCACAGGGTATCAAATACTTAGGAATTCCTATTCATAGAGACCTCTCCCATCTATGTTATCTTAATTTTGGGCCCTTTATTGAACAACTCCATACAGACCACGGTTGGCAAGTTAGAACTGTAAGATTCACTACGTGAACCACTGGTGTTTTGTGGAAAAGCACATGTACACTGTGTTCCAAATTATTATGCAAAAAGTGTTTAGGAGTGATAAGGGAAGAATTTGTTTGTTTGTCAGTTAAACTCATTGATGGTGATGTGTGTCAGGGCTATTTATATCACTGTAAGCAATTGCAGACACCTGTGCTAATTAGTTTGGCAGGTGTGTCCAATGAAAGGCAAGACGACTTAAGAAGGCTGTCTCACATTATTAAGCAGCCTACATTTTCTGCCAAAATGGGAAAGAAAAAGGATGTGTCGGCTGCTGAGAAGCAACAAATTGTGGAGTGTTTAGGTCAAGGCATGACTACAATCAACATTGTGCGATGATCAGGATGAAGTGTCTTGGCAATCAAGAAGTATGTAGCTGATTCACAGTACACACGTGTGCGTGCTGATAAGGGCAAATTGAGGACTCTTTCCTACAGGCAATTACGTCAGGTTGAAAGAGCAGCGGCAAAAAAGCCTTGTCATAGCAGCAGACAAGTTTTTGAAGCTGCTTGTGCCTCCAACGTCCCCCGAACAACAAGATGCAGGGTCCTTCAGAGGTTTGCAGCTGTGCATACGCCATCCTGTCGACCTCCTCTATCCACTTCACACAAGCAGAAACAGCTCCAGTGGGCCAAACATTACATGAAGACTGATTTCAAAACTGTTTTGTTCACGGATGAGTGCCGTGCAGCGCTCGATGGTCCAGATGGATGGAGTGGAGGATGGCTGGTTGATGGACACCCCACGCAAACACGGCTACAGCGCCAACAAGGAGGAGGTGGAGTAATGTTTTGGGCTGGAATCATGGGGAGAGAGATTGTCGGCCCCTTTAGGATCCCTGAAGGCGCTAAAGATGAACTCCATAATGTATGTGGATTTTCTCAAACAGCACTTCCTGCCATGGTTCAAGAAGAAGAACCGTGTATTTCACAGCAAGATCATTTTTCTGCATGATAATGCACCATCTCATGCTGCACATAAAACATCTGCATCTTTGGCTGATATGGGCATAAAAGGGGACAAACTTATGGTGTGACCCCCATGCTCCCCTGACCTCTACCCCATTCAGAACCTTTGGAGCATCATTAAAAGGAGTGTCTATGATGGCGGGAGGCAGTTCACATCTAAGCAACAGCTCTGGGAGGGTATTCTGTCCTCATGCAAAACAATTGAAGCAGAAACCATCCAAAACCTGACAAATTCAATGGACGAGAGAGTTCAGAAGCTCCTTTCGAACAAGGGGTCCTGTGTGAAAATGTAACATCACCTAGAATAAAGTTTTGAGCTGAAAACTGTTTGATTTCAGTTTCTAACAACCTGCTAATGCTTATAATTTCAAAAATGACCATTTTTTTGGTCTTTATTAAAATGAAAAGGTTGATCGAAAAGTTTGGGGGATCTAAGAGTGTGGCAACCCAGTAGTCATGATTACTTCGAATTCTGACAATATGAGGGTCATGCTGCAGGTAGTGCAGCAAGAAGGCACTTATGTGTCTTGCGCATCTCGGAGCCCCAAAATTATTTTCCGGGCTAGATGCAGCTAAAAATTATTATTAATTTTAAATCTGGTGAAGCTTTAGTATAGATGGCCTAATAGAATCAGTGCTGCACACTGCTACAAAGCCCAAATTATTTTCCAGTCAAGATACAGATAAACATGATTAGTAATTTTAAATCTGGTGGAGCTTATTATAGATGGCCTAATAGAATCAGTGCTGCACACTGCTACAAAGCCCAAATTATTTTCCAGCCAAGATACAGATAAACATGATTAGTAATTTGAAAGCTTAAAACGGTTGGTAAGGTGATTTTAACCAATCATCAAGCTTTTACTCTCCCCAGGATGACACAGGGGTAGAAAAGTCGTTTCGGATCCATGATTTGTTCATCTTTATGAACGTGAGTCTGTCTACATTATCAGTGGAGAGCCGCGTGCGCTTATCTGTCAGCACACCACCAGCAGCGCTGAACACACGTTCAGACAGAACGCTGGCTGCGGGGCATGACAAGATCTCCAAGACGTAAGTGGCTAGCTCCTGCCATTTATCCAGATTGGAAGCCCAAAAAGAGCAAGGGTCCAGTGACACAGTCATGGCTTCAATGTTTACTTGGAGATACTCCTGTACCATCGTCTCTAGGCGTTGACTATGTGTCAGACTTCTTGTCTCCTGTGGCCTTGCAAAGGATGGGCTAAAAAAGTGGTGAAATGATTCCGCAAAATTGATGTTACCTGCAGATACTGTGGTTCTGTTACGGTTTGAGTGCTGAACACTTGACGGTCCCACGGTTGGCAAGTTGGAACTGTGAGATTCACTTCGTGCACCACTGGTATTTTGTGGAAAAGCACATGTAAGATTCTGCAACAGTCTCTGCTGATACTCCTGCATGCGTGCATCCCTTTCTATAGCAGGAATAATTTCTGCAAATTTACTTTTGTACCGGGTATCTAACAGTGTGGCAACCCAGTAGTCAGGATTATTTCTAATTCTCACAATTCGAGGGTCATGTTGCAGGTAGTGCAGCAAGAAGGCACTCATGTGTGTTGCGCATCCAGGAGCACCAAGTCACTGTTGTGTTGGTGGCGAGGTAACAATCATGCTTCCTTCCTCTGTCCTCTCCCCCCAACCTCGCACAACAGAAATGTGATCAAGGTCTCCCTCATCTGATGTGTCTTCCATCAGTTCGTCCTCCACTTCTTCCTGGGCTCCTGCACCTTCCTCACTAGTTTGGCTGCTACCATGCGCCCTGGTAAAACCATCTCCCCCACCCTCACATGCCTGCCGCCTTGGTGCTGCCGACCGTCTGGACCTTGCAGATGTTAGCCCTTCTGCATACAACTCCTCCTCCTCTACTTCCTCCACCTCCTCTTGTGCCACCACCTGACTCCGAATTCTGTTTAACATGTGCTCCAGCATGTAAATCACCGGAATAGTCATGCTGATAATGGCATCGTCAGCACTAAACATCTTCGTCGCCATTTCAAAACTGTGCAGAAGGGTGCATAGGTCCCTGATCTGAGACCACTCCTCCAGCGTGATTTGCCCCACCTCTGGATCTCGTTGGCCCAGGCTATACATCAGAACGTATTGCACCAGGGCTTGTCGGTGCTGCCAAAGTCGCTGCAACATGTGCAGAGTTGAATTCCACCGGGTAGGCACATCGCATTTTAGCCGGTGAAGTGGCAGGCCCAACGACTTCTGTAGAGATGTAAGTCGCTGAGCTGCGGGATGCGAACGGCGAAAGTGAGCACACAGCGACCGTGCAATCTGCAGAAGGCCATCTAGTCTGGGATAGTGGGCTAAAAATTGCTGGACAACCAGGTTCAACACGTGAGCCATACAAGGCACGTGTGTGACATTGCCCCGGCGAAGGACCGCACCCAGGTTTGCAGCATTGTCACACACGGCCTTCCCTGGTTTCAGGTCCAGTGGAGACAACCATTCATGAAATTGGTTCTACAGAGCTGACCACAACTCCTCAGCTGTGTGACTCACATTTCCCAGACATTTCAATGTAAAAACCGCCTGATGACGTTGAGCCCTACTGCCAGCATAGTAAGGAGGTGTGCAGGATCCCTTCTGCGTAGTTAGAAAGCTTGTGGCATGACCAGACAGGCTTTGGGTGCAGGTGGAAGACCGAGAGGAGGTTGAGGAGGCAGAAGCAGTGGAGGAACTTTGACATAAAGAGGATTGACGCACAACTCATGGGGAAGGCAAGACTTGGACAGCAGCCCCTTGTCCTGCTGTCACCATAGTTACCCAGTGCCCAGTCAGCGACATGTAACGCCCCTGTCCATGCCTACTCGTCCAAGTGTCTGTGGTGAAATGCACCCTGTCACACACAGAGTTTCTCAAAGAAGCGGTGATGTTGTGTGCGACATGCTGGTGGAGCGCAGGCACACCTTTCTTTGAGAAGTAGTGCCGACTGGGCATCTGGTACTGGGGCACTGCGACGGACATAAGGTCTCGAAAATCCTCTTTGTCCACCAGGCGGAAAGGCAGCATTTCTGTAGCCAAGAACTTGCAGATGGTGAAATTCAACCTCTTAGCTTTCTCATGGCTAGGAGGAAATGGTCTTTTACTTGTCCACATCTGAGGGACCGAGGGCTGGCTATTGTGCTTAGACGGGGTTGATAAGGGTGTCCCCGGCAAACTGCCGGTCTGTGAGGAAGATGCAGGCGGACATGTTAGGTTGCCTTGATCCAAAGGTGGTGCTATCGATGTCGGACAGCGCTCAACACCAGCTGGTGTTACCACCTCCAAAGAAAATGATGACCTGCCAATCACGCTGGCTGTTGCGGGTAAAGAGGTGGCAGGTCTGCGCCCCAAAACAGGTGTGACTGCTGTCCCCCCAGTCACAGAGGATGAAGAGGCCGTGGATGCACAAGATGGGGCAGACGGTGGTTGGCCCGGCTGGCTAGGCCGCATTGTAGCACACTGAGCTTCCCACTGCAACTTATGCTTCATGTCCATGTGCCGGTTCATGCATGAAGTACTCAAACTATGTATTTTTTGGCCTCTACTTAGCTTTTGCTGACAAATGTTACAGATAACACGAGTTGGGTCATCTTTATCGATCTGAAAAAATGCCCAGGCTATGCAAGGCTTAGCACCCATGCGACCTGAAGAGCCACCACGACTTGTGGTGAGATGCAGAGTTGTGTTTGAGGATGCAGTTGTTGACGTGCTTCCAGTACTACGTCTCTGTCCAGGAAGGCGCAACCTGACCTCGTCGTCACTAGCATCTTCCTCCACCTCCTCTGCTGACCTCATCTCTTGGCTGACTGTGGGTTGACAGTAAGTGGGATCTCCAACCTCATCATCATCACCCTGTGCGTTATCACACCTGTCGTCCTCAGAGCCAACCTGTTCCTGCCCTGACAAAAAACTAAAGTTGTCGCTCCAATCAGGTATTTGAGTCTTATCATCGTCTTCCTCATTGTCTCCACCAACAGGAGTTACAGTTTGGGAATGAGGGTCTACATTATGGTCAGAACCTTCTGCGTCTGGTCCTGGATCCGACTCATAAAGATTCTGGGCATCAGTGCAGATCATTTCCTCGTCTGGATTCACAGAAGCGCTGGAGTCGACCTCTGTTTCCCAGGCTATAGTATGAGTAAACAGCTCTGCAGACTCAACCATCTGTTCTACCTCATACTCAGACGGGCTGCTGGAGATTTGGGAGCTGTGAGGAAGCAAGTGCGATTGGGGTGACACCTTTGAGGACTAGAGTATTTGTGATGTTGAAGTTGATGTGGAGGAGAGCCCACTTAAAGGAGCACTTGATATCCGTTGAAGAACCTGCTGTTTTTGTGCCTCATCTGGAATTTGTAGCTATTGGCGTGGCCGTAAGAAAGGGATCTTATCACATTGTCCGCTAAGAGAAGTAGACATTTTAGTTTGGCTGGAAGATGGTCTTTCTTCTGCAGATGTTACTGTTGCTTTAACACCTACCCCACGGACACAACCTTTTTTCCCCTTCCCAACACGCCTATTCCCCTTTCCACCAGCAGCAGGCCTTTTTCCACTCATTTTGGTGGTTAACTAATTAACAACTCTGGAGTTGTTTGCACAAAAAAACAATGGATGGGAACCGAGCAGAGCTGAGTGGCCAAACTGTGGTATTAGGCCAAAACTATTGGCTGGGTTAGATGCAGAAAAAAATTATATTCAATTTGCAACCTGATGGAGGTCAGTATAGATGGACTAATAGAGAAAGTCCCACACACTGCTAGAAGGCCAAATATTTTTTCAGAGCTAGATGCAGAAAAAAATATATTCAGTTTGCAACCTGATGGAGGTCTGTATAGATGGATTAATAGAACAAGTCCCACACACAGCTAGAAACCCAATATTTTTTCAGAGGTAGATGCAGAAAAAAATATATTCAGTTTGCAACCTGATGGAGGTCAGTATAGATGGACTAATACAACAAGTCCCACACACAGCTAGAAGCCCAATATTTTTTCAGAGGTAGATGCAGAAAAAAATATATTCAGTTTGCAACCTGATGGAGGTCTGTATAGATGGATTAATAGAACAAGTCCCACACACAGCTAGAAGCCCAATATTTTTTCAGAGGTAGATGCAGAAAAAAATATATTCAGTTTGCAACCTGATGGAGGTCTGTATAGATGGATTAATAGAACAAGTCCCACACACAGCTAGAAACCCAATATTTTTTCAGAGGTAGATGCAGAAAAAAATATATTCAGTTTGCAACCTGATGGAGGTCAGTATAGATGGATTAATAGAACAAGTCCCACACACAGCTAGAAGCCCAATATTTTTTCAGAGGTAGATCCAGAAAAAAATATATTCAGTTTGCAACCTGATGGAGGTCTGTATAGATGGATTAATAGAACAAGTCCCACACACAGCTAGAAGCCCAATATTTTTTCAGAGGTAGATGCAGAAAAAAATAATATTCAATTTGCAACCTGATGGAGGTCAGTATAGATGGACTAATAGAATGATGCTATGCCCAAAAGATTTTACTTCACTAGGTGCAGTAAAAAAATTGGTATTCTATACACAGGTGGTGTATCTTGCAACACAGATAGGCTACTCCACTGACTAACACACTCTGCAATAGGCCAAAAAGGATTAGCTTTGCTAGATTCAGCCAAATGCTGTGAAAAAAACTTGCACAGCACTGGCACAGACCTGCCTGGCAAAAGCTGATTATAACTGATGTAACCTAGTCCTGAAAAGGACTCCAATTACAATTAGTCTTTACTCCCACAATCTATCTATTTAAGACCTGCCTGATAAAAGTCGTAGGAAATGCTGTAACCTAGTCCTTAAAAGGACTGCAATCACAACTATTCCCTACTCCCAAGCTATCTGTAGATTTGTGCGAAAATTGGCTTGAAATTAACAAGGTATAGCGCACACAGCAACAGCGGTGCCGTCTAACACGCAGCTGCAGCAGAGAGAAAATGGTGGCGACGGGGAAAATGGCTTTGTCTTATAGGGCAAGGACATGTGACATACACTGCCAATGACACATGCCCTTGCTTGTGTGAAAAAAAGCACTTCGCTCCGTGTGTGCGCTGCTGATAAGCTGACAGATTGCACCTCCCCACTGTAAATGCGGGAAAGAGGAAAAAAAATGGAGATCTTCATTGTTCCTGCAGAGATCCATCCCCTGCCCCTCCCCCCACCCCGCTGTACACTCAAACTGCGTATTAACATTAATTTTCATCATTACTGAGAAAAAATCCAGTTATGATTTTGGTGCACGAACAATTATCGAACATAACCTCGAACAGCCGAATTTTTCTCAAATTGTTCGTGTTCGCCGAACGGCTCGAACACAGCCCAAAACAGCTCGAATTTGAGATTGGCGAACAGTTCGAGTAGAACAACGCTCATCTCTAGTTGCCAGATCTGCTCGTCAAAGTACGCTGCCTGTCAGCTCATTTTCGCAAGTCGGCGACAGCTTCCGCCGCCCTTGCTGTGTTGCAGCAGCGTTTGCAGCTTCTGGCACACCGACTGGTGTGTGATGTCCCCACATGTTGGAACTCTACCCACCACATGTTGCAAAGGACTTGTGAGCAGAAGAGAGCAGTTTTGGAGTACCAGCTGCAACAAGGCCGTCGATATTCAGGTCAGACTCCACACATAAGACCTCAGGAGTGGACCTGGATGTCTGACATATGTACCATCCTGACAAACTTTGAGGAGTCCACCAAGATGGTGAGTTGCGATGACGCCATCATTAGCATCAGCATCCCACTTGTTTTTCTCTCTGCAGAGAATTAAAGAGGAGGCATTGCAGCCATAGTATGATGAGATGGATCAAGAAGCCGTAATGGGCGATTACACACAGCCCAGCCTCATCTCATCCCAACGTGCATTGGGGGACAATGAGGGAGATTTGGAGGAGGAGGAGGAGGAAGAACAGGAGCTGGTATCATGCGCTGTAAACGGCAGTACCTGTACAACTGTCATACCGTTGGTTCATCGTTGGTGGCCTGAGGACAGGGGGGAGTAGGAGGAGGAAGAAGAGGAGGAGAGCATGGTCAGTCGTCATCTTGGTGAGGACACGGAAGTCTTGCCCGTTACCAGTCTGGCACGCATGGCTGACTTTATGTTACGCTGCCTTAACCGTGACCCTCGCGTTGTCAAAATGTTGGGTGACAGTCATTACTGGTTGCTGACATTTTTAGACCCCCGCTACAAGGAGAACTTTCACTCTCTTATTCCTGAGGTGGAGAGGTCTACAAAAATGTGGCAGTACCAGAAGGCCCTTGCTGCAGAACAGTTAAAAAAATTCCCATCTGAACACGCTAGCGGCAGTGGTCACAGTTCGTTGACCAACCAAGGCGTACAGGCGAGAGAGACGCAAATCCAATCCAGCAGAGGCAGGGGAACGTTGTCAACATTCTGGGACAGTTTTCTGAGACCCGCCCAGATTACAGGCCCTGAGGCGCGGGGTACTCTCACAAGGAGTGGAAAATTTCAAAAGATGGTGAGGGAGTACCTTGCCGACCAGTGTCCTCCGTGATTCCTCTGTGCCTTTAAATTATTGGGTATCCAAGCTGGACACTTGGAATGAACTTGCTCTGTACGCCTTGGAGGTCATGGCCTGCCCTGCCGCTAGCATGTTATCGGAGCGCGTTTTTAGTGCCGCTTGGGGAATTATAACTGATAAGCATACTCGCCTGTCAACTGACAATGCTGACAAGCTGACCATTATCAAAATGAACTAGGGCTGGATTGGGCCAGACTTCTCATCACCACCAAATGACAGCAGAGTAACATAAAGTCAAATCCACTGTGTTATTTCGGGAGGTTTATTCCCATGCACCGCTTCACACCCACAAATGGGTATACGCTTCCTCATTTCGGCTGTATTTTGCTCTTCACCTTATCCTCAGCCTCCACCACCACTATACCACCAGGGTGACCATGGTCCGTGTTGCCAGCATTGCAAGTTCCTCTGTCCTTATTTTTGGCAGCTTTTGCTTGGAAGGCATATGGAAAGACTATGGGAGACCCACTCCCCAAAAATGGGAATAATGTTTTTAATATTCTGTACTGCATGGCTCTTGTTTGCCAGCATTGCAAGTTCCTCCGTCCTAATTTTTGGCAGCTTTTGCTTGGAAGGCATAGGCAAAGACTATGGGAGACCCACTCCCCAATAATGGGAATAATGTTTTTAATATGCTGTTATGCATGGCTCTTGTAAGGGGCATAAAAACCATCTTGTTAAGCTACTGTGACCTCCACCACTCTTCCAAGGGGCATTGATATTGTCTTTTTATTCTACTGTGACCTCCCCCACTCTTCAAAGGGGCATTGATATTGTCTTTTTATTCCACTGTGACCTCCACCTCTCTTCCAAGGGGCATTGATATTATCTTTTTATTCCACTGCGACCTCCACCACTCTTCAAAGGGGCATTAAAACTATCTTGTTAAGCTAATGTGACCTCCACCACTCTTCCAAGGGGCATTAAAACCTTCTTGTTAAGCTACTGTGACCTCCACGTCTCTTCTAAGGGGCATTAAAACCGTCTTGTTATACCACTCTGACCTCCACGTCTCTTCCAAGGGGCATTAAAACCATCTTGTTAAACCACTCTGAACTCCACAGCTCTTCCAAGGGGCATTGAAATGTTGTTTTTAATTAACTCTAACCTCCACGAGTCTTCCAACGGGCATTGCATTTCCTCCTAATTTTAGTCAGCTTTTGATTTTCAATACATAGGCGAACACTAAGGGAGACCTACTCCCCAATAATGGGTAGAAGGTTTTTAGTACGCTGTAATCCACGTCTGTTTCAAGGGGCATTGCAGTTCCTCATAATTTTTGGAAAGCCTTCCATTCAATGCTTAGGACAACAGTGTACAGGAGTCCCAGTTGCTATAAATGGAATTAACGGCTTAGTTAAGGACCTCTGACCTCCATGTCACTTCCAAGGGGCATTGGAGTGCCTCAAAATTTTTGGAAGGCATTGCACTTTCAGTATGCCCTATAACTGTGTAGCCGAACCGTTCCTTTTGTTACAGAAACATATCCTACAAGACATGTGTGGTTGACTGGCCTGATATTGATGTGAATGGTCCCTGTTCCTCCTGCACTTTCTCCTTTGTCACCACCTCATCCATCATTTATCACCTGAAGCTTTGTTTTAACGTGAGTCATAGAACTGGGATAATAGTAGGAAAACAATCCTCGGAGGAGGCAGGATATGCGCCAAAACGCTGATCACCTTTGACCTAGCTGCTACTACATACATGCGCTTGCATTCCAAGGAACAGAAAGCTAAGGAGATGGATGGCCTCATGATCATGAATAATTTACTCATTGTGTCTACCTTCTGAACTTTGTGTTGAAGCCTGATTGACCCAGGACCCGCAATCCTCTATGTCTGGAGGACGTGTTGCATCCCAGCGTCCAACTGTGTCCCGGCTTCCACAATATTAACCCAGTGTGATGGCGTCAGTCAGATGGACCATCCCTAGCCACATTCACTTGTCCACGTGTTTGTGGTTAGGCTGTCCTTCAAATAGGGGCGGCTGGGGACCGTTTATGGACACCTGGTCGCCCCCTGGCGGCTGGGGACCGTGTGTTGGCACCCGGCCGCGGGGAGGCTGGGGACCGAGTATGGACACCTGGCCTCCGACGCAGCCATGACGTGGTGGCAAAATTCCGCCTCCACATGCCTAAAAGGCCCAATTTCAAGTGCATTCAAGCAAGCAGTATGCTATTGCTGCCAGGGGGTGGGTGGGTGGCAGGCTGCATACTTGCGCATTCATTGCAAGGAATGGGCGAGGTACAATTGGATGCTGCCCTGGGACAAGGACTTGCACGGGGATAGTTGCAAGTCTGCATCTTCAGATGCGGCAAGGATCACTTCTGATGGACACTCTTTTAGGCAGTGACCTGGGTGTCAGAGATGCTTCTAGGGGTCTTCCCCATGCTGTTCCCATGTCTTTTCAGCACTGTATGCATGTGTCACACAGCACATGGCCAGATAAGGTTGTAAAATGTTAAAATGACATTTCCCGGTGAATGCATTTGTCACGGTTGAAAGCAATACAAAAGTGCAAAAATGCATAAAAAATGCTACATGTGAACATAGCCCAAGGTGTGGAGGAGTATTTTTGTTTTTGGTTATTTATTTTACCTTATACAGAAGTCTTTACCATGGAAAGGATGTTCCTTAACATATTTCACAGGAAAGCAGTTTCAGTTAAGTTTTTGAACGTTTTATTGTGAGCCCATTAAAGTGGCTTAATACCTCTGACCACATTGTTGACAGCAGTCACCTGGAGGTCATAAATGCTTCCTGGGGCGATCCCCATGGAGCACTGTCACTATCATTTTGGGCACTTTTTAGGCTTTCTACAGACTGCTGGGGGTGCCACCGCAAAAATGCTCGGGTCACCCATAGACTAACATTGGGCTCGTTGCTCGGGTCGAGCACCGGAGTATCACGGTGAGCTCGGCCCAAGCTTCGAGCACCCGAGCATTTTAGTGCTCGCTCAACACTATTCTTCAACGTAAAATTTTTCACCTTATTTAAAAATAATATCATCAAAAGATTCAGAGATTCTACAGTGGCTTGGGAAAGTTTTAACCCCACTTGGCACTTTTAGAGTTTTGCTATCTTATAACATAGAATTTCACAGTTTTTTTATGGTTTGCATCTGTTCAAGTAAAGAAGATGTCTGCAATTGCAAACATTTGGATTTCATTTAATTGTGAAGCAAACAAACAAATAGGACAAAATAAGTAAGGTGTAAGTAAAGTCTTTTTTCTGCCCACTCTTCCATAAAGACCACCTCTATGGAATGTACATGGCTTATTGTGCTCGTATGGACAGATACTCTAGCTTTTGCTTGGGAACTCTGCAGCTCCTTCAGGGTCTCTGAGTTGCATCTCTGATTAATGCCTTCTTTTCCTTATCCATTAGGAAGTGTGTCTCCCATACTGTTTGCCTATGCAGTGAAGCAACGGCTGCCATAAATTTGATGGAACGCCAATGCCCATTGCAAGAGACGTAAAGGTCGGAAGGCCTCCTGAAAAAAATGCTCCCATTATTAGGAAGTGTGTCTCTCATACTGTTTGCCTATGCAGTGAAGCAACGGCAGCCAAAAATTTGGAGGAACTCCAATGCCCCATGCAAGAGACGTAGAGGTCGGAGGGCCTCCTGAAAACAATGTTCCCAATATTAGGAAGTGTGTCTCCCATACTGTTTGCCTATGTAGTGAAGCAACGGCTGCCAAAAATTTGGAGGAACTCCAATGTCCCTTGCAAGAGATGTGGATATGTTGATATGGTACATATGGTGGTGATATGGTGGTGGAGGATGAGGATGAGGAGAAGGACAAGAGCAAATAGACAAAATCAGGAAGCTTATACCCATATCTGAGTGTGAAGACAGAGGTGAATGGGAATAGAGTTAGATCTCCCAAAAAAAGACACTGTATTTGAGTCTATGTTAGGGTACGCTGCTATCATTCGGTTGTGTTGAGAAGTCTGGCCCAATAAAGCCCTTGTTCATTTTTATAAGAGTCAGCTTGTCAGCATTTTCAGTTGGCAGGCGGATATTGGTTAGAATTCCACCGGCTTCACTAAAAACCCGGTCTATAAAAATGCTAGCGGCATGGCAGGCCAGGACCTCCAAGGAGTAGAGAGCAAGTTCATGCCACATGTCCAGCTTGGATGCCCAATAATTATAAGGCACAGAGGAATCACGGAGTTTGTTGGTATGATCGGCAAGGTACTCCCTCACCATCATCCATTACGTTTCCTTCTGTGAAAGAAAACCCCGTGCCTCAGGGCCTGTGCGATTGGAGGGTTTGAGAAAACTGTCCCAGAACTTTGACAGTGTTCTCCTGCCTCTGCTGGATTGCATTTGTGTCTCTCTTGTCTGTGTTCCTTGGTTGTCCAACAAAATGTGACCTCTGGCACCAGCGTTTTCAGATGGGAATCTTTTAAATAATTCCACAACAAGGGCCTTCTCGTACTGCCCCATTTTATTAGGCATGTCCTGCAAGAGAATAAGAGACAGAAAGTGCTCTTTGTAGCGTGGGTCTAGAAGTGTCACTATACAGTAATGACTGTCACCCAAAATTTGGACAACGCGAGGGTCATGGGAAAGGCAGCGTAACATAAACTCAGCCATGTGTGCCAGACTGCAAAGAGGCAAGACTTCCGTGTACTCACCAAGAGGATGACTGACCATGCTCTCCTCCTCATCCTCCTCCTCTTCCTCCTCCTCCCTGTCCTAAGGCCATCCACGCTGAACAGACGGTATGACAGCTGTGCAGGTAGTACCGTCTAAAGCGCAGGAAACCAGATCCTGTTCTTCATCCTCCTCCTCCTCTTCCTCATTGTCAGCCAATCTACGTTGGGATGAGAAGAGGCTGGGCTGTGTGGAATTACCCTGTATGGTTCCTTGCTCCATCTTATGCTCTGCCGGCAATGCATCCTCTTTAATTGTGAGCAAAGAGCATTTCAGAAGACAGAGAAGCGATATGGTGACCCTTATTATGACGTCATCGCCGCTCACCATCTTGGTGGAGTCCTCAAAGTTTTGGAGGACGGTACAAATGTCTGACATCCATGTCCACTCCTGAGGCTTTATGTGTGGACTCTGACCTGAATACAAATGGCCTTTTTGATGCTGGCAGTCAACAACTGCCCTCTTCTGCTCACAAATCCTTCCCAACATCTGCAATGTAGAGTTCCAACGCGTGGGGACATTGCAGATCAGTTGGTGAGCTGGAAGTTGCAAACGCTGCTGAAGCATGGCTAGGGCAGCAGAAGCTGTAGCTGACTTTCTAAAATGGGCACACAGGTGGCACACTTTGATAAGCAGATCTGACAGATCTGGGTAGGTTTTGAGAAACCGCTGAACCACGAGTTCAAGCACATGGGCCAGGCATAGTATGTGTGTGAGCTCGCCTCGCCTCAGATCCGCCACCAGGTTCCTGCCATTGTCACACACGACCATGCCTGGCTGTATGTTCAGCGGTGTCAGCCACAGATCTGCCTGCTCTTTCAGAGCTGTCCACAACTCTTCAGCGTTGTGTGCTTTGTCACTAAGCATATAAGCTTCAGCACAGTATTTTGCCACTTGGTCGAGGCAGTGCTGCAGTGCTTCCAGCTTGCAACTGATGTGGTCATTTTGAAGATGGAGGCCAAAGAGGAGGAGGCGGTGCAGGAGCTGTAGAATGGGGGGCAACCGAGATTGACCCAGGGCCCGCAATCTTCAGCGTTGGGAAGACGTGTTCCATCCCAAGGTCCGACTGGGTCCCGGCTTCCACTATATTAACCCAGTGTGCGTCAGCGAGATGTACCATCCATGCCCACAAGCACTTGTCCACGTGTCCGTGGTAAGGTGGACTTTCCCAGTAACTGCGTTTTTGAGGGCACGTCTAATGTTGTGGGACACATTCTCGTGTAATTCTGGGGCGAAAAAACAAGAGAAATAGTGGTGGCTGGGGACCGAGTACAGAGGGACGGCCACCGCCATCAGGTTGCGGAAAGCTTCCATCTCCACGAGCCTAAGAAGCAACATTTCGAGCGCAAGCATTCCCGAAATGTGTGAATTTAGTAGTGTGACCTGTGGGGCATTCGCTGCGTATTTGCGATTGCGTTCCAAGGACTGGGGTAGGGACAACTGAACACTGCGCTGGGACAAGGACGTGGACGTGCTTGCTGATGGTGCTAGTTGAGAGTGTGCAATGACAGGTGCAGGGCGGGAGGCATCTTGGCATGCGCCATGGAGAGGAAATTAGCGTGCACACACAACAGCGGAACAAGCAGTGGTGTCACCCGCAGACAATGTTGCTGGACCCTGGGGTTCGGCGCACTTAGTCGGGTGCTTTGCTGTCATGTGCCTGATCAGGCTGGTGGTGGTCAGGCAGCTAGTTTTGCTACTCCTGCTGATGCTGGCCTGGCGGGTGGTGCAAATGCCCTTTTTGGGGTTATCTGTATAGTCTTCAAAAAATAACCAGACTTGGGAAGACCTAACAGTTGTTCTTGTAACTTCTGTCATGTTGCCGTTACGAGGAACTCTTTCCCGCCCTGTGTCTGCGACCACCATACTGCTTCTTCCTGCCTGTTGTGGTGCTACGCTTCCCTCCCCCTGTGTGCTGCTGTCCTCGCTCTGTATGTCCCCCTGCCAGGTTGGGTCAGTTACTATATCATCCACCACCTTGTCTTCCACTTCCGCACCCTGGTCCTCCTCCTGACTTTCTGGCAATTGTGTCTCATCTTCATCCACCTCTTGCGACAGTAATTGCACTTTCCCACCATCACCTTTGTGTGACCGTGGCTGCTCCAATATTTGAGCATCGCTACATGCGTTCTCCTCTTGACTTGCTTGAAGCTGGTCAGGCGAGAGGCTCAAATCTACAAATGGAAAAGTGAAAAGCTCTTCTGAGTGTCCAAGTGTGGGATCAGTTGGCTCCGGGCACTCGGCATGGTGGGAGGAAGGAGGATCAGGGTGAGGAATATGCGGTCAAGATTCACGGCTACTGAGACTTGGCCACGTGGAAGCCAGGGTGGTGGTGGTGGCAGCAAAGTGACTGAAAGCATTATCTGCTATCCAACAAATAACCTTTTGACACTGCTCTGTGTTCAATTGTGGTGCTCTGTGATCCCCTATTAATTGGGACAGGAAGCGACAAGATGTGGGTGTTTGTTGTGGCACAATTTCAGATTGCCCACAAATACATCCTCGGCCTCTGCATGCACCCTGCCCATTTTAAATGGACAATATTATCCACGTTCATGAGAAAATGCTAATTTTGGAACGCAGTTATATGTGATACGTCTGACAGAGAACCACAATTTTAAATAGCAGGCCTGTAATTTACTAATACTATCCTTCACAGACACCTAGTGTGAATAGCTTGACCGACACACTGCAATGGAATGAAAATGCCTGCCTGCCTAAATCCTGCTATCACCACTGATTAAATGCAGCTAGATTAGTCCTATATATATGTTGTGGTATACCTATACCAACTATGAAGAAGCAAATATCTCCCTGACGCAGCAGAACCTCTCCCTACTCTGCCTGGTTCCGAAGTAGTATGTGACGAGCATGGCGGCGCCTGGTCTTATATACACCTGATGATGCTGTGCGGCCAGCCAATCACTGTAATGCCCCCAACCAACATAGCTACGGCATTACAGTGCATTGTTAGCAATCCCTGCATGTTCATTGGCTCTCCAAAGAGCGCCAAACATCCAGGGAAGGGACCCGAGTTCCTGCCCAAGCAACCCGGAAATACTCGCTGAGTGCCGAGCTTGTCAAGCACAGTGATGCTCGGGCGAGTACCGTGCAGTGGCGAGAATGTTCGTTCATCACTACTCCTTATGTACTTATTTATGAATGGTGCTAAAAAGATACTTTAAATATTAACATTTATTGTGTAAAAGCAGGGTATGCCATAAATGTGTGACAGAGTCCCTCCTTTGAAAGCCCCTGCTTTCTTAAAAGCGGGAAATAGCTGGATGTGTCAAATATTGGACCCCACTTATTAGACATATATGGCAAATCCTGTGGATTATTTGATTTTAAACAATAAATAAAAAATATTTCAGCATTTATAAAAATCTAAGCACCACAGTAATGACAACAATAGAAATCTTTTTTTCTGCCTCTTTGTCTTATGTTTTCAGTCTTACAATAAATGTGAGTAAAATGTTTTTCAAGTCTTTGTTGATGGGTTTAGCGAGTACTTCAAAACTCTGTTCTCCACAGTTGCGCTGTAAGAGGCATTTAAGGCCATTAGTAAGAACTTCAATGTACTGTTTCTGTACATTAGCTTTTACAGCATTGTTATTCCCTTAACCTCTCTGACAAAAGCCGCAAAGGCACCTTGTATAGAAACACTCCTAAAAGGGAACTGTGCCAGATGAGGATTCCTAACATGTTGATACGAGATATGCAGCATTTACCCTTTTCATAGAGTTTAGTGAAAGTGAGATACCAGAAAGTGTATCATGTTTTATATTACTTTGAAGGTTCTTTGGATATATGTACACAATGAAAGAGTTATTACAAGTCACTCTGGAAAACAGTTTTTGGTAAACAGCGATATACACGATATATATAATTATCTTTAACCCCTTTCCGGCCCAAGGCGAGATCACCGCCGGGTGTCAGCTGATTGTCACAGCTGACTCCAGGTGATATGTGCTGGGAGTTGTCCAGCATTCCGGTGGCAAGAGGAGGTAAGCACGATACTTACCTTCTCTGCCGGCGTCCCATGGCGTCTGAGTCTGGTCTCGGATGTTGTCATGGTGACCCTATGTCATCATGACAACATTCGGGTCACCAGGAGGCATGAGGTTACTTTGGTAATGCGCATTACACGACAAAAGTAAATTCTCCCTTTGTAGCGCTGACAGGCTGCATAGCACAGGGATGGTGCTGCATTCCTGTGCTAGGCAGCCGATCAGGCTGCAAAAAGTGAAAGTCCCATAGTGGCATGACCTATAAAGCTGTCCCACTAGTTAAACCTTTTAGTGAACACGGTAAAAAAAAAAAAAAAAACACACGAAACTTAAAACTATTCTTTATCATCATACTGCCAAACAAAAAATGGAATAAAACACGATCAAAAAGACGATTGGAAATAAAAATGGTACCATTGAAATCGTCATCTTGTCCCACAGAAAACAAGCTGCCATACAGCTCCAACGGCCAAAAAATAAAAAAGTTATAGCTCTCAGAATAAAGCGATGCAAAAACAATTCTTTTTTATGTAAAATTGTTTTTATTGTGTAAAAGCGACAAAACATAAAAAAAACAATATAAATGTGGTACCGCTGTAAACGTACTGACCCGAAGAATAAAGCTGCCTTATCAATTTTACCACATGCAGGACGGCATAAAAAAAACCCCAAAAAATCCTGAATTGTTGGTTTTTGTTTACTCTGCCTCCCAAAAATCGGAATAGAAAGTGAACAAGAAACGTCACGTGCCTGAAAATGGTACCAATAAAAAGGTAAACTTGTCCCGCAAAAAACAAGCCGCAACATGACTCCGCCGAAATATGTAAAAATTATAGCTCTCAAAATATGGCGATGCAAAAACTAGTCTTTGCAAAAAAAAGGGTGTTTTAGTGTGTGACAGCTGTCAATCATAAAAACCCGATATGAATCTAGTATCGCTTTAATTGCACCTACTGAATAAAGTTGTCTAATCACTTATACCGCTTGACGAATGGCGTAAAAAATAAACTCTAGGTTTGGGGTTAGGGTTGTGCTTGGGTTAGGGTTGTGCTAGGGTTAGGGTTATGCTAGGGTTAGGATTGTGCTAGGGTTAGGGTTAGGGTTGGGCTAGGGTTGGGCTAGGGTTATGGTTAGAGTTGGGCTGGGGTTAGGGTTGGGCTAGGGTTAGGGATGGGCTAAGGTTAGGGTTGGGCTAGGGTTGGGTTAGGGTTCTGGTTGTATTAGGGTTGGGGTTAGGCTTGTGTTGGGGTTGGGATTTTTTCCGAAGTAAAGAAAAAATGATGACGATATTGCGACTAATGTTGAGAGCAAGTGCTAGCTACTTAAGTTTTTCATCGGGTGCTCGGGTATGCACCGAGTATAGCAGGTGATCAAGTGACATGCTTGATTCTCTGCCCCAAATATTTTGCAGCTGTTATACAGCCAAAAAAAACTTGCGAGGATTGCCTGCCATGCCAGAGCGATCCCCGTATGTTTTTTTCTGGGTGTCTAATAACTGTGAAACATGCGGGCGGGGACTCTAGCATGTCACTTGAGCACACGCGATACTTTTTGCATACCCGAGTACCCGCTGCAAACTCAAATAGCGAGCACTTGCACTCAAGACTAATGACAACTTATTCAATATGATGACTTAATGTTATCAAATTCTGTGTCGTACCTCTGGGTTCAAAATGTTCACTATACCCCTTTATAAAATCCTTCAGGGGTGTAGTTTCCAAAATGGAGTCACTTGTGGGGGGTTTCCACTGTTTAGACACATCAGGGACTCCTCAAACGCAACATGGCGTCCGCTAATTATTCATGCAAATTTCACATTCAAAAAGTCAAATGGCGCTCTTTCTCTTCCGAACCCTGCTGTGCGCCCAAACAGGGGTTTTCCCCCACATGTGGGGTATCAACGTGCTCAGTAAGAATTGCACAACAAATTTTGCGGTTCATTTTTTAATGATACCCTTGCAAAAATAAAAAAATTGGGATCTAAAGTAACATTTTTATGAAAAAAAATAAATGTTCATTTTTTTCTTCCACATTCCAAAAATTCCTGTGAAGCATATGAAGGGCTAATAAACTTCTTGAATGTGGTTTTGAGCACCTTGAGGGGTGAAATTTTTAGAATGGTGTCACTTTTGGGTATTTTCTGTCATAAAGGCCCCTCAAAGTCACTTAAAAATGTGATGTGGTCCCTAAAATAAAGATTTTGTAAATTTTGTTGGAAAAATGAGAAATCGCTTGTCAATTTTAAACCATTATAGCTCCCTAACAAAAAAAAAATTTGGTTCGTAAATTGTGCTGATGTAAAGTAGACATGTGGGAAATGTTATTTATTAACTATTTTGTGACATATCTCTCTGATTTAAGGGCATGGAAATTCAAATTTTCTAAATTTTCACCAAATTTCCATTTTTTTCACAAATAAACGCAAGTGATGTTGAAGAAATTTTACCACTATCAAAAAGCACAATATGTCACGAAAAAACAATCTCAGAATCAGTGGGATCCGTTGAAGCGTTCCAGAGTAATTACCTCATAAAATGACAGTGGTCTGAATTGTAAAAATTGGCCTGGTCATTAACGTGCAAACCACCCTCGGGAGTAAAGGGGTTAAATTGTTAATACCAACCTGCAATTTCTCCAGATCTTATATAGAAATGTGACTTGATTTAAGCTAGGTGCTTTATGGAACTACAACACATTTATTCCTTGAAATAAAACTGTCAAATAGTTCCTTGCATTTTGTGGTCTGTAGTGCCACTCAGTAAGTATAAAGCTAAAGGGCTTCTGATATCTGTAGCATTTAATATCCCAGAGACCAGTCTCCCACTATTCTTAATATTATAATATATCCAACCAATATTCTTTAGTATTATGTGATAGGAATACACCTTTTTTAACAAAATTTAAACAATTGATCAACGTAAAGAACACCTCAATATATATTGAGTATATCACAAACAAAGTATTTGATCCTTTAGTCATACTCTCTTCCAAATAGAAAATGAATGCAATAGGTCTGCAGAATTGGACAATATGTTTGTTAGTCTGCTACCATGAAAACACATACCAAGTTACATGAATTTTTTTGTTCATCTTCTTCCCAGAGCCATAACTTTTTTATTTTTCTGTCAATATGGCCATGTTAGGGTTTGATTTTTGAGACACAAGTGGTACTTTTTAATGTCATAATTGATTCTACCATATCATGTACTGGAAAATGGGAAAAAAAATTCCAAGTGCGGTTAAAATGCAAAAAAGTGCATTTCCGCAATTGTTTTTTCTTTTTTTTTTACCATGTTCACTAAATGCTTAAATTGACCATTAATTATGATTCTCCAGGTCATTATGAGTTTGTAGATACCAAACATGTACAGGTTCATTTTTATTTAATTGGCGAAAAAAAAATCAAAAATTTGTAAAAAAAATAATGGCGGCATTTTACGAGACTCGTAGCATTTTCATTTTCGGGATCTGGGGCTGAGTGATGGCTTATTTTTTGAGCACTGAACTGAAAATATTATTGATTACATTTTGGTGTAAATACAATGTTTTGTTCGCCCGTTATTGCATTTTATTGCAATGTTGTGGTGACCAAAAAAATTTAATTCTGGCGTTTCCATTTTTTTTCTCGCTACATCATTTACCAATTGGATTAATTATTTTTATATAGATAGATAAGGTGATTCTGAACATGGCGATACCAAACATGTGTATTTTTTTTTTTATTGTTTTATTTTGAATAGAGCGAAAAGGGGGTGAATTGAACTTTTATATTTCTTTATTTTTTTATGTTTTTAAAAACATCTTTTCTCTTTTACATGCTTCAATAGTCTCCATGAGTGACTAGAAGCTGCAATCATCTGACCGCCTGCACAACACATAGCTTCTCTGGTCTCTGCTGCATTCTCAAACTTTTTCTTCACTATTCGGCACAGCTGGGGTGATGAAGTGATGTAATTGTGCCAGATCTCTGATGCAGAGGGAGAATGATGGAGGAGGAAGCACTCAGGATGCAGATACAGTTTGACGTGTTCAGTGTGGAACAAACTCCCCTACATCCATGACTTCTTCCAATTTCCCTACCCTTCTGGCTCTCACTCAAACCTGAATACAGCAGTAAGACATCATCGCCACTTCCAATGGTTGGCCACAATTTTCATATAACCACAGACCTGAGAACAGATGAAGAGAAGGTGTTGGTACTTTCTGATCATTACAATGCGCTGTTCAGGTTATCCTTCTGGTACCCTCATATATTTGCCTTCCTTTGAGATCCATACCATTAGGCTCTTAATATCCTTCTCCCTGCGAATGATGGTTGTGTATCACCCTCCAGGAAAAAACAATCATTTCATGGATCACTTTGCCACCTGGCCTCCACTTGTCCTTTTCTGTGACATTCACAACTTATCATGGTGGACTTTAACTTCCCCATTGATATTTCACTCTATGCATATGCCACTCATCTTCTTTCTATATCCTTTTTTCTCAGCCTTTTGCAGCTTACTAATTCACTTACGCATGAAGAGAAGTATACACTAGTGATGAGCGAGCATGCTCGCTACTGCTCGGTGTTCGCCCGAGCATCTCACTACTCGAGATGCTCAGCACTCGCCGAGTATTTCCGGGGTTGTTCGGCGGGAGCTCGGGTCCCCTCCCTGCAAGTTTGGCACTCTTTAGAGAACCAATCAGCTTGCAGGGATTGTCTGCCACACACTGTAATGTCATAGCCATGTTGTTTGTGGTAGTACAGTGATTGACTGGCTGCACAGCGTCATCAGGTCTATATCAGACCTGGCGCTGCCATGCTTGTCACAGTCACTCCAGAATCAGACAGTGTAGGGAGACCTGCTGCTGAGCTAGGGAAAGATTTGCTGGTTTCTAGTTAGTGTAGGTATACCAGGCTATATTAGAGACATATATCCATCTCAACTAACAGTCCTTCAGAGGAGTAATCCAGCTGCAGAGATATCAGTGCTAAGCAGGCAGGCAGGGTATATAGCAGACTGCAGTGCACATAGCATGAGGGTCCATTCCAGATCTGTCTGCAGGTACTCTTACAGATATTTGTAGAAATAGCCCCAGGTATCAGGGGCCAGGAATTTTTTTTTTTATCTTTATCCTGATTATATGCTTGAAAAGCAATGCAGAGAACACCGTTTTTCTGCGCAATTTGAAGTTGGCACTGCAGAATACAGCCAGGTCCTTTCCATATTACAGCACTAAAAAGCCAGCTATTTAAAACTGTGGCTTGTTCATCACAACGAGCACATATAATTGCGCTGAAATTATGGCCATTTCTGGCCTCCATTGAAATTTTGTTGCAGTGTGTCAGTGAACCTATTGACACCTGGTCGGCGCTGTTAAAAATATTTACCTACAGGCCAGCTATTTAAAATTGTGGTTTGTCCATCACACGGATCACATATAATTGCACTGAAAATATTGCCATTTCTGGCCTCCATTGAAATTTTGTTGCAGTGTGTCAGTGAACTTATTGACACGAGGGAGGTACTGTTAAAAATAGTGACCTACAGGCCAGCTATTTAAAACTGTGGTTTGTCCGTCACACGGATCACATATATTTGCGCTAAAAATATTGCCATTTCTGGCCTTCATTGAAATCTTGTCGCTACCACCACCACCACCCTGTCTTCCACATGGTCAAGTCTCAGTAGCCGTATGTCTGGACCGCATTTTCCTCACCCTGATCCTCCTTCCTCCCACCATGCCGAGTGCCCATAGACAACTGATCCCACACTTGGACACTCCGAAGAGCTGTTCACTTTTCCATTTATAGATTCGGGCCTCTCGCCTGGTCCAGTTGAAGCGGGGCAAGAGGAGATCGCATGTAGCGATGCCCAAATATTTGAGTAGCAACGGTCATACGAAGGCGACGGTGTGAAAGTGTCACAAGAGGTGGACGATGATGAGAAACAATTGCCAGAAAGTCAGGAGGAGGACCAGGGTGTGGAAGTGGAAGACGAGGTGTTTGATGATATAGTAACTGACCCAACCTGGTAGGAGGACGTGAAGAGTGAGGAGAGCAGCACACAGGGGGAGTGAAGCAGAGCACCCCAACAGGCAGGAAGAAGCCGTGTGGTAGCCGCAGACAGAAGGTGGGCAACTGTTCCCATTAACACCAACACGACGGAAGTTGCCAGTACAACTGTTAGGTCTTCCCGAGTCTGGTTGTTTCTTAAAGACTCTGCCAATAACCCCAAAAAGGCCATTTGCACCACCTGCTAGGCCAGCATCAGCAGAGGTAGCAAAACTACCAGTTTGACCACCACCAGCATGATCAGGCACATGGCAGCAAAGCACCCGACTTTGTGTACCGAACGCCAGGGTCCAGGAACAGTGTCTGCGGGTGACACCACTGCTTATTCAGCTGTTGTGCCTGCTAGCCAATCCCTTGTCCATAGAGCAAGCGAAGAGGCCTCCTGCCCTGCACCTGTCGCTGTATACTCTTAACTAGCACCATCGTAAAGCACGTCCTTGCTAGCCCTAGGTCAATCAGAGTTGCCCTCATAGTCTACAGCTCCTGCACCTCCTCCTCCTCATCTTCGGCCTCCATCTCAAAAATGACCACATCAGTTGCAAGCTGGAAGCACTGCTGCAATGCCTCGGTCAAGCGTCAACAGGCTGTGCTGAAGCTAATATGCTTAGGTGACAAACCACACAATGCTGGAAAGTTGTGGACAGCTCTGAAAGAGCAGGCAGATCTGTGTCTGACACCGCTGAACCTACAGCCAGGCATGGTCGTATGTGACAACGGCCGGAACCTGGTGGCGGATCTGAGGCGAGACAAGCTCATACATGTACCATGCCTGACCCATGTGCTTAACCTCGTGGTTCAGCGGTTTCTCAAAAGCTACCCGGAGCTGCAGGATCTGCATGTCAAAGTACGCCGCCTGTGTGCCCATTTTAGAAAGTCAGCTACAGCTTCCGCTGCCCTTGCTGAGCTTCAGCAGCATTTGCAGCTTCCAGCTCACCGACTGGTGTGCGATGTCCCCACGCATTGGAACTCTACATTGCAGATGTTGGGAAGGATTTGTGAGCCGAAGAGGGCAGTTGTTGACTACCAGCATCAACACGGCCGTCGGTATTCAGGTCTGACTTCACATATTAGATCTCAGGAGTGGACATGGATGTTAAACATCTGAACCATCCTCCAAAAGTTTGAGGACTCCACCAAGATGGTGAGTGGCAATGACGACATAGTTAGCATCACCATCCCGCTTCTCTGTCTTCTGAAATGCTCTCTGCTCACAATTAAAGAGGATGCATTGCAGGCGGAGCACGATGAGATGGAGCAAGGAACCATACAGGGTGATTCCACACAGCCCAGTCTCATCTCATCCCAACGTGGATTGGGTGACAATGAGGAAGAGGAGGAGGAGTACGATGAACAGGAGTTAGTTTCATGCGCTAAAGACGGTACTACATGCACAACTGTCATACCGTCTGATTAGCGTGGATGGCCTGGGGACAGGGAGGAGGAGAGCACGGTCAGTCATTCTCTTGATGGGGACATGGAAGTCTTGCTTGTTAGCAGATTGGCACGCATGGCTGAGTTTATGTTACACTGCCTTTCCCGTGACCCTCACGTTCTCAAAATTTTGGGTGACAGCCATTACTGGTTGGTGACACTGCTAGACCCATGCTACAAGGAGAACTTTATATCTCTTATTCCTGAGGCGGACAGGTCTACAAAAATGGGGCAGAAGGCCCTTGTTGCGGAACTATTAAAAAAATTCCCATCTGAAAACGCTGGCAGCAGAGGTCACAGTTCATTGAACAACCAAGGAGTAAAGCCGAGAGAGACACAAATGGAATCCAGCAGAGGCAGGGGAACACTGTCCAAGTTCTGGGAGAGTTTTATCAGCCCCTCCCATCGCACAGGCCCTGAGCCGCGGGGTAATCTCACAAGGAGAGCAAAGTTTGAGAAGATGCTGAGGGAGTACCTTACCGACCGTACCAACATCCTCTGTGCTTTTAATTATTGGTTATGAAAGCTGGAATAAACTGTCTCTCTACGCCTTGGAGGTCCTTGCTTGCCCTGCCTCTAGCGTTTTCTCAGAGCAGGTTTTTAGTGCTGCTGGTGGAATTATAACCGATAATGGCATCCGCCTGTCAACTGAAAATGCTGACAGGCTGACTCTTATAAAAATGAACAAGGGCTGGATTGGGCCAGAGTTCTCAACACCACCGAATGATAGCAGCGTAACATAAACTCAAATACAGTGTCTTTTTTTTGGGAGGTCTAATTCTATTCCCATGTAACTCTATCTACACACCTAGACATGGGAATACCTTCATGATTTTGTCCATTTGCTCTTGTCCTCCTCCTTCTCCACATCCTCATCCTCTGCCACCATATCACCACCACATCTACCATATCACCATATCTACGTCTCTTGCATGGGGCATTGGAGTGCCTATCACAGCTGGTTTTTAGTGCCGCTGGTGGAATTGTAACTGATAAACGCATCCGCCTGTCAACTGAAAATGCTGCCAGGCTGACTCTTATGAAAATTAACAAGGGCTGGATTTGGTCAGACTTCTCAACAACACAGAATGATAGCAGCATAACATAAACTCAAATACAGTGTCTTTTTTTGGGAGGTGTATTCTCATGTACCTTTTCACACCCACACATGGGTATAAGCTTCCTGATTTGGGCTATTTGCTCTTGTCCTCCTCCTTCTCCTCATCCTCTTTCTCCACTACCATATCACCAGGGTGACTGTGGTCCATGATGCAACACCCACATAATTTTTTTAAAGGGTGTTTATGATGCCCGTAAAAAAAATTTTTATACTGTATGTTCATGTATACCCTTGAAGGGTAAATGTTTGTCAGCCCATACACTTAGTGCATGGGCATTACAAGTATAGGAGACCCGCTCCTTTCTAATGGGAAAAAAATTTTATGAGGCCCTCCTCCACGTCTTTTCCAAGGGGCATTGGAGTGCCTCACAATTTTTGGCAGCCCTTGCATTCACTGCATACGCCAACACTATGGGACACACACTTCCTAATAACGGGAACATTTTTTTATGAGGCCCTCTACGTCTCTTCCAAGGAGAATTGGAGTGCCTCCCAATTTTGGGTAGCCCTTGCATTCACTGCATTGGCCAACACTTTGGGAGACCCACTTCCCAATAATGGGAGCATTTTTTTTCAGGAGGCCCTCCTCTACTTCACTTCCAAGGGGCATTGGAGTGACTCACAATTTTTGGCAACCCTTGCATTCACTGAATAGGCAAATACAATGGGAGATCCACTTCTTAATAATGGGAACATTGTTTTCAGGAGGCGCTCTGACCTCCACGTCTCTTCCAAGGGGCATTGGAGTGCCTCGAAATTTTTGGCAACCCTTGCATTCACTGCTTAGGCAAACACAATTGGAGACCTACTTCCTAATAATTTAAACATTGTTTTCAGGAGGCCCTCCTCTATGTCTCTTCAAATGGGTATTGGGGTGTATCCAAATTTTCAAAGTGGTATTGGGGTGTGTCCAAATTTTGGGCAGCCCTGCCACTCACTGCATACGCAATAACAGTATAGGAGACGCACTCTTTAGTAATGGGAACAATAAAACATAGCTGGCTGATGGCTCTCTAAGAATAGTGAGGGCTGACTGCTGGCCCTTTAAGCATAGAAAAGGCCGCCTGATTGCCCTATAAAAATAGGCTTTGTGACTTTCAGAGTCCCTCCTTCATAAATGAAACATGATGTGTCTGATGATATCTCACACACCACATGGCAAGATAAGGTTGTAAAATGTTAAAATGACATTTCCTGGTGAATGCATTTGTCACGGTTGAAAGCAATGCAAAAGTGAAAAAAGCATCAAAAACTCTACGTGTGAACATAGCCCAAGGTGTGGAGGAGTATTTTTGTTTTTGGTTATTTATTTTGCTTTATATACAAGTCATTACCCTGGAAAGGATGTTCCTTAACATATTTCCCAGGAAAATCCATATTGATTTTGTTTTGGTATGTTTTATTGTGAGTCCGCAAAAGTGGTGTAATACCTCTGACAACGTTGTTGACAGAAGTGACCTGGGAGTCAGAAATGCTTCCAGGGGTCTTTCCCATACTGTCCCCATGTGATTTCAGAACTGTTCCCATCGATTTGGACAATTTTTAAACCCTCTGCAGACCTCCGGGGGAGCCGCCTGAAAAATGCTTGAGTTTCCCATAGACTTACATTGGGCTCGTTGCTCGGGTCGAGCACCCGAGTATTCCAATGTGCTCGACCTGAGCATCGAGCACCCGAGCATTTTAGTGCTCTCCCATCACTAGTGCCAATCATGGTTAACAGTACTGTAGCAGCTTATAAACAATTTACAGTAATCTATTTAGCTCCAATGTACTCTAAACTTAGCATTGTTACATTATATTAAGACATTCAAAAGCACACTGGATGACGCAGCACCAGCTACATGCAGAAAGACCAGACACAGAAGATGGCAAACCTGGCACACACGGCAAACAAGTTTTATCCAGTGGTTCTCAAGGTGTGATGAGCATCATTGGAGAAAATCACATTCAGCAGAGGATTTCATGCACTTTCAGTTCATGCTCAAAACTTATAACTCTTTATCTGATTATCTGAAAAAAAGGCCTACTTCACCACCTTCATCACCTTCATCACATCACTATTATGGTTGAGCGAGTATGTTCTGTTCGAGTATGCTCGGGCCGAGCTCTGAGTATTTATAGCTGCTCGGTGATATGGTTGAATCGCTCCCATGTGCATGATTTGCAACTGTTTGACAACTTTATTACATGTGAGGAATGTGTAAGAAATAGACATTCCTCACATGCAATAAAAGTGTCAAACAGTCCCAAATCATGCACACAGGAGCGATTTAACCTTATCACCGAGCAGCTGAAAATACTCGGAGCTCGGCCCGAGCATACTCGGCGAAAGGGTTAATAGAACATACTCGCTCAACACTAATCACTATATGACAATCCAAAATGACTCTTCAAAACTTTCCATTTCCGCCTGAGCACTTAAGTACAGGCTCCTGTTACTAACCTCAATGCTCATGATTAGTCCATTTCCACCAAATTACCTCAAAGGTTTGATCCCCTGCCATAGAAGAAGTTACCCTACTCCTCAGGTAATGACTCTATTATCTCACACCTTCTCACACCACTCCTTCACACCACGCCCTCTCCCTGCCTGTTATTGGTCACCAAACTAAAATATTTGACCTCTCTACTTCTTCCGGTATCTTTTCCTCCTCATTCAAACATGCCATCATAACCCCTTTAATAAAAAAAACATCTCTTGACCAAAATGGCAACGATAACTAAAGACAGATCTCAAATTTCCCCTTCATCTATAAATTTCTGGAACGCTTGGTCCACTCTCATTTAATTTGCTCCCTCTCGTCTTAACACTTTACAATCTGTTATCATCTTGAAGAGATAACTCTCTTCTTGACACTTTACCATCCAGTTTCCGTTCTTTACACTATACTGAAACGCCTCTTACTAAAGTCTCTAATGCTGCAATTATAGCTAAATCTAATGGTCACTACTCCCTCCTGATTTTCCTGCATTTGACACTGTGTAGCACCACCTGTTCTTTACTATGACCCGCTCTATTGCCCTCAAATAGATTGCTTTTTCTTGGTTCTCTTCTTACCTCTCTAACCATTCCTTCGCTATATATTTTTCCAGCTTTTCTTCCTCTCCTCTTGCCCTTATTGCTGGGGTTCTTCAAGGTTTAGTCCTAAGCCCCCACATCTTCTTTCTATACACTGCACCTATTGGATAAACCATCAACAGTAGTGATGAGCGAATGTGCTCGCTATTACTTGGTGCTCAACAAGCTCGGCGAGTATTTCCGGGTTTCACAGGCGGGAGCTCGGGTCCCCACCCTGCATGTTTGCTGCTCTTTAGAGAGCCAATGAACATGCAGGGATTGCTTGCTACGCACTGTAATGCCATAGCCATGTTGGTTGTGGCATTACAGTGATTGGCTGGCCGCACAGCGTCATCGGGTCTATTTAAGACCCGGTGACGCTAGGCTCGTCATAGTCTACCCCGGAAACAGGCAGAGTAGGGAGAGCTGCTGCTGAGTCAGGGAGAGATTTGCTTGTTTATAATTAGTAAAAGTATTCCAGAGCATATCTATATATCCATCTGAACTAACAGTCTTGGGGACTAATCCAGCTGCATATATTCAGTGGTGATAGCAGGAGTTAGGCAGGAAGGCAGGGTTTGTGGCAGACTGCACTGCAGACAGCACAAGAGGGTCTATTTCATGTTCTGTCTGCAGCTGTTGTTGTTACAGATATTTTTAGACATAGCCTCAGATATCAGGGACCAGGGCTAATTTTTTTTTTTATCTTAGTCCTGGTTATTTGCTTAAAAATCAAGGCAGGCAGGGTTTGTGGCAGACAGTGTATACAGCACAAGAGGGTCCATTGCACGTTCCGGCTCATCCTGCTTTAACAGATATTTGTAGACATAGCCCCAGATATCAGGGGTCAGGGTTAATTTTTTAATCTTAATCCTGATTATTTGCTTAAAAAGCAATCCAGAGTACACAATTTTTCTGCTCCATTTGCTTGTTAGCACTGTAGAATACAGCCAGATCTTTCCTATATTACAGTGATAAAAATCCAAAAATTTGTAGTGAACGTGGAAAAAATTGGCCTCCATTTACAGTTTGTTGCAGTGTGTCAGTGAAGCTATTCACACGAGGTCGCTGTAAAGAATAGTGATCTACAGGCCCGCTATTTAAAATCGTGGTTGTCCGTCAGACGTACCACATATAACTGCGGTCCAAAATCAGCCATTTCTGGTCTCCATTTACGTTTTGTTGCAGTGTGTCAGTGAAACTATTCACACAAGGTCACTGTGAAGAATAATATTAGTAAACTACAGGCCCGCTATTTAAAACCGTGGTTATCTATCAGACTTTTCACATATAACTGCGGTCCAAATTCAGCCATTTCTGGCCTCCATTTACGTTTTGTTGCAGTGTGTCAGTGAAGCTATTCACACGAGATTGCTGTGAAGAATAGTAACCTACAGGCCAGCTATATAAAACCGTGGTTTTCTGTCAGACATATCACATATAACTGCAGTCCAAATTCGGCCATTTCTGGCCTCCATTTACATTTTGTTGCAGTGTGTCAGTGAAGCTATTCATATGTGGTCGCTGTGAAGAATAGTAACCCACAGGTCCGCTATTTAAAACCATGGTTGTCCGTCAGATGTATCACATATAACTATAGTTCAAATCCAGCAATTTGTAGTGAACAAGGAATATGTTGTCCTTCATTTAAAGTGGGTAAGGCACGTGGGATGAGACGGGGAAGTGGACGTGATGGTGATGGTGCATGCACAGGCTGAGGCCGTGGGCAAGCTGAAATTGTGCCACAACAAAGAACCCACATCATGTCGCACGACCTTCCTGTCCCAATTACTAAGGGACCGCAAAACACCACTATTGAACACACGGCAGTGTGAAAAGGTTGTTGGTTGGATAGCAGATAATGCTTCCAGTCGCTTTGCCCACCACCCTTTCTTCCACACGGTCAAGTCTCAGTAGCCGTGAGCCAGGACCGCATATTCCTCACTCTGATCCTCCTTCCTCCCACCATGCCGAGTGCCTGGAGACAACTGATCCCACACTTGGACACTCAGAAGAGCTGTTCACTTTTCCATTTATAGATTTGGGCCTCTCGCCCATCCAGCTACAAGTGGGTCAAGAGAAGAACCGTTCAGCAATGCCCAAATATTTGAGCAACCACGGTCACATGAAGGCAACGGTGGGAAAGTGCAATTACTGTCGCAAGAGGTTGATGATGTTGAGACACAATTGCCAGAAAGTCAGGAGGATGACCAGAGTGCAGAAGTAGAAGACAATGTGGTGGATGATATAGTAACTGACCCAACCTAGACGGGGGACATGCAGAGCGAGGACAGCAGCACACAGGGGGGAGGGAGGCGTAGCACCAAAACAGGCAGGAACAGCAGTGTGGTGGTGGCAGACAGAAGGTGGGAAAGCGTTGCCCGAGACACCAACACGACGGAAGTTGCCAGTACAACTGTTAGGTCTTCCCGAGTCTGTTGTTTTTTTTAAAGACCGTGCAGATTACTCCAAAAATGCCATTTGCATCACTTGGCAGGCCAGCATCAGCAAAGGTAGAAAAACTAGCAGCCTTATCACCACCAGCATGATCAGGCACATGGCAGTAAAGCACCCTACCAAGTGGGCCAAACCCCAGGGTCCAGAAACAGTGACTGCGGGTGACACCACTGCTTCTTTCACTGTTGTGCATGCACGCCAATCCCCTGTCCATGGCGCATGCCAAGATGTCTCCCGCCCTGCACCTGTCGTTGCACACACTCAACTAGCACCATCAGCATGCATGTCCCCGTCCTTGTCCCAGCACAGCGTTCAGTTGTCCCTAACCCAGTCCTTGGAACGCAAGTGCAAATACACAGCCAATACCCCACAGGACACACTACTAAATTCACACATTTTGCGAATGCTTGCGCTCTAAATGTTGCCTTTTAGGCTCGTGGAGATGCAAGCTTTCAGCTACCTAATGGCATTTGCCGTCCCTCGGTACTCTGTCCCCAGCCGCCACTATTTTTCCCGGTGTGCTGTCCTCGCATTACACAAGCATGTGTTTTACAACATTAGCCGTGCCCTCAACAATGCAGATACTGGGAAAATCCTACCTAACCACGGACACGTGGACAAGCGCTTGTGGGAAGAACGGTACTTCTCGCTGACGACACACTGGGTTAATATAGTGGAAGCAGGAACCCAGTCGGACCTTGAGACGGAACACGTCTTCCCGAAGCCGAGGATGGCAGATCCTGGGACAATCACGCTTTCCCCCAAATTGTACAGCTCCTGCACCTCCTCCTCCTCTTCAGCCTCCATCTCCAAAATGACCACATCAGTCACAAGATGGAAGCACTGCAGCACTGCCTCGGCCAAGCGGCAACAGGCTGTGCTGAAGCTAATATGCTTAGGTGAAAAACCGCACAATGCTGAAGAGTTGTGGACAGCTCTGAAATAGCAGGAAGATCTGTGACTGACACTGCTGAACCTACAGCCAGGCATGGTCGTGTGTGAAAATGGTCAGAAACTGATGGCAGCTCTGAAGCGATGAAAGCCCACACACGTACCATGCCTGGCCCTTGTGCTTAACCTCATGGTTCATAGGTTTCTCTGTACCTACCCAGATCTGCCAGATCTGCAAGTCAAAGTACGCCGAGTGTGTGCCCATTTTAGAATGTCAGCTACAGCTTCCGCTGCCCTTGCCATGCTTCAGCAGCATTTGCAACATCCAGCTCACCGATTGGTGTGCCATGTCCCCATGCATTGAAACTCTACATTGCAGATGTTGGGATGGATTTGTGAGCCGAAGAGGGCAGTTGTTGACTACCAGCAACAACACGGCCATCGGTATTCAGTTTAGACTCCACATATCAGATCTCAGGAGTGGACATGGATGTCAAACATCTGTACCATCCTCCAAAGCTTTGAGAACTCCATCAAGATGGTGAGCGGTGATGATGCTATAATTAGCGTCACCATCCCATCTCTCAGTTTTCTTAAACGCTCTCTGCTCACTATGAAAGAGGATGCATTGCAGGCGGAGCACGATGAGATGGAGCAAGGAACCATACAGGGTGATTACACACAGCCCAGCCTCATCTCATCCCAACGTGGATTGGGTGACAATGGGGAAGAGGAGGAGGATGAAAAACAGGAGCGCTATAGACGGTACTACCTGCACAACTTTCATACCATCTGTTAAGTGTGGATGGCCTGAGGACAGGGAGAAGGAGGAGGAAAATTAGGAGGAGAGCATGGTCAGTCATCCTATTGGTGAGGACACAGAAGTCTTGCCTGTTAGCAGTCTGGAACACATGGCTGAGTTTATGTTACGCTGCCTTTCCCGTGACCCTCACTTTGTCCAAATTTTGGGTGACAGTCATTACTGGTTTGTAACACTGCTAGACCCAGGCTACAAGGAGAACTTTCTATCACATTTTCCCGTGGTGGACAGGCCTAAAAAAATGGGCCAGTACCAGAAGGCCCTTGATGTGGAATTATAAAAAAAATTCCCATCTGAAAACGCTTGCGGCAGAGGTCACAGTTTGTTGGACAACCAAGAAGTACAGGCAAGAGAGACACAAATTCAGTCCGGCAGATGAAGGGAACACTGTCAAAGTTCAGGGACAGTTTTCTCAGACCCTCCAATCGCAAAGGCCCTGATGCGCAGGGTGCTCATACAAGGAGGGAAAAGTTTGAGAAGATTCTAAAGGAGTACATAACCGACTGTACCAACATCCTCCATGGTTCCTCTGTGCCTTGTAATTATTGGGTATCGAAGCTGGACACGAGGCATGAACTGGCTCACTATGCCTTGGAGGTCCTGGCCTGCCCTGCCTCTAGCGTTTTCTCAGAGCAGGTTTTTAGTGCTGCTGGTGGAATTATAACCGATAATGGCATCCGCCTGTCAACTGAAAATGCTGACAGGCTGACTCTTATAAAAATGAACAAGGGCTGGATTGGGCCAGAGTTCTCAACACCACCGAATGATAGCAGCGTAACATAAACTCAAATACAGTGTCTTTTTTCTGGAAGGTCTAATTCTATTCCCATGTACCTCTATCTACACACCTAGACATGGGTATACGCTTCATGATTTTGTCCATTTGCTCTTGTCCTCCTCCTTCTCCACATCCTCATCCTCTGCCACCATATCACCACCACATCTACCATATCACCATATCTACGTCTCTTGCATGGGGCATTGGAGTGCCTTCAATTTTTTTGGCAGCCGTTGCATTAACTTCATAGTTAAACCATATGGGAGACCCTCTTCCTAATAATGAGAATTTTTTTTCCAGGAGGCCCTCCGATCTCTATATCTCTTGCAAATGGCATTGGAGTTCCTCCAAATCAAATTTTTGGCAGCCGTTGCATTCACTGCATAGGCAAACAGTATACCAGACCCAATTTGTAATAATGAGAAATTTTTTTTCAAGAGGCCCTTCTTTATGTCTCTTGCAAGGGGCATTGGAGTGCCTCCAAATTTTTGGCAGCCATTGAATTCACTGCATAGGCAAACAGTATGGGAGACTCACTTCTTAATATTGGGAACATTTTTTTCAAGAGGCTCTCCTCTACGTCTCTTGCAAGGGGCATTGGAGTGGCTCCAAATTTTTGCCAGCTATTGCAGTCACTGCATACGCAAGAACAGTATGGGGGACCCGCTCCTTTCTAATAGGAACATGTCATTTCTGAGGCCCACCTCTATGGGTCTATAAATTGCTATTGAGGCTTTTCCTAAATTTTGGCATCCGTTGTACTCACTGCATACCATATAACTGTATAGCAGACCTGCTCATTTCTAATGGGAACATGTCGTTACTGAGGCCCACCTCTATGTGTCTTTACATTTTTATTGGGGCTTTTCCTAAATTTTTGCAGCCGTTGTACTCACTGCATACCCTATAACTGTATAGCAGACCCGCTCCTTTCTAATGGGAACATGCTGTACTCGTTACTGAGGCTTACCTCTATGTGTCTTTAAATTGTTATTGGGGTTTTTCCTAAATTTTGGCAGCCGTTGTATTTACTGCATACCCTATTACTGTATTGCAGACCTGCTCCTCTCTAATTAGAACATGTCATACTTGATACTGAGGCCCACCTCTATGTGTCTTTAAATCGTTATTGGGATTTTTCCTAAATTTTGGCATCTGTTGTTCATACCCTATAACTGTATAGATTAATCGCTCCTTTCTAATGGGAACATGTCGTACGCATTACTGAGGTCCAACTCTATGTGTCTTTAAATTCTTATTGGGGTTTTTACCAAATTTTGGCAGCCCTTGCAGTCACTGCATGGACATTACCACTATAGGAGACCAACTCCGTTATAATGGGAACATTTTTTTTTACTGAGTCTCTCCTCTATGTCTCTTCAAAGGGGTATTGGAGTGAGTCCAAATTTTTGGCAGCCCTTGCAGTCACTGCATACGCATTAACAGTATAGAAGACTCACTCGTTAATAATGGGAACAACAAAGCATAGCCGGCTGATGGCTCTCTAACAATAGTAAGGGCAGCCTGATGGCCCTATAAAAATAGTCTTTGTTACTTTCAGAATCCCTTCTTCATAAATGAAACAGGATGTGTCTGATCATGTCTCACACACCACATGGCCAGATAAAAGATAGTAAAATGTTAAAATGACATTTCCCGAGGAATGTGTTTTTCACTGTTGCAAGCAATGCAAAAGTGAAAAAACGCATCAAAAATGCTATGTGTGAACATAGCCCAAGGTGTGGAGGAACATTTTTGTTTTTGCCTATTCATTTTGCCTTATATACAAGTCATTACTCTGGAAAGGATGTTCCTTAACATTTTTCCCAGGAAAATCCATTTCGGTTTCGTTTTTGTATGTTTTATTATGAGTCCGTAAAAGTGGCGTAATACGCTGACAACATTATTGACATCAGTGACCTGGGAGTCAGAGAAGCTTCTAGGGGTCTTCCCCATGCTGTTCCCATGTCATTTGAGCACTGTTCCCATTGATTTAAGTAATATTTAGGCCCTCTGCAGACCGCCGGTGGGGGCCATCGGAACAATGCTCAAGTTTTCCATAGACTTACAATGGGCTCTTTGCTCGTGTCGAGCACTCAAGCATTCCAATTTGCTTGACTCGAGCAACAAGTACATGAGCATTTTAGTGCTCGCTCATCACTAATCAGCAGCTTTGGTTTCCAGTACCATCTATATGTTGATCACAACCAATTATACACCTCTTCTCCTGACATCACCTCCACCTTAATACAAAATACCTGGGATTGTCTATCTACTGTCTCTAACATAATGTCTTCCCTTGATCTGAAACTGAATCTTTCTAAAATTGAACTTCTTGTGTTTCTCCCTCAACTAACCTACCTATACTCTATATTTCATCTGTCTTGGGTGGTTCAAGTATAGGTGAATTATGATTAGAGATGAGTGAATGTTTCAATATTTGGTTTGGATTACAATCGTCGAATCTGCAATATTCACCGATTTATTAGTCGAATATTCACCGGACATTACTAAACGCCATAAGATTCAAAGGGAAGCAAAAAAAATGGATATACAATACCTTCAAAAAGGCTAAAAAGCTGCCAAAACACATCAATTTAGGGGTAGACACCTGGAAAGTGCCATCAATTGACAAAGAATACAAGTGCTATAATTATTATTATTATTACAGCGACATTTATTCCGTGGCGCTTTACATGTGAAAATGGGTCACCGACTGGTACAAAAGGAGAGAGGACCCTGCCTGCGAGGGTGCACAAACAATCTACAAGGGATGGATGAGGATACAGTAGGTCAGGGTACAGCTAGTTGTTCAGCAGTAAGCTGGAGCAAGGGTTACCCAGATTGTATGCTTGTCACAAGAAGTGGGTCTTCAGCTTCCTTTTCAAGGTTTCCACGGGAGGCAACAGTCTGATGTGTTGGGGTGCAGAGTTACACAGTAACGGAGACGCATGGGACAAATCTTGTATGCGATTGTGACAAGAAGAGATAAGAGGGAAGTAGAGAAGGAGATCTACGAAGGATGGGAGGTTGCGTGCAGGTAGCTAGTACAGGGAGACTAGGTCACACATGTGTGGAGGAGACAGGTTTTCGATGGCTTGGAATGCCAAAGTTAAGCTTTTCAACTGGAGTCTCTGGGCAATGGGGAGCAGATCAGAGTCAAGCTTGAGGGATTGAGGAGAGTGGGCAGCCATTCGCTTTGATGGATAGTTCAGTTGGGGGGGTGAATGAGCTGGTGGAAAGAGGATGCATTCTATTTTATCCATGTTAAATTTTACAAATCTATCAGAGAGGAAAGATGAAATAGAGGACACACATTGTAGGATTCTGGTTAGTAAGGAGGTGATATCAGGTCCAGAGAGGTAGATCTGTGTGTCATCAGCATAGAGTTGATACTTAAAGACTATGAGCTGTCCCAGGACTAAGGTGTAGATGGAGAAGAGCAGGGGTCCTAGAACTAATTCTTTGGGGACACCGACACATAGGGGGTGAGATAAGAAGGTGGTGTGTGAGTGGGAGACACTTAATGTCATGTCAGTTAGGTATGAAAAGATCCAAGACAGGGCCAAGTCTGTGATGCCGAGAGATGAGAGACCGTAGTAAGAGGGTATGGTCTACTGTGTCAAAGACAGATGACAGATCTAGGAGGAGGAGGACAGAGTACTCTTGCTTTGATTTAGCAGTTTTTAGGTTGTTGGTGACTTTAGTTAGGTCAGTTTCAGTGGAATGGTGCTGTCGGAAGCCAGATTGTAAGAGGTCAAAGACGGAGCAGGAGGAGAGGTGGGAGAACAGTTCAAAATGAATGTGTTGATTCAGTAGTTTGGAGGCATAGGGGAGAAGTGAGATGGGATGATAACTAGACATAGGATGGGTCAAGGGAGGGCTTTTGGAGGACGGGTGTGATTGAGGTAATCATGAGGGGATGACACCAGTTGTTAGTGACAGGTTGAAGAGGAGGATTTGGCTTGGGATGAAGACTTTGGTACGGTTTGGAATGAGGTGAGACGGTATTAGGTCAAGTTCACAGGTGGTGAGATGTGATTTGGAGAGTAAAATGATCTTCCTTGATTGCAGAGAAGCTGGTTTTGAAGGAGAAGAGTTGAGTAGTTATGAGGAGGGGCTGTTGGGACTTTTAGCAAAAGCTTTGCCCTACATTGTAAATCTTCTGCTTAAAGAATGAGGTTAAGTCTTCAGCTGAGATGAGAGGAGTAGATGACAAGCGTTGCATCAAGTGTCCTCTGCTCCTCTTCCTCCACCTTAACATCACACACAGTACAGTTCTCAGAGATGGCACCCCAATTATCCGTGTTTTCACCCATGTCACAACTCTCCAACCGCCCAGCAGACAGATTCGCGAGTCTGCAGAGCTGTTCACTAGTGTTGAGCGAGCACTAAAATGCTCGGGTGCTCGAAGCTCGGGCCGAGCTCGCCGTGATACTCGGGTGCTCGACCCGAGCAACGAGCCCAATGTTAGTCTATGGGAGACTCGAGCATTTTGCGGTGGCACCCCCGGCAGTCTTTTAAAAGCCTAACAAGTGCCCAAAACGATAGTGACAGTGCTCAAATGACATGGGGACAGCATGGGGATCGCCCCAGGAAGCATTTCTGACCCCCAGGTCACTGCTGTCAACAACGTGGTCAGAGGTATTAAGCCACTTTTACAGGCTCACAATAAAACAAAAGTGAAACTTTTTTCCTGTGAAATATGTTAAGGAACATCCTTTCCAGGGAAAAGACTTGTGTATAAGTTAAAATAAATGACCAAAAACAAAAATACTCCTCCACACCTTCGGCTATGTTCACAAGTAGCATTTTTTATGTGTTTTTGCACTTTTGTATTGCTTTCAACTATGACAAATGCATTCACCGGGAAATGTCATTTTAACATTTTAAAACCTTATCTGGCCATGTGCTGTGTGACACATGCATAAAGTGCTGAAAAGACATGGGAACAGCATGAGGAAGACCCCTGGAAGCATCTCTGACTCGCAGGTCACTGTCTAAAAGTGTGCCCATCATAAGTGATCCTTGCCGCATCAGAAGATGCAGACTTGCAACTATCCCCATGCAAGTTCTAGTCCCAGGGCAGTGTTCAATTGTACCTCCCCCATTCCTTGCAATACAAGCGCAAGTATGCAGCCTGCCACCCACCCACCCCCAGGCTGCAATACCATACTGATTGCTTGCTTGAACTTGAAATTGGGCCTTTTAGGCATGTGGAGGCGGAATCTGGCCACCACGTCATGGCTGTGTTGGCGGCCTGGAATCCATACTCAGTCCCCAGCCGCCCGCCGGCCGGGTGTCCATACTCAGTCCCCAGCCGCCCCGCGGCCGAGTGTCCACACGGTCCCCAGCCGCCTGGGGGCAGTCGGGTGTCCATAAACGGTCCCCAGCCGCACCCAATTCTCCTTGGAACATCCCCCCACACACTTTTCTTAGCCCGGCCTGCTTTAGGCAGCATTGGACGAGCCCACCGGAGAACCAGACTCCTCCGGTGGGCCCTAACTTCTCCATCGGTGGAGTTGAGAGTGCCAAGGTGAGGAGCATGATGATGATGACAGAAGTTAGCATCTGCTATGTTTTCTTTTAATGCAAGTCTAAGTGTGCAGCCTGCCACCCACCCACCCCCAGACTGCAATTCATAATGCTAGTTTGCACTTGAAATGGGGCCTTTTAGTTTAGAGGAGGCCGAAGCTGGCCACTACCTCATGGCTGCTTCGACAGCGAGGTATCCATACTCAGTCCCCAGCCGCCCCTATTTGTCCTGGTGTGCCTTATACATAAGATTAAGCGCGTATACCAAAACATTACCTGTGCCCTCCCCAGTGCATTTAGTGGGAAGGAGAGCCTATTCCGCTGTAGTGTGTGCATGCCAAACCCCTGTTCATGGTACATGCGAAGATGCCTCCCACCTTGCACCTGTCATTGCAGACTTGCAACTATCCCCATTCAAGTCCTTGTCCCAGGGCAGTGTTCAATTGTACCTCTCCCATTCCTTGCAATGCAAGCGCAAGTATGCAGCCTGCCACCCACCCACCCCCAGGCTGCAATACCATACTGCTTGCTTGCTTGCACTTTAAATTGGGCCTTTTAGGCATGTGGAGGCGGAATCTGGCCACCACGCCATGGCTGTGTCGGCGGCCTGGTATCCATACTCAGTCCCCAGCCGCCTGGTGACCGGGTGTCCCCGCTTGCTCCCCAGTCTCCAGGGGGTGGCCGGGTGTCCATACTCGGTCCCCAGCCACCCCTATTTGTACCGGTAACCTTTCCCACACTTTTCTTAGCCTGGCCTGCTTTAGGGCAGCATTGGCCGGGCCCACCGGACTATCAGACTCCTCCGGTGGGCCCTGGCTTCTCCATCAGGGGAGTTGAGAGTGCCAAGATGAGGAGCATGATGAGGATGAAAGAAGTTAGCATCTGCTTTGTTTTGTTGTAATGCAAGCGCATGTATGTAGTAGCGGCTAGGCCTGAGGAGGTCAGCGTTTTGGCGCATATCCTACCTCCTCCGAGGATTGCTGGATGTTTTCCTGCTACTATCCAAGTTCTATGACTCCCGTTAAAACAAAGCTTCAGGTGATAAATGATGGATGAGATAGTGGCAAAGGAGAAAGAGCAGGAGGAACAGGGACCATTCACATCAATATCAGGCCAGTCAACCAGATATGTCTTGTAGGATATGTTTCTGTAACAAAAGGAGCGGTTCGGCTACACAGTTATAGGGCATACAGTGAGTGCAATGCCTACCAAAAATTTCGAGGCACTCCAATGCCCCTTGGAAATGACATGGAGGTCAGAGGGCGTTAACTAAACCTTTTTTTCCATTTATAGCAACTGGGTCTCCTGTGCACTTTTGGCCTAAGCAGTGAATGGAATGCTTTCCAAAAATTATGAGGTACTGCAATGCCCCTTACAAGAGCCATGTGTGGCACCCCAGGGGTCTGGTCACCACAGTAAAAGAGATTACGTCGGAGAGCAAGTGGGAGTTTTCCTGGTCAGGATCCCTTAAACATGCAACATCCTCGTGCCCCAATCCTGGGAGGGGAGAATTCTGCCCTTATAAACTGGATCTGGGGTGGGGTTGAGTGAGTCAGAGAACAGAGAACAGTCAGGGTCAGAGTGAGAGCAAGGAAAAGTAACAGCAAGGAGCTCTGTAGGAGCTAGGAGCTAAAGACGAGGGGCTGGAAGCTGAGCAGAGCTCGCCCTGGAAAAAGACAATAGGAACCGGACACAAGAGTCCGAAGCTGTGAGGACTTATATATCCAGCAGCAGAAACCAGCCGGCAGGGGATAGAAGCCCGGAGGCTCAGTCACAAGCAAGGGACCAGCACCGCCGTCGTGGAGCGGAGGCTAACAGAAGGCCCCAAGTCACCAGCCATACGGGTGAGCACTACACGGTACACTCAGGGACGTGGGCTACTTCTACCCGCTTACAGCAAGGTATCCAGGAAGAGTGCAGACAGATGGGGAGGCCTACAACTCCACCTGGCCAGGGGAACTCCTGCTTGCTTACAGACTGACCAGGCCTCTTATGCTAGCCAGCACTCCCGGGAGGGTCTACCTTATAATCATCAGTAAAGACCCTGAACTGCACTGCAAAGACTCTGAGTCATTCCTGCTGCGCTCGTGCACCATCACCCCCATCATCCACACTCACTGCCCTGAGGCTATTCTCCTCCCGAGGGGAGTTATCCCATTTTATGCTGCGCACACAACACCAGCCTCAGCGGTCTGCCTTGCAGCGGTGGTACTCCCTGACCGCAATCCACGGGTAGCGCAGTCGGACAATTAACCTCAAAGCCTAAGAAAGATTGCCACTGGTTTGACCAGCCTGAGCCACGGGACTGGGTCACCGCCACGGAGACTACAGACCCCCGAGACCCGGCACCGGGTATCCCACACACGTGTACACACGGCCCAGGGGGCGCGTCACATGCAGTACAGCATATTACAAACATAAGTCCCATTATTGGGGAGTGTGTGTCCCATAGTATTTGCTTATGCCTTGCAAGCAAAAGCTGCCAAAAATTAGGACGGATCAACTTGCAATGCCCCTTACAAGAGCCATGCAGTACAGCATATTACAAACATAAGTCCCATTATTGGGGAGTGGGTCTCCCATAGTATTTGCTTATGCTTTCCCAGCAAAAGCTGCCAAAAATTAGGATGGAGAGACTTGCAATGCTGGCACCCTGGTGGTATAGTGGTGGTGGAGGCTGAGGATAAGGAGAAGAAGATTAAACAGCCGAAACGAGGAAGCGTATAACCATGTGTGGGTGTGAAGCGGTGCATGTGAATACACCTCCCGAAATAACACAGTGGATTTGACTTTATGCTACTCTGCTGTCATTTGGTGGTGATGAGAAGTCTGGCCCAATCCAGCCCTTGTTCATTTTGATAAAGGTCAGCTTGTCAGCATTGTCAGTTGACAGGCGAGTGTACTTATCAGTTATAATTCCCCCAGCGGCACTAAAAACACGCTCCGATAACACGCTAGCGGCAGGGCAGGCCAGGACCTCCAAGGCGTACAGAGCGAGTTCATTCCAAGTGTCCAGCTTGGATACCCAATAATTAAAAGGCACAGAGGAATCACGGAGGACGCTGGTACGATCGGCAAGGTACTCCCTCACCATCTTTTGAAACTTTCCTCTTCTTGTGAGAGTACCCCGCGCCTCAGGGCCTGTAAGCTGGGCGGGTGTCTGAAAACTGTCCCCGAACGTTGACAGTGTTCCCCTGCCTCTGCAGGATTGAAGATGCATCTCTCTCGCCTGTACGCCTTGGTTGGGCAACGAACTGTGAGCTCTGCCGCTAGCGTGTTCAGATGGGAATTTTTTTAAGAGTTCTGCAGCAAGGGCCTTCTGGTATTGCCCCATTTTTGAAGACCTCTCCACCTCAGGAATAAGAGAGTGAAAGTTCTCCTTGTAGCGGGGGTCTACAAGTGTCACCAACCAGTAATGACTGTCACCCAACATTTTGACAACGCGAGGGTCACGGTTAAGGCAGCGTAACATAAAGTCAGCCATGCGTGCCAGACTGGTAACGGGCAAGATTTCCCTGTCCTCACTAGTGTTGAGCCACCCCCGTAGTGTTCGAGTTCGGTTCGGTTCGTCGAACACCCGTGTGTTCGCCGAACTGTTCGTCGAACTGTTCGTCGAACACCTTCGAACACCGTTAAAACCAATGGCAGGCAAACAAAAACACATAGAAACACATAGAAAACACCTTCAAAGGTGTCCAAAAGCTGACAAACTGCTCAGAAGACACAACTAACACATGGAAAAGTGACAAGTACATATAGTCATGCGAAAAGAAAAGAGGTGGAGGAGTAAAAGGAGGGGGAGACACAGATATAGGCATGTCATGCCCTTCTAAAATCCAAAAAGTGAGAAGCCGAGACGGCCAGTCCGCTCCTGCCCGTGCCACCTCCGTGTCGCCGGGTTTGTGCCAGAGCCGCGGTGAACCCTGACGGCCAGCCCCCCTCTCCCAATACTGGTGCCTGTCCGCTGGTGGGTCGAGAGAGCCCCCCTGTGGTGGAGGCAGCTCTAAGCTTTTTAATTTAAATTGTCCCTCTAATTTGAATGAATACACTTTAAATCCATTTACAAGGATCTATTGGAGGGCAAGTCTCATGCCAGCAGCCGCGTAATTCCAGCTCCAGTAGCGTCCACTAAAGCTGCTGCAGTTAAAAAGCTTTTATAAGGATCGAGCTCGGCTGTCCACCGCAAGGCATCCTAGTGCCAGTCCCAGCCCCTATGCCTTGGGGTGCCTCCTCATGCTCTTCACTAAGTATCCCGTGGTCCCGAAGCATTTCCTTTGAAAAAATTAAGTGTCCAAACTACAGGTGGTGTAGCTTGCTTAACAGCCGGGATAATCCGCTGACTAGCAGACACTGCTACTAGGCACAAAGTATTTCCTGGGCTAGATGCAGTTAAAAATTTGTAAGTAGATACTCTCGTTGGATGCTGAGAAAGCATTCCATAGAGTCTCCTGGCACGCCATATATGATTCTCTTAAAAAGCTTGGGGTAGGGGTCTAGGGAACCCTTTTATAGCCAAAATCACGGCCCTGTATCACAATACGTCACCTAGGCTGAAGATAAATGGAACTGTAGCACCGAGGGCTCGGTTGCTACAGACGTATTGCACCTCACCCAGAGGTGTGATATCTCACTCTCAGATAAGGATGGAGTGTGGATCAGGACCCGACACCTGCATGCATTACACCACATTGCCGTGGGGCAGGGCGACCAATATGCCCCTGAGATGGGCACGACAGTCCCTGTCCCTGGCTGGAGTGGGGGGAGGGAACACTGAGGAAGGGGAACCCTGCAGTGCAGGAGCAGGGAGGAAGCAGTTCCTGGGTGCAATGAGAAGGGAGTATAAAAGGTGGGCACCATCTTAGTTCAGTGCAGAGAAGTCTGAGCAGAAGTGGCAGGGAGCAGGGGCTCTGTATGAGCTCTGCTCCGGAGGCGGGCCTAGTAACAGAGGCCCAGGCCTGCAAGAGGGAGAAGGAAGGAAGAGGAGCGGAGAAGGCTCCAGGAACGAGGAATGAAGGGATCCCAGGGGTGCGGACGGGCGAGTCGCCACCGCACGCCCGAATCCACCTGCGTGGAGGGGTCAGGCCAAAGGGGGAGACCGGTCTTCGAACTAGTGGAGGCAGGAAACGACCCTCAGCTAGAAACCGGAGGCTCTGACATTTTATGTGGCGCAGCCCCTTGCTCCACCCGCTAGGAAGGCACCACATAGGGTCAGGGAAACTGGCGCCAAGTTTACCAAGAGGAGGCCCGAGGCAGCCGGACAGAAGTGTTGGTAAGAAAGGCCAGACAAAGGACACACAAAGGGGGTCCTGTGAAGCGCTCCAAAGTTATCTGGGAGTTGTCTGAGCCCCTCACCTGGTGAGCAAAGTACGACGTGGGCAGCCGTTACCTGCAGACGTGGTCTGGATAATAAGAACTGTGAGTAAAAGCCCTGAACTGCATCACTGACTCCGTGTCGTTACTGCTGCTGCCCTGCACCATCACCTCCATCCTCCGCATACACTGCCCTGAGGCTATACTCCTCCCGTGGGGAGTTATGCTACGCTCTGCTGCACCCACAACACCAGCCTTAGCGGTCTGCCCTGTAGCGGCGGTTCACTCTGACCGCAATCCACGGGTGGCGTAGTCGGACATTTAAACATCAAAACCACATAAATAGTTCCGCCACTGGTTTGACCGCCCTGAGCCACGGAACCGGATCGCCGCCACGAAGACTACAACCACCAGCATCCACCAAAAAGGGTCCGGCTCCGGGTGTCCCAAGGCCCAGGGGGTGCGTCAGAACATTTTCATCACCTTTCACAATCACCAATGGGACAAGGCAGGGATGTCCTCTGTCCCCTCTCTTATACATCCTAGTGACGGAGCACCTGCTCTCATCAATTCGCCATAACCCCAATATTAGGTGGATTGAGGTGGGAGGCACCGAGTACAAGTGCTCTCTATTTGCTGATGATGTCCTAGTATATATCACTCAATCACATATATCCATCCCTGCTGTTATGGCTGAAATAGATCACTTTGTTACATGGTAAAATTTTAAAATCAATGCAGCGAAGTCTGAGGCCCTCGATGTCTCCCTCCCTAAATCCATATAGGATTCCATCCAGTCCAACTTTCCCTTTGCCTGGCCCTCACAGGGTATCAAATACTTAGGAATTCCTATTCATAGAGACCTCTCCCATCTATGTTATCTTAATTTTGGGCCCTTTATTGAACAATTCCATACAGACCACGGTTGGCAAGTTAGAACTGTAAGATTCACTACGTGAACCACTGGTGTTTTGTGGAAAAGCACATGTACACCGCGTTCCAAATTATTATGCAAAAAGTGTTTAGGAGTGATAAGGGAAGAATTTGTTTGTTTGTCAGTTAAACTCATTGATGGTGATGTGTGTCAGGGCTCTTTATATCACTGTAAGCCATTGCAGACACCTGTGCTAATTAGTTTGGCAGGTGTGTCCAATGAAAGGCAAGACTACTTAAGAAGGCTCTCTCACATTATTAAGCAGCCTACATTTTCTGCCAAAATGGGAAAGAAAAAGGATGTGTCGGCTGCTGAGAAGCAACAAATTGTGGAGTGTTTAGGTCAAGGCATGACTACAATCAACATTGTGCGATGATCAGGATGAAGTGTCTTGGCAATCAAGAAGTATGTAGCTGATTCACAGTACACACGTGTGCGTGCTGATAAGGGCAAATTGAGGACTCTTTCCTACAGGCAATTACGTCAGGTTGAAAGAGCAGCGGCAAAAAAGCCTTGTCATAGCAGCAGACAAGTTTTTGAAGCTGCTTGTGCCTCCAACGTCCCCCGAACAACAAGATGCAGGGTCCTTCAGAGGTTTGCAGCTGTGCATACGCCATCCTGTCGACCTCTTCTATCCACTTCACACAAGCAGAAACGGCTCCAGTGGGCCAAACATTACATGAAGACTGATTTCAAAACTGTTTTGTTCACGGATGAGTGCCATGCAGCGCTCGATGGTCCAGATGAATGGAGTGGAGGATGGCTGGATGATGGACACCCCACGCAAACACGGCTACAGCGCCAACAAGGAGGAGGTGGAGTAATGTTTTGGGCTGGAATCATGGGGAGAGAGATTGTCGGCCCCTTTAGGATCCCTGAAGGCGCTAAAGATGAACTCCATAATGTATGTGGATTTTCTCAAACAGCACTTCCTGCCATGGTTCAAGAAGAAGAACCGTGTATTTCACAGCAAGATCATTTTTCTGCATGATAATGCACCATCTCATGCTGCACATAAAACATCTGCATCTCTGGCTGATATGGGCATAAAAGGGGACAAACTTATAGTGTGACCCCCATGCTCCCCTGACCTCTACCCCATTCAGAACCTTTGGAGCATCATTAAAAGGAGTGTCTATGATGGCGGGAGGCAGTTCACATCTAAGCAACAGCTCTGGGAGGGTATTCTGTCCTCATGCAAAACAATTGAAGCAGAAACCATCCAAAACCTGACAAATTCAATGGACGAGAGAGTTCAGAAGCTCCTTTCGAACAAGGGGTCCTATGTGAAAATGTAACATCACCTAGAATAAAGTTTTGAGTTGAAAACTGTTTGATTTCAGTTTCTAACAACCTGCTAATGCTTATAATTTCAAAAATGACCATTTTTTTGGTCTTTATTAAAATGAAAAGGTTGATCGAAAAGTTTGGGGGATCTAAGAGTGTGGCAACCCAGTAGTCATGATTACTTCGAATTCTGACAATATGAGGGTCATGCTGCAGGTAGTGCAACAAGAAGGCACTTATGTGTCTTGCGCATCTCGGAGCCCCAAAATTATTTTCCGGGCTAGATGCAGCTAAAAATTATTTTTAATTTTAAATCTGGTGAAGCTTATTATAGATGGCCTAATAGGATCAGTGCTGCACACTGCTACAAAGCCCAAATTATTTTCCAGTCAAGATACAGATAAACATGATTAGTAATTTGAAAGCTTAAAACGGTTGGTAGGGTGATTTTAACCAATCATCAAGCTTTTACTCTCCCCAGGATGACACATGGGTAGAAAAGTTGTTTCGGATCCATGATTTGTTCATCTTTATGAACGTGAGTCTGTCTACATTATCAGTGGAGAGCCGCGTGCGCTTATCTGTCAGCACACCACCAGCAGCGCTGAACACACGTTCAGACAGAACGCTGGCTGCGGGGCATGACAAGATCTCCAAGGCGTAAGTGGCTAGCTCCGGCCATTTATCCAGATTGGAAGCCCAAAAAGAGCAAGGGTCCAGTGACACAGTCGTGGCTTCAATGTTTACTTGGAGATACTCCTGTACCATCGTCTCTAGGCGTTGACTATGTGTCAGACTTCTTGTCTCCTGTGGCCTTGCAAAGGATGGGCTAAAAAAGTGGTGAAATGATTCCGCAAAATTGATGTTACCAGCAGATACTGTGGTTCTGTAACGGTTTGAGTGCTGAACACTTGACGGTCCCACGGTTGGCAAGTTGGAACTGTGAGATTCACTACGTGCACCACTGGTATTTTGTGGAAAAGCACATGTAAGATTCTGCAACAGTCTCTGCTGATACTCCTGCATGCGTGCATCCCTTTCTATGGCAGGAATAATTTCTGCAAATTTACTTTTGTACCGGGGATCTAACAGTGTGGCAACCCAGTAGTCAGGATTATTTCTAATTCTCACAATTCGAGGGTCATGTTGCAGGTAGTGCAGCAAGAAGGCACTCATGTGTGTTGCGCATCCAGGAGCACCAAGTCCCTGTTGTGTTGGTGGCGAGGTAACAATCATGCTTCCTTCCTCTGTCCTCTCCCCCCAACCTCGCACAACAGAAATGTGATCAAGGTCTCCCTCATCTGATGAGTCTTCCATCAGTTCGTCCTCCACTTCTTCCTGGGCTCCTGCACCTTCCTCACTAGTTTGGCTGCTACCATGCGCCCTGGTTAAACCATCTCCCCCACCCTCACATGCCTGCCGCCTTGGTGCTGCCGACCGTCTGGACCTTGCAGATGTTAGCCCTTCCGCATACAACTCCTCCTCCTCTACTTCCTCCACCTCCTCTTGTGCCACCACCTGACTCCGAATTCTGTTTAACATGTGCTCCAGCATGTAAATCACCGGAATAGTCATGCTGATAATGGCATCGTCAGCACTAAACATCTTCGTCGCCATTTCAAAACTGTGCAGAAGGGTGCATAGGTCCCTGATCTGAGACCACTCCTCCAGCGTGATTTGCCCCACCTCTGAATCTCCTTGGCCCAGGCTATACGTCAGAACGTATTGCACCAGGGCTTGTCGGTGCTGCCACAGTCGCTGCAACATGTGCAGAGTTGAATTCCACCGGGTAGGCACATCGCATTTTAGCCGGTGAAGTGGCAGGCCCAACGACTTCTGTAGAGATGTAAGTCGCTGAGCTGCGGGATGCGAACGGCGGAAGTGAGCACACAGCGACCGTGCCCTCTGCAGAAGGCCATCTAGTCTGGGATAGTGGGCTAAAAATTGCTGGACAACCAGGTTCAACACGTGAGCCATACAAGGCACGTGTGTGACATTGCCCCGGCGAAGGGCCGCACCCAGGTTTGCAGCATTGTCGCACACGGCCTTCCCTGGTTTCAGGTCCAGTGGAGACAACCATTCATGAAATTGGTTCTCCAGAGCTGACCACAACTCCTCAGCTGTGTGACTCACATTTCCCAGACATTTCAATGTAAAAACCGCCTGATGACGTTGAGCCCTACTGCCAGCATAGTAAGGAGGTGTGCAGGATCCCTTCTGCGCAGTTAGAAAGCTTGTGGCATGACCAGACAGGCTTTGGGTGCAGGTGGAAGACCGAGAGGAGGTTGAGGAGGCAGAAGCAGTGGAGGAAAAATGACATAAAGAGGATTGACGCACAACTCGTGGGGACGGCAAGACTTGGACAGCAGCCCCTTGTCCTGCTGTCACCATAGTTACCCAGTGCCCAGTCAGCGACATGTAACGCCCCTGTCCATGCCTACTCGTCCAAGTGTCTGTGGTGAAATGCACCCTGTCACACACAGAGTTTCTCAAAGAAGCGGTGATGTTGTGTGCGACATGCTGGTGGAGCGCAGGCACACCTTTCTTTGAGAAGTAGTGCCGACTGGGCATCTGGTACTGGGGCACTGCGACGGACATAAGGTCTCGAAAATCCTCTGTGTCCACCAGGCGGAAAGGCAGCATTTCTGTAGCCAAGAGCTTGCAGATGGTGAAATTCAACCTCTTAGCTTTCTCATGGCTAGGAGGAAATGGTCTTTTACTTGTCCACATCTGAGGGACCGAGGGCTGGCTATTGTGCTTAGACGGGTTTGATAAGGGTGTTTCCGGCAAACTGCCGGTCTGTGAGGAAGATGCAGGCGGACATGTTAGGTTGCCTTGATCCAAAGGTGGTGCTATCGATGTCGGACAGCGCTCAAGACCAGCTGGTGTTACCACCTCCAAAGAAAATGATGACCTGCCAATCACGCTGGCTGTTGCGGGTAAAGAGGTGGCAGGTCTGCGCCCCAAAACAGGTGTGACTGCTGTCCCCCCAGTCACAGAGGATGAAGAGGCCGCGGATGCACAAGATATGGCAGACGGTGGTTGGCCCGGCCGGCTAGACCGCATTGTAGCACACTGAGCTTCCCACTGCAACTTATGCTTCATGTCCATGTGCCGGTTCATGCATGAAGTACTCAAACTATGTATTTTTTGGCCTCTACTTAGCTTTTGCTGACAAATGTTACAGATAACACGAGTTGGGTCATCTTTATCGATCTGAAAAAATGCCCAGGCTATGCAAGGCTTAGCACCCATGCGACCTGAAGAGCCACCACGACTTGTGGTGAGAGGCAGAGTTGTGTTTGAGGATGCAGTTTTTGACGTGCTTCCAGTACTACGTCTCTGTCCAGGAAGGCGCAACCTGACCTCGTCGTCACTAGCATCTTCCTCCACCTCCTCTGCTGACCTCATCTCTTGGCTGACTGTGGGTTGACAGTAAGTGGGATCTCCGACCTCATCATCATCACCCTGTGCGTTATCACACCCGTCGTCCTCAGAGCCAACCTGTTCCTGCCCTGACAAAAAACTAAAGTTGTCGCTCCAATCAGGTATTTGAGTCTTATCATCGTCTTCCTCATTGTCTCCACCAACAGGAGTTACAGTTTGGGAATGAGGGTCTACATTATGGTCAGAACCTTCTGCGTCTGGTCCTGGATCCGACTCATAAAGATTCTGGGCATCAGTGCAGATCATTTCCTCGTCTGGATTCACAGAAGCGCTGGAGTCGACCTCTGATTCCCAGGCTATAGTATGAGTAAACAGCTCTGCAGACTCAACCATCTGTTCTACCTCATACTCAGACGGGCAGCTGGAGATTTGGGAGCTGTGAGGAAGCAAGTGCAATTTGGGTGACACCTTTGAGGACTGGAGTATTTGTGATGTTGAAGTTGATGTGGAGGAGAGCCCACTTAAAGGAGCACTTGATATCCGTTGAAGCACCTGCTGTTTTTGTGCCTCATCTGGAATTTGTAGCGATTGGCGTGGCCGTAAGAAAGGGATCTTATCACATTGTCCGCTAAAAGAAGTAGACATTTTAGTTTGGCTGGAAGATGGTCTTTCTTCTGCACCTACCCCACGGACACAACCTTTTTTCCCCTTCCCAACACGCCTATTCCCCTTTCCACCAGCAGCAGGCCTTTTTCCACTCATTTTGGTGGTTAACTAATTCACAACTCTGGAGTTGTTTGCACAAAAAAACAATGGATGGTAACCGAGCAGAGCTGAGTGGCCAAACGGTGGTATTAGGCCAAAACTATTGGCTGGGTTAGATGCAGAAAAAAATTATTTTTAATTTGCAACCTGATGGAGGTCAGTATAGATGGACTAATAGACCAAGTCCCACACACTGCTAGAAGCCCAAATATTTTTTCAGAGCTAGATGCAGAAAATTTTTTTATTCAATTTGCAACCTGATGGAGGTCAGTATAGATGGACTAATAGACCAAGTCCCACACACTGCTAGAAGCCCAAATATTTTTTCAGAGCTAGATGCAGAAAAAAATTATTTTTAATTTGCAACCTGATGGAGGTCAGTATAGATGGACTAATAGACCAAGTCCCACACACTGCTAGAAGCCCAAATATTTTTTCAGAGCTAGATGCAGAAAAAAATTATTTTTAATTTGCAACCTGATGGAGGTCAGTATAGATGGACTAATAGACCAAGTCCCACACACCGCTAGAAGCCCAAATATTTTTTCAGAGCTAGATGCAGAAAAAAATTATATTCAATTTGCAACCTGCTGGACGTCAGTATAGAAGGACTAATAGAACAAGTCCCACACACTGCTAGAAGCCCAAATATATTTTCAGAGCTAAATGAAGAAAAAAATTATTTTTAATTTGCAACCTGATGAAGGTCAGTATAGATGGACTAATAGACCAAGTCCCACACACTGCTAGAAGCCCAAATATTTTTTCAGAGCTAGATGCAGAAAAAAAATATTTTTAATTTGCAACCTGATGGAGGTCAGTATAGATGGACTAATAGACCAAGTCCCACACACCGCTAGAAGCCCAAATATTTTTTCAGAGCTAGATGCAGAAAATTTTTTTATTCAATTTGCAACCTGATGGAGGTCAGTATAGATGGACTAATAGAACAAGTCCCACACACTGCTAGAAGCCCAAATATTTTTTCAGAGCTAGATGCAGAAAAAAAATATTTTTAATTTGCAACCTGATGGAGGTCAGTATAGATGGACTAATAGACCAAGTCCCACACACTGCTAGAAGCCCAAATATTTTTTCAGAGCTAGATGCAGAAAAAAATTATTTTTAATTTGCAACCTGATGGAGGTCAGTATAGATGGACTAATAGACCAAGTCCCACACACTGCTAGAAGCCCAAATATTTTTTCAGAGCTAGATGCAGAAAAAAATTATTTTTAATTTGCAACCTGATGGAGGTCAGTATAGATGGACTAGTAGACCAAGTCCCACACACCGCTAGAAGCCCAAATATTTTTTCAGAGCTAGATGCAGAAAAAAATTATATTCAATTTGCAACCTGCTGGACGTCAGTATAGAAGGACTAATAGAACAAGTCCCACACACTGCTAGAAGCCCAAATATTTTTTCAGAGCTAAATGAAGAAAAAAAATATTTTTAATTTGCAACCTGATGGAGGTCAGTATAGATGGACTAATAGACCAAGTCCCACACACTGCTAGAAGCCCAAATATTTTTTCAGAGCTAGATGCAGAAAAAAATTATTTTTAATTTGCAACCTGATGGAGGTCAGTATAGATGGACTAATAGACCAAGTCCCACACACCGCTAGAAGCCCAAATATTTTTTCAGAGCTAGATGCAGAAAATTTTTTTATTCAATTTGCAACCTGATGGAGGTCAGTATAGATGGACTAATAGACCAAGTCCCACACACTGCTAGAAGCCCAAATATTTTTTCAGTACTAGATGCAGAAAAAAATTATTTTTAATTTGCAACTTGATGGAGGTCAGTATAGATGGACTAATAGACCAAGTCCCACACACTGCTAGAAGCCCAAATATTTTTTCAGAGCTAGATGCAGAAAAAAATTATTTTTAATTTGCAACCTGATGGAGGTCAGTATAGATGGACTAATAGACCAAGTCCCACACACCGCTAGAAGCCCAAATATTTTTTCAGAGCTAGATGCAGAAAAAAATTATATTCAATTTGCAACCTGCTGGACGTCAGTATAGAAGGACTAATAGAACAAGTCCCACACACTGCTAGAAGCCCAAATATTTTTTCAGAGCTAAATGAAGAAAAAAAATATTTTTAATTTGCAACCTGATGGAGGTCAGTATAGATGGACTAATAGACCAAGTCCCACACACTGCTAGAAGCCCAAATATTTTTTCAGAGCTAGATGCAGAAAAAAATTATTTTTAATTTGCAACCTGATGGAGGTCAGTATAGATGGACTAATAGACCAAGTCCCACACACCGCTAGAAGCCCAAATATTTTTTCAGAGCTAGATGCAGAAATTTTTTTTATTCAATTTGCAACCTGATGGAGGTCAGTATAGATGGACTAATAGACCAAGTCCCACACACTGCTAGAAGCCCAAATATTTTTTCAGAGCTAGATGCAGAAAAAAATTATTTTTAATTTGCAACCTGATGGAGGTCAGTATAGATGGACTAATAGACCAAGTCCCACACACTGCTAGAAGCCCAAATATTTTTTCAGAGCTAGATGCAGAAAAAAATTATTTTTAATTTGCAACCTGATGGAGGTCAGTATAGATGGACTAATAGACAAAGTCCCACACACTGCTAGAAGCCCAAATATTTTTTCAGAGCTAGATGCAGAAAAAAATTATTTTTAATTTGCAACCTGATGGAGGTCAGTATAGATGGACTAATAGACCAAGTCCCACACACCGCTAGAAGCCCAAATATTTTTTCAGAGCTAGATGCAGAAAAAAATTATATTCAGTTTGCAACCTGATGGAGGTCAGTATAGATGGACTAATAGAATGATGCTATGCCCAAAAGATTTTACTTCACTAGGTGCAGTAAAAAAATTGGTATTCTATACACAGGTGGTATATCTTGCAACACAGATAGGCTACTCCACTGACTAACACACTCTGCAATAGGCCAAAAAGGATTAGCTTTGCTAGATTCAGCCAAATGCTGTTGAAAAAACTTGCACAGCACTGGCACAGACCTGCCTGGCAAAAACTGATAGGAACTGATGTAACCTAGTACTGAAAAGGACTCCAATTACAATTAGTCTTTACTCCCACAATCTATCTATTTAAGAGCACAGACCTGCCTGTTAAAAGTCGTAGGAAATGCTGTAACCTAGTCCTTAAAAGGACTGCAATCACAACTATTCCCTACTCCCAAGCTATCTGTATATTTGTGCGAAAATTGGCTTGAAATTAACAAGGTATAGCGCACACAGCAACAGCGGTGCCGTCTAACACGCAGCTGCAGCAGTGAGAAAATGGTGGCGACGGGGAAAATGGCTTGGTCTTATAGGGCAAGGACATGTGACATACACTGCCAATCACACATGCCCTTGCTTGTGTGAAAAAAAGCACTTCGCTCCGTGTGTGCGCTGCTGATAGGCTGACAGATTGCACCTCCCCACTGCAAATGCGGGAAAGAGAAAAAAAAATGGAGATCTTCATTGTTCCTGCAGAGATCCATCCCCTGCCCCTCCCCCCGCCCCGCTGTACACTCAAACTGCGTATTAACATTAATTTTCATCATTACTGAGAAAAAATCCAGTTATGATTTTGGTGCACGAACAGTTATCGAACATAACCTCGAACAGCCGAATTTTTCTCAAATTGTTCGTGTTCGCCGACCGGCTCGAACACCGCCCAAAACAGCTCGAATTTGAGATTGGCGAACAGTTCGAGTAGAACAACGCTCATCTCTAGTCCTCACCAAGATGACGACTGACCATGCTCTCCTCCTCCTCCTCCTCCTCCTCTTCCTCCTCCCCCCTGTCCTCAGGCCACCCACGCTGAACCGACGGTATGACACTTGTACAGGTACTACCATCTACAACGCATGATAGCAGCTCCTGTTCTTCCTCCTCCTCCTCCTCCTCCTCTCCCTCATTGTCCCCCAGTACACGTTGGGATGAGATGAGGCTGGGCTGTGTGTAATCGCCTGCTACGGCTTCTTGATCCATCTCATCATACTCTGGCTGCAATGCCTCCTCTTTAATTCTCTGCAGAGAGCGTTGCAAAAGACAGACAAGTGGGATGCTGACACTCCTCAAAGTTTGTCAGGATGGTACATATGTCAGACATCCAGGTCCACTCCTGAGGTCTTATGTGTGGAGTCTGACCTGAATATCGACGGCCTTGTTGCAGCTGGTACTCCACAACTGCTCTCTTCTGCTCACAAATCCTTTGCAACATGTGGAGGGTAGAGTTCCAACATGTGGGGACATCACACACCAGTCGGTGTGCCGGAAGCTGCAAACGCTGCTGCAACACAGCAAGGGCGGTGGAAGCTGTAGCCGACTTGCGAAAATGAGCTGACATGCGGCATACTTTCACGAGCAGATCTGGCATCTCGGGGGACGATTTAAGAAACCGCTGAACCACGAGGTTAAGCACTGGAGCCAGGCATGGTACGTGTGTGATCTCACCTCGCCTCAGAGCCACCACCAGGTTACAGCCATTGTCACACACGACCATGCCGGGATGTAGGTTCAGTGGTCTCAGCCACAGATCTGCCTGCTCTTTCACAGCTGTCCACAACTCACAAGCAGTGTGAGGTTTATCACCTAAGCTTATGAGCTTCAGCACAGCCTGTTGCCGCTTGGCGGAGGCAGTACTGCAATGCTTCCAGCTTGTAACTGATGTGGTGATATCTGAGATAGAGGCTGAACATGAAGAGGAGGAGGAGGATGCGCAGGAGTTGTTCACTTTGGGGGCAACTCTGACTGACATAGGGCCCGCAATCCTTGGTGTGGGGAGGATGTGTTCCGTCCCAAGGTCCGACTGGGTCCCAGCTTCCACTATGTTTACCCAGTGTGCCGTCAGAGAGATGTACCGTCCCTGGCCACAAGCACTTGTCCACGTGTCCGTTGTCAGGTGGACTCTCCCAGTAACTGCGTTGTTGAGGGCACGGCAGATGCTTTGGGACACGTGCTTGTGTAGTGCGGGGATGGCACACCGGGCAAAATAGTGTCTGCTGGGGACCGAGTACCGAGGGACGGCCACCGCCATAAGATTGCGGAAGGATTCCGTCTCCACCAGCCTAAAAGGCAGCATTTCCAATGCAAGCAGTCGTGAAATGTGCGAATTTAGGACTGTGGCCTGTGGGGCGTTAGCTGTGAATTTTCGCTTTCATTCAAAGGTCTGGGATATGGACAATTGAATGCTGCGGTGGGACGTGGACGTGGACGTTGATGTTGTTTCTTGAGAAACTGCCATAACAAGTGAAGACAGAGAGGAGGGGGCATCTTTACATGCAGTATGGACAGGGGATTGCCTTGCACACACACCAGGGGGTTCTATTGCACGCACAACATTGGAAGAAGCAGTGGTGACATTCGCTGCCACTGGTCGTGGACCCTGGGTTTCGCCCCACAAAGTCGGGTGCTTTGCTGCCATGTGCCTGATCATGCTGGTGGTGGTCAGGCTGGTAGTTTTTTCACACCTGCTGATGCTGGCATGGCAGGTGGAACATATGGCCTTTTTGGGGTTATCAGCAGAGTCTTTAAAAAAATTCCAGACTCTGGAAGACCTACCGCTTGTACTGGCAACGTCCCTCGTGTTGGTGTTACGGGGAACGGTTGCCTGCCTTCTGTCTGCGGCCACCACACTGCTTCTTCCTGCCTGTTGGGGTACTCTGCCTCCCTCCTCCTGTGTGCTGCTGGCCTCACTCTGCATGTCCTCCTTCCACATTGGGTCAGTTACTAGATCATCCACCACCTCCTCCTCTTCCACTTGTGCACCACGATCCTCATCCTCACTTCCTGGCAATTGTGTCTCGTCATTGTCCACCTCTTGTGACAGATTGCCAACGTCGACTTCCTGTGGCCGTGGCTGTTCAAATATTTGGGGATCGCAACATGGGATCTCCTCTTCCACCACTTCAAGCGTATCAGGCGAGGGGCCCAAATATGGAAATGGACCAGTGAACAGCTCTTCAGAGTGTCCTAGTGTGGGATCACTTGCTGTCTGACGACACTCGGCATGGTGGGAGGAAGGAGCATCAGGGTGAGGAGGAGTATGCGGTCGAGACTCACGGCTACTAAGAGTTGACCGTGTGGAAGACAGACCGGAGGTGGTGGTGCCCAGGTAACTGGAAGTATTGTCTGCTATCCAATTAATAACCTGTTCACACTGATCAGTTCTCAATACTGGTGTTGTTCTGTGCTTCCCTAGTAATTCGGTCAAGAAGTGGGAGCGAAAAGATGTGGCTGTTGGTTGTGGCACATTTTCACCTTGGACACGGCCCCGTCCTCTGCACGAACCATCACCAGAACGTCCGCTTCCACGTCCCTTGCCACGTGCCTTGCCCATTGTAAATGAAGTAAAATAGCTTACACTTGCACTATCAATGGAAAAAGGGTAATAAAGAGTAGATTAGAACTGTGGAAGAGGAAAACCACAGTTATTGTTTACTGGGGTATACCACACTTTTTTAAATAGAGATATTTGCGGCTGAACAGTGAGCGACACACTCAAACTGCTTTTTTTTTTAGATACCAAAGGCCCAAAACTGGATAGTACAGCGATTTGACCCATGGAACTGCGAAACCACACTGGGATGTCGGGCCTACACAAGACTATTTTCAACAGATATATTTTTGTGTCACAACAGTCAGGAGACACTACTGTTTTTCTTTACGGAAAAAACAACCAAAACCTGAATAATAGAGATTTTTTACCGTGGAACAGCAAAACCACAGTTATAATTTACTGGTGTATACCAGGCTTTTTAAAATATATATATATTTGCGGCTGAACAGTGAGCGACACACTCAAACTGTTTTTTTTAGATACAAATGGCCCAAAAGTGGATAATACAGAGGTTTGTACCGTGGATCTGCAAAACAACACTGGTATTTCTCGGGCCTACACCAGACTATTTTCCACAGATATATTTGTGTCTGAAAAATCAGGGAGATACTATTTTTTTTTTTTACAGCAAAAAATACAAAAAGCAGGATAATAGAGATTTTTTACCGTGGAACAGCAAAAGCACACTTCTGTCTCTCTGGCCTACACCAGACTATTTTCAACAGATATATTTGTGTCTGAAAAATCAGGGAGACACTATTATTATATTTATACAGCAAAAAATGCCCAAAACAGGATAATAGAGATGTTTTGCCGTGGAACATCAAAACCACAGTAATAATTTACTGGTGTATACCAGGCTTTTTAAAATATATATATATTTGCGGCTGAACAGTGAGCGACACACTCAAACTGTTTTTTTTACATACAAATGGCCCAAAAGTGGATAATACAGAGGTTTGTACCGTGGAACTGCAAAACCACACTTGTATTTCTCGGGCCTACACCGGACTATTTTCAACAGATACATTTGTGTCTGAAAAATCAGGGAGACACTATTTTTTTTTTTTTTACAGCAAAAAATGCAAAAAGCAGGATAATAGAGATTTTTCACCGTGGAACAGCAAAAGCACACTTCTGTCTCTCTGGCCTACACCAGACTATTTTCAACAGATATATTTGTGTCTGAAAAATCAGGGAGACACTATTATTATTTTTATACAGCAAAAAATGCCAAAAACACTATAATAGAGATGTTTTACCGTGGAACATCAAAACCACAGTAATAATTTACTGGTGTATACCAGGCTTTTTAAAATATATATATATTTGCGGCTGAACAGTGAGCGACACACTCAAACTGTTTTTTTTAGATACAAATGGCCCAAAAGTGGATAATACAGAGGTTTGTACCGTGGAACTGCAAAACCACACTTGTATTTCTCGGGCCTACACCAGACTATTTTCAACAGATATATTTGTGTCTGAAATAGCAGGGAGACACTATGATTATTTTTATACAGCAAAAAATGCCAAAACCTGAATAATAGAGATTTTTTACCGTGGGATGGCAAAACCACAGTTATTGTTTACTGGGGTATACCACACTTTTTTAAATAGAGATATTTGCGGCTGAACAGTGAGCGACACACTCAAACTACTTTTTTTTTAGATACCAAAGGCCCAAAACTGGATAGTACAGCAATTTGACCCGTGGAACTCCGAAACCACACTGGGATGTCGGGCCTACATAAGACTATTTTCAACAGATATATTTTTGTGTCACAACAGTCAGGAGACACTACTGTTTTTCTTTACGGAAAATATACCAAAACCTGAATAATAGAGATTTTTTACCGTGGGATGGCAAAACCACAGTTATTGTTTACTGGGGTATACCACACTTTTTTAAATAGAGATATTTGCGACTGAACAGTGAGCGACACACTCAAACTACTTTTTTTTTAGATACCAAAGGCCCAAAACTGGATAGTACAGCAATTTGACCCGTGGAACTGCGAAGCCACACTGGGATGTCGGGCCTACACAAGACTATTTTCAACAGATATATTTTTGTGTCACAACAGTCAGGAGACACTACTGTTTTTCTTTACGGAAAATATACCAAAACCTGAATAATAGAGATTTTTTACCGTGGGATGGCAAAACCACAGTTATTGTTTACTGGGGTATACCACACATTTTTAAATAGAGATATTTGCAGCTGAACAGTGAGCGACACACTCAAACTACTTTTTTTTTAGATACCAAAGGCCCAAAACTGGATAGTACAGCAATTTGACCCGTGGAACTGCGAAACCACACTGGGATGTTGGGCCTACACAAGACTATTTTCAACAGATATATTTTTGTGTCACAACAGGCAGGAGACACTACTGTTTTTCTTTACGGAAAAAACTACCAAAACCTGAATAATAGAGATTTTTTACCGTGGGATGGCAAAACCACAGTTATTGTTTACTAGGGTATACCACACTTTTTTAAATAGAGATATTTGCGACTGAACAGTGAGCGACACACTCAAACTACTTTTTTTTTAGATACCAAAGGCCCAAAACTGGATAGTACAGCAATTTGACCCGTGGAACTGCGAAACCACACTGGGATGTCGGGCCTACACAAGACTATTTTCAACAGATATATTTTTGTGTCGCAACAGTCAGGAGACACTACTGTTTTTCTTTACGGAAAATATACCAAAACCTGAATAATAGAGATTTTTTACCGTGGGATGGCAAAACCACAGTTATTGTTTACTGGGGTATACCACACTTTTTTAAATAGAGATATTTGCGGCTGAACAGTGAGCGACACACTCAAACTACTTTTTTTTTAGATACCAAAGGCCCAAAACTGGATAGTACAGCAATTTGACCCGTGGAGCTGCGAAACCACACTGGGATGTCAGGCCTACACAAGACTATTTTCAACAGATATATTTTTGTGTCACAACAGTCAGGAGACACTACTGTTTTTCATACAGAAAAAAATACCAAAACCTGAATAATAGAGATTTTTTACCGTGGGATGGCAAAACCACAGTTATTGTTTACTGGGGTATACCACACTTTTTTAAATAGAGATATTTGAGGCTGAACAGTGAGCGACACACTCAAACTACTTTTTTTTTAGATACCAAATGCCCAAAACTGGATAGTACAGCAATTTGACCCGTGGAACTGCGAAGCCACACTGGGATGTCGGGCCTACACAAGACTATTTTCAACAGATATATTTTTGTGTCACAACAGTCAGGAGACACTACTGTTTTTCTTTACGGAAAATATACCAAAACCTGAATAATAGAGATTTTTTACCGTGGGATGGCAAAACCACAGTTATTGTTTACTGGGGTATACCACACATTTTTAAATAGAGATATTTGCGGCTGAACAGTGAGCGACACACTCAAACTACTTTTTTTTTAGATACCAAAGGCCCAAAACTGGATAGTACAGCAATTTGACCCGTGGAAGTGAGAAACAACACTTCTGTTTCTCTAGCCTACACCAGACTATTTTCAACAGTTATATTTGTGTCTGAAAAATCAGAGACACGCTTTTTTTTTGGGGGGGGGACACACCAAAAGGTTAATAAGACGGGTATTTGTACAGTGTGAAGGAGGAAAAAAAAAGGAGGATTTAGATGAAAAAAAAAAGGATTTTTCCTGGCCCCCGACACCTGGTGCTAAGTCCAGCAATTTCAGCAACAGGAGCACACAGGACTGTAATGCAGCGTTTGCTGGTATAACCACTGTGTCTCCTATACAGCCTGCCTGCCTGGTATCTGGGATGGATATTAGTCCTGAAAAGGACTGTTTGTTTGTTCTGGCAGCCTTTACAGACCCTACACTAACTATTTCGCAGTTTATATCTCTCCCTAAATCAGCAGCGCTGTCCCTACACTGTCTAATCTGGAGTGACTGTGTCCAAGATGGCGGCGCCCGGTTTTAAATACTCGAGGTGACGCTGTGCGGCCAGCCAATCACTGTAATGCCCACAACCAACATGGCTGCAGCATTACAGTGAATGGCTGGCAATCTCTGCATGTTCATTGGCTCTGTAAAGAGCGCCAAACATGCAGGGCGGAGACCCGAGCTCCAGCAAGAGTAACCTGGAAATGCTCGGTGCTCGCCGAACATCCCGAGTAGCGTGATGCTCGGGCGAGTACCGAGCAGTGTCGAGCACGTTCACTCAAAACTAGTAGTCACCGGAAATGGATTTCACTTCACAGGTGTGCCCTGTCTCTTTTAATAAGTGGGATTTCTTGCCTTATAAATGGGGTTGGGACCATCAGTTGTGTTGTGCAGAAGTCTGGTGGATACACAGCTGAGTCCTACTGAATAGACTGTTAGTATTTGAATTATGGCAAGAAAAAAGCAGCTAAGTAAAGAAAAACGAGTGGCCATCATTACTTTAAGAAATGAAGGTCAGTCAGTCCGAAAAATTGGGCAAACTTTGAAAGTGTCCCCAAGTGCAGTTGCAAAAACCATCAAGCGCTACAAAGAAACTGGCTCACATGAGAACTGCGCCAGGAAAGGAAGACCAAGAGTCACCTCTGCTTCTGAGGATAAGTTTATCCGAGTCATCAGCCTCAGAAATCGCAGGTTAACAGCAGCTCAGAAGAGAGACCAGGTCAATGCCACACAGAGTTCTAGCAGCAGACACATCTCTTCAACAACTGTTAAGAGGAGACTTTGTGCAGCAGGTCTTCATGGTAAAATAGCTGCTAGGAAACCACTGCTAAGGACAGGCAACAAGCAGAAGAGACTTGTTTGGGCTAAAGAACACAAGGAATGGACATTAGACCAGTGGAAATCTGTGCTTTGGTCTCATGAGTCCAAATTTGAGATCTTTGGTTCCAACCACCATATCTTTGTGCGACGCAGAAAAGTTGAACGGATGAACTCTATATGCCTGGTTCCCACCGTGAAGCATGGAGGAGGAGGTGTGATGGTGTGGGGGTGCTTTGCTGGTGTCACTGTTGGGGATTTTTTCCAAATTGAAGGCATACTGAACCAGCATGGCTACCACAGCATCTTGCAGTGGCATGCTATTCCATCCGGTTTGCGTTCAGTTGGTCCATCATTTATTTTTCAACAGGAAAATGACCCCAAACAAACCTCCAGACTGTATAAGGGCTATTTGACCAAGAAGGAGAGTGATGGGGTGCTACGCCAGACGACCTGGCCTCCACAGTCACCAGACCTGAACCCAATCGAGATGGTTTGGGGTGAGCTGGACCGCAGAGTGAAGGCAAAAGGGCAAATAAGTGCTAAGCATCTCTGGGAACTCCTTCAAGATTGTTGGAAGACCATTTCCGGTGACTACCTCTTGAAGCTCATCAAGAGAATGCCAAGAGTGTGCAAAGCAATCATCAAAGCAAAAGGTGGCTACTTTGAAGAACCAAGAATATAAGACATATTTTCAGTTGTTTCACACTTTTTTGCTAAGTATATAATTTCACATGTGTTAATTCATAGTTTTGATGCCTTCAGTGTGAATGAACAATTTTCAAAGTCATGAAAATACAGACAAATCTTTAAATGAGGTGTGTCCAAACTTTTGGTCTGTACTGTATATATATCAATACATTGAAAAAAAGTAAAAAAAAGAGGTACAATATAATCATATGGCAATATATCCAAACACATATGAAAAAAAATGGTTAGTACATCACATCTCAGAAAATGCATATAGTCATACCGTGCATAAAAGAAGATAACACTAAATACTAAAGTAGAATATCTGATCCAGAGACATATAGAGAAAAGCGGATAAAGAAAATAACACCATTACCATAAGTTTGTAGCTGTGTAAGTATGGCTAGAGAAAGAGCTGTAATAGAATAAAGAGCTAAATCAGGATGTTGTCCGTCATTTAACTATGGAAGAAAGACAGGTGCAGACATAGAAGCTTACCATTTTCTGAGATGTGATTTTTCATATGTGTTTGGATATTTTGTTTATAGTTCTGAAGAAGGCCAATAAATAGGCCGAAACGTTAACATATATTGGCAACAAACTGAATTGTTTTGCTCAATAAATGTATGTTTTCTGCATGAAATCTTGGAGTGCCAAATCTAATTTTTCTTATTTCTGGAGTGGTATCTTATTTGTGCACCCTCTAAGAGAGTGCCACGCAGCCCTTTTTTCTTAGAATAATCCGAATCTCCCACTTACTTCTCCAAGGCCACGGCCCCAATATCAGTATGTGGTCAGTATTCAGTCAGTATTTTTTCTCAGGAGTAGGAGACAAAACCAGGTAAGGAGCAATCAGAGAAAAGGTATAGAAACAAGTGCACTAATTCTGCATTTATCACCCACTTCTGGTTTTGGCTCCCACTCCTTAGAAAAAATATTGACTGAATACTGACCAAATACTGATAGTTGGGCCGTGGTCTATTACTACTCTCATGCTGCACCAGTTTTATGGAATTCTGTACCCTGGATGATCCAATTAATACCTAGACCACACATTTTTAAGCATGCTTTAAAAATACCTCTTTTGACAGGGTTATCACCTCACTTCACTAATCTAACTTTTTACTATTTCCTCTTTCTAAATTTTCCTCCGAATCTGGTTCATCCAATTCACCTGTCTCTATAGCTTCCATTCACCCAATAGCACTTGGTAACTGTACTTAGCTAAATACTGGCAGATATCAGCAGCATTATTTTAAAACCTCTATTTATTATAATAATAGCAGGACTATACCTGACAAACACTATCTTTTGTGTCCTTCCGATTTCCTAAAAAAATGTAAGCTAGCAAACAGGGTTCTCACTTCTACTGCAATTGCTGAACTATGTGTTACTTTGTAATGTCTGAAGCCACAACAGCCCTCCTCTATGACTGGAAGCTCCAAGCTGCTGGGAGGAATAAAGTTATTTCCTCCTTGCAGCAGTGCTCCCAATGTGGGCACAAGGCAGCTTCACAAGACTATTAACCTGCATATTAACCCCATAGATGCAGGTTAATAGTCTTTTTTATGTGACAGGTTCCCTTTAACAAGAGAGAATGATTGTGCTATGTTGACAGGAAACATACTAGTGTCTAAAGCAGGGGTGCATAACCCGAGGCCCAAGGGCTACTTGCAGCCCATCCCGCTTCTGGTTGTGGCCCACACAGTGCTGAATAAAAACAGTCATTTACAAACCTGTGCCATCAGTTGTGTCTGGGAATGCTAGGAACAAGCAGCTACTGTACTGAACAGTAACTAATCAGTGCTTTTCTACACTGCAAAGGAGTTGCATTGGTTCTTACAGGTTCCCCTCAGTGGCAGAGACTCTGTGACAGCAGCCTGCAGTAACTAATGAGCACTCTCCCTGGTAATAATACAAGAGCTTATTGGTTGCGGATATACACCTATCACACAGTTACATCCCTGCACTGTGTGATAGGAGCTTCTGCAGGGAAGAAATGCTCAGCTACTGCGGTAAAAGAAGAGGGATGTTTATCCTCTACTTGTACAACATCCTGTTCAACTTTATGTTGGTCATAGTTATTCCCCCCTCTCCAGTCTCCATAAGGGGGATGGGTGAGCTTAACAGTCAATTGGGGCAGAACTTAAATGGGTTATCCAACGAACAAAGTTAATTTTTATCAATAGATCTTGGAATAAAAATAAGTTCCACATTTGGATGGGTTTAAAAAAATGTTCCTGTGCTGAAATAATCTTATAAATGTGCCCGTTCTGTGTACTGTGTAATGGCTGTGTCTGACCATACAGGAACATGGTCTGATCATACCACAGCTCCTTGGCAGGGGAGGATGCAACTTTGCTCGTGGGACAACCCCTTTCACTGGCATTGAGATGTGGGAGGGGAGCTTGGAGATCCTGTGAAAATGTCCAATCTGCAAGAGAAGGTAGGTAAGTATTGCATTGCGGCTAAGGGTCATTTACACTGGCGACTGCAGCTGTCAAATAACCACCAATCTGCTACATGCAAGCTGATCAGCTTTTATTTGTATTATTTTTATTATTATTATTATTATTATTATTATTATTATTATTATTATGCATTGCTTATATAGCACTATCATATTCTACAGCTCCTTACATACATTATCAGGCTTTCATTTAATGGGCTGTTTAAGTAGACCGAACGCACTACTTTGTGCAGAAAACTGATTGATCTGTGTACATAGAACATCGCATTATCAGCAGCATTTCACCTGATTATATAGAACCATATCCTGCCAAAATCAATAATTTTTAAGAAAGCTTAAACGGGTTGTCCAGTCTCAGAAGAAAAGTGTCACTCTATGTTACTGCAGACCGCTGAATCATGATAGAGTGTAATGTGCTCTCTATCACGATTCCCCCATATTCCCTATGCAGGAGGGCAGTCACATGAAGTCTTATAGAATGCTGGAGCCAGTCCACAGTAAAAAAAAGCAGCCATAGAGTGTCCAGGAACCTCCACACTGATTTTTCTTAGCCAGGGCTGTTACACGCACGCCGCCTAAGTTCAGATAGGGGCGAGACCGGTTACATGAATTCGTTGGAATCCTGGGGAGAACCGTTACTCAGGGCGACCATTGGCTGCAGCTTCTCTCAGGCACATAATAGATTCAGTTGCTGACCATACACATCTGACAAGAGTCTTCATAAACGGTAGAACAGTAACATTTAATGAGGCACGGCCAGTGCAATGCAAATGTCTCTTTGAGCAACAGGCTCCAGTAATAACAATACAGTCTCCTTTGCAGCACAGCAGTACACAGTCTATTATCCAGTAGCACAGTACAGCACAGTTTTAATGCATACACAACCACAGGCTTTTCCTTCACAAGGACTCAATATTACACAGCATTCTTTATCCTGCATGGAGATGGAGGGGGAGGAAGGGTATGATGAGGGAGATGATCTCTATGACAGGCTTCCTTCCAGTCCTTATCTTCCTGGCTGATAATACTCCACACTGTTAGGTCTAACTGACCTTTGTTGTTTAGCTTCCCTCCTGACCTGAATTATGTTCCCTTGCCTTCTGTGAAATATAGATCTTAAGCCACCTTTCTCTTCGGCTATGGCCAGACAGTAAACAACTTCCCCACTATCCCCCTGGGGCTCTGCTAAAACACTCCCCTTCTCCTGTGACTGTGTTAACCCCTCTAGTTGCTTGATGCTTCTGGAGCAAAACACTTCCTGTCTCATGTGCTTGTGTTACTTCTAATAGTTGCTGAATGCTTTTAAAGCAAGAGCACTATTTCTGCATGTCACAGATGCTTCTCAGTGAGAGTTATATTTCACTACAGCCATAGTCTTTAGGTTGGTGAAAGGCCTGGCATAGAGGGTAACCGTATCTACTCTGGTTGTCATTTCTCCGCCACCAGGTTCCGGCCATGGTCACACACGACCATGCCTGGCTGTACGTTCAGTGGTAAGAGCCTCAGATCTGCCTGCTCTGTTACAGCTTTCAACAACTCTGCAGCGGTGTGCAGTTTGTCACCTAAGCATATTACCTTCAGCAAAGCCTGTTGCAGCTTGGCCAAGGCAGTGCTGCAGTGCTTCCAGCTTGCAACTGTGTTCATTTTGGAGATGGAGGCCGAAGAGGAGGAGGAGGTGCAGGAGCTGTAGAATGTGATTACCTTGAGGTTTCATTGGTGAGTTTGGTTTTTATACTAAAGATCCTGCTGTGTTTTATAGTTATTTTTATTTATTTATTTTTTCCGTCTCTTCAAATGTGTATTGGAGCGCGACCTGATTTTTGGCAGCCCTTGAAATTGCTGCATACGCAATAACAGTATAGGAGACCACACCTTAATAATGGGAAGGACAATTCAAATAGATTTTATATTCTAGAATATTATCTGTCTTATCTGAAATTTGTTTACGGGTGAACTATCACAGTATGGATAGCGTATTACACTGATCCAGCCAGGTATTATTGCCTTATGCTGAGTGCTGCTGGTGCTGAAGAAAAAAAATGCAAATCTATTCTTTTCCCTGTTAGATGCATTTACAATAGGGACAGGTGCTGCTAGGCGGTGTCATCAGCTTGACTGTTCATTCTGGTCGCATAAATCTCTTCCACAGTCCATAATTTTTTTTTTTTGTAATTTTTTTGGCCTTATATACAAGTCATGATCCTGCAACGAATGTTTCTTAATATTTATTCCAGGAAAATCCATTTTAGCTTAGTTTTTGTATGTTTTGTCTGTCCGAAAAAGTATCGTAATACACTGTCAGCATTGTTCAAGGATATGCTATTGGTCAGTGACCTACTGTAAATAGGTTTGAACAACACACAACTGCCAGACTTTAAATGGAGTGTAATATCTGGCACGCTCCAAAAAATTCTGGATTATTAGCGCAATGATATCTGATCCCGTTTGATGACCACGGTTTTATGCAGTGGCATTAGAGATATGGTATTGGTCAATGACTAAGAGTGAATAGGTTGAACAACACACAACTGACAGATTTTAACTGGAGTGTAATATTTGGCACGCTTCAAAAAACATGACGATTATTACTAGAAATATGTGATGATCACGTCTGATGACCAAAGTTTTAGGCAGTGGTCTTTTATTATGATATTGGTCAGCGACCAATTGTGAATGGGATTGAACAACACACAACTGGCAGACTTTAACTGGAGTATAATATTTGGAACGCTTCAAAAAATGTGACGATTATTACGGCAGTAATATCTGATCACGTCTGATGACCACAGTTTTAGGCATTGGCCTATTAGTATGATATTGGTCAGCAACAAAGCATGAATAGGTTTGAACCACACACAACTGGCAGACTTTAACTAGAGTGTAATATTTGTCACGCTCCAAAAAATGTCATGATTATTACCGCAGTAATATGGGATCACGTCTGATGACAACGGTTTAGGCACTGGAGTTAGAGCTATAGTATTGATCAGCAACCAAGTGTGAATATGTTGAACAACACACCACTGGGAGACTTTAACTGGAGTTTAATATTTGGCACACTCCAAAAAATGTCACGATTATTGCGGCAGTAATATGGGATCACGCCTGATGATGGACATGTTTCTTAGCCTCCACAATATAGCAATGCGAATAAAATAAAAAAAATCTGGCTGTATTCTGCTAACAAGCAAATGGAGCAGTAAAATGATGTACTGTATTGCTTTTTAAGCAAATAATCAGGATTAAGAGCAAAAAAAAAATAGCCTTGATATCTAGGGCTATGGATATCTGTAACAGCAGCAGTCAGAACGTGCAATGGACCATATTCTGCTGTATACAGTGTCTACAATCTCTGCCTGCCTAACTCCTGCTATCACCAGTAACATATGCAGCTGGATTAATCCTTAGAAGGACTGTTAGTTCAGATGGCTATATATCTTGCTGTGGAATACCTCTACCTAACTATTACACAGCCAATTCTGTCCCTCACTCAGCAGCACCTCTCCCTACTCTGCCTGTTTCTGGGGTAGACTGTGATGAGCATAGGGTCACCGGGTCTTATACAGACCCGATAAGGCTCTGCGGCCAGCCATTCACTGTAATGCCACAACCAACATGGCTACGGCATTATAGTGAGTGGCAGGCAATCACCACATGTGCATTCGCTGTTTAAAACATGAGAGGCGGGGACCCAAGCTCCCGCCCAAGCAACCCGAAAGTACTCACCGAGCGCCGAGCATCACGAGCAGTGAGATGCTCAGGCGAGTACCGAGCAGTTGTGAGCACGGTCACTCATCACTATTCACCTCCTCTCGTTGCAGCCTGTTCCACTCATTGATCACCCTCACTGTCAAAAAGTTTTTTCTAACATCTAATTTACATCTTCTCTCTTTCAGTTTCATTCCATTGCTTCTCATGTTTCCATGTGCAAATGAAAACACAGATGATGCCTCTATGCTGTGACATCCCTTCAGATATTTGTAGACAGCTATTAAGTCTCCTCTTAGCCTTCTTTTTTGCAAGCTAAATATTCCCAGATCCTTTGCCCGTTCCTCGTAGGACATACTTTGCAATCAGCACACCATCCTGTTAGCTCTTCTCTGAATTTGCTCCAGTTTTTTTATGTCTTTCTTGAAATGTGGTGCCAAGAACTGGACACAGTATTCCAGATGTGGTCTGACCAAGGAGGAGTAGAGGGGGATAGTTATTTCATGTGATTTGGACTCTATGCTTCTCTTAATAAATCCCAGAGAGGTGTTTTCCTTTTTTGCTGCTGCCTCACTCTGTTGACTCATGTGCAGTCTGTGATCTATTAATATACCTAAGTCTTTTTCACACGTGCTGTTGCTTATTTCTATTCCTCCCATTCTGTAGATGTTATTTTTGTTTTTCTTGCCCGGATGTAGAATCTTGCATTTCTCCCTGTTAAATACCATCCTATTAGTCACTGCCCATTGTTCAAGCTTATCTAGATCCTTCTGAATCCTTTCTAGATTTACTCTAGTGTTAGCTATCCCTCCTAGCTTTGCATAATCTGAAATTTGATTAGTTTATCTTCAGTTCGCTTATCTAGATCTTGTATAAAAATGTTGAACAACACTGGGTCAAGGACAGAGTCTTGTGGTTCCCCACTTGAAACACTCTTCCAATTGGATGTACAACCATTTATTATTATTCTTTGAGTACGATCACTGAGCCAGTTTTAAATCCACCTAACTGTAGCCTTGTCACTACCATACTTCGTCATTTTTTTCAATAAGGATAATATGAGATACTTTATCAAATGCTTTGCTGAAATCAAGATATACTAAATCTACCTCATTTCCCTGATCCACCCAGTCAGTGATTCCATCATAGAAGGAAATTAGATTAGTCTGGCATGGCCTGTTTGGTACAAACCCATGCTGGCTCTGGTTTTCAGCGATGTGTGATGCATGTGTCTTATATGTGAATCGTGTCTGTGCTGCATGTGTCTGGTATGTGAGCGATGTGTGTGTACTGCATGTGCCTGATATGTGAGCAGTATATCTGTTGCATGTGTCTGTCTGATATGTGAGCAGTGTGTGTGCTGCATGTGTCTGATATATGAGCAGTATGTTTGCTGCATGGGTCATACTGTATGTTTGATATGTGAGCAGTGTGGCAGTGTGTGTGTGCTGCATGTGTCTGATATGTGAATGGTGTGTTCTGCATGTATCTGATATGTGAATAGTGTGCATTGCATGTGTCTGATATGTGAGCGGTGTGTGAGCTGCATGTACAGTATCTCGAATTTGAGCTGTTCTAGAATTAATAATACATGCACATTTCATTATTTAGCCACCACTCTAGTACCAATGTCATATTAGTTAGCCCGTTAAAGTAGAAAAAGATGACAATGTTGCCCCTGGACTAAAAAAATTGTGCACTCCAGGTCTAAAGCATCTAAGACCCAGTCATTAGACTGTGGTCATTATACTGTTCCAGCTTTTGTAAATGTTTTATTCTCAGCAGTTAGATGTGTGCTATATAACAATTGCAACATTTCAGTGTGTGATCAGCATCAATTGTAGGTCACAATTATATGTTTGAATACTTTTACTGCAGCTAGGCTCGCATGAAGCCCCATCTCATACCACAGACGGCTTTATTCATAATACATTGTACTTGTGCTGTGCAATAATATTTGTTGCAAATTGATATTTGCATTGTTTTCACTTGGTTCACCACAGTTTAACTTCTTGCAAATAATTAAGGTGAGATGTTTGATGCCTAGTGTAGTAGGCAGGGATTCCCTGAATCATACCCTGGTAAAAAAAAGAAAGCTCCCAGCAAGATTCAGGGGAAGCCATTGACCATGATGGGGTAAAAACCACAAGACACAAAAGGGCCTTACATAAGTAAAAATAGGATATATATTAAATTTTATGGGCACCATCACACTAATGAATGGTCTTCATTAAAATGCCTTTTTTTTTCATTTTTGCTGCTATAGTCTGCTGCTTCTGATAATATAAAGTTGCTGGCTAGTGACTGCTGTCCTCGGCTAATCTCTGTTCTCCTCTATTTACTCTCAGTGTTCGAAATACAACAGGGAAGAGATGCAAAATTGGACAGATCAAGAAAGTGGCATGTACAGCATGAGTAGCATGTAGAGAAAAAGGAGCGACAGAATTTTCCAATGGTGGAAGGAGAGATTACAAAGGCAATACTTGGGTCCTGGCACTCGTCTGGATGTTGCTTTGACATGTACTACATAAGAAAATATTGTTGTAGAATAAGTAAACCTTTTCATGGCAACATTATGATGGCAGTGCAGTCTTTCAGGATAATATGGCCTGCAAAATGCATAAATTGTTCATATTACGTTCAAGGAACATGACAATGAATTAAAGTCCAATTTAAGAATGCTCCAGCTTGCAATTAACCAAGCTTAAAGCAGTTGTCAACTACAATGTGTAGTGGGCAGATCAATTTAAACCTTGGAAATAAGGCTTTCTTCAAATACCTTGTGTTTCCAAATGTGTCTGTGAGCAGCGCTATCACTGTCCGCACCTCCTCATCACATGAGCTTCCAGCTGCAGCTTGCCTCTGATGTCTGGTTATGTCACGCCAACTTCCGGAAATGGAAGCTGACCCAGCATCACTGAAGCGGGACCCAGTCGCCTTGAGAACAGTTCCACTGCAGGTCACAGCCCAGCATCTCAAGGGTTTTCAGTGCTCAGTTAATGAAAGCAGTAGAGGAGAGAGAACGCGTGATGCTGGGTTGTGATGTGCGTTGAATCTCTGCCCACAGCCCAGTCACCCAGCTTCCAATTCCGGAACATGATGTGACATCACCAGACATCAGAGGCAGCTGCAGCCGGGGTCATGTGATGGGGATAAGCACAAAGCGATAGCGTAGCTCACCAGAACATTTGGAAACACAAGGTATTTGAAGAAAGCCTTATTTCTAAGGATTAAATCGATATGCCATGTGGTGGACAACTTCTTTAAATAATCTGCTGCTAGTGTCTTAGTTCTTGCCAGAGTCTAAGACTTTGAGGAGAATCTACACAATATTAGGCAGAGGATTTTAATGCTTTGAACAATTGTTGTATATCTGACAGCCATACCTGATACAATCTCCAATTTTACCTTTAATTTATTGCCATTTTTATCTCCTTGATTGATGAGCTGACTTAATAACTAACCCAAATTTTATTACTCTCACTAGAGAAGTTCCTGACATTCGCAGTTTCACATGAATTCAAACATTTTGAGATTCAATTTGAAATTCACACACACACCCAAAAACATGCCTGACACCATTTCCCGCACTGCTGAAGCATCAGAGAGCACTCTAATGTAATTTTGCATCGTCTTGCTGGCTTATCCATGATTCCCTGCAGCTATGACATCTTACATATTGTCATACCTTGTGTAGGGAGAGTCAGTACTTTGGCCATCACAGGTCGGCAGTTCAAATGGAGGCTAGTTTGTGCAGAAGATATGTTTTCCATCTCCAAAGTCTTGGGCTAAGTCACTCTCTTCTGGTTAAAGAGATCCTCTTTTTCTCTTGACAATAAAATATAAGCTCTTATGATCAGCTGGGTTCTCTCTCTCTTCTCCACGATGTGACTTTTCAAGAAATTATAAGCTTTCCAGTATTGAGATTTGTGCAAATTTATTTGCTGCAAATCAAATTTTTGGCAAAGTGGGAAAATTTGTTGAAGTCGGTGAATTTGATTTTTACTGATTACCGTTTGCTCTGGTGGATGAATTTCCAGTATTGTCAACTATGATAATTTCATGACATGGAGAAAAAAATCTTGCAATGCAGTGTATTATGACATGAGTTATAAGTCATTCTATTTTCTATAAAATAGCATCAGTATAATTCTAATGGTCTATCCCATGTAATGTGATATACAGTATTTATCCATGTTGCATAAAGCCATAAAACTTGGACCTAAATAATTTCTACCAGTCTTTTCTTATCTATAGGATAATAATAATAATAATAATAATAACAATAATACAAGATAAATAGTAACAATCTAAGTCAAATAGATTTAGTACCCAGGACAGATAAAGCATTCAACACCTTGGACATAAACCTCTGTGTTTCATAGCTAAGATAAGAAATGCTGGTAAAATATCCTATTGATCTTTGTCTGCTGTCTCCTGTCTCGCCGCCACTCCTTTTCTGTACTGCTTTCATTATATTTACCACTAGGGACAGGTCAGCTCCCTGGGAATCAGGACAGAAGGAAACTTGACAGCAGACCAGACAGTAAATTGTGACGGTGTGCTGGGTTAGTGAGTTGCAAGCAGCCAAAATTACAGTCTGAAGACAGAATGCAGCTAAGATAAGAGACCACTGGCAGCAAGAAGAAATATGCTGCAAATCAGAGGGCATATATTATAATGTAATAAGACAGAAGAATAAACCACAACTAGTAAATAATAAATTCTCCAGATGTCAGTTTGGATCACAGACACAAAAATCATCCAGAGCTTACACAGTATATGCTAGCACTGTACTCCTAATTATCTGGCCAAGTGAATGTACAAAAAAAAGGCAAAATAATGTTAACTATACAAAAGAGATAAATATCTGAACGATGGATGGATGGATAGAATAGATACATGATAGACAAAAGATGGTATATAGATAGAATAGATGATAGATAGGTGTGTGTATATATATATATATATATATATATATATAATAGAATAGATAGATAGAAGATGGTAGATAGATAGATAGATAGATAGAGAGAAGATGGTAGACAGATAGGTCGATACATGATAGATAGACAGAAGATGGTAGATAGACATATAGATAGATAGACAGAAGGTGGTAGATAGACATATAGATAGAAAGACAGAAGGTGGTAGATAGATAGATAGATAGAAGATGATAGACAGATACATGATAGATAGACAGAAGATGGTAGATAGATGGAATAGATGATAGATAAATAGATAATAGAATAGATAGATGATAGATAGACAGACGATGGTAGATAGATATATAGATAGATAGACAGAAGGTGGTAGATAGAAAGACAGAAAGAATAGCTGGATGATAGACAGAATAGGCAGATAGATAAATAGATAATAGATAGATAGATAATAGTTATAGATAGATAGATGATACATAGACAAAAGATGATAGATAATAGTTAGATAGATATTTTAATTCTAAAGTGATATTTTAAGGGAAATATATAAGAGAATTCACAAAAAAGATGTGCAAAAAAATCTTCTGTTGAGTGCTTCTCACTTTAATGTATTATGTTGTACTCATTCTAGGTATTTCAGTATAGATGGCAAAGGGGCTTAACATTAATCCTAGAGGTTGTAAAATCTATAACCTATTAGGAATGTTCGAGGTTTGTAGCAAATTAACATGACATGCTATGTGGAGAAACAAAAGACATTTTCTGATCACTATTTTTTTTTAACAAATTTCTATGGTATATAACAGTATCCATTTGTCCACTTGAGGGTGCCAGAGACTAATACATAGTTTATAAAACTTGAAATCATGTCTCTATATAGAGGAGCTATTCATTGAAATGGTTACACTACTCCCCAGTGACCTCTAAAATGTAGGAAAATTTACCATAGTGATATATTATTTCCTAGATTAATTTGCCTGCTGTAAATTATGATAATTTCGAGCAATGTTTTTGTGACTAAATTTACAGCATGTTTAAATATAGTACAGCGAGTACTAGGCAAAATGTAAATGATTTAAAAAACTTGGAATGAAAACCTATCCTTAGCTTTTGCATGCATATTATAGTCATAATGCACTGTATAACAAGGGACATGCAGAGGGAGAATAGAATGCAGATTTCTTGCAGTGTAAAAGTGAGGCTGTGTGCCCACGATGATTTTTTTAAGCGTTTCCGCAGCGGCAAAAAGGCTGCAGAAACACTTAAAAAATGCATGGTAGAAGGCCTGCCATGTTCCCCAATGATAATCCGCATGTGCTGTGCACATGCTGCGAAATTTTCCCTGCGGATTATCATTGCGGAAAAAAACGCAGCACTACCAATTATTTTGCGGAAGTGCTGCGTTTTCGCCACCATTGACTTGCATTAGAACGCATGGATTACCCATCACTAGATGAGCACATGCGGAATACATGCATTCAATGTGCGTATGGTACCCAGGTCTAGAGGAGAGGAGACACTCCTCCCGACCCGGGTACCATAGAAAACTGTAAAAAAAAGAATAAAATAAAAAATAAATATTATACTTACCTTCTGGCGGCCCCCGTGCGCTCGTCCTCTAATGCCGGCAGATCGCGATGGACTGGGGGACCTGCGCTGACGTCATAGTCATGTGACGGGTCACGTGACGCTGACATCGGCAGGTCCTTCAATGTACCGCGATCTGCCGGCATGAGAGGATGAGAGGATGAGGATGAGAGTGAAGCAAGTCTCCGGGGGCAATCGGAAGGCAAGTATAGATTTTTTATTTTTTAAATATTCTCTACGGTCACACTATATAAATCCATGCCGTTTGCATGGATTTATATAGTGTGACCAAGTTGACAAGCACTTTCCAAGTGATGCTAAAATCGCTTGGAAAGCGCTTGTCAACCCGCATGGGGAAATGCAAGTGATGAACGCTTCACATCCGCAAGTCCCTGTCAGGAAAACGCATGTACAATCCGCATGCGTTTTTTTCTGCCTGGGAGATGCAGAAACGCTCAGGAAAAATCCGGAGCATTTCTGCATCGTGGGCAAGAAACTTATTTGTATAGCTATATTATAGTTAATTTGGTGCTTCTTTCCCTCTAGTATGAGTTAGGTTCAGTAGCTCTCCAACTCGCATATGACTTATTGTACCAATTATTGTTTGTGTACTTTTTTTGGTCATTCAAGTGGACATTTGGATGCAAGAATAAATAATACATTTGGTATCCAAATATCTTTTCTCTTCACCTACAAGTATCAAAACTGTCATTTCAATTTAATTTCACTATTGATGAAACTGAAAGAAGTTTGCGATGAATGTGAATTAAGCAGAAAATCACACAAAAGCTCCTCGCAGTTCAAAAACAAAGGAAAAGAAAAAAATCTAAGAACAATAAATTGCTATAAGGAGACAGAGAAGTACATTCAGAGACGACAGATTAAGCAAGCAGGACCAATGACATCACTCAGTGAAAGTAATGTATTAAACAGCAGTAACACAGGCAACGATTGTCTGGCTGTAATAAAACACTTTGCTCTAAATCAGTCAATGAGCACACAAATCCACAAGATGTCACTAGTGCAAAGTAAATGAAATTGCTGATTGCAGCTAAACTTTGCATTTTGCTAATATTTTGGGGCTGGAAATGACATATATCTTTCGTTTGCATGAAGGTGCATTAAATTCAAGTATCACAAATAACTCTCGGGTCTCGAATGTAAAAAAAAGTTTACATAAATATTTTAACTATCGCATAAACTTTATGAGTATCATTTTATGCATTTCTCCCATAAAGTTAGTTTTTTCTTCTTAAAGCTTTCCTCCGATTACTGCTTTTGCAGAGTCTCCTGTCAGAAGTTAAAACCTGATGGTGGGAGATGCAAGTGAGAGAATCAGAAATGTGGTCACCTATGCAATCAATTGGCATCAGAAGTTAGACCTGCTTAGCAGCTTTTTTTACCAGGGGCTTCCATTTTTGTTGAGTTGTAAACAAAGGTGCACAAAAAATGGCACAAGTTGGGTTGGGTTTAACACAAGACCAGTCTTTCCTTAGCAACTTGGCTAAAGAGGCAATATTTCCACATAGAAGTTAATAATTGATCACTTTCAAATAGTGACTCAGTCACTTGAAGACTATGGTAGATAAATGCTCATAAATGACCTTATGGACAAGTAACAGTGGTGGTCCCTCTGGCATCTGTATGCAGTTTTTCATATGTGTTCTTAGCCTCAATGCTTCAGGGGTATCTGAGCTATAAATCTAGCAGCGATTCCTCACGGTCTCCTCATGTCACCCTCAGTTGCTGCTCCCTCACTCACTCTCCAAACTTCCAACTCCATAAAACAGTTGTCCACTATTCAGACAAACCCTTTCTTAATTACAGTATTCCCTATGTAATATAATTACACCTTACACTAGCCTTCCAAAATTGGCATACTTTGTCAGACTGGGGTGCCAAGGACCCACCAGTATCCAACTCCAGAGCCCCACTTTTCAGCTACATGCAAATGTGACATTATCCTCAATCACACATTTATATAATAATGAACTGGGTAGATTGTTAATTGAATAAGATCTGCCTTTGTCTGTACATCGTGATTCAAGTATATTGTGCCAAGTACTGCTTATATAAGAGGGTGGTGACCCACTCCTGCACAGGGGCCAATAGAAGGATTCTCCTCTTCTCCTGTTAGCCAGTCCATGGCAGTTGGCGTAGCTCCAGCACAATTGGCACCTGATCTTCCGTGGCTCACATGCAATTATTGGCCGTTATTGAGCTACTGTATTACTTCCTTCAGATGAACCTTGGTGGTGTGAGCACTGCAGCCCATTAATGTTATGAGAACCATGGGAGTTCCGGTGCTGATATTGCTGGAACAGGAAGTGAGTTATTTTACAAGGGCACAATATTAAAAGGGTTTATCTAAACAGTGGACAACTTCTTTAAGGAAGGAAGGACTGTTTTCTGAAAAAAAGTATTTTATGGATGCATTCCAGGTGCTCTCCCCTGCAGAACTGTGCCCTTGCGTGGTCCTGAACCAATCAATATAACCTTCCCACCCATGCTAGTGCCTTTAGGGGAGTTTTCCAGAGACACATGGGTTGGAGTAACAGCCTAATTTTCCTAGAAACCAACATCTCTTTGAATAAATTGAAAACACACAAACTACAATCACCACTCACAGTACTACATGCAGCGGCTGTAAGTACACCCTGACACTTTGACTGACAGCTGGCTCTGCAGAGCATATGCAGAGTTGTGTCATGCTCACAGTGCTGTGACTATGCTGACACACCTGTAGGACTGAAAGCCGACAAATACATGGAGAAATAAAGTTAATTTTCTCCTGTGTGCTACACTTTCAGTATAACGGCCGGGCACCTTCCTAACTCTATTAACCTGCTGATTAACACTATTTTTGCAGGTTAAAACCCTTATAAGAAGTTATAGAGTGATGGGGTGTGTGACAGAGCATTCAGTGACAGCAGACCAATGAACAATCCAAAAACCTTTATAGCATCACTTGGAGAATATTCCACCAAACATAGATATAATACCCAAGAGTCTGTAACATGACACCAGGAACAAAATCAGGAGCGCTAGTTGATAATCGAATGCCAAGGAAAATAAAACATTGGACCGTAGAATAGCTCCTCAAATTTGGCAGGGTGGTTAAAAGACAACACAATGCCATGCGGCTGATGTTCTCCAGTCTCTAATAATCCAAGTAGTGACACCAAGTTCTGGCTGCAGCAGCAGATTCTAGCCCTTACAAGACTCAGCATCAACAATCAAAACCCAAACATGTGTTTTTCCCTCTTGGGATCATCCCCCTGGTTTGGCAGAGATACTCATACTCTACTTCCTTAAACACCTGTTGCATTACATTCAAAGAGTGAACTAAGGTCTCTGGCTAATCTGTAAAAATGTGTATCAGGGAGGCCCCCTTCAGAGAGGAACAGAAACACACATGCCCCAGACCAGATGCAAGTCAGGAAATGACAATAGAGGCCTAATTACATTATGCTCTATGGTAGGGTTCCCCAACTCCAGTCCTCAAGGCCCGCCAACAGGTCATGTTTTCAGGATTTCCTTAGTATTGCACAGGTGATAATTCCATCACCTGTGCAATACTAAGGAAATCCTGAAATCATGATCTGTTGGTGGGCCTTGAGGACTGGAGTTGGGGAACACTGCTCTATGGGGCCCCTTTACATTATGGTCCATGGAAGTTGACTGGGGTGACACTTGTTACAGACATGTTCCCTTTAATGAAGATGGCAAATGTTGTCTTATGGAAGACTGATTGGGTGAGCTTCCTGATTGGATGAGCATGGGAATACATGGAATTTTAGGGCATTGCTTGAGTTTTGTGATTTCATCTTTCTAGATCCAACTTCCTGCTCCTGTGAACCATCTTCGCTGACTATTCCTACAGCTTATAGCATTTACTACTACTTTGCATTTATCTTTTTAATCCAGTCTTCCTGGTGACCTTTGTGCACAGCTTCACTGCTCCCCTCTTGTTTTCTTCAGTTCATTTACTAACAACAGTGCTTCACTAGTATCATGAGAGGAATACAATAGCATGATAACATGGCATTTTCACCCCTGCAAAAATGCTTATAGCATTGCAAGGAACTAATGCCTCAACTCAATGCACCTTTGTTAGCCAAACATGAGCCTACCACTATGGTGAGATGGGCTTCTTAGTCTGACAAGTGGCATCCACATCCACATGTCAAATGCATTGGTTGACACTGGTAGCATCAGTAACTCAATACTTATAGCCTCTTCCTTGATCATTAGCTAATGATCATTTTTGTCTGCAACCTGAAGTTAATGTAAACTAATTTGCTTTTTTTATTCTTCATAGCCCCATTCTGTGGGAATTATTGTAGCTCTGAGCTCATAAATTCTAACCAATGTTATTTTCTATATGTCAGATTTGTTAAGAACATTGCAAGAAAGTTTAAGTGCATGTACTAGACTACAACAGAGCACAATAAATAACCATACCAAAGCACTGGTGAACTGTGACAGCAATGATTTAAAAGAATGTATTAAAGAGGAACCAAGTGAAAAAAGGCATAAAAGTCAGAGATGAATGCTGGGCTCGTATCCAAGTGCCGCTTCTTCTCTCAGAATAGTCACAGTTTAGGCAGGTAATGCAAAATGAAATACATCTCATGAAATATGATATTATTCTAACATCAGAGACCATATATAATGCTACTTACTGTGCTGCGCTGTGTAATATATTTCAGTATTTATTGTGCAATGATAGGACTGAGTATATGGATTGAAAGTCTCATTACTCTGGCTGAAGAGGATGAATCCATTTACATCAACTATGGCAAAAATTTTTTGTAATGACAAATAATTGGATATAATTATTTGCATTACATTTTGCGAAGTTTAAATAATTGTTGAAAAATACATTCTGATATTGCACAAACTATTCTATATAAAAAAGTATAGCGAATATATTGCAAAACAACCATAGCATGAAACTGCATAGTATGAAACTGCAAGAATTAAATTTATGGTGCACTGATGTAACACATTTTTTATGCTATCCAATATAGCATCAGATACCATGTTGCCCCAAACACAGACTGTGCTCAACATCACTTTATAGATGGTGTACAGTGAAACCATTGTATATTATTTATTGACAAAGGCAGGAGAATCAACAATTAAATCCAGTGATTTACAGCTGATATCTATTCTAAATCTCAGTGCCAGAATACAAATTAGGCATAGTAGGCACTACTTGTTTTTTGGGGCCCCTGCACAAAGAATAAAATATAATAATGATTTGATATTGAAAGAAATTTACAATGAGCATGTTGGCCCAACCGGCTGACATTGAAGGCCATCTGAAGCAATGGGGCTCCGATGTGAACATTACAGCAAGGGGCAGTGAAATGATGTTTCAGCTGTTGTTGAGTATATTTGAGAATTCATGAGTAGCAGAAGGTGACATCTATGCGATCAGATGTGGCAACTGTATGATTGACCAGAGCAGGGAGTAGGAGTAGGGACGAGGTATGTGACCGCGAGTTCTCACCGACTCTAGATCAGTGTTGAGCCACCCCCGTAGTGTTCGAGTTCAGTTCGGTTTGTCAAACACCCGTATGTTCGCCGAACTGTTCATCGAACTGTTCGTCGAACACCTTCGAACACCGTTAAAACCAATGGCAGTCAAACAAAAACACATAGAAACACATAGAAAACACATAGAAAACACTTCAAAGGTGTCCAAAAGCTGACAAACTGCTCAGAAGACACAACTAACACATGGAAAAGTGACAAGAACATATAGTCATGCGAAAAGAAAAGAGGTGGAGGAGTAAAAGGAGGGGGAGACAGAGATATAGGCATGTCATGCCCTTCTAAAACCAAAAAAGAGCGAAACCGACATGGCCAGTCTGTTCCTGCCCGTGCGATCTCCGTGTCACCGGGTTTGTGCCAGAGCTGCGGTGGACCCTGACGGCTAGCCCCCCTCTCCCAATACTGGTGCCTGTCCACTGGTGGGTCGAGCGAGCCCCCCTGCGGTGGAGGCAGGTCTAATCTTTTTAATTTAAATTGTCTCTCTAATTTGAATGAGTACACTTTAAATCCTTTTACATGGATCTATTGGAGGGCAAGTCTCATGCCAGCAGCCACGGTAATTCCAGCTCCCGTAGCGTCCACTAAAGCTGCTGCAGTTAAAAAGGTTTTATAAGGATCGAGCTTGGCGGTCCACCGCAAGGCATCCTACCGCCAGTCCCAGCCCCTGTGCCTTGGGGTGCCTCCCCGATGCTCTTCACTGAGTGTCGCGGGAGCCCGAACCATTTCCTTTGAAAAAATTAAGTGTCCAAACTACAGGTGGTGTAGATTGCTTAACAGCTGGGTTAATCCGCTGACTAGCAGACACTGCTACTAGGCCCAAAGTATTGCTTGGGATAGATGCAGTTAAAAATATGAAATTAGATACTCTCGTTGGATGCTGAGAAAGCATTCCATAGAGTATCCTGGCACGCCATATATTATTCTCTTAAAAAGCTTGGGGTAGGGGACCCTTTTATAGTCAAAATCATGGCCCTGTATCGCAATCCATCAGCTAGGCTGAAGATAAATGGAACATTATCATCACCTTTCATAATCACCAATGGGACAAGGCAGGGATGTCCTCTGTCCCCTCTCTTATACATCCTAGTAATGGAGCACCTGCTCTCATCAATTCACGATAACCCCAATATTAGGGGGATTGAGGTGGGAGGCACCGAGTACAAGTGCTCTGCATTTGCTGATGATGTCCTAGTATATATCACTCAACCACATATATCTATCACTGCTGTTATGGCTGAAATAGATCACTTTGGTAAATGGTCAAATTTTAAAATCAATGCAGCGAAGTCTGAAGCCCTCAATGTCTCCCTCCCCAAATCCATACAGGATTCCATCCAGTCCAACTTTCTCTTTGTCTGGCCCTCACAGGGTATCAAATACTTAGGAATTTGTATTCATAGAGACCTCTCCCATCTATTTTATCTTAATTTTGGGCCCTTTATTGAACAACTCCATAGAGATCTTACTTCTTGGATGATGAAGGATTTTTCCTGGTTCGGCAGAATAAATATACTAAAAATGAACGTCCTACCTAAACTCTTATACCTCTTCCAAACCATTTCCGTGGTAATTCCCTCAAATTTTTGGAAAAGACTACACAGTAGCTTTTGCACATTTATCTGGGCAAGAGGGCGTCCACGCATTCGGGGGGATGTTCTGATCAGACACAAACAAAAGGGGGGCCTTAGCCTTCCGGATTGTAGAAGGTATTACATGGCAGCAGTACACGCTAGAATCCTGGACTTCTTCCATCATTCGGAGGGGAAATTGTGGGTCAAAAAAACTCAATCCTTTTGTCCTAAAGCTCTTACCACTCTCCTATGGTGCGCCCATTTAATTGCCCCCTCTCTTGGCCTCACGTCATATAGTACTTATGCCACTGTTTTGGCTTTGAGATCCCCCAAAAAAAAGATTATCCTTAATCGACGCCCAGGACCCCTTGCTCCCGATTTCAGATAATCCAGATTTCCCACCAGGACTATCTGCAAATAGATTTCAAATAAATCCCATCCGATATTACTTTCTCATGTCATCTCCAATACTTCGCTGCTCCCCCTCAATGACTTGTTACAGGGAAGAGCCACTTCCCCGAAGGCTAATTTTGAATATAGCCAGTTACAACACTTCTATTCAACTGTGAAGAAGCGCACACATCTTCATAGAGATCTCACAAACTTTGAAAAATTGAGCCTATCATTGTCACCCCCTACACACTTCATTTCCCTACTGTATAATCTCCTCATTGCCCAGGTAACTGACAATAGGCCAGGATTCTGCGGTGCATGGGAAAGGGAACTGGGGAAGTCCTTCTCTGACTCACAATGGGATAAATGTTTCTTCCTAACACATAAAACCTCAATAGGGTCCAAAGCTCAGGAAACCTCCTTCAAAATTATCTCTAGATGGTACCGGGTACCAGCAGTCCTTCATAGATGGTATCCAGTGGCCTCAGATAGATGTTGGAGATGTGGGGAGGGGGAAGGGACAATGTCACACATATGGTGGGCATGCCGTATAATAAATGCATTTTGGGCAAAGGTGGTTCCAATGATTGAGAAAATAACTGGTTTGACTATCCCTAATATGCCAGAAGCCCTCCTTTTATCAATGTTACCAATAAGTAAACGTAGTTATAAAAGGTCATCTATAGGCTACCTAATACAGGCGGCTAAGAATGTCATTCCACGACACTGGAAAAGCAGAGACCCACCCACTGTGGAGGAATGGTTTGCAGAGATCTCCCTCCTTAATAGGATGGAGCATCTGATTGCCATCTCACCAGCTGATTTTGATAGATACTGTGTGATTTGGAGGGATTGGATTGATTTCTAAAACTCTGACGCCTACCATCTAGCCCCCAACTAAAGTTATCCGTGATGTCGGCACAACAATGATCATAATCGCACTCTATTGATTGGTGGTCTGCCGTGGTCCGCTCCCTCTCTCTCTATCTTTCATAAGGAAAAATACATGCTTGATCTGGATATTGATGGAAAACCCTCCCTGTACCCCCCAATGGACTGTCGTTATGCATAGATTTATAGTTATACTACCCCTTTTACTATGCATATTGTATTTTCTTGTACTTTTTCAACACAAAAATAAAAAAAAACTTGAATTTGAAAAAAAAAATTGTAATTAGATCTACAGGCGGTGGCTACTCCGCTGACTAGCAGACACTGAATCTTTGGAGCAGACCTCTGATTCCCAGGCTATAGTATGAGTAAACAGTTCTTCAGACTCAACCATCTGTGTTACCCCAAGCCATAGTGTATGTAGTTTCTTACGGTTAAAAGGGGGGAGAGACCCGACCCACCTGGAATTGACGATGGCAACGTCATGTGAAACACAGCAAGGGGACTCCAAAAAGAGTCTCCATTTTTTCCCAAAATTGTGGCACAGACACCACTTAAGTGGCATCAATTGTCTCAGAGTTGCTTAAAATGGTTGGTGAGGTGATTTTCCAAAATCCTCAAGCTTTTAGTCTCCCCAGAATGACACATGTGGGGCAGATGGTGGTTGTCCCAGCCCGCTAGGCTGCATTGTAGCACAGTGAGATTCACACTGCAACTTATGCTTCATATCCGTGTGACGGTTCATGCATGAAGTACTCAAACTATGGATTTTTTGGCCTCTACTTAGCTTTTGGTGACAAATGTTACAGATAACATGAGTTAGGTCATCCTTATCAATCTGAAAAAATGCACAGGCTATACAAGATTTAAAGCCCATGCGACTCTGCTACTAGCAATACTATCAAATGATTGGCTGGGTTAGATGCAGAGCGTCTGGGTTTGGTTGGGGGTCCCCACAGTCTGCCTAGGCTAGATGCAGATAAAAATTATTATTAGATACACAGGCGGTGCAGCTTGTTTCACAGCTGGGCTAATATGCCCAAAGTATTGGTAGACTCTATACTAAATAAGGAAGGATTCACTGACTGTGGTGGCCCCACCGTGGGCCGTGGCGATTAGTGGAGATTTGGTTGAAGATTATAGGAGAAAGCTCTTTAATAGAGAAAGTTGGTGGATTTATACTTTTAAATACATGTGTACCAACGGGTTTAAACATCAGACATGATTTGATGTATCATTATGAATGATCATTTATAGATTATTATTATATACAGTACAGACTAAAAGTTTGGACACACCTTCTCATTTAAAGATTTTTCTGTATTTTCATGACTATGAAAATTGTACATTCACACTGAAGGCATCAAAACTATGAATTAACACATGTGGAATTATATACTTAACAAAAAAGTGTGAAACAAATGAAAATATGTCTTATATTCTAGGTTCTTGAAAGAAGCCACCTTTTGCTTTGATGACTGCTTTGCACACTCTTCACATTCTCTTGATGAGCTTCAAGTGGTAGTAACCGGAAATGGTCTTCCAACAATCTTGAAGGAATTCCCAAAGATGCTTAGCACTTGTTGGCCCTTTTGCCTTCACTCTGCGGTCCAGCTCACCCCAAACCATCTCGATTGGGTTCAGGTCTGGTGACTGTGGAGGCCAGGTCATCTGGCATAGCACCCCATCACTCTCTTTCTTGGTCAAATAGCCCTTACACAGCCTGGAGGTGTGTTTGGGGTCATTGTCCTGTTGAAAAATAAATGATGGTCCAACGCAAAACCGGATGGAATAGCATGCCGCTGCAAGATGCTGTGGTAGCCATGCTGGCACAGTATGCCTTCAATTTTGAATAAATCCCCAACAGTGTCACCAGCAAATCACTCCCACACCATCACACCTCCTCCTCCATGCTTCATAGTGGGAACCAGGCATGTAGAGTCCATCTGTTCACCTTTTCTGCGTCGCACAATTACACGGTTGTTGGAACCAAAGATTTCAAATTTGGACTCATCAGACCAAAGCACAGATTTCCACTGGGCTAATGTCCATTCCTTGTGTTCTTTAGCCCAAACAAGTCTCTTCTGCTTATTGCCTGTCCTTAGCAGTGGTTTCCTAGCAGCTATTTTACCACGAAGGCCTGCTGCACAAAGTCTCCTCTTAACAGTTGTTGAAGAGATGTGTCTGCTGCTAGAACTCTGTGTGGCATTGATCTGGTCTCTAATCTGAGCTGCTGTTAACCTGCAATTTCTGAGGCTGGTGACTCGGATAAACTTATCCTCAGAAGCAGAGGTGACTCTTGGTCTTCCTTTCCTGGGGCGGTCCTCATGTGAGCCAGTTTCTTTGTAGCGCTTGATGGTTTTTGCAACTGCACTTGGAGACACTTTCAAAGTTTTCCCAATTCTTCAGACTGACTGACCTTAATTTCTTAAAGTAATGATGGCCACTCATTTTTCTTTACTTAGCTGCTTTTTTCTTGCCATAATACAAATTCTAACAGACTATTCAGCTGTGTATCCACCAGACTTCTGCACAACACAATTGATGGTCCCAACCCCATTTATAAGGCAAGAAATCACACTTATTAAACCTGACAGGGCACACCTGTGAAGTGAAAACCATTTCCGGTGACTACCACTTGAAGCTCATCAAGAGAATGCCAAGAGTGTGCAAAGCAGTCATCAAAGCATAAGGTGGCTACTTTGAAGAACCTAGAATATGACATATTTTCAGTTGTTTCACACTTTTTTGTTAAGTATATAATTCCACATGTGTTAATTCATAGTTTTGATGCCTTCAGTGTGAATGTACAATTTTCATATTCATGAAAATACAGAAAAATCTTTAAATGAGAAAGTGTGTTCAAACTTTTGGTCTGTACTGTATATGTTCCTTTTTTCTCCTTTTCTTTTTCTTTTGGATTATTTACATTTATATGCATTGTTTCTATGCTATACGATTTTAACATGGTATGTGTGTTTAAATTTCTGATTAACTCAGCCTTGAGCAGGTGCATAGCAGGACATGACATATAAATACCACTTCCTTGCTGTTTTTTTGCTATGCAATGATTAAGAACCTGTAGTTCGAAACGTGTTTGCTGTTCTTCTCCAAGGTGGACTTTTAAAATATTTTTTGTATGACCTAATAAAAAGAGGATTTTAGAAGATTTGTTCAGCTGGATCTTCCTGGTTCCTCATGTTCATCTGGTAGCACTCCTGGCTCCGTGCTGTTGATCTTCTAGGTGGGTGAGCTGATTTTTTCCTTTCTTTTTCTGCCATGTGGCGATTGGTCATCCACTTTCGCAGCCCCTTACTCAACGAAATCACAAACATCTCCCGTCGGTTTGGAGTCCCATTATGCCTAACCAAAAACATATGCCCCACAACTAAAAAAAATCGTTCTTAGGCATTGAAATCGACACCACAGCAAGGTTGTTCCACCTCCCATGGGAAAAAATACCAAAACATTACACCTGATCTAGGTTTTTTCCACAGTATGGAAAGTAACACTACAGTAGATGCAAGTATTACTAGTAGAGATGAGCGGTGTTCGACTAGAACTGTTCGCAAATCTCAAATTCGAGCTGTTTTGGGCGGTGTTCGAGTTGTTCAACGAACCCAAACGATTTGCAAAAAATTCGGCTGTTCGAGGTTATGTTCGATAACTGTTCGTGCACCAAAAGCGTGTCCTGCATGTCTGGTGCTATTTAGAGCACCAATCATGCAGGGATTGTCTGCCACTCACTGTAATGCCACAGCCATGGTGGTTGTGGCATTACAGTGATTGCCCAAATCGATGGGAACAGTGCCAACAGTGAAACATGAAAAGTCGGCAATTCAGCAGCGGCATACACCGGTACCCGACAATTTAGAACCGAAAGAATAGAGCTTCACACATAGATTAGATAGATATAAACATGTCAGCCACATATATACGAAGTACAGTGAAAGTGCTGCTTACTGTACTTGTCATTTAGCGTAAAGGATTTATCAAAAAAAATAATAGTGTTTTCATGCACCGTCTCTTTAAAAAAGCCGGCCGGCAATTCAGCAGCGGTACCCGACAATTTAGAATAGAAGGAATAGAGAATCACACATAGATTAGATAGATAGAAACATGTCAGTCACATATATATGAAGTACAGTGACAGTGTTGATTACTGTACTTGTCATTTAGTGTAAAGGATTTATCAAAAAAAATAATAGTGTTTTCATGCACCGTCTCTTTAAAAAAGCCGGCCGGCAATTCAGCATCTGTACCCAACAATTTAGAATAGAAGGAATAGAGAATCACATATAGATTAGATAGATAGAAACATGTCTGTCACATATATATGAAGTACAGTGACAGTGTTGATTACTGTACTTGTCATTTAGTGTAAAGGATTTATTAAAAAAAATAATAGTGTTTTCATGCACCGTCTCTTTAAGAAAGCCGGCCGGCAATTCAGCATCTGTACCCGACAATTTATAACAGACAGAATAGAGCTTCACACATAGATTAGATAGATAGAAACATGTCAGTCACATATATATGAAGTACAGTGATAGTGTTGGTTACTGTACTTGTCATTCAGTATTAAAATAAAGGATTTATTATTAAAAAAAATTGGCGTGGGGTTCCCCTTAATTTTAGGCTCTAGCGGAGGTTAAGCAGACAGCTGGGGCAGATGTTTGAAGCCTGGGAAGGGGGTAATACCCACGGAGCTTCCCAGGCTACTAATATCAGCCCCCAGCTGAATACATAGCCTTTACTAGCTATTAAAATGGGGGACCCCCCCAAAAAAATGACGTGGGGTCCCCCCTAATTTAATAGCTAGCAAAGGCTAGGCAGACAGCTGGGGGCTGATATTAATAGCCCAGGAAGGGAGCCATGAATATTGGCCCCCTCCCAGGCTAGAAACACCAGCCGTCAGCCGCCCCAGAAATGGCGCATTCATAGGATGCGCCAATTCTGGCACTTAGCCTCACTCTTCCACGCTGCCCTGTAGCGGTGGCAGGGGGTAATAGGGCTGGGGTTGATGTCAGCTTATAATGCCAGCTGACATCAAGCCCAGGTTAGTAATGGAGAGGCGTCTATAAGACACCCCCATTACTAACCCCATAGTCAAAGTTAAAAAAAACACAAACACCCAGAATAAAGTCCTTTAATTGAAATAAAGACACAATTCTTTATTGATCTAAATTAAACCATACTTACCGTCACGCCCATTCCAGCTGAAGCCAACGATCTCCTGTAATAAAAATAAAATAATAAAGCAACCTCATCCTTACCTTTCCATGGTTCCCACGACAGCTTCAGCTCTGCTACATCGAGATGACAGGCTCGACCGCAGCAGAATGCCGCCATCCAGCCTGTCATCCCGCAGACACTGAGAAGAGCAGGCATGCTTCCGCTCCACATTGTCTCTCTGTGACGGCATAAAGATGAGCCGAGGTCATGTCCAATGAACTCGGCTCACCTCATGCACGTCACTTACAGCGTGGGAGAATTCTCACGCTGAAGCGCTGAGTGCAGGAGAATTTTCCCACGCTGTCAGTGAGGTGCATGAGGTGAGCTGAGTTCATTGGACATGAGCTCACCTCATGCACGTCACTGACAGCGTGGGAGAATTCTCCTGCACTCAGCACTTCAGCGTGAGAATTTTCCCACGCTGTCAGTGACGTGCATGAGGTGAGCCGAGTTCATTGGACATGACTAGAGATGAGCGGTGTTCGACTAGAACTGTTCGCCAATCTCAAATTCGAGCTGTTTTGGGCGGTGTTCGAGTTGTTCGACGAACCCGAACGATTTGCAAAAAATTCGGCTGTTCGAGGTTATGTTCGATAACTGTTCGTGCACCAAAAGCGTGTCCTGCATGTCTGGTGCTATTTAGAGCACCAATCATGCAGGGATTGTCTGCCACTCACTGTAATGCCACAGCCATGGTGGTTGTGGCATTACAGTGATTGCCCAAATCGATGGGAACAGTGCCAACAGTGAAACATGAAAAGCCGGCAATTCAGCAGCGGCATACACCGGTACCCGACAATTTAGAACCGAAAGAATAGAGCTTCACACATAGATTAGATAGATATAAACATGTCAGCCACATATATACGAAGTACAGTGAAAGTGCTGCTTACTGTACTTGTCATTTAGCGTAAAGGATTTATCAAAAAAAATAATAGTGTTTTCATGCACCGTCTCTTTAAAAAAGCCGGCCGGCAATTCAGCAGCTGTACCCGACAATTTAGAATAGAAGGAATAGAGAATCACACATAGATTAGATAGATAGAAACATGTCAGTCACATATATATGAAGTACAGTGACAGTGTTGATTACTGTACTTGTCATTTAGTGTAAAGGATTTATCAAAAAAAATAATAGTGTTTTCATGCACCGTCTCTTTAAGAAAGCCGGCCGGCAATTCAGCATCTGTACTCGACAATTTATAACAGACAGAATAGAGCTTCACACATAGATTAGATAGATAGAAACATGTCAGTCACATATACATGAAGTACAGTGATAGTGTTGGTTACTGTACTTGTCATTTAGTATTAAAATAAAGGATTTATTATTAAAAAAAATTGGCGTGGGGTTCCCCTTAATTTTAGGCTCTAGCGGACGTTAAGCAGACAGCTGGGGCAGATGTTTGAAGCCTGGGAAGGGGGTAATACCCACGGAGCTTCCCAGGCTACTAATATCAGCCCCCAGCTGAATACATAGCCTTTACTAGCTATTAAAATGGGGGACCCCCCCAAAAAAATGACGTGGGGTCCCCCCTAATTTAATAGCTAGCAAAGGCTAGGCAGACAGCTGGGGGCTGATATTAATAGCCCAGGAAGGGAGCCATGAATATTGGCCCCCTCCCAGGCTAGAAACACCAGCCGTCAGCCGCCCCAGAAATGGCGCATTCATAGGATGCGCCAATTCTGGCACTTAGCCTCACTCTTCCACGCTGCCCTGTAGCGGTGGCAGGGGGTAATAGGGCTGGGGTTGATGTCAGCTTATAATGCCAGCTGACATCAAGCCCAGGTTAGTAATGGAGAGGCGTCTATAAGACACCCCCATTACTAACCCCATAGTCAAAGTTAAAAAAAACACAACCACCCAGAATAAAGTCCTTTAATTGAAATAAAGACACAATTCTTTATTGATCTAAATTAAACCATACTTACCGTCACGCCCATTCCAGCTGAAGCCAACGATCTCCTGTAATAAAAATAAAATAATAAAGCAACCTCATCCTTACCTTTCCATGGTTCCCACGACAGCTTCAGCTCTGCTACATCGAGATGACAGGCTCGACCGCAGCAGAATGCCGCCATCCAGCCTGTCATCCCGCAGACACTGAGAAGAGCAGGCATGCTTCCGCTCCACATTGTCTCTCTGTGACGGCATAAAGATGAGCCGAGGTCATGTCCAATGAACTCGGCTCACCTCATGCACGTCACTTACAGCGTGGGAGAATTCTCACGCTGAAGCGCTGAGTGCAGGAGAATTTTCCCACGCTGTCAGTGAGGTGCATGAGGTGAGCTGAGTTCATTGGACATGAGCTCGACTCATGCACGTCACTGACAGCGTGGGAGAATTCTCCTGCACTCAGCACTTCAGCGTGAGAATTTTCCCACGCTGTCAGTGACGTGCATGAGGTGAGCCGAGTTCATTGGACATGACTAGAGATGAGCGGTGTTCGACTAGAACTGTTCGCCAATCTCAAATTCGAGCTGTTTTGGGCGGTGTTCGAGTTGTTCGACGAACCCGAACGATTTGCAAAAAATTCGGCTGTTCGAGGTTATGTTCGATAACTGTTCGTGCACCAAAAGCGTGTCCTGCATGTCTGGTGCTATTTAGAGCACCAATCATGCAGGGATTGTCTGCCACTCACTGTAATGCCACAGCCATGGTGGTTGTGGCATTACAGTGATTGCTCAAATCGATGGGAACAGTGCCAACAGTGAAACATGAAAAGCCGGCAATTCAGCAGCGGCATACACCGGTACCCGACAATTTAGAACCGAAAGAATAGAGCTTCACACATAGATTAGATAGATATAAACATGTCAGCCACATATATACGAAGTACAGTGAAAGTGCTGCTTACTGTACTTGTCATTTAGCGTAAAGGATTTATCAAAAAAAATAATAGTGTTTTCATGCACCGTCTCTTTAAAAAAGCCGGCCGGCAATTCAGCAGCTGTACCCGACAATTTAGAATAGAAGGAATAGAGAATCACACATAGATTAGATAGATAGAAACATGTCAGTCACATATATATGAAGTACAGTGACAGTGTTGATTACTGTACTTGTCATTTAGTGTAAAGGATTTATCAAAAAAAATAATAGTGTTTTCATGCACCGTCTCTTTAAGAAAGCCGGCCGGCAATTCAGCATCTGTACTCGACAATTTATAACAGACAGAATAGAGCTTCACACATAGATTAGATAGATAGAAACATGTCAGTCACATATACATGAAGTACAGTGATAGTGTTGGTTACTGTACTTGTCATTTAGTATTAAAATAAAGGATTTATTATTAAAAAAATTGGCGTGGGGTTCCCCTTAATTTTAGGCTCTAGCGGAGGTTAAGCAGACAGCTGGGGCAGATGTTTGAAGCCTGGGAAGGGGGTAATACCCACGGAGCTTCCCAGGCTACTAATATCAGCCCCCAGCTGAATACATAGCCTTTACTAGCTATTAAAATGGGGGACCCCCCAAAAAAAATGACGTGGGGTCCCCCCTAATTTAATAGCTAGCAAAGGCTAGGCAGACAGCTGGGGGCTGATATTAATAGCCCAGGAAGGGAGCCATGAATATTGGCCCCCTCCCAGGCTAGAAACACCAGCCGTCAGCCGCCCCAGAAATGGCGCATTCATAGGATGCGCCAATTCTGGCACTTAGCCTCGCTCTTCCACGCTGCCCTGGTGCGGTGGCAGGGGGTAATAGGGCTGGGGTTGATGTCAGCTTATAATGCCAGCTGACATCAAGCCCAGGTTAGTAATGGAGAGGCGTCTATAAGACACCCCCATTACTAACCCCATAGTCAAAGTTAAAAAAAACACAAACACCCAGAATAAAGTCCTTTAATTGAAATAAAGACACAATTCTTTATTGTTCTAAATTAAACCATACTTACCGTCACGCCCATTCCAGCTGAAGCCAACGATCTCCTGTAATAAAAATAAAATAATAAAGCAACCTCATCCTTACCTTTCCATGGTTCCCACGACAGCTTCAGCTCTGCTACATCGAGATGACAGGCTGGACCGCAGCAGAACGCTGCCATCCAGCCTGTCATCCCGCAGACACTGAGAAGAGCAGGCTTGCTTGCGCTCCACATTGTCTCTCTGTGACGGCATAAAGATGAGCCGAGGTCATGTCCAATGAACTCGGCTCACCTCATGCACGTCACTTACAGCGTGGGAGAATTCTCACGCTGAAGCGCTGAGTGCAGGAGAATTTTCCCACGCTGTCAGTGAGGTGCATGAGGTGAGCTGAGTTCATTGGACATGAGCTCACCTCATGCACGTCACTGACAGCGTGGGAGAATTCTCCTGCACTCAGCACTTCAGCGTGAGAATTTTCCCACGCTGTCAGTGACGTGCATGAGGTGAGCCGAGTTCATTGGACATGACTAGAGATGAGCGGTGTTCGACTAGAACTGTTCGCCAATCTCAAATTCGAGCTGTTTTGGGTGGTGTTCGAGTTGTTCGACGAACCCGAACGATTTGCAAAAAATTCGGCTGTTCGAGGTTATGTTCGATAACTGTTCGTGCACCAAAAGCGTGTCCTGCATGTCTGGTGCTATTTAGAGCACCAATCATGCAGGGATTGTCTGCCACTCACTGTAATGCCACAGCCATGGTGGTTGTGGCATTACAGTGATTGCCCAAATCGATGGGAACAGTGCCAACAGTGAAACATGAAAAGCCGGCAATTCAGCAGCGGCATACACCGGTACCCGACAATTTAGAACGGAAAGAATAGAGCTTCACACATAGATTAGATAGATATAAACATGTCAGCCACATATATACGAAGTACAGTGAAAGTGCTGCTTACTGTACTTGTCATTTAGCGTAAAGGATTTATCAAAAAAAATAATAGTGTTTTCATGCACCGTCTCTTTAAAAAAGCCGGCCGGCAATTCAGCAGCTGTACCCGACAATTTAGAATAGAAGGAATAGAGAATCACACATAGATTAGATAGATAGAAACATGTCAGTCACATATATATGAAGTACAGTGACAGTGTTGATTACTGTACTTGTCATTTAGTGTAAAGGATTTATCAAAAAAAATAATAGTGTTTTCATGCACCGTCTCTTTAAGAAAGCCGGCCGGCAATTCAGCATCTGTACTCGACAATTTATAACAGACAGAATAGAGCTTCACACATAGATTAGATAGATAGAAACATGTCAGTCACATATACATGAAGTACAGTGATAGTGTTGGTTACTGTACTTGTCATTTAGTATTAAAATAAAGGATTTATTATTAAAAAAATTGGCGTGGGGTTCCCCTTAATTTTAGGCTCTAGCGGAGGTTAAGCAGACAGCTGGGGCAGATGTTTGAAGCCTGGGAAGGGGGTAATACCCACGGAGCTTCCCAGGCTACTAATATCAGCCCCCAGCTGAATACATAGCCTTTACTAGCTATTAAAATGGGGGACCCCCCAAAAAAAATGACGTGGGGTCCCCCCTAATTTAATAGCTAGCAAAGGCTAGGCAGACAGCTGGGGGCTGATATTAATAGCCCAGGAAGGGAGCCATGAATATTGGCCCCCTCCCAGGCTAGAAACACCAGCCGTCAGCCGCCCCAGAAATGGCGCATTCATAGGATGCGCCAATTCTGGCACTTAGCCTCGCTCTTCCACGCTGCCCTGGTGCGGTGGCAGGGGGTAATAGGGCTGGGGTTGATGTCAGCTTATAATGCCAGCTGACATCAAGCCCAGGTTAGTAATGGAGAGGCGTCTATAAGACACCCCCATTACTAACCCCATAGTCAAAGTTAAAAAAAACACAAACACCCAGAATAAAGTCCTTTAATTGAAATAAAGACACAATTCTTTATTGTTTTAAATTAAACCATACTTACCGTCACGCCCATTCCAGCTGAAGCCAACGATCTCCTGTAATAAAAATAAAATAATAAAGCAACCTCATCCTTACCTTTCCATGGTTCCCACGACAGCTTCAGCTCTGCTACATCGAGATGACAGGCTGGACCGCAGCAGAACGCTGCCATCCAGCCTGTCATCCCGCAGACACTGAGAAGAGCAGGCTTGCTTGCGCTCCACATTGTCTCTCTGTGACGGCATAAAGATGAGCCGAGGTCATGTCCAATGAACTCGGCTCACCTCATGCACGTCACTTACAGCGTGGGAGAATTCTCACGCTGAAGCGCTGAGTGCAGGAGAATTTTCCCACGCTGTCAGTGAGGTGCATGAGGTGAGCTGAGTTCATTGGACATGAGCTCACCTCATGCACGTCACTGACAGCGTGGGAGAATTCTCCTGCACTCAGCACTTCAGCGTGAGAATTTTCCCACGCTGTCAGTGACGTGCATGAGGTGAGCCGAGTTCATTGGACATGACTAGAGATGAGCGGTGTTCGACTAGAACTGTTCGCCAATCTCAAATTCGAGCTGTTTTGGGCGGTGTTCGAGTTGTTCGACGAACCCGAACGATTTGCAAAAAATTCGGCTGTTCGAGGTTATGTTCGATAACTGTTCGTGCACCAAAAGCGTGTCCTGCATGTCTGGTGCTATTTAGAGCACCAATCATGCAGGGATTGTCTGCCACTCACTGTAATGCCACAGCCATGGTGGTTGTGGCATTACAGTGATTGCCCAAATCGATGGGAACAGTGCCAACAGTGAAACATGAAAAGCCGGCAATTCAGCAGCGGCATACACCGGTACCCGACAATTTAGAACCGAAAGAATAGAGCTTCACACATAGATTAGATAGATATAAACATGTCAGCCACATATATACGAAGTACAGTGAAAGTGCTGCTTACTGTACTTGTCATTTAGCGTAAAGGATTTATCAAAAAAAATAATAGTGTTTTCATGCACCGTCTCTTTAAAAAAGCCGGCCGGCAATTCAGCAGCTGTACCCGACAATTTAGAATAGAAGGAATAGAGAATCACACATAGATTAGATAGATAGAAACATGTCAGTCACATATATATGAAGTACAGTGACAGTGTTGATTACTGTACTTGTCATTTAGTGTAAAGGATTTATCAAAAAAAATAATAGTGTTTTCATGCACCGTCTCTTTAAGAAAGCCGGCCGGCAATTCAGCATCTGTACTCGACAATTTATAACAGACAGAATAGAGCTTCACACATAGATTAGATAGATAGAAACATGTCAGTCACATATACATGAAGTACAGTGATAGTGTTGGTTACTGTACTTGTCATTTAGTATTAAAATAAAGGATTTATTATTAAAAAAATTGGCGTGGGGTTCCCCTTAATTTTAGGCTCTAGCGGAGGTTAAGCAGACAGCTGGGGCAGATGTTTGAAGCCTGGGAAGGGGGTAATACCCACGGAGCTTCCCAGGCTACTAATATCAGCCCCCAGCTGAATACATAGCCTTTACTACCTATTAAAATGGGGGACCCCCCAAAAAAAATGACGTGGGGTCCCCCCTAATTTAATAGCTAGCAAAGGCTAGGCAGACAGCTGGGGGCTGATATTAATAGCCCAGGAAGGGAGCCATGAATATTGGCCCCCTCCCAGGCTAGAAACACCAGCCGTCAGCCGCCCCAGAAATGGCGCATTCATAGGATGCGCCAATTCTGGCACTTAGCCTCGCTCTTCCACGCTGCCCTGGTGCGGTGGCAGGGGGTAATAGGGCTGGGGTTGATGTCAGCTTATAATGCCAGCTGACATCAAGCCCAGGTTAGTAATGGAGAGGCGTCTATAAGACACCCCCATTACTAACCCCATAGTCAAAGTTAAAAAAAACACAAACACCCAGAATAAAGTCCTTTAATTGAAATAAAGACACAATTCTTTATTGTTCTAAATTAAACCATACTTACCGTCACGCCCATTCCAGCTGAAGCCAACGATCTCCTGTAATAAAAATAAAATAATAAAGCAACCTCATCCTTACCTTTCCATGGTTCCCACGACAGCTTCAGCTCTGCTACATCGAGATGACAGGCTGGACCGCAGCAGAACGCTGCCATCCAGCCTGTCATCCCGCAGACACTGAGAAGAGCAGGCTTGCTTGCGCTCCACATTGTCTCTCTGTGACGGCATAAAGATGAGCCGAGGTCATGTCCAATGAACTCGGCTCACCTCATGCACGTCACTTACAGCGTGGGAGAATTCTCACGCTGAAGCGCTGAGTGCAGGAGAATTTTCCCACGCTGTCAGTGATGTGCATGAGGTGAGCTGAGTTCATTGGACATGAGCTCACCTCATGCACGTCACTGACAGCGTGGGAGAATTCTCCTGCACTCAGCACTTCAGCGTGAGAACTTTCCCACGCTGTCAGTGACGTGCATGAGGTGAGCCGAGTTCATTGGACATGACCTCGGCTCATCTGGATGCCGTCACAGCGAGACATTGAGGAGCGCAAGCATGCCTGCTCTTCTCAGTGTCTGCGGCATGACAGGCTGGATGGCGGCGTTCTGCTGCGGTCCAGCCTGTCATCTCGATGTAGCAGAGCTGAAGCTGTCGTGGGAACCATGGAAAGGTAAGGATGAGGTTGGTTTATTATTTTTCTTTTATTGCAGGAGATCGTTGGCTTCAGCTGGAATGGGCGTGATGGTAAGTATAGTTTAATTTAGAACAATAAAGAATTGTGTGTTTATTTCAATTAAAGGACTTTATTCTGGGTGTTGTGTTTTTTTTAAATACTTTACTAGAAATTCATGGCGGTCATGTCTAATACTGGCGTGACCCCATGAATTTTGGGCTTGGGGCCAGCTGATAATACCAAGCTGGCCCTAACCCCTTTATTACCCAGTGAGCCACCGCACCAAGGCCCTGGATGAGTTGGGTACAGCGCCAGAAGATGGCGCTTCTATGAACGCGCCATTTTTCGGGGTGGCTGCGGACTGCAATTTGCAGCGGGGGGGGCCCAGAAAGCTTGGGCCTCCCTGCGCTGCAGATTCCAGCCCCCAGCTGCCTAGTTGTACCTGGCTGGACACAAAAATAGGGCGAAGCCCCACGTATTTTTTTTTTAATTATTTCATGAAATTCATGAAATAATTAAGAAAAAAAGGCCTTCCCTATATTGTTGTGTCCGGCCAGGTACAAATAGTCAGCTGGTGGTTGGGGGCAGCCCGTTCCTGCCTGCTGTACCTGGCTGGACACAAATATAGTGCGAAGCCCCACTTCAATTTTTTTTAATTATTTCATGAAATTCATGAAATAATTAAGAAAAAAAGGCCTTCCCTATATTGTTGTGTCCGGCCCGGTACAAATAGGCAGCTGGTGGTTGGGGCAGCCCATTCCTGCCTGCTGTACCTGGCTGGACACAAATATAGTGCGAAGCCCCACTTCAATTTTTTTAAATTATTTCAGGAAATTCATGAAATAATTAAAAAAATATTGACGTGGGGCTTCGCACTATATTTGTGTCCAGTCAGGTGCAGCAGGCAGGAACGGGCTGCCCCCAACCACCAGCTGCCTATTTGTACCTGGCCGGACACAACAATATAGGGAAGCCCTTTTTTTCTTAATTATTTCATGAAATAATTTAAAGAAAATTGACGTGGGGCTTCGCCCTGTTTTTGTGTCCAGCCAGGTACAACTAGGCAGCTGGGGGCTGGAATCCGCAGCGCAGGGAGGCCCAAGCTTTCTGGGCCACCCCCGCTGCAAATTGCAGTCCGCAGCCACCCCGGAAAATGGCGCGTTCATAGAAGCGCCATCTTCTGGCGCTGTACCCAACTCATCCAGGGCCCTGATGCGGTGGCTCACTGGGTAATAAAGGGGTTAGGGCCAGCTTGGCATTATCAGCTGGCCCTAAGCCCGAAATTCATGGGGTCACGCCAATATTAGACATGACCACCATGAATTTCTAGTAAAGTATTTAAAAAAAACACAACACCCAGAAAAAAGTCCTTTAATTGAAATAAACACACAATTCTTTATTGTTCTAAATTAAACCATACTTACCATCACGCCCATTCCAGCTGAAGCCAACGATCTCCTGAAATAAAAGAAAAATAATAAAGCAACATCATCCTTACCTTTCCATGGTTCCCATGACAGCTTCAGCTCTGCTACATCGAGATGACAGGCTGGACCGCAGCAGAACGCTGCCATCCAGCCTGTCATCCTGCAGACACTGAGAAGCGCAGGCTTGCTTGCGCTCCACAGTGTCTCTCTGTGAGGGCATCCAGATGAGCCGAGTTAATGTCCAATGAACTCGGCTCACCTCATGCACGTCACTGACAGCGTGGGAAAATTCTCCTGCACTCAGCGCTTCAGCGTGGGAGAATTCTCACACTGAAGCGCTGAGTGCAGGAGAATTCTCCCACGCTGTCAGTGACGTGCAGGAGGTGAGCTGAGTTCATTGGACATGAGCTCACCTTATGCACGTCACTGACAGCGTGGGAAAATTCTCCTGCACTCAGCGCTTCAGCGTGGGAGAATTCTCACGCTGAAGCGCTGAGTGCAGGAGAATTCTCCCACGCTGTCAGTGACGTGCAGGAGGTGAGCTGAGTTCATTGGACATGAGCTCACCTTATGCACGTCACTGACAGCGTGGGAGAATTCTCCTGCACTCAGCGCTTCAGCGCGAGAATTTTCCCACGCTGTCAGTGACGTGCATGAGGTGCGCCGAGTTCATTGGACATGAACTCGTCTCATCTTTATGCCGTCACAGCCAGACACTGCAGAGCGCAAGCATGCCTGCGCTTCTCAGTGTCTGCGGGATGACAGGCTGGATGGCAGCGTTCTGCTGCGGTCCAGCCTGTCATCTCGATGTAGCAGAGCTGAAGCTGTCGTGGGAACCATGGAAAGGTAAGGATGATGTTGCTTTATTATTTTTCTTTTATTGCATGAGATCGTTGGCTTCAGCTGGAATGGGCGTGATGGTAAGTATGGTTTAATTTAGAACAATAAAGGATTGTGTCTTTATTTCAATTAAAGGACTTTATTCTGGGTGTTTGTGTTTTCTTTTAACTTTGACTATGGGGTTAGTAATGGGGGTGTCTTATAGACGCCTCTCCATTACTAACCTGGGCTTGATGTCAGCTGGCATTATAAGCTGACATCAACCCCAGCCCTATTACCCCCTGCCACCGCTACAGGGCAGCGTGGAAGAGCGAGGCTAAGTGCCAGAATTGGCGCATCCTATGAATGCGCCATTTCTGGGGCGGCTGACGGCTGGTGTTTCTAGCCTGGGAGGGGGCCAATATTCATGGCTCCCTTCCTGGGCTATTAATATCAGCCCCCAGCTGTCTGCATAGCCTTTGCTAGCTATTAAATTAGGGGGGACCCCACGTCATTTTTTTGGGGGGGTCCACCATTTTAATAGCTAGTAAAGGCTATGTATTCAGCTGGGGGCTGATATTAGTAGCCTGGGAAGCTCCGTGGGTATTACCCCCTTCCCAGGCTTCAAACATCTGCCCCAGCTGTCTGCTTAACCTCCGCTAGAGACTAAAATTAAGGGGAACCCCACGCCAATTTTTTTTAATAATAAATCCTTTATTTTAATACTAAATGACAAGTACAGTAACCAACACTATCACTGTACTTCATATATATGTGACTGACATGTTTCTATCTATCTAATCTATGTGTGAAGCTCTATTCTGTCTGTTATAAATTGTCGGGTACAGATGCTGAATTGCCGGCCGGCTTTTTTAAAGAGACGGTGCATGAAAACACTATTATATTTTTTAATAAATCCTTTACACTAAATGACAAGTACAGTAAGCAACACTGTCACTGTACTTCATATATATGTGACTGACATGTTTCTATCTATCTAATCTATGTGTGAGGCTCTATTCCTTCTTGTCTAAATTGTCGGGTACCGGTGTATGCCGCTGCTGAATTGCCGGCCGGCTTTTTTAAAGAAAGCGTCTTCTGAGCAGTTTGTCAGCTTTTGGACACCTTTGAAGGTGTTTTCTATGTGTTTCTATGTGTTTTTGTTTGCCTGCCATTGGTTTTAACGGTGTTCGACGGTGTTCTAAGGTGTTCGACGAACAGTTCGACGAACAGTTCCTCGAACATCCCGGTGTTCGACGAACCGAACCGAACCCCAACAATACGGGGGTGGCTCAACACTAGACATGACCTCGGCTCATCTGGATGCCGTCACAGCGAGACACTGAGGAGCGCAAGCATGCCTGCTCTTCTCAGTGTCTGCGGCATGACAGGCTGGATGGCAGCGTTCTGCTGCGGTCCAGCCTGTCATCTCGATGTAGCAGAGCTGAAGCTGTCGTGGGAACCATGGAAAGGTAAGGATGAGGTTGGTTTATTATTTTTCTTTTATTGCAGGAGATCGTTGGCTTCAGCTGGAATGGGCGTGATGGTAAGTATAGTTTAATTTAGAACAATAAAGAATTGTGTGTTTATTTCAATTAAAGGACTTTATTCTGGGTGTTGTGTTTTTTTTAAATACTTTACTAGAAATTCATGGCGGTCATGTCTAATACTGGCGTGACCCCATGAATTTTGGGCTTGGGGCCAGCTGATAATACCAAGCTGGCCCTAACCCCTTTATTACCCATTGAGCCACCGCACCAGGGCCCTGGATGAGTTGGGTACAGCGCCAGAAGATGGCGCTTCTATGAACGCGCCATTTTCCGGGGTGGCTGCGGACTGCAATTTGCAGTGGGGGGGGCCCAGAAAGCTTGGGCCTCCCTGCGCTGCAGATTCCAGCCCCCAGCTGCCTAGTTGTACCTGGCTGGACACAAAAATAGGACGAAGCCCCACGTATTTTTTTTTTAATTATTTCATGAAATTCATGAAATAATTACGAAAAAAAGGCCTTCCCTATATTGTTGTGTCCGGCCAGGTACAAATAGTCAGCTGGTGGTTGGGGGCAGCCCGTTCCTGCCTGCTGTACCTGGCTGGACACAAATATAGTGCGAAGCCCCACTTCAATTTTTTTTAATTATTTCATGAAATTTATGAAATAATTAAGAAAAAAAGGCCTTCCCTATATTGTTGTGTCCGGCCAGGTACAAATAGGCAGCTGGTGGTTAGGGGCAGCCCATTCCTGCCTGCTGTACCTGGCTGGACACAAATATAGTGCGAAGCCCCACTTAAATTTTTTTAAATTATTTCAGGAAATTCATGAAATAATTAAAAAAAAATTGACGTGGGGCTTCGCACTATATTTATGTCCAGTCAGGTGCAGCAGGCAGGAACGGGCTGCCCCCAACCACCAGCTGCCTATTTGTACCTGGCCGGACACAACAATATAGGGAAGCCCTTTTTTTCTTAATTATTTCATGAAATAATTTAAAGAAAATTGACGTGGGGCTTCGCCCTGTTTTTGTGTCCAGCCAGGTACAACTGGGCAGCTGGGGGCTGGAATCCGCAGCGCAGGGAGGCCCAAGCTTTCTGGGCCACCCCCGCTGCAAATTGCAGTCCGCAGCCACCCCGGAAAATGGCGCGTTCATAGAAGCGCCATCTTCTGGCGCTGTACCCAACTCATCCAGGGCCCTGATGCGGTGGCTCACTGGGTAATAAAGGGGTTAGGGCCAGCTTGGCATTATCAGCTGGCCCTAAGCCCAAAATTCATGGGGTCACGCTAATATTAGACATGACCACCATGAATTTCTGGTAAAGTATTTAAAAAAAACACAACACCCAGAAAAAAGTCCTTTAATTGAAATAAACACACAATTCTTTATTGTTCTAAATTAAACCATACTTACCATCACGCCCATTCCAGCTGAAGCCAACGATCTCCTGAAATAAAAGAAAAATAATAAAGCAACATCATCCTTACCTTTCCATGGTTCCCATGACAGCTTCAGCTCTGCTACATCGAGATGACAGGCTGGACCGCAGCAGAACGCTGCCATCCAGCCTGTCATCCTGCAGACACTGAGAAGCGCAGGCTTGCTTGCGCTCCACAGTGTCTCTCTGTGAGGGCATCCAGATGAGCCGAGTTAATGTCCAATGAACTCGGCTCACCTCATGCACGTCACTGACAGCGTGGGAAAATTCTCCTGCACTCAGCGCTTCAGCGTGGGAGAATTCTCACACTGAAGCGCTGAGTGCAGGAGAATTCTCCCACGCTGTCAGTGACGTGCAGGAGGTGAGCTGAGTTCATTGGACATGAGCTCACCTTATGCACGTCACTGACAGCGTGGGAAAATTCTCCTGCACTCAGCGCTTCAGCGTGGGAGAATTCTCACGCTGAAGCGCTGAGTGCAGGAGAATTCTCCCACGCTGTCAGTGACGTGCAGGAGGTGAGCTGAGTTCATTGGACATGAGCTCACCTTATGCACGTCACTGACAGCGTGGGAGAATTCTCCTGCACTCAGCGCTTCAGCGCGAGAATTTTCCCACGCTGTCAGTGACGTGCATGAGGTGCGCCGAGTTCATTGGACATGAACTCGTCTCATCTTTATGCCGTCACAGCCAGACACTGCAGAGCGCAAGCATGCCTGCGCTTCTCAGTGTCTGCGGGATGACAGGCTGGATGGCAGCGTTCTGCTGCGGTCCAGCCTGTCATCTCGATGTAGCAGAGCTGAAGCTGTCGTGGGAACCATGGAAAGGTAAGGATGATGTTGCTTTATTATTTTTCTTTTATTGCATGAGATCGTTGGCTTCAGCTGGAATGGGCGTGATGGTAAGTATGGTTTAATTTAGAACAATAAAGGATTGTGTCTTTATTTCAATTAAAGGACTTTATTCTGGGTGTTTGTGTTTTCTTTTAACTTTGACTATGGGGTTAGTAATGGGGGTGTCTTATAGACGCCTCTCCATTACTAACCTGGGCTTGATGTCAGCTGGCATTATAAGCTGACATCAACCCCAGCCCTATTACCCCCTGCCACCGCTACAGGGCAGCGTGGAAGAGCGAGGCTAAGTGCCAGAATTGGCGCATCCTATGAATGCGCCATTTCTGGGGCGGCTGACGGCTGGTGTTTCTAGCCTGGGAGGGGGCCAATATTCATGGCTCCCTTCCTGGGCTATTAATATCAGCCCCCAGCTGTCTGCATAGCCTTTGCTAGCTATTAAATTAGGGGGGACCCCACGTCATTTTTTTGGGGGGGTCCACCATTTTAATAGCTAGTAAAGGCTATGTATTCAGCTGGGGGCTGATATTAGTAGCCTGGGAAGCTCCGTGGGTATTACCCCCTTCCCAGGCTTCAAACATCTGCCCCAGCTGTCTGCTTAACCTCCGCTAGAGACTAAAATTAAGGGGAACCCCACGCCAATTTTTTTTAATAATAAATCCTTTATTTTAATACTAAATGACAAGTACAGTAACCAACACTATCACTGTACTTCATATATATGTGACTGACATGTTTCTATCTATCTAATCTATGTGTGAAGCTCTATTCTGTCTGTTATAAATTGTCGGGTACAGATGCTGAATTGCCGGCCGGCTTTTTTAAAGAGACGGTGCATGAAAACACTATTATATTTTTTAATAAATCCTTTACACTAAATGACAAGTACAGTAAGCAACACTGTCACTGTACTTCATATATATGTGACTGACATGTTTCTATCTATCTAATCTATGTGTGAGGCTCTATTCCTTCTTGTCTAAATTGTCGGGTACCGGTGTATGCCGCTGCTGAATTGCCGGCCGGCTTTTTTAAAGAAAGCGTCTTCTGAGCAGTTTGTCAGCTTTTGGACACCTTTGAAGGTGTTTTCTATGTGTTTCTATGTGTTTTTGTTTGCCTGCCATTGGTTTTAACGGTGTTCGACGGTGTTCTAAGGTGTTCGACGAACAGTTCGACGAACAGTTCCTCGAACATCCCGGTGTTCGACGAACCGAACCGAACCCCAACAATACGGGGGTGGCTCAACACTAGACATGACCTCGGCTCATCTGGATGCCGTCACAGCGAGACACTGAGGAGCGCAAGCATGCCTGCTCTTCTCAGTGTCTGCGGCATGACAGGCTGGATGGCAGCGTTCTGCTGCGGTCCAGCCTGTCATCTCGATGTAGCAGAGCTGAAGCTGTCGTGGGAACCATGGAAAGGTAAGGATGAGGTTGGTTTATTATTTTTCTTTTATTGCAGGAGATCGTTGGCTTCAGCTGGAATGGGCGTGATGGTAAGTATAGTTTAATTTAGAACAATAAAGAATTGTGTGTTTATTTCAATTAAAGGACTTTATTCTGGGTGTTGTGTTTTTTTTAAATACTTTACTAGAAATTCATGGCGGTCATGTCTAATACTGGCGTGACCCCATGAATTTTGGGCTTGGGGCCAGCTGATAATACCAAGCTGGCCCTAACCCCTTTATTACCCATTGAGCCACCGCACCAGGGCCCTGGATGAGTTGGGTACAGCGCCAGAAGATGGCGCTTCTATGAACGCGCCATTTTCCGGGGTGGCTGCGGACTGCAATTTGCAGTGGGGGGGGCCCAGAAAGCTTGGGCCTCCCTGCGCTGCAGATTCCAGCCCCCAGCTGCCTAGTTGTACCTGGCTGGACACAAAAATAGGACGAAGCCCCACGTATTTTTTTTTTAATTATTTCATGAAATTCATGAAATAATTACGAAAAAAAGGCCTTCCCTATATTGTTGTGTCCGGCCAGGTACAAATAGTCAGCTGGTGGTTGGGGGCAGCCCGTTCCTGCCTGCTGTACCTGGCTGGACACAAATATAGTGCGAAGCCCCACTTCAATTTTTTTTAATTATTTCATGAAATTTATGAAATAATTAAGAAAAAAAGGCCTTCCCTATATTGTTGTGTCCGGCCAGGTACAAATAGGCAGCTGGTGGTTAGGGGCAGCCCATTCCTGCCTGCTGTACCTGGCTGGACACAAATATAGTGCGAAGCCCCACTTAAATTTTTTTAAATTATTTCAGGAAATTCATGAAATAATTAAAAAAAAATTGACGTGGGGCTTCGCACTATATTTATGTCCAGTCAGGTGCAGCAGGCAGGAACGGGCTGCCCCCAACCACCAGCTGCCTATTTGTACCTGGCCGGACACAACAATATAGGGAAGCCCTTTTTTTCTTAATTATTTCATGAAATAATTTAAAGAAAATTGACGTGGGGCTTCGCCCTGTTTTTGTGTCCAGCCAGGTACAACTGGGCAGCTGGGGGCTGGAATCCGCAGCGCAGGGAGGCCCAAGCTTTCTGGGCCACCCCCGCTGCAAATTGCAGTCCGCAGCCACCCCGGAAAATGGCGCGTTCATAGAAGCGCCATCTTCTGGCGCTGTACCCAACTCATCCAGGGCCCTGATGCGGTGGCTCACTGGGTAATAAAGGGGTTAGGGCCAGCTTGGTATTATCAGCTGGCCCCAAGCCCAAAATTCATGGGGTCACGCTAATATTAGACATGACCACCATGAATTTCTGGTAAAGTATTTAAAAAAAACACAACACCCAGAAAAAAGTCCTTTAATTGAAATAAACACACAATTCTTTATTGTTCTAAATTAAACCATACTTACCGTCACGCCCATTCCAGCTGAAGCCAACGATCTCCTGAAATAAAAGAAAGATAATAAAGCAACATCATCCTTACCTTTCCATGGTTCCCATGACAGCTTCAGCTCTGCTACATCGAGATGACAGGCTGGACCGCAGCAGAACGCTGCCATCCAGCCTGTCATCCCGCAGAAACTGAGAAGCGCAGGCTTGCTTGCGCTCCACAGTGTCTCTCTGTGAGGGCATCCAGATGAGCCGAGTTAATGTCCAATGAACTCGGCTCACCTCATGCACGTCACTGACAGCGTGGGAAAATTCTCCTGCACTCAGCGCTTCAGCGTGGGAAAATTCTCACGCTGAAGCGCTGAGTGCAGGAGAATTCTCCCACGCTGTCAGTGACGTGCAGGAGGTGAACTGAGTTCATTGGACATGAGCTCACCTTATGCACGTCACTGACAGCGTGGGAGAATTCTCCTGCACTCAGCGCTTCAGCGTGAGAATTCTCCCACGCTGTCAGTGACGTGCAGGAGGTGAGCTGAGTTCATTGGACATGAGCTCACCTTATGCACGTCACTGACAGCATGGGAGAATTCTCCTGCACTCAGCGCTTCAGCGTGAGAATTCTCCCACGCTGTCAGTGACGTGCATGAGGTGCGCCAAGTTCATTGGACATGAACTCGTCTCATCTTTATGCCGTCACAGCCAGACACTGCAGAGCGCAAGCATGCCTGCGCTTCTCAGTGTCTGCGGGATGACAGGCTGGATGGCAGCGTTCTGCTGCGGTCCAGCCTGTCATCTCGATGTAGCAGAGCTGAAGCTGTCGTGGGAACCATGGAAAGGTAAGGATGATGTTGCTTTATTATTTTTCTTTTATTGCAGGAGATCGTTGGCTTCAGCTGGAATGGGCGTGATGGTAAGTATGGTTTAATTTAGAACAATAAAGGATTGTGTCTTTATTTCAATTAAAGGACTTTATTCTGGGTGTTTGTGTTTTCTTTTAACTTTGACTATGGGGTTAGTAATGGGGGTGTCTTATAGACGCCTCTCCATTACTAACCTGGGCTTGATGTCAGCTGGCATTATAAGCTGACATCAACCCCAGCCCTATTACCCCCTGCCACCGCTACAGGGCAGCGTGGAAGAGCGAGGCTAAGTGCCAGAATTGGCGCATCCTATGAATGCGCCATTTCTGGGGCGGCTGACGGCTGGTGTTTCTAGCCTGGGAGGGGGCCAATATTCATGGCTCCCTTCCTGGGCTATTAATATCAGCCCCCAGCTGTCTGCCTAGCCTTTGCTAGCTATTAAATTAGGGGGGACCCCACATCATTTTTTTTGGGGGGTCCCCCATTTTAATAGCTAGTAAAGGCTACGTATTCAGCTGGGGGCTCATATTAGTAGCCTGGGAAGCTCCGTGGGTATTACCCCTTCCCAGGCTTCAAACATCTGCCCCAGCTGTCTGCTTAACCTCCGCTAGAGACTAAAATTAAGGGGAACCCCACGCCAATTTTTTTTAATAATAAATCCTTTATTTTAATACTAAATGACAAGTACAGTAACCAACACTATCACTGTACTTCATATATATGTGACTGACATGTTTCTATCTATATAATCTATGTGTGAAGCTCTATTCTGTCTGTTATAAATTGTCGGGTACAGATGCTGAATTGCCGGCCGGCTTTTTTAAAGAGACGGTGCATGAAAACACTATTATTTTTTTTAATAAATCCTTTACACTAAATGACAAGTACAGTAAGCAACATTGTCACTGTACTTCATATATATGTGACTGACATGTTTCTATCTATCTAATCTATGTGTGATTCTCTATTCCTTCTATTCTAAATTGTCGGGTACAGATGCTGAATTGCCGGCCGGCTTTTTTAAAGAGACAGTGCATGAAAACACTATTATATTTTTTAATAAATCCTTTACACTAAATGACAAGTACAGTAAGCAACACTGTCACTGTACTTCATATATATGTGACTGACATGTTTCTATCTATCTAATCTATGTGTGAGGCTCTATTCCTTCTTGTCTAAATTGTCGGGTACCGGTGTATGCCGCTGCTGAATTGCCGGCCGGCTTTTTTAAAGAAAGCGTCTTCTGAGCAGTTTGTCAGCTTTTGGACACCTTTGAAGGTGTTTTCTATGTGTTTCTATGTGTTTTTGTTTGCCTGCCATTGGTTTTAACGGTGTTCGACGGTGTTCTAAGGTGTTCGACGAACAGTTCGACGAACAGTTCCTCGAACATCCCGGTGTTCGACGAACCGAACCGAACCCGAACACTACGGGGGTGGCTCAACACTAATTACTAGGTTTCCTCGTGTTTGCGAGCCGGGTGATGCCAGTCGGAAGGGTTTTTTCTCTTCATTTATCGCCCGCAACAAAAGGGGCATCTAAACTGAGTCATACAATCAGAATCAGCAGGCAGCTACGGGCGGACTTAGAGGTGTGGAAAACCTTCTTATAATCATTCAACGGTCACATGTTATTTATGTCAGCAGAACAGTCCAACATTCAACTAAGATTATTCACCGGGGAGGCAGAATCAGGCGGATATGCAGCGATACTAAATAACCAATGGTGCACAAGCTTATGGCCTCCGTATTGGGCAGAACAAGTACTGACAAAATAACAGACAGTACTGGAACTGTTTACAATAGTGGCAGCAATAGAAATATGGGGCTTGCGCCTGGCTAACAAAAATATACTCTTCATAACAAAAAACACCAGCCTAGCACACTACATTAATAATATGGCATCAACGTCTCTCCCAGTGCTAGGCCTACTAGGCCGGCTAGCATTCCTGTGCTTAAAACACAATGTATGGGTACGCGCTAGCCACGATGCTGAGGGGTCTAATGCTGCTGCTAACGCTTTATCACAATTCAATTGGCAGATTTTCACAGAGCTCCTCCCCAATGCCCACCCATCGGGCAATAGTTGCCCAGCCTCCCTATGGGATCTAGTGGAGAATAGTTGATGCCATTAATCAGAGCGTCAGTTGCCCAGTCGATGTGGCAAGCATACGGTAAGGCATGGGAACAGTAGACATGACTAGTAGCAGGCAGACGGGTTGACCAATGTGAACCAGCCAGATTACAAGTCACCATAGAATTTCTCCACCAGCTAATGATGAGGGGCATATCAGGGGTGTCAGCGCAGCGGTGGCTGACCGGAGTATCATTTCACTTCCAACTACTGAATTGGGGACATGTGCAAAGAGATTCATCATCAGACAATCCATAAAAGGGAGGAAAAGGGGTCAGCCAAGTCAGGAGTGTAGACGTCCCGTCCCGTGTCACTAAAACTGATTTCTCACATCATATCCCTAAAACCATTAACATGATACTCACAATTCGAAGCAACACTACTGTCTACTGTATTTGCGATCGCCTTCTTCGGGGTGCTATGCATAAGCGAATTAGTCCCTCAATCCAAAATTAACACCAGTGAAGGCTTATTACACCAGGACGTAGTCATAGCCAATAATGCAATACGTCTACGCATACACAAATCGAAAACGGTTCCAGCGGGCAGGGGCACTTGGGTACTTCTACAACCCACAAATGGTAAGCTGAGTCGGGTAACAATAGTAAAAACATATATAACCATCAGATCACAAAGTAATTTCTTCCTATCACACATTGATGGAACGCCATTATCAAGATACCAGTTCAAAGCTATATTTAATAAATGCATAACATCGGCAGGGAACCACCCCAAAGATTATGGGACACACTCATTCCGCATAGGCGCGGCCACGGAAGCACCAAGAGCAGGACTGTCACAAATGGAAGTTCAGAGGATAGGGAGATGGCGATCCACGTGTTTTTCGAGATACATAAGACCGGACTTGTTATCCTAACGTGGTTTGTTTCTTTTACAGGTGACGCTAAGCCAACAGTGTGGGTGATAGGCCACTCGTATATATACTGTGCAGAAAAAAGGGCGAAAATCCGCCAAGCCGGGAGGAAATTTGAGTTTCATAACACATAATTCAACTGGAGAGGTATTAGAGGCCTGCAATGGCCACAGGTACTAATGGAGGTAATCAAGGTAGGGAGAGAGGCAAGAGGTCCCGTCATCTTAGTTATACAGGCCGGGGGACACTACCTAGGTTATCACAGGAGCGCATAACTAATGGCAATAATGAAACTAGACACTGAGCGCTTCAGAGAATTTTTCACAAAAATAGTCAGAGATTGCGCACACAGGGGTAGAAAAGTCCTTGCGGATCCATGATTTGATCATCTTTATGAACGTGAGTCTGTCTACATTGTCAGTGGACAGCCGCGTGCGCTTATCTGTCAGCACACCACCAGCAGCGCTGAACACACGTTCAGTGAGAACAAAAATTATTATTAATTTGAAAGCTGGAGGAGCTTAGTATAGATGGCCTATAGAATGAGTACCACACACTGCTACTATGCCCAAAATTATTTTCCAGGCTAGATGCAGCTAAAAATTATTAGTAATTTGAAAGCTGGTGGAGCTTAGTATAGATGGCCTAATAGAATGAGTACCACAAACTGCTACTATGCCCAAAAGTATTTTCCGGGCTAGATGCAGCTAAAAATTATTATTAATTTGAAAGCTGGTGGAGCTTGGTATAGATGGACTAATAGAATGAGTACCACACACTGCTAATAAGCCCAAAATTATTTTCCGGGCAAGATGCAGTTAAAAATTATTATTAATTTCAAAGCTGGTGGAGCTTGGTGTAGATGGCCTAATACAATGAGTACCACAAACTGCTACTATGCCCAAAATTATTTTCCGGGCTAGATGCAGCTAAAAATTATTATTAATTTCCAAGCAGGTGGAGCTTGGTATAGATGGCCTAATACAATGAGTACCACACACGGCTACAATGCCCAAAATTATTTTACAGGCAAGATGCAGCTAAAAATTATTATTAATTTCAAAGCTGGTGGAGCTTGGTATAGATGGCCTAATACAATGTGTACCACACACTGCTACTATGCCCAAAATTATTTTCCGGGCTAGATGCAGCTAAAAGTTATTATTAATTTCAAAGCTGGTGGAGCTTGGTATAGATGGCCTAAAACAATGAGTACCACACACTGCTACTATGCCCAAAATTATTTTCCAGGCAAGATGCAGCTAAAAATTATTAGTAATTTGAAAGCTGGTAGAGCTTAGTATAGATGGCCTAATAGAATGAGTACCACACACTGCTAATATGCCCAAAATTATTTTACAGGCAAGATGCAGCTAAAAATTATTATTAATTTTAAAGCTGGTGGAGCTTGGTATAGATGGCCTAATAGAATGAGTACCACACACTGCTACTATGCCCAAAATTATTTTCCGGGCTAGATGCAGCTAAAAATTATTAATAATTTGAAAGCTGGTGGAGCTTAGTATAGATGGCCTAATAGAATGAGTACCACACACTGCTAATATGCCCAAAATTATTTTACAGGCAAGATGCAGCTAAAAATTATTATTAATTTCAAAGCTGGTGGAGCTTGGTATAGATGGCCTAATACAATGAGTACCACACACTGCTACTAAGCCCATAATTATTTTCCGGGCTAGATGCAGGTAAAAATTATTATTAATTTCAAAGCTGGTGGAGCTTGGTATAGATGGCCTTATACAATGAGTACCACACACTTCTACTAAACCCAAAATTATATTCTGGGCAAGATGCAGCTAAAAATTATTATTAATTTCAAAGTTGGTGGAGCTTGGTATAGATGGCCTAATACAATGAGAACCACACACTGCTACTATGCCCAAAATTATTTTCCGGGCTAGATGCAGGTAAAAATTATTATTAATTTCAAAACTGGTGGAGCTTGGTATAGATGGCCTAATACAATGAGTTCCACACACTGCTACTAAGCCCAAAATTATTTTCCGGGCTAGATGCAGCTAAAAATTATTATTAATTTCAAAGCTGGTGGAGCTTGGTATAGATAGCCTAATACAATGAGTACCACACACTGCTACTAAGTCCAAAATTATTTTCTGGGCAAGATGCAGCTAAAAATTATTATTAATTTCAAAGCTGGTGGAGCTTGGTATAGATGGCCTAATACAATGAGTACCACACACTGCTACTATGCCCAAAATTATTTTCCGGGCTAGATGCAGCTAAAAATTATTATTAATTTCAAAGCTGGTGGAGCTTGGTATAGATGGTCTAATACAATGCGTACCACACACTGCTACTATGCCCAAAATTATTTTCCAGGCAAGATGCAGCTAAAAATTATTAGTAATTTGAAAGCTGGTAGAGCTTATTATAGATGGCCTAATAGAATAAGTACCACACACTGCTAATATGCCCAAAATTATTTTACAGGCAAGATGCAGCTAAAAATAATTATTAATTTCAAAGCTGATGGAGCTTGGTATAGATGGCCTAATACAATGAGTACCACACACTGCTACTATGCCCAAAATTATTTTCCGGGCTAGATGCAGCTAAAAATTATTAGTAATTTCAAAGCTGGTGGAGCTAAGTATAGATGTCCTAATAGAATGAGTACCACACACTGCTAATATGCCCAAAATTATTTTACAGGCAAGATGCAGCTAAAAATTATTATTAATTTCAAAGCTGGTGGAGCTTGGTATAGATGGCCTAATAGAATGAGTACCACACACTGCTACTAAGCCCAAAATTATTTTCCGGGCTAGATGCAGCTAAAAATAATTATTAATTTCAAAGCTGGTGGACCTTGGTATAGATAGCCTAATACAATGAGTACCACACACTGCTACTATACCCAAAATTATTTTCCGGGCTAGATGCAGCTAAAAATTATTATTAATTTCAATACTGGTGGAGCTTGGTATAGATGGCCTACTACAATGAGTACCACACACTGCTACTAAGCCCAAAATTATTTTCCGGGCTAGATGCAGCTAAAAATTATTATTAATTTCAAAGCTGGTGGAGCTTGGTATAGATGGCCTAATACAATGTGTACCACACACTGCTACTGTGCCCAAAATTATTTTCTGGGCTAGATGCAGCTAAAAGTTATTATTAATTTCAAAGCTGGTGGAGCTTGGTATAGATGGCCTAAAACAATGAGTACCACACACTGCTACTATGCCCAAAATTATTTTCCAGGCAAGATGCAGCTAAAAATTATTAGTAATTTGAAAGCTGGTAGAGCTTAGTATAGATGGCCTAATAGAATGAGTACCACACACTGCTAATATGCCCAAAATTATTTTACAGGCAAGATGCAGCTAAAAATTATTATTAATTTTAAAGCTGGTGGAGCTTGGTATAGATGGCCTAACAGAATGAGTACCACACACTGCTACTATGCCCAAAATTATTTTCCGGGCTAGATGTAGCTAAAAATTATTAGTAATTTGAAAGCTGGTGGAGCTTAGTATAGATGGCCTAATAGAATGAGTACCACACACTGATAATATGCCCAAAATTATTTTACAGGCAAGATGCAGCTAAAAATTATTATTAATTTCAAAGCTGGTGGAGCTTGGTATAGATGGCCTAATACAATGAGTACCACACACTGCTACTAAGCCCATAATTATTTTCCGGGCTAGATGCAGGTAAAAATTATTATTAATTTCAAAGCTGGTGGAGCTTGGTATAGATGGCCTTATACAATGAGTACCACACACTGCTACTAAACCCAAAATTATATTCTGGGCAAGATGCAGCTAAAAATTATTATTAATTTCAAAGCTGGTGGAGCTTGGTATAGATGGCCTAATACAATGAGAACCACACACTGCTAATATGCCCAAAATTATTTTCCGGGCTAGATGCAGGTAAAAATTATTATTAATTTCAAAACTGGTGGAGCTTGGTATAGATGGCCTAATACAATGAGTTCCACACACTGCTACTAAGCCCAAAATTATTTTCCGGGCTAGATGCAGCTAAAAATTATTATTAATTTCAAAGCTGGTGGAGCTTGGTATAGATAGCCTAATACAATGAGTACCACACACTGCTACTAAGTCCAAAATTATTTTCTGGGCAAGATGCAGCTAAAAATTATTATTAATTTCAAAGCTGGTGGAGCTTGGTATAGATGGCCTAATACAATGAGTACCACACACTGCTACTATGCCCAAAATTATTTTCCGGGCTAGATGCAGCTAAAAATTATTATTAATTTCAAAGCTAGTGGAGCTTGGTATAGATGGTCTAATACAATGCGTACCACACACTGCTACTATGCCCAAAATTATTTTCCAGGCAAGATGCAGCTAAAAATTATTAGTAATTTGAAAGCTGGTAGAGCTTATCATGGATGGCTTAATAGAATAAGTACCACACACTGCTAATATGCCCAAAATTATTTTACAGGCAAGATGCAACTAAAAATTATTATTAATTTCAAAGCTGATGGAGCTTGGTATAGATGGCCTAATACAATGAGTACCACACACTGCTACTATGCCCAAAATTATTTTCCGGGCTAGATGCAGCTAAAAATTATTAGTAATTTCAAAGCTGGTGGATCTAAGTATAGATGTCCTAATAGAATGAGTACCACACACTGCTAATATGCCCAAAATTATTTTACAGGCAAGATGCAGCTAAAAATTATTATTAATTTCAAAGCTGGTGGAGCTTGGTATAGATGGCCTAATAGAATGAGTACCACACACTGCTACTAAGCCCAAAATTATTTTCCGGGCTAGATGCAGCTAAAAATTATTATTAATTTCAAAGCTGCTGGAGCTTGGTATAGATAGCCTAATACAATGAGTACCACACACTGCTACTAAGTCCAAAATTATTTTCTCGGCAAGATGCAGCTAAAAATTATTATTAATTTCACAGCTGGTGGAGCTTGGTATAGATGGCCTAATACAATGAGTACCACACACTGCTAATATGCCTAAAATTATTTTACAGGCAAGATGCAGCTAAAAATTATAATTAATTTCAAAGCTGGTGTAGCTTGGTATAGATGGCCTAATAGAATGAGTACCACACACTGCTACTAAGCCCAAAATTATTTTCCGGGATAGATGCAGTTAAAAATTACTATTAATTTCAAAGCTGGTGGACCTTGGTATAGATCGCCTAATACAATGAGTACCACACACTGCTACTATGCCCAAAATTATTTTCCAGGCTAGATGCAGCTAAAAATTATTATTAATTTCAATATTGGTGGAGCTTGGTATAGATGGCCTAATAAAATGAGTATCACACACTGCTACTAAGCCCAAAATTATTTTCCGGGCTAGATGCAGCTAAAAATTATTATTAATTTCAAAGCTGCTGGAGCTTGGTATAGATAGCCTAATACAATGAGTACCACACACTGCTACTATGCCCAAAATTATTTTCCAGGCTAGATGCAGCTAAAAGTTATTATTAATTTCAAAGGTTATGGAGCTTGGTATAGATGGCCTAATACAATGAGTACCACACACTGCTACTATGCCCAAAATTATTTTCCAGGCAAGATGCAGCTTAAAATTATTACTAATTTGAAAGCTGGTAGAGCTTAGTATAGATGGCCTAATAGAATGAGTACCACACACTGCTAATATGCCCAAAATTATTTTACAGGCAAGATGCAGCTAAAAATTATTATTAATTTCAAAGCTGGTGGAGCTTGGTATAGATGGCCTAATACAATGAGTACCACACACTGCTACTATGCCCAAAATTATTTTCCGGGCTAGATGCAGCTAAAAATTATTATTAATTTCAAAGCTGGTGGAGCTTGGTATAGATAGCCTAATACAATGAGTACCGCACACTGCTACTAAGTCCAAAATTATTTTCTGGGCAAGATGCAGATAAAAATTATTATTAATTTCAAAGCTTGTGGAGCTTGGTATAGATGGCCTAATACAATACGTACCACACACTGCTACTATGCCCAAAATTATTTTCCAGGCAAGATGCAGCTAAAAATTATTAGTAATTTGAAAGCTGGTAGAGCTTAGTATAGATGGCCTAATAGAATGAGTACCACACACTGCTAATATGCCCAAAATTATTTTACAGGCAAGATGCAGCTAAAAATTATTATTAATTTCAAAGCTGGTGGAGCTTGGTATAGATGGCCTAATACAATGAGTACCACACACTGCTACTAAGCCCAAAATTATTTTCCAGGCTAGATGCAGCTAAAAATTATTATTAATTTCAAAGCTGGTGGAGCTTGGTATAGATGGCCTAATACAATGGGTACCATACACTGCTCCTATGCCCAAAATTATTTTCCGGGCTAGATGCAGCTAAAAATTATTATTAATTTCAATACTGGTGGAGCTTGGTATAGATGGCCTAATACAATGAGTACCACACGCTGCTACTAAGCCCAAAATTATTTTCCGGGCTAGATGCAGCTAAAAATTATTATTAATTTCAAAGCTGGTGGAGCTTGGTATAGACAGCCTAATACAATGAGTACCACACACTGCTACTAAGTCCAAAATTATATTCTGGGCAAGATGCAGCTAAAAATTATTATTAATTTCAAAGCTGGTGGAGCTTGGTATAGATGGCCTAATACAATGAGTACCACACACTGCTACTATGCCCAAAATTATTTTCCGGGCTAGATGCAGCTAAAGATTATTATTAATTTCAAAGCTGTTGCAGCTTGGTATAGATGGCCTAATACAATGCGTCGAACACACTGCTACTATGCCCAAAATTATTTTCCAGACAAGATGCAGCTAAAAATTATTAGCAATTTTAAAGCTGGTAGAGCTTAGTATGGATGGCCTAATAGAATGAGTACCACACACTACTAATATGCCCATAATTATTTTACAGGCAAGATGCAGCTAAAAATTATTATTAATTTCAAAGCTGGTGGAGCTTGGTATAGATGGCCTAATACAATGAGTACCACACACTGCTACTATGCCCAAAATTATTTTCCGGGCTAGATGCAGCTAAAAATTATTTGTAATTTCAAAGCTGGTGGAGCTTAGTATAGATGTCCTAATAGAATGAGTACCACACACTGCTAATATGCCCAAAATTATTTTCTGGGCAATATGCAGCTAAAAATTATTATTAATTTCAAAGCTGGTGGAGCTTGGTATAGATGGCCTAATACAATGAGTATCACACACTGCTACTAAGCCCAAAATTATTTTCCGGGCAAGATACAGCTAAAAATTATTATTAATTTCAAAGCTGGTGGAGCTTGGTATAGATGGCCTAATACAATGAGTACCACACACTGCTACTAAGATCAAAATTATTTTCTGGGCAAGATGCAGCTAAAAATTATTATTAATTTCAAAGCTGGTGGAGCTTGGTATAGATGGCCTAATACAATGAGTACCACACACTGATACTATGCCCAAAATTATTTTCCGGGCTACATGCAGCTAAAAATTATTATTAATTTCAAAGCTGGTGGAGCTTTGTATAGATGGCCTAATACAATGAGTACCACACACTGCTACTATGCCCAAAATTATTTTCCAGGCATGATGCAGCTAAAAATTTTTAGTAATTTGAAAGCTGGTAGAGCTTAGTATAGATGGCCTAATAGAATGAGTACCACACACTGCTACTATGCCCAAAATTATTTTCCGGGCTAGATGCAGCTAAAAATTATTATTAATTTCAAAGCTAGTGGAGCTTGGTATAGATGGTCTAATACAATGCGTACCACACACTGCTACTATGCCCAAAATTATTTTCCAGGCAAGATGCAGCTAAAAATTATTAGTAATTTCAAAGCTGGTGGATCTAAGTATAGATGTCCTAATAGAATGAGTACCACACACTGCTAATATGCCCAAAATTATTTTACAGGCAAGATGCAGCTAAAAATTATTATTAATTTCAAAGCTGGTGGAGCTTGGTATAGATGGCCTAATAGAATGAGTACCACACACTGCTACTAAGCCCAAAATTATTTTCCGGGCTAGATGCAGCTAAAAATTATTATTAATTTCAAAGCTGCTGGAGCTTGGTATAGATAGCCTAATACAATGAGTACCACACACTGCTACTAAGTCCAAAATTATTTTCTGGGCAAGATGCAGCTAAAAATGATTATTAATTTCACAGCTGGTGGAGCTTGGTATAGATGGCCTAATACAATGAGTACCACACACTGCTAATATGCCTAAAATTATTTTACAGGCAAGATGCAGCTAAAAATTATAATTAATTTCAAAGCTGGTGTAGCTTGGTATAGATGGCCTAATAGAATGAGTACCACACACTGCTACTAAGCCCAAAATTATTTTCCGGGATAGATGCAGTTAAAAATTACTATTAATTTCAAAGCTGGTGGACCTTGGTATAGATCGCCTAATACAATGAGTACCACACACTGCTACTATGCCCAAAATTATTTTCCAGGCTAGATGCAGCTAAAAATTATTATTCATTTCAATATTGGTGGAGCTTGGTATAGATGGCCTAATAAAATGAGTACCACACACTTTTACTAAGCCCAAAATTATTTTCCGGGCTAGATGCAGCTAAAAATTATTATTAATTTCAAAGCTGCTGGAGCTTGGTATAGATAGCCTAATGCAATGAGTACCACACACTGCTACTAAGTCCAAAATTATTTTCTGGGCAAGATGCAGCTAAAAATTATTATTAATTTCACAGCTGGTGGAGCTTTGTATAGATGGCCTAATACAATGAGTACCACACACTGCTACTATGCCCAAAATTATTTTCCTGGCTAGATGCAGCTAAAAGTTATTATTAATTTCAAAGGTGGTGGAGCTTGGTATAGATGGCCTAATACAATGAGTACCACACACTGCTACTATGCCCAAAATTATTTTCCAGGCAAGATGCAGCTTAAAATTATTACTAATTTGAAAGCTGGTAGAGCTTAGTATAGATGGCCTAATAGAATGAGTACCACACACTGCTAATATGCCCAAAATTATTTTACAGGCAAGATGCAGCTAAAAATTATTATTAATTTCAAAGCTGGTGGAGCGTGGTATAGATGGCCTAATACAATGAGTACCACACACTGCTACTATGCCCAAAATTATTTTCCGGGCTAGATGCAGCTAAAAATTATTATTAATTTCAAAGCTGGTGGAGCTTGGTATAGATAGCCTAATACAATGAGTACCGCACACTGCTACTAAGTCCAAAATTATTTTCTGGGCAAGATGCAGATAAAAATTATTATTAATTTCAAAGCTTGTGGAGCTTGGTATAGATGGCCTAATACAATACGTACCACACACTGCTACTATGCCCAAAATTATTTTCCAGGCAAGATGCAGCTAAAAATTATTAGTAATTTGAAAGCTGGTAGAGCTTAGTATAGATGGCCTAATAGAATGAGTACCACACACTGCTAATATGCCCAAAATTATTTTACAGGCAAGATGCAGCTAAAAATTATTATTAATTTCAAAGCTGGTGGAGCTTGGTATAGATGGCCTAATACAATGAGTACCACACACTGCTACTAAGCCCAAAATTATTTTCCAGGCTAGATGCAGCTAAAAATTATTATTAATTTCAAAGCTGGTGGAGCTTGGTATAGATGGCCTAATACAATGGGTACCATACACTGCTCCTATGCCCAAAATTATTTTCCGGGCTAGATGCAGCTAAAAATTGTTATTAATTTCAATATTGGTGGAGCTTGGTATAGATGGCCTAATACAATGAGTACCACACACTGCTACTAAGCCCAAAATTATTTTCCGGGCTAGATGCAGCTAAAAATTATTATTAATTTCAAAGCTGCTGGAGCTTGGTATAGATAGCCTAATACAATGAGTACCACACACTGCTACTAAGTCCAAAATTATTTTCTGGGCAAGATGCAGCTAAAAATTATTATTAATTTCACAGCTGGTGGAGCTTTGTATAGATGGCCTAATACAATGAGTACCACACACTGCTACTATGCCCAAAATTATTTTCCTGGCTAGATGCAGCTAAAAGTTATTATTAATTTCAAAGGTGGTGGAGCTTGGTATAGATGGCCTAATACAATGAGTACCACACACTGCTACTATGCCCAAAATTATTTTCCAGGCAAGATGCAGCTTAAAATTATTACTAATTTGAAAGCTGGTAGAGCTTAGTATAGATGGCCTAATAGAATGAGTACCACACACTGCTAATATGCCCAAAATTATTTTACAGGCAAGATGCAGCTAAAAATTATTATTAATTTCAAAGCTGGTGGAGCTTGGTATAGATGGCCTAATACAATGAGTACCACACACTGCTACTATGCCTAAAATTATTTTCCGGGCTAGATGCAGCTAAAAATTATTATTAATTTCAAAGCTGGTGGAGCTTGGTATAGATAGCCTAATACAATGAGTACCGCACACTGCTACTAAGTCCAAAATTATTTTCTGGGCAAGATGCAGATAAAAATTATTATTAATTTCAAAGCTTGTGGAGCTTGGTATAGATGGCCTAATACAATACGTACCACACACTGCTACTATGCCCAAAATTATTTTCCAGGCAAGATGCAGCTAAAAATTATTAGTAATTTGAAAGCTGGTAGAGCTTAGTATAGATGGCCTAATAGAATGAGTACCACACACTGCTAATATGCCCAAAATTATTTTACAGGCAAGATGCAGCTAAAAATTATTATTAATTTCAAAGCTGGTGGAGCTTGGTATAGATGGCCTAATACAATGAGTACCACACACTGCTACTAAGCCCAAAATTATTTTCCAGGCTAGATGCAGCTAAAAATTATTATTAATTTCAAAGCTGGTGGAGCTTGGTATAGATGGCCTAATACAATGGGTACCATACACTGCTCCTATGCCCAAAATTATTTTCCGGGCTAGATGCAGCTAAAAATTATTATTAATTTCAATACTGGTGAAGCTTGGTATAGATGGCCTAATACAATGAGTACCACACGCTGCTACTAAGCCCAAAATTATTTTCCGGGCTAGATGCAGCTAAAAATTATTATTAATTTCAAAGCTGGTGGAGCTTGGTATAGACAGCCTAATACAATGAGTACCACACACTGCTACTAAGTATAAAATTATATTCTGGGCAAGATGCAGCTAAAAATTATTATTAATTTCAAAGCTGGTGGAGCTTGGTATAGATGGCCTAATACAATGAGTACCACACACTGCTACTATGCCCAAAATTATTTTCCGGGCTAGATGCAGCTAAAGATTATTATTAATTTCAAAGCTGTTGCAGATTGGTATAGATGGCCTAATACAATGCGTCGAACACACTGCTACTATGCCCAAAATTATTTTCCAGACAAGATGCAGCTAAAAATTATTAGCAATTTTAAAGCTGGTAGAGCTTAGTATGGATGGCCTAATAGAATGAGTACCACACACTACTAATATGCCCATAATTATTTTACAGGCAAGATGCAGCTAAAAATTATTATTAATTTCAAAGCTGGTGGAGCTTGGTATAGATGGCCTAATACAATGAGTACCACACACTGCTACTATGCCCAAAATTATTTTCCGGGCTAGATGCAGCTAAAAATTATTTGTAATTTCAAAGCTGGTGGAGCTTAGTATAGATGTCCTAATAGAATGAGTACCACACACTGCTAATATGCCCAAAATTATTTTCTGGGCAATATGCAGCTAAAAATTATTATTAATTTCAAAGCTGGTGGAGCTTGGTATAGATGGCCTAATACAATGAGTATCACACACTGCTACTAAGCCCAAAATTATTTTCCGGGCAAGATACAGCTAAAAATTATTATTAATTTCAAAGCTGGTGGAGCTTGGTATAGATGGCCTAATACAATGAGTACCACACACTGCTACTAAGATCAAAATTATTTTCTGGGCAAGATGCAGCTAAAAATTATTATTAATTTCAAAGCTGGTGGAGCTTGGTATAGATGGCCTAATACAATGAGTACCACACACTGATACTATGCCCAAAATTATTTTCCGGGCTACATGCAGCTAAAAATTATTATTAATTTCAAAGCTGGTGGAGCTTTGTATAGATGGCCTAATACAATGAGTACCACACACTGCTACTATGCCCAAAATTATTTTCCAGGCATGATGCAGCTAAAAATTTTTAGTAATTTGAAAGCTGGTAGAGCTTAGTATAGATGGCCTAATAGAATGAGTACCACACACTGCTAATATACCCAAAATTATTTTCCGGGCTAGATGCAGCTAAAGATTATTATTAATTTCAAAGCTGTTGCAGCATGGTATAGATGGCCTAATACAATGCGTAGAACACACTGCTACTATGCCCAAAATTATTTTCCAGACAAGATGCAGCTAAAAATTATTAGTAATTTTAAAGCTGGTAGAGCTTAGTATGGATGGCCTAATAGAATGAGTACCACACACTGCTAATATGCCCATAATTATTTTACAGGCTAGATGCAGCTAAAAATCATTTGTAATTTCAAAGCTGGTGGAGCTTAGTATAGATGTCCTAATAGAATGAGTACCACACACTGCTAATATGCCCAAAATTATTTTCTGGGCAATATGCAGCTAAAAATTATTATTAATTTCAAAGCTGGTGGAGCTTGGTATAGATGGCCTAATACAATGAGTACCACACACTGCTACTAAGATCAAAATTATTTTCTGGGCAAGATGCAGCTAAAAATTATTATTAATTTCAAAGCTGGTGGAGCTTGGTATAGATGGCCTAATACAATGAGTACCACACACTGCTACTATGCCCAAAATTATTTTCCGGGCTACATGCAGATAAAAATTATTATTAATTTCAAAGCTGGTGGAGCTTGGTATAGATGGCCTAATACAATGAGTACCACACACTGCTACTATGCCCAAAATTATTTTCCAGGCATGATGCAGCTAAAAATTTTTAGTAATTTGAAAGCTGGTAGAGCTTAGTATAGATGGCCTAATAGAATGAGCACCACACACTGCTAATATGCCCAAAATTATTTTACAGGCATGATGCAGCTAAAATTTTTTAGCAATTTGAAAGCTGGTGGAGCTTGGTATAGATGGCCTAATACAATGAGTACCACACACTACTACTATGCCCAAAAGGTTTTACTTGGCTAGGTGCAGTAAAAAATTTGTATTACATACATAGGTGGTGTAGCTTGCAACACAGATACACTACTTCACTGACTAACACACACTGCAAGAGGCCCAAAAGGATTTTCTTAGCTAGATTTAGCTAAATGCTGTGAAAAACACCTGCACAGCACTAAAACTGACCTGCCTGGCCAAAAGTGATAGGAACTGATGTAACCTAGCCCACAAAAGGGCTGGAATTACAACTAGTCACTACTCCCAACATATCTGTCTATTTAAGAGCACAGACCTGCCTGCTAAAAGTGCTAGGAACTGCTGTAACCTAGCCCTCAAAAGGGCTGCAATTACAAACAAGTCCCTACTCCCTAAACCTTTCTGTCTATTTAAGAGAAAATTCGCTTGCATTTCAGTTACACAATATAGCGCTAACAGCAGCAGCAGTGCCGTCTAACACTCAGCTGCAGCAGTGAGAAAAAGGTGGCGACGGGAAAAATGACTGGGTCTTATAGGGCAAGGACATGTGACATACACAGCCAATGACACATGCCCTTGCTTGTGTGAAAAAAAGCACTTCGCTCCGTGTGTGCGCTGCTGATAGGCTGACAGACTGCACCTCCCCACTGTAAATGTGGGAAAGAGAAAAAAAAATGGAGATCTTCAATATTTCTGCAGAGATCCATCCCTGCCCCTCCCCCCACCCCGCTGTACACTCAAACTGTGTATTAACATTAATTATCAGCATTACTGTGAAAAAAATCCAGTTATGATTTTGGTGCACAAACAGTAATCGAACCTCACCTCGAACAGGCGGATTTTTTTCAAATCGTTTGGGTTCGTCGAACGGCTCGAACACCGCCCAAAACAGCTCGAATTTGAGATTGGCGAACAGTTCGATTCGAACACTGCTCATCTCTACTCTAGATCATGTTAGAACATTCATGAGCAGAAGATTGGATACATAGTTGAGCATATATAAACCTACGCTCGAGGTTGACATTAGTTAATTACCTTTTCTTGGTTATAATAAGGTTACCACAAAGGGGTTTTAGTAATACATGTTTAAAGTTACTAACAACAATTTTAATAAAGCAATTACATTTTATCAATCTGAACTAAAATTAAGTTAAAGGGATTTTCCCATGAACCAAAGTTAATTTTCATCAATAGATCTTGGAATAATAATATTTTCCACAATTGAATGTATTTAAATAAAATGTTCCTGTGCTGACATAATCTTATAAATGTGCCCCTGCTGTGTACTGTGTAATAGCCGTGTCTGATATACAGGGAACATGGTCTGATCATACCACATCTCCTGGGCAGGGGGAGGAGAAAAAGAGTATACAGACAGTTCAGCAGGGGATCACAGCTGATTCTTGCTTTTAAGCAAAACATTACCTAAAACTGGCAGTGAAATGCTTTACCTCAGAAAAAGAATCAGCTGTGATCCCATGCTGTAATGTCTGTATACTTTTTCTTCCTCCCTGCCCAGGAGATATGGTATGATCAGACCATGTCCCTGTACGGTCAGACACAGCCATTACATCGGGGAACTTTTATAAGATTATCTCAGCACAGGAACATTTTATTTAAACACATCTAATTGTGCAAGATATTATTATACCAAGATCTATTGATGAAAATGAACTTTTGTTCATGGGCAATCCCCTTTAACCTAATTTTATTTCAGCTTAATAAAATGTAATTGCTGTATTAAATTTTTTGTCAGTATATTTAAAACATATTACTAAATAATTTGCTGGAGGGGCACTTCCATAAGGTTACTTCCAAGTAGGGAACATAGAAAAGGTGTGACAAGGGACATATCGAGGGCATGGCCTAAAAAATGAAGGCTAGGAGGCCAGGATATGGGTGAAAAATTTTCAGCCACATCCTATTTACTGCTGTCTCTGACATTCCCAACTGGAACAAATGGAGGGTATATGTGCATGTTCTACTGTTAAATTCAACCAGGGCATTTTAGAGCTTCCATTTCGGTATTGATGTGGCTCCCAGCGATTGGATGGGGGATAACTTCTCACCATTGTGCAAACCCTTTATGACTAAAATATTGAAATTGATATGCAAATTAAGCTGAAGATCTGCAGTTTCTGTTTCTACAGCTCTATCACCTGTCCAGCACAGCCTCCTGCTTGATTGGTGGCCTCTTTGCTGTGTGACTTAATTTAAAGGAGCATTCATTCAAGCAGGAGGCGGAGGCACTGTGAAGGAAATAGAGCTAGAGTGACAGAGTCTTCAGATCTACAGCCTTATTTATATATTAATTCAAGTGCTGATTTCTCAGTAATGGAGGAACTGTCTATCTAGGTATAAGTATTATTGGACTTGTTTTTGAAAGAGTTACATGCGCATAGTTTGAAATGTGAAACCAGATCCCCTTTAAATGTTTGGATTTTGATGAATTTTCTTTTGTATTTAGAAAAAAAAACAATTATTCCTCCTTTTACAAAAAGGATTGCATAAAAAATGAAACAACTCAGTATAGTCGATTGTGACTAAAAAGCACTCCATGTCTAACTGACACTGAATTCAGATTTTTTGTCTCTGGCTTTCAATTGATTTTTTGTGCATTTAAAATGAAGAAAAACATGTGAAATTGTAATTCAAATACAACAGGACAGATGCCAGCTACACTACATCACTGATCAGTCAGTCTGACGCTGTAACTGGCACCTCTGCTATCTCTTTCTCTCTACCAAATGAATCTCTATATTATTCATACACAACTACACTCATCTTCTTCAGTGCTGTAGTTTTACAGCATATTACTGTTTGGAGTATTTGTCCAATGTTTTATAACTTTCACTTCCTATCTGTAGCATGTGATGTGAAAGCTACAACTCATTAACCCAAAGTCCATATGTTTGCACCTGAAGTCATGTGAGCATTCTGTGGCTTATGAAGTCTTCTGCAATGAGTAAAATGCTAGTGGGATTTTTTTTGGCTATTAGCGCAGATCAAAATACAAATTGATGGAATTCACCAGGACCTGTGAATTTCATAAAATTCGATATGATCGAATTGCTTCGCTCACCTCTAGTATTTATTGTTGATTCATATAACTGCATTTAATGGATGGCTGCTCTAATTAATGTGTATGATATTTGTATCCACTTTATAATTTTGCGCTGTAATTGCATTCTATATTTAATGATTTCTCAGGAAAGCTGTAAAAAACACCTGCTTTTGTGGAAAATCCACATGGACAAATTATGAACAGACTTAAAACTGCAACTTAAGCAACAAAATACAGCAACAAGGTTCCTAATGAGGCTTGCTTATGTGTAATTACATATAAGTCAATAAAATTCAAAGTATTTCCCACTTGGTTTTAAGAAGCATTAGCATAAAGGTTTACTATATGTTTAGCTTAAAAGAAGCAAAAATAATCATAGTTAACAAAACTTGTTATTATGTTATTACTTATTTATTATCTATCTTACACAAATGTTATTTTTTTTTTATTTTTTTTTTCTCATATGTGCCCACGATGCAGAAATGCTGCATATTTTTTCCGCTTCTACCTGGCAGGAAAAACGCATGCGGATTTTACATGCGTTTTTCCCGCCAGGTAAAAGCGTTTGTCAAGCGTTTTTGCATGCATTTCTGCATGCGGGTTTTCAAGCGATTTTAGCATCACTTGGAAAAGTGCTTGACAACTTGGTCACACTATATAAATCCATGCAACCGGCAAGGATTTATAGTAGTGTGACCAAGTTAGTTAAAAAAAAAAGAATAAGAATTGTAAAAAATAAAAAAAAAAGATTTTACTTACCTTCCGATGTCCTCCCGTTTTTTTCTCCGCCGCGTCCGGTCTCTTGCACTGCTCGTGGTGGTGTGAAGGACCTGCGGTGATGTCATTCAGTCATGTGTCAGGTCACATGACTCAATGACGTCATGGCAGGTCCTTCACAACAACCGCGACCCATACAGCAGACCAGACGAAGGTGAGAAAACACCGGGAGGACATCGGAAGGTAAGTATAATCTTTATTTTTTATTTTAAATTCTTTTTTTTACAGTTTCTATGGTACCCAGGTCTGGATGAGAGTCTCCTCTCCTCCACACCTGGGTACCATCCGCACATTGAACCGTGATATCCGCTTGTGCACATGTAGTGATGCGGTTGTCACGCGGTCCAATGCAAGTCAATAGCGGCGATTACTCTGCGTGTCTGCAAAATGAATGGACATGCTGCGGATTTTTGAGCGCAGCATAAATGCTGCAGAAAAATCTGCAGCATGGGCATTGACATTGCGGCTTGTCATTGGGGACCATGGGGGACGGATTACTAAGCGTTTCCCAAGCGTTTATTCCGCAGCATAAACGCTTGGAAAATGCTTCGTGGGCAAGCAGCCTTATAGAATGACACAAGACATACATAGTATCACAGCAATGCCTGGTGTTAGTTTTGCTTTCTTACGTTTGTTAGTTGCAGTGATACTTGCTTCAAAATTAATAGAGAATGTGAGAAGTACAATTAGACTTGATAGTGTTAATGTCTTTTTCAGTTTTCAATAGCAGACAAAATGTGTTGCGTGCACCCTTGTTAGAGACCTAACAATGTATTAATCTAAATAACCCATTTAAAATTAACTCTTAATTCAACCTTTTGCTTTATTTCTGGTTAGCTTACTTATACAACTAATTAAATGGGACATTACAAATATAGTGCAATGTGCAAAGTTGTATATGAAAAAGCTGCACGTTAAATTTTCGACTACATTCAAAGCAATTATTTAACATAGTTTCAGAATGTACATCTATGAAATATTTGAAAACTTATTTTCAAATTCCCAAGACTTAAAGGGTTTAAACTAGAAATGAATGAAACTTTTAAAGATTGATTTAATCAGCTATGAAAAATTTTCACAAAAAAATTGAATCTTAATACTGCAAAGCCACATATTGGCCAGAAAATACGTGTATAACACTCTGAGGCCCCCTAGGACTGTATTGAACCCCTTTTCAGAGTATAAAATCAAACACAGCCTCAGTAAGGTCCAAGTGATATCAGTCTATCTGGCTATGGGATAAGAGATTGTAATCTGTGGTAAGCAACAGCCTATTCCACAACACACTGCACACTGGACTTTTTAGGCTACTTAAAGAAGCACTCCTATCAAAGTTTTTATCCTCTTAATTTAGTGCAATCATCATATTATATAGCACAGTGTACTTGCAATTGCTCATTTTGCCTTTCTACCCAGCTAATTATTTTCTCTGGTCTATGTACAAACAGGAATTCTCTTTTCTCTGCAGAAATCATCCCCCTCTTCAACTCTTAACCCAGCTCCTCTGTTCCTCCCCCCGTGACAGGAATGTATAGCCCCAGCAATGGTAGCTCCTGCAGCAATATAGTATAGCACTATAGCACCCAATGATCAGCCTGGAGATTTGTGGTTGGTGTGTCTATGCTGTGGTAGCAACAGCCGCAGACATTGAATGGCAGAGAAATATAACAGGGCAGGCAATGAGATGTAAGGCAGTGTAGAGCAAACAATGACAGCCAAGACATAAGCAAAATAGTATAGCATAAAGCTGCATAAAGCGGTCCTGAGCCAGTATCAGTCTAAGGCCACAGCCCCACTATCAGTATTTGGTCAGTATTCGGTCAGTTTCTATTGTACTCTGTAGTGAATGGTTAACCAGTGCAATAATTGGCACAAGATGGAGGCATCTGTGTAGCGGTGAGAACAGGTTGGATTCTGGAGCTGTTTTTAAGATGCATTTTACATGAGTGAGTTTGTGATTGGATAAAGGGAATATAGGAAAATTCTTTGTCAAATATGACCCTAATACAGCAAGTGTGCTGCTTAAGAATTATGTGACATGCAGAAGTAGTGCTGTTGCTTTAAAAGCATTCAGCAACTATTAGAAGTAACACAAGCACAGGAGACAGGAAGTGTTGTGCTATAGAAGCATCCAGCAACTAGAGGGGTTAACACAGTCACAGGAGAAGGGGAGATTTTTAGCAGAGCCCCAGGGGCATTGTTGGGAAGTTGTTTACTGTCTGGCCAGTGATGAAGAGAAAGGTGGCTTATGATCTGTATCTCACAAAAGGCAAGGGAACAGAATTAAGGTCAGAAGGGAAGCTAAACAAAGGTCAGTTACACTCCCTGAGTTAACAGTGTGGAGTATTATTGGTCAGGAAGATATGGACTGGAAGGAAGCCTGTCATACAGATCATCTCCCTCATCACACCATTCCCCCCTCCATCTCCATGCTGGATAAAGAATGCTGTGTACTATTGAGTCTTTGTGAAGGAAAAGCCTGTGGTTGTGTATGCATTAAAATTGTGCTGTACTGTGTTACTGGATAATAGACTGTGTACTGCTATGCTGCAAAGGAGACTACTGTTATTACTGGAGTCTGTTACTCAAAGAGACATTTGCATTGCACGGGCCTTGCCTCATTAAATGTTACTGTTCTATCATTTATGAAGACTTGTCAGATGTGTCTGGTCAACAACTGAATCTATCGTGTGCCTGAGAGAAGCTGCAGCCTATTCTCGCTCTGAGTAATGGTTCCCCCAGGATTCCAACAAATTCATGTAACCGGTCTCACTCCTATCTGAACTTAGGCGGCGTGATTGTAACAATTATGGTTGAACCACTCAAGGAAATTCCAATATCAGATATAGGTAGGGTAGAAGTTCGATGAAACATGAGAAGCTCAGTTATGGAGAGATTCATTTTCAGATAGAGGGAGGACATGGTGTTAGACACGGCAGATAGACAATCCCTGGTATTTTGTATTAAGGTGGGAATGATGTCTTGAGGAGATGTGTATAATTGGGTATCATCAGCATATATAGGTGATGGTTTGTCTGATTGGTGCAGTAAATAGAGAGAAGAGGAGGAGGCCTAGTACTGAATCTATAGGAACTCAGACAGTGAGGAGAACAGTAAAGGAGAATGAGAGGGAAAATGATACAGTGAAAGTCTGGTCAGACTGGTAGGAGGAGGGGTTAAATATTTTAGTTAGGTGGGTAGTGATCGGCGGGGAGAAAGACTGAAGGAGATGTGAGGGAATAGGGTTATTGGTGCATGTTGTAGGATAAGAAGCAGTGAGGAACCTGGCAACTTCTTCTTTTGTGACAGGTTCAAAGTTGGAAATTTAGGTTGAGCTGATGGAGGGAAGGGGATCCAAGCTCACAGGGAATTGGGCGAATTTGTTCTGACATGATTGTTTGGAAATAAATATCCAGATTGTCAGATTTGAGGTTAGTAAAGATGGTCTGAACTTTAGGGTTCAAGAGCCAGTGAAAAAAATGACGGATATTTCGATCGGTTCATAATTCCAACCAGCTTGACTAAAGTCCCAATTTCAGCTCCTGAAAAACAGCCCGAAAAACAATGCTACATTCAATATACTTCACTGCGGGCATGGTGTTCCATTGGTGATGCGCTTTGTTGACATTGCATTAAACATTTGTTTTGGAATTCTTGCCAAAAAGTTCAAACTTGTTATCATTAGTCCATAACATGTTTTGCCACATGGTTTTCACAATCTTGATGTAGGTTTTGCAAAACATAGCTAGATGTTTTTTTTTGTAAGAAAAGGCTTCCATCTTAACATGGCACCCCACAGACCAGACATATTAAGAATACTGAAGATCATTAATACTTGGAGTACACAACCAGTACTTTCCAGAAATTCCTGCAGCCCTCTTATTGTTGTTGTAGGCCTCTTGGCAGCCCCCCATACCAATTTTCTTCTTATCTTTTCATAAATGTTTTGGCTGACCAGTTTTATGGAATGTCTCTGTTGAGTCAAATTTAAGCCACTTTTTGAGGACCATCTTCACAGTATTATATGGTATATTTAATACCTTGGTATTTTTAAGTACCCTTGAAGACCATCTTCACAGTATTCTATGGTATATATATATGGTATATGGTATATTTAATACCTTGGAATTTTTTTGTACCCTTCTCCTAACTTTCAACAATGAGATACGTTGCTGTTTTGTAAGCTGTTTGCTGACCCTTGCTTTTGCTGTAAAATGTTTCTAAAGAATTGCCAAGAAAATCCTACTATTGCAGCTAAACTTTATATAGTGTTAATTAGAATCACTTTAAATTATGGCAACTTTGTACTCACTACTATTTAAAGGGGATATTCGGGACTTTATAAAAAAAAAAGATGTAGTTGCTAACATATCCCATTATTTTAGTTTCCTTATTTTTAATTTCCTCCCACAAAATTATATCATTTGTATCAAAATGTATTGGTACAGATTATGGGTGACAATAAAAGTAGAAAAAAAATCTGAAATGATCCTTCTAGGTATGATTTTTTTACATGTCAGAAAATGTTGTATTTTAACAGAGATGTGTAGACTTTTTAGGTCTACTGTAACTCACAAGATGCTTATATGTGTAACGTGGCACGGGGAGGTAGCCATGTGTGCGGTACCCGTCTTCCATGCCCTGGTGCACTTCATAAAAATGGGAGTCCTTGCTTTTTGTGTGCTCATTTTACCTGGGTGATACTTCTCTGCAGATTGCATGGTGCCACTATATCGGGCAGGCCAGGACTATATGTTAGAGGACAAATTGAGGGAGACCAAAGTCCAAAAATAAACTTCTTTTTACTGAACATGAACTTAATAAGAACTATGTACATCAGATATTAGGCACATTTTTTCACAAAGATTTATATTGAATTGAGCTGACATGGGCACTTCTTGGTTACATTTAATGAAACTTTATTTCTCTTGCACTTTACACTCATGACAATACAGCAAATGATTATGGGAGATTCCGTCTTCACTTGTGAGGGCCACATGGGTCAAGGTGTAATGCTACAGTCGCTCACAGCTACTCTCAGTTCCCAACTGACTAATGAGGACCCCACTGCTTTAGGTATGTAGGTACGACTCCTCACTAGAACTTTGAAAGTCCACTTTTATCCATAGGAGAGTTTAAGTCACAATATGGTTACAATTGCTTTTTTTTAATACAGACAATTGAGTTCCCTTTTACTGTAGATAACTGTCCACTAAAGTCCTGCTGATACAATTCCTTCTCATTCAATCCCCTTTAAGTGGACCTTCTACTTCTCCTGGCTTAAGTTCTGTACCATTTAGGTAGTATCCCTGGCCTTAGTTCCAATCTGTTAAATATCTCCATCAAATATCTATGTCAAATATCTCTTCATGTTTCTTTGGTCCTTAGAACGTATTATCTCATGTCCAGTGGTCCTCCCTCATCGCACACAATACACTATAACATGTCATTCTGCCAACTATCAGACCTTATGTTTTTCTCTGCTGAACATTGGGCTCTAACTCCCTCACTATCAGGAAGTCTTTTTCCATCTTCCCATATTGCCCCTCCCATTCTGGGGTAGTCCCAGCTGTTAACTCTATCTATTTCCCAACTAAGTGCATGCAAATTGTCAAACAGCAAAAATCGCATTTAAACAATTCAATGCATTATATCACAACATATATCTTCAATGGGGGGTGTGCGCAGCACCCCCACTTCTTTACACATGTACTAGTCATCACTACAATGAATTGAACTTTTAGGTGTTGTGAGTCTCCTTTACCAACAGAGCAGACCACAGAAAAATCAGAATTTGCTCTAAATCATCTTTTAGCTGCATGCTGCATGCACTGTGTATCACTCAGGCTAATACCCTTCACCTCTGATGACATTGCTTCCTCGACAACCATCTTGTTCCTAAGTATAGTCCACTACAGAATCATTATTATCATCATCGTATCCTGGATTCGGCTGACAGTTGATATTTTATAGGCAATTCCCTCAGCACTTTGTCCCTCCCACTTACTGACTGATTTCCACCTCCAGATATGCCCTGACTCAGAGTATCACTACTACTATCACCATGCATTACAGAGTCAGCAACACAGCTTGACATTAGAATCCTGCTCTCCATCTCCTCTGACCTCATGTCATCTGAGTACAAACGTTGATTGTTTATCTCTATCAATAATTAGACTGGAAGAAGTTATTCCAGTGCAGCATCTTGTTTTTTCCTCAGGATGCTTTGGGTTAGTGGACTAATAAACAGAAAATAAATGATTGTCATTGATTGAATTGAAATTCCACTATTTACAACATTGTGTTATGTATTAGGCGGAGGAGCTGGATTGAGAGGCGTAATGGCTCAAGCTGATGTGTACAATAATTTTAAATTATAATTTTTATTTAAAGGGAATCTCTCATTTGACCTATCTAAACTATTAACATGGCAATACAGGTTATAAAATGCTGAAAAAAGCCATCCCTGTGTGCCTCATATTAAATGCCTTGTTGTAGAGAAATAATTTTTTATCATTTTATACAAATTATCTCTTCCAGGCTATCGGGAGGACGCTGCCTGGAAGATAACTCTACCTCCAGAGCTTATTTTACATTAAGGGGGAGTTACCAGTGTGATGTGTAATGGCCGCTCTCTGCTGTCCTGATCTCACTGCAGAGCTGAGTGTGATTATAAGGCCACAGCCCCACTATCAGTATTTGGTGAGTTTTCGGTCAGTATTTTTTCTCAGCAGCGGGAGCAAAAAGCACGTGAGGAACAATCAGAGAAAAGTTATAATAGAAACAAGTGCACCAATTCTGCATTTAACACTCATGGTTTTGGCTCCCACTCCTGAGAAAAAATACTGACCGAATACTGACCAAATACTGATAGTGGGGCTGCATCTGCAGGTTCCTCTCAGCTTAAGCTTCCATCTCACAGGCAGACAGGGTTGCAAAATTGTTACAATACAGCAGCGCTCAGAGAGAAGCAAAAAATATTTTTGCAAGAAGACAAATTTCAGTTCTCCTGTTCTGTGTTAGTTTTATGTCCCAAACTGGTAACTCCTCTTTTATTTAAAATAATTTCTGGAGGTGGAGTTATCATTCAGGCAACATCTTCCCTATAGCCTAGAAGAAGTCATTTACATAAAGTGATAAAAGATGATTTATCAACAAAGCATCCTATATGAAGCATACAGGTAAGACTTTTTCAGCAGTCTATTGTAGTGTCGGCGCCTCTGCCTCCTGCAAGGCAGAGACGCCGATCCCCTCACTGCCGCAGTCCCGGTCCGATGTCCTCCAGTTCCCCTGCTGCTTCTGACCGGGGTGCGCGCATCACGTGTAGCTTTGTGGGCACTGTACTTAGGGCGCGTAAATGCTTCCTCCCTCTTAAAGGGGCCCCGCGCCATCCTTAAGAGTCCCCGGCCAATGGCCGGAGGACTACTCCTATATTAAGCATCTCCTCCAAAATGGAGGTGCCTGTGCTAGTTTGTTGTTTGTGTGATAACACTCTCCTCAGTCCTCAGGTCCCAGTGCCCGCCAGCCTGTCTATCAGCCGTGCCCGCCAGCGTGTCTATCAGCCGTGCCTGCCAGCCTATCAGCTGTGCCCGCCAGCGTGACTATCAGCCGTGCCCGCCTGCTGGTCTATCAGCCATACCCGCCAGCCTGACTATCAGCCGTGCCCGCCTTCCTGGCCTGCTGAAACCCTACTGGCCATATGTGGACGTCTTCGATAAAAAGGAGGCAGAGACACTACCACCTCGTAGGCCGTATGATTGCCCGATCGAACTAATACCTGGTGCTTCACCTCCTCGCGGGCGAATCTACCCCTTGTCGCTGGCCGAAACCCGTGCTATGTCTGAATACATTGAAGAGAATCTTGCCAGGGGATTTATCCAGAAATCCACTTCTCCGGCTGGAGATGGATTCTTCTTCGTCAAAAAGAAAGACGGCTCTCTTCGTCCTTGTATCGACTATAGGGGTCTAAACCAGATTACCATAAAAAATAAGTATCCCCTGCTTCTCATCTCAGAGCTATTTGACCGCCTAAAAGGCGCGAAGATCTTCACTAAGCTCGATCTTCGTTGGGCATACAATTTGGTCCGGATTCGCCAGGGAGACGAGTGGAAGACAGCATTTAACACTCGGAATGGTCACTACGAGTACCGCTTGATGCCCTTCAGTCTCTGTAATGCTTCAGCCATCTTCCAGGAGTTAGTAAACAACATCTTCTGAGATCTCCAGTATTCCAACGTGGTGGTGTACCTGGACGATATCTTGGTGTTCTCCCCTGAGCTGCCCTCTCACCAGTTCGATGTTCGTCAGGTACGACTGCGGCTCCGGAAGAATCACCTGTATGCTAAGTATGAGAAATGCCTCTTCCAGCAGACCTCCCTACCATTTCTGGGGTATATCATCTCTAAGACTGGATTGCGGATGGATCCCGAGAAGGTGTCTGCTGTCTAGAAGTGGCCCCGACCTGAGGGGTTGAAGGCTATACAGCGGTTTCTGGGATTCGCTTACTATTACCGCCTGTTCATTCCTCATTTCTCCTTCCGGACTGCTCCCATCTCTGCTCTCACCCGCAAAGGAGCAAATCCGAGACAATGGACTTCCGAGGCGGAGAATGCCTTTGTCTTTCTTAAGCTAGCCTTCTCCTCCGCTCCAGTGCTACATCATCCTGATTGCAATAAACAGTTCTTCCTGGAGGTTGATGCCTCCTCCTCCGGGGCCGGAGCAGTGCTCACCCAGAAATCATCATCTGGGCAAATAGTGACCTGCGGCTTCTTCTCCAAACTCTTCTCTTCGTCCGAGCACAATTACTCTATAGGAGAACGTGAACTGCTGGCCATCAAATTAGCGCTGGAGGAGTGTCTCTACTTGCTTGAGGGGGCTCTGCACTCAGTGGTCATCTATACTGACCATAAAAACCTCATGTATTTTCAAACCACCCAAAGACTAAACCCGCGTCAGGGCAGATTGTCTTTGTTCTTTGCTTGATTCTGCTTCACTCTCTTTTACCGCCCGGCAGACAAGAACATTAAAGCGAACGCTCTATCCCGCTTTTTCTGTCGAGTGACCAAGAGTAGGAGCCTCTACACCTCATTGACCCCTCCAGAATAATGACTGTGGCTCCATTTGAACTGTCTCATCTACCTCCTTGTAAGACATTTATAGCAGCTCAGAATCAGAAGAGGGTCTTACACTGGGGCCATTCGTCCAAACTGGCTGGGCTTGCCGGCCAGAGGAAGACGCTTCTGCTCATTGCCCGACAAGGATGTTGCGGATTTTGTCGCGGCTTGTTCCTCTTGTGCCTGTCACAAGATACCTAGTCACCTCCCAGCCCGTCGTCTTCTTCCTCTTCCCGTGCCTTCCGCTCTGTGGCAACATATTGCAATGTATTTCATCACGGATCTTCCTGTATCGACGGGTTGTACTGTCATTTGGGTGGTCGCCGACTGCTTCTCCAAGATAGCTCACTTCATCTCTCTGTGGTCTTCCGTCCTCACCTGTGCTAGCTAAGGACTTCATCTGTCATGTCTTTCGGCTCCACGGCTTACCCCTCCACATTGTCTCGGACCGAGGAGTTCAGTTCACTTCTCACTTCTGGAGAGCCACGTGCAGCTGCTGGATGTCTCTTTGGACCTTTCGTTGGCCTATCATCCTCAGTCCAATGGTAAGTGGAACGTGTCAATCAGATCCTTACCAGTTTTCTTCGGCACTTTGTCAACGCTCACCATAGCGTTTATATAGAACTCCTGCCTTGGGCCGAGTTTTCTTATAATAATCATGTGAGGGAGTCCTCTGCTAAGTCTCCGTTTTTTGTGGTTTTCGGTCGTCACCCCAGAATTCTGTTTCCCGTCTCCTCTTCAGTGGACAATCCTGCCATGGAGTCTCTTGTCAGTGAATTTTCTGTGCTTCTTCATTCCTCCAAACCGATGAAGAAGCATGCTCATAAAAGATGTCTTGATCCGCCTCTATTTCATCCGGGAGACAAGGTCTGGCTTTCCTCCAAATATATCCATCTCAAGATACCATCTTACAAGTTGGGCCCGCGGTTCATCGGTTCTTTCGATATTCTGAACCAAATAAATCCAAGGCATACAAGCTGAAACTCCCGGCCTCCTTTCGGTTCCCAATTCCTTTCACGTGTCTCTCCTCAACCTCCTGCCGGGCAGAGATGCCGATCCCCTCACTGCCCGATCCTCCAGCTCCCCTGCTGCTTCTGCCCAGTGTGCGCGCACCACGCGTAGCTTCCTGGGGACTGTACTTAGGGCACGTGTGCTTCCTCCCTCTTAAAGGGGCCGTGCGCACCGTCTTAAAGAGCTCCCGGCCTACGGCTGGAGGACTACCCCTATATTAAGCACCTCCTCCAAAATGGAGGTGCCTGTGCATGATTGTTGTTTGTGTGCTAACACTCTCCTCAGTCCTCAGATCCCAGTGCCTGCCAGCCTGTCCATCAGACGTGCCAGCCAGCCTGTCTATCAGCCGTGCCCGTCTGATTGTCTATCAGCTGTGCCCGCCTACATATCAGCCATGCCCATCTGCTTGTCTATCAGCCGTGCCCGCCTGCCTATCAGCCGTGCCCACCTGCTTGTCTATCAGCCATGCCCATCTTCCTGTCCATTAGCCGTGCTCACCAGCCTGTCTTCCTGCCGTTGCCGCCTGCTTGCCTACCCGCATCACCTGTCTGTCTACCGGCCATGCTCATCTGCTGTGCCTGTCAGCTTCTGCCATCAGTCCCGTGGGAGTCGCCTGCTCTTACATGGTTGGTCCCAGAGTGGCACCTGGTTCACCTTCCCGGTCCCTCTTTGGTTCATGGAGTCGACTAAGCCGCCGTGTGGCCAGGGTCTGTCCGGGTAGGCACTTAGTTACGCTCCACTGGTCCCTCCATGCATCACAGCACAGAGGTTCCACCACCCGGATCCGTAACATCTATAACCTGAATGTCCTGTGGTAGATCAGCTCACTCGGCTGCACATAGAGTTAGACACAGGATAGCTGTCTCTTTAAGTCTTCCACTGGTTTATTAAAGATACTTCATAAAACAAACCAGTGGAGAGTTAACAAAATAAACAAGGCTTTTCTGGCCTAACAAGAAAACAAAACATAATGTTTGGCACAGTCCATGTTGCTGCTGGGATATGCCCGCTAAGGAACCAACATATAATGGTTCAGCTTTCATTAACACAAACATCCAGCTCTGGAGCTCACATCTCCAGGCACACCCAACACACAATGATTCAGAATAACTTACTTTCTTAACCCCACCCACTCTTCAGCTGTTCACAAAGAAATTCTAGCCCTTAACATTGCTAATTAACCCCTCTCAGCACTTAATCTGCTAGAGCATTTATTCATCAAGGTTCATAACACTGAAGCTAACTAACTCAGTGATACATATCTACCCTCCAGTACATTGCCAGTGACTTTCCCACAGCCCATATTAATAGTTTAGATATGTCAAATGTGGTGAACAATTCCTTTTAAGTCTTATTATCCCCTTAAAAAAAAACATGTTTAAGAATGCTACATTGGTTAGTAGGTACATGCATGGAAAGGAACTTACGGGATCAGCCAGCAGTATTTTTTGTGCTGTCCATGCTATTTAAATCGTACTCAAAACAATTATGCAAAAACTTGACCTTTTTATTTATACATATATTTTGTTTAAATTTTCACTTCTTAAAAAAAAATAGCCATGCCCTCGTGGCTTACAATCTAAAGGGTAATGGGGAAGGAGACAGTAGGTCTGGGTGTTGCAGCAGCTCCTGTTTATAAGAAATGAGTGGAGAGTCATTGCAGACTGCAAGCTTTCTTGAAGAGAACATTTTTTAGGTTACTTCAGAAAATCTCAAATGTTGAAGTTGAGGCCCAAAATTCCAGAGGATGTGTGATGCTCTGGAGAAGTTTTGGAGGTGATTAAGTGAGGAAGGTATGAGAGCAGAGGGAGAAGGGGATCTTGTGAGGAAACAAGATTACATATGGGAAGTACAAGGAGATTAGTTTGGATATATAGAGAAAGAAGATTATGGACAGCCTTTTAAGTCATTGTTAATAGGGTAAACAATATTCGCTAGGGAATTTGAAGACAATGAAGGAATTGAAGACTGTAGAGTGTAAGAGTGTTAGTTGGGATGCACCGAGGAGGATATTGCAGTAGTCGAGGAGGGAGATGATGAGGGCATGCAGTAATATTTTAGCAGATTCCGGATTGAGGAAGGGACGAATTCTGTAAATATTTTTCAGTTGAAAATGGCTGCAGGTGGTCAGGGCTTGGAAGTGTAGTTTGCAGGAATGGCCAGAGTTAAAGGTTACTCCTAGACAGTTGACTTATGATACAGGGGAAGGTGTGATGTAATTTATAGTGATATAGAGCTTAAGTAGAGGGTTTGAGTGGGATGGAGAAAATATTATTAAATTAGTTTTATCCACATCGAGTTTTAAAAAGTGTGATGATAAGAAGATGGATTTGGCTCATATACAATCTGGAACACTGGACTGCAAAAATTTGCATTCTGGATCAGAAAGGTAGATTTGAGTGTCATAAACATATAGGTGGTACAGGAAGCCATAGGACATTGTGAGTTGTCCCAGGCCAAAGGTATAGATGGAGAAGAGTAGGGAGGTGAGGACAGAGCCTTGAGGGACACCAACAGAGAAAGAGCAGGATAAGGAAGTAGAGTAGGAATGAGAGATGATAAATGTATTGTTATTGAGGTATGAGAAGAGCCGAGGGAGGGCAAGGTTATTGACATTAAGGGAAAATAGGCTCTGTAGTAGAGATGAGCAAAGTTTTCAAGGTTTTGTTCAGTTATAATCGGGGAACTTCCAAACAATCGCCGAACAGTTCGCCAAACATAGCCGATTGAATTCAATGGGAGGCAAAACCAAACGCCAAGACAACACTTTCAGGGGGGGGACAAAAGCTACAGAAACAGCTCAAACTCAAATTAAGGAAAGTGGCATAAATTGACCATAAAAATTTTAGAATGACATAGCAGCAGTCAGCCACAGGCCATGCATGAGGTATCAGGGTCTGGTCCAGCATTTACAGCGTTGAATTTAACTTCAAATTAAGACGAGGTGGGTGAGGGATTGGTGTAGGGCTGCTGTGCTGCGAGCTCTGATATCTCATGCAACAGCTCAAACTGCTTTTCTGCTCAGCCACACTCAGGTGACTCAAACATCAGTTTCATAGACTAGGATTGGTAGAAAAATGTATGGCTAATAACACTGATAATTATCTGAAAGTAAGTGCAGACCTGCCAGTCTGGGGACCCTTCTGCTACAGGCAACAAGCATGAAGGAGACCCAACTTGGAATCTCCACATTTCAAAAATTTATTGCCACACACCAGTAAAGTGGCATCAATTTCCCCAGAGTAGAAATAGTATAATGGGGCTCTGACACCCCTTCCACTACAGGCAACCCAACAGATGGAGACCCAACTTGGAGTCTCCACATTTCAAAAAATTGTTTGTAACAACAGCAGTAGTAGCAGCAGCAGGCACAGAAGCCATGACAAAAATGTCACAGACTTCAATAATGAGAGATCAATGCAGCACACTAAAAACAATACCATCGCCCAGTCTGCAAACTGCGGTTAAAAAGTCATTGGAGATCCATGACTTTTTCATCTTGATGAAAGTTAGTCGGTCTACACTTTCAAGGGACAGCCAGAGACTCTTATCTATCAGGACACCACCAGAAGCGCTGAAGACACGTTCTGAGAAAACGCTGGCTGCCGGGCATGACAAAACCTCCAAGGCGCGACAGGCAATCTCAGGCCAATCTTACATTTTTGAAGACCAAAATGCAAAAGGGTCAAAACCCCACTAATGACATTGATATTGAGCTCGAGAAATTCTTGCACCATCCTCTCCAGTCATTCACTACATGTCAGACTTGTACTCTGTTGTGCTGGTGCATAGGCTGGCCTAAAAAATGTGTGAAACGAATCACATTTGCTTCTGTGACTTACACTGCTGCTGGTGCTAATGTTTTTGCTTTGATGACTCGACTTGTCCAAGGTTGGTAGGCTGGAACTGCGATGCACACTGTATGCCTCACTGCTGTCTTGGGGGAAACCACTTTTATGATTGTCTACAAGTGTGTTTCGATACTCCAGCATGAGTGCGTCCCTTTCCAGGGGTGGAAGCATCTGGCAAAATTTACTCTTGTACCGTGGATCTAACAGAGTGGCAACCCAGTAGTCAACACTATTTCTAATCTTAATCTTAATAATACAGGTATCATGTTGCAGATAGTGCAGCAAGAAGACGCTCATGTGTTGGACACTTCCTTGATGTCCAAGTCCATGGTGTATTTGTGGTGAGTTAATACTCAAGCGTGCTTTCTCGTTCCCCTCCTGCCAATCACAGACAACAGAGAGGGGATCATTATCCTCTTCATCGCCTGACTGTTACATGCCTATCAGCTCTTCCTCCTCGTCCTCCTCCATTTATTCCTCAGCTCCTGCACCTTCACTAACAGTTTGTCTGGTACCAAGAGCCCCCCTTGATCGCTGTAATCCATCCGCCTGTGCGACGACGGTCCGTAACTTAGAGATATTGTTATCCTTTATGTATCCTCCTCAGCTTCCTCCTCTTCCTCTGGGACCAACACCTCCTCCCACAGACTACTCAAAGTGTGCTCCAGCATGTAGTTAACCGGAATAGTGATGCTGATGATGACATCATCCATGCTATCTATCTTAGTAGCCATTTCTTCATCTGTGCCGACTCCACAAGCATGATTTGCAACATGTCCGAACTGCATTGGCCCAGGCTATGCAAAATTAGATACTGCCCCAGGGTTCGTCGCTGCTGCTACAGTGGCAGCAATATGTGCAGGGTGGAATGCCACCCTGTCAGCACATTGCATATCAACTGGTTAAACAGTAGGCCAAAAGACCTCTGTAGTGATGCAAGTCGATGACCCATGGAGTGCGAACAGTGGAAGTGAGCACACAGCGATTGTGCTTTCTGCAGAAGCACATCCAGGCCAGGATAGGGGCAGAGAAATTGCTGTGCCACCAGGTTGAGAACATGAGCAATGCAAGGCACATGTGTGAGGTTGCCCCGATGTAGGGTTGCCCCCAGGTTCTCCCCATTATGGCTCCCAGCCTTCCTTGGCTCCAGGTTCAGTAGAGACAGCCATTGCTCAAACTCAGCCTGGATAGCTGTCCACAACTCTTGAGCTGTTTGACTGCGATCTCCAAGTCATAATAATTTAAACACTGCCTGATTGTGGTGAGCCCTGGCCGTGCAGTTGGAATGCAGATCTCATTAAAGTTGAGGGTGCAGGTGGAGTCCCTAGAGGAGGTGGAGGAGGCAAAAGCAGTGAAGGACGTGTTCAATACAGAGGTTTGTACTGAAAGCCTTGAGGTTTCAAAGACTTGTGAAGCTGACCCTTCCCCACATACCCCCATAGCCACCAGAGTCACCGCGTGCCCTGTCAGCGAGATGTAATGCCCCTGGCTGTGCTTGCTCGTCCAGGTGTCAGTGGTGAAATTTACTCTGACAGACATATTCTTTTTCAAGGAAGGGGTCATGTTGTCTGCGACATGTTGGTGTAGCGCAGGCACATCCTTCTTAGATGGCACGTGGTTTAGATGGCACGTGGCTTAGAAGGCACGTGCCTTCCTTACCACCTGTCTGGGCGCAACTTCATTCTAGAGGTAAAACCATTTGGCAAACTCAAATTTTCCTTGGGGACGCATGGGGATTTCCTTTGGGAACACAGAACAGCCATTGTGCACAAGGCTATTGAGAATGGTTGTGTAGCCCAAATCTTTGTGCTACATCACTAAGTGATGGGGCACCATGAAGCCCTATAGCACTGTCCGACAACTATTTCCCTTGCTTCCCCCCCCTTTTTGTTTTATATTTCCATCAATTTATTTTCATTGTCATTTGGGTCTTGATCTCTTTGTGCCCATGCTGCTATTTTCTATCTCTACCTTCTTATACATAGCATTCACTATTTTTGTATTTGTTGATTTTATGTGTATATTTTGCACTAATAAAGTTCTAATTCCTTTGTACTAACCTTTAAGACTTCATTCTTTGCATATTCTCATGTTTCTTGAAGTGGTTATTTCAGTGATATTCATCTGTAACCTTCTGCAGATGTTTTACCACTGATAATGTATTTGAGATTTGTGGTTCTAATATTTGCTTCTGTGTTCCTCACAGTTTTTCTCAACCTTATTATGGATTACAGGGCCCGTGATGTCACGTGGCTTTCATCTTTGGATGATGCGTGTAAGGATGGTGTAGAGGTGAATACTGACGTCACTGGCTTAAATTCGCAGCTTAAGATTTCTCAACTTAAGGATCTGATTAAGAGGAGAACATGCACATGGTGGAACCATGCGTTTTTAGATAGATATATTCAACGGGGGTTCATCCCCAAGGGCCTATGTGTCCAGGTTTTTCCCTCCTTTCCTATTGATGATGACCAATTTAAGGATAAATGGGAGGAATGTGCTAATATATGTTCACATGGTTTCCTTCCACTTCTTAGGGATAGGAATCATACCACCATTATTGAAATGGAAAAAGAAATTGAGGAACTATTGACCTCCTTGAAACAAGAGCTGTCCGCTTCGATTTTTACAAAATTAAATGATGACATCAATGCCGACCTACAGAACTGGGCCGAGTAACAACAAAAAGTTAAGATAAAAAAATTCCAGTGGGATTTAAATGACTCCAAATTGAATCAAGTCTACAAGTGGAAAAATCCACAAAACAGATCTTGGCCTTGGTTTAGGGGAAATACATCATCTAGATCAAGATCATCTTCCTTGAGGTCAAGTACCTCAGGTGAAAGTAGTATTCCAATTTCAAAAAACATGAATCGGGGTCACCTGGAAGTGAACAAGAATGCTGGTTGAGTTATGACTCGACAAAATGCCCAAAGACAAATACCAGGCAGTTGTACGTCGGGTAGTGATAGTCAAGGTGGTCTACAGGTAATTAATCTTTCAGCACATATTTTTTCAAAACAAGAATTAGAAGTACTTCAAAAGGGCCTTACGTTCTCATCATCTAACAGGTTTGATTTCTTTCCAGCCCTCAAAGATTTAAATCTCTTTTCCCGTAAGCTAAAATGAAAGAAACTTCATTACAAAGACTCCACTACACCATCTGTGATGAGTCCAGCTGAGAAGGAGGCTTTACAGACTTTTTAAGACCTCATTGCAGAGCAGCATCCTGCAACAAAAGGTGAGTTTCCTCTGAGTATTCAACCCAAATCAACACGTTTCCCCCCTTGTTTATCAGCCCTACTGTGGATATTTTTACCAGTCTTGTTTGTGTCTGAGGATTTCAAAAATTTATCAACTGTACGTAAACATGCTAATATAACCTTTGCCCAGCTGGCTGCTCTTGCAAAACTCCAATCCTATAAGGATTTGGTATTTAAGCAAGCTGACAAGGGGGGAAACATGGCCATGTACCCTCTATGAGAAGGAGACATTGCACCAGTTACGGGATCTAAATAGTTACACGAAACTACTATCATACTGCCCGTTGGCCTCTTTCTCAGCTGATTTACAAACGGTCTTAGGAGGGGCCTTTGAGGCAGGAACCATCTCCAGGAAGGTTCTCAATGGCCTTACGGTTCGTTTCCCACGGATTTCCACGTTCTGTCTGTTGCCCAAGATCCACAAGGACGTCGTTAACCCCCCGGGGCGTCCGATCATGTCTGGGAAAGGAAGTCTCTGCGAACTAATTTGCAAATTTGTGGATTATTAGTTGAAGCCTCTCGTAGAGACCTTACCCTCATATCTCAAGGACACGACGGATGCCCTGACTCGGGTTGACGGTGTCTTTGTGGATTCTGACACCCTTTTGGTCACAGCGGACGTGGAGTCCCTATATACGTGTATTTCCCACACGGATTGGCTCGAGGCAGTCCGCCTTTTTCTTGGTGCGTCTGACCTGGACAGGCCTCTATGTGATTTTATTCTCTAGCTGCTGCGCTTTATATTGACTCACAATTTTTTTATTTTTAAGCATCAGTTTTACCTCCAGCAGCGCGGCACGGCCATGGGCGCGGCCTGTGCGTCCTAATATGCCAATCTCTTCCTGGGCGCCAGGGAGAGATCTCTTTTTGGCGACGGGGGCTCATGGGCCACTAACCATGTGCTGTGCTGCTACAGGTACATCGACAGTGTCCTGTTCCTGTGGAAGGGTACAGCGCAGCAGCACGGGAAGTTAACGGATGGATTTAATGAGAATAGCATGAACATCCACTTAATTTATAGATTCCATGCTACCAAAATGGATTTTCTGGACGTGGGTCTGGAGGTTGAGTCACAATTTTCCATCAAGACGGACGTCCATTGAAAGTCAACAGCGGTTAGCTCATTGATCCATTTCTCATCTGCCCATGATCCTGCAACCCAGAGGGCCGCCCCAGTCGGACAATTTCTGAGGATTAGGCGGATTTGTACTTCATCTCAAAGCTTCAAGGCCCAAGCATCTGATCTTCGGATTAGGTTTGAACAACGTGGCTATAGCCGGCGGTCTATTAAAAAAGGTTACAATAGAGCCAAAGTAACACCTCATAGTCACCTTTTATATAATCATAATAGACAACCTAAGTCAAACAAGATCGGATACGCTTTATTTCTACATACAACACACAGTGGGATAATATGCGTATTATTTTAAGGAAGCATTGGCCAATACTCCGGACCGAACCTTCTACAGCCATGTCTCTGTTTGAACATCCATCGATGACCCCTAGGAGTGCTAGGAACCTAAGAGATTTTATTGTTCAGAGGCATTACATTCCGGCTAATAGCACATTTCTCTCTTCCTCTCAACCAACTGTAGGATGCTTTCCATGTGGTCGCTGTCTGGCTTGCGCCAATGTCCTGCACTCCCGTACCTTTCACTCTGCAACAGGGGACCGTCAATTTAAAATTCGTCAGTGGATCTCCTGCGGCACTTCCAATCTGATATACTATGCTACTTGTGAGTTTTCCCTCATCCACATAGGACTCACTTCGAGGGAACACAGAGTCAGGGTCAGGGAGCATGTCAGGGACATTGCCACAGCTATACAAGAGACAGATCCCTCTGAGCTCAAGAAGCTCCCCCGGCATTTTCGGCAATTTCATAACTGCGATGCTAGATCTTTGTCAGTTAGGGGCATCGAGGGTGTTCATCTCGGTGCCAGGTGTGGTAATATTAGACAGATATTATCTCAGAGGGATGCCAGGTTGATCACCATCCTGGATACGATGGCCCCTAAGGGACTAAATGAATCCCTAAGTTTTGTCTCTTTTCTTTGATCTTTAAGGTTGTTATCAATATGTCTCTTTCTCCTATTTTATTGTTAACCAAAAAAATCCCCTTTTCTTAATATAATAATTTTTTAATCTTGTTATTTTGAGCTATGACCAGTTCTTTCCTGATGCAGTATATTTGTGGTTTTATTTTTCTTTTGCGCTGTTTCTATTAATCATAGTTGTTTTTTCTATGTTTTCCTATATGCTTAGATTTGAACCACCCAGAGTAGACCCATGTGAAAATTTGTTTCCATATCGTTTGATGCATCATCAATCCCATTCGAATATGTCACTCCTTCTGTGTGGGATTTGGCCTTACTGAAGATTGTGGCACGCTCATGACATATCTGTATGGAGGCTCTAACTGTATCACCCACAAACCTATTACAGTAATGCACTGTTGGATCATGTGATTGGCTTTATAATAACTGCTTTACTGTTATGTATATGTTGGTGGCTTTTACAGTGGTTCATTGATTCAGACCATTATCTTTGGTCTCTCTGGTTTGTTATAATTACCGTCCTGTGATCTTGTTGTGCGCATGCGCCCGTCGCGCTGGCACTCTTGGCCTTGCAGTCGGGCGTCTTGTGGCATGACCGCTGGACTTACGGCGCAGGACCTGCCGCGTGATGTGCTCATGTGCCGCCCACACATTTTCATTGGATTGTATTGGACCATATGGTACTCCACATGATCGATCACATGGGTATTTTAAGGTCCTCACAGCGCATCTTCCACACTTTCCCTTGAGAAAGCTGGATTTGTTCCCCGCATAACGCACGTCAAAAAAAAGGAGGGAAGAGGCATGTGCCTTCCTTACCATCTGTCTGGGTGAAACTTCATTCTAGAGGTAAAACCATTTGGCAAACTCAAATTTTCCTTGGGGATGCATGGGGATTTCCTTTGGGATCACAGAACAGCCATTGTGCACAAGGCTATTGAGAATGGTTCTGTAGCCCAAATCTTTGTGCTACATCACTAGGTGATGGGGCACCATGAAGTCCCATAGCACTGTCTGACAACTATTTCCCTTGCCCCGCCCCACCTTTTTGTTTTACATTTACATCAGTTTATTTTCATTGTCATTTGGGTCTTGGTCTCTTTGTGCCCGTGCTGCTATTTTTTATCTCTACCTTCTTACACATACCATTCACTATTTTTGTATTTGTAGATTTTATGTGTATATTTTGCACTAATAAATTGTGATACCTTTGTACTAACCTTTAAGACTTCATTCTTTGCATATTCACAGTTTTCTTAGAGAAGTAATAGCAACTGATCAACTGGTGCAGAGGGACTGCGAAAGCCATCAGCTTATCGAAACCGTCTGTATCCACCAGGTGGAAACGCAGCATTTCTGTGCCCAAAAGATTGGATATGGTGGAGTTCAAGCTCTTAGCTTTGTCATATATAATGTGTAAGAGAAAACAATCTTTTATGTAACCACAACAGCGGGACCGAGGGCTGGATGCTGTGCTGAGAGAGGGTGGAGAAGAGTGAACATGACAATTTGTTGGATTGTGAGCGAGGTGCAGGCAGAGATGTTATGGTGGATTGAGAAAGATGTGGCGTGCTTGGTGAAACAAAAACAGCAGGTATGTACATTTCCGTTACTGCTGATGGACTCTCACTCCCCACCTATTGTAGCGGGTAAACAAGTGGAGTTTCTGCAGCTGGAGATCTGAGTGAGACCACTTGCCATGGTGACAGAGGAAGAAGAAGCATCAGATGTGGTTGAAGGGGCTGCCGGTGGTTGGTGAGTCCCGCTAATCCGCATTTTATCGCAGTGAGATTCCCAGACTAACGCATGTTGATCGCCAGTTCATGCATGTAGTAGTCAAATTATTGCAGTTTTTCCCTCTGCTGAGTCATTTTTTGCAACGTTGGCAATTAACGTGAGTTGGTTCATCCTTTGCGGTCTCAAAAAAGGCCCAGACTAGGCAACTCTTGCCGCCCCTGCAAACTGCAACCCATGATCACTGCTGGCCACATTAGCACAAAAGATTTATATGCTGAAATGTGGCCTGGTTTTTGGACCACACTATTAGCACAAAGAATTTAGATTCTGAAATGTGGAGTCCTGGCTGGAGCACATTATTAGCATAAAAGATTTATATGCTGAAATGTGGCCTGGCACATTGTATGGTCTGTCCTCAAACAATGTGCAATTTTACAAATAAGATACTTATATAAGCTAATAATTACAATTTTGTATACATTTATTTTTGGCTTCTGCTTAGTGCAAACTTTTACTATCTATTAGCTAATTGTCAGTATTTTGCACTCCTATTCTCTTGTATCATTTTTTTTGTTTCATATATATTCAACTGGATGTAGGCCCGATGCTATCGCATCGGGAGGGCAGTAATGTCACGATGGTGGCAGGCTTTGCAGCGTTGAGAATCTGTCCCCCACATGTGCTCACCCACCTATCCACTATCTCTTTCCCCCATGTGTTGACTTCTCCCATCTGTGCTCTCTTCTTTGACCTGTCTACCCAATGTGCTATCCCCCTTGTCTGCTGTCTCTCTCCTTCCTGTGCTGTGTTCTCTCCTCATGTGCTGTCCCATTTGAGCTGTCTCCCCCTGTGCTCTGTTCACTCCCCCCTGTGCGCTTTCTCTCTCCCCCATCTGCTGTCATCTCCTCTTATGTGATCTCTTCTTTGACCTGTTCTCCCCCCGTTGTCTTCTCTCTCTCTCCACACCTGTGCTGTCTTCTTCCCTCATGTGTTGTCTCATTTGAGCTGTCTCCCCACGCAGTAAATCAGACCGCCGCCATCTTTGTGCAGTCAGGTAGCGGTGGTCACATTAAAACTGCGCATGCGTTCCTCCTGTATAAAGATGGCGGCAGTCAGTGAATCATTCGGCTGATCCCGGTGGTGGCGTCTTTGGCGTGTACAGCATGTTCGCGACTGTGTTCCACTGGTGCTACCGCGCAAGTGGCTGGTACCACCAGCGGTTTCCATATTGAGACACCCATCACTTGGGTGTCCCAATATGGCAGTCGATGAACTTCCGCAACTTGGAATTCTGGGATCCGGACACATCTGGACGGAACAGGATGTGAAGACATTACATATATATATTTTATGCTATCCTGTGCAATACCTGTGTGTTTTAATTCATCTTATTTGCTGATGTTAAGGAACTTTACAAACTATTAAAGTTTACTCATTTACATAAAAATTGATACATGTATAAAGTATTTGCGCACAGCATGAATTATTTTAGCTACAAATATACAATTTATGTAGGTGCCTTCTGCTCAAACTTTACCTTTCAGGATCTTTCATGGTAGCTATAATAATCTAAAACTTATTTTTCTTGAAGTCATTGTTGAAATCTATCTTTCAATACCATAATAACTTGACATGCCATCAGAGTCCAATGTGGAAAATCAATGCAATGTTTCCACTTCCTTAAATCTGTGAATAAATTACATATTTATAATAGTGAGTGGGAGTACATTTTTGACAGCTGCTGCATATTGTAAATATACCAAATTCAGCTAAAATAAAATATACATTTACATTGCATCTTATGTTTTCCTTTATACACTGGAATATTTTAATTAACATTTTGTTTGCAATTTGGATCAGATTATCATTTTGAGGAATATACTATTATCTACCACTTGTACCCTTATAACTTTGATAAAGTGTATAATGATATCGAGGTCACATTAAAGATCAGACTTAGGTATCAAAAGGTATCATATAATGATATGATTGTAAAACCTAAAAAAGTCACAGCATTTTTATGCAAAAAAAAAATGTGCTCGTTTTTTTAGCAGGAAACCTAGACTCGGGATTATGATGGAATGCTCTCTATATTCCTAGTTATATATATATATATCTATAAAGAGAACTTTCATGTGAAACTCGACAGTCTATTCTTGTTCTTAGAAATGAAGGCTATTTCATGCGAGAAGTTGCCAAGAAACTAAAGATTTCCTACAAAGGTGTGTACTACTCCCTTCAGAGGAGAGCACAAACAGGCTCTAACCAGAGTAAAAAGAGAAGTGGGAGGCCCCACTGCACACCTGAACAACAAGACAAGTACATTACAGTCTCTAGTTTGAGAAATTGATGCCTCACAGCTCCTCAACTGGCAGCTTCATTAAATAGTACACGCAAAACACCAGTGTCAACGTCTACAGTGAAGAGGCGACTCCGGGATGCTGGCCTTCAGGGCAAAGTGGCAAAGAAAAAAACATATCTGAGACTGGCTAATAAAAGGAAAATATTAATGTGGGCAAAAGAACACAGACATTGGACAGAGGAAGATTGGAAAAACGTTTTATGGACAGATGAATCAAAGTTTGAGGTGTTTGGATCACACAGAAGAACATTTGTGAGATGCAGAACAACTGAAAAGATGCTGTAAGAGTGCCTGATGTCATCTGTCAAGCATGGTGGAGGTAATGTGATGGTCTTGGGTTGCTTTGGTGCTGGTTAAGTGGGAGGTTTGTACAAGGTAAATGGAATTTTGAATAAGGAAGGCTATCACTCCATTTTGCAACGCCATGCCATACCATGTGGACAGCGCTTGATTGGAGCCAATTCCATCCTACAACAGGACAATGACCCAAAGCACACCTCTAAATTATGCGTGAACTATTTAGGGAAGAAGCAGGCAGCTGGTATTCTATCTGTAATGGAGTGGCCAGCGCAGTCACCAGATCTCAACCCCATTGAACTGTTGTGGGAGCAGTTTGACCGTATGGTACGCAAAAAGTGCCCATCAAGCCAATCCAACTTGTGGCAGGGGCTTCAGGAAGCATGTGGTGAAATTTCTCAAGATTACCTCAGCAAATTAACAGCTAGAATGCTAAAGGTCTGCAATGCTGTAACTGCTGCAAAGGGAGCATTCTTTCACGAAAGCAAAGTTTGAAGGAGAAAATAGTTCTTTCTAATAAAAATCATTATTTCTAACCTTGTCAATGTCTGGACTATATTTGCTAATCATTTTGCAACTCATTTGATAAATAAAAGTATGAGTTTTCATGGAAAACACAAAATTGTCTGGGTGACCCCAAACTTTTGAGCAGTAGTGTATATATATATATAGAGAGAGATATTATATAATTACAATGTTTAAACCTATCACCATAACTGATAATTGAAATATGGAAACCCACTGACTTGGTATTTTACCAATATGCCCTAAAAGAAACTGAAAAGCATCATAAAGATTAAATACAGATACAATCTGTATAAAGGGAGCTCTGCTGGTATATTTCTTTGCCTCATTTCTGATACCTGTGTTGCAGAATGTCTACTAATTTAGCTCTTTATTATGATTTGTATGATATTTTCTGATTGACAGCTTCAAAAAGTTTTATATTTTAGTAAAAATGTCAAAGAAAAATGCTATTAACCATGTTGGTTAGTGCCTACATACCATAAACTATTTTGTTTTCCATTTCGCACTTTACTCCTCTTTGGTCAGACCTCATCTGGAATACTGTGTCCAGTTTTGGGTACCACATTTTAAAAAAGACATTGACAAACTGGAGAAAGTTCAGAGAAGAGCGACCAGAATGGTGACCAGTCTGCAGACCATGTCCTATGAGGAACGGTTACAGGATTTGGGAATGTTTAACTTGCATAAAAGAAGACTAAGAGGAGACTTAATAGCTGTCTACAAATATCTCAAGGGCTGTCACATTGTAGAAGGATCATCTTTATTCTCATTTGCACAAGGAAAGACTAGAAGCAATGGGATGAAACTGAATGGGAGAAGACACAGATTAGATATTAGAAAAAAACTTTTTGACAGTTAGGGTGATTAATGAGTGGAACAGGCTGCCCCGAGAGGTGGTGAGTTCTCCTTCAATGGACGTCTTCAGACAGAGGCTGGACAGACATCTGTCTGAGATGATTTACTGAATCCTGCTTTGAGCAGGGGGTTGGACCAGATGATCCAGGAGGTCCCCTCCAACTCTAACATTCTATGATTCTATGATTCCATGTAGTCCCTTTCAACCTTTAGCTCTGCTTGTTTACATCTTTATGCATAGGATGGGACGTGTCACTAGTTTAGCAGGCTGCACAAACTATCACCCACTCCTACTTCCTACACACCTCTAACCCCTCCTTTGTTAGTTCTCTCTCCTAAAGGAGTTGTTTCATCTGCAAAATGGTAAAAATAATGTGTACTATGCCCTTTTTATTTCAACCCACCATTTCATCCAAGTTGAATTGAAAAAACTGTCTTCTATAATACATACTTTAATTGTTAACTGTTAACGAGCACAAGTTCAACTATTTAAATGCTCTATTGTTAAATCTTTCATTAAGCAATTAAATGAGAACCTTAGATGCCTCATCTTTATGCACATTAAGAGAGTAAATGCATTAATGTGCCATTCTCTGTCTTGCTTGCGCAAACATTTATCACACATTATTTGTTTTCCCCTTTCATGCTTGCATTTGTTTGTTCTGATGTTGCTGCTAATGTGAAGTGTCAAATGTAAGCATGTCATGCCATCCAGGAGAATAACACTGTGTACATTCCATCTCTTTTATGTTTTGAATATAGGAAACTATATGAAGTTTTAAACACAAAGAATTTTTATATAATGGCATTCAAACATAGCTTATGTAGTTCACATTGCTTTTCATTTCCGTGGCAAAACACTTCAAATCTTCAGTCGTGAGCTTAATGGAGTAGCTTTTAAAAAGAATGTGGAACACTCATCATCCCCATTTTCTTCTGATGAATGACTTAGAACACCTGTTCATGCATTTATAATGTCGGCTATTGCTCTTCCCTCGGTTGATGGACTGTACTGTATGTGGTCATTCTAATATTTTTCATTGCTTTTTATTATTAATTATTATTATTATAATTTTTTTTCTGGATATTAATGCCTAGGGTCCTTATATAGATGTGGTCTTTCTTAAAATTACAAATATATAATAATGGAAAAAGATATCCTGATCTAGAAAATGGAATTTCACACCTTACCACATAAATTCAATTGATTTTTTTTGTGTTAAAATGCAACTTTTTCTACATAAAAAATATTGCAGCAGAATGTTTGTCTCTGCCTCCAAAGTCCTCCCGCCTTCCATTGAACTTCATGAGCACTAGTTGTCATTCCCTGTCTTAGTAATGGGAAAGTCTATATTCATTGACAACAGATTTGCTTGTGAATTAAGAATATTTAGAAAACATTATCAGTAGTGTTGAGCGAGTATGTTCTATTAACCCTTTCACCGAGTATGTCGGGGCTGAGCTCCGAGTATTTACAGCTGCTCGGTGATATGTTTGCATCGTTCCGTGTGCATGATTTGCAACTGTTTGACAGTTTTAATACATGTGAGGAATGTCTATTTCTTACACATTCCTCACATGTAATAAAGCTGTCAAACAGTTGCAAATCATGCACACGGGAGCGATTCAAACATATCACCGAGCAGCTGTAAATACTCGGAGCTCGGCCCGAGCATACTCGGAACAGAACATACTCGCTCAACACTAATTATCAGTCAAAGAGGGCCAAGACGTACATTTCTCTGATAAGCTATTTCTTTGATATATTTCTTTGATATATTACAAAGATGCTTATTTTCATGTGAACTATTGATTTATGAATGAAAAAAAGAAAAATAAATTGATGGTTACTATGTAAGTGTTTAGAGTTAGCTTACCAAATCTTGATAGATTTCTTGTGTGTTAGTTTGACTACATCTGTAGCTGTAAATAAATAATGAACAATTAGCAATGTACCCAAGTCCTGTATATTTGCAATTTATTTTGCATCTAAAGTTTGTCCTGAGATTACAGGGCTGTGACTGCAGGCATACACAAATCCATATTAGTCTTTGCTAGTGATGAGCAAATGTGCTCGCCACTGCTGGGTACTCGCCCGAGCATCACGGTGCTCGACAAGCTCGGTGAGTATTTCTAGGCTGCTCGGGCGGGAACTCGGATCCACGTCCTGCATGTTTGGCACTCTTTATAGAGCCAGTGAATATGCAGGGATTGCTTGCCATGCACTGTAATGCCGTAGCCATGTTGGTTGTGGGCATTACAGTGATTGGCTGGCCTCACAGCTCGTCACAGTCTACCCTTGAATCAGGCAGAATAGGGAGAGCTGCTGCTGAGTCAGGGAGAGATTTGCTTGTTTATAGTTAGTATAAGTATTCCACAACATATATATCCATATATATATATATGTCCATATATATATATATATATATATATATATATATATATACAGATTATATTAGATGGCGACATACAGTACAGACCAAAAGTTTGGACACACCTTCTCATTTAAAGATTTTTCTGTATTTTCATGACTATGAAAATTGTACATTCACACTGAAGGCATCAAAATTATGAATTAACACATGTGGAATTATATACATAACAAAAAAGTGTGAAACAACTGAAAATGTGTCTTATACTCTAGGTTCTTCAAAGTAGCCACCTTTTGCTTTGATGACTGCTTTGCACACTCTTGGCATTCTCTTGATAAGCTTCAAGAGGTAGTCACCGGAAATGGTCTTCCAACAATCTTGAAGGAGTTCAAAGAGATGCTTAGCACTTGTTGGCCCTTTTGCCTTCACTCTGCGGTCCAGCTCACCTGAAACCATCTCGATTGGGTTCAAGTCTGATGATTGTGGAGGCCAGGTCATCTGGCGTAGCACCCCATCACTCTCTTTCTTGGTCAAATAGCCCTTACACAGCCTGGAGGTGTGTTTGGAGTCATTGTCCTGTTGAAAAATAAATGATGGTCCAACTAAACGCAAACCGGATTGAATAGTATGCCACTGCAAGATGCTGTGGTAGCCATGCTGGTTCAGTATGCCTTCAATTTTGAATAAATCCCCAACAGTGTCACCAGCAAAGCACCCCCACACCATCAAACCTCCTCCTCCATGCTTCACGGTGGGAACCATGCATGTTGAGTCCATCCATTCACCTTTTCTGCGTCGCACAAAGACACGGTGGTTGGAACCAAAGATCTTAAATTCGGACTCATCAGACCAAAGCACAGATTTCCACTGGTCTAATGTCCATTTCTTGTGTTCTTTAGCCCAAATATGTCTCTTCTGCTTATTGCCTGTCCTTAGCAGTGGTTTCCTAGCAGCTATTTTACCATGAAGGCCTGCTGCACAAAGTCTCCTCTTAACAGTTGTTGAAGAGATGTGTCTGCTGCTAGAACTCTGTGTGGCATTGACCTGGTCTCTTATCTGAGCTGCTGTTAACCTGCGATTTCTGAGGCTGGTGACTCGGATAAACTTATCCTCAGAAGCAGAGGTGACTCTTGGTCTTCCTTTCCTGGGGCGGTCCTCATGTGAGCCAGTTTCTTTGTAGCGCTTGATGGCTTTTGCAACTGCACTTGGGGACATTTTCAAAGTTTTCCCAATTTTTCACACTGACTGACCTTCATTTCTCAAAGTAATGATGGCCACTCCTTTTTCTTTACTCAGCTGCTTTTTTCTTGCCATAATACAAATTCTAACAGTCTATTCAGTAGGACTATCAGCAGTGTATCCACCAGACTTCTGCATAACACAACTGATGGTCCCAACCCCATTTATAAGGCAAGAAATCCCACTTATTAAACCTGACAGGGCACACCTGTGAAGCGAAAACCATTTCCGGCGACTACCTCTTGAAGGTCATCAAGAGAATGCCAAGAGTGTGCAAAGCAGTCATCAAAGCAAAAGGTGGCTACTTTGAAGAACCTAGAATATAAGACATATTTTCAGTTGTTTCACACTTTTTTGTTAAGTATATAATTCCACATGTGTTAATTCATAGTTTCGATGCCTTCACTGTGAATGTACAATTTTCATAGTCATGAAAATACAGAAAAATCTTTAAATGAGAAGGTGTGTCCAAACTTTTGGTCTGTACTGTATATATATATATATATATATATATATATAAATATATATATATACATATATCCATCTGAACTAACAGTCCTTCTGAGGACTAGTCCAGCTGCATCTATTCAGTGGTAATAGCAGGAGTTAGGCAGGCAGGCAGTGTATGTGGCAGGCTGCAATGCATATTGTGCAAGAGGGTCCACAGCACGTTCCTGGTGCTGATCTTACAGATATTTGTAGACATGGCCTCAGGTATCAGGGGCCAGGTCAACTGTTTTTTTTATCTTAATCCTGGTTATTTGCTTAAAATAAAGGCAGGCAGGGTATGTGACAGACTGCAGTACATGAAACAGCACAAGAGGGTCCATTGCATGTTTAACTTTTGAGTGATCCTGCTGTGACAAATATTTGTAGACATAGCCCCAGATATCCGGGGCCAGGGCAAAGTTTTTTTTATCTTAATCCTGGTTATTTGCTTAAAATGTAATCCAGAGTACACCATTTTTCTGCTCCATTTGCTTGTTGGCACTTCAGAATACAGCCATATCTTTTCCATATTACAGCGATAAAAATCCAGAAATTTGAACTGAATGTGGAAAATATTGGCCTCCTTTTCCATTTTGTTGCAGTATGTTGGTCAAGCTATTCACACTAGGGCACTGTGAAGAATAGTGTTAGTAAACTACAGGCTTGCTATTTAAAACAGTGGTTCTCTGTCAGACGTATCACATATAACAGCATTCCAAAATCAGCCATTTCGGCCTTCCATTTCGTTGCAGTGCGACGGTCAAGCTATTTACAATAGGTCTCTGTGAACAATAGTATTAGTAAACTACAGGCCAACTGTTTAAAACCGTGGTTCTCTGTCAGACATATATGTATCACACATAACAGCGTTCCAAAATCAGCCATTTCTAGTGAACGTGGAAAATTTTGTCCTTCATTTAAAATGGGCAAGGTGCGTGGCAAGCGAAGGGGGAGGTGAAAGTAATGGTGATGGTGTATGCAGAGGCCAAGGACATGGCAGTGGGCAAGCTGAAATTGTGCCACAACAAACACCCACATCTTGTTGCTCGACCTTCTTTCCCCAATTACTAGGGGACCGCAGCACACCACTATTGAACCCAGAGCAGTGTTAAAAGGTTGTTGGTTGGATATCAGATAATGCTTCCAGTCACTTTTCCACCACCACCCTGTCTTTGAAATGGTCAATTCTCAGTAGCCGTGAGTCTGGACCTCATATTCCTCACCCTGATCCTCTTTCCTCCCACCATGCTGAATGCCCAGAGATAACTGATCCCACACTTGGACACTCAGAAGAACTGTTCACTTTTCCATTTGCAGATTCGGGTCTCTTGCCCAGCCAGCTTCAAACAAGTCAAGAGGAGAATGGCGCATGTTGCGATGCCAAAATATTGGAGCAGCCATGGTCACACGAAGGCAATGGTGTGAAAGTTCAAATACTGTTGCAAGAGGTGAATGATGATGATGAGACACAATTGCCAGAAAGTCAGGAGGAGGACGAGGGTGCAGAAGTGGAAGACGAGGTGGTGGATGATATAGTAACTGACCCAACCCCGCAGGGGGACATGCAGAGCGAGGACAGCAGCACACAGGGGGGTGGAGGCGTAGCACCACCACAGGCAGGAAGAAACAATGTGGTGGCCGCAGACACAAGGCAGGAAAGCGTTCCCCGTAATTCCAACACGACAGAAGTTGCCAGTACAACTGTAAGGTCTTCCCGAGTCTGGTTATTTTTTAAAGACTCTGCAGATAACCCCAAAAAGGCCATTTGCACCACCTGCCTGGCCAGCAACAGCAGAAGTAGCAAAAGTAGCAGCCTGGCCACCACCAGCATGATCAGGCACATGGCAGCAAAGCACCCGACTTTGGGCCGAACCCCAGGATCCAGAAACAGTGTCTGTGGGTGACACCACTGCTTGTTCCGCTGTTGTGCATGCATGCCAATCCACTGTCCATGGCACATTACAGATGCCTCCCGCCCTGCGCGTGTCGTTGCACACTCTCAACTAGCACCATCAGCAAGCATGTCCACGTTCTTGTCCCAGCTCAGCATTCAGTTGTCCCTACACCAGACCTTGGAACGCAAGTGCAAATATGCAGCCAACGCCCCACAGGCCACACTACTAAGTTCACACATTTCGCGAATGCTTGCACTCGAAATGTTGCCTTTTAGGCTCATGGAGACGGAAATTTTCCGCAACCTGATGGAGGCGGCCATTCCTCGGTACTCGGTCCCCAGTCACAACTATTTCTCCTGGTGGGCCATCCCCGCATTACACAAGCACGTGTCCCACAACATTAGCCATGCCCTCAACAATGCAGTTACTGGGAAAGTCCACCAAACCATGGACAAGTGGACAAGTGCTTGTGGGCAGGGACGGTACATCTCACTGATGGCACATTGGGTTAATATAGTGGAAGACGGGATCCAGTCGGACCTTTGGATGGAACACGTCCTCCCGATGCTGAGGATTGCGGGCCCTAGGTCAATCAGGATTGCCCCTACATTCTACAGCTCCAGCACTTCTTCCTCCTCCTCTTCAGCCTCCATCTCTGAAATGACCACCTAAGCCAGAAGCTGGAAGCACAGCAGCACTGCCTCGGCCAAGCGGCAACAGGCTGTGCTGAAGCTCATATGCTTAGGTGACAAACCCCACAATGCTGAAGAGTTGTGGACAGCTCTGAAAGATCAGGCAGATCTGTGGCTGACACTGCTAACCCTACAGCCAGGCATCATCGTGTGTGACAATGGCCGGAACCTGGTGGCGGCTCTGAGGCGAGGCGAGCTCACACACATACCATGCCTCCCCCTTGTGCTTAACCTCGTGGTTCAGCAATTTCTCAAAACCTACCCGGATCTGCTTGTCAAAGTACGCCGCGTGTGTTCTCATTTTAGAAAGTCAGCTATAGCTTCCGCCGCCCTTGTCGTGCTTCAGCAGTGTTTGCAGCTTGCAGCTCACTGACTGGTGTGCGATGTCCCCATGCTTTGCAACTCTACACTGCAGATGTTTGGAAGGATTTGTGAGCAGAAGATGGTAGTTGTTGACTGCCAGCATCAACAAGTCCATTGGTATTCAGGTCAGACTCCACACATAAGACCTCAGGAGTGGACATAGATGTCAGAGATCTGTACCATCCTCTAAAACTTTGAGGACTCCACCAAGGTGGTGAGCGGCGATGACACCATAATTAATGTCACCATCCCACTTCTCTGCCTTCTAAAACACTCTGTGCTCATAATTAAAGAGGATGCATTGCAGGCGGAGCACGATGAGACGGCGCAAGGAACCATACAGAGTGATTCCACACAGCCCAGGCTCATATCATCCCAACATGGATTGGGTGACAATGAAGAAGAGAAGGAGGAAGAACAGGAGCTTGTTTCCTGTTTTATAGACGCAGCCAGCTGGGAACCATGCTACTTGGGTGACTAGTCCCTATACACACTTGTAGGGAGAGATCTATTCCAAGGGAAATAGGGTAAGGAGATGCCACCAGTGACCCGCCTCTTGGAGTGGTTACACGAGCAGCATGTTAAACCACCAGTTGTAAAATGTATGTTTGCTGCATGAATCTGTTGCCAACTTTCCTTTGAAGGGGTGCTTCAAGTTTTAAAAAGGGATATGGGATAACTTTCCAAACGCTGGGAGTATGACCAATATTTCTCCACCAATCCAAGACCTGGGGTTCAAAAGAATGGAATAGAGGTCAATCATGAGTACTGCCTCTCCATTCATTCTAATAGGAGCGCCGAAGATCAACCCGATCGCTGTGTCTGGCACTCTTTGATACTTCCATTAAGAATAAATGGAAAGCTATTACACATGATCGACCTCCACTACATTCAGTTTTGGCTTAAAGAGTCCCATTTCTTGGGATTGGTGGAGACCACGGTGGATAAACTCCCTGTGATCGGAAAGTTATACCATATTCCATGGATAGGGGATAATAATAACAATACTACTAATAATAATCTTTATTTATATAGCGCCAACATATTCCATAATATAATATTCATAATATACACTTTACAATTCAGAGGTTTATATGTAACAGTCATATGTAACAGTTAAAGATAATACACTGATTAAAGCAAAAATAATGATGACCCTGCTCGTAAGAGCTTACAATCTACAATGAGGTGGGGTGACATAAAGTATAGGTGCTTATTTACAATGATGGTCCAGCCATTTGGAGGGAATGGGGGATAGATAAAGGCTACATGAGCTAGTCACCAGACAATATTTGTAGTGCTTTTGGGTGTGGTGTAGTTTGATGGAGAATTACAGTATGTTCAGAGAACTAGTGAATGAGCTATATATAAAGAGACTTTGATTAAGGAACATGGTAGGCTGCCCTAAATAGATGTGTTTTTAGGGAGCTCCTAAAACTATGTAAGTTGTGGTTCATCCTAATTTCTTAAGGTAGAGCATTCCAAAGAATAGGTTCAACGCAGGAGAAGTCTTGGTGCCGGGAGTGGGAGGTACGGATTAGTGTGAATATTAGTCGAAATTCGCTTGCGGGGCGTAGAGAACTGGTAGGGTGATAAACAGAAATGATGGAGGAGATGTAAAGGGTGCCGCACTGTGGAGAGCTTTGTGGGTGAGAACCAGCGATTTGAATTGGATCCTATAGTGCATGGGCAGCCAATGCAATTACTTGCACAGAGCAGAAGCATCTAAGTAGTAATTAGCCAGATAGATGACCCTGGCTGCAGCATTAAGGATGGACTGGAGAGGGGAAAGGCAAGTGTGAGGAAGGCCAATTAATAGAGATACATGTATGCAATGACTATGGACTAGTGATGAGCGAGTATGTTCTGTTAACCCTTTCGGCGAGTATGCTCGAGCTGAGCACCGAGTAGTTACAGCTGCTCGGTGTTATGTTTGAATCACTCCCATGTGCATGATTTGAGACTGTTTGACAACTTTAATACATGTAAGGAATGTGTAAGAAATAGACATAACACGGAGCAGCTGTAACTACTCGGTGCTTGGCCCGAGCATACTCGCCGAAAGGGTTAACAGAACATACTCGCTCATCACTACTAAGGACGTAACTGTCTGAAATGCGTATGCGATTACTCTGTCAGGAGTTTTATATGGATTTGCAATAAAGAAGAATTTTTTATGAGGACCCAGTGCTGGATGTACCTTCCTTTTCTCTTCATTGTTCCTTACTATACTACAAGACATCTGTGCAGAGGATATCCTCTGTCCATGGGTGAGCTGAATACCAGGTTACAGCAAGGTTTCCTATGACTTTCATTTAATAGACAGTAACATTATTCAAGGTGACAGTGGATGAAGGAAACAGTGAGTGTTTTTGTTCTTTCCATGGTGAGAAAGGGGAGGATTCTAGAGATGTTCTTCAGGTACAACCGTCAAGAGCGGGCAAGAAATTATATATGGGAGGTGAAGGAAAGATTACTGTCAAACATAACACCCAGACAGCAAGCCTGCTGGCTTGGCGTTATTATGGTGCCACACACGGAGATGGAGATGTCAGATGTAGGAGGTAAGTAGAAGGTGGGAGCAGAAGAAGTTCAGTTTTGGAAAGGTTAAGCAGAGAGCGGAGATGATGTTGGAAACTGCGGACAAACAGTCACTAGTGTCCTGTAGTACAGTAGGAGTAAGGTCAGGGGAAGAAGTGCATAGTTGTGTGTCATCAGCATAAAGATGGTACTGAAAGCCAAATTTTCTGATGGTCTGTCCAATTGGGGCCACATAGAGAGAGAAAAGAAGAGGGCCAAGGACTGGACCCTGAGGGAACCAAGTAGTGAGATGAAGAAGGGAAGAGGTGGAGCCAGCAAATGATACACTGAAGGAGCGGTCAGAAACATAGAAGAAGAACCAGGAGAGAGCAGTGTCCTTTATGCTGATTGAGTGTAGCATACAGAGTAGGAGATGGTGGTCAACAGTGTCAAAAGCTGCAGAGAGGTCAAGAAGAACGCAGAGAGTTTAGATATGAAGGGGAATTTGGAGACTGATCTTTAGTTACTTGTGCAGGATGAGCCAAAGGAGGGTTTTTTTTGATAATGGAGTAATGATAGAATGTTTGAAGGAGGAGGGGAAGATACACCACCACCACATTTGTTCGCAGGTCTCGGGGAATGGGTGAAATGTAGGCCGCCATGAGAAATAGTGACAGGGGAAACAGTGTCAAAATCCTGAATCCAGGTTTCAGTGAGGGCCTGCAGATTGAGAGAGTTAGTCAGAAAGTAGTTGTGCAGGAAAGGAAGCTTGTTGCATACAGACAGAGTGCACAATTAAAAGAGGGAGATGAAGGAGTACAACTGATGTTAATAAGGTTAGTAGGGTTAGAAGTGAGGTGGGTGAATCATAGAATCATAGAATCATATAATGGTAGAGTTGGAAGGGACCTCCTGGGTCATCTGGTCCAACCCCCTGCTCAAAGCAGGATTCACTAGATCATCTCAGACAGATGTCTGTCCAGCCTCTGTTTGAAGACGTCCATTGAAGGGGAACTCACCACCTCTCGTGGCAGCCTGTTCCACTCATTAATCACCCTAACTGTCAAAAAGTTTTTTCTAATATCTAATCTGTGTCTCCTCCCATTTAGTTTCATCCCATTGCTTCTAGTCTTTCCTTGTGCAAATGAGAATAAAGATGATCCTTCTACAATGTGACAGCCCTTGACATATTTGTAGACAGCTATTAAGTCTCCTCTCAGTCTTCTTTTTTGCAAGCAAAACATTCCCAAATCCTGCAACCGTTCCTCATAGGACATGGTTTGCAGACCAGTCACCATTCTGGTCGCTCTTCTCTGAACTTGCTCCAGTTTGTCTATGTCTTTTTTAAAATGTGGTGCCCAAAACTGTACACAGTATTCCAGATGAGGTCTGACCAAAGAGGAGTAAAGACCGATAATGACTTCACGTGATCTAGACTGTATGCTTCTGTTAATACATCCCAGAATTGTATTTGCCTTTTTTGCTGCTGCATCACACTGTTGACTCATGTTCAGTCTATGATCTATTAGTATACCTAAGTCTTTTTCACATGTACTGTTGCTTAGCTCTATTCCTCCCATTCTGTATATGCTTTTTTCATTTTTATTGCCCAGATGTAGTACTTTGCATTTTTCCCTGTTAAAAACCATTCTGTTGGTTGCTGCCCACTGCTCCAGTTTATTTAGGTCTTTTTGAATCCTCTCTCTCTTCTCTAGTATTAGCTATCCCTCCTAGCTTTGTGTCATCAGCAAATTTATTCAGTTTACCCTCAATTCCTTCATCTAAATCATTGAGAAAGATGTTGAACAATACAGGTCCCAGGACGGAGCCCTGTGGTACCCCACTTGAGACATTCATCCAGCTGGATGTGAAGCCATTTACAACCACCCTTTGAGTCCGATCACTAAGCCAGTTATGAATCCACCTAACAGTTGCCTGGTCCATTGCATACTTGGTCATTTTTTCAATAAGGATGATGTGAGATACTTTGTCAAATGCTTTGCTGAAGTCAAGATATACTATATCTACAGCATTTCCCTGATCCACCCAGTCAGTGATTCTGTCATAGAAGGAAATTAAGTTAGTCTGACATGACTTGTTAGTTACAAACCCATGCTGACTCTGGTTATTCACTTCATTCTTATCCATGTACTTACATACATGTTGTTTAATAATTTGTTCAAAGATCTTTCCTGGTATAGAAGTCAGACTCACCGGCCTATAGTTCCCTGGGTCCACCTTCTTCCCCTTTTTGAAGATAGGAACAACATTTGCTCTTCTCCAGTCTTCTGGGACTTCTCCTGTTCTCCAAGAATTTTCAAAGATTATGGAGAGTGGTTCTAAAATTTCTTCTACGATCTCCTTCAGTACTCTGGGGTGTAATTCATCTGGACCTGGAGACTTGAACTCATTTATGTTAGCTAAATATTCCCTCACAATCTTTCTGTTTACTGATAACTTGGATTCCTCTATTCCTTTAAAAGGACAGTGAAGATCAGTTGATGTTACATTTTCTTTCTGAGAGAAAACAGATGCAAAATAGGAATTAAAAAGTTCGGCCTTCTCAACATCCTCTCTTTCCATTTCTCCATTTTCATCCTGTAAAAATCCTATAGCATCTTTGACTTTTCTTTTACTTTTGACATACCCCCAAAATCCTTTTTTATTGCTTTTGACATCTCTTGCAAGCCTTAATTCATTGTCAGCTTTAGCTAACCTGATACGTGCCCTGCAGGATCTGCAGACTGCATTATAATCTTCTTTAGATATGCCTCCCTCTTTCCATTTAATAAACATTTCTTTCTTTCTTTTTAGCATGTGTTTAAGTTCTGTGTTCATCCATCCTGGTTTCCTTAAATGCTTCCCATTCTTCCTACTTTTCGGGATTGTTAACGATTGTGCTTTGAGAATCTTATTTTTAAAAATTTCCCATCCTTCCTGGACATTTTTGTCCTTAAGGACATCCAGCCATTGGATCCCTCCTATTCTCTTTCTGAGTCTCTTAAAACCTGCCTTTTTAAAATCTAACCTTGAAGTTTGAGTCTTCACATGTCTTCCTCCTCTAGTTATCCAAAATTCTATAATAGCATGATCGCTGCCTCCTTGGGTCCCAGCCACCTTTACCTCCTCAACCATTTCCTCCCTGTTTATAAGGATTAGATCCAAAGTAGCAGATCCCCTTGTTTTCTCCCCTACCTTTTGGAAGATAAAGTTGTCAGCAAGAGAGGATAAGAATTTGCTTGACCTGTTAGTTTTACTTGAGAGAGATTCTCAACAAATGTCTGGATAGTTGAAATCTCCCATGACCACTACGTCATATTTTTTGGAGAACTTGGTCATTTGATACATAAAGAGTTCATCCATATCTTCAGCTTGCCCAGGTGGCCTGTAGTAAATGCCTACAATGGTGTCCTTTCCGTTGTTCTCTCCTTGTATTCTTACCCAAACAGTTTCCACAGAACTCCCAGTCTCTGAAGCTTCAATCTCTGTGCAGATATACGCTTTTCTAACATACAATGCAACACCTCCTCCTCGTTTATCAAGTCTGTTTCTTGCAAATAAGTTGTATCCTTTTAGCCTTTTATTCCAATCATGTGTATCGTCCCACCAAGTTTCAGTGATTCCAATGACATCATATTCCTTTTCCTGCATTAGTAGTTCCAATTCTCCTTGTTTGTTGCCCATGCTTTGTGCATTTGTATAAAAACATTTTAGTTTGTGATTGGTTTCTCTTCCTCCCATATTTTTATTATTTAGATTTTTTTGTCTTTGTTCTTCTTTTCCACTTCCAGTAGCAGAGATCTCAATAGTATTTGTCAGCTGTATGGCTTTTTCTGGGCTTTTGCTTCCCTTCCCACATTGTTCTAGTTTAAAGCTCTTCTGATGAGTGTAGCAAGGCGACTTCCAAATACATGTTTTCCAGTCTTCGTAAGGTGCATCCCATTTCTAGCAAGTAGTCCATCGTATAGGTAATTCATTCCGTGATCCAGAAATCCAAATCCTTGTTGACGGCACCATCGACGTAGCCAGTTGTTCACCTGTAGAATCTTATTCCACCTCATTGTTCCATGGCCATCCACTGGGAGGATGGATGAGAAGACCACCTGCGCTCCCAATTCTTTCACTTTCTTGCCTAAGTCTTCAAAGTCACTGCAGATGGTTTCCAGGTCCTTTCTTGCGGTGTCATTTGTCCCCACATGTATTAGCAGGAATGGGTAGTGATCTGTAGGTCTGAAGAGTCTTGATCTCCTGTCAGACACATCTTTAATTTTTGCTCCTGGAAGACAACACATTTCTCTTGAGGTTATGTCTGGTCTGCAGATAGCGACCTCTGTTCCTCTTAACAGGGAATCCCCCATGACCACCACTCTCCGTTTTTTCTTCACAACATTCTTCTTTCTCCATCCAGGAGGATTCTGAGGGCTTACAAGGTTATTCATTGCTGGCAAAGTCTTATCTTGCTGTATTTCTTCATGGTTCTCCTGTGTGAGAGCCTGGTACTGGTTCCTGAGCAGTATGGGTGCTGACTGCCTCTCGATCCTCCTGCTTCTGTGGGTCACATGCTTCCATTCCTCTGTTACTTCAGGTGCAGTTCGAATTTCTTCTCTTTCTGAATCATGAAGAGATAATTCTGCTCTGTCTAAGAACTCTTCACCTTCCTTAATGATTTTCAAGGTAGTTAACCTCTCTTCTAGATTTCGCAACTTTTCCTCCAACGGGGACATAAGCTTGCATTTCTGGCATGTGAAGTCTGGCTTTTCCACTGGCAAGTCTGTGAACATGTAGCAGGATATGCAGCTCACCAAATGGCTCCTGGACTCTTCTATGTTTTTATTGTTAATGTTCTGAAAACAGTGAAAAAAGCTTAAAAAAAAAGCTTCAAAATGCCGATGTCCTCTTTTCAGCTCCAACAGCCAAAATCCAGTGTTCTTTGAGCTCGCGGAGACTCTTCACTTACCCCAAAATGCAGTGGGAATATGCAAATTATCTCCTCAGGACTCCTCCCCTGGTTTACCGATGTCCTCTTTTCAGCTCCAACAGCCAAAATCCAGTGTTCTTTGAGCTCGCGGAGACTCTTCACTTACCCCAAAATGCAGTGGGAATATGCAAATTATCTCCTCAGGACTCCTCCCCTGGTTTACCGATGTCCTCTTTTCAGCTCCAACAGCCAAAATCCAGTGTTCTTTGAGCTCGCGGAGACTCTTCACTTACCCCAAAATGCAGTGGGAATATGCAAATTATCTCCTCAGGACTCCTCCCCTGGTTTACCGATGTCCTCTTTTCAGCTCCAACAGCCAAAATCCAGTGTTCTTTGAGCTCGCGGAGACTCTTCACTTACCCCAAAATGCAGTGGGAATATGCAAATTATCTCCTCAGGACTCCTCCCCTGGTTTACCGATGTCCTCTTTTCAGCTCCAACAGCCAAAATCCAGTGTTCTTTGAGCTCGCGGAGACTCTTCACTTACCCCAAAATGCAGTGGGAATATGCAAATTATCTCCTCAGGACTCCTCCCCTGGTTTACCGATGTCCTCTTTTCAGCTCCAACAGCCAAAATCCAGTGTTCTTTGAGCTCGCGGAGACTCTTCACTTACCCCAAAATGCAGTGGGAATATGCAAATTATCTCCTCAGGACTCCTCCCCTGGTTTACCGATGTCCTCTTTTCAGCTCCAACAGCCAAAATCCAGTGTTCTTTGAGCTCGCGGAGACTCTTCACTTACCCTAAAATGCAGTGGGAATATGCAAATTATCTCCTCAGGACTCCTCCCCTGGTTTACCGATGTCCTCTTTTCAGCTCCAACAGCCAAAATCCAGTGTTCTTTGAGCTCGCGGAGACTCTTCACTTACCCCAAAATGCAGTGGGAATATGCAAATTATCTCCTCAGGACTCCTCCTCTGGTTTACCGATGTCCTCTTTTCAGCTCCAACAGCCAAAATCCAGTGTTCTTTGAGGGGTTGAAGTCTGTGGAGGGAGGAGTTTGGTTAGGAGAATCATCCCATGAAAGAAGTAGAGCAGTAAAAAGAGAAAGAGCAAATAGTTTTTGGATTTGTGACATGGTTTCTTGTGCAGTATCTTTGAACAAGATGGGCTGAGATTTTTCAGGAAGTTGAGAAGAGCATGGGAGCTGTACATGGGAGAGAGAAGGAGAGAGGGGCAGATGTGGATGATTATTGAAGGAGGGAAAATGGGGCAGTGAATGTGGATGACAAGAGCACACAGAAAGATGGACGCCGAAATAAAGTACATAGTTAAAAAAAAGTACAAAATGTGGGTTACCTGAGTTCTGCCCTGACTAACTGCCAATGAACTTACTGCAGACACTTAGCAATGATGACACTTTGCTTAAGAAGATATGTGCATGCACCCAACACACGTGCACCCCTTATGATAGCTCTATATTTATAGGGCAGACTATAGAATCAGATAAGAGGGATTGTGGGAAATGCTTTAGGATAAATTAGCAGCTGATCAACAGACCAGGGGTGCCTAACTGATCAAAAACAGAACTAAAACTATGCTTGGATACACAGCATAACACCTTACACCATCAGTTAAAGTCTACAATGAGGAAAGGACGGACATATATCAGTGAGTATTGAATAAATTGCAGCAGATAACATATAGCAGAGATACATCAAGCAGAGATATTATGCCATTAAATTATTTCAGAGGATATAGCAGCAGATGACAGATACAGTAAGCAGAGATATTATACCATTAAATTGTTTCAGAGGATATAGCAGCAGGTGACAGATACAGCAAGCAGAGATATTATATCATTAAATGTTAAATTGTTTCAGAGGATATAGCAGCAGATGACATATACAGCAAGAAGAGATATTATAGTTGTGTGAAGAGAGAAAGATGGAAGGTAATCTACTGCCAGTGAACTAACTGCAGATGCTTAGCAATGATAACACTTTGCTTAAGATGACACATGCATGTGACGCGCCCCCTGGGCCGTGGGGATACCCGGAGCCGGGCCTTGTAGATGCTGGGGGTCGTAGTCACCGTGGCGGTGACCCGGTCAGTGACCCAGGGCAGTCAAACCAGGGTAGTCTATGTGTCTCTGTTATATAGTCCGACTATGCCACCAGTGGAATGCGGTTATTGGGAACCGCCGCTGCGGAGCAGTCCACTAAAGCTGGTGGTATGTGCAGCAAGGTGATGTAACTCCCCACAGGAAGAGTGTAGCTTCAGGGCAGCTTGTATAGATTATGATGGTGATAGTGCCGGGCGTTCTAGTGCTGTGAGGGCTGGCGCCGCAAGGAACACAGAGACAAGATGGTGCAGTCCCAGGGTCTTTACTCACGGTTAAAGCAGTTCAAGTTACAGGCGCCAGTGCAAGGCCCACGGCATCCTATGTTCACGCATTGAGGGGTTCGGATGACCCTCAGATATCTCCATAGCATTTATCAGGATCCCCTTCTGTGTGTCCTCTCTGGCCTTTTTCCTTGTACCTCACACCTAGCGGCACATCTGTCCAGTGTCCTCGGGCCATGGCGGGCGACGTGTGTTCCGTCCCCTGGCCCTATGCGGCTACTTTCCTAGTGGCTGGTGTGGACAGCCTGCTGTACTTGAAGTACTGCAGCCTCCGGTTCCCAGTTGAGCCCTGTAGTCTCTGCTGGCTGGGGGACCCGGTTCCCCTTCTTTGGCCTGACCCCCCTACCTCCTGGCAGCGGCGGGCGTATGGGTGGCTTGCTGCACGGCCCATACCCCTAGGGTCCCTTCTCTCCTCATTCCTGGAGCCGTCCTGCTCCCTCTCCTCTCAGACTTGGGCCTCAGTGCTAGGCCCGCCTCTAGAGCAGAGCCCCTGCAGAGGCTCTGCTCCTCTCACTCTCCTCCTCTGACTGAACACTGATCTAAGATGGCTACTCTCTTTTATATGCTCCTACTCAGTGCGCACAGGATCTACGTCCTCCACCCATCCACTACTTAGTTCCCCCTCTCTAAGTGGTTCCTCCCCACTCCAGCCAGGGATCAGGGACACTTGTGCTCTCCCGTAGGAGCATTATCGCCCTGTCCCCCGGAATTGTGGTGTAGTGGATGTAGTGTTAGGGTCCTGAGCCATACTCCTTCCTTACCTGAGAGTAAGATACCACACCTCTGGGTGAGATGCAATACCTCTGTGGCGACTGAACCCTCAGGGGCGCCACACATGCACCCCACACACCCAGAGGGGATAATTTTTACACTTGAGAATACACCTTTAACATGGCTAGGAGATATCTTGTGTTATTAATATGTGAGTCAATAACATGTGAGACCTCTTGAACTTCGGACGTAATCAAGCATGAGTTTGACAGCTGTAGTGCTGATATCTCTCCATATAGGCATCCCATTGGTGGTTACAGACATCCTTATTACAATCCAATATGATTATAATTTAAACTTGAGAAATGTCACCACCTGTTGTTAAAAATACTATCCAAGCAAATATGCTTCCACACTTATTTTTTTAGGCATAGCATTACAGTCACACAATTTGTCTTCCCTACAATATCATGTTAATGATGCAAAAAAATTCCTTTGTGGTTCTGAAGTTAACATTTTCTCATTTCTAGAACAAATATATCACAACAGTAGTTCATTGTGCTTTGCATTGTTATTCTTAGAGTGCAGGATAAATGCTAATTACAAAAATCAGGCTCCCATTGTGGAGCACAATGCCTATTTCATGTGCAGCAAACATGTAAAAACAGTACAATGTTCAAACATCATAGCAAATGCCAAAGAAGATTGTCCATTTAAATGCCAAATGCATGCATTTAATGAACATCTATTTCGATTCAAACGTAAAATTTTAAATAATTCGAACAATAGATATAAAGCTACCATGATAATAGAATTTGTTCTATTTTAGCAAAGCTCCAAAATACAATTTGTGATTGGTTCTTTAAAATTCAAAGCAGCTGCTTTCAGTCTGCAATGGAATAAATAAATTCTATTAGGTTCCTAAGGTCAGTACAGTATCTTCTTTATGCTTACTATAGAGCTGCCAACTTGAGAATTTATTATCACAGTATAGTAATTTGGACAAACTCAGCCTGTCAAGCTATCCTCATAGCAAGAAGAAATTAAATTGGCAAGTAATGCTACACAGTAAAGGTTGAATTTTCACTAGATTTTAAAACAATACTTATTGTACAATTTGCCCAGGTACAGTAGCTGTACACTAAAAAATAAGACAGGGCACAGTATTTGTTTTATGGCAAATTTATATATTTAAATATTTGATTAATCTTCACTATGTCAAATATACAAGGCTGACAAAGCTTTTTTTACAGGATCCAAGAGAGATTTGACGCAATCTTTATGAATACTCAAGATCTATTGTGATACACCATAATCTAATATGGTGGGTTATATTACATTTGATGGATCTGTAACTGTCTATTGTGATCAATAATGATCCTTTTTTAACTCTACTAAGAGTTATCGAGTAAGATTGGTTTCTTTCTTATATCTGGGTAGAGTAGCACAATATGGTATGTAATTATGACCATCAAAAAGCAATGAGAACCTGACCCAGAAAACTAGCAAAAATTTGAACAGACTGAAGATTTTACTAATTGCACCCTTTAGTCATGATAGTCCGCTATAGCCACATGGTGAACATGGAGATTATTTCACTCACTGGTATTTTAAAAAGAGGAACAACAATGCAGGCAACAGGTATTTTTTGAAAGATTGATTTTTATTTTCCAACAGTTATGGGTTTTATGAATTCACCTAAATCTTGGCAAACCACATTAAAGGAGATTGATAGGTGTACATCTTGTTGTAACACTCTTTTAAAGCATGTAAAAAGGTGAGTCTCCCTTATATTATTATTTTAACGGCCTTTGGCTTGATCTCAAGCCATGGCAGCTTGATGGATGAACAATCTGTAGGAAGATCGATCTTGTGCAAAGTCTTCTCCGCCGCTATCTTGATAGTATCAAGCCATCAGCTTGTTGGTCTTCCTCTTTGCCTTATTCCTTCTATTCTTCCAACCATGATGTCTTTAGCTACAACACAGAAGCTTTGAATGGCTTATTGGCTTCTTTTCAAACCTGGGTTAATCATGTATTGCATTAATTTTAATTACTTTTAAATAAAACTAAAACTTCCCCTGAAAGTGCTATTTTTTAGAAGCTATACACTCATTGATTAATTTATTGTATATCTGACATCACTCTCAAAAGGGTTTATCAAGGTTAGAAAAGCATGTTAAATAATGTTCCCACATTTGTAACAATATATTTAACTTTACTTATCAGTCTTACTATCCAACAATTGTGTGAGAATAAAAAATCTTAAAATATAAAAAGGGTCCTTCACTGACCTGCAGAAAAAAAGCAGAAAGATGACCCTTGAAAAAAACTATTGATTGTCAGTGTTTATTAAGATGGTGTCTCGGAAAGTGAGAGGGTGGGAAGACAAGGGGATACATGTAAGATTTACTAATACAAAAGAGATTGAAAAGCCTAGAAAGGGAAATCAAAATCATCATAACATTTTTGGAAGTGGGGGGTAATCTGGTAATCCTTGACAAGACAGTTTACAAACAGCTGTGTGAGTCTCTTTTGAGAGACAGAGGGGTAAAAAGTCTTTACATGTAATCCTACACTTGGATACTGGGGAGAACTCAGGACCCAAACTCAAACAGGAGTTTGATTTCCTGTTACCAAAAAGTCTTGTGATAGCTATGGTTTCTTGTTTAGGGGCAAACTGATTGTGTCAGGGATGGGCAATCTGGGATATACATTTGGATAAGGTTCTTAGATCATTTGTGATTGCATTTCAGTCATAAACACATGACACAACCAATCTTCTCCTTTCCTTACATAGGAGGGTCTAACTTGGATTTTGGTATCTTGCTAGCAAGTATGTGCAGGCCTTACCATATTTTTCAGACTATAAGATGCACCGGACCATAAGACGCACCTAGGTTTCAGAGGAGGAAAAAAAGAAAAAAAATTTAAAGCAAAAAATATGGTCATGATGCTCTGTTATGGTGGTAATGTCCCCCAATTCTGTATCTATATCCCCCATCCTGGTATATATATGCCCACATCCTGGTATATCTGGCTCCCCTTCCTGTTATGCGTGGCCCCCATCCCCATCCTGGTATACATTGTACCCCATCCTAGTTTGTATGGCACTCTCATCCCCATCCTGGTAAGTATTGCATCCCCATCCTAATATGCATGGTTCCCCATCCCCATTCTGGCATGCATGGCACCCCATCCCCATCCTGGTATGCATGGCCACCTCATCCCCATCCTGGTATGCACAGCACCCCCATCTGAGTATGCATGGCACCCCCAGCCTGGTATGCATGGCACCCCCATCCAGATATGCATGGCACCCCCATCCTGGTATGCATGGCACCCCCATCCTTGAATGCGTGGCACCCCCATCCTGGTATGCATGGCACCCCCAGCCTGGTGTGCATGACACCCCCAACCTGCTATGCATGGCACCTTATCCTGTTATGCCTGGCACCCCCATCTTGGTATGCATGGCGCCCCCATCCTGGTATGCATGGCACCCCCAACTCCATTCCCGTGCACACACAAAAAAAAAGGATTCTACTCACCTCCCCTCTGCTCCAGCACTGTGCCCTGTACTGCTGTCACCAACAGCTGATCTCAGCGTGTGAGCCGCACATAACATCACTGCCATGCGCCCTCAGACACTGAGATCAGCTGTGGGAACAGTCACTGCTCCCCACGCTGGGACTATGGACGCGGCTCCTGATGCGACTCAGAGATCACGTGTGCCTGCTATTAAACAGCATGAATATTCACTTCTCCCCATGCCCATGGAGCAGTGAATATTCATTCTCTTTAATAGCGGGCACATGTGATCGCCGAGCCTCTACAGCCGGCAGCTGGGCTGACACTGTGCGCGCAATTAAGCAGAATGAATATTCAGTGCCCCACAAGCCCATGGGCATGGGTTTCAGTGAATATTCATTTTCTTTTAACAGCGGGCACAGTGTTGGCTGCAGCAGGTGGCTCCTGCCTCCTGTGCTTCGCTCCTCCATTGCTGTCACTCTCTCCACACCCTCCACCATCCACAGCCACATTCGGACTATAAGACGCACCCCCCACTTTCCTCCAAAATTTTGGAGGAAAAAAGTGCGTCTTATAGTCCGAAAAATACGGTATATTCTTCTATCTCCAATGACAAGAGTGTGGGGGTCGTTAAATATTTTCTGGACTCAATGGGCTGCCAGTACCGTGCTCCTAATTTGTTTTGAAGATTTTGATGTTCTGTCTTATTAGAAACTATTTTCTCTTTAATGGGAGCTTCTTCCACCAGGTCAGGGGCACAGCTATGGAGTGCCCTTGTGACTCTGCATATGCTAATTTACTCCTGGGTTGGTGGGAGGAGAACGTTGTTTGTGACACCAACAAGTATGTGGGCACTGACAAGATTGAATTCTGGGCATATAATATAGATTACATTTTTGCAATCTGGAAAGGGAAATCTATTCAATTCTCTGAATTTGTGTAGAGATTAAACTATAAAAAACTGGCCTCCCTTTCACATATGAGGTGAAGACTATGTCCTTATTGTTTCTTGACATTCACTTGACATTCACTTAGGTGGCAAAACAGCCATCCACTACCTCTTGAAGCTCATCAAGAGAATGCCAAGAGTGTGCAATGCAGTCATCAAAGCAAAAGGTGGCTACTTTGAAGAACCTAGAATATAAGACATATTTTCAGTTGTTTCACACGTTTTTTGTTAAGTATATAATTCCACATGTGTTAATTCATAGTTTTGATGCCTTCAGTGTGAATGTACAATTTTCAAAGTCATGAAAATACAGAAAAATCTTTAAATAAGAAGGTGTGTCCAAACTTTTGGTCTGTACTGTAAGAGATGTTCTAGGTCCCCACCCACAAATAACATCTAAAAAAGGTAGATCCCTTAAGGATAAATTGGTCAGTAGTCATTTCAGCAATCCAAAACACAAAATGTGGTTCCCCTTTAAGACTGAAGAATGCCATACATGTGGCATGAGTCACCAGGTTGTTCAGCTACTCCTGTGCACCAACCGAGACCGTAGCAAATAACTACAAGATACACTCCGGCACCAGCAGCCTGGTAACGCTGCCAGCTGCACTTACCTCTGACCATGAGCTAATAATTGCTAGGTCCACTCCGGCACTAGCAGCCTGGTAACACCACCAACTGCATTTACCTCTGGCCACGAACCATTGTATCCATCCAGGGACAACAATCAAGAACGCTGCAATCTGACACCAGGCATTTCTCAACCATCAGCATCCCGGCGACATCGCAAGCCACACTTACCCCTGGGCAATGAGCTGCATGCCATTTTCCATTACAGGGAGCTAGGGGACACAGCTCCCACCGTTCCCTTCTACTAGCAGTACTAAAACGCAGCTCAAAAATGAGGTGCACCCACACAGGTTCACCCCTAACAGGACATCCTGTCTGGCCATCCAAACCTCATATCTTATACTGCCTTACAGTGGGTACTTATCATATAAACCTACCGCCACTAGGTTTATTCACCAACCTGGACCAGGCCTCTCAATCCAGATAACCCTACCGCTATTTTACTATGGGACCAACACTCCATGTCCCCTTCGCTTATGTAACCCTCTTCTTTTAGCCAATAGAATCTCATAACGTAAGTCCAAAGTGACTTTTGCCTGCTTTCAATAGACGCACCGTTCCAATTAGCCTCACCTCTCCCTGCTGGACCCTTCTCACTCTGCAGGTAAACCTCCTTAATACTAGTTAGTAACCTACTAGGCCTACCATTTTTCTTAACCTGCTTCACTTTTCCAACAGCAGAAAGTCTAATCCTCCATTACCCCGGAACCAGAAGTGTTACCCATCAACGCCGACTTCGGACTACACCAGGTAATTGGACCCCCAACCAACACCCAGCCAGCTCTTGCTATATCCCTTAATTGTCACCCTTAACCATCCCCTCCTCTTCTCCCCAGGGGACATCTTTCTCTGAACTGACCCGACACCACTCCATCGCTTCCAGTATCTCCATACCCATTAAGGGAATCCGAACCAAACCCTCACTCCTTCTATCCATGATTTTACAATTTTATCTATTTATTAATTCTAATAAAAGGCTTATAGTTAAAATATCACTCTTCTTCTATTTATTGGTGACCACCTCAGCCCCACTAAGAACAGCACAGATTCTAGACCACGCTTAGCATTAGATTATAAATAATCATTGTTTGTCCTCCTGGTATATCACTCCTGGTATATCATACCATCTTATTGTAGCAGAGGTCATGCTACTTCTTTATGTCATTACGTGGTGAGTGGAATTTATGTTACTCTAATTATATTGTGTAATGCTGTGCATGGCTCTTTTTTAAATTATTATATTGAAAGTAATATTTGAATAATTTTGATTTTCACACATCTGCTGGATAATATTTTACTGGTGAGACTTTCCTATTCATGTGGTCGTGGGACATGAAATTCAATTGTGTTGCTTGATATCAGATTTATCTTATTACAAGTAACCAAAAAGGTACAACAAATGCTGAAAGAATACTCTGGACACAGTTTTTATTAGTGAAGTGTAGTGATGAGCGAGCACTAAAATGCTCGGGTACTCGTTGCTCAGGTCGAGCAAATTAGAATACTCGGGTGCTTGACCCGAGCAACGAGCCCAATGTAAGTCTATGGGAAACTCAAGCATTTTTCCGGTTGCCCCCCCGGCGGTCTGCAGAGGGCCAAAAAATTGCCCAAATCGATGGGAACAGTGCTCAAATGACATGGGAACAGCATGGGGAAGACCCCTGGAAGCATCTCTGACTCCCAGATCACTGCTGTCAGCAGCGTGGTCAGAGTATTACGCCACTTTTACGGACTCACAATAAAACATACAAAAACGAAACCAAAATGGATTTTCCTGGGAAATATGATAAGGAACATGCTTTCCAGGGTAATGACTTGTACAGTATATAAGACAAAATAAATAACCAAAAACAAAAATACTCCTCCACAACTTGGGCTATGTTCACACGTAGCGTTTTTGATGCGTTTTTGCACTTTTTAATTGCTTTCAACCAAGACAAATGCATTCACCAGGAAATGTCATTTTAACATTTTATAACCTTATCTGGCCATGTGGTGTGTGACACATCATCAGACACATGCATACAGTGCTGAAAAGACATGGGAACAGCATGGGGAAGACCTCTGGAAGCATCTCTGACTCCCAGGTCACTCCCTAAAAGTGTGACCATCATAAGTGATCCTTGGCACATGCGAAGATGCCTCCCGCCATGCACCTGTCGTTGCAGACTTGCAACAAATACCGCCCACATCCTTGTCGCACTGCAGCGTTCAGTTGTCCCTACCCCATTCCTTGGAATGCAAGCGCAAGTATGCAGCCAGCCACCCACCCACACACAGGCTGCAATACTGTACTGCCAAATTTTGGACAGCTGCTTGCACTTGAATTGTGGCCTTTTAGGCTCATGGAGGCGGAAGCTTTTCACAACCTCATGCAGGCGGCGGCCGGGTGTCCATACTCGGTCCCCAGCCGCCACTATATTTCCCGGTATCGCCTCCGCCTTCCACAAGCACGGGTCCCACAACATTACCCGTGCCCTCCCCAGTGCACTTACTGGGAAGGACCGCCTAACCACAAACACTTGGACAGGTGAATGTGGCCAGGGATGGTACGGAGCCAGTCCACAACTTTTTTTGCTAAGAGTTGTATTTAGCTTGGTGAAAGGACTGGCATAGAGGGAAACCGTATCTACCCTGCGTGTCATTTCTCCCAGGAAGTAATGTAATTGAGCTTGTTGCAGAAGTAATGGCAGCCCGTCCAACATCAACTCGCACTTGTCGGTGGTGCTTTGACACACACACATCTTTCTTTGCGCATTTAATTTCTTGAGTACAGAGTTGGACCATGGCATGATATGTAATTCATTTTTTGAGAAATAACATGCATAAGCATGGCCGATCCACATTAAAAAAGCAGCCATAGAGTGTCCGGGAACCTTCTCCCACATATTTTTTAGCCAGTGCTGCTTTTCGACAGGGTTGGACGGGCCCACCAGAGAACCGAAGACTCCTCCGATCGGCCCTGGCTTCTCCTTGAGGAGAGTTCATAGTGCCGAGGTGAGGCCATGATGATGATAGAGGCCACCATCTGCCTAGTTTTCTGTTACTTGGAATGCAAGTGCAAGTATGCAGCCAGCCACCCACCCACCCACAGGCCACAATACTACACTGCCAGACTTCTGGGCAGCTCTTTGCACTTGAAATATTGCGTTTTAAGCTAGTGGAGGGGGAAGCTTTTAACAACCTCTTGCCGGCGGCGGCCGGGTGTCCATACTCGGTCCCCAGTTGCCACTATATTTCCCGGTATCGCCTCCGCCTTCCACAAGCACGGGTCCCACAACATTACCCGTGCCCTCCCCAGTGCACTTGCAGGGAAGGACCGCCTAATAACAAACACGTGGACAGGTGAATATGGCCAGGGACGGTACGGTGCCAGTCCACAACTTTTTTTGTTAAGAGTTGTATTTAGCTCGGTGAAAGGACTGGCATAGAGGGAAACCGTATCTACCCTGCGTGTCATTTCTCCCAGGAAGTCCAGTAATTGAGCTTGTTGCCGAAGCAATGGCAGCCCATCCAACATCAACTCGCTCTTGTCGGTGGTGCTTTGACACACACACATCTTTCTTTGTGCATTTAATTTTTTGAATGCAGAGTTGGACAATGGCCTGATCTGTAATGCATTTTGAGAAATAACATGCATAAGCATGGCCGATCCACATTAAAAAAGCAGCCATAGAGTGTCCGGGAACATTCCCCCATACTTTTCTTAGCCAGGGCTGCTTTTCGGCAGGGTTGGACGGGCCCACCAGAGAACCGGAGACTCCTCCGGCGGGCCCTGGCTTATCCTTCAGGAGAGTTCATAGTGCCAAGGTGAGGCCATGATGATGATAGAGGCCACCATCTACTTAGTTTTCTGTTACTTGAAATGCAAGTACAAGTATGCAGCCAGCCACATACCCACAGGGCTCAACACTAAACTGTATCTACCCTGCGTGTCATTGCTCCCAGGAAGTACTCTAAAGCTGCTTGCACTTGAAATGTGGCCTGAACATTACTGCTGGTACTTTTCTGTGGGAATTTGCTTGCCTCCTACCAGCCTGGAATATTTCCAGCAAACTATGGTACGACGCCATGGTATTAGCACTGCCCCCAGTACCAGTAGCGCAGCCATCCCCAATTTCCTTCTCAGGAATTTTATTTGGTAGACTGAGTGGCTGCCCAAATACATTTTCTCACAAAGGAGCTGAAGATAGAGTGGCAGAAGGTGCAAGTTTCTCCAGCCTGTTAGAAATTAGAGGATGAACGACAGCACATTGGATCAGTGTTTAGCACTGAAGCCTTGCAGTGCTGGGATCCTGGGTTCAAATCCCAGGAAGGACAACATCTGCAAGGACTTTGTATGTTCTCCCCATGTTTGCGTGTGTTTCCTCCTCAGTAAAAAAGCAGACATAGAGTGTCCGGGAACCTTCCCACACACTTTTCTTAGCCAGTGCTGCTTCTCGGCAGGGTTGGACTGTCCCACCAAAGAATCCACCAGTGTGCCTTGGCTTCTACCTCAGGAGAGTTCATGATAGCGCTAACTTTGCAGTTGCTATGGGGCTCTTGAGTGGGTGAGAAAGGTTAGCCCTCAGAATCAAATCCTCTGGTGGGCACAATGTTTTGAATCTGAAACAGCTTCTCAGTGGGAGTTGTATTTCTCCACAACCATATTCTTTAGCTCGGCGAAAGGACTGGCATAGATGGAAACCATATCTACCCCGGCTGTCATTTCTCTGTCACCAGGTTCTGCCCATTGTCACACACGACCATGCCTGGCTGTATGTTCAGCGGTGAGAGACACAGATCAGGCTGCTGTGTTACAGCTTTCAACAACTCTGCAGCGCTGGGCGGTTTGTCTATTCTTAAAAGGCCCTAGCTATTGTTAGAGAGCCATCAGCCGACTATGCTTTGTTGTTCCCATTATTAACAAGTGGGTCTCCTATACTGTTATTGTGTATCCAGTGACTGCAAGGACTGCCAAAAATTAGGACGCAAACCAATATCCCTTTGAAGAGACATAGAGGAGGGTCTCAGTAAAAAAAAATGTTCCTATTATAAAGGAGCGGGTCTCCTATAGTGGTAATGCCCATGCTGTAACTGCAAGGGCTGCCAAAATTTGGGAAAACCCCCACTAAGAATTTAACTATACAGTTATAGGGTGTGCAGTGAGTCCAACGGCTGACCAATTTTAGGAAAAACCCCACTAAGAATTTAAAGACACACAGAGCAGGGCCACAGTAACAAGTACGATATGTTCCCATTGGAAAGGAGAGAGTCTGCTTTACAGTTATAGGGTGTGCAGTGAGTCCAACGGCTGACAAATTTTAGGAAAAACCCCACTAAGAATTTAAAGACACACAGAGCAAGGCCACAGTAACAAGTACAACATGTTCCCATTAGAAAGGAGATAGTCTGCTATACACTTATAGGGTATGCAGTGAGTCCAACGGCTGACCAATTTTAGGAAAAACCCCACTGAGAATTTAAAGACACACGGAGCAGGGCCACAGTAACAAGGTACGACATGTTCCCATTAGAAAGGAGAAAGTCTGCTATACAGTTATAGGGTATACAGTGAGTTCAACAGCTGACCAATTATAGGGAAAACTCCACTAAGAATTTAAAGACACACTTGGCAGGGCTACAGTAACAAGGTACGACATGTTCCCATTAGAAAGGAGAGGGTCTGCTATACACTTATAGGGTTTGCAGTGAGTCCAACGGCTGACCAGTTATAGGAAAAACTCCACTAAGAGTTTAAAGACACACAGAGCAGGGCCACAGTAACAAGGTACGACATGTTCTCATTAGAAAGGACAGAGTCTGCTATACAGTTGTAGGGTGTGCAGTGAGTCCAACGGCTGACCAATTTTAGGAAAAACCCCACTAAGAATTTAAAGACACATAGAGCAGGGCCACAGTAACAACAAATTCCCATTAGAAAGGAGAGAGTCTTCCATAGTGTTGGCCTATGCAGTGAATGCAATGGCTGCTAAAAATTTGGAGGCACTTCAATGACCCTTGGAAGAGACGTGGAGGAGGGCCTCATAAAAAATGTTCCCATTAGAAGGGAACGGGCCTCCTATACTTGTAATGCCCATGCACTAAGTGTATGGGTTGACAAACATTTACCCTGGGGGGTATAGATGAACATACTGTATAAAAATTTTTTTTACGGGCATCATAAACACCCTTTAAAAAAATTATGTGGGTGTTGCATCACGGACCATGGTCATCCTGGTGATATGGTGGTGGAGGAAGAGGAGAAGGAGGAGGACAAGAGCAAACAGCCAAAATCAGGAAGCGTATACCCATGTGTGGGTGTGAAAAGGTGCATGGGAATACACCTCCCAAGAAAAGACACTGGATTTGAGTTTATGTTACGCTGCTATCATTCGGTGGTGCTGAGAAGTCTGGCCCAATCCAGCCCTAGTTCATTTTGATAAGGATCAGCTTGTCAGCATTGTCAGTTGACAGGCGAGTGCGCTTATCTGTTATAATTTCACCAGCGGCACTAAAAACCCGCTCTGATAAAACGCTGGCGGCAGGGCAGGCCAGGACCTCCAAGGCATAGAGAGCCAGTTCATTCCACGTATCCTGCTTGGATACCCAATAATTATAAGGCACAGAGGAATCACAGAGGACATTGTTACGGTCAGCAAGGTACTCCCTCAGCATCTTCCCAAACTTTGCACTCCTTGTGAGAGTACCCCGCGCCTCAGGGCCTGTGCAATGGGAGGGTCTGAGAAAACTTTCCCAGAATTTTGACAGTGTTCCCCTGCCTCTGATGGATTGAAGTTGTGTCTCTCTCGCCTGTACTCCTTGGTTGTCCAACGAAGTGTGCCCTCTGCCGCCAGCGCTTTCAGATGGGAATTTCTTTATTAGTTCCGCAACAAGGGCCTTCTGGTAAAGCCCCATTTTTGTAGACCTGTCCATCTCAGGAATAAGAGATATAAAGTTCTCCTTGTGGCGTGGGTCTAGAAGTTTCACCAAACAGTAATGACTGTCACCCAAAATTTTGAGAATGCTAGGGTCATGAGAAAGGCAGAGTAACATAAACTCAGCCATGCCAGACTACTAACAGGCAAGACTTCCGTGTCCTCACCAAGAGGATGACTGATTATGCTCTCCTTCTCCTCCTCCTCTCTGTCCTCTGGCCATCCACGCTGAACAGACGGTATGACACCTGTGCAGGTAGTACCATCTATAGTGCATGAAACTAGATCCTGTCCTTCCTCCTCCTCCTCCTCCTCATTGTCACCCAATCCACGTTGGGATGAGATGAGGCTAGGCTGTGTGTAATCACCCTGTATGGTTCCTTGCTCCATCTCATCGTGCTCCGCCTGCAATGCATCCTCTTTGATTGTGAGCAGAGAGCATTTCAGAAGACAGAGAAGCGGGATGGTGACGCTAATTATCCCAACATCTGCAGTGTAAAGTTCCAACGCATGGGAACATCACACACCGGTCTGTGAGCCGGAAGCTGCAATCGCTGCTGAAGCACGGCAAGGGTGGTGGAAGCTGTAGCTGACTTACTAAAATGGGCACACAGGTGGCGTACTTTAGCAAGCAGATCTGGCAGCTCCGGGTAGGATTTGAGAAACCGCTGAAACACGAGGTTAAGCACATGGGCCAGGCATGGTACGTGCGTGATCCGTTTAACGGAGAAAACAGAACTTTAAATACCTGGCCTGTAGGTACGTAGTTTGAACAGCAAACTGCGGTGAATTGCTTCAATGACACACTAAAGGAAATTGTTAATGGAGGCCAGAAATGGCAGTATTTTCTGACAACGTATATGTGATCCATTTGACGGAGAAAATAGAGTTTTAAATACCTGGCTTGTAGCTAAGTAGTTTGAACAGCAACCTGCGGTGAATTGCTTCACTGACACACTAAAGGAAATTTTTAATGGAGGCCAGAAATGGCAGTATTTTCTGACAACGTATATGTGATCCTTTTGACGGAGAAAACACAGTTTTAAATAGCTGGATTTCTAACGCTCTAATATGGAAAGGACCTGGCTGTATTCTGCAGTGCCAGCAAGCAAATGGCACAGAAAAAATGGTGTTCTCTGGATTGCTTTTTAAGAAAATAATGAGGATTAAGATTCAAAGAAAAGTATTCCTGGCCCCTGAGACATGGGCCTTTGTATAGAAATATCTAAAAGCAGCAGAAGGCAGAATTGGAATGGAGCCTCTTGTGCTATATGCACTGCAGTCTGCTATATACACTGCCTGCCTATACACCCTGCCTGCCTTATATCTCTGCAGATGGATTAGTCCTCAGAAGGACTGTTTGTTAAGATGGATATGTGTAATGTACCGTTTTTCTCCCTACACTTCCTAATACACGATAAAATTTCTCCCTGACACAGCAGCAGCTTTCCCTACACTGTCAGATCCGGAGTGACTGTGACGAGCATGGCGGCGCCAGGTCTGATATAGACCTGATTACGCTGTGCATCCAGCCAATCACTGTAATGCCCACAACCAACATGGCTATGGCATTACAGTGCATGGCAATCACTGCATGTTCATTGGCTTTCTAAAGAGCGCCAAACATGCAGGGAGGGGATCCGAGTTCCCACGTGAGCAACCTGGAAATACTCGGCGAGCGCCGAGCATCTCGAGCAGGGAGATGCTCGGGCGAGCACCGAGCGGTAGCGAGCATGCTTGCTCATCACTAGTCAAGTGCATTAAAGAGTTATTCCCATGTTTAATTTTCAAGAGCATGCTATTCCTAAGTCTCCTGGTTTCTTGCTTACTGGTGAAGGGTATTCCTGCTTGATTGACAGTTTGATTCAGTGGCATATTGGTGCCAATGGCCCGACCTGTGAATTCCTGAATCTGCTTTGTATGGTAACTTTGAAATATTGGAGGAGCACAGCTTTAGGAGCTAATAATATGCTCTATCAAGCCTGGCCAGCTGTAATGCAGTGCTAACAGGCTCAATCAAAAAAAGTTTGTAACCAATACTCACATTGGGCCAGCATCTTCAGAAGCAAACAGTAAACATTAAAAAATAAAAGGTTAAATATCTGGGGAATAGAAGAGTTTAATAACTCGGAAATTGGAAAGTATTCCCGTCTTTGAAGATAGTATTAACCCTGCACACAGCTTTCTAAATTATTATGCATATGCTATTTTTCACTGAATCTCCAAAATGTTTGATGCACATGAATCGGAGTAATATTCAAATCATCAACTGTTAATGATAACTATGATAACAGTATTTTGTTCAAAACTAAAAAAAAACTCAAAATGCACTGTTCCAAATTATTATGCACAGCAAAGTCTCCAAACATTTTATAGGTTGTAAAGAACTGAAAATGGTCGTTTGTTGAATATGCAGCATTGAGTGGTCACATTTACTGAAACCAAAAGCTTTTTAAATCAAAAACATCTTAACAGGCCAAGTTGCAGGCTAACATAGAACATCTTCTTTGATATCATCTTCACAATTCTTGAATCCATTAAACTTGAGAGTTTGGATAGTTTCTGCTTGAATTTATTTGCAGGAAATCAGAATAGCCTCTCAGAGCTGCTGTTTTGATGTGACCTGCCACCTACCATCATAGACCTTTTGCTTTATTATACTCTAAAGGTTCTCAATTGGGTTGAGGTCAGTGGAGGATGGTGGCCACACCGTAAATTTATCCCCTTATATGCCCATAGCAGCCAATGACTCAGGGGTATTCTTTGTGGCATGAGATGGTGCATTGTCATGCATTAAGATGATTTTGCTACGAATGGTACAGTTCTTTTTGCATCATGGAAGAAAGTGGTCTTCAGAAAAACTATATACTTTGCAGGGGTCATTTTTACACCTTCAGGGACCCTAAAGAGGCCTACCAGCTGTCTCCACATGATTCCACCCAAAAATATGACTCCGCCATCTCCTTGCTGATGTAGCAGCCTTGTTGGGACATGGTGGTCATCCACTACTCCATCCATTTGGACCATACAGGTTGGCACAGCACTCATCAATAAACAAGACTTTTCTATAATTAGTCTTGATGTATGTCTGGACCCACTGCAACTATTTCTTCTTGTGAGCCCTGTTTAGGGGTCGCCAAATAGAAGATTTATGCACAATTTCAAGCCTCAGGAGGATCCTGGACCTTGAGGGTTGTAAGACTCCAGAAGCGCCACCATTTTTAAACATCTGTTTTCTGCTTTGTAATGGCATTTTAGAAACTGCTCTCTTAATACAATGCATTTATCTGGCAGAAACCTTCCTTTTTATGCCTTTATCTGCAGAAACCCATCTGTGCTGTGTATCAGCCGCAAAGCTCTTCACAGCACAATGATCACGCTTACAATTTCAAGAAATATCTAATGTTTTCATACCTTTTACAAGGCATTGCACTATTTGACTCATTTCAACAGCAGGGAGTTCCTTTTTCTTTCCCATATTGTTTGAAACCTGTGGCCTACAAAATAATATGAAAAGTCTTTCTTAAATATTTTTACTTCTATTGGGTTCACTTGGCAAACTATTTATCACAGGTACCGTAATTGAGATTGATTTCAGTAATCCAAAGAGTCCTGAGTAGTGTTGAGCCACCCCCGTAGTGTTCGAGTTCGGTTTGGTTCGTCGAACACCCGTGTGTTCGCCGAACTGTTCGTCGAACTGTTCGTCGAACACCTTCGAACACCGTTAAAAACAATGGCAGGCAAACAAAAACACATAGAAACACATAGAAAACACCTTTAAAGGTGTCCAAAAGCTGACAAACTGCTCAGAAGACATAACTAACACATGGAAAAGTGACAAGTACATATAGTCATGCAAAAATAAAAGAGGTGGAGGAGTAAAAGGAGGGGGAGAAACAGATATAGGCATGTCATGCCCTTCTAAAATCCAAAAAGTGAGAAGCCGACACGGCCAGTCCGCTCCTGCCCGTGCCACCTCCGTGTCGCCGGGTTTGTGCCAGAGCCGCGGTGAACCCTGACGGCCAGCCCCCCTCTCCCAATACTGGTGCCTGTCCGCTGGTGGGTCGAGCGAGCCCCCCTGTGGTGGAGGCAGCTCTAAGCTTTTTAATTTAAATTGTCTCTCTAATTTGAATGAATACACTTTAAATCCATTTACAAGGATCTATTGGAGGGCAAGTCTCATGCCAGCAGCCGCGGTAATTCCAGCTCCAGTAGCGTCCACTAAAGCTGCTGCAGTTAAAAAGCTTTTATAAGGATCGAGCTCGGCTGTCCACCGCAAGGCATCCTACTGCCAGTCCCAGCCCCTATGCCTTGGGGTGCCTCCTGATGCTCTTCACTAAGTATCCCATGGTCCCGAAGCATTTCCTTTGAAAAAATTAAGTGTCTAAACTACAGGTGGTGCAGCTTGCTTAACAGCCGGGATAATCCGCTGACTAGCAGACACTGCTACTAGGCACAAAGTATTTCCTGGGCTAGATGCAGTTAAAAATTTGTAATTAGATACTCTCGTTGGATGCTGAGAAAGCATTCCATAGAGTCTCCTGGCACGCCATATATGATTCTCTTAAAAAGCTTGGGGTAGGGGTCTAGGGGACCCTTTTATAGCCAAAATCACGGCCCTGTATCGCAATACGTCACCTAGGCTGAAGATAAATGGAACTGTAGCACCCTGAGAGCTCGGTTGCTACAGACGTATTGCACCTCACCCAGAGGTGTGATATCTCACTCTCAGGTAAGGATGGAGTGTGGATCAGGACCCGACACCTGCATGCATTACACCACATTGCCGTGGGGCAGGGCGACCAATATGCCCCTGAGATGGGCACGACAGTCCCTGTCCCTGGCTGGAGTGGGGGGAGGGAACACTGAGGAAGGGGAACCCTGTAGTGCAGGAGCAGGGAGGAAGCAGTTCCTGGGTGCATTGAGAAGGGAGTATAAAAGGTGGGCACCATCTTAGTTCAGTGCAGAGAAGTCTGAGCAGAAGTGGCAGGGAGCAGGGGCTCTGCATGAGCTCTGCTCCGGAGGCGGGCCTAGTAACAGAGGCCCAGGCCTGGAAGAGGGAGAAGGAAGGAAGAGGAGCGGAGAAGGCTCCAGGAACGAGGAATGAAGGGATCCCAGGGGTGCGGACGGGCGAGTCGCCACCGCACGCCCGAATCCACCTGCGTGGAGGGGTCAGGCCAAAGGGGGAGACCGGTCCCTGAACTAGTGGAGGCAGGAAACGACCCTCAGCTAGAAACCGGAGGCTCTGACATTTTATGTGGCGCAGCCCCTCGCTATACCCGCTAGGAAGGCACCACATAGGGTCAGGGAAACTGGCGCCAAGTTTACCAAGAGGAGGCCCGAGGCAGCCGGACAGAAGTGTTGGTAAGAAAGGCCAGACAAAGGACACACAAAGGGGGTCCTGTGAAGTGCTCCAAAGTTATCTGGGAGTTTTCTGAGCCCCTCACCTGGTGAGCACAGTACGACGTGGGCAGCCGTTACCTGCAGACGTGGTCTGGATAATAAGAACTGTGAGTAAAGGCCCTGGACTGCATCACTGACTCCGTGTCGTTACTGCTGCTGCCCTGCACCATCAGCCCATCCTCCGCATACACTGCCCTGAGGCTATACTCCTCCCGTGGGGAGTTATGCTACGCTCTGCTGCACCCACAACACCAGCCTCAGCGGTCTGCCCTGTAGCGGCGGTTCACTCTGACCGCAATCCACGGGTGGCATAGTCGGACATTTAAACATCAAAACCACATAAATAGTTCCGCCACTGGTTTGACCGCCCTGAGCCACGGAACCGGGTCGCCGCCACGAAGACTACAACCACCAGCATCCACCAAAAAGGGTCCGGCTCCGGGTGTCCCAAGGCCCAGGGGGTGCGTCAGAACATTTTCATCACCTTTCACAATCACCAATGGGACAAGGCAGGGATGTCCTCTGTCCCCTCTCTTATACATCCTAGTGACGGAGCACCTGCTCTCATCAATTCGCCATAACCCCAATATTAGGTGGATTGAGGTGGGAGGCACCGAGTACAAGTGCTCTCTATTTGCTGATGATGTCCTAGTATATATCACTCAATCACATATATCCATCCCTGCTGTTATGGCTGAAATAGATCACTTTGTTACATGGTAAAATTTTAAAATCAATGCAGCGAAGTCTGAGGCCCTCGATGTCTCCCTCCCCAAATCCATATAGGATTCCATCCAGTCCAACTTTCCCTTTGCCTGGCATTCACAGGGTATCAAATACTTAGGAATTCCTATTCATAGAGACCTCTCCCATCTATGTTATCTTAATTTTGGGCCCTTTATTGAACAATTCCATACAGACCACGGTTGGCAAGTTAGAACTGTAAGATTCACTACGTGAACCACTGGTGTTTTGTGGAAAAGCACATGTACACTGCGTTCCAAATTATTATGCAAAAAGTGTTTAGGAGTGATAAGGGAAGAATTTGTTTGTTTGTCAGTTAAACTCATTGATGGTGATGTGTGTCAGGGCTCTTTATATCACTGTAAGCAATTGCAGACACCTGTGCTAATTAGTTTGGCAGGTGTGTCCAATGAAAGGCAACACTACTTAAGAAGGCTCTCTCACTTTATTAAGCAGCCTACATTTTCTGCCAAAATGGGAAAGAAAAAGGATGTGTCGGCTGCTGAGAAGCAACAAATTGTGGAGTGTTTAGGTCAAGGCATGACTACAATCAACATTGTGCGATGATCAGGATGAAGTGTCTTGGCAATCAAGAAGTATGTAGCTGATTCACAGTACACACGTGTGCGTGCTGATAAGGGCAAATTGAGGACTCTTTCCCACAGGCAATTACGTCAGGTTGAAAGAGCAGCGGCCAAAAAGCCTTGTCATAGCAGCAGACAAGTTTTTGAAGCTGCTTGTGCCTCCAACGTCCCCCCAACAACAAGATGCAGGGTCCTTCAGAGGTTTGCAGCTGTGCATACGCCATCCTGTCGACCTCCTCTATCCACTTCACACAAGCAGAAATGGCTCCAGTGGGCCAAACATTACATGAAGACTGATTTCAAAACAGTTTTGTTCACGGATGAGTGCCGTGCAGCGCTCGATGGTCCGCAAACACGGCTACAGCGCCAACAAGGAGGAGGTGGAGTAATGTTTTGGGCTGGAATCATGGGGAGAGAGATTGTCGGCCCCTTTAGGATCCCTGAAGGCGCTAAAGATTAACTCCATAATGTATGTGGATTTTCTCAAACAGCACTTCCTGCCATGGTTCAAGAAGAAGAACCGTGTATTTCACAGCAAGATCATTTTTCTGCATGATAATGCACCATCTCATGCTGCACATAAAACATCTGCATCTCTGGCTGATATGGGCATAAAAGGGGACAAACTTATGGTGTGACCCCCATGCTCCCCTGACCTCTACCCCATTCAGAACCTTTGGAGCATCATTAAAAGGAGTGTCTATGATGGCGGGAGGCAGTTCACATCTAAGCAACAGCTCTGGGAGGGTATTCTGTCCTCATGCAAAACAATTGAAGCAGAAACCATCCAAAACCTGACAAATTCAATGGACGAGAGAGTTCAGAAGCTCCTTTCGAACAAGGGGTCCTATGTGAAAATGTAACATCACCTAGAATAAAGTTTTGAGTTGAAAACTGTTTGATTTCAGTTTCTAACAACCTGCTAATGCTTATAATTTCAAAAATGACCATTTTTTTGGTCTTTATTAAAATGAAAAGGTTGATCGAAAAGTTTGGGGGATCTAAGAGTGTGGCAACCCAGTAGTCATGATTACTTCGAATTCTGACAATATGAGGGTCATGCTGCAGGTAGTGCAGCAAGAAGGCACTTATGTGTCTTGCGCATCTCGGAGCCCCAAAATTATTTTCCGGGCTAGATGCAGCTAAAAATTATTTTTAATTTTAAATCTGGTGAAGCTTTAGTATAGATGGCCTAATAGGATCAGTGCTGCACACTGCTACAAAGCCCAAATTATTTTCCAGTCAAGATACAGATAAACATGATTAGTAATTTGAAAGCTTAAAACGGTTGGTAGGGTGATTTTAACCAATCATCAAGCTTTTACTCTCCCCAGGATGACACAGGGGTAGAAAAGTCGTTTCGGATCCATGATTTGTTCATCTTTATGAACGTGAGTCTGTCTACATTATCAGTGGAGAGCCGCGTGCGCTTATCTGTCAGCACACCACCAGCAGCGCTGAACACACGTTCAGACAGAACGCTGGCTGCGGGGCATGACAAGATCTCCAAGGCGTAAGTGGCTAGCTCCGGCCATTTATCCAGATTGGAAGCCCAAAAAGAGCAAGGGTCCAGTGACACAGTCGTGGCTTCAATGTTTACTTGGAGATACTCCTGTACCATCGTCTCTAGGCGTTGACTATGTGTCAGACTTCTTGTCTCCTGTGGCCTTGCAAAGGATGGGCTAAAAAAGTGGTGAAATGTTTCCGCAAAATTGATGTTACCAGCAGATACTGTGGTTCTGTTACGGTTTGAGTGCTGAACACTTGACGGTCCCACGGTTGGCAAGCTGGAACTGTGAGATTCACTACGTGCACCACTGGTATTTTGTGGAAAAGCACATGTAAGATTCTGCAACAGTCTCTGCTGATACTCCTGCATGCGTGCATCCCTTTCTATGGCAGGAATAATTTCTGCAAATTTACTTTTGTACCGGGGATCTAACAGTGTGGCAACCCAGTAGTCAGGATTATTTCTAATTCTCACAATTCGAGGGTCATGTTGCAGGTAGTGCAGCAAGAAGGCACTCATGTGTGTTGCGCATCCAGGAGCACCAAGTCCCTGTTGTGTTGGTGGCGAGGTAACAATCATGCTTCCTTCCTCTGTCCTTTCCCCCCAACCTCGCACAACAGAAATGTGATCAAGGTCTCCCTCATCTGATGAGTCTTCCATCAGTTCGTCCTCCACTTCTTCCTGGGCTCCTGCACCTTCCTCACTAGTTTGGCTGCTACCATGCGCCCTGGTAAAACCATCTCCCCCACCCTCACATGCCTGCCGCCTTGGTGCTGCCGACCGTCTGGACCTTGCAGATGTTAGCCCTTCCGCATACAACTCCTCCTCCTCTACTTCCTCCACCTCCTCTTGTGCCACCACCTGACTCCGAATTCTGTTTAACATGTGCTCCAGCATGTAAATCACCGGAATAGTCATGCTGATAATGGCATCGTCAGCACTAAACATCTTCGTCGCCATTTCAAAACTGTGCAGAAGGGTGCATAGGTCCCTGATCTGAGACCACTCCTCCAGCGTGATTTGCCCCACCTCTGAATCTCGTTGGCCCAGGCTATACGTCAGAACGTATTGCACCAGGGCTTGTCGGTGCTGCCACAGTCGCTGCAACATGTGCAGAGTTGAATTCCACCGGGTAGGCACATCGCATTTTAGCCGGTGAAGTGGCAGGCCCAACGACTTCTGTAGAGATGTAAGTCGCTGAGCTGCGGGATGCGAACGGCGGAAGTGAGCACACAGCGACCGTGCCCTCTGCAGAAGGCCATCTAGTCTGGGATAGTGGGCTAAAAATTGCTGGACAACCAGGTTCAACACGTGAGCCATACAAGGCACGTGTGTGACATTGCCCCGGCGAAGGGCCACACCCAGGTTTGCAGCATTGTCGCACACGGCCTTCCCTGGTTTCAGGTCCAGTGGAGACAACCATTCATGAAATTGGTTCTCCAAAGCTGACCACAACTCCTCAGCTGTGTGACTCACATTTCCCAGACATTTCAATGTAAAAACCGCATGATGACGTTGAGCCCTACTGCCAGCATAGTAAGGAGGTGTGCAGGATCCCTTCTGCGCAGTTAGAAAGCTTGTGGCATGACCAGACAGGCTTTGGGTGCAGGTGGAAGACCGAGAGGAGGTTGAGGAGGCAGAAGCAGTGGAGGAACTTTGACATAAAGAGGATTGACGCACAACTCGTGGGGACGGCAAGACTTGGACAGCAGCCCCTTGTCCTGCTGTCACCATAGTTACCCAGTGCCCAGTCAGCGACATGTAACGCCCCTGTCCATGCCTACTCGTGTAAGTGTCTGTGGTGAAATGCACCCTGTCACACACAGAGTTTCTCAAAGAAGCGGTGATGTTGTGTGCGACATGCTGGTGGAGCGCAGGCACACCTTTCTTTGAGAAGAAGTGCCGACTGGGCATCTGGTACTGGGGCACTGCGACGGACATAAGGTCTCGAAAATCCTCTGTGTCCACCAGGCGGAAAGGCAGCATTTCTGTAGCCAAGAGCTTGCAGATGGTGAAATTCAACCTCTTAGCTTTCTCATGGCTAGGAGGAAATGGTCTTTTACTTGTCCACATCTGAGGGACCGAGGGCTGGCTATTGTGCTTAGACGGGGTTGATAAGGGTGTCCCCGGCAAACTGCCGGTCTGTGAGGAAAATGCAGGCGGACATGTTAGGTTGCCTTGATCCAAAGGTGGTGCTATCGATGTCGGACAGCGCTCAACACCAGCTGGTGTTACCACCTCCAAAGAAAATGATGACCTGCCAATCACGCTGGCTGTTGCGGGTAAAAAGGTGGCAGGTCTGCGCCCCAAAACAGGTGTGACTGCTGTCCCCCTAGTCACAGAGGATGAAGAGGCCGCGGATGCACAAGATATGGCAGACGGTGGTTGGCCCGGCCGGCTAGGCCGCATTGTAGCACACTGAGCTTCCCACTGCAACTTATGCTTCATGTCCATGTGCCGGTTCATGCATGAAGTACTCAAACTCTGTATTTTTTGGCCTCTACTTAGCTTTTGCTGACAAATGTTACAGATAACACGAGTTGGGTCATCTTTATCGATCTGAAAAAATGCCCAGGCTATGCAAGGCTTAGCACCCATGCGACCTGAAGAGCCACCACGACTTGTGGTGAGAGGCAGAGTTGTGTTTGAGGATGCAGTTGTTGACGTGCTTCCAGTACTACGTCTCTGTCCAGGAAGGCGCAACCTGACCTCGTCGTCACTAGCATCTTCCTCCACCTCCTCTGCTGACCTCATCTCTTGGCTGACTGTGGGTTGACAGTAAGTGGGATCTCCAACCTCATCATCATCACCCTGTGTGTTATCACACCCGTCGTCCTCAGAGCCAACCTGTTCCTGCCCTGACAAAAAACTAAAGTTGTCGCTCCAATCAGGTATTTGAGTCTTATCATCGTCTTCCTCATTGTCTCCACCAACAGGAGTTACAGTTTGGGAATGAGGGTCTACATTATGGTCAGAACCTTCTGCGTCTGGTCCTGGATCCGACTCATAAAGATTCTGGGCATCAGTGCAGATCATTTCCTCGTCTGGATTCACAGAAGCGCTGGAGTCGACCTCTGATTCCCAGGCTATAGTATGAGTAAACAGCTCTGCAGACTCAACCATCTGTTCTACCTCATACTCAGACGGGCAGCTGGAGATTTGGGAGCTGTGAGGAAGCAAGTGCGATTGGGGTGACACTTTTGAGGACTGGAGTATTTGTGATGTTGAAGTTGATGTGGAGGAGAGCACACTTAAAGGAGCACTTGATATCCGTTGAAGCACCTGCTGTTTTTGTGCCTTATCTGGAATTTGTAGCGATTGGCGTGGCCGTAAGAAAGGGATCTTATCACATTGTCTGCTAAAAGAAGTAGACATTTTAGTTTGGCTGGAAGATGGTCTTTCTTCTGCAGATGTTACTGTTGCTTTAACACCTACCCCACGGACACAACCTTTTTTCCCCTTCCCAACACGCCTATTCCCCTTTCCACCAGCAGCAGGCCTTTTTCCACTCATTTTGGTGGTTAACTAATTCACAACTCTGGAGTTGTTTGCACAAAAAAACAATGGATGGTAACCGAGCAGAGCTGAGTGGCCAAACTGTGGTATTAGGCCAAAACTATTGGCTGGGTTAGATGCAGAAAAAAATTATATTCAATTTGCAACCTGATGGAGGTCAGTATAGATGGATTAATAGAACAAGACCCACACACAGCTAGAAGCCCAATATTTTTTCAGAGCTAGATGCAGAAAAAAATTAGATTCAGTTTGCAACCTGATGGAGGTCAGTATAGATGGACTAATACAACAAGTCCCACACACAGCTAGAAGCCCAATATTTTTTCAGGGGTAGATGCAGAAAAAAATATATTCAGTTTGCAACCTGATGGAGGTCAGTATAGGTGGACTAATAGAAAAAGTCCCACACACAGCTAGAAGGCCCAATATTTTTTCAGAGCTAGATGCAGAAAAAAATGATATTCAGTTTGCAACCTGATGGAGGTCAGTATAGATGGACTAATAGAACAAGACCCACACACAGCTAGAAGCCCAATATTTTTTCAGAGCTAGATGCAGAAAAAAATTAGATTCAGTTTGCAACCTGATGGAGGTCAGTATAGATGGATTAATAGAACAAGACCCACACACAGCTAGAAGCCCAATATTTTTTCAGAGCTAGATGCAGAAAAAAATTAGATTCAGTTTGCAACCTGATGGAGGTCAGTATAGATGGACTAATACAACAAGTCCCACACACAGCTAGAAGCCCAATATTTTTTCAGAGGTAGATGTAGAAAAAAATATATTCAGTTTGCAACCTGATGGAGGTCAGTATAGGTGGACTAATAGAACAAGTCCCACACACTGCTAGAAGGCCCAATATTTTTTCAGAGCTAGATGCAGAAAAAAATTATATTCAGTTTGCAACCTGATGGAGGTCAGTATAGATGGATTAATAGAACAAGACCCACACACAGCTAGAAGCCCAATATTTTTTCAGAGCTAGATGCAGAAAAAAATTATATTCAGTTTGCAACCTGATAGAGGTCAGTATAGATGGATTAATAGAACAAGACCCACACACAGCTAGAAGCCCAATATTTTTTCAGGGCTAGATGCAGAAAAAAATTAGATTCAGTTTGCAACCTGATGGAGGTCAGTATAGATGGACTAATAGAATGATGCTATGCCCAAAAGATTTTACTTCACTAGGTGCAGTAAAAAAATTGGTATTCTATACACAGGTGGTATATCTTGCAACACAGATAGGCTACTCCACT